>NW_024609846.1:182757885-185512237 GCF_016920785.2 Ixodes scapularis | reverse complement strand
CGCATGTAAAAAAGAGCTGTTTATATATATATATATTTTTTTTTTGCGCAGCTTCAAAGCAAGTAAACGAACGTGTCTATTCCGTCCCTGCACCCGGGACCTGACCATATCAGCTATTTTTCGCGAAGACCCGGAACATAGCCGGGAAGGCTTTTTGAAGTTTATATCAACAGAAATAATCCTTCAAGAACGTCGAACTGCCTGCGTCGCGGTCTACTTGACGTTCGCTCTCTTGGTTTGTTTCGTGCGAAGGCCGAGCAAGCTACGAGCCCTGGTATTCCATGGTTCTCACAGTGGAAGAGAACACACAAAATGTAAGCATCCCAAAGAGGCAAACAAAGTAAAATCTTCCAAGAAAAGCCGGCGTACTCCGAATACACAGTGCAGGTCGGTAGTCACGCTGACCGGGTTTCCACAGCTCAGGCGGGTGGCAGAAATTTCTGGCTAATAGGGGTCGCTCGATCCGCAAAATGGCGGCGACCAGAGAGCTCGTTTTACAAAGGTCTATTGAGAGCTAAAGAAACACTATCAAAATCACCATATGCGTGGTATGACTGGAAAATAAGATAAAATAAAACGTAGTGAAGCAATTTATTGGCTTCGTTTTTGAAAAGAAACAAACGGCGTTAATGGTAATTGACATAAATAAACGAAGCGCAACCCTTTTGATGGCGGAAGCGCGGACGTCGTCAACCTTACACAGCTCCTTCCAGAAATTCACCAAACATCCACAAGTTAGACAATCTGCCATTATCTGCTACTGCTGTTTTAACCAACGAAATGGGCTTACGCTTTTCATGTACTGAGCTTCCTTTCCCTGCTCCCCATACTTTCTTCTACTACTGGAGTGCCTTGAAACACAGTAGACTTTTAAACGCTTGAGCAATCAATAGGACCAAATTGCTCGCAAAGTTCATTCGTTCGGTTTGGGAGCTTCGTGATTTTTTTTTATCATTCATTAATTTATTTATTTTTTATTTTAACGATCATATCGTATCCTGAATATTCAAAATAAGAGTTCACTGCCCGTTTCCAGTTTGTATATATTGATGTGTACAGTATCAACAAGAAAATGTACAGCACTTCCCACTTCACGTGAAGATGGAAGACCAGCGAAGCTGTTATCTCTACGACGTTTAGGACGATGCCTGGAGTACGACGTCTAGGACGACGTCAAGGACGACATCTATGACGACCTCAAGGACGGCTTCAAGGACGACCTCAAGGACGACTTTTAGGACGACCTCAAGGACGACGTCTAGGACAACTTCAAGGGCGACTTCTAGGACGACCTCGAGGACGATTTCTAAGGCGACGCCTAAGTAGTTCAGCCTTTCCACTCTGGTTTTCACCAGAGTGGAAAAGCTGGAAAGGTTGCTGCCATCTATAGGCGACGGCGGGAACCAGAAAGCCGGCAAGCCGGTTGTTTGGTTCCCGCCGTCGCTCATGGATGGCGGTAGCTGGTTAGAGTTATGCGTCGACACGCCGCTTGTCCGCGGACACGACACTGGGGAAAGTAGCCATTAACAGCTCCGCTCTAAAAACCTAACACCAAATTATATTGGTCGGAAAACCTCAATATAAACTCAAACCTTGCACTTTTCGCAATGCATGTTGAGATCATTGCACTTCCACGACTGATCAAAATAAGGAAGGGGTGTACGAATATTAGAGTTTCGAACTCGGCTCGAATAGTGATTGTCCGAATAATTCAATTCGACTTTTGGATTCCTCATACCCAAATTTTGAATAATTTGACACATCGAATGTCATAGTATTGCTGACAAAAATTCGACTTTATTCTGGTCTCCACTGGTCATATAAAGAAGTAATCTTCATAGGCATATGATGGTTCTAAATTAAGCAAGCAGCCATAAACCTGAACTAACAAACCATTAAAAAAAAAATTTTGTTTCTTTTGTTTATTGAATGAAACAGTCATGCTTTCCTCTTCTTGAATGTCTTGCGTCACTTGCAGCCGGCCAATAGGCCTATCCGGAAAACCCCAGGAGACCTTGCAATCAGGGGAATGGACCCTTTTCCAGTAGACTTCTGTGCATGCGTTCACTTTCTCTCTACGCCTACCTTCCCACTGTCGCCGTTTTCGCCGGGCACCGTCCCTCACGACCAGCATTGTCATCATGTATCTTCTCGCGTATCTAGTCTATTTTGACGGTTTATTTTTTACAGCGGAGCTATTAAGGGCTAGATTCCCCAGGATCGTGTCCGTCAGCAAACAAATGATGACACAGAACTTTGTACAACTACCGCCATCTATAAGCGACGACCGCAACCAGACAACCTGCTTGCTGGTTGTCTGGTTACTTTTGTCTTTCATAGATGGTAGTAACATTTCGAGGCCTTTCTACACCTGCTTGCCGACTTGCGGCCGGCCATTACTTCATTCCCACCATAGTACAACTTCGCTGGTCTGCCTTCTTCACCAAAGTGAAAAGTCTGAAAATATTTTAGTATCGGTAGTATGGGGTATAAAACACACTGAAAACCGATACAACGGCACGACGCCAACATCTTCTGTTCTGACGGAGGGAGGAATGTTGGGCTACCCTTCATTTGTATTTCGCAGACAATTATCAGACTGCGCTCGCTAGTTGGAAAAGGTCCATTGTGGGGCTGTTCAGATGTATGCTCGTGCCGGCTCGAACCCTTCGTATATTCTGGTAGCGGTGCGGTTCATTTTTTCTTACCGTTAGGAGCTCAGAACCAGGGTGTCGAACCGGAACCGAACCGAACCGAAATGGGAACCGAACCGTTATTTTTAGCCCAACCGTAACTGAAACGAACTGAAATTTCCGCTGCCATCTTACAACTAGAATAAAACTGAACCGCAAAAAAAAAATATATACATATATATATATATATATATATATATAACGGTAACCAGTTCAAAACGGTTCACGGTGTATTTTTTTGTTGTTGTTGGCATCACAAAATGAATAATATTTACGAATAAAAAATTGGCAGCTGTATCTCTATGTATTGATCAAATCGTCATCTACAAAATTGCAATGCATGAGAAATTGTAGGTTTTCATTGCGGTTTTTATTATTGGCACTATAATTTCTTATATGTCATGGGATCACGTGACGTCATGGTGTCAAGTCATGCTGTCAAGTATTGGCACATCACGTGACCCCGTGACATCACGAAACTCATTGTGTCAAGTCGACTTAAATTGAGGACGTCAACGCATTTATGAACGTAGTTGACACTATGACGTAACATGACATCACGACTTCGTATCGAGAGTCACGTTACACCGTGATGTACGCTATTTTCATGACCCCGAGCCAAGTGCCATCAGCATCGCCAAACATTCGGGTAACGCAGTGGATCGCGAGGCCATCCGGCAACCGAGGCCCTCAAATCATTCGTAGCCGCCCCCTCCCCCCCCTGCTTACGCCACTGGAGTAACGGCTCATGTTCAATTGAAGATGCTGATAGCCCTACTAACAACATGTCAAACTCAACCTATGCTCTATGCTTTGCGAACCCCAGCTCATCACTACGATACCCCCGACAGTATATCATTAGTGTCACATCCCGTCATCGCTTGTTCTAATTGCGAGCAGAAGAGGGCAAAGCTGTTCCTTTCCTCTATTCTGCCTGTGTTTTGCCATTTCGCGGAGGTGAAAACTAATGAAAGTTTTTGCAAGTTATCAACGTCAGGGTATTTTTCTTTGCGGTATATACTGAAATTTAAAAAAAAAATTGTTACGCGACCCATTTTGCATGTACACATCGTTTGAGCCACCCAAACATGCTTTCGCTGTTGCTAAACTGCCTCAGAATGTCGTCCCCGATAATGGAAGTATTGAAAGGACTAAGCGTGACTTACTAATTCGCCTTTACAAAGAGCTTCATGTGTGTACGGGAGGGATACCTGTAAAGAAAGGTTTTAGTGGCCTCATGGGGAAAGCTGCAGTTTTTACCTAAGTTTCGACTGTTTCCGTATCTTGTTTAAACTTTACGGTTGGGCGCAGAAAAGTATTGTACGACTAATTTTAACAACTGACACAAATATAATCGTCGAATTAGCATCCCCAAACAGGGGAGGCAGTCCTTCAGGAATAAAAAAATATATTCTCTGGAGGAGCATAGAATAAATTAAAACAAATAAATAGGGTGGTGGAGTGTAGTCTCAGAAACATACTGAGTTCTGAGGGTGCCTCTGACCCGCATCTTCGGCACAAACCTGAAAACGTGGCCCCGGAAACTTCTTTGTTTGCAAAAACACTCTTGCCAGGAAGCGCGTTTTCGTGGTGCCAGATGCTAGCGCCTTTCCTCACGACGCTGCACCAAGATGAATTAGTGCTTTTCAAACACATAACTTGCACTGAGCGCGAACCTTCTGCAGCGTGCATTTTGCACACCCCCGATATAATTTTCTCAGCAAGAACAAACCGCAATGACCGCCAGCATATGGTGCAATGACGTAACGTGCAAAGCATGTTAAACCACTCAGCTTTCTCGTGAAACGGGATGTTCGCAACTCTGGCAAAGGGTGTCCGAATTTTAATGTTGTTCAGTATATATAGCAGTCTCGCATAATATACGGCAGCCTAATGAAATGTTAGAGCGCATGACTCAAAAATCAGATAGCTGTAAGGTGAGGGCCCGAAACAAGCGGACGGAAAAGAATATAACAGCCTCACGAAGCAGTAATTCGCGAAGTTTCGAGCTCATGCAAGCTAATGCCCAAGTGTGATTTATTTTTCTAACTTCAAGAGACTTCGGTCGTCCTTCGCGCTATCTTTGTATAATTAGGAAATATGATTGAATGCATTCCTATGCATTTCTTTCTGGAGTAAGGGGTTGTGTATGGAATTAATCAGAAAAATTTCATTTATCATTTCCTTCTTTCTGCACATTTTGTGTATTTGCCTTCCGATCTATTATGTGAGCAGAAGGTCATTTTCGGCCTACCCTCAACTCGGTATTTAACAATGCCAAACAGAGAACAAAAAAACACATTTCCACGGACTCAAGAGATGGCGTATCTTCGAGTATTGTTTTCCAGTGTCGGCCTCAAGCGGTTTTGTGAACTTCATAATTGATGAAAAAAAAATGTAATTACTGTCTGCAGGTTTAACAACATAAATAAATGCCAATCACCTTGAAGATATATCCATTAGTAAATGCACCCCCAAATTATCTGAAAGATGCTCTGCAAATCTATTTCGGGGTTTTTATCTTCGATGAGCACGTGTATAAGTGGTTTGTAAAAGCCTAAAAAAAAACCTGGTTTCAAAGCTATCTTAAATACCTATGTCTTTTTGACACATATATAACTTCTCAAACTAATACCAGTCTCTTAGTGCTCCTTTTATGTGATGAACAGTCATTTTATCTGTCTGGCGGCTGGACAAAAAACAAAAATACACAGGGGCGCGTGGGAGGTGGAACTATGTCGATTACGCACTAAAGACTTCAGAAAGTGACACATTTAGTAGCTGCCATGTAAGGTAGAGCACATTGTTCCATCTGAAAAAATTTAAAAAAAAAACAGTTAGGAAGGGTGGTTGCTTATTTGTAAATTTAATTGACCGGCATCTTGTCAAGAACAAGTCTCAACGGCCAGGCTATGTCAGTTCATCCTGTATAAAAAAAATGTTCTCTTTGGTAAGCGCTATTTTATGCCAAATTCGATCCGAGTACGAATCGAATTTGATTATTTCTTTGTGCATGGTCCGTCGCCCGCATCGCGATGCTCAATGTAAGCAATGTTAGTAAAGAAAACAAGGGCTGTGATTTCCTCTCAGTGTTTCTATAAAAAGTAACCTGAAACGGCCTGTCCTAAACCTTTCGTGACATTTGGAAAATGTTATTGCTTCTAGTGCAGCTGTGTCATCATACATACATACACATATATATATATATATATATATATATATATATATATATATATATATATATATATATATATATATACATATATGTTTAGATATTGTAAAACGTATATCGCAAACCATAGTTCACGGTATATATGGCGACCAGGCGCCCATTTTATGATTTTATGCACTGCAATTATTTGCTTAGTTCGAGGAACTACGATTTAACTTTTAATACTGCCAGAGCACGTGGTCACTGAGAGTTCGGATGGAATGTTTTTTCTTGGTTATTGCACCTATTTTAATAGTGATGTGCTGCAGTCTCTGCTTACTTCTGTTTGGCATGTTTCATGATGTATGTGACATAGCGTTATTGCACTTGTTTCAAGGTACTGTTAGTCATTTTAGGCACATGTTTATTATAAATAACAAATTATTCTATTTTCTGCAATAAGTACATCTAACAATAACGCTGTCGTGACTATAAAAGTACAGTGTAAATATATAAATAAATAAAATAAACTACCACACTTCGTGACAACATTTTAATTCAGGTAAAATATACGCAACTTTGATAAACGAAGGGTTGCTGAGTCGTATAAACACGACGTTTCGAGTAATAATCAATCAATCAATGAATTTTATTAAGTGTAAAGGAACAACCATTCGGTCTTGGTACTGGCACACCGGACATTTAAACACTTAAAAACAAGGAGCACACTCACATTACACGATAAAACATAAAAATTATTACCAGACAAAAACACACAAACAGAATCTGCGACACAAAATTAGAAGCCAAATATTTATGTTGGAAGTTCATACGTTGAAGCGCCGTGAAGATGATGTGTATAGTCGAGGGAGTACATCACGCAGAAAGAAGAGAAAGGTGTAAGCTGGCGAAGTTTCCTGCAAATATTAGTGGCCGTGTAGCCCTGATATCATTTATAATCATCATAAAGTAGTTGAAAAGTGATAGTAAAATGTCCTTAATGAGCTTCAAGAGTAAAACAACGTGCTGACAAAGTCGCAAGAACGAAACACAAATATTCGTTTGAGATTCACGGTAACATCTCAGTACCTTTCACCTCTGCCTTAATTGGAACAAGTTTTTGATTGGGTGGTCAAAATTCTTTCGGCTGGAGCTAAATATGTCGTTTTTCAGCGTAATCGTTGTAACAATCCACTAAAGCTGGGAATTCGACACAAATTGCTAAATTTTCTAGATGTGCAAAAAAAGTGAATTGAGTCTTGTAGTTACTCTAGGAATCCAAATATTAACTTTTCACTTCAGATAAGAGACTTGGAGTATAAATTAAGTGTGAAGAGTTTAAAACAAAATTACCCAATCCGCTTTTTCCCTACGTCGATGTAGGTCAGGTAATCTAACACGCTACAAAAGGGTTTCATAATCCAAAGTTTGCTCAACTCTTGCCAATAGCGATACTTAAAAATTGAGATAAACTTGTTCTGCACCCGTTTAATTCTTAGTAAATTGGTTTTACAGATTCCGTTCCACACTACCGGCGCATAGTCCAGCTGCGAGCGGCACAGTGAGCAGTAAAGGATTAAAAACGTGCGTGGATTTTTGAATTCTCTAGTCAGGCGACACAGAAGCAGTAAGCACTCGTAACGATGCGCAAATCATTTTGCCCACGTAAACATCAAACCTTAGGTCCGAATCAAACACAACACCGAGGTTTCAAATTTCGGTTACAGGAGTCAATATGGCCCCCTCGATTTGATAAGGAAAACTGACCTTTTGAGTTTTTCCAAAAAATGTCAATATTTTGGTTTTTGAACGGTTCAGACGGAGCCTGTTCTCCCTACACCAACTACTGATCTACTGTTCACGTCTGCCTGTAGTTTTACGCGGTCGTCAAAAGCTTGAATTTCACGGTATATTTTAAAGTCATTGGCGTACTGAAAAAATAATGATGGCGATGATATAACGAGAGGGATATAACAAAGATATAGAAAAGACAAGAGGGCCTAAAACAGATCCCTGAGGCACCCCGGAGCTAATCCTAAGGGTTGTGGATGTCACATCATTAACTCGTACAAAAACCTTCCTATTCAGCAGGTAAAATCCAGACCACTCGATCACGTTTTCCCAACACCGTAGTAAGACGGTTTAGATAGTAACATGTAATGGTCAACCAGGTCGAATTCCTTGCTTCAGTCAAAATAAACTACGTTAAGTTGAGCTTGCTTATACTCAATGCGGAATGCTGTAGACGTAAAAGTAACCGAATTTGTTGTTGTCGACCTTCCAGGAACAAATCCATGCTGACTAGTAATAATTGCATACCCTAATGAGAAGGATAAAATTTTTTTTAAATACCCATTTTGAAAATCTTCGAGTAGGAACTAAGAAAAGAGATCGATCTATAATTGGAAACATCGCCATCAGCGAAACAGTTACAGCGAGCTTCCACATGTCAGCAAATAATGCAGATTTTAAAGAGTTTTTATATATTTCACAAATTACAGGGGTGAATAGATCACGATATGTTTAAATCAGAGCTGCTGACATTCCATCGTGACCAGATGATAGCTTAGGTTTAATTTTCCTAATACATTTCGCAACAATGTTTTCGTTTACACAAGTCAAGTTTAGCAGGTCGCCAAGTCCTTCCGGATGAAAATCGGGAAAGGTTAAATCAGTGTGATCAGTGTAAACAGAGCTGAAATGATTAGCCAATACTTCTTATGTATTATTCGGAGAGACACCGTCTAGAAACATTGTATTTGGCATATTTCTTCTTTCTGCACGCGATCCGACGTACTGCCAGCATGTTTGGTGATTTTCAGTTAAATCGGTTTCTATTGTTTCTCGATGCGCATTGCAATCCCGATGAAATGATATTTTACATTTTTTCAGGCACTGCTTGGATTCAGTTTTTCATTTAAGAAAACCACTCTTCTTCAACTTTCGGTACAGAAACTTTTCTCTCTTGAAGAGTGCCCTTAACTCAGCTAAAAACCAGTAAGGAAATTTAGCTCTGCGACTTCTTTCTTAATGGTATATATTGTCCATACCCTCCTGAATTACTCTTGTGAGCCTGGTGAACCATAAAAGAATAATAAGAATAAGAATATTAATTCTTCTTATTATTATTATTATTCGGCGGCGAAACGTTGTCGGGCTCTAACCAGTGTGCTCTATACAGGAAGATTACGGCATCTACGAGCTACCAGCAAGTCATGGCCCGCTCGCTACAATCTTCTAGCCTCACCTACTGACCTTGCACGTGGCCGTGCTTTTTCGCAAGCGTCACCGGGTGTCGCCTCACCGAGGATCAACCGCTGGAGGCCGCCACGTCAGTCGCCTTGGGCCTGCCTGCTATAAGAGCTGCTCCCTGAGCGGAATCCTCTGCAGTCGGCGGCGTAACGTTGTCGGGCTCTAACCAGTGTGCTCTATACAGGTAGTACATAAAACTACTTTGTCTTGTTTTACATCTTGTCTGCCGCCGACTGCAACGTGTTTCACTTGTGCCGATTGTGTGTGCTTATTTTGCTCTACATCGTTATGGAGTGCTTGAAGTGCAACCACCCCCTTCCGGTCGATGGGCAATTTCTGACCTGTTCACTCTGTCAGAATGGTTACCATCTAGATAAACGTTGCTCGGGAGATGCTGACAGCACTTTCTCCGGATTGGCCATTGCGAGGAGAGAGACGTGGAAGTGTGCTACTTGCCGCACCGGCGAGCTCCGATCCGTTACCGGAGCAAACAGCGGCGTTGCCTCGGAGAGCAGTAGCGCCACTGATGACAGTCAGCAGGAGCAGCTTAGCCTCGCCTCCGTCGCTAGCCAGCTGGCCTTAATCAATGTCGCGCTTCAACAGCTACTTCCTTTAAAAACTAGCGTTGAGGCTCTTTTGCCCCTTCCAGCAAAGGTTGACCAACTGCTGGCCCTTAAGCCTGCCGTTGATGAACTTCGGAATACTGTTGGAACCCTCCAATCCCCAGTTGACTCCTTTGGCGCAAAATATAAATCAGTGCTAGCCCTTGCTTCCACTAACGAAGAATCGGTAAAAGGCCTTCAAAACGACGTCTGCGAGGTTAGGGCTACTCTAGAGGAACAGGCACGGGAAATCTTGCGGCTAAAAGGAGAGGTAAACAGTTCGCAGCAGTATAGTCGTCGCTACAACATGGAAGTGCACGGCCTTCCTTATGTATCTGGAGGAAACCTCCGTAGAGACAATGGAAGATCTTTCTCGAGGACTTATCCTGCCATTCCGATCGTCAGACATAATTGCAATTCATCGTCTTCCAAGAAAACGTGACTCAACTTCACCAGTTCTGGTTAAGTTTGCTGCTGTCGGCATTAAGAACGCTTGGATGGCTGCCCGTGTCCAGCTGCAGGGGCTTTCTCGACCTGGCGACCGACTGAAGTTATTTTTCAATGATAACCTGACCCGAACAAATCGAGAGCTCTTTTGGTCAACAAGATTCAAGGCCAAAGAGAGTGGATACAAATTTGTGTGGATCAAAAACGCTAAAATCTACGCACGAAAAAGCGAAGGCGCTCCCGCGGTCCGCATAAGCTCAAGTGGTGACCTCGAGAAGCTCGTTTGAGGAATGACACCTTGTTTTTCGGCTACCGATTTTGGTACTTTTTGTAAGGTTCTTGAGCCTGTTTCTGATCTTTCTGTTACTATTTTTCATGTTAATATTAGGAGCGTGCGCAAAGACTGGGACGAATTTCGTGCTTTAATAAATGACTTCACGCCTCCGGCAGATGTATTTGTTCTAACTGAAATTAACATCTCTGCATTGCAATGCAATCAATTCACTTTGGAGGGTTACAAAGACCATTTTTCCACGCGTGATAGTGGTAGGGGAGGAGGCATCGTAATTTATGTGGAGGACAACTGGTTGTTTCAAGTTTGAGTGTCTCGTTTGTTCACGCCGAGTCAGTGGCTATTAATATCTCCCTGTCTAGCTTCGCCATAACCTTATTAGCGGTATACAGACCTCCATCCGAAAATGTATCACTCTTTCTTGTAGAGCTAGAAGTGGTACTCAAACAGTTTCATTCGGAAGGAGATCTCTGCATTGTCGGCGACTTAAATATTGACACCCTCAGGACCACTAAACCTCTGGTCTGCGACTACTTAAATTTATTGGCGGAGCATAGAATTGAGAGTATAATTAACCTCCCTACTCTCGAAGAGATTTTGTCTGGCAAACTGGGGGTTTCATGCATAGGTCATATTATCGTCAGGACTCCCGATGCCACATCCACATCAGCTGTTATCACGCAGAAACTGTCTGACCATTACTTCATAGGTTGCCGCCTAGTGGTGGCCGGGCTGAGGGAAAGCAGGCGGCGTCGTTTCATTGTTTGTTACATCCATACAGCAAAGTTCGACGCATTGGTTGCCCCTTTCGACTGGAATGCGCTCTTGACTTCTGTTGAGCCTGTGGCGGCTTACCCTGCCTTTGTTGAGGTATTTCAGTCCTTCTACTGAGACTCCAAAAAAGAGGTACACTGTAAGCAGCGCTCAGATAAACTTTGGTTTAACGCTGATATAATGACCGCAATCAAATATAAGGACACGGTGTGGCTACGTTCCCGTCGTGCTCCAAATAAGCTACAGTTGAAAGCAGACTTTCGAAGTGCTAGGAATAGAGTTAATGCGATTATTCGGTCTGCTAAGGACGCTATTTTCAAAGAAAGTTTTTCGAGACAAGGTCGAATCCGCGGGATACCTGGGAGCTGATTAATACTTTCATAGGACTCCCATCTCGGCAATCAATCTCCGTTTCTGTACGAAAGCATTTTGGCGCTTACCTAGAATCAACGGTCAATGACTTCAATAAACTTTTTGCGGCTTCATCGGGTACTGCCAGAGATTGTGGACCGGTGCCAAGTGATTCAGGTCGTGATGATAGAACATCCGCTTCTGCGTTCCTACCGCCGTTTTACTTATGTGCTTTGCGTTCCATTCTGTTCAGCATCAAGCGTATCAAGTCACCCGGTATCGATGGCATTCGTGTCAGCGATTTATGTCGGAAGTTTGATGCAATTAAAGAGGTTTTACTTTCAATGCTAAATGCCTTTATTTCGTCCGGTAGAATTCCTCCGGACCTGAAGACCGCGCTCCTTAAACCGCTTTTTAAAGGAGGAACACCGCAGAGGTTAGACTGCTACCCCATTTCGATACTACCATGCATTGCGGAAATCTTAGAAAAACAACTTTTCATTGTGATGACTAGCTTTATTGAGAGGTCTCACATTTTATCGCACAGCCAATATGGGTTTCGTGGCTCGAAAAGGCACCCAGCCGCTTCTTGAGGATTTCGACGATCTAATACACGGTGCGTTGGATAATAACATATTTGCTTGTGCCATGTTCATTGACGTAGCAAAAGCGTTTGAAACACTGAGCCCCAGAGTCCTCCATCGGAAATTGTATAATTTCGGCTTCCGCGGTCCATTTTTTAACCTACTTGAAAATTTTTTTTTCTAGTCGCTCTCAGATGGTATCTGTACGAAACTTTAAAAGTACGCGTGTAGCAATAAAAGCTGGCGTCCCGCAGGGAACCACTTTGTCACATTTACTTTTTAATCTGTATGTAAACGACATTTCATCAAGAGTATTGACTTGAATCATCTTTCAGTACGCTGGCGACACTGTCCTTATCTCTCCTCATCTAAAGTACGATCAAGCCGTCCGTCTGCTGAGCCACGACTCCGCGCGGGTCATGGACTGGTTCGCCGAAAATTTAATTACAGTTAACACAAAAAAAAAACTAATCTGCTTCAGAAATCCTCTAAAAAAGGTGGACCATGAGTTGTCGTTTACTTTACACAGGTCAGGGTGTGTCAATTGCGCATGCACTTTGTTAGAGTATGTTGATTGTGTAAAGTATTTAGGAGTGTTTTTTGACTCCGAGATGTCGTGGAATTCACATTTATCTTACGTATGTGGGAAACTTCGAAGCGTTAGTTGTATTCTTTTTAATAATATGACCTATATGCCGTTTGCTATAAGGAAATCTGTTGCGCACGCCCTTGGCTACAGCATTCTTAGATATGGAATTACAATATTTGCGAACTGCTCCGAGCTGTGGCACATCAAAGTTGATCGTATTTGGAAGGTTTTATTAAAGAGCGTTGGGTACAATTTGGTGACCTCATGTGAAGACGATATCTTCACATTTTTACGACTGCAAAATTTCTCTTCCCTTTTTGTGCAAAGTGTTGTGCTCCGCCATTTTTGGTCTAACGAATTTAACCGCCCTTTCATCCGTAATAGAAGTCTTCGTCATACTGCGCGATTTGTGACCCCCCAATGTTTTACGCGCTATGGGAAAAGAGTGCGCTAATATTATGTGCCTTTTATTTTCAAAAAGCTTCCCGAGGACATCTTCAATGCAAATACGAGGAGAAAGTTGAAAAAAATGTTGACAAATATATCACTGTAGTATCGCCGTATCGGATTTTTGATATTTATATAGTAGTATTGGTTGTTTCGTTACCTTTTGACCTTTCCTTTTCTCTTTCTTTTTTCTCCTTGCGCCGCGCGACTTGCCAGGCCTTGCCCTACAAGCCTCACTTGGCTTGGGCAGACCAGTATCTTGTATTGTGTTTTGATTGTTTGTGTAAATAAAGTTGTTATTATTATTATTATTATCATATGGCAGTCGGCGGCCTGCTTCTGCAGACTGCTAATACTGTCATTTTTGGCAGGCCCCGAATGCTTTTTTGCTGAGTCCGTCATCATCGCTCGCGGCCGCTGGTGGAAGGGGCCAAACTGATGAAGATCTGGGCAGCCTGACTCAGCGTCCATCGACTGTTTATCCGAGGGCCACGTGGTTGAGCGTCATCCGGGCAACCGGACTCGACCCTTCAAGAACAGCTCCCACGCCTTTCCTCGGTGCAGTCGGCGGCCTGCTTCTGCAGACTGCTAATACTGTCATTTTTGGCAGGCCCCGAATGCTTTTTTGCTGAGTCCGTCACCATCGCTCGCGGCCACTGGTGGAAGGGGCCAAACTGATGAAGATCTGGGCAGCCTGACTCAGCGTCCATCGACTGTTTACCCGAGGGCCACGTGGTTGAGCGTCATCCGGGCAACCGGACTCGACCCTTCAAGAACAGCTCCCACGCCTTTCCTCGGTGCAGTCGGCGGCCTGCTTCTGCAGACTGCTAATACTGTCATTTTTGGCAGGTGAGAGTTTGTTTTTCGCAGTCATATCTTAACAACGTTTTTCCCGCCGTCGACTGCCCCAAGTGTTTTTTTTTTCTTGTTTGATTTTTGCCTGTTCAAAAGGTTTTCCTTTTCTTTTTGTACGTTTCAAACTTCGTCTTGTTTTTTTTTTTTCCATTCAGCAAATCATGTGTACTGATTGCGTGGTGTGTTTTAAGTCAGTTCCTACTGATGGATGCTTCATGAAATGCCTTTCCTGCAATCATGTTTATCATTTGGAAAAATGCTCCGGCATTGCTCCGGCAACCTTTAAATCGATGGGGAACGCAAAACGTGAAAAATGGAACTGCCGCACCTGCAGGAATCGAGAAAGTAGGCTAAGTGTCGGTGGTCCCTGCGATTCTGGGACCCCGGCAAATGACGACACGGTTTCTTCGCAACTTGCGGATATAAGCGCGAAACTGGAATTGCTTTTTTCGTTGAAGGCAAATGTCGACCGTCTTTGCGACCTTCCAGCAAAAGTAGATGACCTTCTGTCTTTGAAGACATCAATGGATGCGATGAAGGAAACGATCTGTGCCCTTCAAGCATCAATGGAAAAAATACGATTCTATCGTAGCACTTGTCACAGAAAACGACAAGGAGGTCAAACTGCTTCGAACGAAGTTGAGAGACTACAGGGAACAGTGTCTGGTCAGACCGAATTAATTGAAAATCTCCAAACCAACATAAATGCCACAGAACAATACAGCCGGAGATGTAACTTGGAAATTCATGGTGTGCCTTTTACGACTGATGAAGACCTCAGCGTCACTTTGAACGGGTTAGCCAGCAAACTGAATCTCGAGATCCCTAGCCCTGCCGAAGTAGTGGCCTGCCACCGTCTGCGTTCTAGACGCGACGGGGCGCCGCCAATACTAGTTCAGTTTGCGTCTGTTTCTGTCAAAGAACACTGGATGAAAGCCCGCAAGAATTTGGTCAGACTCGTTCGTTCGCAAGGTGAACCAAAAATATATTTCAACGACAATTTAACAAGTACCAACAAAGAGCTCTTCTGGCGAGCCAGAACCAGAGGTAAAGAAAAATCGTATAGGTTTGTCTGGGTAAAAAACGGCACGATTTTCGCAAAAAAAGATGAGAACGCTACACTTGTTCGCGTTTCTAGCGCTAGGGACTTGGAAAAAATAGTCTAGGAATGAATGACACTGTTGTACTTTCAGATTTCCCATCGTTTTTAGATCTGCTACCCCAAGTGCTAGCGCGCTTACGCTCCTACACGTAAATATAAGAAGTATAAGAAAGTATTGGGAAGAATTCCAAATTATCGTTGAATCAGTGAAAGATACGGTAGACGTATTTGTTTTAACAGAAATTAACGTTGTGGAGGAAGGCGTTTCGCAACAGCAATTTTCTCTGCCCGGTTTTCAGGCCTTTTTTCTAACACGTAATGCAGCAAAAGGGGGCGGAATAGCCGTCTACGTAAAAACCGCTTGGTCAGCAGCCAGGCTAGACTTAACTTTCAAGTATGCGGAGTGTCTGTCTTTAAAATTGTATAATGCTAATGTTTCAGTATCTTTGTTATCATTTTATAGGCCTCCTTCAGAAAGTGCTCGTTTGTTTCTCGACGAGTTTAATGCAATTTTAGGAAATATGCCGGAGACTGACAGGCTTTGTCTAGCGGGTGATTTCAATATCGATCTCTTGAAACCCTCGAAGGCTGTCGTGTGCGACTATTTGAATATTCTTTCCAGCTATGGCTTCTAAAGCGCAATTCTTGCCGCTACGAGAGAAGAATTCCTTTCCCAGAAAATGACGATATCCTGTATAGATCATATAAACGTAAGAAATTTCGGCATGCCTACAGTATCGGTGACTGTTACGCAAAAATTAGCGGACCATTACTTTGTTGGCTGTCGAATAGGCTTCAAAGTCCAGTCGCAAGTAACAGCTCAGCAAAGGCAAATAACAGTAGTAAATTTCAATAAACTCGATAGAGTGATTACCGCTTATGACTGGGACGCGATAATAACAGATTTTGATTACACGAATACCTATATAAAGTTAGTCGATAATCTTTCGCATCTCAGGGCAATTAGTACGACAACTATTAGGATGAAAAAGCGTAGGCAGAATCA
This sequence comes from Ixodes scapularis, assembly GCF_016920785.2. Taxonomy (NCBI): domain Eukaryota; kingdom Metazoa; phylum Arthropoda; class Arachnida; order Ixodida; family Ixodidae; genus Ixodes; species Ixodes scapularis. The sequence goes on along the minus strand of NW_024609846.1, from coordinate 185,496,092 downwards.
ACCCTGGATAACCTCGGATGTGCTTTCTGCTATTAAAGAAAAAGACATTTTATGGGCAAAGTGTCGTCGTGCTCCGCGAAACGACGAGCTGAGATTACAATACCAAGTCTACAGAAATCGAGTGAATGCCATGGTTCGTTTTAGAAAGCGTCAGTACTTTCAAGATGAGTTTTTTCTTTCACGCTTTGACGTTGCGAAAACCTGGTCCGTGGTGAACGAGGTAAAGGGATGCTCTAACAAGTCGTCTATTGATAACACAATAACAAAAAATTTTGGGTTCGATATAGAATCAATTGCTGACTCATTCAATCGCTTCTTCGCTTCGTTTTCGAGTACATCACGCGATGAATTTACCACGCCCACTAACTTTGAACCACCTGTCTCTGAGTCCGCGTTCCTACCCAGCATGACTGCCGCTGACTTGCACGCGTTTTTATTTAGTTTTAAACCAAACAAGGCCCCCGGAATATATAATATTTTTGTCGGGGACCTGCGGCGAAATTTTGGATCTCTCAGCAATATTCTTCTTTATATTTTAAACGGAATTATCAACTCAGGAGCGATTCCTGCTTTATTCAGAAGTGCGCTTGTGAGACCACTTTATAAGGGGGGCACACGAAATAGTGTAGAAAGCTACAGGCCCATATCTATCCTTCCGTGCTTAGCCTTAGTGCCTGAAAAACATATATTGAACACCATGACCTCGTTTCTTACAAAATTTAACGTGTTGTCCCCGTCGCAGTATGGCTTTGTCCCAGGGCTGGGCACAGACTCGTTACTGGAGGATCTTGCCGATACGCTACACGCGACTTTTGAAGGGAACAAGTATGCTTGCGCTCTTTTTCTAGACGTCTCAAAGGCCTTTGACTCTATTAGTCACAAGGTGCTTTTGAAAAAAGTGTTCGATTATGGTTTCAGAGGGCCTTTTTTTCACCTTCTCAGGGATTTTTTGACACAGAGGTCACAACAAGTTTCGATTTGCGGTATAAAGAGCACAAGGGCAATTTTGAGATCCGGTGTTCCACAAGGTTCCGTGTTATCCCCACTTCTGTTTAATCTTTACGTGAATGACCTCGCTAAAACTATATCGGGCTGCGACATATTTCAATACGCGGATGATACCCTGCTAGTGTCACGACATATAAACCTTCACAGTGCAACTAGTTTGCTGCAAGCTGATGCAATTCGTGCTATGGATTGGTTTGAAGCAAATATAATTAATATTAACGTTCATAAGACAAAACTTATCTGCTTCGCTAATCCATTAAAGCGCAAATGTCTAGATATTCCCTTTTTATTGCACCCATCAAATTGTGAGCACTGCAGGTGTTCACCTATCGAATATGTTAATACAACCAAGTACCTCGGAATATATTTTGACAATGATTTATCTTGGAACTCTCACCTTACATATGTAGCTAAAAAGCTCCGAAGTATATCGTGCATGTTATACTCAACCAAAACCTTTCTTCCAATTTCAGTCAGAAAAATGATCGTAAATGCCTTGGCTTACGGCCTCCTACGTTATGGGATAACTCTGTATGCCAATTGTTCCTTATTTTGGCAGAGTAAAATTGATAGTATTTTAAGGGGAATTTTGAAAAGTGTCGCGTACAGCCCTACAGGTGTGCCAAGTGACGAGTTGTTTTCATACCTATGCCTCCCGAGTTTCTATGCGCTTTTCAAAAGATGTGTGATTTCTAAGCACTACTGGCAGAGTCCTTACAAGATTCCTCGAGTCGCCCAACGTACCCTAAGGGAGGGCGAGCGTTTCGCGGTGCCACGTGTGTGCACGAGGTACGGAGAGCGACTGCGCTCTTACTATGTGCCTCAACTTTTTAACTGTTTGCCTCCCTTGTTTTTCCACGCCAGCTCAAGGCGTCAATTGAAAAGGCTTTTAAATAGCGTTTGTTAATGCTCTGCTCTCTCAGATCGAGTTTAGCCGTGTTTCGTCGCGCACTGGGCTGGGCTGGTGCCGGGGTTGCGGGCCGCTGGGTCCGGCTGTTGGCGGGCCTGGGGTCACGTGGTGGCTGCTTCGCCATGTAACTATCGGCGGAGCGGTTGCGGCGTGTTTGCGGGCTGGCTTGTGGTTGGATTTGGCGGCCCGTGGCACCGGCCTCCGGTACAGTTTGGCGTGAAAAGGGGTATGTTTTCCGCGAATTTAACTCTCCCTCTGTCTGTCTTTGTGCGGCTGAGGATTTTGAAAGCGAAGGTTGATTCTTTTTTACTCCGGTTATTTATTTATTCAGTTTGCCAACATGCTTTCGAACATGCTTTTGTTGTTTCTTTTTTCATCTTTTATTGTTGTCAATATGATCTATGCCGACGCAACAATTTATACTCTCGAATCTTAGTTCTGCGTTTGAGATGTGTGTTTGCCCATTTGCTTTTCCTCTTATGCTGTTATACATTTTTTTGTTCATGAGAAGCGCTCTGTTGGGTTTTTATTTCTTACGTCATTAGTCATTTGTTTCGTGAGCTGCACTTCAGCTCCAAGACACCGTGTATGGTAGTCTGCATGTAACTTTTTGAATGTTTCTATGTACCACATTTCTACGCCACTGCCGGGTCCAGTCATACAAGCCGTTTTTGGCTTCGACGGACCCGCATACATGTATTGATCATGCAAAAGAGATGCAATAAAATTATTATTATTATTATTATTATTATATAAGAAACAAAGTGATATTTTTTTTTGTAAATTTTTATTGTTTCGTGCAGAAACTATCTTGTCTATCAATTATCGTTCACATTTATTTGCATGTGAGTGGCACACTCTAACGTCTTGCTATACGAGTAACTACTTTAGCTTCTCTGCAATACACGTTCGTGTTCATTTTCTAATACTCTATTAATCTGCTTGACATGAACTTGATCCTTTGAAATTTGACTTTTGATGAAGTGTGACCCTGAACTGGTGCTTTTTTATTGCCTTGTGTTTTTCTCTTTCTTTCTATTACTTCCTGAAACTCTCCTGTGAATCACGAAAACTTTTAGGCTCAGTCCCACAAGCCCTTGTAGGCTTAGACGAACCTGCCTTCTGCTGTTTTGAACTAACACAGCGTAAATAAATTTATTATTATTACTATTATTATTATTGCACTCTTTGACGAGGAGCTACTGCATGATTGTGTAAAAAAAAATGAAACCATCATTGTCTTCTGGCCATGATGGTATTCCGTCAGTCCTCTTGAAGGCATACAGTGCCATATTTATTCCTGTTCTAGTACAGATTTTTAACAACTGCATAAAGAATGAGGTCTTTCCCGCCATGTGGAAGTTCCTATACTCGCTACGGACAAGCTGCTCGTGATATTTATGTCCCGAAATATTTAATTCGCTTCCTGATGACGTATTTACGCTTACCTCAAAAAAGCAACTAAAAAAATTCCTAATTGATTGGACTCTACCTTACGTACTCGTTAATGTTTTCTTACGTTTTTCTCTTTTTTTGACAACTTTTTCGGAACCTTTTTATTTTACCTGTATATATTTCTATAGTGTTTCTACTGGTTGACTGTGATTGACTATCTCTGTCAGTGGCATGTATATATCTATATGTGTGCATTGTGTGTGTCTCTACATGTACCTGTACTACTTCTTCCGGGCCATGTACCACAAGCCTACTTTGGCTTTGACAGGCCCGAAAATATCGAAAACAAACATGAAAGTGGACTAAATATTATTATTATTATTACTATTATGAAATAAATTTATTATTATTATTATTATTATTATTATTATTATTATTATTATTATTATTATTACTATTAAATAAATTTATTAATATTATTATTATTATTATTATTATTATTACTATTATTATTATTTTTTTTTTTACAATCGTGTTTTTTTTTTGTTTTTTTTTTACAATTTTTTTTTTTTTTTTTACAATCGTGTCAATACTAGAGGAGGTGGGATCGGTGTCTTTGTCAGGGACTCGTGGTCAGTAACTAAAATCGATGTCTCGTTTAAGAACTCAGAAAGTCTGGCTCTTAAGATTTCTAACTTCAGCCATGAAATATTGTTGCTAGCAGTTTACAGACCTCCTTCCTCAAACTGTAATAGCTTCTTAGATGAGCTGAGAGAACACTTGCGGGGACTAACTAATGAAGTAAATGTGTGGTTAGTAGGTGATATCAATATTGACACGCTTAAGGGTTCCAAATCACACGTCTGCGAATTTTTATCTCTTCTTTCGGATCATGGTATAACATCCACCATTCAAAGCCCAACGCGAGAGGAAGTGCTAAATGGGAATCTTGTTTCTGCATGCCTTGACCATATTAATGTCCGCGCTTCTGATGCTTCCATTCAGTCCGCCGTAATTCTTCAAAAACTAGCCGACCACTACTTTGTGGCTTGTCAATGTATCTTTACTAAGGTAGTTCCTGTGACTGAGGCAAGGTACCGCTTTGAGAAGCTTGACTTGAAAATGTTCGATCGGCTCATTGCCGGTTATGACTGGGCAGCTTTGTTGTCATCTGTCAACGGCGAAAATTTATATACAAATTTTACGAGTTTTATACAAAAATTTCGAGGCCAATCAAAGAAGGTTGTGCATGTCAAGAAACGCAGGCCCATACTGCCCTGGATGACTTCTGAAATACTCGAGGCCATAGGACTCAAAGAGCAACTGTGGAGAAAGAGTCGGCGTTCTCCCAACAATGCCGCTTTCAAGCTGGATTGTAAGATCCACAAGAACCGTGTAAACGCTCTCATTCGTTCAGCGAAGCGGTCCTACTTTGCTAAAAAGATCTCTGACGCTGGTTCTGATGTCAGGAAAACTTGGTCCATTATCAATGAATTTCGTGGCTGCCTGAAAACGAACGTAGCCGATAGTCTAATTAAACATTTCGGCACTGATCTCACTCTTACTGTGAACAAGTTCAATCGCTCCTTCGCAGGCGCAGGCGTTGTCGCATCTCACTGTGCTGGGGATCGATTGCCCGCAGCCTCGTCAATCACGGAATCTGCATTTCTTCCTTCTTTAACGGAGCCAGGCTTGCGTTCTTATCTTTTTGGGTTTAAACGTTTCCGGTCGGCCGGTGTGGATGGCATTGCAGTAGGTGACCTATGCCGGAATTATGACTCGTTAAAGGACGTACTTCTCGTTCTGATAAATAACATTCTGGATTCTGGCATTGTCTACAACGAATTAAAGCAAGCTCTGGTAGTTCCGCTTTTTAAGGGTGGTGTACGAAACGAGATTTCCTCGTATAGGCCTATCTCTATACTGTCTTGTATTTCACAGATTCTGGAGAAACATCTTTTTGTTGTTATGTCAAGTTTTCTTGAGAAACACGCAGTAATATCGCCAAACCAATACGGTTTTGTCGCTGGTCGTGGTACCACCAATCTTCTAGAAACCTTTTCAGACTTCCTTCACTCTTCTTTCGAACTCAACATGTATGTGTGTGCACTCTTTATCGATGTCGCTAAAGCGTTTGATACAGTAGACCATGACATCCTCCTAGACAAGCTGTATAGATTGGGATTTCGTGGCCCATTTCACGCACTGCTCAAATGTTTTCTTACAAATCGCACACAGGTTGTAGCGGTAGGCAATGTCCATAGTGCAAAGGTCCTCCTAAGATCTGGAGTCCCTCAGGGTTCGATTTTGTCACCACTGTTATTTAACATATTTGTGAACGACATTTCATCATCCATTACCAATTCAATAATGTTTCAGTACGCTGATGACACTGTTTTGCTTTCTCGCCATCTAGTGTACCAGCGTGCAGTGGACATGCTCCAACTGGATGTAATTAGCGTCATGGACTGGTTTTCGGTAAACAAGCTTCGAGTAAATGCCTCTAAAACAAAGCTTATATGTTTCTGCAATCCCTTAAAGAATATAAGGTTGACCTATCCCCTATTTCTCCACAACTCCGGTTGCTTGTCTACTCAGTGTGATCCTATAGAATATGTGAGTTCGATCAAATACCTAGGCATTTACTTTGATTGCGATCTTTCTTGGACTACTCATATGACGCATCTTTGTCAACGGCTGAGGTCAGTGTCTTGTATGCTATACAACATAAAAAGATTCCTACCTTTCTCCATCAGGAAAAGGGTTGTGCACGCTCTGGCCTACGGTATACTAAGGTACGGGATCACAATCTTTTTTAATTGTCCACTCTTCTGGCATTCGAGAATTGACCGAATTCTAAACGCAATCCTCAAGAACGTCACGTATAACACACCATTTTCGTCAAACGCTAACTTGTTTGGTTCGCTTGAACTGCCCTCATTCCACTCCCTCTTTCTTCAAACGGTGATCTGGCGCCACTTCTGGGAGAGCGAATTTAAGGTCACATCAGATTCGCCGCGGGAACTAAGGACTACCTCTCGTTTCGATATACCACGAGTGAGAACGCGATATGGTGAAAGTACGCGCGCTTTTTATGTGCCGAAAGTATTCAATGATTTACCAGACTCAATATTTTCCATTACCTCAAACAAGAAATTAAAGAAAACTCTAAAAACAACATTTTCTGACGTATCGCGACAGTGACTGTGAGCTTCATATGATATCGGTGAAACGTTGATTATTCTGTTTGCGATATTATTTTCCTTTTCATTTCCCAATTTCGTCCTGAAGTAGATTGTTGTTTTATCTGCATCATCGTGAGGCCCTAAGACCTCTGCGAGTTTGCCCAGTGATTTTTTTATTTGATTTTTTTTTCTCGTTGGTGCTTTTCTTTTTTTAGTGCCCTACACTATTTGTAACTACAGTCTTGGTCTGTTCGTCCCGACGTTCTGCTTCGCCTTTCTTCAATACGGACGTACAAGTGTACGTGTGTGTGTGTGTGTGTGCCCGCCGATGAGTGCCGTTTTTTTATTTAGTGCTCCGACTGATCTGCTGGCCCAGCGGCTAACTGCGTTCGTCCTGCGGCAGCAATGACAATTTTTTGTGTAATTTTCTTCTCTTCTTTTATTTTTACATAATGTGTGACAATATGCGAGCTCGCTGTTTGATTCTTCTCTTGCTGGATCTGGTCCCACAAGCCCTTGCCGGCTTTGACCAGGTCCGAAGCTGAACTTGGTAATTCTTCTCTCGTGAATAAATATTATTATTATTATTCGCTGCGGAGATGCCGCCCAGCAAGGATGCATGTCTGATTTGCTCTCGCTGTTTTTACGGACGACAAAGATTTCTTCGCTGCACTGAGTGCCAACTTCGCGCGCATACGAAGTGCGTATGCTTTCCGGAGACCGAACGCACATTTCTTCAGCGTGAGGTGAGCTCATTTGTCTGCCAAAGCTGTGCCAAGATCAACGGTGGAGCTAGGCCTAACGTCAGCGGCGCGGTCTCCGGTGACCCCGACGACCAGTTCGCCCGCTCTCCTCCTCCGCCATCGGCCTCCCCTACTCGTCCGGCGACGCTGCCTGCCTCCTCTCCCGATGGCCTCGACGCACGTGGGGACGCCAGCCTTCAGTCCCTTCGGTCCCTTCTCCTCGACGCGCTGGAAGGAATTTCTTTCCTCACCGAGGAGGTTGCTTCCCTCAGTGAAGACAACGCGCGTCTCCGTCGTGAGCAGAGACAGCAGGCGGAGCTCCAGGCAGGCTCCATCGCCTGTCTCCGGGCGGAAGTTCGCAGCTTACGCGATGTGCTTGGTAAGCGTGCAAGAACTGATGTTGAAGTTCAGGCAGGGCCCTGTGGAGGAAAAACATTTGCTGCAGCCCTGCGCTTCCCTCCTGCCTCGGCTCTCTCTGCAAAGCCTGCAGGTGCACCAGCAGACGGAACGACGAAAGATGATCCGCTGCCTGGTAAGCCGAACCCGATGAGCCCGCAGGCACCGGCCTCTGCGCTGGCGAGCGAGGCGTCGGTAGATGATCCACCTCCTGTGAAGCCCAATCCGATCAGCCCGAAGTCTCGAATCCCCGCGCAAGCCGGAGCGTCCGTGGCGTGCAAGCTGAGCGTTGCCCCCTCATCTTCCCGCCGGAGGGCATTGTTTGTGACCAAGCTGGATCCGGTCACCACCTCTACTGGCGTCGTTGGGCATCTGTGTTCCCTCGATGTGGAAAACTTGAAGTGCCACCGACTGAAGACTCGCTACAACACTTACGCCTCTTTTCACGTCTCTGTAGCAGCCGAAGACTTTGAGAAACTCTCTGACCCTGCTTTGTGGCCGAAGGATTGTCTTTTTAAACCTTTCAGAGGCGCTCTTCGTCAAGAACTCCTTCACTCGTCTGAAGAAGCCCACAAGCCCAACACTAAATACAAAGATGAGTAACGTCGATTTGTTTTACCAGAATGTCCGTGGCCTGCGGACGAAAGCTGAATGTTTCTTTGCCAACATTACTCTATCTAATTACTCAATTGTTTGCTTAACGGAAACTTGGTTATGTCCTAGTGTTAGTTCCTCCGACTACTTTCCGCCTTGTTTTGAAGTCTACCGTCATGATCGTGATTTCTCTTCCCGGGGCCGAGTAGGAGGCGGTGTATTGGTCGCGGTTAACAAACAATATAGTTCACGAAGACGTGAGGATCTGGAGAGATTTCCTGAGTCTCTGTGGGTTGAAATTGAGTGTTCTAGCAGAGAACGTATTTTAATAGGTCTGTTTTACCTTCCTCCTCAGACGACACCAGATGATTTCCAAAGATGTCTTGCTGACATTGAAAATACTATTAATGATTCACAGGGGAGCAATATCTTAATCTTGGGGGATTTTAACGCTCCAGGGATTAACTGGACACAATTCAATGTCCTTACTGGCAACTTTTATTGTAAACAAAAGTGCAACTATCTCCTCAACTTTACTTCCTTTTTAGATCTTAGACAGCACAATAACATCTAAACGACCAAGGTAATGCTTTAGATTTATGCTTTTCAAACACGGACGGTATACATGTGGCTCGAAGTGAACTTTCTATGGTTCCTGAGGATAGCTATCACCCTGCTCTTGATGTAGTTCTTTCTATTTTTGATCCTCCGGTCCTCAGTCCCTCTAATGGTCCTTCCCCACACATATCATATAAGTATTCAGCGGGGGACTACACTGGAATGTATCACCATCTTTCGGGTGTTGACTGGGCTTCTATCCTGGAGTCGTCTGATATCAACGGCCAAGTATATCTCCTCACAACTGTTGTTCAGGAGGCTATGGACATGTATATCCCTCTTAAAACGTCTAAAAAATCTCGCTTCCCTATATGGTGCTCTCGTGAACTCAGAACGCTTTTAAAACGGAAAGATTTTTTGCACAGGAGGTTTAAGAAAAGTGGTCTTCCAAAGTGGGAAGTTGAATTTAAAATTTGCAGAAAGCGATGTAAGAAAATTTTAAACCGTGATCGCCAGGCGCATTCTGACTCGGTGGAATCAGATCTTGTTAAAAATCCCAAGAAATTTTGGAGGTACGCTAAATCGCGCTTGGGGAAGAATATTGAGTCCGAAATCGTCTTGAATCAGCATAGCGACAGTGCGAAGGGCATGTCTGAGTTGTTTGCTGATCACTTTGCGTCAGTTTACATTAATAATAATAACTGCTCCTCATCTATTTTGCCTCACTCGAACGTTTTTGGCGACTCATTAGGTTCTGTGGTTGTCGATGAGGAATGTGTTAGGCTATGTATTAAGAAAATGAAACCCACATTGTCTGCAGGTCATGACGGGATACCCGCTGCAATTGTTAAGGCTTATCATGAATTACTTACGCCTATACTGTGCACAATTTTCAATAACTCCTTGACGTCAGGGATATTCCCTGACGACTGGAAACTGGCAGTGGTTGTTCCGGTACTGAAATCTGGAAATAGTGGTGATGTTCTTAATTACAGACCGATTTCTCTTCTCTCTTCTTTTTCCAAACTCTTTGAAATGGTAATCCATCAATTTCTCTCCTTCAAGTTTTGTAGTATAGTCATTCCTAATCAGCATGGGTTCATGTCCGGCAGATCGACATCCACCAATCTCGTATCTTTTATGTCTGCTGCCTCTGAAGTAGTTTGTAATAGAGGTCAGCTTGACGTTTTTTATTTCGACCTGAGTAAGGCATTCGACGTAGTCAACCACAACATCCTCTTATACAAGCTTTCTTCGTACGGAGTATGTGGTTCGGTATACAATTTGTTAAAAAGCTATTTGTCTGATAGGCATGCCTACGTCCGCGTCAACAATACTACCTCGTCCTTGTACAAGGCAAGCTCTGGAGTGCCTCAGGGATCTGTCTTGGGCCCCCTCCTTTTTAATATTTTTGTAAATGATGTCTCTCGAGTTATATTAAATTCTTCATTTCTGCAGTACGCTGATGATATAAAACTTTACAAAAAATATCGACCTTAGAGGATTGCATCGCGCTTCAGAATGACGCATATTCCTTCGGTCGTTGGTGTTTAGACAATGACCTCCGTTTGAATCATTCTAAAACAAAAATAATGACATATTCTCGCAAGACCCATGATATATTCTTTACATATAGTTATCATGGCGAACTGCTGTCACGTGTAAGTGAACTGAGGGACCTTGGAGTTGTCTTTGATTCAACCTTGAGATTTGACACTCACGTCATCAAAGTGGTTCAATCGGCCTTGCGCACGTTAGGTGCCGTGTCTCGCATAACGAAGGAGTTCAAAAGCCCGTCCGCTTTTTTTACGCTCTATTGTTCCTTAGTTAGATCCCAGCTAGAGTACGCCTCGGTTGTTTGGAACGGCATTTCCAAAACTAACAGTTCATCTGTCTCTGTCGAGCGAGTCCAAAACAAATTTATTTCTATCTTTAAATATCGTTACCTTGAGAATGGTGATCCTTGTCTGAACGGTGTGTGTAACTCGCAACTTGTCAACTTGTTGAGCCTCCAGCAGCGTCGGGTGAAGGCAGATTTGTTGTTTTTGTTTAAGACCCTGCACGGCTCGATTAACTGTCCCAGCCTTCTGTCCGAAGTGAGCCTCAGAGTTCCACGTGTGCCTACACGGCTCCAATCATCTTTTTATATAGCTCGACATTTTAGCAACCTAAACCCGATCCAAAGATCGGCGGAGTGTTATAATCGCTACTCTGACACAATTGATATTTTTAACTCATGCGGGAGCAAGTTCGGAAATGCTGTTCAAATCTTCCTCTTGCAGGAAAAGGGCTGATCAGTTGAAGCGCTGATGTAGTATTTGCTTTTTGCTCTCACACCTGGTGATGTCTCTGTTTTGTACTTTTGATTTCCCTTGTTAATCTGAGTGTTTTTCATACTTGTTAATATTTTTATTCTCAGACTGGAGAACTACGTTCTCCTTCTGCACTCGTGTGTATGCGTGTTTGTACGTGTGTGTTTTTGCTCATTTTTTTTTAGTGTGCCAGCACTAAGACCGATTGGTTGTTCCTGGACACTTTAATAAACATTGATTGATTGATTATTATTATTATTAATAAGAGGAAGAAGTCTCATGGTTCGGAAGGCCATTTCACCGCTGTGAAATATTTGCCTCGTCTCTCTGTGGCTTCTTCGAATTGAGGCTCCTGGCGACAATCGTCCATCTACACCAGGTGGGGAGATCGTCTGGGGCGACTACTCAGTCGACTGCAAGTCCACCGTTATTCTGCCGATGGTCGGTCTCATCCTGGCGAGACAACTTGCGGACTAAAGCACATACGCCTCTCCGCTGAATTCATCTTCAACCAGACTTCTACGCATCATCATCGGCGCCTTCATCAATGTTTGTGTTGTAGTCTCTGCATGCGTAGTTGTGTGCCTTCAGGTTTCTTCCGGTGAGCCCGTACTTTCATATTCCAACCTTTGCATCTTCTTCCTCTTCGCTGTCTCTTGTCAACTGGGTATCCCGTTCTACATTATGTCCCCACCTCCTGCCTGCGGCGTGTGTGGCGTGTGTGTGCCGACGGATGGTAGATGTATGAAGTGCATGGAGTGCCATAGTTCTCTTCACTTGGGCCAATATGCCGGGATTGCCAAGGCTACCTTTACGACGATGGGAGCAGCCAAACGAGAAAAGTGGCGCTGCAAGACCTATCGCAGCAGGGACAACCGCACGGGCGCTGGAAACGTGGAGGCTACATCTCAGGATAAACCTCACCCTTTCTCCGCCCAGCTAACATCCGTCAACGAAAAGCTACACGTGCTGCTGTCGTTAAAACAGAGCGTTGATTCGCTTCTCACGCTTCCAGCGAAGGTCGATGCCTTGTTGACCTTAAAACCCACCGTTGAGTTGCTGCGGACAACCGTCCAAGAGGTCCAGGATTCCGTTGTCTTCCTGAGTGCTCAGTACGACTCGGTTCTCACTGAAATCACTGAGCGAAAAAAAAGTAACCAAGGACCTTGGGGCGGAAGTCCAGTCACTCCAAAACACAGTAAAGGAGCAGGCAAATGCTATTCACCTGCTTCAAGCAGAACTGAATGACACCGAGCAACAACATCGCCTACCTAACATGGAAATTCAGGGCATGCCTTCCACGCCAAAAGAAAACCTGAACATGGTTCTCTGCGACTTGGCCTCTAACATCGGCCTGTCACAGTTTACGCCATCGGATGTTCTGTCCGTCCACCGTCTACCTCCGAAGAAGGCAGACAAACCAAACACTGCTCCATTGATACTGGTCAGGTTGGCGTCCGTTGCCCTCAAGGAGCAATGGATGAGATGCCGTGGACGACTAAGAGAGCTCAGCAACGTTGGCAGTCAGCCCAAGCTATTTTTTAATGACAATTTCATTCGTTCCAACCGTGAGCTTTTTTTCTGGATGGCGAGGAACAAGGGAAAAGAAAGTCATTACAAGTATATCTGGGTAAAACATGCAAACATCTATGCAAGAAAGAGTGAAGGCTCAACTCTCCTACGGATCAACTCCGTAGGAGATATTGCAAAAATCGTTTAAGCTATGAGAGCCACCTTTTCCTAATGTAATAATTTTTCGTCTTTTCAAACCTTGCTAGATAAACCAAAAGGTGCGACTTTTACATGTTTGCATGTTAATATCCGGAGCCTTCGAAAATATTGGGATCATTTTCTTATAATAGTACAAAATATTATGTTTCACGCCGATGCAATTCTACTTACGGAAATTAATGTCTCGGACTCTACGCTTTATCAAATCACTCTCAAAGACTATAACAACTTTTGTTTCACGCGTTCAAACCGTAGTGGCGGAGGCATAGCGGTTTTTGTACATCAAATGTGGCAAGTTTCTCCCCTAATCTAGATTTTTATCACGTCGAAAATGTATCTATCAAACTTGACAACTCCACCTTCTCACCTGCTCTGTTATGTTTCTACAGGCCTCCTTCAGAAAATGTTCGAATGTTTTTGAATGAGCTGCAGAAAACTCTCTCCATATTATCTTCTATACAGCAACTTTGTTTGGTGGGCGACTTTAATATAGACACACTGAACGCAGCCAATTCCATCGTATGCGACTATCTTAACATTTTGTTGAACCTTGGCTTAGAATGCTTTGTTGATGCTCCAACCAGAGAAGAAATTTTAGGGACAAAGTTAGTCACTTCCTGCATTGACCATATTTTAATACGAACACAAGGTGTCTCTGTGGAATCTGCTGTAATTCAGGAAATATTAGCAGATCACTACTTCGTGGGGTGTCAACTAACACACACAGTGGCGTCAAACTATAAATGCGAAAGTTCATGACAGGCCCAAATTATTGACAATGTTGTTTTCGACAAGTCAGTTGCCTGTCATGACTGGCAGGCCTTTTTAGGTACAGTTAAAAACGCTGACTTATACTCAAGTTTTGTTCAAGTTTTTCGTTCGCTTACTGCCGCTGCCAGTAGGACTGTTACTTTGAAAAAGCGACGACCTCATCGTCAATGGCTAGACAGTAATATACTTAAGATTATTAAAGAAAAAGAGGTCCTCTGGAGTCGGTGTCGCCGATCTCCAAACAACAAAGATTTACAAAATGAATTCAAGCAGTTAAGAAATAAAGTAAACGCTGTCATTCGTTCTGCAAAGAGACAGTTTTTTTAAATCACAATTCGAAAAATTCAGATTTAGTTCAGCCAAAACATGGTCACTGATTAATCAATTCCGAGGAACTGGTCCTGGAAATTCTATTGACCAAACCCTCGAACGAAATTTCGGGTCACTTACCTCAGTATTACCAGGCGACTTTAACGACTTCTTTGCTAAATACTCTGGCGTGCAAAGAACGCCTGCTGTGAACTCATGCACACTAAAGAATGAATTTTTGGCGTCAGCGTTCCTTCCTTGCTTGGACGAGAAGGATCTGCACTCCCTTTTATTTAGTTTCAAAGCCAGCAAATCTCCCGGTATTGATGGTATTCGAGCGTATGATCTTCAGAGGAATTTTACATATATTAAGAACGTTCTGCTCACTATGCTGAACGGCTTCATTACGTCTGGCAGCATACCTGATGAGCTCAAGGCTTCTATTGTGCGGCCACTTTTCAAAGGAGGAGAACGATCCAATGTTGCAAATTATCGCCCCATTTCGATTCTACCTATTTTAGGACAAATTCTAGAGAGAAACACCTATTTCTGACGATCAACAGTTTTTTTTAGATAAGAACGAAATATTTTCATCTACTCAGTACGGATTCATTACTGGAAAAGGCACGCAACCGGCCCTTGGTGATTTTTTTGATTACATATATTCAACATTCGAAAGTAATATGTTTGCATGTGCTCTTTTTCTTTATGTGTCCAAGGCTTTCGATACTGTCAGCCATCAGTTGCTCCTAGCAAAATTATATCGCCTTGGTTTTCGTGGCCCGTTTTATTCTTTACTGGAAAACTTTCTATCTAAAAGGTCCCAGTTTGTCCTAATTGGAAACTTTAAGAGTTCTCCGCTTTCATTACTGGCGGGAGTGCCTCAGGGCTCTGTTCTTTCTCCTCTACTTTTCAATATTTTTGTGAACGACATGGCCCAGGTTATCAACGGGTGTAAAATTTACCAATATGCCGATGACACTCTCCTTGTGTCACGTCATATTAATTTCTCTGACTCCCCCACTTCGCACACTCGAAATAAACGCCTCTCATATAATGGATTGGTTCGGCGATAATCTCCTAGACATAAACCGCTCTAATACAAAACTGATGTGTTTTCACAACCCTCTTAAAAGACGCCAGGCTCAAGTAAAGTTTTTGCTTCACCCTTCCAGTCGTGCTCAATGCAATTGTGCTTCAATCCAGTCTGTCGATCACGTAAAATACTTGGGTGTACATTTCGATTTTGATATGTCTTGGAACACACATATGTCATATATTTGTAGCAAATTACGAATTGTGTCTTGTATGCTTTATAATACTAAATTCTTTATGCCAGTCGGTATCAGAATAATAATCGTCCAGGCTCTTGCTTACAGTATCCTTCGATACGGTGTTACGGTGTTTGGCAACTGTTCGGGTCGTTGGCAGTCCAAAGTTAATTCTTTGTTGAAAGGAATCCTGACACGCGTTGCATACAATTCGAATTCTTCCTGCAACAGCGATATTTTTCGAAGTCTTCAATTGCCTAATTTGCGTTCTCTTTTTATGCAAACGGTAGTGCTGCGTAGCTTTTGGAAAAATGAGTTTAAAACACCATTTCAATCTCCCCGAATACATCGTCACGTTCCACGTTTTGTAGTGCCAGTTTGTTCGACCAGGTACGGTAAATGCACTCGGGATTACTACGTTCCGTGTTTGTTCAACGCCCTCCCTGACACTTTCATTGACATTACATCACTGAAACAACTGAAGAAAGAACTCAAGTGCACCAACTTTGATTTCATCTAGCATCTCTTTGCTGTGTCTGCAAGATTCGAGCTTCAACTGTTATTAGCTAAGTTAATTTTAACTTAGTTTCGCCTTTTGTTTATTTTCTTTTTCCCCTTTTACTTCGTTTTCGTTTAACTCTTTTCGTGTTTTTTTTTTTTTTTTTTTTTCTAAGTGCTTTTTTCTTCTTCTTTCGTGCTTTCTTTTTTTTTCCTTTAACGCTTTTCGCTTTTTTTTTTCTTGGTGCTTTTTTTTTCTTCTCCATGCTTTTTTGTGTTTTATAGTTCGACTTTCTGTCTTACATTGTGGAATCATGATAATCGTCTTTTGAATTTTTTTATGGGCGTCATCATACAAGCCCTCTGCAGGCTTTGATATGCCCGTATCTAGTACATGAATTCCAATTTGTGTGAAATAAATATATTATTATTATTATTATTATTATTATTATTATTATTATTATTATTATTATTATTATTATTATTATTATTATTATTAGGCTCGTTAAATCGTCTCTGCGCACGCTGGGCGTTGCCTCTCGCCTAACGAGACTTCAAGCAACCTTCTGCGCTTCTCACGTTGTACCGCTCGTTATGCATGCCCCAGTTAGAATATGCCTCAGTTGTGTGGAACGGAATCTCTAAAACCAACTGATTGAAAATCTAACGAGTTCAGAAAAAGTTTATTTTCATCTTTAAATATCGCTACCTTACGAAGGATGTTCATTGTTCAACTTATGACGCAACGTTAGAGCGTGTTGACTTGCTGAGCCTGCACCTGCGTCGGCAGAAGGCGTACCTATAGTTTTTTGTTTAAACGTTGCATGGGTCAATTAATTTATCCAGCCTCTTGTCTGAAGTGTGCCTCAGGGTCCCACGTGTGCCTACTCGGAATCAATCATCTTTTATATTTCCAAACAATTTAGTCTTTTAAGCCCAATTATTAGGCTGACTGAGTGTTATAACCAGTACTCTGAGAACCTCGATATTTTTAACTTGTGCTACAGGGCATTTGCTATTTCTGCTGAAGGCCGGCCCGGCGGGTGAATAATGATTGTGGTTAACTGGTAAGATTGACTTCGGAGAGCACAGATATTATTGGGTCTGTGCTCGTGCTACTGACTCGTATCTTATTCGTTTTGAGTGCCCCTCAAACTTGCTTCTACATTACTGCAATTTCCTTTCATTGTACACAAGGCCTAGAAATTGTATTTAGTTATAATTCAGCTCAGTGTATGTCGTGTATGGTTATATTCAGTTTCTGTATAGTGCATTGCTCTTCTGTATTTGTCTGTTTTATGTATTCATTGCCATTCGGTGTGCCAGTACCAAGACCGCAAGGTTGTTCCTGGGCACTATAATAAATATTGATTGATTGTCTGATTAATATTATTATTATTAATATTATTTTTTTTTCTGTGTCCACAAACATCTCATGGCCTTTTGTGTGGTACACAGAACATTTTCGGACCTAACGCAGAAAATCAAACGCATCAAAATAACATTACACAGAAGAAAATGTGCTGAATAACAAAAGCATTCAGCACAGGATGCAAAATGTTAATCTAGATTTTGTTTTACTGTTGTGTCAAAATGAAATAAGAAAGTTTCATATTTTTGGTACCTGAAAATAGAAGTGGATTGCATAAACGCTAGAAAATAAAATCTATCTAATCCTTTCACGCCGTAAATAATGGTATCGGTATTGCCAGAAAAACGCGAAAGATAATTCTTAATTTAGCGGTTGAAATTTGTTCAAACCAGTCGATTTGAGCCGGTTTGAACCGGTTTGAACCGTATTTTTGGCTTCCTGGAAATAAACCGGAACTGAACCAAAAGCCGTGAACCGGAACCGAACCGATAAAAACTTCTTTCGGAAATCAAGAATTGTTTAACCAACGTTAACATCGTCTTCACTTCTTGGACAATGTCCCGTGGCGTACATCTCAACGTTAGAATGCGTACAGCAGACGTTGGGGGCACCACATCTTTCCGGAAAGATCTAGAGGGGATATTGAGCCAGCTTTGTGCACTTTAAACCTGATATCGGTTCTTACGTCCATAATATGAAATATTATTATCAAAATACAAAGAACAGCAATAAATGAACCGCTTTTTGCGCTAACCGTCCCTCACCGCTGCATCGACCGAAGTGTCAAGTCCAGGTGGTGCAATACATTACCTGGTTCAGAAGATGAATCTATATCCGTCCACTCATATCCAGCACGCTACCTATCCACACGTGAATGGGTGGGCATCTCTGTTGGCTGCGTCTTAAGTTTGTTTTTGCAGTGTGGTAATTAACACCCTTTTTATTAGCGCTTTCTTCTCTTTTCCAAGTACCTGGAGGAAAATATACAGTAGGGCTTTTTTTGTTGTCTATGTGATTTAATTATAGTCTTGTAAAAATTGCGAATATCTTTCTTTCTTTCGCTCATTCTTTTATATATATTTTTTTTTTTGGGGGGGGGGGTTATTAGATCTGACTTGATTTTTTGGACACTATTTGGCATTATTCGAATTGAACTCGATTC
This sequence comes from Ixodes scapularis, assembly GCF_016920785.2. Taxonomy (NCBI): domain Eukaryota; kingdom Metazoa; phylum Arthropoda; class Arachnida; order Ixodida; family Ixodidae; genus Ixodes; species Ixodes scapularis. Next base: position 185,477,877 of record NW_024609846.1, on the reverse strand, counting down.
AAGTTGAAATTGCACTATTCGCACAGCTCCATTTATAGTGATTACATGTAAGTTTCAGAAAGTTTATTATACATTGTATAACAAAAAATAAAAAAGAACGCTGAAGGAATCGCAAGCCATTTTCTAACAACCCTAAATTATGTGCGGTGCATATATAAAAATCTATATATATTATTTAAAATTTTTTGCACCAACATATGGCGTGCATGGTACTCAAAAACCGTAAAATCGCAAATAAGCATGCTTTTTAATTACTAAAATAGCTGTTAACCCCTAAACCGAAATGTAACGAAACAATTTGTCTACTGCGCATACCTACTAAAACGGTCTACTGCGCATACCTACTGCGCATTAGGAGGCCAGAAAGTCCAAGGAATCCGAGGGAGGTAGCTAAAGAAAGCAGTCGCATTAAAAGGACGCGCGCGTCCGCACTGCGCTGTTCTCGACAGCAGGCACGGCGATTCTATACGCGGTTTGCACATGACGTCATTTCCGATGACCTCCATAGAAGAGGAAGAAGGAGCTCCCCTCTTATCAGGATCCTCTTTTGTGCCACCCGGACTTGCACCAGGCGTCGCTGTTCTCCTCCCAGAAGATTATGAAAGATTTACCAGTCAAAAGAAGCTTCCCACTCCTCCTTTTACATGGTGATCAAAAGTATGCGATGTGACCTCAGTGGAGGGAGTCTATCGACACTCCGGTGTTGTCTGTGTGACGTCAGTTTCGTGACGAAGTTTTCGTGACATCGATTTCCCAGCTCGCACCCCCTTCCTAGCGCGTTGAAAGACGTTGTTTTACGTCAAAAATAAGATGCGAATAAAGCGAGATAGACGTCCGCTCTGTTTTTTCGTACCACACGCACGAAATACGATGTCTTCGAAAGAAAAAGAAGCCTACGGGGAAATGCCATAGTTCCCCTGTTTTGCAACCCATTTCTATATTGCCCCAACGGAGATTAAACAATGTCTTAGTACGTATACTGCTTCGGCGTAGTTTTGTGTGAACGCGGGCGCGGAGGAACAAAACGAAAGCTTCTTTGAGCCCAGCGAAGACGTGTAATCGCCTCCCGATAAGGGCTTCTGCTCCGGAACAAGAGGTACGCCTCTTCCTAAGCACTTGCCGAGTCTACAGCTCAGACCAAAATCCACCAGAGCCCGTGCAACGTTGTGGTTTTCACGTCCCTAAGCTGATAAGATCCGAGACCAAAGAAAGAAAAACAGAAACTCTCCTTTCCTCCTGGGAAATTTCCTCTCCTCTTAGTTCTTGACGTGGCCGTATTTCGTCTTTTTTTCGCTCTGTTTAGTTGCGCTCTCTATCCACTTGACGGACCCTTACCGCAACAGTCTTTCACCTCTAAGCTTGGATTTTTCACCGTTAAGCTGTAAATCCACGAGAGACCCTCCGCATTTCTGCCGTCTTTCGTCTCTCATCTTCACAATCGCCGTTTTATTTGCCACGCAGCCTTTGTGAGCGACGTTGCTGGCGGTTTCTTATACAAAACACTCCAACTATACATTACCAGAGCGTGTTGTTCGATGTTATGCGACTGGATGTGGAGAAGGCCCCTTCCACCTGTTACCTTCACTCACGGTGTTTTCAACACCACTATCAATACGTACTCGGTTTCACTTTAATACCGACAAGTCGCGCGCAGTGAATGCTTGACTATTTTGTCTTTTTTTTTTCCTGCGTGATTAGTTTAGCCGGTGATAGTAAACAGTCGAAACTATTACGACGCACTTGTGGTGCTTCGTGATTGGCCCTATCGGTTGGTAGCATCGGCTGCGATCGGAGAGTGAAACGGCGCTTTGTTTCACCATGAGTTAAGAGCGAGGTCAGAGGATTAGAAGACGCACAGTCACCGGCACGCATGCTATATCCCCTTGCAACTCAAGAAGGTAGGGCAAAGGTTAAGACGGGCCGGGGACGGGGAAACAGACGGAACGCTGGAGAAGAGAGGGGGAAACTTCCTCCTCTCTCTAGCGTTCCGTCTGCTTCCTCCTCCCCGGCCCGTCTTACCCTCGCCCTACCTTCTTGAGTTGCAACGGACTACAGCTCTCTTTAGGGAACCGTTTTTGCAGATCCGATACGATACGGTGTGCTCTTCGGTACCAACTGCGCATGCGCTACCGCGGAAGACTCGCATATATGGGCAGTTCCTACCGGAGGGCACATCGTATGCCGTATCGGATATGCAAAAACGGTTCCCTAAAACACTCCTCTATAAAAGCTCCAGGTCACGCTGCGTTCCATTCGCTCGATCGGTTTAGCCGATTATAGAAGACGTTTCGACAAGATGAAAAATATTGTGGTACGTCGCATTTCTGGCACGCTTTGGGTGGCAAGATCGGCTCGTAGCACCGGCTGCGCTTTGACTCGGAGTGAAACGAAATATAGAGTACGCAATTCGCGGTTAGAAAGTACGATGGTGCCGTATGCTTCGTTTATAATTTTCGCAGTCGGCTGAAAGTCGAAACGACGTGGTCCCCGGAGCGCGCCTTCGTCTTTTCATCTTAGTCTGGTGTCACGTTTTTTATACTAGGATAACTATAACTAAGCGCGCAGTCGATAGGCGACAAAACGTATACAAACATGGACACACGTAAAAAACGTGCAAAGGCACGGCACATTCGCGCTGAGCTCACTTGGTTTTTGCCGATTATCCTAGCTGCTTATCAAGATGACAAATTCCATGACGTTGCAAGTTTGATGTTCAGTGGTTGGCCCTGCAGTCAATGACGCCGGCCCCATCGGTCTTGTAGCGTCGGCTATACTCGAACTCAACATAAAGCGAAAGTATAGTGCACCCGATGCCGACAGCGCATGAACACGGGGAAAATACAAAACGCTGAGTTATAAACAGCGACAAAAACTCGAGCTAGAAGGCGCTGTTTAAAATTTCCCAGAACAAGGAAGAGACACTGTGAAATAAACTAGAAAGATGTCACGAGGCTAAAAGACCCCTTTCAAAAGACTGCCCTCTATTGAAGCTCTGGAATCCCTGCTCAAATGGCGGACCGAAACCGTAACGTCACGGCACTCTTTAGGCGTTTGGTTGCATTAGAAGCCAAAAACACACCCACAGCAAAACGGTGACAAGTGCAAGTGCGGTGACGTTGTACTTTTGACGCTGTTTGATTGGCTCGTTCGGTATCTTATGGAATGACTTGCACGTTCCCCGATGTCAGTCGTTCCGCCATTCTATAGTGGTTTCGACTGTAGAATGGCGGAACGACTGACACGTGATCGGCACGTGACTTTCGAGAGCGGCCTATACCTCTCTCACACGGCCATTTCCGACGGCACTCAACCCAATACCATTCCAGCCACAAGCAAATCAGCTCGCAATTCACTCTTTCCGCACGACGTGCGCTGGTTCGCCGATTTCTTTAAGTGTCTTTCGTCTAAATGACATTTGAGATTCCCGCAGTGTTGTAGGCGTTACCGAAAACAAGTAACCAAATACGTTACTTGTTACTCCCAAATAAAAGGAACGCGTTACCGTTACCGATAAAATGTTACGTTTGTATTACTTATGCGTTCGTTTCTTCTTTTTTTATGAGTTGACGGTGAACATTTCGTGGCGACAGCGTTTTTAGACACTGCGACAAAGTGCGTGGGCGATGTTCCTCTGAAGTGGGACTTCTTTCGCTGGGAAAAGACAGGCAATTGTTTTTTCCCGAAGGCACGAGGAATGAGTGCTATAATTAATGACGGCGCTCATATGAAGCCGACGCTTCGAGCTATTGGGACAAATCAAGCAGCGTCAAAAATGCAAGTCACTAGGCTTTTTTTTTTTACATTTATGATTGTTCCAGCGATGATTAAACACATACTGAAACACCACGAACGCCGTGATGGTTAGTTTTTAGAGCTGTCTGATTTGACGCATGAACTCGTAGCGTCGGCTGCCTCTGATCTTAAAGGAGCTGTGCAACGATTTCAGTGCTTTCCTTAAATAATTTGGGAGTTGGTGTGTCGACCTTTCTGAAGTAAAAAACAAAAAAAAAACGCTTTTGCCTGCATGTCCTAGTTTTTATTTTAAAAATGGACTAAGATTGAGGCTTTCGGCGCCTCTCAACTACTTCACCATTTTCCGAGTCACGTGCGCTGCGACGTCAATGGGGGTCTGCGCGACCGTGTGACCACGTGCTGGCGCCGCGCGAACAATATGGTGAAAGGAGGAAAGTCTCATCCGGGTCCGGCCATCCCCTTCCGGCTCTGCCCCCGTCCCCCTCCGGCTTCTGGTGGCTGTTCGCAGTAGCAGATACAGCTGACGGTTTTGTGGACCTAGGATAGATGGCGCCACTAAAACTCCGTATAAGGAAAGTTTTGTCGATGACAATATGTTTTTGACGCTTTTATATTTATGTTGGAACGACAAGATTTAGGGAAAAGTTGCCTTTTATCGAGCAGGTAATCGCACAACTTGCTATCTTTCTACAAGACCTCCATCGACGTCTTGCCGCGTGGTTCTCATGGCCACCGCTCGCGGCTGCAGGACGGGGAATATTCGAATTTTCGCCTCAGGATTCCGCCGCGGAATCGCAACATTTCGAAAGAAGGAGGTGCGTTTTCTGTCCTTTGTGACAAGGTAAACAATGTCAAAAGTAGAAGATGCCAATTCTTTGAACGTTAACATCGTTGTACAGCTCCTTTAAGTGTGAAGGGAAGTATAGAAGGAAGAAAATAATTACGTGTACTTTTTTTCCCGACTTGGTAAAAATGTGTAACGAGTAACGTAACTACGAGACACGTTACTCGAAATAAGTAACGTAAATTCGCACTCCATTACCGTTTTGAAAATGTTGCTGGTAGGTTATTACGTTACCGTAAAAATTGAAGCGTTATCGATAACGCCGTTACTTGTAACGCGTTACCGCCAACACTGGATGCTCGTAAGCCCACCCCTCCACAGTGAAAGCAATGAATTGCGCTGCAGATTTTTTTTTTTCAATAAGTGCTTTGCGGGGCACATTTTTTCATTATCACCGCCCGTTGTGTAGATACTACGTCCTGGTATTCCTTTTTCCAGTAGGTCTATACAATATATATTGCGTGTGCAATCTTGTACACGTTACTGAAAAAAAAAGGGATCGATTACAATTACAATTACTCTCGTTTATAATGTATTCAATCAAATTACTCGACCCTTTGAGGAGTAAAGTAAATTGACCGTCACTCGAAAAAGTAACTGTTACTTTTCCTGCTTCCTTAGATGTTTGAAACGACACATTTTTTTATGGATTGAAAACGGGCCTTTCGGACTGTCCGTTTCTTAATTAGAATCACCTAATTACGAACTTCTTATCTTTTTAATCCACTAATTTCGGTGAATCATTTTCCTGTCTGAGGTTTGGTCTGAGTCAATACTTCAGCTTGGGCGAGTTGGTTAAACATGCTAATACTTCGCAGCGCACAACAGACAACACACCATCAAACCAGATACACACAAAGAAACAACACTCACGCAGCGCTGACTGTCAACTCTCGGATATATTAATCTTCGTTCTTATCTTTCACCCTTACGCACTAAAAAAGAACTAAATGTTAACCAAGGAATAACAGCGAAAGAAAAATAAATAAAAAGAAAGGGGAAAGATTAATATAGGAAAGAAAGATGGAAAGAAATGGAAGAAAATAAGATCTAGTCCTACTACAGTAAAATTACTGAGGAGGTTTTCCTAAATAATATAACTCTTTTCTTGATAAGCTAATCGACGGGGTACTAACGCATACTCCGTCTAGCAGGTCTATGCTCGCGGCTTCGATGATTTCTCGAGTTAGTTTGTTGTTGCTTCGTCCCAGTACTGTGCAATTGCCCAGAAGGGGGGAACATCCACAATCTCTACAATGAATGCCCAGATGGCCTGAGTTAGCGTTAATGGCGTTGCAGTTATGTTCCCGGAGCCTGTCATTGAGACAGCGCCCCGTCTGCCCAACGTAACGCTTCCCGCACGTAAGAGGGAACGAATATATCACTCCCTCTGCACAGGAAACGAACTTGGTCTTGTGATTTTTCGTGCAGCACTCTGTTCGAATAGGCTGCCCATTCACCCGCTTGCACAGGCTGGAAAGTCTCTGCGGAGCTGAGAAAACCACGTCGACGTTGACTCTGCTAGCTACTTTTTTAAGCTTGTGTGACATGTTGTGAATATAGGGCACTATAACAGGCCTTGTAGTGCGTTCTCTTTTTCGGTAGTTAGAAGCTTCGGCTTGCTTGACCTCCTTAAGTAGGCATTCAGAGACTGAAATTAATATCGACAAAGGGTATCCTGCTGAAACCAAGCGAGTTGTTTGCGTTTTGAAGCTCATGTCGGTCATGTGCACGCAGGATTTCTTGAGGGAGTTTTTTAGGCAAAGTTTTGCAATGCCTCGTTTAACAAGTTTCGAGTGTGCGGAACTATGATGAAGTAGTGGCTTTTTTGCCCTCGGTTCATAAGACCAGCAGATGTGACAGTTTTTAAGGAACAAACGAAGGTCTAAGAATCTTATGGAATGCTCGACCGGAAGTTCGTGGGTAAGTTTTAACGGATCAAGGTATTTCTGGAAGGTAGAAAGAACATCGGCCACCAAGGTGGGGAAGGTGCGACTGTTACTGTCAAGAAAAACCAAGTAGTCATCCACGTAACGAAAAACACGCACTATTTTTGAACTGTCTAAGTTTTGCTGTAAGATTCTGTTGTGGAATGCCAGAAAGAGGTCGCTGAGCACAGGAGCTATACAGGACCCTATACATATTCCTGTTTTTTGTAAATATGTTGATCCATTCCAGGTGGCAAAGGTAGAATGCAAATAGGTCGATATTAGGTCCAGGAAACCCTTAATGGACACCCCTGCTGCATTTTGGAAGGCTATTACACCAAAGGAGTCAACACTGTCCTCTATGCACATCAGGAGCCGATCTTGAGGTAGGGCATAATAGAGATCCTTTACATCAATAGAAAAAGCCATGAGTCGTCTGTCCTTTGGTTCTTGAAGAAATTGCAAGACGTCATCCGAGCTTCTAATCAAATACGGATCATTTATGTCAAGAAGGTTTAGTTTTTCTTGAAGGAACAAAGCGATGGATTTTTGCCACGTGCCTCTTTCAGACACAATCACCCTGAGGGGGCACTCGGTTTTATGTGTTTTGGCATTGAAGAAAATCTCAAGGCTAGACAGTTTTTTACGGTCAATGGATGAAGCAAGTTGCTTCAGGTCCAGCGAATTACATAATTGCTTGGCTCTGCTTTTGATTGTACTTAAGGAAATGTCATAATGGCACTGAAAAACGGACTCTACGGCTGCACAGGCCTTAGTGCCAAACTCGCTTTTATGCATGAGCACGAAACCACCTTCCTTGTCCGCAGGAAGAAGAGATAGGCTATGCTCTTTTAAGTATGCTTCGACCTTCTTTATGGACAGTGGTCTTGCCGGATGTTTATGATGTGAAAGAACGTCTACACCTTCTGAAATGCACCGATCAACGTCAGTGAGAGAGGCTCTCTGAGATACCTGCCGGACCAAAGATAACAGCTCAGGTGCCGACTTGCGGGGTTCAACCGCAAACTTAGGGCCAAAGCTGAGTACCTTTCGCACTCCTGGAGGCAAGGAGATGTCACCAATGACATGAAGAGGTAGGCTTTGGGTTCTTGTCTTGCGAGGAGTGATAGATCTAAGATGCTTTAGGGTGAGTCGCCACAGAGACTCAGTTGTACGATCCGTCAGGATGGAGTACTCGCGCCACACTCTTCCTCCATAGGGTGGACTCGCTTGGTTGTGCAAAAACACGTACAAACTGTTCCTATAAAGTCTTGCCTGTCGATACCACTCAGCTTGTAGAATCTTGCAAAGCCTTCTGCCGTGGCCTACGGATGGGGTAAAACCTCCGAACAGGACCTTGACTTCTGGAGGTAGAAGGTGTACTCGGAGGCAATAACTGAATGTCCGCGCTTGGCAAATACCAATAGCAATAAGGGTGACCAGGACGTTGGGATGCAAATGGTAAAACTGAACGGAGCCCGATGTACTAGAAATGAACTTGGTCAATACTTCAGCTTGGGCGAGTTGGTTAAACATGCTAATACTTCGCAGCGCACAACAGACAACACACCATCAAACCAGATACACACAAAGAAACAACACTCACGCAGCGCTGACTGTCAACTCTCGGATATATTAATCTTCGTTCTTATCTTTCACCCTTACGCACTAAAAAAGAACTAAATGTTAACCAAGGAAGAACAGCGAAAGAAAAATAAATAAAAAGAAAGGGGAAAGATTAATATAGGAAAGAAAGATGGAAAGAAATGGAAGAAAATAAGATCTAGTCCTACTACAGTAAAATTACTGAGGAGGTTTTCCTCAGTAATTAGCTTATCAAGAAAAGAGTTATATTATTTAGGAAAACCTCCTCAGTAATTTTACTGTAGTAGGACTAGATCTTATTTTCTTCCATTTCTTTCCATCTTTCTTTCCTATATTAATCTTTCCCCTTTCTTTTTATTTATTTTTCTTTCGCTGTTCTTCCTTGGTTAACATTTAGTTCTTTTTTAGTGCGTAAGGGTGAAAGATAAGAACGAAGATTAATATATCCGAGAGTTGACAGTCAGCGCTGCGTGAGTGTTGTTTCTTTGTGTGTATCTGGTTTGATGGTGTGTTGTCTGTTGTGCGCTGCGAAGTATTAGCATGTTTAACCAACTCGCCCAAGCTGAAGTATTGACCAAGTTCATTTCTAGTACATCGGGCTCCGTTCAGTTTTACCATTTGCATCCCAACGTCCTGGTCACCCTTATTGCTATTGGTATTTGCCAAGCGCGGACATTCAGTTATTGCCTCCGAGTACACCTTCTACCTCCAGAAGTCAAGGTCCTGTTCGGAGGTTTTACCCCATCCGTAGGCCACGGCAGAAGGCTTTGCAAGATTCTACAAGCTGAGTGGTATCGACAGGCAAGACTTTATAGGAACAGTTTGTACGTGTTTTTGCACAACCAAGCGAGTCCACCCTATGGAGGAAGAGTGTGGCGCGAGTACTCCATCCTGACGGATCGTACAACTGAGTCTCTGTGGCGACTCACCCTAAAGCATCTTAGATCTATCACTCCTCGCAAGACAAGAACCCAAAGCCTACCTCTTCATGTCATTGGTGACATCTCCTTGCCTCCAGGAGTGCGAAAGGTACTCAGCTTTGGCCCTAAGTTTGCGGTTGAACCCCGCAAGTCGGCACCTGAGCTGTTATCTTTGGTCCGGCAGGTATCTCAGAGAGCCTCTCTCACTGACGTTGATCGGTGCATTTCAGAAGGTGTAGACGTTCTTTCACATCATAAACATCCGGCAAGACCACTGTCCATAAAGAAGGTCGAAGCATACTTAAAAGAGCATAGCCTATCTCTTCTTCCTGCGGACAAGGAAGGTGGTTTCGTGCTCATGCATAAAAGCGAGTTTGGCACTAAGGCCTGTGCAGCCGTAGAGTCCGTTTTTCAGTGCCATTATGACATTTCCTTAAGTACAATCAAAAGCAGAGCCAAGCAATTATGTAATTCGCTGGACCTGAAGCAACTTGCTTCATCCATTGACCGTAAAAAACTGTCTAGCCTTGAGATTTTCTTCAATGCCAAAACACATAAAACCGAGTGCCCCCTCAGGGTGATTGTGTCTGAAAGAGGCACGTGGCAAAAATCCATCGCTTTGTTCCTTCAAGAAAAACTAAACCTTCTTGATATAAATGATCCGTATTTGATTAGAAGCTCGGATGACGTCTTGCAATTTCTTCAAGAACCAAAGGACAGACGACTCATGGCTTTTTCTATTGATGTAAAGGATCTCTATTATGCCCTACCTCAAGATCGGCTCCTGATGTGCATAGAGGACAGTGTTGACTCCTTTGGTGTAATAGCCTTCCAAAATGCAGCAGGGGTGTCCATTAAGGGTTTCCTGGACCTAATATCGACCTATTTGCATTCTACCTTTGCCACCTGGAATGGATCAACATATTTACAAAAAACAGGAATATGTATAGGGTCCTGTATAGCTCCTGTGCTCAGCGACCTCTTTCTGGCATTCCACAACAGAATCTTACAGCAAAACTTAGACAGTTCAAAAATAGTGCGTGTTTTTCGTTACGTGGATGACTACTTGGTTTTTCTTGACAGTAACAGTCGCACCTTCCCCACCTTGGTGGCCGATGTTCTTTCTACCTTCCAGAAATACCTTGATCCGTTAAAACTTACCCACGAACTTCCGGTCGAGCATTCCATAAGATTCTTAGACCTTCGTTTGTTCCTTAAAAACTGTCACATCTGCTGGTCTTATGAACCGAGGGCAAAAAAGCCACTACTTCATCATAGTTCCGCACACTCGAAACTTGTTAAACGAGGCATTGCAAAACTTTGCCTAAAAAACTCCCTCAAGAAATCCTGCGTGCACATGACCGACATGAGCTTCAAAACGCAAACAACTCGCTTGGTTTCAGCAGGATACCCTTTGTCGATATTAATTTCAGTCTCTGAATGCCTACTTAAGGAGGTCAAGCAAGCCGAAGCTTCTAACTACCGAAAAAGAGAACGCACTACAAGGCCTGTTATAGTGCCCTATATTCACAACATGTCACACAAGCTTAAAAAAGTAGCTAGCAGAGTCAACGTCGACGTGGTTTTCTCAGCTCCGCAGAGACTTTCCAGCCTGTGCAAGCGGGTGAATGGGCAGCCTATTCGAACAGAGTGCTGCACGAAAAATCACAAGACCAAGTTCGTTTCCTGTGCAGAGGGAGTGATATATTCGTTCCCTCTTACGTGCGGGAAGCGTTACGTTGGGCAGACGGGGCGCTGTCTCAATGACAGGCTCCGGGAACATAACTGCAACGCCATTAACGCTAACTCAGGCCATCTGGGCATTCATTGTAGAGATTGTGGATGTTCCCCCCTTCTGGGCAATTGCACAGTACTGGGACGAAGCAACAACAAACTAACTCGAGAAATCATCGAAGCCGCGAGCATAGACCTGCTAGACGGAGTATGCGTTAGTACCCCGTCGATTAGCTTATCAAGAAAAGAGTTATATTATTTAGGAAAACCTCCTCAGTAATTTTACTGTAGTAGGACTAGATCTTATTTTCTTCCATTTCTTTCCATCTTTCTTTCCTATATTAATCTTTCCCCTTTCTTTTTATTTATTTTTCTTTCGCTGTTCTTCCTTGGTTAACATTTAGTTCTTTTTTAGTGCGTAAGGGTGAAAGATAAGAACGAAGATTAATATATCCGAGAGTTGACAGTCAGCGCTGCGTGAGTGTTGTTTCTTTGTGTGTATCTGGTTTGATGGTGTGTTGTCTGTTGTGCGCTGCGAAGTATTAGCTTGGTCTGAGTATCCGTCGCTGGGAAACTTGTACAAACAAAGCACGCCATCAAAAAGGGGATGGGAAAATAGTAACTGTTACGGGTAATTTTACTATTTTCAAAAAGTAATAATATTACTCTCGTGAATACTTCCTAATGAACGCCTTCAAATGATTACAAAACTACTCTCAAAAGTAATCAATCACAATTTAATTTGATTACTTGGAATGAGTGGGTGCTGGTCTACGCGCGTATTCCTTCCCCTATAGCCCTCGCTGCAGTTCAAACGCGGCTCAAAGGAGGGAAATTCAGAAATGTTGTAAGAAGATTGACTGTCCTTCTTTTAAACTAAAGATGGTGCAACCTGTAGCCTACATCGGTGTTATCTGTAGACCAACCTGAAGGTTTAATCAGAAATAGGGCTGAAAGATTTGGTGCATTTTGTTGTTTGTGAACCCATTTGCTTGTATCATCTACTCATGGACGAAAAAAATATTGTAATCTTCAAAAAGCATATAAAGTATGACGGTTCGACAGATTTTGATCTCTGGTCCAAGCATCAATCTGGCAGTGAAGAAAATTGTTTCTTATTGAGACACTGGTTCCATAGTACATTTTCTGCCTAAAAAAAAATCTGGAAAAGAAAAAAAAAAAACGGGGGGGGGGGGGGGGGGTGCAGGAATGCTCAAGGGGTTTCTTTGATGGCGCTGTTTATTTATTTTGGTAGCAACGCGACTCCCTGCTACGCTGTATTTTTCTTTTCTTTGTGTTTTTTCTTGAGCCTCTTGAGGATTTCTCCGTCTCTTTCCGTTTTTTTCTTTCTTCGTACTTTCTATCGTTCAGCAAAACCTTTATTGCATTTCTTCCGTCCTAGAGGTAGAAAATTGATCGAATCACAAGGAGTGCAGGTCTTGCGAAACCTGCATCGGGCGATGAAAATAATGACCCAAAGATGTTAGAAAAAATGAGGGATACGTGCGCCATTGTAATCGCTGGAGGAATTAGCAAAGTGTTTTATTCGTCTGTTTCAGCATACTTCAAGTACGGACAGCGAATAATTATGTGCATTTGTGCCATGCATTTTTACGCGTACAGGTACTCCCTTGATGTTGAAGACTTTTTGGTACGAATGAAATAGCGCAAATGACACAAGGACAAGCAGGTAATACAGGACAGCACCTATCCTCTATTGCTCGCTTGTGTATCTCCCATTTGCGTTACCTAATTTAATTTGCACCGAAAATGCGCCAGCTACCCAGAAGGTAATTTAACTTTGGACCTATTTTTTATGTGTTCCATCACAATATAGCTATTGGCTGTTTATACCTGCTTATAAAATTGCACCCGCGAAAAAGAAACAAGGTGAGAGTGAACGCACGCAATTGGAGTTAAGTTCCTTATATATTCATTGCTGGCGCCAAATTCCAGATCAATTAGCCTAAAATAAAGGGAAATATTTTTATTTACGCCAGTGGAAAGGGGTTATAAAACGATACCGAGTTGGAAGGCTCAAGACTTTGCAGACGCGTACTGGTCCTAGTCTGGCCCGACTATACTGGCACAGACCGCCACTGCCTCAGAAGCTTCTTTATCGCGGTGAAACTGCTAGGATAAAATGGGACTATTTATAGACAGTTTAAACACGCGCCTGATTAAGCCGCCATTGCCTACCTTCCCAGGCAGACCACAGTATTGCGCCAATATTGGCGTCGGATCGCAGAAATCGGGCCAATATCATTCTGATACTGCCTATATCGGCGCTGGATCGTAAAATCGGGCCAGTATTACCATGATGTGGCCGATTCCTATTGGAAAAACGTACAAGAAACAAACCTGCTGCTTGTACAGTTCGGGTATGACACCAAACATAATTTCTTGTTATTATGGATGAGGCTAGTTAGGTTTGGCGATCTCCATAACTGAAGATACCGGCACCGCTATGACTCCGGGTCTGTCTATACTGGCAGCCAGTTTGCTTGCCGATATGATTCGGTGTGCTGGTATGATTTTGCGTTCGATCACGTAGGCGACCGCCATCTTTCCAACAAAAAAACGCTTATACCACACGACCACCGTTATTACCAAATCATACATGCAGAAAGACGACCGCAATCTTCCAACATAACGTCCGTCGTTTACCACCGGTATCGTTACATGCACCATACATGTCGAAAAAGAACATAAGCCGCGTTTACATGAATGCGACTTAGTCGTATTGAATCCAGTTGCCGCATTCCATATGCGGTCATGTAAACGGCATAATGCGGAAAGCGCATCGCTTTAAAGTCGCTAGACAGAGGTGGATCGAGATGTCGAGTGCGCATTCATTCAGCCCATGTAAACGGAGATCGCATCGCATTTTGGAACGGGGAGGATTATCGGACGGCGCTCGCTGCGGGAGCGAGTGAACAGCTGAGAACAAGGCGGCGGCCAATCTCGTCGGTGGCGCGGAGAGCGGTCCCGCAATTTTTTTCGCGAAAACAAACGGAAGCTGTTATTGTGATCATAACTAAGCGGAATATAGCGGAGCTGCTCGGTGTGGGCGGCCCCGACCAAACCTTTGCGAAGTACGACTTGAGCGTCCGAAGGGGTCACAAAGACATCGGTGCAAGCACGAACGACTCCGAGAGCCCCGAGCGCTGTTGAGCACTGCATGGTAGCACAGAAAGAGCAGCTCCTACCTCGGTGCCGTTCCTGGCTGCGCAAGAGCCTCTCGGACTCGGGGTCCGGTCGCGATCGGCGAGTTCTGGCGCGGCGAAACGCGGAGGCTTCGTCAAAGCGTGCGCACACACGTCGCCTCTCGTTCAGAGTGAACCGGCAGCCCGGCCTGTAGTCCTAAACGCCTTGGTTTTGATGCTTCTTCCGTCTCGCAACTTCTTCCACAGCACCGAAGAGAGCGGGCACCCTCTTTACGGTCACTGAATACGTCGAAATGCCTCCACGTGCGATGCACCGGAAAACGTGGTGCGGCTGGTGCCGGAACGGAACTGCGTAACTTCGAGCTTTGAGTCAGCGTGCACGGCAACAAACCGATCGTAACACCAAGCCGCGGATACCGCATCGCCGGTCGACAGCGGCAAACGGCCCGTTGCTCGTATCGTGGGCCGTGACTCGTACTCGGCCAACTCGGCGTCTTTTCGTGGCCCCTCGCGTCGTCGCAACCAGCCGCAAACCCGGCGTCGGAGCCCGAAGGAAAAATCCATCAATGTAACCCTGTTTGGCAGTCAATGTTTTCTAGTGGACCGCTGACTGTTCCTGACTGTAGGCCAAGCATGTCTGATTGGCCAACAAGTTACTCTGACCGACAGTCAAACTCCAGTCAGACTGCACTTGTCGGCTTTCTGATGGTTTACTGGTGGCAGTCGGTCGCCGCGAAATTCCATCAAGATGTCTTGGTGGCGATTCTGATTGTACATCGATTGTCTCTGACTGTACGTCAAAAAGCTTTGACGTGCAGACAGACGTACAGTCAAAGGACGTAAAGTTCGTTCGGATACCCCTATTTCGTCAAATCTATGAATACGAAAAATAATCTATGCACAAGAAAACGATTTCGGGACGTGAGCCCATAAAACCTTTGATGTTAGAGATATGACACGCAGCCGACCGACAACCTTGATCAGAAGCCCGCCGAAGCGTCAAACCCACGACCGGCCGAACACGCCACTTCCCTTCGCCCATAGAGGCTCCGCCGAGCTTTCATGAACGATCGCTCTCGACTCGTTTTGTTTGCCCACTTGCTCCAAGCTGTCGATGGTGCCCGGGCTCTACAGTGTCTTATGTTTTAATAGAATTTCTACTCGACAAGACCCAGCCGTTTGTGAGTTCCGACGATGTAAGTGACTTTAGCGGTGTAGTTGAAGACGACAAGGTGTACCAGGTCTACTGGGCCGGAGACGCGCAAACAAAAGGATCGTTCTACGACGCGATAGTACTCTACATGGCAGGTGAGTAGAACTGAAGTACGGCGAGTGATGTACGAGTGGTTTGCATAACATGCTGAAAGATTAACTGCATTTGCAGCCGAAGCATCTTGTATAAAATGAATAGTCAAATCCAGCTTGTACAGCGGTGGCATAGCATAGGAGTCAAGGTGTCGGATTTGTACGCAAGTTGTCGCCAGATCGATCCGCGGTGGTCCTGCTTTTTTTCTCTCCAACATTTTGTTTTATCGAGGCATTTGGCGGTATTTATGAGTGCGTATAGCTTCACTCTTATATAAATGCTGCCCTTGTTTATGAAATTCCCTTGGCAGTGGCAGTCAGACGTCATCTGATGGTCCATCACGTTCCACTAAGGCTGCTGACTGGCAGTCAGTGTCCCAAATTACGTAGCTTGATGGCATTTTCAATAGGGAGAAAAGCGAAACCGAAACGTAAAGCTTCCGCCCAGTGGCTTCCGGTGTCGCGCCTTTTCTAACTTCCCGGCTTCCACGCTTCCAGTCGTCGCGGAGATGGCGACGTAGTGGTTTTGGCGGTTTTGGCGTCGCTGGCTCGTTCTGCGTTTTGGGGGACAGATGTTTTACGGTCCGTTTCTACTGCGTCTCTGGCTCTCAACTCGACGGCGCCTCTCATAGTTCAAAAAGGCGTGGCCAACCTGGGTCAGGCCGGCTCGACTTGTCCGATCGCCGGACCGCAGGCGACTTCCCTGTTCGGCCGTGAGGCCTAGGATCCCAAGACGTCTGTCTCCGTGAAGCGGTAAGCGAATCTCGTCCCGTTTTCGTTCTACTTTTAAATTACGTTAGGCGCGCTACAGTGTAAGCATGCGTGCCGAGTGTTCGTAACAATTTTGAACTGGAATAATTGTGCTTCATTGCGGTTTGTCATTTACGGAAAATATAAATCGAGCAATGAACGAGGGGCCATGCTTGAAAACGATGCATGTACGATTCTACCAAATAATGGTTTTTACCCGCAGTCATGACAGTGACACGACAGATCATGACTGCGGGTGCAAGCCATTATTTGCTTCGTCTACTGTTCTTGCTAGGCAGAAAGATAGGACTGTTAAAGAGATAGTGGTGGAGGCTGACGCTATAAATCCGGCTATAATTCCGGCACGTGTGGTGTCAGTGTGGCATCAATTGACTTGGCGGATAAGGAGTTGGCGTACTTCCGGTCCGTGTCAGGGCCACGGATTGGTTGAGATGTGGTGCGGTGACGCAGTGTGCTTCTACGCTGAGATTCTTGAATTAAATCAGTTGAAAGTTAGCACTCTGTGGTGTCTGTCCTTTCTATGTCCCCGTCTTCAAAGTGCAATCATGTTTTCTAACATACCATACCAACTTGCCCAACAACAGCACTTGTTAAAAAGTGCTCTTGTGTTTTAAGCAGCTCGCACCAAATATTTTTTTTGAAATACATAGGTTCATGGAAATTATTATGTAGATGTTGGCAGACAGTCATGGTGAGGCCAATCTTTAATAACAAGTGGTCCACTTATTCAGAGTTGGTTGAGTCTGTAAATATTGTAGGTCGCAAGCTAAATTTTTATAGTACGCAATGGGCACAATCATCCGTAGTGACTAGCTCTACCTAGGGGAACTTTATACGTTTACTACGGCAAGATGGTTTAGCAAAACGAAGTATTTAGTTTATTCAACTCCTGCACTAACCTTGTCTTTAGAAACTTTTTATATTCTTTACGATGCTAAGATAAGATTCTGGAAATAGTTTTTCTAGAACTACTCTAGATATTTCCAGTTCATCATTTTTCTCTCACTGTGTTCGAGAGGGCCAAACCCTGTAATGTAAGGAGGGAACTCACAGAATGATGCAACTGACAGTTTGAAACATTCGGCACTGTAACAGTAATAATAACATTTCACTTATGTAATGCTCATTGGCGCAGATCCAACTGCTCTTTCCGTCTACACTCATTTTCGGTAGACTCATTCAGCGAACTCCCACCTGAGACTGCAGCGCTAGGTTCTGCGAAGTAATTTGAATGAATATAGATGCAACAGGTTTCTTTGACCGTGCGTCTAACACATATTCTTCATATTGAATCTGCTAACTCTATTCATGATCATACCCATAATTGTATCCACATTCTACCTAATTTTCATTTTGACATTCGATTTTTCGACAGTACTTTTTTTCAAACGTCTGTGCTTCTTCAGCTGTGCTCAAGCTCATACATCTTTCCTTTCGCTATTACATTAATATATAAAACTGTTGATGCCGAGTGAGAATTCAAGGTACCGAATCTGTTGTGCGAGTTAAGTAAGAACTAATAAAAAGTTCTACGAAGAATTTTTTTTTAAAGGGGGCTGTATGGGTATTAGAATAGCACATGCCATGCTAAAAAAAAATGGAAATTGTTGTTAGGTATGCAAGGATGAGAATGCTGTACCGTTTCTGATGAGTCACCAAAAGAAATCTGCCATACAGTGTTGCTTATGAAAGTTCAAACTGTTGAATTCGAAGGCTAGAAGTTTTATTCAAGAATATTCCTCACTACAAATTTATTTAGAGATCTGAGCCACCGACTCATGCATGGCTATGTGGCAAACATTCATTTTCATCTGGATTATAGTTCACAAGGTCTCGTCTGCATTCATTTATTGCATTCATGCTGAAACTGGGAGGGGTTCCATGGGTATGAATAAAGAGATAAACATTTCTTGGAATCAAAACATTTAAGAACGGACAAAAGGAAGGATCTGAGAGCGGCATCTTAGATTCTCTTTTCTTTGTCTTGCCCCTAATTTTTGCTTTATTTCACCTGAGGCATTTCGTTTTTTGAGCGCAGCTCTTAGCCACCTGTTTCTGCATTTCGCCGCGTCGCTGTCGGCGTAACCGGCCGCACCTACTAAACTTGGGAGGAAATTGAATTAATGTTGAGGTCATGTGACGTTAATATTTTTGCTAAGTCTAGCTGAGAAACTGAATTTTTTTGTGGATGACGTGGCACGATCATGTGACGTCATTTTCCCCGCTACTTTTAGCGGGAAAACTGCATTGGTGTTGAGGTCACATGACATCAACTTCCGTGCTAAATTTAATGGGAAACTTAACCCGCTAAATTTAGTGGGCAAATTTCCCCGCTAAATGGGAGGGAGCAGAAGAAGAGGAGGAGAGGGCGAGGAGGGGCATACCCTCCCATCCTCCTTTTCAAGGTCTGTGCTCTAATTTCACATTACAGAGAATTGTAAACGTCTCATTTTTCATCTCATGTTTAATGAACTTTTATGTTGCAGGTGCGCTCGCAGCACAAATCTGGGTTCTGCTGATCCTCTACGCGCAAGTTAGGAACTCCTGAGTGGCAAGAGTTGGAGTTCGGTCTGACAGCTCAAGGGACACCATTGTTCAGTATTGAATTTATAATTATCTTCTTTTGAGCAAAGTTAAACTTTGCTGCATGTGATTCTTCTAAAAATAAATACCTGCAACCAAATTTACCAGGTCACAACATTTTTGCTCTGCTTTTAGTGCTCCTGGAGGGCCTCGGATAAGAGCTTACTGGTGTGCAAACATCATGCTTGTTCGAAACCACTCGCAGGTGTAGACACTCGCTGACATCCAGAATTCCAATGAAAGGCTGGATGTCCACAAGTCATTCTTGAACGATACAAGTGGGGAAGGAACCATACAATCGTATTGTATTGGGGGACATTCTACAGGGTGTTTTTTTGCATGTTTTACATATTTAAAAAAAAAGCCATAAAAGCTACATTTACACGGTCTATGCACGTAGGTTATATGGCCAGGGCGGCATAGTATAAAAGGCTAATTCGTAATGATCAGTCGGCTTATTACAGAGAAGTGCCAAACTTCTTTCAGAAAACTAGATGGAGGTTTATTCTAGCGTAGTTTTATCCCGCGAATCTGAATATCCCGTTCTTTTTTCACAAAGATATAACTAAACGTGAGAAAACAGAAAAAAAGCATCCTACCAATAGTGACATCGTAAGAAGACCTTTCGGCCGCCAAGCGTGTGTCGCTTAAGGGCCGCGCGTCCAATCGCAAGTTTTCTAGGTATATTCTCCCGCACTGGCACCAGTCGTAACATATTTTTCTGCCCTTTTAAAAAAATAGCATGTGCGTGCATAGCTTTCATAGGCGCTGAAGATGCGTGAGCAAAGATTACGAAAGCTGCTTTTGTGACGTCGCTCTCCAGGGAACTGCCTCCAGCAGTACTTTAAAAATGATTCTATGCAGCCTCGATTAACCAAATTGAGAAATAATTTTGATATTTGATATCCTGGAGGTCAAAAGGAATATTTTAATGTGTTTCCTCAAATGAAAAACCGCTTCAGCTTCCCTTTAAGTATAATATGTTTCTTAAAATTTCAATTTGTGAAAATAGATGCATGGTTTCAATGAGAAACTTGCTTAGTATCATCAAAACACACAAAAATCAACTTTATTCGTCATGATATAAGACAAGAGCAACATTTTACGGCGTTCCAAAAAAATAGTCAATTTTGACGCGTTTCCAGACTTCGATTTCTTACCAGAGCGCATCTTTGCGCCTGCGATCCTGCTGCCCTGTGGCCGCAGTGCAAAGCCACCCCCTCGTCTCCCTAGTAGGATGGAGGGAAGCAAGGCGCACGTGTGTTGCACAACTAAACTCCTGGGGAACACGACCGTGGGCATTCCGATGCGCTCCGATAAGAAACCGAAACCTAGAACCAGATCCAAATAAAGCGTTTTTACAGAACGCATAAAATGCTACCCCTGCGTTATATCCTTCTAAAAAGAGTTGATTTAGTGGTTTTCGATGACTCTCGGCAAGTTGCTAATTGAAACCATCTGTTCGTTTTTAGTAATTAAAAAGTTAATTAACAAATTGTATTTAATTATCCGACTGATCGTTACAGTTAGGTCCCTATACTACGTACACCTGGCCGTACAACTCGCCTGCACAAATTGCATTAATTTAGCTCTCACGACCTTTCTAAACATATATTTAAAGCTTAAAACTAATCCGCCCTGTACAACAGTGAAAAGGCGATACCAGCATGGTAGAGCCACATTGCTCAACCATGCTGGTATCGCCTTTTCGCTTGTATAGGATGTCCCATATTACGTTATGCATGTATGGCTCCGTCCGCCTACATGGTTCCGCCATAATCCACTACGCTGGTATAGGATGTCCCATATTACGGTTACGCTTGTATGAGGCTTTTCCGCATCATTCCATCGTCGAGATTTTCCAGCAGGGATGTTGACGGAACATCACTTGGGTCGGCCAACGCCACGCTGATATACAGAATCCAGCGCCGTTTTCCGGTGATTTGTCGGGTCTGAACCGGCTATATCGGCCGGTATCAGGAATTCTTGACCGTTTCTAAAACGATACTGAATCGCGGTCAATCGCGCCGGCCAATCGCAGCGGCCGCCGCTTTTTCCACGGGTTGCGCCGAGGGCGAGCCGGGCAATCAGTGGCGGGAACTGGGTTTTTCCGTACAAATAAACGAAAAAAAACTCTTTTTGTAGTAACTTTTTGTAATGTAGCAACAAGTTTCACTGGTTTTCGCTATGTTTAGCGGACTTCGTGTTTTGGTTGTCAACCATGTTATCTGTTTGTTATCGGATCAGCAAAGTAAAACCTACCAATCGCAACCAAGACCGCGATCTGTTCGGCTCAAGCCATTACACTTTTATCGGAAATTAGTACAAAACGGGGAGCAGGTGATGTTTTCTGAAATCTTTAGTTTACAAGATTTGCGGCAGAATTAATATTGTTTCTTTAAACAACAATGTCTCAGCGGTGATTTCAGGTAGCGCGTCGCGACCTAGGCGCATCCTAACTCCGCCAGTAATTCCCAACGCGTCCGCTTGGAAGTCAGGGGTGCCACCCTTGAAACCCCTTCCACCGTATCTGCTTCGAAGCCAAAATGGCCGATTAACCCCAAAATATAAGTCACGTGCAGTTCCTCAAGTGGCCGGTGCGGGAGAAATGGTGGTGTTGCGATTGCATTAACTGGGTTCTCAAATACGGATAGGTGCCTCTTTTTCAGAGCAGGCTCTATGGCAGTTTTCCAACTGATCGGTTTATTGAATAGTAACGTTGCCTTGGACCAAGTCGGCTGAGTGCTGACACCCCAACGGCCGCGGCCATGTTAACGGATATTCGCCCATCTCTTCCCGGAACTCGAATGATATCGCCAATTCTGGCCGACTTTTTGAACGATCATTAACCGATATTGGTCCAATAATGGGTGGTGGTGTAAAGCATGAAACTGGGCCAATATTGTACGCAATATTCCCACGACGCTGGCCCAATGTCGGCGTGCTGCCTGCGTTCTTGTGTCTTACCGAGATGCCGAGCCACTGAAGCGGGCGTTGACAAGCCTTCACAAAGGCCTATGCAGGGGAGAAGGACACAGTAGCACGTAAAGTGGCAGTAAACCTGTCCTGCTGTAGCAATGATCAAGTGAAGCGAACGGATTAAGAGGAAACAAAAACTGAACGTCGCTTATGGCGGCGCCCATGCACAGCTGTCTGAAAGCGTCTATATCAGTCTTGGCTTCACGAAGCTTGATGACGTAATTGTGGGATCAAAACTACCACGAGAGCGACTCGTGGGTTGGACACGAGAGCTGCGTGAGCAATCGACTTCGGCTTGTAACAATCAATGCCTCGGCGGACACTCGGGTAGTTGCTCGTGTCCAACCACTGTGGTGGTGAGAATCGCCGAACTCTGATAAAGCCAGGAGCTCAGCACGCTGGGATTCGGTTGCCGAGTGGTCTAGCGCACACCAGCTCGGAGCACGTGGAGCTAAAGCTCGCACTGCAGAACATGGGGATCCTGGGTTTAATCCCCACGCCGCCCTGCCCGCTATGATCTGGATAACCATCGTACCGGCGCGCGGTTGTATATCACCACTGCGGGGTGCGCGTTAAAGGGGTACTCCACCGATTTTTTGAGCTACCTTAACAAACTATAATTTCTGACTCCCCGGCCTTTACTCTCTCCGGTATGCTATTTAGAATCGCGAAATTCATAATAGGTATTGTGAAATCGGCAAATGAAAATGATCCAAAAACCAACATTCAAATATTCGCGCACTTTTCAGTGCCGTGACGTCAGTGGCAGGCAGACTTGCCAGTCGAGCAAGCAGCCAAAAAATAGAATATGCCAATCATTTGCTCCGTGCTGGAGCGCGGGTACTGCAGCGAGCTTCCCAAGCATTCATTTGACACCATGAAACTGCTTCGAATCAGTTTAAAACAAAATCTACAGCCCAAACAGTGAACCCCTGCCTTCCACTGACGTCACTTTTTCATTGTTGCCAGTAGAGACTTCGAGCTTGAAAAACACGGTGAGGACCAAAACTGTAAATTCAATAACTTTGCAAAAAAACAATATTTTGACCTAATATTTGGGATACTATTTTCACGATATTTGTTGGTTAGTTTAGCAAAATTTCAAGCAAATCGGAGACAATGAAAAAACCAGTGGAGTATCCCTTTAAGGCCGGTTCACACATTTGCGACGGTTCCGCTCGCATACAACCGAAACGACTGTAGCGAAAAAGTCACCGGGACCAGTGTTCGTCGTACACAGCGTGGCAAGCCATGCAAGAGGTAGCTTCGCGAAGCCATTTATGTATCACGGTTTTTACGGTGTTTTGGTCGTTAAGCCTAGTTCACATGCAGCGGTTTTGGCCCTAGAGCGGCGCGATTTCTGCCGTCGCGGCGCTCTGGCCAGCACCAGCAATTCTGCGGCACGAGCGCCGCGACGGCAGAAATCGCGCCGCTTTAGGGCCAAAATCGCTGCATGTGAAACACGCTCTACGGTTGTTTCAGTTGCATGCGAACGCAAGCGTTGCTAATGTGTGAACCAGCCTTTAAAGATTCCAGGCTAGCGGTTGTACCGCACTGGCTAAATTACTCATCTAGAGCTGAGAGACAAGTCGCGCGTTGAGGCAGACTAAGTTCAGGCTTTATAAACATACACACACAAATTTAGATTTTTTTTTTTAGCCTAGCGCGTGTTGTTTTTATTTTTCATTTTTTTCCAACCCCAGCGCGTGTGAATGATTAACGTTGGCGGCATGGGATAGGCACAAGGCCTCGTGGCCGCTTGCTCTGGTTCCAAGTTGGGGGGATGAACGATGCTCATATTTCTCAAATATGAGCATCTTTCTAGACAACTGTTAAGGCCTAGAAAGAAAACAATAAGGCAAGTTTATTCAGTTATTAATGTTAGGGAGTGATTCTAAGAATATTTAACAACGGAAAAAAATCGTCTCATGGCTTCTTTAATGGAATCCGGAGGTATCATAAAAGTTCTAAAGTGGCAGCCAGTTTTGGAAAGCCAATTTGGTCACTGGCTGTTAGTAGCTTATTAGAAAAGTTTGAGACCCGTTCTTTATGCTCTCGTTAAGATGGCAAACTAAACTACGGTTATGCTAAGGCACAGTTACCACACTGTTGTTGCGGACATTCCACGACTATGCACTCAAAGCTATGGACGCCCGTGGCCTTGAGCATCTTTAGCAGCCATCAAAGCTGTGCACACACAATCCCTACCTCTTACTACACATAGTGTAGTAAGTGTGGTGACGCGTAACAGCAGTTAAAGGCGACTTAACTCCGGTTAAGGGTGCCCGTGGGAAGCTCGGTTTACATGGTGCAATTTTGAATGCGAATTCGCAGCTGCGAGCACCGCAACTTTCCCCGGGCATTTTTTTTTTTTTTTGCACACGAGCGACGTTGCAGCAATTAAATTGCAAGTAAAATCGCACCATGTAAATCGGGCATTTCATGCGTAAAAATTCGACGAAGTGCCTGAGTTCAGTTCGGGCTACCAACGGACGGTGTAGGGTGTATGTTCGACCATGTTGCTGGTGAATCGCGCACTAAAGGGCATTCACGGCGATCATTCGCGAGCGCTCGTATAGTTCGAGCGTCATCCGGGAATATAAGCTTGCACTTGTAGCTTCTGCGTGGCGCGCACTAGAGCAAATGAACGAGCCAAGCTCAGTTCCGTTATTACCTTGTGGGCACAGTCATTCGTATGCTTAGTGCAGAACGGGCGAAATTATTATATCTTATCATGATTGAAAAATGCGACTTTCTGAGCTTTGGGTGCGCTGCAAGGAAGATCAAGCGATATACTTTTTTTTTTTACTGCTTTATAATATATGAAGGACGCAAAACGTCTCCTGTCATTTCAAAGTAAGGGTTCGCATAACTGGCAACAACGATGGCTCAAGTGTCGCGACTCTGAAACTTGCTGACGATTTGCAAGCAGCCCCGCTTCGAAAGCTAGTTCGGCCACCGTGCACTCTAAAAAAAAAGGGAGTCGAAGGGAGTCGAGCAGGTGCTCAGCACCCCTCACGAGGAGCAGCACCCCTTCCTGGCGCACCTCCTCTCTTATTACGAGGGAATGAGCTGGGGAAGGGAGCAGAGGGGGGCTAAACAAGAACCTTGGAGAACTCCCGTCACGCCAACAATGAAGCAAGAGGGACGCCGGCTCCCCATTGGTTGGTTCTTCTCCTCCTTTCTGCACTTCCAGACGAGCTTCGAACGCCTGCCCACAGGTGGCGTGACCCCTGAACTGTCCCGAAAGATTTCGCGACCTGGCAAAAGATGGCGCTACCATCGTTCCTCCGACTTGATCTCCATCCTTTCATGGGAAAAGCCTTTTTATACAAAGGGGGTGCGCGCCTGCGTTATTCTGTTTGTGAGTCCTTGAGCCTATACGTTTTAGCCGAGCTGCTGAAGGACCACCTAGTAATGTCAAGAAGGATGAAAATAATAACGTTGTGAGTATTTGATACAAGATAAAGAAAGGGGTAGTCTGTTTGAGCTTGCAACGCCACAATCGCTTATTTAAATGTTTGTTGGAACGCGTTTCTTCGATGGTAATTACATATTTAATAAATGCCTAATAAAGTAAGTTTGAACGTATAAAGTGTTCTATTATATTTTTTACATAACTTATAACGACCACCTCTCGATGTAGTACAAATGTAATAGACAATGTGAAGAAGTGCAGACATAACTTTATTTACCCCCTAAACAAGCCCTTCATACATGCTCACTCGCAGATCTACATGCAAAAAAGTGGTCCCGGATTAGATAGCGCATAAATAAAATAAAACTTCGCACCCCGGGGACACATGCGTCCCGAGATACATGTCTAGTCGTTGGCATGAGGCTTCTTTCCCAGGCTCAGGTAGTTCGAACAAGTCTGTTTCAGCAACCTTAAACGAATGAGCATGGCTACAAAACTCTTGTACCCGCACCGTCTTCAAGACAAGAGCGACTCTTTCAGTTGCTGCTTAAATCTGCGCCACCCGCGCAAAGATTGGCGGTTCACCCTTGTGAATTACGAGAATAACTTCCGCTTTGTGCGGGCCGGATACCAGCTCATACAAAGTTATATTATTTATCCAGCTAATATTTATTCATTTTTATTATTGTTAATTATCTAGTTATTTATAAGAAATGTTTATGGTCACCAATGAACGTGGGGGCTTGCTATTGCATTTCCTATTTATATCACATCTGCTTCACAATTAATAGTTTTCTACTAATATTGTCACGAATGACAAGGTAAAACAAAGAATAACTGGGGAAACTGAAAAGTTTAATGGGATGAACTTGTGCCCGAAAATAAAAAGGGAACAGAAGAAAGCAGAACGTCGCGGGCGTCGAAGTGGGAGTGACAGCAGAGCCGAACGCTGGGGCGAAAACTGATCCCGGATCGTCACGCGGAGCGCCTTTTATACCGGCGTGGGTTTCTGGAACATTCCAGAAACCCACGCCGACATGAAATGCTCGTATTCCATCCCTATACCCTGCGGCGCAGGGACAAACGAGGCGCTGCCTCAATGATCATTTCTGAGAACGTGACAATGACGTAGGGAAAGCTGCAGCCCACGCCGCGGAGCAAAATTACCCCCCCATTGTCAAGCACGTTTCGGAATGTGGAACCTGCTCGGACGACTTCCCCTCGAGCACCAGGATCGGTGGACACAGATCGAGGAGAGGAAGTGAAAATATTGAGGTGTTTATCATGTACCCCCTCCCATCAGTGTATCTCGAAAAGAGATTAACTTTCTTATCCCGGAGCCGGAGCTCGTCGCCGCCGTCGCCGCCGTCTCCCGATCCATGACGTCCGTAAACCGGTCAGCCTTGGGGATGCCCCCCTAACCCACCCGTACTGACCTGACCCTTCCACTTCTTCCCTTCTCTACCACTCCCCTCTCCTTTTCGTCTGCAAGTACAGGCATCAAGGTGAATAAATGTTGCCGGTAATGGGAGCCGTGTTTGACCGTCCATTTATTTCATGTTTCAATCATATCTTAATAGTTTTCTACGCGTGTAAATATATCTCCCATTTCCGCTTATAAAAATTATGCACCCGGCAGAAATTTTCATTATCAGTCTCCCTCAGGTCGTATTCAGAACTACATCAATCATCTAGAATTTTGGTTTTGACTTATGTATTTCAACAAATATTTCAGCCTATTTAAAAAAAGTGCTTGCGATATGTGTGTAGCTAATAGTTATGCCCTGTCATTTTCAAGTTTGCACTTTGGAAAAGGATTAAACGAAAGAAATCAATTTTGGTTTTTATTGTTTTTGTGTATGGCTACTAACATGTGTGCCAATGGAAAGGCGTCGGCCATTATTGACACTTTCAATGAAGAAATGAAATTAAATACGGTTTCCGTCCCAAACGGACGTCAACCACCCATCTGGGACCTGTTTCAATCAGACAAAAAATAGCTTGGTACTTCCCACGCACCCCCCCCCCCCCCCCCCCCGGATATTCACGATACAGGCAACTCGGCAATATACGTAAACAATTGATAACATTACACAGTGTTTATAAGTTTAATAATGACTCAACGTTGGCTGCTTTGAGTCATGTTTCGCCTGATTACCCTGCTCAAATTGTTCGTCTCTGGCCAAACGTGTTTGCAAAAGCTAATCACACAGTCACCTATTTTGAAAAGGAAGGCTGCAGGTTCAGTCCCTTTGCATAAACGGCTTGATTTCAAGTCAGCTCAAAACACTAAAAAGCCATTTCCTGTGCTGATGGCAACACAATTGCGACGGGATCGCGTGCACACCCCACGCATTGTAGTTCATATGATTTCTTTATCCCTATCGTTGTACCTTTTTTTTTCTTTGCGAATTTTCGATAAGTACCTTTATATTCCAAAAGCCGGGGGGAAGTCATGTTTCAAAAAGTTTACTCCGGCTCAAAGGGGCTGTGCAACGACATTGGGTAGGAATATTTCTTCCTTTACACCAGCTTCCTGGCACTAGTGGGACCCAAGAATACTCGAGCGCAACACCACTGACCAAGAAGCGTCCTCGTCGCGGCGGAATTTAAGCAATGAAAGCGGAGCTTTTATTTCAGTCTCTCCTTTCAAAGCCGCCTCTTGCTCCTTCGCGAAATTTGATGACGGAGCTGTGGGGACAATGGCAACAGTACGATCCCCGGGAATACGTCATCGAGCTTTGCGGTGACGATATTCAAATGCTGCTCAAACAGTGGACGCGAAGGCTGCGTACGCATTCGATCTGGGCTCGTGACAATCGATGCCTCGACATACATTCGGGTAGTGGCCCGTGTCCAATCGCTGCAACGACGACAATAGCCGAGCCATAACAATGTCTGGAACTCAGCGCGTGTCCTGTGCTTTGCCAACCCCAGCGCGTGGCTATGATCAACATTGGCGGCATATAATCGGCTCCAGATCACGTGGCCGCTTGTTGTGGCTGCGAGTTCAGGGGGTGAGCGGTGCTCGTTTTTCTTTAATTCTTTTCTGGAACATCTACTGCGTGGGGTGAAAAACGAACGCGTGTTTCATAGTTCATTAACGTCAGGGATCTCTTTTAAAGGAGCGATGCAGCAATTTTTGTACTTTGCGCAAATACCGCTTAAAACGGATCCCTAACGTTAATGACCTATGAAACACGCGTTCGTTTTTCACCCCACGCAATAGAAGTCCCAGAAAAAAACTGAAGACAAACGAGCAGCGTTCTCTCGCAGCCAGAACAAGCGGCCACGTGATCTGAAGCCGATTATATGCCGCCACTGTTGATCATAGCCACGCGCTGGGGTTGGCAAAGCGCAGGACACGCGCTGAGTTCCAGACATTGTTATGGCTCGGCTGTTGTCGTCGTTGCAGCGATTGGACACGGGTCACTACCCGAATGCTTCTCGAGGTAGCAATTATCACGAGCCCAAGTCGAGTGCCCACGCAATGCTCGGGTCCAATCTATGAACAGCATTCAAATATCGTCACTTGGGTGTACTGCGATCCCCACGGTACGTCATCAAATTTTGCAAAGGAGAGATTGAATAAGAATGATCGCTTTTGTCCTTGAAATTACACCGCAACAAAGGAGTTTCTTGGCCACTGGCGTTGCGTGCGAGTATCCTTGAGTCCCAGGTGTGCCAGTAAGCTCGTGTCAAGTGAAAAACATTCCAATTGGATATCGTTGCACCGCTCCTTTAAGCCGTATTTGCGCAAAGTAAAAAAAATTGTTGCATCGCAACACAGATCAGTATGCACTGGCTACGATGGAGATGGGCCAGCCAGTACGTCTAACCGTCCGTCGAACAAAGCCGGCGGTACAATGTCTTACCGAGACGTCCTTTAGTCTTTAAAGGGGTCATGAAACGATTTTCCTACTTCTTCCTCCTTAGCTTTAATCCTCAACTCAAATGCGAATTGTGAAATCACGTGGTCGTGACATTCCTTCGGCACCGGTGCGATGACTCCTAGCTTCCACCGTGCTTTTTATGCACACCATAGAACTTGTCATTCCCCAGTGACGATAAGTTCCGTCAGGGCACTCATTGGCCACGAACGCGAATCCAAATATTCGTCAACGAATTGATTGTTGACGAGCGCATACGTCCGAGTGACGCAGTTCTCGTGTCCAATGCGTGAGCTGGGCTCTGCTGACATCAGTTTGGCGCCGGTGACGCGCTTTTGGAACCGCGGATGTATCATAGTGAAAAGGCGGAGAGCTTTCGAAGGCAAGAAGGTACAAAATAGTCCGCTATATTTTCAAATGTTCGTACCGAAAAGCTGGCTTTTGACTTTCTAGCCTTTTTCTTTTGGCCAACAAAACGATATGCGATTAGTAAAGTCTCAATTTAAACTCATTCATTCCAACCCAAAATTCGTTTCATGGGCCCTTTAACGCCCGCAAAGGGTCAACAAGGTGCCTTTCAGACCTCGCCTTTAGATCAAAGCTCAAAGAGACAAAGTGCAAACTATCATTCGAAACCTTGTACATTTTCGCGTTTTCATCTTTCCGGTCTAACAAGACAGTGCCTTTACATTTATCGGCGAATAGGATCACGATAGATCTGTCCAATTTGAGATCACTCAACGCATGCGCGCTCACCACCACTCAGGTTCGTACGAGCGTTTCTGGCGTCCGACAGGGCTGACAATCGGCTCTGCGCCGATGGGCACGAGAGAGATATCAAATGTGACGCAATCTCTCCTGAGCCTCCACAACGATATCCCGTTTCTGAACTTTTTTTTTTTTTTTTTTTTTGAGCTACAGCAAAATTCCGGACCTTTCATAATAAACTCACGTGACCTAGAGACAGCTTCTTGGAAGGCAAATTGTGCACAGCTGCCACATCGTCGAGTCGTAGCGAGCGATCAGGAAAAAAAAGAAGAGTTTCTGGCGGTAGTTGTGTGTTAGCGTTTTCCTTTCTAGGTCTCCATCTTGTTTCTGTGCTCTGATGATGTAACAAAAATTGTTGGGACGAAGCTTGTTTCAGAGACAACCAGACGGGGATATTTTTGGCGGGTAGACTGGTTACCCCTCCATCCTTGCCAGAGTGTGCTGAAAACGCCACCCGTATAAGTGGCAAAACATCTATGAGCTTTCTTTTTTTTTTTTCTGTTTGGGAACCGATATTTTCTCTTTCACGTGTCCCAGTCCCCGAAGTGCTATTTTCAATAAATAACAAATTTCTCAATGTTACGGACTCAAAGAATTGGACGCATTCTTTCTTTCTCATTTGACAGTGTTGGTACCACCACGAGTTACAGGACGGGTGTTCGTCCTAAGCTTATCCACCTGTCGTTGACTTTAATGCAACGCTTCTGTACTCGTTTTGTAAGGCATAAAACTGAATTTGAACTACAAATCGCAGTTGTGGCAGTGCCTAGCTTTTGTTTTAAAACAACTTTAAATCCATTTTACCGCTAGGCCGCCACGCTCGATCACCACGCTCGGGTGCCACGTTCGAGCGTCACAGACTTGATTCTTTTTCTTCGAGTAATTGCAAACAACTCGTCTAATAATTACTC
This sequence comes from Ixodes scapularis, assembly GCF_016920785.2. NCBI lineage: Eukaryota > Metazoa > Arthropoda > Arachnida > Ixodida > Ixodidae > Ixodes > Ixodes scapularis. The sequence continues at coordinate 185,447,301 of NW_024609846.1, read as the reverse complement.
TTGAGAAGCTGCCTCCTTCTTCTGCAGTTATCACAAGAGCCTCATCCAAGGGCCTGTAAAACTGAACGCTTTGCCCGCACCTTATTTAGAACCAAAATAACTGTAAACATCTTTAAATAGCGGACTCCTCATTTAAAAAAAAAAGTTTACACTTGTCTTAATCATTCTGATGAACTCGAGGAGGTATAGAATGTGCTGTAAATTATCTAGACACATGTCGTGCACGGCAGGTACCCCGCGACACAGTGATAACAAGCTTGACAAATCCTAGCAGATCAGCAAATTTAACCAATTCCAGCAAATAATGGCTCTCGCAACATAACACAGCCTGTGCCTTGCTCATTCACAACACATTTCGTGCCTCTCTGAGATTATTAGCATAATCAGAGCAGTGTTGTACGGAACGGCGTTCCAAAGAACGGTGTTCCTGGAACGCGTTCCTTTTAGGAGGAACGAAGGAACGCCGCCGCCGCATCTTGCATCGGTGGAACTGGAACTCGTTACACTTTTACAAAAGCTAAGAAAAGAACGGCGTTCCTTTTTTTTTTGTCCAGTGGGGTAATTTTCATTTCATTTCAAAGAAGAGACCGGGATCTCGTTTACTTTTTGGTTACTTATCTTAGGGTTTAATTTGTGTGGTCCTCGCTTTTTAACAGTCGGGTGCAGGAGAACTAGTGGACATTGATACTTTTCTAGGTGCCCGAGACCTTGGTACAAAAAGCAAAACTTTTAGTCGAAGGAAAAGCCACAGCAACAGGCAAGTGTCAAACTCGGTTACTTTCTTTGCTTCCACGAATCCTCATACACCCAGAAACCTAAGGCCGACCACATTCATCATTGAACTTCCACAAAAAGACATACAGTTCCAACAAAAGAACAGGTTACCATGACATCGAACACACCCTTGTATCCCGAACATTTGTCACTTAAAATATACACAAAAGTAACCTTTCTTCATTGTTCCTTTTGTCCCCAGCTTTAAACTGAACAACGAATCCAACCTTTACGAAGAGGGACTTGTATTTTTCAAGACTGACCTTCGAAAAGCCCTACTCTTTTCTTCACTTGCTCGTCCTGCGTGAACAGCAACGTCGAGAAAAAACTGTTGTTAAGTTCGAACAAGGGACTTCGTTAGATTGAAACTTGTGAGGCTGCTGAAAACGGTCGTGGCAGTGTGGGGTAACAGCACATTTGGCTAGTCTGAATCGCCCACCACAAAGATGAATATGACTAAAAGCTGATATTTTTAAAGGTGAATATATCAACGAACGAAACCCTGCTTCCTCTTGTTTTCTTCTCCTGGTGCCCTTCCATCACGGCATTCAGATTCGTTTGCTCCTATTTAATGGGATAGATAAGAAAAAAAAACACTTTCCTCGATCTAAATAGATGTGGTAATCATCAAAATACAAATGTAACGTATATGTAACGATACGTTCAATTTTTTTAATGTAACGAGAACGAGTTTCTTTTTTACAAATGGAACTTGTAACGGGAACGCGTTCCAAAAGTCGGAAGGAACGAGCTTTCGTTCCTTCTTTTGAGGAACGTGTACAACACTGAATCAGAACAATTAATAAATTGTTTCGCAAACCAACTCACTGATTAGTGTATCTACTTGTCTATTAAAAAGACGCGATCAATAAGGTTAATCTTTACCAATGTGTAGTTTTTCCAGGATTGTGACAGCCACGCTAATCCCACAGAGGCGGCTTTGAGGCGCTTGCTGGCTGCTTCAACGAAATAGAAAAATAAACAACCTCATTCAATGACTGCCCGATCACTTGTCACACTTTTTGTGACTTGTCGCCGGCTCCTAGAAACCTTTCGACCATTCTGTGGAAGGGTCAGTTCCCAATGTCCCCCTTTGATTTATTTAAAATCGAAATCCCGTCTTTTTGAATAAGTTCTTAACTCGTACCCACAACAGATATATAATTAGATTATTACTATTTCTTATATAGGGCGTAACCTTTTACCTCTCACAAAAACCATTTTTATTATCCACAATACAATCCCTGTTCATTTTTCAGCAATGGTCAACCGGAAGAGATCAAAGTCCCGACGTATGGGAAATTAGCTCTTAGCATCAGTTGAAATTGAAATTCTACAGCAGCTCACGAACTTTTCAAACATAGACGAAATATTTAGGTAGCTCCTGTTTCAACCTTTCCGTCCCAGCAGTAAGTGATTACGGTCGGAATTCAGGGGAAACAGCGCCGAGACCCCGAGGCCTTCACGAGCAAAAATGTCCGGACATCGGGAGGGCACCCCTCCGGATTCCCGAAGTAAGGTAGTGCACAAAGTAAGTTGTGGAGAGGAGACTCGACGCCACTTAAATCGGTGAGACGGGTAGACGAAGAATCGCCCGTCTCAAGGAACACAAAAGAGAGAGACGCTGCCAATTCGACACGCGCCACAAGGGCGAATCCCAGCTTGTCGGTAATTGCTGCCATCTGGACGACGGACTCCACGGCGTGCAATGTCAACCGCGTCCCCCTACCGGACGTATACGGGGATAATTTGGATGGGTAGACCGGTTGGCCCTCTCCATCGCGGCCAGTGTGTTAAGCCTTAGTAAACGTTTTGAAATACATTTGAACTGAACCAACGCACATGCCAAGTTCTTTGCATGTGTGCGGATACGCCTGGACAGTGCTGTATGTATGACACGATGAGCGAAACAGCTACTTGCTTTGTAACCTATACAACTTCAACTAAGAAGATCATAGTAGAAGATATGCGCAAGGAGAGCGATGTTCACCACGCGCTTCTAGCGTCACCGTTCAAGGACCTCGTGAACGAGGGGCTGCTCATTCAGGCAAGTTACTATATTTCATATCCTGTCTCTGAAAACTTCGTTTAACGGTCAGCAGTTTGCTTATGCTTAGTTTTGAGTTTTGTTCGCGCTTTTCTCAGAAACCCACCAAAGGGGCCATAGCCAAGTTATGTCAAAATGACTGCTGGGTCTGTCGATCGGTCGTACGTTGAATCGAGAGCGTACTTAAAGTCCTAATCACCCGCAAAAAAAAAAAAAAAAATGGTAGAGGTCTATGCCACGCACGCTCTGCTTCCACCAACTGACGAAGTAACATTGCTAATATTTAGAATTATGCATGATAAACATAGTAATTGTTTCCTTAAGTTTGCCTTCCTCTGCGTTTATTAATAAAACAGGCAAGAAATATTTTTAGTTAACATTTTTCCCAATTTTGTCTAATTAAATAATCTTATAGAGGCGTTAATTAAACTTGGTCAGTTATGAATTGCCAACTATTTTGCAATTAACGTGCGATTTGATTATATCAACACAGTAGTAGAAAGTAAAGAAGTCAGCAACGCGATACGAAACTTTACATCCGGCGATCGCGTCCCGTTTTGCCGAACGACTTCGTCCTGCTTTGGAACCAAAATTATTAGGTTCAGATAACAAGATATCCGGCTATTCAATTCTGACTTAAAGTGAGGTAGGGTAGACTCGTTCAAAAAAAAGCAGCGCAGTTTTATGGGTTTACTATTTAACTTCAAAATCTCTACAGTTTCACTATTATGCCCAGAGACGTCGTCCATAAGGTTTTTCTTTTTTCATTCATGCATTCATTAATTTATTAATTTTATTTTCGACTGTTTGTTCAAATACAGGCGCTAAGGGCGTGAACAAATGACTGACAGTTGATGGTTTGACGAGGCCAACGTCATTTTATGGCAAACGGTAAACAAAAGCAAAACGCGAAAGAGCTCTTTCTAAGTACAGCTTTACCGAAGCTTATATTTCCCTTTGCGCATGTTGAACACGTTACCGCAGCCAAACAATGCTAAAAAAGTTTAAAATTTCAGATAAGCTAATGTACAACGTGTATTCAAAGTGTTTAAAATTAAATTTTACAGATTAAAAAAAGTTTAGGACAGAAACTGAAAATAGGTTTTGAAATCTAGCTAGGTTATACTCCTTGGCGGACACTATGTGCAAGTTTAACCGTAACTGTTAATTTTCTAATTAACAAAAAATAATAACACATTTATGAATTAGTGTAATTAAGGTATAAGTTTATATTGGGAACTTGAAGCCGGCCTGTGTTCCGATATATCCATCTTTTAATTTAGCACTCAATCCTCCTAACTCAATCCCGCAGTGCACGCTTACAAAACCGCGAATATCAGCGCAAGAGCTGTCGTTTTGCACGACATTCCTCATGACAACGGAGCGGAGCTGGTAACAGCTGCGAGCGAGGGCAAAACTTATCAGTTCCGCCGCGTTGTGATAGGAATGTGCACGTAACGACGACGTCACAGCGGAGAAGGCTTTTGCGCTGATCTGCGGGGTTTTGTATGAGACTACGAGAGGTAGGTGAGAAATTCATCCCTATTGGAAAAACGTACAAGGAACAAACCTGCTGCTTGTACAGTCCTGGTATGACACCAAAAATAATTTATTGTTATTATACATGCAGCTAGTTTGGTTTTGCGTTCTCCATAACTGGAGATACCGGCACCGCTATGGCTCCGGGTCTGTCTATACTGGCAGCCGGTTTGCTCGCCGATATGACTCGGTATGGCTGGTATGATTTTGCGTCCGATGACGTAGGCGACCGCCATCTTTCCAACGAAACGCCTATACCACAAGACCACCGGTATAACTAAACCATACATGCAGAAAGACGACCGCCATCTTCCAACTAAAACGTCCATCGTTTACCACCGGTATCGTTACATACATCATACATGACGAAAAATAATATAAGCCGCGTTTACATGAATGCGACTTAGTCGCATTGAATCCAGTTGCCGCATTCAATATGCGGTCATGTAAACGGTATAATGCGCAAAGCGCATCGCATTGAAGTCGCTAGACAGAGGTGGATCGAGATGGCGAGTGCGCATTCATTCAGCCCATGTAAACGAAGATCGCATCGCATTTTGGAACGGGGAGGATTATCGGAAGGCGCTCGCTGCGGGAGCGAGTGAACAGCTGAGAACATGGTGGCGGCCAACCTCGTCGGCGGCGCGGAGAGCGGTCCCGGAATTTTTTTCCCGAGAACAAACGCAAGCTTTTATTGGGATCATAAGTAAGCGGAATTTAGCGGAGCTGCTCGGTGACGGCGGCCCCGTCCAAACCTTTGCGAAGTACGACTTGCGCGTCCGAAGGGGTCACAACGGCTTCGGTGCAAGCACGCATGACACCGAGAGCTCCGATCACTGTAGAGCACTGCATGGTTGCGCAGAACGAGCAGCTCCTACCTCGCTGCCGTTCCTGGCTGCGCAAGAGCCTCTCGGACTCGGGGTCTGGTCGCGATCGGCGAGGTCTGGCGCGGCGAAACGTGGAGGCTTCCTCAAAGCGTGCACACACACGTCGCCTCTCGTTCAGAGTGGACCGGCGGCCCGGACTGGAGTCCTAAACGCCTTGGTTTTGATGCTTCTTCCGTCTCCCAACTTCTTCCACAGCACCGAAGACAGCGGGCGCGATCTTTACGTTCACTGAATGCGTCGAAAGGCCTCCACGTGCGATGCACCGGAAAACGTGGTGCGGCTGGTGCCGGAACGGAACTGACGGAACTGCATAACTTCGAGCTTTGAGTCAACGTGCACGGCAACAAACCGATCGTGACACTAAGCCGCGGATACCGCATCGCCGGTCGACAGGGGCAAATGGCCCGTTGCTCGTATCGTGGGCCGTGACTCGTACTCGGCCAACTCGGCGTCTTTTCGTGGCCCCTCGCGTCGTCGCAACCAGCCGCAAACATACCAGCCCGCGACCGTGGCCGATGTCGGAGAAGAGCGAAACCGAAACGTAAAGCTTCCGCCCAGTGGCTTCCGCTGCCGCGCCTTTTCTAACTTCCCGGCCAGTCCCCGTTTACACACTTCCGGTCGTCGCGGAGATGGCGACGCAGCCAGACGTAGCGCTTTTGGCGCTGGCTCCTTCTGCGTTTTACGGGACAGATGTTTTACGGTCCGTTTCTACTGCGTCTCTGGCTCTCAACTCGACGACGCCTCTCATGGTTCAACCAGGCGTGGTCAGCCGGGGTCAGCACAGCGCGGCCGGCTCAACTCGTCCGATCGCCGGACCGCAGGCGACTTCCGATTTCGGCCGTTAGGCCTAGGATCCGAAGGACTCTGTTTCCGTGAAGCGGTAAGCGAATCTCGTCCCGTTTTCGTTCTACTTTTAAATTACGTTAGGTGCGCTACAGTGTAAGCATGCGTGCCAAGTGTTCGTGACAATTTTGAACTAGAATAATTGTGCTTCATTGCGGTTTGTCATTTACGAAAAAGTAAATCGAGCAATGAACGAGGAGCCATGCTTGAAAACGATGTATGTACGATGTTAACTTCTACCTGGGCGGCTTAAAAAAAAGTCAAGACTGGTTACGGTTGGATGCGAGGCTGGTCCCAATGCAATGGTAACCACTTAGAGCACCTTTCTGAACAGCATGTAAGCAATATAGCGATCAACGAGACGAGTGACGACGAGAAGCTACAAGTGCCGGCGCCGAGCGACGAAGATTTCTCACTCTCGCTGCTTGCGCCGCTCGGTTCTTGGGCTTCTAGAAAACGTCGCTCATCACCTTGATCGCTCGCACCAATCGCTTTCATAATGTGTGTCTCGTCGCGCAGCTGACTACCGTGTTTATTCAAATATATGTCGACCTTTTTTTTTTTTCTTTTATTTATTTTTTTTTTTTTTCGGAAATCGCGACTAAAGAATTTCGACCTACATTCGCGACCAAATTTTGCGACCGTACCGGAGGCATGAAGCTATCGAGTCACCGAGCCGGCGTTGCCGTAGAGCTGCGCCGCTTCTTGTTTCCAAAGGCTTTTGTTAAACAACCGAAAACAACAGCGGTGGCCGATGCCGCTATCGCGCGCACCTCTTGGGGCATTGGATTTCGCCATCGCACCTCTAGCGTTCCCCTTGCTGGGCAATGGGGAAGGAGAGGAACGCGATGCGCCATGCACTTTGTCCTCCATCCTCGCAAACGCGCACAAAAAAAAAAAAAAATGTTACTTTTGTTAGTTGCTTGAGGCGGCTCGGCTCGCGTGTTGCTCATGGCGACACGGCGGCTTTGTTTGCGTCTTTGTAGTTTGTCTTCCGTCGCTTCGCACCTTCTTTCGTTTCTTGTCGTCATTTTACAACGGTATCAGTGAAGTATTGTGGCGGATTTGCGAGGATGTCTACCAAGCTGTGAAGTGATGTAAATAAAGGTTTCTTTCTTTTGCCCAAAATTTCCCCTGTTCTTAAAAATAAAAAAAAAAGTCGACCTATATTTGAATTTTTTTTTTTTTATTCTCGGTGGGTCCAACAAATAGAGTTCGACCTATTTTCGAGTAAATACGGTAACTTTAATTTTTATTTTGGGTTACGTCGGACGTAACTCGAATGCTTGACAGTTACGTTGGGCGTAACTTTAATTTTTATTTCGGGTTCCGTCGGACGTAACGTTAGACACTGCGTTACACTTAAGAAAAATAGGGGCTGATGGTTCATCATATAAACCAACCATTTGTGTTTAATTAAAGCGAATCACTGGCCTAAAAAAAATACTGCTGTCCTATAGGAATGTAGCGCTTCAGATAAATTTGTTAATTTTTGCTTTTAGTCTCTGCCCCACCAGATACAACATCTGGCCTAAAGCAGTGTTCCGGATCTCCTTCCAAGACCTCAGGCGGGTCGTCATTCAATCCAGGAGGCGGGCGGCGTCTCATGGGCGTGTTGCTGGTGCTTCTTACTGGATGGTGCTACCGAGGGAAAAGTGGTCGTGCTTGGGAAAGGCAAGTATGGCCGCCGTAAGTATAGATATTGTTTTTACCTTTGCTCGAACCCACCTTTAAGAAATGCACAGTTCGCATGTGTGCATCTCTCAATGCTTCTACAGTCGGCTGTTAATATTTGGAGTGCTCCAACTCTGTCAGCGCTAGTTTCTCTAGATTATGCAAATGGGATGCAACACTAAACCACATATGCTCTCGCAACAAACAGTGCTCTGCTGAAGCACGCACTGTGGAATCTACTCTGGCTTTATAATGCAGCACAAAATAGTTGACGCCAAATATAGCTACTTTTGTGACTCCGTTTTACCAAAAGCTCTGCCGAAATAAACTTGCCACCTTATAGGTAGTGCAAAAGAACCTCGCGTGCCTAACCTGGAGAAGGGCATTTTTTTCATAGGTCAATTTTTTCTTAAACCAATACCTTCAGCCTCCTTGAAATGTTAACATCATGTGACACTCAGAAGAACAGTAAACCCCTTAATGTTGGCGAACATTTAATTTTCGCGGCCTTTAATTTTGCGGAATTCAGTGACTGCGATTATGTCCTCTGTGACCGATTCGAGAAGAAATAGGGGCCACCAAGATAAGGGGGTTTTACTGTCCATCGGAGGAGAGAGGAAGTCACCTTTGTTTGTATGCAAGAGTAAAACCAACAACAACAATCATGGTGCCGATACTTTGTGAGCCTATCTGTGTCTATTGAATGATATCAATTTTGTTTTTGTTCGTTAAAAATTGTTGCCTGTCCACTGTGGGATGTCGTCTTCAACACGAGCAGTGGTTTTCCTCTGAAGCAGGCAGCATGGACGCGTGCCGCAGCACAACATAGTTTATTTGCAGGTGGTACCGCAGTTTGAAGGATGGTTCGCACAATATGGGGGAATCGCAATTCAATGTTCTACCTCGGGCGTAGACAAGATTTGCTCATTCTAAATCATTTTGTCTACAAATCGGGAACATGCAACGAATGTACCCGCATGGTTGGAAGGGCCAGACAAGCCTTGCGAGCGCTTCGTTTTCTAGCCTCTCAGTCCTGAACCTACTCACGCACCACATGTGTAGATGTTCCGGTACGTGGAAGCACTTATTTGGAAAATGGTGAATGGCAACTGTTGTTATCTTTAAGGTGGACTGCATATTTGCAGTACTTTTCCTCACTTAAAAATATGTCTTACTAAAAATATGTAGTATAGCCGATGACAAAAAGAGAATGGCTGGGCGTCCTCCAGCACATGCTTGTGCTTTTCACCCCGCTTTAGACAGATGTGCTCGCTCCAGGCTCATCAGGTGCTGAAACGTCATCGAAGGTAGCAGACGGGCTGGAGGTCGAACAACGGAGACTTCTCCCTGCCTTTCAGATGGTGTCAGTGAGCATGTACTTCTATACTCTAACTTAGCTTAACCTGCACAGAGCTGAGTAGAATAGGCTTGGCAAGTGCCCTTATTGCATATGCATTTGTACAGCTGAGGCACTTTCTAAATCAAGAACATTGTGTACCTTACCTTCAAAAACACATCATTTTGGGGGTGCAAAAGGAATTCTAAGGCATATTTTTGTTTGTATTGTCCTATTACGCATCGACTCCTTCAACTTAATGCGGAGTCGACCCAGCCTCTTGAAAAATTTAATGCTTGCCAGGTAATTGTTTTGCATTTAGTTGATATATCAGTATTCAGTTAGGTATCCCAAGTCATTAGTCGTTGAGGTGGAGTCTCTCTGTAAGTCAGTCATGTTTAACAGTCATAGAAATGCTTGTCAAATAATGGCACTGTCGAGGACATGTATTCAGCTCGAACAATCGCTGGGCACAAGCTGGTCGTGTGGTTACAGGCAGCAAACATCCCGGTTGGAACGTCCTATTTCGCAATGTAGCTGCAGACTAAATGAGGGCCCCACTCATAAACTTCTATACTTTTAGTCTCTTTAAGCTGGACCACTTTTGAAACTACAAGCCTTTGCAGCAAAAACAGCATGACGCATGATTATAAGCTCGACGTACCATGGCGTCCAACTAGAAGGTCACATGGCTTGCTTTGTGCACTGAATTTGCAAGGATGGCTTGAAGCTTCTGTCGTGGTTAACTTTAAGCTGAGATAGTTTAAAATAATGCTCTCAGTTTTTAGTGTTGCCCGGCATGGTTAACAAGTTGGTGATATAGCGCTGCTTTGAAAAGTCTGTGCATTCATGACTGTATCACCTTATGAATGCAAGCTACCTATTAAACTCTTCGTTTTTCAGAGAAATGAAATGCACTTTGCTTCCAATTGCACCCGCTTCTGTAACTTCATGGTATGAAGCACCTTATGGCTGCAAGCTCTGACCGATCTTGTTCTGTGGTCTGCGCAGGCCCATATGAGGGAGTCACTCCGAGAGCCTCACCAGAGTTTCCTGCCCGTGGTCGTTCTAAATGTTTTTGTTGTAGGTATGCATCCTTTCTGTCTTTCCCTTAATTGTACTCAAACGTCTTCTTTTCACTGTCGCCGATTTGCCTCAAAATTGGTTAAGCACACAAATGCACGCTGTACAACTGTATTGTACATATTTTTTCCAAGGTAACTTTTCTTTGCCAAAGTTAGATTTTTATGAAGGTTAGTCTTTTTTGTTTTTATTTTCAAATTTATGTGAGTTTCCATGGGCAACACTAAAACGTTATGCCAGAAGCAAGGACAAGTTCACTGCTCTAATTTGTTCTCAACTGATTGCAAGAAATTTCGTTAATGTTGGAAACCTCCTTCCAGCGCTTGCTTTGCAGCATAAAAAAAAATTATACATAGGACATCTCTGTTTCTTAAACTGCTTGCTCATTCTGCAGGTCTGCCTGCCATAGATGTCGTGCTACTGGAGAGCAGGCGAATTCGATTGCTGGTTTTGCCATTGCTTTTTTTTAGACGTTGTCTTAGTAGTTCTTGTAAATTTTGAGATTTTCCTAAAAAGCAAGCCGGGAAGAATATTTACTTTAGTTAGGAAGCTGAAAATAATGATTTAGTACCCCTTTGTCACTAAAATAGATACTGTGTGCCGCTGTTAGTGTCAGGCCGAGATCCACGCTTTTTTGGCATTTTGATCAGAGTGGTACCCATTCTTATTCGTTAGCCTCTTGGTGTGCCAACTAAACTCTTTGTATACAGACACCTGCCCTCTGCTGGTACACTCTACCCTCATGTTCAGCGAGTGTATGAACCGGAGTTGTATCCACAGTCGACACTCGCTGAGCACGGTAGGAAAATCTTTCCATTGCAGCAGAGCCATATATGGGGAGAGTCTGGCAGTCTATGATTTCGCTGCCGTAACGTCTCCCTTCCGAGTGAGCTGATCAGCCCGCGGCACAGAGCAAGAGGCGTGAGCGCATGCGCGTGAACTCTAGGCTGCTCCCAGCTGAGCGGGGAGGGCCGCCATTTTCATTCATTCGCCCGGCATGGGATCGATATTCAAATTTCGGTTCTTTCCTTTTATTTGGCAGGCTCTGGCAATAAAATGATATAGTGTTATTCCTCGGTTGCTTAAAAACCCAAAGAAAGAAGTTCCTCCATGTTTGAACGCACTTTTATTTAGGCAAAAAAAGATAAATAAGCCCGTAGCAGACGACACGTAGCCTCAACAGTGCTCCGTGCAGACAGCTTTGCGTCAAAATGGTTGTCGTCTCCTCTTTGTTTCCCTGCTGCCTTCTCTCTCCCTCCTTCGGCGTTCTCCTCCCTTTCCTCCTCTCCGGCGCCTTCGTTGCCACACCCGCTGGCTAAACTCTCCCACTATACGGCTTTGCATTGCAGTAGTAGTTTTATTTGTAGTCTTTACAGTTGAATGTGAATATTTGACAGAAGTCTCAGGTTGGGGCGAAAGGGGGTTAAATGAATGCATTTGATCATTCACCTAAATTCGGTACCCATCATTTTAACGCCTACGTAGCTTTGTCCTGGGGGGTGACTATGACTAAAATAAGAGGATCTATGTGCTGATCACGAAAGAATATGCTAGCCATTCTAATGTAGCTCTGCCAAGTACTTGATTGTGATTTGTTTTTATTTCCAGCTGCTTGGGTGCCTCAAGATCTGGAGATCCTAGTGGCCACAAGCTTGGACTCAATCTTTTTCTGTGGTCTGGGCAGGACCATGGGGGAGGTAATCCCAGCAACAAGAGCATCGCAGTATCTCCCTGGCTGTGACTTTCGGTCTGCGTCACGACAGGGGAGTCCTCGTGCCACCAGGTGTTAGGTATGCCACTTGAAATAAGCATTTTTCTTACCTATTAATAGAACAGCAAAAGCACTACTAAGCCTAAAATGAAAAAAAAAAACATATTCAAATCTTGGGTTGGATGAAATTCCAATTACAAAAAGGAGTCTGCAGACATGATTAACATGTGAACTTAAAGCCCGCGGATGTAGGTTCGACGGTGTCACAGAAATAACTTCCCGCAGATCGCCTTGCTCGTGCTATACCCAAACAAATTCTTAAAATAATCATTGTGTTTCGTTGGTGTCATCAATCTTATGTCCCTACCACACTCACCAGTCGGGACATGTGAAATATAAAAAAAACAGGAACTTGCACATTGTCAGCTCTGCAAAGATTTATATAGTAAACAGAGCATAGCACGTTCAGCTTAAGAAAAAAATTCAGTGCAGGCCTATATTCATGGTTCACATATGTGTAATTGCTCTTTATAATGAAGTGAAAACTGCTTAAGTTGTGGCCCACTACAGGCTTTCTATTAGTGTTAAAAAGTGCGGTAGAAAATATGATTGCGCTTGGAAGACGGGGACATAGGAAGGACAGACACAACAGAGCGCTAACTTTCAACTGATTTAATTCAAGAACCTCAGCGTAGAAACGGACTGTGTCACCGCACCACATCTCAACCAATCCGTGGCCCTGCCACGGACCGCAAGTACGCCAAATCCTTATCCGCCAAGTCAATTGACGCCACACTGACACAACTTGTGCCGGATCTATTTATAGTGTCAGCCTCCATAATCTCGCTAACAGTCATATCTTTGTGCCTCTCAAGAACAATAGACGAAACAAATAATGGTTTGCACCCGCAGTCATGACAGTGACACGACAGATCATGACTGCGAGTGCAAACCATTATTTGCTCAGTCTACTGTTCTTGCTAGGCACAAAGATATGACTGTTAGAGAGATTATGGAGGCTGATGCTATAAATAGTTCCGGCACGTGTTGTGTCAGTGTGGCATTAATTGACTTGGCGGATAAGGAGTTGGCGTACTTGCGGTCCGTGGCAGGGCCACGGATTGGTTGAGATGTGGTGCGGTGACGCAGTGTGTTTCTACGCCGAGGTTCTTGAATTAAATCAGTTGAAAGTTAGCACTCTGTGGTGTCTGTCCTTCCTATGTCCCCGTCTTCAAAGCACAATCATGTTTTCTAACGTACCGTACCAACTTGCCCAACAATCAGCACTTGCTAAAAAGTGCTATTGTGTTTTAAGCAGCTCGCACCAAATATTTTCTTGAAATACATAGGTTCATGGAAATTATTATGTAGATGTTGGCAGACAGTCATGGTGAGGCCAATCTTTAATGCCAAGTGGTCCACTTATTCAGAGTTAATTGAGTTTGTAAATATTGTAGGTCGCAAATTAAATTTTTATGGTACGCAATGGGCACAATCATCCGTAATGACTAGCTCTACCTAGGGGAACTTCATACGTTTACTACGGCAAGATGGTTTCGAAAAACAAAGTATTTAGTTTATTCAACTCCTGCACTAACCTTGTCTTTAGAAACTTTTTATATTCTTTGCGATGCTGAGATAAGATTCTGGAAATAGTTTTTCTAGAACTACTCTAGATATTTCCAGTTCATCATTTTTCTCGCAAAGCATTCGAGAGAGCCAAACCCTGTAATGTACGGAGGGAACTCACAGAATGATGCGACTGACAGTTTGGAACATTCGGCACTGTAACAGTAATAATGACATGTCACTTATGTAATGTTCATTATCGCAGATCAAACTGCTTTTTCCGTCTACACTCATTTTCAGTAGACTTATTCAGCGAACTCCCACCTGAGACTGCAGCGCTGGGTTCTGCAAAGTAATTTGAATGAATATAGATGCAACAGGTTTCTTTGAGCGTGCGTCTAACACATATTCTTCATATTGAATCTGCTAACTGTATTCATGTCCATGTCCATAATTCCACATTCCAGCTTATTTTTATTTTGACATCTGAGTTTTCTTCAGTACTTTTCTCAACATCTGTGCTTGCTGAGCCGTACTCAAGTCCATACATCTTGTCTTTCGCTATTACATTAATATATAAAACTGTTGACGCCGAGTGAGAATTCAAGGTACCGAATCTGTCGTGCGAGCTAAATAAGAACCAATAAAAAGCTCTACAAAGGAAATTTTGTTAAAGGATGCTGTATGGGCATTAGAATAGCACATGCCATGCTAAAAAAAAATACAAATTCTTGTTAGGTATGCGAGGATGACAGTGCTGTGCTGTTTCTGATGTGTCAAAAAAAAAATCAGTGCCATACAGTGTTCCTTATGGAAGTACAAACTGTTGAATTCGAAGCCCAGAAGTTCTATTCAAGAATGTTCCTCAATACAAATGTATTTAAAGATCTGAGCCACTGACTCATACATGACTATGTGGCAAACATTAATTTTCATGTGGATTATAGTTTACAAGGTCTAGTCTGCATTGATTTATTGCATTCATGCTGAAACTGGGAGGGGTTCTCTGGGTATGAATAAAGAGATAAACATTTCTTGAAATCAAAACATTTGAGAACGGACAAAAGGAAGGATCTGAGAACGGTATCTTAGATTCTCTTCTTTTTCTTACAGTATCTCTAATGTTGACTTTATTTCACCTGATGCATTTAGTTTTTAGCGCAGCTCTTAGCACCCGTTTCCGCGTTTCGCGGCGTCGCTGTCGGCATAACCACCCTGCTAAACTTGGCAGGAAATTGAATTAATGTTGTGGTCATGTGACGTTAATATTTCCGCTAAGTCTAGCTGAGAAACTGAATTTTTTTTATGGCTGACGTGACACGGTCATGCGACGTCATTTTCCCTGCTACTTTTAGCGGAAAAACTGCATTTGTGTTGAGGTCATGTGACATCAATTTCTGCGCTAAATTTAGTGGGAAACTTAACCAGCTAAATTTAGTGGGGAAATTTTCCCGCTAAATTCAGGGAAGTTTCCTGCTAAATGGGAGGGAGCAGAAGAGGAGGAGGGGAGGGGGAGGAGGGGCATACCTTCCCATCCTCCTCTTCAAGATCTGTGCTCTAATTTCACGTTACAGAGAATTGTAAACGTCTCATATTTCATCTCATGTTTATTCAACTTTTATATTGCAGGTGTGCTCGCAGCACAAATCTGGGTTGTGCTGATCCTCTACGCACAAGTTAGGAACTCCTGAGTGGCAAGAGTGGGAGTTTGGTCTGACAGCTCAAGGGACACCATTGTTCAGTATTGAATTTTTAATAATCTTCTTTTAAGCAAAGTTAAGCTTTGCTGCATGCAGTTCTTGTAAAAATAAATACCTGCAACCAAATTTACCAGGTCACGACATTTCGCCTCTGCTCTTAGTGGTCCTGGTGAGCCTCGGATAAGAGCTTACTGGTGTGCAAACACCATGCTTGTTTGAAACCACTCACTGATGTAGAGACTCGCTGACATCCAGCATTCCAATGAAACGCTGGATGTCCACAAGTCTTTCTTGAACAATGCAAGCGGGGAAGGAACCATACAATCGTATCGTATTGGGGGACATTCTACAGAGTTTTTTTTCTATGTTTTACAGATTTTTTTTAAAAAAGCCGTAAAAGCTACATTTACGCGGTCTGTGCACGTGAGTTATATGGCCAGGGCGGCATAGTATAAAAGGCTAATTTGTAATGATCCCTCGGCTTATTACAGAGATGTGCCAGACTTCTTTCAGAAAACTAGATGGAGGTTCATTCTAGCGTAGTTTTACCCCGCGAATCTGAATATCCCGTTCGTTTTCCTCAAAGATATAACTAAACGTGAGAAAACACAAAAAACATCCCACCAACAGTGACATCGTAAGAAGACCTTTCGGCCGCCAAGCGTGTGTCACTTAAGGGCCGCGCGTCCAATCGCAAGTTTTCTAGGTATATTCTCCGGCACTGGCACCAGTCGTGACACATTTTTCTGCCCTTTTAAAAAATAGCATGTGCGTGCATAGCTTTGATAGGCGCTGAAGATGCGTGAACAAAGATTTTGAAAGCTGCTGTTGTGACGTCGCTCTCTAGGGAGGTGCTTTCACAGCGCTTTAAAAATGACTATGCAGCCTTGATTAATTAAATTAGCAAATAATTTTGATATTTGAGATTCTGGAGGTCGAATGAAGAAGATTTAAAAGTGTTTTCTCAAATACAAAACTGCTTCAGCCTCTCTCTAAGTATAGTATGTTCGTGAAATTTTTGATCAGTGAAAATAGACCCATGGTTCCAATTAGAAACCTGCTAAGCATCACCAAAACACACTAAATCAATTTTCTTTGTAAAGATATAAGACGAGTAGCATTTTATGGCGTTATAAAAAAATGGTCAATTTGGACGCATTTCCAGACTTCGGTTTCTTACCAGAGCGCATCTTTGCACCTGCGGTCCAGCTGCCCGGTGACCGCAGTGCGAAGCCGCCCCCTCGCCTCCCTCGTAGGATGAAGGGAAGCAAGGCGCATGTGTGTTGAGTGTCTCTGCCCCTGGGGAACAGGACCGTGGGCGCAGAGATGAGCTCTGATAAGAAACTGAAACCTAGAAACTCGTCCAAATAAAGCTTTTTACAGAATGCATAAAACGCTACCCCTGAATTATATCCTTCTAAAAAAACTTGATTTTGTGGTTTTCAATGACTCAGCAACTTTCTAATTGAAACCATATTTTCATTTTCACTAATTAAAAAGTTGATTAACAAATTGTATTTAATTATCTGACTGATCGTTACGACTAGGTCCCTATACTACGTACGCCTGGCCGTATAACTCGCCTGCACAAACCGCATTAATATAGCTTTCACGACCTTTCTAAACATATATGTAAAGCTTAAAACTAAATCGCCCTGTACAACAGTGAAAAGGCGAAACCAACACGCTGGAGCCATATGGCTCCACCATGCTGGTATCGCCTTTTTGCTGGTATAGAATGTCCCATATTACGTTATGCATGTATGGTTCCGTCCGCTTACATGGTTCCGCCTATATCCACTACGCTGGTATAGGATGTCCCATAATACGACACGCTTGTATGGTTCCGCCTACCTGTATCGTTCCGCCTTATTCCACTATACTGGAGCCGCCTTTTTCGCTTGTATAGGATGTCCCATATTACGGTTACGCTTGTATGAGCCTTTTCCGTCATCTTTCCATCATCGAGATTTTGCAACAGGGATTAAACGATTTAAAACAATTTTGAAGAAACATGACCGCGACATGACGCGATGGAGACAGAGGGGCAAGTAAAGGGCAAGGCGGACTAGATCTTGAACACATAGTAATAAAAAAAACTGTTGCTAATTGCTAGCTACTTTTATTTTAGAACCAGTGTATGAAACCAAAGTTTAATCTGAAATTGTGTAAAAACCTGATGTCGCCCTATGAAGGATTTGTTTAAAACATATTGCATAAGCGCAGTACAAGGCTAGGGAGCGGAAGCACACCCTAGTATAGTTATGACTTTGATGTGCAAGCTTCCGTTTGCTAATCGTATACTTCAAATAGCCTGCAGCACGTAGTTCTTAAATGTTCAGAAGTGCTGGAAAGATAGTAGTGACTTATTTTGTGAAATGCTTATAACCGCGTTTTATTGTTTCAGGTCAAAGATAAGGATCTAGGTTTGTTCGTCGACGCGGAGGGAAGTGTCGAGCCAAACGACATTTGGAACCTGGCTTTGAACCCACTTGTCGGTGAAGGCCAGAGGAGCCAACACAAATCAACTGTTGAAAATGACCTCCTACAACCTCAAATAAACGCTTTTGTAATTTTTTATATATGTTGTCATAATAAAGATTTCAACCATAATTACCTATTTTGTGCATCTTCCTTTCAGCGATGCAAATACCGAGAGCATTAACTGGTGCCTTGGAACGCACCCCTTCTTTACTAAGAAATCTTGTAGCAGAGCCAGCTTCAAAGAAATGTGAGCTGTTGTTTGGGGCATTTGCTTCCCAAAAAGGCTTCCCCCAAAAAGTTTCATCTGACCCCCCGTTTTGTAATGCTAGCATCAACAAACACCGAAAAAAAGCGAAGTCATTGAACTCTCCGGTACTTGAAAATGGTGCCAAGGAACCCCTTATGGGACGAGAGTCCTCTGAATCTCAGGGGGTTGCAAAGGGTGCTTGTGAGCACCGTTGTACGAGCGTGTCTATTAAGTATCCAGGGGAGTTAAAGGAATCCTCAATTTATAAGAGTTTTGCAGCTCCCATGGTGTTGCGAAGCCGCACTGGACTGGGGAGTCTTGCGAGTCCCTAGGAGTAGTAAAGGGCGCAATATATCTCCCACAAAATTGGGAGTCATGTGAATACCTGGGAGTTGAAAGGAGCATTAAACAACACCGATAAAAAGACGGGTCACGTGAACCCCCGGGAGTTATAAGGAGTGCCAGACAACACCCCTGTTTAGTGGGATAACTTGACTCCCTAGGTGTTACTTAACGAATTAAGCAGCACCCTTAGTGAGGGGTGTCAGATGAGCACAAGGGGATTCAGATAAGGAGCTAAATGACCCCTGCAAAACGGGGTGTACTATAGCTCTCCGATTTAGGGGGATAACATGACTCGCCCGGGGAGTTATTTCTGAGACATCGCTTGACTCCCCTGAAGGGAGTACCCGTGTACACCCTTTTTTTTAGAGTGTGGATGGAAAACGCTTAGTTTGGGCGCCAGTCTGAAAACCATGAGTACGCCTGGGCAATGCTTGACTATCAGACTATCTATATCCACATCGGCACCAAAATGGCGGAGCCCAGAGGCCACACTTGCAAACGTCCTATAGACATTTGCAAGTGCGGCATCTCGGCGCCGCCATCTTGGTTGGTTAGATAGTTTGATAGTCAAGCATTGCCGAGGTGTACCCACTGCTTCCAGACTGGCGCCCAAGCAAAGCGTTTTCCATCCACGGTGGCCAGACTAGCTCTCGAAGCGAGAATTCTTGCCTACATCCGAAGAAACGCGGGGCATGCCTTATTATGTTAGCGCTTCGTTACCGCATGATTCGTTCTTCGGCGTCCCATATCGGCTAACGCCGCGATCTGATTGGCTCCGGAAAGATGACGAGATGTCCGGGCCGCCAATGACTGTGCATCAACACGCAGCTCTGACGTCACGTCGCTGCGGTGGCGCTGCTGTCGGCATGGCGCATTTGCAAACGATTTACTTCGCACGAATCTGGTTTCCGCGCACGCGCTGTGCGCAGACTCGGAGTGAGCAAACGTTGACTTGTCTTTTGTAAAAAGTGCATTGGTCCGCAGTGGCTCTATGGCATGCAGCTTTCGTAAATCAGGAAGGAGCCTGTTTGTTCGTTCTTTTTCTTAACGCGCCTATTGGGAAGAAACATAAAAAAAAGAAGTAGGCCTAAAAAGGGAAGTTGATAATTAGTCGAGCTTCGAGACTCTTTCTCGCGTTAAGCGGAACTCGATCTAATTGTTCCCAGTGCGCTTAATTGAAAACACTTTCTTTTTTTCTTTCTGTTGCGTCAGCCATTGTCTTTGGGTTCGCTTTGCCACGCCAACCTGACTATGATCACTAATTGTTCATTTGGGCTTTGATTTAGCCGCAAAAGAAAAGGCACTTCGGCCTCCTTCTGGTTTTTAATAGTATCGTCCGTTTTCGCGGATGCTTTCTTCTAACATCCAGATGGCCTTCCGTTGGAATGTGCTGTAGTGAGTATGACTGTTGAAAGTAGAGGAAATGTTCCTGGCATGTATACAAAGAAACGTTAGCTCACTGACTGTATTCTGATTATTCAATTCTTGCTTTTCCTTGGTCGTTGTTGGCGTCTGTTTTATTATTCTCTGTACCCCTCAACCTCTTTGTTAAACTTTTTAATAATGTGCTTCTTTTTTTTCGTTACCCTGTTCGCCTTGGTTTTAAGTGCAATAGTTGGTTAGCGATCTAATCGCCAAGAAGTCAATTTATAATAATTCAGCAAATGGTTAGAGTATGTTTTTTTTATAAGTTATGAAGTACATTTTTTTTTTTGTCTAGAGCGGAGTTAAATTACCATAATCTACAAAGGCGTTAATCTTCCTCGTAACATTATTTAACCAGAAGAAACACAACCGTGTCGCGATTATTTGATAGCAATCTACAGTTTGTATTTCCTGCTCTGATTTGCAAACACGTACAAAACCTGCGCGTTTTTTTTTTTAATTACAGCTGATGATTAGGAATTAATAAAAATGTCTTACACATGATGATACATGAATAACTTACTCGCTCGAACATTTAAATTTGCGTCTTTAAGTGTAAATATTGCGCAAAACAATTTTTTTTTTACTAGAAAAATTAGTTTACATAATACGTGTCCCATTTACTCCCTATAAAAAAAATCTCTTTTTTTTCTTTGGTGTGTTTTTTTTTTTTTTTTTGTCAAGGCCCGTTTTTTTGGGGTGTGGCGTCGCCTATCGCCACACCGTGGTACAGGTTTCGTCGACCGTGCAGTGGTGTAACCAATTATATTGTGTCTCAAAGTAATGCGGAAACGTGATCTTCGGTTAACAAGCCGTTGAGTTGCAGCAGCACTTCTTTGAAAATGCTTGCACAAAGCATGAAATCTTAGCAGCGTAATTAGACAGTGGGAAGGAAGGACTGAAGGCGAAATATTCACTAAAAAAAAGAACAATAAACACACGCTTATCCTTTAAAACAATTTACCCTCCACGTTGGCAAGACAAGGTAAGGGGAACGAAGTTTTGATTAGAACATGGCACAAAGATGCAATATCATCTAACGAAACCTAAGTGCTTTTTACAACGTTGCTGTGATAGTATGGGATCTTTATGGTTTCTTTGACAGTAGGACTCCAAGAATAAGACCCGCTGAGCTTTATTTTCATTTTTGTTTTTGTGAAAACTTTAGTCCGGCTTTGACTGAGCATCGCGTTTTACACTCTCGGTAGACAAAGCAAATGGCAGCTTAAGAAACGAAACACTTCCTGAGTGTCATCGCTAGGCTCGTATCAAGGATTGCATTGACTGGATTTACATGTGCATTGTACAAATATCTAGTACCCTTGCGCAAAACTAATGTTATTTTTATGAAACAATATCTCCATGGTTTTTTCGCAGGTGTTATTATTGTAACCCTTGCAAATTAAAACCGCCATTCACCGAGTCATTAAAATTAAAATTTTAATTATGCAATTTTAATGCGTCATCATTAAAAGTGCAGCCCCCACCTTAGCAGCAACAGGGAGTCTAAACTTTTCTTCCGTTTTCTGCAAATAAAAGAGATACTCGGACTTTTCTAGCTACCCGCGCACACAAGATTACAAACCCACAAAAAATGTTATTTCTGGATTTAATGATTTTCATATAAAAAAAAAAACGAAATAATAGCAATGTTGACGAGGCAACATTGAAAACGAAAGCGTAATCACTTAGGTCTTGCGGGAAACGAATACAAATCGACGCTGTGTTCAATCATGTTCGTCCATTAAAAGGCGAAAAAAAAAAGTGCCAACACCACAAAACAAAAACGCCTCGAAAGTTCGTCTATCCCGAAGTGTATGTAGAATGTAAAGGTCACAGTTGTGGCGGAGCCGTTCATACACACACACAACACGCTCACACGCTCACAGACAAGCGACGAACACAATTTATTTCTATCGTAAAAATGACGCGCTAACGGAGTGTGCTCCGTTCACCTTCAAGCTGGCAATGCGGTGGGAGCTACGCACCTGCCGGACCAATCAGCCGCCTCCATTTCACCACCTGACCCCGCCATCTGCATCTAGTCTACGAACTGGAGTGTGATCACGTGACGAAAGATAGACGCACGGCTGGTCCAAGAAGCACGTAAGCTTCCACCGCACTGTCAGCTTGGGATGTGTACGGAGTACAGGAAAGATGCCTACGACGAACCGTAAGCCAATTTGCATAGCGCTGATTGTTTAACGCCTCGCCTATGGACGGGGCTGCGGGCTCCGCGCCTCTTTGTTCTTGCGCCTGCTCTAGGGTCCAGGCACGCTGCATCGCTGCCTCGTGAACGCTATTCAGGCGTCAAGAAACAAACATTCCGAGAACAAAGGCCCCCCCCGGAGAATCCCCGACTCGCATTCCCGCTTTATTTGAGGCGCGAGCAATAAAACCGCCGCCACGATAAACTTTCAGATCCCCAGGCACAGGCCGTGTGTCATGTGTCGAAAGTCGTAATTCGAGTTTCGGCTCCAACGCGCTTCCCGAGTCTCGAGAACCGCCGGGAGCTGCGTTACTCAACAGTAAACTAAAGTTATAACGTAGATACCGATTTATAGATCAGCGCATCGGTCGTTGACTTATCACAGCGATGGCTGTTATGTGCTCTTATCAACACTTGAAATAACGTCCGCTGTTGATGCTGTAGTTGTATAGTTGTTGAGGTTGTATTTGGCGTAGTGAAGAGTGGAGTGTACTTCGTCGATGTTTCCAAATCATTGAAAAAGATCGTCCGCCGCCCGCGGGAATCAAACCTGGGTCCACTGCGTGCGAAGCGGAGGAGTTACTGCAGAGCTACGCTTTCTACTTTAGCCGGGGTCACGCTGCTTATACATCGTACAAACGACAGTCTGCCAGACGTCATTCACAACGATATCCGCGGTTCGAATGCTGCGTGCCAAGTTTCTCCTTGAACTCGTTGCCACTTGGCATTCGAAGCACGGATCTCGTGTTGACTCGCGTTTGAATCTGTTTGCAGACTGTCTTTTTCTATGATATATAAGAAGCGTAACTCGGCTTTAGGTTGTTTTTTTTTTGTATCACTCGACTTGCTAAAACGCTGCTGTCCGTGTATGTCGGAGGAACAAAGTTGGTGTTTGTCGTACTAGGGTCACCGACTGCATAAAAGCCACATGGTGTGGCTCATTATGCTCACGCTCCTTGCTTCGCGATTTGTTGTTCGGTGTTCTCATTCTACTCGTGCGGCAATCTATTGGCTGCGGGCGAAAATCAGGTGCTCGGGGCCCGCCCTCAACTCTCTGACGTCACACCACTGCGGTGGCGCCGCTGTCGGCACTGCGTATGCGTACACGCCACATCGTAGGGGAATCGGGTTTCTGCGCTCATGAGCTCATGGGATTTAGTTCCGATCACGGGAACATTGTCCTTCGGAGTCCCTCGACAGGGCTTGATTCCGGAGCGTTGGCTGTGGAGCTCCAGCCACGGTGGAAGAAAAACATTTAGGTGATGACTCTGGCCGCTCTTCCCGCGGGGAGCGAGCGACCAGATCGTGTTCGGAGCTAGCCTCGAACTAGGAGTAGTTAGTTCCGCGCCACCGCGGAGGGCGCTGAGTAACGAGCACCGTGGGAATAAGGTCCCTTGTCGACGGCCACAATGTCGGCGGCGTAGCGTGCTCGCCTTTTTTGCGGTGTGGTGGTGCGGTGGCGGTGTGCGGCCAGTTGCTGGCCTCGTGTTTTGCTTTGGTGCTGTGTCGATCACAGGTGCCACCATCGTGCAAGAAGTAAGCCTTAACCTGAAAAAGAAGGAGGTATGCTATAAGGCTGGGAAAGACGTGCTTCGTTCCCTACCGCAATTTAGGGTACCGGAAGTGTGCAGAGCGAGTGTCCTTGTTTAAAGCTCCATCGAATGGCACTCGCCTGGAGCAGTCGCGTCGCGCAATCCCGAGGGCCGATCGCAAGTTACCACCTAGTGATCACGTTTTCGCCAAGCACTCCCCGACGGACTGATATCGAAACGGTATCATGCGGAGTTCGGTGGGAAAGTTCTTCACGCTGCAAAGCCTGTGCTATGTGTAGACGCTGTTCCGAGCAATTTCCCTGGCTGCGCAAAGTACCTTACACGTCACCTGTAATGCCTGTAAGACCTGTAAGACCCAATATTGTGAATGTATATATAAAAATTGATGTATGTCCTATAACTACTACTACTGTTTGGCTGTTAGTCAGTATGTCATCATACTGTGTCATCATTTTAGTCACTATATGTCATCATAAATAAAAATGTTCTCTGCTCACATGGTTTCTATGTACCACAGTACCATTTCACATGGTATGTATGAGCCATTTGTAATTCTAACACCTTTCTGTGCATGAAATAATTATTTAGAACCCTCTATGTAACGTTATAAGAATTCATTTTTTTCAATAAAATGGCAGGAGCAGAGTAGAGAAAATCCCCCGACCTCCTATATAGCCACGCAATGTGTGTAAACAATTTACGGAACTGTTACCAAACATGCTGTCGGGCAAAACATACGAGCACGACCCAGCTGTTAAACCGAATTATTTGAATTTACTCTAACATTATTGAAAGCCCAGTAGATTGTGTTGGAAAGTTTTGTATTTATACGAGTATTTTTGTCGCGTTGAGTCATCATCGAAATTTTCTCTTTGGAAAAACAGCAACCGCACGGGGAAATGATAATTACTGCCAATGCGCCGACATAAATCCATCATTTCACCACACACTACGCAGGGACCGCGTAAAGAATGCATAACCCTATTAGGAAAATGTACAAGAAACAAACCTGCTGCTTGTACAGTTCCGGTACGACACCAACTTAATTTCTTGTTATTATTTATGCAGCTAGTTTGGTTTGGCGCTCTGCATAACTGGAGATACCGGCACCGCTATGCCTCCGGGTCTGTCTATACTGGCAGCCAGTTTGCTTGCCGATATGATTCGGTGTGGCTGGTATGATTTTGCGTCCGATGACGTAGGCGACCTTAATATTTCCAACAAAACGCTTATACCACAGGACCACCGGTATAACCAAATCATACATGCAGAAAGACGACCGCCATCTTCCAACTAAAACGTCCATCGTTTACCACCGGTATCGTTACATACACAATACATGTCGAAAAAGAACATAAGCCACGTTTACATGAATGCGACTTAGTCGCATTGAATCCAGTTGCCGCATTCAATATGCGGTCATGTAAACGGCATAATGCGCAAAGCGCATCGCACTAAAGTCGCTAGACAGAGGTGGATCGAGATGGCGAGTGCGCATTCATTCAGCCCATGTAAACGGAGATCGCATCGCATTTTGGAACGGGGAGGATTATCGGAAGGCGCTCGCTGCGGGAGCGAGTGAACAGCTGAGAACATGGCGGCGACCAACCTCGGCGGCGGCGCGGAGAGCGGTCCCGCAATTTTTTTCCCGAGAACAAACGCAAGCTTTTATTGCGATCATAAGTGGAATATAGCGGAGCTGCTCGGTGAGGGCGGCCCCGTCCAAACCTTTGCGAAGTACGACTTGCGCGTCCAAAGGGGTCACAAAGGCTTCAGTGCAAGCACGAATGACACCGAGAGCTCCGAGCACTGTAGAGCACTGCATGGTAGCGCAGAACGAGCTGCTCCTACCTCGGTGCCGTTCCTGGCTGCGCAAGAGCCTCTCGGACTCGGGGTCCGGTTGGTCCGGTCGCGATCGGCGAAGTCTGACGCGGCGAAACGCGGAGGCTTTCTCAAAGCGTGCACACACACGTCGCCTCTCGTTAAGAGTGAAAAGGCGGCCCGGCCTAGAGTCCTAAACGCCTTGGTTTTGATGCTTCTTCCGCCTCCTAGCTTTTTCCACAGCACCGAAGACAGCGGGCACGATCTTTACGTTCACTGAATGCGTCGAATGGCCTCCACGTGCGATGCACCGGAAAACGTGGTGCGGCTTGTGCCGGAACGGAACTGCGTAACTTTGAGATGTGAGTCAACGTGCACGGCAACAAACCGATCGTGACACCAAGCCGCGGATACCGCATCGCCGGTCGACAGCGGCAAACGGCCCGTTGCTCGTATCATGGGCCGTGACTCGTACTCGGCCAAATCGGCGTCTTTTCGTGGCCCCTCGCGTTGTCGCAACCAGCCGCAAACCCCCCAGCCCGCAGCCGTAGCCGGCGTCGGAGAAAAGCGAAACCGAAACGCAAAGCTTCCGCCCAGTGGCTACCGCTGCCGCGGCTTTTCTAACTTCCCGGCTTCCATGCTTCCGGTTGTCGCGGAGATGGCGACGTAGCGGTGTGCACGCAATGAGGTTAGAAGAACTAGAAGGGGGCACGTTGCAATATTGGTGAAGCCTAGTCATAAAAAGTTTAAACGACGTTGTGGCCAACGTGACCGTGGATCTCTCTGGCTATTGGTGCGCCTGACACGTCACGTGTGAGATGAATGGTTGATTGTAGAAGGACTCCTTACAGGCTTGCGCGCGCTCCGTCCGGTAGGTTTTATCAGATCGAAGGTTAGCCTGTGGTGTATTCTAGTACCCGATAGCTATACGAAGGCTAGCTTCGGTCACGGGATGTGAGCACGTTGGCGTGGTAAGCGAGGAGAGTAAGGAGGAAATTGAGAAAGAGGCGAGGCGTCAAGAAGCATGGCTTGTGGAGGCTACGCGGCCGACGTCATGCCCTCTCCTACCCTTCTATCCTCCTTGTGTGCACGTCGCTGGCTCGTTCTACGGTTTACGGGACGGATGCTTTGCGGTCCGTTTCTACTGCGTCTCTGCTCCTCAACTAGACGGCGCCCCTCATAGTTCAACCAGGCGTGGTCAGCCTCGGTCAGCGCAGCGCGGCCGGCTCGACTCGTCCGACTTCCAAGTTCGGCCGTCAGGCCTAGGATCCGAAGGTGTCTGTTTCCGTGAAGCGGTAGGCGAATCTCATCCCGTTTTCGTTCTACTTTTAAATTACGTTAGGAGCGTTACAGTGTAAACATGCATGCCAAGTGTTCATGCCAATTTTGAGCTAGATTAATTGGGCTTAATCACGGTTTTTCATTTACCGAAAATGTAAATCGGGCCGATGAACGAGGAGCCATGCTTGAAAACGATATACGATGTTCACTTGTACTTGGGCGGCTTAAAAAAAGAATAAAACTGGGTATGGCTGGATGCAAGGCTGCTCCCAATGCAATTGGAAGCACTTAGCGCGCCTTTCTGAACGGCATGTAAGCAATATAGCGATCACTCAAACGATCAGAGACGACAAGCTACGAGTGCCGGCGACGATCGACGAAGATTTCTCATTGTCCCTGCTTGCACCGCTCGGTTCTTGGGCTTCTAGAAAACGTCGCCCATCGCCTTGGTCGCTCGCACCAATCGCTTTCATAATGTGTGTCTCGTCGCGCGGCTGACTACCGTGTTTATTCGAATAGAAGTCAACTTTTTTTTTCGGAAATTGTGATTAAATAATTTCGACCTACATTCACGACCAAATTTTGGGATCCTACCAGAGGCATGGATCTATCGAGCCACCGAGCCGGCGCTGCCGTAGAGCCTTGTTTCAAAAAGCTTTTGGTGCACGAAAACAACCGAAATGGCCCGCCCGCGGTGGTCGGTGCCGCTATCGCGCGCATCTGGTTTCGCCATCGCGCCTCTAGCCACTAGCGTTCCCCTTGCTGGGCAACGGGGAAGGAGAGGAACGCGATGCGCCATGCACTTTGCCCTCCATCCTCGCAAACGCGCAAAAAAAAAAAAGCGGAGGTTATTTTTGTGTGTTGCTTGAGGTGGCTCGGCCAACGCTCGGCTCGCGTGTTGCTCATGGCGATACGGCGGCTTTGCTTGCGTCTTTGTAGTTTGTCTTTCGTCGCTTCGCACCTTCTTTCGTTTCTTCTTGTCGTCATTTTACAACGGTGTCAGTAAGTATTCTTGCGAATCTGCGAGGATGTCTACCAAGCTGACGAAGCTTCGGACGACGATGACATGTCCAGAAGTTCTGACGGTGATTAAGTTTTTGCCATCGCCCTTGTGATTTAGCTAAGAGTGATGTAAATAAATATTTGTTTCTATCTTTTGACCAAAATTTTCACTGTTCTTAAAAATAAAAAAAAGATCGACCTATATTTGAATTATTTTTTTTATTCTCGGTGGGTCCAATAAATAGGCTTCGACCTATTTTCGGGTAAATACGGTAACTTTGATTTTTATATTGGGTTACGTCGGACGTAACTCGAATGCTTCACAGTTACGTTGGGCGTAACTTTTATTTTTATTTCGGGTTCCGTCGGACGTAACGTTAGACACTGAATTACACTTAAGCAAAATAGGGGCTGCTGGTTCATGATATGAACCAACAATTTGTGTTTAATTAAAACGCATCACTGGCCTAAAAAAATACTGCTATTTTACAGCAATGTAGCGCTCAGATAAATTTGTTAATTTTTACTTTTAGTCCCTGCTCAACCAGATACAACATCTAGCCTAAAGCAGTGTTCCGGATCTCCTTCCAAGACCTCAGGCGGGTCGTCATTCAATCCAGGGGTCGCCGGCGTCTCATGGGCGTGTTGCTGGTGCTTCTTACTGGATGGTGCTGCCGAGGGAAAAGTGGTCGTGCTTCGGAAAGGCAGGTATGACCGTCGTAAGTATACATATTGTTTTTACCTTTCCTCGAATACACTTTTAAAAAATGCACAGTTCCCATGTGTGCATCTCTCAATGCTTCTACAGTTGGCTGTTATTATTTGGAGTGCTCCAACTCTGTCAGCGCTAGTTTCTCTAGATAATGCAAATTGGATGCAACACTAAACCACATACGCTCTCGGAACAAACAGTGCTGTGCTCAAGCACTGTGGAATCTATACCTCTAGCTTTATAATGCAGCACAAAATAGTTGACGCCAAGTATAGCTACTTTTGTGATTCCGTTTTACCAAAAGCTCTGCCGAAACAAACTTGCCACCTTATAGGTAGTGCAAAAGAACCTCGCGTGCCTAACCTGGAGAAAGACATTTTTTTTCATGGGTCAATTTGTTTTTAAACCAATACCTTCAGCCTCCTTGAAATATTAACATCATGTGACACACGGAAGAACAGTAAACTCCTTAATGTTGGCGAACCTTTATTTTTGCGGCCTTTAATTTTGCGGGATTTAGTGGCTGCGATTATGTCCTCTGTGACCTATTCGAGAAGAAATAGGGGCCACGAAGATAAGGGGGTTTTACTGTTCATCGGAGGGAAGAGGAAGTCACTTTTGTTTGTATGCAAGAGTAAAACCAACAACAACAATCATGATGTCGACACTTTGTGAGCCTATCTGTGTCTATTGAATGATATCTATTTTGTTTCAGTTTGTTAAACATTGTTGCCTGTACATTGTGGGGTGTCGTCTGTTACACGAGCAGTGGTTTTGCTCTGAAGCAGGCAGCATGGGCACGTGCCGCAGCTCAACATAGTTCATTTGCAGGTGGTACCTCAGTTTGAAGGATGGTTCGCACAATATGGGGGGAATCACAATTCAATGTTCTACCTCGGGTGTAGACAAGATTTGCTCATTCTAAATCATTTTGTCTAGAAATCGGGGATTTGCGACGAATGTACCCGCATGGTTGGAAGGGCCAGACAAGCCTTGTAAGCGCTTCGTTTTCTAGCCTCTCAGTCCTGAACCCACTCACGCACCACATGTGTAGATGTTCCCATAAATGGGAGCACTTTTTTGGAAAATTGTGAATGGCAACTGTTGTTATCTTTATCAGAATTCTGTATTATGGTCAAAAGTGGACTGCATATTTGCTATACTTTTTCTCACTTAAAAACATGTCATACTAAAAATATGTAGTATAGCCGATGACAAATAGAGAATGGCTGGGCGTCCTCCAGCACGTGCTTGTGCTTTTCACCCCGCTTTGGTCAGATGTGCTCGCTCCAGGCTCATGAGGCGCTGAAACGTCATCAAAGGTAGCAGACAGGCTGGTGGTGGAACAACGGAGACGTCTCCCTGCCTTGTTTCCATGGGCAACACTAAAACGTTATGCCAAAGGCAAAGACAAGTTCACTGCTCTAACTTGTTCTCAACTGATTGCAAGACATTTTGTTAATGTCGTGAAACCTCCTTCCAGCGCTTGCTTTGCAGCATAAAAAAAATTATACATAGGACATACTCTGTTTTTTAAACTGCTTGCTCATTCTGCAGGTCTGCCTGCCGTAGATGTCGTACTACTGGAGAGCAGGCGAATTCGATTGTTGGTTTTGCCATTGCTTTTTTTTAGCCGTTGTCTTAATAGTTCTTGTAAATTTAGAGATTTTCCTAAAAAGCAAGCCGGGAACAATATTAAGTTTGATTAGGTAGCTGAAAATAATGATTTAGTACCCCTCAGTCAGTAAAATAGATACTGTCTGCCGCTGTTAGTGTCGAGCCGAGATCCACGCTTTTTTGGCATTTTGCTCAGAGTTGTACCCATTTTTATTCATTAGCCTCTTCATGCGCCAACTAAACTCTTTCTATCCAGACACCTGCCCTCTGCTCGTACACTCTACCCTCATGTTCAGCGAGTGTATGGACTGGAGTTGTATCCCCAGTCGACACTCGCTGAGCACGAGGGTTGAAAAACTTTCCATTGCAGCAGTGCTATATATGGGGAGAGTCTGGCAGTCTGTGATTTCCCTGCCGTAACGTCTCCCTACCGAGTGAGCTAATCAGCCCGCGGCACAGAGCGAGAGGCGTGAGCGCATGCGCGTGAACTCTAGGCTGCTCCCAGCTGAGTGGGGAGGGCCGCCATTTTCATTCATTCGCCCGGCATGGAATCGATATCCAAATTTCCGTTCTTTCCTTTTATTTGGCAGGGTCTGGCAATAAAATGATATAGTGTTATTCCTCGGTGGCTTAAAAACCTAAAGAAAGAAGTTTCTCCATGTTTGAACGCAAACTTTTATTCAGGCAAAAAAAGATATAAGCCCGTAGCAATCGACGCGTAGCCTCAACAGTGCTCCGTGCCGACAGCTTTGCGTCAAAATGGCGGTCGTCTCCTGTTTGCCTCTTTGCTGCCTTCTCTCTCCCTACTTCGGCGATCTCCTCCCTTTTCCCCTCTCCGGCGCCTTCGTCGCCACAGCCACTGGCTAAACTCTCCCACTATATGGCTCTGCATTGCAGTAGTAGTTTTTTTATAGTCTTTACAGTGTAATGTGAATATTTGACAAAAATCTCTCAGGTTGGGTCGAAAGAGGGTTAAATGAATGCATTTGATCATTCACCTTAATTCGGTACCCATGATTTTAACGCCTACGTGGCCTTGTCCTGGGGGGTGACTGTGACTAAAATAAAAGGATCTGTGTGCTGATCACGAAAGAATATGCTAGCCATTCTAATGTAGCTCTGCCAAGTACTTGATTGTGATTTGTTTTGATATTCATCTACTTGGGAGCCTCAAGATCTGGAGATCCTAGTGGCCACAAGCTTGGACTCATTCTTCTTCTGTGGTCTGGCCAGGACCATGGGGGAGGTAATCCCAGCAACAAGAGCATCGCAGTATCTCCCTGCCTGCGGCTTTCGATCAACGTCACGAAAGGGGAGTCCTCGTGCCACCAGGTGTTAGGTATGCCACTTGAAACAAGCATTCTTCTTACCTATTATTAGAACAGCAAAAGCACTACTAAACCTAAAATGCAAAAAACATATTCAAATCTTGGGTTGGATGGATTTCCAATTCAAAACGGAGTCTGCAGACATGATTAACACGTGAACCTAAAGTCCGCGGATGTAGGTTCGACGGTGTCACAGAAGTAACTTCACGCAGGTCGCTTTGCTCGTGCTATACCCAAACAAATTCTTGAAATAATCATTGTGTTACGTTGGTGTCATCAGTCTTATGCACCTACCACACCCAGCAGTAGGGAGATGTGAAATATAAAGAAAAACAGGAACTTGCACAATGTCAACTGTGCAAAGATTTACATAGTAAACAGGGCATAGCACGTTCAATTTAAGAAAACAATTCAGTGCAGGCCTACATTCATGGTTCACATATATGTAATTGCTCTTCATAATGAAGTAAAAACTACTTAAGTTGTGGCCTACTACAGGCTTTCTATTAGTGTTAAAAAGTGCTGTTGTGTTTTAAGCAGCTCGCACCAAATATTTTGTTGAAATACATAGGTTCATGGAAATTATTATGTATATGTTTGCAGACAGTCATGGTGAGACCAATCTTTAATGCCATGGGGTCCACTTATTCAGAGTTAGTAGAATCTATAAATATTGTAGGTCGCAAATTAAATTTTTTATGGTACGCAATGGGCACAATCATCCGTAATGACTAGCTCTACCTAGGGGAACTTTATACGTTTACTACCGCAAGATGGTTTCGCAAAACGAAGTATTTAGTTTATTCAAATCCTGCACTAACCTTGTCTCTAGAAACTTTTTATATTCTTTACGATACAGAGACAAGATTCTGAAAATAGTTTTTCTAAAACTACGCCCGATATTTCCAGTTTATCATTTTTCTCGTAAAGCATTCGAAAGAGCCAAACCCTGCCATGTACGAAGGGAACTCACAGAATGACGCGAAAGACAGTTTGAAACATTCGGCACTCTAACAGTAATATTGACATGTCATTTATGCAATGCTCATTGTCGCAGATCAAACTGCTTTTTTCCGTCTACACTCATTTTCGGTGGACTCATTCAGCGAACTCCCACCTGAGACTGCAGCGCTGGGATCTCCAAAGCAATTTGGATGAATATAGATGCAACAGGTTTCTTTGAGCGTGCGTCTAACACATATTCTTCATATTGAATCTGCTAACTGTATTCATGACCATATCCATAATTGTATCCACATTCTACATAATTTTTATTTTGACATTTAAGTTTTCGACTGTACTTTTTTCAAACATCTGTGCTTGTTCAGCCGTACTCAAGCTCATACATCTTGTCTTTCGCTATTACATCAATATATAAAACTGTTGATGCCGAGTGAGAATTCAAGGTATGGAATCTGTTGTGCGAGTTAAGTAAGAACCAATAAAAAGCTCTACAAAGGAATTTTTTAAAGGGGGCTGTATGGGCGTTAGAATAGCACATGCCATGCTGAAAAAATGCAAATTCTTGTAAGGTATGCAAGGATGAGAGTGCTGTACCGTTTCTGATCTATCACAAAAAAAATCTGCCATACAGTGTTTCTTATAGAAGTTCAAACTGTAGAATTCGAAAGCTAGAAGTTTTATTCGGGAATGTTCCTCACTACAAATGTATTTGGAGATCTGAGCCACCGACTCATACATGACTATGTGGCAAGCATTCATTTTCATGTGTATCATAGTTCAAGAGGTCTAGTCTGCATTGATTTATTGCATTCATGCTGAAACTGGGAGGGTTTCCCTGGGTATGAATAAAGAGATAAACATGTCTTCAAATCAAAACATTTGATAACGGACAAAATGAAGGACCTGAGAATGGCATCTTAGATTCTCT
Source organism: Ixodes scapularis (assembly GCF_016920785.2). Classification (NCBI taxonomy): domain Eukaryota; kingdom Metazoa; phylum Arthropoda; class Arachnida; order Ixodida; family Ixodidae; genus Ixodes; species Ixodes scapularis. The sequence continues at coordinate 185,414,223 of NW_024609846.1, read as the reverse complement.
TCTCCTTGTCTTATCTCTAATTTTCACTTTATTTCACCTGATGCATTTGGTTTTTTGAGCGCAGCTCTTAGGCACCTTTTTCCGCATTTCGCGGCGTCGCTCTCGGCGTTACCGCCCCACTAAAGTTGGCAGAAAATTAAATTAATGTTGAGGTCATGTGACGTTAATATTTCCGCTAAGTGTAGCTGAGAAACTGAAGTTTTTTTCTGGATGACGTGACACGGTCATTCGACGTCATTTTCCCCCCTACTTTTAGCGGGAAAACTGCATTGGTGTTGAGGTCACGTGACATCAATTTCCGCGCTAAATTTAGTGGGAAACTTAACCCGCTAAATTTAGTGGGGAAATTTTCCGGCTAAATTAAAGGGAAATTTTCCGCTAAATGGGAGGGAGCAGAAGAGGAGGAGGGGCATACCCTCCCATCCTCCTTTTCAAGATCTGTGCTCTACTTTACAATACAGAGAATTGTAAACGTCTCATTTTTCATCATGTTTATTCAACTTTGATATTGCAGGTGCGCTCGCAGCACAAATCTGGGTTGTGCTGATCCTCTACGCACAAGTTAGGAACTCCTGAGTGGAAAGAGTGGGAGTTCGGTCTGACAGCTCAAGGGATACCATTGTTCAGTATTGAATTTATAATTATCTTCTTTTGAGCAAAGTTAAACTTTGCTGCATGCGATTCTTCTAAAAATAAATACCTGCCACCAAAATTACCAGGTCACTTCATTTCGCCTCTGCTTTTAGTGCTCCTGGAGGGCCTCGGATAAGAGCTTACTGGTGTGCAAACATCATGCTTGTTTGAAACCACTCGCTGGTGTAGAGACTCGCTGACATCCAGCATTCCAATGAAAGGCTGGATGTCCACAAGTCATTCTTGAACGATACAAGCGGGGAAGGAACCGTACAATCGTATTGTATCGGGGGACATTCTACAGGGTTGTTTTTTTTGTATGTTTTACAGATTTTTTTAAAAAAAAAGCCGTAAAAGCTACATTTACGCGGTCTGTGCACGAGAGTTATATGGCCAGGGCGGCATAGTATAAAAGGCTAATTTTTAATGATCAGTCGGCTTATTACAGAGAAGTGCCAGACTTCTTTCACAAAACTAGATGGAGGGTCATTCTAGCGTAGTTTTATCCCGCGAATTTGAATATCCTGTTTGCTTTCCACAAAGATATAACTAAACGGGAGAAAACACAAAAAACATCCTACCAATAGTGATATCGTAAGAAGACCTTTCGGCCGCCAAGCATGTGTCGCTTAAGGGCCGCGCGTCCAATCGCAAGTTTTCTAGGTATATTCTCCCGCACTGGCACCAGTCGTGACATATTTTTCTGCCCTTTTAAAAACTATCATGTGTGTGCATAGCTTTGATAGGCGCTGAAGATGCGGGAGCAAAGATTTCGAAAGCTGCTTTTGTTACGTCGCTCTCCAGGGAAGTGCCTCCAGCAGTACTTTACAAATGATTCTATGCAGCCTCGATTAACCAAATTGAGAAATAATTTTGATATTTGATATCCTGGAGGTCAAAAGAAATATTTTAATCTGTTTCCTCAAATGCAAAACCGCATCAGCTTCCCTTTAAGTATAATATGTTTCTCAAAATTTTAATTTGTGAAAATCGATTTATGGTTTTAGTTAGAAACTTGTTAAGTATCGTCAAAACACACAAAATCGACTTTCTTTGTGAAGATATAAGACAAGAGCAGCATTTTACGGCGTTCTAAAAAAAATAATCAATTTGGACGCGTTTCCAGACTTCGGTTTCTTACCAGAGCGCATCTTTGCGCCTTACGATCCTGCTGCCCGGTGGCCGCAGTGCAAAGCCACCCCCTCGCCTCCCTCGTAGGATGGAGGGAAGCAAAGCGCACGTGTGTTGCGCGTCTAAGCCCCTGGGGAACAGGACCGGGGGCGCAGAGATGCGCTCCGATAAGAAACTGAGGCCAGATTCACGAAACGATCTTACGCCAAAAATGTGCGTAAGACAAAACTTAAGAACAAATCCGTATTCACGAAACGAAATTTTCGTAAGTTTTGCGCAGGTTACGACGAAATTCTACGACAGCTCCGAAGCTGTCTTACGCACTTCTTACGATCAAATCAGCATGGCCGACAGCGTCGCTCAGTTGGTCGCGACAACCAACGGATGTTTATTTTGCCACGTGCGCTTCTCACGCGTCCCGACTTCAAGCAGCAAGAAACAAGTAAAAAGTACTTGAAACAGACCACGACGAACGAACAAGAACGCTGGATCCACAGACACCCGGGAAAAACTCCAAGGGCCACGGGTACGGACTCCGACCGATCGGCAGATAGGCCTAGCAGGCACTCCGACTCGGCGCAGCGATGATCTGACGGTTCTTGGCGAAGACCGTCTGCCCACGACCGGATGGCGTGCTGAGTGGAATATGCCCGCGCGACCCTTGTGAACCCTTCCCGTATTATAGTTTGATCGCTGACCTCAATTTTAGATTAAGAGGTCAATCTCTTCCTCTTGTCATCTCCTTGTTTTCCGAGGCAACGGTGACGAACGCTGTCGTCGAAAAGGGGCTCTCGTCGATTCTATCTCTGTTTTGTGTGATATCAAGCTCAAATAAACGCCGTATGGATTACCTTCGCAACATGGTATGTACACTTTGTTATTAGTATTCCATTTTATTCTGACACGACTGCACCTCACTGTCGATCGCTGTAACAGTTCGTGGGTCGCAATGCCGGTGCAACCTTTCTTCGTCAGCATGGCCCGAAGCGCTTATCAATTCGCGGTCCAACAGCGCAAATCCAACACTTCGATCAAACGCGCGCGTCCGCTTCGTAGTGTGAACAGGCATTTACGTGGTTCTTGCTTACACTGTCGTAGTTCAAACGTATCTTTTTTAACGTCGGCTCGCTCGTGCATCTCCGAGGCCGCAAAAAACGCCGCGGCAATTTGTTCCCATCTACGTCGCTCGCTTTGCAAACGACTGCGGGCCGTCTTTTACCAACGATGACAGTTGTGTTGACTTGGTAGCGATCGAGTTCGTAGCAGTCAATGGGGGTGGTTACGCATCCCGGCCTCGGCATTCGGGCGAATTTAAATCGTGTTAGCGTCGACATATCACTGCACGGATACGAACCCCAGACCAGCGGTGGCAGAAAGGCCGCCTGTGTTTGTTATGAAAAATCCACGTGCTCCGAACGGCTCCGAACGGCTCCGAACAAATGCCGAGCTCTCCGATTGGTTGTTCGTGCTGCCGAAGACGCCGTCGCCATAGCAACAGCACCGGTAAGTTTTAGTTTTTCCGTACGACAACGTCGTTTTCCTCCTCTCACTTAAGAACGCGTTCGTGAATACCGATTTCTCCTCTTCTTACGATGTTCTTAACTTACGAACTTCTTAGTTAAGTTGTCGTAAACTAAGAAGCTCTTCGTGAATCTGGTCTCTGAATCTTAGAAACTCATTCAAATCAAGCGTTTTTACAGAACGGGTAAAATGCTACCCCTGCATTATACCCTTCTAAAAATAGCGAATTTTCTGGATTTCAATGACTCGGCAAGTTGCTAATTGAAACCATACGTTCATTTTCACTAATTAAAAAGTTGATTAACAAATTGTTTTTAATTATCCGACTCATCGTTACGATTAGGTCCCTACACTACGTACGCCTGGCCGTAGAACTCGCCTGCACAAACCGCATTAATTTAGCTTTCACGACCTTTCTAAGCATACATGTAAAGCTTAAAACTAAATCGCCCCCCTACTGAAAAAAAACATTTGAAATTCAAACTGGTCGACCCGTTTGAATCAAACCTGTCGATCCATTTGAATCAAACGTGATTAGGGATACGGGTACCCGTTTGAAACGGTACCAGTTCGAAACGGTACCCATTTGATACGGATGTCTGTTTGACACAGGTGCGTTTGATACGGGTGCCCGTTCCACCTGGCACGTGACCACACGTTTGAACGTGCCATTCCAATTCGCTAGCCCTAAATGGGTATCGTCTGGGAGGTTGGTTATTTTAAACTTATTTAACACGTCCCGAAACTCATAAACGTATTTATAACATGAAGGAAACACGTAGAACAATTGCGCTCGCGTAAGTGCTTGCAAATGGTCAGGAAAACAAACACAAAGGATTGTTTTCAAATCTCCTCGAAGTTTATTACCTCTTCCGACAGCAAGTACAAACGTGCAAGCGATCTGTGAAATGCGCGAGGCACTTTAAGCTTTTATACAACTGAGAAGATTGCAAAGCAAACAAGAACCGAGGTAATTCTAGACTATACAGCTAGACTTTCGGGGAAATTATTCTTCCGGCTGCCGCGTGAATATGCGCCGCATAATTCTACGGATAACCTGGAAGAGTACTTGTAGAAAAGCGGTCAATCCTTGCCAACACGTATTTTGCAGTGCACTTACCATAATAATAGCGGACTTGAAAGATGTAATCCGTGATATTTGTAGTCACGGTCAAAGCAGGACAACGACACAAACACGAAAACGAGAAGGAAGGCTCGTTGAAGTTTCAACACGACGCGTCGCACAAGCTGTCATTTGCCGAACCCAGCCAAACCGCAAGAATTCCTGACTTTATTGAAGAATCGCTTGTTGCCGATATACACGTAGGACTTTTACAACATTTGGTGCACATCCCATACGTTGTCGAGAGACATTCTTATAAGACCGCAGGGAAAGGCGGCAGATCGAAGCAGGCAGGACAAACGAAGTTGCAACGGAAAACAAGCAAAGAAACAAGCGACTGTCAACGCGCGCGCAGCCGGATCTGGCTATGCTTATCAGCGTGGAGCGTGCCCTAGCCTCTCTCTGGTCACGTGACAGAGCTGACTTTTTGTGGCAATGCAGTCAATGCTAGGGGAGTGGGTGCACAGACCGCTGTACACGCGCTTTTCTTCTCTCTTGGAGTTGCCACTGCTCGTCGCGTTTGCAGCCTTGAAAAGCAGGCGAAACGCGCGCATTTCAGCAGGCACGCTGGAAATGGCGTCGGCCATGAGCTCGGCTTGCGCCCGAGCCAAAAAAGCACCCAGCACGAGCTCGTAATTTGACTGCTGCAACGGCGGGCGTGCTCTCGCAAGGCTCGATGTTCTTGCAGGCACGTGTTCGCGCTACCTTCGCAGCGTCTTGAAATGAAGTGAAACGGACTCTAGAAGTGCATTCTTTCATGCGGTCGCGTCTTCTGCGAGAGAGATTCGAGCTGAATAAGAAAATTGAGGCAAAAAAGATGGACAAAGTTTTAAAGTTCTGTCAAAAATATCGGCTCACCAACGTCGCGCGTTTACGTAGAAAAAGAAGAAAAAAATGTGTTAGTTTTAGTTGCAGTATAAGCGCACATCAGCGCACTTAAAATATAAATACAATTACTTGCATTACGCGGACGATCTGAAATCAATGAACCGGCGCTCCCAGCCTTCCGGATACATTGGCTGCCACGGCTCAAACAGCTAGGCGTGCCCAGGCCGCCGATGTGTACGTTCAATATCAAACGGGCTCCCGAGATGTTTGATTAAACCGGTACAGTTTGACGGTCACCGGTCACCCGCTTGTGCAACGTGTTCACCGGTTTGAGCAAACGTGCGAAAACTTTGCCCAAACAAGTCGCCCATTTGCCCCGACGAGTGACCCGTTTGCCGAAGAAGTGACCTGTTGGCCCAAATAGGTGACCGTTATGGCTCATACGGGGGACCCCTTTGAGCCATACGTGCAACCCCTTTGGCAAACTGGTGACCGGTATGGCTAATCTGTTACCGGTATGGACCCGTTATTTTCATACAGGCGCCAAATGTTTTTTTTCAGTAGGGTGAAGACGCTCACCAGTCACCTAGCTGTGTTTGGAGATTTATGTTTGTCCTTTGTCCCTTTTGTTCCCTTCTCCAGGGATTATTTTCTTCATTCTTGTCCAGCTCGGTTGCACCTTTGCATTTAATCGCATTATAATTAAAAATGGACTTATTCGCGCCAATAGCGCCGCAAAGTGTGCATTACACAGGAAAGGAAAGGCGTTTATCGGTTCATTCTCCACCCGTGCTGAAAAACTTCTTTTTTTTTTTCTTTTTTGAGGGGGGTGGAGGCAGGGGGAGAGGTGCACGAGCGACGCCGCATTTGAAGCTCTAAAATAATTTGAAGCCCTTTCACATGGTGCGATATTTGTCCAGTCGCAGTGAGATTTTCACCGTTCTAAGACTGCAACGATGCAAAACGAAAAGAACCGGGGACGGTAAAAACAAAAAATGACACCAATCTTTTTTTTTTTTTTTTCGCTCACCCGTTCTATGTGAAACGGCCTTCAGACTTTAGCGGCCCTTCAAACGTGGCTAAAAGGAAAAAGCATTTGGCTGCCGCACAAAGGGGCTCCATCACAGCCCGCATATACTCGAGCCATCTCCAGCTTTCCCATATTTTGTCTGTCTAGGCATATCGAAGGGGTGCTGCTTTACTAACAAAAGACGTCCGCAATAGCAGAACTATATCGAACGCAAAAACCCAGCGGGAAATGGTTTTGCTGGGTCCCCTCTGCAAATAGTGGGGGGCAGATGCGCTGATGAGAGAAATCTTTTTTTCGCGAAGAGCGGCTTTATTTGCATAAAGACATTACTTGAGTTGCGATAACGTACCGACGGCCACGGAGCAGTTTTATTTTTTCTCTTGATTTAAGTTTTGTTTTATCTGCGAAACTTGCGGCAAAAGAATTGAAAAGTTTTGGATCCACGAAGCTTGTTTTCGTTAATGGAACCGGCCTCGGAAACACGTGAGAGTCAGGGAAACCTGTGTAGCTAGAAGGGAGCTGATTCAAGATTATGTTAAGTATGTTCGTAATCTTTCCTGTGAGGTTCACCGTCTACTACATATCAAATAGAATAAAAGAATAAATTTCAGATGCGTGCCAGTAGTGTTTGCTTGAAATTGTAAAATGTCTAATTTGTTTGTGCCTTTTTATTTTTTACACCTTTTAATAATAATAATAATAATAATGTTTATTATTCGTTTTAAAGAAATGGCGGAGGGGAAGGGGAAAAGCTTCAATATGAAGCTTGACGAGCCTTGAGTTGTACACATAACTTTGTGCAGGCAGTACACAATATACGAAATAATTCATACTGTATTGAAAAAAAATAATTAAGTAAGTGTGAAATTCACATTATATGTTCAACAATTAAAAAAAAAGCGCCACTGTTTGGGGTTATTCTGGCGATTTCTTCAGTTTTCCCGATATGCCTGAAGATTTGCTAAACACACCAAAAAACATCGCTGAAATAGTATCCCAAATATTGGATCAAAATATTTTTTTCTCGAAGGTAATATTTTATTTGCAATTTTGTTCCTCATTGCGTTTTTCATACTGAAAGTCTCTGCTGGTAACAACGAAAAAGTGACGCCAGTGAAAGGCAGGGGTTCGCTCTGTAAACTGTAGAATTTGTACCCAAGTGATTCAAAGCAGTCTCATTGTTTCACATGAATGCTTTGGAAGCTCGCTCCAGTATCCGCGCACCAGCACGGACCAAATGGTTAGCTGTCGTGATTCGGGTAAAGAAAAAGAAAGAAAGAGAAGTGAAGGGAAAGACGACCGGGTATCGCAAAAGCGACGGGACTCGAAGCTGAACCAAGAGCCGCGACGGTCGGCTGCTCGAGTGATGCGCTACCAGGTTCCGTCCCGGCGTCAGGGTCGCTGAACATCAACGTAACCGCTCTCGTCCCGGCCTCAGCACTGTGACCGTCATCGTAACCGGCTCCGTCCCGCGATTGAGGCACCAGGACCCGACATAACACACCTTCCCGACGTCGCGGCACTTTCTCCTTCATCAAAGATCAAGGGGGCAACATTCGAGGGCATCAGCGACCCAAACTACGACCCCAGTGTTGACCATACTGCGAACCGAACGTGGTTTGAACGGTCGAATGGTTTCTTTTCTTGAGTGAGTGACTGAAAAAGACTTCAATTGACACCGTAGAGTGGAGAAGTCAACATATTGGCAAGTTTAGAGATAGTTGGTTAGGCGGTACAGCTGCGGGACCACAGCTCTACCGGAGTTATGCAAATCGCCAATGTCCCGCCTAACCAACTTTCTTTTCTTTTGCTTTTCACGTAAACCTTTTGGTGGACATCCACCTGGGGTGCTATTCTGGTCACAAACAAGAAAGTGACGTAACGAGAAGATTGGGGCGGAGCCTTAAAATAGAATGATTCTTGTTTGAGGCGCCGCCCCAACGTTTGGGTTCACGCACGCCGTCAGCTAGAATCTCAATCCCCCTACGTCGCGATGACGTGTCCACGCAGTTGGGGACCAGAAATCCTCGCATTTCCCCATGTTCTTTTCCTTATCTTCTTTCTTTCCTCCGGGAGTTAGAACGAGCGAATAACGGAGAAAAGGCTACCTTCCGGAAAATGGAGGGGAAAAAAATATTATTATCTTTTCATAAAATACGAAAGATTATTTCAATAATTATGGCGTAAAGTGAATTTAGCGAAGGTATATCAACTTGTTTTCTCGAAAGTCTTTCGCTACGGTCATTCAAAACAAACACGGCGAAAACCGCGGTAACGACCTGTGGTGTTTGCGCCTCGCTTGCGTCGTTGCTTTCCCTGTTTCTGCACAATACGGTTGGCATTACGAGAGGCAAATATTATGTGAAGGTACGCTGCGACACCGATCACCCTTTGTGAAGCCGCCGTGAACATAAGCTGCAAATGAAATGTCATGTTTGCCTGTGAAGGAGACTCCAAATGAACACAGCGCTGACGACGACTCTGTGGTGATATATGACAAGTCGTGAGATCGACGCAGAGTGTTCCTGTTGTGAACATGCTGTGGATGATGCAGAAAAGTTTCTTCGGGCTCTTTTAATAATGCTTTGCTCCCTTTGCTCACTGCAGTGATTACGACGGTAGTCCCCAAGAGCCATGCTCTTTTCTTTCGGCATTGAAGAAATGGACGCGACCGCATAATCTTGGGCAGTTTTTTTTACATACTTTCTTATTTGCAGAAAAACTCCTGCAAAAACAAACAGAGCTTTTACGTCTTTACAGGTCCCCACATGGGTACCTCGCTATCCCATTGGCTTCATTGCGCGTGACCATTCAACGCTCTTTGCCATGGGAACGTTCGTGAAACTAGAAAGCCTCTGTTTGCGGCTAACAGTAGCTTTTCGAGTTCGGGTTGTGACGACAAAATGACGTAAGAGCGAGAATGCACTTGAGCATTTGCATTGTTTTAACTCGTCAGCTGTACCCTTGGCGAGATATACTCGAAAGAACATGCCCGCGATGCTCGTCGGATCGACCGCGGCTGTGGTTTGACATGCGATCGGTAACTTGATCAACGCGTACATGAATGTTTTCGTACTGTTGTATGAGCCCATTCGGCGGCAGGACCGGGTCGAAGAGCACGGTGAGCTGCCGTTCAACGTCTCCGATACAACACTTGGCGAGATGCAAGACTTGGCTTCTATTTGTGCCGGTGTTATGAAGCTTGAAAGTGGCAATATTCTTGTGGCTGGTAATGGCAGCCTTGCTGAGATTATGAAGACGGTAATAGACCTTAACTCAGCTTTGCCATGCGTCAAGATTCAAAACCTCACCTTGACACAAAGTGACCAACGCTTACGCGAGCACGGAGGCAGCAGCCAACGGTCTGAAAAAGAATTGTGCCGCTGCCAGGACCGCCAGCGATCGCCCCAACGGCATGAAAGCAAACGACAAGCTCATTGAGGTTTGAGTAGCGCTGGCTGCTGATTTATTGGACGACAAAGGTGAATGGTGTAAAACGCAATGTAAGTTTGGCAGCGTTTTGCAAAACAAGCGCGTTTCGTTGAAAATTTAATTTGTGGAATTCGCTAACGCCTTGAAAGTTTGACCCGGACTGCATTGTGAAAACAGCCTTCACAGAAGTATTGTCTTAAGTGTATGCTTTGCCTCAATGAATATAAAGACAGAAACACGGCCTATATGATGAATAAAATAAAGGAAATTTCACTCATCCTGATAATTTTGACGATCTATTGAGTGCTGTTGATAGTAGTGGCGTAGCCAGGAACTTTTGATGGGATGAGGGGGAGGGAGGTTGAGGTGGCTGGGTTGTTCATGACTTAATGTGCGGAGGGGGGGGGGGGGGATGATGTCGAAATCTCCGTGTCTAACTCCTACTGTTTGCAAACTTATGGAGCACATGATCCGTACTCGCACTCAACACTATCTCGACTATGTACAACCCGGCTAGCACCCGGCTCAGGCAGGTTTCCGGCCTAACATGGGGGCGCACAATTGGTTGTGGCTCTTACGCCACGTCATTACCTGCCCAAGTAGGAAAGCGCTTCCCGACGTATTACTTAGCCTTAGACATGCGTAAGGATTTCGATAACGTTTCATAGGAGGCCATACTCGAAGAATTAGCGCAGCGCTACCGGAGCCAACGAGCCCAAGACTTGATTCGCTCGTTCCTCCAACAGCGACCTATTCAACTCAATGGAAAGGCCTCGGGAGGGACTCCGAATACCTATTTTTTGGATTGGGGGACCCCCCAGGGTTCCCTCCTCGGACTTTTGCTCTTCAATCTAGCAATGACACGGATGGCCCAACGGCTGGAATGTAACACTGCAGCCCGTTTTACTATATATGCAGACGATTTTAGAATTTGGACTGAAGCAGCGGATTACCCAGACAGTCAAACAATGCAGATCGAACTACAGGCGGCCGTCCTCAGCGTCTCACAAACTCTCGAGGAGCTATGTCTACAGCTATCCCCGAAAAAAAAACAGAACTGTTCAGTGTAGATGGCAAGCATGTGACAAACCCGCTCACGAAATTACCCTCCACGTTGTCTCGCAAGACCAATGGCCAGATTCGCATCCTAGGGATTCAGATCGCCAGCTGTAATATTACTGAAGCGTGGACCAAACATCTACGCAAACGCAGGTCCCCACTGCTACACACCATTAGACGGGTTTTTAATAAATATGGTGGAGCCCGGCAGCAATCTTGTCAAACAATGACGCATGCTGCGGCTTTTGGCCGGATACTATACAGTACACCAGCCTACGACTGCACATCTAGCCTGCTACAAGACATTGAACGACTGCAAAGGGCCACGCTGCGCACCATCGCCGGTCTGCCCAAACACGTGCGCAACGACAGGCTCTTGGCTATGGTGAAAATACGTCCGATAGACGTCATTATGGCTGAAGCACGTAGCCAATTCACCTCTAGATTAGAAAACACCTTACAAGGGCGACGCACCCTAGTATGGGACCTTCAGCGTCACGTGGTCTGGAGCGGCCGTGATGAAGCTTCGCCGTGGGATAGCCCCGTCATCAACCTAAAACCCATCAAAGCAGTACCTACACAAAACTCTCACCTCCGTAACCGCATAGCCTACCAGCACCACAATGCTGAAAATAATAGACCCATCCACATTTATACGGACGCCAGTTTTTTGGCTGACCGGGCCGGGCTAGCGTGGCATGGCACCTCTCGACCTGAGCTCACAGACACTTATGCTTTTACTCTATCGCAAGGCACCAGGCTGAACTATTAGTAATCTGTGGAGGGACCTCCTCGATTCCCACCCTCCCTGATCTTCAAAGAGAACAGACGTTAAAGGGGCACTGACACATCAAAATCATATTTTTTTTTTTATTATCCGAAACGATTGATAACGATACCGGGACATTACCCTCAAAATTTGAAATTTGGGAATTCAGTATTTGTGAAGTAAAAAAACAATTTCCAAATGCCGAATTCGAAGTTCCCGCGCGATCGGCGCCGGTGCCTTGACGTCAAAAATCGCGGCGACCTGAGAGTCGACTTTTTTTCACCACTCCCTGCTGTTGCCATGGCGACCCAAAGCGAGGAGGAAAGGAGTGAGCGGCGACCGCGGCGGCGTTGCGGCGGACCGGTTTTGAGCGGTGTCGCCTGTTTTCCGTTGGAGGATACAAATCCAGGAGACGGCACCACAACGAACTCCCGATTTTTGGTATTTTAAAAAGAAGGGCCGTAGTGCGTTCGCAATTGCGTTAAAAAACATGTTTTACGATTGCCGTTATTAAATGTTATAGAGATTTCGCCTACAAAGCTTCTAAATTTCCTGATTTTTGACGTCACCGATCAAAAGAAGCGAGGAGGCGAGAGGCGGGAAAATCAAACGCCAAAAATCAAAAGGCGCGCGCGCGCGCGGGAAAATTTTTTTTCGCGATGCGGTTTTTTTTTGCGTGTCTATGACTGCAACTTGTATCGTTTTAGACAATAAAAATAAATACGACCTTTGGGGTGTCAGTGCCCCTTTAACGCGCACCTACCGAATTTACACAAACTCCGTCGCAGCTCTAGAAGAGCTGTCATGACCAACGGCCGAAGATGCTACCGCTGTGGAAATCCGTAAACGCCTTCAGATGATTCAAGACTATATTTCTATATATTTCTAGTTTAGATTCTAGTTTAGAATACGCGATAGCGCAATTATCGCTTCACAAACAAGGGACTACGTTTTCTATTTGCCTTCCTCCGCGGGGGGTGAATTTCCCGTTACCCAGGGATGCGCGGAAGCGCAGGTATCTCCGCGCGTTGCAGGCCGGTCGTGCCGGTCGCGGGCCGGCCGGCTCCTTCTATCCGCAAACGTGGCGTCGGTGGTGATCGTCGGAATGGACGGCCTGGTGAAAGCTCATCGTTCCGCGTAAAAGCGCTATCCTTGACTGTGAATTTTCGTCGTGTTTCGCTATGATAACCCAGCACGTACTAGAAGGGAACATCCACCTACTCGTGCGGCGATGTCGTGGCGGCACTCTCAAGATAGCAGAAACGCCCGTGCCGTCGTGTTTGTTTACTTCGACTACAGTGGTGCTTTCTAAGCATTTGTGTCCTCGAACATTGCCCGGATTTCTGATTTGGCGCATTTCATGCGTGTGCTCAAGTTCAAGGTATTACTGGCACGTACCGTATAAAGGATACGAATTTTCACGCGTTTTCATCACCGGAGAAAAGTGATTAGTGTTAGCAATCCTGAACGCTCGCAACGTCTATCTGATCACGAAATCATATTTCTACGTTACTATATCGCTGCTAAGATTACATTGTCTTTTATAATCGTAAAAAGGCGTGTGGCGATATTTGTACTATTGCAATGTCGTGTATTAGAGTCGTGATCGTCCAAGACGGCGCTGCATCTTTTTGTTTTATTTTTTTCATTCGCTGTACCCTGCATGCCTATCAAGAAAAAATAATAAAGCTTTAGACTAGAAAACTGTATGTCTATATTCTGTTACGGCATTGAGTAGCAGTGCGTCCCCTTTTCTAGAGGGGCCGCTGACACAGCTGACGGCGGGGTACAGAAGCGGTCGCCGTGCTGACGACCCGCTGCGCTTGTTGTAGTGGTTACAGGTGTGTGTACGCGCGGCGCAGTGCGGTCGTTCCGGTCGCTCCGGTTGCAACGGACGCAGTCGTAGGTACGTGCTCGTTGCACATGTCTGAACCAGCCTTCCACCCGTTCTCCCGAGGCGAAAGTCAACGTGGCGACATCGTTTGACATCACGTACCAGAGGTAACGCTGCGATGTCAAACGTTGGTTTGGTTACGACTTGCCCCAACCGCAAATCGAAGAACGCCCGAAAAGGTCTGCGTTTCGTCGTCCTCGGAACCCGAACATGACTCCCAAGCGCTGCTATCGTCCACATCGCACGTCGGAGTGGCGTCATAGGAAATCATACCCAGGTCGGCTGTCCGCCAAAGAACTTCAACCTCTAACGGCGTCAGGTCCTCGAGCGTAGAGAACTCCGCCATGATCGAAGCTCGAATGACAAAGAGGTTCGGCCGATGCGGCTACCTCGGGATCACTGCGCGACGGAACGTCGTCCAACGCCATTGGCCCGAGATCCTTTTGATAAGCGTGCGACGACCAATGAGAGTGGTTTCGTTTTCGGATGGATCCGAGGTTTGGCGGCCTTCAATTACATTTTTATTAAAGAAATAATCACCGTATGACTATACTTTTTGGTTTTTAGGGATACTTAAGGCGTCTAAATTCAGCTGTCATTATCAAAACACGAACTCAAAAACCACTTGACTGCCCCTTTAACTTGGCTGTTCTACACGTTTGGCAGCGCCACGCATTATGCCAAGCAGCACCTTTTGTTTTAAATGTCGATTGGGAGACACCGGAACAAGCTCCCAGGTGATAAGAATAAGTGCATTCTGTGCATTGCATTACATTATCTTTGTCATACGGCTCATCACAACACACACAACCGTCAGCCCTAGCACAAGACACTTCTATTAGCTAAAAACAACGCTGTGATATAACTGCACAAAAAGACAGGACTGAAAGCTCAGAAATATACAATGTGGCAGCAGCAGCAGCAGCAGCAAAAATACAGCTCACTTGAACACGAAATATAATAGTAAACAGTGATATCCAACCTGGAATGTATATCGGTAGATTTAGTCTTGCGTTCCCCCTGCCGTCACCGCTGCCAATGTGCCGAGTCGTTGGAGCGCAGTCCTTTTTAGCGGCGGTCCCCTTGCGGCGTGTTGTTCGTTGTATCCAGGGCTGGATGTAAACTGCAGCGTTGTTGTCGTCCAACACGAGCCCTCAGTCGATGAAAAGCGGCCTGGTATGTATATTGGCAGATTTAGTCTTGCGTTCCCTCCGCTGCCACCGCTGCCAATGTCCCCTTCGCAAATCCCTACTTGACCTTGATGACCACCTCGGAGTTTTCTTCGCTATCTACGTACGCGTATACGCAAAGAGGGTAAGGATCACCTCCAAAGGGCGACACCCAAAACCTTTTCCTCACCCACCGACAAATACACGCGCACAAAAGAAGTATTTCTTTAAAAAATCATGACTAACGCTGCATATTATCCAAAAATGGCTCCCTCGACCTCACTATTTCCCTGAGCTGCCCTCATTGCCGGAAGACAGCGAAAGCAGACCTCCTTCACCTTATATGGGATTGCTCCGCATTCACGGCAGGCCGGGACACGACTGCACACGTCCCTCGATCCGACCATGCAACTTTCGCTCAACACTTCTTCGATCAACCAGCCAGTAGACACTTTCTCGGCACTTTTGGTAGCGTTAGCGGTCTGACCACGATAGTGTAGGCTCACTCACTCTTTCCTTTCGACTGCTCCAGGATACCCTGCGTGACTTAGGTGCAGTATAAGACACCGAAGACCAAAGACGGCGAAACTGATGCCACTTCCGTAAAAACCAGACACCCCCCCCCCTCTCTCTCAACCCCCTTACCCCCCACAGCGGCCTTGTGCCATTCTCCCTCCCAAAGGATCAATAAATAAATAGACAAATGGAACATCGTCTCAGGGTGAGATTTATAACGGGCATTGTAGATAACTCTTTCGATTTTTTTCGGCAGAAGATAAAATTTACAAAAATTGGTTTCGTGGTTGTACCCCAGACAGTGGTGCAATAACTTACGTGGGGGAAAAATAACGTATTATAAATAATTATTTTACAACACAAAATTTATTCTCACCTCATATACATCTGGTGAATGGGAGGCCGGAGAAAAACTGCAACTGGAAAAGTTTAGTTGTTTTGGTACGTCGGACCGACCACTCGTGGCAATTTTGAAATCAAATAATTAATATGAGTGTCCCATGACATATAAATAAAAAAAATACACCGAGCGTTTTAAAATTTTTTTTACAATTTATATGAACCTTTAATTAAATAAGATTTGTCCGGTCCGTATAAACTTGTTTATTTTTAGGACGAAAGATAATAGCCTGCGTTTTATAAGTGTTATGGCTTAGTCAGTTATCCAGTGCCCATGCCTTTAACCTTAATAAAGTAAAATTAACAGCCTCTACACGCTCATCACTGTTCAAGGAGCAGAAAAATATGCTGGCGTCGTAAGCATACATTACAAATTGAGCATCCATATAAAAGAATGGTTGATTTTATAGTTAAAAAGAACACGCCTGACTATGCTTCCCTGCGGAACATATGAAATTATACGTTTCTGATCCGATGAATTTTCAGATATGTTAACAAATTGAAAGCGGTAACTCAAATATGAATTAACGAGCAATAATGATAGACCTCGAATACCACAGTAATCGAGTTTACTAAGTAGAATGTAATCGTCGACAAAGTCAAATGCTTTGGAAAAATCGACAAACACGCCAGCTATCTGTTTTCTTGCCTCGAAATTTTGAAGTACATGCTATTTTATAAGTAACAAAGCTAACTCCGTTGAACGGCGTTTCCTGAAACCTAATTGAGATGATGACAGTAAATCATACTTATTTGAGAAATGTACGAGACGGGAATGTATAACTTTTTCTATGCCTTTAAAAAAATATTGGAAGGATTGAGATTAAAACTTGTTGTTGGCCTAGTTGGTTCATGATGCAGTCTAGAGGTTTTTTGCGCGACACAAGGGACAGTCACAAGCGAGTAGACACGAACAAGCTTAATCGTGTCTACTCGCTCGTGATTGTCCCTTGTGTCGCGCAAAAAACTTCTGGGTTGAGCTTGGTAGACAATGGCTAAAACATTTTTTTTAAATATAAAACGGATATTTCTGCTGCCTGCATAACTCTAGAAACATACCAGATGAAAAGTATAAATTTAAAATATGCGTTAGGTACGGTGAAAGTGTATCAGTAATGTGCTTTAATGGGAGTATTTGTATATCGTCACAATCGAACTTAGAGAATTTTTAACTGTATAAAAGTAAAAAAATTATCTCGACATTCGTAACAGGTTCCAGAAATACAGACCTATTCCGGCTGCCAATGTATTTGCGCAGGTCGGAGTTACAGTTTGCAGTAACTAAGTTTGCTAAATTTTCATGGAAGGCGTTGGCTAAAGAGAGTCCACTTAAACTTACACCCTCTCGTTCAATGTCATCAGCAGCCTGACGGCTTGAACTGCGATCTAGAACTGAATAAAGTTTTTCACAAATCAACTTCGTGCGGTCATTGGCATCTTTAAAACAGACTTGTGCCTATCTTAAATACTCTACTCAAGATACTCGATCTTAAATACTTTTTGAAGTATCTTGGTATGTTGCAAAAACCTTTGATCGAGAATATTTATACTCTATTTTAATTACAATGCGAGTATCTTGCACTCATTATCTTAAATACATTTTTGACATTCCGCCATTTTCCGAGTTTCTCAGTATGAAGTGGCTTGGGCGTGGCACGAGCAAACGTGAACATTCTTTCGAGCGACAAAATCCTGTTGTCAGCTCCGACTAGCTACGGTGACTGACTGAGCTCGTGAAAACATCGCTTTTTTGCCCATTGTGACTCATATTTCAGCCCGAAGTTCATAAAACGAAGGTTCTCCCCTCGCCTTCCAGAAGGTACCTTTTTTTTCTATAGAGTTTCCCCCCAAAAAATCTTCAAATAAAAGGTGTGGTTTTACGGAAATAAAGATGCCACCCTGGGGCGCAACGCAGACCGGGAAACGACCTACAACAGCAACGCAGACTTGAGTGTCAAATCAAAAGAAAAAATTACAAGTGAACACACACACGAAAAAAAGTTGACGTTTTTGTTTTGCTTTTTGTATATTTGACTCGGCTAAAACACAAGGTCGAGGTTTTTTTTTGTTTTTTTTCTTTTCTTTGTGCTGTCTGTGCGGCACTTATTGCTCTCGTGAACACTGTCTGTAAATAAACATTGATAAGCAAAGAATAGTACAGAAAACGAACTGCGAGCTGGACGACCTCTCAAAATTCCAACAAAGTGTCCCCCAACGTTGATTGCCTTTCTGAACGCAACCTACTTGAAGAAGGTGCGACCACTGCTGTGGCTATTATGTGGGTTCTCTTTGTTATCCATTCGCTCATATCCCTGTCCTAAGTTCGTTTATAGTAAACTCCCCCTATAGGGAATATAGATTGTAGTTAAACGATGCGTCTAAGGTGCGCCGCAGGACCTGATATTCAGCGATGTCACTATTGGCGAAGCGCCCTGACCCGTTTCTCACCCCACACCTCGGTGTTTACCCAACACAAGGCCTGTGCACATGCCCACAGGCCTGTGGGCATGTTCGTGTCATCTGTTTTGATAGAGCGCGGGGCCAATTAGTGAAGTGACGTTAAGTGCAAGATCTCCCCCGAAAGCAGTCGTCAGAGGACGCGAGCTTGACCCGCTTGGGCTTTTTTGGTGATCTGGGCACCCTGCATGCTGCATTGTTCATGCAGGCCGGAGTGGTAACAAAAGAGCCCCTCCTCCCCCTCACCGGAGAACACGAACTCCAGCCGGACGCTGACGCCGCGCGCTGAGACATTATACTTGTTGTACCCACCCATCTACCATAGAGTAATATAGTAAACGTAAAGAGAGGACACAGGAGCCGATTCGCGGCCCAGATAGTGCGTTTCATACCCTCCGCTACGTGGCGCTTTTCTGCAATTTGGTTAAAATTAATTAAAACTCTTTCTGTGAAAAGTATTTATTTTTTAATTGGCAATGCTTTAAAATTGTTTAAAGTACTTACAACGGCTAAATAGTTTAAATCATATACGTCACAAAAAGCACGTGATCAATGGCGCCTGCCATGGCCTTCCTGCCTGCACGCCGTCGCTTCTGCATCATTCTGCATGACCTTTGCTCGTCCCTGCGTCGTTCGTCTGTGCCGTGCTTGCCGTCCATCTGTGCTTTCTGCTGCATCATGTTCGGTCGACTGTGCATCAATCAATGTGACGCATGACCGCCCGCGTGCTCGCATGCTCGGCGTGAATTCGTGCAGCCGATCGGTTCGAGCTTCTCGCGCTGTTCTTTCTGCCGGGCTGTCTGGCTGCACTTGAACCTGTGTGCATGTTGATTTCCGATGAGATTGTTTTAAAAAAAGAATTTAACTTACGACCCAGCACACGACATTGTCCATGGGTTTACAGATGACGGTGTTGAACGAACCTCTAACATTGCAGATAGAGCCTTGGTTGTTATGCTGTCTGAAATTTCCAGGAGGTGCGTTTAGCCCCTTGCATACACTGTTGTGCACACTCCAACAACGTCTTCTGTTTAACGCAGTCGCCTCATTTCTCTCATTCGGGAGCTTAGAGGGGCGGTGCAACGATATTCAATTGGAATGTGTTTCACTTTACACGAGCGTACTGCCACTAGTGGGAATCAAGGATACTCGCACGCAACGCCACTGACCAAGAAACTCCTTTGTTGCGCTATAATTTCGAGGACAAAACCGAGTGTTTTCATTTAATCTCTCCTTCGAAAAACCTGATGACGCAGCTGGGCGGTAGCAGTACCGCCCAGTTACGATATTTGAATACGGCTCATAGATTGCACCCGAGCATGGCGTGGACACTCGATTTGGACTCGTGATAATCGATAGCTCGAGAAACATTCGGGTAGTGTCCTGTGTCCAATCGCTGCAATGACGACAACAGCCGAACCATAAAAATGTCTTGAACTCAGCGCGTGTCCTGTGCCTCGCCAACCCCAGCGCATGGCTATGATCAACATTGGCGGCATATAATCGGCTCCAGATCACGGGGCCGCTTGTTATGGCTTCGAGTAGAGGGGTGAACTCTGCTCGTTCTTCTTTATTTTTTTCTGCGACTTCGATTGCGTGTGGTGAAAACGAACGGGTATTTCACAGATCATTAATGTCAGGGATTCGTTCTAAGCGGTATTTGCGCAAAATAAAAATATCAGTGCATCGCCCCTTTAAGACTATTGGCTTTACAGCAAAGGCTGTGGTCTGTGGTTAGGGGGCTTCAAACATCAGCTTGCTGTGTGTGGGGATAAGCCATTTCTTGAAGTTCACAACGAACACGTTTACTTTGTCTTTGATGTTAAACACCTTCACAAAACAACCAAGAGCAATCTCCAAGCCCACAAACTTTGCATTTGAAATGAGGTCATTGAGTGGTCTTCTTTATTGAACTTTATTGTTTTATCCATGAGATGAGCTTGCAATTGGCTCCGAAACTTACTGAGAGAAACATTTTTTCAAGAACCTTTCTGTAACATGAAAAAAATTGTGCCCCACAGGTCTACTCTTTCTTGCAATCATATCCCTTGTTTATGCCAAGGAACTTCCTGAGGCAGCCATGGCTACAGCCTTTTTCTGTGATAAGATGTGCATACTTTTTGACTGTCTAAATAGCTAAAAAATTCAAGAAGACAGGGCAGAAGTTGCGTCATGCCAACCTGAAGGGAGAATCTGAAATACTTGATTTTTTCCACCAGTAACTTGGATGGATTTCAGCATGGCAGTTCCAAAGGAGGAGGCAGCCATAAGCCATCATTGGGAGGCAAGTTACTATAAAAAGTTTCCTCATGCTCTAATATGAGCTTTCAAGCAGCCATGACTTGAAGTTCTTACTTACACGACGCCTGCAGCAAGACACACTTGAGAACGTTTTTGGAGCTATATACGACAAATGCTGGGCTGCAACACAAACCCAAATGTGGATCAGTTCACCTCAGGACTAAAACACCTCTGGATAAAGAAACTGTTCAAACTGTCGGACAATGAAAACGTAGAGGATGACAAGGCTGACCTCCTAAAGGAGTTGCAAATATCTTTGCACCATGAAAGTTTAATTTCAGACATTGTGGAATGTCTTCCAATTGATAACTTCCCGCCAATAGAGTATATTTCTGAGCTGGCATCAGACATCAGGTCTAACATAATTGATGACTCGTCCACTTTTTTTATTACGTTTGGAGCTATTTGATCAAGCTTTTGCTTGAGCAGACAACTTACAGCTGTCGCTGTTCTCAGCTGCTATCGGATGAGTCTAATAACTTGACCAGGCCTCACCAGTACTGTCTTGTTCCTAAAGCATACCACGTGCCTGGAAAATTCTTCGGGAACTTAGTAGTACCATCACAGGCTGCCTTTCATTTTATTCAGCAACTAGAAAATGACTTTCTTCCCATAATTGAGAGTGTGACACATGTTCGAGGAGTCTGTGCCGCCTTGTATAGCACACTTTGAGGTCTGGGTGGTTTTAGCCTTTGCCCAGAGGAGTACCACAAAGGGTTTTTTAAAGCTGTTTTGCAGAATACGCTTGTGTTGACATGTTTGATTTCTTAACCGGAATTTGGACAAAGTTCGGTTGCACTCTTCAGTGGTTAATAAGAACGAGACAGGTTTAACTGTTAATAGTGTATTAACAGAGGCGGTTGCCAAACCAAAAACAAAAAGTGCTTAAGTGGGCGGTGCAGCTTGCTCTCCAAATATTTGTTTCCCCTTTTTCCAGCGAATGCGTATCACGGCTCCCTAACAAAAATATTTGTCCACTTTCTACAAAATTGTGATACAAAATAGTGTATAGAGGCTAAAAATATTTGAAAGAAAATGTATCCACTTTTGAATCCACTGTCCATAGTCTTTTAGCCGCTTTTTTCTGAAGCCATATTTTTTTTCTGAACAATTTCGGGGAATGTTTACGGACGTTGAATCTTGTCAGATTTCGAATAGAGTTCTCTTTGTTTGTTAATGGCTTGAGGGTATGCAAATTGGTGTTTTTTTATATTTGCCGGAAATCGGGAATTTGTACTATCCGGCGTGTGCTTCGCAATGTTATTATACTCTTATGACTGGTAATGATAGCGATGTCTTATTTATTTTTGCACTTACTTCCCGTACCCGAGTCGGCGTGAAAGTGAATGTATCATACAGCATGTTCTCCGTGGAAAGGTTTTGTTAACTTGGTTCCGTTAAGAATCTATTACGAAGTGTACGATATGCCGAAGTCCTTCATATTCATTTATTTTTGTGAGTATCAATGTCTTTCGTATAAAACATACAGAGCTTCTGAAGTAAATCATGTATACATGAATGTGGTCCAATAAAATGTGTTCGAAGCACTTACTGTTGTTGACCCCAAAATGCTCTACCAACCAGGAGTCAATGCGGCGATTGTGTAACTTCAATGCTTTACAATAGAAAAAGAACAAGAAATATATATACTTATGCTTTGTGAAGTAAGTTGAAATATTGTTTGATACATTTTGCACGGACTCTATCGTAAAAAGTAAAACAAAAGAGCGTCAGTATTAAAAAAAAAAAAAAAACAAAAAAAAAAAACCAGCGGCTTCGGGAGTCAAGGAGCTCCCGAGAGCCGAGCGAGGCGGGGAGGAAAGAGAGAGAGAAGGGTACCGGAGAACCGGGGCAGAAATGCCCAAACCGAAACCGAAACTAACTTTACCGGAAACGGAATCAGATTACACTTAATACCGCCCGCTAGGAGCGCTACCTGTCACTGGTCTCTCTGGGCCGCTGGGGCCTATGGCAGTGTCCGCTCTTTACCTTGTGTATATTACTCTATGCATCTACTTCTAAAGTTAACCGCTTGGGGCGACACGGTCTGATCTTTTCCCCAATAGCTAAAGCGACCTCTTTCTTGTTGTCGCAGAAATGTTTTGTAACATCTATCAATAATATTGCCACGCGCCTTGCCCAGCGATCGGGTTGCCGAGTGGCTACCGCGCTTGGCTCTCGCGCGGAGGCTCTTGCTTGGAGGCTCTGGGTTCGATACCAGGGAGCGGACTCCTCTTTTATTTATTCTTTCAATTTCACATTCTGGTAAGTTCGAGAACCTTGTCGTCTGATCGAGTTACGACTGTTCTACGCGCCGAACTTTCTGCGCCGAATGTTCCAGAAACACACGCGGGTACAAAAGGTGCTCCAAGTGGCGGTCCGGACTCAGTTTCGCCACAGCGGTCAATCCTGCTGTTTCGCCGGCATCGACGCCTGCAACGCTAGCTTTTGTCTATTTCATTTTGGGCACAAGTTCGCCCCATTAAACGTTCAGTTTGTTCAGATATTCGCCGCCTCATCATTTGCCATTCGTAACAATATTTTGCTCCTTATAGTTGGACTGCATAAAATAGCCCTACGATACTTTTTTTTTTTTCGTTTTGTGTTGTTGCATGCTAATAAGCCATTCTGGTAACCCAGATTTGCGCAGCTGTATAATTGCCGCTGTCACTGACGTCGATACAAATTACGCAATACGGAAGTATCTTAAAAACTAATTGAATTACATTTCTAAGTATTTGCACTGTACTCAGGTTACTTTACAGTGAAAGTAACTTGAGTAGCATTTTAAATAGTTTATGTAGCATGTATTTAGTAGCTTAACTCAAATACTTTAGTTGAGTATTTTGTCCGACATTGCTTTTAAAGCCCCTAGAATGATATTCGGCTTCAGCCGTTTGTTGCAATTTCGTTAAGTGGCTGCGATACCTCTCAAAGGAGAGCCCGTGATGGGGTCTGTAGTTTTGACAAATTTACGGTACATTTTTTTTGTCATGTAAGCCTGGAGTTATGCATGGTTTCTTAAATTTTTTAGATGTCGTTAACACGTTGTACGAAAATTGGCGGTTATAAATGCCCTTGAAAGACTTCAAGATGTTGTTCTAACTTTCATCAACATCCTTTAAGAAGCAAAACATATCACTCCAATTGGTCTCTTCGACCACTTTCTTGAATGCATTTTACTGCTGGGCGGTTATATGCTGAAACGAGAACGACGCATTATTTATACTTTTGTTTGTGATTTTTTTGTTTATAAACACATGACTGTTAGAAGGTGATCACTTAGGTGGTAATTGTTGACTCCGGATTTTGCATTTGTTCATTCGGTATTACAAATAATTAAATCAATTAATGTCTCAGAGTTTAGAGTAGAGAGATTTTGGGGGGTTAATGGCGCAAAAGCTACGAGGCCATCTGCGCCAAACTAGTTGTAAGGATCATTGTACTAAAGGAAAGGTTTTACAAAAGATGGACCAAAAGGCTAGAGTCGGTGTAAAAGGCCAATACTGCTAAGGAGTTTCATTACCCGTTCAAAAGAGACTAGAGGATTCTCTCCCACAAGGAGAGCAGGATGAAATGGGATCTGATATTGGAAAAATTCAGGAAAATGAATGCGGCGTTTGGGCTGAAGGCCGGGACACAGCCACAAGATATGCAAAACAGTGAGCATGTCACCACACTGATCACACACAGGTGGATCTTCTCCCGAAAGCAGATGGCTATGCGTTATAAATGAGTGTCCAATTCTCAGGCGGCACAACAACGTTTCATGAAGTCGGCTCTTGCATGAAGGGCTTTCTCAAACTCCTAATGTAGGTTTGGTAACATGAAGCTTGTTATCGCACTCCATGCCCCATTCCAATTGCCAAGAATGAAGAATTGAGGGCTTCACCAAGGGCTTAATATCTTGATAGGGTAGACAGGGGAGCGATTGTGGAAGGTTCCCAGCAGACCCTGCAAGTTTGTCGGCTTCTTCATTGCCATGAATGCCAATGTGACTGGGCACCCAACAAAATTTTATATTTTGACCCCTTGCAAAGCAGAGTTAAGTTTATATCGAATTTGTTGTATAAGCATATTTTTAGTATCTTTAAGAGAACAAACTGCAAGAATCACACTTTGAGAGTCAACAAACAGGACTGCCCTCAGTATTTTACTATTGATAATATATTCAATCGCCATTGATACCGCATAAAGCTTCGCAGTAAGAATGCTGGCGATACAATCAAGTCGTTGAACCTTGGAGAAGCGTTCAGAACACACAGCACAACCGACAAAAGAGGAGGTCTTGGCACCATCAGTATAAACATGAAGATAACCATCATACTTATTTCGCAGTTCTCCGAACTCTTGCTTAATTACAGCACGAGAAATGCTGTGTTTGTTGAACTTTGCGAGAGACCAGTCGGATTCAACTCGCTGTGTTTTCCAAGGTGGAATACCGTTGACTTTCCGAACGAGGACGACCTGGTCCAGAGAAAGGTCCAGCGAGGAGCGAAGATGTTCAATGCGGAAGCTTAACGGTCTTACAATGCTTGATTTATTTTCAAAAAGGCGATAGAACCTTGACCTTGTGAGGGAAGAGTAAGTTGGATGCTGAGGGTCGGCCAGAATCTTGTAAGCATATGTTAGACTAAGATATGTATGTCGTTTGTTCAGGGACAGCTCATTGGATTCTGCATACAAACTGAGGACGGGGGACGTCCAGAAAGCTCCTGTTGCCAGTCGCAAGCCGATATGGTGAACTGAGTCCAATATCTTAAGGGCAAAGGGCCGAGCCGACCCATACACTACTGCACGATAGTCAAGGCGGGATCGTACAAGGGCATTGTATAGCTGCAGGATACATTTTCTATCAGACCCCCAACACTTGTGAGATAATACCTTCAGAAGGTTTGTCGACTGAAGGCATTTTTGCTTCAGCGCTTTAAGGTGG
The DNA here is from genome assembly GCF_016920785.2 of Ixodes scapularis. Lineage (NCBI taxonomy): Eukaryota > Metazoa > Arthropoda > Arachnida > Ixodida > Ixodidae > Ixodes > Ixodes scapularis. The sequence continues at coordinate 185,389,025 of NW_024609846.1, read as the reverse complement.
GAAATAAAATTAAGCTTTTTATCAAATATCACGCCAAGAAATTTGTGCTCTTTCCTAACAGGTATAGGAGTTCCATTCAATTCCAGGGATAGATCCAAAGAGAGCCCACGTCGCAAAGAAAAGGGAACACAGACCGTTTTTGAAGCAGAGAACTTGAACCCATTTTCGTCGGCCCACTTGGACAGTTTGTTTATGGCTAACTGCAACTGGCGCTCACAACTAGAAAGGTTACAAGACGATGATGAAATCTGTATATCATCAGCATAAAGAGAATATGAAATAGAGGGTGGCAGCAGTTGTTCGAGTGAATTCATTGTTAGCAAAAACAAAGCAACACTTAAAACACCCCCTTGAGGGACTCCGTTTTCTTGAACAAAGGAATCAGATAGGGCTGAGCCGAGACGAACTTGGAAAGTCCTGTCTGTCAGATATTCCTTTATGCTTCGCAGCATACGGCCCCGGATATAACAGGCATACAGGTTTTGGAGAATCCCATACCTCCACGCTGTGTCGTATGCCCTTTCTAAGTAAAAAAAAAAAAACGCAACACAGTGCTGCCTGTTTACAAATGCCTCACGTATCACAGTCTCCAGGCGAACTAAGTGGTCAAGGGTAGATCGACCTTGGCGAAAATTACATTGATTGTTATCAAATACCCTCTGGCTTTCTAACATGTAGACCAGTCGCCTGTTTATAAGCCTTTCATATGTTTTCCCAAGGCAGCTTGTTAGTGCAATGGGGCGGTAGCTTGACGGTTGTGAGGGGTCTTTGTTAGGCTTTAGGAGGCGGATGATATGTGCGTGTTTCCAAGCCCGAGGGAAACATGCCTTTTCCCACAAAAGATTAAAGAACAGGAGAAGGTTTTCAAGGGATTCTGGAGAAAGGCGGCGCAGCATTTCATAATGAATTCCATCGGGACCAGGGGCAGAAAGCTTTGTCAGATTAAGAGCCATCTCAAGCTCGCATCGCGTAAATGGCTGGTTATAGGATGCTGAATTTCCTCCTGACATGACAAGTTTTTGTCGTTCCGCAACTGTCCGAAAGTAACACTGTAGTTGGCCGAACTAGATGAATTATAAAAATGTTCCCCAAGTATGTTGCCAATATCTTTTAGTGATGAAGAAGGGGCATTAAACGTTGGAATGGCAAAGCACCTGTAATCCCCATTTACTTTCCTGTATCTGTCCCAGGCCTCTTTGGCTGGGACAAAGCTGGTTAAAGAAGAGAGATACTTCATCCACGACTTCCGCTTTGCCTGCTTCCTAGTCCAACGAGCCTTGGCGTTTCGTCGCTTGAACTCAACAAGGTTGCTTGAAGTGGGGTATCTGCGAAATCTGCCCCACGCCCTATTTTGGTCCGCCCGGGTTGTGGCACACTCCTTATTCCACCAAGGTTTACATTTTTTGGGTATATTACCAGATGTCTGTGGAATGGGCTGCTGAGCAGCCTTTAGTATCTGCTCAGTAACATAAAGTGTAGCGTTCTCAGGGGACATAGACGAAAGAAGCGAAGGATCTAAAGTGGAGTGAAGATTAAAAAGCGCCCAGTCTGCCTTGTCTAACTTCCACCTAGGGACCCGCTTTAAAAGATTAGGCAATGGAACGGTACTCTCTAAAACAACTGGATAATGATCACTTCCAAAAGGGTTATGAAGAACCTTCCAAGAGAAGCAAGGAAGTAATGAAGGTGAAGCAATAGAAAGATCAATGGATGTGAGTGAGTTGTGTGCCGCACTAAAAAAGGTTGGCTCTCTCCTGTTAAGGAGGCACAGCCCCGAAGACAATAAAAGACGTTCAATCACACCACCACGGGAGTCTTGACGGGTACTACCCCACATAGGATGATGGGCGTTAAAATCACCCAAAATTAAAAAAGGTTGCTGGAGCTGTCCTATAAGTCCCTGCAGCTCTTGAAGGTTTAAAGGAATGTTAGGTGGTAAGTATAAAGAAACAATTGTTACAAGGTGGTCCAGAAGGAGACGTACTGCAACAGCTTCCAGCGGCGTGCAGAGCGGAACTTGAGAGCAAGCAACTCCACTCTGCACGACCACTGCAACACCACCAGAAGGGGTGGAAGAGGGGTAATCTTTTCTAAAAACCTGATGATGTCTTAAAATATTAAAGGAATTAGTGTGAAGATGGGTTTCTTGCAAGGCGAGAGCGATGGGCCGAAGCTGATCCATGAAATAGTTCACATCATCAATATTTCTTAAAATACTGCGACAGTTCCATTGCATAAAATGTAACGTAATCATCTATAAAAGGTATGTAAATAAGCTAGTGAAAAAATTAACCTAATAAAATGAGTAAGATTGTAGAGTCAACACAAACTAGGTGGAAGACATTGGGACCATCATTTGGGCGGGACTACAGGCTTCTTATTCTTTTTATGTTTACTGGAGGGCGTTTCCCACTCCATATTGTCCTGGTCGGACCCAGGAGTGGACAGATTGTCAGCGTCCGTCAACATCTCCACCTCCTGAGAGGTATCTGTTGTTTTATGAGCAGCACCTGTCCGGCCAGGTGTTCGGGGGGGCAAACCCCGGCCACGACCGGCTGGGGGGGTTGCAGACGAGCTGGGCGACGAGTCGTCTGAGCTCGTCCGGTCCCCTCCTTTCACAGGAGCTGCATGGGCACCATGCTGCTCCTTCGGTAGGGGGGCCCTCTCTAGCGAGCAAGACCGAGAAGTTCGCTCCGTCTCCCCAGCGGGGGACCTAGGAGAGGGGGCAGGCGTGGCCGTTGCCGGCCTGTCCTTGGAAAGAGGAGCAGCACGCGTGCTACCGCCAGGGACTGGAGGAAGCAGCTGCTGCCCCTGTCGGGGAGCTGGGGCCCTGAAGTCGGCCGCCAGGATCTCGGGAGAGACCTGAGTGGCCCTCGACTCCGAGCGTGGTGCAGGGCCCCTGCGCACCACCTCGGCGAAACTCCCCTTTGATAAAAAGGAGAGCCGCCTCTTGGCTTCTGGGTATGGTATGTTTTCCTTTGCTTTGATGGTAAGGATGTACTTTTCTAACTTCCAAGAGGGACATGCCCGATAATAAGCAGGATGTGGTCCCCCGCAATTAGCGCAGTGGGCCACAGCCGCCTCGCAAGTATCAGAAACAAGACCTTGACTACCGCACTTCGCACACGTCTCCTTCCCACGACAGCTGCGTGTTCCATGACCAAAACGCTGGCAACAGAAGCACCGCTGGGGGTTGGGGACGTACGGGCGGATACGGCAGTTCAAGTATCCTTCCTTGATTGTCTCAGGGAGAGTGTGCCTTTCAAACGTCAGAATGACATGTCTCGAAGGAATTTGTTCGCCATCTTTCCAAAACATGATGCGTTTTACGGCGACGACACCAGCACCTTGGAGTCCCTCGAGGAGTTCTTCCTCATTGGTGTGCAAGAACCAAGAAGTCGTCCTCAGAAAGGACTCCACGGACAGTATTTAGTGTGCGATGAGGGCTCACCGACACCTTCACATCAACGACGGTAGTCAGTTTGAGGAGTGCGTCACTTTGTTTTTTTGTGTTCACTTCCGCAAGAAGGTCTCCAGTGTGCTGTTTTTTTAGCCTTGTAGGAAAACCCTACAAGGTTTTCTAGCACCTTTGCTACAATAAAAGGTGAGATCTTTTTAACAGGTTTTTGTTCATCCAGCGAATGAACTATGAAAAACTTAGCAAAAGTTTCTATTTCACATTCTTTGTCGATGGTTTTTTGTTCAGGGCAGCGCCTTTTAAGGGCGTGTCCTGAACGGGGTTCGGAGGGGTGGGGCGCCATAAGAGGGCAAAGTGTCTTCAGAATCCGAGGTGCACCGCCCACCACCGAGCCCAACAAGGGGTTAGGTAACGCACCATAACAAGATGGGCTTGGCTGGAGACGTTACGCTAACAATGCTGCCGGGAAACTATACCCAAGTGTGGGTCAAGACAGAGGTCTATTGCCACCCAAGGTTAGCCCTTGCCGCCAAAGAGGGGTGAAAAAGGAGCAAAAGAAATGAGAAGGAAGTAAAAGAAACAGGAAAGGTAAAAGCGAAAGATCGGAGGGATAGTAGAAGAAAAGGCGACTAGACTGAATCATCCTGGCCGGGCCTTACCAGGACTCCCGTCTACGAGAAGCGGGGGCCGAAGTGGTGTATTGCCTCATCCGGGGGGCCCCGAAGGGTCCAAACCTACCCCGGGCTCGGCTCAACCACCAGGGCGCCCTTTTCCCCGGACACGGGAAAGCCACGGACAGCCAGACGTGGGCGGGCAAACCCGCATGGCTCGGGGTCCGTGGAGACGCCACTCTCCAAACACCTGCTTTCAAAGGTGCCCTCTGCGGGGAGAGTTTAAAGTAACTCGAGATGAAATTTGTATGGCATTTAAGCACCCATTTGTATGAATATTAATATCCATCTCCCCCTTTAAAGGGAAGCTGAAGCGGTTTTAAATATGAGAAAAAACACCTGAGCCTAGTTAATGAGACCTCAGCCATCACGAATATCGTATTCGTTTGGTCGTTTTCTGCGCGGATTTACCAGAAAGGCGCCTCCAAAGTAGCGCCGAAGCAGAGGGAAAGGGGAGAGACGACGAAGCCCCTCAGGCGGCGTCACAAAAGGACCGGCTGCGGGACCCCACCGCGGCTGGCCGCGCTTTCCTCGCAGGCTGCTTTTCGAGCCGTCGTCGTTCTGCCGCTGCAGAGCGCTTGTTTTTATCCGTTGACCGGTCGTGCTATTGACTCAATCGCCTGACGTGTTGATTATCCGCTCGTTTGTTCGCGTGTTTGCAGAATTCTCGTAGCACTGAACCAACTGACTCGTGCTTTTGCATGATGCCGTACTGATGTGTAGCCGCCAACTTTCACGAACAGCGCTCGTTGCAGTTGTTCTTCCCGCTTACCGTCTTTTCCTCTTCGTCACCGAGATTTTAAAGAAGTGGGTGGGTTTGAGCAATGCACCGTTTTTTGTTCGAAACATGTTTTGGACGGCGCATATGAAAACAATGTACATGGTTTGGGTCCGAAGAAGGCTCGTCTGAACCCGACGTTCTGCCGACCTTTTTTGAAGGTAAAAAGGCAATTCAGCACATTAAAAGTCACAAGTAGAGAGGAAACGTAACTAGGTAGGAATTGTAGTTTGTAGGTCGACTATTCTAGAAAAAAGCTATTACGTTATTAGAATTGTGCAGTGTGCTAGAAAAGCCGCGATCATTTAGCCGAATAGCGGGTTTCTACTGGCTCTCTTCTGTTAACCGCCTTATATTAGTGTTTCAGTGTTGGTTTCTTATATTGTTGAAGTGACCATTATTTCCGGACCGACCCTGGTTCGGAATATTTGCGAAACAAAAGAAAACAATCATGGGTAGCCCAAGATTATTATTTTTTGCTTCTAATCTACTCGGCTACCCAGCCACTTGGGAGAGGAGGGCTTGCTCTAATAAGTGGTCATGCAACTTATAATGCGACTTTCACGGTGCAACTTGTTTTAGCATAAACTTTTCTTAGACCCTAACAAAAAAAAAACGGTTTAAAAATAAACCGGAATGAATCCGTAATTTTAATCCTTCATATGGGCCCCTAAGCAAACCGGATTTCTAGAAACCGTAAATGAACCGGAAATACCCAGTCCGGAAACCCAACCGTAATTGGTCGAAGCAGAAGCTGAACCGTATCTGGCCAATCCGTAGAGCTTCACCGGAGTGGGTCTAACCGTATGTTAAACTGTATCAGGCAACACCTGAATATAATAGAAATAGTTTAATAGAGTGACACACCTACTGTTTCACCTTCCGATGTACTGCAGCTGATGCTACAAGCCATCCCTTACAAAAATGTCATAGCTAGACTTATAATGAAAATACAGATATTGATATATAAGGAATTGGGCAGATATGACCACATATGCATAATCAGGCCGTATATGGATAGATACAGCCATATCTGCCCAATTCCTTATATACCATATATAGACTGCTTTATATGATCCCGTGTTTGGGCCTGGCAAATAGGATACCCACCTCATATAAAGCAATTTTCATGTGATGCTCCTTCTAGCATCACATTAAAATTATTGCCATGGGGCAGGTACCATACTCTTAGGTCCAGACATGGGATCATATAATGCATTTCTATGAATATCCACAAAATATACATTTTACTGCTATCCCACACTGCCAAATGTGTGTTTACGTAGATACATCGGCAGAATAGGCCACTGACCAATTTTTATTGGCCTGGTTCGAAATTTGTAATTCCGACAAATATGTATCCTACAAAAATAAAATGCAGGCGATCGCTAGTTAGCAAACATTGTAACATATCATTCGACGTCTGAAAGTCACAGCCCCTTGGCGGGATTGGTTGTCGAGGGAGCAGACAGATAATATGGTTTGCAAAAAAAGTTTTATACATAAAAGTGCCAAAATTCCAAACAAGCACTTCCGCCGTTCAAGAAAAAATAATAGTAATATCACACGAACAACCATTAAATAAACTAAAAATGTAATAGCACAAAGACTCCTATTAAAATAAAACAAAAGGAAGGCGACAATTAAGCTGTAAAGTATACGAAAGTTCCAAAGTCGTTGATCATTACTCACAGGGTAAAGTTCTGATTCAACTCTCCGGTCGAGCACAGCAGTTTTGACATGAGCTTGCTTGCTAGCCTCGTCGTTGAAGTCCTTCCTTGCACCGTGCGATGTTCAAAGTCCCCCAGTCGCTCCTCGCTGGCCTTGTTTTTCCGTTCAGTCCCGAAATCATCCCTTGTGACCAACACACACGCACAGACACCATTGTTCGCCGGAAGCAAAGAGTTCATTACTGCTCCTTAAACACGACGAGGTCACCACCGTTTCCCGGACTGGAAAATGACGAAGGCATATTTTTAACTAAAACTTAATAAAAAAAATTAATAAATATTGAACACATAAGTAACAGAAACCCGGACTAAATCATAAGAAAAAAATGAAATAACGAACACACAAATAAAAAAGTAAAGACACAAAGGACTTACACCGGAAGCCACATTTGTTCAATTAACAATGACGTTCAAGTCTGATAAAAAATATTCCTCCTGCGCTAACCATAACCAATATGGTGTGTAAACTATGCGACTTTGAGCAAAGCAGGAATATTTGTGATCATAATCAAATGTCATTGCGAACTCAAAACGTGTGGCTGCCTGCCTAGGTGCTTCATATTACTATTTTTCTGAATTCTATGTTCATTGTTGTGGCTGCTCAGGACCAGGCGGAACTTGGTGGTGCTTTTTCCATTCCGACTTTATTACGGACAGCTTTGTACCCATAGAGAAGCACTAGCTTCTCTACATAATCCCACCCCTTCTCCTTGGAGATACCCTCCGTGTATGCTGTAATTGGAAGAAAAAAAACAATAATCAGCAGATATACACATTATTAGCTACATTGTTTTGTAATAATTCTTCTAAATAGGCCCCTGGCCTAGGACAACACAAGACCTTTTTTTGGGCGATGTAAAGTTTTGACACAAACAATTTGGCCCGCATTTTGCAGAACATACCCTGTAAAACCTTAAAGTGAACCATTACGATTTCGGCATACTTTACATCACCATTGTGCTTCCTATGTGCATGACATTTAAAAGCCAAATCTGCGAACACTTCACAATAATTGATGCGTATTAAGCAGTGTGCTTTATGTGGGGCCTTTAAGTGCAAAGCATCCAAAGTGCGCGTCCGTCTGCATTTGCACAGTATACAGAAGAGGGGAGAATGCGGGCGGACTGCTGTTTTCACTCCTTGCAGCATATAGCTCAAGGATTCTCTAATTTTGCTTATACAGGGCATTTCACCGCACAGAACGTACAAACACAAGCTTGGAGGTCACACACGCAGTCTCAAAAAACGATTACATCGCGTTTCTTTTTTGCACCACAAACGCCGTGAATAAAAGTTCCCAATTGGGTCTGTTTTATACCGCATAGCCACTGTCTATACACAAGTCAACTAGCTCTAAACATACCGCTCAGCACACCACTGCTATGCTGAATCAGATAAGTGTCACACTTGCCGAGCTTGAAGTACAGCCGTGTTCTATACAAAGGTGAACAAGCAATAGTCGACTGCTCAGTACTGGGAACATCATCCAGCAGCTGACTTGCTTTCCTTATCAAATGCCTTGCGAACCAAGTGTGGTAAGTCCTCTGATAAGGAGAGAACGTCACCACAGACGGAACTGAGCCGTTGATACTCGCCTGCTTACCTTCATATGGATCAAGTCTCTGTTTGGTCGAAATAGCCAGTGTGTGTGCAGCACAAACGGCTGTATTGAAATCTCAAGAGGATGAAAGTTCAGAACAGGCTTGGAAGGGTTTCACATTGCAAGTATGCCCATGCAAATTTCACTTTCTGGAACATAAAAATGCATTTCAAATGGTCACTCAAGACAAGCTGCTCTTACACAGCTGTATATATAAGGCAGCTTACCCATCAACAACTTTTGCACACTGCCATGGACTGAACCTCGGCCTTGTCGATGCTAGCTTCTGTTCGGCGAGGGCTGCATTGAGTAGAAAGGTAAAAATGTGCCGTAGATTATGTAAAACAAACAAACAAAAGCAATCCTAGCATGCACAATTCGCTAGAGGTACTGACAAATAAAAGTCAGAGGTTGGGTCAATTATGTTAACGCAATATAATTCAAACGCGTACCAAGAGTGCTGGCAAAATATTTGCTGCCTTCAATCTAGATAAGCTTGTAAATTTACATGCCAAATATTTGTGTTTGTTTTTGCTACTATGTTTGTGTGTTGCTACTAACAAGCGCACCAATGGAAAGGCTTCAGCCATTATTGGGAACACTACATAAAGAAATACAAAATACAGATACAGCACACAGCAATACTGGATGCAATTAGCGACGCACTTCTGTTGGGGTTCTGTGGATATTTTTAGTGAGCCATTTCAAAGTTGCAATGAGTTGCTCGCTGTAGGTGAGCAATTTAGCCAGTGCAGTATGACTGCTCGCCTGGAATCTACAACCTGCACCACGCAGTAGTAATACGCGTGCCAGTACGATGCTTTCTAGATCGAAATGGGCAGGGGTTCGGACTGAACCCAGGATCCCAGGGTTCTGCAGCGCAAGCTTTCGTTCCACGTGCCCCAAATGGTGTGCGCTTGACCGGTCGGCCATCGACCCCCAACGCAAGGCAACGCAATTCACTTCTGTTGTAAACTCAGCGTTCCGCTTACGAATGAAATGCGCAGTTTCTCTGAGGGCTTTCATTCCACGTGAGTGGCAACAGAATTGCCAACGGCCAGCCCATAAATACAGTCTGTGTCAAAAACAATCCTAGCAGCAATAAGTTGCTATTATATTGCTAACCTTACCATGAACAGCCTTGGCAGTCTTTCATGAAGCCAGGACTTCAGCAGAGGAGACTGTCATTTTGTGTCGTCTCAGGTCACTCACATCAGGATGGCGAAAGTGAATGCCAACATCTAATTGAGAAAGGCTGCAGTAAGTACAAAGATGAAAACACAGATTAGAATATATGATAAAAAATATCATGGACCAACTTGAAAAAAGTGCGCAAAAAGACAAGGACAAAAATACAGGAACACGTAGGACGCAGACTGGTGTACATTCACAACTCGATTGATTGTACACAAAAGAAAATAACAGGATGAGAGAAATCAGAAAGGCTATACTCGGAGAATGTGAGCTTCAGGAACCGGGATGTGAGGCAAAGATGTCAGGCAGATTGTTTTACAGACACTCTAGAACTAGCAACAGCCTTTCCATGTAGTAAAGTGGTGAGTTCATTGTGATTGAACATCTTGAAAAATAGTACCCAAAAAAACAAGGAATAAAGGCTAGCAATACATACACTACATACGAGTGCAGACTCCCAACATACATACATTAGAAAAGAAAAAAAAAAGAATGCATTAGGAGCTTTAACAAAAGTTCGAACAGGTCCAAGTGGGCCGTGCTAATTCACCCATATGCATAATACTGTAAAAACAATTTCCTCGGTAGCTCAGGTAACCGACGGATGTGGGGACATCAATGGTTGCCCCATACTACGAATAAGAAAGGCCTAAAATAATTATCTTCTGTTTTTACAGTATCTGCTAATTATTGACGTTTTTCCTAAGGATGACATACACGAGTAGTGTAAACAGTGCATAGGTATGTGACAATCCATCGTAGATTTTAGAGAGAGATTGAGCTCTGTTTATGTACTAGCCATCATCTGTTACATTCACTAACATAAAAATTATGTTTTTTTTTTTTGTTTTTTTTTGTTTTTTTTTTAATCGGCTCTTGCTAACAGGTAAATCAGCCCGTTCCACTTGGGCCTGTGCTCGAGCCCTTCTACATTTATATTTCTTCCTTCTCTGATTTATGCGAGTTCAGTTTGCGCTTGCATGAGGTCTACGTGTTACTCTCCCTGTCTGCTTGATTTTTTTGCGAACTATTTTTCAAGATGTTCCATTAGTACCAGCTCACCACCTTACTACAATCATGCAACAACTAAAAACCATTACAACTTGCACCATTCGCTAAAGGCAATACCAAACGAAAAAACAGGGGTTTGGTGAGGTATGTCTAACACTATATACTTACACTGAAAAAAATATAGATACCAAAAACTGGCGAGACACTACCTTAATTCAGGACATGCTTGTAAATTTCCCTAGACGCTTGTAATAAATACTTGATAGCCTCTAAAAAACAGCAGTAAAAAAGAATAAATGCTTCACCATTTAAAGCAGCCCGAGTGTTTCTGGAGTTGTGAAATTCGTTGCACGTGCGTTGGATCATACAAAACACGTGTACAGCAAATGATAGTTAGAGCTCGACATTTCTCGAGGAATAAGTGCCGGCGTCAAAAATTATTTCGCGGGCACACATTTTTGCGATCGGAAGTGGTATGCTATGCATTAATAACCATGGGGTGAATTCATTGCGGCACCAATTTTTGGCAATTCTTTTCTGATTACGAATCGCGAAAATGAAATCGTTTGGAGACGACTGGGCGGTGGAAGCTACGGGCTTGCTCGATCAATCAATCGCTGCTTTTTGTCGGGTCCAGCTCTCCGCACGCAATGGCGTCGGCGATGGAGGGGCACTGCACCGCGCGCTTCCAGACATTCTAGTTTACCAGTAAACAATACGGCAGAGGGAGGCCTTTGGGGAGGCAATCCTCCCCCATCTGCTTTGAACCCCACCCCCGCACCTCCCGTCTCCCAAAGAGTTCCGCCGCTACTGATGAACCTTGAGCGAGTACAGTCTCTGCATCGAGGAAAAAAGAAGAATAACAGCCTCGCATAACACCATTCGCGCACAATTAATAATACTGGTAAAAGCAAGCAATCTACAGACAATAACAAGCTTTCTGAACGCAGGAAATAAGGTAGCCCTAACGTACAAAGAAACAAACTTACTTCGGTTCCCGTGCCATGATCTTGGCTGTTGAGCCGATTTGACGAAGTTCCACTTCTCACAGTCGCTTCCGTCTTTTTCGGACACGTTTGAAACTAAGGCGGTCGTGAACGTAGGCATTCAAACGCACACGGCCGATACGGCCGGCAAATTGTGCGAAACATAGGCTGTTGATTCGATGAGATTGTTTTCGTATGTTCAAAACGTTTCAAATAAAAGGATAAGCAAACCGCATTATAAAACTCATAAAAGACACAGCAATAATAAATTAATGCAGACGTCATTATTGCCATAATATTATGAATTAGTCCTGAACAAGTAGCAAAATATTAAATACTAAACTAAATGTACAACGGTTCGAAACGAACTCAGCAGACATGTATCCTTCCAGAAAACACACTGGGGTAACCGGGTGACTTTAGCCTAGTTTGCTAACGCGCTATCTTGCAGAGCGTGCGGACGTTGGTTCCAATCCCGGAAACACTCTTTTCTTCATTTGTTTTTTTTTATTAGTTTTTATTATTTTAAATATTTTTTTACGTTTTGTATTAGTTTTTATTACTTTAAATATTTTTTTTCTCGCCTACATGTGTTAGCTTTTTATTATTTCTAATTTTTTTTCGCCTTTTTTTATTAGTTTTTATTATTTAAAATATTTTTCTCACCTTCTTGTATTAGTTTTTGTATTTTTAAATATTTTTTCTCACCTTTCTGTATTAGACTTTATTATTTTAAATATTTTCAATGTTTTTGCAGTCGTCGGCACCATTGTTTAGGGTAATAATCGCGGAGAAGATGAAAACAAAAAGTGCGAGCCTAAGTTTGAATCGTTGCAAAGCACAAACCGTGGCCCTCTTGTTTTGCCGGGATAATTCATAACCGTAGGCAAACAGCACAAGTCCTTTCAAATAAGAAAGCAATGTAATAATAATGAGTATATTGAGAGCAAAATGGGAAAATGTGTAAGTGGTAAAACTGCCACAGTAATGCAGCCGAAGTTTGTCTGAAAGCGGCCATCTTCACTCACTGTCGAATCAAAAATACCGTCATTTTAAGGCAGTAATTTAGCTGAGCTCATAGCGCGCCACGTATTAAGCACATCTCTTAATATTCTGACTTCCGGAAAGTAGTATTTAAATTGTTCTGGTAGATCAGTGCTATACCCCGCGTGCCGCCAGGTTTTATTTATACAGGTTGCGCTCCGCAGTTTTACTTTTTTATTAGGCCTAGACACGTTTTTATGCCTGAGATTCAAGTGCAGCACGGATAATTAAACTAGCTTTCAGAAATGGCATCGTTCAACGTTGTAACAATTATTTTTCGTAGCGTCAAGGGGTCACATTCACAAACCCGGCAATGTGAACATCCACAATGCTGTAATGTTTCTCGCTTGTTTGCGTTAAAAAAAATAAGTTTTTATATTCGCGTTCCTCTGGTACGGTATGTCGTATAACATAAGTTATCAAAGCGACAGATATCGTTTGGCTATGGGAACATTCGAAATATTTCTGTTAGATAATCGGAACTATTACAGAAAGCAGTTGATTCCTGTCTGAAATAGCATATTTTCGCACTCAATTTCGTAGCGTCATAAGCAATAAACACATCTCTTACTTTTCTAGCCTCTGGAAAGTGTTGTTTATTATTGTTTTTGTAACTCAAAACGGGTGCTCAATCATGCCACGTTTTTTTTTCTTCATTTTTAGGCTCCGTTATACCGTTTTTATTTTTTATCATGGCCAAACACTTGCGTATACCACCGGACCTTAAGTATAGTACATAAAATTAAACTAGCTTCCTGAAAAAAGTAATGTTCTGAGTTGCAAAATTTATTTTTCAAGGCGTAGGCGGTCATATTTTCAAATCCTCTGCAGCTAATTTTCTTCACTGTATTGTTTTTTCTTGCGTTTTCGCGATAAAACACGTCAGCCTTGCCATGCTGGGATAAAATACCCTAGCGTCGGCAGTCATTTAGGAAGGATTGATCAACGCAAACATTTTCACTCGCTATCCATGAATTGCCACAGTTTGTCAGAATCTCAATGACTTGACTTCATAGTGAAAAAGGCGAAAAAAATAAAACGATGCCGGTCAGTAAACGGATCTTCCATGACGGGGCTCGCCAGCTTGAACACCAAAGCGCCGATGCCGGCCAGTATTTACATGGAAGTTCAGTGACATGTAAAGTACATGGAACATGAAGTTCCATGTACTTTACATGGAAGTTCAGTCACTGAACTTCCATGTAAATATTGGCCATCAAAGGATATATTAGCTTTCACTTCACAAAATAATTTTAATTTTTGGGATTTTTTTCTGTTCAGATAAATTCTGGATCACGGTTAATATGAAACATACACTTAACGCCAATGTCAAACCTGTCACATTGTTTTTTCTTTCTGTGTTGTCTCAAAATCGTCACTAGCGACGTGTCAGACTAAATGAATACCAGGTTTTCTTTTCCGCCAGCTCTGCATGACAGTCAATTTACCTCGTTTCTTCATACTGGCTACTGCATGTCAGGAACATTGGTGGTTTTGATAGAACCAAATTGGATGGACATCTGAGAATTCGAACTTATTAGTTATTACACTGAAGGCGACAAGTACTGACACATGTAGCGATGTAGGAGTGTGATAGATTTAGAAATAGACTTTTTTTTATTATAAGCACGACTACTGATTCCAACCAAGTATCCTTAATCCTAAAGTTAGATTGAACGGAAATTGTATTACCAGATGTACCACTCGCTGAAAGTAACTCTGTCAAATCGCCACAATATTTCGAGATCCGTCCTCCAATTCATGCATGAGAAAAAATTTTTTTTTTTATTTTTCGGCTAATAATGGTTAAAACCAGTTACCGGTAAATACTTTACGGTTACGCTTACGGTGACGTTTTTTTTTTTTTTTTTTTTTTTAAATTTTAAATAACAACTTTGTTTCTGTTACGGCTACTGAAAATTTTCGTTCCTAAAGGGTTTTCGGTTTCGGTTCCGGTTTAAATACCTGCTTTGCGTACCTATATTGATAAAAGCCCCTGAAATTGCCTGCATGTGCACCATAATAGAATGTTCAGCATGCAGGCATAAACAAGGAGACCGCAGGAAAGCTGTCAAAGATACTGAAATGACACTTTCCGATTGTGTGTGCATCTAGCTGTGGCATCGAATTAGTTCTTGTTTTTGTTTGTTTTCATGTGGAAAAAATTATATAAAAAAAGTTTATTTGACAGTTATCGAGCAATTATTTAAAAAATAATTAAAAGATAACAAAACGTAGTTTAAGCATAATAATGAACAAGTATTGCAGAGTCCATAAAAATGCTAGATGAAATCAGATGGCGATGACTTGCACAAAAATCGCCGTGATGTCGCCTTTTTTGGCGCCGCAGCAGCTGGCTGTCTCCTGCGGTCTGAGTTTTGATCGACGCAGCAGCCCGTACGTACGGTATTGGGATGGATTGTTTGCAACTTGATATTTCAACCATACGCTTGAAAGTCTTCGGCATCAGGCGGCTGATCCGATTTTTTTTCGAACAAGATATGGCAAAGTATGGTTTGTGCAAAGCGGATATTTTCAGTCTAGACTTTGTCCAATTTGTTTTTTAACCGAATTTGACAAGGAATGGGTTGTTCGAACCGCATATTGTGTGTCTGGAATTCCTTCAATTGTACTTTGAACCGGACTCCAAAAATCACGGTTTGTTCGAACCAATTAGGAAAATCACGGTTTGTGTGAACCGGAATTTCACTGTCTAGAATTCCTCCAATTTGACTTTGAAGCGGATTGGGAAAATCACGGTTTGTGCGAACTGGGATCTGTCTGTCCGGAATTCCTCCAATTTGACTTTGAACCGGATTAGGAAATTCACGGTTAGAGCGAACCGGAATTTGCCTGTCCGGAATTCCTCCACTTTGACTTTGAACCGGATTAGGAAAATCACGGTATGAGCGAACCGGAATTCGCCTCTCCGGAATTCCTCCAATTTGACTTTGAACCGGATGTGAAAATTCACGGTTTCTGCGAACCGGAAGCCACCTCTCCGGTTTTTCCTTCCAAAGGTTTATATTCTCTTCGGGAGAGCTTTGTGAAACTACAAAGCATGTGAGCTTCTGTTCTGAATTCAGTTCTTTTTTTACAAATTACGCAGTGTTTTCCGTATAAAGTTTGTGTCATGCAACAATTCTTTGTGCCGTAGAAATGCGATCGGACGATGATAATGCTTGGTGGTGATGTGGTGCAGTCAACAAATATTGGTAGAAGTATGCGAATGTAGAGGCCCAGGAAGCTTTCACGATTTTGACAGCAAATTAAGAGCTTCCGGGCACGCATCTCCGTTTTTTCTAAAGGTATAAAGGCGTAATAGTTTGCGGCAAACAAACTAAACGCAGCAGAGGCTACCGCTATCACAAGGATGGACCTTCTGCGCAGTTATTCGCATAGTGCGCTAGGACATGGCGGTGGCAGAACGGCGACCCTATCTTATCACCCGTCTCATCTCAGGTACAGTGAACTAGAGAGGAGTAGTGAGTCCACATGCTGGCCGGAGAGGTTACTTTTTCTGTGGATGCTACTAGAGGACGCCACCGCCGCCTTCGCTTGAAGTTCTCCGGCCCCTCCGCCTTCGCTCCGTTGATTCATGCAAAGCTCTGTGTGATGACCGCCGTCTTAATTATATTTTTATAAAAATAATATTTCCGGAATCATATGTTTGAAGAGTATAATAAAACTGCCTATTATTCCCGTCGTTCGCTGCTGCTTGTCGTTCTCTAATTGGGAAAGTAGCGCGGTAGCACCTTCCGCCGTTACAAGCGCGCTCACGCAGTCGGTCCAAAGCAGCGCGTTTACGCCGATCCGCTATTCATAACTCCAACGCCCAGTAGGTGGCGGGGCGGTAGTTCCGAGATGGCGGAAGAGACGGGGATATATTCTCCAGGATATCCCGTGCGTTAGCTCGCTGACGCGGTTCAGCGCGATAAAAATGGTCTGTTTGTCTACAAATGCGAAGCGGTTACGGAAAGATCATATTACAGGTGACGGAGATGCTGATGAACGTTACGAAAACGAGCATGCTGATATTTAAAAATTCCAGAAACCTCAAATTGCAAAGCTTTGTGGTGAGCGGGCGCGTTTTATGCACCGGCCACGTTACTGGTTGTGGCAGAATATTTTCGGGGGTGATGAAGGTATGTTTGCGCTTTGCCTGGCCATTAGTGACCTAGAAAGAGAGCCGCCAACGATGACCGTCAAGCTTCGGAAGAGCAGCGTTCACAGTATTGGTGTCTTCGCGGCAGAGCCTCACAACTCGCTGCTGGCCGTCTCGGTTTTAGTGTATTGCAACACGTAATCAAACTGCTCTATGGTTATTGATAGAAAGTTTGTTACTGCAGGCTACCGTGCGGTGTAGCATTACAACCGAAAGCTCGCGCTGCGCCTTTAAAGCACAATTTTCAGTGCGCGCCAGGAGCGTTGCCGTGCTCATCACTCTAAAAAAATATGTTGTAGTCCTTACTACCCGTGTCACATATACGACACTCCAAAACTTCAGTTCGCCGTGCAGCCCACTGACGTCAAACTGACGGCCTCAACTTTTACGAGAGGCTTGATGACGGCGCAATAACGGATATTAAACAGCTAAAGTACGCATCAAAGAACACCAAAAACAAAAACAAAAAAAACAGCGTGGTTTTGCAGGAAAGGCACGAAAACCCCGATTACATTTTTTTTTTTGCAGTCATTTGCATTTGTTTAAGCTGTTTTAATAAGTTGCACAACTCGGCTATCAAGGCGCTCGTGAAATGTGGTAGCGCCGGTTGAACGTCAGTGCGCTGTAGGTCCAACTGAAGTTTTGGAGTGTGGTACGCTCTGAAAAAACTGCCTATTAACATTATCGGCGTGTTTAGGGGTTTTATTTATTGCTCTACCAAAAAGAAATATTTTAATATATCGTACATTTTTGTACCGTGTTATTTGCAACATTGCGGTCCCTCTGGCCAAAACTGCGCGTTGCGAGCTCTCGTCACGAACGGCTGGCTAACACAGACGCGCTTGAAATGCTTCGAACATCTCTTTATTTGCTTTGTAATTACCTGAAAGCAAGTACGGGTGTTCTGTCTTTTTAGAGTGCTTGGAATAAATGGTCATGTTCCTTGTAACAGTCTTAAAACGCGAGCCCATTCCCGATTTGTATTGCTCGACATACCATTGCGCGACGAGTTTTCTTTTACTTATTGCAAAGAATAGATTTTCTGTAAACCGTACTATAGAGTTCTTCATTATTAGCGGGAGCGTTTTCCGTCACGTTGAGCACAGATTGAGCTGGCGGCCATGCACAAGACCAGAAATCCGCAGCGTATGCGATACACGAAAAGTCCCTAATAAAATTACACATACCGGTCCTTCGTGGAACGCTGTTGCAAGGCGGAGCAGAAGAATTCCTATTTTAACGCGCTCACTTTTTTTGTTAAAACGGCTTCACGCATCAAGGCCGACAGTCCCTGCCACCGTTTTCGCACCGCCGCCGCCGCTGCCGTCCCCGCTCCTCTGGTTCTCCGTTCGTCCGCGGGAGGGCGAGCGGCGCGCTGGAGTTGCGAATATTTCGGTGCTTTGGTGAGCGAGTGGCTCTCAATACACGAATTGCGCTATGCGCTTGCTGACGGGAGCGTTCACCAGCTTTGTATTGCACGGTAAAACTGGTGCTCACGACAGATGATAAGTAGCTGATGGCGCGTGAAAAGTGCTGCAACAGCTATTCGCTGTATGTGAGAACCGGCCTTTAAGCTGAGACTAGAAGCTCTGCCTTCAGCGCGAGCTTCCCGCCCTTGCTAACACAACAGGGAACGCGCAGGCACGCGCAACCAAAGCACTGCAAAAGCAGGCGAGCTTGAACTGTTTCGCTGAATCAGACTTGTTATTAAAATTTACTGCAGTTGACGTACTTAAAAACAGTTCAAGGGCTTTAGCAACCAGATACCAGCCCAAACATTGAAAGAACCAAATTAAGTTCCAAAATGTTCCTAACTCTGTTAACGAAGGACATTTTCAAAAAAGAGCCCCTGGACGGTTCCATCTTCAGTGTTCGTGCCTATGGCGCGCGATTTGCTCGCTTTCCAAAGCGACGAACATGCGAGCGTACGGGGGTGAGAAGATCGGACGTGCGGCTGAGGACTTGTAAATATTGGAAGGTGCATGCATTTTGCCAACCTACCCATATCGAGCAGAATACCTGGTAATGCGAGTACACGCGTGCGTTCTCCTTATCTGCATAAAATATTTAAAGTACGCAAATAAGCAAAATAAGCCGTTGAAAAACGTGCGTGCAAAGTATTTCCTTACCTTTTTTTTGTTTTCCTTTGCTCTGAAAAGTTATTTTGCAAACGCTAGCACGTGCACGCTTCTTGGCACTTGCGTAATTTAGAAAATGGTCTTTAATATGTTACTGTTCATACAATAATAGAATTCCTTTATACCTAAATACACCATGGTGCAAGCGTTTTGATGATGGGAAGAAAGAGCAGTCTCGATTATCTTCTAGGAGATTCGAAGAGCACGATTCCTTTCCACAGAAACGTACCCTCAGATAATTACATATAAAAACTGCAAGAACCTTCTGCTACGAGCGAATTTTAATCAATTACCTCTGGGATAGAAAGCACTGAGTGTGGCCGTGGACTTTTGTTTTACAAAATCTCCGCGGTGGAAGACGACCTGAACCCCTTTCAAGTGGAAGTTATTTCATCGCCGCCCCAAATCGTACACACTTCCCGTTTTGCTAACAGAATTTCTTTGTATTTTTTTCTGGCATTTTTAAACAGCTATTTTTTATTATTATTAAAGCTTTGCATTCTTTGGGATTGCTAACCCAGTCTAGTAGCTCCGAAGCACGGCAAATGACCTTGTCTTTCCGCTCCCCTTTCAACGATGACACCGGTGACCGATGTGATATATCCTTTCTGGAGAGACGAATCCCTCAGATCACTCAATATGTCCCAATAAACATGAAGAAAAGAGGCCCGAGCTTCTGGTAGGTCAAAACAGACACGTTTGCGTTGCGGAAAGTGCCTTGCCAAGCATATTGAACCGTGTATTTATGTGTACGTCGGGAGACACGCTTGAGTTTATCTTAAGTTTATCTATTTCTCTTCATTGCCCTAACATCTGGTTTGATGTTAAGAGGATTACAGTGAAAAGAAAATTGCGGGGATTCTGTCAAAAGTAGCAATATATGTTAGCTCTGTTATTCTTGGGGGATGTTTCCTTGTTAGGTCCTCGCCTGCCTATTTTCTGTCTCAGTGGTCTGGTGAACCTTGAATGGGATTAGCAAGGCGGACTAGTGCCCCTAGACACACTAAACTTAGGCACGTGTTCCCCCCACCCTCCCCTTAGCTTGCTTGAATTGTATAAACTCGCGTTTTCTGGTCAATAAAACCCCAGCTGCGTTTGCGATTCGTTGCCTTGTCCATTTTAGAGCGCAGCTCTTAGGGGCCCGTTTCCGGCTTGAGCGGCGTCGCCGTCGGCGTCGCCGTTGGCGTCGCCGTCGCCGTCGGCGTCGGCGTAACCGCGCGGTGCATCATGAGAAATGTCCCATAATGCACCCCGCGAGCCCCCCACCGGGGTCACGTGACCTCGTGGGGGGCACGTGACCCCCCCGAGGTCACGTGACCCCGGTGCATCATGGGAAATGTCCCATAATGCACCGCGCGAGCCCCCCACCGGGGTCACGTGACCTCGGGGGGGGCACGTGACCCCCGAGGTCACGTGACCCCCGAGGTCACGTGACCCCCGAGGTCACGTGACCCCCCGAAGTCACGGGACTCCCCTGAGGTCACGTGAACCCCGCCGATGTCGCGTGACCCCCAATGACGTCATCGTCACTGATGACGTCACCGGAATCCACATCGTCATCGTCATCATCACTGATGACGTCATCATCACTGATGACGTCACCGGCATCCACATCGTCATCGTCATCATCACTGATGACGTCACCGGCATCCACATCGTCATCGTCATCATCACTGATGACGTCACCGGCATCCACATCGTCATCGTCATCATCACTGATGACGTCACCGGCATCCGCATCGTCATCGTCATCATCACTGATGACGTTACCGACATCCGCATCGTCATCGTCATCATCACTGATGACGTCATAAGTGACGTCACTGATGTCGTCACCGGCATCCACATCGTCATCGTCATCGTCACTGATGACGTCACCGGCATCCGCATCGTCATCGTCATCATCACTGATGACGTCATCAGCGACGTCACTGATGACGTCACCGACATTCGCATCGTCATCGTCATCATCACTGGTGAAGTCATCAGTGACGTCACTAATGACGTCATCGGTACCCGCATCGTCATCGTCACTGATGACGTCATCAGTGACGTCAGTGATGACATCATCGGCATTGGGGGTCACGTGACCCCCCCTGGTTAGTTTAACCCCCCCCCAGTGCCCTTCCCTCCTCCTCCTCAAGAGCTGCGCTCTAATTCGGAGTTACAGGGAGTTGTAAGCAGCTTTCACTTTTTCTTTTACTTCAACATCTCAGGGTTCATAATTCTGTAAGAGCAAAATGTTTGCTCCATCAAAATGCAGATGTTCCTTAAATTAAATGAAAGGCCGCGAACTGGGGGTGACCCCGCAACACGCTGGCATGCAGTTCACTGCCGGTGATCAGATTGTTCAGGGAAAGTTGACTACTGCGCCACCGCTATCCTCTGCTTTTTTTCCACGTCTTTGGGTACCTTCGCCCAGACCGGTTTCGCGGCCGAGTGAACCAACTATCCCTCTCTAGGCAACTGTATCTCAGGGGAAGCTCTCCCGTCGCCCAAAACCGATTATACTATCCCTTCAAAACACTTCAGCCTTGATGAGCAATGCAGCCTGCACGCTCACGCGTCCAGCCGCTGGCAAGCACGAAGGCCGATGTGTGCAGAATTCTTGTCCTCTGACGACCGTTTTGGGGAGGGTCACGCTAATCCGGCTTGGGCGTCCCGTCAATAGCACTCAGTTTATTGTTAACATTTTAGGTTACAACAAGTAGCAGTCAGTACGTTCCTGAAGGTATGAAGCCGGCCATGTCACGTCCGCGCAAGCGGTTCCTTGTGTCTGCGGTTATTACTGCGGGGGGACATTTTTTTTACTTTGCCAACGGCTGGAACGCGTACTTTGTCACGTCGAAGGTCGTCTGGACCAGACTTCTGCCTATCTCAAATACTCTACTCAACATACTGTATCTTAAATACTTTTTGGAGTACCTTGGAATTTTACAAATACCATTTATGGAGAGTATTTAATACTCTATTTTAATTACAATTCCGACTATCTTGTACTCATTATCTCCGATACATTTTTGACATTCCGCCATTTTCCGAGTTTCTCGGTATGAAGTGGGGTGGGCGTGGCACGAGCTAACGTGAACATCTTTCGAGCAACCAAATCCTGTTGCTAGCTCCGATTATAGTCAGTTACAGGTTAAGAAGGTAGCGGCAAATGCCCCTCAAAGGGAATCAGATATCCCTCCGCCACCTTTGCATCCAACAGCGTCCCACCGTTTCCGTGACGTCGCGGCCAACGCGCGAGGTCACGGTCTCGCCTTTCTGTACATATTTGCTTTATCTTTCGACTTTGCCTTAGCATTGTGGAAGCCACGAGAGGGAGATTAGAGTTCTCCCCCTCCGATAGAAACAAATACGACTTTCGGGGATTAGCTTCCCCCCCCCCCCCCCCCCCCCCCCCCCCCGTTGGATACAAAGGCTGCTTTCAGGGGCTCGGTTCCCTCTTCGATGAATACAAAGGTCGCTTTCTTAAAAAGTGGGATCGGAGACAAGTGGGAATCCATTGAAGCGGAACAAGGAGCGTTTCCAGTGAACTCTTCTTTCGACTGCGAAGAGATTTGAAACGGGCGCATCACACTTGTGGGAGGAGCTTCTCCTACCTTCTTGACTTGTAACCGACTATAGCTACGGTGACTTTCACTGAGCTCGTGAAAATATCGCTTTTTGGCCGACTGTGACTCATATTTCAGCCCAAAGTTCGTACAATGAAGGTTCTCCCCTCGCCTTCCCAAAGGCGCCTTTTGTCTCTATAGTTTCCCCCCAAAAAAATCCTCAAACCAAACGTGTGATTTTAGGGAAGTAAAGATGCAACCCGTAGGCGCAAGCACACCGGGAAACGACCTACGAGAACAATGCAGACTTAAGTGTCAAAAAATAACAAATAGAAGAAAATGAGCAGTGGACACGCACAAAAAAGTAGACATTTTTGTTTTGCTTTTTGTATATTTGACCCCGCCAAGGCAAAACGTCGAAAGCTTTTTTTTTGTGCTGTTATTTTGGCGCTCTTTGCTCTCACGAACACTGTCTGCAAGGGAACATTGATAAGCAGAGAACAGTACAGGAAACGAACTGCGAGCTGGACGACCTCTCAAGATCCCAACAAAGCGCCCCCTAACGCTGATTGCTGTCTGAACGCAACCTACTTCAAGAAGACGCGAACCCTGCCGTGGCTATTATGTGGGTTCTCTTTGTTATCCATTCACTCATATCCGTGTCCTAAGTTCTTTTATAGTGAACTCCCCGTATAGGAAATATGGATTTTAGTAAAACGGTGCGTCTAAGGTGCGCCGCAGGATCTGATATTCAGAGATGTCACTATTGGCGAAGCGCCCTGACCCGTTTGTTACCCCCACACCTCGGTCTTTACCATCCGCAAGGCCAATGCACATACCCAGAGGCCTTGTGGGCATGTTCGTGTCATCTTTTTTTAATAGAGCGCGGGGCATAGTGTAGTGAAAAAATACCAACAATTAGTGAAGTGACGTTAAGCACCGGATCTCCCCCGAAAGCAGTCGTCAGAGGATGCGAACTTGACCCACTTGGGCTTTTGTGCTCAGCTGGGCAGGGTGCATACTGCATTGTTTATGCAGGCCGGAGTGGTAACACAAAATCCCCTTCTCTCCTTCACCGGAGAACACGAACTCCAGCCGAACGCTGACGCCGCGTTCGGTTAAGTCAGCCGAGCGCTGAGCCATTGTATTTGTTGTTCCCCATCCATCTAGTTCAAAAGTTAACCGCTTGGGGCGCCACGGTCTGATCTCCTCCCCATATGAAAGCGACCTCTTTCTTGTTGTCCCAGAAATGTTTTGTAACATCTATCAGTGATATTGCCACGTGCGTTGCCCAGCGTGGCCGAATGGTTACCGCGCTTGGCTATCGCGCGGGGGCTCCGCGGGTTCAATACCAGAAAGCGGACTTCTGTTTTATTATTATTTCTTCAACTTGAAACTCTGTTAAGTTCAAGAATTTCGTCGTCTGATTGAGTTACGAATGTTCTACGCGCCGAACTTTCTACGCGGAATGTTCCAGAATCCCACGCGCGTACAAAAAGTGCTCCGAGCGGCGGTCCGGAGTCAGTCTCGCCCCAGCGGTCGATCCTGCTGTTTCGCCGACATCGACGCCTGCGACGCTAGCCTTTCTCTCTTTTGTGTTGGGAATAAGTTCGCGCCATTAAGCGTTTAGTTTCTTCAGTTATTAGCCGCCTCATCATTTGACATTCGTGACAATATTTTGCTCTTTATAGTCGGACTGCGTAAAATAGCCCTTCGTTTTTTTTTCCGTTTTGTGTTGTTGCGTGCTAATAAACCATTCTGGTAACCCAGATTTGCGTAGCTGCATACTTGTCGTTGTCAATGACGTCGATACAAATTAATCAATGTGGAAGTATCTTCAAAAGTAACTGAAATAAATTTCTAAGTATTTGAACTCTACTCAAGATACTTTGCAGCAAAAGTAAGTTGAGTAGTATTTTAAATACTTTATGACGCAGGTATTTAGTAACTTAACTGAAATACTTTTATTGAGTACTTTGTCCAACACAGGTCTGGCAGCATTCCTTTTTAGGATTTATCGAAAGATTTCGAAAAATCAGAAGCCGAACCCGATTTACAGGAGCAAAAGACCCGGCGCCCGGCTTCTTCCGTAAGTGACGGAGCAAACGAGAATCAAGATGTTATTTTATGACGTAGGGGCGCGTCACGCGTCACTAGCCAATTGCATGCCGCTGCGGCGATCGCTTCTGGTTTCTTCGCTTCGTTTTCGCGTTCAGAGATTATTTTGGGTCAAACGGTTGTGCTATTTGGACTCAGCAGGCACAAGCACGTCAGAATCAACCATGAACTAATTTTTTTTTTCGAAAAGCTCTTCAGCTTTTCTTTGAAGGGGCCCTGCAAGGACTATTCTATTGGTTTTTAATTTGCACCGAACCTGAGGGCACTGAACGTAGTAACTTAATGAAATGTTTCTTTTGTAGGATTTCGGTTTGTTTTAAAAGTTATAGGCAAAGTAAAATTACAAAAACAAGCAAAAAATAACCTCCTTCATGTCGTCCTTGGTTGTTTGAGTGGCCGTCAACTAGAGGAGGGGTAGTGAGCTCAGCGAGCGCCCACGGCTGCCGCACTCCGTGTCGATGGCGCGAGAGGGCGCCACTAAAGCATGTTTTGGATAAGCTGTATGCAGTGAGCAGCCAGAGCGGCTCTCATTGCATTTGCTTCGCGATTAAACACTAATTCGGCATGACGCTTCATTGGCCACAAACGACAGCAAACACGGGGTAAAGATCAGTTCAGAATGGGAGCGACTTCGCGCTGCCATACCGCGAAACGACCAAACCGCAAGACAAAGCTGCTCGCCGAAGGCCTTCGGAACGCTCGGAGCAGGTCGGATCCTCCAGTCGATACGACCGCAGTGCCGCCGCGTACATCCGGGACCTTTCCGTGTCGACGCCTGACCCCACTACTCCTTTCTTGGATGCGCCGCCTTTTCCACCGCTTGGTGGCGGGTATGTATTCGGTATTCCGTGCTTTATACACTGCATTTGTTTCTTTTCTGATCTAAAAGACTGAACAAAAACTACTTTTATAAATAATTGAAACAGTTCGCGCCACTTATATTTTGTATTTCGACGAAAAAGAAGCTTTTAGCGGCTCTGACCAGTAGTAAGCCCAGGACCAAAGACGTTACATTTTGCGCGCTTTCGGTACCGCGGGTCGCCCCCATAGGTGGAGGAGGTTTCCGCGTCGTGCGGTTAAAATATGACGCAATATTATTTAGTTACTCTCTCCGTGCCCGCTGGCTTGCCCGAACGCCAAAAAACATAAAAACCGCAAAAAAAAAAAAAAAAGGTAGACGCTGAAATATGATTGCAGGGCCCCTTTAAGGCTGAGTCCCTCAAGACAATAATATTGAAATCCGCGCCAAGACATGGTCGGGGAGACTTCACTCCTCGTCACGACACTTTCCAGCAAGCTACAGCCTCTTGCCCGTGACGTGTTCCATGACAAAACCACGGGATGCACGCACCGAGCACGCACCAAGCACGTGGACAGAGACATTTCCATTGGTGGGGGTGGGCCAGTCACATCGCTTAGCCTTTTTCGACCACCACGGCTCGACACGGCTCGCTGTCATGTTCAAGCAGAAAAACGAAAAGAGAGTCCAGCTTTTTTGACGGTGCTGTGAGCCGCTCACGGAACACGCCGAGAGTTTGCATGACCCTTTAACACCCTCCTCCCCCTCCCCCCCCCCCCCGGCCCCCTCCCAGTGTAGTCTGCGGATGGCTCATGAGAAAATATAATCCACCTTGGACCACCCGTATACACGCCGCTTCGCGGCGCCCTGCCGGCTGCCCAAGTCGCTCCGCTGTCCCCCACTGCACTGCGGTTGCTAGGTGTTGCTCTATAGCCAGCCAGTCCTTTGCTGCCGCCGCCCTTCATGCACACGCTAAGGGACCTGACTTTGCTTTCACCAGGGAGAAGGGTTTTCGGGAACGTCTATTCCGCGGAAAAGTGCTCAGAGGCTGCATTCACGATGCTTTCTTTTAGAAAACCGCTGCGTGAAATGCAAACTCATTTCTTCGAGAATCAGCGTAACTGGAGCACCAATTTCGGCCCCTTTTTTTTCTTCAAGAAAGTAACTTTTGTAACCCACGTTTCGTATTGCAAGCACTTGAAAAATCTATTTTACAATCTATGGCATTCTATGCTCTGATTCGAACAACTCTGGTTTTAACTTCAATGTATCGAGCCTTTGAAAGCCAGTATTGACTGCCAACCATCATGACAAATTTAAGAAAGTGCATAATATATATTGAGACAACCAAAAAAATCAGCGTAATTATTTTTTATATAATATAATACTAACTTCCGATAATATAATTTTTACCTTTAAGAAAAACACTAAAGTGAAAAGCAAAGTTTCTTTTTTTTTTATAAAGGTAAGAACTGGGACACGTAATTTTTCCGTAACTTTTGCATGAAAAAGAAAGTAGATTATTTACGCCGTTAGACGCAATCATAGAGTTATTACAATAAACGCTAGAGGCTCGCCTGGCGCTAGTGTCTACGGGACTTCATGTTGCAAATTGAAGTAGCCAGCATGCAGTCTACATTTCCAGCCTCCCTGTGTATTCCTATGCGAAAACGCGCGTGAATTTTGTCTCTTCGCCGAAAAATAACATGAATAACTTTTGTCATTTCGGTTGTACCCGACAGTATGTACCTTTATTGGTATTGTGAAGGTGTAATTGCTTTAGTTACAGCATTTTTCTTTACCACTGAACGCTGTTAAACTTCGCTCTATTTCAGGCCCAAACCTCTGATGCAAGGAAGGTATGTAAAAACGAGCGACGATTCTAAGCAAACTAACGATCGAAAGGAATGTAGAGTGTGTTCAAAGTTTGGTACCATTTCGGTGGTGCTTATATAATGTTAATATGCCCGTCCTGTCATTGGATGAAAATGTCTCCGTCGTGCATCTTTACGATCGGTTAAAAAAACATTCGAAAGCAAAAAAAAAAAATAAAGCACGTGAGCTACGAAAGGTATCTCTTATTATTATTTCCTTTGTCGGGCAGTTTTTATCGGGCACCTGCTCTCTGGCTCCCCCTATTTGCAAAGATTTGGAGCGTGCGGCTGATAGGTGATGATTTGAACCGAGAACAAGCATCTTCGCAGATATTCATGAGGAGAAAGAATAAAGCAGCACTTATTTATTGCAAATCGAATTATAGTACGTGGCTTTGAATTAATTTTGATCATCTGCTTGCACAAGAAGTTACTTATTCAGTGTTACTGCGTAGTTCTTGCCGTCTCTCTTGGTTTTCCACATGTCCTTCCTTCGTTTGGCACGTATATTCCCCATCCTGGAAAGCGTCGATGCCGTGTTCGAGCTAACAGTGTCCGACAGTGCACATAAATACACGTACGAAGCGGTTTTAGCACCGTTTTTCATGCCACGAATTTCAAATAAAATGCTGTAACTGACCAATTATTTCGCCTGCATGACTGAGAAATGTTCCAATGTGCCTAGTACGTACAAATTAGTCGTGATATTTGCTCTTATAATCGAGCGCAGAGAGAAAATGCGCTCGCTTTTTCCCATAGAAATGCATTACCGGAAGTCAATTTCTGACTGCTTGCTGTCGGCTTCAAAATGCAACAGCACACTAGCGCCACCTGAACCTCTAGCGTTTATTGTAATAACTCTATGGACGCAATTTAGGTGGAGGTCACGGCCCGTTCTAAGACCCACCCACAGATCAGTAGCCACACCCATTACTACTGGATTGGCTTGGCTGCTCGGCTGAAGATGCTTGGAAGCATATTGTCTTCATTTTCCCTACATCCGGTGCGACTAGTCTGGCGTCTGACAACGCCTGCTAGTTGTCTGAGCAGACGCGCGGGAGCCTCCGGCACCATCTGCTATTTAGCCATAGTCTATCGTCGTCTGCCATGGCCGTAGGACGCGGACATGAACGCTGCCCGGCGGCTTTCGTTTTCGGCTTCGTCCGTCTGCTATTCCGCCCGTATAAAAGCTTTTAGAACGTTCGCAAGGCTCGACCATGACAGCGACGTTCTAGCGTTCCATCATGCACGGGTGACGGTCCAATACAAGCGCCTGTCAGCGCCCGTCGATGTGTGGTAGAAAGCGACTGAGAGGACAAAAAATAGCAGCAAAATAAATATGCAGTCGTTACAACTTTTATGTTCTTGTTATTTTTTTTTTTTTGCATGGCATCCTCGAGATAAGGTATGAAAGCGTTATGACGCATGATTAAAACGTGACCTAAAATAGGCCATAGGCAAAATGCATGCCAGCTATTATCATCATGCCATTTGGAGCCGGCATATTGGAGAACTTTTCCCACCTTCCAGCTGCGGACGAGGGGCATCTGAATTTAGCTCTGTTTTTATGATATTAGGACAACGTATTTGTGCGGTCAGTTAGTTGCTGTTGATTTTTTGTTCAAAAACGAAAAGAAAGACGTCCGCGAAGTTCTCGATAAGGAGTTGCTAGCAACGAGGTTGCAAGAATCGTCACTCAAGCAGTGAACTGGTCCATCCAGGTGAGTGAACGGTCCTTAATGAAGACGTGGTGTGAAGGATTTGTACCGGACTTGCAGCCCGTGATCCAGAGCCGGATCAAGGTACGGGCTAAGGGTGTTGCAGCCCATGGCCCCCGACTCCGAAGAAGCCCCATGCAGTGCATCGTAAATTGAACTCTGGGCCTCCCAATGTCCGGTCGGGTGTGCTAACCTCTACACAACTCCACCTTGGCTTTCTGGCGTTTCTTACCTGTCTTACTAATGCACAAGAAACAAAATGTATCCAGTCGGAGGTGTGCTGGAAACACACGCCGCCGCGTGGAACGCGGTACGACGCTTAGTGTCACTTGTTATGTGCTCGTTTGTGCTCCAGAAATCCTGCCACTGTTTGTCTCGCCCCGTGTACATGTAGTATTCTTTGTTTGTGAGCTTTAGAGACACGGTATCATCATCATCTGCGAGAATCAAGAGCCACGTTATTGAATATACAACACGGGCACTTCACACCATCGTACGTGGTCTCCGAGGAGGATATAAACGAATATGTGCAGATGAATGAACCGTACTTAATCCAATTAATCAAAGAATTAAAGTTTTCAGGAACCCGCCGAAAGCCAAAAATCGGCGGAGCCAGGATTTGAACTTTGGGCCTCCCAATGTCCGGTCGGGTTTGCTAACCTATTGATTCTCGCAGATGATTCTGATACCGTGACTCTAAAGCTCATAAACAAAGAATACTACATGTACACGGGGCGAGACAAACAGGGGGGGGATTTCTGGAGCGCAAACGAGCACGTACCACGTGACACTAAGCGTCGTACCGCGTTCCACGCGGCGGCGTGTGTTTCCAGAACACCTCCGATTGGATACATTTCGTTTCTTGTGCATTAATAAGACAGGTAGGAAACACCAGAAAGCCAAGGTGGAGTTGTGTAGAGGTTAGCCAACACCACCTAGACAGAAGGCCTCCACACGCGTCATAGTCAGATCGATCGAGGCGAGAGATTGGGCACGAGTGCTGCGTCAGTGTTCGGCTGCGGCTCATGGCCAATCAGCGCGTCGAAGGTCGGGCTCGGGTCCAGTAGCCGACCGAGCGCGATCCGACTGTGATGACGTTTCATGGAAGAAGAGGAAACCATGCGGAGGCCTTCTGTCTAGGTGGTGTTGGGTTAGCACACCCGACCGGACATTGGGAGGCCCAGAGTTCAAATCCTGGCTCCGCCGATTTTTGGCTTTCGGCGGGTTCCTGAAAACATTGATTCTTTGATTAATTGGATTAAGTACGGTTCATTCATCTGCACATCTTCGTTTATATATATATAGAGAGAGAGAGATAAAGAAAATATACCGTAGGATGCCGAAGACTATAAAGTAATGAAGTCGCACTTCGAAACGTTGTTGGAGTTTTAAAGCATTTAGTGAGTCGATGTTTCGGCCTGAGACAGGTCTTCTTCAAGACTGGTTGCCAGTGTCGGTTAGAGAGTTCTTTTCGGTTTCTACACCCCGGCCACGTCATCTGTCAGATCACGTATAAAAATGCCCAAGTAAGTACGTGGGCCAAACCAGCACACCTTTCCGATTGAGGTTTAACAATCACAGGGCGCATGTAAATTCATTTCCCAAACTCCCACTTTCAAAACATGGCTTTACCCAAACACACGTTTGAAAAACTGGACGTTACATTTTTACAATCCAAATTTCAAGAGCAACCGAGATCACGAGCAGAAAGAATCATATCTTATTTACAAATTTAATTCAATTCGCGCCGGTATTAATGAAGATCCAGGTATAATGTCATCTATGCATGCAATCGACCTTGATCCCCCTGCAGCGGAGTGACTGCAGCTAATTCAATCTCATTCGTTCAACCCTTTAATTTTTTCGTGTACCTTTCTGTATAACCTGTCGATGAGTCAACGGATCATGACCTTCAACAGGCATCTTCCACCTGTTTCTCCTTGTTGAATGTTCTGGGACCATGGTTAACACTGTTATAATTACGTTTTTTTTTCGTGTGCAGGAGATTTGTTTATGCGCTTTGGCCGAGCGCTGCTTGATTTACTGTGTGCGCTTTCTTTAGGCTTTTTTTCAATGCAGGTGAAATGTCTGTGCGCTTTGGCGTTGATTTTCTCTGTGTGCTTATTTCACCCTTTCTTTCTCTATGCCGGGTTTTTTCTATGTTTTTTCTATGGGTTTTGTTGTTATTGACTGTGTGCGCTTATTACATTCCTGCCTTTTTTGTGACTGTGCTTTGTTTGGTTTTGCGTCCCTCCGTGGCGTGCGTTGCAGGCCATCTGGGCCAATTCAACTATGGGAACGTTACTGCGCCCTCCGCACGTGACGTTCCTGGGGTCACAAAATCTGACGTGGCCTTTGGTTGGCTCCAATGGCTGGCGGCGTCTGCTGCGGCCGTGCGTGGAGTGGGGGGGGGGGGGGGGGGGGGGGGTGTACAGCAGCGGTTCTTTTGCTTGGGCTCTTTTACTTGGGCATTTCTACACGTGATCTGACAGGTGACGTGGACGGGGTGTGGAAACCGAAATCAACTCTGTAACCGACTCTGGCAACCAGTCTTGAAGAAGGCCTATCTCAGGCCGAAACGTCGACTCACTAAATGCTTTAAAACTCCAACAACGGTTCAAAGTGCGACTTCATTACTGTATATATATATATATATATATATATATATATATATATATATATATATATATATATATATATACCTATATATATTGCAAATCAAAATTGGAAGAACAAAATTTATATTTTCCATTATAAGATTTTTGGAAATATTCCAGCAGTATTCAAGAAGAGAGGCATGCCAAAGATAATGACACTGCAAGTGAAACCGAAGGCACACTCTAGCGCCGAGCTTCTTTTCCTCATTGGTCTTCGGCATATGGTGAATTCCGCTCGCAGATCTCGAGCGCTCCAAAAGCGCTTTAATTGAAGCGCACATATTCCGCTCGCCGATCTGGCTCAAGTTGGTCATCTTCAGCTCATAGACCTCGAGCACCGCCCGCCCCGTGAAGTGCCTCCAACCCCACCGACCATGATCCGCGAGATTTCAGAGATCTACACGGAAGTTGACAGAAGCGCGCTACGTCTTTTGTTTTAACTCGGCGGTGCGCATGGGCGACGTGTCGCCGGACCGCCGTCAAGTTCGATGTGTTCGGATGCGTCAACTGTTTAAGCCGGATGTTAAGGGCTAGAACTCTTCTACCTCGCGTAGACAAGTGATGCAAAGCCGTTCCTGGATCGTGGGAAATCGCAAGGACTGACATCTGTAATCGGAAGTAGGGAGACGCAAGTTTAGGCCTGTTCATTTTGCCACTACTGATTGTTTACTTTTTCACACTGCATGCTACCGGCGTTTTCTCGTGCAATAAAGCAAGAACAAATTAGGCAATCACGGTGCAATTGATGGTTTGTAACCTCTTTTTGTTCATTAAAGTTGTACCAGCAATCTGAACTCCAGTCACGGAAATCGCTGTGTGTTCCCCGCCACTTCGAGGCTGCCGAAAGGTTTGTGAGGGTGGCGAACGCGAACGTCTTCCTCGTTATGTGTGACAAGGGCTTCGTGATACGAATATTTTCGCCCGACCCATGTCGCGTGTTATTCCTGCAGCTAAGCTGTTACAGTTGTCACTGGTCGTCGGCAAGATCACTCGGCTGAGGCGTTGGTCGGCTTGTGAAGTTCAAGCAGCGGTCATTTTGAACTGCCGACCGGGTCGGTGGGTCGCTCTAAAAATGCGTGTCCATCTTCCGCTCGTCGCTTCGGAGCGGGTCCTACGGAGCGGAAGTTTCCCTCCCTCGCGGATTTCGGAAAGCGCTCAGGATCTACCTGAAGAAATGCCATGAGCTCTCCGGAAAATAGTTGCACATATGGTAGCATGTCTTTAGATTCCCCAAGGAAAAATAAAGAAAAGGGATGCTGCAGTACAAACAACGAATGGACGTCGTTCTTAGTTACTGGGTGTTGCGATAGGCCTTGGCGAAGGTCATGTCCTTCCTTCGCCTTCCCTTCTTTTCCACCCGGCGGGGTTTGGCCTTCGCATTTAGGATCGGCGACCGGCCGTCTGAGCCGTTGTTGACAGAACACGTCGCCCGGCGCCGCGTGGACGCCGCCACACCTGGGAGCGGAGCTGAGCCGGACTCTTCTCTCTGGCTGCGGGCGTCAGTCCATCCAGGAACCAGCTGCCCTACCGGGAGAGGATTCCGGGGGACGACGCCGGCGGCGGACTTCCGGCCGAGTACGTTCGGCTCAAGTTTTCGTCCGGCGCCACTTGCGGATTATCCCGCTAAACCTTTCCCGAGCCACGACGCCGCATAATGAGGGGATCATCTCCATCACGGTCAACGTCTCACGAGCTGACAGCGGACCCTTCGTCACCAACTCCTGGCGCGGCTTATCGAGGTCAAGAATGCCCCGGCGCCGGATTGGGAAGCCCGTCCGACGCTGCAGTATGTGCGTGTATGTGTGTGCGCGCTCGAGAGGATGAGTAGGGGCGGGGCCTGAACATGACGTTCGTTGCCAGTTCGGCCACCATTGGCTGCCAACCGCTGGAAAATCAACAGCGACTGTATAAAAAGAGCAAACGAGAGGCCGCAAGGTGTGCTCTCCGACGAACAAGAAACTTCTGTACATATGTAATTAAACAGAGTTTATCGCGAGACACCCTCCCGTCTCCTGATGTCCCTGCCTGGAGTCGGCCTGCGGTTCCTGTCCTCGCCTGGGCCTGGCTGAGGCTGCCTGGGGTACTCCTCGGTCACAACAACTGGTTGGCAGCGGCGGGATGACGTGCCTGCTCATGGTTCCTGGTACGGGTGAGTGCTTTGCAATTTTCCCTTGATTTGCCAGACCTTTTGCTCAGTGTTAGGTACGCGAGTAGAAGGCTGCCCTTTCGGCTCAGAAAACGCGAAGTTCACGCTGACTGAGTTAGATAGGGGAGGGAGATTGCGACACTCGGGATCATGGAAGTCAGTAAGCTACGCATTCCTGAGTTGGTGGCGGTATGCAAGGAGCTTGGTATAAGCGTGGGGCAGGCAAAGCGAAGGAAGCCGATCATGGAGCTACTTCGCGAAAAGGAAGTGTCCGACGTAGAGCTTCAGGAGGCTTGGGAGCTGATTCGGGAGCGGGACGAAAGAGCGAAGGCTGAAAAGCAGGAGCGGGACGAAAGAACGAAGGCTGAAAAGCGGGAGCGGGACCAAAGAGCGAAGGCTGAAAAGCAGGAGCGGGACGAAAAGCGCGAACGTGAACGCGAGAAGCGGATTCGTGAATTGGCGGAGAAAAGGCTCGAGATTGAAACGTTGATGCAGGAAGTTCGGTCTCAAAGAAGAACGGTAGTAGTAGAGGTCACAGACTCGAAGTACCTAGCAGCGACATTTCCTCACTGGTTCACGTACGAGGGTGATCCGAAGCCACGAGAAAAAGACCTTGTGTCCAGGAGGGAAAGAGCGGTTGCACTAAGCGGAGCTACAACGCGTCAGGTAGCGGCAGAGACGGTGGGTCAGAAAGAAAAGGTTGAAGAGGAAGAGTTCAATTTAACCGACGACCAGGGTCTTCGTGCCGACGGGACTACCGACGCCGTTCCGCACAACGCCGACTCCAGACCTGAAGCGCTGGAAGTTGGAGGGGATCCCGCCGAAGGAAGAGAAGAGGCCTCTCAAGCATCTGACGTCTGCTTCCTGGGGGACGAAGACAAGGCCAGCATGGTGATGCCGCCGCGGAAGTCTATCCAACTCGAGGAAAGCAACGTGGAGACGTCAGCGGATGGGGAGGCGGAGCAGGAAGTGGGTCGTCCTGGCCGTCCCCCGTGGAACTCCGAGACCAAGCCGGGGCTGGACGAGCGAGACCAGAGTTAAGGGTGCTCAGAATAAGCGTCCTGTTCGAGCCGTCCTTCTGGAAAGAAGGAACAGAAGAGGAAGCAGCGCAGGGTCAGTGTTTTCCGTCCTGCTCCGAACGATTCTGATCAGCAACGTCAACGGAGGCGCGACCCGTCGAGCCAGAAGCAGAAGTCGTCCAGGCCGGAAAGGGGGAAGCGCGGAGGCAGCCATCCCAAGGATCCATCAGCCGGCGGCGGCTGCAAGAGAAAGGGATCCAAGGGGAGCGCGGAGAGAACCAGGCTGGATGAGGAAAATCCGGAGCAGGGTCCCTCGAAAACCTCGTCTCCATCGCAGAACGACATCGGGTGTCCGTCCAGACGGAAAAGACATAGGAGGAAGAGGCAGCCCGAGATCAGCGTTCTCCGTCCTGGTGCGGACATTTCTGATGAAGGGCAGTTTTGAGAATCTGTCGAAGGCGAGTCTCGCAGAAGGGAGCTGTCGTCGAGACTGGGACACAGAAATCCCGCGGATATTCATCCCAAGGAAGTATTTACGACAGCAGCTGCGAAAGCAAGGGGCTTGGCTGCGACAAGGAAGAGTTAAGTCTGGGCAAGCGAGAGGATCCGAAGCGCAGGCGGTCCGAGAGGTCATCCCGATTATGGCACGGCAAGTCTGATGGCGACAATTCAGGCGCCGACATGAGCGGGCCGTTCACTCAAAAGAGACACAAGAAGAGAAGGCTGCGCAGGGTCGGTGCCTTCCAATCCGGCCCGGCCCCATCCAATCAACAACGTCACCAAAAGCTGAAGAGGAGCAACTCCAGAAAGAGAAAGCCGTCGTCTGGGCTGGGAGACGGAAATCGTGAAGATATCCACCCCAAGAAAGCACCAACCGACAGCGGCTGGAGGAGCAAGGAGCACAGCGGTGACGCTAGGAAGCCAAAGCTGAAAAAGCAAAAAGGTTCGAAGCAGCGGCGCTTTAAGAGGCTCAGTGCGCGCAACTCCAGAAAGTTCTCTTCGAGACCGGAAGAAAGCAAACGCCAGAACACCTATCACAAGGAGCCATCGATCCAGACCAGAAGTGCGAGCAACGGGCCTGGAGGCGACACCAGCAAATCTACACTAGATGCGGAAATGAGGAGACAGAGCCGCTCGGACGAGAAGAACGAGGGCTGCGAGGAGTCACCCAGCGTAAGGAAGCCGAGAGTCAAGCCGTCACATTTGTCTCATGCTTCCACGACGAGAAGAGATGATCAACATAATGCAGGAACCTTGCTGGACAAATCCTCAATCTCGTCCAAGTACCTCGGGTCCTATGAGTACGTGCTCGCCTCGCAGCTTGTTCTTCAGCGGGAGATTAAGTCAGATGCGGAAATCAAGTCAGAACTTTCTGACTGTGGCTTTGAGGAAACTTTCGAGTCTGGGGACCAGGGCTTTTCTGGTGAGAGTGGCACCGAGAACAGACTGGGTGTAGGTTAGAGCGCAAGTTCTCGCCAGTGAAAGCAGACGAGGCAGAGGCCGCCAGAAAAGGGGAAGGCTTAATTTGAATGTCTTTTCCTGAAGTCGGCTTAGCAAGTGGTATGAACAGCTTTTTTTTTTTTCGGGAGTCTGAATTTTGCATGTTGTTCGACTTCAATTCGTTGTGTCGGCGATAGAGTTGTTTTAAAGCGGCTTTATCCTCGGTATAGTTTGCCTTATGGAGGAGGTGCTTGAATTTAATAGGGATATGTCCTATGTAAGTTACGTAACGGTACGTAATGTGTTCTTTTCACGGGAGTCCGTTTTCGCGTTTTGTTGAGCCGCTGTGCGATGTGTTAGCAAGCTCTAAAGTTTATCTCGATTCACGGTAGTAAGCCTTCGAGGCGAGGTAAAAAGGGGCACAGCTAAAAGAGGAACGCTGATTATCTAAGCCGGGGCTTCTAAGACGTGAACGAGCTCCATGATCGGATTGTACAAATTTGTAAAGTTTTTTTGTTTGTTTCAAATCCTTGGAAAGGGTCATCTTGATTTTGTGATTGTGTTTTTATGTCAAAGCACGCTACCATAACTTTTGTTTCTGTTTGCCTGGTTTGGGGCATGGTTTACTTAAAAGGGCTTATTGACAGCCTGAGCTCGAGTATCGAGTGAGGGAGATTTTAGGTAGTAGGTGGAGGGGGGTTGTCTTTATTTTTTTGGTCTGGCGGATCGGGGGAGGAAAGCGAAGCACTTGTCGCTACTGGGATCGTGACTTGCTGTGTTTGTCTCGCCCACGCCTTCCTCTTGTGACCTGAGTTGAGGTCCCCCACTCCAGAGATTTGGGCCCGACCCTCGCCTATGTCTCAAGGCAGGAGATGATCACCGGACCCTCTCCCAAGAAAGCGAGGCACTCATCGAGTCAGCGCAGCAGTGTGGGACTGCTGCCCTCCTGATGAGCTCAGTGGCGGCGGAGGTGTTGTTGCGATAGGCCTTGGCGAAGGTCACGTCCTTCCTTCGTCTTCCCTTCTTTTCCACCCGGCGGGGTTTGGCCTTCGCATTTAGGATCGGCGATCGGCCGTCTGAGCCGTTGTTGACAGAACACGTCGCCCGGCGCCGCGTGGACGCCGCCACACCTGGGAGCGGAGCTGAGCCGGACTCTTCTTTCTGGCTGCGGGGGTCAGTCCATCCAGGAACCAGCTGCCCTACCGGGAGAGGATTCCGGGGACAACGCCGGCGGCGGGACTTCCGGCCGAGTACGTTCGGCTCAAGTTTTCGTCCGGCGCCACTTGCGGATTATCCCGCTAAACCTTTCCCGAGCCACGACGCCGCATAATGAGGGGATCATCTCCATCACGGTCAACGTCTCACGAGCTGACAGCGGACCCTTCGTCACCAACTCCTGGCGCGGCTTATCGAGGTCAAGAATGCCCCGGCGCCGGATTGGGAAGCCCGTCCGACGCTGCAGTATGTGCGTGTATGTGTGTGCGCGCTCGAGAGGATGAGTGGGGGCGGGGCCTGAACATAACGTTCGTTGGCAGTTCGGCCACCATTGGCTGCCAACCGCTGGAAAATCAACAGCGACTGTATAAAAAGAGCAAACGAGAGGCCGCAAGGTGTGCTCTCCGACGAACAAGAAACTTCTGTACATATGTAATTAAACAGAGTTTATCGCGAGACACCCTCCCGTCTCCTGATGTCCCTGCCTAGAGTCGGCCTGCGGTTCCTGTCCTCGCCTGGCCCTGCCTGAGGCTGCCTGGGGAACTGCTCGGTCACAACATGGGCTTTGTGTTTCTGCTTCTGAATGACCGATTTTATTGAACTAGAGAGTGCAAGTAGAATTTAGTCAACCAGATCACTCTATTCGCCTGAACCAGTCCCATATTATTGCTTAGGTATGAGTCTTGAAAACTCGTTATACGACCAGGCCTGGTATTTCCCGTGGGACAGCTCCTTGGAATTTGCAAAAATGCCAGGTCACAGGCATGTAAGTAGAGCATCTAAGAGAAAAGCAAAGTTGAAGAAAAGAAGGAAAGTAAAAAAAGCTGCCAATATTGACGCAGTATTTAAAACCTGCTGCCCCAAGACATTCCCAAATAAAACCCTATCATTTGGATAACCAGAAAGTCTAAATACTGACAACCGGGGACAATCCATCGATCAGGCCAGAGAAACTAGCGAAGAGTCTATCCCGTCTCCTCTATCCTGCCCGGTCAATGGTGCGTGTGAGCATCTGCCACGAAGCACCTAGCAACCCGCCATTCCCACGGAGAACAATCTCAAGGAGCCCCCCCCCCCCCCCCCCCCCCCCAACTGAGTGCTCAACAGTGTTCCCCAGGCCTGCACGCAACTGCATCGGAGGCGGTTGCTGACCATGGAAGTGGAAATGTCTCAAGCACACTTGCATCATCTTCCACCGAATCCAATCAGCACTGTGATGGTTGGTCCACCACGAAGCCAAAGAAAAAAAAAACGTTGAGGAGAAGAGATGCGCGTTAGATAAATTGAAAGCATTTTCCCTACGTTTCCATTGCTCATAGAATGTACCTGTGCATCTCCGTATTAAACGGCGAGAGCGAACGATCCTTTTCAAAACTCCACTTGATTTTAAATTGCCTTCGCTCCACTCTCTGCGATGGTAAACTTGAATTCTCTCACCATAATGTGTATCAATAGGGACCTTTTGCGTAAAATATCTTTCGATGAAACAATCTAGGAATTTTTAATCTTGAAGAAAAGGAAGCTGCCGCTTTAATATGTTGTTTGTTTGCGTTCCTTTGTTTTGTGAGTTCTTTTCATTCTGTTTTACGGCACTTGAAACGTGTGTAACAAACACTTTCTCTTTATTCTCGCTTTTTCTTATTCGTTAAATTGCCCGTGCGTTTACTTTCCCGCAGAACACCGGGAAAGCCGATGGCTGCGATCTACGAGGTGAACTCGGTTAATTACAAACCGAAAAATATAAAATTACGATAATAAAATCAGCGTTGTGGCACTTGTAAGCATGCGAAATGTCATGCTTAATGTCATTTCAAAGACATTATTTTTATGTCTCTGCATATATTTGACCTCTTCCTTCGCCGAGTTCTTCCCGATTCACTCTGCTCTGCAAGGAAGCGAACGCATGTGTTAAGGGGTGTATTATACAACTAAAAGTGATGGTTTTCTCTATGGGTATTACTTCCCTTGGAATGAAATAAAACAAAAAATGGACACACAAGATTGTATTCTGTATGATATTTATTGTATATATTGTATGGTTAAAAACTTCATTGTAAATATGCGTATAATATATTGCGCTAACTTTGTGCATTCGAAGCCTGGACGTTTTAATAAAGTAATTTCTTTTATTATTTTTTTGCTGACTTTTTTGTTTTTTTATCAACATTATTATCATCATAGTCGTCGTCATCATTATCATCATCATCATCATCTTGATCCTAGCTTTCGGGGCCCTGGTCAGCATTAATCCAGGGCCCCAAAATCTCTTTATCCGGCCCTGCCGTGATCATATTTTAGATCTACGAATCCCACTTTGTCGTGACCATTGTCTCTCGGGCGAAACCATCGCGACGGGAGCCCCCAATATGGCGGAAATTTGATAACAAATCCAAAATTCACTAGATGGCGTTTTTTGTTTTTTTTGCACAAGATCACAGTTCGCAGTCTTATCGCGCGTAGTTCGGCTTGAAGCGCACGACGTGGACGACTTCCGGTCGTGGAGGGCGCGTGATGCAGTCCGTGTTCCGTCGGGCATCACCTCGTAGTTCAGATCCCCGAGTCGACGAAGTACTTTGGAGGGTCCGAAGTAGCGCTTCAGGAGTTTCTCGCTGAGACCACCGCGGCGGATCGGTGTCCACACCCACACCCTGTCTCCGGGATGGAAGTGGACGTCCCGACGACGAAGGTTGTAGCGGCCAGTGTCGACACGTTGTTGGGCTTGAATACGGTGTCTGGCGAGCTGGCGGACTTCTTCTGCCCGTTGGGCAACCACCTGGGAGTCGTCTCTTCTGTCAACAGTCTGTTCGTGGGGTAACATCGCGTCCAGCATTGTCGTTACTTTGCGACCATGATCCAGTTGAAAGGGTGTCACCCCGGTGGTCTCTTGCACGGCCGTGTTGTAGGCAAATGTGACGTACGGCAACACCTCGTCCCATATCGTGTGCTCCACGTCGACGTACATGGAGATCATGTCGGCAATGGTCTTGTTGAGTCTCTCCGTCAGTTCGTTGGTCTGCGGGTGGTACGCCGTTGTGCGCGGATGGTTGGTGTGGCTGAGACGGAGGATTTCCTGCGTTAGCTGGGCCATGAAAGATGATCAACGGTCTGAGATCAGAACTTCGGGAGCGCCGTGCCGGAGAACGATGGACTCGATAAAAAACTTGGCGACTTCCACAGCAGTCCCTGCAGAAGGGCTTTCGTTTCGGCTTACCGTGTGAGATAATCGGTGGTGACGATAATCCATCTGTTTCTTTGCGTCGATGGTGGAAAAGGACCAAGTAGATCCATTCCGATCTGCTGGAACGGTGCGGTCGGGGGAGCAATCGGCTGCAGGAGCCCTGCCGGCTTCGTCGGTGGTTTCTTGCGTCGCTGGCACTCGTGGCATGATCGTGTGTAGAGGTGAACGGTCTTCGGCAACTTGGGCCAGCAATACCTTTCACGAATTGGGGCCAGCGTACGGCTGTAACTAAGGTGTCCGGACGTCGGGTCGTCGTGGAAGGCTTGGTAGATCTCCGCTCTAAGGTCGGTAGGGATTACCAGCAGCCGTGGCGAGCTGTTGTCTCCGAAGTTCTCCTTGTGAAGCACACCTTGTCGGAGGACGAATGTCGACAGGGCTCTCGAGAAGACACGGGGGATAGTCCCCCTCGTCCTTCGAGGTGCTCGATTAGAGCGCGCAAATCAGGATCGTCTCTTTGACGTCGTGCCATGTCGTCGGTATTCACTGCGCCTAGGAAGCACTCGTCGTCATCGTCGTCGCTGCTGCCGGAAGGCGTTTCGACGGGGGCTCTGGACAGGCAGTCGGCGTCGCTATGCTTGCGGCCTGACTTGTAGACCACAGTCATGTCGAACCCCTGTAGTCGGAGACTCCATCGAGCGAGGCGTCCTGACGGGTCCTTGAGGTTCGCAAGCCAGCAGAGCGAGTGATAATCGGTGACTACACGGAACGGGCGCCCGTACAAGTACGGACGAAACTTTGTGATTGCCCAGACGACCGCAAGGCATTCTTTCTCAGTCGTGGAGTAATTTTTCTCCACCTTGGACAGTGTCCGACTCGCGTAGGCGATAACTCGCTCGGTGCCTTCTTGCACTTGAACGAGTACCGCGCCAAGTCCGGCGTTACTTGCGTCCGTGTGAATTTCGGTTTCCGCATCCTGATCGAAATGTCCACGAACAGGAGGAGTCTGCAGTCGTCGCTTCAGCTCGTCGAATGCCTTCCTGTGCTCTTCGGCCCATTCGAACTTCTCGGCGTCCTTTGTGAGGTTTGTTAGCGGTGCGGAAATCCTTGCGAAATGTCGAACGAAGCGCCGATAGTAGGCACATAGTCCAAGGAACCTTCGCACGGCCTTCTTGTCTCTCGAGGCTGGAAATGCTACGACGGCGCGAGTCTTCTCTGGGTCGGGGCGAACGCCTTCGTTACTAACCACTTGACCTAGGAACTTTAGTTCGTCATAAGCGAACCGACACTTTGACGGCTTCAGGGTGAGTCTGGCGGTCCGTATGGCTTGAAGAACAGCTTGGAGTCGTCGCAAGTGCTCGTCGAAGTCACCGGAAAACACTACGACGTCGTCGAGGTAGACGAGACAGCTCTGCCACTTCAGTCCTGCCAGTACGGTGTCCATTACACGCTGGAAAGTTGCTGGCGCCGTGCACAGTCCGAAGGGCATCACCTTGAACTCGTACAGTCCACCCGGCGTGACGAAGGCTCTCTTTTCTCGGTCCCTTTCGTCGACCTCGATCTGCCAGTAGCCGCACTTTAAGTCCATCGATGAAAAGTATCGAGAGTGGCGCAGCCGGTCTAAACTGTCGTCGATGCGGGGGAGTGGATAGACGTCTTTCTTCGTCACCGCGTTCAGCTGTCGGTAGTCCACGCAGAACCTAAGCGTTCCGTCCTTCTTCTTAACCAGTACGACTGGAGAGGCCCACGGACGGCTTGATGGCCGGATTATGTCGTCGTTCAGCATCTCTTAAACTTGCTCCTGGATCACCTCCCTTTCTTTAGCGGAGACTCTGTACGGTGATCGATGCACAGGGCGCGCGTTGTCCTCGGTAACGATGCGGTGGTTCGCAACGGCTGTTTGGCGTACCTTCGACGACGTCGCAAAGCAGTCACGGTTCCCTCAAATGTTTTCACTTAAAAACTCGATCGGCACGAAGTAAAGCAAACGAACTTGACTTTTTTTTTTCATCAATTCAGCTTTGACTTTGACATCATAATGCTTACCGAGACATGGTTTTCTGATGCTAATGACGTTCTAAAGTTACCGATGTATAATACGTGTTTTTTAAACCACACCGCAAGTCGGGGAGGGGGCGTGGCACTTGCTAAGAGAGAGCCTGTCCTGCGAGATGCTTACTGATTACTGCTGTGTTCACCAAAATTACGAGATTCTGTCTGCATTGATAGGCCACAGTATTATCGCAGTTTGCTATCGTCCGCCGGCTGGTAATATTTCGTCTTTTTTTGCTTTCCTAGAATCTTTCCTTGAGTTCGCAAATGAAAATAAATACAATATAATCCTGGGGGGCGACTTCAATATAAACATGCTACTAGAAACTGCGGATAAAAGACAGATGGATATGCTAATTAAAGCAGGCGGATGTATGAACACAATATCTTTGGCTACTAGGATCACTAATGAATCTTCCACACTGCTTGATTTGTTTATTACCAGCTTTGAACCCTCACAAACTAAATCTGGCGTAGTAATCACTGACATAAGCGACCACTTAGGTGTATTTTTGTGTGTGAAGATAAACATAAATAAAAGACAGAATAAACCGGCGGTAGTAAAGTTTCAGAATATAACGTCAGATAGCCTGGATGACTTTAGACGAAAACTTTCTTCTATGGACTGGAGTGACGTTCTTCATGAAACAGATCCAGATAAAGCGTACAATATGTTCTTGATTCGATTTCAAAAACTCTATGTAAGCTGTTTTCCATATAAATCAATAAGTCCTTCTAGAAAAATTCGTAAACCATGGGTTACAAAGAAATTACTTGAAAAAAATTCGTATAAAAAACGCGCTATATCAAAAATTTGTGAAAACAAAGGAGAGAGAAGAACTTTCAATTTTCAAACGTTATCGCAACCAGTTAAACAGAGAACTTCGAAACGCTCGAGAAACATATTTTGTTCATTTCTTTTCGACATGTGGTAATAGAACTGATATTTTGTGGAAAAAACTAAACTCCGTCCTGAATCGTACATGTACCCCGAAACAAGTAGAAACGATAAAATGGGATGGTGAGGAAGTGACAGGAAAAGCATTAGCGAATGTATTCAATGATTATTTCGTGAGTTTAGTCAAAGACACCCAGACTCAGATTCTTGCAAGTTTATATATTTTCGAAATTGTGCATCCATGTTTCTTAGTCCCGTTACTAATTTAGAGGTAATATCTGTCTTCCGTGCATTAAAAAACAGTAAAAGTTGTGACGCCGACGGTTGACAGATAAAGCCTGTAAAGTATGTGATAGATATTATTTCCCCTTGTCTGACTCATATATTCAACCTCTCCTTGCAAAATTGCGTGTTCCCCAAGCGAATGCAACTGGCAAAAGTAACGGTTTTATACAAGAAAGGCAATAAAGATGAACTAGGTAGTTATAGACCGGTTTCAATTTTGCTAGTGTTTTCGAAAGGCTTAGAAACAATTTTACTACTACAAATGACTTCATTTGCAGATAATCATAATCTAGTAAGTTCATCTCAATTTGGCTTTCGCAGACAACGGTCCACTGAGCTTGCTCTTCCTGTACAAAAAGAATATATCCTTAAGAACTTTGAAAATAAAAAAAACTAACTCTCGGTGTATTCATTAACTTTACGAAAGCCTTTGACTATCTTGATCATAATTTGCTATTTAAAAAATTAGAAATGTATGGCTTCCGTGGTCAACTGTTACTACTTATAAGTTCATATTTGTCTTCCCGTCAGCAATACGTACATATTAATGGTCATTCATCATCAATAAAATCTATTCGGTCAGGCGTTCTCCAGGGAAGCTTCTTGGGCCCTTTTTTATTCAACCTTTACGTAAATGACATTGTAAATATCAGCCGATCAACGAAGTTTATCATTTATGCTGACGACACTAGTTTATTTTTTACTGGTGATACCGCCTCAGATCTCATAGATACCGCGAATGATACGCTAGAAAAACTAGCGAAATGGAGCAAATGTAACGCTTTAAAAATAAACATAAATAAGACTAAGGCAGTTCTATTTCGCCCAAAGAATAAACAAGTTGACATAAACAAGACCATATGTTTAAACTCTTCTAGAATTGAGTTAGTCTCTTCTTTTAAAACATTGGGTATTTTTTCTCTCAGAGACAATGTCATGGGATGATCACG
This sequence comes from Ixodes scapularis, assembly GCF_016920785.2. NCBI lineage: Eukaryota > Metazoa > Arthropoda > Arachnida > Ixodida > Ixodidae > Ixodes > Ixodes scapularis. The sequence goes on along the minus strand of NW_024609846.1, from coordinate 185,344,387 downwards.
TTACCACATTATATCCAAATTGTCCAGCATTGTTGGCTTGATATATCGTAATAAACACATATTTCCCCTTAAGGTAAAGTTGTTAATATATAATTCATTATTTTATTCCCATCTAAACTATGGTCATCTAGTATGGGGCACAACTACTTTTACTAACTGTAAAAAAATATTCATTTTGCAAAAAAAGATTTTTAGAAGTATTTGCAAAGTCCCACTCGAATGTCCAATGGATTCACTTTTTACTCAACTGGGTGTAATTAAAATTTTTGATTTGTGTAGATATTGCCTTTGCGCAAAATATATGATTGAAAAAAAACATGCATGTACATCATCTTGAATATTTAGCGAATCTAACGCAAAAAGTACACTCGTACCAAACGCGCATTCTGCAGCCCTGGCAAGTGTCTCTTTTTAGAACAAATTATGGCCATTATACTATAGCATACACACTACCGACCATCCTTAACCACCTTCATATGCACAACATAGAACTTGACACGTTATCGGTGGGTACCTTGCGGGACATGATACTCTCTGGGCAAATCGGCCACGATTGAACGGTGCCTTTGTGTGTATTTTCTGAGTATTTTTTTTTGTAAAGGGGAATGTGCTTGTGTTTTGTGTATTGTACAATTAATTAACGTAGACTATTTTTCTGGTTTTTCCTTGAACGATGTGCGGCAGTGCTATTTCTTGTCTACTCTTAGATATTGTATTTTTTGTTATAGTGCCTTGAACGATGAGCAAGTGACGTTATGCTATAGTGCCTGCTTATTTTCTTCAGTTTCATATATCTCATTGCCAACTGTTCAATCTCTTTTTTGTTTAGTGTTCTCAGTGTATTTCTTTTTTTTGCATGCACGCTGCTTGTAGCTCCTGCTTTAGGGGGGCTTAGGACTAGTCAAGCTGCACACACAGCTTTTTTCCAAAGCCCCCACCAACACTGTACCTTTCTTGTTGGAAATAAACCTATTACTATTATATTATATGTATTCGGCGAGGAGGTTAATCAGCTGCCGTCGTTTCGGGTCCGGAAGCTTAGGGTCGATATCGAGTTGCGCTGGCGACGTACCGTCTTGCTGAGGTGGCGAGGATTCATCAGTAATGGCAGCGATTTCGGCGGAGTTTCGGAGTTCCTCGACGTGGCCAACGGCTGCACCTTTTGTGAGGTGTTGCGTTTCATTCCGGAAGTTCGTCACAAGGACCACAGTGCGCCCATCCTGAAGTTCAGCTACTCCTCGTGCGACGCCTATTCCACTTCCTAGAAACAACTGGAGGTTGCCTTCCAGAACAACTTCGCCGCGGGTAGCTGCATCGGTCACGACGGGTACGACAACACTTGATCGCGGTGGCAAGTTCACGTGGTCGGCAGTGACTCAAACGGCGTCTGATGCTGTTTGGGTTTTCTCTGAAGGCAGAAGAGGCTTGCGCAGCGTCAATCTGTTCTCACCAAGGTCGATGACGGCGCCATATGCACACAGGAAGTCCATGCCGAGAATGACGTCTCTGGAACAGTCTTGTAGAACGACGAACTTCACAGGGCACGTCTCACCGTGGATCTCGACCCGAGCAGTGCATCTCCCGACGGGTGTAATGAGGTGTCCTCCGGCGGTTTGTATTTGAGGTCCATCCCACAGCGTCATGACTTTTCGAAGGCGGCGGGAGAGCCTCCCACTCAAGACTGAGTAGTCTGCTCTTGTGTCCACAAGTGCCGATACGTCGTGGCCGTCGATTATAACGTCTAGGTTGCTGGATACCGATGCAGGGACGTCGTTGTGATCCGTAGCGTCGAGAGAGTGGGAGTCCTCGGTCGTTCTTGGACGCTCTTTACTACGGTCGTCTTCGGCAACGCCACCTCCAGGCTTTGTCGCACTTAGTTTTCCCGGCGACACAGAGGAGACACGCTTTCTCGGCGGGGTCGTGACGCTGGGGACGCTGAAGGTCGTGGCGATGGCGAGCGAGATTCACGGCGGAGAGACGGCACTGAAGAGGGCGAGCGTCGGAGGTACTCCTCAATATCGCGAGGGCGTTCGCCGTACCTCGGGCGTGGATCGTTCGGGTGGAAACATCGCAGCCCAAGTCGACGGTAGGGGCAGCTGCGGTAGATGTGGTCGGCTTCCCCACAGTGGTGGCAGAGCGGGCGTCGCGCTAAGACCTTCATGGCGATTTTATAGTCTACGTTTGTTAGGCTAATGGGACGGTAGGACTTAACAGACAACAGTCTCGCGGGATCATCACTTTTGGGGATTAATACTATATGCGTTTTCCGGAAGGATGGAGGCACTGCTTTTCTATCGTACGCCTCCGTTATCGTGCGGTGCAGGACCTCAGCCACATCAGCTCTGAAAGCCTTGTAGAAGGCGACACCTAAGCCGTCGGGACCGGGCGATTTCCTTGGAGTCAGTTCATCAATAGCCTTCTCTATATCTCTCACGCTAATCGGTGCCTCAAGGCCGGCTTTAATTTCATCATCTAATTTTGGTACGAGCGGCAAAAGGACGCTGGCAAATCCTTCTTCCACGTGTCTGCGGCGACCCAAAAGATCTTGGTAATATTCCACGAAAGCGCGTTCGAGGATCTTTTTATCGCGAGTCACCACGGCCTCATGCTCTAATTCTTTTATTTCATTTTGCGTCGCATATTTTTTCTCGTCCCCAAGTGAACGCTTCGTTGGCGTTTCACCCAACCACAGACGTTCGGCGCGGGCTCTTATCACGGCTCCTCTATATTTTTCGATATCGATAAGCTCCAGTTTACTTTTAACTTCTTTTATTTCCCTCGTAAACTTTCCGGGTTGTGCACATTCAACGCTTAAAAGGAAATCTAACTGACACTGTAGCTCTTTTTCTTTTTGCTTTTCCTGGCGGCGTAAGATACACGATCTTTCAATCGCGTTAATTTTGACTTCGTCTTTAAAGTGCTCCCACAGTTCAACAGCATTTCCCGACTCAGCTTCCAGCAATTTCGCAATGCTTTGTTTTACCCCGTCCATAAAGATCTCATTTCTCAGTAGCTTATCATTAAATTTCCACAATTCCCAGTTGAACTGCGATTTTGTTTCCTTTGATCCGATGGAAAAAATTACCAGGCTATGATCACTGAAAGAAACGTGTTTCACTTCGTAATTTTTGTATAGTGGAACCAGGGCTGCGGAGATATACGCTATGTCTAACCTCGCATGACTCTCGCGTTGGAAGTGGGTAAACTGGGGAAAATCTGCCTTCGACAAAACAAACCCGACGTCCTCTAGATTGCACTCCTGCACTAACGATTTCAAAAATAAAGCACTCTGGTCCCGAAGCGGCAGCTGTCGCGCCTTGTCTTCTATTGCGCAGACGCAGTTAAAATCACCCCCAAAAAAAAACAAATCTTTCACAGTTTAGGTAAAATTCAACGCGTTCGAAAAACGTTCTCCTATCACTCTCCCGGTTTGGCGCATAAACGCAGATAGCTCGCCACAGCAACCCCGAAAAAGAAAAATCACAAACAATCAAGCGACCTGATTCACAGACAATCACTGTTTCTTCTACAATTCCCAAAGAATTACGCAAAAACAGAGCACAACCTCCTGATGTAAGAACGGAGTGGCACACACATATATTGTATCGCGATCTGAAAGGTTGCACCATGCGGTCCGTTTGCTCTTCACCTTCCACCTTTGTCTCTTGGACAGCGACTACATCAAGGTCGTTTTCTAGGAATAGGCGGCTCAGCTGGTACTGCCGCCGCCTTGCTCCCAGGCCTCGCACGTTCAGCGTGGCGACGCGAAGCGCTGTCTAAAGGCTTACTGCCATCTAAAACTAGATCAAACGGGCCGCATGGTGCTCACCTCAAGTCGCGAAAAACCGGCGACAGACTCACAGTCCCGGTGTGCCGCCCGGTGGGTCCGACGAGAGGGTTCGCCGAAAGTTCGGTCCACAAAGCGGCGGCACGAGGACATCGTCCCCTCGGAGTCCTGTCGGTTTCCAGATCGAGAAGAGGAGCCCGACAAAAAAAAACAACAAAAAAACGGGGGCCTTTGCAACTACGGGGGCGGTGACGCCGGCGGTCGCCTCTCCGGAGGGATATGTTGGGCTTAGGCTTGATGCTTAACCGACGCACAGGAGCCGCTTTTCGGGGTGGTTCTTCGGGAAGGGCCGCACTTACGGTTAGACCTTCGTCGACGTCTTCACGAGCCCGCTTGGGGACTGAGCCGCTGGAGCCTGCCTCCTCGACGGTCATGGCTTCCGACTCCTCGCTGGGCGTCGCCGCCACAGCCGAAACTGCGGTCTCTGTGACACCTTTCGAAGCAGGGGTATCGCCCACAGGCTGCGCCTCAGGCTGACGGCGTCGCTCACCGTCGCTCCCGCTGTCGGCTCAGCCCCCGGTGGAAAGCTCGATGGGCGTCGCCTCTGTGGAAGGCTCGCCACCTTCGCCGCCGGCTGCTTCTTGGGACTCGACCACATCCATGAGTAGCTCGGACGTGTCCTCACTCCCCACGGGCCCCGTGACGCTAGCGTACGTCCTTACGCACTGGCTGTCTTCGTGGCCGAAGCGCCGACAGAGAGCACAACGCGGCACCCGACACTCTCGACGAATGTGGCCTTTCCCTCGGCACCGGAGGTACAGCGGCGCCCTCCCCGGTACAACCGCGAGCGCCAGGTCCCCAGCGACGCGCAGCTGATGAGGGAGGGAGTCCACGGTTAGTCCGCCCTTGAGCCTGATGGACACCGAGCGCGTCGTGGACCCCATGCCGGCGCACCCCTGTGCCCGCCACATGTCTCTGGCGACTTCCGTCACCTTTCCGTAGGGCGCCAAGGCCACTCGCACTTCGTCGTCCGGAACGTGGTGCAGCAGCCAGTGGAGCTTCAGCCACGTGTCCTGGTTGCTTGGGTCGACAACGACGCACAGTCCATCCTTGACTGTGAAGTCCCCGGCGGCGAGCAGTTTTTTCTTGCCCTCGACACTCTTGACAGTGACGGCCCAAACGTGAATGTACTGGTACGCCCCCAAGGCGACTACCTCGGGGAGCAGCGCCAGGCCAACCAGGGCGTCACGAAAATGTTCCAGACGGTATGGCCTCACGGTCATATCGGCGTGCAAAAAAGCAGTATTCAAAATTGTTGTACCTGATGGAAGCGTTGGCAGGATAACTTGGTAGTCCTATTCGGCAGAAGCCATGTTCCTGTTACCGCGGCCAACGGCCGCTGAACCCGCTCCGACGGAGCTCATGCTCACACGTCCTTTGGCTTCGAAATCACTCGGCCACGCACGCGGTCGCTCGCCGACGAGCGTGGCGTTATACTGCTGAAAGTGAAAGACGGCCGCGCGACACATCTAACAAGGCATTGCGCGTTGCCATGGCATCACTACGTCCTACATGCATCGTCTTAAAACCGTTCTCTCGAGTCTCGTTCCGACAGTTCCGTTTGACTGCGTTGGGGCTGCGAGAAACCAGGACATCCCTGCTGCTTACATCGCGTGCAAGGATGATTCCTTGAATTGGATTCCTCGCTTCATAAGAAGCACATATGTTCCGGTGACTCGCTTTCGGTTCTCAACGAAACGCAGTCAAACGCACTCAAACCCTGAACCGGCCTTAAAGGGCTGTTTATACTCCTGCGTAACGTCGACGGGCGCGCACGCCCAACCGCGTTGCGTGACGTTGCTGCGAAAGGAGAGTTTATACTCTGACGACAGGTGGAACGCCTCGCAACCTAACGCGCCCCGGCGCGCGCCAGGGAAGCTCACGTCGAGGTAAGGGCTGTTTATATTCCGACGTAACGTCGACGGGCGTGCACGCCCGACCGCTCTGCGTGACGTTGCTGCGAAAGGAGAGTTTATACACCGACGACAAGTGGAACGCCTCGCAACGTAACGCGCCTCGGCGCTCGCCGGCGAAGCTCACGTCGAGGTAGGCGCTGCTCGAATCTCGGCGTCGGCCGACGACGGTCGTTACGCAGAATTCCTCGCGCGAGTGTCAGTCGCAAAAAAAAAAGGCAAACGGAGGTGCCGTGAAGTGCGAACCGAGCGATCTGACGACGGACAAGGTTCAGCGGCTCATTGAAGCGGTGAGAAAGCGCGAGTGTCTCTACGACATCGGTTCTCTAAAGTACAGGAATTCTAAGCGAAAAAAGAATGCCTGGGAGTCCGTGCGCATTGCCTGCCGCATGAAGCCCGGTTATTTTACAAGAGTGCCTTCATGTGCGAAAGACATTGAAGCGCTCTAGCTATTTAGGACTTCAAATGAAAAAGCAGTGGAAGCAGCTTAACTGACATGGCAAATAGTTCAGCATTTTATTTTTTCATTAGGTCTGCATTTGGGAGATCTGAAGTTGACATAATTATTTCAAGAGAGGAAGCACAAAAAGCGTGGAAGCATGTACGCGACAGGTACGTTCGGGAGATCCGCGCCGTTGAAGTTGCCACAAGGAGTAGCCGTGGCTCCGTCCGGAAGAAACAATGGGCCTTCCTGGAAATAATGTCGTTTTACAAGAAACATGTCCTACCCATTAAGTATATAAATAAAACTTGCAGCCTTCCTTTCCTAACTAAATTTCTTTCCCATCAGTTAATCCCACTTGCAGGGCTACCACCATCCTAAAGGCACCCCCTGTGGGCGACACAGCACAGTGTCTAGTAATAAAAATGGCGGAATATTCTCCTGACGACTCGGCCATTCCCACTGACTTCGAGCCTGCCCCAGACGAGCTGCAGTGCAGCATCACGATCATCTGGTGGGCTAGTTGGTTGATCATATTGTTGAATTAACAGCGCAAATACGACAGGAAGGAGAGACAAGGGAGACAGGATAGAGCGCTGAACTAACAACTGAGGTTTAATAAAAAGAGGAAGAGGAAGGAGAACCGAAGAATGCTTTTAAAACATGCAGAATGAAAACCCGCAAAAACATATGCTATAGCTGTCCTGTGGGGATGCCTGCATAAGCGCGCCGTCCGTGGCCTTGTCACAAAAAGAAATTTACTTTTTAAGTCGCGATCTTTAACGGTCCTTAGATTGTGTGAATATTTTAAATGTAAACTTCCTCTTTCTTTTTTCTACCGGAATTTCTATTCACGTCGTCTCAGGACTCAATTGTTTTCAACAAGTCATTTAAGCGACCAGCTTAAAGCTTGGTATTCTTAGCAATTCATTTTCAGGCAACTTAAGCTATAGCATATGTTTTTGCGGGTTTTCATTATGCATGTTTTAAAAGCATTCTTCGGTTCTTCTTCCTCTTTCTCTTTTTATTAAACGTCAGTTGTTAGTTCAGCGCTCTATCCTGTCTCCCTTGTCTCTCCTTCCTGTCGTATTTGCGCTGTTAATTCAACAATATGCAGTGCAGCCCTGAGGCTTCTGTCGCAGCCACGCCGTCCACCTCGGGTGAATCAATTTTAAGCACCTCGAGGAGGTCATCAGGCCAGTCACAAAGGTGCCCAGGACACCCCTCCGCCTCCCTCCCCCTCCGTTCTACACGCAGAAGGGAAGCTGAGACAATGGAGAGAGAACTTTGAAATCATTTAAGGAGCAAAATGACACAGAATAAGGCGTTTGCTTACTCTGTAGCACAATCTCTGGATCGTTGGGACGAGGTGACAAGTGCCCGAAGTTCAGGGCTTGTGTAATGCAGATGTTGTATGAATATGAATGTAAATTTCAGCAGAAATAAAACGTCCCCGACCTTTATGCAGCTGAAGGCACATCTGTCCACTTATGTCTTGAAAAATACACATCCTGTTAATATGAACTATATTTTCGAAGACCAATCTCTGCTTATGAAATTTTACCAGACATCGTTAGAGGAAAACCTAATCTGTGAAGCAGTCTGCGTTAATCTGAATAATGTTAATTCTGTAGTGCAAGACTTTAGAATTGGTTCTTGGAGGCAACCTGCAGGGATGCCTATCGCATAAGATAGCTTGTAAAAACACCTTCAGACATTTTGCAACTTCACCCCAAGCGCCAAGGAAGCGGCTGGGAATGTAGGTACACACGAATGTAGACGCTAGCTAGCGCAACGAGTGTACCTACAAACCTGGCATGATTTTTGGTGCTTGTGTAAATTAGCAAAAGGCCTAGTGCACATAATAGCATCATCTGCTACTCAGACACACAGCCTGCACTAATACCGGTAATCAAACATGCTTTCTACCATTACGTTCGCTTCATGGGTGGCACGCATTGCTCGAAACCTGTTTATACTTCCGAAAGAAAGAAATGCGAGTAGAAAAGCAGGCTTATCGGAAGGGCATCTAGAATGTTATTTTACTTTTCTGTAGTGTAAATGAAAATTCTGAACCCGACTTTTGCAATTAACACGCAAGCTGTCCTATTTTTGAAGTGAGCGACAACTACATTCCAGCGGGTTCACTTAATGAGAAGTCAATCATTTGGCATGCGTTCCAGTGTCTACAGTGGCAAGTGAAAACATGGATGGCCAATCCGCCATTCTTGTCCAGCTCGTTTGCACCTTTGCATTTAATTGCATTATAATCATAATTTGAACCAATATTCCTCCCTAGCTGAAATTACCCCGGTCTTTCTTGTGCAACAAAACTCAGCAAGGTAGGCAGGTGAGCTCTTTGAAGGTGAAAACAACGAGGGGTTGCAAAATATATCTCACAGGTCAACACTATTAAGCAAGCAGAGAAGAGAAAATATATACTATGTTTTTGCAAGAAACGGAAACCATCGAACAGCATTGTTGATAACAATCTAGTGGTGTCGTTTACTCCCTCGTCACTATGTCGTGTTGCCACAGGACGGCTCCCCTAGGGGAGATGAAGTGGTCTGCCAGCTGGTCCCTGATGCTGATTGCTGCTGGGCTGTTATTTCCAACTAAGCTCCTGTTGACACTAAGATTCCAAATGTCAGCTCGCTACTGACCATCCCCCCCCCCTCCTTTCACTGTCAGCATATTCAGGAGGGCAGTAGGCTTCATCCCGTGTCAGGAAGTTGTGGAGGCAGACTCACGCTTTTATCATGTTTTCACAGTGCTCAACAGTGCCATGCATCGGAACCAGAGATGCACGCCAGCGAGACACAAGGATTCCGAAGGCATTTTCTACTGCACGCCTGCTCCGGGAAAGTCTGTCGTTGAAGATCTTTTTTAGGTAGTCCAAACCTCTTCCGGGGAAAGGTCGCATGAGGTACATGTTTTCAACGGGAAGGCTTCATACCCCAGGAGGCACAGAGGTGGTGCAGGCTGTGCGATTACAGGGATCTGGAGGGTGTTGGCAGCTAACGCCTTTCCGATGTTAGACTCTCTCAACACACCGCCATGGAACTGGTTCCCGGCAGCCCCAATGTACACCAGTCGAAGCCTGTTGTGGGCGCCAACAACCGCCAGCAGCACCATCGAGTAGAATTTCTTGTAGTTATGAAATGAGCCGGAGTTTGATGGGCACCTGATTGCAACGTGCTTATCATCTATTGATCCAATTGCGTTAGGAATGTTCCAGTTGACGCAGAACCCCCTCCGGATCTCTTCCCACTGTTGTGATGTGGGTGGCTGTAGCACTAACGGGGAGAGGCAGTCCCAGATGGCTGGCAGCGTTTCCTGGAGGATCCCCGATAATGTTGCTTTATCCATCCGGTAACTTATGGCCACATGGCCCAGAGATCTTGGTGATGCAAGGAACGTAGAAATGTAAAATAAAAATTGTGAGACTTAGTACCTAACTCAGAGCAACTTTTTGGTCAGTTATTTCCACTGTTTGTGACCGCGTGTTGAGAATGACGTACGAGAGTGCTCCGTCAGACTTATACTGCTATACACGGAATATGTAACTTTGTACTAAATGTGCCCGACTGACGTTCTACGGTGTTTGAAATTAGTTTCTATTTTAAAATCGCCCGCAAAGATCAGGGAATCGGCACATGAAGTCTAAATTTACCTCAAATATGGGATTTACTGACCAGACTTACTCATTAAAATTTTAAGTCTCAATCTTAAGAACAAAAATAAGAAAAACAAGAATGCCCGATGTTCTCAAATGGAGCGCCTTTTTTATTTGGTTAAATATGTATTTGATGTAGTAAGTGTTACATTAATACGCTGATCCGCTTACTTATGGGTCTCTCAAAATAAAGTTACAAGCTAGCACTACTGACCCGTCAAACATTAGCAACTGAACCTATCAAGCTGAAATTTATATCGAATACATACTTCACTGGTCCCCTTTACACATTAAAAATTGAAGTCTACATTTAAAGTACGAAAAAAAAGAATGTCCATTTGAGGCTTTTTTTTTTCTAGGAGTTGAGACCTAAAATTTCAATGCGTGCATTCGACCAGTAAAGGAAGCATTTGAGATAAGTTTCTGCTTGAAACGTGGCGTCCCTGATTTTTTCGGGCGATTTTAGAGCCAAAACTTTATTTTGAAAGGCATTTTTGAGCCCGGGCCTCTGAAAATATTGGAGTAGATCAGAGCGGATAAGTTCCCGTTTTGCGGTATTTTGATACGAGTTGGGAGTGAGGACGGCGGTAGCACACCTTCTAGGGAGGCATTACCTAGTCAATCGACCATCCGCAAAAAGGAAGTGCATATCCATGGGCGTACCAACCGCGGTGGGGGGGGGGGGGGGGGGGGGGGGCGGGCAAGGCGGCGCTCGCCCCCCCAGTTATCAGAGTGGGGGGGGGGGGGGGGGCAAAGCATGGTGTTTTGCCCCCCCCCCCCCCCCCTGAAACAGCCGCCACTGGGCAGGGCAAATACTGGCGGGCGGCGCCCAAGGGATACCAGAGGCACCGCCCCACGTCCCTGGGGGGAGGGGGGAGTGGCTGGCTTGCTTCCCCCCCCCCCCCCCCCCCCCCCCCCCCCCGGTCAAAAATAAGTTGGTACGCCACTGTGCATATGAAATATGTAGTGCATAGAGTGCCTGAATGTCCTGTTTTTGGTGATGCCATCGTTTGTAGTACCCGATGCCGACAGCACGCGCTCACAGCCAAACACAAAGAAATCGCAGGAAACAAAATGTCGCCGCAGCACAGTCAGCGTTACGAGCGCGTGCAGGGACACGCTCTTTCACGCTTTCAGAAAAAAAAATAAGCGTTCAAAACAAAATGGCCAGATGTTATCGCCCCCAAGCAAAGCGCACATGAAGGCATTACATACCTCAGTGTGGTGGCCAGCCGCTCAGCGGGAGAGATGGGAGAGCGATGTGTAAGCGCGTGTAGAAGACGGCCGTGGACGAGGCCGAGCAGTTCGTCGAATGAAGACTTCGTCATCCTGCAGAAAAGGAAACGACAGAATTGATTCCCTCTGATACGCGACATGATTATCGACCGTGGCCTTAAAGTGGTATTCTGGGTCGGACTCGCGCAGCTCCTGTGCTAGAGGGTAAAATTCTCCAAACACTGTGCGCTTATCAAATATGTCTCGTAAGTACATTGTGCATGTACTCTGGCGCCGGATTCGGCGCCATAAAAGCACCGCTGCAATTTTTTTCTTTCTTTGATGATATAAATACATCGCGAATCGGCTCTCCATGGTTCCTCCTGGTTCCTCCAGTCTGAACAAATCTGGACAGAATGCAAACGGAAACGAAAATAGACTATCAGCTTATGTCGCGGTTGCCATGGCGACGCGCATGCGCAGCGGGAAGTGCGCACCGGAGCGCGCTGGACCGCGTTGGAGTATAAACAGCCCTTTCCTACGCGCAGTTGCGTTTAAGAGCGTTTGAGTGCGTTTCACTGCGTTGCTTCGAGAAAAGAAAGCGAGTCACTGGCACATCTGTGCTTCGTATGAAGCGTGAATTCAAGGAATCATCTTGGCACGCGACGTATGAAGCAGGAATTCCCTGGTTTCTCGTAGACACAACGCGTTCAAACGCTCTCAAACGCGACTGTGCGTAGGGGCCTTAAACGGCAAAGAAATCTCGAAGTTCTCCAGCATACCCTCTGGGCAAAGCTTGGGAAAAGCGGATCCCAGCCGCAACCGGTTTCAAGCAAACGGCGCGAGCAACACACCGTCTGCTTGACACCACTTTCTGTGGCTATGAAGCCAGTGCATAGTCACATATAATAAAAGGCTATGGCCAAAGCTATTGGCGTCTATTGATAATGTCGTCTGGAAATGCTACCTTTGTAAACTTTTACGGAAATTCTAACTTTGTATTATTCTCAACTGTTGTGTCGTTTGATAAAGCATCGGGTCACGAGTCGCTTTAGTGCTGTGTGACATATTCTTAGCTGAATCTTACAGAGGAATATCCAAGGGCGTAGACATGGGACTGAACCTCAGGGTTTTCCGATACGTGGATGATTTTTCTGGTGCTTGTGCCACATCCCCATGTCTGTAACGACGACATTATAAATACAACGATAGATGTTTTTTCCTCTAAATCACACGACTCACCTTCACCCACCGAACTATGGTGTGAAAAGGGCTGCAGTTCTTGGATTTAAACTTGCACATCAACAAGGACCACGTATGCTGGAAGTACGACCTACGGTCAAAAAAAAGGCTTTTTGCATTTTCGTCTGCTTACTCAAAATTAGTAAAACGAGGTATTGTGTTGTTGTTGATGAGAGGCTCGCTCGACAAGTCGTGCAAGCATAACATGGGCGAAAGGTTTTTTGATGAGGTGCGACGCCTTAAAATGGCAGGCTATCCAGAGCGTTTTTTTGAAAGAAGTCAAGGATTAAAAAAAAAAGAAACGGAGAAGAAGGCAGCCGACCAGGCAAAAACACAAGACCGGTGGTAATTTCCTCAATCCACGGGCTGTTTTACAGCCTTAAAAAAAGTTGCTGCACACTTTGAAGTGTCCCTGGTGCTCTCTGCGCCGTCAAATGTTTGCAGGCTGTGCTCAAGAGTTAGCAAAAGAAAACTGGGGCTTGCGCCAATCAACACGCCAGGCAGTACATTCAATGTGCAACGTAAGTTGTCTACGAAAAAAAGCTGGAGGTACACCTCAGCATTTCTTATGAGTTGTGAATGCGATGCATGCAAGCCGCTCGTCCTCTCCCTTTGTCGTCTGCTGCGTACTACCGCGCACGCGCTTCGAGATCTCGGAGGCCATGGCGCAGCGACCAATGGGAGCCCCGTCGACGCACGCCAGCCAATAAAGCCGAAGGCGAATCGCTCCTATTGGGATCGCGGAAACTAGGAGCCGTTTTCGCGCTTCAAACTGATGACGTCAGCTTGCTCCATGAGACAGTTAATGCTTTCGCATTAATACCTATGACTTACGGTAAAGTTAATGCAGGTCAAACGGGGAGGTGCATTAACGACAGGGCACGCGAGCATGCCCTATCTGTTAGAAGCTCCCCATCGGGCAATCAAGCAATTCACTGCGCCTAATCTTGACGAAACAAAAATAGTTAGAAAACACAAAAACAAAACTGAAATAATTGTTTGAGGCCTACTGCATAAGGGTAAATGTAAAGGATAGCTGCGTAAGCGCACCGTTATGCACTTAACCGAGAGTTTGCCTTTTTGTGCGGGGAGCCCGAATTTGTGTACAAATAGTTAGTGTGCATTCATAAAACCTTCAGTTGCAAGTTAGCGCTTGGTCCTGTCTCTTCTTCATTGTGTCCACGTATTTTTAGGCGCTTTACGAACAAACCGTACTACGTTGTACACGTTAAAGACCTTGGGCTAGCGGTTGTACTGCAGTGGCAAAATTTCTCATCTACAGCTAAGAGACGATTCGCCCGTTGAGGCAGACTAAGTTCTACGCTGTATAAACATACACAAAATAGTAATTCAAAACTATCGATAGTACTATAGATAGTATCAATAGTCGCCAGAAACCTGACTATCGATAGAAAAATCTGTCGACAGTATATCGATAGTCGACTTTCGAAAAACTATCGATAGTACTGTCAATAGTCGACTATCAAAAAACTATCCATAGTACTATCGATCGTCGGCTATCGGAAATTTATGGATAGTACTATCGATAGTTGAATATAGGAAAATTATCGTTAATGGACTATCGGAGAACTATTGATAGTCGTCAATCGTAAACCTATCGATAGTACTGTGGACGGTTTACTATCGATAGTTTTGCGACACTAGTAGTTTGCGACGTCCCCTCTTCTTTTTCTCGCTTTATTTTTTTTTTCAAATGGGACACCAACTAGCCCATGCACTTACCATCCCAACTTTGGTTCAGCTTTCAGTGATGCCGAAGACGGGAGTTTGGGCGAAGAGAGTAGAAAGGGATGCGAGCGGCGGTGCGGCAACTGTGTTCGCTCTAGTACTGCAAAACTATCTATAGTACTAACGATAGTCAACTATCAAAAAACTAATGATAGTAATCGATAGTCTACTATCGAAAAACTATCGATAGTACTATCCATAGTTGACTATCGAAAAACTATCGATAGTACTATCGATAGTCAACTTTCAATAGTTCTGCGACACTATCGATAGCTTTGGAGAAACTATCGATAGTATCGATAGTCAATTTATCGATAGTTTTGCACCACTAACACACAACCAATTTTTTTTAAACTGTACCAGCGAGCTTTTCAGTTCTTCAGAAATGCCCCGCGCCTCAGCACGCTCGCTCACGATGGACGCGAGCAATAAACTTGAAATAAAATTAAGAATCAGAAAAAAAAAAGCCAAAAGTGAATCATTGTTAGCGTTTTGATAAAATGTGAACTGTGGTGCACTATGTCTCTTTTTTTATGCTTTAGTGGTGCTGATGAACAGATGCTCAAAAGATGCTCATAAACAGTTTCTCTTTCTACAAAATCACAGCCCAGACAACTATAATTTTACGTCGTTTCAAAAAGAAAGCAAATCACATGCAATACGCACGAGCGCTGAGGATCACACTGGCCAAAAGCTCTTCATTTGCAAAACGCTGCGCTGCGAAGATCGCACTGCTCAGCATGCGATCTTCACAGCTCAGCGCGCACGTGTACGTTGATTCCGAAAGCGAGCAAAGCACGCACCGCACGCACAAGCGCTGAAAATGGCACCACGGTAAGAAGCCATTCTCTAGCTACGGCCGTGACTCGTGCATAATTCGGCGCTAATCAATACAAGCTTGCATCTAAAGGTTTAACTCGGCGGAGCGAAGGTGAACAGCAAAACTCGCGCTGCCAAAATATATTACGACACGACGCTACGTATTCGCCGGAAACCAAATTCATGCGATGTACTCCGCCGAAGCCAATACATGATGTCAAGGCGTCAGTTGCGTGTGCGGCTTCATCTGCGCACAAATGACGCACTTGTAAACGCTGAAAAGCTGAGTGCCAACCGGCGCACCACATCAGCAAATAGGGTACTCGCAAAATATGTTTGAATAGTTTGAACGTGGTTCCAGATTCGGAGCCCGTCGGAAATCCGACCCATGTTTTTATCCACATTGCTCGTGCTCCACGCCGCCCGTTGACCTCTGCCGGTGGTAGCGGACGCCCAGCGAACAAACCTTAGCTCGCCGAGATCGGCGGCGACCAGCCCATGGCCTGAACTCACCCCGAACGCCCGAACTGCATGCGCAGCTGCGAGCGTGAAACTTATTTGTTCCGGAAACATTCTGCGTCATCTATGAGAAAAAGGCTACATATAAATCGCGGGTGAATCCCCCTTAAAGGGGCCATGCTACGATATTCGCTTGGAAGGTTTTTCACTTTACGCGACCTTACCGCAACTAGAGGTACCCAAGTACACTCGCACGCAACACCACTCTCCAAGAAAGTCCTTTGTTACGGTGTCATTTCAATGAAAAAAAGCGAGCGTTTTCTTTCAATCTCTCCTTCGCAAAACATGATGAACTAGCTGGAGACCCCAGGGACGACATTCTAATGCGGTTCATAGATTGAGCCCACGCATTACGTGAGCCCTCGATTTGTGCTCGTGATAATCAATATCTCAACAAACATTCGCGTAGTGGCCCGTGTAGAACCGCTGCAATGTCGAAATAGCCGAATCATAACAATATCTGCAACTCAGCGCGAGTCCTTGTGCTTTGCCAACACCAGCGCGCGGCTATGATTGACACTGGCGGCATATAATCGACTCCTGATCACATGGCCGCTTGTTCTTGCTGCGAGTTGAGGAAGTGAACGCTGCTTGTTTTTCTTTATTTTTTCTACAACTTCTACTGCGTGTGGTGAAAAGCGAACGCGCATGTCAAAGTATTAACATCAGGGATTCGTTCGCGGTATTTACCCGAAGTACAAAACTTGTTGCATCGCTTATGGGTAAACGGAGTAGAACTGCCGCCTACCTCCTGAGAATTAACGTAATGGCGGCGTCAAGCACGCTCCGAACGCTTAGGCTACGTTCCGAATCTTACCGGAGTAACTTTTCTCCTACGTCACCGGGTAAAATCACGTGGCAATGTTAGTAAAGCTACCGCATCGGTTTTGATACGGTCTGGTTTATTTTCAGCCTTTCCCTGGATTTACTTCGTTTCGGCCCTTAGCTGATATTAGCTGACAGCCAAGGACGTTTAAATGTCCCAGGACCCGGAATAAGGTGATGCTCATAGACACGCCGCAAAAAGTCCTCAATCTGACACTGCCTTGCGCACCGACGCCACCGACACGCTCTTATCCAAGCTCCCATTGTCCGATCGCGGCTCGGATAGCTGCGTTTGGCTTAGGCTACGTCTGCTACTTGCCTGCAATCTGCTTTGGCTGCCCGTTGTCGCAGCTGGCTTGTGGTACTAGCGCCACTAAATAAGCTACGCTTCAGAGTAACGACACTTACCCATGTCGTGGCTTAAAATCATGGTTGCAAGTTATCTTAAGCTTTATCTGAAATGCCAGGAAACGCTTCTCCGCCCTCCACAAATATTTAAACAGTTCGCGACAGAGCAAAGCAATATTACATGAGCTTGCTAACACCAAATCTAAAGCTGAGGAAGTCGCACTTTTGAATCATGACGATCGGCAGTTCCGTCTGCTCTGCACAAGCACCAAAAAGGCGGCGCCCACAACAATGTCGGGGAATAAAGTTCTGATACACTACGCGAGACCCATTTAGTGGCTCTATTCAGTACGATCGGCGCACCAAAAGAAGTTCCGATGCGGACGCTCACTCTCATCGCGGACGAGGGAAACGAACATCCGATAAAAGCGTGGCTTGTATGTGCTCTCTCAACAAAGTGCCATTCTCAACGTTCGTGCGTACGACGACTGATACGCTAGCTTTCCAAAGCCGCGCTATGACGACTCGCTCTAGAATACGCTCCCGGTGCGGTATCGAGAGCGTCCGCCACACGCCGACTTCCTGCTGACCAGGCGAGTGTTCGGCTCTATATATCACCTGTTCGATACGGATTAACTCCGCCATGTAGATTTGGGGCAAACAACCGCGTTCCCACGGCGATGCCATAGCAACGCGGTCGTTTGCCCCCAATTTACACGGCGACGTTCATCAACTGAGCTTGCTGATTGCGACGAAAATTACTCGCGGCTGTGGTAAAAGATAGAAATAATGAGAAAATTAGCGCAAATACAAGGAAGGAAGAACGTTAGGACAGGAAAGAGCGCTACTTACAACTGGCTTTAATTATAAGGTGAAAAAAAAAAAGAAAACAAAACCCGGAGAGGGGAACAAAGTACTGACAAAAAAGAAGTGATACAGAGAGCGAAAATAATTAAGGTGAAAATACAAAATAAAATAATAAAATAATAAAATAGAATAAAATAAATTAAAGGCAGATCTGCAGAATCGCATCGGCAAATGCGCAGGCAGCAGCACTAGCAGCACACACACGAGACACCGGCAAACCCTTTGCGAGCATGAAGAGGCGAACTGCTGCCGGTGACCATCCCTCAGATCTAGTGGTCACACACGAGTCCCTTGCAGTAGCCGCACACACACACACACGGGACACCGGCAAATTCTTCCAGCATGAAGTGGCGACACTGTTGCCGGTAACCGAGCAGCAGGACGCAATATCAGGGGCACGTGTCGAGGTATCTCAGCTCTTTCTCTGAAAGGAAGACTGACGGGGCACTAACACATTTGCTTTCTTCTTTCTTGATCTTGTACGCTTCATAGATTTCTCTAGCTCTTTTGTCATTGAGATGTTTTAACACCTTCGTCTGATTAAACAAAGGGGTACAATGACAGTCACGAACATGCACCGCAAGATGTCCAGATGGAGAGGCTTTCAGTGAGAGGTCATGCTCTCTCAATCTAACATTGATGCAGCGACCCGACTGCCCCACATAGACCTTTCCACAGGAAAAAGGTACTTCATAAACGACATGACTCTTACAGTCCACGTACTTATGTTGGTGTCTTGTTTGGCATTGAACATTTTCTTCTTTTGTGTTGTTTATTCTTGGGCAAAGTTTTTTGAGCTTGTCCGGTGCTGAAAGTGCTACCTGTACATCATACTTGGAGGCTACTCTCTTGAGATTGTGTGCCAAGCAATGGATATAGGGAACAATAGCAGGACGCCGTGTCTTTTCTGATTTTCGTTGTCTTTTCTGTGACGTGAGCAGACGTTCTGCAACATCAAATAAGATTGAGTCAGGAAAACCTGAACACCTCAGTCGGTGAACTTGAGCGTCAAAGCTCTCCCCCGCTGAATGCAGACATGACTTTTTAAGAGCCGTGCTGAAGCATCCAGTGACAATAGCTCTCTTGATGAGTTTAGAATGAGCAGAGTCATACGGTAAAAGTCGTTTCTTGGAGCGTGGGGAATACATCCAACAGGTGTGGTCTTGCAGGAACGACAGTCTCAAATCCAGAAACTGGAGGGTGGCATTCTCCGGTGATTCATCAGTGAACTTAAGACCCTCTGCTTGCTCGATGAAGGTGGATCGTATGTGGCTCAAAAACTGCTTCTCGTTGCTAACAGGTCGTTGTTTAAGGAGGACAAGGTAATCGTCCACGTAGCGAAAAATGTGTGAGACATGTGCGTCAGTGAACCTGTCGGCTATAGCCCTATCACATTTGGCCAGAAAAATGTCGCAGAGGACAGGCGCCACGCACGACCCTATGCATATACCTTTCTTTTGCAGGTAAAGTGCATCATTGAACGTGACAATTGTGGCTGACAAGTAGAACCTCAGTAGTTCTAAAAAAGAATCGACCTGAACGCCACATTGATTCTGAAAGGAGATGGTCCCGTTTTCTTCGATGGATTCCCTTACGGCTGTGAAGAGCTTGACGTGCGGAATGGAGTAGAACAAGTCTTCAACATCCAGGGAAAACCCATAGCGAACAGACGTGTTGTTTTGCTGCAGATATTGAACCTTCCTTCCTTGTATTTGCGCTAATTTTCTCATTATGTTTAGCCAACTAGCCCACCAGATGATTTTAAAAAGATAGAAAACCTGGTAGAAGAAAGAAGACCCAGGAAAATTATCGTCTCATTGACTGAGAAACTAAGGGACATTTCGTGAAAACGCCTCAACAGCGTTGCCGTGGCAATGTCATGTCAACGTGGTTGTTTGGCCCCAAATTACAATGCGACGTTCAGTAACTGAGTTTTCTGATTGCGATAAAAATTACTAGAGACTGTGGTAAACGATGGGAAACTTAGTAGAAAAAAAAGAGCGCAGGAAAAGTATTGTGCCATTTGCCAAGACTGAAGAAATAAATCGTGGTCACGCCTACTTTCGTTACACTTCGCTTCATGTACAGAAAATACAGACGCCACCTCCTGTCCACTATAACCTCCTTGCTGACAGCAAACAGCGAACGAAAAAAAACGACTGCTTTTCGTCTTTGAGGCAGTCGAAGAATCAACGTTACTCTAAAGAACAACGTAAATAAATATTTTTATTTCTATGGTGAGGTTGATGACATAGATAATTTGAGAAGGACACTATATCATATTGCAGTAAGGACTATAGAAAAAAAATTAGTTCATAAAAAGTGTCACTAGCGCGTTGATTGAAGTGTTGATGCGCTTATTCATTCTTGCATTTGCCCATGCATTGCAAATGTGATTGTGGTTCTAAAGGCAGCGCTTTCCCTTCACTGGGGCGTATGATGTGGCGAAGATTTTGCCTTACATTGCGCTTCTGCTGCTCCAATAAGTTTATTCGGCGGAGTAAACGAACCACGGTATTTCATAGTTTCTGGATTTCACGGACCCTCTTTATTCTGTTTTCGAAGTACTTAGGTCACTGTAATATCAAACCGGACACTACTGAAATAAAAAAAAAGACAACAGATGTTTAATCGAGTTAAACGAATAATTTTGTAATTCTTCGGTACACAACATCCAAGGGCACATACTGTATTAACGAGTACCGTCCCTTCGAACGATGTGACCACAGTCGTTTCGTCGAAGCGTGTACGGTTACTTGATTGCATGACAGTTTAGTGAATGGTCCTATTTTTGTCCTAGGTTTATGGAAACGTCCTGAACATGCTAACCTTGAACATTTCACTTAGACAGAAAAAAGTCGACCGCTTTTGTTTCCGTTTGATTTCAGTTAGATGCTGACGTTTAGTAACTTAGTAACTACTTAGCTATGCACAAAAATGACCTGGACGACGCACGTTTCAGCGGACCAATTAACGATTAGAATCTTCGCTGTTAAGCAACCTCGGGGATGTGCTACTCTAAATATTCCGAATACTACACAAGTACGGACGCCTGAAATGTGCATGTAAGTAGACGCTCTGAACGTATCTGCCTACTAATCATGGAGTTGCAAAGCGCCAATCATGGGCTCCACAAAAAGCGTCGGTTCTCTGCATGGTTCTTTATTACTGCTCAAAACTTTCTAAGAACGTTCACCTAAAAAAAAACTTCCCAGCTTATGATCGTTCCGAGCCGAAAAATCAGAAGATAAACAGGCCACGTGACGTCATTTACTCGACCCTATTCGACGTTACGCACCCTTGCAAAAACGGTTGCGTTTTTTTTTATCGTTTTTTTAGGTATGCGTTTTTGAGTTAACAATTTTGCATCGCTGAGTAATCTGAAAATTTTTCCTTGCTCTGGTGATGATGTTCCCAGAATATATCTTGGAAATCAGGTTCAACAACCGCCTGAATCTCATTGCCGTTGACGTAACAAACGGACAGACGACGCGAGGACTGCAACGCTGCACGGTGCTCTGTGCAATTAAATTCAGATCATATAAACTTCTTCCCAGACATTGTGTCACAAGTGGAATCAGGGACATGGACACCACACTGACCAACGAGAAAATCGCCAACTACTTAAGGTCTCCTGAAAACAGAATTTCACGCGTCTTCGAGGACTGGGCAAAAGTTCAGCCAAGTTACGTTTACCTCGGTCATGTCCGGCATGCAGTTTCTCAATTACAAGAAAACCCATTCCGATGTCGCAAGTGCTACCCCTACGGGCATCGAGGGTCCGCCTTCAAGCGAAATCCAGTGTGCAAACGCTGCAACGGCACGCACGAGGACAGAGACTCCTCCTCTGCTCAAGAGAAGTGTATTAACTGCGGCGACGCACACTCGGCTACATTATCATCTTTTTCAAAATGGCAGCAGGAAAAAAGACAAGGATTACTCTAGACAACACGCAGTCAATTTCCGCACGGCCACAACTAAAGTTTATGAATCCGAATGGCACAAGCTACCCAGAAAAAGTGAAGAGCCTTTCTCAACTGTGCAGGACATTTTGGATGGGATGACTGAGAACCAAATGCCAGAGAGGCCTACATGTGCTGCACTAAGTCAGATTCCAAGAAAGAACAAAACAAACACACGTCCGACTAAGCAAAGGCCCATTTCATCTGGCGTATTTCAGCTGTAAGGTCCGACAACGTCAGGGAACACACCCACCAAACAAGGAAAGCGAAGAACACCAAAGCGTAAGACCCTGTCCGTTTCAACACACAGTTTCAAGCAAGGGGGAACTCCCAAGCTTCAAGCAGCAGCAAACATAATCTGCAAGCTTTCGGGATCTATTGACGCAGAATGGGCCCGTAGCATCCTTACACCTCTTCAAACGGCACTTCTCCTTATTAGATCATTGTTAACGGGGAACTGTAATCCCCAGACTACCGCCACGCCAAATTTCTCCTCAGAGCTTACGGAGTGGAAGTGGCATTGCCGTAGCCTCCGAAAAACACGCGGCAACCTCATACAGTATCTTGGTTCGCACGCTCCCAATCCCGATGTCATCTACCTGCAGGCACCTTGAACCCGTCCTAATCTTCCTGGATACGTGACAGATGTCGCGCATAACGATCCCAATCAGGACCACATTGTGGCAACTATAGTCAAACGCGTTCATACCGCGGTCGACTTTACTTCCGACAAGGTCAAAATTGGCATACGCTCAGCGATAAGGTTAACGGCACGCTCGGAACTGCACGAACGTGGTCCCTAGTACGTCATCTAATACAACTAGGCTAAGCCGAATCGGACAGGGCAAAATGCATTTACAAACACCTCCAGGTTAATAACCTAACAGACTCCCAATGCGTCACACAGTTAAGACAGTGTTACCTTCCCCCTCCTGACACTCCACGGCACGCGGACCCTTTACACCGTTCCCCCCCCCCTCCCCCCCACCAATATTTCTTGTCTAAACGCGCTCCTATCACGGATATTGATATTCGCGCTGCACTCACCGACATTCGCCGCAAAACATCCCCTGTTCCTGACAATATTAGCTACTCTCTTCTCTACCACCTCTATGATTCAGACACCCAGCTCAGCTTACTACATACTTAAATGAGGTTTGGGAGTCGGGTATTCTCCCCAAGGAATAGAAGGAAGCCACAGTCGTTCTGATTACGAAGCCTAGCAAGCCCCTCTCCTTCTAGAACCTGCACCCCATTTCCCTTACCTCATGTCTGGGCAAACTGCTTGAGACAGTTCTCCAGCTTCGCCTAAACATTCGTAGTGCTTTTTCCAATCAGGATGTACTGCTCTGCCTCACACACAATGTTCCAGATGCACCGAGCGCTGCACAATACCACGCTGTCATTGCGGCAGACCTTACAGGGGACTTTGACAACCTGTCTCACGACCTGGTCCTTGAACATTAGGCATCCACTGGATGCGGAGCAGACGTGTTCAATTACATCCGCAATTTCCTCCTCGACAGATCTGCCAGCCTTGTCCTTGGTCACCTTCGCTCTCTCTCCGCACCGGTAGCAAACCGTGGCACTCCGTAGGGCTCTTTACACTCTCCCTTTCTGTTTAATCTTGCTATGAGAGGTCTCGCTCTCCTTCTGCATAAGAACTCGGATGCGGATGGCATTACTGTCTAGGTAACAACAGGCTCCCTCAGACATATTGAAACTCGATTACAAGAAGGTGCTGCTACCGTCGAGCAATATGCCCGGAGTGAAGGCCGTGACAAAACACGCTCGTGGAGAATTTGCTCTTTCACTTACCATCACACTAGATAACGAACCCTTCCCGCTTAAATCGACTATACGGGTGCTTGGCTTCAAGTTACAATACAACGCTTTGGCAACACAAACCCTCTACCCACTCATCACTCCGTGCAACCAAACCATGCACATGCTACGCCGCGTTTCTAACTGTCGAAATGGCCTTAAAGAGGCAGATACGTTACGCCTTGTCCAGGCCTTAATTTATACATGCTTATTCTACCACCTACCGTACCACAACCTACTCCAGACCGAACACAAACGTATGTATCCCCATCTACGGAAGGCGCAGAAACTGGCGCTCGGTCTCCCCGTTCGCTCAGCCACCGTTCGCCCAAAACGGCTTGGGGTGACCAACATCCAGGAGGAATTCATAGTAGCGCATAAGGCTGCCCAGTTGATGCGCTTGCGCTCGAGGTCTTAGGAGCGGAGTCTCCTTGCCATCCTTGGTTTCCCATCCTGTCCTGCTTTCCTCAACGCTGCGGGTCTCACCACCGCTGCGTGCGACAAACTCATTATGCCTCCTACTCCCCGCCATATGCATTGTTACTGTGTTTTTGTAAACTTACGTGACAAATGAAAACAATGTTCAATGTTCAATATTCAACCCGTCACTCAGCCCGTCGCGACAA
Organism: Ixodes scapularis; assembly: GCF_016920785.2. NCBI lineage: Eukaryota > Metazoa > Arthropoda > Arachnida > Ixodida > Ixodidae > Ixodes > Ixodes scapularis. The sequence goes on along the minus strand of NW_024609846.1, from coordinate 185,320,513 downwards.
TCGCTCGTGCTATCTCCGACGCGCGTATCCTTTAGGCTGCGATACTGTTCGCCCCCTCTTTACGGACGACAGTCGGTAGACTGCACGCGGGGGGATCACAGTTGTCGTGAATTGTGATTTAAGGCTGGTCCGCATTGCCACGAAACGTGGTCACACTGACGTGTCCCTCCTGGAGGAGCGTGCGGTCGCCAGAGCAATCATTTCCACCTCCACTTTCTCCTCTTCCACACCCACTCACATTCTGATTGAGTCCCAGACGGCCTGTCGCTACTTCCCTTACAATGCCCTACATCCTTCCATTGCGTCCCGACTCGACTCTTTCCTATCCTCCACTTCCCACACTTTTCGGTTGGTCTGGGTGCTTGGGCACGCAGCCGTCTCCAGTAGTGAGTGTGCTCATGCGCTCGCCCGAGAACTGTTACACCGGGCACCTGGCGAGACTCTGCCACCGTCCGACCCGCCCCTTTCTCATACTCAACTCACCTAGCTCAGCCACGCCTCGCTTGACAACATTATCCTCCTTCTCAGCCTTTCCTTACTCGAAAACAAGGCGTCCTATGGCGTCATCTCCAAACCAACACTTTCCCGACGCCCCCCTTTTACTCTTACCGTGTACCCGTCCCGCTGTCCGCCTGAGTGCCGCACCGGGGCAATCGTCTCAACCTTTTCCATATGGTGTGGCAATACCAGGCTATTACCTATGTCTCGCATCTTCCCAACCCGTCTCCCACTTCCTGGGAGGAGCGGCTGACCGATGACCGTGTCATTGCTGCCTACCGTGTCAATAGCCACCTATCGGAGGAGGGTAGCGTGAGTAATTACGCCGGAGTAATCAACCTGCTTCTGAAACGCGAGCTCTGACATCATTGCAACACAGCCATGGTGAGATGGGTGTACTCTTTTGGTAGGACTCTATAGACCTTTCCAAAAAATGACTTCTGACCAGTTCTATTTTCAGTGTCCGTGCGTATGGCGCGTGATTTTCTTGCTTTCCGAAGCGATGAACATGCACGTGCTGGGCTGAGGAGTTTTCAGTATTAAAAGGTGTTAGATGCACAATTTTTTTTTCCACCAAGTGACTCAAATGAAAACATTTATATAGGCCACGCGTGGCGAGGCTGACCTAGCCTAAGAGCCGCAAACAGAACCACGAAACTTCCAAGAGCCGCGGGGGGGGGGGGGGGAGGGGGGGGGGCACAATTTTTGTACTGACCAATAAACGAAACTCGAACTACTTTCGATCTATTCGAGTCAAAATCAGTCCATCTGTGCGTAAGGTCGCAGTAGAACGAGACTACCAAACCAGAACGTGTCGTTCGATTTAAAACGTTCTCCATTTCTCTGTTCGGGAAGCGCTTGTGTAGGCGAAAGGAAGGCGGGGTAGTAGGGGGGGGGGGGGGGGGTACTGGAGGGAGCCGCGAGCCGCACTTTAACACGCGAAAAGCCGCGTGCGGCTCGTGAGCCGCAGCTTGGTCACCCCTGATATGAGCAAACAAACCACACCATGATGGACCCAAAATAACAAAAATGCTGAACGTCATTCTCTGAAGATTGCCTCACCTAGGCATGTTTGGCGTAGCCTTAAGGTAGTACGTATCTTACTGTAGTCCGTTCCAACACAAACGTTCTAGATAAAGCCGCGCTTCACGCTGCACTCGGTACCTACGACGACTGGTTGGGCTGCGCTTACACATGAGCTTGCACTGGAGGTGGAGCCTCAATTGCAGATCTGTTGTTGCAACGGGTTATATGTGAGATCGCATAGTTATTATTTACGCCTTTTATTCTCAACCTAGTTACGCTTGAACAAAGTCGCCGACACCAAGTAACCGCAAAATAATATTTTTACGAACTTAACAAGCTTCAGAAAATTGTTTTCTGCTGGCGTCTCTAAAGCTGCATTGGTTTTGTCGAAAAGCGGTGCGGATTTAGTTCTCCGAGTGGGGCTATAAGCCTAAGGCTAAATCGAAAGCAACTTCATTTCGAATGCGGTTCTATCCGGCGTGTCTCGCTCACCGCGCGTGCGACACCCTTCCCCTTTTTTCCCCGCCTTTTTTTTTTACGTGTGCGTGTGCGTGTGTGCGAGCACGCATACACGCACACGCACGCATGCGGACGCATCCGCACAACACGCGCAAGCACACACATAATCACACAGACACACGGAAATACAAACACAACCTTCCTGTGGCATTGCAATTACAGCAGGAATATGAGAGCGCCAACCTCTAACAAGAGCTTCCGCGGTTAAAACCAACGTTTTCGCGACTCGGCAAGATTCACGGCGTTCATTTGCATGCAAATCAGTGAGCGTTGGAGGCCCCTATTCGTCTATTTATCCGAGAATCTCGAGCGGCGGCGCGCCCCCGGGTCTAAACAGCCAGCGGCTCTTTTGCACGGCGCCGCCGACCACTGGCCGCATCTGTAATGAGCTCCTGCTGGAAGTGAGAGACCGACTTCGTTTCCAATTGCAGTTCCTGATGCCGGGTGACAATGTTTTTTCGCCGGCGAAATTCGTCGTCGGGAATTTCTTCCCCTAGAATGATTTTTTTTTTTTTTTAGTTTTAAATCAAAACACACACAAAAAGAAAGAACTTTGAAGTCGGTGAACGTATGTTTATAGTTTGATGATATGCGCGCAATAAATTCAGTATGCCTTTTTTTGTTTTGTTTTCACTGGTATTTTCCTCACTGCCTGGGTGCGACTCTGGGCAGAAAATCGGCAAACACGTTTCAACCAGAAATGAAAGCGGTGTAACAAGAGCAGGGAAACTAGGAGTGAGCGGAGAAAAGTAACCTTTGTTGCCTTTATATTAGGTTGCAAATTCTGACTTTACTTTTATTTCCATAAATAAAAAAACGTAATCTTACTTTACCTCCGTTTAGTTGAAATGACTCGAATATGAAACGCCGAATACTTAATTGAGTAGATTTTTATTTTACCTATTCCTCTGTGTGATAGCTATACGCTATTGGCATCGTCCGGTAAATCCCCCAAAAACATCGTGCACATGCGGTTTTTACTGACACTTTCTCGCAGCGGCAAGAGTTGTTAGCTCGCACTAGGCGACTTGAACTAACCTGGATCAAGTGTTCAGATGAAGAAATGAACATGTCGAAGCAATTAGACGCACGTAGAAGTACGTAACTTCAAAACGGCCCCTGTCTGTGCATGCTCCCAAGGGCAGACAACATTTTAGATAGATCCTTGGCCGAAAACGCAATTCAAACAACAAAGAGTAGCCATAGTTGTCATTCCGAGGCCTCTGACGAAGTTTGTTTTCGAGCTTGCCTAGGAGTGTGTGCATAAGTGTTGTGTCCAACTTTGACGTTCGCACATTCATCCCGATATTTTGCTTCGTCCAACGCCTGCGCTTGCTTTTAGTTTCTTTCCTGCTAGGTTTTCGTTAGTAAAGAACTATACTCCGCGACAGCTTTTCTTGGCAATGCAGAGGAAGGTACAGGCCCGCGTCCCCTCTCCCATTTTGAGTGTGCGCGGGCTGTCCTCCTCTCCCCGGAAATGGGGGAAGAGGAGAGCCTGCGTACACTCAAAATGGGAGAGGGGACGCGGGCCTGTACCTTCCACTGCATTGCCAAGAAAAGTTGTCGCGGAGTACAGTCCCACTAACCTTTTTGCCGATAAAAAAATCTAGGTCATCATTTTGATGACGCGAGAAATATTCCACAGTATACCGCTTGCTCTCAAACACATTTTTTTTCAAACCAATCGGAGACGCCCAAGCGAGAGACTTCTGAGAAGTTATATTCGACCTGCGCTCGACCAGCACTGCTTGGTGTTTGTCATTTAAGTAACAACAGTTGTTGTTAGGCACTAACAACAGTTAGGCCGTAACAATTGTTGTTATGCACTAACACTTCTTGTTGGGAAAAACAATCGTTGTTAGTAACCAACCGTTGCGCAACAATTGTTAGGCTGTAACAACTGTTTTTATGCACTGGCAATTGCACTAACTGTTGTTAGCACTAACCACATTTAGGCACTAAGAATTGTCGTTATGCACTAATAACTGTTCCATCCCCAAGATTCCAGGAGATGACCCACTTGCGCCATCTTTTGCCAGTTTTGAGCGAGAGCCCAAATAACAATAGAATCTACCCGATCGAAATAAAATGCCGGAAAGTTACCCTGGAATTATTAACATAAGGGCGATTTATAAGTATGGGAGATATTTTAACACGCTCCAATGATTTTTTTAGGTTGCCAAGAAAAAATTAGTTATCGCTCCCATCGATCGCTATGTAAATATCGCTCTATTTTGTAGTTCTCGTTAGTTTATAAAGCAACCATTCCGTATTGCAGAAAGTTCCCCTAGATATACTAAGTAGAGACTGTATGCTGTCGTAATGCATCAACAGCTAACATTTAACAGCATTTTCTCAGGACCCCAGAGCGATAATTAATTGCCACTCCAGCCCTCTCCTTCCAGTGTGTTTTACCCGCAGCACGAAAAACCCTACGGGAAAGACCGCTTTATGTTTTTATATTTTTTATTTATGGTGAATTCTACTCGCAAGCCCTGTATGTCTCGAATTTGGCTCAAACCAACGTTACTAAAACACTCTGTTGGGAAACTCGCCGTCGAAACCTGGGCCGCTAGCGTCCACCGAGACCGAGCTAAATGCGACAACAGCGCCACTCTTCATCGTTTCTCTGTACTCTGGTCACCTTGAGCTTTTTGAAAGCCTGTTTTTGCGTAAAAGCAAACGGAAAAGACTCTTTTCGTATGAAATTTATTGGAGTTTACTACAAAAAGAGGGGCGCGTTATGTTTTTAAAATCTTTAGTTTACAGGGTTCTGCGGCACAATTAATATTGCTTTTATACAACCATGCCTCAGCGGGGCTTTCAGGTAGCGCGTCCCGACCTAGGTGCATTTTAACTGCGGTAGTTCGACGTGGCGCGTCCGCCGGGGAGACGGGGGTGGCACCCCTGTAACCGCTTCCGCTGTATCTGTTCTTAGAGCCAAAATAGAAGTCGCGTGCAGTTCCTCGAGTGGCCGCTGCGAGAGAAATGGTGGCGTTGTGTTCGTCATTAGCTCGGTGCTCGGAGACGGATTGGGGCCACTTTTTCAAAGCTGTCTCTATGGGAGCTTCCTAATTGAGTGTTCTAGTAACGTTGGCTCAAACTTAAGTTTTAGAAAATGTCCAGGGTCCGTATTTTTTCAAGAGAAAAGATTAGAAAAACCCAAGACCCCTCGTAGGGTAGCGATATTGTGGTTAATGATCAAAGCATCGTTCTCAGGAAGACAAAAAGGGGAGTAGCGTTAGCGTTAGCTTCCTCAAGTTCTTGGCTAACGGCATCGGAGTAAATTGACAGAAATAAACAAAGATTAGCCTAGACAATAGGATCATGAGATTTTTCACCCAGTAACGGGTGATTTAGTGCATGAGCTAACTGAGAAGTTGATGCCAACTGAAGAGTTGCAGCAATTGGTTGCTGCGTGTGAAAGTGGGGGGCGGCCCGTGCTGCTGGTGCTGCGACGTCAAGTTTCTGAGCGAAAGTGCCCCATCTGAAGCGGACCTGAGTGGCGTGAGGGACATGAGTGCGCGAGCGGCGTGAGGGATATGAGTGCGTCAGGGCCGTGAGGGCCATTAGTGCGTGAGGGGCATGAGGGCCATGAGTGCGTGAGGTCCGTGAGGTTCAGTGAGGGTGAGTGAAGGGCTGAATGTGAGTGTGACTGTGAGGATGATGGTGAGTGAGGGGCTAAACGTGAGTATAGCCTTGAGGGTGAGGGTGAGTGAGGGGCTTAGGTGAGTGTGGTTGTAATGGTGAGGGTGAGTGAGGGCGACCTAAAATGCCGACCATTGCTGCAAATTTGATGTCAAGTTTCGAGCAATAAATTCAGTTAGATTTTCCTGTTCCATAATACAGTTTAAACTGTTTTTTTTATTAATTCGCTGCATTGTTGTTCGATGTCACAATGACGAGTCATAATTTTATATGCGCTGCGCTTTTGAGAATGTCATGTAAACCTTTACGCTCAGCTTCGGCAAGCCACAGACAGCTCATGTAAATGAGCTGTCTGGGGCTTGTAAACTATTAACAATATGTAAATTTTGTTAAAGGGATACTGAACCAAAGAATTTAGAGTCCATAATAAGTCGCGCACGCTCTTTCCACGAGCCAGCAGCCGCCGGTGCGCGGAAGCACACGCAACAAAATTGACGTCGAAGACCTCCATTCGCGGTTAAGAGTACAGTAAAATGTATGGGCTTCGGGCCAAAGGTGAATAAAGACAAGTCTTTCATCTACACAGTGGTGCCTGGAGTAAAAGGTAAGCGATTAATTGGTCTAACAAGCACGTAGCTCTCACTTGCAATGATGAAAAGCCTGCCTCTATTCTCGTTTGGCCCGAAGCCCATGCATTTCACTGTCCTCTTAAGGTGCAACCCCACCGTGCATGATGTTTTGGTGCTTTTCCGACGGCTTATAACTTTCTTTCTATGTATCTTACAATTATAAAGTTGGTGTCAAATAAAGAGCCGTTTTTCAACAATGCTTTAATGTCTTGATATCACGATTATTTTCAGTTGTTAGTTAAATATTTGGCTTTTAATAGACCACAGTCTCTAATATTGAAAAAAATTATTTCTCGAGTTATAACGTCCCATCGTCCTCGATATCTTATGTGAGCGTTCGGTTAGATGTAATAAAATAAAAAAGTAAGCTACGAATTGTACGTATAATGTATATTTTAAAATAAAAAAATAAAGTTTAAAATTGTAATATATTATGGCGCTATAAAAACGGAATCACGTCAACTAATCAAAATAACGAGACATTAAATTATGAAGCATCCTTCGATATTGCAATTTCCAGAATTTCCATATCGATATATTACACGTTAAGAATGTTATAAGACCTCAAACTTTTCATATTCAGTTACTGCGAATTGTAGTTTCCTAATATAAAGTACAGATGGCGACACGTGTTCAAGAACAGCTTGGTGTGCATTTTCCGTTGTGTTCCGCTTGGAACACCATGTGAAAAACAGAAAAAGCGCCAGATGTCAGGGTGTCAGATGCCTGGATGCCCGCAGTGAGCGAGCCAGAAATACAGTGTACCAGAGAGGTGAGAACAACAAGTGCGAGGCTGCGGGTGCACCACAGCAACTTTTGCGCGCGTTTTACTGTGCGTCGACGCACATTCCCGACGCGATCCAAATGAAATGGGCGCCATGAAATGCATTCTGCCATTTCAGATTCCGCCACGTATGCGAAAACATTTTAATGTTTATATCACTTGCATAAATCATTTACGATATCAAACTATACTTGTAAGAATGGTTCGACTATATTTTGTTTCAAAGACCACCTCGGTGGCTCTTAAGTGGCAATGACATTAAAACGTCTCAGTTCCTCTCAGCCAACGCGCTGGCTCATTAGTCTATATTTGTCGGGTTTAAATATCGGCCGAGGTGCCCGCAATCCGACAGAGGCCAATCCGAGATTTCGGTTGCACGTCAAATGATCTACTGTTAGTCAAAATAAACCCGCAATCATTTTTTTTTATTTGGGCGTGTTAAGTGCTTTTTGTTGATTTGGCTTGTGGAACCCTAAGACCTGAATATTTTCTTTGCTTTACCTTAGTTCGGAGCGCAACCAACGCTACGGGCTGATGAAGCCACTGAAGCAGCGCCAAGAGCGCGAAGTTAAGCTGTTCGTTCTCTTTCTGTGCCTATGCGGTCGGGCTAAACTACACCAACTAAATAAGCTACGCTTCATACACATCTGGATGCTTAAAATAATGGTTGTCAGTTATCTAAAACTTTATCTGAAATCACAGGAAACGCTTTTCCGTCCTCCACAAATGTTTAAACAGTTGGCGACAAAGTAAAGCAATATTACGTGAGCTTCCTGACACCGAAACTATTGCTGAGGAAGTCGCACTTTTGAATCATGACGGCCGGCAGTTGCATTTGATTTGTTACTAACAACCAAGATGGTGGCGCCCAAAACAATATCGGGGGAAAAATTGCCGATACACTAAGTTAGCTCATTTGGTCTAGCTCATAGGATAAATCAAGTGCGGTGGGGGATCGTTGGCCGTGTGTGTTGTGGCACCGTAGATCAGAGCACGTGGAGAAATGCTCTAGTGCGAGCTCCGTTCGAAGCACGAAGCTCCCGCTGCAGAGCGTGTAGGGACTAAATCCCCTCGATGTATTTGCGTTGATCTTTCCAATAAACTCAAAGGTGCCAGTGAAAGAGGCCCGTGTCTCGACCGGGCCTTGGACACAAATGGCGACGCAGCACAAATACATTCGAGTTGCCCGTGTGGCACACGTGCCACACAGGCAACTCGAATGTCATTTACAACGAATGACATTCATGTGATCGACCAATCGGCTCAAGATCTGTCGCGCGTGGAACACCCCACGCTCGGTGTGTCGCGCGCTGATTGTCCGATCGTTCAAATGTCATTCGTTGTAAATGGAATTAGAGTTGCTCGTTTGACTGGCCCTTAAAAGCGAATGGCGGCGGAGCGCCCGCTCGTGGCACGTGTCTTGCGCGTTTTCACAATAATGGCGGGCGGTACTTGTAAAAAACGCTTTTATCAAGTGGCTTTAGCAGGGACCCTGGGTTCAGTCGCCCATCTAAATCCTACCGTCGTGCGATCGTGTATCACATATACTGCGTAATGCACGTTAAAGACCCCGAGCTAACAGTTGCACTACACTTTTTAAAACCTTCATCGGGTAACAATGTCATCCTACGAAATTGCTGCTCTCTAAAAAACTAACGACTAATTTTGAATGCGGCGTTTCATCGCATTTTTAATGTGTGTTCGCGTTCTTTTTTATTTTTATTTTTTTCTCTACATCTTTGATTATGTGGCTCTTACTTATAATGAAACAGACATAGTCGTCAGACTTCTGGAAAAAGTTTATATAACTAAGAAAATGGCGCCTGAACGTAAAAGTTAAAAAAAAAGAAAAAAAAAGGAAAACGCATAGGCGCACCTAATAAAAATAATTGAAATAATAGAATTGATTATAATTTTGTTTTCAAAGGTTTGAGTGCCCCAAACGCTATAAAAACGAGCTCGGTGCTTTGGGTGGTGCGCTTGTTCCAGTGAGGGATCGTTGAGCGCATTAAACGCTATAAAAGCGAGCTCGGTGCTTTGGATGGTGCGCTTGTTCACTGGAAGTGTAGTTCAGGACAGTATGCTCGCACTTGTATGTTCCGCTTCGCTCGCAGGATAAAACCAAATACTTTATTGGTAATGTATTTAGTCAAACAAAGCTTACCTTCTGTATATGGGCAATGCCCTCAGTTTTCGCGTGATTACATGCTTGTTTATCATTATTGTTTTCGTTTCCCACAGCAATTCAGTTCGTGCTCGTTTGTGTGCTAAATGAATTATTAGAGACCAAGGTAACCCAAGAGCATTCTTTTTCGCGAATTCTAAAAAAAAAAAAATACCTATGCAACGTGCCAGGTGTACCACGACCAATAGAAAATATTCTAAGCTTCACATATCACCGCTTGCCTGAGTAAACATTGTTGTTTGTCAACAACAATTGCGATTGTATGAAATCACGTGGGAAAAACTAGTTCTAAGCACGCGACCGTTGGCATGCAGTGAATATTCATAATCGGCGCCGAGATGATTGGTGGCCGTCAGCAGGTGGAGTTTTTCTACCAACCCAGAGTTAGAATGTTTCCTTCCTTCAGTTGTAAGCAATCAGGAGACAACTTACACCAAATCTGTGGGTAACAAATTACTATGAGCATTCAAACACAATGGCCTGAGCAGTATATGAGTACAAGCTTTAGCTTTTGACGCACCCTTAACTTTCGACACGCTCAACGCTAGTGTAAAACGTAGGGTTCTTTCATTCTTAATCAGCGTACCATGTTCGTGCTTACACTATATTTTATACAACGTCAAAGCGTACCCGTTTGCATCGTTTTCATTTTTGCACACCACTACTTGCGCGCATGGATCACCAAATTAAGACTGGCAAGAGATGGCACAAAAAAAATTTACAGGGTTTTTTTTTTTTACCGCAAAAATAAACTACACATTGCCTAACGGTCATTCTCCACCCAAAGGTAGCGCTAGGTCACAACCAGATGCCAAAGTTTCATCCCGAACGGACACCTTATTCAAAAGTTATAAGTGATTTTCTAAAGATTCCAATGGAAAAAATTGAGCCTATTTTTTCCTGTTTTTCGTTTCTGGTGCTATAGAGCCCCATGTATTCGAAAACTCTGTCGGCCGCTATTTTCCCATTGAACTTTTCAGAAAATCACTTATACTTTTTGAAGAACGTATCGTATTGGGCTGAAACTCTGACATCTGGTTGTGCCTCTAGCCCTACCTATGGGCGGAGAATGAGCGTTCGGCGATGCGTAGTTTATTCTTGCGGTAAAAAGAAACCCTGTATTTTTTGCTTTTGTGACACCCTGCAAGTTGCTTAAACTATGCGCAAAAGCTATCAACAGACCCAGAATCTTTGCCTGGTCAGTCATTGAATTTATCAGCGAATTCGTATTAAAATATAACTTATTCTTTATTGCTGTGAGTTTATTTTTAACCTCCGCCTTTTGTATTATGACCCCCGCACCAGACCTACGTTCGGTTTACCAAACTCAACATCTAAACCTGAGTGTCATTATTTGTTTTCCAGTCTCGTGGTTTGGGTCAAAATAAACACCCAGCTACCTAGATGAGACATTTGACCGCTCAAAAAATAGTCTTTTCTTTTTAGGTAGTTAATTCCTCAAGCTCGAATTTTGGAAACCAGACAATCACGTCATCAGGTTTTGCTGGAAATCCACAAAGATCCAAACACATGCACGATAAAAGGGCCGGCCCGTCATATTGCCGCCCGCAGAGTCGAGAAAGCAACGCTATGTCACGGACTTCTGGGAGATTCGCGTTCATTATTGCACCAGACGGAACTTTCGCCCTGTTTTCTTGTCCTCGAAAGTGCCAGTTCATCTTCACCCCGAACGCGCGACTCTCGAGTCTTCTTGGCCGAACTTTCGAGATGGTGACGTGACGCACCCTAGATAGGCAGCTGCCAGCGACCTTGTCGAGTCAGTCTCGCTCTCGCTCTTTGTTACGCTGCCGAATCGCCGCCTGCTTTTCAGCTGTCTCGACGCTCTTTGTTTACTTTTTTTTTTTTTGTTTGGATGAAGTTCGCCGATTAAACCTTTATTTTTGAGCTCACTGTTCGTCCTCTCGTCACCTTCATTCGTGTCAGTATAAATCTGATCACATTGTAATATGTGTCATTGGCCTTTGAAATCTCCGATAACAGCTCACAAGCAATTTTATATTTTTCAACACGTCGGTAGTTTTGTTGTGCCTGTGTCTTGCCATTTGGCTCAGGATGATTTTCGCGTTTTGTTCTGCCTACATTTGCTGGGGACGTGAGCTCGAAGCCTGGCAACTGGCCCCCTTGCACGAGAACTGGCGCAGCCGTGCGCGTTCCAAAGAAAGCTCGTGCAGAGAAAACGAAGCAAGGGACCAGGGATGTCAAATTCTGGATATAGAAGAATATCCGACTGTATCGAAGCGCCACCACACACGATGTTTCGCATTGATGTACAGGCCTGGAAAGCGATCCCACCGCCATCTGTTGGTTCAGAATCACACTAACCAGGGGTGGGGTTGCACCTTAACCGCGAATGGAGGTCTTTGACGTCATTTTTGTTGCGTGTGCTCGCGCACACCGGCGGCTGCTGCCTCGTGGAAAGAACGTGCGCCACTTATTATGGACACTAAATTCGTTGGTTCAGCATCCCTTTAATAGTTTTACTCAACTAAGCGCCTCGAACAGAGTGGCAGTTCTGACACCATCAAAACCGAAACAGTTCACGAAATAACTATACAGCGAAGAACACCGTAACTTTCGCACGTCTGCCGTTGACTAATAGGTACTAGATTTTAACCACCATGAGCATTCCTGGGTTTATTCATTCGTCAATATTCCTCGCAGGCCCATGTCCGGCTCCCTCGTGGCCGCAATCCCCACCAATCCTCATTACTACTTTCCTTTAACGAACTACACGATACGTGAGTAGTAAAGTTCCAAACTAAAATCCTTTATTCCCGGTCAAAATTTGCTGTGAGGAACTATCTTTCACAAAACAAAATGCTGAAATACATCAATATTGTGTTCGTGACAACTACATCGAGCTAGGGTGCCTTCATGTGCGCTTTGCTTAGGGTGGTGGCATCTCGCCTTTTGTCCCACACGTTTATTTTTATTTTTTGTTCAAACGCGCGTGAAAGAGCGTATACCTGCACGCGTTTGTGGCGTTGACTGCTATGGCGACATTTTGTTTTCGTCGATTTCTTTGTATTTTCCCGGTGAGCGCGTGCTGTCGGCATCGAGTACCACAAAGGGTGGCTTCACCCTAAACATAAGGGCATTAAGGCACACTACATCGAGCAACGCAAAGCAAGCAAAGAGACCTATATAACTTGAAAATTATTTCCAATTCCCAACGGACCAACTACACGACCGTTGCCTGTCGGTTTCACTTCAAGAAAAAAAGGTATCAAAGTGCACCTCGTTATACCCTCTATATGACTCGTCTGACTCGTCGTTTCGAGTTCCTTCTAATCCGTGAAGTTTGAAGGGAGAAGCCTCTAAGAACCAAAATAAACTCAAGAACGCATTTAAAGATTTCATCAACTCTATATGTTATAACTTTTGCTAAAATAAAATGTACAAACTTTCGTCACGTTAGCAGAGGCCAATGTAACTTTAAAAAGATGCGGTGATTTATAACTTAAGTTATAAAAGTGAAAAGATTGAATATAAATTCTCCAAAAACTTTCGCAGTAACAATGCAAGACGGAGGCGTGAATGACGGTAGCAAACCAGAGAAAGGAGCTTGCCCAAATCAGGATATTCAAATTTTCCTAACGTTCGCTGAATCAACGCGCCAAAATAAAAGCTTTCCAAAACGATCGGAGGATCATGTATAAAAGGACCATGCCGCTTTTACAACACACTTTGTTTTCTGTTCGCTTCGGTTGTAAAGCCACCGTGCTCAGCTTTCTTTAGCTCGTTAGCCAACACCGTTGCTGTAAGTTCTCCATCATTCCAGCCTCCCCCCTTTGTTGCCAACTCCTCTGCGCCCGGACTGACCCAATTAATCAAGCTAATGGCTCCGTTCTGGCCGTCCCGCTTGGCCCCAGTCTTCGTTCAAATGTTCCTATCGAAAATTCCAGATTCGCACTTTTGTTGCTTTTTTTGTTGATGTTTTTTTGTTTTTTTTCGCTAACGCACATCAGTTCATCGCCTTCTGTGGGGTGGTTTAATTAATCGCCTTTGCTTTCCCTGTTGCCGTTCGTAACTGCTTGTTCTGCCGCGCCGCAGCCGTTGCCTCTGTCGTTCCAAGTCGAAACACGAGAGCAATCCCGGGGTTAGGTAACAGATTGCCGGCAGCGATATCCTGTGCTTTATGAATGCGTTCAATGAGTTCCATCATGGCGTAGATTAGATAACAGTTCCGTGTACATGTGCCTCTTTCTTCTTTTTTTTATTTTGTGGTTGGCGTGTTTCATATGGATGCGTACGGCTCGTGTCATTGGGTTTAGGGGCACTGACATGTTGGAAAGGGCGATATAACTGCCCGTCAACTCCTTCGTGGACGCCAGCGTCTTAATGGCCTCTGCGGTTCGTATAAACCTAAAAAGAGTAAAAGAACGTTTTCATGGAAGGTTTTGATAATTTCAGCGGCATTCCGAAACGTCTCATGAAAGTTGACTCGGTCCTATGGCATATAATTCTAAGAAAAGAACAAAAAAAAACTTTAATTAAAAAATATTACGTGGCTTGAAAACGCGGCCATTGTTCTGGCACCGGTTGGGGCTGGAGTAGCTATATAAGTTATGCCTCAAAGTAAACTACACATCAGCCATTTCGTCCCTAAAAATCATCATTGTGAGTTATCCGAAGTGCCACGAAAGGCTTTTTCGTCCTTGAGAAATGTTAAAACATTTGGCGACAACGCAAAACGATGTCGCTTCAGCTTCCTCACACCGAAGCTCTGGATGTCGCAATTTCGAGTCGTAACTATCGCCAGCTAAGCCCGCACTGCGGTAGACAAAAACAAAATGGCGGCACCCACAAAAGTCAGTTGGAAAATGGTGTGTCGATCCCATACTACAAGTGTAGCTTAATTGTTTTGTGTCCTTTCTTGCAATAAATGTTACAAAATAATCGACCGCCAACGCTTGTGACGACCACGCGCCTGTACGGTTGACAATGACTGGAGCGTGCTGTACGTGCTCCTGATATTGCCTGAGTTATGGCTATTTCTTTCACCGCCCTGACTGGTCGCAAATGAGAACCCGAAAGTGTGTCCACATACGCCACAGTGTACACTTCAGCGCTATTAGTCAGCAATCGCTGGCTTCGCTGAGTTATGGATGACATTGTGCTTAATTATAGATAGGAAGCTGATACGGCGGCGCATCGGTGCTAAATGATGCTCAAGTTAGTGCTGCATCAGCGCTGTTCTTAGTGGTCCAAAGTTCTTAAATAAGAGGTTCCTACTAAAGTTCCTAGATAAGTGGTCTCTACAAGTAGCGACAGTCTTTGAAGCGCCGATGACTGCGTGACGGTGCAGATTTGAGAAAGCGAATGACACTGCACAACAAAAAAGTGAACTTAATGACGCCATTTTGCTCCTTCAAAATGCGCTTCGTCATTCGTTTAGTTGTCGTCACTCGTAAAAAGGAAGCATTAAGGGACTTAGCGTTCCTAGTGCTCCTAAGCGTTGTTTCATCTTAAGTCCAAACGCAGACGACGCTACGAGCTGATGGAACCAATCAGAATGCGTCAAAAGTGAGCAATCACGAATGGTGTTCGTCTTGTTTCTGTACCTGTTTTATCCTAGGTTCTATTATCGCTTAACCAAACTTAAAAGACACAGTGACTTGAACTTTTGACACTGCCTGATTGTTCCCATTAGCGAGTACCAGCGGCTGCACCTGACCCTGAACTTAAGCTGAATCTAGGGGTGGGAAGTAGCGTTTCGAATGGCGCAGCGTCGTTCTTAGCTTCAACACTGCAAAGAGAGCCCGTGTGTCGTCGGTTTTTCCATAACTGTCAACGCTATGAATGACGCAGTAGTATCTGATCCAAACCAACGTTATTAGATTACCTTAGTTGTGGAACTCCCGCGGAGAGGGGTACCCCCCCTCACTCACTCCAATCCATCAAGCGTCGATCGAAGCGCCATCTACATTTTCGTTTCATAACTATTCGTTCCCAAGAGCCCGGCTGAAGCGCCAAATGGCGATCACAACGCCGCCATTTATCCTGCAGCGGTCACTCAAGGAACTGCACGTAACACCTATTTTGGCTTCAATCGGCCATTTCGGAGCCGAAACAGATACAATGGAAAGAGGTCATAGGGATGCCAACCCCGTGTCCCCAGCGGACGCGCCGCGAAGTTGCTCTGAAGTTAAGATGAGCCTAGGTCGGGACGAGCTACCTGAAATCGCCGCTGAGGCATGGTTGTATGAAAACAATATTAATTGTACTGCACAACCTTGCAAACTAAAGATTTTAGAAAACATCACGCCCCCCCCCCCCCCTTTCTGTACTAAACTCCAATAAAAGTTACTACAAAAATACTTTTTTCCGTTGGTTTTTACGTTTCTAGTAACGTTGAACCGTACGCATCCTGATTCAGTTACCAAAGCAGCTGTCTGGCGGCGCGTCGAGTGACGCTTGGAGAGTCGTGGTGAGTGAGGGGGGGTACTGTTGGTGTATGCGGCGCCCAATGAGCAGTTCCGTAACTGAGCTAATCTAATAACGTTGACCCAAACCGTGCCCACCCTTAGTTGAAACCAATGGTGAATTCACATGTAAAGCGCTGGATGGATTTTATAAACAAGTACCGCCAAGCTGGTACATGCTGGGACGCAGTTGAGCCAAAAAATGAAGCAGCCTCGCCGCCAATCAAGTTACTCGCGGCGGTGCGGCGCCGGAATCTACAGTAGACCAATAGGACCCTGCTTGCAAACGGCGGCGCGTCACCGGCAGCGACAGCAGGACAATAGGAACGTGCGCGTCTGGATTATAAGGGTCTGCACCCTTATAATCACTATATGGGGTGGTGCAGGTCAAAGACTTCAGGTTAACAATCGTACTGCACTGGCCAAACTTATTACAACGGACACATCGAACGTCCTTTGAGGCAGAATGTTTTCTTGTATATTATATATAGGTTATATGTGTTTATGTCATCCACATTTATACGTTGTCTCGATATAGATCACACCAATCTCATTTGACCACATGCTTGTGACACGCATCACTACGTGCGGTTCGTAAAGTTTTAACAAGAAATTAAATTTTTGTTTGATCTTTCTGATTAACACTGTGAGCAGATATAATGTGGTTTGTCCATCCATTAGGCTTGCGATATGAGTGGCCATGCTTGGTTACGAGGAGCTTTGTTGGTTTCGGAAGAGCTGCACAAACGACTTTCTCTTGCCTTATGTGGGCTTATCAAAATGGTCTAGACAAGTTCAAATTTATTCAGGAGGGGAATGTATGCTTTCTGCTTCTTCGGTGGGTGGGCGTAGGCCCTCGATCTCATCGTGCTCTTGGATCGCGAAAACCCCACCTGTGGTAACTAAAGATAATGACGAGAGAAGGAGGTTTCTTGTGCTTTTTTACGATATTGGTTGACAGCTGTCCAAAGTTGGGACATTATACGCCCGCTGCGTTGTCCCCTTAAAGCGTTATGAACTTATGATCCAACCATTGATGTCGTGAGTCCGCTACTCGCGCGCGTAGGGTCGCCTGAGGACTACGCATGCCGGGCTAAGTATAACTCGCCGCCCACGGTCGCCTGCAGACAAAGTATGCTAGATTAAGTATAGGGTGTCCCAAGTCACCACCCTACCGAAAAATCCAGTTTGTGCTGGTGTTTTCGGTAGGGCAGGCTCGATCTAAAATGGGCCGTAAAAATCGACGCCTGCACGTAGCAATCTGGACTTTTCGTCAAAGGTGTATTTGACAAGTCAGTTTTTCTGGAAGAATTAGAAAGAGTAGCTTACTTTCTATAAAGGAATAGGGCCAAGAAACTTGCCAGAGTCAACGGCGGGCGACGACCCAGACGACCAAGTCGAGTGCCAGGCAGCACAAAACGTCGTGAAAACGTCGAGAGAAGGTCCTGGACGTCCATGACATCCCGCATGACTTCGAACACGTTTCTTCGATGTTAAGGTGTCGTCCATATATAACGTTCCATTAGAGTTAAATCATTGACGTCGTGGCGACGTTGTATTTCAACTCAAACGTCGTCAACGTTCCCACGACGTCAATGCACGACGTTCTGGCAACGTCCGACGCTCACGTTTTTTTGACGTTGAAGTGAAGTCCACAAATGACGTTCCATTATCGTCCTGTCCGTGACGTGCTGGCGACGTCATGTTTCAACATCAACGTCGTCATCGGCACCACGACGTCAAGACAAGACGTTTTAGCAGCGTCGAACACTCACGTTTGTTCGACGTTAAAATATTGTTCATAAGGGACGTTACATTATTGTCTCGTCAGTGACGTTTCAGTGATGTCGCGTTCACACCTAGACCTCGTAAACGTCATGCAGGACGTACTGGCAAGGTCGACCATTCACGTTTTGTTCGATGTTGAGGCCATATTTAAATTACGTTCTATTTTTGTCCTGTCAATGACGCCCTGGCGATGTCATACCACGACCTTTGCTTTGTGTTTTTGTTTTAGCTTTTCCAGCTCCACCTCCAGCCGCAGAATTACGTATAATACGCGTTCACTGTTAAAAGTTTAATCCCATCTGTGGCCAAAGTGACGCTAGTCAAGAGTCGCAAGAAAACTTAATTTTTGAGAGCTTGAGGAATTTATTTATTTATGCATTTATTTATTTATTACAAAATACTATTAATTGCACATGGCATCACGCTAGAGAGGGCATATACAAAGCCCAATGTGCACTCAAAGAAAAAAAACATATTATGAAGGCATGTTGGGAATATTATCGCTTTTACGTGTGCTTGTTATACTTTTAGTTTGTTTAAAATATTGTTCCGGTTTTAATTTGTAAAGTGACGCCCATGGCGTGTAGAACGGATCGAATTGCGCCGTTCTTGCTTTCTGCACGGGCGTCGTTGTCGTCTTCTATGGGTCCTGGCACGCGCCTCAGGCCTCGCCGCTACACTATCCCCTCTTCAAAGAGGGTCATCCGTGGCGTCCACCCAAACGTCATGTTTTTCTTTCAGTCCACGTTCTTTTCTTTTGTGTGTAACACAATTATCTAGATGATGCAATTCCGTGTTCCACTCGCTGATCCACAGCCTCCTTCCTAATTTCCTGGATTTTTCGTGCCGACTTCCGCCACTTGGCATCGGGCGCTCGCGCGTCCACAGACCGCTTCTCGGGGAAGGTCCATTGACAAGCGTAAATTCCGTGTGTACTTATTTTCTCAGTTCGTTCCGAAAACGTTTCACTTGATTTTCTGTTCTGCGAATTGGCCCAGGGAGAACAGCTCGGGGCATAACCCGGTCCAGCTTTTTCCGAAAGTCAGTCACTAGCACCGGCCGTCACGTCTACGGCGTCTACGAGGCAGGCTGCTATGTCGCCGGGATTTTTTTTTGAGTCTGCATACAGTGTAAGTGCTGCGATTCGATTGCTCTATAATGCTGTCCAGACTGAGTCGTTCTTTTCTTTTATATCTTTCAGGCTGGCACATCCAGGGACGTCTTTGGCGGTGCTTCATATGGCATTTCGTCGTGTCTGAAAATAGCTCAAATAAGCAGTTCGTACCAAATCTGAGTTTTAGTTTCTTCCTTCGTACTTGCATGAGAACATCTTGCCTTTGCAATAAAACGTTCTGTGCATGTCGTTGGTAGTCGGGATGTCGTAAACAGACGTGTGAGAAACGTCGAGGGAAGACGCAACGGCTCACTGAGACGTGCATGTGACCTGTGACATACGTCCTTTGGAACGTTCCCTTAACCTTCCGTGCACCTTTTCTCGCGGATATTTAAAGGTTTCATCGACGTCGAAGGAAGGTAACGTCCGAACGTTCCACGTTGTACGACGACCGGTTACTGACGTCTTCGACGTTATTTCGACGTTTTCTTCATGTTTATCTGCTACCTGGGGTTGCGGGATCTGTTTGGCGCGCGTATTGATAGATGGCGTCGGAAGCAGCGTCCGAACGCGTCCGAAGGTGCAGCCGACCAGCGAAAGAAAGCAGACGACAGGCAAAGAAAATCCACTGGCAGCAAAAGCGCCGTCGTTATGCAAATGCATTTTTTTATGTTTTGATTTTTTGGTCCGCATTTATTTTTAAACCAAAGGTAGATTACAAAAAGGTTATGTTCATTTTAATAAAGAACGATGGTCCCAAGATTCGATTGAAACGTTTTTTATTAGCAGAAAATGAAATGACCGCCGTGCCGCTTGAACTGCATTCATCTGGAACGGTGGCTGGGGTATTCACACGAGGGAGAAATCCCGGGGATTTCTCCCCGGCACGCGCATCCCGCGAAGAAAGCGTCGGGCTTTGCGACGTGCAAAAGCCTCGGTTTTTCATCTCGTGATGCGCCCGCCGCCGGGGAGAAATCCCCGGGATTTCTCCCGGAGGGAAGATAGGACCAAAGACGAGAGGACAGAGAGAAAGGTTAAGGAAGGAAAATTAATTATATGTACAGGGGAAGGTTCGCTGTGCGCACAAAGGCAAGCAGCGAGTCGAGAATGTGTTTCCGGTGGTCGGGTGGCTTTGTGGAGTGTGGGCATGTCCATTCCGCGTAACTTGTGGGACGATAGCTTGCTAGCATTGCCGGGTGAGTCAAGGAGACGGCAGGCTCTTTAAATCGACCGGAAAATTCGGTTTCTTCACCTATCGCGCTACGACTTTGTGCAGCGTTGCCCAAAGATGGTGCATTTTATTTTTTGTAAAATTTCCAAAGAGCGAACTTACCCGAGGAAAAAGTAAAGAAAGAAAAAGGCTTAGCTCCTATGGAAACGTAGCAACGCCACCGGTCTGCAAACAACACGGCGCCGTTTTGCACGGGAGACAAAAGATGGCGCAAGCGGTCGCGACCCCGACTGCCGCCAACGAACGAGCAGACGACGCCGAGAGCCGGCGTATTTAGCAGACAAGGAACTGCAGTTCCTTGTTGTCACCGCGCCTGTTTTTGTTTCTGCGACTGTCGCCACCTGCGGAACTCGCTCCGCTTTTGAGTCGAAAAGATTGTCTGCTGAAGACGCTGGCGCTCGGCGCCGTATGCTCGTTCGTTGGCGGCGTTCGTTGCGCCATCTCTTGTGTCTCGTGCGAAACGGCGCCTTGTTGTTTGAAGACCGGTGGCGTCGCTGCGTTTCAATAGAAGCTAAGCCTTTTTCTTTATTTACTTTTTCCTCGGGCAAGTTCGCTCTTTGCAAATTTTACAAAAAAAAAAAAAAATGCAGCATCTGTGGGCAACGCTGCACAAAGTCGTAGCGCGATAGGTTAAAAACCGAATTTTCCGGTCTATTTAAAGAGCCTGCCGTCTCCTTGAATCGTCCGGTAGATTGAGGTGTGTAGCCCTGTGCATGGAGTGCTTAGGACAGACCCATATAATGTGAGGGCACTTCGCCGGCACTTTGCACTGGGGGCAGAGTGGGCTAGGGCAAACATTATCCTCGGAAATAGGGCGGTGAAATCTGGTATAAAGCTTACAGGGGCAGATGCTACAGATCCTCTTTTATCTAATGTATCAAAACGGGAGGGGACATTCCTCTCGAGGAAGGACAGCAGTAAGTCTCGCCTTTCTGGCGAGACGAATGGCCTCCCTCCGCTCTAATGGGTCCATGGGAACCTGGGCTGGATTGGGATGTGAGGGGCGGACACAGCCTTGTGAGGGTTCAAAGTTAAGTAATAAAACCCTCCCGGCTGTGCTCGCCTTCTTGTTACCCGGAATGTCGGCGTGACCGGGTATCCACGTTATTGTTATGTGGCCCCCATGGGAGCTGTATAATTTACATACGGATCGGAGCTCCCGAACGGTTTCATTGCGGCTGGTCAGGCGGGTGCACTCTCGCACTGCCTCCTGTGAGTCTGTGAATACGTGCATGCGACTACCGTGGTGATGTGAGTTTGACTGAATGGCCCACAGAATTGCTTGGAGCTCTGCAGTTCTGGTACTTGGGGTGTACGGTGCAACTTTGCTGCATGTTTGCCGGGTGGTGTGTGAGTAATAGGCAACAGTGGTTTCTCCGTCATCCGCCCGGGTAGCATCAGTGTAAATTAGTAAATTTTGTTTGTCCGCTTCCAGTATGGTAATGGCTTTGACGTGCCGAGTTGCAGCCGCCCGCTTGCGACTGACAGGACGCGGGCTGTGTGACTGTGGGAGTGGTTTTAGGTTTACAAGTAGCGTCCTTCCACGGAGGGTTAGGAGGGGCGTTGCTGGGGGCATGAAATACGGTATCTCCCAGGCCAAGGGATACCCATGTCAGATCCTGGAACGTGTCATCCTGTTGTTCTAAACCTCCAAAGGGAGTTGGGGTGTTGGCGGCATTGAGAAGTTCGAGATTGTGCTTCCTGCAGAGTGATGCTATGAGGCGCCACCTACGAAGGGTTTTCTTGTAGCCCCATTGGTTATGGGGTGCGCTGAAGTCACCCGCGAGGATGACCAATTTTTTGTGTCATTCATTATTTTAATATTCTACGCACAGCCACCGGACTCTGATTGATTGGGGCGGGGATACGCATTGTAGATGCGGAGAGTCGTATTTCCTAGCCGGATTCTGACACCAACACTTTCTCTTTCCTTAATGTTGAGACAGGAGGTGTCTATTTGGGACTGGGGAATGTGTTTTGTTACCAGGGTCAGGACCATGTCAGCAGCGTCCAGAGAGCCACTGCGTTCATTGCTGGATCGTGGAATGAAGGGAGCGGTGAGGGTAAAGTATCCAGGAATCGTGGGCGTTGTCTCTACTGTCTCTTGCAGGAGTATAACAACAAGCGCATCGTCTTCAGCTGCCTTGGTGCGGAAATCTCGGCAGTTCCACTGAAAGATCGAGGCAGGGCGTTGTTTCTGTTTCTTTGGGGAACTTGCAGTGGATAGAGGAAGAGGATTATCTACTAAATTGGTTGATGATTTTAGCCAACATACTCTTAATCTCGTGAATGACACTTTTCATGGCATTGTGCTTCGCCTCTAGACGTCTCATTCGGGCTTCGTTAAACTTCATCCAATCGATGTCTCCAGGGAAGTTCCCGGGGGAAACCGTCGGATGATCATGGGGTCTCTTCTTGGGTGCGTCCAAAGAGCATCCGTGGCGTAACTGTGGCAAACCTGAAAGGTGCACTCCATGCCTTTTCTGGAAGGGCAGCCCATGATTTCTCCGTTTCGGTTGCATTCCTTGGGGAGCGTCGGTTTAGAGGAAGCCTCCTGGTCGGTTTCCTTCTAGGAGGAATCTGTCGCTTTGGGCAATCATTACTTGCAGTGATGTGTGGGCCGCCGCAGTTGTTACAGTTAGGCTCGAGTTCACAGTCATCGATGGCCCCATGTGTGTGTCCACATTTGTCGCACTTGGTGGTGCTGGGGCACACGTCCGACTTATGCCCGAGCTTGTGGCGGGCAAAACATACCGGAGGCCGGGGCCTGTACTCTGCCATACTGAGCACTTCGCAAAGAAAACAGACTTTCTTCAGGATAACATTTCCTTCAAAGCTGACGAGAATTGTCTTTCGAGTTTTACCAATGGGTCTGGCTGCGATTATATTGTGAATGTGGCAGTCTAGGCCCTCCATGAGCGATTCCGGTGTCTCGTTCACATCTTTTCCATTGAGATATATGAACCCTCGTACTTCATTGCTTAAAATCGCCATATATGGTGCGACCTCATAGCTTTTTTGACCCTTTTCGATTTGGCCGGCGCTCAATAGTTTGCTCGTGATTAGCGGTTTTTTGGTTGTTATGGCTATTGTGTTAGACTTTTCGTTCATGTGAACCGAGCAGGCATCTTTGTTTTGAATTCCTGTTTTATGTATAGCTGAATATATGTCCGTTCCTGTGAAAGTATGTACGCTCTGCTTGCATGTTGGTTTGAGCACAATGGTTTGGGGTGGGCATTTCCCTTTGGCTGACTTACTTAGTTGAGATTAATGCATCTTGAAATTGTGACATTTGTTCGAATATTTCACTCCTTGCCATGCTCCTTCATTACTCTCGGAGGTTGGTGTTGCCGCATGCACTGGCCTAATCGGAGTTGTGACGCTCTCTGTCAGCATCTCTTCTCCCGGTAGGTCATGTTGGGAACGTTGCAATGTTTGCGTCAGTATGTCGTTTTCTTCTTTCTTTTCCGTGTACGCTTCGAGAGCGCTCTTGTTTTTGGGGAAGGCTTCGATCACTGTTTTGTTCGTGAGGTATTCCTCTATCCCCTGCGGGTTGTTCTTGAATGCCAGGTATAGGTGGGCTTCATGCTGTGGGACCATCGGGAAGGTGGTGGTTGCCTGCCCCGTTATTAATGGGTGGGTGGAGGTTCCCGGACCGCTGCTTCCGGTCGGGTAAGGGCTCGTTGTTGGTTGTCATGGCGCGGCTCTTCGATCCTACTGGGAGAGTGCCTGCTGGGTCTTCAGAACTGTCCCCGAAAAAGCTTGGGGATCCCTATCTGGGCCGGCTTGGTGGCCGGGTGTTCTATGTTCTGCCTCCTCCAGGCTGCTGAGGTTCAGGACGAACCCCGCTGACGCGGGCAAAAATCTTCCGGTTAGGCCTGTTAGGCCTAAAGACCCGAGGCCAGGAAAACACGTCTGCACTCATCAAAGGCGGAAGAGGAAGTCCGTGGTCGCGAGCATTCTCGATAAAGGGGTGGCGCCCTCTATCAATACGATCGCCAACCACACCCCGCAACTTGACTTGGTCGTCTGCGTCGCCGCCCGCCGGTGACCCTGGCAAGTTTCTTTGCCCTATTTTTTACAGAAAGGGAGCTACGCTTTCTAATTAAAAAAAAAACGACCTGCGGAATACATCTTTGACGAAACGTTCAGATTGCTACGCGCTGGCGTCGATTTTTACGGTTCATTTTAGGACGAGCCTGGTTGCTTGGGACACCCTATATATCACTCGCCGCGAATGGACGGATGCCTACTAGGTATGCTGGACTGTATGAAAGTTTTCGCATTCCATTACTGTCCTAAAGCCCTGTGTCAGCCCCGTGTATCGAATAAAAATAAGCACAGAGGCTGTTGAACTGTTACAGAGCGTCACGAGTGAAGAGTCTAAAAACCGTGTCGTCTAACGCCACCTGAGTGTCGTTCACTCGGTGGTGCAGATAGTTCATAGCATAAAAATGTGTCCTTTAGCTAGTTACAGTTTTTTTTTTTTATCGTTTGGCGGATTTTATTTTGTAAACACTATACGCTAGTGCGTAATCGTCGAATCAACGAATTCATTTGACGACAGGAGGGAACTCTCAACGGTGATGTTGAGATTTAGTGGTCGAGGTGGACATGAAACAAGCCTATGATTTTCTGTCCGCGAGCAAGCGCGGTGAAAGAGTTCTCGGGCCGCCGAGCTTAAGGGCAAAATTTGTTTTTTTGTGCACGGAAAAAAAAAAGTTGTTTGTTGGCTTTGTGCGACTAGACCATCAAAAGTTCAAAAGCTTCTATACGGTAAGTAGTCTCCGAGCCAAAATATGGAACGCGTGGACACGGCAATATCCAACAACACCTTACAGTTACTCATCTTACGCTCTACTTAAGAGCTGTTTATACTCCAACGTCGACGAACGCAACGCACGCCGGCACAGACCGACGTTCGTCGGCCATTAGGCCGCGCCGAGAAGCGCCCGAACGATGGTGTTTACAGTCCAGCGTAGACCAACGCTGTTCCAGCGCGCCCCGACGAACTGCCCCACTTTGCGCATGTGTGTCTCCGTGGCAACCGCATCGGCGGTACGGGTTATCTATGGACGGTAGCTTGCGCCACCTAGCCTAGGTGCAATCGGTCAGTTTGGTTCGTCCTCGTGTTGTCATGTCACGTTTCAAAACAAACATTCGGGGTAGCATTTAGCAGTTCAAAAACAAGCAAATGATGGTGATAACGAGTCCAAACCAGCATTTATTTTCTCCTGAATGTCACACAAAAATCAACAAAAAACAAAAACGAGAAAAAAAAGCTCGATAGCACGTTTCTCGAACGTAGCTGCTTCGCAGGTTCGCCGGAATCGTGCCAAGCAACTCCGGCGATTCCACCGGAATGCTTCGATGAAATAGATGCACTCAATATTTCACAGAGACCTCTTTCTGACAGATAGTCGGTGTGTCATCATCATTGTAGACTTTCACGCTGACCTAATAAACGCACACCGGAGAGAGCGGACGATGCCTAAATTACGCAATGTACGCGTTCAAAATTGTAACGTACTTTACAAAGCCTATACAAACAATACAGGATGCAGTCCAATTGTCATAGCGTACCGCTACTATCGCTTACAAGCTGAGACAGCCCAATTGAAAATTTCTGGCCGGCGAAATAGTTTAGAGGTTTCACTGTGTCCGCCGTTCCCGTACATTCGATGACGCTTTTTCGATCGGGAAAGACGCCCGGTGTGTGTGACTAGCACATGATTATAAATAGCAGACGCATTAGGTCATCCTTAATTCTAATCAACCCTACCTTTGGCGCGTCATCGAGTTTCCACCTTTTGCCGGCATCCGAACAACACGGCCCACCACCCCCGGCTCGTTAGGTCGATAGGCCTATCGAGAATCGACGGTAGCGCATCATGGGAGCAGTTCACGTCCACGCACACACTCGCCCAGTCAAGCGCACAAACGTTCAATACGGACACCAACACGGGAACACGACAACAGAACACGACACACGGCAAGAACGACAGGTTCAGATCCCAGAAATGGGCATCTCGCACACTCCGACTGACCCCGACAACCGGCTTCCCGAATGAGCTAGGCACCAGCGCGAGGGCTTCTGGGATAGCCTCCGTCGTCGCCGTCGACGTCCAGCGTTGAACGTAGAGCATGTTCAAGACCGTCGCAAGCTGCGCTGGCGCGCGTCGAGCTGCTCAGCGCGGCGCCGCGTTCAACTTAACTTTGGAGAGTAGACACCCCATTCGCAGACAGTGTCAGCGAGCGTGGACGAGAGCGCGCGCTCGTGGACGTTACGATGGAGTATAAAGAGCCCTTCAGGATGCGTAAGCTAGTACAAAAGCAAAGGAATGATGCCCAAAGAAAAAACAAAAAATAAAAAAAAAACAGCTGACGTATAACAAGCATTAAGAGCTGTTCCTCCCAGTAAAAGGTTTGCGAGGCCCAGGAATTTTTCCGGGTGCTTAATTTTTACGAGCGAGCGCGCACGAAGCTTGATAAGTAAACATGGCATAAAAAGAAAACATAAATGTCCATTGATTGGGAATTGAGGTTCCAGCAGCTGCGCGTGGTGCAAGCAATTTCTTGCGCTCCTGTTCTGTCCTTTTCACTTTCAGTTTATGTTTAATATGTTTATTCACTTTCTTTAACACCGTGAATATCCGCTCTTGAACCATTAAATATTTGCGGATAGAAACAATATTTAACGTTCTAAAACATTCGATGATTAGCAGACCTCTAAATTAGTTGCCTTTAATATAAACGATCGTCTTCCCCAACGCAGGTTTCTTGAGCATAGAACGCAGGACTTTAAGTGATTGCAAAATAGAAAAATGACAAAACGGAAAATATTTTGAGTCAACAAATCTTTGATAAAAACATATTATCGCCTGTACTTATTCAAATTGAATCTGTACACTCCTAGAAATAAGAGCGTGCAAATTTTATTGGTAGGATTCCCTGTCATCGGGGTTTATGAGCTTCGAATTCGAGGTGTTTTCTCGGAATTTACCTTTTTTCCCCACAGATTCGGTTTTTCTTCTGCGTCAATTTTAGCGTCGCACAGTTTTTGTTTTTAATGTTTATTCAGGTTTATGTTGAAGGACATAGGACACCAGCGTGTGATTTTTTAATTCAAGAGAACATGCGCATGACCCGAATACTTGGAAAACGAACCAATACGAATAAGCAAACAACAATAATTCTGAAGAGAAAAAAAAACTCGAGGAGCACTTTAGTGCACCCGGGGCTGTGTTCCGGCATTTACCGAAATCACGGAACCCTAGTTACGTGGTATGTTGAAAGGCACTTATCAGACACATTAAAACTAAGGAACCTTCATATGAACTCAGTGGAAGTCCGTCTGATTCAATGCAGTTTTTTTTTTAGTTCAAGATTACACTACTGCTACTGACTTCACTGTGTCCGTAAACAAATGACCTGAACACTTGCCTATTTTCTTTATTTGTGTGTTTAATATTTCGTTACTTCAAATATGTAGGGTAATCAATATGAAGGCTCTGCAAAAAAAGATATGAACATAAGGCTTGCATATTGTAAAGATTCCTCAACGCCAGGGGTCTCCAAACCCCGAACCGCGGGCCAGTTCCGGCTCGCGGATGGCCGCGATCTTTCCAGTGACGCCTAATTCGCGGCCCGCTGCTACCAACGGAAAAAATTAGTGCTTGTAAAAAAATCGGTGCCGCGACACGCACCGAAAGCGCAAACGAATATATCAGAAAGTTTGAGAGAAAACTTTAGCGTTGTGAGAATATTCGAATTTTCGATTTGTAGTTTCGAATAATACGCTATTCTATATTCGCTTCGAGGTTATCTCTGATATTCCTATTTTTCGAAGTGTTGACAGCGAGCCCGTTTGAGCGCGCTTCTTACCGAGGACCCGCGTACTGCTGAGAAGCAGCACCCGCAAAGCTCGATTCCGCGGGTGTTGCTTCTCTGCAGTGCACCGGTGCTCGGTAAGAAGCGCGCTCAACGGTGCAAACCCACTACGATCAACACTTCGGAAAGTACAAATACCCTTTCGAAAATTCAGTGCCATCTGGTGACTGAAGTATCAGTTTCACTTTTTCCGTACTAATGGCTGACGTGAACCTGTAGTCTGTAGTATTTTATCCGGCACCGCCACTTTCGCAAGACATGGGCGGACGAGAATGCGGTCTTCACTGTACAGTACTTCTCGGTCTCAGATTTGATGGTGACAAAATACATCTGGTTAAAACAAAGCGGCAACTTACATGAACGCCTTGAGAAAAAAAAAGCAAATATATACATCAAGGGGCTTTAGAGGTGATTGTGAGCCGACAACAAATTGACTGGACCTGAGTTAGAAGCAAACGCTTACGCAGCTTTTGTAATATATTCCTGAGTAGCCCCGTGGAACCGTCTCGAATATAGGCCTAGCATTATCCGCTTATACATGGCTTGCACGTGACGTCATTCAAAGAGCGCTCCGATGGCCACCAGAGAAGAGGGAAAGAGGGAGCTCCCCTCTTATCAGGATCCTCTTGTGTGCCTCCCGAATTCGCACAGATAAGTGAGTGAGAAAGTAAGTAAGTAAGTAAGTAAGTGAATTATTTGCACTTAAATTGCTGCGCACTCGGCGGCGTGCCAGGCAAAGCAGATAGGCAACGACCCTTACGCGTGTGCGTCTGCCAGCCTGCCGCTGTGTGCGTTGGGAGTTATAGCACTACCCAGCTTTCGAAGCGTTAAAATTATAATGGAAGTGATGATATAGGTGGTGGTGATGAAGATCATGTTGGTGATGACGATGGCGATGGTGATGATTATGATTCAAGAGGAAGAGGGGGTGAGGGAGTGAAGATCATGATGGCAGCAGACGCGAAGGCATTCGTCTAGCAAATATCTTGCAAAGTTCCCGGGATTCATCGTGTGATGTAGGCAGAGTGCTACGAGAATCTAATGGTATGGTCAAAAAGTCCGTGACGCTGTGACGAACAGTCCTGCCTCGAAGAAGTTTGGGCTGACCTGATCTTCTACCGAGACGTACGGCTGCCGATAGGCGAGTCCCTGAAATAGATGCGTCGAGCAATCGGCACAGCACGCGAACTCGAGAAATGCGCCGTCTCTGATCAAGGGGCCGCCAGCCAAGGGTTCTGAGCCGTGTGTGGTGCGGCACGTCGGACGTGCCAGGGGACCAGGCGCAGATTTTGCAGGTTGCGCGGCGCTGCACACTCTCCAATCTCTCGATTAGGTGTTGTTGAGAGGGAGACCAAACTGCAGAGCAGTATTCCAATGAAGGCAGGACTAAGGATGTATATAGTGCCTGCAGGACCGCCGGCCCACCTGGCCTTGCAACGCCGGTGACTAAGCCAAGCGTCCTGGGGGACTTCGCGATTACGACGGCAATATGTGCGGAAAAATCCAAGTTTTGGGAAAGCGTGACACCCAAGATGGACAGGTGGTCTGATGCGGGTAATGGAGTGCATTCTACAGTATATACAAGGCTTGTCGGTTTTTTGCAGTTTGAGAAACGTATCACGGAACTCTTTGATGCGCTCAGGCTAAGGTTTTGTCTCGAGATTCATCTCTCTATATCTTCTAGATAGCTTTGCAAGTGACTTCCCAAGCAGCACGTTGTGAATGGGCCATCGCTGGCAAGTGTACTATGGCCAACCAGATTTTCGATGGCCCAAGCTTGGCCAAAATGCTCGGCAACAGAAGTGTTTTCGTCCTCGTCTGGTGACTTGCCATTCACTTTATGCCAGTCGCTGGCCATTCATTTTAGGCCAGTGACTGGCCATTCACTTTAGGCCAGTGACTGGCCATTCACCTTTGTCCAGTGGCTGGCCATTCACTTTAGGCCAGAGACTGGCTATTCACCTTTGGCCATGACAGGCCATTCACATTTGGCCAGTGACTGGCCATTCACTTTAGGCCAGTGACTTGCCATTCACCTTTGGCCAGTCACTTTCGGCGAGCCACTGGCCATTCACGTTTGGCCAGCCACTAGCCATTGACTTCCGGCCAGTCACTGGCCGAAAGTGGCTGTAGTTATACACTTAATACATAATTTATCACAGACTGCCAGAAAATTTAGGTGTTCCTCAGAAGACTGTCAAGAGTTTCGGGAGGTCAAGTTTGAGAACTCAACCCGAGAAACGTTTACATAGTAATGACACGCGAAGCTGCTGCAAGGCTGCTCAATATTTATTGGACATTTTGAGTGCTAAGTCTTACGACGCTGGTTGCGACCACCATTCCAGTTGTCGTGGGTTAAGGGATGGTATGTTGTCCCACCATTAAGATCCCCCGGCAGTGCAGCAGTAAAAAAATAAAGATAAAAAGAAATAACTTTAGGTGAAGGGACAGTGCAACAATAGAGAGTTTTAGTAGATCGTTCCGATACCTCCGATAGCCCCGATAACGATACTATGCATGCGCAAGGGAGGCATTGGCGGAGTATCGGGTATCGTTATCGGAGTCATGGGAGCGATCTACTAAAACTCTCTACTGTTCAGTTACAATATTTTTTCACTTTACACAAGCTTACTGGCACTATTGGGAAAGAGAAGCCATGAGAACAAAGTAAAAGTTTTTACACACTTACACACACTCAGTTTGTCCCTGGGCTAACACCCTTATGGCGTTCAGGCAAGCACCCTTCGTAAAGGGTGCTTGCTAACACCCTTGGTAAAGGGTGCTTGGCATGAAATGGGCACCTGCTGGGGTGGCCCAGAGGATGCTGGGCCACCCCAGCCAATCTGGCACCGGCAGAGTATCATGCGACGGTTTGGTTATGTGGAGTTCAAGGTCACATGACGCTCTATCGACGCTGGATTGGCTGGTAGAGTCCGCCGCGCTCGGACGAAGGGTGAAATGAAGTATAGACCCCAGTGAACACTTCATTTGAATGTGTCCAGTACACATAACAGAACTTGTAAATTGTACAAAAATCATATATGGTATTGCATATTCTTATATTATTATTACATGATTTAGAGCTTATCATGTTTACTGAACACATTTACACTTTTTTCACTTAGAGGGATTGCCACATCACCACATACGAGGCATGTGGTAAAGAAATAATGAGTCACACTAAACACAAATCACTTCATGAAGTAATACAAAAGAGCTCCTTGCAAGCCACATCATAGCCCCGTGGGCAATTGGGAAGTGCTACGGCACCCCCCTTTCTCGAACTCTAAGTGAGCAAGCAGTGCCCCAAGCTTCGCACTGCACGGCAGAACCATTGTGAACATCATGGTCTGCCACGAACGCAGCATGTAAAGCTTTCCTGTTTGGAGATCAAGTGACATGATTTGTTTGTCTCAGAGGATTGCAGGCAACCCACGCTTCGCTTATCACTTGTCTCCTACGCGCATCTGGCTCAACTCACAAATCGCGCATTGTACCAAACGGTCCAAGAAGACGGAAAGGAAGGACTCCCCTCATTCTCGGACCCTCGTTCGTGCAACCGGAAACAGCCATTCTCCCCCTAGAAGATTAGCCCGTCGCTCAAAACTCGAACAAAAGTTGCCTTCCCCAGCCCGTTCAGCCCTAAGCTGACAGTGTTGTGGAAGCTACGTGCTCATTGGGCCAGCCCACGTGGGCCAGCCACACGCTCGTCAAGCCGCGGGTACTTCGAACGGCTCGGTTGTAACGCGCTGACGCTATTGACACCACCACAACGCTGCCAGTGCCACCAAGGGCAAAGCTGATAACCACGCCTGCTTTGCTACTCTACGAACGCGGGGAATCTTCTCTTTCTGCTTTTGTTTGCGCCGGATATCCCATGACGCATGGCGCTCTCCGTTCGCTTCTCTTTGAGCGCTTGCTCGAGTGCACCGTTTGGAACGCAAAATATAGCCAGTCGTTCAAAATACAAACGTGCGATTATCATTTACGGTTATTATCCCTCATACTTGATTCACTTCCGAACGAAATTTGAATATTTAAATTTTCGTTTCCGTACCCCTTTAAAGAACACAACTGTGATGATGATTTAATGAATGATGATGATGAAATAATTTTGACTAAAGAGAGTGACCACAAGGGTATACTGAAGGAATCACTAACAATGATTAAACCTAGAAATCTATTAGTGCCTTTCCTGTGTTTTGCCATTGAGTGGAAGAAGTTTCTTGGCCTATACTTTTGTTAGAAACAGGTGTGATGCGTCCGTCTGTTTTTTTTTTAATCTTGATATTGTGCATATTTTTTATTTCCTAGGTTGAAAGCTCAAGGCATTCCCTGTTGTTTGTTCAAGCACATTTACCCCAATGTTACTAGGTTGCTTTTTTATGTTTACTGTCCTTGGGTATGTCAGGGGTTGTGAACAGTAAAACGCTGGAAGGCCCAGGAAGGAATTCCCTTTGTAAAGTGGTGGCAAGCAGAAGAGAAATTGCAAAGACTGACCTCATGTCTTCTGCGTTTTCTTTTTTGGGTCGCCTATTCATTTTTTCCCATTAATACTCAGCTGTGTTTGATACTTCTCTGCGTTTGTGTCATCCTTCAGAGAACCCGTCTTTAATAAATTATGTGTTTAGCCTGTTTAGCTAGCTTGCACCCTCCTTTTTGTTTTTATCCATTGATAAATGACTGTAGGATTCAACTGCAAGCACGGTGTTAATGCATACTAATAAATAGCAACATACTTTTATTGACTAGTGCTGATGATTGGACTAGTTAGTAGCCAATTATTGAAAAGAAAGCATGAAGAATATGGGAACAGAGGATATGAACACAACACAGCACTGTGTTGATCTCCTCCTTCTTGTCCGTGCCATTCACATTCCATGTTTTTAATAACACATTTATTAATAATTTTCTGCTTGGTATCATCTGCATAGGGGTTCACTGGAACGACCCATCTGCTATTGCATTCACTTTAGGGCAGCTCACCCTTCCTCATGGTGCCATCGTTCAGGAAGTGCAAGGCGGGTGTCACTCTTACTCTTGTGGTTCAGTTCCCCAGGTTCCCATAGGTTTCAAGCTGCTAGCCAAACTGAGTCAGGCCTTCCAGCCCTGCAGGAAATGTCAATTCCACTCTTTTAGACGTAGACACCCCCATTTTGCGTGTACGTGAAAGAAGCTCCAACAGAGAGGAAACAAAATGATTGGCCTTTTTTTAATGCATCTTTTTCTTTTGCTGAGAACATACATAAACGTTACACGCTACTGTACATTCAGTGGTGCGGCTTATTTTAGGAAGAGCACTTTTTTATATAACTTTTATATAAAGAAAAAACTCAATATAATGGGTCGGGCATAAAAGGTTGCTATGAACTGCCCTATACATTTACACATTACCTGATATCGCCAAAAGAGCAGAGTAGCGTAGGGCTGCACAGCACCAATTACGACTTTGTAACCAATTAATATTTGGCATTTATTTGTTCATTACTCTTGGCTATTATCCTTTGACAGAAAGAATAACCGGGCGAGTTGGTACGGTGGTAGTCTTTGAACTCCATCAAATATTCAGGTTAAACATTAGTTAATTTTTTCCGCCTTTTTTCATGTTTTTGCCTTTTCAGGCTGCTCTGATTTTTGTAAGGGATTTCCCCACTACTAAAAATTGTGACATCTAAACTCCTTTTATTTTTTGCTTCACACAATCGTAAACCTAAAAAGTGTGCCGGTTCGGTAAACGCGAAGGGACCTAATTTCCGAGGGTGAAACCTCTAAAAACAACGGACAAGTAAAAGAAACAAACACAGGGCGTTGTTTGTCCGTTGTTTTTAGCGCTTTTATCCTCGGAAATATGACAAAGAGACCACGCGTCTCTACGGCACAGGCATTAACTTATGCAAAAAATCATGCTGCATGCTCGCTCTTCTAACATTCTTCTCGCTCCCGCTTTATGAAACAAATCGGTGGCGAGCGGCTGTTAGGAAAAGAGGTCAGAACTAACATGACCTGTGATTAACACTTTGGGACGGCGACTGAATGCTTGAACTGCCGTCAGATGGCACTTGAACGCTCCCCACAAGCGTCGTCGGACGAGCGCCGCACGACGGCGCAAAGAACATGCCCACGGTTCCGCCACGCGGGAATCTTTCTCACACTGCGGAGCGAGCCACAGGTTTTGAAAAAAATACGTTCTTTTTAAATAACGAAATAACACAGGGCAGAAGCATAGTTACAATCGAGCATAGCTTAGCAAACGCACGGTGCACGACAAAGTTTGAAACAGCAGCCCACTTCGCAGAAACAAAAGAAAGTTGCTAACCGGCGTTTGCACGAGTCGTGCATGGGCGGTTCTGAACTTACGGGCGTTGGCAAGACGCAGCGTCTCCCAGCTCTCAGTCATCGGTTGTTATTCTTGAACACGGTATTCGTAAGAAAGATATTTAAAATATTCACTAAAACGGCTAAAACGTACAAAAAAGGAGATTACCGAAGCCTCGGGAACTCCAACAACCATTCAACCGAGCCCAACGGAAGCTGATCGCGATAGCGATGGTCTTGCGCAGTCTTCAAGAGTCTCTTTTCCTTTTTATCTATTGTTATTTTTTTATAACAAAACTAAGCGAAATATTATTATATTAGTAACAATAAGAATTTCACTAAAATAATAATGTAAGACATTACAAAAAGTGAGTAAATCTTAGGTTTTATTTAAACTTTAGGTTGTTTCTTTTTTGTGTAAACCGGAACCGAAACTAACTTAAGCAACGTTTCCTTCGTCGTAATTGTTTGCGTGTGTGTGTGTGCATGCGCGTGCGTGTGTTTGTGCGCGCGCGTGTGGATGCGTCCGCGTGCATGCGCGTGTGCGTTTCTGGTTGTGCATGCGTGTGCGTCTGCGCACGGGCGTGGGATTGCGCCTGTGCATGCGTGTGTACGCGCCTGCGCGCGTGTATGTGTGCGACTGCGAGCGCGCAAGCGTCTGTTTGTGCGTTGTATTGCACTGCGCCCGCAAGAAGAACAATTGGATGTCCCTGGACACTGTTAAAACACTAACTTATTGATTATTATTATTATTATTATTATTATTATTATTATTGTTGTTGTTATTGAAACATAGCCCTGAAACTTTAGACACAGGGCCCTAAACTTTTCTATAGCTGGCTGTAGCTGTAGCTATAAATTTTTGAGGCCGACCATGCAAAGCTACAGGGGGTGATAGCCTCCCATTGAATTTCCCATAGACGACCATAGGACATTTTTTATGGGATGTCTCGGACTGGATTATTATTGGATTTGCCTCTTTATGTGTGGGAGTTTTTGTGCATGTCACCATATTCTCAAATGAATATTTTACTCGGGTTGACATGGTCATGGGACAGGTTCTAGCGGCATGTCATGAATATTTGTCAAACATTTTCACAATATCTTGATTTCATGTCGCCAGATATAAACTCGAGACCAACTGATTTTCTTACTGTACATTTCCATCAAAAAATATTTGTAAAAAATGCCAATATAGAGCATTTCACCCTACTTTCCGATTTCTGAGCATGGAGTGATTTGTAAGAAAATTAAATATGAACTCATATATAAAATTTTGTTTGCAAACATAAAAATTGTATGCAAAAGAGGCACTTTATTATCAGCTATTTGCATGAATTACAACTGACATTATAAGAAACTAGACTGCTAACAACTGTTGCTTTTCAAGCAGAAATCTTACCTGTACATTATGTACAGAGCCAAATATAAGCTTTCCAAAACCATTTCACAATATTTTTTTAGCACCCTCTTCTACACCCTTCTCACATTCTTCACTAAATGTAGCGTGTAACACGAAACAGCACCTTTTTCGGTAAAATTCTGAGGTTGTATTCCTAGTGTTTAGGGTGTTAAAAGTGTGTAGCCGAGGGTGTAAGTTGCTAGAACACCCCTTTTACATCCTTAAAGGTGTAAAAACTTTTACTGTCTAGTACAGCCGAGCATCACTGGCGTCAATCACCACGATAGCGTCAATAGCGTCATGGCGTTGCCCACCACCCGCCAACAACCACGTTGTTAACAACAAAACCAGCGTTCTGCACAGCTAGGTCGAGATGTTCATTTTCTTTTTCGTTTACGCGTGGTTCGATTTTGAACGTTTCCGTTGCGGTTTTAACCGAAGCTGTTAGCTTTCCTTGGCTCAGGAAATCAGTATCCTAGCACCTAATTAAAGCATAACTGAGACTAGCTTAAGTTTAATCAATATATGAGAGACGTCTTGTTTAGGCTCTTCCAAAACACAAAGCCTGAAATATCCAATCTTATCTGATTCAAGCACAAGCTGATCGGGGTGCGTGGCTAGCGTGGCGGTTTACTAAGCTGAGTGCATTGATACACCTATAGGTTTTTAAGGTAGAAAGAGGGCTTATGGTCGGTATACAGGTACACTGGCTGGGTAACGGAGGGTGCGTCTTCCAGGAAAAGGGAGCATGTGCGCCCGATGCACCCGACTACAACTTTTTTTTCTTCGAGTGCAGCTGGGAAGTAAATATGTGGAGCACTAACCGAAAAATCGCGGATGTGGTATTCGCGCTAAGAGGGCCGCGCAGTGACAGAGCGGTATTGTTAGTGCGAAGATGACGTCGGCGCTGCTTTCGTATTTTATTTTCATAGAACAACGACGGGCACAATATTTTCCCACTTCTAGTAATGTTCCAAATGAACATCTCGTACGACAGTGCTAGTTAAGACAATAGCCTTTCAAGTCTAACGAAAAAAAAAAACTGAATAAAACGGTGATCGTTTGCTTGCGCTAACAGTGTTCGCGCGATGCACGCACTAATATCCTGCCAACCACTCGCTCATGATGCTTCTCTCGCTGCCCGTCGTTATGCCAAAGTTTCGTCAACGCGATGAAAGTTTAGATTATGGGTGTCCCTGCGGCGAAACTGAAAATCAGCACTTTTGGCCGAACACTTGTCGACCATGTTTATGTCCACGGCGGCCAAGCTGAGAATCAGCTCTTCTGGCCAAACACTCGCCGGCCGTGTTTATGTTTCCGGCGGCCAAGCTGAAAATCAGCACTGCTGGCCAAACACTTGCCGGCCGTGTTTATGTCTCTTGCGGCCAAGCTGAAAATCAGCACTGCTGGCCAAACACTCGCCGGCCGTGTTAATGTTTCCGGCGGCCAAGCTGAAAATCAGCACTACTGGCCAAACACTTGCCGGCCGTGTTTATGTCTCCGGCGGCCAATCTGAAAATCAGCACTTGTGGCCAAACACTTGCCGGGCGTGTTTATGTCACCGGCGGCCAAGCTGAAAATTATCACTTCTGGCCAAACACTTGCCGGCCGTGCTTATGTCCCCGGCGGCCAAGCTGAAAATCACCACTACTGGCCAAACACTTGCCGGCCGTGTTTATGTCTCCGGCGGCCAAGCTGAAAATGAGCACTTCTGGCCAGGCGCTTGCCGGCAGTATTTATGTCTCCGGCGGACAAGCTAAAAACAGCTAGTTTGTGGCCGGACCTTTGCCGGCCTTGTTTATGTCTCCGGTGGCCAAGCACTTAAAGTGACCAAGCTGTCCAGACACTGGCCAACCGTCGGCCGATCGAAATTCACTTTCTGGTGCTGCTTGGTTTGCGTCAGACTGGGACGAAATCGTCGTCGCGATCGATGTATCGTCTGCGTATTGCACTAGACTACACTTGTCGTTGCGTGGCATGTCGTTCACGTATATGAGAAAGAGCGTCGGAGCGAGGACAGAGCCCTGCGCCACTCCTGATGAGATGACCCTCTCTGTAGAGCGTGCCCCACAGTACAAAACTTGTTGGCTGCGATTCCGCAGAAATTTTTATATCTAGGTGAATTGGAAACCGTGTATGCCTGCGTGTGTGAGCTTCTCAAGCAGGAGATTAATGTCGAGCGTATTGAACGCATTGCTTAGGTCAAGTTGGATTAGATCTGTCATGGTTTGATTATCCATGTGATCACTGATAAAATGGGTAATAGTTGCCAGTGCTGATTCGCAGCTGCAACCTCTTCGAAAGTCGTGCTGACTGTCGGAGAGATAGCCGGATTCTTCAAGGTTGTCAAGAAGCTGACCGTTAACTATCCTTTCAAATGTTCGACAGACAATCGATGTGATTGACACAGGACGGTAATGTTTTGGTTCATTCCTCGACTTCCCTTTTCCCTTGTGTAGCAGAGTGACCAAAGCTCGTTGCCACGTTCCTGGCACAGTACCGCTGTCGAACAGCCCTTGCAGAATCTGGCAGGTGGTCGGCAGCATTAGCGGACAGAGCCTTTTGAACCACGTCGGCGCGATACCGTCTGGACCGCAGCTTGATTTTGGAGAGCGCCTCCTGTAATGACTTAGTTGTGAAAGACACAGTGACAAGTTTCGACTGGGCGAGGCTTCACGCCCTTGTTGTCGAGGGTTGCGCTCCGGAGATGTCGGGGGCATCAGCGTAATGTTCGTTGAGCAAACCCAGTCCAGTGTTATTCGGGGGTGGGCCATTGTTATTTATTGAGGAAAAGTGATCGGCGAAAAGATTAGCGATCTCTTGTGGGGAGTCAGCCATTTTGCCGTGGACGACGAAACATGGTCGCTGGGATGAATGGCTTAGGGATCTAGTGTAGTTCCAGAAGACTTTCGGATCTTTCTTAGCCTTTTCAGCATTATCGTGAATGTAGTTTTCGTGGGAGCTGTAGATCGTAGCCTTAAGTGTCCGTTGGTGATCCTTTGCCAGTTGTAGAGTGGCAGGACAGTGGGATCGGCGTGTCCGACGAAACAGTGATAGCTTGATTCGGGCGGCCTTGATGATGTCGGCTGTGATCCACGGCGAGTGTTTTCGCTTTGATGAGCGGACGGAGCAAGGAAGACATTCCTTCTGAATGGCGACGATGAAGTCACACCACAGGTCATAGTTGGATAACCAGTCTGACTCAGGGGAGGTCATACACCACGGTGCCAGGTGGGCCAATTGTACCATGCGATCAAAGTCAAGTTGCCGGAACCCCCACAACATACGAGCGTAATGCCCTTTGCGTGGCAGGGAGACTCCGTAGCGAAGTTCCACGGCTTTGTGGTCACTGCCGTGGAGGCGTTCCGATACGTCAACAGCTTCGAGGCTCGTCTGGTTGGAAAGGAGCACCAAGTCAAGAAAGCTTGGTGTACCGTCGTGGGTCGTATACGTTGGCTGTTGGCATGCTTGGGCCAGGCCAGCGGCGCTCATAGTCTCAAGGAGGACGTCGTCTGAACGGTCGCGAGGGACTGGGTCCCTGTAAAAAAGCCAGTCAATGTACGCGTTGAAGTCGCCGAAAAGAAGTCTGTTTGCATAAGGTTTAGATGCGGCAGATTCCAGGGGTGCTTCTAGTAGTCTATAGGCTTCCTCTCGTGAAGCGGGCGGGCAGTAAATGCAGCCCACAAGGATGGTTCCACGAGGAAAAAAAACTCAACAAAGAGCGCTTCGAGGTCCTTGTGTTCGAGGTCACAGCGGCGATTAACGTGGATGTTCGATGGAATCGCCATTAGCACACCACCTCTGCAACCTCTGTCCTTGCGAAACACGGTGTATGAGTCGAGAGGAAGTAACTCGCTGTCGGCGACACTCGCGTCAAGCCACGTCTCGGTTAGCAGGATGGTCGAATACGGTGGGAGAGAGGAAGCAAGTGGCTGAAGGTCTAAAATCTTGTTTTTTACACTGCGGCAGTTATTTTACCAGAAAGTGGAAGATCTCTTAATGCCCGTTGGCAGTGAGTGCACAGATGCATCGGGCACACCGGTTGTGGCACTCGTGTCGATGCTAGAGGGGCCTTGTGCATTCTGATAGCTCAAAAAACGAGTCGTGAAAAGGGGGCAGTTGGCACGAACCACAAAACCAGGACTCTGTTGAGGCTCGCCATAGAATAGCGACAGGAGGAGAATAGCGACAGATGTCGCTATTCTCCTCCCAGAAGATTATAGAAGATTAGCCCGTCACTCAAAATTCTTAGAAAAGCAGCTTCCCTTTCCTCCTCTTTTATGGTGGTCAAAACTGTGCCATGTGACGTCAGTGCAAGCCACGTTTAAGCACATTCAACTTCTTCCCATATCTATAACCAGGAGCGGCCATTGGTACCGCACATATGCAATTTCTTTGATGATGATATTGAACGAAGTTGCCAGACGGAATTTCGGAAAGGGTCTATGCTATGGAGTCACATTTTTAAAAGGAAAATTCAATTTTTTTTCAGACGAGATCGGGCACGCGCGTGCGTGGTGTATGTAAAGACAAATTGAAACTGTGTTAATGTTATCTACACTACCGCAAAATTTTCAAAAATTGAAGGGAAGCTCAAACACATCTTTAAATAAAAAATGAGTTAGAGGTGAACTCTGGGATATTTTTATCCCGTGAATCTGAATATCACGTTCGTTCTTTTCCGAAGATGTAAATAAACGCGAGAAAACACTAAAAGCTCCGACCAGTCATGACGTCGCACTAGGGTCTTTGAGCCGCCAAGCGCGTGTAGTTCGTGTGGGCAGCGCGTGCAACTCGCAAGCTTGCCATGTATTTTTTTTCCCCGCACTGACGCCAGTTGTGACATCTATTTCACACCTTTTTTTTTTTTTTTAGAAATAGCAAGAGTGCGTGGGCATACATTTGATAGACCTTGTAGATGCACGAGAGCAGAGATTCCGAAAGCTTCATTGGTACTTTACAAATTAATTTCTGCAGCCTCCATGCACTAAATTGAAAACTAATCTCGATATTCGTGATCCTGGGGGCCAAATGAAGACGATTTTGGTGCTCTTTCTCAAATAGAGAAAGGCTTCAGTTTCCCTTTAAACTGCGGCTATTATGCCAAATGTGTTAGGCAGAGATGTCCCGACAACCGACTTTCATCACTCATGATTGTCTTTTTATATTTTCTCAAATTCTAGATTCAATAAGGAGTATTTGCATATAGCAAGATTTATAGATCTCCTCGATTAGGTAGGCATTTTTATAGGTTTGATTTTATGCTAAATGCATCGTTTACTTTTACTTGCCATTCCGATGTAGGCAATGAACTTTGAGGTCACAGTCCGTAAATATAGCTAGATTAAAATTAGCTTATATATGGACAAGTGAAAATTTGGGAACAATCTTCGAATTCAGATTAGTTTTTGTTTAGGCATATCGGAGTAGCGAAAACCTTGGAGAAACTATTCGATATTAGTTTCAAAATTATTCGGCAAAAACGACTATTCGCTTTGCATTTGATTCGAACTCAAAATTCACTGTTCGCAGATGCCTAGAAAACTGCACCAAAACGCGGGTTCTCTCGGCATATTCTTTATTCCACATCGTAATCACCAGAATTACTATTCGTAGTTCCCTACTTCATGTCTGCGTAACTATGAAAACAAAGTACTTACAAATTACGTGGCTTTGCAATAGTTTACCAGACACTAATCACTTCAGTCCGAAATTCAATGTATATCGACGAGATAGAGACTATTCTTGTACAGGGCAGAAGCTAGGCGGTGGTGTTTTGATTGCCTGTGAAGTCTCTGTTGCCTCGCATAGAAGGTTTGACCTTGAATCTTACTCGGAATGTGTATGGATGGAAATCAAGGCAAGTGTCGGTTTTAATTATCTTTTGGGTACGTATTATTTTCCGCCTCTTTCTGACCAGACAGTTTTTATTGAGCATTTTGAGGCAATCAGAAAACAAATTAATTTCGATAAGTATCGTGTGCAAATATATGGAGACTTTAATTTACCAGGTGTTGACTGGGCACTTCAAAATGTGAATAGCAACAGCATCACAACTAACAAAGCATCTTCGTTATTATCTTTTATAAACTTCTGCGGGCTCGAACAGCACAATACGATAAAAAAATAGCGTAGGAAATATTCTTGATCTTGCTCTTTCGAATATACCGATTTTAAACTTGAGTCCTGCCTTCGATCCCCTTGTACAGATCGATGTTTTTCATCCACCTTTTATTGTCCAGTTTTATCTTCCCTTCAGGTCACGAGTATCGTGTATGCCATCAAATTATTGCTTTTCGAAAGGTGATTATATGAGTGTTTATAGATCTATCGAGAATTTTGACTGGAGCAATGTTCTTGCTATGTCGGATGTCGATCGCGTTAGCGAGACGCTTACCTCAGTTACTAAAGATGCTATCGATAGCTTTGTGCCTAAAAACATAAACAAAATTTCCATCTATCCTAACTGGTTTTCGCAAGAACTTAAAGTATACCTGCGCAAAAAAAGAACATTTTCACAGACTCTTCAAAAATACTGGTTATAGACTTTGGTACACCAAATTTAGCATATATCGTGCTTTAGCAAAAAAATTGTTCAAGCGTGATAAACGTTTCACCTCGATAGCGTTGAGAATAGCTTGATTCGTCGACCAAAAAAGTTCTGGCAGTTTGTAAAACACCACACGCGCGATGCAAGTCGAGGCATCTGTTTACGTGATGATGTAGTGCACACACCGGCCTATCATTCGTCGCCTGATGACGTTGCAAATATTTTTGCCGATTATTTTAGCAAATGTTACACTAGGTGCCACGGGTCTTTTCAGCCTGGTGACGATAAGATAAGCTGTCATGACTTCTTGCATTCCGTACAAGTGGATCATGTCGAAATTGCGGAAGCGATAAGAAAATCAAAACCAAAGTTTTCAAGTGGTGTTGATGGTATACCGAGTTTTATAATCAAAGGATGCGGTGATTTGTTTATTCCCATTTTAAAGCACATATTTAATCTTTCGCTTAGTTCTGGGGTCTTTCCATCTCTTTGGAAGAAATCAGTTATTGTTCCGATTTTAAAGAGTGGTGATGCCTCGGTTGTTACGAATTATCGTCCTGTTTCTCTGCTCTGTAGGTTTTCTAAGGTTTTCAAGATTGTTGTACATACCCGGATGCTCTTTTATTTCCGTCAAAAATTAACACCTTTGCAGCATGGGTTCCTGAGTGGTAGGTCTGTCCAGACTAATTTGTGTACTTTTCTTGATTTTTGCGCTCCATTTGTTACAAATAGGGGGCAGGTAGACACAATATACTTTGATATGACTAAAGCTTTTGATAAGGTCAGTCACAAATTACTCTTGCATAAATTATTTTCATATGGTCTATCCCCAGAGTTATGTCAGTGGTTCCAGAGTTACCCGCCACTCCGCTCGAACTCTGTTCGCGTTGTTGATAGTTATTCCCATAGTTACATTTCAACGTCAGGTGTTCCACAGGGGTCAATCCTGGGCCCTCTCTTGTTTTTAATATTTATAAATGATATAGTATCTTGTGTCCAGAGTTCCCAGTTGTTACTTTTTGCTGATGATACCAAGTTGTTTAGAATGATTCACTCTCCTGTGGACTGCGAGATCCTACAGCGTGATGTGTCCCTCATTTTTCAGTGGTGTGAACAAAATCTATTATAGCTTAATCCTGCAAAAACAAAGGTCCTATCTTTGTGCCGACGCCATGTGCCTTTCAGTTTGACTTATCATCTTGATATCATGCCAATTGAACGTGTACTGTGTGTGAAGGATCTTGGCGTGTACGTTGATAGTGCCTTGTCTTTTAGAAATCATGTATCTTTTGTGGTAGGAAGTTCTATGAGAGTTCTGGGAATCATATCACGTTTGTCGAAGTATTTCAGGAGGCCTCATTGTTTGTTACATCTTTACAAATCTTTAGTTAGGTCACGTTTGGAATTTGCCTCGGTAATGTGAAACTCAATATCTAGGGCACAGGCCTTGACCATCGAAAATGTTCAAAAAAGATTGATTCGTATTGTTTACGATAGGCACTTTGAAAGGCGCTGTTATTATGACTATGAATACATACTTAGGTCATTTTCGCTTACACTCTTGTCTGAAAGGCGAACGATTCATGATTTTGTATTTTTGCATAAGGTTGTGAATAGTGTAATTGATTCGCCATCAATGCTCAGCAAAGTTAATTTTCATGTTAACTTACGCCATACTAGACATCCCGTATGCTTTGATGTACGTTCACCTTGTTGTACTTCACCGCTTTCTCGGATTCAGACATTATACAACAGCATTGCTCCTAAGCACCTCGATTTCTGTACATCCATTTCATTGTACCGCCATCAGTTGAATAACCTTGTAATTTACTGATAACATTTTGTTTGTTTATTTGTTTTTGGGTGATGGTAATATACCAACGTGTTTCTAGGATTGAACAGGTGCACCAAAGTGAAGACCGCTGTGGTTGTTTTTGGGCACTGAAAATAAAGTCATGATTATTATTATTATTACTTTGCGCTCTCGTGTATATCGTGCGTGGTTGTCTGATCCGATCGACATTTTCGTTAGTTTTCTGACCTGTGTGGATATACCACCTATGCGCTTTTATTTAAGTCTGGTGAGTTCTCAGGGTCACAGTTATTTTGTAATG
Source organism: Ixodes scapularis (assembly GCF_016920785.2). NCBI lineage: Eukaryota > Metazoa > Arthropoda > Arachnida > Ixodida > Ixodidae > Ixodes > Ixodes scapularis. The sequence continues at coordinate 185,276,374 of NW_024609846.1, read as the reverse complement.
TCATAAATAGTTAAATATTGCGCTTATAAATAAAGTATATGTATATGTCCACGTTACACTTCCTTTATGAGTTTTTGTTATAATATAAGATTTTGTATTTAAATGCTTATTTATGTATTTAGTATTTCCTCGTTTATATTGTTCAATGTACGGCCCTCCAGATTGCAACAAGTCCCCAATCCGGCCCCATAGCCAAAATGCTTCGAGACCCCTGCTCTAGGCTGCCTGTTGCCCCACCTTGAGTTGTCATGTCTTTGGGCAGTGTGTTAAAACCGCTCTATGTTCTCACAAAAAAAAAAAAAAAGATTTTATAAGTTTGGGATTTTCGAGTTCTTAGCCTACAATTTGCGTACATTTACCGTGCCGGACACTGACTTTGAAATTTATCTACATTCGTCATTAAAATTATTATGACTTAAGTTGCAGAGAGCATGATCCGTGTGGCAAGAATATATGCAAAGGAATTTAACATATTGTTACGTTTTCAATTTACAAAAGGACGTCCATAACCAAATCAGACCCAATTCGAAGTGTGTCACGCGCCGTCTGCACGCGCTTCGTCGTCGTCCTCGGTGGGTTCTCGCACGCGCCTCGGCAGCACCGCTACACTATTTCCCCTCTGAGTTTTTTAGTGATGTTTCTTCGTAGGTTGGTTCATTCTGCTTAACAACATCGCCACGTTCCATTAAAGATAGACAGTTCTTTTTTCCAGGTGTCGTTGGCGATGCTTATCGCGACAGTTCCTCCGCAACACGAAAATCCAGCACATTGGCGCTTTTTGAAGTTGATGCCCCGGCACTTGTCACGTGGCCGCCACTAACTTCTATTTTCGTCACCCCTGGTGACATGGCTAATCAGAACTCTGATGCCGGCACATATCATATCGGTGCAAAGCATCACTGCACATTTGCGCATTTTGAAAACCAACACCGAAAATGAAATGCGCCGGTAAGGCCAAAGTCCAGAAGATGGAACGTTATGTTAACGTTGCTGCTCATGATCTCATCCGCCGAATGTCCAGAACGACAGTCAGAAAAACATTCAAGTCCGGCGCGCACTTACGCGCCTCGATGCCTTGAAGCTTTGGGATGCTAATGTGGCCATAGGCCAACGCAGGATCTTCATTGCACGGCCACAGAATAGTCATGGGGAGCATGGCAAAGTGGTAACTTGCTCGTGGCGGTTCCGTCATGAAGATTAGCGGCGTTAGGCAATTCAGCCGCCAGCCATTGGCTCCATGAGACGCCGGCGCTGACCACACTGCAGAGGATGTTCTTTTCGAGAGGAGGCATTGCGGGTAACTTGAGGCGCCATGCCAGAAATCCCACTTCTGACACCAAATGTTACGTTTTTAATTTACAAAAAGACGTCCATAACCAAATCAGACCCAATTCCAAGTGTGTCACGCGCCGTCTGCACGCGCTTCATCGTCGTCCTCCGTGGGTTCTCGCACGCGCCTCGGCAGCACCGCTACAATATCGACACAGGAAGGAGTGGCACGAGATAAAAGGCATGAGGGTGTACTTTCAAAAGGTTTCACAAACCAACACAAAGAACGTCGAAAAAAAAATCTGTGAGAAAGCATATTGGCTTGTTTGAAACTTGAGCAAATTTCAATACGTCAAACGTCTTGTTAACAAAGATACTGACTTTCTAAACAAAATCAACAACCGTATTTGAATATTTCGTCCCTCTGCCCACAGCCGTGTTGTATACGGAACGGCATTCCTGGGAGCCTTAAGAGGGACGGAGGAACGCCGCCGTTCCCTGGTACATTGTAGGAGCTGGAACGGCAACGAGTTACGTTTTCAAAGAAAACGGCACAAGAGCGTTCTTTTTTACAATTTTACCCGAATTTAGTGGTCATTTAGGCTTTTCGTCGGCGACTATTTCAACCACCGATTTCAAGCGATGGGGAAGTGTCCGAGAGAGAGTCAAAAACAAAGAACTGGAACAAATGTGATTCCGAGCCTCTGCAGAAATGTCCCACAGATTTCCCGTATGAGATATTCTGCAGATCATAATCCCATGGATGTCTTCAAAACTATCATATCGCGGAAGAGAGATTATAAGATGTTCTAGGAAAAGTTTCGGGAACCTGTACTCTGTCTGGGTGGCGAATTCTCATGCACAGTTCGATGTAGATATTTTTACTTGCTAGCTTTATTTTATTTACAGATTATCCGGCACACATTATCATTAAGATAATCATAATAATAGTACATTTATTCTTTCCCAAAAACTATGTTGAAAATGTGACAAGAGAAAAAAGCTGTGAAAAACAGCTTGACGAACCCCGAGCTACCTAAACCAGCAGTCGCGATGCAGGCACAAAAGAAATTGCACAAAACTAAAGCATGACATCTGCACCACATATATGAAAAACAAATTTCAAAAGAGAACTAATGCTATACAAGAAAAGCAGCATATTGATGCATTTTACGCAATAGTGAAAATATATAGAGAAAGTTAGAGCCTCGGGGATATAAACGCGAAAGGAAACATCAACTCAACAGATTTTAGCCCTTATCGCGGACGATTTGGCTCGAAATAAACATTGAAATAAACATTTCCCGTAAGATGCTTACCGATATAATATTGCTAAGTTAAATATCCTGACTAAGCTGGCTAAGGCTAGTCGGCAAAGTATATTTTAAACTTTGGTGGCCGTAATTTGTTCTAAAAGAGGGTACTTCCCATAGTTCTTTGATTCGTGTTGGGTTTCTATAAATGTTGTCTGTTAACTTCGATAAGTTTTTATATGCGATATTGGGATAAATTTATTTCTATGTTATACCTTTCACATAAACGATAATTATATAAATCAAAACTTTTCATCACACCAATATTACTAAAAAGATCATCAATTGGATACTCTAGTAGCGCATTAAAGATGCTTCTTTTTTTTTTTGTAACATAAAGATTTTTTGGACGTTGGTATAGGCGAGAAAACATGATTGCGCTTCAATACAAGGACAGAGGAAGATGAGACTTCACAAAGCACTAACGTTCAACTGATTTAATCAAAGAGCCTTAGCGTAGATATATCTGCGTCACCGCACCACATCTCAACTAATCCGTGACCCCCGCACGGACCTGGTGTCTGTTCTTCCTCTGTCCTTGTCTTAAAGCGCAATCATGTTTTCTCACGTGCAATACCAACTCGCCCAACAATCAGCATTTGGAATAGGTAGTAGCGCCCCAAATGAGTTAACGATAATTTGAATGTGAAAAAAAAATTAAATTATATAATATTAACTTTGTTCTAAGTGGTAAAATATGTTTATGAGAATATAGAATACCGACGAGGTCTAGATAATTTCGATAACATATGATTTATATGTATTGTTCTTGAAAAAAAATAACGCCCAGAGCTTTAAACGCGTGAACAATATGTGTTTGAGAACAATTTATAAGAATGTCCTTCGTAATATTGATATGTTTATTCTTCGGTCGGAATATAACGGCCTTTGCCTTAACGGGCGTTTGTTTTTAATGAATTATGTTTACTCCATCTATCAAGCTTTTCTACTGTTTCGTTCGCGTCATCAATAAGGTCCGACGCGTCAACGCCATCAAATAATAAGCTCATATCGTCTGCATAAATAAAAAATTGAGTTGAGTGACTAATATTTACGATATCACTTATATATCTATCTACCTATCTATCTATCTATCTATCTATATATATATATATATATATATATATATATATATATATATATATATATATATATATATATATATATATTTATATATATATATATATATATATATATATATATATATATATCTTCCTGACGAAGGCCGGACTCCGGCCGAAACGTCGAAGATTAAATCGTCCGTTGTTGCTGTTTTTCACTAAGGGTTTTTTCTTCTCAGTTATATATATATATATATATATATGTACGGAAGAAAACGCACCTGAGACGGTTGTTGGAGTTTTTAAAACATATTATTGGTAAAGTCGGTCGACGTTTCGCCCTGAGACAGACCTTTTTCAAGACTGGAAAAAGGTCTGTCTCAGGCCGAAACGTCGACCAACTTTACCAATAATATGTTTTAAAAACTCCAACAACCGTCTCAGGTGCGTTTTCTTCCGTATATACTTTTCGTCATCCTGGGCTTCGTTTCTCTCTCTCTCTCTCTCTCCCTCTATATATATATATATATATATATATATATATATATATATATATATATATATATATATATATATATATATATATATATATATATATATATATATATATATATATATATATATATGAAATAAAAAGGCCCGAGAATGCCTCCCTGGGGAACTCCCGATTCAGTCCGTTTTATTTCAGATGAGTGGCCGTTTATATTAACGTGCTGTCTGCGAGAAGATAAATATGAGAGTAGAAGTTTCGAAGCGCGTGGAGCGAAAGCTCGCGCTGCAGAGCCCAGGGATCCTGGGTTCGAGCCCCCCCCTCCCCCCCCCTGCTCGTTTCGATCTGGATGAGCATCGTACCGGCGTGCGGTCGTGTATCACTACTGTGTGGTGCACGTTAAAGACCCCAGGCTAGCGGTTGTACTGCACCTGCTAAATTGCTCATCTACAGCGTGTGACTCGTCGCAACTTTAATGGCTGACCAACTACACGCTGTATAAATATCCCCATAACCCAAAAAAGGAGTAGAAGTTTTGACAGATGGCCACGAAATCCATGCATATCTAACTTCTTTAGTAGCAAATATTATCTAGATAGTCGAACGCTTTAGTAAAGTGTACGAATAAACCGAGAGTGACTTTCCTTCTTTTTTAGATATTTCTAGGTATATGTTCTTTTTCCGAAAGGAGAGCCAGTTTCTGTGGATCGTTGTTTGCGAAAACCGAACTGCGCTGAGCTAATTACGCCATGATTATCAGCATATGTTGTCATTTGAAATAGTATAAATTTTTCTAAACCCTTAAAAAACAACAGAAGGAGTTGAAAAAGGTCGATAATGGCCAGTTCGTTTTTATTTCTATTTTTTTTATATATAAAACTGTTATAACCCTACTGAAAAAAACTATATGAACCCATACGGCAAACCATATGGAATAGTATGGATCTATATGGTTCCATATGGCCAACCGTATGGCATGGTATGGATTCATACGGTTCCATATGGCTGAACCATACCGAGCCATACCATACACATATGGTTCCGTATAGTTGGATATGGCTGAACCATACGAAGCCATACCATACACATATGGTTCCTTATAGTTGGATATGGCTGAACCATACGGAGCCATACCATACACATATGGTTCCGTATAGTTGGATATGACTGAACCATACCGAGCCATACCATACACATGTGGTTCCGTATGGTTGTATAGTCTAGCCCATAACAACTATATTCATTAATATGGTCGCACCAGTACCATATACTCAACCGTTTACGTTCATATGACTGCAAACAATTCCACCTTATTGTCACGCGCGTCGCCGACCAAGCGCTCGTGGCCGATTGTTTATCATCTTTAAATCCTACGCAAGGGGCTCGAGGTTTGATGCCCGGGAGCGGGCGCGCCTTCTTGTTGTTTCTGTAAATTTTGAGTTCTGGTAAATTCGAGAACCCTGTTGCTTATTTGTTGTTTGAATGTTCTATGGGCCGAACCTCCTACGCTGATTTTTTCAGGAGCCCACTTGTGTACATAAGGAGCTCCGTGTTGCGAGCCGGGGTCAGTCTCGCCCCAGCATTTGATTGGAAGTGGATATTCTGCTGGTAGCTGGCACACCAGGGAAAAGAAATGCCGGCCGTTGTCCTATATCGGTCTCGTATAAAACAAATTGTGAAAACAGCAATTCGAAGTTGTAAAGTGGCGCAGTGGTAAGGTGTCTGTTTCATAATCAGTAGAACACTGGCGACACTGGTTCAATCCTGTTACAGGTTCGGTGAAAAAAAAAAAAAAAGATATCCTATGCAAACAAATTTTTAATTTTGATAGGACCGCTAACCGGACGATAGGTCTACGCCCTGGTGACGGACTCACAGTGAGGGAAGAAGGAACACAGACTCCTTTCTTTCCAACCACAGGATGGTTTACTGAAAATCCGATAGACATAAAACAAAACAAACAAAACTCCCGACAGCGAGGCACAACGGACCGCCCCACAGAGAAAGCGCTCAGGCGCGACTTATCATGGAAACACGGCGCTCGTTCAAAGAACATTTTCTGCAAACTCAAAGGAAGAAAAAAAAAACAATTAAAAGGGGGATAAACTATACAAAGTAATATGGGGGTGAGTGGCGCGAACCTGAGTCCGGTGAGTGAGTGATATGGGGGTGACGCGGCCTCTTGCGATGTCGACCGAACTCGGGAGGTCGATGTGCGCTTGGGTGCTGTCGGCGTGGCTCCTCGGCGCAGGCACTCACCCACGAACGCACACACACTTGGGCGCCCAAAGCAGCGCTTGGACCAGGGAGCCCAAACACCTCCCGCGCTCAGCCTTCCGTCGCTACCGCAGTCCCGCCCAAACTTCGCGTTGCGTTCACCCCCCGGCCAAGTCTTCGCGCACACTCCCTTGACTCGGCTCGGAATCAAGCCGAGGTCCTCACTTTCCCAAATTCTAGCTACAGACCCCACTTTCCCTCGCCCCCCCCCCCCCCCCCAAAAAAAAAAAAATGTTTTTCTGCAGTTGTAACAACAAAATACATAAAAAAAAAAAAAAAAAAAAAAACACGTCACACTGGCAAGCCCCGCAGTGAGCCTACCCCAGCTAACCATAAAGAGCACCCCCACTCCGACATCTGGAAGCTATTCCCAACATTCCGGGAAGCGAGTCGCCCATCGCTACCAACTCTCCGTTTCACCTTCAGACCGAGCGCAGTGGACGCCACGAGCCATCCCAGCCGATCCAGCGCCGGGAGAAAGTCGCGTGACCTGCCGGTGGGGCGGGGCGACACAGGGAGCTCAAGGTCGCATGACACTCCCTCAACGCCACATTGGCTGGGATGGCTCCTAGCGTTCCCTGTGCTCGGGCGGAAGGTGAAACGGAGCAACCTCGCGAGAAATGTCTTCGGGACGAGGGAGGGGCCCGGGGGCCATAAAACGGAAAGCGGGCGAGGCGAACGAGGCCCGAACCACCCTGCCGATCAACGCGCGGGGCAAAGGAGCGTCCGGCGATCGGATGCGCTTCCTCGCGAGAACTCCAAAAAATAAATAAATAATAATAATAATAATAATAATAATAATAATAATAATAATAATAATAATAGTCGAATTCTGTGACAAATCCCTATAACGCAGGGGTCTCCAAACTTTTTGGCCAAGGGGCCGGATTGGGAACCTCTCGCAGTCTCGAGGGATAAATCATTAAAACAATATTAATAAGCCCTGATGAGCATTTAAATAGAGGAACTCAAGTTAGAGTAAAAACGAGAAGCAATCAAGGGTGGATTAATACATATACTTTATTTCGAAATTCAGCATATAGGTAATTGTGACATACGATAAGTGTGACCCAGATAACCCACCAGGCACAAATCAAAGCGCATATGAACTCTGGAATATTCGCACAGATAAAAAAACTAACGAGAACGGTAAAACTGTGATGACAATATGCAATAGTTATCACACATGACTCATATCACAATATACACGAGAACGCAAAGGAATTTTAACGTAGTTACAGATATGAAGCAGGAGACTAAGCACGGTGACCCTGATGATGACAACATACGACTATATGCCACAAAACACTAAGCAGTATTTGAGCCGGAATGCATCAGAATTTCGACACATTTACTCGGACATGAGGTGCAGGACTAATGTGAGCGGTGTAGCTGATCCTTCGGCTTTATTATTTCACTGAACTGCGGCTTCAAGCTTGATGAGCCAATAATTAGGAGGGACTTCAAGTGTTTAACAGACAAGTTAGCTCTGTATTTAGATTTTACGTACTTCATTATTGAAAATGTCTGCTCACAAAGGTATGTAGTGCAAAAAAGCAGTTTATTTCAGGTTTGGAAATTGCTCAGAGCCCAAGGATTTGTAAAACTGTATAAAATTTCCTACCTTGTAGTTTTCCTTCAGAATGTAGTTTGACTGTAAGTCAAACTACCATTCTGAATAAACTACAAACTGTAAGTCAAACTACAAACTAACTCTCCTATCGAAGTCAGAAAACCGTTCGAAAAATTGCCTCTGAAGGCATCTGAGGATTTCCATTGCGAAGAATGAGGGGAATTCCACATCAGTCTCTGTACGGAGCTTTGCACAGGGAAGTGATCCCAGGTCTGGTTTCACACTTGTCTTTCGAAGAGCTGTAATTTCACCCTGAATCCTTTAATATCCATGGATACGTCATGAATAAGACGTGTCTCGCCTTGCAATCTCACATTCAGCTTATTCACGTGCTCCGTCAGGTCTACACAGAACGACAATTCCCAAAGCCACTTACTGTTCGAAAGCAGCGGTTCGGGCCGCTTAATTCTTGTCTGCGAGAAATTTCCTTATTTCTTCTCTAAGGTTGAAAAAACGCGAAAGCAGTTTACCGCAACTCAGCCATCGCACGCCAAACGTCTACAAACTCCGATTCACCATCTTTTAGGAATTCACGAAACTGGCTATGATTAAGCCCATGCGACCTTATGTAATTCACGGCTGAAACCACAGCTTTTAAAACACACGACATGTCCACATATCTCCCACAGAGTGCCTGCTGAAGAATCGTACAGCCCCCCTTACCCCCCCCCCCCCCCCCCCCCCCAACGCACCGCTTGCGCGGCTGGAGCCGCGTTCGAGATTCTTCTATCCTCCGTCCTCCCCTAAGCTGACAGTGCACTGAAAGCTGCATACCCGCTAAACCAGTCAACTCCCGGTCTTTTGCCACGTGATCACACCCTTTCTGCATATTATTCACGAGTGGAGAGCGAGATCTGGCGAAAAGAGACATGCAGTTGATTGGTCCGGCGAACACGCAGGTTCCACCGCACTGTCAGTTTTCGTGTGAACCGAGCATTCAAAATGCCTTTTTCGCTTCGGCGTCGAGCGAGAAATACGATGAGGTGTTCTCTCTTTCCGGTATGTTCGGTGCTCGTCGCGCCGTCGCGTCTTTACGCGCACTTCTGCCCGCACTGGTAGCAGCGGGCCTATACTGGTAGCGGGCCGTGGGCCGGAGCTCAATATATAAGCACCATGGCCAGCCGCGGGCCGGTCAGAAAGCCTCCGCGGGCCGGATTTGGCCAGCGGGCCAGGGTTTGGAGTCCCCTGCAACGCTTAATTTTCTTTCTTTTTTTTTTTTTTTTTTTGCTGAGACATTTGGCGATATTTACAGCATTTGTTTTCTACAATTAACAATGAAAAAAAAAAAACAAAAAAAAAACGAATATTGTCTACGAAACTTTGCTGACCTAAACGGTAAGTGGAGGACAGTGGGGTAAGTGGAGGACGGGAGGCACTCACTTGATCGAATGACGTTTTAGCGAACGCCCACTAATGAGCAGCCGCAGACTGTCGCTGCGAAGCGGCGCGAACGCAGGCGGGGGGTTAACACGATCTCCAGTGATACACGCGCCGTCCGAAATTGCTGGCATTTTTTCCCCGGGCTGTTGTGCCAGCTGCCGCAAAATAGCCCCACCCGCGTTTGATCCTGCGGTTCTTCCGTCATCGCCGCCTGCGACGCTAGTCTTTTTCTATTTTGTTTTGGGCACAAGTTTGCCCCATTAATCGTTTAGTTTGCTTCAATTTTCATCGCCTCATCAATCGTCATTCGTGAAATTCTGGTGGAGGTGCGGGCTAACGCAGCCCATGAAGCGTACCCCTCCGAGGCTTCACAGCCAAAGCCCACTCAAGAGTACCATCCGCACAAACTACCAAGACCCAAGGAAGCCGCTGCACCCAAGGCCTAACCCCGGAATTCTGACTTTTGCCACTCAAGAACACGCAACCAACGAGGCCGACGATGGACAACCAGTTGTTGCAGACCCCGGTTGCCCCGCCGTCGTATACGTGCCTATCGCACCCCGGACTCCAACGCCTTTCTTCGGTGAGGTCCAAGAGGACATCAAGGATTGGCTGCAACACTATGAAAGCGTAGCCCGCCACAACGAATGGACGACTGAGCAGTGCCTCCACAACCTCTACCTCTCGCTTGAAGGCACTGCGAGGCACTGGTTTGATAACCACGAAGCCTCTTGCACTACATGGAAGTCCTGCCCACCGAATTGAAGCAAACGTTCATCAACCACCACCATCGACAGTGAACGGAGGACTTTCTCCAAATAGAAGGGTGCAGGGCCTCAACGATACCATGACCAGCTTTCTTGAAGATGTCATGGGCCTCAGTACCCGAGCCGATCCAGAGGCAGCTGAGGGAAAGAAACTTTGCGTCCTTAAGGATGGCGTGAAGGGTGAAATTTTCAAAGTCCTCGTTCGCAATCCCGACAGCCGTCGACGGTCTTGTGACTGCAGCCAGCAACATCGAGCGCGCGCTGTCGTCTTGTGCAAGCCATTACCATCGACTTGCTGGCGTGACTGCTTCTCCAATCGTAACATCTTTCCGACTGGACCTAACCTGTGCCGGTGCCGACAGACTTCGGGAAATTGTCTGCGACATCGTCCGGGAAGACCGCTGCTGATCGCCCGTCCTCTCTCTCACTCACCGAAGTCGTGCGAAAGGAGGTTCACCAAGCCTTCCAGCCTTAGGCTCCTGTCACCGTATCAGCACCGGAGGAGATCACTGATCAATTAGTTACGCCGCAGTGGTCCGCCGAACACCACCACCTCCGCGTCCGTACGAGGCAGCCCCCCCGACAAGCTCCCTCACCACGCAGTATATCCGACACCAGGAAGATTGGGCGCACGTCCGCCGAGAACAAGCTTTGTCAAGAAAGACTGACCTGTGGCGAACAGCCGACCGACGCCCGCTCTGCTACATCTGCAAGGAAGCCAACCACATCTACCGTGGATGCTCCTACTGCCGACTTGGGCTGCGTGGGTTCGACCTGGACGACCACGCCCGAGGTACGGCGAACACCCTCACAACATCGAAGAGTACCTCCGATGTTAGCCATTCTCACCTCTCTCTGTTGTGAATCCACCGCCTCTCTGTTGTGAATCCCGCTCACCATCACCAAGACGTTCAGCGTGTCCAGTGCCACGACCCCGACGACAGAGCCTGTATCCCAGGGACTCCAGAACCGGGGGGGGGGGGGGGCAGGGGGGGTCCAGATTCCCCCCAAGATTTCTCAGGATGGGGCTGAGGCCCCCCCTCCGACTTCAAAGAAACGCAAAGCTGTTTATTCATCTATTGTAATTACTCCAGTCAGCGAGGCGGCAGAAGAGGCCGGATCAACGCCAAATAACCTTCTTCCGCTTTGCCCAACAAGGTGGACTGTCAGAATGAAGTCAATGAAAAGGTTCGCTGAAAACCTAGTTCAGGAGACACTGAACGAGCTGCTACAAACAGAATATTCGATTGCAGACAACAGCAGGGCCATTTTGAATGGTTATGGGAGGCTTCTGAAAATGTTTGAAACACTGCTAGGAATAAACATTTCCATAGCTATGTTCGGTCCATGCGAAGAGCCTGCGAGGGTACTGCAACGTTCAACGTTTTGCGCCGCAGGTATCAGAGGCAATGTCCCATCTGCGGTCTGATGTCACGTTTGAAGAGTTGTGCGACTGCGCAAGCTCAACTGCAATGCGGCTAGTTTGAAGGACCTGCGCAGCGCAAAGCCAACAAAACCGCCAAAAAGGCTCAAAATGAGCAACAAACCTTCTTTACCAGTTGTACTCGATTGCAAGGCAGCGTTACGGAAGGAGTACTTGGAGGATATATGGACTGCATTCCGAGTGAAACTCAACGGGGGTTTGAATATAGCCTGGTATGAAGCAGGCTAGTAAAACTAGAGAGCATTTTAACGCTGATGGGGGAAGACAGTTCACTACAGATGACCTGAAAAAGGCCCTAGGAGCTGCATGCATGTGATTTTGACCTGGCCCGACTCTGCGCAGTTTTTACTTTTGCCGACTCTTTTAAGCAACCTTGATTCCCTCACAATTGACTTCACATTGAGGACACTACAGGCAAAATCCGACGAAATTCGTGACCTCCTGGACCAAGTCGTAAAATATATGAAACTTCTTCATTCTGAGCCTGCATCTGTCGCTTCGGGGGAGCGCTCGTTTAGTGCCTTATGCCGCATTAAAATGCATCTATGCAGCCGCATGATTCAGGGGAGGCTAACATGCCTCCTCATTTTGCGCATTCAAAAAGGAAGAGTGTCGAGCTCAACCTGGACGACATCATCAAAAAATTTGTCTCCACACTCTTAGAAAAAAAGGGAGTCAGGTGGAGTCAAATGCGCTTTTGACTCCCCATTTTTGCGGGATGGCGTCGAGGTACTCCATCTGGCAGCAAAAAGGAGTCTGATGTGGTTCGGACTCCCTCAAAAGCACTGGAGTCAAATGAGAATAGTAAATGCCTGAACTCAAGTGACCCCACTTGGCACGCAGGGAGTCACCTGATTCTATGAGGTTGGTAGAGTCAGCGTGACAGAGTCTCGCCACCAGAGTCAAATGACCCCGTTTTCAAGTCGCGTGAACATTAGACAATTTGACGTGTTTGCAAAAACGATATCACCTTTTAGGGCAAGGTATTTCCATGCACTCCAGTCACATACAACTCCCAATGTTCGTTTAGACAGAAGAAAGAAACCAGCGTGGCATAGGCATTTTATTCGACATGTCTGAATTACATTACCCACACGCGCCTTTGACTTTTTTTTTCTCTCATATTTGCTCAGGTAAATGTTTGCGGCTCGCTCCAAGAAAGCCGGCCCAGTGAACAAGGTAAATGGTAGCGCTGTGCTCTATGGCGAGAAATCCGCATAAAAGGCATATGAATTATTAGGAGACACTAATTTGTAACGGATAAATCGGGGGTCAGCTCACCGCAACTTCATTCTGAAATCAATCCCGGAAGATGTTTGCTGATGTCTGTTCACATTTAAGAGCACGCACTATGTCACAGTTATTCCGCTGTCGCCCATGCTTTGCCTAAGCGCATGACACCACACACAGCACACGAATCCCCCGGAGGTCCGGTGATGAACGCGGTCGTTGAAGATCTCTTCGGTATCGATGACTGCTTCTGGGGCGCGCGCAGAGCCGATGAAACGAAGGCCCGAGATTGGCGGAAGCGCGGGAGCCTACGCTTAGGAGAGCATTGCGTATTCATCGGCATGTCACATTCGGCAGCTTCTAGCAACAAGCTGAGGTGGAGGAAACGCTGTAAACTCTGCCCATGCATGTCCCGTTCTCAGCTTCATGCCCCGTCTTCCCGAGAAAGTAAAAACATCCTGACAATGCCGCAGATGTCGTACACTGTCTCCCCGAATTCTCTCGGAAGCCTCCTCCTCTCCTTGACTTATGCCCTCTCCTCTTGCCGTACTCGTCCCTTTTGTGTTCCCCAGTAGAATTTTCAAGCCGTCAAAAAAAAAAAACAAAAAAAAAACTGGTTTGTTGGTATCGCTGGAGGGTCGCTAAAACGCCGCGGGATATGTAAAAAGTGGCCGACCTTGCGTTCACCAAGCCATGCTCTGCCAATCTTAGAGGCGCCGTCACTGATAGGTTAAATTTTGCTCCCTCCTGCGCTTTTTGTTGAAACATAAACATTCATTTGTATTTTTGTTTTGTTTTCTTTTCTTGCTGGTTTCGAAGGAATCTTCTATTTTTATAATATTTCGAGCCCATAGACGCTTTATACACGCGCCAAAATACAGTCGCCATTGCTGACCTTCTCTTGTTTTACCGAGATACCGACCCACTGAAATTGGTGTGGAAGAGCCTCCACAAAAGCCAGTGCTGGGGACAAAGGCAGAATAAAATCTAAGATGGCGATAACCTGGCCTGCTGTGGTAATAATGAAGTGAAGTAAACGTAATAAGGGGAAAAAAACTGAAGGTCAGTTATGGCGGTGCCCATGCACAGCTGCTGCAAAGCTTCTATACGTGATGGCCACTTTGATACTTTAGACCCATGTTACGGATAAAAAATCAGGGCGCGGGATGGCCAAAAAAACATGCTTTTCGAGCAAGGCTCGTCAAATCATAAGACGCTGGAGAAATGCAGCATTCTGCATTAAGTCCTTATTTCGAACTCTTTTTGTTCGCCTTCCGCCCATTGAAAAGCATACGGGAAGGGCCTTAGAACGCACCTGGTATCGCTGCGCCGCAGCGTTCTTCCGCAACATAAAGTTCGTCTGCCTTTCTCGCCGTCACCATGGCAACGAACGCCGAATGAATAGAAGCACGCACGGTACCACCGCGTGAAGCCAGCAACAGCTGACGCCATTTTACGAACGCCGTCTGCTAGCCAAAGCCGAACGCGGTTGATCCTGTTTTTTTTTTTTTTTTTATCCGTAACATGGGTCTAAAGTACCAAAGTGCCGATTTGTCTTCAGACAATTCCTCAAACGGCCAGCTGCCTGAAGAGCAATTTCTCAATTAGGTCAGTTTACGCTAAGCCAATAGTTGTGACAAGAGGACACCCGTGAAATTTGGTTGATCATGACATTCCTGAGCGTTATCTCAAGAAAAAAAAACTAAATAATGCGCAACTACGACAAAAAAAATTGTGAGAAAATAGTATGGAATCTTCCATTGCTACAACTTATGGCCGACTCCTAAAAATAAATGTTGGTGGTGCTTTCTCATCAACTACAGGAAACTGCGAAAATCGTCCTCCAACGTCCTCCAAACTCGCTTGCCCTGGTTGCATTACGAAACTTTAGAAAGATTACACGTTGTTTTTATAATTCGCAATAGTGATATGTGAACTTGCAACAGACGCGTAACTAACATTAGAATGGGTCCCTGATAAACCCTTGCGTGACAGAAATGCTAAGTGCGGACACGCATCCGGGAAACCATGTGAAAATTGGGTATTCAGTTGTGGGAATCCCCCACAGTACATAGCAAATTTCTCCGACTATACGAAATTTCTCCGACTAAATAGTAAAAACTAAATATCAGTATTTGCTTTGTGAGACGCTCCATATTTATTTTGCAATTTTTCATCAAGTACCCAAGCGGAATGCTTTTGCGATTTTTTTGGTCCGCGAATTCACTTTGTGAATTTTTCTATCGTGAAAATTGTTTTAAACCAATCAAGAACATATGTTGTGAAAGAACCTAGCGTTATTTGGCCTACGGCGTGTCGATGTATCGCATTATGACTTTGGTCCACAGTGTATTACGAAAAGCTATAGCCAAAAAGAAAACATCGCTTCTGGAACCCGTGGGATCTCTGTTTTCTTTGGTGCTGCCCCCGACGACCGAACTTGCCAACCGTCCCCTGTCTAGTATTGTCCATACTTTCAATTTCATTAGTCATGTAAGATAAAAGCATGCACAGCGCGTTCCGTAAGAAGGGATTATTGTGAAACTAGCATCGCCATTGCTGACAATATGAGCTACAACAGCCACGCGTGCTTATATAGAGCATCTACTAGCAAGAGGTTTTGGTCCAGACTAGGGCTAGAATGCAAAGTTTGGACGTTGTTATTCGAACTTTTTTGCAAATAGAAAAATAGTGCAGCGTCCCGGAATCTCAGGAGCAGCAAAAACTAGACCAAGTGTTGTATTTATTGTCCGAGGCGTACGTGTGCATGCAATTCACAGGCGATTTTAACCGGCAAGCGACACTTTCATTGAAAGTTACCTCAATCACATTTGTGTTTCTGTAGAAACACAACATCTCCAGATCCTCTTTTATAGAGCTCTTTTTTATAAAAAAAAAGGTTCCTTTTCCTCGTGATACAGATACTAAGAAGTAAGCTATCTGCAACTGAAGCTAGAATACACTCATATGCTAACTTGTATAAGCGGAGGCAAGATCAGTAGTGTGGACACCCGAATTCGCTTCTGCAGATACATAACAGATAACTGGATGAAACAACTGTCAGAGTGTGACTTTTTTTTTTGTTACGTCCTTATTCGGTTAAACATTGTGAGCCTTCCTTGGAACTCATAATCGGCAAGGCAGCCGCCTCGCGGATTGCATAATCGGAGAGAATGATTATGATACCTGATATAGAAAAAAAACAAAATATGTTTACGAAACCCCAATTTTCATTCATTTTAATCCACCTTTTTATTCCTATCGAGCAACGGCAAACGCCGGTGAAATCGATTACTAACAACATGTTTCTTAGATACCATTTTATTGACAAACTTCTTGCAGCAAGTACAGTTTGAGCATAATCGTGTCAGCAGTGCGCACATCTTTTAAAGGGCGCGTAATAGGTGTTTGATGACGTGTATTTGTGCTCATGTACAATCTAGTAGCCGCCCAATAATATGCACTGCAAGTTTAAGACGGCAAAGGCGCTTATTGAGCCCGTGACGATAGAAATACGCGCGAGCTATATTTTCCTTTGCATTCTTCCGAGGGAGGGATGTGTGCGCTCGCCTGCAGCTTCCCGGAGCGTGCGCTTACGATGCTCGCGAAATCCTTTTTTGTTTCGATCACATGTTCACATAACATACATTCTGCGATTTGTTATCATCTCTGGGACGCGATTACGTTTTGTAGTATTTCCAACACCCACGATTCGACATTAGGTATTTACGACGGCGCAGCTGAGGCAACAACTGTGGAAGGAGCTAAAACGATCCGAGAGGCAGCGCGCGTGCGGAACACTCCACGCAGCAAACCATTGCTCGCGGTTGGCCGACGTGTGCCGTTCGTCGTTCGGCCATGTTCGGCAATGGCTCGGGTACTGCAATATTCGCAAAAAAAAAGGTTTTTGATCATATTTTTATTAGAGAAAAAGGCGGCTCATGACGGTAATTTTTGGATTTTCAGGATGCTTAGGGCCCACAGAATTAGTTGTGACCATGTAAAGACGGTTTGCAGAACCCTCTTAGTGCCCCTTTAAAGTAAGAAATGAGGAATTAGAGATTAGTTAACTATACTATCTTCTTACTCAGATAGCAGCTCGCTGCCATCAGCAGTAATACATTAACTCATCTCTAACATGGCATTGCATAACGCGATGTATGGGTGGTTTTTAAAGATCCAGCATTCTCAGTAAAGAAAACTTGCGTTAGGAGACTTTAATGTTCCCATTAGTTTATTTCTCTTGAAGGCCTCTATGAACGAGGTTACTCGTGCAATTGGGCGGAACATTAAGATATACAGTCGAATCTCATTAATTTAAAATTTCTTAATTAAAACTTGCAGATAATTCAAACTAGCATGCAGGTCCCATCCTATGCGTCTTCATGGGAGGAAACTCCAGGTAATTCAAACTTTGCTTTATTCAAACAAATTTTCAGTGCCCCTCAAGTTTGAATTAACAAGATTCGACCGTATTTCTTATTAGTCACGATATGCATATAGTTCTAATTAGAATGTTGCTTGGAATAATCGAAAACTACGAAGTCTGTAAATTCTAGAAAGATTGGATGCATGTGCGTCGCCTTCTGGGTCCCGTAAATATGTCAAAAAGCGGCACGCCAGCGCTTTTTTTTAAGTTTGTTATCACCCCCTTTTTAGCTCCACCAGCGTTCCGCCCGTTCCACAAGTAACAGCTTGCGCACAGCATTACGCTACATAGATGCCCTAGATATTTATGAAATTTACGGATTTACTGGTTTTTGATGATGCCAAGCAATTTTTTGCTTAGAAATATATGTCTACTGTTACTAATTAAAATGTTAATTAAGAACTGTATGATAATTATCCGCTTATTTGCACAAACAAGCTCGTTCCTAGTGTCCGCCATGTCAGGCAGGCTAATTGCAAAATTAAAAGTGTCCTAACGCAAGTTTCCTCCCGTTAAAATTCTAGACCGCCTAAAAACAGGTTGTGCATATTTGTCCCACCATATCCCGAAAGATTCGTTACCTCCTTCGTGGCGCATGACTTCATCAGGGTTTGGTTCATTCAAATGATCAGGTGCCTCCTCCGGCAGTGTTGTTTCCGCATCCCCTATAACGTGCCTGTGGTTCCGATAAACATGTTTCTTGTAGGAATCAACACTTGCGTACATTTTTGGGCACCCATCGATGTTGCAAAGCACCTTAAGTCCCCCTCGCAGCTGTGGACATCCCGCAAAAGGAGGAAGAGCTGTAAGAAATCTCGCTGCGAAGAACTCTCATCTTGGGCAATGGAATTGCACACGCTGTTCCTCCATCTTCTGGCGCTGTGTACTGTTACGGTCTCTGCGTCATAAAGAGGCCACACCTTGACTCACCGCGCTCATTACCTTGAGACGCGCATTGCTACAGCGTGAGTTGCGCCCGACGCGGCCGACGGTCTTCACGTCACCGCAGCAAAGACAGTTTTTCCCGAATCCCTTTCCTTCATCATCACGCTCACCTTGATGCGTTAACAGCCTCCACCTTACCGATTTCGTGTAGGCAGTGCAGGTTTTCTTTTCTAATTATGCACGTCACCGGGTGACATATGTACAAGGCATCAAAGGGGACGGCATCGACCTTTTAAAAACAGTATACACCAAATATTCAAACGTAAAAAAAAAAGAAAAAGAAACATGCAAAGGAAAAGAGGTAACAGGCTGTGAAAGGGGGATGACGTTAAAAGCGCTAAGGCTCCATCCAAGGAACAGACCGGCGTGGATGCTACGAGACGTCCCAGCCAATCAAGCGTCGAGTGAGCATCACGTGACCCCAAGCTGCACGTGTCGCCGCGCCCAACGGGCGGGTCACGTGGTACTCTTTTTTACTGCTATTGGGGCTCATAGTCGTAGCGAGGGCCTCCCCGCAGTCTTTGTTTCCTTTGTTCCTTTTTCGGTCGGCTTTACGGCACCCTTACAGCCGGCCGGCACACACTCGTTCTTTTCGTTTTGCTGAAATAGTCCGAAACATCTGTGTACAACGCGGGAAGCGTCACAAGAATGTCCCCCTCCGCCTTCCTTCGTCCATTTAGGGAAGAGCGAGGGGCGGGGGTTCCTTTTGTCACTCGCCGGCGCCCGAAGCGCTCGAGAGCATGTTTTTGGAATCTGTCGGAAGCCGCCTTTTACTGCCACGCTCCCCTTCCTTCAGGCTGGTGTTGCTGAACGTGCAAACAATTTGAACTGTAATGGCCTGATTGCAAACTGTACTCCGTCTACGAGGATCAAACTGCTTCAATTCGTAACGTACTACCGGCCAAAGAGCGTGTTCAGGGTGGTCTGAGGCACCCATCTTGATGCATACATCTGTCCCACAGTTTGTCCATTGCCTATGGATGCACGTGTGCTCGTACGCTCTAAAGACTAAGGTCACGCAGTGACCCCCCCCCCCCCTCCCCCCTCCCCTTAAAAAAAGAGCCATGCAAAAGCAAAACACGAGCCAAGATCTGCTGAAAAAGTCCCTTTTTGTCCTTGCCTCTGTTAGTTCTCCCAAGAGGTCTGGCCCTGCGAGAAGCAGGGGTATACATTTATATATATATTTTTTTTTTTGTACGGGGTGCGAACGGGAATGAGGACAGGCGCTCCAGCGTTCTAGCCACATCCTCTGAGAGCCACGCATACGGCTTCGTTTACCATCTTGGAAGCTTCTTTTCCCCCCTCTGAGGGGAGAGAGCGGTTGTTTGTGTAAGGAGGAAGACTAATTAGAAGGGCCAAACCGTAGGAACGAACCACGACCAGTACCTACCAAAGAAGAAGCATTGCTTGCAGGGACAGCGTCTCGCTTCTCCGACACGTTGCTCTGGCGGCAGTCTTAAACTCTTGGTCTGGTGGCTTCACATTTTGCTCTTGTAAACGGAAAAATGTTAGCTGACGAGACAATCACGTGCCTGACTTTCTGTCGCTTGTCTGCTAAAAAGGTTCTAGTTCCCGGAAGCTTGAAGCTCGCTGATTTAAAGATAGTCTTGAAAGCTCACCCGGATTTCAATGACATCAGAGACGACACCATTCTGCAGGTAAGTTGCCGACAGGCTTGAGCGCATTATGTTTGAAGATATTACACCGTTTGTTTCTCACCTAAATTGCGTTTGTTTGTTTTCGCGCCTGGTTCCAACTTTTTAGCGCGGTCAGCCTAATCCTCACTTCTACTGCCACTTTCGTGCTTAAATGTGGCTGATCGTAGACAAGGAACAGCTTCGACAAACTTCAGTCAACACAGATTAATAGAGCGCATCCTGCATATTTTGCGAGATATCAATATGTAAAATATAATGCAGAAACCCGTCGAAGTGAAGGATAGATTTTTTGGGATAGCTCCAAAGCGAATACCAAAAAATAAATAAATAGACCAACGTGGATAATATTTGTGACAAAGTAAGCCCTATTCAGTTCACTTCTGCACATAGTATAAGAGACATCCTGAAATTCCATGGCATGCACATTAAGGCAACGCCCACACTGTAGTTTACAATAGGACACATTAGTTGCGTCTTTTAGGTATCCCCACAGATGCTCCAATATTTCTAGTTTACTGTCGAAGTTGTAAATAACGGAATTCATTTTCAAACCAGCAGACTTTCTTTGACCTTTCGGCAAATGCGATGTACTATTGCGCACAAACTCCGGGTAAATTTCAAGCTTTTATTTTACAATATGCAATTCCCTTCTCATTTCAGATTAAGGACAAAGACTTCGACGAGTATGTGGACATTGAGGACAACAGGATTCTGGATGATAAATCCAAGATCATTTATCCTCAATGTATGGTGACTCAAGCGGAAAATTTCAATGACAAATAAGTTTGTTGTTGTTTCATGTAGAAAATTTGGTTTCTTGGCTAGTTCACTCAATATACTAATTTATGCGCTGAAGCTGCCTGATATAAGTGTTGATGGAATTTAGCACTGCTGATATATATTGAGAGCACCTAAGTGTGCTTAAAAATTATATTAATGTCTTTTAATCAAATATTACAGTTATAGGTAGGAATTTCATTTTTCCTTTAATATTCCGCGTAATTAAGTGTTTTATGTTAGTTTATATTCTGTAATCCCTCCGCATTTCCTGTATATAAATGTAAAACTAAGCAGCACTACATTTAGAAAGATCGAGGCGTTTTTATTCTTTTTAATGCACATTCCGAGATTTAAAACGGAAATTTGATCAAAAAACGTTTTTGACTGGTTGTCTCAACTTGATACGAAAGCACTTCTGAAGTTACTAGACCCTCAACTCGTATCGCCAAAACATTTGACGTCGGAGATCTTTGCTGTGAGAACAGCAATATAACCCGATTATAATAATATTAATGGCGCAAAGTTTAGATATAAATATTTTCCTTCCCATGCCGCATTTTAGCCACAAAAATTGGTTTAAATTTATGTTCAGAAATGTTTGCCTAGGCGACGAGCTGTTTATGTTTGCCTCTAAATTACAGCAAAACCGACTGCAAAGAAATTTAGTGCTCCGGTTTTCCCGGGCTGCTAATCCTGAAGAGTAAAGTATGTAAACCATTCAATAGAAGCATGGTTGAGTCTAATATATTTTAATTTTTGATCTCTCACCTGCTCTAAAATTTACCAATTTGGCGGCAACAAATGAGAATGGGACACTGCATCACGCGTTGCCCTCAGTTTATTTGGAAACTCAACATGTTTAAACAAAAAGGAAAATCTCTGTTTTATTCTAGGACCTGCACTGCTGTCGTGGAGCCAGTAGCACCGTCGTCAGGTGTCCTGACGGCGGTGACCACAGCAATTACACCGGCTACCGGAGGTCCTGTTGACATTCGAGCTAGGCTGGTTACCCTGACCAAGGGCAAACATTCTTGATCCACTTCGGCATCGTATCATCGAGTGGCTGTACTACGACCTGTGCACATATACCATGTAAGTGGCAATATGTTACAATTTTCTTATTCGATGCTATATTTAAAACTTGCAAAAAAAAAATCCCTCCCAAGGTAACCTGCAGTTCATTGTCGCATTCTATTGTTCAACATCAAAGCAAAGCAAAGCTATTTTGTACAGAGTGTTTATACATAGTGAAGTCTGTCTACGTTATAGCGACAGTGGTTCACGCAGTAGACGAGAAATTGAGTCAGTGCAGCACAACTGCTAGCCTAGGCTTCTTAGAAGTAACACGGTGTAGAGATCACTAATTATACAAGCGTGTGACGGTACATTGCTCATCCAGATAAAAAAGGCCAGGGGGCTGGGGCTGAACCCAGTATTCCGAGCCGCGAGCTTACGCTCCACGTGCCCTGAGCCGCGACGCGCTACCATCCGCCTGTTTGTCGCAAATCAATTTACACCGGGACAGCTAATAAAAATAATGTAAGCGGTGCAAGCGTGAGGTGCCAGTTATAAAAGGTGATTTGACGCATGTGTTCGCGCAGCTTCTGTGTATGTCTTTTCTCACTACCAAATGCCATTGATTCAAAGGGTTAAACACCTTCGCCAGAATTTCAAGAAAATACAAAACGCTCGCGAAAACTGTCCAAAATATATTCGAGAGAAAATTTTACAGCCTTTCTATCAATTATTTTGCAAGGTACCCCGGTATCTTGTACAAGATGCCGGAATATCGTTAACGTCAGCTCCATAAAAAAAAAAAAAAAAAAAGCAGTCTAGTTTTAGTCGAAGTCAAAGCTCAGGCACGAGCCCGATGCTCTGTGCGTTCCCGACTCGCAGCTTGGCTCGCGCAGTGTGGGAACCGTCGACTTCGGTCGCACGGAAGCTGAAACGAAGTATAGAGGCACATTCAGCTGCTAGCGCGCTGGATGAACGTCTTGCGCAAGTTTTATCACTTCGACCAATGTCCGCTGCAGGATAAAGAAGCCTTGATTTGAAAGTGCACTTGCGGCTAAAAATCTATTTGTATTTTCATGTATGTTGTTTTCTTACAATTTTGAAAATTGCTTGTGCTTCGTACCTTTATTTAGATTTTTCCGTACTCTTACGATTTCAAGAGTTAGCGGGAATTTTTATCTCCCTATGTTCCTGAGAACTTTAATCCAAAGTCGTCTATACATTCCAATAAAAGAGGGTCACACATAGTTCCTTTCATATATACATTTCGACGTGTAAAACATTCATTTTACGTTAATTTTTTCATGCGGATGTATTAAGGGCTGCAGTAAGAGGCAAGTTTCCAAACTGCAGTGGCGACTGAATCTTAAGTCACCCATACAAACCACCGTCTTATTACGTCTCATGGCATTTCTGGCATCACCTTAGATCGTGACTTAAACGCTACGTTTAGTAATATGGCTCCATTTTATTAATCAACAATGTTTAGCGCTCTCTCAACTAGATATTTTTATCTTTCAGGATCCCACAAAGACGTCAGTCTACCCGGCCGTGACTTACAGCGGGCATCATCCCACAACTTCTGACGCTGCAAGAATGACGCTTGAGAGCCTCACGCTTCCAGCTCTGGATATCCCGGAGGCTATCGAGCTGGCCTTTTGCGCGTATCGGGCGTGGAGTATGGCCCACACGTGAAAAACACGTTTCTGCTTTTATAAAACCTGTGTAACATGAAGCAGTCTCTGCCATCTGTAGCTGTGATGAAGACGGCAACAGCTATTCGTTGTTAGCCACATGCTGTTGACTGCAATGGGCTGCAAGCAGCCCATTGCAGTCAACACCATGTGAGCAGTTGGAGTGAAATTGTAAAAATATTTTGTCTATGAAATAAAACTGTGATATTGCACCTCATGTAATTCCATGAAAAGCTCCCCCACCACTATCCACCACATTCCTGTGTGGTGTATTTGGAGGGGCACGTGGTTTTAAATAAAATCACGTCATTTCACTACGGTTCTTTATAGCATGCAAATTATTCCATTGAAAACAGAATCCAGAGAGTCCTGTGCAGGAGTCAGGAGAGTAGGAAAAAGGGATTCAAGTAATTCCCTTCGGGGGAATTGTGGGAAACCAGGAACGGAATCTAACAATTCCCGATAGAGAGTCACGTGATTCCAGAAGAAAAAGAATCCAGTGATTCCCGTAGGGGGGTAGCCTGATTCCTTTGGATATTGGAGTCTCGTGATTCTAGTGAAAGGGTCGCCTGACTCCTGCAATACTGGAGTGCCATAATTCTACCGAGAGAATCCACTGACTCCTTGTGAGAGGGGATCAGTTGACTCTAGAGAGGGAAGGCGTCACGTGACACCACCAGCTGAGAGAGTCAGCGGACTCGAGCGGAGAGGGCGTCTGATGACTCCACCGGGCGCTAGAGTCATTTGAGTCTCTTAAAGGAGCCACCACAGGGACAGATTTTGACTCCCTCAAAGGGAGTCAGCGTTGATTCCCTTTTTTTTTAGAGTGCAGGACCGCCGAGCGATTGGCGACCTTTAGTCTTCTTCGAGACGATCAACGCACGTGGCTTTGGGGCCTACATGTGGATCTGTTTCCTTCAGCACGCTTTTGTGCACATTTTCAAAATATGCATTAAGATGTCATTGTATGTATGTAATTATCTTGGTTTACTTGTTCATTTCATAGTGTGGATGTCTTTTTGAATGAGCATTTCAAGAATAATAAACGTGATTCTCTGCAAACTCAGTTTTGCAATGCTGTGTATCCCCGCAGGAATTTTAAAATTGTCTGAAGCACTGTGCGTAAGTGTTTTTGCCATATTAGTGAGTTTTGGTGGATCGTACGTAAAAGCTTTGAGGGTCAGAATGTGCATGCGCAAAAAAGCAGTACAGTTGAACCTCAATTTAACGAAACCCGATTTAACGAGCAAATTCGGATTCCCCGCGCAGCCTATCCCGAAGAATGTCTTTCTCGACCTTACGAAGTTCCCGATTTAACGAAATAATTAGGGGGTCCCGGCGACTTCGCTAAATCGAGGTTCAACTGTATTGCATTCTACGCGTGTGCATTTCTGACCCACAACTGTGTTGCGTACGAGCCATTAAAACACCCTACTGTTCTTATAGAGCAGGAAGGAAAAGTGATTGCACATGCTAAGTAAGGAACTTCATGCAAATAATATTTCATATTTTATTAAACAGTAAGTAAAAATAAAATTACAGAAATTTGGCTGCAGCCCTTGTCTCCTATAATAAAATATGCAAAAACAAAATGCTTGACTTCAGCCCCCCCACTCAAAATCTACTTCCGGAGCCAGGAAAACTAGCTGCGGCAACGCCTGGAGGTGGTGTTGCCGAAGACGATTGAAGTCAAGAGCCTCCAAGAACGCAGGAGCACATCCACTCTTCCGAAGCCACGTATCGCAATGACGCTCCTGCAACAGTGCGCAACAACTTAAACGTTACTGAGGGCCACGACGCATCAGCACTTGTGGACACTGGAGCAGACTACACAGTTTTGAGTGGGAGACTCTCTCACCGCCTTCATGCTGTGGGATGGGTTACAGATACGAACCGCTCGAGGACACATCACGCCTGTCAAAAGATGCACTGCTTGCGTCAAAATTCACGGCGAGACGTGTCTTGTAAAATTCGTCGTTCTACAAGACTGTGCCAGAGACGTCATTCTCGGCATGGACTTCGTGTGAATACGGCGCCGTCATCGACCTTGGAGAGAACAGATTGACGTTGCGGACACCTGTTCCGCCTTCAGAAAAACCCCAAACAGCGTCAGCCACCGTCCGAGTATCTGCCGACCACGTGAACCTGCCGCCACAATCATGTTGTTGTACCCGTCGTAGCAGATTCAGCTACCTGCGGAGAAGTTGTTCTGGAAGGCAACATTCAATTGCTCCTGGGAAAACGAATAGGCATCACAGGAGAAATAACTGAACTTCAGGATGGGCGCACTGCGGTCCTCATGACGAACTTCCGACAAGAAAAGCAACACCCCTTGAAAGATATCACTGTGGGCCATGTCGAGGAACTCCGGAACTAAGCCGAAATCACCGCAAGAACTGAAGAGTCCTCGTCACCTCAGCAAGACAGTATGTCTCCCGCACAGGTCGACATTGACCCGAGCTTCCAGACCCGAAACGACGGCGCTTGATTAACCTCCTCGCCGAATACCGGGATTGCTTTGCGACGTCATCGAAGGTGAGCAAAGCCACCACCGTTGAGAAGCACTGCATCATTACCGAGGATGACGTGCTCCCTGTGCATCGGTCACAATACCAAGTCTCCATAAAAGAAAAGGGGGTCATTCAGGAGAAAGTACATGAAAATGCAGAACAACGATATAATCCAGCCTTCAAGCAATCCGTGGGCCTCATCAGTAGTAGTGGTTAAGACGGAACGCTTTGGTTTTGCGGGGACTATCGGCAGCTGAACACAGTGACGAAGAGATATCTATCTACTTCCTTGCATCGACCAAATGCTAGACCGGCTGTGTCACTCTCGGTATTTTTCATCGATGGACTTGAAGAGCAGCTACTAGCAGATCGAAGTTGACAAACAGGACCGAGAGAAGATAGCCTTCGTCACGCCGGATGAACTGTAGGAGTTCAAGGTGATGCCCTTCGGACTATGCACGGCGCCAGCAACTTTCCAGCGTGTCATGGACACCGTACTGGCGAGACTGAAGTGGCAGACCTGTCTTGTCGACCTCGACGACGTCATAGCATTTTCAAGTTACTTCGACGTGCACTTGCGACGACTCCGAGCTGTTCTCCAAGTCATGCAGTCCGCCGGACTCGCACTCAAGCCGTCAGACTGTTCTTTCGCCTCTGACGAGTTGATGTTCCTAGGCCACATGGTTAGTAACATTGGCGTCTGCCCAGGCCCCAAGAAAACTCGTGCAGCCGCGGGATTTCCAGCGCAGACAGACAGAAAGGCCATGCAAAGATTCTTTGGACTTTGTGCCTACTTTCGACGTTTGTTTGGGATTTCGCAAGGATTTCTGCACCGCTCACAAACCTTACGAAAGATGCCGAGATGTTTGAATGGGCCGAGGAGCAACAGCAGGCATTTGCAGGCTGAAGCAAATACTCTAGACTTCTCCTGTTCTTAGACCCTTTGAATAGGACGCAGAAACCAAGATTCACACAGAAGCTAGTAGTGCAGGACTCGGGGCGGTACTGGGTTAAGTGCAAGGAGGCACTGAGCGAGTCATCGCCTATGCAAGTCGGACACTGTCCAAGGCGGAGAGAAATTACTCAATTGAAGAAGAATGTCTTGCGGTCTGGGAAAATCGGCATAGAAGGTTCGGTGCGTAGAGCATTCTAACCTCGAATAAGCAACAGGGTTCTCGAATTTACTAGAACTCAACATTTACAGATATAACGAAAAGGCGCGTCCACTCCCAGGCATTGAACCTTGAGCCCTTTGCATAGGAGCCAAAGACGATAACCATTCGGCCATGAGCGCGTTTGGTCGGTGACACTCGTGGCATTATAACCGGTATGAACTCTATCTACCCATAGGACTCTACATATTAAAACCATAGAGAACCATAAGACCCATATAGTACATTGGCTACAGTAGCAGCATCTTGGTAGTTTACTGGGGGCACGTTTTTCATTCATCTAAAACATCAATATCACACCAATATGCCATGTCGTGGGCAAGGTTTAGACTGGGGAACCAGCAGAGCGTTTTTGACAAAAGCAGTCAGTTACGAATGAGAGAAATTGCAGCAATGTCGCCGCTTAAATCACTTTTACCGGCGAATCTCCCTGTACTTTTAGGTTTAAAAATATTTTTGAATATTGTCACATTAGGGATGGAGGATACATAAGGAACCGAGCAGACATAATATGTACAAGCCCCCACCACGGAGGGAACCCCTAGCGGCAAACAGGTCGGTTCAATCGGGAAGCTTCTGCAGTCGCTGTGTTGGTTGTACATTGCAGCGGCAGCTGTAGTAGTGGATTAGCGGTGTAGTTTCTGAGATGGCTATTCCGCACTAAAAAAGCCAGAACAGTTGCTGCGTGGTTAGATGAAACACTAGATACAAAAATTAGCACGGCCCAAAGTTTTATGGCTTTCCCAGCTTCTCTTCGAATCTGTACGCGGCAAAGCGCCGCGCGACCTGGAGCTGGGTGCGACTTGAGCATAAATGCAACGATTCTCGAAAATGTATTTTGAAAGAAACCTATAATAAACTATTCTATTCTATTCTAAGAAGCGTTTCTCACCTTGCAGTTCACGTCTTGCTATAAGCTGCTGACGAATAATACAATAAAATTTTTCTAGCGACAATGGAACAAGGACACCTACAGCAAACCAAAATATGCAGCAAACACTTCACCAGGAAGGAGGAGCAGAACAAGGTCACCCACCCAAGCTACGACCCATCGATATTTTCATCGGCCTACAACCAAACGTTTTGGCTAAGGATTGGGAATCTGTTGCTGTCTGGAGGGCCGGAAAATATATATGTAAATATAAATGAGAAATAAGCTTAATCAAAAATCCTAAATCAGCGCCTATATACAAAATTGAGTTAGTAAAAAAAGAAGAAGTCTAAGGTGGATGAAAATATGCACTTTATTTTGAAATTCAATATTTAGCTAATTATTATATTACACAATTACTGGAAGCCAGAAAACTCACAATGCATAAATCAATGTGCATAGGAACTTCGGCATGTTCACGGACGGCAGGAGGCTAATAAGAATGACAGAAGGGATGCTGAAAATATGCAATAAGTGTTATTCACTAGCGGTCATAGCTGAGCTCGCTAATGCTGAGCATGCACTATTGGCAAGCTTCCAACATGCCTACAGGCCTTGCACTGACGTCGCATCATCATTCACTAGCGGTCATAGCTGAGCTCGCTAATGCTGAGCATGCACTATTGGCAAGCTTCCAACATGCCTACAGGCCTTGCACTGACGTCGCATCATCCATTTCGCACCACCACGGAAGACTGAGAGCAGAAAGCTGCTCTTGTACGAATTTTGAGTGACAGGTTAGTCTTCAAAAAGAGAATAGGACCGTCTGGGCGAGTCTGGAACACACAAAGGAGAGCCCTGCTGAGAAGATAATTTCTCCCTCCCCTGCCGTGCATGCATTACGAGCAGTCACCTCAAATATGGCATCCAGTGTATACCACATATAGATACGACACAGGACACAAGCACAATATACAATATAAAGAAATTTTAACATACGTAGTTGCCCTTTGGTGAACACTTTCAACTGATCTTACAAGATAAACCTCATTGGAGTTTTGTATGAAGCTGCAGTACTCTAGGTGTTGCAGGACCAAGGCTGTGAAAGGCACCTAAGTGTGTTATGGCCTGTTCTACTAGGCATGCGAAGTACAAAATTCAGCGTTCCACACGTTTTGGACAAAATTGTTGACATGCTGTGAGAAGAAATGTAGCTGAATGTTTATTGCAGGCCTTCTCAATGGTGTTCTGCAAACCCTCGTGGTTTCTGGGGTCACCTGATAAGCGGCACCAACATCCAGTTGTCCGTAACAGCAGTGGAGTCGATTGCAGAGAGGCATTATTATGAGTAATAAATATGTTGAGAACAATTGGACTGGGCACACTGTCTCACGGAACTGTCCAGCACTTGGGCCACTGGAAATGGTTCCATGGTATGTACTGCACTCTGAGCGACTCAACTTCAAGACTTCTAGTATGCACACATTTAATTCGCGTTAATGAGCACCAGTGGAGCACCGTAGGACTCAGCTTTCACGAAAGGCTGGGCAGAACTCGCAGCATAACAGCACCTTGCCATGCTTGTGGGAGGTTCATACTCCAGGTTACGGCGTCGCCAAAAGGGTAATCGGAAAGGTACCAGGACCAGCACAGCTCTACACTTCTTAGAACGATCCTTTCTGTAAGCAGTGTTCTCCACTGTATCAATCGACAAGGTGACCGCCATAAACCGAATCGTGCATCCACGTTTTACGTACCGCTAGAACCGTCGTGGGATGAGTCTCGAGAGTGAGTAAAGGTGCACCAGCTTATTCGGGACCAAGTGCCCATTTTGAGAATTACACTGAGAGTTGAAGCAACACAGAAGGCTCGCGTCTCGCAGCGTCACCTGTAGAATGACCGTTCGGAGCGTCGGGACACTGAAGGTAACACCATTCACATCGAAGAGCTCACCACTGAAGAAGGCCTACCGAGTTTTTAAGAGCCACTAATCGTAGTAATCGCATTCCAAAGACGCCGGGTTGTCGTAGATTGCCTTTCACCAGCTAGGTCATGTAGGGCTGAGGCCAAGGCTGGGGGATCCGACGCCGGAAACGTGCAGGAACCAAGCAGACGACGTGAGGCTCGCGGAGTCCGAGCCACGATCCGAGAAGCCCTAGTTGCAGCCTTGCCTCCGAGAAGACTGGATATTCTTTCCGGCGGGCACACAATACTTAGACAGCACGCCTGCGGCTGATGCGGATCGCAAGAGGTGGATAACAGGACGATCAGTGAACAGCCAATAGGTCCAGCACGGCACAGAGCACGAACAGAGACGATTGTCGCCGCCATGTTAAAATAAAACGAGGCTGAGCCAGGCCAAGCTTTAGTTTAGTACACGCATACTTTATTACAAATAAATATATAAATGTTGAAACAGTTTTTATTTATGTTTAAAATTTGTAATGTAAGTCGATTAAAACAGGAACATTTACGTTGCGTCAAATGAGTTTCGTCGTAACACCTGTCGTCAAACCAGCGAACGTCGCCGCATCGCCATCGCCATCGTCACCAAAATCAAAAACAAACCAAGCTGCAAACTCTCGGGCCACCGTATTTCGGGCGGTTTCAGGCCTTTAGGCTTACGGAAAAACATCGAAGAACGTTCTGGAAGAAACAAAGTGTCCCAGGTGCCGGCGTGCCCATAGAGCCAGCTGTGGGTTTCAGTCTACTTGGTGAGTACTTTTCCAGCCCTTTCTTTTCGGAGCGTGTATGGCGTGTTCTTGTGTGTGCAGGCAGCGTGAAAGCGGACGTGTGCGGTTCCTTGTCGCACACATTCTTTGCGCATTGGATGACCCTCAAGCTTTTTCCAAGGAAGTACCGGAACCGACCTGTCACTGAGCGAGCAGTCAAATGGCGGGAACGGACCCAGAGGCAAGGTCCCACGGGGGCGTGGGGCGCCGAGCGAGGCGCTTGGTGAGTGATCGGGGAGCTTTATCTCTTAGATCGGTGTTCAAGGCTTGAGTCCTGCAAATCGGGTGGTGGCTTGGTACCACCTAGCTAGGCGGTGTGTTTTGCGGAACCCATGACTGCTGAAGGTACCAGTTTGCGTCCTAGCGCTCGTATTTGCACCCCGTTTGTTTCCTCTGTGGGAGGTCGGATCCAAGTTCGATTTTCGTCCTGGGAAACTACTCGAAATATTGCGTGACCTGCGCCTTTGGAAGTACCGTCTGTATTGGTGACGTTGCTTGCGAAGAGTATAAGGAGTTATTTTTCGACTGTGGCACTGACTTTTTATACAAAGTGCTGTATATGTAGCGCTCATTTACTAACCCTCTGGCAATACTTTATTGTGAAGGTCGGGAGAAAAAAAACGCGCATTGAGTAGTGCCAAACAACAGAAAAAAAAGGTGTTCCAAACAACTTGAGGAGACCATGAGCTGATTTTCAAGCTACTGCCTCCTCAGCTTTCCTCCTCAGTTCATAAGCAAAGTAAGAAATCATGTGGTCTTATTTCACTGGAACCCAAAGTTTTCGCAGCAGTCTGAGAGTCAGCGAGAACAAAGCCTTTGATAAAATTCACGCTTT
This sequence comes from Ixodes scapularis, assembly GCF_016920785.2. Classification (NCBI taxonomy): domain Eukaryota; kingdom Metazoa; phylum Arthropoda; class Arachnida; order Ixodida; family Ixodidae; genus Ixodes; species Ixodes scapularis. Next base: position 185,244,870 of record NW_024609846.1, on the reverse strand, counting down.
ACATTTTTGCAAGCACCAACAGCCAAAAAGTATAAATTACGTGTAAGCGATTGAGCGAGCGAAGCGACAAGCAATGGCAACCATTTTGCTATCACTCAGTCAGTCTCGCGACAAGGTAATCGCTTGAAAGCGATGGGAGCAAGCAGTCAAGTAATTGAGCGACTTTTTCTAGAAATTCAGAAACCGAGCTACAGTGACAAGTCTCAGTTGCTCGTCTCGTTGCTTGCTAAACCGCTTACATGCGTTTCAGCCTTTATTGTGCGAATGCGAGAGAGACGTGCCACGAGTGAGTGCTGTGTTGCCAATCATTTCATTTAATTTATTTTCACCTTAAAGGGCAACTCCGCTCGATTTCGGAAATTTTGAGATAATGGGTGATATAAACGTAAAAAGTACTTCAAAAGAACCCTAGACCGTTTGTCTAATTAAAAGCAAAATATATTTCGTGCGATCTTGTTATTTACCATAATCGCAAACCGAAACTGAAACTTCGGCACAGCCGGGCAACATTGTACCCTCAACGTCAGTTGCATACGCAGCCACGTGGAATACAAGGGGTCACGTGATCTACCAGCTAGGGAAAGGGCGAGGAGTGAGGAGGGAGGACGCGGCGGCGAACAGGCAACGCAAGCAGCGACGAAGCAGGCTATGTAGGCGGCAACCCAGGCGGTTAGCAAATAGTATTTGCGGTTAGTCTGTTGGCACCGGTTGGCACGTATGTCAGCGAAACTCATCCCGTACAACTCTCTCTCCCTCGTTTTGTTTCTCTTGTTCTCGTTCATTTCTTTTTTCTTCATCTGTCTCGCCTCTTTGCTTCCTCAAACGTGGAGCGCGTCCGTAGCGCCGCCTGGTAAGCTCTCCCTGGAAAACAAAATACCAAGAAAAAAACTGCGTATGCAACAGACGTCAGTCAAAACGGAAATACAACGTTGGCTGCGCCGCACGTCGCCCGCTAAATTAGCGGATTTTGGTGACTTCGCGCGTCTCAGTTTTTGTCGGCCGGTTTAGTGATCTTTTAGGCGGTATTACGTTATAATATTTGACATTCGGTCTCTCTAGATGATACTAAAGAGGGTCGCAGTGTTTTTTAACAACCGAGAATGAAGCGGAGTTTCCCTTTAAGGGCATGGTCAGGATTCGTGCAGTGTGCAACTCGTGCACTGGCACTTACATGCCATTGTTATACAAATAAAGACAAACAAGAAAAGGAAGCTCATTAATCATACACAGTGGCAATAAAATACTTTTAACAAGAAAAATGGATCCGTAAGCTTGCTAGAAATACTTCTGGGATTACGATGGTGGATGGTAGGCTGTTCCAGTCGCAGATGGCTTGAGAAAGGAAAGACTGATTGAATGCGTTTGTGGAACTGGAAATACAAGATGATGTTCATTCCGGAGGTGATAACAAAGAGTTCTTGAGGTCGGGGCAATGATAGTCGACTTTATGAAGGAGGCAGAGGCGAGATAGCTTTATGCCGAGCTGCAAAGAATTCACTTCTAAGTACCTCTCCTTTCAGGGCTCTATTGCCATTTGCTTACAAGTGCTGCATGGGCCTCGTGCACTGGCACTTACACGCCAGTTCCAAAACTAACACAAACACGTCAGGGGGTTTTAGGCGGGTTAGCCATCCTACAAAATGGTGCTGCTCAGTTAATTTATATCAAGTTCAAAATGAACAGCACTCTTCATTGATGGCTGATTCATACGACGAACTGATCCACACAAAGGAGCACACTCACAAACGACAGGCAGGACGTACCAAACATGTTCGCGGCCCCACACTGCTGAGAAACTCTAACATTGTGCGATCACACTGTGACACAGTTGTCACAAATCGAAATCAACATTTTCTACTTTAAGGAAAGAACTCTGCGCCACTGTTACGTGCAGAGGGAGACTTAACACAATGATAGGCTTAGTGCGAAGCACCATTAGCTTTACTAAACAAAGTCATGATAAAAACAAGCGTAGTCCTACTCGAGGAGACTTTGGCGTAGAAGCGACGAAGTCCTGGGCTCGCCACGGGGCATTTGGAGACGCCTTCACTCACTCCGTGCTTGCGCCTTCAATACACCACAGCCACAAGAAAGTAGGGGTGCCGCAAACTTTTGGCAAACCGGATTTTTAGGTCGAGCATTTGGGGTTCGACTGTGTCAAACCGGTTCGACAAACCTTCGAAACTTTTAACCAGATTTGACTTGTTCGACTTTGTGGACAGCGTGGCAAGACCATGATACAAGCATGCCTAGGTCTACAAAAATTGTGTTTCACTCAAAAGGTTATTTTAATTTTATAAACAGTTGCAAATAAAAGAAACTAACTCTAACTACTGAACAAGTTAATAACTTACTTTTTTGTACTGTATTAACTGGAATAACCAATAGGTGCTGCCCTTAATTCATCCCTTAGCCATCACCATCCAATCCGAAGCCAACTGGCCAGCATGTCGCGCGTGCGAACAGCAGTCGAACATTTTTCTAACTTTTCGCAAGAAGTTGGAAAAAGTCGAACCTGGTCAAACTCGAACGTCGGCTGGTTTGTGACACCCCTACAAGAAAGGTCTTGCTGGCTGAACGGTTCATTGGAGATGCAAAGCGCTTCCGTCGTTCTAGACACGATTTGACAGAAGCTTTTTGACGCAGATGAATACCAGAATCTGCACCGTGTCAGCCCGGCAAAGTTCCTCATACCAACTTTTTTGATATGAGAAATGGAATGAAAGAATGTTTTGTGGCAATAGTTAGGGTCATTTTGCTTTAAAAGTCTTACTTCCAATTTTCAGAAAGGCACAAGCATTGGAGACCAGCTGCCTCCACAATCATGCCCCCCCTGCTTTCCTGGTAGTTGCTGTTGGTGAGTAACCTGAGCCTTTGTCTTTTCTACCTTTCTAATAGAAATGAATGGTTCTTCCACACGTGCTAAAGTGAGAAGTATGCTACTGCTATGTTTTTCAGTTTTGTAACCCTTTATTTCCTCAGACCAAAAATTTTTCTTCAGCTTGGTTCAGATGCCCAATACATTCATGGAATATTGTGTCCAGAAATTTCAATTGTGCATTGTGTGTATGTTTGGGGGGGGGGGGGGGGGGGAGCTTACTTCGCTGGTCCATTTGGTAGACAGGACATTGTGAGAAAGAGAAGTGTAGATAAAATACAAGTGCAAGTACTTGTATTTTAGACATGAAAAAAATTAGAATATGAAACAATATGACGTCCTGTCTTCCTCTTTCTTGTTACTTTCTGTAACCTAGTCTTGTGACTTAGAATCATATACTACTACATAAGATTCAATGACATGGAAGGTACTGCAGCTCCTTAAACCCTTAAAAAACACATGCAAAGGAAAAAAAAACATTTTTTTTTTAAAACAGCCTTGATGGAAAAAGATTGCTTTAGAACAAATTTACAACGAAAAAATACAATTTTTAGAGCTATATTTATGGCGCAAAACGAATTTGTAGTTGGCGCCCGTGAGAGCCGTCGCTGGTCACGTGTTAGACCTGTGCACCGCCGCGCTGTGTCGCCGAAGCCGCGGAGACCCGCTGCCGCCGCATGCTAAGCACTGTGCGCTGCCGCTCCAATGCATTTCTCTACGGCGGCGCCGCCGTCGTCGTGCAAGTTTGTGTGCTCTGGGGTGCCGCCGCCGTCATCTTACCGGTGCACAGGTTTATCACGTCTGCTTGCGCTTTTTCAGGAGCTTCCTTTGGGCTCTAAAAGTAACTTATTAATCTTTGTTTTTTGTTGCACTTCAATTGAAGATGAATAAGTAACTTTTCGAGACCATACGAAGCATCCGAAAGAGTGCAAGTACCGTAGAATACTGTGCATCCGCCCACACCACACTAAGCGCCCATTCCCAAATTTGTAGGATCTTAGAAAATACACAAAGTACATTTTTTCCATTTTTTCACGATTATCTCCAAAGTTTGAGTGGGCGCTTGCTCGGTATTTTACGGTACCATGTGACAAATAGCGGCCAATCACGTGATAAATAAGGGTCACTTCTCCGCGGTGCCCGCGGGCGCCAACTACAAATTCGTTTAGCGCCGTAAATATAGCTCTAAAAATTTTTCTTTTTCGTTGTAAATTTGTTTTATGACTTCCTTTTCCTAATCCGGCTGTTTAAAAAAAAAGTTTGCTTTCTTTGCATGTGTCCTTTAACTGTTTTAAGCAAGCCTAGCTCTTCCACCTAGAGCCGTTCCCTAGGGGTTTAGGAGGAATGTAGCACGTCCACGCATCCTACCTTGCCCCTTGGCTGTTTTGGACGTCCCAGGCCCGCTCCGAGCTTATTTTGCGGTGCAGCTGAGAGATGGCAGCACGCATATTTTTATTGTACACGTTTTTAAGGATGGCGACCGATTGTGGAGGCACGTGCGGCCCAAGCCGCACAAACTTTAAAAAAGGAAAAAAAAAAAAAAAAAAATTTAGGATGAAAAACTGTAAAACAAAAACCGGTTAAGTGGTTAAGGTGAATATTGTGCGACATCATTATGCAGTTTCCTTGTTTCTTCGAGAATATCTAATTGGATACGAAACACATTTTCATGACGTGCAGGCAACGTCAACAAAAATGTTAAGTGATTGCAGACTCCGCAGTCCATCTGTGGCTGATTTACACGACGTGCTAATCCGCGGATGGGTTTATCACGTGACAAGACGTCCATGGAACGTTAGTCCCCCAAGCGCATCCACACTAAGGAGACGAGCAGGCGACAGCGAGGACATACTATACCTATTCGCAGCCTTGCAATTTTGCAAAACGCCTACATCGCAGTGTGGCACTGTTTTCCAAGAGCAGAAGTGATGTTTGCGACTAGGATCACGGTGCTATCATGAAGAGGAATCGTTGTGTGCCGCTGTTACATACCAAGTGGGCTAAAACATAGTTGCAGGCTTAGAGCGAAGTGTCACTTACTTTACTAACGACATGACACAAGTATGATCCTGCTTCAGGAGGCTTCAGCATCATAGCGATAAAGTCCTGGGGTCGCGGAGAGGCATTCGGAAATACCTTTACACACTGCTCGCTTGTGCACCACTCTTCAGCACAAGCCATAAGAAAGGTCTTGCTGGATGGAAAACTGGGTGGATCTGCAGGACAGATTGCAGCATGCTAGGCGAGTTTTGACAAGCTTCTTGACACCAACCCGGAGGAGTACCAGGACCTGTGGCGTGTCAGCCGGGCAAAGTTCTTGCAGCTTCTTTCACGCGTGGAGATTTAAGAGTGGCGCGACAAAGCAATGATCCACTCTCTTTGTTTGATTGATTTGAAAACAAAAATATTCGTGAGCTGTTGCTACTCCACCATTAAAACGCTTTTCGAGTTACTCACTTGCCAAAAATCTGCGATTAAGGAGGCACTCTGCCCTTTCAGTATGGGTGTCCGCGGACGAGGGACAAATCTCAGGAATAGCCTACATGATGGCAACTTGACAAATGGTGCACGGATGAAAATTGCAATTCGATGTATCATGTGAATTTGCCATTATTTGGCAATTATCCTAATATGATCAGTTGATCCTAATTAAGAAAGAACAATTGTTGTCTGAAACAATGTAATGAAAGGAGGTTTTTATAAATAATGCCTACTCATAATGGAAAAGGCTTGGTGGATCAGAGACTTTCCATAGATCAGATATTACGAATTGCAGGCGTATGCTTAATTGAGAGAAGAGTAAAAGTACAGGCAAGGGTGGTGAATTGCATACATAACTAAACCTGAGACGCCGGAAGAAGGACGCGAAAAAGAGAACATCAAACACAACACGTCTCAACCACAGCTGCATTTTTTTTTTTACTTCTTAGTCGGTGGGTTGACTTTGGCAAGTGTGGGAACGTTGAGGGCAGTTCTTTTTTCCCCCTTGCTGACAATCTGGGGGTGTGACTTAGTGTGAGGGTTCTTGGCATTGACTGCGGTGTACCCCTATAAAATGGTGTGGTTTTAGTATGAACCTGCAGCTGTGTTCGAGACATTATGTGTGTCGTCCTCTTTTTTGTGTCCTCCTTTTTCCTTCTTCCGGGTCTCATATTTAGTTATATATGCTTAATCCATGCTCAAAGTGAAGACATGAGCTTGTGCTGGCATTGCCAACCTTGTGTGCATGGTCTATGAAAAGTGCTTAATGACTGTGGTTAAGAGAGAGGAGTTTCTGCTTTCAAGAACAGCATGGGGTGAATGGAAAAGTGTTCTCACAAACAATGAATTCTCCGGGTTACCCACTCAGTCTAACGGAAGGATGTAGGATAAGCATTTTGAATTCTTTAGGATTTGCCAAGGGATAAAAAAAAAATGCACAGAAAAGTAGGGGGAGGAGAATGGCACAAACATTTTGGGGCTTGTGTTCTTACATTTGAATTTTTTGTGCAGGAAGCATTAAGGCCCGTTCACACTCTTGCAACCAAGTATGACCGTGAGAGACGAGACCAGTTTTCAAGCCACTTGCAATCTCTTAGAACCAGCTGCGTTCTGGCGCATCCCGTCCTAAGAACTCGCAAAAGGCTTAAAAACCGGTCTGGTCTCTCTCGGTCTTACTCGGTCACAAGAGTGTGAAGGGCACTTTACTGAAACAGCACTTCAGTCCTGGGGGCAATAAGTCATTGCTAGTCAATACCTGATTCCACTGATGCATATCAGGCAAACACCTCTTAAAGGGGCACTGACACCCCAAAGGTCGTATTTATTTTTATTGTCTAAAACGATGCAAGTTGCAGTCATAGACACGCAAAAAAAAAACGCATCGCAAAAAAAAAATTTTTGCGCGCGCGCGCGCCTTTTTATTTTTGGCGTTTGATTTTCCCGCCTCTCGCCTCCTCGCTTCTTTTGATCGGTGACGTCAAAAATCAGGAGATTTAGAAGCTTTGTAGGCGACATCTCTATAACATTTAATTACGGCAATCCTAAAACATGTTTTTTAACGCAATTGCGAACGCACTACGGCCCTTCTTTTTGAAATACCAAAAATCGGGAGTTTGTTGTGGTGCCGTCTCCTGGATTTGTATCCTCAAACGGAAAACAGGCGACACCGCTCAAAACCAGTCCGCCGCAACGCCGCCGCTCGCTCCTTTCCTCCTCGCTTTGGGTCGCCATGGCAACAGCAGGGAGTGGTGAAAGAAAGTCGACTCTCAGGTCTCCGCAATTTTTGACGTCAAGGCACCGGCGCCGATCGCGCGGGAACTTCGAATTCGGCATTTGGAAATTGTTTTTTTACTTCACAAATACTGAATTCCCAAATTTCAAATTTTGAGGGTAATGTCCCGGCATCGTTTTCAATAATTTGGGTAATAAAAAAAAAAATAATGATTTTGATGTGTCAGTGCCCCTTTAAAGGGCCCCTGGAAAAAAAAAAAGTTTTTTTGAACAGTTTGATAAGGACACTCGTGCCAAAAAATAAATTTTATGCGAAAATAATTAATTTTTTAGAGCAATATTGACGGCAAGAAATTTATTTTAAATTCTGCGCGCAAAGTCCATGACGTCCCGGAATGGTCATTCGCTCTCGCCACCTCAACACAAAGGCGAAGCTGATCTCCCTCTCCTCTACTCGCTCGAAGTGCCCAGAGGAAACAGGTGGAAAGGAGGTGACTACCGACTAAATTGCGTCTCGCGCCGTCAATATTGCTCTGAACAATTTTTTTTTCACATAAAATTAATTATTTGACACGTGTGTCCCAACAAGTCTGTTTAAAAACAACATTTGTTTTTCTTTTCTGGGGCCCTTTACTGAAACAACTTTGCTCTCATTGTTCTAATTTAACACTATTGTGGGAAATGACTTTCAGGAAGCATGAACTGCAAAATTCGCACGTGAAAAGGATTGGTAATTTTTAACAAGATGTTTTGTCTCTTCCAGTTGTACCAAAAAGTGCATAAGGGGTGGACATTACTTAACCATCATTTCAATCCTGGGGACATGGAGTCATTGCTAACCAGGACCGGTCACTGCTAGCCAAAACAAGACTTCATAGGTGCATATCAGGTTAGTACTTTTTTCTGGTATTTATTTTTTTATTTTAACGAGAAAACCTTGAAATGTAGAACAGTAATTCTTTCAGAATATACATAGTTTCTAATTTCCAGAGAATTGAGCTCATCTTTCTGAAGTTCCAAATCAAAAGCACAGGCTGTAACCTATTTTTGCCAAACATCTTGCAGTTTTGTTGGTTTGCTTTTCATAATGAACGATTCAACTCTGTTGGTGCAAGGGCATCGATAGATTTCTGGAACCATTAAACACAGATGGAGCACCTTATCTGGCGTGTGGCTTGTTAAAGGGATACTGAACCGAAATTTGAATTTCGCGAAATAAGGCTCTAGAAGCGTTGAACAGGACTCTACGAACTCCAAAACATTACTCGTACATCGATATCTCAAACAGATCGCTGCACTTTTGGAAAAGAAGGGCACGATCAAGCGAGGTCTTTGACATCACTGTTCTCCGGGAGAATTTGAGAATGAGGGGAAGCGGCCTCGCTTCTCTCCTCCTCGCTTCGGTTCACCAGCTTGACACGGGACGTAGCGAGGAGGAGAGGGAATAACAATCGTGACGTGCCTTGTCTCGTCGGCCTCCTCGGCCGGGCACTTCTTTTCTAAAAATATGGCGATCCGTTAGAGATATCGCTGTATGAGTGATGTTCTTGGGTTTTGCACCGTCCCGCCTATCTGTCCAGCCTTGTTTTGTGAGTTCAAATTTTCTGTTCAGTATCCCTTTAACCTCGAGGTGTATGTCCTATGCCTTCTTCCAGGTGCTGGGCATGTTGAGTTTGCGATCCTTTACCCTTACTCCGAGTGCAGCAACTATACTCTGTGTTTCACAATAACTTGACGAGCTGTGGAGGCTGCGGCCTTCCCGACCCAATAAGAGCGTCGAAGCAAGGCACGTGACAGCAACCCCATGGTTGAGGTCGCTGTCGAATCGCTTGGTTGAGATTGCTGTCGAATCGTTTTTACGAATCGCCTACAATTGCTGAAAAAGTAGGTCCCGTAAACAATTCCGGTAAAGTGTAAACACATTGGAATCTATATGGAGATCCCACTGCATCGCAAAAATTAGAACCCGCGAATTATTTCAAAACTTCAGCTTCGACCTTAATTGCGAAATATGGAGCCCGCGAAAAATAAGTCTGCAGTAAGCACAAATAAAGTTATTTCCTTATGAATTCCAGGATTTGAGTGTTTCTGGCTTACATTTGTCTAGTCTAAACTAAAATTTTGTGCTTAATGGACTGCAGGGATGATTTACTTAACTAAAAGTTCCTGTTCATGCATAGAATAATTTATTAATTATACTATACTAAGATTATGTGGCTACACTTCCATTAAAGGTGTAGGGAAACGAAATTTCAGCGCTCATTTTCTAGCTTTAATGTGTTGCATGTTGCACCCTAACCTCAAAATCACCAGTGTTCCGTTGAAAAGCACAAGAAAACTAATTTTAAGGGGGAACACTACTCCGGAAGGCTAACTTTTGAACCGATTGTCTTATTTGCATGAAATTTGCAGGGTGTACTCAGGGCACTGGACAAAGATGCCGTGGAAATGTTCAACCCTATAAATTTATCCCACGATGAGTTACATAAAAGTTCATAATAAAAAAAGTGTATCTGCTGAGGAAAGCTATTGTTTAGAAAGGGTAATGAAAATGGCCAGTTTTTTTTGCTGGAACATACAGCAGAATACTTGCTTCAGACAACTATGAAAAGAAATTTCAAAAATTATAAAATTTATTCACAAAAAAAAAAAATATGGAAAAAAATATTTTTTTTGGTGTACATTTGATTAAAAGAAATATAAACTTTTCATAACAAAAGAGCAGAAAAATGCAGAAAGTAAGTTCACAGTCGTGTTCTCCAGAAAATTTCGATATAGAAAAACCAAAATATATCTGCACGCATAATTTGATAATGAAATGATAGCTTCCCTGAACTGATATTTGACACTGAAAAGTGAACCTGAGATAAATGCACTTGAAGTTTCATGATAACGCTTTAAAAATTAATTTTTGCGTCTTAAATGTCAGAAATTCTTTCCACCATTGTAGGTGATGTCTTCTTGAAACGTCTTCTGATATACTGACATTGCTTTCAGCTATTTTCCCTTGTGGATGACGAGTGCTACGCAGTGCAGCACACCTCACCAACATATAAAGAATAATTTTTTGTGACACTGTTTGTTAGCGCACATTGACAAGGCTTTGTGAGAGTGTTTTTTGTCATCCATACATGCCAAAACTTTGAAAGTTCTAAATATGCATTTTTTAAAAAAAAAGGTGCAATTCAAGGTAGTGTCCCCCCTTAAAGCTAAATAAACGACTTTCAATGTGCACCTGGTGGATGCATTCTGTTATGATCGGCCACCCAGAGAGCAGGTTCGGCTTCCTGGCAGCGCCATCGACCTCCCATCGACTAACCAGAGTCTCGGGCTCGGCATTCTGGCGCCGCCGAACATGCTGACCGACGCGGCGTGGGTGGGGTGCAGCTTCCGAGCGACGCCGAGCGGGCCACCCGGCACAGCGGGAGCTGACCCCCCTGACACCCCGCTGAGAAACAGAGGCCCGCTTCCTCTGCCTTCGGACCGGGTGCTAACGAACGATGGAGACAAGTGGAGACGTTTGGGTCTCGGCGTATGATCGGGACAGCTGCCTGTTCCTGCGTTCTTCTGGGAAACGGGACGAGAGGGATGCTTGGACCGGGGTGTGACCACGTGGGAGGTCTGCGTCCCGGGAGACTGCAGAGACGTCCCGTGGTGACGAAAGTTGTATGCTATGTAAGTTGACGAAAGTTGTATGTTATGTATTTTCCGTCATGCGGTGATGTATTGCCTTGATAAATGTTTGTGATTGTTTTCAAAATGTGAAAGTTGCAGAAGGTAGATGATTTTAAATATTAGGTCAGTCATAAAATTTAAGTCAATAGACCCTTTTCCAACGTCAGTGCGAACGCCTGTCCGCCATTGCTTGCTCTCATACTCTGAGCATATACTGAAAGCGAGCCCTGCGTCAGCGTTCAGCGAGAACTCAGATCCAGTCACGCACTTCGTGAGCAAGCAGTACTGACAGCCATTGTTGCTTGATAGACTTTTGAAAAGGGTTTACTGACTAGATTGATATTGTACAAATTATTTTACGAGAACATGTAATGTGACTGTCGGTTTTGTTTACATTACTTTCAGATGCCCCGACGGAGGTGCGTCAGCCTGTGACCAACTGGGAAAGCAGATGCAGCTCGCCTCAAAGAATTGCCTCATTAGCATGCACGAGCTACTTCAAAGCCTGAGACTGGAGGACAAATAAACGAGCCTGCGGGTGGAATGCATGTTCACAATTTCTCGAAGTTCGAGCATTTCTCTGTGCCTGCACTTTCTGCTATCTGGCATAGGCTTTAAAAGGAAAGTGTTTCCCTGCTGAACTTCATGTTTCACTGATGAGTGAACCATGTGGTTAACACGATCGATATACACCAATACGCGGCTCTGACGTAACGTTGCTACGGTGGCGCTGCTACTGTTAGGGCGCATGTGCAGACGCTTTACGTCACGTGAATGTCGCTCTTGCGCACACGCAGTGCTTGCACCTCGTGTAGAAACTGAATTTGTTCACACCTCGTGAAAGCTTGTTGGTAAATAGTGCGTTGGCCTATAGATCATATCAACGATTTAAACTGCATGAACAATATCATCCATAACAACCATAGGCCATACAAACCATATGGACCATACAAACCGTACCAACCCGTATCAACCATATGACCCGTACCAACCGTATGAACCATATGACCCGTACCAACCGTATGAACCATATGACCCATACGAACCATATGACCCGTACCAACCGTATGACCCGTACCAACCGTATGACCCGTATCCCATAACGCTATATGAAGACCCGTATGGAAAATTCATATGGTTTTTTTCAGTAGGGAAGCGAGGTAACGTCAATGTAACTACCCGTTTCGACCTTAGAAATGCAACGTGAACGCAACTCCTTCCAAGGTTGAGAAGGAACAAGAAACGAGCTTTCGTTCCTGTTTTAGGGGAACGCGTACAACACTGGCCCCTAGTGCATTACTTAATAACTAGTTAGTGAAAATCCCTTGACAATTAGGGCTGCCTCCTTGTTTTTATAATTCTTCAGTGCCTGAAAGTATTTTGCAAACTCCAAAAACGCAAACGGAAGTTCCAATCGTCTCGATCGAACGTGATTACTATGCGCATGCAAAAGTAAAAATACTTCATTAGAAAAAAAAAATGAAGAGCGCAGTTCTAAAATTGCATACATATAAAACAACGTAGCCTAAGTCTACGCGAAATAGGCAAAAGGATCCAAAATCATTATCCCCCCCCCCAAAGAAAAAGAAACACACACACACACAAAGTACAACTATATACAAAAAGACTTTCGCGAAACTATCAGGCGCCGTCTGAACATCCTGAGACGAGCAGGTGCAACGAAGGGTATACCCATAGAGGACTGTACGCGTGCCTGCGCACGCGCGGGTCTGGCCCGCGCGGTAGTGAATCGGCAGTCATTACGCTAAGCAAGGTGCCCGACAGTCTCCGTTAAGGATCGAGGATTTGCATATCGAAAGGCCTCCCACCTGTGTGTGTGTGTGTGTGTGTGAGTGTGTGTATGTGTGTATGTGTCTGTGTGCGTGCGTGCGTGCGTGCGTGTGTGCGTGTGTATGTGTCTGTGTGCGTGTGTGTGTGTGTGTGTGTGTGTGTGTGTGTGTGTGCAGTGTGTGCGTGCGTTTGTGTGTGCGCGAGCCGTTCCGAACCGCCGTCAAAGATTGCCGGAGCGCCATGCAAACAGAAGGCGAGAAAACCTGGCCCGTACGCTTTGCTGAATGCGCAAAAGAAGAGCCTCTCTTCGACCGTAATGAGTCTTGAGCCGATGCAGTTGACTTTCGGGCGGCCCATAAAACCCCTGATTGGGCCGCCCCCCTGCCAGGCGCTCGCGAGAATCCGGCAGAAGTTGGCTGAATGGGTGACTTCGAGAAAAAGCGTGCAATCTACGCTTCGTTTCATGTGTCACGTTCAACGCCATCGAGGGCGCAGGCGCGAGAGCTACGTTAGAAAAACGCTTTGTTTTCACGGGCACTTATGCGCAGAAGAGGCCTCGGACGTGACGGAGCCTTGACAGATGCTGGTTTTTCTAACCGATAAAAACTGCTGGAACCGATGCAACGGTAATGGCAGTCTTACACTTATTTAGTTCCCTTTACGTGACTGGAGTCCGTTTACTCCCTTAATAGATAAACAAGGTTTATTGTCCAAACATTGAGAGCTTTTTCGGTGTAAATTTTACTCTTACTCTTGTTGTGTCGGCGTATGCAGAGTCCAAGTTCGTCCGCTTCTTTTGCAGGGGTTGTGATGACGTCAAAACGCCGATCTGTGATTGGCTCTCACTGAAGGGTAGTGGACAGACCTCGAGGCAGCTTGGTTTGAGGTCTACCCACTATCCTTCAGTCAGAGCCAATCAGAGCTCGGCGCTCTGACGTCATCACAACCCCCGCAAAAGAAGCAGACGAACTTGCTCTCCGCATTGCATTGTCTTGCATCTTTATAAGTTCATGCTCAAGTTCGCCTGTCTGCTATCACGTGTGCCCTGACTAGATAACCGCTCTGTCCTATCACTTGATTCTGGCATCTTGGCGTTTGACTGCGTCCATGAAGCAATAAGCCTGGCTGCCCTAGCTGACGTATGTAGTATGCTTCCCCCATGCAGAGTGTTTTGTACAGCGATAGCTTTCAATGGGACGCCTTACGGTTTTGCGCCGTCGACCGCGTTCCATATCGACGCAGGCTGTTTTCGGCACTCCGCCAAAACGTTCCATGGGCTGCTAATAACAAGATAACAAGCAAGCAAGATAACATGCATGGTCATGCATGGTAGCAATATAACATGCCTGGACAGTAAAAACAGTCCCTGCCGGGCAATCTGGCAGTGCACTGGTCATAGGCGCCGACTACGAGGCGGAGAGGGGGGGGGGGGGGGGGCTCGGAGGTTCTCCCCTTTCCCCCGAAATTTTCAGGGGGGTGCCGAGACGCGGAAAATATGGTACATGTAATTTTTCAATTACGCTCATTCATACAAAATGATGGTAGAAGGGTGCGACTAGCGGAACGATCGATATAATCCGTACGCCAAACGCCGAGGGCCGGGAATCGGCCGTCCGAGCGGTCACATTTTGTCCGCGCAAAGCAGAGTTGAGTGGCGCATTCGTTTCTTACACCTTTCTGCATGATAATGATCAAAACAACACGTGCACCCTATTTTCAACCACAAAGAGTTACTACACTTCACTCTTACTCACTTATTAAAACCATATCCGAACATAGACCTTCGGTCAGAACTGTTTCTCGCTACCACCGCTGGGGGATTCTTTTCGGCTTCTGGTTGGCCAAGAAAGCATGCCAAGCCCTCTTTCCGAATCTGCCGCACGCCCTGGCTCTGCCCGCGCCTCCCCATTGACCAAACTTTTTACATATACGGCTCTGGTGTCGTCCGGGGGTCTCTAGTCTGAACGTATGGCGAAAACGCCGGCGAGGAATTCGGCGGCCGTGAGTGGCCGGCGTCGCGCTTGACCTCGGCGCCGACCAATCACGGCGGTCGAAATAACAACCGACTTTTTCGTCAAGTGCCCAGATTAGAGCCCCAGACCGGATCATCATATGGTCACTTTTGGGAAGCGGGCATATCAGGCGCCGTACACATGAACGCTGAGACTGGCACTGCGTGGGTTGAGAATGAGCTATAGGATCTCCGCTTCCCGCACGCGTTCATCCTTCCTTCGTGTTTTGATTGCGCGTGCGCATCGAAAGTGCCCTGGTTGCAACAATCGCATCGAAAGCTGCAGCTTTGACAGCGGGCAGACGAAAGGGATTACAGGCACGAAGCAGACGCCGCCACGTAGCCGACCGAACAGACGATGAGAACAGCGTCGACGCGCAAAGCAGTCTGCGAATGAGTAGTTCTTCTGGCGTCGCTCAGAGCATGACTTCATCCCAAAGTCAATGCAGCGACACTTACTTGGAACTATAAGCCAGGCTTCCATACAGACCGCTTTACATGCGGTTACCCCTCGCTTCATTCCGCTCCGCAAAGTACATGCGAACCCGCTATACCCGGAACTCTAAAGCCAAGGCCATCAGCGCGCAGGCGCAGTAGGGGCTTCTTCTTTGCAGAGGGCTTAGCGGAGGGGGAAATGCGGTCTACGAAAACTCCTTACTAGGGATTGTTCGTAGGTCGTTCGCAAGAGCTTTACGTTGCTAGCGGGAGCCCGTGCCTTCACGTTGAGGACGTATGAGCAGTGAGCACACGTCCCGCAGAGTCCGTAGTCCGCAACTTACGATCTGCGAAAAGTTGATCATCCTTTCTCAGGTTCCAGCTTGCGCCATGACTCGGCGGATTCTCTCTCCGGGCGACCACTTTCTTTACAAAAAATGCTGGCTTCAGTCTCTGCGTTCGTGTGTGCGTCCGTACAGGAGACAGATTGCTCGTTTCCTTGGTGACGCTGACCAGCAGAACTACTCAATCGTGCAAAAAGAGACGGGGGTGTGACGAGATCAGAGGTTCGTGCTTGGGATCTTTCACCGTACTTCTTACGCGGAGGGCTGATTTATGTTTGACCAACCCTACACAAAAACAAAAATGTTTCTAGCTTTGAATTTCGACTACGTTTTTTTACGGCAACGTGGGGCTAAACTATCAATATGCCAAAATACTTCATAGGTGGCAGGCACGTAGCCAGTGAGAAGGTGGCCCATGGGCCCCTCCGGGAGGCACTCACTTGATCGAATGACGTTTTAGCGAACGCCCACGTTTCACCGAATGACACTTTAGCGAATAGTCGGACGCCGCCAAGAGGCGTTTTCGGGTGGGCCAAATGGGTTCACATTTTTGTAATGAGGCGCCGCAGACTGTCGCCGCGAAGCGGCGTAAAGCGCAGCGCGGCGGGTGGGTTAACGCGCGCCCCCGTTATTCGCTAAACCGTCCATTCGCTCAAAAGTCGCTGTTCGCAAAAATGTCATTCGCTCATGTGATATGGACCCGCCCCCCCCCCCTAAATCTTCCACTTTGCTGGGGCCTCCTCTCCCCCCTCCCCATCATAAAGCATTTTGTCATGGGCGTCCCCCCCCCCCCCCGCGAACCAAAATCCTGGCTACGTGCCTGATAGGCGGTGTCTACAGTGAGGGATTCAGAGGGGGGGGGGGGGGGGGAGAGGGAGGGGGAAGGGGGAGGGGAGCGGGAAGGGGGCAAGGGGCTCGGATGTTCTGACTTGGGACGTGGAAACGGGGGAGGAGGAGGGGGGATAGGAGTTTATGATACGCTGACCAACACTTGCCCCCCCCCCCCCCCCTGCCCCCTCTGGAAATATGTGCGTCTGCCCCTGGGTGTCTATTGACTCTTCAGAATGTCAGCATTATTTTAAATACTAAAACCTAATTTTATGGGTGGGGTGACCTTCCGACATAAAACATGACTGACAATGTTAAATTTGTTGAGATCGTAAAATGTAATAAACATAAACATTCAACTTCTTGAAACTTTGCCTGCTTGATGTTGGGAATTTCAGTTTGATAATCGGATCAGTGAAATGCACAGTCGAGTGCAATTTTAGATATCTCGGACATCCGTCGATTTTTTTTTTCATGTTGTTTTAGAGAAATGGATTTAAAAATATACTTCCAGTCATGTTTCAGATTTGTTTGGCGCAAGCCTTGTGAAGAACACTAAGTCATACGTCAAATGTGTCGTTAGTTGTTTAAAGAGCTGCCAGCTTGACGTTAGTCTGCCAAAGTTTCTGGCCACATTTTTATTTGAAGAGAAAAGTACACTTAGAAGCCAACGAGCTGTTTACAAAGAGCGAACGCAGGAGACGAGATGAGGCGAGGAGGGAGTCCATTTCTCTCAGACGTTCGCTCTGCTAAGTGGAAAGTTGGACAACCTTGCGGGAAGGGCTTGTCCTGCTTTTCTTCACCTGCAACTATTTTTAGAGCGCAGCTCTTAGGCCCCCGTTTCCGGCATGAGCGGCGTCGGCGTCGCCGTCGGCGTAACTGCGCGGTGCATTATGGGTAAATTTGCCCGCTAAATTTAGAGAAAAAATTTGCCCGCTGCATCTAGCGAAAGCATTTCCCCGCTAAATCTAGGGGAAACATTTCCCCGCTAAATCTGGCGGAAAACTTTCCCCATTAGATCTAGAGCAAAAATTTCTCCGGGAGTCACGTGACTCCCCCCCCCCCCCCCCCCCCCGAGGTTACGTGACCTCAGGGAGCGGGTCATGTAACCTTGGGGGTCACGTGAACCCCCCCCCCCCCCCCTAGGTCAGGAAGACGTTCCGCGAAGACGTTCCTTTCTACCAACTTTCTAACAACTTGTATGTCAGTGTTGGCGAAATCGAGCGGGCCCACCGACTTGGCGTGAAGAAAGCTGGTTTGAACAGGCTTATTGTGGTTAAGTTCCTGAATTTCAAAAACAAAGACGAAATTATTAGAAACGCGTACAAACTAAACGACTCTGCGTTGCGTGGCGTTTGGATTGAGGAAGATGTTTCACCAAACATTCAACTAATTAGGAAGAAGCTACGCGATTTCGCAAAGCTACGGTTTGGGGTCAGCAATTTCAGCCTTTATTACGATAAACTGCTGGTAAATAATACTTTTTTATCGATATGACGCAGGCAGCGATATGGTGGTAGAAAGTATAAGGACCCCGTCGACACCGCGCACCTCACCAAACACCTGACGGGAAGCTAGTAAAAACAACAAAGGCAAGATAGTATCTCGGGAACGGCTTTCTTTCATTCTCGACAACTTCCGAAGCATTCTTCCGAAGCATTCTTTCGAAGCAAGATCATTTACTTTCCAGCATTGAAGCCTGTTCAGCTGATATAGTTTCTACGAGCGCGGATAGATCGCGCTGCAATGCAGTTGGGCCACCGCTCCCGTGTTCCAATTACTTCTGATCGTGACTGTACATGTACAGCTCGGCGATCAGCTGATTGTTGACACTTCTGCCGTT
This sequence comes from Ixodes scapularis, assembly GCF_016920785.2. Classification (NCBI taxonomy): domain Eukaryota; kingdom Metazoa; phylum Arthropoda; class Arachnida; order Ixodida; family Ixodidae; genus Ixodes; species Ixodes scapularis. The sequence goes on along the minus strand of NW_024609846.1, from coordinate 185,226,853 downwards.
TGCATCAGATTGCGGCGCTTTTAAATTATAAAACAGCGAAAGGTCAATTCCTTTCGTTTTCTGAGATTCCAGACGATCTTCGGTGAATTTTTCTTGTCTCGCGAGTATAATCTTGGCTTCAGAAAACTGTATCGTTCCATAACCATAACTTTTCTTGTGATCGCGTTTTTAGGAATATTTTGGTATACGCCTCGCAAGTGGGCTCATTTTCGTCTTCTGCGCATGAGAAAGGAAGTAGCGGTGACGTCAGATCGCCGAGCCCTGATTGGCTGATCGGGACCCCCTATCTGAGCGTCGTCTGCTCCTTTGCAACGTCGTCTGCTCGCAACGTCGTCTGCGTCTGTCTCACCTTTCCTGCGACTTTCGGAAGTGCAGGTCGCTACGAGCGAGCTCGACTTACCTTTCAGAGAGGGCAGACGAAATAACTCGAGCGGTACGTTGTTTTTGTCTAACAACTAGCCGATGCGCATCAAGGAGGGAAGTCAAAGGACTCAGTGGCGAGGTGTCCCGAGGCGCCGACGTTGGTTTGCTGAGAACCGAGAGGGAGGGTGGTTAGCGTCCGCAAGTTCCCTCCCAAATACTTTTTCCCTCCTTTAGTGTGCGGCGAGACTTCTCACTCTTTAACGGCGTCGGCGAGTTGGCGCAGTTAAAGTCGTCTGTTTTACGTCTGCTAGTCAAAGCGATGGCTGCTTTACCTTTCCTCCGTCTGTCGGAGATTCACCGCTTTTTTACCGGCGAGAGTCACCGTTGCCTCGGAAAACAAGGAGATGACAAGAGGAAGAGATTGACCTCTTAGTCTAAAATTGAGGTCAGCGATCAAAGTATAAGACGGGAGGGATTCACAAGGGTCGCGCGGGCATATTCCATTCAGCACGCCGGCCGGTCGTGGCCCGTGGGCAGACGGTCGCCGAGTCGGAGTGCCTGCTAGGCCTATCTGTCGTTCTCGCTTGGTCGTTGTCGGTGGAATCGTGGACGTTGGCGCTTTTCCCGGGTGTTTGTGGATCCAGCGTTCTTGTTCCTCGTGGTCTGTTTCAAGTGCTTTTTACGTTTTTGCTTGAAGTCGGGACGCGTGAGAAGCGCACGTAGAAAAATTAACGTCCGTTGGTCGTCGCGACCGCGACGCTGTCGGCCATGCTGATTTGATTAAGACAGCTTCGGAGCTGTCGTAGGATTTCGTCGTAACCTGCGCAAGACTTACGAAAATTTCGTTTCGTGAATATGAATTTGTTCTCAAGTTTTGTCGCACGCATATTTTTGGCGTAAAATCGTTTCGTGAATCTGGCCTCAGCACTTTCGAAAGTGGCAGGAAAGGTAAGACAGACGCAGACGATGCTGCGAGCAGACGACGTTGCAAAGGAGCACACGACGCTCAGATAGGGGGTCGCTATCAGCCAATCAGGGCTCGGCGTTCTGACGTCACCGCTACCCCCTGCGCAAGAAGCAGACGAACTTGCCCTCCGCATATAGACCCCTTTCGGAATTTCAGCAACACTAAAAAAAATTTAGCCGGAATAGTAAAACATCTAGCAGCATTGGGTGATCGCCGCCATTACGCAGGGTTCGACTCGTTCGACCGGTCGGCGTGCAGCGTAGCCGCCGTAGCGTTTTGAGCTATGGCTTGTGTAAATGTTCTACCGATCACCTGTTGGTCTCATGATCTATCGATACTGCCACATATAGGTGACAGAGACGTGGAGCAGTTCTACAGGAGCCGGTCAGGCACAAACCGGTGCATGGAAAGAAGCTACAACTTCTTCGTCCAAGCATACGCGGTCCCCGCATCGATAAGGGCTAACTACTCACGGAACAGGCAAGTTATTTCTTGTTTTGTAGTGATTGTTTTAGTAACATTCCATAATTTTAATACAGTTAATCATAGTGATCGAGCTTTTAGCGTGACCACTCCGAACGACCCGGTACGCTGCCCCCGTCGTGAGCTTGTCGTTCGGTGACAGCCGAGAACTCGCTCGTTTCGTTTTTCGTACCCCTCCAATAAACTTACGACCGCGTGCCAGTAACTGCAAAATGTGCCTCACGAGTCACAACCTTGAGTGTTCAAAAAATCGCAATCGCAAATCGTACAGAACAGCAGAAAGGGTTGTACGGGTGGGTGGCAGGCAGCATTTTAAATTCCTTCCTCGGTAACCTTTTAAAGACTAAGAAGTTAAGCAGTTTATGGCATTCACTCACAAAGCCTACAGAGTAGCCTTTTCAGAATTACTGATGTATTGAGTTTATTTCACGGCGTTTGTAAACGTACCATGTTTGTTTGAACCCACTCAAAATGCGACATTACAAAAAAAAAAAACAAAAAAAAAGTGTGCTGGAACTGATCTTTATTTTCACATAAAATATGCACAGCTGTTTGAGTGTGAAACCGGTGTATATTTTTTTTTTATCCCACTCAGTGGAGGAAGTTTCTTCATCAAGTGTTCCTGCTACCGAAGCAAGAGGAAGACCCAAGAACAACATACAATGTGCTCAGGAATAAAAACCGTTGAACAGAATAACAATTGCTGAACATGCTCTAAACACCAACACTTTGGCTGCATTCTCAAAAATTTTTAAACTGATTAGTAGCGTAACGTCCCTAAACGTCTAGCGGTACGGCCTTGGCACTCTGTTCAGGCCACCACTCCAAAAGTTCCCACGATCGCAAGGCGGGTTCGAGTGATCTTCAGATTCGGTGTACACTGCATTTAGTCTGTACACCCCCTCCACCCGACGTCTGCTTTCTGGAAAACTCTTTACCGGCGTGAGTAAAGGAAATGAACTTGCGGAAGAAGTAATCATGCATCTACATGCCGAAAAAGTACCTAAAATGGCCTCGGTTGCAGTGAAAAAGCACTCAAGGAGGGAACCGCTCGCGCATGCGAGCCGCGCACTGAACCGCTGCCGTACCTTTCTAGTTAAAGACAGGGCTCGACACACGGCCACACTACTACATATAATAATTTGCGACGCTTCCGCTTACGGATGATAAAAGCGTTTTCTTGTCTAACCCGCGAAAGTTTTGTAAACAACACGAGGACTCGGTTTTTCTTTTTGAACACTTTAGAACTTGTCTGACACGTACCTTTTTCTCCGTATCCATCCTGCGTACACAAAGGTACGCAGCAATGCGATGGCATATTGATGCGGCGCCCGCAGAGTGGGACTCAAAGTGTAAGCAGCACCGTTGTAGGCGGTAATGTGCAGGCGGTTCTGGCGGGACCACTGCCTGATGGCGGCGGACCTAGTTGCAGTTGCGTGCAACAGGTGGCGCTCTACTCCGAAAGGGGTCTATAGCTTTCATTCGTGGCGACGACAACTTCTATTCGTGGCGACGACTACTCGACGACTTCTATTCGACGATTTCCGGGCATTTTAGCAGCTGCCGTGGCGAGTTCGTCACTGTTTTAAACTTCATCGGTCTCAGGCATGACTTTATTATAATAGTCATACCTGCCTACTTATTCTCGATTATGTTTTGTCTTCAGCGATCTAGCGAGTAGAGCGTCCTTCTCGCGCTTGGTGAGATTTGGCGCCCCCGATGGCTCCTTTATTTCAAAATGTGAGCACGAAAACTGCTGTCACTGCCAAAATATTCTGTTATTGACCGATATTAAACACACAATCACAGATGTGAAGAGCATTCGCGTTTATTTAAAGCGTTGACTCCTGTTTTTGAAAGTTAAGCGAAAAAATGACTGAATTTGGAGACCTTTAATTCCTTACTCACCGAAGAAATACAGCGAAAAAAAGACGCCGACTACAGCAGGTTTTTTATTTACATCTCGAGATTCCTCCCCGCCAATCGTATTCGTCCCTCTGAGCGTTCCCTATGTTGCTCTGTTTGTCCCTACATTCCTTAGGCAAATCCAACGTTTAGCTAGGGGCGCGTCTGTAAAGCCGGGTTAACGTTGGTGCAACCGGAATTTAAACCCGTGCTTATCCGAGCTCGGTTTAGCACGCTAAGCTCGGTTTAGCACGCTAAGCCTACTTAGGAAAGAGCCGCTTTGGATTAAGGTAAGCGACGTTGGTGCAACCGGCCCTAAATAAACTACGCTTCAGAGTAACGACACTTTACCATATTGTGTCTTAATATCATGGTTGCCAGTTATCTGAAGCTTTATCTGAAATCAAAGAAAACGCTTTTCCGTCCTCCAAAATTGATTAAACAGTTCGCGGCAGAGCTAAGCAATATTACATGTCCTTCGTAACACCAAATCTAATGTTCAGGAAGTCGCACTTTTGAATCATGACGATCGGCATTTGCGTCTGCTCTACATACGGACCAAAATGGCCGAAACTTTAAACGCAGCTCATTTAGTGGCTCTAGTTGGGACCTGGAGCAGGCTACCGCACCTAAATTGCGTCTAAAGGCGTAAATATTGCTTCATTTAAATTAATTTTTTTGAAAAAAACTAAAAACAAATATGTCCCATTTAAGCCTTTTCAAAAGTGTTTTCTTTTTTTATTGCAGTGTTCTTCTAAGAAACATAACTGCACGAAGAGTTCTGTAGCTAGATATTCCACATGCATCACGAAGCAGAGATTGCACGAGAGCCTGCTGGAGCAAATCCCAAAGACGTATATCATTGCCCTCAAGACATGGCTGAAACATTAACGAGTTTTGGAATGCTACTTTAGATATCAGTAAGGCCTCAATGTTTCGAAAATATATTGACTGGTTCACCTGAAATAAAGAGCTTGATCAGTAAAGTAGTTTCTTGCCGAATTGTTGTCATAGGCTTTAAGAGAAAATAAATTAGTTCACAAGATGTCTATTTTAGAAAGGTAAGCGCAAAAAACCTCGAAAAATTTTAACAACAAGTGAACTCTGAGGACTGGGGAGTGGTTCTATCTAGCGTGTCAACAAATGAAGCCTTCAACTTTTTTTTTGAAAAATTTAGTATAATATATGATCGTTGCTTTTCATATCAATTGCATAAAGTTCACAAAAAATCCCGTAAACCTTGGGTTACGTCTCGGGTATTAAACATGATAAAAAAGAAAAATGTTCTTTATCATAAATTTGTACTTAGCAAAGATGTTGCCATTTTGTCTGCCTTCCGAAAACAACGGAACGTGGTAACTAAAGCCCTAAGACAAGCTAAACACGCATACTTCAACAATTTGTTTAATGGGGATATGCGGTCTAATGTGGTCTGGAAAAAGTTGAATAGTTTAATGAAAAATGGATTGCGTATAGATAAGATAACAACACTTAAAATTGATGGTATTGATATAAGTGGTGTGGCTTTAGCAGAAAAATTTAATGAATATTTTGTTGAACTTCTTCATAGTACACATAGTGAGCATGCTTCCAAATATATGATCAGCGTGCATGACAGTTTGTTTCTTCATCCAACTGATGAAGATGAAGTATACTCAGTTTTTCAAGACTTAAAAAATAGCAGGAGCAGTGATTTTTATCAGCTTCAAATTAAACCCATTAAGCATGTACTACGGTCTATTGTTCCATGTTTGACACATATTTTTAACCTAGCGTTGCAAACAAGGGTTTTTCCTCAGAAAATGCAGGTGCCAAAAGTTTCAGTTTTACATAAAGCTGGAGATAAAATAACTTAGGAAATTACAAGCCTATTTCTGTATTGCCAATATTTTCGAAAGGTCTAGAAAAAATTTTACATAAACGATTATACTGTTTTTGTGACAAATTTTCAATCCTGACACCCTGTCAGTTCGGGTTCAGAAAAGGTCGCTCCACTGAACTCGCGCTGTTGAAGCAAAAAGAATTAATTTTAAACAATATTGAAAATAAACTGGTTACACTCGGAGTGTTTATAGATTTTTCGAAAGCATTCGATCGCCTTAATCACGTAACGTTAATTCAAAAGTTATACATGTTAGGTGTCCGCGGTGTCGCTCTTGAAATGATTAAAAGTTACTTTGAAAACCGATATCAATGCGTAGAAATCAATAAAAATAGATCCGATCTCAGGAAATTAACAGCAGGCGTGCCTCAAGGCAGTATACTCGGGCCACTTTTTTTTTATTTATATATCAATGATATAGTACGTATTGATGATACAGTTAGTTACATCATATATGCAGATGACACCTCTCTCTTTTTCTCAGGGAACGACGCTGACCAAATTATTCAAAAGGCAAATCGATATCTTGAAAAGCTAAATGCTTGGACGATATTAAATTCCTTAGAAATGAATGTAAATAAAACTAAAGCCGTTCTATTCAGGTCACGTAATACAATATGTACCTACATGACTGTCCCTTCACTTGGTGGAAATTAAATACATATAGTAGAAAATGTAAAAGTACTAGGAATAATATTTAACGAATACCTGTGTTGGGACGAAACTGTGCAACAGATAAGTTATAAGCTATCGAAAGTTGTTGGGGTTATATATAAATACCGAAGTATGATTCCCACCTCTGTTATGCTACTTATATACAAGTTTCTTTTTTACACATACTACAACTATTGCTTTCTAGTATGGGGTAATACGACTGCTACAAATCTTAAAATAATACATACTCTTCAAAAACAAGCAATTCGAGGTTTATGTCATGCAGCATACGATAGTCATACCGAGCCATTATTTCATAAATTTAATATAGTGCTAATTCCAAATCACTATAGTTATAAACTTGCACTTTCCTACAAAAGGTCTTTAAGACAGAGCGAAAATATGTATCTATCGATTTCCCAACTTGCACTTAGACAAGCAAATTATCCAAGTCGTAATGCTGAGATATGGATAGTGCCACAATCAAGAACAAACTGTGGGGATCAGATGATAAAATGTACCCTCCCCCGTCTTCTTAATCGTTTTTATGAACTTGATATAGATATCTTCAGTATGTCCGACAAACAAATATGTTCACTTTTTCTCTAATGGTTACTCCAATGTAAGAAAAAAAAAAAGTTCAGTATAACACGATTGTATGCGTTTTGGGCGTGTTTTTTTTTTCTCCCCCTTTTGTTTACATTCTCTGTTTCGCATTATAGATGATGTTGTCTTTTCCATGCTATAATGAATATGTCAAATGATAGTGTCTTTACGTTTATGTTTGTTCTTCCTTGGGCTGCTATGGGGGGCAGAGGCTAGTCAAGCAGCGTGTCAGTTGCTTTTTTCTCTGCCTCCTTTCTCTGTTTCAGGAATCAATAAAGAATTTGAATTTGAAAATTTGAATTTGAAAAATTAATTGCTGCGTTTGCGTCTTAAACGGACGATGCAACATTGCTTGTACATTCCCAAAACACCGCTTAAACCGAATCCCCGATGTTGATAACCGTTAAAACACGCGTTTGTTTTTCACTACATGAAATAAAAGTCGGAGAAGAAAAAGAAGAGCAGCCTTCACTCCCTCAACCCGCAGTTAGAACAAGCGGTCAAGCGCCACGCGCTGGCATTGGAAAGGCCAAGACACGCGCTAAGTTCCAGACACTGTTATGGTTCGGCAATTTTCGTCATTGAAGCGATTGGACAAGGGGCACTACTCGAATGCTTGTCGAGCTATCGATTAATTATCACGAGCCAAAATTTAGTGCACACGTAATGCTCGGGTCCAATGCATTCAGATACCGTCATGGGGGGTACTATGCCGTCACACCGCCGTACTATAGTGTACTAGAAGGAACGAGTGGGACGAGCTACAGCCTCCGCTCATGCTTTCAGTTTCACCTCCAAATGAGGAAAGCGATCAGGTGGACCCAAGCCACTTCGATCGCAGCGCCACCTTCGTAGGTTGCTTAACATATATAGCCCGGCGTTCTATTCTTTCCATGACCTCGACCAGTGGGCCGGTCGATCTTGGCGTTGGAACGCAACGCGTTTTTCATAAAAACCGGCTAATCTGAACCGCTTCGCTCGTAGTGCCCGAGAGGGCGCTACGAGCGAAGTGGCTAGGATTAGCCGGTTTTTTCCACACCGGAGGTACCAAAATAGCACCCCGGCCGCCCCACTCGTTCCTTCTAGCACACGCTAGCCGAACTGGACTGAAGCGCTTCTTTTCTATACGGCCTTTTCCATCACAAAAGGAAGCATGTGCATCTTTCTGCGTAAGGGCGCTGGCACACTCATGTTCTTGGTGTTGCACCCTGTTAACCTTGCTGCTGATAGCGGTCTGTTTCTCCTGGCCCAGTGGTGTGTTGCCGTGTCCCGAATTGCACGTCAACATTGGGGAAGACTTCTGGGCCCGTTTGCTCGAAGCCGGTTAACTTTAACCGCGGTTAAACGTTAACCGCCCTTCCCTACTAGGTACCTACAAGTACCTAGCCAAGTTTGACGGGGGCTGGATGAGCGATAGCTCCGTGTTTTATCATGGGGTGGTAGCTGGTGTCACCTAATGGTTGTATCGAATATACGTGGCTTCCGTGGAAAGGTTCCCGAAATGGGTGCGCGCTGCCTGGTTTTCGCGACGCAGCGCGGCATACATTTAAGCTTAAGAAACAATTTTTATTGCTCGTGGTACAAATAATCGGCAAGGTAAAACTAAATTAACCCTTGTTTGGAAATTTTCTAAATATTTGGTTGTATGAAGTGAAGAAAAGCCTGGTTGAAATTTTCTTCTGAGTTCGAAAAAGGGCGACAAAGTTGAGTCCTAAAGACGATGAGAAAGAAGTGAGCAGTGAAAGGCGGGCGGTACACCGGCAGCATGGTTGGCCAGCATGTAAAAACCGTATATAACACCGTCATGAATTGAAAAACCTGTAACTCGGCTCCACTGAAAATTTACCTATTAGTAAATTACCCGAACATCGAGAAGAACGCTGGAAGTGTAATTCTACGATCCGCGCGCGCTGGCCTTCCACTTATAAAAGATTTGAAGTAAATAATCATAATAAATCTTTGACGAACGCGCGTGCACGGTAAAATTTGTTTTAGGCTTTTTGCTTCAGAACAGTTATTACTGCAGACTCCAGCAGGTGCAGCGCGTGTAACTACACTCGTAGCATGCACCTCGGTGCTTTTGAAATTTAGTAACAGGTCTATGGGAACGTGTAGTGTGCTGTAAATAATCTAGATGGCGTTTTCAGCTGCATTTGAGAGGGTGCCGCGTGCTTGGCAGCGGCACGCGCTGATTGATGTAGATATTGTATATAGAAACAGTCTTGATCAAAACTCCGAGCTGGCGTGTCGTGTCTTCCTTTACCGGTTTGCCCGCTTGGTCCCCGGCCACCGACCATCTCGCGTCCCACGCGCCACGGCAATGTAAGCCTTTTCAGCATCTTTACCGGCCTTTCGGGGCGCTGTCTTTATCCTAGCTTTCCCTGTTTCTTTCCACCAACCCGTAATGGCCCCACGCGACCATTACAGAACGCTGTCTGCTTTTGTGTACTCTCAATACCCGGCCGATTGAGTCAAGGCAATCCACGTTCCAAAGACGTTGCCATGCCGACAACTATCCCGTTCATTTAAGCTTAGGAATGGCCAGAGTCGAAAGTCTATCTAAAAAATGCGGCGAGGTCATTGCTCCTGTTTTGCGTTTTAAGTGAGGTAAGGCAACGCGAAAACCTCCTACATCATTCATTGCTGACTAACGCGCCCGCTACTGCAGCTACTACGACGCATTAGTTCCAAAGCGAGCGGCGCTCACTCACCGCGGCACCGCCATGTTTCCCCGCCGTCCTTACTCTGCCGGTCACGTGACCCGAAACTCCACCTCGTAGGGAAATCCTGTTAACCGCGGTTAGTTAAACAGCTTCGAGCAAACGAGCCCTGGTGTGTCTTTCCACCAGCTGGTCATCGATGAATCCCTAAGCCCCCACGTGAAACAATAGAATACAAAGAAAAAACTTGTTGTCCACAACCAACCACCTACGGTGTGGGCGTAAGGTACTGTATTGCTTTAGTGAATCATTTAGCGTATTATTGCTTCGGTGGCAATCAAATCAATAAACAAGAGTGCTCATACTTTGTGATGTTTTTGCCCTGGCATTTCCTCAAGGAAAGTGAGCATTCAATTCTTCGACCATTGCTGTAATTATGCTTTTTCTAGAGATTCTCAGGATTCATACTCAGAATTAACCTTCACAATTAGTCACCGAGAATCCAGTAGCACCTTACGCGCATGACGGATTTCCAGCACAATGTAACAAAAAGGGCATAGCAGTAACCGCGATAGGTTCCAAACAATTTACACCTTTGCTTATTGTTTATCGACTTTTCCAGTTTGCTATGACCAGAGTCCATACTCGTGGGCAATTCTCTGTGGCATTTTGAAAAAGGGGAAGAGAGCAAGCGTGCACAGCTTTGATAAGCGCTCGAGCGTACATGCATAGCCGCATGCAAGCATTTAGATGCGTTGCTGCGGAAAGTTGTCCCCGAGTATAATAATAATCTTTATTTGCACTCATTGGGTCGCGGGTGGAGGGTCAAAAGGTAAACAAATTTTACCTGACGAGGCCCCACCACCCTGTACATACCTCAGCAGCATACAGTGACACATCCTACGGCCATGTTGTGGCAGTGCTCCCGGGCGGCCAGTGGCGTTTAAAGCCTACTATGTGTCAGTGCCGCTTTGGAAACAAAATTTTTATCATGCCTCACCGTAGCGGCCGTAAGACAGCGAGCGCGTATCTAGTCCGGCCGTGGTCGACACTGTGACACCCACGCTTCGTCATCAAGTTTTTCGAAGGAGAGATTGAAAGAAAACGCTCGCTTTTATGCTTGAAATTACACCGCAACAATGGAGTTTCTTGGCCAGTGGCGTCTCGCGAGTAGGCTTGGGTCCCACTAGCGCCAGTAAACTCGTGTTTTGTGAAAAAAACAAAACAAAAACATTCCAATTGAATATCGTTACACCGCCACTTTAACTTTTGATTTCGAATGGCAAGCGTGGGGAACTTAATGTTTGTATTTGTATTGTTGCTGCCCTCTAGAAAGCGCTCCAGCCACTAACGGGTGTTGCATTGAGCCTGAAGTTTGTAGTTCGCGACAATAGATGGTGCCACAATACGCTCGGCGCCATATTTAAACTTGAAAGCGCCGGTTTGTGTAGCAATACCAATCGATAGATTCGGCGTATCACACGTCGTATGCCCTTTAAGAAAGGGCCTACGTCGTGTCGTATGCCCAAAACCCACTCTATGCAGCAGCGTGGTTGCAACTGTAAATTTGATGTAAAAGGCGATACAATGCTGGGGGAATATAAACACTTTCAGGCACATATGCACTTACGTAGTCTCGGGCGGCATTCGCACATTTGTTTCTTCCTGTATTGGTCGCGTAACTTCATCACTCTGGTCACATGAGGAGTTAGTGCATTTTGTCGACTCCACAATGATGTTATGATTTTAAAGGATATCTATGGGTTTCTCCTAATATATATATGGAAACTTGGATTCTTTAATTCATTGGATTAAGTACGGTTCATTCATCTGCACAATTTCGTTTATATATATATATATATATATATATATATATATTGTTTCTAATAGAAACCCATTGTTTGAAGTTTGTAAAATATAATTTTAACATGTATAAGACACTTTCGTCATCGGCTCGAGTAAAATCTCAAAATTTGGTCTTCGCACATAGTCACCAATTTTGACATTTGAATTAGCATTGAAACCCTTATTATGGTCCCAGATACCATCCTACTACTTGGCATAAAACGTTTCGTTTAGAAAGTTGCTTAACAAAGTTGAGCCAAGCGCTCATCCTGATTGACTATGTCTTCTAGTAGCATCGCCTACGACGTATGTGATGTCGTGAGTAAATACTTCATCATGGAGGGCTCGGGACGCAAAAATTTCACCGCTACCCTTTAGCAGAGTTGTCGAGCCTATTGGAAAGAGATTAAAATCTCCGGCAATAAGTGACCAGATATTAGTGCTTTCTGCCTTTTTCTGTATTGCCGCGCGTGCAGCTGACCAAATAGGCAGCACAATCACGGCCTAAAGGTTATCGCGCTTGCCTTCCACGCAGAAAGCCGGTTCGATTCCGGGCCGCGGGTACGCATTTTTGTTGACACTAATGTGATGTAGTGGTAAATTCGACAACTGTGTTGTTGATTACAGTTTAGAAGCTTCTACACGCCGAACCGCCGATTGTTCCAGAAGCCCTTGCGAGTACAAAAGGGGCTCTGCGTAGCAAGCGGGAGTTAGTATCGCCCCAGCGCTCGATCTTGCTGTTTCGCTGACATCGACGTCTGTGATGCTAAACTTCTTTTTTGTTTTGGCCACAAGTTTGCCCCATTAGATGTTCAGTTCTTACAGTCATTAGCCGCCTCGTTATTTGTCATTCGTGACATTTTGGTGGAGGTGCGGGGTACCACGTTTCTTGCCAGTGAAACGTACCCCTCAGAAGATCTGCCGGGCTCGACCTTTCTGAAGTCTCGGAAAGCTTATCTCCGTTGACGACCCTGAAACCCAAACCAGTCGCCGTACCCAAGGCGTGTCCCCGGAATTCGTCCCTCTACCGTCGAAGCCAATGAGGACTACGGCCTCGATGAGTACCACGTCGCAGCAAGACGGAGTACCACCAACTTCCATCGTCTTTGTGCAGGCCTCGCCTCGGGCGCCGCCTACTTTCAATGGCAAACTTTACGAAGGTAGGGACGACTGGTTAAGCCAGTACGAGCGCGTCGTCCCGTTCAACGGATGGGGGGCTGAGCAAAGCCTACGAAACGCTTACTTTGCTTTGGAAGGCACGGCCCGCACCTGGTACGAAAACCACGAAGCGTCGATGTTTGTCGTGGGAAGAATTCCAAGCCGAGCTTCGACGCACCTTTGCCAACCAGCAGCGACGACAGCGAGCGGAAGTACTTCTGCAAGCAAGAACCCCAGAGCCGAACGAGAGCGTCAGAAGCTTCGTCAAAGACGCTCCCGAAGAGAAAAAGCTGCGGCTACTGATTAGGGGCGTGAAAGAAAACATCTTCGGAGGCCTCGTGCGGAGCCCGCCTACCACCGTCGAAGGTTTCATCACTGAGGCCACAAACATGGAACGGGCCCTTCAAGCACGGGCCTCACACTACCAGAGACTTCCCAGCTTCGCTGCCTTCTTGCGGTCCAGCTACAGCACCCGGACATCTGCGAGATCATCCGGGACGTCGTCCGGAAGGAAATCAAGAAGCTCCGGCCTGCTGCCCACCAGCCTGCTTCGCTGCCGATAGCCGAAGTTCTCCGCGAGGAAGTCCAGAGAGCCACCCAACCACACCCTATTGAAAAAGGCCAATATGAACTCGGCTTATTGGAAATATTGTATTCCAATGAAGATGATGCAAACCAATAAAAACGTATTGTTATCCGATTAACCCAATACGAACGATGGGAATTCATATCGGAGCACAATATCCCGATACAGTATGCGGTTATTGGTATACAACAGGATATTGGAGCACAATATCCCAATATAACTTGCGGTTATTGGTATACAACACGATATCGAAGCACAATATCCCGATATAATACACGGTTATTGGAATAGAATACGACATCGCGTGCATATTGGTGACCGACATGGACATACTGTACGGCCACACGATATACAAATATCGGTCGTCGATCATGGGATCAAAGGAGAATGCATTATGATATCGCGCGCATATATTTCAGAACGCGGATACCAAGTTACCAACATGAATTACGTTGGCATATCCACACGGCAATACGCGAGAAATATATTGGGTGTGGATACACACATAGTATAAACGTTCTGCGTTGCGAACACATTAACATTGATCGACAGTGCAAGTATGTACAGCTGTTAGTACGGCACACAGTACACACAGCCTCGCGCGTTTGAAACTAGACAACCCCCAAACCATTCAGAATAACTATAGCCGGAACACCCGCCGCGACCTACCTTTTAATGACAAAGCCCAATAACGACGTGCTCATTGGAGTGATTGTTTTCCAACAAATGATTATTGCAGTTGTAATGCAAGAAAAGTTGATCGCCAAACGATAAACCCAACGTACCGGGATACAATTCAATGTTGCAACACAACATCGCAATACAACAAGAAACTATCGGTGTTGAGACACAACCACCACAACGAATACGATATCAATACGAAGTTACCGACGGCGAGAAACACAACATCGAACACGATATGTTCGAAGTTACCGGTGTTGGGACCGAAATCGAACACGATACGTGGCAATGTCGGTTCGCACGATAAAATAATGAGGGTGAATAGGTTTGACAGGTCACGTGCATGCAGTTGCTTGTTAGGCGCACATTTATCGATATTGACCCACCTTTCTGGGTAATCCTACGTGGTACACAAAATCCACGACGACATGCGAGCACATTTCACCCACCCCTTTTCGTCGCCTGTTTCGCGAGATTCACACACTGTTCAAAAACGACGTGAAAAATACGTGCATTTGCGCCATCAAACGATACGTTACAGCCTCGTTTTTCGAGAAAAACGTTTCCATCGCCAACCCGCGCGCGCGCGCGCAAGCTCTCGCTCCGGAAGCAGTTTGAACTTCGAACTGTACGAACTTCGAAGGGAGCGAGCCCGGCGAGCCCGCGATGCCCGCGAGTCGGCGTGCTGCCGAGCCTGCAGAGCGGCCGAGAGAGCTGAGAGAGCCGACAAGCAGAGCATGCACAGTGCGCAGCGGGCGGGCGTCGGTTGCGTGACCCGGCCAACCCCGCCAACCCGGCCAGTCGGGCCGTCGCGCTGCCGGCGGGATTGGCGTTCGCCGCACTCTGTGCTCGTGGGCATCGAGCGAAACCTACACACTTTCAATTGCTTCGAAAGGTTCGTATACACGACTCTATTACTTGCAGCATTGAGTGCTTTGGTGTATGCGGATCAAAGTAAACACCGAAGGACAAAAAGGAGACGTGAAGTTTTTAAATCGCGGCCTTTTTGAACGCCTGTGTCCCCTGTTGAAAGCCTCTAGCTGTGCTCTGTTGCAGGCGTCATTTCGACTGCGTGTAACGTCAGCCACTGTTCACACTCGGCTAGCTTTACTATCTTCTTATCTCATGTGCGAAATAGACGTAGAAACCAGCGCCGGGTCTCTTTCGGATACTCCGCCTCCAGCCCCCTTCCTTCCGGCGTGCTTTCTGCCGCGACCGTTCGGCGCATTGGATTCGCGGGCGCGTCAGGCTCGTTCGAAGCTGGTTCGAAGAGGCGTTGTTTGAAGCTGACGAGTCGCCGAAGTGTTACCGGAGCTTCTCTTTAGGAAAGTCGCAATCGACGCTCGGCGGCTCGGCTCTGAGCTCGTACTTTTCTCCTCCCGGGTAAACCATGAGTGCCGTAGAACGAATTTGAAAAACGCTAGCGAGTGCCTTTGTGACGCCGCCCAACTTTCCTTCTATCAACGGCGCAAAGCAAATAATGTACAGAAAAAACAAACCAAAAAAAACGCGTTTTTTATATTTTGTTGACCATGTTTCACCTCAACGCAAAGGGAATCGCGGCTGAACGTCGGTTGACTCATTACTGTGCCTAGGTTGTAACGGAACCTTTTTGGTGTGATCTTATTCTGATATCGTTATATCTCGCCTTTTCATCTTGGCTGCACATATCTAGGCGACATTCTACACATTGCACTCCTTGTCGACATGTCGCTGGTGCTTGAGACTAATTGGAAGTCACTGTTTGCTCACGCCTTGGTGCACATATTTTATGTTCAACATCAGTTATCTGAAGAAGGCTCCATGAAACCCTGGAATTTGTTTAGAGGTACCTCTACATACTGTATTAGAGTGCTGTTTTGTGTGTTGTAGGTTCGTGCAAAACCAAATTGCACTTTGTAATATACCTTATGACTGCTTACTACAATTAAAGTTGCAAAGAAACATTGGCCACGAGAGGTGACTCGGCCAACGTGGCCGACAAATTCCTTGCATAATTTTCTCCCTGGGTCATTTTAGGATGTTGACAAATTTTCTTGTGAATAATGAGTGTTATGCACATATGTTTCTTCTACTCTTCAGACAGGTACTTCAGTTAGATAAACCCCAGCAAAGGCAGCAAGAGAGTCTCATAGGGTCACACCAAGGATAACGGCATTCTTGTCCGAGTTCCGGGTCTTCTCACCGAACTTCACTGAACATAATGGTACATTCCCTTTCCTTAACTTTGTGGGAGCCAAGGGTGAAAGACTAGGTAGAGGGCATGACAGGCGGTCGGCGGAGAAGTCACGAGCTGGCGTGAGACAGTGCGTGCTGAGCGAGGCTGGAGCTGGGCAGGAACATCGGAGCCGGGCTGCCTGGCCTGGCCCATGCCGAACCCCGGAGCGGTCCACCAGCGAGGTTCGAAGTCCGGACCCGTAGAAACGGCGAGTCCTGGCCATCTAGCCTAGGCCATGACGATCCCGGGGTGATTCCACAGCGAGACTCGGGCACTGATAGCCCAGGACAGCCAGTCTAGGCAGCGCTGGAGTGGCAAGGACGATCCGCAGGCCTGGACACTGACTCCGACTGTGAGCTCTGATCGACGGGCGACAACAAGGGTCGGCGTGCCTGGACTGCCGGCTCCGAACGACGGGCAACCGTGAGGTACAGTCATCTTATTCGCTGTCTTCTCGTTGCTGTATGTCACTCCCTGGGTGACAGGCGGAGCGCATACCGATTGGGCGGTGATCATTAGTAGCTAAGCGAACTCCATAAGGAAACCAACATTAAACCAACGTGGGGCTCGTTCGGTATGCCTCTGCTTCTAGTCGTCCCCAGGGAGTCTCACGGATTCGTTGAGCGGGTTGTTCACTAACGCTAACGATGCCCGCTAAGAGAAATATGTAGGAATTTTGGCGACTTGTCTCACGGCAGAGCTCAGCAGGTGTCTCCTCGAATCGAGTACCTAAGGGCTCGAAGAACGAGGTTGCAGACCCGCTTTCTCGGGTACCCCAGATTAGTGGTTGGCTAGAGACGGGGAGCGCGGTTAAGATGTAAGAAAGTTGTCTTCAGAGGCAGAGGAGAGTCACGGCATGTTCGCTGGAAGGCAGGATAACGAGTGGCAGGAGGGGAAACAGCCAGGACTGATTGCAGATTTAGGATTTAGGCTTGGGGTGATGTGGTAGGCAAGCAAGCGCTTGTCGAGGCCTGGAGTGCAGATGGGTTTTTGTCAGTGGGTGTTGGAAAGATTGCGGAAATGGCAGTTGACACCGGGAACACTGGCAGACAAGATTGTCAGCGGGTGTCGGGTAAACTGGAGGAAATTGCGGTTGGCACCTGGAATGCTGGCAGGCGAGTTAATGAGCACTATTATCTGTAACTGCTGGGCCAAGACGGCTAGTTGCTTTGCGTCAGTCCAACAATCGACGAAGGGCGGAGGGACGACTCTCGCTTGAGGGGGGTCGTTCCAAGAAAGCTACAAAATGATTTATATGATTCTTTTGCGACTTTACTCTGGCCGGTCGTGGCAGTGACAGCAAGACTTTTATTAGGTTATGTCGCGTCACGACCTGGCCGGGGATGCAGCGGTAGACATTTAGGTGGCTTGTAGCTGTCCAGCTTGCCTTGAGGTGTGAACAGTTGAAGCAGGCTTGCTCGCTGAGCGTGAACGGTGGAAGCGAGCCTAAGGCCCACTTCAGACGGGGCAATTTTCCCCAGCAAATTAACGTCGCAACACCAGCAACACGGGCCGCCTGCGTTTACACGCTGCAACCGAATTGCTACGACTTGCCATCATCATCATGAATTTGGATTTTTCTTGCACTATATTGACGCACAACTACGTGCTAAAAACATGTTTTTATATCTTTGAGTGGCGTTGAGAATACTCAGTCATGTTTCTGAAAAAGTTTATTTCCAAAAATGATCCATTTCAAACCAGGACCAAGTCTTCAGGTGCCATCCTCACCACCACAGGGGTGTCACGTGAAAATATTGCGTCCCTGATTGGCTGCTGCCGCTTCAAACTTCTCCAGTTTGTTCGAGTTGCTTGTCTGTTTTGAGCCGAACCTGACCTCAGAAATTCGTGCTGATCTGGGAAAACCTAGGGAACAACCCGCCAGCAACCTCAAAATTGCTAGAAACGTTGCCCCGTCTGAAGTGGCCCTCAGGGAACTGAAATCAAGGGCACTGGAGCTCTGCGTTCAAACCCACCTGGAGTCGTTTCTTTTCTTTTTGCCTTTTATTTAGTATACTGTTAACGACTTCATTTTCGCGGGCTCAAATTTTCGCGAATCGGGCCAAAGCTGAAAATTTAAAATTATTCGCGGGTTCTAATTTTCGCGAACCGAGCGTAGCTTCCGTAGTGTTCACATATTGCCCGAGTTCGCGGGACGTATTTGTCGCGTTTGTAGGCGATTCGCGACATTCGCGAAAATTAGGTCTTCGCGAAAATTTAGTCGTTTACAGTATATATATATATTTATATTGATAAATAATACTTTTTTTAAAGTTTTAACGTATATACGCATAATTTACACACTAATTCACATTCAGGAGTGCTTTTATTCACACACTGGCTCCCTAGTGCTTGCAATAGCTTCTTGCTGAGCTATTGCAAGCTCTGCAAAGGGAGGGGCATCTTCCCACCCTTTGCAGGCTGTAAAGCTGTGGCTTGCACAGCTCAAGCAGGTCGCACCTCGCACACTGGCTCCATCATCAAGCATAGGGGCTGGATGAGTTGCGCCACACCGTAAGGCTATATACGGTCGGGCACAGCACCTGGGACCATTCGTCACTGCACTCAGCTATGGTATGGTGGCATGGTCAGGGCATGAAGCAGGGGTACAACTTGGAAATGCTCATCTTCATCACATTTGAAGCACATTTTTTTATTTCGCTCGCTCTTCATGAGAATTTATTACGAGCACAAGGAAGCCATGGAGTATTCTTAAAACGCTTCTAAAGTTGAATTAGCATATAAATTATGTGCTAGTGCCTCAAAAAAAAAAGTGGAAGCCGTTTACAACTTCCTGTAACGCCGAATTGGAGCGCAGCTCTTGAGGAGGAGGAGTGGAGGGTATATTCCTCCTCCTCCCTCGTGATCATGTCTGCTAGTCCTCCTCCCCTCCTGCTCCCCCTCCCTCTCCTTTACCACCTTTACCGGGCGGGGGAGGAGGGGGGAGGAGGAGGAGCGGAGGGGGAGGAGGAGGAGGGGGAGGGGCGACGCCGACGCCGACGCCGCACAGGCTTGAAACGGGTCATGTGACCCCCTCCCCCCGAGGTCACGTGACCCGCCCGGACCATACTACACAATGAGGGGAGGAGGAGAAGGAGGGGGAGGAGGAGGAGGGGGAGGAGGAGGAGAAGAAAGGGCGAGGTTACGCCGACGCCGACGGCGACGCCGACTCCGCTCAGGCTGGAAACGGGCCCCTAAGAGCTGCGCTCTAAAACAATTTAAATAAAGTTAATAAGGATAAAAATATACACCAGGATGACTTAAACCAGAACTACACAGTCTGTAAATTTGAAATTTGACACCATAAACCACTTGGCAACCACCCAATTTTATTTTTAGGTCGTTTATCGAGGTATATGAATTTCGTTTGCAGCTGTCGGATGGAAGAGAGATAGCCTTATTTTCATTTACTTTACTATTCCCACCAAATATGACAAGTGACCAAGAATAGAAACTCATTTGTCGGCCGAGGCACTGTACTTGCATCAAGGCAAACTAGTGTAGCTTGGTAGGCTTATATTTTGTTTCATCACCCGTTTAGGATTCTGTTGTCGCTCATCAAAAGAAAAAAAAAACTGACTAAGTCTGACTTATTCTGGTTTGCAGGTACCCTTGGCAGTAAACTCTGCTAAATGGGGCAAAATATATATTATACATTTTTTAGCAAATATGCATTGTTTTAGCAAAATGAGCTACACTTGTTGACTAAGGTGAAACAGAACGAGCCTCTCCACCTGGGTCTGTTTTCATCTCTCGCAGACACTATTTCCTGCTTTTTGTGGTTTGTGTCAGACTTTTGTGTCTCTGTCCGGCCAAAGCATCTGTCTTAAACTCAGACTGGTTTATTTAGGATATGTGCTGGTATTCTTCGCAGCAAATGGCTGCCAATGTGGAACACAAGTTTGTTCTCGGCCACCAAGAGCAAGTATTTTCAAGGTGAGCTATTACCCGCCTATATGAGTTTTGTGTTTCATTCCTCTTGAATGCCATTTCCTATGTGTTCTGGTCTTGCATTAGTATTTTGTTGTGTCACTTCTGCAAAAACACCCAAGTTTGACTAAGACCGGGTCTTTCTTATACATGCAGGTCTTGGTGGCGAGCACCAGCCAATCAAGGCCAGAAGTTTGCTCTTTGCCGCTCATGGCAAATGTTTTCAAGGTGAGTGATTGATGCCTATCTGAGTCGTGTGTTTCATTCCTCACAAACACTCTATTTCCTGTCTTTATAGTGGTCTTGTGTCAGGCTTTTGTGTCTCTGTCTGGCCAAAGCATCCGTGTTAGACTAAGACTGGGTTCTTTAGGATATGTGCTTGTATTCTTCGCAGCAAATGGCTGCCAATCAGGAACACGGGTTTATTCTCGGCCACCAAGAGCAAGTATTTTCAAGGCGAGCTATGGCCCGCCTATATCAGTGATGTGATGGCTGCGCCAATTGCGTCAAACTGTGCCAAGGGGCTAACCCTGCTACATTTTGTCAAAATATGGGTAATCTGCGCCAAGCCTGCACCAAAGGGCCAATTTTGGTTGCCTTTCAAAACCGAAACTAAACTAAGTACCGTAACTGAGCATGCATTAGCTAGGCGGCGCAAACGGCCGCCCGACACAAAATACCCTGCATCAATCGTCCATGTTTTTTTTTTGCATGGTTTTTTCCGCCATGCCGTCTCTTCTTTCACGCTCTCGTCGTCTCGTAAGCGTTAGTCTCGTCTCGCGTTTTTTTTTGTTTTTTTTAACGATAGATGTTGGCGTGTGTATGTGCTGCGACGCTAGCGTGCTGGGTACCAGCCATGACGTGACGCTGTGAAACGAAACTGTTTTGGCGCGGCGGGAGTTACTTTTTGAGCTGAAGCTCTCGCTCCTGAAATCAACGGCCACACGACGGTGCAGATGTGGAGCTTCCTAAACTGAAACATAAGGACCGCCGCATGTTCACCAAACATTCATGTTCTTGTTTAAATCATACGCTGCTACAGAAATCCCTCTCTAACTCAAAGACTGCTGTGTCAAAGTATTGATTACCTAGGTTTCTCTTGGTGGACTTTCTTTCGAGAGGGACCCCGGTACATGAAAAATGTGTCGCGAAGAAAAGTTGAAGTGAGCTAAAGCAAAGAAGGGAATGTCTGCACGCTGAACCTACAGAGCGCGCTTGTCTGTCTCGAGTTCAGTCGTTGCACAAAGCGGCCCTGGCTCGCGATGTCTTCCATCAATGTGCTCAGGCTCTTTTTTTTCATGTGTGTGTGCTTAGCTTACGAGTATGGATCGCTGGACTCTTTTTTGTCGTACGCTTAACAGTTACATTTTGCATACAATTTTAAAAAGCAGTTGGCGACGGAGTGCAGTGGCATGGTTTCGGTTTCGATCGAACAGCCGTTTCGCTCGCGCGACGAAGCACGTGACCTGCAAGCTTGCCGGAGTTTCCCTCATGTACATGTGAACCAACGATGCGAACATAATTGCACAACAGAGGTACCAGCCGGGACGCTTGCAATTCATTGTTTTACATTTAATTAGTTTTTACGAAAATCTGGCACGCCGGCAACCGGTAAAACGGTGGCAAGCGGTTTTTCGGAATTGCTTGGCAATGCCTACAGCACTGTACACTTGTGGGATGTTGCAATATTTCTTTGGAGACATTGAAATTGGACATTCATTACTACCCTAAGCTAAAGCAAAGCTTGATCCAGCCTTGCAGAATGCTTCGAAAAGCAAAAAGAGATGTGTCATGTCATTGGCATTTCAGTTACATCTTTAAAGACTCCCAGGTGGCCGAACTTGACCATAATTGGTTTATTTCGGTGAAAATTATTCTCTTCGCGTGTCCAGCATTTAAAACAAATATTTTTATTTTTATTAGAATATCTGCTTTAAAAGCTACTTTTGCTGCTCCAAAACACTGTTTTGGCTGCTAAAGGCCACTTTTTCTGCTCCAAAACGGCTTAGGCCAATCACATCACTGCTATATGAGTTTCAGCATTTGTCAAGGAGCGCAAAAATCATAGCCCGGGGGTTGGCCATTGCAAAAATGTTGACTCTGATGCGCATAGGGAGGAAGCTTTACAAAAGTATCCACCTGCCTCTACAAGTGAAACCGAAACTAAGAATCTGGGTTCCATTTGCAAAAAAAATTGTCAGCCCGAATTAACTCAAGGCGGCACGGAGCAAACAAGCCACGGTACGAGTAGGCTTGGTTCAGGCTTTTGTAGGGGTGGTCGATGAGTTGGCGTTTTCTAAAAAGTTATCTTTTTATAAAAGTGTGGTGGTCGAATATTCGGGGATGGGCATTGAGTCAGGATCTTAAGGTAAAAAGGTCATCCACATGCCAGGATTCATGTGCCTTGTCCCCCTAACGAGGGGGACAAGGCCTTCAAAATTTTAGGTTCGCAAAAGGGGTGCATCAGTATTGACGTCTCATTTTACGTCAGGCCTTTCATTTTAAAACTCCCTATGAATAACATGACTAAAATTCGTTTGGCTGTACTTCCTCCCAGCAAGTATATGGTTCTGTCTCAAAAGGTCTAATCTGATGTTGACTGCACCTCAGGTCTCCACCGACGATTCATCAGGACGAGACCCAACCGGGACACTAGGGAGGAGCGGCTTAAGCAAGGGAGGCTACATATACGACAGCTTCTTGCGGACAAGAGACGAAAATAGATAGATGGTGAGTGTTTCAATTGCTATGCCTTTTGGCATGCAGATTCTGCTTGTTATGTTTGAAGATTCCTGCAGAGTTAAATTTCAACTATTGTTAAATACCGAGCATGCGCTCAGATCGCAGAAGCGCCTACCCTCTGATTCGAAACGATCCGCGAGTAAGCAAAGGACATACTAGACACCCATCCACCTGTTTTCAGCAATGCTCAAAATATTAAAAGAGCACATCAAGCGCCAGGCGCTTTGGCGTCTTTGCCACAATGGCGCCGGTTGCAGAGCTGACAGACCCGTGACTGGCACAAGCCATGGCATGGCCTTTGGGAACCAGGGAATCGAGATTAAAGAAGTAGTGCAGAAATCGGAGGCGGGTGGTGAAGGTGAGCAGAGTTAATGGAAAACAAGGATGAAGGGGGTCCGTCGCATGAGGCATCTATGTCCCGTGCATGTAATTTTGAATGTGCTGTAGGCAGCTACTCGAAAAAAATTGTTACTTGTACGTAACTAATCAAAAATATCTCTTGCAGTTTCCACGGCCCACAAGCCAGCAGGTGCCAGTTCGCTCTCGTTCAAAGGTGAGGATTCCAGATTTTCTAGTTTGCTCTGAAGCAGCAATACTGAAGCCAAACAAGCGGTACGGTATATTCAATTGACGGATCTTAGAACAACTGGCGACGCTTTCACTGAAGCTTGTTTTGCTGCAATACACGCGTGTATTGCAGCAAAACAAGCTTCAATGAAAGCGTCCCCAGTCGTTCTGAGCCCCGTCAATTAAATATGCCGTATCGCTTGTCTGTCTGGCTTCAGTGTTGCTGTAGGCGACAAAAAATGTGCCCAGTTTTGTCACAAGAGGCATATTATGTCACGCACATGTAATTTTGATTTTATCCAGCTTAGTGTGCTGTAGGTGGCTGGTCAAAGAAATTGGTACTTGGACGCAACTAATCGCAAATCTTTCTGAGAGTTTCCAAGGCTTAAGAGCCAGCAGGTCCCAGTTTGCTTCTCCTCAGAGGTGAGAATTCCAGATTCCTGAATCAGGAATACTGAAGCCAGACGACTGGTACATCATTTTTATTTGACGGAGCTCAGAAGGACATGGGGGCTCGTGCATTGAAGCTTATTTTTCTGTAATACACGCGAGCGACATTGACGTATGCCCAGTTACGTCGCAAGAAGTTATCTTTGTCCCGCGCATGTAATTTTTTTTAATCTTTTCGACTTAGTGTACTTTACGGGGCTACTCAGTGTAATTGCTACTTGAACGCAACTAATCGCAAATCTCTCTTCCAGTTACCATGGCCTGCAAGCAAGCAAGCACCAGTTTGTTTTTCCTCAAAGGTGAGCATTCCAGATACTTTAGTTAGGTGCAAAGCAGGAACTGTGAAGCCAAACGAGCCGATAGGTGTATTTAATTGACCGAGCTCAGAATGATCCGTGGCAGTGGAATGGAAGCTTATTTTTCCACAATCAAACGCAGACATAATTTCGAATCTATCCGGCTTAGTGAAGGATTGCTACTTGTTGCAAACTAATCACAAATTTTTATTTTGCAGTTTCTATATGGCTACAGCTAGCAGGTGCTGTTTTCATTAAAAGGTGGGGATTTCACATTCTGTTTTCAAACAGCAAGTTTTTGAATGAGGGTCCTAAACAATTAACTTTCGTTTGCAGTAAATGCCAGATCCTCCAGTACAGGAATATGTTAAATATATTTGGTATGGATAAGCCCAGTGTTTTGCTTCTTTATTCATAATTTGACAACAGCAACACTTTTTATTTTATCACTCAGAAATACACAGAAGAAGAGACTGCGTTGCAAAGAAATGTCGTGCTGAATGTGATATTCCAACTCATATATAGTTTTATTGGCAGCCGATATAATATATTGGATGCCAATATCCATAATACGCTAAAAACACTGGTACCGTAAACCCGTATTGGGTCCCCATAGACACGTGGGGATCCAATAAGGGTTTATACGGTATTGGATTCCAATGTTTTCAGCGTATTATGGATATTGGAATCCCATAACCAACCCTTATTGTAATACAATACAATAAATGTAATTTTTTCCAATACACTGTCCATATTGTATTTCAATACAATAAAAAGATATTGTTTAACAATATCCATAATACGCTGTTCATATTGGGGTTTTCCAATAGGGGAGGCACCCATCCAGAGTCTCCTGCGCCGCAGCACGACCGACGCCACGACGATCAGGTCCAGTACGTCTGTCAGGAGCCCCGTGCACCTCGCAAGACCGACGTGTGCCGAACGCCTGACCGACGCCTTCTGTACTTCCACCACGGGGAAGCAGACCACACCAACCGCCGATGCCAATACCGACGACTCGGGCTGCGAGGGTTCCACCCGAACGACGCACACCACCGTTATGGTTAACGGCCTCCGGAGATCGACGAGTACCTGCAACGATTTCAGTCTAACGAGCCTGTGTCCCGCCTAGAGTTCCGGTCGCCGTCGCCACGACGGCCAGAATCGCCGATGCACCGACCCCGACGTGAAAGCCTGTCGCCCCTCGATTCCAGCAAGGGAAACTAGGCGCGGCAACCTCTGAAGGTGGGGTTGCCGAAGACGACCGACGCCAAGATCCTCCACGAATCTTCGCTATTTCAAGCAGTATTCCAAGCATTCACTGTTATTTGCCGGGTCGACACTAATTTTAATGCACTTTGTGTGATAATTTTATTGACTGTCGCGAACTAGAGCCCTAAAAGTGTTGTTCCAAAGGCCTTTATTGCGCTTAGTGGTTTCATCTTAGAACTTTCATAATATGTCTAGACATGCCATTGATTTGTATGCCATTTCGTTTGTGACAGCCAGAATAAAACATTGTCATTTACCTTCAGAACTAGTGCCATCTTCATCTATTATAAGACCATACTTCAAGTATGTACTATCACAAGCACAAAGGGCCATAGTACCTTGCTTTAGGAGGTAAAAGTGATTCCATCAAGTGTACACTTAACCTGTAATCAGGCGGTGAACTGGGCCAGTTGGCTGGCGTTTTACATGATGAAGAAAATAGTTCAGAAAGCGCGGACTACGAAGAACAAACATGACAGGACAGCACTGTCCTGTCGTGTTTTTTCTTCTTAGTCCACGTTTTTTGAGCTGTTCTTCCTATCGTGTACATTTAACCCCAAAGAGGATCATAGTTCCCTCATAAGGGAGTAAAATTTGAAACTAGGGGCGTGTACTCTAACCCTCAAACTGCAGAAACAGTTCCCTCTATATGGAGCTAAAACCAGCTGCTGTTGTATTCGAAAGGAGGTAAAAGCAGTCACTTCAGATATGTTGTCGTAGCTCTGAAGGGGGTTGAAGTTTCACCCCTAAAGAGGTGAAAGCCAGATTTGTACACGTTACTGAATAATAGTAAGAAATTACATTTACAATTACTCAAGGCTAAATTATAATTAATTATAATTGCAATTACTCTTCCCTAAAAGTAAGTGTCCGGTACCCCAAAAAGTAATCTGCTACTTTCGTGACGTTACTTTCAACATCATTCTCCTCAATTAGAAAACTGACGGAAGAGGGTTTTGCAACTTTCATTGTTGCCATCTGTTCCATCTATAGGTGAGCGGCGTTTTAGGAGATCGTAAAATACCTCCGATACCCCCGATGACGATATTGCCGCGCGCGCAGCTGGCCAAGTAGGCTGCGCGCGCGCGGCCTAGCGGTTATCGCGCTTGTTTTCCACGCTGAAGGCGGGGGTTCGATTCCTGGCCGCGGCTACACATTTTTGTTGACACTCTAATGTGATATTCTGGTGAATTCGAGAACCGTCTTGCTGATTCGAGGCTAGAATGTTCTGCGCGTCGAACCTTCTACGCCGAAGGATCCAGAAACCCACGAGGGTACATAAAGGATTTCGCAAGGCGAGCGGAGTCATTTTCGCCCCAGCGTTCGACTCTGCTGCTACGCCGACTTCGACGCCCACGATGCTCTGTCTTTTGTACCCTTTTATTTTTGGCACAAGTTCGCCACATTGAACGTTTATTTCTTCCTGTTTATTTCTTGGTTATTGATCACCACCCGTGACATTTTGGTGGAGGTGCTGTGTAGCAAGAGTCCTAACTCCGGGGGTAAGCCAAGGTTCCGGCGACTTAATCGGATCTCGGTCTGGTCTTCGTTGGGTTCTTGGGGGCTTGTGTTCGGACTTGCACTGCGGGAACTCGGAGGGGAGCGCTGCACGGGCATGCGGTTACCCCGCACCTCCACCAAAATGTCACGGGTGCATCGGCCAGCTTCGCCGATGCACCGACCCCGACGTGAAAGCCTGTCCCCCCTCGCTCCTCGCCGGGGAAACTAGGCGCGGCAACCCCTGGAGGTGGAGTTGCCGAAGACGACCGACGCCAAGATCCTCCACGAACGTCGGAGGGCCCCCACTCAAACACCACCAGAGACCGAAGCGACGCTCCTGCAACGGTGAAGAATAACCTACACGTCGTTATCGACGGCCACGAGGCGTCGGCCCTCGTCGACACCGGAGCAGACTACTCCGTCCTGAGTGGGAGGAACTCCCAACGCCTTTGGAAAGTGACGACGCCGTGGGATGGCCCACAGATACGGACCGCCGGTGGGCACCCAATCACACCAGTCGGGATTTGCACTGCTCGCGTCGAGATCCACGGTGAGACGTGCCCTGTCAAGTTCGTCGTTCTGCAAGACTGCTCGAGAGACGTTATCCTAGGAATGGACTTTCTTTCCGAGTATGGCGCCGTCATCGACCTCGGAGAAAACCGGCTAACGCTACGAAAACCTGCTCCAGTGCTGGAGGAACCTAAAGCGACGTCATACGCGGTCCGGGTCGTCGCAAATAGTGTGAATTTACCGCCGCGGTCCAGTGTTTTCGTACCCATCGGGATCGACGGGGCTTTCTCCGGCGACGTTCTGCTCGAGGGATCTTCCAGTTGCTTCTAGGAAGAGGGATCGGCGTTGAAAGAGGCATCGCGGAGCTCCAAGATGGACACACTGTTGCACTCCCAACTTCCGACAGGTGGCTCAGCACCTTAAGAAAGGCACCGCCGTGGGTCACGCCGAGAAACTCATGGACTCAGCCACAATCGCCGGAATAGCAGAAGACATCTCTTCGAGGCCACACGACGTGACGACGTGTGGTCGTCACGTCGTCAAAGGTGCACCAAAGGACGGTTGCGAAACATCCAATTATTACTGATGGCGACGCACTTCCTGCTCATCGGTCGCCGTATCGTGTATCTGTGAAAGTGAGAGAAGTCATCCAGAAGCAGGTCCAAGAAATGCTCGACGACGACATCGTCCAGCCCTCAAAGAGTCCGTGGGCTTCACCGGTAGTCCTGGTGAAAAAGAAAGACGGGACTTTTCGGTTCTGCGTGGACTATCGTCGACTAAACGCCGTAACAAAAAAGGACGTCTACTCGCTGCCACGCATCGACGAAACTCTGGACCGGCTGCGCCACACCCGATTCTTTTCGTCGATGGACCTGAAGAATGGGTACTGGCAGATCGAGGTCGACGAACGGGATCGTGAGAAGGCTGCCTTCGTCACGCCGGACGGGCTGTACGACTTTAAGGTGATGCAGTTCGGACTGTGCACGGCGAAGCGACGTTCCAGCGCGTAATGGACACCGTTCTTTCCGGCCTGAAATGGAAAAGCTGCCTCGTCTATCTCGACCACGTCGTTGTATTTACAAGCGACTTCGACGAGCACCTGAGACGTTTGCGAGCCGTGCTACAGGCTATCCAGAATGCTGCACTGACACTAAAGCCGTCAAAATGTCGGCTCGCTTACGGCGAGCTCAAATTCCTGGGTCATGTAGTGAGTGCTCAGGGTGTAAGCCCTGATCCTGCAAAGACAACCGCTGTTGCTAAATTCTTGAAGCCATCAGACAAGAAAGCCGTCACAAGATTTCTTGGGCCGTGCGCTTACTACAGACGTTTCGTTCGCAATTTTGCCAAAATTTCTGCACCCCTCACGCATCTAGCAAAGGACGACGTGAACTTCCAGTGGGGGGAGCAGCAAGAACAAGCGTTCAACGAACTGAAGGAAAGACTCCAGTCACCCCCTATGCTCGCACACTTCGATTCATCAGCGGAAACGGAAGTTCATACGGACGCCATCAACGACGGACTCAGTTCGGTACTCGTCCAGAGGCAAGACGGAGCAGAGAGGGTGATCGCTTACGCAAGCAGGGCACTGTCCAAGGCAGAAAAAAATTACTCAGCGACCGACAAGGAATGTCTCGCTGTCATCTGGGCGTTAACCAAGTTCCGCCCGTACATGTACGGGATCCCGTTCCGCGTTGTCACGGACCACCACACTCACTGTTGGCTCGCCAACCTCAAGGACCCGTCAGGACGTCTCGCTCGCTGAAGCCTTCGACTGCAAGAATACGACGTAACCATTGTGCACAAGTCTGGCCGCAACCACAACGACGCCGACTGTTTGTCTAGGGCCCCAGTCGAATCTCCTACCGAAAGCACTGACGACGACGATAACACCCGTTTTCTCGGCGCAATCACAGATACCGACATGGGAGCACTTCAACGAGACGACCCGGAACTTCGCTGTGATCGACCACCTCCAATGTCAAAGAAGTTCAGTTCCGCGAGTCTTGGCCCGAGACTTGTCAAGCTTCATTCTGCGGCGAGGCGTGCTCTTCAAGAAGAACTTTGGAACGAGCAACCCTGCCTGGCTGCTGGTTGTTCCGGCCAGCCTGCGAGAAGAAATCTTTCAAGCATGCCACGACGACCCGACGGCGGGACACCTTGGTTACAGCAGGACTGTTGCCAGGATACGCGAGAAGTACTACTGGCCCAAGCTTGAGAAGACAGTGCACCACTACACACGATCTTGCCTCGAGTGTCAACGACGGAAGAAGCCACCGACAAGAGCGGCAGGACTTCTTCAGCCTATTCCGCCGCCCTCTGCCCCATTCCAGCAAATCGGTATGGATTTATTTGGACCTTTCCCACCGTCGACGCAAGGAAACCGATGGATCATTGTCGCAACCAATTATCTCACACGGTACGCCGAGACAAAAGCCCTTCCATCAGGAACGGCTGTTGAAGTCGCGAAGTTTTTCATCGAGTCCATCGTCCTCCGGCACGGCCCTCCCGGAGTCCTGATCTCAGACCGTGGATCATTATTCATGGCCCAGCTGACGCATGAAGTCCTTTGTCTCAGCCACACCAGCCATCGTCGCACCACGGCGTACCACCCGCAGACCAACAGGCTAACGGAGAGACTCAACATGACCATCGCCGACATGATCTCCATGCACGTCGACGTGGAGCTCAAGACATGGGACGAGGTGTTGCCTACAACACGGCCGTACAAGAGACCACCGGAGTGACACCCTTTCAACTGCTGCATGAGCGCAAGGTAACGACAATGCTGGACGCTATGTTACCCCACGAACCGGCTCTCGACGCAAGCGACGACGCCCAGGTGGTTGCCCAAAGGGCAGAAGAAGTCCGTCAGCTCGTCAGATTCCAGATTAAGGCTCAACAACGTGGCCACACTGGCCGCTACAACCTTCGTCGTCGGGACGTCCACTTCCAGCCCGCAGACAGGGTGTGGGTGTGGACACCGATTCACCACCGTGGTCTCAGCGAAAAACTCCTGAAACGCTACTTTGGACCCTACAAAGTGCTTTGTCGACTCGGGAATCTGAACTACGAGGTGATGCCCGACGGAACACAGACTTCGTCACGCCGCCCTCCACGACCGGAAGTCGTCCACTTCGTGCGACTGAAGACGCACTACGATCGATAGGACTGTGGACCTCATGTGTTCCAAATGACTCTTTAGTTTCTTTTTATTTGCTTTGTTTTGTTTTGGGGTTGCATCGGGACGATGCACTTTTTAAAGGGGGGAGTAATGCCGCGCGCGCAGCCGGCCAAGTAGGCCGCGCGCGCGTGGCCTAACGGGTATCGCGCTTGCCTTCCGCGCAGAAAGCCAGGGTTCGATTCCTGGCCGCGGCTACACACTTTTGTTGACACTGTAATGTGATGTTCTGGTGAATTCGAGAACCGTCTTGCTGATTCGAGGTTAGGATGTTCTACGTGTCAAACCGTCTACGCCGAACGATCCAGAAAGCCACGAGGGTACATAAGGGATTCCGCAAGGCGAGCGGAGTCAGTTTCGCCCAAGCGTTCGACTCTGCTGCTACGCCGACTTCGACGCCCGCGACGCTCTGTTGTTATCCTTTGTACCCTCTCATTTTTTTCACAAGTTCGCCACATTAAACGTTTATTTCTTCCTGTTTATTTCTTAGTTATTGGTCACCACCCGTGACAATATGATGCATCCGCAAAGGCAGCGTCGGATAATCGGGTATCGTTATCAGAGTCATCGGACCGATCTACTAAAATTTTTCATTGACGAAATCATCAAGCGGTAGAAGTCACCATAAATTTAGCCAAAACTTGAATAAGAATTGATGTATGTACATCTTACTATACGGCCTATATTCATAGACAATAGCAGAACATAGTTGTAACAGTAAGGTGATAATGAAATAATAAATAAGGTTTGGCTCGATATTCTTCTTCCTTTGGTTCTGAACAGGTCGAGCCTCGGTTAAGACGTTGGTGAATAAAAAAAGTTTTCCAGGAAATAAATATAAGTAATAAAAAAATAAACACCATTCTTGAAGCGGTCGCAAAAAGCTGGCTCACAAAAAGGGTGACTGAGATGCAGGTAACCTGGCTGGAATTCACAAATAAAGTGGGCCAGCTCTAGAAGTTGGACTACAAAAAGGTAAGTAGCTTTTAAAACGTGGTCAAATAATGTGAAAGAAGTAGAAAAAATACATCCCGTTTTCTATAAGAAGATGATACGTGTGCAGCAACGAACGAGGATGCTTCTGGCAATAACACCTTCGCATATTGTTACATCTCTTTTAGTGTATTTTAGGGTAGACTCGTGTTGTGACATTATGAAAATGGTCGTAGTCACTATAACCGAGAGGGACATTGTTAATTCTTGTCTGTACACTTACTGCCTTGAGCTTCTCGAAGAGGCACACAATACCTTGGTGTCCTCCTATCTCCTCATTCGTTCGCAAAGAAAAAAACAAAGGGACTAAAGAAAGCGGATATATCTTGTGCCCGGCCGTTTTATAGGAGCAGGCTGGTAGACCCAAATCACCGTGCGCACTATACGCCAGTCACCTATGCCTCCTAAGACGACCCCAGCAGTCACCCGCTCGTTGGATACTGAAGATGATGATCTTCCAACCCTTATCGGCCAGGCGATCGCTGATCATACCCGCACTCTCAGGGCGGTTCTGCAAGAAGATCGTAAACATATGTTCGAAGTACTACGGCAGGAAAGAACCGCCATCCAGGAAGGCCTGGTCTAGGCCCTACAGCAACTATTCCCCCGAACAGCCCCGGGTCAGCCCACCCAAGACCTCCCCCCACCGGCCTCCGAAGTCTCCACCAGAGCAGCGCATGCCGCCTCCCAGCAGCACTCCGGAAGCTCCATGTACCCCCCCCCCCCCCTGCCATCCGGACCTTCTGCCCAGTCTTGGGTAAGTTACTTTTAAAAAGTAATTCGTTACAGTTACAGTTACCTCCAGAAAAAAGTAGCGAAGTTACCGTTGCAGTTAGCACGACAAAAGAGTAACTCGTTACAGATATAGTTACTTTTAAAAATTAACGAAGTTACTTTTAAGTTACTTTTCTACAACAAAAAGATTAAGAAGGAACTAAAAAACGCCCCTCCCCAAGTTTTATTGCATAAAATTTAAAAAAGTGCGCTTTTTAGTTTATACTGCAACCTCGCAACAGTTGCTTCTCGAATGTATTGTCTGAAAGTTTCCCTCGTTTGATGGCGAACACGTCCCTGCCCTTGCTCACAAGGCATTCAACTAGAGCGCTGGAAGGAATTGCACGGGAATAAACGCGGACCCAATACAAATGCCCAATCCTTGGTATCACTAGCACATTGCTGGCTCGTTGATGGTTGCTCTGGGTTCATAGAGTCCCTGGACATATTTCAGTTCGTCCCCGGCAAGCTAGAAACAAACCCTGCGCAGACAGCACTAAATTTTGCGTCAACTGTTCACACCACGCCGGCGTAGTGGTGCAAATCAAGATACAAAGCATGAGCAGTGCCCTCCGCGTGTATTGTTGATTCACGGTTGATTCCCAAGGTTAAAAAGCGTTTGCCCAGAAAAAAGAAAAACAGCCACATAGATAGTGCTTCAAGATACTAAGATGTAAGTGTTAAGTCACAAAGGACAAGCGCGTGCGTAAAGATAACTAATTTTTTTTCTTCATCAAATCTACACGTGGCTGTATTCGGGTCGTGACTCGCGAGAAAGAACGTGTTCAAAAGTTTGTGTAAGGCCAACTTGGCACTCGAAATGTCGGTGAAGACGATGTGGGAAGTGCAAGGAGTAGCAAGGATGTACCTCGTTGAGTAATATATTATTCACAAAAAAACTGCAAAGTAACGACAAAAGTAACGTCGTTACTTTCATCGTTACCTCAAAAAAGTAATAGAACTACAGCTACATGTTACATTTTTAAAAAGTGGCTCGCTACATTTACAAGTTACCAAAAAGTAATGAAGTTACAGTAACGCGTTACTACCCAAGACTGCTTCTGCCTCCTGTGGGTACACCCTCCAGTCCGCCCTCGGCGGCTACGACGCCGCTGCCGCGGCACAGCCGGCTGCCTTCGGCGAGCCCCCCCCCCCCCCCCCTCCACCGTTCCAGAGCAACTTTGGGGCAGCGCACCCCTCCCCCCCCCTCCCCCCCCCCCCCCCCGACCTCTGTGGACTACACCGCCGATGCTGCCACAGGCCCAAAACAGCGCATCTTCACAGTCCAGGACCCTCCCACCCGACGAGACCTGGGCGAGGCATTTATTCACATCCAAAATGCCAACAGAAGTTCACATCTCCTGTCAAAACGTGGTATCATCGAGCCGCAGCTCTTGGAGCCTTACCTCGAAGTCTGGGACAGTTATCCACCCCAAACCGCCCAAAGCAAGCTCAAAGTGTTTGATCGAGTACGATTATTGTACCATGTCGCCACCTCAGGGTGGAACGCCGCGCACGAACGGATATGCTGACCCCTCCGCAAGCTACCTCCTTGGGCCCCCGGCGAGATGCATCGACCAACTTTCAAGAGCAACCAGTTCCAACCAACCCCGAAGAAACCCGGGACGACCCAGCCGCAAAGACAACCCCGAAAAGAACCCACCTGCTAAAGATGACAAGTGAGTTGCTCCTCTTCCCATCACCCCGGTGTCTCCCTGGCACCCCAGTGTCCCCTTCCCTTCGGGAAAGACTGCCGATTGACTTAGAGGGAAATTTTCAAATGTTGTCACCGAGTCCTCCCAGACAAGAGCCACCCGAGCTCAACTTCAGTAGCATCACGGATCTAAGCCCGACCATGACTGTGCCGCGTCCGCCGCCCACTGCTGACAGGCCACGTCCAGGCCCCTTCCCGCTGCCAATTCCCGTGCAGCCTCCTCTAACCGTTAAGGACTTATTACCCTTGCCGCCCCCTGCGCTGCAAGGAATGGCATCCGTCCCAGAGCCCAATTCCTTCAAACGGATCAGGCCATACCGCGTAACTTGACTCTGGTTCTTACGGAACCCCAAACCCAGTGGGTTCTGGTCCAAGGCCAGCCTACGTCAGCTCTGGTGCAAGATGTTTTATCCGTCGACAACATTCTGGCTCAAGCAATGTCCATCGCGGGTGTCCCCATGCAGCAACCCGTCCACATCCAGCCACAGCTACAGCCCGCCGAAGACCCGGAGCCCACCGACTCCCATGAAGTTGCGGCCGAGCGGATCTCGCGCTACCTTGAGGACCATGAGCCCCTCGTCCCCGGTCAAGAGGACGAGCGCAGACAAGCCCAACAAGATGACGATGAAAACAAGGACGACTCCTCGGAAAACGACACCAGACGACAAGCAACCAGGACAGCAGGCACACCCCACCCTCCCGTCCCGCCTTCCAAGGACCCTCCTGCTGTGAACTGGAGACGGGTGAGCACAACGTTTGGTTACTTCCCCCCCTGTGACCCTTCGAACCTCCAGCTAAAATGCCACAAGAACACTGTAGTTAACAACCGTGCTTCCCCCACCCCCCCCTCACAAGTTCCGGTGCTAAGACAAGCAGTAGCTTTGATACTACAGTCTGGAGTTCTTCGTAAAACAACCAGGGACCCATATCTAAGCCCTTTTCAACTAGCACCAAAGAACGACACGGAGAGTAGGTTCATCCTGAACGCGGCAGCGATTACTTCGCACATGAAAGCCCCAAAATTCCGCCTGCAACCTTTGCCAGTCGCCATTTTGGAAAACCCCTTGCCGCCTAACGCTTTCTTCACCAAGGTAGACTTAGCGGAGGCTTATTATCATTTCACCTTGAGTGCTTCAAGCCAGCGGCTTACAACTTTCCGTCTCAACAACGAGCACTACTGCTTCACACGTCTCCCCTTTGGCCTGCAGTAGCTGGCCACCGCAATCGCACGGCACTTACGTGCGCTCGGCATCTGGGCATGAAGCCACTTGGACAATTTTCACTGGCTCATCCAGACCCCCAGCTCCTCGCCCAGATAACCCGCCAGTTCCTTCGGGACCTCTACAAGTGTGTAATTAATGTCAATCCAAAACACACCCAAGAACATCCGACCCAGACCATAAAGTTTTTGGGCTTTTTACTAGAAGGCGCAGACCAGATGATCGGACATACTGGCAACCGCAAGCGCGACCTTCCAGCATTGCTGCAGAACCTCCAACTACCACTCCCAAAAAGACAGTGGAGAGATTTGTGGGCCATTTAGTTTTCTTTATTTTACACTTTACTGAGCCCACTACCACATTTTGTACCCGCTTTTTCGACTTCTCAACTACCCGGGGCCGCTGCCCCAAGGATACGTGACAACTCTCCAGCAAGCGTGGAGGGTACTTCCCCACAGAGTTCCGTGGGCCCTCAAAGCTCCCACGGCAGTGGTCGCAACCAACGCCAGTAACACAGGACTGGGTGTGGCAACTCCGCAAGGCAACCTAGCCATCATCACTCAACCAGCGCCCAACATCTACGTCAGGGAAGCTCAAGCCCTGGCCATCGCAGCGCTGATTGCTCAACCCGGAAAAATCATCCTGTGTGATAACGCCGCAGTGGTTGCAGTCGTCACTCGCGGCCACGGTCACGCCCTGCTGTGGAAGTTAGCCACTGCTATTTCGTTTCTCTTTGTCAATAAAAGGCTCTGGACATGCTGGGTTTCCACGCACGTCAACCCCGCTGACGCCCCCTCACGCCTCACACGCACAAGGTGCCAAGCTTGACCAATGAAGGGGCGCCGCCAGGGGGTCTCTTCTCTGCCTATAAAACGTCGGGGACAGGCCGTGGGAGAGGCCGTTTTTCATACCCTGTGGCTTTTCGGACATTGACTGAACTCCCACGCTCTCTCCCCGGCCGTTTTATAGGCAGAGAAGAGCCCCCCCCCCCCCGCCCCCCCCCCCCCCCTGGCGGCGCTTCCTCCAAGAGCTGCAGCTCGATGATATCACGTTTTGACAGGAGCTGTGAACTTCTGGTCGATCTTTTTTTTTTTTCTTTTTGTAAGAATACCTATTTTAATCTTTTGACATTGTTGTTATTATCTACGAAAAAAAAATTCAGATGCTTGGTGTTGCAAAAAAAAGGCTTCGGTTAACTGAAAAGGGGGAGGGGGTGGTTGGTCCTGAAAAAAATTTTACGAATTACAACGAATTTGTTACTTAAGAAATGTAAGGGAATTACTTTAAGATTACTCTAGAAAATAAGTAATCATTTCGTTACTAAATTACTGATAAATGTAAGAGATTACAAGTAACTTCGTTACATATAACGGATTACGTACAAGTCTGGTGAAAGCTTACCTCAGAAAGATGCCATTTTAACCGCAAAAGAAACTAAGGTTCCCTTCAAAAAGAGGAAATGTTGTACCCTAACCCAGGGGGTAAGTTTGCACCCTTGTTGCAGGGGGTACGTCACTTCCAAAAGGGGTTGCTCTGTCTGCAAGTCGGTTGCCCCCTTAAGGAGGGTACTAAAATACCCTTTTTATTAAGAGTGTGCTGTTTCGCCGACATTGACGCGTGAGACGCTAATTTTCTCATCGTTTGTTTCAGGCACAATATAGGCCTATTAAACGTTCAGTTAATTCACGTATTCGCCACCTCATCATTTGCTTTCATGACAATGTTACACGGGTAATCACTGGAAGAATCAAACTATAAAAACAAACAGGATGACAATATGCAGCTGTTGATTTAAAAACACAGAAATAGCAGCAGCTTTCAAAACACTGGAGGGCTTTAATTCTCGACGTGCATTCGCATCCTTAGAAAAAATGGTAAATAGCAGGAAAACGAGCTCAACGCTCCACGTCGAGCACAGGCTCCGATCCCGTTTGCATACTTGCCATCCTCCTGCTCTCCTTTTCTTAACTGGTACTCGACAATGTTAGTATATTTTCAACATTATCCAGATCGCGAAATGAGTTACATGCTCCCTTCCAGGGGATCGATGCGTTGAACTGGTCGGTTGGTTATCAGTCCATTTTGCAACTCTATCTGGCATGACCGTATGTTGCCGTATCTTCAACTTTGAGCTTTCAGCACTCGTCACATTCGCCACAGTTGCCTCAGTGCATTACTATTATCCACAATAACGACGTCGTCTATCCTTAGGTTAAATGCAGTAGGTTGTTCCACATGGTGCGCCGATCGAGGTTGCAACAAGTATTCATGCTGCCAGCGTTTCCAAAAGCTGCCAGTTAAGCGTCGCCGATACTTGGTCGTCTTGAGTAGCCCTGTTTTTTGGATTGGTGCTCCGTCTTCGTTATTGGGTCGAGAAAGCATCAACCTTTTCCCAAGCAAGATATCTTCTGGGGTTATTGGCTTGGGCTCCGTTGCTTTTCTGCTGTTCGTTGTAGAATGTAGTGAGTAGACTATCCGCTCAACTTCGGTCCAAACAGTGGATAATTCATTAAAAGTTTGACATTCCCTCCCCAGCACTTTCTGTAAGGTAGTCTTTATCGTTCGCACGAACCTCTCCCATTAGCCTTCCCACCATGGGGAACTGAGAAAAATAAACTTCAATGTTTATCAGTTATTGGCGAGGTGACACGTGAAATCTTCTCACATTGTTCTAAACAACGCCCGTAAGTAGTACGATGCCTTCTTGAACGTTAGTGGGTTGTCAGAAAAGATCGTTTTTGGCAATCCTCTTTGTCTCATGAAGCACCGAAATGACATTAGACAATCTTCTGTAGACATTGCAGCGTCAGGTTCAAGATGAACGGAGTGAGATACTGCACAAGTGAAAAGTGCGACTATGACTTTACACTACCGCTTGCTGCCCTGACGAACGAGGGACTCGCAAAATCTACACCAACAAAACAAAAGACGCGCCTTTCCTCAATCGGTCAAGAGGAAGTAGATCCGTTGGAGCTGTGTCAGCAGTGAATCAGAACCTCTTGCATAAAGAGCAGCTGAAGATCCCTTTCTTCACCAATCTTCTCTCTTGTATACTCCAAAATCGATCTCGGAGTTGCGACAGTTTGTCCCATGCTCCTTTGTGAAGAACCTGGGAGTGCACGTTCTGCAAATCCATGGTTCTGAAGTAGTGCTCTTTTGGTGTTATCAGTGGATGCTTCACGGTGTCCGAAGCTTGCAGCATTTGACGTCGGCCTCCCACCCCGAGGACATCGTGTTTATCCAACAATGAACACATCCCTCCTAGAGATGATTGCTTGTGAACATGTTCTATTTGCAAGAGACATTCTAGTATATCGGCTGGGTAAGTACTGTTCTGAACATTGTTGATCCAGTGTAGTTCGGTTTCTGCTAACTCCTCGGCACTCCTGATTCGCTTGACGGTTTTCCTTTTCGACAAATTTTCAGAAATCAGACACTACGCCATCATATTTAAAGCCGGATGAAGTCCGCTGTACCTCGTCAGATCCAAGAGTTGTTCAGTTGGTTATGTTTGCAAGATCGCATGAACTGCTTTTCTCTCTTCTTACAACAAGTCTGTTTCTTCTTAGCTACTCGACCTTAGATCAGGCTATTCATTTTCGTGTTCAGTCAACCCTTTTGGTTCAAATCACCATAAATCTATCGACACCAGTCGGGAACCTGCGTTGCCATAGCTAAGCAAATCAAATGCGTTGTCACCGGCCGGAGATTACCTCCAACGAGAAGGATCAGTGTCTCTTTGTTTCTCCGTATGTCGCTTGGGCACGAAAAGCGTAGAAATCTGGGCGAACTTGTGATGCATCAGAACAAGAAAAAAACAACACAAAACAACCACGGACCAGTGGAAGATAGTGACAAATAAGGCGATCACAATGGTCTTCCATTATCTAATGTCGCTTTTGGTTCATGTCAGTGTGACGAGAGAATCCGCCCACAATGTATATTCGTACGGAATGTCTTCAATGATCTTCTAAGAATATTAGTGCACTCTCGATGCGATGATGGCCCCCATAAGTTCCAATGCGAGCAAGCGTCTGCTTCTTGATTGGAGCAACCCTAGCTTTTGCCAAGAAAAACAACATAGGTCGTTCAGGTGGCGATGATTTCTTTGTTACGTAAACTACAGCTACATCGGCACTTGGGCTTCCGTCGCAGAAAATATGAGTCCCTGTGTCCTTGCCTTGTCTTCAATCGAATACGAATCTGGGGTGACAACTGCATTCATCTTTGGCAGGTCAGGATACCATTCTTGCCCTTCGTTCTTTGGATCCTCGGGCAGAGAACTGTCCACGGTGATTTTTCTCGCCCATAGCTTCTGAAAAAGTGTCTTAACTCGGATTGGGAAGGGCGGCAAGGGAACCAGGGGATCGAAATGTTAGATGCGGCTTGCAAAACAAATAATGTAGTGCCATTATTCAATACTATGCATTTTAGTAGACTTGGCAACGCTAACTTTAAGACAACGTTCTCTTTATCCCAGACAATTTAAAGAACCTTCATTCTTCTCTGTTGAAAGATAGGTGTGGCATTTTCTGTATTTATCTCTTCTAGATTTAGCACATTCCTCAGTGCTTGTGAACTCGTCATCCACTTTCGGAGAGTCATTCCAACATCCTGCATAAGAGTCTTTGCATCATGGTATAACTCGATGTCTTCTTTCTTAGTATTTGTGCGAGTAACCAAGTTGTACACGTAGAAGGAGTTACGAAGTACGTGGCCACTTGCTTCATCTCTGTGGTCAAACTTTTCTGGTGTTGGAGGATCGTAGCCATCAAAAGGAGTGGAACTACAGGTATTACCAAAAGGAACCCTCGTAATCCACCACATTTGTACCTCTTTATTCTTAAATGTCGAAGGCAGTATATTTCGAAACAAGAAGACACGGAATGCATACATGTCCTTTTCTGTCACAGATTTTTGAAGAAATGCCTTCGGGATGTCTGAGGTTATGGCAAATCGGCTCACCCAAAATAGGAGGAAAATTTGAAGAAGGTATTGATAGAAATTGTCTCCATTCTCCAAACATTCGTTCAGAGACTGCACCCAGCTGCGTGCCAGGATGCATCGAAAACGACTCGAAGTCGTGTCGTCGGTGCATTTTCTCTTATGACTTCGCCGTGTATCATGTAAAATACTCTGCGCTTAAATGGCTAGGAGGGATAGTCAGTGCATGTTTAACTTGTAAAGCGGCTAAAAATACGAGGACATGAGAAAGAAGAGACAGGTCTAAGCGCTATCCCGAGCCAAAATAACGGTTTGAAATCAGTCCTGAAAGTGAAATCCAGACTAAAATCAAACCGGAGTCACACGGCTTCCGGTGCGCACAAACCGTGAATTTTCAAATCCGGTTCAAAGGCAAATTGGAGGAATTCCGGAGAGGCAAATTCCGGTTCGCTCATACCGTGATTTTCCTAATCCGGTTCAAAGTAAAATCGGAGGACTCCCGGACAGCGAATCCGGGTTCGTTCTAACCGTGATTTTCCTAATCCGGTTTAAAGTCAAATTGGAGGAATTTTGGACAGACAAATTCCGGTTCACACAAATTGTGATTTTCCTAATCGGTTCGAACAAATCGTGATTTTTGTAATCCGATTAAAAGTACAATTGAAGGAATTCCAGACACACAATGTGCGGTTCGAACAAACCATTCGTTGCCGAATTTAAAAGGCAAATTGGACAAAGTCTAGACCGAAAATATTCGTCTTGCACAAACTGGTGCCACTAAATAAGCTACGCTTCAGAGTAACGACACCGTTTTGTGTCTTAAAATTATGGTTGCCAGTTATTTGGAGCTTTATCTAAAATCACAGGAAACACTTTTCCGCTCTCCACAAATGTTTCAACAGTTCGTGACAGAGCAAAGCAATATTACATGAGCTTCCTAACACCGAACCTAATGCTGGGGAAGTGGCATTTTCGAATCACGACGATCGGCAGTTGCGTCTGCTCAGCATACGAGCCAAAATGGCGGCGCCCACAACAATGTCGGGGAAGTGCCGTTACTCTAAGCGCAGCTCATTCAGGGGGTCTAGCACAAACCATACTTTGCCATATCTTGTTCGAAAAAAATCGCATCAGCCGCCTGATGCCGAACACTTTCACGCATATGGTTCAAACATCAGGTTGCAAACAATCCATCCCGATACAGTATGTACGGGCTGCGTCGATCAAAACTCAGACTGCAGAAGACAGCGAGCTGATACGCGCCGCCAAAAAGGCGACATCACGGCGATATTTGTGCAAGTCATCGCCATCTAATTCCATCCTAGCATTTTCTACGCACTCTGCAATGCTTGTTCATTATTATGCTTAAACTATGTTTTGATATATTTTAATATTTTTTTAAAAATAATTGCTTGATAACTGTCAAATAACCTTTTTTATATAATTTTCTTCACATAAAAACAACCGAAAACAAGAACTAATTCGATGCCACAGCTAGATGTACACACAATCGGAAAGTGTCATTTCAGTATCTTTGATAGCTTTCCCGCGGTCTCCCTGTTTATGCCTGCATGCTGAACATTCTATTATGGTGTTTTATCTGACGTGTTTTATCGCGAAAACCCAAGAAAAAACAATGCCGTGAAGAAACTTTGCTGCCCAGGATTTGAGAATATGACCGCCTATGCCACGAAAAATAAATTTTAAAACGCCGAACATTACTTTTTTCAGGAAGCTAATTTGATGTACTATACTTAAGGTCCGGTGGTATACGCACGTGTTTGGCCCTGATAAAAAATAACAACGGTATAACGGAGCCTAAAAATGTAGAAACGAAACGTGGCATGATTGAGCACGCGCTTTGATTTACAAAAACACAATAAACATTACTTTCCAGAGACTAGAAAAGTATGAGATGTGTTTATTGCTCATGACGCTACGAAATTGAGTGAGAACATTTGATATTTCAGGCAGGAAACGGCAGTTTTCTGTGGTAGTTCCGATTATTTAACAAAAATATTTTAACTGTTCCCGTAGTCAAACGATATCTGTCTCGTTGATAGCTTATGTTATACGACATACCGTACCAGAGGAACGCGAATATTAAAGCTTATTTTTTTAACGCAAAAAAGCGAGAAACACCACTCCGTTGTAGATATTCACACTGCGGGGTTTGTGAATGTGACCCCTTGACGCTACAAAAAATAATTGTTACAACGCCGAACGATACCATTTCTGAAAGCTAGTTTAATTATCCGTGCTGTACTTGAATCTCAGAAATAAAAAAAGTGTTTATGTCTAATAAAAAAGTCAAACTGCGGAGCGCAACCTGTATAAGTAAAACCAGGCGGCACGCGGGGGATAGCACCTATCTACCAGAACAAATTAAATGCTACTTTCCAGAAGTGAGAATAATAATGGATGTGCTTAATACGTAGTGCACTATGAGCTCAGCTAAATTACTGCCTTAAAATGTTGGTATTCTTGATTGAATAGTGGGTGAAGATGGCCGCTTTCAGAAAAACTTCGGCTGCATTACTGTGGCAGTTTTAGCACTTACACCTTTTCCCATTTTGCTCGCAATATGCTGATTGTTATTACATTGCTTTCTTCTTTGAAAAGACTTGTTCTCTTAGCCTACTACATTGACCCACATATTAGCACGGAGGGACTGAATTCTCCCGGCAAAACAAGAGGCCCACGGTTTGTGCATTGCAACGATTCAAACTTGGGCTCGCACTTTTTATTTTCACGCTCTGCGTGATGAATACCTTAAAGAACGGTGACGACGACTGCGAAAACATAGAAAATATTTAAAATAATAAAAACTAATACAAAAAGGTGAGAAAAAAGTATTTAAATTAATAAAAACTAATACAAAATGTGAAAAAATATATTTAAAATAATAAGAACTAATACAAAAAGGCGAGAAAAAAATATTTAAAATAAGAAAAAGTAATACAAAAAAAAATAAGAAGAAAAGAGCGTTCACCGCGATTCGAATCAGCGTCCCCACGCTTAGTGAGGTAGGGCGTTATCAAACTGCGCTAAAGTCGCCCGGTTGACCTGGCTCGTTTTCTAGAAAGGTGCATGTTTGCTGAATTCGTTTCGAATCATTGTACACTTAGTTTCGTATTCAATATTTTGCTACGTGTTCAGGACTTATTCATAATATTGTGGCAATATTAACGTGCGAAATAATTTATTATTACTGTGTCTTTTATGAGTTTTATAATATGGTTTGCTGATCCTTTTATTTGAAACGTTTTGAAGATACGAAAACAATCTCTTCGAATCAACAGCCTATGTTTGCACGGCTTGGCGGCCGTGTCATAGAGTTATTACAATAAACGCTAGAGGCTCACCTGGCGCTAGTGTTTACGGGACTTCCGGTTGCAAATTGAAGCAGACAGTATGCAGTCTACTTTTCCAGTCTTCCTGCGTATTCCTATGGGAAAACGCGCGTGAATTTTGTCTCGTCGCCGGAAAATAACACGAATAACTTTTTGTTATTTGGGTTGTACCGGGTAGTACGTACCTTTATTAATATTTTGAAAGTGTAATTACTTTAGTTAGAGCATTTTTTCTTTACTACTGAACGATGCTAAACTTCGCTATGTTTCAGGCCCACACCTCTGTTCCATGGCAGGTATGTAGAAACGAGCGACGATTCTAAGCAAAATAACGATCGAAAGGAACGCAGAATGTGTTCAAACTTGGCCAGCAATCCGTTGGTGCTTATATATTGCTAATATGCCTGTTCTTTCACGATATGAACATGACCCCGTCGTGCATCTTTACGAGTGGTTAAAAAAACCAGAAACGTTCGAAACGTAAAGAATAAAGTACGTGGGCTAAGAAAGGTGTGTTTTCTTATTATTTCCTATGTTGGGAAGTTTTTATCGCGCACCTGTCCTCTGGC
Source organism: Ixodes scapularis (assembly GCF_016920785.2). Classification (NCBI taxonomy): domain Eukaryota; kingdom Metazoa; phylum Arthropoda; class Arachnida; order Ixodida; family Ixodidae; genus Ixodes; species Ixodes scapularis. Next base: position 185,182,833 of record NW_024609846.1, on the reverse strand, counting down.
TTCCCCCTATTTGCAAAGTTTTGGCGCGTGCGTGTGATGATTTGAACACAGAACAAGCATCTTCGCACATAGTCATAAGCAGAAAGAATAAAGCCGTACTTATTTATTGCAAATCGGACTATATTACGTGACTTTCAACTTATTTTGATCGTCTGCAAGCACAAGGAGTTACTTATCCAGTGTTACTGCCTAGTTCTTGCCGTCTCTCTTGGTTTTCCACATGTCCTTCGTTCGTTTGGCACGTATATCCCCCATGATCGAAAGCGTCGACGCCGTGTTCGCGCTAGCAATATCCGACAGTGCACATAAATACACGTACGAAGCGGTTTTAACATCGTTTTTAATGCTGCGAATTTCTAATAAAAATGCTGAAACTGACCAATTACTTCGTCTTCGTGACTGAGAAATGTTCCAATGTGCCTAGTACGTACAAATTATTCGCGATATTTGCTCTTATAATCGAGCGCAGAGAGAAAATGCACTCACTTTTTTTCATAGAAATGCATTACCAGAAGTCAATTTCTGACTGCTTGCTGTCTGCTTCAAAATGCAACAGTACACCACCGCCAGCTGAGCCTCTAGCGTTTATTGTAATAACTCTATGGGCCGTGTCGGCCGTATGCGTTTGAATGCTTGCGTTCACGACCGGCTGGCGGTTAAATTTCCCGATCAGTCGTGATGCGTGCAGTTTGGCTTAGTTTCAAACGTGTCCGAAAAAGACGGAAGCGACTGTGAGACGTGGAACTACGTCAAATCAGCTCAACAGCCAAGATCATAACACGGGATCCGAAGTAAGTTTGTTTCTTTGTTCGCTAGAGCTAGCTTATTTCCTGCGTTCAGAAGGCTTGTTATTGCCTGTAGATCGCTTGCTTTTACCAGTGTTATTAATTGCCCTAGCAAAAATAACGTTTTGACATCAGTCCGGAAAGTGAAATCCGGACTAAGATCAAACCGGAGTCACACCGGAGAGGCGGCTTCCGGTTCGCACAAACCGCGAATTTTCAAATCCCGTTCAAAGTCAAATTGGAGGAATTCCGGAGTAGGCGAATTCCGGTTCGCTCATACCGTGATTTTGCTAATCCGGTTCAAAGTCAAAGTGGAGGAATTCCGGACAGGCAAATTCAGGTTCGCTCTAACCATGAATTTCGTAATCCGGTTCAAAGTCAAATGGAGGAATTCCGGACAGACAGATTCCAGTTCGCACAAACCGTGATTTTCCGAATCCGCTTCAAAGTCAAATTGGAGGAATTCCATACAGTCAAATTCCGGTTGACACAAACCGTGATTTTCCTAATTGGTTCGAACAAACCGTGATTTTTGGAGTCCGCTTCAAAGTAAAATTGAAGGAATTCCAGACACACAATATGCGGTTCGAACAAACCATTCCTTGTCAAATTCGGTTAAAAAACAAATTGGACGAAGTCTAGACTGAAAATATCCGCTTTGCACGAACCATACTTTGCCATATCTTGTTCGAAAAAAAATCGGATCAGCCGCCTGATGCCGAAGACTTTCAAGCGTATGGTTGAAATATCAAGTTGAGAACAATCCATCCCGACACCGTACAGTGCTAATCACACTTGTCTTTAACGCGCGAGCGTGCGGCTTTCTCCGGGGAGCGCTAGACTGGTGGCATTCGCGGAAACTAAGCTAGTCACGTGGCGCAACATGGAACGGCCCGCTCGAGGGGTGTCCTGCCCACTATCAGCTGGCGGCGAGTGCGGAAGGCTGTTCGCACGCTTTTTACAAACATCATTGCTCGTACAATAAACAAACTAGAGCACGTAGGCGAATCAACGATGTCATCAAAAAACAAAAATATATCATAAAGCACTTAACTTTTATCGCTTATCAAGCTGATAGTGGGCAGGACACCCCTCGAGCGGGCCGTTCCATGTTGCGCCACGTGGCTAGCTTAGTTTCCGCGAATGCCACCAGTCTAGCGCTCCCCGGAGAAAGCCGCATGCTCGCGCGTTATAGACAAGTGTGATTAGGACTGTACGTACGGTCTGCTGCGTCGATCAAAGCTCAGACCTTAGAAGACAGCCAGCTGATATGCGGCGCCAAAAAGGCGACATCACGGCGATTTTCGTGCAAGTCATCGCCATCTGATTTTATCTAGCATTTTTATGCACTCTGCATTACTTGTTCATTATTATGCTTAAACTACGTTTTGTTATTTTTTAATTATTTATTTAAATAATTGCTTGATAACTGTCAAATAACCTTTTTTATATAATTTTCTCCACATAAAAACAAACAAAAACAACAAACTAATTCGATGCCACAGCTAAATGTACACACAATCGGAAAGTGTCATTTCAGTATCTTTGACAGCTTTCCTGCGGTCTCCTTGTTTATGCCTGCATGCTGAACATTCTATTATGGTGCACATGCAGGCAATTTCAGGGGCTTTTATCAATATAGGTACGCAGAGCAGGGATTTAAACCGTAACCGAAACCGAAAACCATTTAGGAACGAAAATTTTCAGTAACCGCAACAGGAACAAAATTGTTATTTCAAATTAAAAAAACAAACAAAAAAACGTAACCGTAAGCGTAATTGTAAAGTATTTACCGGTAACTGGGTTTAACCAATATTAGCCGAAAAATAAAAAAAAAAAAAATTTTTTCTCAGGTATGACTTGGAGGACGGATCTTGAAATATTGTGGCAATTTGACAGAGTTACTTTCAGCGAGTGGTGCATCTGGTAATACAATTTCCGTTCAATCTAACTTTAGGATTAAGGATAATTAATTGGAATCAGTAGTCGTGCTTATAATAAAAAAGTCTATTTCTAAATCTATCACACTCCTACATCGCTACATGTGTCAGTACGTGTCGCCTTCAGTGTAATAACTAATAAGTTAGAATTCTCAGATGTCCATCCAATTCGGTTCTATCAAAACCACCAATGTTCCTGACATGCAGTAGCCAGTATGAAGAAACGAGGTAAATTGACTGTCATGCAGAGCTGGCGGAAAAGAAAACCTGGTATTCATTTAGTCTGAAACGTCGCTAGTGACGATTTTGAGACAACACAGAAAGAAAAAACAGAGTGACAGGTTTGACATTGGCGTTAAGTGTATGTTTGATATTAACCGTGATTCAGAATTTATCTGAACGGAAAACAATCACAAAAATTGAAATTATTTTGTGAAGTGAAAGCTAATATATCCTTTGATGGCCAGTATCTACATGGAAGTTCAGTGACTGGCCGGCATCGGCGCTTTGGTGTTCAAGCTGGCGAGCCCCGTCATGGAAGATCCGTTTACTGACCTGCATCGTTTTATTTTTTTCGCCTTTTTCACTATGAAGTCGTCATTGAGATTCTGACGAACTGTGGCAATTCATGGATAGCGAGTGGAAATGTTTGCGTTGATCAATCCTTCCTAAATGACTGCCGACGCTAGGGTATTTTATCTCAGCATGGTAAGGCTGACGTGTTTTATCGCGAAAACGCAAGAAAAAACAATACGGTGAAGAAAATTAGCTGCAGAGGATTTGAGAATATGACCGCCTACGCCACGAAAAATAAATTTTACAACGCCGAACATGACTTTTTTCAGGAAGCTAGTTTAATTTGATGTACTATACTTAAGGCCCGGTGGTATACGCAGGTGTTTGGCCCTGATAAAAAATAAAAACGGTATAACAAAGCCTAAAAATGAAAAAAAACAATCGTGGCATGATTAAGCACGCGCTTTGAGTTACAAAAACAATAATAAACATTACTTTCCAGAGACCAGAAAAGTAAGTGATGTGTTTATTGCTTATGACGCTACGAAATTGAGTGCGAAAATATGCTATTTCAGACAGGAATGAACTGCTTTCTGTGGTAGTTCCGATTATCTAACAGAAATATTTCGAATGTTCCCATAGCCAAACGATATCTGTCGCTTTGATACCTTATGTTATACGACATACCGTTCCAGAGGAACGCGAATATAAAAACTTCTTTTTTTAACTAAAAAAAGCGAGAAACACCACTGCATGGTGGATGTTCACACTGCCGGGTTTGTGAATGTGACCCCTTGACGGCTACGAAAAATAATTGTTACAACGTTGAACGATGCCATTTCTGAAAGCTAGTTTATTTATCTGTGCTGCACCTGAATCTCAGGAATAAAAACGTGTCTAGGCCTAATAAAAAAGTAAAACTGCGGAGCGCAACCTGTATAAATAAAACCTGGCGGCACGCGGGGGATAGCACTAATCAACGAGAACAAATTAAATGCTACTTTCCGGAAGTCAGAATATTAAGAGATGTGCTTAATACGTAGCGCGCTATGAGCTCAGCTAAATTACTGCCTTAAAATGACGGTATTTTTGATTCGACAGTGGGTGAAGATGGCCGCTTTCAGACAAACTTCGGCTGCATTGCTATGGCAGTTTTACCAGTTACACATTTTCCCATTTTGCTCGCAATATGCTCATTATTATTACATTTCTTTCTTCTTTAAAAGGACTTGTACTGTTTGCCTACGGTTATGAATTATCCCGGCAAAACACGAGGGCCACGGTTTCTGCTTTGCAACGATTCAAACTTAGGCTCCCACTTTTTGTTTTCATCTTCTCCGTGATTATTACCCTAAAGAACGGTGCCGACGACTGCAAAAACATAGAAAATATTTAAAATAATAAAATCTAATACAGAAAGGTGAGAAAAATTATTTAAAAATATAAAAACTAATACAAGAAGGTGAGAAAAACTATTTTAAATAATAAAAACTAATAAAAAAGGCGAGAAAAAAAATATCAGAAATAATAAAAACTAACACAAGTAGGCAAGAAAAAAATATTTAAAGTAATAAAAACTAATAAAACAGGTAAAAGAATGTTTAAAATTTAAAGAGTGTTTCCGGGATTCGAACCAACGTCTGCACGCTCTGCAAGATAGCGCCTAAGAAAACTAAGCTAAAGTCGCCCGGCTATCCCGGAATGTTTTCTGGAAGAATACATGTCTGCTGAATTCGTTTCGAACCGTTGTACACTTAGTTTCTTATTTAATATTTTGCTACGTGTTCAGGACTTATTCATAATATTATGGTAATAATGACGTCTGCAAAAATGTATTATTGCTGTGTCTTTTATGGGTTTTATAATGCGGTTTGCTTATCCTTTTATTTGAAACGTTTTGAAGATACGAAAACATTTTCATCGAATCAACAGCCTATGTTTCGCACGGTTTGCCGAACGTATCGGCCGTGTGCGTTTGAATGCCTACGTTCACGACCGGCTAACGGTTAAATTTCCCGATTAGTCGTGATGCGTTGAGTTTGCCTAAGTTTCAAACGTGTCCGAAAAAGGCGGAAGCGACTGTGAGAAAAATATGGATGAAATACACTACTCGTGTATTTCATCCTTAGGAAAAACGTCAATAATAACTTCGTCAAATCGGCTCAACAGCCAAGATCATGGCACGGGAACCGAAGTAAGTTCGTTTCTTTGTTCGTTAGGGCTAGCTTATTTCCTGCGTTCAGAAAGATTGTTATTGTCTGTAGATCGCTTGTTTTTACCAGTATTATTAATTGTGCGCGAATGGTGTTATGCGAGGCTGTTTTTCTTCTTTTTTTCCCCGATGCAGAGACTACTCGCTCAAGGTTCATCAGTAGCGGCGGAACTCTTTGGGAGACGGGAGGTGCGGTGGTGGGGGTCAAAGCGGACGGGGGAGGATTGCCTCCCCAAAGGCCTTCCTCTGCCGTATTGTTTACTGGTAAACTAGAATGTCTGAAAGCGCGCGGTGCGGTGCCCCTCCATCGCCGACGCCATTGCATGCGGAGAGCTGGACCCGACAAAAAGGAGCGATTGATTGATCGAGCAAGCCCGTAGCTTCCACCGCCCAGTCGTCTCCAAACAATTTCATTTTCGCGATTCGTAATCAGAAAAGAATTGCCAAAAATTGGTGCCGTAATGAATTCACCCCATGGTTATTGATGCATAGCATACCACTTCCGATCGCAAAAATTTGTGCCAGCGAAATAATTTTTGACGCCAGCACTTATCCCTCGCGAAATGTCGAGCTCTAAATATCATTTGCTGTACACGTGTTTTGTATGATCCAACGCACGTGCAACGAATTTCACAGCTGCAGAAACACTCGGGCTGCTTTAAATGATGAAGCATTTATTCTTTTCTTACTGCTGTTTTTAGAGGCTATCAAGTATTATTTACAAGCTTCTAGGGAAATTTACAAGCATGTCCTGAATTAAGGTAGTGTCTCGCCAGTTTTTGGTATCTATATTTTTTTCAATGTAAGTATATAGTGTTAGACATAACTCACCAAATCCCTGTTTTTTCGTTTGGTATTGCCTTTAGCGAATGGTGCAAGTTGTAATTGTTTTTAGTTGTTGCATGATTGTAGTAAGGGGGTGAGCTTGTACTAATGGAACATCTTGAAAAATAGTTCGCAAAAAAATCAAGGAGACAGGGAAAGTAACACATAGACCTCATGCAAGCGCAGACTGAACTCGCATAAATCAGAGTAGGGAGAAATATAAATGCGGAAGGGCTCGAGCACAGGCCCAAGTGGAACGCGCTGATTTACCTGTTAGCAAGAGCCGATTAAGAAACAAAAAAAAAATAAAAAAAAATAAACAAACATAATTTTTATGTTAGTGAAGGTAACAGGTAGATGGCTAGTACATGAAGAGAGCTCAATCTCTCTCTAAAATCTACGATGGATTGTCACATACCTATGCACTGTTTACACTACTCGGGTATTTCATCCTTAGGAAAAACGTCAATAATTAGCAGATACTATAAAAACATAGAAGATAATTATTTTAGGCCTTTCTTATTCGTTGTATGGTGCAACCAATGGTGTCCGCACATCCGTCGGTTACCTGAGCTGCCGAGGAAATTGTTTTTTCAGTATTATGCATATGGGTGAACTAGCATGGCCCACTTGGACCTGTTCGAACATTTGTTAAAGCTCCTAACGCATTCTTTTTTTTTCTTTTCGAATGTATGTGTGTTGGGAGTCTGCACTGGTATGTAGTGTATGTATTCCTAGCCTTTATTCCTAGTTTTTTGAGTACTATTTTTCAAGATGTTCAATCAGAATGAACTTACCACTTTACTACATGAAAAGGCTGTTGCTAGTTCTAGAGTGTCTGTAAAACAATCTACCTGACATCTTTGCCTCACATCCCGGTTCCTGAAGCTCACATTCTCCGAGTACAGCCTTTCTGATTATTCTCATTCTCTAATTTTCTTTTGTGTACAGTCAATCAAGTTGCGAATGTACACCAGTCTGCGTCCTACGTGTTCCTGTATTTTTGTCCTTGTCTTTTTGTGCACTTTTTCAAGTTGGTCCATGATATTTTTTATCATATATTCTAATCTGTGTTTTCATCTTTGTACTTACTGCAGCCTTTCCCAATTAGATGTTGGCATTCACTTTCGCCATCCTGATGTGAGTGACCTGAGACGACACAAAATGACAGTCTCCCCTGTTGAAGTCCTGGCTTCGTGAAAGACTGCCAAGGCTGTTCATGGTAAGGTTAGCAATATAATAGCAATTTATTGCTGCTAGGATTGTTTTTGACACAGACTGCATTTATGGGCTGGCCTTTAGCAATTCTGTTGCCACTCACGTGGAATGAAAGCCTTTAGGGAAACTGCGCATTTCATTCGTAAGCGGAATGCTGAGTTTACAACAGAAGTGCATTGCGTTGCCTTGCGTTGGGGTCGGTGGCCGACTGGGCAAGCGCGCACCATTTGGAGCACATGGAACGAAAGCTTGCGCTGCAGAACCCTGGGATCCTGGGTTCAGTCCGAACCCCTGCCCATTTCGATCTAGAAAGCATCGTACTGGCATCCGTATCACTACTGCGTGGTGCAGGTTGTAGATTCCAGGCTAGCAGTCGTACTGCACTGGCTAAATTGCTCACCTACAGCAAGCAACTCATCGCAACTATGAAATGGCTCACCAACTGCACGCTGTAAAAATATCCACAGAACCCCAACAGAAGCGCGTCACTAATTGCATCCAGTATTGCTGTGTGTTGTATCGGTATTTTGTATTTGTTTATTTAGTGTTCCCAATAATGGTTGAAGCCTTCCCATTGGTGCGCTTGTTAGTAGCAACACACAAACACAAACAAACGGCGAGAGTGGTGAACACCACCACTTTTACCGCTCGCCGCCGTGCCCATTGGTTTTCGGAGAAGTTTGCTGTGTTAGTCCTTGTGGTATTTGGTGATATATCGCACATGGACACAACCAGGGCACTGTACCTACAACTCAACACTTGCAAGACTTGTGTGAATACACCCTGTAGGTGCTCGCACCTTCAGAGTCATGTTAATGTTGCAGAAATGATAGAATGGATGCTTGGGCGAGTTGATGAACCATATTCTATGGTGACAGCGCAGAAAAACATTCGCACACCAGATACTCAGGAAGACAAGCAGACGCGCTGAACTTACAACTCTCGTATATTCGACTACTTCGTTCTTCTCTTCAACGTCTAGATTGACTTTTCAGAGTGTGATAAGGAGAATAGCACAAAATACAAGGAAAGAAGCAAAGAACAGAAAAAAAAGAAACTGAGGAAAAACGAAGATAGGAAGCCCTTACAAGTCATCGCTCTCCCTCACTGCTATCCTTAATATAGAAATTGGAACTTTTTGGTCGAAAACACAATAGAAGGACTACTTACACACTTGCTCTTCAGATGCTCTATTCTTTGCGCTTCCATTATTTCTCTTGGCAATGGGTCTCGATTCTTAACTATTACGGAACAATTTTAAAAGTGTGCTACACATCCACACTCCGGACAGTGGGTTCCCAAACGTCTAGCGGTGACTCGGTGGGTGTTATAAAAATGCTCCTTAAACGATCATTAAAACACCTGCCGGTCTGGCTTACATAAGTAGTGTGGTAAGAAGTATGTAGTCCAGACTGGCAGGTGTTTGAATAAACGTTTAAGAGAGCATATTTATAATAACCACCGAGTCGTCGCTGAACATTTGGGAATCTGCTGTCAAGATTGTGGCTGCGTAGCACATTTCGAAGATTGTTCCGTAAGAGGTAGGATTTGAGACCCATTGACAAGAGAAATAATGAAAGCGCAAAGAATAGAGCATCCGATGACAAGTGTTTATGTGGTCCTTCTATAGCGCTGGCGACCAAAGAGCTCTAGTTTCTAACTAAACGATAGCGGTGAGGGAGAAGGATGAATTGTAAAGGTTTTCTTTTTTCGTTTTTTACTTTTTTCTTGTCTTGTCTTGTCTTTCGCTTCTTTTCTTGTATTTTGTGCTATTTGTTCTGCTTATCACGTTCAGGAAGGTCAATCCAGACGTTGAAGAGAGGAATGAAGAAGTCGAATACACAAGAGCTATAAGTTTAGTGCGTGTGCCTGTCCACCTAGATGCCGGGATCGAGTCGTTGATTTCCGAAGCAGAAGCAGAATTTACGGAAGTGATAGATAATTCAGAAAAGATCGTCACGTGCTTAGCGAAGTTCAAAAGGAAAGTGAAGAGCCCGGAGGACAGCCAACAAACACGAGGGGAATCGAACGATGATTGAGAAGCAAGAAAAGGGACAGCAAAAATCAAGCATCCTAGATTAGAGCTCATTAAGTTCAACAGACACCGAAGAAATTGGCAGTCCTTCTAGAAGACATTGCAAGATGCGATCCATGAAAATCCGGACCTATCATCGTCAAAACATTTAAGCTACTTGAGGTCAGTCCTGATTGGGGATGAAGCCGCCGCCATGGCAGGACTGCTCCGAAACGCTCAATGCTTCGCCCACGTCATCGCGCTCCTGCAGCAGCGGTTCAGGAACCAGGCGGCGCTGATCCAGGACCACATGACAGGGCTCGTGGACATCAATCAGGTGCCGTCATCGCGCAGCGTCAGAGCTCTGTGGCGAGTCTGCGACAGCTCCCACACTCACATCCGGGGCCTTCGGGCGTTGGGTGCGATGGATCAGTGCAACTGTGCCATGCTCTACCAGGTTCTGCTTCGGGAGCTTCCGGTCGACACAAGGCGGGAGTTCCAGCGCAAGATGTCTTCGGGGAATGCCAAATATGCCCCCACCGGGAGAATATCAGCAACCGACATCGGCTCCGACTCAGGAACGGAGCCGGGACCCGTTAAAGAAGTGCGCGCTCTGTTGAACTTTCTTAAGATCAAGGTGGAGAGCCGGGGAAAAGCATTCAAGGAACAACCCGCAGATGCCGGCGGTAAGCCTTCACGTTGTTTCCCTATGCATGAACTGCCGAAGAGGCGCCTAAACTACGCCAAGACTCCGAACGCTACAGCTACGGCCTTGCATGGCAGGAAGGACAGCATGGAATGTTTCCTTTGCAAATCAAAGGCGCACAGCACACCAGACTGTAACGCAAAGATTGTACTCAAGAAAAAAAAGCGCAGGCTGCCGGCCGACAGAGGTGCTTCCGTTACACAAAGCCGAACCAGATGGCAAGAATTTGTCGCGGCACGCTCTGGCGTGACAGGTGTCAAGGGAGGCGTGTATCCCCTATGTGTGGTCAAGATTACGTGCCAGGACGGTCTGCCGGCGGATCGGATCAAACGCGGAAGAAAGACAAGACATCACTCAAACTGCATGTGAGCGAGAAGAGCAACAAACCGGCTGTCTTTCTGCAAACGGTTACCGCGTGGGTGAAAAGCAAGAGCAGAAGGAAGTTGGCCCGCATTCTCTTCGGCAGCGGTAGTCAGCGCTCCTTCATTACAGAGGAGCTGTCTATGGGTATTGGTTGCAGGTTCTCGGGATAGAGGTTCTGATCGTTGGAGTGTTCGGTGGCATGACTAGCGAACAAACGTACCGTAGAGTACAAGTAGTTTTAAGTAATCATCTAGCCACCCAGATATACGAGATAGACGCCCTCGAGATGCTTTCTATCTGCGAACAAGAACGTCCAAGCCCGGATGAAGACATCCTTGTGAATATGGAAGCGCTCGGACTAACGGTGGGCGACGACCTGGACGGACTCGAGTGCAACAGAGTAGGGATCTCCGTGGGATCGAATCACTACTGGCGATGCGTTACGGGAAGTGTCCTTCGACTGAGCGAGAACATGACGGCAGTGGAGACTGCCTTTGGTTGGGCAGTGGATGGACGCTCCCAGGCGACTTCAGCTGTTGTCAACTGTTCTCAAGTGATTTTCTTCAGAGCTGTCGTGAGCAAGCAGGAAAACACAGCTGTCCTGAAAGCTCTTGGGTGCTTAAAAGTATGAGAGTCGTGGAGGCAGAGGTCCAGGATCATTTCAATAGCAACATCTTGCAGCGCTTTGAAAGAAGCATTAGCAAATCCGTTCGAAGATACGAAGTGAGCGTGCTTTTAAAACCTGGTGTAAAGCTAGATTGCAATCAAGAGGTGGCTTGGAAGGGACACGAAAGCCAGCGAAAGCGACTAAGAAAGAATCCAGAGCTCATGCAGAGATATGATCAGGCAGTGAATGCGTGTACTACATGTCTCACCAGGCTGCTCTGCTAGAGGGCAGCATTACGACGAAGATGAGAATCGTTTTCGTAGCCGCTTAACACGGACGGCAACCTGAAGAGCGGTCCGAACCTGAACCCAGACCTTGTTAGTCTGCTTCGCAGCTTCAGGCAACACCCAGTTACACTGGTTGCGGACTTTGAAAAGGTCAGCCTTCAGATCGGAGTAATCCCGGATGATCACATTTCTCTGTGTTTCTTCTTGTATAAAGAACCACCTCAAACGAACGAGAAAACTCCAGAGGTGGAAGTCTGGCTTATGACGAGGGTCATTTGCGGAGCCACGTCTAGCCTCTTTCTGTTGGCCTCAAACCTGCGACATCATTTCAAAGAAATAGAGGGCGTATTTCCCAAGACAGCAGAGCAACAGGGTAGATCGGTCCAAGTTTACGACTTCTTTACGGGCACGGAAAGTGAAGAGGATGTCCGGGCATTTTGCAACGAGGAAATTGAGATATTGGGAGTAACTGGGATGAAGCTCATAAGTGGGGCTCCAATAGAGCAGCCCTCACAAAAATGCTTGAAAACAAGGGTCCCGATTAGAGACCATTAAGAGAACAGGCGAGTGTGTAGGAGGTACTCGGTCTGACGTGGAAGCAGAATGAAGACAGCCTTTCCTCCTTGGCACAAGACGTGATTGAATTTGCCCGCCATCGAACAAACATCAAGCGTTTCGTACTCCAGACGACGGCACGCCTGAATGAGCCGCTTGGTTTCCACTCCCCCTTCATGGTGCGAGCCAAGATCTTGTTTCAGAACATCTGAAAGCTGAGCCTGCGCTGTTACGATACACTGTCGGAAGAATTTATGAGTGGCTGGAATAACTGGCTCAACGAGCTCACCACACTTCGGCAGATTAACGTGCCCAGATTCTACGACAGCGAAGTGAAGGGTGTTCCGTCTTGCTGCGACGTGGTGTTCATAGCGGGCGTAGTCCTTGTTGGCTTGGGCGGTAGAGGAAAGAATTCCGGGGGCAGGCCTTGGATACGGCGACTGGTGCGAATTTGAGGATCGTCAACGGGATAAGCTTTCAGAGACTTGAAAAAAAATCAATCCCGACAGATCTTCTGAGGGGTACGTTTTACGGGCAAAGAAGGCGGTACCCTGCACCTCCACCAAAATTTCACGAATGAAAATTGATAAGGCGACGAATGATTGGCAGAAACAATGCGCTTAAGGGGACGAACTTATGCCCGTTACTGATATAGTAATAAAATAGATTAGGCGTCGATGGCGGCGTAACAGCAGGATCGAGCGCTGGGGCGAGACTGACTCCGGCTCGCCCCAAAGGGGAAACGTTAGCCGAGCGATGTTATGCTTCGTTTGCACTTGCGGATCCGCTACCGAATCCGCCCAGCTTTTGCTGCTGGGACGAAACGCTGGGCGGAAAACGTGACGGCGAGCCGTAAAGGTCCAGGACCTATTTCTGCCGCCGAACGAGGGGTTTCACTGACCGGAATTGACATCCCACCGCAGCGTGATGCTGCCTACGTCACAAGTACGCTTTCTTCCTGTTTGTTTTTGGCAGTGGTGTCGACGGCATCGAAGACATCCAGCGTCGGTGCCATGCCGAAGCGTCGCTAAGATACGAGCGAAGACGAGGAAGGAGGCAGCTTGCTTGATTCGTCCTTTCGCGGTCTAGTAAGCATGGGCGAACCCACCACCGACGACGGCGACGCTGCTTTTTCGGCGGTCGCTGCTCCTCTTCCACCATCGTAAGCAGGGAACACAAGAGAAGAATCACCGCAATCTCCCCTTCTTCGTCCACGTAATCATTTTTAATATTCGGGCTGTTTTTTTCTGTTTTTTTTTTCTTTGGGATGCAGGATAAACGTGAAGATCAGGCCTACTTGTCGAGTCAAAAACAGCGAGACCGGGGAGCAGCAACGCTTGGGAGAGGCAGCCGAGCTGGCAGCTCTCGCGTCTTCTCGTCACATTTAACGGGATTTTCCGAAAACAGCTGCTGCAACCTGAGCCATCACATCTATTCTAAGCACATCCCGACGAGTGGGATGCATTTACAATAGATGTAAACACATCCCGCTCGTTGCCACTGCCGCCGGGAGCCAAACCGCTACCGCGGTAGCGGATTTTTTCTCAGGTGTAAACATATCATAAGTCTGGCCGATGGTGTGGGCTGAGACGAGGATTCTGCGGCCGATCTCTATGTTGTCCATTGGCACTTCGTTTGTGAGTCTCTGGGCCCCAAGTATGACTCCCTTGACCTGACCTGCGAGGGTGGCTATGTAAGTCTGGATACACTGAAGGGTGCCTTGTATGGTGAGTTGCGAGATCTTTTTAATTAGCTGGGGGGCTGGAGGCATCTACCGCAATATTAAGTCTGCTGTTCAGCTGTGTACGAGGCTTGATTTGGCTCTCTTCGCGGCTGACTCCTGCGGCAGCGAGGACGGCCTTCTGATTTGTTCACACTTGCGGATTTGCAGGCGAATCAGCCGGGATGTTCATGCCGGGAGGGGAATTCCTTCATCGGCGACGAAATATTTGATCGCGAGAGCAATCGGCCTGAGGCCTATTATCCCCCCGCAAAAAAAGTTTCCACGCCGTTGCAGCCAATCGGAGCGCACGGAGGAAATGGCGCTTGCCAGCGTCACACCCTGTCCGAGTCGCCTGAATTCTCGGGGTTGCCGCCGGAGTTGTCGGAGTTCCCAAATTGTCCAAAAGGCGCTGTCTCCTCTGGTATTGTTGTGCCAGCAGAAATGCTGATCGAGGCTAAATTATTCAACCCTGTTCGACAAGGGGCACCTGAGCAACAAAGTCAGTGCCCACAATGGAGATCTGTAGAATAAAATTGGCTTTAAGGCACGGTCACAGTAGCCGCAAACGTTGTCTCCTTTTACTCGTAAATTTATTACTGCCTTCTCGTGTCGCCAAGATGATGTTGCCCATTTTCTTGACACTGCGGGTTAGAATTAACTAAAAGAGAAAGTCTGCGAGAGCATTTTTTGAACACCACTCGAGCCAGGGGCAGTCTGGTCTATTATCCGCGAGAGACCGGAACCGCGCGAACGCGACGGGTGGCAACAAATGTAAACGGCGCCGGCACCACCTTTTCCGGCCAGACGAGTAAGTTTTTCGCAAGTGTGAACGCGGCCTTACGTAGGGGACACATGAGCCATGCAAACGGGCGCTGCGCAGCAGTATCACAAGCAACCGATGCTGGCGTCCCCAAGTCAATTCGGCGGGGCGGCGCGTCGCTCGGATCTGGTCGATACAGAAAAGCCGCGCGTGCGCCTGTTGTGCGCCTGAGGGGAATCGGTGGCCGAGTCATTCTGTTTCCGGCTGCCTATAGACCTTTTCCGCAAGGGCGCCGCCATCTTGAATTGTCGTCACTTCCAGTATGGGCGAAAACATTGTTTTGCCGTTGCCACGCCAATAGAAGGCATTTAGGACATAAAGGTAACCGTCACAGATTCTCGTTTTGCCTCCACTTTATTTTTTTACCATTTGCAGGTTGAAACGTTCTGATATTTTTTCGTCGCCCATACCGGATATGCCTTCTTAGCGGTCGGGGGCGAGAGTAAGCAAAAAAGGTCTATATGTGCGGATGCAGAGTGGGCTCCGTGCGAGCAGCGATAGCGGCCGTTGAGGGACACAGTGACTCGGCTTCTTCTGTATCTAAGGAATATCAGATCGTTGTGCACCGCTGCCCACCGGCGAGGCGATAAAGAGTGCAGTTATTCTCCACTGCGTCATTTCCGGTAGACCCAACAGGATTCACGGTTTTCGGAAGCCGTTCAAAGACATCGACATGATCCGGGAGGTGGCCGGAATCGGGGCATACCGGTAGTCGCATGTCAGGCTCCTCGATATGGGGTCGGACGATCCGAAGAAGCTGCTCGACGCTGGGCAGCTCCTCGTCAAGGAGAAGACTGGCCTCGTCGTGGATCTGAAAAGGTAGGAATTCCGGGTAAAGTTGCATTGGGTGGCGTACGACGTGACCAACGACACGATACGACGAGCCTTCGGGGAGTACGGCGAAGTAAAGGAGGTGACGCGAGAGAAGAGGAGGGTCGCCGACTTCGAAGACGTGGAGTCTATGACTCGGCTCATCCGGCTGGTGCTGCGTGAGGGCGTCACGCTTGACCGTCTTCCACACCAGCTGCGCCTCGGCAGCGGCGCGGTTCTGGTGGTTATTCCCGGCCGGGCTCCGATGTGACTATGGTGCCACACCAAAGGGCATATTCGGCGAGACTGCCGGGTACCCAAGTGCTTCGAGTGCCGCGCATTATGGCATGTGCCGGCCGACTGCACACGTTCGTACGCGGGTGCCGGTTAAGCGGGGCACGGACGGGGACCACAGCGAACTCGTCATGCACAAGGACGAGGCGGAGGGCGCAGCCGCGCCTGAAGCGTCCCAACCTAAGCCGGGCGAGGCGAAAGAAGGGACCGACACCGCCGCCGCTGAGACGGGCGGTGCTGACCTGCAGCCGGTAGTGGTGACTCCGGGGCCGGAGGGTCGATAGTCGACCGCGCCGGAATCAGTCATCCCGCAGGGGGCACCTGTGAAAGCAGGTGTTTGGTGAGTGGCGTCACCACAGACCCCGAGCCATGCGGGTTCGCCCGCCCACGTATGGCTGTGCGTGGCTTTGCCGTGTCCGAGGAAAAGATAACCTGGTGGTTGGATCGAGCTCGGGGTAGGTTTGGACCCTTCGGGGCCCCCCGGGTAAGGCAATACACCACTTCGGCCCCTGCTTCTCGTAGACGGGAGTCCTCGTAAGGTCCGGCGAGGATGATTCAGTCTAGACGCCTTTTCTTCTACTATCCCCTCCGATCTTTCACTTTTACCTGTCCTGTTTCTTTCATTTCTTTCTCATTTCTTTTGCTCATTTTTATTCCTTCTTTGGAGGCAAGTGCTAACCATAAGTGGCAAAGGATACTCTCGTCTAAACCACACTTAGTTATAGCGTCTTGGTAGCACTGGCAGAGCAGCATTCTCAGACAAACCCGTACTGTTATCAGGTGTTGCCTGTCCCCTTGTTGGACTTTGTGGTGGGTGGTGCGCCACAGGTGCCGAAGTTTTTTTTGCCTTTTTATGGCTGCCCCTCCTAAACCAATACCCGGTTCGTGGCGACTAGGCAAGCGCCTGCGCCCCGAACGTCTTGTCATAGCTAAAGAGTCTAAATCAGACATGTTTACGAAGTTCTTCGTACTTCATTCAGAAAATGATCAGCGTTCAATGTCCAATCTCTCGCCTTTTGCTGTTGCAAAAGTCCTTGACTCGTGCCTTGGAGACGATTATAATGCGATAAAACTGTATTCCGGAGATATGCTTGTGGAAGTAAACTCGAAGAAACAAATCATTGCTTTGCTCACCTTGAACACCTTTGGAGATGTAATAGTCACAGTGTCTCCTCACCGCACCCTAAACACCGTACGTGGGGTCATCTCTGAGGACGACCTCCTGCACAGCAGCGAAGAAAAGATCCTTGAAGGTCTCCGCTCTTCTGGAGTAGTTGTCGCAACGAGGATCATGTTCCGTAAAGATGGATCAGAAACTCCCACTAACATCTCATAGCCACCTTTGAGCGTCATTGTCTCCCTGCTTCTGTAAAGGCTGGCCACATAAACTGTCGCGTCCGGCCGTATATCCCAAACCCCCAAAGGTGCTGTAGGTGCCAGTGGTTTGGGCACGGCTCGCGCAGCTGCCGTGGAAGAGAACATGCGCAAAATGTGGGAACACGGAGCATATAGCTGATGTGTGCGAAAGCTCACCGTGTTGTGCAAACTGTAAAGGACCCCATCCAGCCTACTCACGTGCATGTCCTCTGTGGAAGCAGGAGAAAGAGATCTTGACTATCAAAACAAAAGAAAACGTCAGCTACCCAAAGGCCAATAAACGCTACTCATTTCAATCATTGGGCTCCTATGCTGATGCCGTGTGCCGGGGGCCTGCACGGCCAACAGCTACAACGGGAACACAGAGGTCCTTGGACGGCTTGTGTGACCCTTTTTTATCCCCCTCAACCTCAGCGGGGGCGGTGCTAGCAGCTCCGCCCTCGAACCGAAAGGTGGATGCCGGTCCGTCGGGATCCACTAAAAACCAAGCAAAGGGGACTGTTTCTTGTGCACCCCCTGCACCCCAGCCACCTAAAGGCCGTGGTCTCTCTCGTGCCTCTGGTGGCTCCCGTATACCTGGCCAGCCGCCTGGGCTGGAGAACCTTGAGGGTGCTCCAGCAGCGGCTTCAGATGAACCGATGTAGGAGAGCGGGCCCCAGTCCCAGGAGGACAGGCCCCACTCTAGTTTAGAGTCATTACCCTCGACCACCTGTGATACTACAGGTAGGCCGAAAGATACGTCCAAAAAGCAAAATGCACCTCAAATTAAAATTGACTATAAAGTTTAGCTAGGCAGTTTCTGAAAAATATTACCTTACGTATGATGCAAGAAGTCCTGCTCGAATGGAATTGTCGAGTATTGTTACATAACTATGATGATGTGTACTATTTTTTAGACCATCATCACCCATTAATATTTTGTCTTCAAGAAACCCATTTAAATCACAACCATTCAGGATTTTTAGGGCACTTTCATGTTCTTCGAAAAGACCGGCTACCTTCTTCACACACCTCAGGTGGGATAGCAATAATAGTTCAGCTTATGCGGGGTACCTCTAAATGCTACGTTGGAGGCTGTGGCAGTTTGTGTTTTGTCTGACCGCTCGATGACAGTTTGCTCCATTTACATGCCTCCTAATTATCCTCTAACTCGGGACGAACTTCAGTGTCTGTATGACCAACTCCCACGATTAGTCTTAATCCTTGGAGATTTTAATGCTCATAACCCTATATGGGGTAGAGGAAGATGTGATAGGCGAGGATCAATGATTGAACGATTTATTTCTTCTACGGGATTATGCTTGTTCAACAACTCGCAGGCTACATATTTTAGTGCTCCAACCTGCTAATTCACCTCCATAGACCTGTCGCTTTGTGACCCAACATTGTTCTCTCTCTTCTCATGGGGGGTCAATCCTAACCCATATGGAAGTGACCATTTTCCCATAATTTCAAATTGCATTGGGCGACCGGCTACACTTCCAATTCGAACTCCCCTTTGGAAGTTTGACGAAGCGAACTGGTCAGTTTTTAAACAAGCATCCCTTTTAGCGTGTACATCTCTCCATGAGCTCTCCATTGATCGCATAACTGAGCATATCACCAAGCATATTTTAGAAGCATCAATCATGGCCATACCCATGACATCAACACATCTTCCCAAGAAACCGAAACCATGGTGGAATAACGACTGCCGCATAGCAAAAAAGAAACAGAACAAAGCTTGGGGAATTTTCCGCCGATACCCTACACAAACTAATCTCATCACCTTTAGGATAATGAAATCTCGCGCTCGGTCTATTCGCATGAAGTCTAAGCGAGATAGCTTCAAGGGATACACATCTTTGATAAACTGCAGTGTTTCGTGCAAAGAGGTATGTGACCGCGTTCATTAGATCAATAGCTGCTACCGTCCATATTCTATCCCTCTTTTGACTAGACATGGAATCTGCATCAAAATTATTGAGGAGCAAGCTAATCTTCTTGGAGAGCATTTTGAGTATGTCTCAAGCTCTGATCATTATACGCCAGCTTTCATTCGGTATAAACTCCATGCCGAGAAAATATCTATAAGTACCTCAGGAGGTAATCAAGAACTTTATAATGTACCATTTACACTACATGAACTTGAGGCAGTACTGCATAGTCCCAAGCAGACTGTCCCTGGCCCTGATTGTATTCACTACACTATGCTATCCCACCTACGTTTCTCAACGCTTGAACTCATTTTGTACTTATTCAACCGTGTTTGGTCGGAGGGTCATTTCCCGTCGTCTTGGAAGGTGACCACTGTCATTCCTTTGCTTAAGCCAGGCAAGCATGCTTCCTGTGCTTCCAATTACAGACCGATAGCACTAACGAGTTGTCTCTCAAAAACACTGGAGAGAATGATAAACAAAAGACTTGTGTATTACCTAAAAAAAGCAACCTTCTAGACAAATATCAGTGCGGTTAACGAGAAAAGAGTCAAAGTACAGGCTAGCTGGTGAAAGTCAACCATTTCGTCGTTTACCCTGAGACTGGGTGTTTTTTTTGAAGAGCAGAAGTAACAGAAAAAACAGACAGTGCGGCTTCCGTTCGTTTTGATCCACGTTCGACAACCTGGTTTGATTTGAGACCACTGTGCGGGAGGCATTGGTAAATAAGCAACGCTCTTTCTGTCTTTTTTTGATTTAGAGAAGGCATAAGATACGGCCTGGCGTTTTGGAATTTCGCAGGATTTGTTTGGTCTTGGTGTCCGAGGTAGAATGCTAGGTGCTATTCAAAGTTACTTGCAATGTCGCACTTTTCATGTAAGATTGGGAACAACCCTTTCCAGGAAGTTTTTTTCAAGAAAATGGAGTTCCCCAGGGAGGTGTCCGTAGCGTAACCCTTTTCATTGTAAAGATGAATTCTATTGCCCGTGCTATACGTCCTTCCGTGCAATATTCTATGTATGTAGATGATAATCAAATTTCTGTCTCGTCCTGTAATCCTTCAATATGTTAACGTCGAGTCCAACTGGCAAATAACAAGTTACGAAAATGGGCTGACACAAACGGTTTTAAATTTTCGCCAGAAAAACCTGCCAGTGTGTGTTTTTCTCGCCGGCGTGGAGTTCTGCAAGAGCCTTCTTTACAAATGTATGGAATACCAATAGCGATAAAAAGTGAACATAAGTTTCTGGGACTCGTATTTGATTCGAAATAGACTTGTTCCACATATTAGGAACTTAAAATTTAAATGTCTCAAATCGCTGAATATACTTAAGGTTCTATCACATGTATCATGGGGCTCCGATAGACCATGTCTGTTAGGCATATACAGGGCGGTTATTCGCTCCAGGCTTGATTATGGGAGCATTGTGTATGGCTGTGCCCGAGCATCAGTCCTAAAGATGTTGCACCCCATTCACCACCAGGGACTGCGATTGGCTACTGGAGCATTTCGCACCTCTCCGGTACTTAGTCTGTATGAAGAAGCTAATAGCCATCCCTTGAAAGTAGGAGGTTTGCTCGGAGGTTTATGTATTCTATTCGAGTTCGCTCTGTCCCTCAGCTCCCTACCCGCGATAACCTCGAAAACATCAGGTTCCAGAGAACGTTTGAAAATAAACCAACCGTTACTCCTCCTTTTGCAATTAGGAATATGAATTATGCTGCGTCTGTAGAACTAGATCCCAGGCCTCCAGTAGTTCAATGCTTAACCACTATAGCCCCGTGAGTTTATCATATCAATAATTGTGAACTTACACTGACTAAACATTCCAAAAAAAATACACCAAAGGAAGTCATTTGTTTCAGGTACAAAATAAATATGAACAGTACGTAGGTTTGCATACAGATGGGACTAAACAGACTCCGTGGTTGGCTGTGCTATGATAGGGCCACCCTTGAAGCAGATCAAGAGAATCCTAAATGTAGCCACCTACTGACAGCTGAGCTCTATGGCCTGCTTTTAGCTGTTGATTATGCAACGAAAAAAAAAAGGCTTCGCCACTTAATTGTTTACACAGATTTCTTGAGCTCTTTAAGAGCACTTACATGACTGAAGCGCATTAGAAATCCACTTGTTCTAGAATTACAAAATAAAGTTATCGCTGCCTCGTACAAGCATATTGAGATAATTTTCTGCTGGGTCCCAAGCCACGTCGGCATCCCAGGTAATGAGCAGGCCGATAGTGCTGGAACTTCTGCAAATGAGAGACAAATAGTCCTGCAAAAAATACCACACAAAGACTACCACATCCCTTTGAAGTGTTGCATTCGAACTAAGTGGCAACGCGAATGGAATAATGAAACACATAACAAACTGTATGCTGTTAAACCTTTTCTAAGTGAGTGGGGAGCGACGGGCATCGGGAACGCTTTTATGAGGTGGTATTGTGCCGGCTACGGATTGGTCATACCCGTCTCACCCATGGCCATCTCTTACCTGGAGAGGATGCTCCACAGTGTGAACGTTGCAACATTCCTCTATCAATATCACACATCCTACATGAGAGCCCGAAGTATGACCAAGATTGTTTCAAACATTTTTCGCAAATATATCAAGAACACACTCCTCTGCACTTAGTTATTTCACTTGGCGAACAGCCGCTGATTCCGCATGCTTGTGTGTTTAATTTTCTTAAGGACATCGGCCTTATACACCGACTATGATTTTAACTAGTAATCCGAACTCACCTTCATCCTGTATACACTTATACAATCTCATATACATAGTTTTATTACATCATCAGCTAGCTCTTTATACTTCCAAACCCTTGCTTATACAATAGTTCCACTCTTAGCGCATTTTGGCCTTAGTAGCCCTTGCGCCATGAAACCCCAATGAATCAATCAATCAATCAAGAATCAGTCATGACGGAGGTAAACGCCTCTGGAGTAAATGTTCCTGCGTGCGACGAGGTCAGCACCAATTCAGAGATGCAAGTCGAGGCGGCAGCGTTAAAGCGCCGCTGGGATGACCCCCATCCCGCATCGCGGGATGGGGGTCATCAGCTTAGTGAGCTTGAGAAGGAGTGGAAAGTTCCTGGTGGCAGAGGAAAGAAGATGCGCGTCGCCAGTCATGTGCGGTCGGCCTCACTTCCACGCGGTGACAAGACGGCGTCCGGAGCACCTGCGAGAACGGGACACTCTGCGCCACGTGAAACTGAAGGGGTAAGCACCGAGCGCTCCGTCTGAACAGCTACACCATGGTGCCTCTAGACCGGTTACTCCGAATCGCGACCTCTTATGTCCGAGGGCTGGCTGCCAGGAGGCGGCAGAACCAGCTGTACCGCCTTGTGACAGAAAAGGACTGGGATATAGTCGCTACTCAGAAAACAAAAGTTGAGAGCGAAGAACAGAAGGAGTGTTTGGTGTAACCTTTTATGACGCTTTATGACGCCTGTGTCAGTCACGCGGTTGGGACGTCGGCCGGATGTGTTCTTTTTGTTCGCCGGTGTTTAGGAGCTGTTATCCAGTCAGTGACGACATGCTAGTTGGGGAGACTTCTCGTGTGCAATTTTTTCTTCGAGGATTGAGAGTGGCTTATCATATCTGTAGAGGCGCCAACTAGGGTTCAGGAAAGGTGCATCTTTTTGGAAGTGTGCGGCAGTACTGTGATACTGAACGGGTCGTTTGTTTGCTGGGGAATTTTAATTGTGTGTGCTCTGCACGCGATAAAACAAGCTCTACTCAGTACCAAGTTTCGAGCACCGTGCTTTTAAGGGACATAATTAACGACTTCGACTTAGAGGACGTGAGAGAATGTGTGAGTGACGGGGTAGCGCTCAGTTTACCCATTATCGAGGGACCAGTCATTCCCGTAAAGACAAACCGTATGTGTCGCTAGAGTTAGTACCATTTTGTTTCGACTATACGGTGTGTCCTGTTTCTTTCGGCGACTAATGTGTGGTCAAGTTTTGTCTTGGTAAAAAATCAGGAAATCGGAAAGTATTCAGATGGGACTTAAGGAAACTAAATTTTAAGCTGCTAAATGATGACATTTTTAAAGATAATGTCAGGGCCGCGATAGAAGAATTAAGGGCTGGAAAAGCACGCGAGTATAAACTAAGCTGAGAACATTTTAAGCAGGAGATAAAAATGATGACATTAGAAATGACTACTGTCGAGACCGGTTATAACGAAGTCGGTTATAACGAAATTGCGGCTACAGCGAAGCGATTACGATTTCTCATTCCCTTTTGCACTCCGTTATAACCGAAGTCGGTTATAACGAAATAGCGGATATAGCGAAGGGATTTCCGATTGCCGTTGACTTCGTTAAAACCGGTCTCGAGAGCAGTTTAATTAAAAACGAAGAACGAGAAACTAAAAATTTGTTGCGTTTGAACTTGCAGATGCTAGTTAAAGAGGAATGCAGAAAGCTGAGTACATGTAAAGACTACATTTGCTCTGTGAAGGAAAAACTTGAGATTTTAAATAAAGAGCGTTATCTTGGCGCCCCGGTAAGGGCGAGAGCTGAACGGTTAACCATAGGGGAGCCGCCGACCAAACGAGCGCTGAGCATGGAAAAACGATACGCGCCCGTCGTAACGAGATAACGGAGGTCGAACGTGACGGTGCAGTCACGAGCGAAGAGACAGGAATTGAGCGGGCTTTTTTCGATTACTACAGTACCTAATTCGCGTCGACTAAAGTCGATGTGGATAGCTATAAACGTGACGTTTTGCCTTTAATGCCGCTGTTAGACAACGAAACAAAATAGGTTTTGGAAGCGGCCATCACTGTCAAGGACGATTTGTCTGTCATTCAAGCCCTAAACCAGGGGATGTCCCATGGATCACACGGGCTCAGCGCTGCATTTTATAAAGCTCTAAAGCATAAACTTTCAATAGTACTGGCCAATCTCTTCAATGAAACTTTCGAACTAGGCGTCCTACCTCCATCCTTTTTGTCGTCCCACACTATTTTAATCCCGAAAACTGAAGACATTGCCAAGCTGCGGCAGATAACTTCGTATAGACCTATCCGTCTAACTAATCTTGATTATAAAATACTTATGAAAATAATGGCCAGGAGGTTACAGACTGTAATTCCGAAAATAGATGGCCTCTCCAAACATGCGGGATTGAAGGCAAGACCATCTTCACAAATATCCACAAAGTACGGAGTGTGTTGGAGTGTTGCGACGGCCATGCATAGTTGTGTGGAAATGCTACAATTAGACCTGGAGAAAGCGTTTGATCGTGTGCCGCACGACGTGCAGAGGCCGGGGCGCGCGAAAACAGTGCAGAGGCTGGGGCGCGCGAGCGTCTTGAGACGCGGAGTCCCGCTTGGCTCGTACGCTGGCTTTGGCGGTGCTTTCTTTCCCCGTCTCGGCCAAAACGCTGTTTCTAGCAAGTCGGCCCTGGTTTGGAGCGCACGTTCGTTTAGTATACACTTGAATATTGGCGTCACTAAAACCTCACATGCAAAAAAAGTTTTCTGTCACCGGGAGCTGAACGTTTTTACTCTAGCGACGCTAAAATAGCTCACATTAGTCGTGTCACATCTTTCGAGGACACGACCACCACTAGGGGCTGTTTCGCGGCCTGTGGTTGGCCCCGAGATGCTCGCCTATTCAAACCAACGCATGGCCAAACTCTCTCAATAAACGGCTCTGTGCTACTCTGCTCCGAGGCAGCTATATAGTGCTCTAGCGTTGGCTGGCCCCGGCGCGCTCCAAAACGACCTGGCGAATTCGCTATTATTTGCGGAGCAAGAAAGCACCTGAATCGCAGCGGACGCGATGGGATGCGCATTTCATAGCATCTTCGATCAACTCGCACCGGTATCGCCCTAAAACCTGGACAGTGCACAGCGCTCCTCGGTCGTGAAGCACGAAGTCGGAGCAACATCGAATACAAACTGCGGCGCGGCGGTGCACCGCGGCGAGCTCCACCATGCGTCACCTCGCATTTTGTTCGTTGTTTCTTGCGTAGGTCTGCGCGCTGTGCCCGTCTGCTGTCAATCTCTCCTGTTTTTTTTACTCGCGAATTTGGCGGTCGCACACGAATGAACACCGTGGACGTGATTGTCGATGGGGTCACGAAGCAGGTGACAATTCCACAGGTATATGCCGCCCATCATTGGTGGTTCGAGAAAGAGAACCACCACATAATGGGCGTACCTCGGTGTCATCGAAACACCTCGCAAAGCTTTCCACGAAGTTCATACCTTTCGGGCGCTCCTTGCCTCCGCAGCAGTCGACGGTAATCGCGGCGATGGTAAGAAGATCATCGACTCGCTCCCAGAAGAGCTGAGAAATTAATCGAGTGCAGCTGCGAGGCGTGCTTGTCCTCGCAAGGTCACTACCTCGATGGACTGCGCGTCTGCTATTCCCGCCATCTCCTCAATGAGGCGCTGCCTCGATTCCCGCTCCTGGCCGCAATGCCTGATGGGACTGCACCCCGGAGCACCGTCGATTTTCTTGGTGCGCGTTGGGGCAACGAAAAGCTGCAACGGGAAGGTGCGCTCAGTTCATCGAGGACGTCCGGTGCGCACCGGTGCACTTGATCGGAGACGATAGGGTGAACCTCGCTGCCACGGTGCACACTGGTGCGGATGATCTAGGATACCATCAGTGTCGACAGCAGTGCCACCGCCGCATCCTGACCGGCTTATCCTTTTCTCGAGCACCGATTCTGACACCTAGACACCCTACCGAGTTGTCAGGCGGGCGCTAGAAGCCATATCAAAACCAAACAAGCGCTGAAAGAATTTGACGTTTTGGTGTGGCCGAGCGACTCCCGCAGCGCGAGTGCAGTGTACTAGAATACTTGGATACTGTTGGGACCGGAGCGGCTCGCCTGAGGCGCGTGGTATTGATCGCGACAGGTGTCAACACCGGCGTGTTACCCAGAAGGAGTTTAGTTTTTATATGCTTAGGTTTATATGTTTAACCAACGTTAATATGTTTAACCAACGTGCTCAACCCTTTCCCGTGGCAAGAAGGTGTGCGCGTGCACGGCTGAAGGCGTGAAATTATGAAGTTTTGGTTCCTCTTTAGTTGAGCCCACATAGGATTTCTGATACAGCTACGACCTGCCAGCGGTCGTACCGCGGAATCAATTACGCTATGGCAAGACCGTTGGAAACATGATGCTTCAATGTATTGGACGGTGCAAGCTACATTACTCTGCCCTCTCATAAACAATTGCGACTTTAAAGCAGGGGATTGCAAGTTGTTTCAGCGTAGAATTAGCTGCGACTTTCGGTTCGTCGGATGGTGAGTATTTTAAATGAAATGCCCATTTCCTTGGTTTCAAAAGGCCAAACATTAGATATTTGGCAGGAATATCTAAAACTCACAGGCAGTTTTCGTTTTTTTTTCTTTATTTTGTGGTGAAACGAGACGGTACACACTAAAGCCCGAGATTATTTTAGTATGTTTTAAGTACCCCAGGTTAACTTCTCTGTCTTCTTTTCTAACTCTTTTTCTTCTTGTCCTTAATCAGCTCGCTTCACTTGCCACTCATTTTTGGTTTTTTTATGCGACAAACCACCCAAGTGACTCAAGTGATTCTTATCATGTGTTTTAACATTGAACTTAAGTAAAAAAAATGAGACAACGTGGGCTGAACAAGTAATGCTTTATAAGATTCAAAGAGGCAAACAACCCTAGTAGCACCGAATGTTGCCACAATGTTACTGGAATGTGGTCCGCCAACGTTGTGTATACGTGGCTAATGTCCGCGAAATGTCATGTTGCTGGAACGTTATCTGAAAACATTCCCGTAACATCGTAGTAAACATTTGTGCTATGTTATGCCCTCAACATTTGTGCTATGTTATGCCCTCAACATTTGTGGTATGTTATGCCCTCAACATTAGTGGAACATAATTTATTAACATTGTTTATATATTTCCAATGACCACACAGCAAACATTTGTGGTATGTTTTGTCCTCAACATTCGTGTAACATTAACTTGGTGTCTCAAGTAGCAGCCAGGCTCTTTAAATCAACCGCGAAATTTGGTTTCTTAACCTATTGCGCTAGGAGATTTTGCAGCGTTGCCCACAGGCGGTGCATTTTTTTATTATAAAAATTGCAAAGAGCGAACTTACCTGAGGAAAAAGTAAAGAAAGAAAAAGGGTTAACTCCTTTGGAAATTCAGCGAAGGCACCAGTCTTCAAACAATAGGGCGCCCTATTTTTGAAGACCGTTGGCTTCGCTGCATTTCCATAGCAGTTAAGCCTTTTTCTTTCTTTATTTTTTCCTCAGTTAGTTCGCTCTTTGCAATTCTTATAGAAAAAATGCACCACCTGTGGGCAACGGTGCACAAAATCCTAGCGCGACAGGTTAAGAAACCGAATTTTGTGGTCGATTTAAAGAGACTGGCCACTATTTGAGACACCCAATATATTGCCAATTGACCACTACTTTTCTACATGAGCTACATTATAAAAAAATCAATTTACCCACAACAAGGACAGCTAAAAACGGACAAGCACATATACATAGCCGCAGTGTGCTAGCTTCGTTTCTATCTTTCCTCGTCTCGGGCAAATTAGTCGCAGACTAGCTCTCTCAGCGATTTCACCCCACCTTCGCCTGTGTGAAAGTCGTTGATCAAATAGCACTGCTGCTGAACCGCTCTAAGAAGTTATTCACTTCACTTGAGAAAACGTGAATACTCTTTTCTGTAATCTGCTTTCAATCATGTCGATCTATCCCAGTTTTATTTCGAGGTAATAGCTTTTATAAAAAGCTCCACTTTTTTTTAAAACTTTTTTCAGCCAATCAAAATGTTTAACTTTCAGATGTTTGTCACTCCAATGTTCTTGCACAAGAATTTTCTGAGCAGAGAAGTCACTAAAAAAGACATTTAGCCTAATTGTGAAGTAAACTTTGTGAGGGAAAAAAAATCTTTCTTACGTGACAGAGAAATAAAGAACTTCTGATGATCTTAAAGGACAAACATTGATTTTAATTCCCAAAATAATTAGCACTTATAACCAACAAAGGCTAGACACATTTAGCTAATGAATGGGTATATTGAAGATAAAATGTTTGTCCCAAGTTGCCTTAATACCCAAGTTGACACCTTAGTAACTGTTGAGCACAGCACTTGTTGACAACATGTCGGTTACCAGAAATGTAGCCTGTAATATATATGCCTCACGGAACTCCAAAGCCAAATTTAGCAGCTATACTCCGTTTCACCTTCAGTTGAAGCGCAGCATACACTACGAGCCATCCCAGTCAATTTAGCGTCAAGTCTGATGCGACTTTGAGCTCTGCCTCCCGTTCCACACAACTGGAAAGTCATGTGATACTCTTCCGGCGCTGGATCAGCTGGGATGGCCCATACCGTTCACTATGCTTTAACTTAAAGTGAAACGGAGCATAGTGGAGACAGCACTGTAACTATTCAGACTCAATATTTCGAAATTAATTAGTGTTGATTTTCATTTCTTTTATATTAAACTTTCACAACCCACAAAAGTAAAAGGTTTCATGGATTACCAGTATCCCCAACCATTGGGCAATTGATTTGCATGATAACTTCTACAATTTTTTCTCCAATTGCAAGATTTTGAATTATTTTGGAGTGGATTATCTACTCTCTACAGCAGAAGACTGACTAATAGAACATGCATATCACAAGATGCATCCCCCCCCCCCCCCCCCAGACAGTATAATTTCAGCAATATTTTCACTTTGTGACACAATTTAAAGCAGTCCTCCACTCTACTTTTCTCTCTCGCATCTGCTCGTGGCAAGCAGAGAAGGAAGCAGGGGTTGCTGGGAAAAGTATGCACATCCGTCTCCATCACTTTCTTCCAGCCAATAGGAAGTTACAAAAAGAAAGCTATCTCCTTGAAATAGCAACCACTTTTCAGGCAACCATGTAAAATCAGTCTTGCCAAAATGAGTCTTGCACCCTGAATAGTTATACTTTATTTTTTTTTCAAGGAAAATGCATTTTATGACATGGGTGTCCTATCCATGTCATTCTAACTTGTTCTAACTTTTTTAGTGGCCCTCTAAGAGGCACCTGTCACTGACCATAAAGTAGGACGCTTAGAGGAATCCAAAAGATTTGTTGAGATAGGGTTTATTTTCATAAATCTTCCAAGTTTTACATTGCACTCAGTAGAAGCTGTAAGCTCAGCCAACTTGATTAAAATAAACAGTGAGAAAACATCACGAAAAAGGTTGCAGCAACAGGACCAGACATATACTGAGGAAACATTTGCAGATTCACTAAGAAACATACTCAACTTCTCAAAAAGTATAATGAGTGGTAACAACCAAGCTTAAGTTAGCAGAAGAAACATGTAGTTTGAAAGTAACTTTGAGTTAAATAAAATTGACTAGATATATAAGCAAAGGTGTGTTACAAACGGATCAATTCTTGCATCCGTAGGGCAACTGCAAGAGGAAAAAAAAAGTAATTACACAGACGAAAATTATAACAAAAATGTTTACATCCTATTCATAGGCAATATCGACGTTTACCAGGAATAGGTGTGACAGCTACTCGCTTAGTTCTATATACACAGATATTAGATTGTGAAAATAGTGGTAAATAAGTTCAATCAAAAAAACCACTAGAGTAACCTGCCACTGATGTTACCATATATGTTGCTGCTCAAAGTTATCATAAAACAAACATATGTCATATTAATGAACAGAGATGGAAGAGGAACAGTTACATAAAACTAGAGGGCACACAGTCCCTTATCGCCATCTTGAGCGCAGTGTCACCCTTTCTCTACACCAAGTGACATTATTAGCTGTAGATTACTCCCAGAAGTCAAAAACTTATTTTCGGAAACCTGAATGAGACAGGCAAATGTCCTGCTTGTCCTCTGTCAATAACATAAACGTCATAATTATTGTGATCAATAAATTACATGGGTCCCCACCCCCTAACCTAAAAAAAGCTGTGCACATGGCAGGCTTCATGTTGCTTGGTAATGACATTAACGAGATAAACACTCAGTTTTCTCAGTACTGTTTCTAAAGTGCAGTCAAAGTCAGCAAAACAAACTGACATATTAAGGAACATAATTTCCACATCAAAGGTCACTCAATGCCTGGAAAGTAGTTATAAAAGGGAAAGTCAGAGTGAAAGAAGCTGACCATAAACATAATAAGAGTAAAAAAAGTGCTTGCCTCTTTCTACAAAGTCACCTCTAGGCAAAAGCAGTGCCCTCCTGCAAAAAGCATATTAAAGAGTAAAGCTATACAGGGCGTTTCTTTAATTCTTTACGGAATTGAAAAAAAAAAAAGCTGATAGCTACGTGGATTCGCCTTCAGTGTATGTTTGTGGGGCTTGGAGGGCATTCTATGAGGGGATAAATGTCACAGTATGTTGGCTAACAAAATTCTGCTAATTAACTTTTTCATAAACGGTTTAATGGGCCACGTTGCAATTGCAGTTTTAAAGGGAGCCATTAGTAAAGGCTAACCCAATTTATACAGTTTGCAAAAAAAAAAAAACATTAAGATATTTATTGTTGAAATTTTGCCTTTCTTCGCTTGATACAAAACCGCGTGCTGAAAACCGCGCCTGGTTAGGATTCATAGAATAGTGAAGGATTTGTTTCTGGTTCATCGTCACTATCTCTACAGCGTGCCTTTCATAGACGCGCCGGCGTCACTCTTCTGAGATTGTGACAGATGGACAGAAGTGGCTATGTCACTCTTCTACCAAGCATAATCATGTGCGCGTTTTGAATCAAGCGAAGAACGGCAAAATTTTAACGACGAGTATCACAAAGCTCATTGTCTTTTTGCAAATTACCTCCATTGGGATGGGCTTTATTGATTGCTTCCTTTAAAACTGCAATTGCAACATGGCCAATTAAGCCATCAAATAAAAAGTTAATTATCAGTTTTTGTTAATTAGTGAACATACTTTGACATTTATCTCCTCACCTAATGTACGCCGAGCCCCAGAAACATACAGTGAAGCGGCATTCACGTAGCTATCAGCTCTTATTTTTAAAAGATTTTGTAAAAAAATAAGAAAAAACATTCTGTATGCTCAAATCTTAAAAGCTTGCAATAAAAAAAAAATGGGTTGTGGATATTTAGACAGCGTGATGTTGATCAGCCATTCAAATGATGCGCATACGTCCACGCTATAGATGAGATATTTAGCCAGTGCAGTACAACTGGTAGTCTGGGTCATTCAAGGAAATATCATCGTCTCCTTCGGAAGTAAATTCGGAGCCTCGTTGACTTTGGACTTCAATCAAACTTTCTGTTGCCACGGCTTCTGCCGCCACCGGAAGAGCGCAAACATCTTCATCTGTGCTAGAGTCCACAGGATCTATCAGGGAAACGTGATCGTCTTCGTTTGAAGTAACTTCGGAGCCTTGTTGACTTCTGACCTCAATTAAGCTTTCGGTTGCCTCACCTTCTGTCGTCACCGGAGGAGCGCAAACGTCTTCATCGGTGCTGGAGTCCACGGGATCTTCTTTGCGGTACCTTTCTAGTTCCCTCTGAGCGTTTTGCGCGATTCTTCTTTTCTGGCGATCGGACAACTCCGACAGCGAACGCTTAACGCGCTCCATTCTCCACAATAACAAATAACAAAATACCACGTACCTTGTTTTGTGTTATTTGCAGGGAGAACAGCGATTGAACGATAGGGCGATGGTTGCGATGGTGACGAGGGTGCGGATAGCGCTTTCAAAAGCCTCGGCCTTGCGCGGGAACACTAACGGCTGCGCAAACAAAAGAAAAGTGCTACTTCTGGCTATGGCTAGAGACGAAAGGCCTCGAGCCCGATAGAGTCCAGAATGGCCCCGCTTTCGATCATTTATTAATGAACAAAATAAATAATTTTATTGTATATAGTACCAAATAACACTAATAATTTTTTTAATTATAAAATTGTTTTTAATCACTTTAGCACTTTAGTCGATAATAAAGTTTGGTTGTGTTGGTGAACATTGGTGGACGTCGCTAGGCGACGCAAGCTACCGCTCGTTACTACTCGTTACAAAGGGTACTTATCTATCCATCCAGGCAGCGTACCCAAAATGGCAGCCGTGTTTTCCCGGTTTTCCCGTTCTTCCTAAGCGTTTTTCCAAGCGTTTTTCCGATGACACCGATTGAGAGCAGACGAAGTGATCCGCGTACAAGCTTTTCATCATCAGAAGTTTAAGAACTCAGGTTTACGAGTGCTACATCTGTGCATACTCTTTGATAGGCGCTTCAGATGTGCGAGTTCATATCGCGGGTGACGAAACTGTAGAACGGAAGCTCTGCGAGCGCTCTACACGGCCCTCGTACTTCCCATTTTGGACTGGAGTATTGCTCGGCGACCTGGTCCCCGCCCCAGCAGCACCTCTGGGAACGGCTCGAAAGTGTGCAGCGCCGTGCGACACGGATCATCTGTGGCACAGCGGACGGCTCGTACGATGCACGCCTGGTGTGGGTGCCCTTGGTCGGCGACCCCCCACGAGAGGCGACGGGCCTCACGGATGCGCGCACTGTGCCGGATGCTCGATGGACCGCTTTCCGGGATCTCGTTGTACTCCGCAGTGCGGACAAGCAAAAGAACTGGGCAGCCTGAGCCTCTCCGTGGGAGGACCACCCGCCACTGCTAGCTCTTCTCTCGCCAACTGGCTTTGAGCTCGTGACGACCAGTGACTTGCACCATTATTTTTATTGTTGCTGTGTGTGCTTGTTTTGTTTTACCCTACTGAGTCCCCTTTCTCCTGTCTCCTGCACTGTAGGGGGCGGCCTGCTAGTAGGCGCATATGCATAAGGGTTATCACCTTCTTGTCTAGCCTTGCACGTCGTCGCATACACGTCAAATCCGTGTGCAAATAAATTACAATCGCAGTTACAATTACAGAAACAAAAACAATGGTGACAAATATTCCTGCACAACTATACACTGCATTGACCCTTAAATAAGGTGCAGCGAAGGCTACAGCCACTAGACCGCAGCTTTGCAGCGTGAGACGGCCCTTTGGACATGAGTGAGCGAAAGGGCACGTGGTGCATGCATCCTGCTTCGTGGGCGCTTGCTCACTGGGGCCATTCGAAAGCTTTTGAGCTTGCTCGTGCTGCATGCAGGTGTAGCTCTACCAAAACTGAAGTGGCAATTGGGGAGACTGTGCATTCCGTTTACTATTTCTGATTACTGGGAGGCCATGCTCCGTCCATTTTAATTAAATATTCATTAGTTAATTCAGAAATTACTTCAGTAAAACCAAACTGCTACATCCATTCAATGGAGCCCTTTACACACAAAAGTACAATAGTTCCCAGACCATAGTCTGCAGACTATACATGCCTAAAAGTTAATATTTCACTCTGCAGACTATCTGCAGGTGCAGAGGATACAATACATTTTGTGTCTTTCGTTCTAGATATTTTACAATACAATATTTACAATATGTTTTGCTTTGCTGAAGTGAGAAACAGGTCATACTGTCAGTGTGTCGTCCAGGCCTTTGATGTCTTGGGGTTGACAGGCTGTTAGCTTAAGTCCCTCCAGGCAATCTTTGTTTGTCAAGCTTAATCCTCATGAGCTCTGTGATTCACCACGACAAGCGGGCTCAAAAGGACCTCTCCCCATAATGTGGACCGTCTAAGGAAACAGATATTCAGTTTGAATTTGCCCCTGTGAACTATACACCGAGTGGGGACTGTATAAGAAAAACACTTTTTTCGAGCCAAAATTAGCCCTTGTGGGCTTCACGCCGGGTGCGGACGAAGAAATATTGTAGCGGTTTATTTCCTTAGGGCATTGAGACATTACAGAGTGGAGTGGACAGAAATATCTAATTGCAAACAAACACATTAAAAACTAAATCAAAATATTGTTAACAAGACCCCGAATTCATTATCACACTGCATCTTTAAATTCCGTGCAATCAGCTAGGCCAGCGATAAGTAGGGGGGATGATTCTTGCCTAGTGATGACATAGGTGGGAATGACTGACAATAGGTGGAGGTGTGATAAAGGGGGATGTCATTGTGGTGGTGGATCTTATGAAATAAATACAGGCGAGATATGTTTCTGCAGACAGAAAGGCGTGTTGTTCTCTCAAGTTGCGGGATGTTTTTGTAACATTTTATAAGTTATCACAGATGCATCTCCTTAATGTTACCTTTGAAACATAGGCTCTTTGTTTCTGGATTATATTGCCCTAACATTTCTGCAGCAACATTTCAGTAACATACGTAAAAGTAGTGTAACGTTGCATCTCACTTGTGTAACATTGTGTTGATGTTTCGAAATAATGTTTTTGCAATATGGTTTTAGTAATATTGTCGTTACATTGTTACACGTTGCATAACGTTGCACAACATTAGCCACGTTGCAGTAACGTTCCTGCAACATCTCGTGCTACTAGGGAAGCAACTATTTGACAATATTTACACCAGGAAACAATAGCACACGTAAATAAGGCAAAGTAAAAGTTTTAATAGCTTACAGCACGGTATTGAAATACATAATTACAATGTGCAGCGCATACATGATTACAATCTGCAGCGGATTCTCCTCATGAGGGTAAACCATCTGAGACCCACACGCTCATAACAATACATCTAACCGACAGCTGCTTTCTGACAGCCAAGCAAGTCTCGCCTGAGCTGGGTATTCGAAGAGAAAGACTCTTAGTTCCACAGGGTTCGTATCTGGTTAACACAGACGCACAGGGTGTTTTTGTTTTATTCTTTAGAAAACTTTACAGATCTTACAGGTGGCAGATACGTGGATGCCGCTTTTACTTATATCTGTAGGGCTCGGTTGACAATAAATGCCCGATTGACCTTCGCAATGTTTAATAATTAACCAAAATCCGTTAGTCAACTTGTTCATTAACGGTTTAATTGGCCATGCTGCAATTGCAGTTTTAAAGGGAGTCATTATTAAAGGCTAACACAATTTTGACAGTTCGCGAAAAAGCAAGGAGGTTCGCGAAATTCATCTTTAAAAGTTTGCCTTTCTTCCCATGATTCAGAAACCGCGTGATGATAATTATACGTAGAATAGTGACGTAGTCATCTTGAGGTGTGCTTGGCATACCACGTAGTTGTCTTGAGGTATACTTGGCATACCATAAAAGGTAAGTTATCGAAATAAAAGAACACCCCCCTTTCGATGCTGATCTTGTTAGACTTCGGCTCATGGGCAGTCTCCAAATAAGCAACATTATCGAAGTTGCTGAACTTGTGAACAGCCCAGTAGGGAGATAACACACTCAGGGAGCCTAGTGCGTCGCGATTGATGCCTTGTGGGATCACGGCAGGAGCTTCGCTGTTCACCGCTGGGGACAACGCGTCAGTTTCCCGAGCGAGCACCGAACGCTTTGCAACGATGAGCACTGGTGAATTTGCCTTCCGCTTTTTTTCCTCTCGTATTGCGAGAGGGTCACCATTCAGGTCCTGCGGTACACTTGGCAGCAGAGTCGGCACCGCGTGTGGCGTAAGCGCGGGGTGTCCACAAGGAATCCTCACTTCCTTTCAGCCGATTATTTGGACGTAGTTTTGAAGAACGAAGCGGGGCTCGAAGTGCAGCTCGCAGACAGTGCTTGTTTCTTCAAGGTGCTTGT
Source organism: Ixodes scapularis (assembly GCF_016920785.2). Taxonomy (NCBI): domain Eukaryota; kingdom Metazoa; phylum Arthropoda; class Arachnida; order Ixodida; family Ixodidae; genus Ixodes; species Ixodes scapularis. Next base: position 185,147,277 of record NW_024609846.1, on the reverse strand, counting down.
CCGATCTTTGCTGATTCTTTTCCCGAAAGTCTTTTGTGGGTCTCGTTTCACAGCCAAGTTGCATCGATGCTTGGCTTATGCAGCTTCCAATAGAACTTATTCTTATTGTTTCTTTAACGACCCTCTTAATGTCATTTCGCTCTTTATGCAGAACTTCTGTCTCTGACCAATGCGCATTACAATTATTGCATTCCTCTATGTGCTTTGCTATTTCTGAGTTTGGCGCATGCGTGCGTACATTTCTCTTGTGTTCTAGTAACCTGTCAACTTGGACGCAACTCCAAAAAGTTTCTCAGACTTTGAACGAACGCATCCGGTGTACGAGAAAAGGGGGAAGAAGAGACAATGTATATGTGTATATACATCTATAAAATTATTATTATTATTATTATTTATTTGTTTGTGATCGCGGTTTCGATATCACCTGGGTGTGTTTTCCCAAGGAAAAGAAAAAGGGGAAAAAAGGTGTTCTCTTTGTGGTTTCTTTATGTCTGGGTGCATCGCCACGGTTTAGAGACCACCTGTGTGCGTCTTTTTTTTTTGTGTGTGCGCTTTGACGCGATTGTTAGGGTAATTCGGGACATATCTCTCTCAAGGTCACTGCGATGATCCGCAGTGTCCCATTGTTAAGTCCTCGTCTCATGTGTGGGTTGTTTTGTATCTTTTGTATCCATCCGGTTCGAAATGTCTGCAACAAAGGAGTTTATCTGTGGAGTGTGGTTGGGAAAAAGTTCCGTGGGTACTTAAGGCTGTTTGAGAAATAAACCAGTTAGCTGAGTTTGAGACGTTCTCTGTGTCTGTTCCTTCTACTGAAAGTTCTTCCGATTTCTTCCACCGCAGCCTCAGGTGTAATACGACATGATTAGCTACCGTAACCTTTATGCAGGAGCTTCCGCGTGACCTCTGCATAGAGGGTACAGTGTTTGCGGTTACATTGTAACTCATATATTCAAAGGTACAAATTTGCAAAAACGTACCCTCTGATAAAGGTTACCCCGCTAAGAGTGTAGCGCGTGACTTAGTTCTAACATAGCGCGCGATTAGCGCTTCTGTAGCGCCTTGTTAGCGCTCCAGTAGCGCTTTGTTAGCGCTCCAGTAGCTCCTTGTTAGCGCTTCAGCAGCGCTTCTTGTACCGCGGTGCTGCGGATTAGCGCGTGCACTGCGGTACCGGTTCCTGTGGTTGAGTGTGCGTCAGCAGCACCATGGCGAACATGTGGGATACTGAAATAGTAATGCGACAAATGCTCTTAGATACGTGATTAGTGCATATGTGTGTGGACGGCTTAACGCCGAGAAGAGCCTTCTGGGTGCGCGAAATCTTTCGCCATCGAGATATCAAGGGGTACCCGGCGAACCTTGTTCCCAGGCTGAGGGACCGAGACGCAGAGCTCTTTCGAAGGCGAATATTTTTAACTGCGTGTCTTTGAAACTAGGGTCACGCATATCGAATAGAAAGCAAGGAGGTCGTACCTAACCAATTAGTCGCTCTGAGTCCATCACTGTGGATCGCGTGCCCGACCCTTTGCTTGGAGAGCGGCTGTTTTACTTCCTCTTCTTTCAATGCCAAAAGAAAAACAACAAAGGAATCGCCGTACACGCGCTGTTCCGCAGCAGCAAGCACGGCACAAGGAGCGTGAGAGCGCTAACAAAGCGCTTCTGTTTCGCTAACAGAGCGCTTCTGTAGCGCTAAAAGAGCGCTAACAAAGCGCTTCTGTTTTGCTAACAGAGCGCCACACCACGCGCTAGGAAGCGCCGCATGAGCGCTCCTTTGAGCGCTCACGTAGCGCTAACTTAGCGCTCCGCTGTATGTGTGAACCGGCCTTTAGAGGTCAATCTCTTCCCCTTGTTATCTCCTTGTTTTCTGAGGCAGCGGTGACGAACGCTGTCGTCGAAGAGGGACTCTCATCGATTCTATCTGTTTGTTTTGTGTGGTATGGAGCTCAAATAAACGTCGTATGGATTACCTCGCAACACGGTATGTACACTTTGTTATTAGTATGCCATTTTTATTCTGACACTTCTGGACGTCACTGTTGAGCTATAACAGTTCGTGGGAGCTACGCGATACCGGTCCCACCTTTCTTTGCCGAGTGTCACGTCAGTATCGAGTGGTAATCGTAAAAGATCGGTCCCGAAGCACTCCCAATAAACGCGCGCGTCCGCTCCGAGTGTGTGCAGGTCTTTACGTGGTTCTTGCTGACACTCTCGTAGTTGAAACGCATCTTTCATAACGTTGGCTCGCTCCTGCATCTCCGAAGCCGCGAAAAACGCCGCGGCGATTTGTTTCCATCTACGTCGCTTTGCAAACGACTGGCACGGGCCGTCTTTTCCAACTATGACAGTTTGGTTGACTTCGGAGGAACGAGCTGGGAGCATACTTCGGAGGAGTGCGCGAAGTGAAGGGGTGAAGATGTCACGAAAACCGGACATGACGTCACGGACGTCAAACTACTACTTTGCCAACACCCTCTAGAAACTAAGGCCCACTCACTTCGTGCGTGATGTCACGCACCCCGATCCACCGTCAGTTTTGTCGCCATATCAGTCATGCCCGGTTCTGCTGTTGAGTTCGACGTGCTATCTGCCACTGTGATCATTGTTCGTCCGTAACGAGAAATGCAACGGTGCTCAAACTTTCTCTTGTATATGTCTGTGAACTTCCCTCTTCAGAGCTCAAGTCTCGGCGCGATATCGGCGAAAAAAGAACAGAAAGGTGAAACGAAGCTGTTACGCTGGCTACTGCTAAGCCTCGTTACGCCTCTCCGGCGGGTGTTAGGTTTTTCGCTGAACTAGGAAGGAGCAAGAAATATATCCGGTGTATGTGTTTGCGCGTGTGTGCGCGTGTGCTTTCGTTAACGTCTACGTGCTTTGCGATCTGTGACCTGCGTGTGCAAGAGCAGCGCGAGTAAACGCCGTCCTTTGGAGCTCAAGTTTCGATACAATTTCTCCAAAAGGATATCATTACTAAGGTGGGGCGTTATATCCTTTGGGAAGTTTTCTTTTTGTCACGTTTGAGATATATTGGTCCAGCCAAGTATAGAATTCGTGAACTTGACGAGCAATGATGTGAAATATGCGGAACACGAAAAATGCATTGCTACTTCCTGTACCGTTTGTGCTCTGTTATCGAAAGTGCTGAAGCCCGATTTATTTCTATGGTTATACTCATAGGCGTGCGCAGGATTTTTCATTAGGGGGGGGGGGGGCCGAGGTTTCCCCAAACCGCCCCCACCGCCCTCCCCCCCCCCCCCCCCCCCGCGCTTTCTATCAACGCACTCCCACTGATGTCCTTACGCTCATATTGCAGTGCTGAGACGAGATATGGTTATGAAGCGTTTATTTCAACAATATTGAATTGTAACATATACAAAATATTATTAAGCAGTAGGTTTCACTTTTTTGTGAAACGTCCGCAAAGAAAGGCAGTCCCTGCGCAGCTGAGGCGTCAGTGACACAACGCGCATACAATTTTTTTTTATTCTTTCTAGACCAGAGAAAGATACGACTCATATGCCATCTTTAACAGCACAGAATATTTTAAAATACTGCCTCAACGTGACTCTGCTAGTATAGAAAATATAGTATACATACAGGGCAAACGCATGGGTGCACCTACACATGGCGAAAGCTGTCATATGGCGTCTGCAACGTTCGTACGGAGGACGAAAAACGCCACCCAATACACAACGTAATAGCAAAGCTTAAAAGCACGAGAATATACCGCAGATTAAAAATACGAGAAACAGCAAGTTACAATATTTAGTAATTATTGAAGATAAACGCTATGACATGCCATTTGTTTTCTTCTGAGCATCCAAATGTACAGTTGATAATCTTACTTTCTGGCGCTTGATAAAACATGTAATAGAAACAACAAGATAACACGCACGCATTATGTCATGCTCAACAAACATTATACAAACTAATGGATATGTTACGTGGTGGTAAAAATATTTTATGACTAGATTACTGAAAATGTGTAGCACGTGGGAGATATACCACTTTTCACCAATCGTGAAAAGTCGAAAGCAAAATTCTACGCGATTTTGTCGCAAACTGTTCGATGACTGACTGCGTCGCGGCGTGTTTTTATGGTTGTTTTTTTTTTTTTTTTTGGCACGCACTAGTGGGAGGGACTTTTGACGTCGGTGTTTTATGCCGTTGAAAAATGAACCATGGGTCTCCTGCGCTGCCCAGAGGGTGCTGCGAATAAGACTTGTTAGGACTTGTTTTGTGTAGTACAAATTTTAGCGTCTCAAACTGTCAAGCATGCAGAAGCGTGCCTACTCTGGTGCGGAGCGCGAGATCACGATGAAAATACAAAAACAGAACAAAAATTCGAACGCCGTCAAAGCTAAGACGTTGCGAGCGTGAGCCGGGAAGTTTCACGTGTTTCAAAGTAGACATCAAAACGAAAAAAAAAATTAAAACGTCGCGACACAGGTGTTGTGACGTCACCACCCAGAGATAAGAGACGCGTGCCCTAGCGGTGGTGTCATGAATTTGGCACTTTCGATTCTCTTGCAACGTTGAGTTTGGCCGATTTCTGGCGTCCAAAGGTGTTTTTTCGCTTTTTAGCACCGCATAGAAGTCAAAAAGCTCGACCAACGTGCCATAAGTAGGGCTATGCTCAATCAGGTGAGCTTGTACTACCCAAAAATGAGGGCTCTACAGTTTGTTCAAAGCTTCAGCGCAGGAGGCCTATACCGCCGGCGCCGTCGCACCTCGAGTCGGGCCAACTTTGCGCCCCCCCTCCCCCCCTAGACGATTAGAGGGGGTGGCCGCCCCCCCTGCCCCCCCTGTGCGCACGCCTATGGTTATACTGTAATATTTAAAGCTGGTTTGAGTCGAGGAAACGATTATAGATAAACGTTCGGTATAATGCTCAACCCTGCAAGCGTTCGCGTTGATCCTTCATGCGTAGGCGTTCCTGTCTTAATAGTCAAAGTGACGTAAAAGGTCGGCGTAACGTGCATTGTTTTCTTTGTTTGGCGGTCAAATATTCCTATTCTGGGTGTCTGTTGTATGTCTTCCGTTGATGCACTATTTGTGGAATGTCCTTTACGTCTCTTCGTTGGTTTTACAGTCGTGTATTCCTATCTAAGCACCCAGTTGTATGTTTTACGGTGGTGTACCGTTTGTGGCATTTCCTTTAGGCGTTTTCTCTTAACAAAAACAACTGGTTTACAGTATGCTACCTCAAACACATAATCTGACACCAGAATTTAATTAATCGCATAGCAATTGAGGAAGCCTTTTGAGTGTCGAAAAGCATTGTTGGGAAATTAACTTTTAATACTCATGCCGCTTAAGTCTAAACTTGCCGTTTTGAAGAGAAGCTAGGAATTGATGAAACTCTAGTGATATGGTTATGGATATGGTTGGTATGTGGCAATATGTATGCAATGAAATTGCAGAGTTTTGCCATTTGTTCAAAATATTTTTGAACAAATTGGTTCTTGTGCTTTCTTTCATTGGGTTATAAAATTATACAACGGAGACATTGGCTGTCATTTTTATTTTTTCGAGTTGATAAGTAAAGAAAGCGCATGTACCAATTTGTATGTATTTTTTTTTGTCATAAATCGGAGCAATGTATGGCGTGAACCTTTTAAGAATACTTTATTCTTGGGTTGTCGACTTGCACACCAGTGAACAATAATCATTTTTAACACATCGCTGAATCTGTACATCAAACTGAATAATAGTAAGTAATGTTTCAGGAACCCGATTTTGTGCACTGCTGGAACCACGTCCATTTCATTTTAAGGTTTGTAGTTTTCGTGCATTCTCTTTACCCTTATCTGTACGAAGGTGATCATTTTGTTGCTGCACATAGTTTTTTAGCAAAATATTGGCAGCAGCACAGAGTACACAGGAAAGCACTGTCTGTGGGTTATGCCCGCTACGGCACATATCAAAGTCTTGATCTTCCGTACTTGACAAATGGCACTTCATTAGCCCCAACAGGATCCCACGTTGGTTTTCAGCACCAAGAAATCTGTGCCCATTTATGCTGGTGCAAGTGAGCTTTTCCAGCAAAATCTGCGTGTGCAATACTGCATTCAGTACGCATGGCCGAGAAAAATTAAGACTACCTCTGGAGAGGTTCTCTATCGGCGCGTCTCTTTCAGCTTGCATCTCTCTGGTCTGCACGGTAAGGTTTTCCGCACATGCATCACAAGTTAACTTTTTGAGAGCAGCATGTGCACAAAATCCAGCCACGTAGGCAATGGCTGGCATTTCAGGCTCCTTCAGTGTTATGTCATTGACGGTGACACTGACAATATAATGCTGCAGGAGTTCCTCTTCATTGGGTGGTGTATCTCTTTGTGTGCTTCTGTCATGCTTGGGAAGCTAAGACAGCCTTGTAGCCGAATTTTTTTTTCTGACTCGAATACTTGTGTGATTGACACATGGTACTGCAACCCTGACAACTGCCTTTACTTTTCGAACCGCTCTTCGAGACAGTCCGCCTGAAATTTCCCCAACAGAACCTACTCAAAATCCAGCTCCTGAAGGCAGTATCGGGTCAGCTCGATTAGGGCGTACGAAGTCAGTCGTAGTGCTGTGTGGGTGTCCGACGTTAGCAGGCCTGTGCTAGTCCCCAGGTTTCGCCATGTGTCAAGCCAATCCACGAACGTGCTCAAGAAGCCAACCTGCACATCATCCATGTACATAATGGGCTCTTGGAAATCATCATTTAATCGACGCCTTTCGTTGGAGTTTTGACATTTGCAATAAACCACCACTTCACAATTATCTCAATGTAATCGGCAGTTTCCTCTGCATATGGCAGATTCAATGTCTTGCCACGCGTTCTCATTGCCTCAGCGACTAAGCGGTTAAACACCTTGAGTGCAAGTTTCACATTTTGCCTCTCGAGGTTTGAAGGATTCAGTGCTTTAAATGTGAGACCATGACCAAACTTTACAAGTTTGTACTGCTCATGCTCGTGTTACTTCTTCAGTGTAGTTAACGATGCACCGTTAACTTTGGTAGTGCTGCCAGGGTTTATTGCTGGGTAGAACATGCACTTCTCTAGGTTTCTTTGGTTTAACCAATTATTGCGCACACACTTCAACAAGTGAACCGGATCTGCAACAAAAAACAAGGGTCGCCTGGAGTTAACTGGATGTGCGTAGCAGATGTCAAGCTTTCCCTTGGACGAAAAAAGACTCATCACTTTCCTGTTAATAGCATTGTTGTCACTTATGACTGCTACAACAGTGAGTCCAGCTTCCTCAAGCTTCATGATGACTTTTTTCAAAATTTTGTGGAGCTGTTCAGCATCAATTCTTGCGACTGGAAGTATGTGAGCGACGTTTTTGTGAGGCGACAGAAGTGACTGCGTCATGAATACATGGGCGGTTTTTGCTGCTTCTGTGGAATTTGAGGCGGTGCCAGTTAATTCCCCTCCATTGTATTCAAAAGATTGTTGGATGTGTACTTCGTCAATCATGAGGGTCACCCTACGCTCATGCGGTTTCATTAACCTCACCCGTCGTTTTATGTAGCTTGGGAGCCCATCATCGTTTTGTTCATTTGCTGGGCTGACGTCGAGCGGACGGCACTCAGGCATTATCGTGGACGAATGCGGAAGAATTGTGTTTCCAGAACGCATGATGAACGCATATGCGTGTGGGGAAATCGTATACACAAGACTTGCAAAAACTACAAGCTTTGCTGAGTACCGAAATGCCCTCTTCTCTTGCATGAGTAGCTGAACTTGCTCTTGAATGAACCTAAGAACTTCAAATTTTTCCCCAGGGAGTAGATCATCGCTGATAAGGTTCTCTAGGAGAGACAGCATCAGCATCATGGTTGCCGTAGTTCTGTGCACTTTTTCGTCCTGTGGTGTAGTCTTGATATATCTCATGCTTTAGAACAGTGTGTGGAGGATACGCATGTCTTCGATACTTTCCGAAATCGTGACTAGGTTGGCTTGGTGTGCAACTGTGAACCTTTCCAGTAAGCACGACAAGAGAGGTCCTGGGACACAACAACGGAGCATTCAATTTGCGGAGCCTGGCAATCTTGTGTGTGCATGCACATAAGACTAGTTTTCGTGTGCACAACCGTCCAGAATGGCTCCAGCTCTAAACGATGCAGTTGGGATGCAATTTGCCGCACCGTAGTTACCTGGTTGGCGCTTCCTTCTTCTGCATGGGTCTCCACAGAACGCCTGATGGCTTCTTCTACAGAACCACTTTCTTGCCTTCTTCGCTTCGCTTCCGGGCTTGCTCGCAGTTCTGTTACGTCGGAGAGGTATGTGGGGCAGTTAGGCATGACTGTCGGCACTGCGTCTAAAGTGAGCCTCGTGAGGCCCATTGGAAACTCAATGGACTTCACATTTGCGTCAGTACATGTTGTTGTTGTCTGGAGGTACTCGGCTTTGAAGTGTAGCTCGCATACCCGCGGAATTTTCATCTTCTTATTTATGGTAACATTAAGGTAGCTCTATTTTGAGCATGCAATACAACTCACACAAAAAGAACAAAGGTAGCACAAAACATTGTAATAACATTAAGTTTTTGTTGTGTAAGTTGAAATAACGTTTTGTGTTAGGTGTAAATGTTAGAGCAACGTTCAAATAGAACGCACAACGTTTTAGGTATGTGCTCAATGTTAGTGTAACGATCAAATTAAACATATAACGATAATATAGTGTACAAGACGTTATAACAACATTCAATACATAACTGTAAAACAATGTTATGAGCACTAACATAAAATGTAACATTAAGTAACATTATGCTCCTAACTTTATTTTGAAGTTTACAACACAGCGATGTGATTGCTGCGCCAATTGCGCCAAACTTCATCAAGGGGCTAACCCTGCTACATCCTTCTACATTTCGCCAAAATATGGGTAATCTGCGCCAAGCCTCCGCCAAAGGATCAATTTAGTTCGCTTTTCAAAACCGAAACTAAACTGAGTACTATAATTGAGCAGGCGTGTGTTATGTGGCGCAAGCGGCCGCCTGGCACAAAGTGCCGTGCATCAATTGTCCACCGGGGCTTGCATGGTTATCCCGGCGCCTCGTGTTTCGCGCTCTCGTCTTGTGGGTCTCGTCTCTCGTCTCTTTTTTTTATATTTTCAGCGATAGACGCGGATGTCTGCAGACGCTCCGACGCCAGCGTGCCGGGTACCAGCCATGACGTCATGCTGTGAAACAAAACCACGTTTTTGCGCGCCAGGAGTTACTTTGTGAGCTGAGGCAACGACCGTAGGAAAACTATATTTGGTCACTGCCTTTCAGTCACCGTGGTCGCGCGACGTCGAATGTTGCCATCCCCATATCACTGCAGATATTGTACTTTCTAAAATGAAACTAAGTACCGCCGCATGTTCATCACCATTCCTGTTCTTGTTTAAATCATACGTTACTACAAAAATCCATCTTTAATTCAAAGACTGCTCTGTCAAAGTATTGATTATCTAGATTCCTCTCGGTGGGCCTTCTTTCGAGAGGGTCCTCGATACGTAAAAAATCTGCCGTGAAAGAAAGTTGGTGAAGAGAAGTGAGCTAAAGCAAAGAAAGCAAGGTATGCACGCTGAATCCGCACAGCGTGCTTGTTTGTCACGAGTTCAGTTGTTGCACAAAGCGCTCCAAGAACTTTTTTGAGGCTGGCTCGCAATGTCTTCCATCGATGCACTCTGGCTCGCAATGTCTCGCATCGATGCACTCAGGTTCTTTATTTCTTGTGTGTTTAGCTTGTACCTTGTTTGCCGGCCTAGCAAGCACGCGTCACTGCACCGTTTTTGTCGCATGCCCGAAAGTTACATTTTTTGTACAATTTTGGGGATAAGTTAGCGACGGAGCTGAAGGGCATGGTTTTGGTTTCGATCGGACAGCCGTTGTCTGCGCTCGCGCGACGAAGCATGCCCAACAGCAAGCCTGCCAAAGTATACCTTTGCATGCGAACATGATTGCGCGATTGAGGCACCAGCTTGGACGTTTGCGATTCCTTGTTTTACGTTCGCTTACGTTTGACGAAAATCTGGCACGTCGGGAACGCGTAAAACGGTGGCAAAAGGTTTTTCGAAATTGCTTGGCAATGCCTACAGCACTGTACATTTGTGGGATGCCTGAGCAGTAAAAACAGAAGCAGTCAGTTCTGTCACAACACGTCACGTCAGAACACCACACAACTCAAAGTGCCCTTCGTTTGTACTGCACTTAAAACAAATATTTTTATTTTCCTAACAATATCTGCTCCAAAACCGACTTTTGCTGCTCCGAAGCACTGTCTTGGCTGCTCCAGAAGCCGCTTTTGCTGCTCCAAAACACTGTTTTGGTTGCTCCAAAGGCCACATTTGCTGCTCCACAACACAGTTTTGATTGCTTCAAAATGTGCGCCAAAATGGCTCAGGCCAATCACATCTCTGACAACAAAACATTATAGTAACGGTGAATGCAGAACCGTGAAATAATGTTGCATGAGGTAACATCGAAATAACATTTTAACATGTACTTCCAATGTTATGTTGAAGTTTACAAGGAAATATTACATTCAATGCAAAATAGTAAATAAATGTTACAAATATTTACACTGAAATAATGTATTGGTTTGATCACATCTCTGTTTTTAAAACTTCAAATAATTGTTCCAAATAATAACATTCAAGAAATTATTTGACAATATTGTGTTTTTAACATTATTTTGAAATGTACACAAAGGAAATATTACATTCAATGCAAAATAGTAAATAAATGTTACAAATAGTTACACTGAAATAATGTATTGGTTTGATCACATCTCTGTTTTTAAAACTTCAAATAATTGTTCCAAATAATAACATTCAAGAAATTATTTGACAATATTGTGTTTTTAACATTATTTTGAAATTTACACAGAAACACGTACAGTAACTATTTATTGGTAGAACGTTTTGAAAAGAGTATAATATTTTTGCAAAAGTTGGAAGAAGTCGTAGTACACTATTTTAGTTTCAGATTTTATTGGGAAGGTCTGAGGGGAGAGGCGGTGATTATGTCGACTATGGAGCTTGTGGATAAGTAAAGCGATGATGTGTGTGAGCGGTCAGTCTCTCGGCTTGTCGGCTTGATCCTGCTAAGGTGTTCACTATGTTTCCTTTGTCCTCCCTAAGTGACCTGCATCACGCTTCGATTTACTAGAGAGGTGCCCGAAGGTGGTGGATTAATTATCCGAAAGCGTAGAAACATGCGCCTTTTTAAATAAAAAAAATAAAAAAGTTCTTTTTTTTTCTATAAACAACTTTCCGTTATGTTTTTTTTTCTTTTGAAACATGATCAAAAATGATTCTGGGCATATCGGGTATTTATTACGACTAAATAATGCGTGGAATGGGAAGGAAATGAAATTTGCAAACATGATATTTGTTTCATTCGGCCAGGATAAACGTCTCAGTGTCCCAAAAAAATAAAGTTTTTTTTTTTTTTTATGTGACTTAGATATATGCATGATATATGTACTGAACTTTTTATGTAGGGAATGTACATAGGTGTACTGGTGCTGTGGGAAGGCTGGCATCCATGCAACTGTGTGTCCGAGGTACCCTCGTTGTTGGCAAGTGAACTGAGATGGCACAATCAGGGCAATTGCACCCCCTCTCGACGAGACCTTGCACTGTGAAAAAATTCCGTAATTTTAAAAACACTTTGTTCTAATTCTGACGGAATCTGTGTCCGTTTTTTAGTTAACGAATATAAAACCCTTTTTTGTTAGGTTTAATAAAAAAGTATACAGTTGTGTGCCTAAGGGTACCATAGTAGAAGATAAAAGCATTAAAAGTGCTTTTATCGTTTGATCCTGCTAAAAGCAATTTTTTATAGTAAAGAGGCCAAAGACTGTACCAAGAAACCTACAGTACCCTGCAAGAGGAACAAGTTAAAGGGGTGGAGGGAAACACTGAATAGAAATTAAGTAAAAGTCCAGAATTCACAGTAGAGCACATAGGCACTGCTCTACCTCACTGGGAGGGAAGGTGTCAAGTTGCCTGTCTACAGATGCTTTCGAGCTTGTGACGATTGTTAGGGGGCTTCTGCGTGAGTGCACATAAAGGGATTGCCAGAACATTGAAGACCACACCAAGAAGGAATGCTACTCCTCTACGGTAGGAAACGGTTGAAAGGCACCGGCAAAATTCTTGCAAGTAACTCCCTTCAGTGCTCTCTCGTGACCTTGCAGTTCCACAACGTCGTCTAGGGGGCATAATAAGACGGCCCCTAAAGGGCCACACTTAAAATCACCTCTGGCCCGCCAGTGAAGTGCCAAAATTCTAGCCAATGTCAGAGCAGTGAGTGATTGGCAGCGAGCACTGCTGCCGAAGAATAGCGTAAGCTTCCCCCTTTTGCTGAACACTTTCAACTGATTTTACAAGCTCAACCTCATAGGAGTCCCATATGGAGCTACGATACTCTAGGGGTGGCAGCAATAGGACTGTTACAGGCACCTAAGTGTGCAATGGCCTGTTTCACTGGACACGCCAAAACCCGATGTTCCGCACGTTTTGGACAAAACTGCCGATATGCTGTGTGAAGAAGCATAGCTGGTTATTTATAGTAGATCTTGTTGATGTTGTTCTGCAAACCTTCGTGGTTTCTGGGGCTACCTGATAAGCAGCACCAGCATCAGGTCATCCGTAACACCAGTGGAGTCGGTTGGAGGGAGGCATTATCACGATTAATAAGCATATTGAAAACAACAGGACTGAGCACACTGCCCCGTCAAACTGTCGAGCACTTGGGCCACTGGAAATAAGTTCCATGGTATACACTGCACTCTGAGCGACTCAACTTGAAGGCTTCTAGTATGCACACATTTAATTCATTCTAGTGTTAATGCGCACCAGTGGCTCGCTGGACAAGTCTTAATACTCGGTCACGGAAGCCGGGCAGCACGCACAGATTAGCAGCACCCTGCCATGCATGTGGGAAGTTCCAGCTCCAGGTCAAGACGTCGCCAAAAGGGTAATCGAAAAAATATCACGACCAGCGTAAATCTAGAGTTCTTAGCACAATCCTTTCCGTAAGTAGCGTGCTCCACTGTACCAATTGACAAGGTGACCGCCATAAACCGAATCCTGCATCCTCGTTCTACATACCGATAGAACTGACGTGGGATGCGTCTCGGGGAGTGAGTGAAGGTGCAGCAGCTTATTTGGGACCAAGTGCCCATTTTGAGAATCATACTGCGAGTTGAAACAACGCAGACGGCTTGCGTCTCGCAGCGTCGCTTGTAGAATGATCATTCGGAGAGTCTGCACACTGTGAACGTAAGAGCGTTCACATCGAAGAGCTCATCATTGAAGGTGGCTACTTAGGTTTTAAGAGCAACTGATCGCAGTAATCGCATTCCAAAGACGCCGCGTTGTCGCGGATTTTTTTTCACCAGCTAAGTCATGTAAGGCTGAGGCCAGGGCTGGGGGATCCGTCGCCGGAAACGTGAAGGAACCAAGCAAACGGCGTGAGGCTCACTGACTCGGTTCGTGGGTGCCGACGACGTCCGAGCAACTCTAGTGGCGTCCTTGCTTCCAAGAAGACTGGAGATTTTTTCCGGCGGGCCATAATATCTAGACAGCATGCTGGTGGATGACGCGGATCGCAGGAGGTGGATAACAGGACAACCAACGCACGAGTAGGTCGAGCACTGCGGCACTCGAGAAAATGATGGCCGCTGCCATGCAACGTTACTAAAACACTCAGCTAAGAAACTCGCCGTTGCAACCTGGGCCGCTGGCGTCCACCGAGACCGAGCTAAACACGACAACAGCGCCACTCTTTATCATTTTTCTGCACTCTGGTCACCTTGAGCTTTTACAAAGCATGTTTTTGCGTATAACAAACGGAAAAGACTCTTTTTGTACGAAATTTATTGGAGTTTAGTACAAAATGAAAGGCGCATGATGTTTTTAGAATCTTCAGTTTGCAAGGTTTAGCGGCACAAATAATATTGTTTTTATACAACCATGCCTCAGCGGTGCTTTCAGGTAGCGCGTCCCGACCTAGGGGCATTTTAACTTCGGTAGTAAGACGCGGAGCGTCCGCTGCGGAGACACGGCTGGCACCCCTGTGACCTCTTCCGCTGTATCTGTTTCGGCGCCAAAATGGCAGATTAAAGCCAAAATAGATGTCACGTGCAGTTCCTCGAGTGGCTGCTGCGGGAGAAATGGCGGCGTTGTGTTCGCCATTAGCTCGATGCTCGAGGACAGATCGGGGCCACTTTTTCAGAGCAGTCTCTATGGCAGTTTCCTAACTGAGTGGTTTAGTAACGTTGCTGCCATGTTAAAATGAAACGAAGCCAAGCTTCAGTTTAGTACACAATGCACTACCACCTGGTTTATTACAAATAATCATATAAATGTTAAAACAGCTTTCTCCATTTGAAAGTTTTAATTTCAATCGACTAAAACAAAGCACATTCACGTTGCGTAAAATAAGCTTGGCCGGAACTAGCGAGCAACGATTATCGCCACATCTCCATCGCCATCGTATCAAAACACAAAAAGAAAGTGAGCGGGCGGGCGCTTTCAGACTTTCGGAAAAAAAAAAACATCGAAGAACGCTCTTCAAAAAAGGAAGTACCCTAAGTGCCAGCGTGCCCATGTACCAGCTGTGGATTTGAGTCTAATTGGTGAGCGCTCGCCCATTCGTTCTACTTTTTCAGTCCTTTCTGTATGGAGCGTTTATGACGTGTTCTTGTGTGTGCAGTGGGCGTGAAAGCGAACGTGTGCGGTTCCTTGTCGCACACGTGCTTTCCGCATTGGATGACCCTCGAGCTTTTGCCAAGGAAATCCTGGAACCGACCTATCACTGAGCGAGCAGTCAGATTGCTGGAGCTTACCAAGAGGCAAAGGTCCCACCGGAGGCAGGGGGGGCCAAGCGATGTACTTGGTGAGTGTATCAGGGAGGTTTATCTCGTAGAAAGGCTTGATTTCTGCAAATCGGGTGGCGGCTTGGTACCACCTAGCTAGGCGGTGTGTTTTGCGGAACCCATGACTGCTAAAGGTAGCCGTTAGCGTGCTGGCGCTCGTATTAGCTTCCACTGTGGGAGGTTGGATTCAAGTTCGAATTTTGTCCTCGGAAACTACACGAAACATTGCGTGACGTGCGCCTTTAGAAGTAGGGTCTATATACATTATGTTGCTTGCGAAGAGTATAAAGAATTTTTTTTTCGATTGGGGCACTGACTTTTTATACAAAATCATGTATATGTTGCACTCATTTACTAACCCACAGGCTTATTTACTAACCAACCGTCGTTGTGAAGGTTGAAAGAAAAAACAAAAACGTTCATTGAGTAGTGAGAAAAGAAACAGAAAAAAATTCGATTAACCTTTTAATCGAAAAAAGGTGTTTTGAACAACTTCCTTGCGAGACCATGAACTGATTTTCAAACTACTTCCTCCTCAGCTTTCCTCCTCAGTTCATAAGAAAAGTGAGAAATCACGTAGTCGTATTTCACTGGAACCCAAAATTTTCCCAGCAGTCTGAGAGTCGGCAAGGGCAAAGCCCTCGATAAAATTCACGCTTCACATTTTGGCAAGTGCCGGCAACCATAAAGTATAAACTGCATGTAAGCAATTATCGCTCCAGCCGCAGAACGAGGCAAACAACAAGAAAGCGACGGGAGTAAGCGACCAAGGCGATGAGCAAAATTTGCTAGAAATCCAAAAACCGCAACGCGATGAGCAACAGTGAGACTTATTTCTCGCTTGCGCCCGTCACTCGCTAAATTGCGTACGTGTGGTTCAGCTTTAATTGTGTGAACGCGAGAGACACGTGCCACTCACTTCCAAGTGCCTTTCATTTCAGGGCTACACTGCCCTTTGCTTTCAAGTGCTGCACATGCCTCGTGCATTGGCACTTTGACACCACTTACGAAACTAACACAAACGTATCCAGGGGTTTTAGGCGGGTTAGCCATCCTGCAAGATGGTGCTGCTCAGTCAATTTATATCAAAATCAAAACGATCAGCACTGTTCATTGATGGCTGATTCACACGACGGACTGATCCGCAGACGGATTGATCATGTCCGCTGTTCGTCCGTCTCCCAAGCGCATCCACACGAGGGAGCAGACGTGCAAATGACAGCCAGGACGAATCGAACACGTTAGCGACCCCATAGTGCCGCGAAACTCGTAACATTGCACAATCACACTGGGGCACCGTTGTCCAAGATCGAAATCAACATTTGCTACTTTGAGCAAGAACTGTGCGCCGCTATTACGTGCAGAGCGGGACATAACACCATGATAGGCTTAGTGCAAAGCGCCACTAGCTTTACTAAACCAAAGCATGACAAAGACACAAGCATGGTCCTGCTTGAAAAGGCTTTGGCGTGGAGGCGACGAAGTCCTGGGCTCGCAAAGGGGCATTTGGAGATGCCTTCACTGACTTCGCGCTCACGCCTTCAGCACAACGCAGCCACAAGAAAGGTCTTGCTGGGTGAAAGGTTGATTAGAGATTCAAAGTGTTTGTGGCGGCGTGGTAGACGCGTTTTGACAGAAGCTTCTCGACGCAGATGAGTACTAGAATCTGCGTCGTGTCAGCCGGGCAAAGTTCCTCATACCAACCTTTTGGTATGAGAAATGAAGTGAAATAATGTTTTGTTGCATTAGTTGGGGTCATTTTTCTTTAGAGGTCTTGTTTGCAACTTTCAGAAATGCACAAACATTAAGACCAGCTGCCCTCACAATCATGCCCCCCCTCCCTCTTCCTGGTAGTTGCTGTCGGTGAGCAATCTGATAGCCTTGGACTTTCCTAATAGAAATTAGCGGTTTTTCTACATGTGCAAAAGTGCAAAGTATGCTACTGCCATGTTTGTCAGTTTCGTAACTCTTATTCCATGCTCAAAGTGAAGACTTGAGATTGTTTTGGCAATGCCAACCTCCAGTGTCGGATCTGTAAAAAGTCCTTAATGATTGTAGTCAAGGGAGAGAAGTTTCTGCTTTCAAGAAAATGATGGGGTGAAAGGAAAAGTGTCTCGACGGACAATGGATGCTCCGCCTAACCCACTGAGCCAGGTTTCTGCAACATGAACCAGGCTCTAACAGAAAGTCCTAGGACAAGCACTTGGAAATCTTTGGGATTTGGCAAGGAATGAAATAAATTCAATGCACAAAATGTATGGGGAGAAGAATGTCAAGAACATTTTGGGGGCTTGTGCTCTTCCACTTGAATTGCTTGTGCAAGAAGCATTACTGAAACAGCACTTCACTCCTGGGGCAATAATTCATTGATAGTCAAAGCCTGTTTCCAGAGATGCACATCAGGTGAGCAGGTTTTACTTTTTTTTAAACATGAAGTGCTTTTTAAACTTACCATCCAATTCGGAAATGTTGTCCATCCGTCCCTGCATTTGCTGCTAAATTTAGCGGGAACATTGTATTTGCGTGACCCCTACTCAAGTTCAGTTTCCCCTCTAAATTTAGCAGGAGAATTGATGTCACGGGACCTACAGACAATTCCAAGCTCTCCGATATATTTAGCGAAAAGTAGACGTCACGTGAACTATGCACCAATTCAGTTCCCCTGCTAAACTTGGCAGCAAAATTTATTTTACGTTACCTGACGTGATGTGACCTGCAGACGAGTTCAGGTTTCCCGCTGAATTTAGCGGAAAAATTGTGATGTCACGTGACCTATACACCAATTCAATTTCCCCACTAAATTTGGCAGGTAAATTTATGTCGCGTGATCTGACGTCATGTGGCCTATACACTGATTCAATTTAAAATAAAATGAACAGAATAAACAGCCTCCTAAATACTGCATTTCATGCGTTATAGCACTTTGAGGTAAAAGTCTCTTCCAATTTTAAATAACGTTTTTACTTTAAAGAAAACTTTCCTCTAATTGTTTTAATTGAGCACTAGTGTCGTAAACTGCTCCTAACAGCCTTGAACAGTAAAGTTTGCACATCAGAGTGATTGCCAATTTTTAACAATATATTTTATCTCTTCCAACTGTACAAAATCTGTGCATGAAGGTGAGCGTTACTTTCGTTTTACAGAGCCAGCTCTTCAGTTCTGGGAGCAATAAGTCATTGCTAGTCAATGCCTCATTCCACAGATGCATATGAGGTGAGCACTAGTTTTACGAAACAACTTTGCTCTCATTGTTCTAATTTAACACTAGTGTGGGTGGGAAACCTTGTTTTACTACGGTTCTTGAGGTGAAAACGGGTATAATATTTTAGATTAATGAAGTGCTTCGTAGGTGCCATGTTTAAAAACAACAACTAAAAAGTACTGAAATTAAAAAAATAAAAAAAGTTTTAATGTGCGCAATTAAAAATGATGTCTTAAGTTTTCTTTTAATCTTGTTAGTAGGAGCGTTGTAATTGTTAATTAAAATTTCGGCGTAGCCTTGCATGTTGCGGCGCACCGAACAAAGCAGAGCGCGAGAACGGAGATTAAAACTGGCAAAGGGTCCGGTAACCCTTGCTCACAAATAGGCTGACTTGGGGGTGCCAACAATGACGTCACGACGCTTTGGACAGATTACAGGTGGAAGGGAGACTAACTGTATGCCCTACAGCAATCGCTGCACATATTCTTTTTTTTTTTTAATAAATGGAGTTTTCGTTAACGTTCGCCCAAGTTTAGTACGGTTACTGAATTCACGGGACAAAATGCTATGGAAGTCCGTTCCTAGCTCATATTTCTTACAAAATGCTTCAGCTTCCCTTTGATGCTAGCTTGACTTAGTTGCACAGGCCTGTGCCAGTGCATGCAACTAAAGAAAATACATTTCTGTACTATTTTTGCTTTTATTGCACTGCTAGTGGAGAAAGGTACAGATTTTATTAAGTTTAAGAAGCTAAACCATTCATTTGAATGTGATGTAGAGTAGACTCTCATTTATTCAAACTCCAGGAAGCCACAAATTTGGCATGAATTATCAAAATCTTGAATTATCAGAAGTACATCTAAATATGTTGCAAGATAAATTATGATTTGCTTTATGGATGACTACACACACAGAACAGATATTTGATGATTTCCTCTACACAAACCTACTAATCATAAGCAGCTGTGCCACTTATGAAACATTGGTGAAAGTTATGACACAAGTTTATTCAACCATCAAAAATGTTTTTTTATTGGGGACTGTTTAGACAGCACATGACACCTCAAAACAAAATTAAGTTTGTTCAACTAGCAAAAAGTTGTCTACTATACTTGCGTGAACGCTGTGACATAAAGCCATGCCTCCACATCACAGCATCCACGCAAGTTGATGTGTAAACTGCCACGCGGCACCTCTTTTTATCACTCATGTGTCCTCTGCTTTAGAGAGGTTTATAGAGAGAGTTTAACCATTCATTGGGATCTATACGAAACAAATGAGGAAGCACTATTGGCCGAAGGTGGGCTGGGCATGTCCCGGAGCGTTTTGACAAATGCAAATGTGGCCAACCAGAAGCTGCACATAATACCCTGGCGGTTCTTGCTATAAACAAAATCAATAAGAGCGCCGGAGTAACTCTCGGTGACTGGAAATATGGTGCACATGACGTTTCGAGCGCCAAGCTCCTGGAATCTGCCGTCGAAACGGTCAGACTCTATTTAAGCAAAACAAAAATCAAGTGACACATTCGTTTCTTACGTCTTCTTGCATAATCATGATCGAAACATTGCGTGCACCATAACCATGAAGAGTTACTACATTTAACCCTTACGCACTTGTTAAAACTGTTTCTCGCTACCATGGCTAGGAGATTCTTTTTGGTTTCTGGTTGGCCAAGAGAGGTTGTCAAGCCCTCTATCTGCGTCTAGTGCATGCCCTGGCTCTGCCCGCTGCTTTCATGAACAAGCTCTCTATAGACTGTTTTATCGTGAATAGCGTCATCTTGAGAACGAGAGATAAGGGGAAAGGGGTACGTTTTCCCTCTTGCTGGAGCATCAGAAAGAGTGAAAGTCTCCTATGAGAGGCTTCACCGGTGTTGGGTGTCTGCATTGCCCGAACTTTGTTCGCACTTCTCTGGTTTAAGCTCCCAAACTTAATTAGCGCCACGGGCTTCAATGGCGACAGTCCCCCGGTCATCGGGGAACCATTGCTGGGTTATAGGGTACACGAATAACAACAAAAAGCGTCGAATACTGTCTGAGGACCTATGTACCTTCCATGGAATCCGGCAAGGTGAGTGCAGCTGTTTCCACATGACCCCAATCTCCGGCGGCAATGGGTTGCGTCTGTAAACCAGAAAAACTTTTCCCCAACGCCATCCTCTGAACTGTCATTGGAACGTTTTGTGAATGGAGCGTGTACCGAGCTTCACGCTGTACCGTCAATGAACATGGGGTACGCTTGCAAGGTGTGTGGAAGTTTTTTTGTGATATCTGCTGTTTGAGATTGTAAAGGGGAAAGCGCTGGTAGCCCTTTCCCTTGTTCTCCCTCGCCCTCTTTCAGTAAAACGGTCTATATATGGCTCTGCTCTGCTTTAGCCCTGTTGAGCGCGCCTCTTACCGAGCGCTGGTGTACTGCGGAAAAGCAACGCCAGCGGAAGAAAGCTCCACGGGTGTTATTACTCCGCAGTGCACTGGTGCTCAGAAAGAAGTGCACTCAACGGTGCTGCGAGAACAAAATGTATGAATTACACAAAAACGGTGTTCGAATGAAGCGACCTATGAATACATTGAAAAAGTAGCGGGACAACCCAAGTTTTGAAAATTGTTTGACTTCACGAGAAGTATTAAATATCAGAGTTTGAGTTATCGCGAACCAACACTCTGTATACTAAGGGAGATCTGGCTCAGTTTAATGTGCTTAATATCACTGAATAGTTGTGAAATTCTAATTTGCTACTTTTATTTCTCAAGAACTTGTTGTATAGGGTTTTTAAATCAATGCAAATTTTTACTTTGGTTCTATTTATGGGAGGTATGTTTTATATGTCATGTACAGTAGAAAGGTGGGGAGCTGGGCTAGTTCGTAATCATGTTCCTTGCTGATTTTAGCCATGTATGTCATAAACATTTTTTTGTGATTGTGTATTATTTCGAATCCTCTGCTGCTTTTTATTTCAAGCTGCCCTTACATGCACCATGAAGATACTGAAGACGTCTTCAACTGAAAGATAACTATAAGCACAAGCATGGAGGGGCATCTAGACGGCCAGCGCAAGGACAACTATAATGTAAATTTTCTCCAAGGTTAAAGCCCCGAGGCATGCCTTCTTCCAATGAAGATATTGTGGCAAGTAGGTACAACTCAGCTTCAAGCCGTCGCAATATATAATCTTCTTTGTTCATTTCTAATCACCAGCTCTAGTCATCACTTCTAGTGAGTTTCAAGCTTGTTTCTGTAGTACATTCATATTTGTTTTAAATTATTGGTGAGTCATTTTAATAGCTGAGTCTAGCAGCATCCTTGCTCGTATGTATATGCTTCTTTTCTCTTAATCTAAAACTACAATAAATCTGTTTTAGAACATCTACCTGTCTGATTTCAGCTCTGCAAGGGTAGTAAATTGCAACTAATTTCGTGCTGTGATGAAAAGCAGCCTGGCAATGGTTGTGCATTCTAGCATTGTTGTTAATAGTGCGTAGTTTGTGCCTTTCACAAAAATTCTTTTCCTCGGTTAACAAATATGCTACGATCAAGCTTCTTCTAAATGTGCATACAGTCATTTCTGTGCCTTTATATACGTAGTGCACTGGAGTCCGTTGGTTCATCTTCTGGAAAACATTGCTATGTATGCGAAAAAGGAACTCCTCGAGGACCCAGGACGCAATATTAAGCTGCAGGTCTTACCTTTTTCAGTCCTTGGAAAAGCCATGCCTGTAGCGAAACACTGCCTGTCGTTGGGTTTCAAGGAGGTTCCTTTCCAACACCTTTCTTCCTGCTTTGACTACCTATGGTTTTGTTGGTACGCAAGTTAATAAAACATTGAATTCACATCAAAGAAAATGGTACTGCTACACTAGCAGAATATCTGCGAAATGTTAGAAAGAACTTTTCAGTTGACGAAGACAAAAGTATTGTAATCGGGCGCAATTGCTACCCATGCAGTTCGCCTCGTTCACAGCACAGTCGTAACTGCATAAATAGTGGTTGCGTCTGATTTACAATTTTTGTAAATCAGACAGTCTTTGTAAACTGAAAAGTTCTTTCTAACATTTTTTTTTGGATATTCTGCTAGTGTAGCAGTACCATTTTCTTTGATGCGAATTTAATGTTTTACAAACGTTGCATATAGGTCGCAGGAGTGTTCCAGAAATATTATAGTAATGTTTCCTTCAATGTTAGTTTAATGTTTTGCAAACATTAAATTTATGTTGCAGGAACGTTTCCTATGTGTTGAAATAACGATTGGAAAAACATTAACTTAAAGGCGGGCGCTCAAAATTTTCTTCAGCGTGGCAGAAGATTCCCCCTCTTTTCTTTTTTTCCTCCTCCCCTTTCCTCCTCGCTTTTTACGGCCTTCTCGCACGAGTGCTAATGGGCTTACCGGCCCCCCGACAAAATCTCTGTAACCCTTCAAGGTTCTCTGCTTCAATCCCAAAAACCAGGGATTAGTTAGGCAGGCTGGATATGAGCTCGGAAGGGTTCGGGCTGGCTCGCTTTTCTTCTTCTTTTTTTTTTTTTTTGCTCTTTTTCTGCAGTTCTAAAAAACACTCAGATAGTCAACACCAACTAGTCCAACAACAAGTTCTTTTACATTCAGATACTTCCGCGTGCGGCCACACACGCTACAACACCGCACATTTATCTCGAGTGAACGGAACTTGAACATCACAGCACAAGGAAAAAAGATGGGTATTTTTATCCGAACTTTGAGCTCTACCCAGAGAGTTAAAAATTTGTCGTTCTAACAACGGCACACTGAAAAGTGATTGTATCACTATTTTTTTTTTGTACAAAGTAATGATCATGAGTAATTACAAGTCAAAGATATTGCAGTCAGAGGGACACAGTCTGACCATTTCTGGGGCATAATATATAAGTTTGTACTACAGGTGTCGGCCGCCTCGTTGAAGTTACTAAGAAGAGTAAAAACAAACTTCCATAAAACCTGAAACGGTTGGTATATTTCATCTATCTTCAGCCTTTGAAAAAAATTTCTTCGTGGCCAAACGTGCATTTAGTTTCTGTCAACAAATTTAACTGAAAGCTTGACACTTGACAAATATCTTGGATATCAGCAAAGAGAACGGGAAACACGGAGATTGAACGGCAAAATCACAATTTTCTTCGCGTAAAATAGTGCAACTAGCAACAGTAGCATATTATGCCATTTATTGAAAGACAGCAGGTATTAGGAAGTTTTCATTCTCTTCTGTTCGCATTTGTTCGTTGATGAAGAAATGGAATGCCCAGATAGCCTCTGCAGCCCTTACATAATTGTTTGGGGCTTTGTCAGGGTGGGCGAAGGCCATCTCCAAAAAAACCCAGGAGTTCGGAAGGTGTACTACCGCAAGTTTCGGGACTGCTTGGCTAATTTAGGCCGTCTGGCGTTCCCCGCCTACTTAGAAAAGAAACGGAACAGCGGTCAGCTCAACGTCGTCACCAAGCGGGAAATCATGCCGAAATGTGTCCTTGAACACGTGCGAGATCTTTACCCGAACCCAGCCGGGATTCGCCACAATTCATCTACGAAAAAAAACTATAAAAAGGGTTAGGCCTAAACGATTTGGCAGTTTTTGAATATAGTCATGCGGACTAACTGTCCACAAGTACGGAAAGAAATGCAGTAGAAATGCAGAGCTCTATTGTGTTCTTTATGTCCATACTTGTCTTTCGCGCTGTACGCCAATTAAAATGAATTCTGCAATATTTGTAGATTATGCCTGGTTATGTTGTCTTTAAAAGAAAAGTAATGAAGCAAGTTCGGTATCGTGCCACCAATTTGTGCATATACAATTTTATGTGGAATTCAAAGTCAAAACAGTATTTCCGCGGGAAATAATGCATCCGTTGTTCTTCGTCTTCCTGAAGCTATGAACTACCGATCTCGGCTGCAGGACTTTTGGGTCCACAAAATATCACGCTCAGTAGAAAATTCGCCTTTTCTACCAAAAGTACTAGAAATAATTTATTTTTCAAACAGGTCGGGTGGTGATGCGTGTTTTGAGTGTAGGACCGTTGACTGGGCACTGGTTTGCGCCAAGAGTTCAGTGCTTCCTTTCATGCTGCCCGCGACGAGTGTTGAAATTTGAATATAGTAGAAATAAAATCAACTGGCACCCTTAGAATTATTTTAAACTTGCGCTTTTTTCAGGCATTAAGATTTTGATCGTACCTTTTATTCATTGTCGTCTTCGATGAGGGAACAACTTGCCGAGGAGGCCGCCTGTCCGCGTACGCGGCTTGACAGATAAAATCGCGAATGCTTTTCACGAATCTTTAAAGACCAAGCATAAAAATGAAAGACGCAGCCACTTTACGCCAATGAAATCAACTTTATGTTTTGAGCAGACGTCTTGCGAGAGTTGCAGTATTTTTAATTATGCCTAATAAATTAAATGTTTAGGACTAAGTACCAAACTTTTTTAGATGTATTAAGAACCAAAATGTCAATTGGAAAGTTCTAGAGCATCTTGAGAAACACCCGATTAGCTGTTTGCGACGTGATACGGCTCGCGTGGCTTCCTTCTGACTAGTAATAAAGCTCATGAAACATGACAAAATACCCCGTGATAAAGCGCCCGCCCCATCATAAGCTCAATTTCGAATGTCCCGGGATTTGTTTTCATATGCCGGAAAAAAAAAGAGATGCATGCAAGACGCGTGCCCCACGCTTTATTTATATAAGAAAAGAACTGCCCTCTGCTTTATATACAACGTTTATTTATTTATTTTTCACCTACTAGACATTAGGAAAAAACGTGGAAATTAACGTTTTGTGGATGTGAGCTATACGGCCAGGCGAAGATTGGGTTCAAGAAAGAACGCAACAAAAACCGGCTGATTACCCAACATTTGTTAATGAACTTTTTTATTATAAAAGAAAACGGGATAGTTGATTTATAAAGTTGTTGGGCATAATCGAAAGCCACCAAACTGTCCAGTGAAAATTAGCGCCATTGCGGCTTGTTTAGGTGAGCTATACGGCCAGGCGAGGATTAGGTTCAATAACGAACGCAACAAAGACCGACCGATTGACTAAAATTCGCTAATTAACCTTTTAATTAGAAAAGAAAACGGCATCTTGTATTTAGATAGTTGTTGGCCATAATCGCAAGCCACCAAACCGTCCATTCTTAAAAAGATGTAACGCGCGTACACTATTATACGGCGTCCTCCTAATTTGGGCGCGAAAATATAGTTCTGAT
This sequence comes from Ixodes scapularis, assembly GCF_016920785.2. Lineage (NCBI taxonomy): Eukaryota > Metazoa > Arthropoda > Arachnida > Ixodida > Ixodidae > Ixodes > Ixodes scapularis. The sequence continues at coordinate 185,122,005 of NW_024609846.1, read as the reverse complement.
ATAATGTGGGCTCCATCTCCGCGTGGCACAGCCTAACGCCATGAAGCCAAAGCGACAAATCATGCGCATCGCTGTGACAACGCCACTGTAGAAGGGGCGAGGAGTGCGGTGGCCGAAACGATTGCGGTAACACGATTCGCGTTCAAATTAGGCTTTTTAGGACGCCGTGAGCCACTTCACGTTCACTACATCTCTTTAAAAATGAGTGATTTGGTGTTTTTGATGACTACAGATAAGGCACAAACCGCAATTGCGTAACTCTGACGTCTTTTTTAGAAAAATGTCTAGTCGTTAAAAAAAAATCGCCCTGTATAAGCACGATTGTAAGGCAGTTCTTTACGTCTGGCGACATCATTACGGCATGAAAGGAGACGTTGACCGCAGATCATACTCTGTGTATGATCTGTGGTCACTGTTTCTTTTTTTCGTACGAGGATGAGCAAACATTTGATACCAAATAAAATAGATTTAGCATTCACCAAATTCGGCTTGTTTACTTGATTCAAATCGATATTTAATTTGATTACACTAATTTTGTACCCGCACACGCCTACTTTATTCCCTAATGAGTTACAAGTAATAATTACATTGGTCTTTTTTTGTCGTGCGAGGTCATCACAATTTATTATTAACAATCGGAGCTATGCGATTACGCGGAGGAGGCGCATTTGAAGATATTCAAAATTGTTCTGAATACACAAACAACTTCAAACGTCTTGCTGTTTGGGTCGTTTCCTACACGCAGGACCAATAATAAAGCCAAAACTTTATAGGGGAGACTATCTCTATCAACTCAACGCGCAAACACGATGTGAAGCGTGTCTGCGGACGTTGGAAAAGAGATACCGGCGAGCAAACCATAGCGTGCATCAAAATGTCCGTGCACCGAAATATCCGCGCACCGAAAAGTCCCACACCGAAAAGTCTTTGCAGCAAAACGTCCGTACACTGAAATGTTTGTGCTCCAAAAAGTCCGCACCGAAATGCCCTACAGCAAAACACTCTACACCGAAAAGTGCTAGACCCACTACGGATGGGATCCTCTGTCACCTCTGCCGGTTTACGAACCATGATGATTCAGAACCACTGGTCTATACACTCCGTGCGACGCGACTGGCGCGCCGCCGCGCGGCCGGTACCGAAGGTAAGCAGTGAGAATCCCAGAGAAAACGAAACCGAAACCACGCCGCGTGCGTTGGTACGCGCTGAAGTCGGAGTGGTGCGGTTGCGCTGGGTTCACAGCATGAAGTGCTGCCTGTGCTGCGTCAATAAGTGCTTCAATAGTTATACGTCGTATCTCGTGGAGACAAAGTTTCACAGTTTTTCACCTCGCCGATGTTTTGTGGGACAGCGACAACGATGACCCGTGCCGTACGAGGCGAGAAATTTGGTGTCTCGATCATGTCTGCCACTGTGTCGGCACGGCTGACATATTCTACACTGCCGCTTTGCGCTCTGCGTTTGCTTTCGTACCAGTGACGCGCTTCATGTGTCAGCGCCGATGGGACGAACTGAAATGCCATCCCACACTCGCGGGTATGCAGTGCCAATTTCGTTGGAGGAATGCCCTCCAAAGAAGTTTCGTCCCCATCGTACGTGTCGATGATATTTCCGGACAAGTAAAGCATTCAATCTGTACTTTATGAAGAAAGATTCGAACGGTAAAAAAGTGACAAATATAAATCTAAAGAAAACAACAATGAAACTCGGAATCACTGGAGAATCGGCGTTTGAGAGTTTATGTGGTGTGCTTTCTTTCTTGATCAGCCTCCTTCTGGATGTGAAAACGCTGACACCCCGAGTTCTGTAGACAACAATTTTTTTTTCTCGGCTTTAGAGCCACCTATCGCAAAGTGGTTCGAACTGTAAGTACCGTCCACTGGTCCCTTCCTACCTGTGAAGTGTGCACCTCCCACGATGAGTGGTATTATCTGACAGCCTTTGACGGTCAAAGCCAGTTCCCATTTAGTTACGCCGCCCAAACTAAACTTCCACCTGCTTTCGCTATGCCAACCATTTTTGTTATGATAAGTGTTGTGCCAAGTGACGGTCATGTCAAAGTACCTGTGCGCCGAAAATCAGCACCTTGCACAACAGGTTATTACACAACAGCTGTCCGCAAAAGCCCTTGGCGGCCAAACCGTGTGTTGGCCGACAACTTTGTTTTCTCGGCTTTGGAACCACCTCTCGAAAAGTTGTTTCAACTGGAAGTACAGTCCACTAGTCCCTTCCTACCTCTAAAGTCTCCACCTCCCCCGACCAGTGGTATTCTCTTGACAGCCTTTTCATGGTCAAAACCGGTTTCCATTGAGTTACGCCGCCCAAACCAAATTTTCACCTGGTTTCCCTATGGCACTTTTTTTTTTGTATAATAAGTGCTGTGTCATGTTACTGTCAAGTCCAAGCACCTGTGTGCCCAAATCTGCACTTTGCACAGCCCGCTATAACACAACATTTTGGGTCCAATATTGGATATACCGTACAGCTTTATTTCTTTATTCGTTAGAAACATAACTTTCACACCTGTTGTCTTAATGAAACTTGGCACACTTCGTGCACAAACTTAGTGAACATCTCACTCGCCTCCCATATCATCATTCCAGCAGTCCTACGTTTACAGCGACGAGCAAAATAAATTCCCCACTCAGAGCAATTATCGTGGCGGCCGTCTTGCTTTTCGGAAAATCGCTCCAACTCCTTTGTTGGCCGCAACTAGAGAAATTACCCCTAATAACGACTCAAACTCAATTTATAAGAAGTGGAGAACAACTAAATGCTCTTCTTAGGTCTGCCCCAGCACTCATGCAACGTCACCCTCAACGCATCGGCTCAAAAAGCAAAAGTTTCGTCCGTGCGCGCTTCCGCCGCCACCGCTTGGCATGCGAAAAGGCGCTGCAGGCTGCTGAACGCGCCTCACGGTCGAACGCCAGCTCCTCCGCTAGCGGCGCTGCGCGCGTTTTTCAAAGCGCCCCCTATAGTTCCCGCACGGAGTGTATGGAGCGCCATCCCTGATATACAGAAAACGCCGCTCGTACTTCCCGTTGTCGCCATGAATCCGCCTAAACAACGAAAGATACCAAATCAGATATTTATATTAAAATTGATACTTCAATGACTACTTCTTTGAGCAGAACAAGGCATTTGTGCTCTCACAACGGCAAAGAATCGTCTTCCAAACCAATGCTAAAAACAAAACCAATGTAACTCGTTGGGAAGAGCAAGTGCCAAGCTCGCTTAAAACAGCTACTCGGTTGGTTCAGCCAGGGTGCCTTCATGCGAGCTGTTCAGGTCCTTGACCCAGGTGTGCCGGCTGGCTTCTGGATAATCTTTTCAAATCCTTGAAGCTTTCATTTCCTCCACCCCAAACTTGTCAAAAAAAAAAAAAATCGGGAAAATGGCGAGGAGGAAATGAGAGGCGATTTCCTCCTTTCACAGTGGCGAGAAGGAAAGTGAGGGTCGGGTTCCTTCTCTCTGCTTGCGGGCCGGCCTTTAACGTACACATAAACGTTGCGTAAACATTAAATTAAATGGCATTAAGGACAGTTCTCGAACGTTTGGGACAAACAATAAAATAACATTATTATAATGTTTTCGTGCTACCTGGGAAATGGCCAAATGACAGTAGGCTGTCTCCTTTCCATTTGTTTGCTAATTTCAAATCAGTTTTCGAGCGCGGTTCAGTTGTCAAGTGAACCGTTAAATCAGTCCATAAAGTGAGCCCGACGAAACTCTTCAAAGAGGTGTCTTTAAGTGGTGCATTTATCATACTCAAATTTTGTGAGTGTGGTTTCGCAGCAACTAAAACAAAGAAGAAAAAACGCAATCTCAATATGAACGGGGAGAAAATATGTGAGCAAACAGTCTGTTTGATGCTGCCATTCACAAATGGCTCCACGACGCCTGACGAGGTTATACGCATGGAACTACGGTTGTCGTGTGATCAGGTACATCTGAAACGGTAGTGGACAACCTTCTCAGCTATCGTGGCGCCATCTGTGTGTAGCAGCATCAAGCAAACTTTGTTATCGTTTGTTTTCCTCGTGCATAGAGATAATTTAAGAAACAAAAAAAAAAAAAAAAAAAAACATGTAGAGACGAAGACAGACAGTACAATTCTTCGAAGTGCAGCTTTTTTTTTTTTTTTTTGTTTCTGGAAACACGCTCACAAAATTTGAGTGTGATAAATAGATGAAGAGCTTCATTGCGCTCACTTTAGGAGTGATTTAAACGGTTCATTTTAGTTACGGCCGGACCGCGCTCGAGAACTCCCTTACGTATTTCTACTTTAAGTCAGTAACGCTAATTGAGCAAAGCTGTTTCCCTGCAACCTACTTCAGTGTCAGATTAAAAACATAATCATAGATGTATTGAATGAATAAGGAAGTCGCGTACTTGGGGATCCCGTAGCGTGCCCAAGTCGACGTTATCTTGACGGACGGCTTACTTCCACTGGGCTCTCCGAGCTGGATCTTTTGGGAAGGAAAATGTACGAACCTTGAGCCCGTTCTTATAATCTCCTCGACAATTTGGGACACAACAGCAACCCATCGTGGTTCCCAATCGGAAAAAATCCCGGCACGCCAAACTAAAGTGAACGGAGCTCACGCAGGAAGAGATGCAGACGGCGTTGCAGCTTTCCAGCGCCGAGGCTGGATCGGGGTACGTGACGTTAGCGCCGTGGGAAAGGGAAGCTGAACGGGCCTTAGTTTCTAGAGGGTGTTGACTCTGCCCCCTTGCACTGCCCCGTATCAACCTCCGAAAAAGGCGTTTCGTCGCATATGGCACGCTTTTGGCACTGGATTGGCTAAGATAGCTCTTGGCAACGGCCGCGGTCACTCCAGTCTTGAAAGTGAAAGCGTGGCTCGTGGCGGTTGTGCGTTGCCATGGGGTCGCTATGTCAGACAGCGGACACCTCTCGTTTGTTCCTTTTCTGTTTTTTTCTGCGCGGCATGGCTGGCAGAAACTGTACACGGACCAGTCTCCCGACCGCGTGCAGCTCTCGTCGTATTGCGGCAAAACCGATCATGGCGGCACCTGGTGCAGTTAAACGGTGTGTGCCTCGAGGCGCCATTCCGCCAGTGTGGCCGTACTCGGAGACGCAGAAAAATACCGCGCTCATTAGCTGAGATATACGCTCCCTTCGAACGGCCCGGCGACGCGGTGCTGAGCATCGCCACGGCGTCACGATCTGCGCAGTATGTGACTGACCCACTTTTGCTGTGCGGTGCGGCAGAAATCGCGCACCAGCCGATTTGTCGGACGGCAGAGGAAGGAAGCTCGCCGTTCTCCTCCAAAACCAGGCTTGGGCGGCAGCCCGGCGTCCGGCAAATGGTGAGCCGAAAGCTCCCGTGCCGCTAGTGTAGTTGCGCCTTGGCTGATGTGATTCGATGGGAGCTGTATAATGTTGAGGCCATCTTGAGGCTTGTGTATGACCGTTTCCCGATTTTGAGTAGCCGGGATGTGGTTCGAAACTCGCTCCCTGCTGAAAATTAAGAAGAAAAACCTACAACTTAAGTGCAGCAACTAATGAAAAGAAAACAATAAACTATGATACGAAAGCAGTTGTGTGTTTGATCGTCGAAGTAACGAAAATAGTAACTTGCTACTTGTGACGTTAAGTAGCGCGGTCCTTTTGAGAGTCGGTAACGAGTAGCATATTTAGTTACTTTGTGAGCCAGTAACCAGTAACGATATTTAGTTACTTTTTTTTTGGGGAGGGGGAGGGTGACATGTACATACCTGGAAGAAACGTACCCCATAGCGCATCCGGGATAAAAGCAGTGTGTTTGACATTTTGCCATCGCGGTAGTATGGACGCATGGGGCAATCTTTCCAGAAAGAACACCACAAACGAGCATTTCAGCGTCGCGAACGAGCCTTTCCTGGCGCAGCGTCAGCATTTTCCATCTCACAATCGATGAGCGCGCCACCTATCGCCCTGACGATACACTAGCACGGCGCCGCACACGCAGCAAGCTGCGTGATTCTGACACCTCCCCTTCTAGCCACCGTAGCCTGATTGTGCTTACAAAGAAAAGGGTCAATTCGCTCTTTCTCGCGCGAGTGGAACCGTGGTGGCGTCAGTGTGCAAATAGCCCTCAATCACTTCCTGTTCTAAAGTAGATGGCGGTCTTCGCAGTATTCGCGAAATCAAATATACACGCTATATTCTGAAATTGGCAACTTATTTAACTGTCAGACTTAATTTACTCGTATCATAAAAGAATGACAAGTAAAAAATTAGGAAATATACGTGAATCAGGAGTGTGGCAGAGACACCCCATTGATGGCACCACTGAGTTTGTTGCCAAACAATAAAGGGCAAATAGTACCAATCTCGCCAAACGCTTTTCAACGTTAACAAAAGGCGAGGCAGTTATAGCAGCGGTATAGCAACGTAGATATATGATTTCATGATTAGAGACCTTACGAGCGTTCAGGACTGCTTACAGAAATCACTTTTCTCGGGTGAAAAGAACACCTGAAGATACAAGTACTTTATACTCGCCTTTAAATACAGTACGCACCTGTAACACTTTGAGCTTGAGCACACGCACGGAGTGTGCAAAATAAGAAATCCGGGTGATATTCGAAGACACAAATACTGAAAAAAAAAGAAGACTACTGTAGTCGAAGTAACCAAACTCGAAGGCACGAGCGCTTCTACAGGTTTGAGGGTGACTCCACGACATCTACGCACGATTACATGAATCTTTCCTTGTAGGACGTGCTGGTTTATATTCACAACACACGACGAGGATTGACAGTCAAGGAAAGCGCTCTAAGCGGAACGATGAGCATCCGCCACGTAAACCATGTCGACGATCACCACAGACGCCGTTTTTCAGCAGATAGCAGGAGCCATGACCAGCATGCAACGAGCGCGGCCGAGCTCTCCTCAACCTATGATTGGTCTGTCGGTGCTGTCTCTTCGTTTCTTTTTTCTGAACGTAACGAAAAAGTTTAGCACGGTTCAAATCAATGGGTTGCAAACGAACACGAACAAACTGGCCGTTTGGCGCTTCGTTGCCATGGCAACTCGTCGTTCCAACCGGCTGCTTCCGTTCGTAAGCGGAGCGGTCGCTCTGAACCACTGATCTCTATTGTAGTAGGCTGGATCGCAGACCGCGGCTTCGGCAGCAGGGGCCGAGTGTCGCCACCGGCGGCCATTGATTGACGCCAGCCAATGCATGGGACTCTATGGGAAGAACGAGAAAAAGTGACGTTTTCCCCTATTTCTAAGCTGTTGTCGGCACTGAAACTCTTTGGATGCTCTTCGGTAAGCCCGTCAAATAGCTTGCGTACAAACATTAAAACTTACAGCCCTCGCAGTTCTTATAAATAAATATTTTGTGGTCGAGAGTGACTCCGCTGTAGTGCAGCTCAATGAGGCGAGAGTTACCTAGAGTTGCCGAGGAGTCGGTTGCGGTTCCGTTGAGTTGGGTTCAGCAGACGACAAGCTCGAAGGCTTTGCTACGCTGAATTCGATCAACCCCGGCAAGTCACTGTCGAGATGGAACTTTTTTGTCATTCATCAACTTCTGGGCTTCCCTAAGGACGGTCTTATTGACGGCAAGTTTTTTTGTTTACTCCACTACGAGAGCAAGCTTGCCAGCTCAGCCGTAGGTGCTCCGGTACGTTTGATTTTTTTATATGGCGACCGGACGTTTGACAAATACCGATTCGATTTCCAAACACCCGACATAAGGATCGCAGCGCACCATAAAGTACTCGCCTCCGAGCACTGCGTACATGCTTCAATATGCTTTTGTGCGTTTCTCCCATAGACTTGTGTGTATCGCCTGGTGTCAAGCAATGGCCGCCGGTGGCGGCACCGACGGCCTCCCGATCCGCGATCCAGCCTACTAAAGTAGAGATCAGTGCTCTGAGCGCAAGTTTGTGAGCGGGCCTTTGCGCGACATCATTACGGTGTTGTGACGTCATATTGCGTTAAAAACGACGTCGACTTTGACGACGACTACGTCACGCGACGGCAAGAATACGCCGTCATTGTCGGCGACGCGATGTTATAAAGACGCTTAGCGATAGGTCGCCAACGTCGTTGACGACGTAAAGCCCCTTGACGTCACGACGACGTACCGTTAGCTTCACGCCGTTGACAAGGTTACACGACGTTTGACTTCGTCGTGTCGACGTTGATGTTGGCAAAGGAGACGACGTCACACGACGTTCAGGCTTCGTAGTGTCGTCGTTGTGACCTCGCGTTGACGTTAACGACGACTTGACGCGACATAAGGACGACGTTCAGTAGGACGTTAACGTAAAATCATAGCGACGTTTGACGTTGCGTGGGGCGTCGACATCATCGTCGGCGTCGATGGCAGCGTGGACGCCGCCTGCGATACAATGTGACTTCAAGACGGCGTTACGACGAAGTTTTGGCGTGGCGTAACGTCGTCGTCAACGATGACGTCGTGACGTTGTGCTTTAACGTGATGTCTGATGTCAAGATCACAGAGCCGTGTTCACGCTGCTTAAGCCGTGGTCACATTTCTTATACATCATCCAAAAGACAGTCTGCATACAGATTTGAAAGAAAGTCCCCGCGAGATCCGTTCGTCGAATGCCGCATGGCAATGAGTTCAAGGAATAACTTGGTGCGCGGCATTCGAACCACGGGCATTGCGGTGACTCGAGTTTGCAGACCGTCTTTTGTATGATGTATGAGCAATGGGACCCCAGCTTAAGGGGCTATGTTGCCCATATGACCTTGACCTGTGTATTGATAGAGGGTAATGCTCGAGGATAGCGGTCGAACGTGGCAGTCGACCCCGAAGCCTTTTTGATACATATATGCTGCTAAAGCAGATTTCTTGATGCAGTTTTTATCAATCCCTTGTTCAGCTTGTTGGCTCTAAAATGAATGTCCGCAGCGTAAAAACAACTAATGTGCCAGCTATGTACGCTAAGTGGTGAAACCTCATTTGCTAGCAAATGAGGTTGTCAGGACGAAAAGAATCAAATTCCTCGTCACGGAATTTAAGCAAGGAAGAGGCGAAATCTTCTTTTATCATCGCCAAGTCAAGTAAGTTTCTACAACGCAAATCCGGGCGAAGCAAGCGACTTCCATCGCAGCGCCGCCACGCCAACTTTCCGCAAGACGAGCTTCAACTGAAAGCAGTGCTGTGGAACGGACACCCCCACTCCATTGTAACTTTATTCCGGAGAATCAGAGTTTCCAACAATTCCATTCCTTCCAACTCATAGAAATGGAAACGCTGGCCCCATTCTCACTCCTGGAATGGATGCACTCTACCATTACAGTGCTCTAAATCCTAAACGTAAAAAAAAAAAGGCGGTTGACAACTAAACTGTGCTAAAAGGAAAAAAAAAATAGAGTAAAGCTGAAGTTTTTAAACGCAGGGACAACTGCAAAAGTACACAAAACGCTCCCAAAAAAGTCCTCGTTTATACTAAGCCATGCGCTGCTCGCACAAGGGACTTCGTGGCACTTGTCACTACAGATATCGATCGCAGGATCAAACATAAATGGTTCGCAAAAGACGTGAAAAACTAAAAACACCACTTTTGTCTACCCTTCACAAATACATGGCCAGCGTGTTGTTTGTTTGATGAAGCCTTTTTGTGCTTGGCGAAATAGATGCTGTCCACTTTCTGCTTTTGGTATGCCTGCACAACATCACTGCCAGTGCGCTGTCAGAAGAGACGCTGCATATAGCTTCCCCAAATCTTCGTGCACTGTGCAAGCACACAAATCTGCTAACGGTACCGGCACCAGGGACTTTATACTCCTTTCACCCGAAGTCCAGACAAGGCCGAGACCTAGAGCTCATAGAACCAATGAGACAGCGTCAAAAGCGCACCATCGTGGCGTTCGTAATGTTTTTGTACGTGTTCTATCATTGCGGAACCTATCATAAAAAGAAAAGGCCCTGCGACCTGTTCTGTTGACTCTATGTTAACTCGTAGCATGGACTGCTTCTGGACTCAAGCTGAAGCGAGGTATAGCTCCATATTTTGAAGCCGGGTTTACAATGTGTACTTTTGCGTTTGCTGTAAGTACGATCCTTCCGGTTTCTTGCCATATTCAATGCGATTTTTTTTAAATTTTTTTCTAGACGAACGCTGGTAGATAGACAGGGTTAAACGCTACATGCCTGTTGCGCATGGTTCAAACAGTCGCCCTTTAGTGTCTTGCGGCGCCAAGAGCAGTACACTGTACGTCTACAAAATGGTTGCTTCCCTGGAGGCGCGCCAGTTTGATCCTCGAAGGAGCATGAGCTTGCAAGGCAATCAAGCCGTCATTCACTTTCAGTGAAATGATGCTCTTCCAATAGCAATTTTATCATGTGCTACATTAAAAAAAATCGTCTTGAAAGGTACTTTGACGCCCTAATAACATTTTAAGCTCATGAAGACCGCTTTCGCCTTATGCACTATCGCCCCCTGGTGGACTAGAAAGGCAACTAGACGATGAAGAAATCGTTTACATATAAAAAAAAGAGCTTAAAAGAACCCCTTATAGGTTTTTTTCACGAAGAACATTTAGAAGTCATTTTACGACCAGATTTTGTTTTCGAGCGCAGCGTCACACCAGTAGTCCGTAGGTCCTAGTTGAAGATCAACACAACACAGCTAGCATAAAAATCTATCCCGATTTTATTTCCACTCTATTCCGCGTGAAGGGCATCTAGTTCCATTCCCATTCCATTTCTCCCAGCGCTGGCGCCATTCCATTCCGGGGTCGCGGAGTGCTGAATCATTCCAACTCCGGAGCGGTCAGTCCGCAACACTAACTGAGAGCAGGAGATGAGCCGTTGCTCGCCGCACTCAATCGTTCCTGAAACGCTCTAGCAGAGAGTGAAAACCTGCGCGTCTTTTATAATTTTTTTTGTTGTTTGAAGAAACAAAAACAGTGTATTTCAAGTTATAGACGTCGGAAACTTATTCTAAATAATATTCATGCAAAAAAAAATCCTACGTTTTTTTTTAAATAAAACAAAATAAAAAATGGATTGTCAACTTGTTCCTACTTAATTTTAATCCTCAACTTAAAAGCGAAATAAAAAATCACGTGGTCGTTGCGTGCTGGTGCACCGAATGCGATGACTCCACGCTTATACAATGATTTTTATGTACACCATGAAACTTGGTATACGCAAGCGATGATGAGTGCCGTCACGGAACTCATTGGCCACGAGCACGAATCCAATATTCGTCGAAGAATTGATTTTTTTTTTCTTTATTGGTTTTGCGGATTTCAATCCGCAGAGGGGGCAGAGATAAAGGCATGATGCCTGACAGCGCCTCTGCCCCCTGCAGTTCATACAGCGGAAATAGCATTTCAAAGAAGTCATAGTGATAATAAAAAACAAGACAGCCATCGTCATAAAAACAAATCGAAACAATTATTATAGAAATATCTGAAAGCACATGAAATACAATGACTCAGCTCAAACAACTACACAAGCGGCACTGCTTGAACAATGCGGGGCGATATGCTTATCATAACCCAGAAGTCAAATAAAATAAAAATAAAGATAAAGACAAAAATAGACACCGTTTTTTTACATATCCACTAAACATTTATAAACAAGGACTTATAAGAGAAAGCGGAAACAAGCTAAATCAAAACAAAAAATCAGGCTACAAAGCCAAAATTGAGAATTCCGAAGTTTCGTAGTACGTTACGTTTTATTGAAAATAAATATAAATAAATATGCATGCCTTAAATAGATGAAAATGCGATATCACTGCAAACCAGAGCTCGTCTGCAGTCTCTTTTGAACTTTGGAAAAGGGGAAGTGAAATTAACATCAATGCCAGGGGAATTTAATAATTTAGTACTCATGTACGATAAACTTTGCCTGCCATAATTTGTTCGTATGCTTGGGATTCTACGTTTCGGGTCTCGTAATGTGTAGGCACTAGAAGGAGGTGTCTGTGTCAAATAGAGGTTGTTTTTGTAGATCCATTGAAATAATTTGAAGTGATATATCTGGTCTGCCTTCAATATATTATATTTAACAAAAAGTGGTGGAGTGCTCAAATTTCTGACATTACCTCTGTAATTTTCGCAAATACGAAGAATTTTTTTCTGAAGGATGATTAGTTTGTTGTAGTTAGATGCAGTGGTTGTACCCCAAACCAACAAACCATAACTGATCTTAGAATAAAAGAGAGAATAATACAACGTCATTTTAAGCCAAGTGGGTATCAAATTTTGCATTTTATATATAATACCAACAACTCGAGACAGCTCTGCCTTCATTCTATTTACATGGGTGGACCACGTGAGCTCTTCGCTAAACCAGACCCCCAAGAACTTTTGCTCTGCAACTTGTTCTATAACGGTGTTTTCAAATATAATGTTAATAGAGCTGTTGTCTCGCTTACTAACAGGTTTGAAGATTATGTATTTTGTCTTACTTGTGTTTAGCTTCAATCTATTTACTCGTAACCAATTCGATAAATTAAAGTGGTAAGCATTGCAAGCATTTTCTAGGTATTCTTTAGTCACACCAGTAAAAAAGACATTTGTGTCATCAGCATACATTACTAACTCAGGGGAGCCTGGTATTATCGTTATGTCATTCACGTAAGCTAGATATAATAAAGGACCGAGAATGGAACCTTGAGGAACGCCGTGCTGTATTCTCAATTTACTAGATGCTATGTTGTTAATAGAGACGTACTGCTGACGATTTTGTAGATAAGATTCTATTAGTTTTAGCGCTATTCCTCTTATACCGTATCTCTCAAGTTTTTTTAGAAGGATATCATGTTGAACAGTATCGAATGCTTTTTTAAAATCTAAAAACAAACAAAGCGTGAGCTGTTTGTTTTCAATGTTTTCTACAATTTTGTCCTTAATGTCTAGGAGTGCTTGCTCGGTTGATTTATGTTTCTGAAAGCCATATTGCTCTTTCGTTATTATGTCATACTTCAAAAAAAAGCTAGTTAATCTATCATTGATCACGCGTTCATAAATTTTTGAGAATATTGGCAGAAGAGAAATTGGTCTGTAATTATGAATATCTGTTGCTCCACCTCCCTTGTATACAGGAATAACTTTTGCTAATTTTAGTTCGTCAGGAAAGTCACCAATCACAAGCATCTTGTTTATAACGTCGGATAGTAATGAACTCAGCAGAGCTGCTTTATATTTAATCGGCAGTGCCTTTATTTCGTCATCACCGGCGGCAACATTATTTTTTAAGCTGTCAATTATTTTATTAACTTCCCTTGGCGTTGTCGGACCTAGCATTATAGATGCAGACGGATTAGCGGTCGTTGTGTATTCAGCTACGTAGTCGTGTTGTTCAGCGTACTTGCCGATATCAACAAAGTGCTGATTTATTTTTTCGGCAAGTGCTTCACCAGATACACTTTGATTATCTATTAGGATATGCTCCACGTGGTTGGTTGCTTGCTTTCAATTAGTGAGATCATTTACTGTGTCCCATATTTTTCTATGGTCATCGTGATTGCGTTCGAATTTATTTTGATAATATTCGCACTTCGCCTTTTTTAGGTCCGAGTTTAATTTATTTCTTAACTTTTTAAACTCAGCGAGCATGCTTAGGTCACGATGCCTAATAAAAGCGTGAAACTTCCTATCCTTATCTTTTATTCTTTTCAGCAGGTCAGCAGTCACCCACGGTTTTCTTATCTTTTTATTTCGTACTTTTGTTTCCTTCAGAGGAAAAGCTGTATCATAGCAGCTTTTAAATTTTACTAGAAAGTTTTGATAAGCTACTGTAGCGTTGTTTTCAGAGTAAACGTCATCCCAGGTTTCCTGTTCTATAAGGGAACTAAATTTGCTCAGAGTATCTTCGCTTATTGTACGATGCCAAAACGTTTTCGAGTCTTTTACACGAGCCATTTCAGGAGTAGATCCCAAGCAAAAAATCGGAAGATAATCGCTTACGTCTTGTACTAAAACCCCAGCTATAACATCATTTTTATTTAAGTTTGTGATGCATACATCGAGAGAGGTGGCAGTATTTAAGGTCACCCTTGTTGGCAGCGATATCACATTATTACAGGCATGCTCATTAAGCAAATCTCTGAATTCTTTTGCTTGTGAATTATCGGAAATGGTGTCTATATTTATATCTCCCAGAATCACGAGAGGCGCTGAAGTTGATCCTAGAACACACAATATATTATCAAGCGTATTCATGAATTCAGCAATATTGCCCGAAGGCGGTCTGTATAAAGCAACAACTACTGTGTTCGATATTTTGATAACTAAGCTTTCAATGTTTTCATCAATCCTCGTGAATTCGTCAATTATTTGGTACCGTAGATTGTCCTTGATATAGATTGCTACGCCTCCACCTCTTTTTTCTTGTCTGACCAGACTTTCGCATTTATAACTATGAAACTTAGGTGGTGAGTCAATACTCGTTAACCAGGTTTCAGTAAATATAATTGCATCAAATTTTGCATTTACAGAATGTAAGAGAGCTTCAACTGTATCGACCTTATTTTTTAGACTTCTCGTGTTCATGTGTACTGCCGAAAACTGTCGTTTGCTTTTTTTGTACATTTTATTGAAGGCCGTGCAGTCATAATAATTACATTCGGGTTGCAAGTCTTCCATCAGAATGGTAATGATCTATAATTTGTGAGCGTTACTCGATTCAATTTGCAATTCTGTCAACGTCAGTCATGCTAGTAATTTTTAGGGTGTCAGTGTTCACATCTTTTCTCGCGAAGACTTTACCGCTGGAGGACCAAACAAACTTCCAGCCCTCCTTTTTTTTCTGCGCAATTGCTGCACCAAGCAGTTTCTTGTTCTTGCTGGTCAGATGCTCATTTACGTATACGGGACAGCTAGGGCCCCCGTAATCAAGATCTTGAGTTGTCAGCCTTTGTTTTTTTGCCTTTTCCAGGATTTTATTTCTCTGCGCGCGCCGTACGAAACGGACACTAATGTTTTTTTCGTTTGGTTTGAAAGTAGGGACGCGGTGGCATAGGTCGATATCATGGTCAGAGATCGGAACATCCAGAATGCTCGCGATCCTTTGAATAATGTCATAAGGGTCACCCTCCGCTGGGACTCCTTTGATTTCAAGGTTATTAGACCGTTGATACTGCTCGAGTTCTTCTACTTTAGTACTAAGCCTGCTGTTCTCGGCAGTTAGCTCCTCGTTTCGTTTTGATAGTTCTTGTACCTCTTTGCGAAGTTCTTTCATCTCATCTCTAAATTCCTTAACACCATCACATGTATCATTGCAGAATTTCACGCTGTCCTTCACAGTCCTTAGGTCAGCCCTGATCTCCCGTCGCAAATCATCAAGTGCTTTCGCAAGCTCCTTGTTATCCTTGCTCATTTTTGACTAGGAACAAGGGTTATTAGGGAAATGTACACGTCAACAGTTCTAGCCCAAAACAATCAGTGGAATGAAAACAAAAGCAAAAACAATAGTGGCTGTGTTCGGCAGCAGTGCAGAGAGTGTTCTCTAAATTAAAACAGGAAAGTGAATATATTCTCACCTGTGGAAGAACACAGAGTAGATTAGCGACTGGTAACAATCTGCACCGCTGCCGAACTGTGGTCCGAGTTGGTGTGCTGCCTGCTTATATGGACGAATTTCGCCGCAAGCGGCGCCTTGGTATTCCTTCGCTTCGGCACGTGGCGATGTTTCCGTTGGATGACGGGGCGATGTCTTGCGAGGCAGAAAAGCAGCGCGAGGCCGGGAAACTGTGGAAGAACACAGAGTAGATTAGCGACTGGTAACAATCTGCACCGCTGCCGAAGCGCATAGGTCTGAGTGACGCAGTGCTCGTGTCCAATACATGAGGTGGGTTCGGCTAACGTTCCTGGGCGCCGCGGATGCCTCACGATGAAAAGGCGGGAAGTTTTCAAAGGAAAGAACGTAAGAAATATTCCGCTATATTTTTAAACTGGTTTGACAGAAAAGCAGGTATTTCGCATCTCCACCCTCGTGTACTAGTTTTCTTTTGGTTGGCTGAACGATATGCGGTCAGTAAAACCCCAGTCTAAAATCATTTATCCCATCTCGAAATTCATTTCATGGTCTCTTTAAAGACGAAACGTGACCACATTGTGGAGCATAATGTATCAACATAAATACTCTTTGGTCAGCTTCGCCATCACTCAAGACGCACGAATAAATACCAGTGCGCCACGCCCAGGAATAAACACGTGTCACATGACCGCGTTGCAGGCACGCCTCCGCAGGCAGTACACGAGAGCAGGGGCGTATCTGCCGCATTGCTCATGCCCCGCGGACGGACGTAACACGCAATCGTGGCCTCGCACACGAACGCGACCCGCAACCTCGCGCTGACAGCCGCGAAATCGGGGAAAGCAGCCGAGGGTCCCGCGACCTCCTTCATTCACTCTCTCTCTCGCTGTCCACACACAAATTGCTCTGCTGACGAGACAGAAATGCGGAAGGGCGGCCGGACCATCCGCCACCGTGGACGACGGACGGTTTCTGGACAAGTCGCAAAACAACAAGCTTAATGCAACCCGCGGCTGGTCGATAGGAGCCGGTACACGAATAAATTAAGGAATGAAAAAAAAAATCCAATACAAAAAAAACAAAACAAAAAAACATGAATGTGCATACCTTAACGAAGCAGACAGCCGGCGGTGATGAATTTCTTCTAGGCACGAGATAGCGCGGAGTGACACCTCCGAGGGAAAGAAAACTGAAATTACCGGCATGGGGAAAAAAGGGGAAGTATGGGGAAATAAGGAGAAGAGGGAAGAGGAGGAGGGGAAGAGATGGAATAATGAAGGCGAGCCCTGGAGGAATAAAAACAAGGATGAAGCGGACAGAGATGGGAGGAAGTGTAGGTGCGGGCTAAAAGAAACGGATGTTGGAGGGAAAGAAGGGGAGAGGGGAACGCAATAAGGAGACGTTGAGGGATGAAGGAAGGAAGGTGGGATTACGGGAGAGGGTGGGTGGAGAAACGTCTAAGCGGCATTGATTCAAAGGCGCATTGCGGAGGGACGGGGTAAGAATGCTGGCGTCTGTCGGGCTTTGGTGTCAGGCACGTTCTGCGAGCGCGATCCGGTAGAGGTTCTCGACGAAAGTTCCGGCAGCCTGCTGAGTGATTAAGAAGGCATGACGCGTGTTTGTGATTTGTTTCGTTGTCTTTGCTCGCGCACCTAAGGAATCCAGGTCGGACGATATATATATATATATATATATATATATATATATATATGTATATATACATTCGCCTAGATTTAAGTATGATTCTTTTTATCGTGTGTGAAAGACAATACAACTGCGTCACTCTGAGTCCTAAAACTTCAATTCAAACATTGACGGTCTACTTGCAATTAATTGAAATATTGAATCCGCATCATGGGAGAAAGTGTTATGTAACTACTTTAGACATCAAAGACTTAAACTACTGGTGATGATAATATAGTGATGGTTCAGTCTGCCACTGGGGTTGATGGAGAGAGGTTTTTTTTAGCATTCTAGAGTTTTATTTAGGATCGACTGCGGTAAATTTTGAAAGTTATTTTTTTTTATAAAGAAACAGGGAGTGTGTATTGTGTCGTTATTTGCGCCAGTGTTCTCGGAGATTTTTTTTTAAATGAGATGGATGTTCATGTTAACTCGGCTGTACGGTCCTTGCCGAGTGGAGCTGTCGTTGTCCGTCGCTATGTAGACATTTTGATTTGTGCTTTCGAGGAAGGGTTGGTAGAGACAGTTAAGAAGTGTTTAGTATACAAGTGCCAGGATTTGACGTTCATGAAGGAAAGTATCCTTCAGCGGAAAAATCCAGTACTTTGACCTCGTGCTGCAAATGGAAAAGGGCCTGTGCTGGAGGTACGGCAAGGAATCGGCAAATCCTTTGTTGGCAGGTGACCGCTGTCACTCCAAAATAAGTAAGAGGGCTGTAATTGCATCCGTGATGGATAACGCCTGTAAGAAGTCCTGTATGCATTGGGCTGGAGAGGCAGTTTAGTTGCAAAAGTTTAGTTTTTTTTGGAAAAGGGCCATCACCAGTATGTAATTTCTAGAGTGGTGCTCAAGGTGTTGGGAAGGTTTAGATCAACTCCACCTGGAAATCCGATTGTGAGGAATGTTGTTTGTGTGCCTTACTAACGTGGAATTTTTCAAAACTTTAAATCAGTGGCAAAGAGGTTCGGTGTAAATTTTGTTTTCAAAGCTCAGTACAAATTAGAAAGGTTAACACCTTAACGAAGGGGTTAACCTCAGTACAAATTAGAAAGGTTAACCTCTTAACCCCTTAGCAAAAAGAAAAAAAAAGCATAAAACCAAGATGTAATTTGTCAGGTATGAGTGGTGTACAACATTCCGTTGCGGTATAAGTTGTCTTATGTTAGGCAAACTGGTAATTGTTTAAAGGAAAGGCTCTTAAAACATAAAAGGGCAGTAGGAGATGAGGGTCAGTACTTGGAAATCGCTAAACATGTTGTAGACGGCAATGACTGTTAGTTAGCCTTAGGGGGGAGATACCAAGGTTTTGCACAAGGAAAAGCAAAATGGTAGGAGAGCTTCAAGTTGTGAATGAGACAATGCGTATTTCACCCCTGTTAACTGCGTAAGCACATCGTCGTTGGCATTCGATAGCTAAATGAGTCGTTTTTCTATGTCTTTATGGTCGTGTTTTGTGGTTTTTTTAAAGAGTAGTAAAGGTTGTGCTTCAGTTGCCTCTAATCGGATATCTGGTCAGTCTCCAAACGAGGTCATCAGGGTGGGTGGTTGGCGTGAAAGCCGCCAGCATGAATCACTCAGATTTGCCTGAGTGTCCGTTGACAAAGAACTATTCCACGACACACTACATCCTTCCGATGCTATAGTCTGTTGCAACTCAAGTACCTAGTACGAGGGAAAGGAAGAGCGAGGAAGACGAAGCAGACGGAGCGCTGGAGAGGAGAGTGGGAAATTTCCTCCTCTCTCCAGCGTTTCGCCTGCTTCTCGTTCCCGGCCTTCCTTTCTCGTGCTTAACCTTCTTGAGTTGCAACGGACTATAAACTCCGTGTCACTATAGTCCGTTGCAACTCAAGAAGTAGAGCGAGGGAAAGAAAGGCCGGGAAGAATGAAGCAGACGGAGCATTGAAAAAGAGAGGGGGAAACCTCCTCCTCTCTTTAGCGTTTTGTCTGCTTCCTCCTGCTCGGCCTTCCTTTTCCTCGCCCGACCTTCTTGAGCTGTAACGGACTATAGTCGTGTGCAGGGAACGCCAAGGCAACGCCAGGCGAAGAGAGAAAAGGCGAGCACTAGGAAGGCAAAACGGGAGAGGACGGCAATGGAGGGTGAGGGGCGAAAGCGATATCTCAAGGAACGTTAGAGAGGGTAGGATGTTTCTCGTTTTTCTCCTCCTCAACAGCGTTCCTAAAGCTTGCCCTTACTTCCTCACCTGGCGCTGCCTTCGCGTGTACTGCACGCAACTAGTGACACGGAGTATAGAAGCTGTCTTTGAGAATTGTTGTTTTGTCCGTTATTTTATCGTTCCGTGTTGCTATGGAAATATCACACTCATCCTCCTCCGAAGACAGCGAAACTACTGAGTGATTTTTGGCAACTTGGCAAGCAATCAGTCGCCGGCTTGATGCAAGCAACAAAAGAGTTAAGTCTTGTTCGCACAGTCTCCGGCATAGCCAGTTTTGAAGCCGCCTGTGACTGCTTACGACGGGCCGCGCAGCAGCGACGGCGGTTGTGAGCAATATAAAAACCGGTTCTGTCCGACTCGGTCGTAGTCGGTACGGAAAAGTTTGAACGAGCCTTTACTTCATTAAGCATTCGAAGCAGCAGCGACTAGACTCAGCGTCAACGTTTGGTTGTTGTGCTACATTCTCAAGGCTGGTTTAGTTTCCACAGTTCTGAAGCCCTGCACTACTGCACGACCATGTGGATTAGTCTACTTATTCGTGGGCCCTCAGTAGCTTTGACAACGCTGCGAAAACTACGTTAACCCTGAAACAGCACTATATAGTAACAACACAAAACAAGGATGGCGCCGTATCCACGTTACGTTTGGGTAGCACTACATACTTTGACTGAAAGCAATATATTAAGAAAAGCTAATAAATAAATCTAGATTGATCAATGCTACAGCCTGAAATACGTTTGTAAAAAATTCCTCCAACAGCCTCTGTTTTTCACAAGCGATTTAATCTGAGCAGCTCGTCCTAGCGGTTGCACGATCAGTTCAGAGAAAAAAAAATTGTGCGTGCCCGGGCCTCTGATGGCACGAGATCCTCCTTTTCCTCGCAGGTTTTTTCTCCCAGTCGTGAGATGCTGTTATGTTTAACATTCTCCCACCGCGGACTTGTTGCAGACCTCCAGTGGGTAAAGAAGTTGGACTGGTCTCCTAAAAGTTCGTCCGTCCGGCAGTCGTACTTCACACGAGCGAATGATATTGTCTCGTCCAGGGTGCACTTCTGTTATTCGTCCCACCTTCCACGTTGCTCTTGGTCGTCTCGCATCGTGAATAATTACCACGTCCCCGACAGCAATAGGCGTTGTGTTCTTGGGCGGAGTGTGGTGGGCAGAGCGAAGTTGCAAAAGATACTCCTTCATCCACCTCTTCCAAAACTGCTGTGAAATTAGTTCTCGGTAGCTCCATCGCCGTCTTAGTTCACGTGATGTCTGCGGGTTGGAGCTCATTTGCTTCATTGTCGGCAACGCCAGAAGTCGTTTTTCTACTAGGAAATGTGCAGGTGTTAAAATTGTTGGTTCCCGTTGATCTGAGTAAATAAATGTTAAAGGACGCGAGTTCACGGCGGCTTCTACTTCCTGTAACACCGTCGATAACTCTTCGAAATTAAGATAGCTTCGTGCTAGAACCTTCCTGAGGGAGGTCTTCACTGTCCGTATCATTCTCTCCCAGAAACCTCCCCACCATGCGTCTCTTTCGGCGCTAAATTTCCAGGTGATGTGATGGTGGGCGACATAGTCTTGTACATCCTGATGTCGGAGCAGTTCCCAGACAGCTGATATATCTCTTGCAATTGTCTTAAACGCCAAAGCGTTGTCTGAATAAAGTATGTTTGGCAGTCCTCTTCTGGAAACGAACCGACGTAAAGCCATCAAGAAGGATTGAGCAGATGTGCTCGTTGTGAGCTCAAGGTGAACTGCTCGTGTGACTGCGCATGTGAAGATGGCGATATACGACTTCTCGTTCTTTTGTTCCTTTGTGTAAAGTGGACCAGCAAAATCAATACCCACGACGTTGAATGGGTGCGTCGCCTCAATGCGTTCTTTTGGCAGTGGTGCCATAGGAGCTGATGCGGCCCTCAAGTGTGTCCTTGCACACTTGGTGCAGTTTCGCAGAGACTTCTTTACGGCTTGTCTTCCGCGTACAATCCAATACTGTTCGCACAATTCAGTTAAAGTATCTGCTACTCCTCCGTGAAGCACCCGCTGATGTGCGCTGCATATAAGTAACTCGGTGAAGCGATGTGCGTTGGGGTGTATGATGGGGTGTTTAAGGTCTCCTGATGCATTTAGTTGTTGGAGACGACCGCCTACGCGTAAAACTCCGATGTCATCTATGAAAGGTGTCAAATCTTTTAGTTTCGATGACTTGCTCAGCGGCCTTCCATTTCGTATGCTCTGAAGTTCTCCCGAGAATTCATTTTTTTTGTGTGACCTTTATCCAGTATTGTTCCGCTCTTTTGAGTTCTGCCGTTAAAAGGTAGTTAGACAATTGCTTCAGTGCGCCAGTGTTTTCTTTGAAACGGTAAATCCAAGCAGTGACGCGTAGGACCCTTGAGAGCTCGCTGTAGCGTTGCAAGTCAAGTACAGGATTGTATACGGCAGTTGTTACTTGCAGTACATTGGTTTTGATGTCATTGTCTTCCATGTCGTCTAGGTCGTCTCGTTCGGGATGCGCCTGTGGCCATTCTGGTGACGGTTTATTGAGCCAAGAAGGGCCAGTCCACCACAAGTTGTTTGACTCTAGGTTTGACGCGGAGAGTCCTCTTGTTAGGCAATCTGCCGGGTTTTCTTTACCCGGGCAGAATCTCCAGCGAGCTGTAGGCGTGTTGTTTTGGATTTCTCTCACTCTATTAGCAACAAATGTCTCCCACCGGTGACTTTGACCTTGTATCCACTTCCACGTTATGGTAGAGTCTGTCCACAAGTATACTTCGTGGTCTTGAAGCGACAACGTCTTTTCTACATATCGTGGTAATCTAGAACCGATGAGAGCTCCCATCAGCTCTAGGTGAGGGAGTGTCAGCTTTTTAAGAGGTGCTACTTGCGCCTTTGCAAGTAGTAGATGTATTTCTACTGTGTTCTCAGAGTCAGATGTTCTTAGGTAGACAACTGCGCCGTAAGCCTTCAGACTGGCGTCAGTGAAGACATGTAGTTCGTAAAACAGCGTAGTGTCTCGGAGTTCCTCGAACAACAATCGAGATATGGATATAACTTGTAGCTGTGTAATCTCGCTGCACCACGTGTTCCACTCTTGTTGTATGTTCTCAGGAAGACTATTGTCCCAGCCTATCTTTAATTCCCACAGTTCTTGGAACATAATCTTGACTCGGATGATGAAAGGTGATAGCAATCCCATGATGTCGTAGATTCTATTGGCAGCTTGAAGGACATATCGCTTTGTACTTAATTTCGTTTTCAAGAAGTTCAACGTTGAGGTCAACGACAACTTCAAAGTGTCCTCCTCTGTATTCCAATGCATTCCAAGCACATTGGTGTCTGTCGCCATATCAGTTGGTTGGGGGACTCCTTTTTGGAACAATCTTTGAAGTGTCTTGCTGTTGGATGCCCATTTTTGAAGATTCATGCCAGCTTGTTGCATGATGTCTTGTGTTTCGTTAAACAACTTGACTGCTGCTGCTTCACTCTGGGCGCCAGTCAAGAGATCGTCGACATAGAACGATTTCGCGAGAACCTGAGCTGCCTCCGGGTGGTTTTGAACTGTTCGGAAATGATGCTGTAGGGTAGCTGTCAGCAAGAACGGACTGGATGTCGTCCCAAACGAAACGCGGGTCATCCTCCACTCCTGTATTGGTGGTAACTGACCGGTTGTTGTGGGCCTCTCTTCAAACCACAAGAAGCATAGCGCATCTCGGTCTCTTTCTTTTACTGATATTTGCAGAAATGCCTTCTGAACATCTGCTGTCATTGCTATTTTATTGACTCGGAACCTCAGGAGAACCTGTAATAGGTCGTCAGATGCCTTTGGTCCCGTCTCAAGAAATCCGTTGAGACTCTCACTTCCTTGCTGGTGAGATGAGGCGTAAAATACGATTCTGATCTTCGTTGTGAGCGCCTCCTCGCGTACTACCGCATGGTGCGGCATGTAGTACTGCCGTCCTGTATCTTTCTTCGCATCTGGAACCACCTCTGCATGCTCATCCTTCAAATATTGACGGATCACACTGTCGTAAGTGTTCAGCAGGTTTTCATCTCTACGGAGTTTTCGCATCAACCCGTTCAACCTTGCTGTCGCCAGCTCCTTGTTGTCCTGGAGCTCGGTTCTTTTGTTGGGCTTCCAGGGTAGTGAGACATCATACCTGCCTTCAGTCCAACAAATTGAATCTTCAAATGTCTGTAACACCGTTTCCCTGGACCTATCTTCCTTGTCTGTGATTCCAAGATGTTCCAGGTCCCAAAACGCTGGCAATTTGTTCGTTTCGTCTTCCGTGGTGACTCCTGCATTAAGAATACAGGCCATGACATGGTTTTGTGTTGTCAATGAATAATTTTCGTCCGTTGGTCCTTGCACCGTCCAACCAAGTTGAGTGCTTAGCGCTCTCAGCTGCTGACTCTAACTGCGGATGTTGTCACCTTTCATAATTTTCCATACTTGGTCAGCACCGATTAATAGGCTGATTCTGAGTGCCCCTTTTGTTTCATTGAAAAGGCAAAGGTCAGCCAAATCCTTTCCTTGACTTTGAAGCTCTCCTATGAAAGGGTGGTCCAAAGGAAGCTCCATCATTTGGCTGCAAATCTTCGGGACTTCTACCGCTTCTAAGATCTACTCTCCTTGGTGGTACTGGCTCTTTAGTCTAACCTCCACAAGCTTTCGTCTTTGTTCTTTTGCAGCTTCGGATCTAAAGGTGTTGATGCAAATATTTATGTCGCCGAGAATACGTAGTTGGTACCTTTTGGACACATCTATTCGGATGAAAGTTCGCTGGCTTCCTCCGTCTATCATTCCTCTTATGTATCTGTACCCACTTTTGCCAGCGATCCAGCCCCGAAACGTTTGAAGTAGGATATGGGGCTCCTTTTGTGTTGTTGATGGAGCGTAAGTATGGAGTGCCTTCGTTTTGCTAATTTGTTCCGTCTCCTTAGTTCGTTACCAGCGTGGGTCGCACATCGATGAAGCATGTCTGCCTTTGCAAGTATTGCAGACGATTCTCCTGCAATCTCGCGCTCTGTGCCCCTTCATGGTACATTTAAAACATCTCATGTCGTCGGAGAGTTTCTTCTTTTTCGCATCTATCGTTGCATCCGTGTTGCAATCTTCCGACGAGTGTTTTCTGGAAGAGCAGAAAAGGCAGTCTGCTGACTCTTTCGCCCGACTGTGTAGAACAGCTGCGGAGCTTCTTGTACCTTCTCTTCTGGAATCGTACTTCCTAGTGTCAGGTCGACTGTCTTGACTTGTCCTCCCTGTTGTCAGTCCACTTCGTTCTCGACATTCCACTTCAATCTGAAGAAATTTTAAGGTCATCTCCAGATCTCCTTCTGACGTCAGTGGCTCTGTAGCTCCGCTGAAGGGTTTTCGTCGATGATATTCGATGACGACGTCGGTTGGTAGAACCTTCATTAGTATCTCGTTCAGCATTGCAGAGTAGGACATAGCGTGAACTCCGAGATCTTTTAAGCCACGAATGTGTAGCTGAACGGCGTCGAGAAGTCTTCTTAAGCCACCAACGTCGTTTGATGATGGGACCTTCTGGAGCGTTCGGAGTTTTGAAAGATGGTCTTGCTCGATGAGTTTCTTGTCTCCAAATCGCGCTCGGAGTATATCCAACGCGTCTGT
This sequence comes from Ixodes scapularis, assembly GCF_016920785.2. Taxonomy (NCBI): domain Eukaryota; kingdom Metazoa; phylum Arthropoda; class Arachnida; order Ixodida; family Ixodidae; genus Ixodes; species Ixodes scapularis. The sequence goes on along the minus strand of NW_024609846.1, from coordinate 185,097,044 downwards.
GTAGCTGGAGTTAGACCCATGAAGGCCAGCGATGGCTCTAAATGCGGGTCCGGTGAGAAGGGACCGGAGGTAGTGAAACTTGTCAGCCTGACACAGTTGAGGATGCTGGTCAATCGTGTTTTGGAACATATCCCAGAACGCTTGCCACTGAGAAGTGCTGCCGTCAACTTTCAACATCTCCAATTTCGGAAGTCTTGCTCTGGAGTTCTCGGTGGTGGTCGGAAGAATCGCCGGTGTTCTGTTTACTTCTACCACACGGGCTTCTTGATTCTTCAGAATCTCAATTCGATGACTCAGCATTGCAAATGTCTGCGTTGAGTTGTCCTGGTAGGTCATTACCGCTTAATACTCTTGCTCAAGGTGTTCGTCGCTTACGGAGGATTCGAACTCTCGATCTAAGATTTTCAGCTCTTCGATATTTGTCGTTAATCTCTGAAGAAGTGTTGTGAGCGAACTAAGATCGGGATCGTCATTTGCAAGAGTTGCCCTGACCTCGTGGATGAGCCGAGTGGTCTGGGCCCGACGAGAGGTTCGCTTGGTCCGTACTCGCTCCATGTCACTGTCTTCAGAAGCTCCTTGAGGTCTCGGTTGGCTTTCTGTAGCGTTGAAGTAGCCTCCCCGGGTTTCGGCACCATCAAGTTCCTGTAAAAACTTCCTCCAACAGCCTCTGTTTTTCACAAGCGATTTAATCTGAGCAGCTCGTCCTAGCGGTTGCACGATCAGTTCAGAGAAAAAAATATTGTGCGTGCCGGGGCCTCTGATGGCACGAGATCCTCTTTTTCCTCGCAGGTCTTTTCTCCCAGTCGCGAGATGCTGTTATGTTTAACAACGTTCTCGCCGAAAATTCAGGTACTCGATGGGAGGATAAATTCGGGAACTCAAGGTCCCGCGGTGACAGCATGACTATATAAGACACACACTCTTATGACAATCGACCGATTTTGCAGCCAATTTTATCACGCCACCACTGGTTCCATGCATAGTAGGAACCAGAGCAACTAAATGAGCAACGCTTAGAGTATCGTCACTCTGTTCCCCGCTATTTTTGTGGGCGCCGCCGTCTTAGTGCTTGGGCTTGTGCAGACGCATCTGCCGATCGACATGATTCAAAAGTGCGACTTCCACAACATTAAATTCGGTGTTAGGTAGCTCATGATTGCTTTGTTGTCTCGACTGTTTAAATATTCGTGGAGGACGGAAAAGCGTTTTTGGCAATTTCAGACAAAACTTCATATAAGTGCCAACAATGATTCTAAGCCCCAAGGTAGGCAAGTTTTGTTACTCTGAAGTGTAGCTTATTGAGTGGTTCTAGTAGGATGTTTAGTGAGATCGATCTATTCAAACACTCGACTTGTAACACACAAGCGCGTCGACGGCAAAAGTGAGCCATCGTTATTTATTTATGAATATAATTTTTGCATTGAGACTAACATGAGACTGAATTTTACGTGAGTGAATAGATCATTTCCAAAATTTAGTTGGAGTTCAATGACTATAGTCACGTGAGTATATATTATCTGTACATCATGATGGCTGCTTGTTGATGGTTTATGTGGGAAAAATTGAAAAAGGCACCGATGTGCAGCCTAGACATTCTATTTACCTTTGCATGAAATTCATTGCTGTTTTTGTGTTATGCACACGCAATTTCTGGCTGGCCGCAACAGACAATATGCTTTTTTGTCGTCACGTTGTCGAAAATGCCCGGCTACAAACCTTAAAGATGACGGCCTCTTCGGCTGCATTTCGACCCAATTCTGGACGAGGAGTTTCGAACTCCCGGTGACCACTGGTTCAAAAACAAGAACAATTTCTCGCGCGCTGATATTTGACAAGGTTTGTTAGCAATCACAACATAAAATCATTGAGCGTTCGTTAAACCTCTTCTGAACTAACGAAAATTATTTTTAAACCAAAAATGAGCTAAAAGGCGGGATACACAAATCATTGTACAAAGGCGCTGCTCAACAATTTCACCGTAAAGGCGCTAGTGTTCGGCAGGGGTGCAGGGATCAGAACTGACATAAGCCTGGCCACATGGAGAGTATTTCATATTAGGAAAAAATCCCAAAGGAGGGACTTGTAATAACAGATTTGTGCAGGTCAGCGGCAATTGAGCACCTGAATGCTAGTGCTGCATCAGAGGCGCTCATATTGACGAGGAACGCTTTGAGTAAAATGATGCGTCACTGCCATCAAGATGCATGACATTCCGAGCGGCCTTCTATACCGTCCCAGAACAAGGATGGCGCGCCGCCATCTCTGAGGCAGGAAGACACATGCTTCGAATGTGGCGCCACGATTATAAATAAGGTCTATTGCGAGCGAGCGCTGACTGGACTGCGATTTTTGTAAACGATGGAAACACTCCATCTCACGAACATCTGCAGTACAGAAGAAGGAATATGCACGAGCGTGTGGCTTTGGAAAAAGGCTTCTATGCGCGAGTTCTCGAACAAAATCATTATGCTGACCTAGGCTCACGCAAATGTGCCTTTGTCTTTAGTGCAGACATTAGTGAGCCGGAGTACACAAGGAAGGCCTGGCTCAGAAGTTGCGCTTGACTGTGTTGCGGCTGCGAAAAACCAGGACATCCCTGCTTCTTATGTCGCGCGCCAAGCTACTGTTTCTATTGGATTCCACGGTTCATACGAAGCACAGATGTGCTGGTGACTCGCTTTCGGTTCTCGATGCAACGCAGTCAAACGGACTCAAACGCAAGTGTCTCAACCGGCCTTTTTGTAGTCCGCTGTTCGATGTAACCGTGACGGGACTTGTCAGGCTTGTACGCTACGCATTCGAGGGTGTCATGTGAATCCTTAGGATTCCTGGCTTCAGCCTGCCCGAAACAGGACATGACAATAAAATGTGATGAATACTAACAAGAGATTTCCTCAATTGAGCGCATCTGACTGGGGGGAAGTTTATTGACACCATTAAAACTCAAACGAATAGACAAACACACTCTAGAGCGAAAAACATCGTAACTTTCGTACGTCTGCGATTGCCGAATAGATACTAAACTGTATTTGTCATTAGAATTTAAAATTTTAAACTTATATTTCAGCCACTAGAGGTCACCGAACTTCTGAAAGAATCTATTACACGCTACGCGCTGTTGAACCAATCAAAAAGGTCGTAGCACTAAAGTACCTCCGGTGACTGTTAAGTTAGTGAAAATCCTGCTTATTAGTTAAGGTGATTTTTGTTAGGAAAGTTTATCTTTCCAGAGTAGCGGCGGCATTGTTTTTTTTTTAGCTTTCTATGTTTGTCTCGGCGGGGCCAGAGCGGCCGCGACGCGGGAGCGGTCCCCCCCGCGGTCGTTAAGAAGCGTCTCGGGTTTCGGAAGCCTGCTCGGACCGGGAGCGGGACACCCCGCGCTTGGAGAGGCTTGTAGCTTTTAGCCGAATGTGCCTGTACACAGAGGTTTTTGCCGCTTAGTATCAAATTGTCGCTTTTTACCCGTTGTAATAATTTAGCTGTTGGCGCCAGCCCGTCTGCCTAAAAGGCAGGGGTTGATTCTAGAAAGAATTTGGATTTGGCCGTTGGAAGTGCTAGGCTGACAGCTTGTCAACCATTGGAGAACAGTGTACCACGTGGGAGTGGTGAAATTTGAAGAGATTGGTTGGACCCTGAGGGGAAAGGAGGCCCCTACGAGGCTACAAAAGGATCCCCGAGAGGGATTCTGGAGGATTGGCTTCGATTCGATTTTGGGAGACTGGGAACAAAAGTACGGGGTTTAATTTTGGGATTTTACTCACTGTTGAGTTGTTTTGTTTCATAATAAACATGGCCACACTGGCCACCGTAAAATCAACCAACGTCGCAATGTGTTCAGCGGGATCGAACAACTTTTAGTTTATAATGCAATTAAATGCAAAGGTGCAAGCGAGCTGGACAAGAATGACGAAAGTAATCCCTGGAGAAGGGGAACAAGAGGGACAAAGGACAAACATAAATCTCCAAACACTGTTTGTTTGGAGATTTATCCTTGTCCCTCTTGGGGAACAAGAGGGACAAAGGACAAACATAAATCTCCAAACACTGTTTGTTTGGGGATTTATCTTTGTCCCTCTTGTTCCCCTTCTCCAGGGATTACTTTCGTCATTCTTGTCCAGCTCGCTTGCACCTTTGCATTTAATTGCATTATAATCATAACCTTAAATTGCAAGCTTCACTCTTGTTGGTGTTAGACTGGTGGCGGCTGATAAAACCCGTTTGCTCTACTGATGTCTAACCCCGGGTTAGCTCAATCGGTAGAGCACTCCACCTGTAATGGAGAGGTCCCGGGTTCGATACCCGGACCAGGCGGATTTTTTCGGTCGCTCACCAGTCACCTACCTGTGTTTGGAGATTTATGTTGGTCCTTTGTCCCTCTTGTTCCCCTTCTCCAGGGATTACTTTCAACTTTTAGTTCTTTTTTTTATTATTATCAACTTCCCGGGGGCTGTCATCGGGCGAGCACCGTACGTCATCGGTCGTCACCATCCGGACCAGGACGTGCCCGCCCCCATACCACCAGGTCCAGGCCCTCCCTCGGAAAGTTGACTGGCGCAGTCGACAGGATCCCGCTGACTTCCTGTGACGGGTTGCAAGGAGAACGCCACGACGTCAGCTGATGGTGAGCCCCGTCAATATCTGCGTGAGAAGACGGCGGCAATAGCCTGTTGCGTTGTGTGCGGCGGACGGAGCGGCATCCCAGCGAGAGGCTCCGGGAGTCAAGGGACTCAAGGAGAACGCCACGACGTCAGCTGATGGTGAGCCCCGTCAATATCTGCGTGAGAAGACGGCGGCAATAGCCTGTTGCGTTGTGTGCGGCGGACGGAGCGGCATCCCAGCGAGAGGCTCCGGGAGTCACGGGACTCAAGGAGAACGCCACGACGTCAGCTGATGGTGAGCCCCGTCAATATCTGCGTGAGAAGACGGCGGCAATAGCCTGTTGCATTGTGTGCGGCGGACGGAGCGGCATCCCAGCGAGAGGCTCCGGGAGTCAAGGGACTCAAGGAGAACGCCACGACGTCAGCTGATGGTGAGCCCCGTCAATAACTGCGTGAGAAGACGGCGGCAATAGCCTGTTGCGTTGTGTGCGGCGGACGGAGCAGCATCCCAGCGAGAGGCTCCGGGAGTCAAGGGACTCGAGGAGAACGCCACGACGTCAGCTGATGGTGAGCCCCGTCAATATCTGCGTGAGAAGACGGCGGCAATAGCCTGTTGCGTCGTGTGCGGCGGACGGAGCGGCATCCCAGCGAGAGGCTCCGGGAGTCAAGGGACTCAAGAAGGACGCCTCGACGTCAGCTGATGGTGAGCCCCGTCAATATCTGCGTGAGAAGACGGCGGCAATAGCCTGTTGCGTCGTGTGCGGCGGACGGAGCGGCATCCCAGCGAGAGGCTCCGGGAGTCAAGGGACTCAAGAAGGACGCCACGACGTCAGCTGATGGTGAGCCCCGCCAATATCTGCGTGAGAAGATGGCGGCAATAGCCTGTTGCGTTGTGAGCGGTGGACGGAGCGACATCCAAGTGAGAGGCTCCGGGAGTGAAGGACTCGAGAGCGGCGGAAGGCGGCAACACAAGGGAGCCACAGAGACGCCCCGGGGAAATGTGACGGCACGGCAGGACCTTCGTTCCCAGGTAAGACCCAGGGTTGTTTCCTCCGAGGCTCACAATGTCCAAGGGTACAATATCAGGGGCTAAGGGCGGTTCTTCTGGGGCGGAGGACGGGGTAGATAGCAGGTCGGCAGCTCTAGCGCTTGAAATTCTTAGACTCCAACGCGAAATTAAGGAAGTAAAGCTGGCCCAGATTTAGGCGATGAGAAAATGGAGTTCGAAGGACCCGACAAAAATGAGAGAGCTCGCGAAAGAAACCCGCGCCGTCCTCGCGCCGATGCCGGAGTTTGCAGCCGTCGCTCCGGCATGTTTTAGGAGCGCTGAGACTGAAATGAGTCCGGAGAAAGACCGCGAGGAGAATGCATGAGGATGACTGCGGCGGTCGCGAAGTGAAAATTGAGAGGAGAGCCGGCGCCGACGAGGCAAAGGCACTCGCCGGTGATCTTTTGGAGAAGGGAGGCGAGGGCGGGAGCGATGGTGATGGCACCGACTCCACTACCGGCACTCTATCGTCACCGAAGGTCAGGCCGGTGGTACATCGTAGGGTGACGATCAGGAAGAAGGCTGCGTCTAGCGCCGACGAGGCAGAGGCACTCGCCGGTGATCCGGTGACGAAGGGTGGCGAGAGCGGGAGCGATGGTGATGGCACCGACTCCGCTACCGTCAACGTGTCGTCACCGAAGGTCAGGCCGGCGGTACATCGTAGGGTGACGATCAGGAAGAAGGCTGCGTCGAGCGACTCCGGAAGGAGGAGTCCGGACGCTAGGAGCTGCGGGGGTGGCAAGCGCCAAATGGGCACAGAAAAGAAGGGGAAGCCACTCCGGCCAGTGGCCAGAGCTTGCACGCGAGGACAGCAGACGTTCAGTTCGAGCTCGGGTTCAGCGAGTGTCGTAGAAGCGACCTACTGCGCGCCGCCTCAGGCAGTTCTCAGAACGTCTCCGACGGCAACGAGCTGGACGACAAGACGGCAAAGATTAGGAGGGTAGCTAGCAAGGCTACTGTAGTTTTGTTTCGCCTTTAGGCTACGTTTATTTCACTGCCCTCCTGATTAACTTTCCGTTTGCTTTTCGGTCGGACCTTCAGTATTTTATATTCTACGTAATATTTTTGGTGCATAGTCTTTATTCTACGCGGGAGAAGTTTGTCGGTCTTCACGTATATCTTGAGACGTGCAGGTCGAGGCTCGAAAGAGCACAGAGAAAGTGCCGGCGGAGACGCTGAGAGTTATCTGTGGATTGCTTTCTTGGAGCACTTTGCATTTTTTTTAGTCGTATAGTTTTTGTTTTATTATGAATCTTTATTTTTACTAGTGCGAACTCTATTAGGAGTAGAGTGTCTAGCGGTGTCTGGACCCATACTGTAGAGCTTTGCAATTTGCGGGTTTAATTATGCCTATATGGACATTGTGGAATCTGGAATGTACGACTCTGGGTCTTGCTCTGATCTCCGAAGTGACGAACAGTGGGACTGATGTTGCGTGAACAACAAGTGTACTTGCAACATTCTTGGTGGGGAGGTGTTAAGTTTGTAAAAATCCTGCTTATTAGTTAAGGTGATTTTTGTTAGGAAAGTTTATCTTTCCAGAGTAGCGGCGGCATTGGTTTTTTTTTTTTTTTAGCTTTCTATGTTTGTGTCGGCGGGGCCAGAGCGGCCGCGACGCGGGAGCGGTCCCCCCCGTGGTCGTTAAGAAGCGTCTCGGGTTTCGGAAGCCTGCTCGAACCAGGAGCGGGACACCCCGCGCTTGGAGAGGCTTGTAGCTTTTAGCCGAATGTGCCTGTACACAGAGGTTTTTGCCGCTTAGTATCAAATTGTCGCTTTTTACCCGTTGTAATAATTTAGCTGTTGGCGCCAGCCCGTCTGCCTAAAAGGCAGGAGTTGATTCTAGAAAGAATTTGGATTTGGCCGTTGGAAGTGCTAGGCTGACAGCTTGTGAACCATTGGAGAACATTGTACCACGTGGGAGTGGTGAAATTTGAAGAGATTGGTTGGACCCTGAGGGGAAAGGAGGCCCCTACGAGGCTACAAAAGGATCCCCGAGAGGGATTCTGGAGGATTGGCTTCGATTCGATTTTGGGAGACTGGGAACAAAAGTACGGGGTTAATTTTGGGATTTTAACTCACTGTTGAGTTGTTTTGTTTCATAATAAACGTGGCCACACTGGCCACCGTAAAATCAACCAACGTCGCAATGTGTTCAGCGGGATCGAACAACTTTTAGTTCTTTTTTTTTATTATTATCAACTTCCCGGGGGCTGTCATCGGGCGAGCACCGTACGTCATTGGTCGTCACCATCCGGACCAGGACGTGCCCGCCCCCATACCACCAGGTCCAGGCCCTCCCTCGGAAAGTTGACTGCGACCCTTCCTAGTAAACCTCTCACTATCGGGTCAATTTCTCACTAGCAGGGCCCGTGCTTCACATTTTCAGAATTAATTAGGGAAACATACGTTCCTTACTCTCCACCCCCCTTTACTGCCGACTCCGTACGAACTACGCCGCCGGTATCCCATAACGTACCCACCGTAGGAGCGCTGACACAGCTTGTCCCTATCCCAAGCGGTTGACAACGCAGGTCAAACTCAAGCGTATATCATCGTATAACTCTTCGAACCTCTTTTATTCTGTGCATTTTGCCCCTTGAGTGCATAGTATACAGTCATACTCCATTCGCGCGGCTGACAGTCAGAGGTCGGCATTGTAGGTCGCTTTCGCTCACCCTCACCCTCACAGCCGCACTCACATAAGCCCCTCACTCACCCTCACCCTCACAGCTACACTCACCTTCAGCCCCTCACTCACCCTCACCCTCACAGTCACACCCGCCTTCAGCCCTTCACTCACCCTCACTGAACCTCACGGCCCTCACGCACTCACCGCCCTCACGGCCCTCACGCCCCTCACGGCCCTCAGGCCCCTCACGGCCCTCACGCCCCTCACGGCCCTCACGCCCCTCACCGCCCTCACGGCCCTCACGCCCCTCACTCACTCATGGCCCTCACGCCACTCACCGCACTCACGCCACTCACCGCCCTCACGGCCCTCACCGCCCTCACCGCCCTCACGGCCCTCACACACTCATAGCCCTCACGCCACTCACCGCCCTCACCGCCCTCACGGCCCTCACGCCACTCACCGCCTTCACGCCACTCACCGCCCTCACGCCACTCACCGCCCTCACGCCACTCACCGCCCTCACGCGCCACACCGCCCTTGCGGCCCTCACACCCCTCACTCCCCTCACGCACTGATGGCCCTCACGCCACTCAGGCCAGCTTCAGATGGGGCAAATTCGCCCAGAAACTTTACGTCGCAACACCAGCAACACGGGCCGCCCGCGATCACACGCAGCAACCAATTGCTGCAATTTGCCATCGTCATCATAAAATTTTATTTTAGAGCGCAGCTCTTAGGGGCCCGTTCCCGGCTTGAGCGGCATCGGCGTCGCCGTCGGCGTCGCCGTCGCCGTCGGCGTAACCAAGGTCATCCCAAGGTCACGTGACCCCTCCCAAGGCCATCTCAAGGTCACGTGACCCCCTGAAGGTCACGTGACCCCTAAGGTAACGTGACCTTGGGGGTCACGTGGGGTCATCTGGGGATCACGTGACCCCCAACGTCACGTGACCTCTCGAGGTCACGTGACCCCTTCCAAGGTCATCTCAAGGTCACGTGACCCCAAGATGACCCCACGTGACCCTTTGAAGGTCACGTGACCACCAAGTCACGTGACCCCTTCCAAGGTCTCTCAAGGTCACGTGACCCCAAGATGACCCCACGTGACCCTTTGAAGGTCACGTGACCACCAAGTCACGTGACCGCTCTGAGGTCACGTGACCCCCGAGGTCACGTGGTCTCCTCCCCAAGGTCACGTGACCCCCGAGGTCACGTGACCCCCAAGGTCACGTGACCCCAAAGGTCATCTCAAGGTCACGTGACCCCAAGGTGACCCCCCAGGTCACGTGACCCCTCTGAGGTCACGTGACCCCTCCAGGTCACGTGACCCCCCGTGGGGGTCACCTTGGGGGTCACGTGACCTTGAGGTGACCCCCAGGTCACGCCTCCCCGAGGTCACGTGACCCCAAACCGAAGTCACGTGACCCCCCCCCCCCCCCGAGGTCACGTGACCCCCTCCGGAGCATATTAAAGAATGAGGGGAGGAGGAGGAGAAGGGGGAGGGGTCTACCCTCCCCTCAGTACCCTTCACTCCTCCTCCTCAAGAGCTGCGCTCCAATTCGGCGTTACAGGGATTTGTAAACGGCTTTCACTTTTTTTCTTGCACTATTTAGACACAATTACGCATTATAAACGTGTTTTTATGCATTTAAATCTCGTTAAGATTACTAATGCACCTTTCGGAAACAGTTTATTTTCAAAGAAGCGATCGATTTCATACCCCTTACCGTCCTCACCGCCCTCACGGCCCTCATGGCCCTCACGGTCCTCACCGCCCTCGCGGCCCTCACCGCCCTCACCGCCCTCACAGCCCCCACGGCCCTCATCGCCCTCACAGCCCTCACGGCCCTCACCGCCTTCACCGCCCTCACCCCCCTCACGGCCCTCATCGCCCTCACAGCCCTCACGGCCCTCACCGCCCTCACAGCCCTCACGGCCCTCACTCACCCTCACACTCATGAATTTTCCTGGTTAAGAGACTCACTCACCCTCACCTCACCTGTGAAGATGAGGGTGAGTGAGGGTGAGTGAGGGCCCTCATGATGAGGTTTGCCGAGGTATGCTGACAGTGCGGTGGGAGCTACGGGCTTGCCGAACCAAACAACCGCCATACCTGTCATCGTCTGACCCTCCTCTCTGCGCATGGATATGGGCGAGTGCGCGATCACGTGGCGAAACACAGACGTATGGCTGGTCCAACTATACTTCCACCGCATTGTCAGATTAGCGGTGAACGCACCGTAGCCATACGAGGAGAAGGCCGCCGGACTCTACCGTCGGCACAGCCTATTCAACAGATCCCCTGCTGCGCGGAGCGGTTTTGGCTATGAGGCCCTTGCGTCATGGTCGGGCGGCCATGAGCACAAAAATGCGAGAGAGCGCATTGACGAACTTTCGGCTGTTCCGGTGGAAGAAGCCATTAGATAGGCGCCCTGATTAATGACCTCTCGGTCTAATGGCGATGGCGTGAGTATGGGGATTCGCGCGTATGTTTCAAGCCATAGGCGGCGCGGCCCGTGACCCCAAAATCAAAGGATGTGCGGATCTACTGTATTTAGCCTGTTTTACGCGCAGTTACGAGGCCGTTTTTAAATGAGTTTGGGTTGTGGCGCGTTCGTTTTTGCTCTTCTACCGCTCCTCATTTGTGGTAGTCAGACGCGTCGCCCCTAAACTGCTGCATGGGGCCCCGATGAATGCTTCGGTTTCGGAAAAATGGAGGAGGTCGCTGGTCTGATTCACTCGTTGTTATCACCGCAACATTGAAGTTCTGCAGAATTCCTTGGTGTAGTGTTGGAGAGAGGTGACTTACGGTATTATGAAGACCCTTTGTCATTGGTCGTGTTGTGTATAAACAAAGCATTTAATAGAAAGTCAAGTTGTGATGTTTTCTCAGCGTATTTTTCTTAAGTGCAATGCAATGCGCATATAATGCTCTCTAGAAGTGTTCTACTTCTAGATTACATAATGCAACGTTTTTACGTTTTATAAAAAAATAAATAAACGAAGACTGGTTTTGAAAATGTTGGTTTCTTTTCAAGCGAAGCATATCGGGAATCAATGCCTTTTTTAGTGATTGCCTTGATGTTTTGAAGCACAGGTGTGCTTCAAACATGTAGTCGCAATAACAGTTATGACCACTAGAACGCATCTAGCAATACGTGTAATAAAGATTGCCGCCGTAGAGCAACGCGGAGGCTCCGATTGAGATAGACCGCTCCAGAGCGACTGCCCAGGCAGATTCCAACTTGGGGAACACTTCCACACGCCCTACTAAGTCTCGTGCCCCGTAATCTTACACCCTTGACCTAACGTGTAAAGAAATGTGTGGATAAAAATGATGATGCAAATCGCGAAACAAATCGAAGAAACGCTCTTTTTCCTGCCGCTCTGTCAGGCTCTGTTTAGTTTTTTAGCTACTCTTTTTGGAGGCTGGTTTCTTTCGGGAAGACATAAAATTCGAAGCCTTTTTGCTGGTGCTGTTATTGTAGCAACCTGGCACACAACAGGTCAGGCCAGCCCCTGATAACCGTGAGAAAACACCCGACTAAAAACTCGTGCTAAACCGAAAATTTCCAAACGCCGTGCATGCATAAAACGCGCATTGACGCGAGCGGAAAACTGGTAGGAACCACAGGCACTTGAATGCACCGAGGCACTGGTGGCGTTTCGCAACTCCTGGTGATATCGGTTTATTGGGACCATTGATATCGGATGACCAAATACTAGAGCATGTCTGAAATCGGTATGTCCGAAATTTCAGACATGCCCCATCATTCGGACAATTACTGCTCCTCAAAGAGTTAGTGTGTAACAGCGAGTGAAAATTCGGACAACGTACCCCTCGTCACTCGATTGTTTTACCTTATTAGCGGCCGCAATACCGCCGTGGCGAAGTGAGCCGCCGACACTATTGTTTGTTTTCGGTTTCGCCTGTAGCCTCGATACCGCGTTCGACGAGCGTTCTGTTAGAGAAGGCGCTGTCCATGCGGTACAGAAGCTGGGTTGAGGCCATATTCGGAATCATTGCCTCCTTTTTGCACAATCGAGGTTTATTTGATTGGTGCTTTTGTTTTGTGCTTTTCACAGAGGGATCGTGGTGTTGCGGTCGTTTAACGTTCAGGTATTGTCGGACTGCAACGTCAAGTTCATTGTCTGCGTAAACAGCTAGGTTCGACTTGTACTTGTTTTGTGCTGTGCCTCTGGGAAGCTTTCAAATCCAGGAAGGGATCGTGGTCGTCTAAGCGTCCGAGAACCGATTCAATGACGCCGCTGTTTTTTTTTTTGTTTTTTGTTTATAGTTTCGTTTATGAACAACTTGACTGATGCTGTCGTGTCAATCGAGAAGTTCACAGACGTGGACATTGCACTCCATGCCGGCCAGTGTCAGGACGTCCAACGTAGACCGTTGAAAAGTTAAGCGATCTGGTCGCGAAGAGGCGAAACACCGTCCAGCAAGCTATCGACTTGGTTCTCCCGCGATTTAGTATATAAACTGACAATAAAGATATGTTTTGACTGAATTCACTCTCTCGGACTGCTTGTTTATTCCGACTTCTATGCAATCCCGATCGATTCCAAATAATCGGTCGGCGACTGTATACTCGTTTCTTACCAAAAAAAAAAAACAACCAAAAAACAAAAAACTAATTACATTATTTTGAACATGTTATCAAAAAAGGAACGCATTATATGAGCTTGAATATAACGCGTTATTTTCTAGTTAGTGTGAAAGTATCGTATCTTAGAAAGATTTAGCCGTCTTCAATACTTGTCGTCTCCATTCATTCCTTGCTTTTTTAACGCGTTCAATCACGGATAATTGTGACCCTACTGACATATCTTCTGCACCTCTTTCTTGTTGTCTATCTGGCATTTTTTGGACGTGCAAATTTGCAAGCGCGAGCTGGGGCGAGAACGTGGTTGGGTACTTGAGTTGTAGATGTTCCACTCCAGAAATACCTCAATACCGTTACTCATTACTTCATCAAGAAGTAGCGAAAATTCGTTGATCGGTCCCTATCTTAAGAATTAACTAGGTCGTTACTTCGTTACCAAATAACGTAACTATACTCGGCGACAACTTTTCTTGGCAATGCAGAGGAAGTTGACGATAGCCCACGCACAGCCTTATCCAGCGCTCAAAATTGGACAGAAAAGACGTGTCTGTACCCTCCACTGCATTGCCAAGAAAAGTTGTCGCTGAGTATAGGTATAAGTAACGCGCTTCGAACATGTCTGTCTGTACATACTCTCCCCGCATCCCTTCCAGCTTCGCGGACGGCGCTGCCCAGCTTGCGTAAAGGTCCCTTGGTAGAACCGGTTGACGAACAATCCCCGCATTCGAGGGCTGATGCTTTGAGACTGGCCAAGGGAAGAGTTTTAGAGTGAGGCACCTTGGGCAGCGGTAGCCCGGCTCTCCCAGCGTATAGGGATATGTCAGTGCTCATCACGCTGGTAAAACGTACCCAGTCACTGGTCTCCCGACGCACGTGAAATCTATGATATTCCTCCAGACAGAGCTACTATTGCACATACTCGGCACACAATCCACAGTCCAGCAGAGAAAGAGAGAAGCAGGCAAAGGGCGATTATTAAAATGGTAGTGAGGGCCGGTATGGCACGTACATAGTTGTACGCCTGTCCTAAGTTGTTTTTCTAAATGGGTATCATTTTACGTGCTCGTACACCTCGTCTCTGTTCCAAATAACAAAAAAAAATCATTTTCTACTTCACTGTAGTTCGTCGTGCGCTGTCTGTCGCATAGTTACGACGCCTTAGATAAAAAAGTGCTTCTTCTTCACCAGTTCTTGAACATTCCTGGCGTAATAATGGGAGAAAAGTGCATTTGTAAAAAATATATTTTTTTAATTCGGTTCAATGCCCAATTTAGCTCACAAGGTATACAAGTAATATTACGAAAATGATATTTCATATTATAATATAACAGTATAATATTTCATATTATAATATAACATTTCATAATAGGATATTATATTGTATTATAATAATTTAATATCTTATAATAAGAAATATAAGTGCTTGAGCTTCTAGTAGCTTTCATTAGGTATTTAGTTCAAAGGTCATGTGACCTCATGCTATGCACAATCAGGAACAGGTGCCGCTATCGACATCTGTTGCTTCTGATGCGAATCACTCTTTTATTGCTATAGATGTCTAGAGTTAAACACTGAACGACATATATGTAAGAAAAAAAAAACTCAACATGCAATACTTCCAAAAATTACTGCACTTAACACTCTACACATTGCATTACGGGCCCTGGTCGGCCGTGGAGAGGAATGTCATGGTTTCGGCTTCAATCACCCCGTTGACGAAGTAGTACATCTCAGCATCGGATGGAAATAAAATCTGCGCTCGCTCGCATTGCACGGATTCATCTTTGTGAGAGCCCCCGTTGAAACACGGACCTCCAGCGGCCGTAACAGCCTCCCTTTAGGCTTAGCGAGAGGTAGGAGTACGACCTTCCGAGTCCTATTCTTTTCTCGCGGCCTGGCTACCACTGCAGAGTGCAGCTTGACTCTCCTGGCATACGAATAATTTAAACAGCCGAAGACATTCAGGAGACGATAGAACAGGATGACCGAGCATACCTCCTCTTCCATGCATAATTCAAGAGTCGTCCTACGTTTTCCTGGTACAAACTCCCGTCCGCCAAAAGCAAAAAAAAAAAATAATAATAATAATAACACGTGCCCCATCATTCTATCCGTATCGGTAGGCAAGAATTACAGTATTATTAATTTAAGGAAAGTAAAACATTCGAAAAATACAAGCACCGTATTTGCTTGCGTCAGGATGTCATGGAGGAAGCTCTGTAAATTGAAAAAGAAATTTAGCGGACAAGCAGTACCCAAGATATTTTTCGCTGCGTTCCACCGCTATAATCGCTTCGATTCTGCAAGATATCTATCCTATAGTAGGCTAACCTTGCTGGGCAGCGGGCCAACAACACAGTCAATGTTTTAAAGCCTTTGAAACTAGGACCATGGTGGACATTAGCTTCGCCTACGCTACATGATAGTATTTTGCTGCCTTGCGCTATCTAGAAGGCGTCACATATGCATTTTTATACCAGTGGCACTAAGGCACTTCGTCTGACGGCAATGTTAAGTAAATGCGTTTGCATGAATATGGATGTACTGACATTTTAATCCAGGTCAAGAGTCGATCCCGGATGGTTTCGGTGGAACCCCTATTTTCTGCATCAAAACGAACGATAAAGAATAGCGTACGCAAGGATCAAAATTAATCGAAAGTCTCGAGGCACGAGTCGAAGAAAATAAAAGAGAGAATCCCGAAATCGACGTGACACCGAAAATAACGGAGCGGCTTTTTGAGGAGATGAACAGGTTTCCAGGAAATTTGACAGCAGAAACTAAAAGAGCGTTTCCGGGTTTCAGACGCTGGGTCCAATGTTTTGCTTCGGCTCTTCGGTGTAGACTTAGAAGCTGGGATATTTCGACAACGAGGACACACTTGGGTGTTAGGTTAAAGAAAGATAGGCAAGATGTGAGATACTTGGGAGACGACGAGCCTCGTTAGAAATAAAAGGCTAAAGACAAAAACAAAAAAAAAAACGAAGTAAGTAAACATGAACACGTGAGCGCATCAACGAGAAAATGTACACGGAGCATACTGCAGTTCCTCTATGCGGAACGTCATAGGAAGATTCGTTTACTGTAGACGACGATACTTTCTAAAGGCTCACCGTCGGCTGGTCGCCACTTGCTTTCAGCTCACTTTTTCGCCGTCTGTTTGTTAGCTTTAATGTGTGTGTGTGCGTGCGTGCGTGCGTGCGTGCGTGTGTGTGCGTGCGTGCGTGCGTGTGTATGCGTGCGTGCGTGCGTGCGTGCGTGCGTGCGTGCGTGCGTGCGTGCGTGCGTGCGTGCGTGCGTGCGTGTGTGTGTGTGTGTGTGTGTGTGTGCGCGCTTTTACGGGTTTTTAGACAGGTTGCGATCTTCTACAGGTTATGAGCCCGTCGCTCTCTTTAGAACAAAAAGGGGCAGTATATATGAGTACAATTCCGCTGTAACTGAAGGTATCCACACGTTTTCATAATAAAGGTCCTGACGTTATTACGTTTTTTTTTTTCTCTCTACATCGTCGCAGGAGTGCTTTGCATAGCGCGTCTTCGGTGCTCGCTTTCGCGTTTTGAGAGGCGTTTACTCCAATCGGTACGACGACTCTGCTACTTTGAAGCCGGCAGTGGATCTTGTTTTGTGCTTGACAGTGAAAAAATAACTTTTCAGTCGTAAAATTACAACAGAGATTGAAATAAAAACTTGATTAAGGTGCTCTGTTCATTAGTAACGTGATTTGTTTTCTTTAAAAAGATCCCTGAGTTCGCATTTATCCTAACCACTTTCGTCTTAATACAATGTCCCGCTAGAGTGACACCAATATTTGTCTGCCAACTTTAAAAATTTTCTAGAACGCTGCTTATTAACCAAGTTGTTTGTTTCTTTGGAAGTTCTTAGCGGTCATTGCTGAAAGAAAAAGCAAAAAAAAAAAAAAAGCTTACGGGACAATGCACAATTTATGTGTCTGCGACAAGTGTTGCGGATCCGTGACGTGTGCTGTGAATGTAAAAAAAAAGCTATATAGTTGTTTCTAAAATAACAATAAAAACTGATTGACGAGGTGAACCTTTAACGGTGACGGGTACTTGTTAAAGAGACCTTCTCTAGGTTAGTGAAATAATTTAGACGTTTCCCCTCGCTTTGGTTACGTAATAGTCTCGATGTAACTCCGCACTTTTGAATACACACTTTAGAGTAGGGACGTTTCCTCCGTAGTGCTTACCCGACAATACATTTTTCCTTCTACACATCTGAGTTATTGCACTTGTGCGGGCGCCCGTTAAACAGAAAAAAGAAAAAAGTATATTATAAATTTAAAAAAAAATTGCTCTTCGTTAAACTTTTGGAACATAAAAGTACTTCATCGTTCATCAAAATCTCTCAACTCCGAGTCACTAGCGCACGCAATAAATCAAAAGGAAAAAGGTATTTTGTCGGAACCAGCCAGAGACTCGCCATGTGTTACGTGCCGCATCGCTACTGCGCGTAATCTCCCAGCCGGTCTGTCCGGAACAAAAACATAAAGGCGGCCACGCTAGGGCGATGAAGAGCTCGCGTAGTCTGCGCGCGCTTCCTTCACCTCTCCACCAGGACCGTGGCGGCACCGTCCCATTCTTCTGACGTGTCTGATGTAGTGTTATAGCCTTTGGTAGCGCCACTCTTTCCTCTCTCCTCCCCTCTCCGTCTTTCGCAGCGGCGTATACGGCTCGCCCCCGTCTGACGCGGTGAAATTGTGGATGTACTGTACTTCTGGAGGAAGAGAAAAGGCGCCCGCCGTCACTGCTGCCTGCAGGCGGAGTTTATTTATGGCCATCCAAGACAGCCAACAGGCGATGGCGCGGCCTCTATCGACGTCGAATCTCTCCCCTATATCCACCTCCGTGCAAAAAAAAAAAAGAAAAAAAAATGCTTTTTTCTTTTGTGAAATTTACGAGAAAATGAGTCCGCACAGTGCGCACCTCTCCCGCGATTATAGAAGCTGATGCACTTCTTCTCTGCCTGCCTGCATATATATGTCGGGATCCTCACTTTTCTTTTTATTCTGCTTGTTTGAGGTATTCATATATACACGAACTCAACTCTACTACGTCACGCCGCGATGGTGACGCGTCGGCCGCACTTCCGGTCTGGGGCGGTGGGCAGAAGTCGCCGTGCGAGACATGCATTCCTGTGTTCTTTTGGGAGAAACCAAACATAAACCCTACCTTCTCGCCTCGTGCTGCGACGCGGGCGGTACTAAGAGAGTCTGGAAAGGTTTCAAGATCATTTTTCACGTGTTTCTGCCCCCTCCATTCGTCAGAGTACGTGAATAGTAGCGGTGAAAAGGGCAAACCAGACGCTGTCGAACTACGATTGCTTGTGCGGGCAACACTTTGTGGTCACCAGTTGCATTTGTTTTATTCCAACATGAACGAGAGAAAACCGCCAAGTTGTCCGGACCGCGTGCGGGTTCAGTGTGTCTTCGAATTCACACATCTGCCTGGTCGTTCGAACTTTCGTCTGCTCTTTCAAACTTGTCTGCTTTTTTTTCGTCTGCTTGTTCAAACAAAAGCGACCCGTAGATCAATGACCCGGTGATTGCAATAAGTAATTGCAGGCCTCAAAAGACTTAAGCAAGCTCGGTGTAACACGTAGACACAAGATGTTGATTACAGGTGCCAGTGGCGATCACCGACTTGTTACGCTTGGTCCTTTCCCGCTTCTGTTTTTTAGTATCGACGTCGATCACAGCAGCTACCGTCTACACTTTTGCAGCACGATCGACGTCGCGACCGAAAATAGCTAGAAGAATCTCATCATGGTTTTGGCATCCATTCTGTGGTGTTCATGCAAATAAATCGCCGCACGTCAAATTATTTACGCAAAGTTTAGCGACGTAACGAGCCTTGATAAATTTGCTACACCCTAGCAAAAAAAAGTGTTTACAAATAAACCGGAATGAATCCGGAATTTAAAACCGTCATATGGGCCCCTAAGCGAACCGGATTTCTAGAATCTGTAAAATGAATCGGAAATGCTCAGTCCGGAAACCCAACCGTAATTGGTCGAAGCGGAAGCTGAACCGTATCTGGCCGATCCGTAGAGCTTCACCGGAGTTGGTCTAACCGTATATTAAACCGTATCAGGTAACACCGGAATACAATAGAAATAGTTTAATAGTTACATACCTACTGTTTCACCTCTCGATGTACTGCAGCTGATGCTTGAGGCCATCCCTTACAAAAATGTCATATCTAGACTTCTAATAAAAAACACAGATATGGATATATAAGGAATTGGGCAGATATGACCACATATGCATAATCAGATAGTATCTGGATGGATATGCCCATATCTGCCCAATTCCTTATATAGTCATACACGCTGTTTACAACAAGCCCGCGTTTGCCCACACCTGGTGTGGGCACTGCGCATGCGCAGAAACTGAATTCGAAAGAACCTGAAGCTTCTGCGCATGCGCAGTGCCGTCGACAGCGCCACCGCAGCTGCGTGACGTCAGGGACGCGTGTTGGTCTGTACCATGTATAGACTGCATTATATTATGCCGTGTTTGGGCGTGGAAAATAGGGTACCCACCCCATATAAAGCAATTTTCATGTGATGCTCCTTCTAGCATCACATTGAAATTATTGCCATAGGGAAGGTACCGTACTTTCAGGTTCAGACAAGGGATATATAGTGCATTTCCATGAATATCCAGAAAATATACATTTTACTGCTATCCCACACTGTCAAACGTGTGTTTACGTAGATACATCGACAGAATAGGCCACTGACCAATCTTTATTGGCTTGGTTCGAAGTTTGTAATTCCGACAAATATGTATGCTGCAAAGATAAAACGCAGGCGATCGCTAGTTACGAAACATGTCATTCGACGTCGGAAAATCACAGCCCTTTGGCAGGACTGTTTGTCGATGGAGCAGAAAGAATAAGGTTTGCAAAAAAAGAGTTTTATACATAAAAGCGCCAAAACTCCAAACAAACACTTCCGCCGGTCAAGAAAAAAAATCGTAATATCACACGGACAACCAATAAAATAAACTAAAAATGTAATAGCCCACAGACACCTATTAAAATGAAACAAAAGGAAGGCACAATTAAGCTGTAAACTATACGAAAGTTCCAAAGTCGTTGATTCTTACTCACAGGGTCAAGTCCTGATTCAACTCTCCGGGAGAACACATATCAGTTTTGACAAGGGCTTGCTTGCTAGCCTCATCGTTGAAGTCCTTCCTTCACCGTGCGATGTTCAAAGTCCCCCAATCGCTCCTCGCTGGCCTTGTTTTTCCGTTCGGTCCCGAAATCATCCCTTGTGGTCAACACATCGCACACACACACGCACAAAGACACCATCGTTCGCCGGAAGCAATACAAGATGGAAAGTTCATTACTGTTCCTTGAACACGACGAGGGCACCACCGTTTCCCGGACTAGAAAACGTCGAGGGCATCATATCTTTGACTAAAACTTAATAAAAGAAAAAAAATAAATGGTGAACACACAAGTAACAAAAACACAGAATAAATCACGAGAAAAACATAAAATAATGAACACACAAATAAAAAAGAATAAAAACACGAAGGACTTACACAGACAACCACATTTTTTCCATTAACAATGAGGTTTAAGTCTGATAAAAAAAATTCCTGCTGTGCTGAACATCACCAATATGGTGTGTGAACTAGGCGACCTTGAGAAAAGCAGGAATGTTTGTGATCATATTCAAATGTCATTGCGAACTCAAAACGTGTGTCCTTCATATATCTATTCTTCTGAATTGTGTGTTCATTTTGCGGCTGTTCAAAACCAGGCGGAACTTGGTGGTGCTCTTTCCATTCTGACCTTACTTCGGACAGGTCTGTACCCACAGAGAGAAGCTCTAGCTTCTCTACATAATCGCACCCCTTCTCCTTGGAGATACCCTCTGTGTATGCTGTAATTGGAAGAAAAAGAAGCAATAATCAGCACACATACACATTATTAGCTACAGTGTTTTGCAATAATTTTTCTAAATAGGCCCCTGGCCTAGGACTACACAAGACTTTTTTTGGGGCCATGCAAAGATGTGAAACAACGATTTGGCCCGCATTTCGCTGAACAGCCAAATCCGCAGACACTTCACAATAATTGATGCTTATTAAGCAGTGTGCTTTATGTGGAGCCTTTAACTGCAAAGCATCCAAAGTGCGTGTCAGTCTGCATTTGCACAGTATACAGAAGAGGGGAGAATGCGGCCAGACTGCTGTTTTCACTCCTTGCAGCATATAGCTCGAGGATTCTCTAATTTTGCTTATACAGGGCATTTCACCGCACAAAACGTACAAGCACAAGCTTGGAGGTCGCACACGCGGTCTAAAAAAACGATTACATTGCGTATTTTTTTCTTTGTACTATAAAACGTTGTGTAATCATAATCATAACATCAATGGGACTACACAAGATTGCATTAAAGTTCCCAATTGGGTTTGTTTTATACCGCACAGCCACTTTCTGTACACAAGTCAACTACCTCTACACATTCCGCTTAGCACACCACTGCTAGGCTGAATCAGATAAATGTCATACTTGCCGAGATTGAAGTACACTCGTGATCTATACGAAGGTGAACAAGCAATCGTCGACTGCTCAGCACTGGGAGCATCATGCAGCACCTGAATTGCTCTCCTTTTCAAATGCCTTGCGAACGAAGTGTGGTAAGTCGTCTGAGAAGGAGAGAAAGTCACCACGGACGGAACTGAGCAGTTGATACTCACCTGTTTACCTTCATATGGATCAAGTCTCGACATGGCCGAAGTAGCTAGTGTGTGTGCAGCATAAACGGCTGTATCGAAATCTCAAGAGGACAAAAGTTCAGAACAGGCTTGGTAAGGTTTCACGTTGCAAGTATCCCCATGCAAATTTCACTCTCTAAAACTAAAAAATGCATTTCAAATTGTCACCCAAGACAAGCTGCTCTTACACAGCTGTATATATAAGGCAGCTTACCCATCAACAACCTTTGCAGACTGCCATGGACCTGAACCTTGGCCTAGTCGATGCCAGCTTCTGTTCGGCGAGGGCTGCACTGAGTAGAAAGGTAAAAGTGTGCTGTAGATTATGTGAAACAAACAAGCAAAAGCAATCCTAGCGTGTACAATTCGCTAAAGGTTAACGCAACATACTTCACACGCGTACCATAAGTGCTGGCAAAATATTTGTTGCCTTCAATCTAGATAAGCTTGTACATTTACATGCCAAATAACAAATGACTTAAAAGCTGAAATATATTTTGATGGAACTACAAAAACCGAAGACTAGCTCTGCAAATATGGCGCTATCTTGTACAACATAGATGAGTAGAATCGGATTAGAGCGTCCCCCTTGCAAAGACTGAAGCAAACGAGTATAGAATATGCAGTGCCACTACAACAGAAACGATGGTATTGTGATATCGTGGAGATCAGAGTTCGGAATAAGTGTGACAGGCTTTGGCATGACAAATATGCCAATTTCATTATTCATTTTTGCATATTCTACGGTGACAGTGCAGGGAAACAATAACACACCAGATATTCAGAAAGACAAGCACACGCGCTAAACTTATAGCTCTTATGTATTCGACTACTTCATTCTTCTCTTCAACGTCTGGATTGACTTTCCAGAACGTGATAAGCAGAAGAAATAGCACAAAATACAAGGGAAAAAAGCGAAAGACAAGACAAAAGAAAATAACGAAAAAAGAAAACCCTCACAAATCATCCTTCTTCCTCACCGCTATATCTTAGATAGAAATTGAAGCTCTTTGGTCGACAGCGCAATAGAAGGACCACTTACACACTTGTCCTTCAGATGCTCTATTCTTTGGGCTTTCATTATTTCTCTCTAGCTATTAATTCGAATTTATCTATAATAAAACAATTTTCAAAATGTGCTACTCAACCACAATCTTGACAGCAGATTCCCAAATGTACAGCGACGACTCGGTGGTTATTATAAAAATGCTCCCTTAAACGATCGTTCAAACACCTGCCAGTCTGGCCGACATACTTCTTACCACACTTATTATGTAGAACAGACTGGCAGGTGTTTGAATGATCGTTTAAAGGAGCATTTTTATAACACCCACCGAGTCGCCCTGGACATTTGGGAACCTACTCTCCGGACTGTGGTTGTGTAGCATATTTTGAAAATTGTTCCGTAATAGTTAAGAGTCGAGACTCATTGCCAAGAGAAATAAATGAAGCACAAAGAATAGAGCATGTGAAGAACAAATGTGTAAGTAGTCCTACTATTGTGTTGTCGACCAAAAAGCTCCAATTTCTGTCTTAAGGATAGCAGTGAGGGAGAGCGATGACTTGCAAGCGCTTCCTATTTTCGTTTTTTCTCCGTTTCTTTTTTTTTTGTTCTTTGCTTTTTTAATTGTATTTTGTGCTATTCTCCTTATCACGATCTGAAAAGTCGATCTAGACGTTGAAGAAAAGAACGAAGTAGTCGAATACACGAGAGTTGTAAGTTCAGCGGGTGTGCTTGTCTTCCTGAGTACCTGGTGTGCGAATGTTTCTCTGCGCTGTCGCCATAGAATATGGTTCATCAACTCGCCCAAGCATTCATTCTATAATGTCTACAACATTAAGATGACTCTGAAAGTGCGAGCACCTACAGGGTGTATTCACGCAAGTCTTGCAAGTGTTGAGTTGTAGGTACAGAGCCCTGGTTCTGTGCATATGTGATATATGACCAAATACCACAAAGACTAACACTGCAAACTTTTCCAAAAACCAATGGGCGCGGTGGCGAGCGGCAAAAGTGGTGCTCTTCACCACCCTCGCCGTTTGTTCGCGTTTGTGTGTTGCTACTAACAAGCGCACCAATGGGAAGGTTCAGGCATTATTGGGAACACTAAATAAACAAATACAAGATACAGATACAACACACAGCAATACTGGATGCAAGTAGCGACGCACTTCTGTTGGGGTTCTGTGGATATTTATACAGCGTGTAGTTGGTGAGCCATTTGAAAGTTGCGACGAGTTGCTCGCTGTAGGTGAGCAATTTAGCCAGTGCAGTATGACTGCTAGCCTGGAAACTTCAACCTGCACCACACAGTAGTGATACAAGACCGCATGCCGGTACGATGCTGATCTAGATCGAAATGGACAGGGGTGGGGATTGAAGCCAGGATCCCTGGGTTCTGCAGCGCAATCTTTTGCTCCACGTGCTCGCAGCTGATGTGCGCTAGCCCAGTCGGCCACTGATCCCCAACGCAAGGCAATGCAACGCACTTCTGTTGTAAACTCAGCATTCCGCTTACGAATGAAATGCGCAATTTCCCTAAAGGCTTTCATTCCACGTGAGTGGCAAACGAATTGCTAAAGGCCAGCCCATAAAACAGTCTGTGTTAAAAGCAATCCTAGCAGCAATAAGTTGCTATTATATTGCTCAATATATAGAGCACCTTACCATGAACAGCCTTGGCAGTCTTCCATCAAGCCAGGACTTCGGCAGGGAAGACTATCATTTTGTGTCGTCTCAGGTCACTCACACCAGGATGTCGAAAGTGAATGCAAACGTCTGATTGGGAAAGGCTGCAGTAAGTATAAAGATGAAAACACAGATTAGAATATCTGATAAAAAATATCATGGACCAACTTGAAAAAGGTGCACAAAAAGACAAGGACAAAAGGACAGGAACATGTAGGACGCAGACTGGTGCACATTCGGAACTCGATCTATTGAACACAAAAGAAAATAAGTAAGAAGATGGGAGAAATCAGAAAGGCTGTACTCGGAGAATGTGAGCTTCAGGAACCGAGGCGTGAGGCAAAGATGTCAGGTAGATTGTTTTTCAGACACTCTAGATTTAGCAACAACTTTTCCATGTAGTAAAAGGGTGAGTTCATTCTGATTGAACATCTTGAAATATAGCACACAAACAAACAAGGAATAAAGGAGAGGAATACGTACACTACATAGGAGTGCAGACTCCCAACAGAGACAAATTAGAGAAAAAAAAGGAATGCGTTAGGAGCTTTACCAAAAGTTCAAACAGGTCCAAGGGGGCCACGCTAATTCACCCATATGCATAATACTGTAAAAACAATTTCCTCGGAAGCTCAGGTAACAGACGGAAGTGCGGACAAATTGGTCGCCCCATACTACGAATAATAAAAGCCTAAAATAATTCTCTTCTATGTTTTATAGTATCTGCTAATTATTCCCGTTTTTCCTACGGATGTAAACAGTGCATAGGTAGGTGACAATCCATCGTAGATTTTGTAGAAAAATTGAGCTCTCTTTATGTACTAGCCATCCATTTGTTACCTTTACTAACATGAAAATTTATTATTTTTTTTAATCGGCTCTTGCTAACAGGCAAATCAGCGCGTTCCACTTGGGCCTGTGCTCGAGCCCGACCACATTTTTATTTCTCCCTTCTCTGATTTATGCGAGTTCAGGTTGCGCTCGCATGAGGCCTAAGTGTTACTCTCCCTGTCTCCTTGATTTTTTGCGAACTATTTTTGAAGATGTTCAATTAGTATCAGCTCACCACCTTACTACAATCATGCAACAACTAAAAACCATTACAACTTACACCATTCGCTAAACTCAGTACCAAACAAAAAATCAGGGGTAGGGTGAGGTATGTCTAACACTATAAACTTACACTCAACAAAATATAGATACCAAAAGCTGGCGGGACACTCCCTTAATTCAAGACATAGTTGTAACTTTCCCTACAAGCTTGTAATTAATACTTGATAGCCTCTAAAAAAATAGCAGTATGAAAAGAGTAAATGCTTCAACATCTAAAGCAGCCTGAGTGTTTCTGGAGGTGTGAAATTCGTTGCACGTGCGTTGGATCATACACAACAGGTGCACAGCAAATTATATTTAGAGCTCGACATTTCGTGAGGTATAAGTGCCGGCGTCAAACCTTATTTCGCGGGAACAAATTTTTGTTATCGAAAGTGGTATGCTATGCATTAATAACCATGGGGTGAATTCATTGCGGCACCAATTTTTGGCAATCCTTTTCTGATTACGAATCGCGAAAATGAAATCGTTTGGAGACGACTGGGCGGCAAAAACTACGGGCTTGCTCGATCAATCAATCGCCGCTTTTTGTCGGGTCCAGCTCTCCGGACGCAATGGCGTCGGCGATGGAGGGGCACCGCACCGCGCGCTTCGAGACATTCTAGTTTACCAGTAAACAATACGGCAGAGGGAGGCAATCAACCCCCCCCCCTCCTCTTCCGCCTTTGACCCGCCCCCCCCCCCCCCCTTCCGTCTCCCAAAGAGTTCCTCTGCTACTGATGGACCTTGAGCGAGTACAGTCTCTGCATCGGGGAAAAAAGAAGAAAAACAGCCTCGCGTAACACCATTCGCGAACAATTAATAATGCTAGTAAAAGCAAGCGATCTACAGACAATAACAAGCCTTCTGAACGCAGGAAATAAGCTAGCTCTAACGAACAAAGAAACAAACTTACTTCGGATCCCGTGCCATGATCTTGGCTGTTGAGTTGATCTGACATAGTTCCACGTCTCACAGTCGCTTCCGTCTTTTTCGGACACGTTTAAAACTAAGGACTACTCCACGCATCACGACTGATCGGGAAATTTAACCGTTAGCCGGTCGTGAAGGCAGGCATTCAAACTGTTCGAACGCACACGGCCGACACGCCCGGCAAACCGTGCGAAACATAGGCTGTTGATTCGATGAGATTGTTTTCGTATCTTCAAAACGTCTCAAATAAAAGGATAAGCAATCCCCATTATAAAACTTCTAAAAGACAGTAATAATAAATTATCGCGCACGTCAATATCGCCATAATATTATGAATAAGTCCTGAACATTTAGCAAAATATTAAATACGAAACTAAGTGTACAATATTTCGAAACGAATTTAGCAAACATGTATACTTATAGAAAACACACCAGGTCAACCCGGCGTTTCTAGCGTTAAAGAAATTTTGTGGTGTCAACGTCAGCCCTTGAAGGAATGACGACTTCATATTTCTTCCTCATTTGTATATACCTGTCATATAACCATGTCGTGTAACCACGTGTGCGTAATGTAAATATGTGTGTTTGTGTGTGTTTGGTTTAAAAAATCAGGTAATAAAAAAAAGCGTTTGTAGAGTAGTTTGTTAACGCTCTGTCTTGCCGAGCGTGCGGTCTTTGGTTCGAATCTCGGTGGGCACTCTTTTCATGTTTTTTGTATTAGTTTCTATTACTTGAAATTTTTTTTTACCTTTTGTATTAGTTTTTATTATGTTATATATTTTTTTTCGCCTTTTTGTAGTAGTGTTTATTATTTTAAATAAATTTTCCCGCCCTTTTGTATAAGTTTTTATTCTTTTATTTTTTTTCTCACCTATTTGTATTAGTTTTTAATATTTTAGATATCTTTCCCACGTTTTTCTATTAGTTTTTATGATTTAAAATATATTCTATGTTTTTGCAGTCGTCGTCACCGTTCTTTAGGCTAATAATCACACAGAACATGAAAATAAAACGTGCGAACCTAAGTTTGAATCGTTGCAATGCACAAACCGTGGCCCTCTTGTTTTGCCGGGATAATTCAGTCCCTCCGTGCTAATATGTGGGTCAGTGAAGTAGGCTAAGAGCACAAGTTTTTTCAAAGAAGAAAGCAATGTAATAATAATGAGCATATTGCAAGAAAAATGGGAAAATCTGTAAGTGGTAAAACTGCCACAGTAATGCTGCCGAAGTTTTTCTGAAAGCGGCCATCTTCACCCACTATTGAATCAAAAATACCAACATTTTAAGGCAGTAATTTAGCTGAGCTCATAGTGCACTACGCATTAAGCACATATCTTAATATTCTCACTTCCGGAAAGTAGTATTTAATTTGTTCTGGTAGATCAGTTCTATCCCCCGCGTGCCGCCAGGTTTTATTTATACAGGTTACGCTCTGCAGTTTTACTTTTTTATTAGGCCTAGACACGTTTCTATTCCTGAGATTCAAGTGCAGCCCAGATAATTAAACTAGCTTTCAGAAATGGTATCGTTCGGCGTTGTAACAATTATTTTTCGTAGCTTCAAGGGGTCACGTTCACAAACGCGGCACTGTGAACAGCCACAACGCAGTGGTGTTTCTCGCTATTTTGCGTTAAAAAAAAGTTTTTAGATTCGCGTTCCTCTGGTACGGTATGTCGTATAACATAAGCTATCAAAGAGACAGATATCGTTTGGCTATGGGAACACTTGAAATATTTCTGTTAGATAATCTTAACTACCACAAACAACAGTTGATTGCTGCTTGAAATAGCATATTTTCACACTCAATTTCGTAGTGTCAACACATCTCTCACTTTTCTAGTCTCTGGAAAGTAATGTTTATTATTTTTTTTTTGTAACTCAAAGGGCATGCTCAATAACGCCAGGTTTTTTTTAATTTTTTTTGCTCCGTTATACCGTTTTTATTTTTTATCAGAGCCAAACACGTGTGTATACCACCGGACCTTAAAGGGGCAGTCAAGCGGTTTTTGAGTTCGTGTTTTGATGATGACAACTGAATTAAGACACCCTAAATATCCCTAAAAACCAAAAAATATAGTCATACGGTGATTATTTCTTTAATAAAAATGTAAATGAAGACCCCCAAACCTCGGATCCACCCGAAAACGAAACCACTCTCATTGGTCATCGCACGCATATCAAAACGATCTCGGGCCAATGGCGTTGAACGACGTTCCGTCGCGCAGCGATCCCGAGGTAGCCGCACCGGCCGAACTTCTCTGTCATTCGAGCTTCGATCATGGCGGAGTTCTGTACGCTCGAGGACCTGACGCCGTTAGAGCTTGACATTCTTCGGCGGACAGCCGACCTGGGGATGATTTCCTACGACGCTACTCCGACGTGTGATGTATACGACAGCAGCGCATCGGAGTCGTGTTCGGGCTCTGAGGACGAGCAGGCGGCCATGTCCGAGGACGAAGACGGCGCCTTTGACGAGACGGGGCGGATCGGCAACACCAACTGGTGGGTGATACGCTGTTTATTTTACCGCTGTATGTGTCATTTACGCTTGTTCTCTTCTTATCTTCTTTCTCAAAGGTGCCAGTGCGGATGTTGCGCGCAGATGCCGACAGCTGACGAGTGCGTCTGCTGCCGCGAGTACCCCGCGGCCGCGTCGAGGCAACCTGGCTGCCTAACAAGCAACCCGGATTTCGAGACGGTGTGCTTGAATCCGGGGGTGCTCGAGGTCGCCTACCTCATGATGCGCCACTACCGCCAGGACGGAATGGGCACAACAGCGCACGAGTGAGTTCAACGCCATAATTTGATGTTCGGCTAACTTGCAAACCGGCGCCAGCAGTAAAACGTTAGACAGCTACTTTACTCTCTGTTTCAGTGAGCGTTACGCACGTTACTTTTCAAATGTGAAGTCACATTAGTGGTTGCATCGCATGTTTTACTTGCGTTTCGTGCCGTGTTTCATTGTGAAGTTGTGGGTCATCAGAAACTAAAATGTTCAAACCCTCGATTGCTGCATCAGTACCTCTTGCTTCAGAACAAGTTCGTGAGATCTGGTTAGCTCCAGTTTAGCTTATCACTAGTGATGGGACGGATCTTTATTCGAATCTGAAGGTTCGGAAAGATTCGGAAAGGTAGCCGAATCCCAAGCGATTCGGAAAAGTTTGGAAACATTCAAAGCGTTGCCATGGTTGTCAAATCACGTTGATGAGTGTTTCAACTTTTCGTGATATTATACTCACTGAATTCTACAAAGTGCACTAAATATATTGTAATATAATGTCACAGTAATAAGTAAAATGTTCCGCTTTGTTTAAATTATTTCGGATATTTGTCGAGAACGGTAGGCAGACATCACGGGAAAATTGGTTTCAGTTCCAAATTACGACCCAATAGGCATGCTTGGTGCACACACATAGAAATGCAAGCGCATTTTTTCATCGCTGTAAGAGATTGATGCCGTACGTGCTCTTCGGTACAGACCCATTTCGTGCCCATAATTACTGTCATAGTGGCACACAACCACACAAGTGAGTATGTTCGATTCGATTATCTCCAACGAGTTTCCACTGAGGTATAGGTGACATTCACTTGACGTCACTCGCTAGGTTCGCTGGCATCGCCCACCACGGTCGCCATCTTCGAGGTCTCTTTCTATCGCGGGTGTCGTATGGCCGGACCTTTTGAGCGTGGTTTAGCAGCATTTTACAACTTTAAAGAGCTTTTTTAACCGAAACTAGGGGTTATTCTTATACTTTGGTGCTTTTGCAGCGCCGTAGCAGTATTTTTTGTGTGTTTATTTTGTCGCTATCGGACTCGTTCACCGCGGCCGCGTTGCCCCCTCGGCTCCTTAAAGCGCTCCGTGTCGCGCGCCGTGCCCACGGCAGTAGTTCCTTGCAAGAACTGATTTTTCTACTTTGGTGATTTGGTAGCACGGTGTGATTACTCTGTTTTGTTTTGCTAGTTTCTTTATTGTTTTTCTCTAGCGGATTTGCTGCACTACGGCCGTGTAACCGCGTTGCTCCATCGCCTCTGTGTCGTACATACGTCCTGCCTTCGGTGTTCGTTCCTGTGCAAAGACATACCGTGCGGCTCACAGAGTGCGCAGCTTGTGAAAGATGCGGCGCATTTTTCATTAGCCCTAGCGATTTAAAAACCGCATGTAAGCGATTTGGCGAGCGGCGAGACAAGCGACGGTGACCCGTTTCGCTGCCGCGAGGCAAACCGCATGAAAGCGACGGAAGCAAACGACCAAGGCGATGAGCACTAAGTTTTCTAAAAATCCCAAAACAGAGCTACGCGACGAGCGACAGTGAGGCGTGAACCGCCTGTAAGCGATTTAGCGAGCGGCGACGAGTGACGGAGATTTCTCACGGTCGGTTGTCGCTCGGTTTTTGGATTTCTAGAAAACGTCGCTGATCGCCTTGGTCGCTTGCTCCCGTCGTTTTCACGCGGCTTGTCTCGTCGCGCAAGTGACCGAGCGACAGCGAAGCGGGTCGTCGTCGCTTCAGTCGTGGCTGTCGCTCGTCTCGTCTCATCGCTCGCTTACACGCGGTTCAGCCTTAACACACGCGGTACTCGGCGGCAACAAGAAAACTAAAACGGCCCGCCCCCGAGATAAACCTCTTTCTTTCTTGTTCAACGAAAGCTTCTTCAACGATATAAAATTGTACGACCGCGTAGCCAAGCCAGTCAAACCGCGACCTCGAAGATGGCGAATCGACGGTGGCGCTCCCTGGCAAAATTGAACCTGCAGGCTCAGTGAATACCACCTATTGCTATCGAAACACGGAAAACAATGTGAAACTCCTGGTTAATGCTATCCGATTTAGTTAGTGTTTGGTTGCGAACAATGAAGTTGTGTTGGACACCCCTGTGTTGTGTTTTTTTTTTTGTCAAATAAAGTTCACGTATAAAAAAACTTGCTGACGAGAACGGAGAAACGACAGTGCAACGTTTTTCTTCGCCACCGGTGCCGGTACGCGGGCGAAGTTGTGACGAGCAACATTCATCTAGTTTTCGCGCCTTATAGGTGCAGACATACGCAGCTCTAGAGAAGGAGGCAAATCATTTCCTTGCCTGAATATATATTTCTTGTACGTTGCGTCACATTATGTATAATACGCAGCATTTTGCTACATTTTACCGATCACCGCGAAACCGCACAGGAAGCGAAACCGTGCATTGGTTAGGCCCACGTCAACCACACCGATCAGCTCAGCTGGACCTTGGCGCCTGCCAGGGTTTAGAACGACAGTTTAGTACATACCATATGTTGAAATAAGCAATACGAAATCTGGTTATATGCAGTAACAGTACCTAAGAAAAGCACAACTGTCCACATTCGCGAAGTTTACGACTATTTTCACACTGCCGTCTGCAACCAGCGACGAATCTGATGAATCTGTCCGAATCCAAATCTCCGGTAATTCGTCCTATCACTAATATTACGTTCACATTATGGACCTAACGGGCGTAACTTTTGCAACAAACGTTGGCACAACATGGATAAACGCTACGTTCAGGGTACACTACTGAACGCAGCGTTCACACCCATTGGAGTAGTGCGCTCAAGTTTCGCCTCTGACTGCTGCGCCACTCGAGACCCCCGTGGGATGCCTTTGAAGTTTTGATATGGCCATTTTCTCCTCGGTAGCAGCAACCGGCTTGCAATTGTGTCGTTAAAAAAGCTGATCACGGCGGAATGGGCCCCTTGATCATTGCCCCTTGATTCCACTCCGGCAGGTGCAGCTTCCAGACGAAATGGTGCGTCGAGACTTTGAACACTAGATTAAAAAAAACAAAACAGCTAATTTCCCTCAGCTTCATTGAAGTCCCTCTCTGAATTATCCAAACGTTATTGATAGCGTGCAAGCAATTATGATAAAAGCAATGCCCCGTCTCTTTGGCGTGAACTACTGCATCTCTTTGCCACAAAGAGATGCAGTAGTTCGATCGAGTCAGCATGAACAGTGCTGCCGCATATTTTAGGGTTTGTGACATGCATATTGTTGTGCACGTTAGGCTTTGGTCATCTGGTCTGTTGGAATTGACTTTTTCTAACAGTTCTTTGTGATGATTTATGGCCCATTACTACACGATGCAGAACTACAACGCAAAATGGTTGCACTTGTGCCCCATAACCGCTGCTACTTTCTTGTACATGGAGTATACACTACTGCGATTCAATTATCAACCTAATATAAAGTTCACACCTGTCAATTGAATTTGTGGGAAGAATAATGGACACAATCTAGAACTTGCTCTGCTCCTCGGGTTATTTTAGATCGGTTGCTGCCCAGGCATGAGGGCCCGTTGCAGCACTTTTTTTTTGTTTCTGCTGGTAGAGCCCAGAATCTGCAATTTTAAAAGGTTGTGATTTGCGTCTTACAGAAAATTATTGTGGTTATTCTTTCAGGCGCAACCGCTACGCCGCCTACCGGCAGTGCGTCCTGTGGCTGTGGCGGCGCCTTGGCCAGCACAACAGGCGATTACTGCCATCCTGTGTGGTGAAGGCCATCAGGGGCCGGTTCCCCGACACTTCGTATTCTGGCTTTCGGCACAGTCACTGAAAGCCACTCCGGGGGCTCAAACATATGAGGGTAAGTCAAAACGTATCTGCAATGTGGCTATAACATTTCGTACATTGTTTTTACTGACTTCTGTCTTCGTTTATTGTTATGCCGTTGTGGTTCTGCTATGAAAGTTTGACCATAATTCATTTGTTTTCTCTTTGCTGCAAATAGACCATGGCCCCTCCCTTGGAAGTTTGCACCAAAGAGGAAAAGCGAGCAGGGAACCAGTGTCTCGCTCAACGGAGTGTCTATGAATTGAGCGTCCACACCTTCCGACCACATAAACCGGAACCCTGCTCGTTTTCCCTCTTTGGTGCAAACTTCCAAGGGAAGGGCTGTGATCTATTCGCAACAAAAGGAAAACCAATGAAGAATTATTATCAAACTTTCATAGCAGGACCACAACAGCATAACAATAAAATAAACGAAGACAGAAGTCAGTAAAAACAATGTACGAAAAGTTATAGCCACATTGCAGATATTTTTTTCACTTGCCTGCACCCCCCCCCCCCCCCTCCCCTCCTCAAGCGGATTCCCACCTTACTGTGGTGGAGGTGGTTGTGTGCCCCAATGACCCTCTTGGGCTATGCCGGCCAGGGTCACCCATGCCGGACAGGCCAGAGGATAGGGGCCAGACAAAGAGGAATCCGTGGGTTAGTACCCACCCATGTCTGCCTTTGTGTGGCGTTGCCAGTGTCTGGGAAAAGGGAGATTCTGATGGTTGAGGTGAGCCCTGGGTCATCACTGGACCCTTGGTTAGCTTTGCTGCATATTACGAGTTTTCTTGTTGTGATTACTGTTGTAGCGTTAGCATTTTTACAGCTCTGCTTCATGGAATAGCACAGATTGTTGGCGATGTTAGAAATGTTGAAGTATTGATTCCTTCGTTGATTGACAAAGTGTCAATAGTGCCATGTGATCTTTGAAAGGCACTAAAGATATGTGAATCCGTCATGTATGTTGTGAAGGTAATAAAATGCGATTGGTTTTTTGGACACACTGGCCATGTCTTTGTCATGCGAGTTTCTCTTTGGGGAGGTGTACAAACATGAGTGGTGTACAGGGTCGTCCACTCTGCGTGGCCGGCGCTCCGCGAAGCGCCGCAGGTGAGCGCCTTGCGAGTTAGGGCCAATTAGTGCGCAGGCTCAGGGAGATCCAGGGGCCAAGCCTCCCCCGCGTCATCTGCTACAGTGTCGGCACAGCGGCCATGTTCTGAGGCGAAGCAAGCACTGTTCTTACATCCTTGGTGTCACATAATACTCAGAAACTTTGATCTGCAAGTGCTCTGCACAACTTGTTCCTCTGAGAAAGGTAAACCAGCCGGCACACAGCAAGTGTCCCGCACGAGAAAAAATTACTTTGCCACATAGCGAAGTAATTGCCGCGTAGGCTGCTCATGTAGCAGACGACGCAGCAAAGGCTTTGACAATGGCTATCTCTAATCGGCCCCAATTCACAAGGCAGCCAACTGCGGCGCTCCACCGAGCATCAGCCACGCAGTGCCGTGTGCACCCCAACAGTGGACAACCCTGTACATCGAGACCTACTTGCTTATTTGCAGGGCACAATCATGAAGCAATTTTTTTTAATATGATTTCACCATTCCTTTATCCCTATTGGAAAAACGTACAAGAAACAAACCTGCTGCTTGTACAGTTCTGGTATGACACCACGATAATTTCTTTGTGTTATGCATGCAGCTAGTTTGGTTTGGCGTTCTGCATAACTGGAGATACCGGCACCGCTATGGCTTAGGGTCTGTCTATACTGGCAGCCACTTTGCTTGCCGATATGATTCGGTGTGGCTGGTATGATTTTGCGTCCGATGACGTAGGTGGCTGCCGTCTTTCCAACTAAACGCTTATACCACAGGACCACCGGTATAACCAAATCATACATGCAGAAAGACGACCGCAATCTTCCAACAAAAACGTCGATCGCTCACCACCGCTATCGTTACGTACACCATACATGTCGAAAAAGAACATAAGCCACGTTTACACGAATGCGACTTAGTCGCATTGAGTCCAGTTGCCGTATTCAATACGCGGTCATGTAAACGGCATAATGCGCAAAGCGCATCGCATTGTGGAACGGGGAGGATTATCGGAAGGCGCTCGCTGCGGGAGCGAGTGAACAGCTGAGAACATGGCGGCGGCCAACCTCGTCGGCGGCGCCGAGAGCGGTCCCGCAATTTTTTCCCGAGAACAAACGCAAGCTTTTATAGAGATCATAAGTAAGCGGAATATAGCGGAGCTGCTCGGTGAGGGCGGCCCCGTCCAAACCCTTGCGAAGTACGACTTGCGCGTCCGAAGGGGTCACAAAGGCTTCGGTGCAAGCACGAACGACACCGAGAGCTCCGAGCACTGTAGAGCACTGCATGGTAGCGCAGAACGAGCAGCTCCTACCTCGGCGCCGTTCCTGGCTGCGCAAGAGCCTCTCGGACTCGGGGTCCGGTTGGTCCGGTCGCGATCGGCGAGCTCTGGCGCGGCGAAACGCGGAGGCTTCCTCAAAGCGTGCGCACACACGTCGCCTCTCGTTCAGAGTGAACCGGCGGCATGGCCTGGAGTCCTAACGCCTTGGTTTTGATGCTTCTTCCGTCTCGCAATTTCTTCCACAGAACCGAAGACAGCGGGTACGATCTTTACGTTCACTGAATGCGTCGAAAGGCCTCCACGTGCGATGCACCGGAAAACGTGGTGCGGCTGGTGCCGGAACGGAACTGCATAACTTCGAGCTTTGAGTCAACGCGCACGGCAACAAACCGTTCGTGACACCGAGCGACCGAGCCGCGGATACCGCATCGCCGATCGACAGCGGCAAACGGCCCGTTGCTCGAATCGTGGGCCGTGACTCGTACTCGGCCAACTCGGCGTCATTTCGTGGCCCCTCGCGTCGTCGCAACCAGCCACATACCCACCAGCGCGCAACCGTAGCGACTGCAGCCGGCGTTGAAGAAAAGCGAAACCGAAACGTAAAGCTTCCGCCCAGTGGCTTCCGCTGCCGCGGCTTTTCTAACTTCGCGGCTTCCACTTCCGGTCGTCGCGGAGATGGCGAACAATGGCGAAGATTGAGCAGTGTTGGCTCGTTTACGGTTTACGGGACAGATGTTATGCGGTCCGTTTCTACTGCGTCTCTGGTTCTAAACTCGACGGCGCCTCTCATAGTTCAACCTCGTGTGGTCAGCCTGCGTCAGCGCGGCCGGCTCGCCTCGTCCGATCGCCGGACCGCCGGCGACTTCAGAGTTCAGCCGTTAGGCCTGGAATCCGAAAGCGTCTGTCTCCGTGAAGTGGTAAGCGAATCTCGTCCCGTTTTCGTTCTACTTTTAAATTACGTTTGGTGCGCTACAGTGTAAGCATGCGTGCCAAGTGTTCGTGACAATTTTGAACTGGAATAATTGTGCTTCATTGCGGTTTGTCATTTACCGAAAATGTAAATCGAGCAATGAACGAGGAGCCATGCTTAAAAACGATGTATGTACGATGTTAACTTCTACCTGGGCGGCTTAAAAAAAAGTAAAGACTGGTTACGGTTGGATGCGAGGCTGCTCCCAATGCAATGGTAGGCACTTAGAGCGCCTTTCTGAACGGCATGTAAGCAATATAGCGATCAACGAGACGAGCGACGGCGAGAAGCTACGAGTGCCGGCGCCGAGCGACGAAGATTTCTCACTCTCGCTGCTTGCGCCGCTCGGTTCTTGGGCTTCTAGAAAACGTCGCTCATCGCCTTGGTCGCTCGCACCAATCGCTTTCATAATGTGTGTCTCGTCGCGCGGCTGACTACCGTGTTTATTCGAATATAAGTCGACCTTTTTTTTTATTTTTGGAAATTGTGACCAAAGAATTTCGAACTACATTCGCGACCAAATTTTGCGACCCGACCGGAGGCATGGAGCTATCGAGTCACCGAGCCGGCGTTGCCGTAGAGCCGCGCCGCTTCTTGTTTCAAAAAGCTTTTGGTGCACGAAAACCGAAATGGCCCGTGCGCGCGGCCGGTGCCGCTATCTCGTGCATCTCGGGCGTCGGGTTTCGCCATCGCGCCTCTAGCCACTAGCTTTCCCCTTGCTGGGCAACGGGGAAGGAGAGGAACGCGATGCGCCATGCGCTTCCCCCTCCATCCTCGCAAACGCGCAAAAAAACAACAACAAACAAACATAAAAACCGGAGGTTACTTTGGTTTGCTGCTTGAGACGGCTCGGCCAACGCTAGGCTCGCGTGTGCGTCTTTGTAGTTTGTCTTTCGTCGCTTTGCACCCTCTTTCGTTTCTTGTTGTCATTTTACAACGGTGTCGGTGAAGCATTGTTGCGAATTTGCGAGGATGTCTACCAAGCTGACGAAGCTTCGGACGACGATGACATGTCCAGAAGTTCTGACGGTGATAAAGTTTTTGGCATCGCCCCGTGATTTAGCTGAGAGTGATGTAAATAAAGGTTTGTTTCTTTTGCCCAAACTTTCCCCTGTTTGTAAAAATAAAAAAAAAAGGTCGACCTATGCTTGAATTATTTTTTTTTATTCTCGGTGGGTCTAACAAATAGGGTTCGACCCATTTTCGAGTAAATACGGTAACTTTAATTTTTATTTCGGGTTCCGTCGGACACCGCGTTACACTTAAGCAAAATAGGGGCTGCTGGTTCATCATATAAACCAACCATTTGTGTTTAATTAAAGCGCATCACTGGCCTAAAAAAAATACTGCCATCCTATAGGAATGTAGCACTTCAGATAAATTTGTTAATTTTTACTTTTGGTCCCTGTCCCACCAGATACAACGTCTGGCCTAAAGCAGTGTTCCGGATCTCCTTCCAAGACCTCAGGCGGGTCGTCATTCAATCCAGGAGTCGGCGGCGTCTCATGGGCGTGTTGCTGGTGCTTCTTACTGGATGGTGCTACCGAGGGAAAAGTGGTCGTGCTTGGGAAAGGCAAGTATGGCCGCCGTAAGTATACATATGGTTTTTACCTTTGCTCGAATCCACTTTTAAGAAATGCACAGTTCGCATGTGTGCATCTCTCAATGCTTCTACAGTCGGCTGTTATTTGGAGTGCTCCAACTCTGTCAGCGCTAGTTTCTCTAGATCATGCAAATGGGATGCAACACTAAACCACATATGCTCTTGCATCAAACAGTGCTGTGCTGAACCACTGTTGAATCTACTGTGGCTTTATAATGCAGCACAAAATAGTTGACACCAAGTATAGCTACTTTTGTGACCCCGTTTTACCAAAACCTCTGCCGAAACAAACTTGCCACCTTACAGGTAGTGCAAAAAACCTCGCATGCCTAACCTGGAGGTCATTTTTTTTTATAGGTCAATTTTTTCTTAACCCAATATACTTTCAGCCTCCTTGAAATGTTAACATCATGTGACACACTGAAGAACAGTAAACCCCTTAATGTTGGCGAAACTTTAATTTTCGCAGCCTTTAATTTTGCGGAATTCAGTGGCTGCGATTATGTCCTCTGTGACCGATTCGAGAAGAAGTAGGGGCCACGAAGATAAGGGTGTTTTATTGTACATTGGGGGAAAGAGGAAGTCACTTTTGTTTCATATTAAAAATAGCGCAAAAGAGACGGGACAAAAAGACGAAGAAGCACACAGGACAAACACACTTTTGTTTGTATGCAAGAGTAAAACCAACAACAACAATCATGGTGTCGACATTTTGTGAGCCTATATGTGTCTATTGAATGTTATCAATTTTGTTTTAGTTTGTTAAACATTGTTGCCTTTACACTGTGGGATGTCATCTTCAACACGAGCAGTGGTTTTCCTTAGAAGCATTCAGCATGGACGCATGCCGCAGCACAACATAGTTCATTTGCAGGTGGTACCGCAGTTTGAAGGATGGTTTGCACAATATGGGGGAATCACAATTCAATGTTCTACCTCGGGCGTAGACAAGATTTGTTCATTCTAAATCATTTTGTTTAGAAATCGGGAATTTGCGACGAATGTACCCGCATGGTTGGAAGGGCCAGACAAGCCTTGTGAGCGCTTCGTTTTCTAGCCTCTCAGTCCTGAACCCACTCACGCACCACATGTGTCGATGTTCCGATAGGTGGGAGCACTTATTTGGAAAATGGTGAAATGTCAACTGTTGTTATCTTTATCAGAATTTTGTATTATGGTCAAAGGTGGACTGCATATTTGCAATACTTTTTCTCACTTAAAAATATGTCATACTAAAAATATGTAGTATAGCCGATGACAAAAAGAGAATGGCTGGGCGTCCTCCAGCACGTGCTTGTGCTTTTCACCCTGCTTTGGACAGATGTGCTCGCTCCAGGCTCGTGAGGCGCTGAAACGTCATCGAAGGTAGCAGACGGGCTGGTGGTGGAACAACGGAGACTTCTCCCTGCCTTTCTTATGGTGTCAGTGAGCGTGTACTTCTATACTCTAACTTAGCTTAAGCTGCACAAAACTGAGTAGAATAGGCTTGGCGAGTGCCCTTACTGCATATGCATTTGTACAGCTGAGGCACTTTCTGAATCAAGAACATTGTGCATCTTATTTTCAAAAACACATCATTTTGGGGGTGCAAAAGGAATTCTAAGGCATATATTTGTTTGTATTGTCCTATTACGCATTGACTCCTTCAACTTAATGCGGAGTCGACCCAGCCTCTTGAAAAATTTAATGTCTGCCAGGTAATTGTTTTGCATTTAGTTAATATATCAGTATTCCGTTAGGTATCCCAAGTCATTAGTCGTTGAGGTGCAGTCTCTCTGTAAGTCAGTTATATTTAACATTCATAAAAATGCTTGTCAAATAATGGCACTGTCGAGGACATGTACTCAGCTCGAACAATCGCTGGGTATAAGCTGGTCGTGTGGTTACAGGCGGCAAACATCTCAATTGGAACGTCCAATTTCGCAATGTAGCTGCAGACTAGGTGAGGGCCCCACTCACAAACGTCTATACTTTGCGTCTCTTTAAGTTGGACCACTTTTGACACTACAAGCCATAGCAGCAAAAACAGCATGACGCATGATTATAAGCTTGACGTACCATGGCATCCAACTAGAAGGTCACATGGCCTGCTTTGTGCACTGAATTCGCAAGGATGGCTTGAAGCTTCTGTCGTGGTTAACTGTAAGCTGAGATAGTTTGGATTAATGCTCTCGGTTTTTTAGTGTTGCCCGGCATGGTTAACAATTTTGTGATATAGTGCTGCATTGAAAAGTCTGTGCATTCATGACTGTATCACCTTATGAATGCATAATAGCTATTAAACTCTACGTTCTGCAGAGACATAAAATGCACGCTTCCAATTGTACCCGCTTCTGTAGCTTCATGGTATGAAGCACCTTATGGCTACAAGCTCTGACCGATCTTGTTCTGTGGTCTGCGCAGGCCCATTGCAGGGAGTTGCACCGAGAGCCTCACCAGAGTTTCTTGCCCGTGGTCGTTCTAAATTTTTTTGTTGTAGGTATGCATCCTTTCTGTCTTTCCCTTAATTGTACTCAAACGTCTTCTTTTCATTGTCGCCTATTTGCCTCAAAATTGGAAAATTGGTTAAGCACACAAATGGACGCAGTACAACTGTATCGCACATATTTTGTTCAAGGTAACTTTTCTTTGCCAAAGTTGCACATTTTTTTAATGAAGGTTTGTCTTTTTTTGTTTTTATTTACAAAGTTATGTGAGTTTCCATGGCCAACACAAAAACGTTATGCCAGGGGCAAGGACAAGTTCACTGCTCTAACTTGTTCTCAACCGATTGCAAGTAATTTCGTTACCGTCGTGAAACCTCCTTCCAGAGCTTGCTTTGCAGCATGAAAAATAATTATACATATGACATACTCTGTTTTTTAGACTGCTTGCTCATTCTGCAGGTCTGCCTGCCATATATGTCGTGCTACTGGATAGCAGGCGAATTCGATTGTTTGTTTTACTATTGCTTTTTTTTTTAGCCGTTGTCTTAATAGTTCTTGTAAATTTAGAGATTTTCCTAAAAAACAAGCCAGGAAGAATATTTAGTTTGATTAGGTAGCTGAAAATAATGATTTCTAGTACCCCTTAGTCAGTAAAATAGATACTGTGTGCTGCTGTTAGTGTCAAGCCGAGATCCACAGTTTTTTGGCATTTTGCTCAGAGTAGTACCCATTTTTATTCGTTAGCCTCTTGGTGCGCCAACTAAACTCTTTCTATCCAGACACCTGCCCTCTGCTGGTACACTCTACCCTCATGTTCAGCGAGTGTATGAACTGGAGTTGTATCCCCAGTCGACACTCGCTGAGCACGAGGGTAGGAAAATCTTTCCATTGCACCAGA
Source organism: Ixodes scapularis (assembly GCF_016920785.2). Lineage (NCBI taxonomy): Eukaryota > Metazoa > Arthropoda > Arachnida > Ixodida > Ixodidae > Ixodes > Ixodes scapularis. The sequence goes on along the minus strand of NW_024609846.1, from coordinate 185,055,837 downwards.
GCCATATATGGGGAGAGTCTGGCAGTCTATGATTTCGCTGCCGTAATGTCTCCCTTCCGAGTGAGCTAATCAGCCCGCGGCACAGAGCGAGAGGCGTGAGCGCATGCACGTGAACTCTAGGCTGCTCCCAGCTGAGCGGGGAGGGCCGCCATTTTCATTCATTTGCCCGGCATGGGATCGATATCCAAATTTCAGTTCTTTCCTTTTATTTGGCAGGCTCTGGCAATAAAATGATATAGTGTTATTCCTCGGTGGCTTAAAAACCTACAGAAAGCAGTTCCTCCATGTTTGAACGCAAACTTTTATTCAGGCAAAAAAAAAAATAAAGAAATAAACTGGTAGCAGACGACGCATAGCCTCAACAGTGCTCCGTGCCGACAGCTTTGCATCAAAATGGCGGTCGTCTCCTCTTTGCTTCTTTGCTGCCTTCTCTCTCTCCTTCGGCGCTCTCCTCCCTTTCCTCCTCTCCGGCGCCTTCGTCGCCACACCCACGGGCTAAACTCTCCCACTATACGGCTCTGCATTGCAGTAGTATTTTTTTATAGTCTTCACAGTTGAATGTGAATATTTGACAGAAATCTCGCAGGTTGCGGCGAAAGAGGGTTAAATGAATGCATTTGATCATTCGCCTTCATTCGGTACCCATCATTTTAAGGCCTACGTGGCCTTGTCCTAAGGGGTTACTATGACTAAAATAAAAGGATCTATGTGCTGATCACGAATGAATATGCTAGCCATTCTAATGTAGCTCTGCCAAGTACTTGATTGTGATTTGTTTTTATTTTCAGCTACTTGGGTGCCTCAAGATCTGGAGATCCTAGTGGCCACAAGCTTAGACTCAATCTTCTTCTGTGGTCCGGCCAGGACCATGGGGGAGGTAATCCCAGCAATAAGAGCATCACAGTATCTCCCTGCCTGTGACTTTCGATCAGCGTCACGACAGGGGAGTCCTCGTGCTACCAGGTGTTAGGTATGCCACTTGAAATAAGCATTCTTCTTACCTATTAATAGAACAGTAAAAGCACTAATAAGCCTAAAATGCAAAAAACATTCAAATCTTGGGTTGGATCGAGTTCCAATTACAAAAAGGAGTCTGCAGGCATGATTCACATGTGAACTTAAAGCCCGCGGATGTAGGTTCGACGATGTCACAGAAATAACTTTTCGCAGATCGCTTTGCTCGTGCTATACCCAAACAAATTCTTAAAGTAATCATTATGTTACGTTGGTGTCATTAATCTTATGTACCTACCACACCCAGCAGTCGGGAGTTGTGAAATATAAAAAAAAACAGGAACTTGCACATTGTCAGCTCTGCAAAGATTTATATAGTAAACAGAGCATAGCACGTTCAACTTAAGAAAACAATTCAGTGCAGGCCTATATTCATGGTACACATATGCGTAATTGCACTTCATAATGAAGTGAAAACTGCTTAAGTTGTGGCCCACTACAGGCTTTCTATTAGTGTTAAAAAGTGCTATTGTGTTTTAAGCAGCTCGCACCGAATATTTTCTCGAAATACATAGGTTGAAGGAAATTATTAGGTAGATGTTTGCAGACAGTCATGGTGAGACCAATCTTTAATGCCAAGTGGTCCACTTATTCAGAGTTGGTTGAGTCTGTAAATATTGTAGGTCGCGAATTAAATTTTTATGGTACGCAATGGACACAATTATCCGTAATGACTAGCTCTAACTAGGGGAACTTTATACGTTTACTTTGGCAAGATGGTTTCGCGAAACGAAATATTTAGTTTATTCAACTCCTGCACTAACCTTGTCTTTAGAAACTTTTTATATTCTTTAAGGTGCTGAGATAAGATTCTGGAAATAGTTTTTCTAAAGCTACTCTAGATATTTCCAGTTCATCATTTTTCTCGCAAAGCATTCGAGATAGCCAAACCTTGTAATGTACGTAGGGAACTCACAGAATGATGCGACTGGCAGTTTATTTTATTTATATTTTATTTATTTATACTACCGGCCGCCGTGGGGTGGCCAAGGTAGGAGGGATGCATGGATCAAGTTTTACGAAAAAAGCAAGCACAGAAACATTCGGCACTGTAACAGTAATAATGGCATGTCACTTGTGTAATGCTCATTGTCGCAGATCAAACTGCTTTTTCTGTCTACACTCATTTTCAGTAAATTCAGTCAACGAACTCTCACCCGAGACTGCAGCGCTGGGTTCTGCGAAGTAATTTGCATGAACATAGATGCAACAGGTTTCTTTGAGTGTGCGTCTAACACGCATTCTTCATATTGAATCTGCTAACTGTGTTCATGACCATGTCCATAATTGTATCCACATTCCAGCTTATATTTATTTTGACATTTGAGTTTTTCTTCAGTACTTTTCTCAACATCTGTGCTTGTTTAGCCGTACTCAAGTCCATACATCTTGTCTTTCGCTATTACATCAATATATAAAACTGTTGATGTCGAGTGAGAATTCAAGGTACCGAATCTGTCGTGCGAGTTAAATAAGAACCAATAAAAAGCTCTACAAAGGAAATTCGGTTAAAGGAGGCTGTATGGGCATTAGAATAGGACATGCCATGCTAAAAAAAATACAAATTCTTGTTAGGTATGCAAGGATGAGAGTGCTGTACCGTTTCAGATGTGTCACAAAAAAAAGAAATTCTGCCATACAGTGTTCTTTATGGAAGTTCAAACTCTCGAATTCGAAGGCTAGAAGTTTTATTCAAGAATGTTGCTCACTACAAATGTATTTAGAGATCTGAGCCACCGACTCATACATGACTATGTGGCAAACATTCATTTTCATGTGCATTATAGTTTTCAAGGTCTAGTCTGCATTGATTTATTGCATTCATGCTGAAACTGGGAGGGGTTCCCTGGGCATGAATAAAGAGATAAACATTTCTTGAAATCAAAACATTTGAGAACGGACAAAAGGAAGGATCTGAGAACGGTATCTTAGATTCTCTTTTCTTTTTCTTATTTCTAATGTTCATTTTATTTCACCTGATGCATTTAGTTTTTAGTGCAGCTCTTAGCACCCGTTTCCGCGTTTCGCGGCGTCGGTGTCGGCGTAACCGCCCAACTAAACTTGGCAGGAAATTGAATTGATGTTGCGGTCATGTGACGGTAATATTTCCGCTAAGTCTAGCTGAGAAACTGAATTTTTTTATCGATGACGTGACACAGTCATGCGACGTCACTTTCCCCGCTACTTTTAGCGGGAAAACTGCATTTGTGTTGAGGTCCCATGTGACATCAATTTCCGCGCTAAATTTAGTGGGAAACTTAACCAGCTAAATTTAGTGGGGAAATTTTCCCGCTAAATTCAGGGTAATTTCCCGCTAAATGGGAGGGAGCAGAAGAGGAGGGGAGGGGGAGGAGGGGCATACCCTCCCATCCTGCTCTTCAAGATCTGTGCTCTAATTTCACGTTACAGAGAATTGTAAACGTCTCATATTTCATCTCATGTTTATTCAACCTTTATATTGCAGGTGCGCTCGCAGCACAAATCTGGGTTGTGCTGATCCTCTACGCACAAGTGAGGAACTCCTGAGTGGCAAGAGTGGGAGTTTGGTCTGACAGCTCAAGGAACACCATTGTTCAATATTGAATTTTTAATAATCTTCTTTTGAGCAAAGTTAAGCTTTGCTGCATGCAGTTCTTCTAGAAATAAATACCTGCAACCAAATTTATCAGGTCACAACATTTCGCCTTTGCTCTTAGTGCTCCTGGTGAGCCTCGGATAAGAGCTTACTGGTGTGCAAACATCATGCTTCTTTGAAACCACTCACTGATGTAGAGACTCGCTGACATCCAGCATTCCAATGAAACGCTGGATGTCCACAAGTCTTTCTTGAACAATGCAAGCGGGGAAGGAACCATACAATCATATCGTATTGGGGGACATTCTACGAGTGTTTTCTTGTATGTTTTACAGATTTAAAAAAAAAAAAACGTAAAAGCTACATTTACGCGGTCTGTGCACGTGAGTTATATGGCCAGGGCGGCATAGTATAAAAGGCTAATTTGTAATGATCCGTCGGCTTATTACAGAGCTGTGCCAGACTTCTATCAGAAAACTAGATGGAGGTTCATTCTAGCGTAGGTTTATCCCGCGAATCTGAATATCCCGTTCGTTTTCCACAAAGATATAACTAAACGTGAGAAAACACAAAAAAACATCCTACCAACAGTGACATCGTGAGAAGACCTTTCGGCCGCCCAGCGTGTGTCGCTTAAGGGCCGCGCGTCCAATCGCAAGTTTTCGAGGTATATTCTCCGGCATTGGCACCAGTCGTGACACATTTTTCTGCCCTTTTAAAAAATAGCATGTGCGTGCATAGCTTTGATAGGCGCTGAAGATGCGTGAGCAAAGATTTCGAAAGCTGCTTTTGTGGCGTCGCTCTCCAGGGAAGTGCCTTAACAGCGCTTTAAAAATGACTATGCAGCCTCGATTCACCAAATTACCAAATAATTTTGATATTTGAGATTCTGGAGGTCAAATGAAGAAGATTTAAAAGTGTTTTCTCAAATACAAAACTGCTTCAGCCTCTCTCTAAGTATAGTATGTTCGTGAAATTTTTAATCAGTGAAAATAGACCCATGTTTCCAATTAGAAACTTGCTAAGCATCATCAAAACACACTAAATCAATTTTCTTTGTAAAGATATAAGACAAGAGCAGCATTTTATGGCGTTCTAAAAAAATGGTCAATTTGGACGCGTTTCCAGACTTCGGTTTCTTACCAGAGCGCATCTTTGCACCTGCGGTCCAGCTGCCCGGTGGCCGCAGTGCGAAGCCGCCCCCTCGCCTCCCTCGTAGGATGAAGGGAAGCAAGGCGTTTGTGTGTTGCGTGTCTAAGCCCCTGGGGAACAGGACCGTGGGCGCAGAGATGAGCTCTGATAAGAAACTGAAACCTAGAAACTCGTCCAAATAAAGCTTTTTACAGAACGCATGAAATGCTACCCCTGCATTATATCCTTCTAAAAAAAAGTGGATTTTGTGGTTTTCAATGACTCAGCAAGTTTCTAATTCAAACCATATTTTCATTTTCACTAATTAAAAAGTTAATTAACAAATTGTATTTAATTATCCTTACGAGTAGGTCCTATACTATGTACGCCTGGCCGTATAACTCGCCTGCACAAACCGCATTAATTTAGCTTTCACGACCTTTCTAAACATATATGTAAAGCTTAAAACTAAATTGCCCTGTACAACAGTGAAAAGGCAAAACCAACATGCTGGAGCCATATGGCTCCACCATGCTGGTATCGAATTTTCGGTGTTATAGGAAGTCCCATATTACGTTATGCATGTATGGTTCCGTCCGCCTACATGGTTCCGCAATAATCCACTACACTGGTATAGATGTCTCATAATACGACACGCTTGTATGGTTCCGGCCACCTGTATCGTTCCGCATTATTCCACTATACTGGAGCCGCTCTTTCGCTTGTATAGGATGTCCCATATTACGGTTACGCTTGTATGAGCCTTTTCCGTCATCTTTCCATCATCGAGATTTTCCAACAGGGATTGACAGAAAATGCCCTCTATCCATTTTTTATGTCTGATGCACCGGATCCTACAGGTAATTTTTAGGTTACATTCTATCTGCTTCCACCTTCTCTTGATGAGTCATGTGAAACAGAAAAGTTATTCCAAACATTTATTTATAACTATCTGGAGTGCAGTGCACCTCCCGGTCTACACAGGAGAGATATCGCACAAAGGTGAAACAAGAGAATGATTCAGATGGGGGAAAACCGTGGTGTAGACTGGCAGTACTGCTTGGATATCATTAAAAATAACTCTGAGTGATCCGAGTTATGCACAACTTTACTCAGCATTGCCAGTCTACCTCCTGGCCGAAAACCCCATTTATTAAAAAAGTCGCAGGCGAGCAGTGCTGTAATCGTGGTAACTCCCCTTCAACCTGTCAGCCTGCCAGCACATGAAATGGAAAATCAACGCCAGGGTATTAGATGCTTCAATTATAAAAAAGAAACGTGCCATGAACACGTTCATTAGTATGCTTCAACTGAATATACATTACACTTTCAGTAAACCTACTATTTTTCCTTTGACAATGTTGAAAATTCCTGGCATGCAATGACAGACCCTGTCCTTCTACTTGGTTGTCAATGTCACACTCCGGTCGAGGTCACATTATGAACAGTGCGTGAGATGGTAGCCCACTGGTAAGTATAGGGTCCTGATTATCTTTACTTCCCTAATGTAGCTGCACCGAAGACAATATACTGACCAGACTTTCTCAAATAAATGTTACGCCTCACTCCTTGCTAACAAACATTGGAAAATGGAGGCCTCCTGATATATTTTTCTTTGCTCGCTGGTGTTCCTTGTCCTCTAACATCCACACTGGCAGGTGATATCAGTCGTCAAAGCTTGCATCTCTCGTGGTCCTGAAATCCAAAAACAACTGTTGGAATAGGTCTCAATTCTACTTAAAAATGATTGCAAAGCAACACATATCCTTACCGCAGGTCTGTGGTTTCAGCATTGGCCATTCTTTCCTGGTAGTGCTCACCTGGTGCAAGTGTTGTAAAACAAACTTGCTTCTTTATAAGCCGGTTCACCCTTTGCTGCAGCCAAACTTACTGCCCGGGGCATTTTTGTAGAGAAAAAGTGGCGTGGTTACAGGAATGCTAGCATCGCGCAGCGGCCACACTTACTGCTGGCTTCCATGACGAGACTGCGGGACGATTGAGTGGACTTTGTACTGCCTGGGGCATTTCTGTAGAGAAAAGGTTGCGTAGTTACAGAACTGCTAGCATCGTGCAGCGGCCACACTTACTGCTGGTTTTCATGACGAGACTGCGGGACGATTGAGTGGACTTTGTACTGCCCGGGGCATTTCTGTAGAGAAAAGGTTGCGTATTTATAAACCGGTTATCGCTTCGTTGCAGCCACACTTACCACTGGCTTTGAGGATGAGATGGCAGGCTGCATGGAGGGCATGGCGATGTTCAGGGTGTCCTGTGAAAGTAGAGTCATTGATGTACTAGGACGCTCATTTTAACTGGCAGGTATACTTCGTTCAGGCTGCGGAAATGAAACATGAGTTTAGAGAGTGCCCTTACTGCAGAGTACGGCCGAAGCGGGACCTCCGTGCTTCCACTAACTCCTCCTTTGAAGGCCTGGCAAAGGCCGCAGTCATGGGCGCCGGAAAGATGTTTTTGCTGGCCTTCGCCGCAGTAGCAAGACACCGCCATCGACTATTGATTGTGATCACCTCCTCTACGAGCTTGTGAACGCAGCCTGGAGTTGAAGTTTTTTTTTTTTGTTTTGTTTTTCACTTTATCAAATGACCGAGCAAGTCAGCGACCATAAAATGAATGCCACACTTACTGTAGGTGGGTGCTGTCTTGACGGGACAAGCTGTGTGGTGGCCCTTGCTTGCTTTGGATGTTTTCACCGCCCAGCGTGGCTTGCCCTCTTGCGTCTCAGCTTGGCAGCGATCAGCGTTCTCATTGAAATGCAAGATTGCCACTCGAGTCCTGCAGTGAAATGGTGTTTTATTAGGGATGATGTTTGCAATAATAATTGTCATTCGACCTTTTCTCTTGTACTTTGAGAGACCAATATCTAGTCGTTGGGGAAAAGGTCTAAGTCAGGTCGTAGTAGGTTCAGGTGATAAACGATTATATGCAAACTGATTAAACATTAATGCAGCTTAATCATAATAGTACCTTGCACGCATGCCTTCTGGAGTGAATGCCCGGGACTTGGGAGCGAAGTCAATGAGGACGCTGTGGAAGGATTCCAGGGCGAATGTCTGGCCGTGGGGGGACATCTGGGCCAGGTCCTTCAGGAGGCGCTTGTTCCCAGTGATCTGCTTGTAGTGACTGTAGGCCGGGGAGTCTGCAGAAAGAATGTGGTTTAGGAAAAGCAAACTAGGCTATGAAGGCAATAACTTACTGGGATCCATCCACATTTTTGTGGCTTCGAGAATTTCGTTGTGCACACACCGCGTGTAGCTGCCCCCGTGACCAGTGTGCTTGTCGATGACGTGGTTCTGCATGCTCAGCCAGATCTCGACGAGCAGCTCCCTGTTGCCTCCCGCAGCCATGGCAGACCAGTACATGTGGTTGGTGGTCGCCTGCGTCCACTCTTCAAGCGGTTGACATCCAGCTCGTTTTCGTGCTGCGTTCAGCTTTTTCTTCACACCTAAGATTTGACGAGATAACTCAGATCAACCTGCAGCATATTTCCCTGAAAATGTAGGTTAAATGCAATAGTTGTCAAAATTGCTTACTTTTGGAGATGTGCCAAATGTCGAAGTAGTGGGCGGTCCCAGGTTCGTGCACCTCGATGTGTTTTCGTATGGCAGGGTGGCGGTCAGTGCCCAAAGATTTTACATGGATACCTGCACCATATAATTCCAGAAAGTTGCAATAATAAAACTAAATGTGAGCTCAGGTTGCTGAATTTGCTGCGTAGCTGCGAGCCTTGACTGAGTGCACGTACGTTTCTCCTTAAAGAATTCCAGTAGCTTGATGAGGCGCTCCTTCTCCATGTTGACACTTGCCATGGCTCGCTCCGACTACAAGCAGAGGTGTGGCATATTTTAATCGAGTTATGCGACCAGCAAAGCAGTGTTTATATTTTCGCTCAGATCAGGTTTCTTACCTCTCCTAGCTGGACTTGGATGGCGTGGAGGATCTTGTTGATCTGCTGAACATGTGCAGTGTAGGTCAGGAACTTGGCAGAGAACCCAGGAGAGTCGAATCTGCCATCGCTGGTGATGTCAACATCCTGGTCCTCCAGCTGTCTGACCAGATCCTGTTGTTCTTGCAGGTGGACCTGTTAATGTAAATGATTGTTGCTGTTCAAACCAGGTGAACCTTACAAAGTTACGGTTATGTGTTGCACAATAAAATAAAACTTGCTTATTTGTAATTTCAGTACCTCCTAAATACACAAGTAAATAAATATTTAGTAGTCAACCCTGGCTATGTTGCAGTATTTGTTTACAAAACTAAAGTGCATTAGTCATTTTTCAACTAAGATTTCACCCTTCTCTGCCTTCAGATCTACCTATTTAAGCACCACTAAGAAGAAAAAAAAACAGAAAGCAACTAAGACCCTTTGAAATATTGCTCACTTCGTCGATTGCAGGGAACAGGAGGCTCTTCTGATACGTGTAGAAGGTCTGATCGCTGAAGACCTCTACGTTCACGTGGCGCAGCATCCTCAAGGTGCTTGTGACATTTGATCCAGAGAACAGCAGGTGGCTGGACAGCAGGATGTTTCCAGCTGCCCTCCCGTTCATGAGAGGCTGACTGTCCCATATCCGCTCGTGATTCAGGGGGCAGATGCTTTTCACCTTGATCAGTGTGCCCAGGGGGGTGATTGTGGTGTTGCAGGGCGTTGAACACTCCTGGCAGGTGCTGAACAGCTCCCTCAGGCAGCTCTCAAACACGAGGAACTGTCGCTCCCCCTCTGGTGGGCCTGGTGTGTATTGATCGCTGCAGCAGAATCAAGAAAATATTTAGAAACGAAACGGAATGTAAACAAGAACAGCTTACCTCTCAGAGAGGTAAGCTGTTCTAAGCTGAGACGTCGCCTCCTTGTGGCCTCTTTTCTTCTCGTCCCTTTTCCGAAATACCCCAGTCTCGGGTTAAACAAAACTATGGTTACCTCTCAAAATCTTCCTCACGAGTTGGGGAGTATGTCAGATCGGATCTCGATGAGATGCTGGTGGCTCCAGGGCTTAGCGGACTTAGTGGAACCGCCTCCTCCGCAGTAATGGCTGTCGCTGGTGGTGCAGCTGCTGGTAGTGCAGCTACTGGTGGTGTAACTGCCTCCTCCATGGCAATGGCTGTCGCTGGTGGTACAGCTGCTGGTGGTGCAGCTACTGGTGGTGCAGCTGCTATACAGCAAGGGCGTTTGTCCCTGCTACAATTAGAAATTACAGACTTGTAACCTCTATATGCACGCTGATTTCCGAAAGTACTTACGAGCACCTTGACCTGTTGTGGCAGGCTCCACAGCACCATTGTCCTGATGCTCAGGACTACTAGAAGGTAGTAGTACCCGACTGGTGGCACCAGTGTCGTTGCCCTGCGGAATAGTTGTTTGAAGAAAGATGAGTATTTATTTATTGAATCACATGGTGACACAGTGGTATTATGCATCATCTGCCTAGTTCTTGGGATATGTTCTGCATACATGATTTTCATTACTCGTAACAGTTTGCAATGGTACAAGCTTGGTTTGCAATAGTACAAGCTTGGCGAGCAGTAAATGTAAGGGGGGAGGGCAATTTTCTGAATTAAAATAGTCTTGCATTTCCCACATTTTTGTAACCCAATCATTTCCTTCTATTTTTCAACGCGCAACATTTACTATCCGGACCAAAAGAATAGAAACAAAGCAGCGCATAATACGGCGTGCAAGTGAACCAAACTGCGCCTTTCGCGTAGGAGAGAGTTTGTACCAGCTTCCGGGAAAACATAAATACGCATAAACAACGTGCCAAACAACGCGCAATTTAGAGAATACGCAAGAAACACACGTTTACGAAGCAGCCAGGTACGCGCTGCCACTGGTTGATCTCAGATGGCAAACAAGAGCACGTGGGCACATGTCGTTTGTAAACGAACGCATGAGATACGCGAACAGTAGACGCACTTGCACTCCGTATATATTCCACCCACCCTTATTTCGCCAAAGGCCACCGTGAAAAGACGCTCAAGCGCTCCTGTTCTATTTCATCTGGTTCCGACGGATCAGTGTGCACAGTAACGACATTACTGTTGCTTGTGAAAACAAAATTACGCTGCGACCTTCCGGGGTCCAAAATATTGAGACTAACCCTCCATAAAACAGGAAATAACTGATCTTGACGACACTACTGGCACTGGGATTATCTATTATTATACATTACGTATCGATTGCACTTTTCGTGGGTATCGGTACGTCCGTGTTCGGTCACTGTCCAAATAAATCCCTTTACGTGGACAGCTCCTGCTCATAAGCTTCGCGTGCACGCGCAATTCGTCTTGCAACTTGTTCCGAACACGTGGCTTCTAAGATTTTCGGAACTCCCCACAAAAGCTATGCCGCGAAAAAAAGAAAACTAACTTACCACGACTTTCTGGCGCTTCAGCGGAGATGCCTCGATCACGTCCTCGACTGGAAGAAGAAGCGTCGGCATCGCGTTCCATCGAAGCTGTGAACGACCCGTGTCCTCCGCGCAGAAGAACTCACTTTGGTCGAAGTGGTCGTGACAAAAACGGGGCGTCATAGGCAAGTTCTGTGTGTCGTCTTGGCGGCCGGTGCGACGTAACCACGTGCTTCTCCGAGGTTCATCTTTCTGCAGGACGACGAAACGCAGGCCTTTTCGGGCGTTCTTCGATTTGCGGTTGGGGCAAGTCGTAACCAAACAAACGTTTGGCATCGCAGCGTAACCTCTGGTACGTGATGTCAAACGATGTCGCGACGTTGAATTTCGCCTCGGGAGGACGGGCAGACACAAACGCACTTCCCGAAAACCCGGAGGGAAAGAGTTCATGATACGCGCGCTTCCGTGCATCCCGAGGGAACGGGAAATTCACCCCACGCGGAGGAAGGCAAAAAGAAAACGTAGTCCCGTGTTTGTGAAACGATAATTGCAGTATCGCGTATTCTAAACTAGAAATATATTACGTCTTGTGAAATCATCATGCACAACATATTTAAATGAACTAAAAATTGTTTCTTTAGCGAAACTTTACAAAGACCGCCAAAATTTTCAAACATACGATAATTTCATTGGCCCTAGCAAGTACAGAAAAGAGTCCGCACGTATTTTATTCCTGCGTGATTAATAGGCGGTTCTGACTTCTAAAACTGAAGATACTCATTCACTGACACTTCCTTCACGCCATCGCACCAAAAAGTAGCTTCTCCAAAAACCGCTTGACTGCCCCTTTAAGTATAGTACATCAAATTAAACTAGCTTCCTGAAAAAAGTAATGCTCGGCGTTGTAAAATTTATTTTTTGTGGCGTAGGCGGTTATGTTCTCAAACTCTGGGCAGCAAATTTTCTTCACCGCATTGTTTTTCTTACGTTTTGCCGATAAAAAACGTCAGACTTGCCATGCTGGGACAAAATACCCAAGCGTCGGCCGTCATTTAGGAAGGATTGATCAACACAAACATTTCCATTCGCTATTCATGAATTGCCGCAGTTCGTCTGAATCTCAATGACTTGACTGCATAGTGAAAAAGGCAAAAAAATAAAACGATGCCGGTCAGTAAACGGATCTTCCATGACGGGGCTCGCCAGTTTGAATAGCAGAGCCGATGCCGGCCAGTCACTGAACTTCCATGTAAATACTGGCCATGAAAGGATATATTAGCTTTCACTTCACAAAATACTTTTAATTTTTGTGAGTGTTTTCTGTTCCGATAAATTCTAAAACACGTTAATATGAAACATACACTTAACGCCAATGTCAAACCTCTCGCATTTTTTTTCTTTCTGTGTTGTCTCAAAATTGCCATTAGCGACACGTTTCAGACTAAATGAATACCAGGTTTTCTTTTCCGCCAGCTGTCCACGACGGTTAATTTACCTCGTTTCTTCATACTGGCTACTGCATGTCAGGAACATCGATGGTTTTGATAGAACCGAATTGAATGGACATATGAGAATTCTAACTTATTAGTTATTACATTGAAGGCGACACATACTGATACATGTAGCGATGAAGGAGTGTGACAGGTTTAGAAATGGACTTTTTTATTATAAGCACGACCACTGATTCCAACTAAGTATCCTTAATCCTAATGTTAGATTGAACGGAAATGTATTACCAGATGCACCACTCGCTTAAAGTAACTCTGTTAAATTGCCATCATATTTCATGATCCCTCCTCCAGGTCATACCTGAGAAAAACAATTTTTTTTTATTTTTCAGCTAATGGTTAAAACAAGTTACCGGTAAATACTTTACGGTTACGGTTACGGTTATGTTTTTTTTTTTTTTTTTTAAATTCAAATAACAATTCTGTTCTGATTATGGTTAATGAAAATTTTCATTCCTAAATGGTTTTCAGTTTCGGTTACGGTTACGGTTCGAGTCCCTGCTTTGCGTACCTATATTGATGAAAGCCCTTGAAATTGTCTGCATGTGCACCATAATAGAATGTCGAACATGCAGGCATAAACAAGGAGACCGCAGGAAAGCTTTTAAAGATACTAAAATGGCACTTTCCGATTGTGTGTACATCTAGCTGTGGCATCAAATTAGTTCTTGTTTTTGTTTGCTGTAATGTGGAAAAAATTACGTGAAAGAGGTTATTTGACAGTTATCAAGCAATTTAAAAAAAAATAATTCAAAAATAACCAAACGTAGTTTAAGCATAATAATGAACAGGTATTACCGAGTGCACAGAAAAAGCTAGATGGAATTAGATGGCGATGACTTGCGCAAACATCGCCTTGATGTCCCCTTTTTGGCGCCGCGTATTAGCTCGCTCTCTTCTGCGGTCTGAGCTCTGATCGACGCAGCCGGTACCATATCGGAATGGATTGTTTGCAACTTGATATTTGAACCATACGCATGAAAGTCTTCGGCATCAGGCGGCTGATCCAATTTTCTTATGAACAAGGTATGGCAAAGTATGGTTTGTGCAAAGCGGATATTTTCAGTCTAGGCTTTCTCCAATTTGCCTTTTAACCGAATTTGGCAAGGAATGGTTTGTTCGAACCGCATATTGTGTGACTAGAATTCCTTCAATCATACTTTTAACCGGATTCCAAAAATCACAGTTTCTGCGAACCAATTAGGAAAATCAGGTTTGTGTGAACCGGAATTTGTCTGTCTGGAATTCCTCCAATTTGGCCCTGAAGCGGATTAGGAAAATCACGGTTTGTGCGTACCGTAATCTGTCTCTCCGGAATTCCTCCAATTTGACTTTGAACCGAATTATAAAATTCACGGCTTGAGCGAACCGGGATTTGCCTGTCCGGAATTCCTTCAAATTAACTTTGAACCGGATTAGGAAAATTATGGTATGAGCGAACCGGAATTTGCCTCTCCGGAATTCCTCTGATTTGACTTTGAACCGGATATGAAAATTCACGGTTTGTGCGAACCGGAAGCCGCCTTTCCGGTGTGACTCCGGTATGATTTTAGTCCGGATTTCACTTTCCGGACTAATTTCAAACCATTTTTTTTTGCTAGGGAGGCGATTAAAGTGGTAAGACAGTGCTATGAGGACGTAGAATCAACAATTCCAACGCGAAAAAGAGTACGCAGACTCACACAGACGCCGACAACGAGACATTCCAATGGTTTGTTGACGCGGGACGCGGTGCTTCTTGCCCGCACTCCATTGCGCATAGTTCGAACTGTCATCTGCTCTTTCGAACTTCTCTGTTTTTTTTCGTCAGCCCGTTTAAATGACTGCAGCCCGTAAACCAAACGTTGACCCTGTAATTGCAATAAGTTCACGCCTCAAAACACTTTTGAAGATTGTTTGGGGTAAGTAGGCTCAGTGTAAACAGTAGATACAAGATGTTGATCATTGTTACCAGTGACCATCACCGATTTGTAATGTCCGATTCTACTTGCGGTTTTCACTATCGACGTCCACCATCTAAGTTACGGTCCACGCTTTTTGCAGCCCGAGCGACGTCGCGACTGAAAATAGCGAGCAGAATTTCATCGCGGAAGTCAGGCTTTAGCGCCCATTCTGCGGCGTCCACGTGAAATGAATCGCCATACGTCAGATTATTCACGCGAAGTTTCGCTGTGTAACGATCGAGCCTCGTTAATTTTGCGGAAGCCGCTCAAGTAGTCAGACATTGTTAGGTGGACGTAGAATCAACAATTCCAACGCGAAAAAGAGCACGGGGACTGACACCGACGCCGATAACAACGCAATTCAACAGTTTGTTTATGGACGACGGCGAGCTTCTTGCCCACCGTCCACCGCGCATGCGGGGCGCCGGTAGCGACCGCTAGGGGCACTCCGGTTTGTCTGTAAACATGATTTGGTGCATAGAGTGACTGCACATGGGTTATTAGATGATTAGGTGTATTACTGGTGAGACGCGTGTTGTTCGCACCTGCATCGGCTCGACGGCGGTTTGGCATTCGTCGGTACAAGTACTGCCGGATCAACTATATAAGTAAAATTATTGCGTGTTATACAAGCTTGGTGCAGTTGTTTACATGTGTCTGGTTAAAATACAGTTATGAATACGTGACAAGTTAACAAAACGTAGCAGAAAGGTTAGCATAACCTTTTAAAATTTTGGGAACCACTTTTGCACAGACACTAATTTGAGGCTACCGAAAAAACACACGGCTCTTCCGCAGCACATTTCGAGTGCTGGGCAGCTTCAAAAAAAGAACTAGTGTGGTGGCCTGAACTGAACGAGCGCGTTCATATAATCTAGATTACGACACCGAATTTCAGATGCTTAGCAATGGTCACTCGACCTCCGAAGCCAACGTTTGTAGGTTACTCACTACAAAGTGTTTCATAGACCACTTGAACCCGAAGGAAAAATCCATCAATGTAACGCTGTTTGGCAGTCAGTGTTTTCTAGTGGAACGCTGACTGTGCCTGACTGTACGTCAAGCATGTCTTATTGGACAACAAGTTACTCTGACCGACAGTCAAACTCCAGTCAGACCCCGCTTGTCGGCTTTCCGATGGTTTCCTGGTGGCAGTCGGCCGCCGTGAAATGCCATCAGGATGTCCTGGTGGTGATTCTGACTGTACATCGATTATCTCTGACTGCACGTCAGAAAGCTCTGACGTGCAGACAGAAGTACGGTCAAAGGACGTAAAGTTCGTTCGGATACCACTATTTCGTCAAATCTATGAATACGAAAAGTAATCTATGCACGAGAAAACGATTTCGGGACGTGAGCCCATAAAACCGCTGACGTTAGAGATGTGACACGCAACCGACCGACAGCCTTGATCAGAAGCCCGCCGAAGCCGCCGAAGCGTCGAACACGACACTTGGCACTTCGCTTCGCCCAAAGAGGCTTCACCGAGCTTTCATGAACGATCGCTCTCGACTCGTTTTGTTTGCCCGCTTGCTCCAACCTGTCGATCCTGCCCGGGCTCTACAATGTCTTATGTTTTAGTAGAATTTCTACTCGACAAGACCCAGCCTGTTGTGAGTTCCGACGATGTAAGGGACTTTAGCGGTGTAGTTGAAGACGACAAGGTGTACCAGGTCTACTGGGCCGATGACGCGCGAACAAAAGGATCATTCTACGACGCGAAAGTACTCTACATGGCAGGTGAGTAGAACTGAAGTACGGCGAGTGATGTACGAGTGCTTCGCATAACATGCTGACGGCTTAACTGCATTTGCAGCCGAAGCATCTCGTATAACACGAATAGTCAAATCGAATTTCTGTAGCGGTGGCGTAGCATAGCGGTTAAGGTGTCCGATTTGTTCGCAAGCGGTCGCGGGTTCGATCCGCGGTGGTCCTGCTTTTTTTTTTTTCTTTTTCTCGAACATTTTGTTTTATCGAGGCATTTGGCGATATTTATGAGTGCGTATAGCTTTACTCTTATATAAATGCTGCCCTTGATGATGAAATTCCCTTGGCAGTAGCAGTCAGACGTCATCTGATGGACCATCAGATGACGTCTGATGATCCACCACGTTCCACCAAGGCTGCTGACTGGCAGTCAGTGTCCCAAATTACGTAGCTTGATGGAATTTTCAATAGGGAAACTTTGCTTTACAAAAACTCTGACATTGAAGTGAACGTTATCAAGGTTATTTGAATCCTTCAAAGACACTACAGTCATTTACAGCCATGACTAGAAATAAATATGATTCCTCAAAAGAAAAAGAACAAGGTTTAAGAAACCTTTTTTTTTTTTTTTTAGGCGCACGTTCAATACATCCAGGATAACCATGAGAACGAATCTGTGTATTCCTTCATTTCGAGACAAAACAAAAATAACAAAAACGGATATATACACTCACCCTCTTAACACACACGACGTCTTTCTGAGATGATGGGTTTGCTTTTGTTTAGTTTTTATTTTTGCACTTAATTCGGGTTAAAGTTTGGAAGTCATTCACCAGATTTCCCGCGCTTTTACATTCTGTGTAGTTTCGTTTTCACAATCATGTCGCTTCACCGCGTTGCAGCTGGGCTTTAAGTAGAGCATAACTTCAAAACGTACGAACTCGTGCATGTATATTTGAGAAGCTTGCACTTCCTAGATGACAATAACAAAAAAATACGAGACTGCAAGTTTAGGAAAATCAATATATGCAAGCTTCCCTATCCGAAGCCAATTTTCTACTCGAATAATTTCCAGCCGACAGGAATTCGGAACTGCTCAGGTATATTCAATTACTGTCTCGTAATTAACAAAATTTATTACTTTCATTTTATTTAATTTTATTCTCCTCATGGGCACCTGAAGGATGAAATACATGGTGGGATTCAACGCTATAGGTAATATTCATATAACTATTATTTAAACAGGAATTACTGGTTATACACATACGGTAATTCGAACATATAAGAAAATATACATTTACATTTGATGTCAGCAGTTATATAACCCTATGTACTTTTCTTTCAATAAGATGGGATTTCCATCAATTACAATATGGTCGGGTAATCTATTCCAGTCAGTGATGCAAAGTACAATGAAAGCAAAAACGAAGGTTTTAGTGCGGCAATGAAATGGCTCTAATTTGCAAGATTGGGTCAGTCTAGAATAGATAATGCAAAGTTGGCGGGTCGGCAATAAAGAAAGTTAATGTAAAATTAGGTATTATATGTTTCATAAAAAAGTTGATATTTGTCGTCTTTTTTTCTAATTAGAAATGTTAAAGTTAGTTTTTTTGTTTTTTTTTTTCAAGGCGGAAACACAAAGTTGGGATGAGTAGCCCTTGCATATTTCGATATGAATCGGGCTGCTTTGTTCTGGACGGATTTGAGTCTCGAGATTAGGTAATTGTTTTGTGGGTTCCAAATAATGCCTGCGTGCTCGAACTTTGGTATGATGAGTGTCAGGTGTGCAAGACGTTTTGTCTCAAGAGGAGCAGGCATAAGTCTTGTCTTAAGGAGCCAACTGTTTCAGTGCACTATTGATCATGTATTCAATGTGTTCGTTCGTTGATAGTGTATCTGTAGTTAGGATGCCTAAGTACTTGTAGGATGATAATATTCCACTTCTTTTGAAAGAACTACTGTGTATGTGTTCTGATGCAGAATTTTGTTACGCAAATGGTTTTTCATTTGCTGTTGTTTATGTTCATTTGTCACAGATAGCACCATGCAGATATAAAATGTAGATCATCTTGAAGAATAACCTGATTGTTCTCTGGAATAATTTTCCTTCTAAGTTACGCAATAATCGACAAAAAAACCGAGTGGTAAATTTTATAGATGAAGCGATATCATTTACGTTTATTTGAAATAATAAATACCCAAGGATATTACCCTGGGAGTCACCGGATGCAACAGGTTTCGGGAACTATTATGACTGGTTGATTTTGTCGGTACATTCGATTTAGAAGAAAACTTGATATTCCACTTATAACGCAAGAGTCTATTTGAAGTCGTAGAGTTTAAGAAGGCGATAATGTGGAGTGGTGTCAACTGCTTTTGCAAAGTCTATAAAAATGACATCAATTTTTTTTTGGCTATATTAGTATTGAAGTAAAGGTCTGAACTAAATTCGAACAGCTGACTAGTGCATGACTGACCTTTTCTGAAGCCATGCTGGCTAGCAAACAACAAATTACAAGAGTCTAGATGAGATAAGATATGTGTATACAAAAGATGTACCGCGATTCTCCATGGCAGACTGGCAAGCGAGATGGGACGATAATTCGAAGGGTGGTTTTGAGCGGCGCCTGTTTTAAAGATAGGCACCCTTGAACGAAACACCAATCAGGTGAGAGACATCCCAAATTTAGAGATTGCTGAAACAGCTTAGTAAAAAATTTTGATGCGGAATCACTTAGTTCCTTTCAAGAATTTCGCAGATATAGCATCGTCACCAGGTGAACTGCTGAAAAAATAGTTTTCCATTATATAGAATGCGCCATTTTCTTCTAACGGGATAGGGCGCATAACGAGATCCCAGCTAGAAATGTTGTACAGCGGTAGTGGATTAACTTCAAGGATGAGAACGCTCGGAAAAAAAATGTGTTCAGCAAGTTAGCAGTTTTTAAGTCTTTTATGTTTTTATTTTGATAATTCAAAACTGTTGGAATGTTTCTTTTTGTTTTGGGACTTATCTCCGGCAAAACGTTTTTGTGGACTAAAAATGATACGGGGTATGGTCAGAATAAATGTCTTGTTGGTTTCCTTTTATTTGTTTGCATTCTTTCAAACTGATTTTCAAGATAGCAAGCACGTTAATTGTTTTACCTTCAAAATATTATTTTATTTTTGTTCAGGTGGCGTTTCAAGTTGTTTGTAAACCAAGGTGATCAATCCTCGGTTAGCACCGTGAATCGCGAGACGAAGGTCACAAGAGTTCGTTGAATGTATTCTTGGTGATAAGGGGAGTTTCGTAGTAGTGCGATCTTGATTTGATGCAGTGAAGTTTAGTTCAAATTTTGTTACAGGTTAGGTTAAACCTTCGATACCTGTCCGTGAATATGCGGGCGTAGTTTTCTTAATTTTATTGAATCGTTGAGGGGAGATAAAGTCACGGAAGTTACATTTTTATCGAGATTTTCGCGCAATAAACTGGGTATAGTCAATGGAGGATAATATATTCCCCAGATAACTTTCAATGAAGATCGTGTCGACTGCACGGAGAAACAAAAAAATATTCACCCTAACGCATGTTTATTTAATTTATTGCATCTGTTATTCAAAATCAGTAATAAAAGACATTATAAAATATCTGAGGTTACCTTGCAGTTCTAAACTTGAGGGTGAACTTAAGCTTGAACCCAGAAAGAAACTTTTTAGGGTTGAATTTTTAGAAACGTATCTGCAACCCTTTGTATTTTAACATTCATGATAAAATCCTGCTTCTGGCATCAACTATCTCTTAGTCTAGCTTTTGATTAAATTATTGTGACTACAAAGTTATTCTCGATACATTGTTCAGCGTTTGGTATGTGTCACCGCAAAAGTTCAGTTATCCGACTTTCATGCAGTCGCGAATGACGTGGGAGTGTGTAAATGTTTAACAGGATGTTGGCAGTGACACGCAGAAATTCCTGTTCAGCCATAAAAAAAGTACAGTTCATGGCAACAGCGTTTTTGAAAGTCGAGCAAAGAGGCGCGTTCTCATCTCTCGAGTCTACCCAGCTCAATCACGTGTGGAGGAAATGTGTCATGTGCGCACGTGTTTCACGTCGAGCTGGGACAACACAACCCAGAATGTTCGATCCTTGTGAACAACTTCCTCCGCCTTTAAGGAACCTCATCATCATGGCGCTAACATAACAATTAGGCACGAGCCCGACGCTGAGCGCCCTTCGATTGGACGCGATGTCCAGGTGAACCCTGACGCAGCACTCGTTTCCAGTCCGTGTCTGCGCTCGATCTCTCCATGATGACGTCACGATTCTGGTGCACAGGCTTTGATCACTTTGGGTGCTTCTGGGTAGGGCGATATCGTGTCACAGAATGGCCGGCGCAGGCGTTGTGACGACAAAACCCTGACTGGTCGATAGGATCATGACGTCACAGCCACATGACCACGCACTTTAATTTCAAACAACACACATCGTTCACGTGAAACGTGTCGTCACGCGTGGAAGGAAATTGATTAAACATGAAATATAATGCGAATTAAAGTTCATTACTTGTACCAAAGAAATTCATTTGCCATAAAGAAAGTTAAGAATTTAAGGCGGAGGAGCCTACGACCCTTGGATTGCGAGCAAGACAGGCTGCCGACTAGATCCCACAGACACGCTTGCACGGCTTGAGTAAGAGCAGGGGTTTATATATTTAGCTACAGCGTTCCACTCTTAAAGGCGAAGCTTAAGCGTTCTCCTGTCATTTTTTTCAAAAAATATCCGCGGTGATTAAAAGTGAACTGGAGTCATACTGGCATTAATATCATTCAAAGGTGATTTATAATCATTATTTAACAGTACAAAAATCCAATTATGTATACAACAATAAACCACAATGTTTCTGCCAAAATTTGTTGTTTCAATTTAAATGGCTAAGCGGCTATTTTTAGTGCAGATTTCTTCACAGGATCAGTTCCTCTGCATGCTTTGTGCAGATATTTACGAAACCTTTTGTTCTTCGTCGTGTAATGGGACATAAGTCTCATCTCACGCATGGTTATTTTTTTTAAGTCAAAATACAAGCGGTGTTTTGCGTTTGGTGAAGCGTTCGGTAACAGGTTTGTAACGGTTTCAGGTGTGCCGTGCAAGTCGTAAACCGAATTTGTTTTATAGACGTCTAGACAGCGGAAAAAGCCTTCAAAATGACTTATAGTGTTTTCGCTCTAGATGAACGATTTAACTAGTATACGAAGGACTGCTATTATCCTGGGCTCTTTAACGTGCAACGAGGAGTTGTGATTACACGACCGCACCTGTGCAACGGGTGCGGTCGTGTAAGCACTACTACTCGTTGCACGTTGAAGAGTCCGGGTGCGAACGTGCGCACCTGTGCAACGGGCAGAGGTGCATAGGAATTGAGCCTGAGATCTCTGGGTCGTGAAGCGACAGCTTCTGCTCCAATTTTTTTTTTTTAAATTGTAGTGCGCAAATACCCTTGAAAGCCAAACACTTTATGGACACAAAACACAAAGAATGCATGAATTGATTAACATCTTGTTTGTATTCACTGTAAGCAGTTGCTCGCCGACATCCGTAACTTCAAAACTGCGTGATAATCGAAATCCAAGAAGTAGAGTAAGTGTAATAAAACAGAAGTGCGACACGCTTCGTGTCGCAATTTCAAACTGCATCCCCTTAACTGTACGTAAGAATAAAAACAAGCCTGTTCGCAGCACTAACAAACATGAGGAAGAAACACAGAGACGGGACGGACAACAATGACTTTCATTGGAAGTCATTGTTGTCCGTCTTCTTCTCCATATTCATTGCTAATTTTTAATACAGAACGCTTCTTGCTTTAAATTCAGAGCCACCGCAAGATTCAATTCAAAAGAGTCGAAGTAAATATGAGGGTCTCTCCCGAGATTCCAAAGCGTTCCTTGAGCAGATAGCGCTTTTCTTTGTTCTTTTCAAATAAGTTTTCTATTGTATATTACGGCGCGTTATTTTTGCTTTGTTTTACAATATGATAAACTACTCGAGTATAGATCAATTATATGTGTTTTTTTATTTGCTTGTTTGTTTGTGTTTTCGATGTTATCTACAAAGAAGGAAAATAACACTGCTTGGTGCCTGACAGTGTTTGTGCCCCCTCCTCAGTTTAACAACGTAAACATAGTTATTGCAAAGATACCCGAAGGAAAAATCCATCAATGTAACCCTGTTTGGCAGTCAATGTTTTCTAGTGGACCGCTGACTGTGCCTGACTGTACGTCAAGCATGTCTGATTGGCCAGCAAGTTACTCTGACCGACAGTCAAACTCCAGTCAGACCCTGCTTGTCGGCTTTCTGATGGTTTCCTGGTGGCAGTCGGCCGCCGCGAAATGCCATCAGGATGTCTTGGTGGTGATTCTGACTGTACATCGATTGTCTCTGACTGTACGTCAGAAAGCTTTGACGTGCAGACAGACGTACGGCCAAAGGACGTAAAGTTCGTTCGGATACCACTATTTCGTCAAATCTATGAATACGAAAAGTAATCGATGCACGAGAAAACGATTTCGGGACGTGAGCCCATAAAACCGCTGACGTTAGAGATGTGACACGCAACCGACCGACAACCTTGATCAGAAGCCCGCCGAAGTGCCGAACACGACACTTCGCACTTCGCTTCGCCCATAGAGGCTTCGCCGAGCTTTCATGAACGATCGCTCTCGACTCGTTTTGTTTGCCCGCTCGCTCCAACCTGTCGATCCTGCCCGGGCTCTACAATGTCTTATGTTTTAGTAGAATTTCTACTCGACAAGACCCAGCCTGTTGTGAGTTCCGACGATGTAAGGGACTTTAGCGGTGTAGTTGAAGACGAAAGGGTGTACCAGGTCTACTGGGCCGGTGATGCGCTAACAAAAGGATCGTTCTACGACGCGAAAGTACTCTACATGGTAGGTGAGTAGAACTGAAGTACGGCGAGTGATGTACGAGTGCTTTGCAGAACATGCGGACGGCTTAACTGCATTCGCAGCCAAAGCATTTCGTGTAAAACGAATAGTCAAATCGAGTTTCTCTAGCGGTGGCGTAGCATAGCGGTGTAGGTGTCCGATTTGTACACATGTGGTCGCGGGTTCGATGCGCGGTGGTGCTGCTTTTGGTTTTTTTTTTTTTTTTTCGAACCTTTTGTTTTATTGAGGCATTTGGCAATATTTATGAGTGCGTATAGCTTTACTCTTATATAAATGCTGCCCTTGTTGATGAAATTTCCTTGGCACTGGCAGTCAGACGTCATCTGATGGACCATCAGATGACGTCTGATGGCCCATCACGTTCTACCAACGCTGCTGACTGGCAGTCAGTGTCCCAAATTACGTAGCTTGATGGAATTTTCAATAGGGTAATTATTCTACACAGAGAGCAACAGCGAAGGATTTGTCATGTTCCGGAAAGCAATAAAACAACATTCAATGCACAATATAAAGCTAGATGGCGGGTATGAAGAAAAAATAATAAAAATGATATGATTGTGATATGCACATTGAATATGTTATCAAGACATCGGTAGGCCTTTTCAAAATATACTAAAGCTTCGGCCTTTATTGGGTTCTTTCAATGCCTGTTACAATTTTAATTTGAACTGAAATAACAAAAGTGGTAATTATCTTGGTGATATTGCATTATAAAAAACAACTGATTTGTATCATACTCTCAGCTCAGCTCCCGTATCGTACCGTTAGGCATGAGGGTGAAATCCGGGAACAATTAGCGACCAATGCAAAATGCGGTTATATGAACCCTCGAAGGAGAGAAAATAATTTGACAGAGACATATAAGTGTTAAAAAATTATATTAAATCAACACCATTGACGCAGCGTAACTCTCCAAAGAAAAATAATTGCGATAGTTCCTCAAATAATGAATTTTTATTAGATTACTTTGGTGCCCAAAGAATTTAATCCACAAGAAAAGTAGGTGTAATTTCAAGTAAAAAAAAGTTAAAGTTAATTCACTCAAGTACGCAGCAGAAGGTGCTTTTGACCTCAATATGGTGAATACCTGACACAAACCTTAAACATAAACCATCTCATATGAAATTACTGCGTCAGGGTGTACATAGTGACTAGAAAACACAGCCAGAACGAGTTTGATGCTGATGCTTCCGCTGGACTTATGTGGAAACGTTCTTCGTAGGCGCACCTCACACATAAAGTTATCCTGACTTCCCAATCGGCCCTTAGTAAAAAAAAGAATATATACTTACGGAAAAATTTTTGAAATTGTAAATGCCATACCCGAGATGTTACGGTCACCTCAACATTATCACGCGAAGAACACGTTGGGAGTAGTAGGACCACATTTAACTAAAAAAAGATTATTTTGTGAAAGAAAAAAAAAAACACGATATAAAAGTAGACGCAAATACTTTTGGTAGAAGCATTCAACAAAAAATGAGAAAGAATCAACCACATAACTCGGAATACACAAAAAAAAAATGGATGAAATGTATTTATGTCTGCCAAAAATAAATTGACCAGTAAAAAAAAAGCTATGTGGGTAATTTGAAGGGCAAACAACATATACGTCAGTTAGGTTGATTGATTAATCTTCCAGTTCGGAAAAGAGCCCGAAAAAATAGTAGAAGGAATATGGCGTAGGCCAACTCCTCGAGGGCCAACTCGTCGACGGCCACCTCGTCGGCAGCCCATTTGTTGAATAGGGCAATTTGAAAAAGGAAGACTCGTCGCAGAGTCTAACTGGTCGCTGCTTTCTAAAGGCCAGAATATATGCTCTTTTTTCGTGAAATGTTAAATCAAATACTTAAAATCGCAGCACGGTAACTGACCTCCAGTATTATCTCTCAGGTAAAAGATAACAACTTGCGACTTTCGCCGCTTTCCCGGTGCAGTAGACCAATGACGTATCCAGAATTTGCCTTTAATGAGAAAGCAGAAGATGTTTTAATCAGCGAACCGTCGTTACCAGTTTTGACGCCGCGCCTTACGGCACCTTCCCCTTTCCAAATGTCATCTGTAGCAGAAACCTGATGGAGAGTCCCATTGGGTGGCGCGCGTCATCAAGGAACGAGGCTCTTATTGGTTCTCGTGCGGCGTAGTTCCGAAACACGCCACCTGAGAGACTCCCTCCACGGCGACGCAGCGCACGCAACGGCTCAGCCACCGGTAAGAGGAGCGGTGGTGGCCGAGATGGCAGAGCCCGCACGTGCAAACTCCGGAGAGGCTGTACGGCCGACTTCAGCGCGGCACGGCCACTTCATGAGAGCGCGCCCTCGGCCGTCGGCCGCTAGCTCGGCAGTAGCGAAAAAGGGCCGTCCACGTCTGTACGCCGCCGACGAACTAAATGAGCGGAAGAACGAAATTCATGCTTTTGCATTCACAACTCATAAGGAGAGCTTAAGTTTCCTCGGCCTTTTATTTTTTTTTTTTTTGGGGGGGGGGGGGGGGGGGGGCTGAGGTGGTTGGGATGTCCATGACTTCGAATGCGGAGAGTAGGAGGGAGCTCAAAATGCGTGTGTATAATAAAAAGTCGGCTGAATTTTGGAGGGGGTGAGGTGGAAGGGGGGCAAAGCTACATAAGCCTCCCCCGTGGCTGCGCCACTGCAGTGGAGGACGGGAATTACGTCGTGCGTGTATCACTGGGGCGCGTAATAACCTACCGGGCCCGCCCGTTCACGCCGCTTCGCGGCGACATTCTGCGGCTGCTCGTTACGAAAGGTAAAAAACAAAATTTACAAAAGGGCGATCCCGAGATGAGACTTTTCAGCTTGTCTCGAGGATCTTTTATGTCTTCGCCCTCTCGTTATTCTTTTTCCTCAGTCTTGTAACCTAACCAGGGCTCTGCGCTTATTCCAGACAGAGATAAAAATATCGATCAAAAGGGAAGAAACCACTAAATTTTACCTCGAATCTTCATTCAACCCACTCGACGAATCACCCTTCGACAGACTGCCAATTTCGACTAGTTGCCTCTGTACGAATTACCCTATTACGAATTGGCCTATTCAACGAGTCTACCGTTGATAAGTTGGCCATCGACCAGTTGGCTTTGGACGAGTTGGCCGGATCCCGGAGGAAATATATGTAAACGTTCCGAGTAAAACAGGAAAACAACAAAAACTAAAAACGACACTAGAAAAAGACGTTGCTCTTAATATAGGCAATATTAAATTGCATTGCACATAGAATACTTAATGTTCAAGTGAAAAAGTCTCTTGTTAGCGAATTAGAATCAACTTGAATGTTTGAGACTCAAAGAGAAAGTTAGGTTTTTTACTGCTGCGGGTGTCTTCAGAAGTTTCAGACGGCTGTGAAGACTTCATAGGCATCTTTCTTCGAAACACAGATCTATTATCACTTTGATGTTTAAGTCAGAAGCTACTTTAGAGGTTTCAATAAACTCGGACTAATTCATGGGCCTCCTTGATTGAAAAACCAATTTAATAGACATCTTCTTCAATACCTCCGAAAACTTATTTAAGGGCAACTCCTTCTCAGTGAAGAAAGGTAAAAAACACAGGCGAGCTGGTGAATGGTATCCAT
Organism: Ixodes scapularis; assembly: GCF_016920785.2. Lineage (NCBI taxonomy): Eukaryota > Metazoa > Arthropoda > Arachnida > Ixodida > Ixodidae > Ixodes > Ixodes scapularis. Next base: position 185,029,072 of record NW_024609846.1, on the reverse strand, counting down.
AATCCGTCTTTGCCCCCCCGGAGAAAACAGTGTTAAAAAATAGGGTGTCTGTTCCCTTTCATCATGCCATCTCACACAATGTCAGGTCTGTGGCGTCAAAGTTTGGCGTTAACGTTGTATTTAAAGCGCAGAACAAGCTCGAAAGGTTGACGCCTTTTTCAGGGACGGGTCTGGGATGTACGAAAAAACACCGGGATCCAGCGGTGCCTTGTCAAGAAGAGGTTGTTTATAATATTCCTTTGCGGTGTGGGTTCTCCTACGTGGGACAGACTGGTCGATGTATAAATGATCGTATATTAGAGCATAAAAGGGCAGTTCAAAATAATGCACCAAACTCTGAAATTGCTAAACATGTTGGCGAGTGTAACAACTGTGTACCAGAGTGGGAGGGTACAGAAGTCGTACATAGAGAAAAAAATAGCCATACGAGAGTGTTAAAGGAAACTGTACGTATTTTAAGCTTCGGAAACTGTATCAGCCATCCTTCATTATCTCTTGATAAGGGAACAAAAAAGTTTCTAGGTTTATAATTGTTTTTTTTTTTTTTTTTTTGTTAAGTGTTGGGTCGCTGCTTTCGTGGATCGGATTCTTCTCTTCCTTTAAGTGCTTTTTTTTTTTTTTTTTTTTTGCAATTTTGTTTGTGTTTTTATAGGGGAACAAAAGAGTTTATAAGTGATGTTTGGTTCGGTCTGACCTTGTCAATTGCGGAAGTTCCTGCTTTCCCTTTTCGAGTTGGTGTCCCTTTGTGTTTTGGGCGTGGTTGTTTTGTGTGCGTTTGTCGGTTTATGTTGAGGGTGAGGGTACTCTATGAAGTGGGCGAGGAGGTCTTTTGAACTGTTTTGGAGGTCGGTGACGGGTGTATATAAGACGATGGTTGTTAAATAAATTTTCAAGCTGTGTTAGAGACTTCGTTGTACTGTCCGATTTTTTATTTTTCCTTCGTCTCAGGGTTATTATGGATACTCCTTCTCAACTTTATTTTATAGGTGCCTCTTTGTAACTGCAGTGATATTTATAATTTATAAAAAAATGTACTGTCGGTCTGAATTTTCTTAAGCCACGTATTTTTTTCTTTTTTGTTAAACATACCATAAATATACATTTCTCGATATATTTTTTTTTAACTAAAAAATTTCTTTGTCGGAGTACTCCTCCGAATATTTTTGAGGAAAGATCGAGTTGATCCCCTCGTCAGGTTCTTCAGGGCCATTGAAGACATAATTCCAAATAATATTATCTTTTCCTTTTCCGACATCTTAATCACCTCACTCGAGGTTAGCCCCTTCCCCCCGCTCCCAAGGATTCCCTTCACGGTGCAATCTGGCGCGAGAAAACCTTGATCGCATAATCCTCCCACGAAACCTGATTCAATTGCACCCAAATGTCCAGACATGAGTCTCTCCCCCCCCCTTTCCCCCTTAAAATAAAAAGATAAAATAAAGATGAAAAATAAGCAAAAAGTGACGGTACTTTGAAAAGGGAAAAGATAATCGATGACTCGTATAATTGATGGACATTGTAAGAGAGCCACGTCCCACAGAAAAAAAAAATCGCCAGCAATGAACCTTTCAACCCTCAAAAGTAAAAAAAGAGAGAGGAAATATTAGTTAAACCGTACATAGGAAGGAGAATTAATAATACACAAGGTAAGAAGAGCGTCTCTTCTGAGAAGCGGTTGAAGCCAAACTAATCGGAACCGGCTGAGCCATAAAAACGAATTTGTCTACGTCGTAAACGAGTGGCCCGGAGGGCACGACGAGAAGCAGACGGTCCTGTTCGTTAAATTTCCCCATTTCCCTTTCCTTTCCTCTCAACCTTCCACATACTGTCCCTCCTTTCCACTTCCCGATTCTCTCTCTCAGTGGGAAGCTCTCTTGCCGTTGATTCCTCTGTGTGCGAGCTCTTTCCCCGGGAACGTTTTCATTTCGGAGCTGCAGCAGCGGGGGTTAGGGCGGATACACTCGCGGTGCGTGCGCCAGGTCTGCGTAATTACGTGAAATGAGCTCTCGACTGGAAAATAGGAAATTTCAGGAAAATCGATGGAGACGGTGGATGGGGGGACGGGTGAGCAGCGAGTGGAGCATACTCGAGGTGCCGCTTACGGGTGTGTCCTGAGAGGGTGTGTGTGCGTGTGTTTGTATATGTGCATGCGCGAGCGTGTGTGTTTTGCTTTTCCGATTCCGCCGCTTGGATTCCGGTTCTTTTTTCCGGTTTGGGGTTTCTTGCAGCTCTTTCTTTTTGCAACCTCCATTTACGCTTTCTTGCTTGGTTTGTCTCTTTATTTTTGTCATATATGTTTTACCTTGTTCATTCATTGACGTCGGAAAATAAATACAAAAAAGAATAAGGCAGCACAACAAAAAAGAATGGAAAAGATGTGAGGCTTTCTTGCGCTTTTTATAGCCGAGATGAGCTCTCATTTCCCAAAATTTTAGTTAGGCTTTTTGGCCTTCCACGGCAAAGAACCGCTGCAACATAACACAACCGGGACCGCGGGTCGCTGATGCGACATCGTTGAGAGAGCAACAGGTCGGGAGAGCCGTGAGCGAACCGGCACTGGCGAGGCGATCGTTTAAATTCGCTCTTCGGAATATTTTGTTCGTTTTTTCTGGTCGCGGCAATGTAGAAGAAATGTCGTTGTTTGTATGTCTATCGTAGGGAGCTTGTAAGTTTTCAAAGTAAACGCTTCTTTTTGTCTTTCGTCTTTCTTTTTTTTCTTTTTTTTTTTTTTTTGTAGTGATGACACTGATGATAGCGGAACCTTGGAGGTGCATGTGTAATGATACGGCACGAAACTCTCGACGATTTACTTTTGGTGTATTCAGCGGCTCTTCAAGCAGCTCGGCCACGAAGGTTCCATCGAAAGCGAATTAGAATGATTGATACGGTCGTTTCAGTTCCATAAGCAGTCACTCTATCAACGTCGTCCAAATCCCCTGGTTTCGAGACCGGGACGAAAGAGCGGCTTGGCAGCGCGTCAGAGCCCCTTTGCCTTCGCCTGTGGGCAAATGAATGGACGACAATATTGCCGGCAAGGGGTTACTTGCAACAAAAATCCGAGTAAAAAATGTAGAAGACGATGCAAAGAGCGCGCAACCTCCTTTTATCCTGAAATGCAATCAGGATGTCGAACCGGTTATTATTCCTATTCGGTTGGGTTCGGGTTCAGTAGCCGTACATTTTCTTTCGATGTTCGGCTCCGGTTCAGTCCTGCATCTGAAATATTGGTTTCGGTTACAGCGGTTTCAGCAAGCTCGAACCGAATTTAACCGGTTTATTAATCTACCTTAGACCGCGGCTGCGTCGCGCATTCTCTCAGCTAAAACAACAACAAAAAAGTTCAAAACTTCCACTGCTGAAGAGAACAAACCCGCATTCAACTCGGCCTCATATGCATTAAAGTTCTAAAAAAAAAAAGACGCGGTAAACAGAAGCCGTACTGCGGAAAGGAGGATAGCAAAACAAATATCTGCTCTATTTCGTTTTGTGATCTTGAATTTTTTATTGCAAACACAGTTCGATGAAAATCACGTGGTTTTACAGATCTTCAAAACCAGTACCAAAGCACAGTACTCGCACGCGAAGCCAATCAGCCAGCACGCTCAACGACACCGCTGGCTTGCACCGTACTCGCAAACTACAGACAGCGAAGGACGGTAAAATGATAATACAAACATATTAAAAAAAACTGTGTGGCATGTCGCAGTTGAAAAACAAAACAAAACAAGAAATATTTTCATCGGGCGTCCTAGCGATTGGCGTCCTAGCGGCGGGCGCCACAGTGTCGCCGTCCTTGTTCTTTCACCCAGGCGTGCGAAGTAATCCGTTACTTTTCTAAAGTTATTTTGTAATTACTGCGTTTCTTTTTCAGGTAGTAATTTGCAATGTAATTTAGTTACAAAATATTGGTAACAGATTACTTTAATTAACAATATGAACATAATGCAAAAACTGCAGCAATATGAGTGGGCGACAACCCGCTCGACCAAAACTCAAAAACGGGCGCTCGCGCTCGTGCATTTTTTTGCACTGCATGCAACTGTTACTCCATTCATGCATAAGCTGACAGTGCGTCAAAGCTACAGGCATGAGACTGCAGGTTTGAGACGTTGCGCTCACGCTTGAAAGGACCCTTTAAAACAAAGCTTTCGTATTACCTAGGTGTACCCTAGTTACACAGCGCTCTGAATTGTTTATTAAACCAACGATCGTTGGCATCTCCCAACTGTCATTGAGCTTAACTAAGTTGTCCGGTATTACACGGTACATCGGCCTAGCAACCTCAGTAGAAAGGCGCGTCACGGGACTCAGATGAAACCGGAACGCCCTTACAAAAATATGTATGGACACTTCTAGGACGTTCTATAGACCAGCGTCCATAGGGAGAGCAAAAGGCATCTATAGGCAGACCACGACCTCTGTTGCCTCCGTGAAGTCGTCCTATGGCTGCCCTATAGAATATTGGCCAACGGACGTTCTATGGACGTCCTATTCTATGGATGATGTGCGGTCATCCTATACCCTCTCTATGGCAAGGCGCCATAAGGAGTCCATAGAGACACTATAGGGTTTCTACACAGGGTCTTTACGGTGTCTATAGGGTGCCTCCAGAAAACCCATACGAAGTCTACAAGGAGTCCCTAGGGAGTCCACAGGGAAGCCATACAAGGTCTACACAGGGTCCTCATGGGGTCTGCAGAAAAGCCATACAAGGTCTACAGGGAGTCCCTACAGAGTCCGCAGAGAAGCCACTCAGTCTGCAGGGGGTCTGCTATGGGGTCCGCACGGACCAACGTTTCTAGAACAAGTCAGTTGGGAAACTGCTAAAGAGCTTGCTCTGAAAAAGCGGCACCGAGCTGTACTCGAAAACCAAACTAATTGCGATCGCAACGCCACCATTCCACTCACAGCGGCCACTTGGATAACTGCACGACTGCGTGTGTTGGTTTGGGACTATCGATATTCAAAACACCATGTGACTGTTTTGCTTTGGCTTTAATCGGCCACTTTGGCGCCGAAACATATACGGTAGAAGAGGGGTTTCAGGGATGCCAACCCCCGTCTCCCAGGCGAACACGCCGCGAATTGCCACCGAAGTTAGGACGCACCCAAGTGGGGACGCGCTAGCTGAAGTTGCCGGTGAGGCATGGCTGTAAAAAAAATATATTAATTGTGCCGCAAAATGTGTAAGCTAAAAGTGTATGCAAACATCAGGCTCGTGTCATTTTGTACTGATCTCTAGTAAAGGATTCTACAAAAAGAGCTTTTTCCCATTTGTTTTTACGCAAAAACGTGCTCTGTAAAAGCCATTTTAAAGAGTTTAGGGTCGTTAGGGGTCTGCAAAGAAGCCATACAAGGTCTATAGGGAGTACGTAAGGGGTTCACAGGGAAGCCATTCAGGGTCTACACGGGCTCCTTATGGAGTCTGCAGAGAAGCCATACAGGGTCTGCACGGAGTCCCTACGGGGTCCATAGAGAAGCCACTTTAAGCGATGGTGATACCGCGGTGTGAGAATCGCACTCCCTAGCTCCTAAATGATTGGCCTCATAATAAAATGGCTTGCCTATACTTTCCTGACGTGAAAAAAAAAACATAAAGTAAGTCACTGATACTGCGCGTATATAGCAAAACTACAATTACTTACGCGTCGCGCGCAGACCGCTTTTTAACGACGATCATCCAGATGACCGCAATTTTGATAGGCACCAGTGCGCCCCCTATGGGTTGTGAAAATTGCGAATATTTAAGGGAGCCGCAGCGACCTACATATACCTACCTCCCGCTGAGAAAGTAAAAACATTATTCCGGCACATACTAAACACTTGCATCTCCACAATGAGTATACCATGAGGTTGGATATGCCTCCAGACATCAATGTAACATATTGATACCCGGAACTTAATTAACAACTCTTTAACTCGGACACCTCGCTACACCCAAAGAAAACGTCTACCCGGCATCACTTTATTAATGCATCAATATATAGCTCACACCATAGAGAGGCAACAGGATGACCATAGACTCACCGAGACCATAGAACGGAAATAGGAAGGAATGAAAAACTTTTTCTTTCGCAAAGATCTCTATAGCGTTTTTGTGTCCATTTTGTGGCATACCAATGGTACATAGACGGTCTAAGAACTGTCTACAGGAATCCATAGGATGGACAAAGAGGTAATAGAACGGCAAAAGTATGGACATAGGACGTCCAAAGGTATTTTTGTAGGGGCGACACCAAAACTGATATCATATTACCTTTTTCAAAAAAGTGATGCAAATGATTCATTGTATGCACACTTTTCATTCATTATAAACGTTTGAAAAAATATAAAACTAACTACTTTTTTTGTTTTTAGAGTGAAGAAACAGTAATTTGAACGTTCAAGAGGAATTAAATTGAATCCAGAGGAACGTGAAAAAAGTCTTATCAGCACCGACATTACAATGGCCGCCCTCGCCAAGCTTTGGCTTCCGCAACGTGCCGTGATAGTTCTAGCGGCAGCTCTAGCCCCGAATCATACCTCTTCCGACAATGCTTCGTTCTACGATCCTTCATATATACCTCCCCTAATCTGCCGCAATGGTAAGTGCTTCGGTGGCGGTGGCCATGGGCGGAGATGCGGCGGACGCCACCATCTTTAGCTCTAGTGGGACGAACTGCCATCGGTTAACTGAGGTGGGTCAGCTCAGTTGAACTGAATGGTCGTTAGCGACTGCATTGCAGTTGGCACCGCCATGTAACCCCGGCCCATCACGATTGAGTCAACTGTCGTTGGCTTAATGACAGTTAAAAGCGCCAGTGTAACTAGGGTAGTTGAACGGCTCCTTACCTCCGAATTTACTAGAGGAGGTAGACGCTGCTACTGAGCATGCGCACCACTTCCTTTGTCTGCACCATTCAGGGATCGTTTCTTGCTACCTTAAGCTAGCGGGATGGCGGGTGTAGTTGCAGCTTTTGCTGCCTCGTCAGCTTACAGGTGAATGGCGGGCAACTAGATGCTTCCTTTTAAACACTGTAAACACTTATTTTTCGAGGGCTTAATAATTCGACATTTAGGACAAAGCTGATGTTTTAGAAGAATTGTCGTGTTCTAAAGTTCGTAACGCGGTGGGATCTCCATATAGATTCCAATCTGTTAACATTTTACTTTAAATGTTCGCTGGACCTATTTTTCGCAGATTGTAGGCGATTCGCGAAAATTACCCAGGCAGCACACCATTGTTGGACCCCCGTTGGCACAATGTTGGCAAAAAATGGTTCCAATATTGGTCTGACCTTGGCATTTTCGAAAACGCTACCCGATCCAATGGTGGTCCAACATTGATGCCAATGTTGGACCACTGGTTTGCCAACGTTCTAGCCCACGTTGGACCAACGTGGCTTCCGCTTTTTTATCCAATATTGGCCTAGAAGTTTCACCGTTGGCTGAACCAACATTGGCATCCAACGCCTTACACACTGGCTCTTCCAACATTGGCTTAAATATCGGCTATTCCAATATTGGCATCCAGTTTAATACACTGGCAAATTTTTGCATCTATTGTCTATGACATTATTAGATGCTATTTTTCAGCCAGTGTTCTAACCAGTGTCACAAAAACAGTGCAGAGAACCAAGCAAGTATCTTTCCCTTTTTCCTGAGGCACCGTTTTCTTTCTTATACTAAAATCTAATAAATGCGGCAATTTGACCATATTTGGGCGCATTAGAAATCATTAAAGCATGCAAATGAATTGTTCATAACGTTTGACAGTTCATAATTTATTTAGATCGAATAAATATATTTTAAACATTGTGCAACCACGGGGGCCTGGGCAGACTCGGTGGCAGGGTCGGCGGCAGGCTCGGTAGTGGACAGGGCAGAGGGCTGGGCAAGGAAGGGGATACCACACAGGGGCATGACCACAGGATTCTGAAAGAGACAGAAGCGGGGGTTGGATTCAGGTGAAGGGTTTCAGTGGCTCTCACTTCTCTTACGCCTGTCAATAATGAATATCAAAATAAAACAAAGCTTCATTAGTAATCGCTGCCCTTTAATTAAATATTTGATTAATCGGTTCAGTTGCTCTTCAAGTATAAAATCTCGGAAAAGCCTACCGACTTTTTTATGTTTACTTTTTTATATGATAAACTTTCTTTTCCAGTGAATTATTTTTCATTATTTAGTATATAAAAAAATTAGTACTGCCTTCTAAAATAAATAGATGCGCAGGAAAGACACCGGGGCCAGCTTGCTGAAATCACTGTCTCAGCTCAGACTGGGTGAAAGAAAGCACTTTAAAGGCTGGAACGCGCGAGCTTCTTGAGTCGAGGTTTGAGTCACGTTCAGCTCGTACGCTGGCTTTGACAGTGCTTTCTCTTCCCCCGTCTCGGCTGAGACGCGGTTTCTAGCAAGACGGCCCAGGCGCTTACTATTGTTTTGTTCGTCCGACTTGTCCTTACTCAAAGCTCGATCGATCTAGATTCAAATATTTATAGTGATTTAAAAAAAAAAGAATATTCGAATAGTACGAAGGTTATTTTATCAATTGCTTAGCTCTAATCTTGCAACATCATGGCGTCCCTTAACCTTTCATCTAGCTATAAGAAGTTTTAAGAATTATAATCTCGCCATCTAAGCTCACACCGATATTTCTACACGTAAGAACATGACAGTTCAACAAAATTTTATGCTTGAATCAATCAAGGACTCAAAAAAAAAAAATCAAGCATATAAAATAGCTTGCCGTGTAAAGACAATTAGTGGCAATTACACTCGCAGAGCGCGGTGACATAGCTGACACTCAACTTGCCCCCAACAAGCCGAACCTTGTCAAATAAGCACTACTCAACGCTTTGTAGTATTCGGCTTTGGACATATCTGGAGGACTTTTACTGCAGCACACATCTGCCGCCAAAATGACAGCCGTATTTTAACAAGAAAAATGAAATAAAAAAAACTTCGAGCACAAAAATAACCAATCAGAACGCCTCTCGCGGCCTATTAGAATAAAAAGCACTGCAAATAGCGCTGTACAGGGCCTTTCGGGCCGATCGCTGTGGATTCCTCGTTGAACTCGTCGGAGATCCCTGGCACAGAGTCCGACACGGTTCAAACTCATCGGAAAGTGACAAAACGTACATTGCGTAGCAAGAATACCCATCCCCAATGGTCAAGAGGACCTCTCCTTGTCACTCACATGGAAGAGAAAGCGGTCCGTCGTGTCTTCGGTCCGTCGAAGCTAGTGGTCACATGTATGCCCACAACAAAGGAAGATCACCGGTATGTAGGCGCTGCCGAAAGAATATCCATGGGTCTTGGCAATCCGCATGTTGAAGACCGCGCTTGGCACTAAGACGAAATGCGCTGCTGGTGATCGGAACTCTAGAACCACCGTTCTTGCCCATGGATGGCGGAGATGTCGAGCCGCTTCGCCCGATAAAAGCAGTCTGCTAAACAATCAAATGCACTCGGACAACCTGGAAACGGACCCACGGTGTCCTGGTATCAGCATGATTATATTGCCATTCTTGTTCCTTGGAGAAAAAAGCTATTTCTGCCACAAAAAAAAAAACAAAAAAAACGTGCATAATTTGCGAAGCGCACCTGCCCACTTGCAGTTCGCGGATGCGGGTGTTGGAAATTGAGGAGACCGTCCCCACCGCCTTCCAGTTGTTGCCTTATCGTGTGGCCTTGGTGCTCGCGATCCCACTTTCTGTGTGCTTGTGTGCTTGTGTGTGCCTGTGTTTCGCGGTCTAGACTCCATCACCCCTAAGCTGAGAGTGCAGAGGAAGCTAAGAAGCTCGGTGAACCAATCTCAGGTTTATTTTTATTCACGTGGTCACACTCTCTCCCGTAACCACGCGCAGAGAGCGGTGCAGGTGATGACTGGTCCGGCCGGCGCGTAGCTTCCCCGGCACTGTCAGCTTAGGAATGCGCGGTGTCCTCCTCCCTCAAGGTCGTCGAGTCCTCTTCACCCAAAAAGAAGAGATTAGTGACGGCGTGGGGAAAATGGGAGGGGAAGTCGTTCAGGAACGTTAGTTCCGAGGCCGTCGGCGCGACCCCTCTCCTGCATACTTCTCTCTCTCGAATTCTTTCGTTTCTCTCTGCTGGTATTTGCTATCCGGGTTTCCAAAAACCAATGTAGAAGAGATTGCTCAGACATGATAAACTCTACAGCAAGAGGACGGAGAAGGACTGACAGACACGAAGCTCTGAAATCAGCTCGGAGCCTAATGTCAAAATTGAAAAGAGACAGTGATAAATCAAATGCGGAAAAAAGGATCGCTAGACTCCATATCAAACCAACATTGTCGTCTGCTATCAGTGCCTTGGCGCCATGTAGGAGGCATTAGGGCTCTTAGTGTAGCACCAGTAGTGCCGTAAAGTCATAGAGCCGTCATTGTACAACCACATTTCAGAATAGTCTCCTGTTCCAATCAATCGCAAAGAAATTCTTCACCTGACACGAGATGCAGCCCACAAGTTCGTAGTTAGAGTACGAAGCTTTTCTGTTGAGTTCATAAAGTCAACATAATAATCTATTCCGGTGACTATAACGCGCACATCGATTCTTCTTCTTTTTTTTCCCCAGTGGGCGGTCCTGATGAGCCCATATCGCTCGCGACTCCTTAGTATGCACAGTGAAGGAGCAAAACATCGCCATTAAGTTCTGTACGTTGTTATTGTTTTGTTTACTTTGCAGAAAAGCACCTGAATCGCGCTTTAAAAAAATAACATTAAATTGACAATCGCTCGAGCAATTTCAACTTGTTGAGGTAAAACGAAATTTTCCAAAACCAGCCTATTTCAACATGCTTCCACTATTAAGCCAATGGTGTTGTGAGACTAACACACTTTGACCATTATATGCCACTGTGTTTTTGAAATGACGATGAGCGAATGGTACTAACAAGACAACAGTAACCATTATAAGCTCGTGTTTATCCAACATTGGCAAGCCAATGCTGCAGACAAGCCAACAGTGTCCATTTTCAGTCCCCATCAAATATTGGAATGCCAACGGCACGGACAGGCCAACGTTGACCATTTTATTCCAGTGTTCATCCAATGTTAGCTAGCCAAGGGTACTCAAAGTACAACGTTGTCCGGTTTACGCCAGTATTCATCGAATATGCGGAAGCCAGTGGAACTGACAGGCCAAGATTGCCCATTTTATACCAGCGTTCATGCAATATTCGCGAGCCAATGGAAATGACAGGCCAACATTGTCCGGTTTACGCCACTATTCATCCAATATTCACAAGCCAATGGAACTGACAGGCCAAGATTGCCCATTTTATACCAGCGTTCATCCAATATTTGCGACCCAATGGAACTGACAGGCCAACATTGTCCATTTTATGCCAATGTGCTTCCAATATTGGTTGGTCATTGGAGAAGCTGGGCCATCACTGAAGATGCTATATAATGGCATAGACAATATTGGGTGCAGATTGGCTAAAGTGGACCATCATTGGACCTTCTTTTGCCAATGCTCTTCCAATATTGGCCCAACACCTTGTGCTGCCTGGGTAGATCATCGCGAGGATGAAGTCGTTTGCAGTATATTACTTTTTTTTTCTTTCACAAGGACTATAACAACAATATTTTGCATTAGTTTCTTAATAAATGTACGAAAAAGCAACGTGAAAATAATTTGTAACGCAACGAGTAAACTGATCCGCTACTTTTCAGCGCAAGTAATTTGAAACGGTAATCTTTTACATATTAATCTCGGTAGTTTGTAATTGTAATTCATTACATTTTTCAAGTAACGGGCACAAGTGTGCCTTCACCTCTGCATGTGACAACTCCAACTTTTGCCACCGCGCAAAAAAAAAAAAAAAGAACGACGAACACACACGAACAGTCGTTGATTTTTCTTTTTCTTAAGGCGAAAGCTTTACTTTTCCTATAGAGCGACAAAGCTGCGGATATGGCCTTAAAGACACAATTGAGCGGCACATGTTGCTGAATCGTATGCTCAATAATGACGCTGTCCATGGCGTCGTCCTTGAGGTGTGTCCTAGAGGTCGTCCTAGACCTCTAGAACGACCTAACTTGTCCATTACCCGAGAAAGCGGCGTCGTTGTGCCCGCAAGATGGCCATAAAATACGTCATCAAGCACGCGCCGCTCTCGTTCACCGCCGGAGCGCCGTGTGCAAAAGGTACGCTTCAGACTTCATCTGAACTCGTTGTGTGCTTTGAGCGATGGACTGTGAGGCGACCGCGTCTACATCTACGTCCTCGACATCGGCAGCAGAGTCGGCAACTAGCGCGGCTTCCACAGGCAAACGTGGCCGCCCACGCATATACGCAAAATGTCTCCGTAAGTGTCGTCCTCTAGGTGTGGTTCTCGACGTCATCACAGACGTCGTCCATAAGGTCGTCCTGGAGGTCGTCCTAGAAGTCGTCCTCGACGTCGAACTTGGCATCGATATCTAGGACATCGTCCTCGACGTCATCCAATACGTCGTCCTAATCTATAATACTTGGAGAAACATCACTCGAAAATATTTCTTCCGCGGTACTATAATGCTTTCGCCTTCATGCACGTAAGCAGTATTGAGTGTCCTGGAATTTTTGTTGTGGTTTTCTTGCGAACTATTATTTAGCTGCGACCAATAAAAAAAAAATAACTCCGTATTCCCTTGGCATAGTCACAAATGCTCCGGTTCAAACTATGATGATCCGCAGCGGACGCAACGCGCCATCGCCGCCCATCCCGCGCTGTGGATGTGTCACGTGGCTTCAGGACCCGCGTATCCCCAGGCAGCACAAAATGAACGGCCGGGCAATGGCTGAAGCATTTTGGCCAGTCACATTTCCTCCGGCCTAAGGCTGGTCAAACTACTATGCCCGAACATGGCTGTGGGCCTTGGCCAAAGACTTGAGGGGACTGGCTGTTGGAGGCTGGCCGATGACCTGTAGCAGGACACAAGCCGAAGGCTAACAAATAAAGACCGGCCAAAGACTTTGGAATGGACAGAGGCCAAAAGTTAGCATCTGTGCACTGGCCAATGCCATGTAGCCGAAAGCAAGCCGAAGTTGCGCAACAGGACATTGGCCAATCACCTGCGATTGAAAGCTGGCCGGAGTTTAGCAAATGGAGGCCGGCCGAAGACTTGTGTCAGGACACAGGCTGAAGGTTAGCATCTGGGCACTGGCCAATGCCGTGTGGCCGAAAGCAAGCCGAAGTTTAGCAACAGGGCATCGGCCGGTGTCCTGTGATCAGAGGCAGGCCGGAGTTAAGCAACTGGGCATTAGCCGTACATTAGATATCAGGTGCTAGGCGAAGAAGTTTGACCGGGCACAGGCCGATGACATGCAGCTGGACACAGGCCGATCCCTCGCAACTAATCATAGGCCGTACCTTTGCGATTGGGCGCTGGCCCTACAGCCGAGGTCGCACATTAGTGAGCGACTTGCAGTTAGGTGTTAGCCTTTCAATTAACTCATGGACGCACTGCAGAACAAGAGCCTGTGCCTGACATTTTGCCTGAACACTTTGCAGTAGCTGTGGATGCTGTATCAGTTAAGATCAACCACTTGAGATCAAATGTCGGGATGCACAAACTCACTGAGAACTGGTTTGTATTGTTAAAACAAAAAAGGCTGAGGATTTTCTGGGACTATTTTTATTTAACCTTTTCCATTTCTTCATCCTGCTTCTTGCTTCGCCCACCATCACGGTCGACAAATGACCACAGCCATCTCTTTGCGATATCTCGAACCGTCGCCTCGCTCAAGTCCGTATACTTCGCCTTGCTGGCAGCTGAGAAAATAAAAAGCATTGAGTTTAGACATAAAATTGCAGTCAACAACGTTTATTGAACTCGCAAAAACTCTCTACCAGTCTGACATACTCAGTAATTCGATATAGACCGACACAATGTTTACTAACAAACCCGCGTTTGCCCACACCAGGTGTGGGCACTGCGCACGTGCAGCAACCGAATTCGAGTGAACTGAGGCTTCTGCGCATGCGCAGTGCCGTCGAAAGCACCACCGCAGCTGCGTGACGTCAGGGAGGCGTGTGTGTCTATAAAAGTTCTAATGATTTTGACAACAAACAAGAACGCCACATTTAGGAAAGTTGTTTGCTCTCAAAGGAGCGTCTGTATGTCACGAGGGACGCGTCACGCGGATAGTCAGTGGCCGTTTCTTCATTTTTTAAGGTCTCACCCGCTCACCCTCTCCCCACACCCTTTACAGAAGAGAATTTCTTCTTCTCTTCCGGGTGGTCGACACGGCCTCTTGAAAGAGAAAAGCCAGCTTGCTCTACAAGCTGGCTTTTTTATTTCAAGCGGCCTCATTGCCAGCAGGCGCACTGGGGGAAAGCCAGCTCTGCAAGCTGGCTTTCCCTCAAGGGCTTGTCTGCATTGAGTGAAAGCCAGCTTGCAGAGCAAAACGGCGCTCTTGGTAGTTCAATCTACACATGGGTAGCACGCGACGTCCTTCAAAAAGCGCTACGATGACCACCAGGGAGGAGGGCAAGAAGAAGCTCGCCTCTTATCAGGGCCCCCTTTTGTGCCTCCCAAATCCGGTTCTACTCTACCACACACCAATTAGTCTTAGCTTCTCACTTGTGGGAATAAGATGCAGAAAATTGGTTACTAAGTAGTTGCCAGGTCATTACTCACTCAGAAATTCTAGTTTTGCAGGCACCTCCTCTCTTCTTCGCCCCCCCCCCCCCCTAAAGCATTTTGACCTGCTTCAAATATGCTGACACATAGGCCAGCACAAAGCAGACAGACCACGAGTGCTGCATCAGCATTCGGCTGGGGCTCGTGTTCTCACTGATCAGACCAAGAACTAGAGATGAAGCAAACATTTTCCAAACTTGAGGTCTGAAGAATTCAAAGATGTTAAACCTTTCTAACTTTGGCACTAACAAATATGACACTGAACCTATCATGTCAAAAAATTTGACTATTTTAGTCATTATTTCTCTACAGATTTGTCGAACTTCGAACCCGTGAAGTCCAAAAGTTTGACGAAGCTTAAACTTTTGATCTGAGGAACTTCTAACGAAACAGGATTCAATCGGTACCTACATGTTCAGAACACATAGCAACTGCTTCAACGCTTGAACCACGCTTGAACTGTGCAGATAACAATTGCTGTCGCAGGAGACTGACTCACAGCTCAAAGAGGCAAGCTAAGTGGCCGAGTGCCGACCTGCCCAGCAAATGCAGCAAGCTATCTGGTGGTAGCAACAGCTGTACCCATCTCTGTTTTCCGCAAGCTTTGTTTAAACTCAGTTAAACAGAGCTTACACATCAGAAAATTAAGAAATCACTCGAAACTGAAACTGGGACCCTCGTGCGATTTGAAGACTTCTAACTTTACAAACTTATACTTGGAACAAAACTCTTAATCTTCGAATAATTCTAACTTAAGCCAAGAAATTTCAAATCTTCAAATATTTTTAGAATCAAAATTGCAAAAAATAAAGAGGAAACTGTTGAACTCTACTTTTATCAACATCGAAAGCAACTTTGTAAATTCAAACCATGGCAATGTTCGAAAGCTGTTCACTTTGCAACCCTTTTTAACTCTACCAAGGACCCTGCCGAATGCAGATGCGGTACACGTGTTCAATTTGTGCACTGCAGTGGCCTACCTATGCACTGTAAAATTTGAAGCATGCAGGCCTTGAGATTTCAGATGTTGTCTAGACCCCCTGGTGGCAATCAGTTCATCAAAGAATGTCTCACCGACAAATTGCTTTGTCGATGAAGACTGTCTGTTTCAGCAACACATCTTGCCACATTTCATAGATAGCTTCCTTTTCATGACAGCCTTGAAATTGATTTTTGTTAACATGAATATCGCCAGACCTCTTTAGGATCGAAGCTCGGCCAACAGCGCCCCATATTTGCCCTTTGATTGCTAGCATAGCTTTCTAAAAAGGCTCACTGCAAGTTCAAGCCCAAGAATAGATTTATTTTCCCCTTGCAAAGCAAGGGGTGACTGCACAAAGCGCGGCATGTTTGGAATTGTAGCTTGCTATCACGGTGCCAATCAAACATCGCAACAGTTAAGGTTGCGTAATGAGTGTTGATAAAATGTGCACCGATGAAAAAGTTGTTTATCAAACATGCATGGATAAAACGATAGCACCATGGGCATCCTGCTGAAATTGCAAGGCATTAATATGAGGTTACTAATGTTGCTTCCTCCAAGAAAAGTTTGAACTAGTAGCTAGCCACGGCTAGCATTCCGCATCGACTGCTATCTGTGAACTGGATGCCGTGAAATTACAAAATTACCTATCTTTGGTGGTGCATGCAGAGTTGCAGAAATTATTAAAAGGCAAGCAACGACATCACACTTCAGCCAATCCCGATCCTCTGTTTACGTGCTCTTTAACAAGCCAAGATGTCATAAATGTTCTCACCCCTTCGGAGAAGTTCCCTGCATCCAGGTTGTGGTAGACGCGGCTCTCTTCAGCCCTGTAGGGAGCAAAAAAAAAAAAAGACGGCCTCAAGTAAGCAGGAGTGCACAAGAGATAAAACCAAGAGCAAAATTGAATGTGTTCTGAAAGTGGGACCAGCTATATTAGCTTGAGATAGTTCCTAATGAGCCCGAACTAACCTGATACATGATAAGCTGGCAGGACTGAACCTGAAGTAGAAGACATTCAAACACGAAAAAAGAGAGATGCTTAGACCGAATCAGAAAGAGTGAAACTGTTTTGTAGATACAGAAAACAATGCTACAAAAACTATAGGTATGTAAGCAGTGTTTTTTTACAGTGTAGCCTTTGCAATGGCTCCCTGAAACAAAGGTAGGACTTATGAACTCTTACCCACATTTCTGACACTTCTCTGGCAATCCATTAAAAGGAATGCAGGACTGACGCTCAATTCATGCAGACTGCTTTTGTAATATCCTACCGCAAGAATGCACAACTCTGATGACAAAAATGTTTGGATTCAGGCCACATCTGTGGCCTCAGGCCTAGAGCCTAGAATAGGCCATATTGCTTAACCCAAAGCTACAGCATATCTAAGCACCATGTTCCCAAATGTTCTTGTGTTAGAGGTATGGTGAACAACTAAGGCACTTTTTTTATTTCTTATTTCAGAGTGCCATTTTCCGAGCTATCTAGAACAGCGAACAAAAAGCTCAATCGCATGGTCGTCTGAAATAAAAGCTTTCATAAATTTGTTTTTAGAGCCTTTTCAAAAGTTTGTACCAACACCCGGCCACCATTGCTTGCTCACATACTCTGAGCATGTAATGGACACGGCAGTTGCGTCAGCGTTCGGCGTGAACTTAGGTCATATTGCAAATGAGCGCTCTGTCAGAGTTCGTCGAGGACTCGGATCCAATCACAGGCTTCGGGATTGGATTCGAGTCCTCGCCGTGTCGATTGTACCACGTAAGTGAAAATAGATTATGTATATAATATTTGAAAGTATGAAAGATTGAGCCCAACAAAGTCAGAAATCAAAGACCACCAACAAGGCATTATAGACTACTGACATTTCTTGGGGACCCCATTGTCAACACCTGTTCACTTCATGGCTGAGAGAACTACCCTGGGCGCAGGCTGGGGACATTTTTGTCTGGAAGCTTCGTTGGACAGCTAGTGCACTAGTACCCAGTTACACGGGCGCTCTGAGCTGCCATTGAGTCCAACGACAGTCGAGTCCATCGCGATAAGCCAAAGTTACACGGCAGCGCCAACCGTCATTGAGCCGCTAATGACAGTTGAGTTCGACTGAGCTCCCCCACCTGAGTTCAACCGAACGGACTTCCCCAACGGAGGTAAATTGGCACCTGTTCGCGGGACCGCTGCCAGCAACCATTGCTTGTGAGGCACTTACTGTTTCGAAATGCAGGGGGAGGCGTCTAGAAAGAATCGTAGCAGCAGAATTCTCGGGAAGGAATAAATTTACGCGTCCGAGCTGCCAATAATAGCATCCCGGCTAGCCGGCAAGATTTCAAACGAGCAAAAATGGCGGAGGAACCTGCTGCATAAATAGACAAATAGTAGTGGGGCACCCATCATAGCGGGCAGTAGCTTGCACCACCTAGCCTAAATGATGTGCAACCTAGCCCTGAATCTGCTTTGGTACTCGTGTAAATGCCGCTAAAAAGCAACAAGGTATCAAACAAATAGTATGATCTACTTAAAATAAATAAAACGTGTGTCTCCGAGTAAATTACTATAAAAATTAGACTGATCACACGGCACAAGAACCAGTTTCGTGCTAGCTTTAACTGGGTTCTAGAGAGTTGAGTTGAGTTCAGTCAAAGTTGAGGCTGATAAATGTAGACTCAACGATAGTTGAAAGTGTACGTGTAACTAGGGTAATTAGGGGACTGGCTTGCAAGGTTTTAAGGACAAGCAATTCTAACTGATGTGGTACAGTCCGCAGCAATATGAAATACCCACTCAGAGCGCATGGCCGAGGCGGTGGCCGAAAGGGGCGCAGTACATGATTCGGACAGTTCCATGTTGCTCAGAGGGGAGGCTCGCTCAAGGCTGAACCACTGTTGGTTGTTTCAGGCACTGCACAAAATTTTCCATCCAGAATTAAATGTTGCTAACTGACAGCTCTCAGCTGTCTGTATACATCTTTCGTGCTTTCATTCTTTCAAATTTAACTACTGAATTTTACAATGTGCGTGCACTAACCAGACTGACCTACACTCAGTGATAAATCAAGATCAAAGAGCGAGGAAAACGAAGGTGGGAAAGGAGAAAACAGATGGGGTGTTGAAGGTGAGAGGACAAAAACCTCTTCTACCTTCAGTCTGCTTTCTCCTATCCAGCCTTCGTTTCCCTTGCCCTTTGTTACTGACTATAACTATTTAGCAATTTTACAATTGCATAAGGAGCTAAAGTTATTCATGCAAGTTTTGATTCACATTGAATAATAATTTATAATGAACAGCCTTATACCGGGACACAATCTTTCTCTTGAGGCATCGTCCGAAGAGTCGCTGTCCATATGGCCAGCAGGCCTCCTCGCCCTTTCCTGTCTTGGGGCTACATCCGGTCCGTCAGTCCAAATTGGGTGCTCAGGCAGCTGCGACCAGATGGTCTGAAGCGTGCTGCAGTGTGGCTGCATGAGAAACGATCATTTCAATTATACGCTCAATTTAAAAAAAAATCGCCAACCTAATGTAGGAGTGAAGAATCTTCACTGGGTGATTCGACCAAGTCACTGTAATCTGTTCTTTCTCTAGAAATGCATTGAGGACCTGCTGCTTTTGCTTGTAAGGTGGCCAGTAGGAGACGACTTGCTCTAGCTTCCTCACCAGCCAACACTCCGAGACGACGTATGCGCTCCCTTCATCTAAAGTGCATGACATGGTAGCTATAGAGAAAAAGTGTGGAATATGCATTCTACCAGAATATTAGAACCTATTTTAGACAGCTTGGGCAATGTTGGGGGCCCCGCCAGCAACCACTAACAAACCACTGCCAGATTTGTTTATTTTTGGATGGAGAATTCCGCTAAACAAATTTTTAAAAAAGTTACTTACAAATGCAGGTTTATGATACAAGCATAATGCACTAAACTCACAAAAAACTGTAGCAGAGATCCAAAAGACACGTTAAGATACGCCTCCGTTATTCACTCAAATGGCGTTGTTCGCTAAAACGTCATTCACGCATATGATATAATCAATTACCAGTAAAAAATCAATTACAAAAAAAAACATTATCAGTAAAATATTAATTATTAAAAAAAATCAATTATCGGTTTAAATAAAAAATAAAATATATTTATTTTCAGCGATAATTGTCTAAAAGAAAATGTGTAAATATCGCAAAAAGCTATCAATTACCACTAAAAAATCAATTATAAAAAAGAGCACTATCACTAAAACATTAAGTATAAAAAAAATCAATTATCGGTGGAAACAAATAATAAAATATATATTCATTTTCAGCGATAATTGTCTAAAAGAAAATGTGCAAATATCGCAAAAAGCTTGACAAAAAAAAAAAAAGTATACCCACTGGGGATCGAACCCGGATCTTCTGCGTGAGAAGCGGACACTCTACCACCGAGCTACTGCCGGCTCGGATATTTCTACTCTTACAATTCGTGTTATACAAGAAACAACATGCCAGTTCGGCGTTCGCAACAGTTTTTCTTCGTAGGTTTGTCATGACGGTTGCCGGCAAAATCCCCACTTCCCATTAACAATCACACAATCAGCAGAATCTAGAAAGTGCACAAGAGCCGCTAACATGCCGCTGACATGCCGCCGACCGCCTGATTTTGCAATGACAAGCCAGTGGCCCGAGCTTCCCCGACCTTGCGAACCAAGCGGGCTGCGACGACAGCGTCATCACGCTCGCACGAACGGACGGGGCCGCCTTTCCGAAGCACCGCTAATGCAGAGCTTGTCAACTGAGCCGTTACTACTAACCCTATGCCCATTGTGTTCCAATCACTTTGCAAAACAAAACACCGAGTAGAAAATGGACTTACTCCTTGATCAGCCTATTCATGGCCTCTTGTCTCTGGACGCCGCCGCGTGCTATCTTGGGTGGCTTGAAATGTTCACAAACCGATAACAAAGCTTCTCAAATCGTCGAACCTTGAACGCCTTGAACCGCTTGAAGTTGAACTAGGCCTGATGAGTCCACCATCAGCCAGCTGCACAGGCCATTGCACCGGCATCAGCGCGACACGATCGAGTGGATGGGTGAATAATAAAATTATAAGTTCTCTTTTTGCAATGGGAGGTAGTTCGCGCCACCTGGCGGACAACTATCACTGCGCAGGGAATCTAGTCAGATTTTCGGGGATTAGGACGAACATGAATATATTTTAATTAAAGCACCCGTCACTTCTCCTTTATGCAAAAGTCGCCAGTTTTCGTGTTCACCCTACGCAGTCGGTGTACAGGGTCGTGGGTATGCATAAACAAGTAATGGCGGAACTGGCGGAACTTGCTGGGACGAGATCACTTCCGGTTCACCTGCTTCATCGACCTTACGGAGCCAAGAAGAAGCACCGCATCTCGTTTTATTTGGCCTCCGTAGCCAAAGTTACGTAACCCTATGTGACGGGTCAGTGGAAATCTGTGTACACGTGAGACATTCAACGAAGTTAGACGCCCACAAATCAACCGAGGCATCGGCATGTGATTGTTTTGTGTTTTTCGTGCACGGGAGAGCGTTTGTGAGAACTGCATCGCATCGTCAACTGCGCGGCGTCGCGGTGAGTGTTCGAGCTGGGCAAAGCAAGACTACGCTACGCCTGTCGGACGTAGTTGAAGGAAGGTGCGCAGGATTGTGCAACTGGTGCTCGATCGTGCCGTGGAAGAAGAAGCGGTGCGTTTTCGACGACGTGTAGAGATATCGTGATCGGGACAAAGCCGTCGCACTGTGTATAGTACGATTGTGCCGTTCGTTCCCCTCAAAAAGCTAGCGGCGTGTTTTCGACGACGAGTGGAGGTCTCATGATTGTGACAACGTCGGCCTACCACGGCGGGAAGTGTGATTCGTTCGATAAAGTTCTTTCGTTGTCTCGAAGAGTCGGATATGTGTTTCCCTCCATTTTTTCACCCAATATTTTTAACCATGGCTTAGTTAGGAGAGCTTTTTTTGTTTGTTTGTTTGTTTTTTGCTCTGCACGCGCTGCCAATAGCCCAATGTGCTTATTTTGTAGCCATTTGACGACGTCCTTACTGCTACCAGTCACCTTGAGGTTTCCTCAGGTGGAGAGAGACCCGACTTCTGACCGTGATTTCACCCAATATTTTGTGACTGTAGCTTATATAATTTGGTTTTTAAGTGATAGAACTTTTCTGTTATATTTGATATAGCAATACTGCCAGCCAGGTTTTGGTTATGAAATACATGTGCTTATTGTGTGTTTGTTTTCAGGTTTTCTGGTTTTATCTTGGCCAGAAATCTGTGACTAAAAAAAAGCTGTTGTTATGAAGAATTTTGTAATTGGCAAAAGAATACCAGAGAAAGCTTTTTTTCATATTCTGGTTCATTTTTGTTGTGTACAACAAGTCCAGAATTCACTGCTCTGTTAAAGGCACAGTCATTTTTTAATGTTTTCACATTTTGTACATATAATTTGTGTTCAAATAATAAAATATAATTTTTATCCAAATGAAGTTTTCTGAGCCAATTTTATAGTATGGAACGTGCCACGGCCTGGATTCCTCAAGTGTTAATCCCTTCTCCCAGTCTTACCTGGCCTGGGCAAACATGTAGCCACCTACATGTGACCAGACTTAATATTTGCAGAACAAGCGGAAGTCATTGCTTACCAAGCCTGTGGCTTGTATACTGTATTGTAATGGGCAATGTAATGCCAGAGAGGGTTGGTGGTCCTGAATAAAAGCAGCACTCCGCATACCCATGTTCTATGGGACACTTTTTTTCTTTTGTTGACCAATTTGAAACAAGCCAAATAGGGTGACCATCTTTCGGATTGGTGGCCTGGGATAAAAGGAGCGGTCAGTACCCAGTCTTCTACCAGACAGTTTTTTTTCATCATTGAATAAGTTACTGCCAGTCAACACTGGTCGGACATGTGCTGAGGATGTTTTTAGGACTGGTGGCCGGGGATAAAAAGTGTGGTCAGTAGCCAGGCTTCTACTGAACACTTTTTTGTCTACGTTGACCAAGTTGCTGCCGGTAAAAAATTGGCCGGAAAGGTGCTGAGGACATTTTTAGGACTGGTGGCCGGGGATGAAAAGAGTAGTGAGTCCCAGGCTTCTACCGGACACTTTTTTGTCTTCGTTGACCAGGTTGCTGCCAGTCAACATTGACCAGACAGATGCTGAGGATGTTTTTAGGACTGGTGGCCGGGGATGAAAAGAGTAATGAGTCCCAGGCTTCTACCGGACACTTTTTTGTCTTCGTTGACCAGGTTGCTGCCAGTCAACATTGACCGAATAGGTGCTGAGGATGTTTTTAGGACTGGTGGCCGGATATGAAAAGAGTAGTGAGTCCCAGGCTTCTACCGGACACTTTTTTGTCTTCGTTGACCAGGTTGCTGCCAGTCAACATTGACCGGACAGGTGCTGAGGATATTTTTAGGACTGGTAGCCGGGGATGAAAAGAGTAGTGAGTCCCAGGCTTCTACCGGACACTTTTTTGTCTTCGTTGACCAGGTTGCTGCCAGTCAGCATTGACCGGACAGGTGCTGAGGATATTTTTAGTACTGGTGGCCGGGGATGAAAAGAGCGATCAGTACTCTGCCTTCTACCGGGCACTTTTTTGTCTTCATTGACCAAGTTCATGCCGGTGAACATTGGCCGGATGAGTGCTGGTCACCTTTTTGAGGCGGGTGACCAGGGAGGAAACAAAGACTTGGTGGCCAAGCCCTTCCCGAACATAATTTGGTGATTGGTTGCCAATGGAAAAACTAAGACTCTGTGGCCGGGGACTTAATAGTGATCTTTTGGGGACCTTTGGCCAGCTGCTTTCCAGTGGCCGGGCTGGCCAGGCAGGTGCCGAGCAAAAATCAGGCATTGGCCAGTGTCGGGCCAAAATTTTGTGCTGCCTGGGTCGCTGCAACCCTCCCGAAGCTGGCGTGACTCTCACATTGCGTTGGGTTGACTCCCGTGTCTCGTAGCGTTTGCTGCGGTACATCGTCAAATGAAACGAATTAAAGGGGCGCCATAACATATATTTTTTTTTAGAGAAATTAGAAATTCGACCCCTTTTGCCTGCACAATTTGAGATGAAATCACCCATATATATATACCGGGTGTTTTCTTTTATTCTGTCACGTTTGTTTAAAAAAAAGAAAAGCCGTGCGGTTTGTGTAGGTTGGTTATACGGCCAGGCGGACATTATGTGGGTGGCTAATCTTTGGTACAAGTAGGCTAATTAATTAAAATTTGTTAATTAACTTTTTAATTAGTGAAAATAGACATATGGTTCCAATTAGAAACTTGCTGAGCATCATCCGAAAAAACCCTAAATCAGTAATTCTTAAAAAGACTGAGCGCGTGAGAAGCACAGCAGTGCGCTGAAGTTACCACTCGTGGAGCAGGTACAAGGTTGGGGCTAGATAATAGACGGAACAACTGCGCGGGCGCCATACCGCAACCGCTAGCCTTGTACCTGCTCCACGAGTGGTAACTTTAGACCACTACTACGCTTCTCATGCGCTGAAAGTTTTTCTGAAAATGACTGATTTAGTGGTTTTCGATAACGTTCAGCAAAGCAAAGGAACCATATGTCTATTTACACTGATCAAAAAGTTATTTAACAAGTATTAATTAATCAGCTGGCTAAGTAGTATGTCTTTGGCGATTCTTGACGTCCGGCGTGGCTGGTAGTTTGTTCCCGAAGATAGAATCTTCTTTTTTTTAAACACCACAATTTTTTGGATTTTTGAAATTCTTCTCAAAACACACGGTGTATATATATATATATATATATATATATATATATATATGTGTGAGTGTGTGTGTGTGTGTGTGTGTATAAAAGCGCCGCACAATCAACAATTAAGACAACAGAAGGCCCCTTCTGTTGTCTTACTTCTTTTAGGTCCTTGTTGTTTTCGGCACTTCTATGTTTTTAAACTATGAACCAATTAACCCAATTAACCACCTTGCTGCTATATGAATGATGCCGAAGGAAAACTATAATCACTGACAGCTTAAGAATCGCAGGGCGCGTTCAGTGTATTATCGTCCGAGAAACTATCGAATTGTGGAATTAGCCGATAAGGACGGCGAAGCACTAATTACGACGCAAAAGGAGGGAACATGGAAAGCCACGCCCTTTCATTCCTCCAGTTGGCATGGACTATAAAAAATATCGAGAACAAAAAAAAGAAAAAATTGTTTTTTCAATAACCGCATGATTTTTTCGAAAACCACCTTGTAATCTAAAGCCGAAGGACAAGAATGGCCAGTGCGAAATAGAAATAATTTCCAAATCCCTCTGTTTGTAACCGCGAAAAGAAGGGGTCGTGCATTTGTGGAGGTCATTATACCACCATGAACACATACCAATTTTCTCTCCAGAAAAACAAACAAACGTGGCAAACGGTCATTCCACACCCAACGCTATTTTCTTATTTTTTTTTTATATAGGTTCCTAGGATGCTATTGCTGATGCATTATTACTGCAAACGCCGCAGTCAATCCTTGCGGACGGTTTCGTCGCGGCTGCTCTACCAAGTTCCATTGCGCAAGTGCGCGCACGGGCCCAGATCAAAGCTCAGAATAAGTGTGCCTAGCAAAATCCCGTTGAATCCGTTCATTAAATCGAACGAACAGCGTGAATTAGACATGGAGCAGCCAGAAACTTTTATGATGAGCGCAGCAGTTTGATAAAGGGGTTTTTCGACGGAGAGGCATTAGATTCGCAAAGATCGTTTGTGCGCCAACATTCCAAGCCGCCTCTGCTGGCTGATTAGATAATTAAGCAACAAAATAAAAACAAAACAGGCGTTTGATAAATTTAATGCGAGGGTTAAGCCACGCATAACTTAGGAGTTCGCAAACCAGTTCTATATTATGTATTGCCGTTGTCAATATACCATGGCGTAATCAAGTTCTACAGTGTTTAGTAACTTAGTGTGTCGGAGCTTACGGCTTACACAGTCGTTTGTGCGAAGAATGGCTGTTTGCTAATCATCAACAAAAATGTTCGTTTTTCATTGCCTTAATTACGCCCAGCAGACAACCAACAAACCGACATTAGTATGAATAATGTATGTCCAGTATTACAAATATACCGGGTGTTCATTTTTCGTTTCATTTCATTTATTATTCCCTCAGGGCCCGAAGGCATTACAGAGGGGAGTGGGCGGTCGACAGATAAAAATAACATAGTTGAACGAGGCAAAAATACAAAACACACACACACACACACACACACACACACACACACACACACACACACACAGCAAAAACACGCGCTACGCATCATCTGTTAAAAAGTTGGTAATAGCATTTTTAAAATAAACAGTGTTAGTTATTGAGACTATATGTGCGGGAAGGCGATTCCAATCAATGGAGGTTTGGGGTAGAAACGAAGCATTAAAAGTGGATGTGCTACAATGGGGAATCCCTACCTTTAGGACATGGTCTACACGTGATGATATGTACGATGGTTCTAAAACCAATGCTTGACGGAGAGCGGGGTTAGAGTAATTAATCTTGTGAAATAAACATAGACGAGATATTTTTCTTCGGAGAGAGAGATCAGGTAAGGAGAGGGACGATTACATGGAAGTTACACTGGCTGTACGATGATAGTTCGAGAGTATGAAACGGGCAGAACGATTCTGAATAGATTCGACAGCTGATGCAAGAGTGATACCGGGGCTCCAGATAGAAGCTGCATATTCCAGTTTAGGACGAACTAGGGTTTTATAGAGGAGAAGTTTTAACGAAAGAGGAGCAAGCGAAAAGTTACGTTTGAGATAGCCCAAAAGCCTATTTGCGTTGTTAGTGACATATTGGACGTGGATATTCCAGGAGAGGTCGTTGGTTATGTGAATGCCGAGATATTTATAGGAGGGCACAGAAACTAAAGTAGAATTGTTAATAGAGCAGGAAGGACAAGTGTTGTTATGACGAGATACTCTCATAGATGTACATTTAGTGATGTTAAGCTCCATGAGCGATTCCTTGCACCATTTGCAGATGTTGTTGATATCAACCTGAAGGGCGGAAATGTCAGAGTCGTTAACTATCTCTTTATAAATTACACAATCGTCAGCGAATAAACTAATAGAGGAAGAAACATGCACAGGAAGGTCATTGATATAAATAAGAAGTAAGAGTGGTCCGTGTACGGAGCCCTGAGGGACACCGGAGTTAACAGGTGAGGGCGAAGAATTAGTGTCATTAGTTCGAACAAATTGGAAGCGATTCGTTAGGAATGATTTTATCCATGTGAGGACATTGGGATCTATATTAAGGTTACTAAGTTTATGAAGAAGTAGCTGGTGAGAAACCTTGTCAAAAGCTTTTGAGAAATCCAGGAATATGCAGTCAGTTGTAGCACCCCGGTCTAGAGTGAGGTGAAGACGATGAGTTAATGTTAGCAGTTGGGTATCACAGGAATAAATCTTTCGAAAACCATGTTGAGCTGTGTTTAAAAAAGAGTTCGAGTCAAGAAAATTAACAAGATGTGAATATATTACGTGTTCAAGAATTTTGCAAGGGATGCTCGTTAGAGAGATTGGGCGGAAATTAATAGGATTATGTTTATCGCCGCCTTTATGAATTGGAATCACCTTCCCCACCTTCCAGTCACTGGGTAATTTTTAATTCGAACAGATTTATTTAAAAAAATCTGAAAAAGATGCACTGATACCGTTTGTGCAGGTGAGTTATACGGCTAGGGGGACATATTATAGGGGGCTAATCGTAACGATCAGTTGACTAATTATTTAAAATTCGTTAACTAACTTTTTAATTAATGAAAATATACATAGGGTTCCATTTAGAAACTTGCACAGCGTCACCGAAAACCTCTAAATCAGTCATTTTCAGAAATACTTTGGGCGCGTGAGAAGCGTAGTAGTGCACTAAAGTTACGACTCGTGGAACAGGTACAAGGCTGGGGCGAGTTAATAGACGGAAAAATCGCGCGGGCGCCTTACGGCAACCGCTAGCTTTGTACCTGCTCCACGAGTGGTAATTTTAGTGCACTACTACACTTCTCACGCGCTCAAAGTATTTGTGAAAATGACTGATTTAGTGCTTTTCGATGACGCTGAGCAAGTTTCTAGTTGAAACCATATGTCTATTTTCATTAATTAAAAAGTTAATTATCGAATTTTAGTTAATTAGCCAACTGATCGTTACGATTAGCCCCCAATAATATGTCCCCCTGGCCGTATAAGTCACTTCCACAAGCAGCATAAGCGTAACTTTCACGGCTTTTTTTTTAAATAAATCTGTTCGAATTAAAAATGAACACCCGATATATATATATATATATATATATATATATATATATATATATATATATATATCTACATATATATTTGATCTCGAATAATAAACTGCCATAATATGTTTTAATAAGTTTGTAAGTTTGTTTTTTAACAACTCAACCAGTTACGCTCGAAAAAACAAACAAAAACGCATGATCTTGGCGCATTTTTTTTTGCGTGATCGGTGTGGCCCAAGGTAGCAAATACGCAAACATGACGGGCGCGTGACGATGCACTTTTGGCGCTGCTCAATGGGCTCCATCAAGTTGTTACGTTGGCCGCGGGCAGATCGGATGTGAAACGGATCACAGAATGTAAAATTAAGGAAAAGGGGTTTTCTCGGCGATACACAATAACCTTTATGCCACAAACGTACGGACGAGCTGCACAACAACCGAGCTCTCTTTCCGTGGGGATGACGAGAAGGAGCGGTATGGTCCTTAGCTGCGCGCAGATTCCCTTCGCCGTCAGCGACGAGCATAAGCGCGGAGGCGAAAAGTAAAACGCATACGAGCTGGCGAATTTCGGAAATAAAATAGGGCCTATATGAGCCAATTGTCTCAAGACGTTGAAAGGAGTCATTTGAATCGGTCTTTTGTGGGGTAGGGATGGACGTTGTAGTCCGAGGGAGAGAGTGTGAGAGAGAACGAGACAGAGAGAACAAAAATTGAAGAACGAATACATTTCACTTATCGATATTGCACTCGCGTCTTCAGTATTTAGCGAGGTTATTTTACTATAATTATGATCACTGACAGATTTAGAACGACCGTGAAGCATTTGAGTTGTCCCGTCTCCCGCAAGAGCTTGGTATACCTTCGTCGACGCTAAAACGTCTCGTCTGCTTCGAGCGAGTACTTACCGCCAGCGCATGGCGGAAGGCACCAGCCGCGTTCTGGAGGCTGGGCATTCGAAACAGAGACATTGCGTTTCTTGCACTGCCACGAACTCCATGCGTTAGATTATTCTTATCTACTAATTTTATGATTAAAAAAAAAAATGAACGGGGTCGAGTAAACGCACAAGGAAAAATACCCCAGCCCGCCTTTCTTTTCTTTCGTTTTCAATTTCTATGTACGTTAGCTGCAGACTCACTGATGAGCGCACATGCCTTCAGACTCTTGGGCAAACGCCTTCTGAATAACGAGTCAACAAACCAGGCGGTTGCTGGGACGTTATGGCCCACTTGGGAGCCACGGTCGATGACTCGGGTTGGGGTGCCAGAAACAGTTCTAAGCTTACCAAAGAGCTTGTACATTTATAAGCACTTTATCGCTAGTCCAGACTTACGCATCATCTTGCTGCATCGTCTTTCCCCCTCTACTTCTGCTCCTCCGAGTTCGTTGGAGCATACGCATTCAGAAATACGCTGATACTGCGATCACCTCGGTAAACAACCCTGAGACTACCCTCGAAGCCCTTGGCAACAAAAAAAAAAAACCCACCTAAAGCTTTTACTTTCCTTCTTTTTTTTTTTGTTCGTGGGTAGTATGTATTTTATTAAGTGTATGTGATCACTCTTTTTTTTTTTACCACTTAGTCGAACCCGTCTGGAAGGAGCTGTAGTTTTAGTCTTCATGCCCTTCTTCCTTGGAAAACATTGATCAAAGGTTCTGCTACGTCGGGACACGTAATGCAGAAAAATTGTTCTCTACTGTGGAATCGCATTAGTACAGCCGAAGAAAAATTGGCTTGAGTGCTGCTTTAATTATCAACCGTCGCAATGCCTTCCTTCCTAACGAGGTTTTTTTTCCCTCGCCATCGAATTTATTTTTGGAACAAACTTTCTTCTACCCTTCAACACACGCGCGCAATACAAGTATAGGTTCCTTTTTTTAAATTAATAGGAGTATTGGCTCAAAGAGGCTGGCACTTTCATAGTAAAGGAAACAAATAAAGAATCACTTGAGTCTTCGCCCTTTGGTACGTCGATTCGAAAATGAATTTATATCACAAAACTTTTTTTTTTTTTTAAATAAAAGGACATTCTTTTTTTATAAAACGTCTTAGGCTCTGTGTGACAGTCATTAACCCTAATTAACCATTTGTCTCTCAGCCACGGCGGCATCGCGGCGACAGAATCGTTCTGCTTCAGTGCTAAGCGAATAAAGTTTTGTGAGCCTCAAATTCGATTGCTCTTTTGAAGGCTCGTTGAAACTGTCACGAATTTTACGAGTCATAAATATTTATTTTTGTCGTATTTCGCATATTTCTGCACCGGACTGCGCGTGTTTAATCAAACACTGATATCAGGAAGATTCTAGTGGTATTTCGTATACGAATAGATTTCTTGTCCACTTCTCATTTGTCACTTTTCACTCTCCACTCCTCTACTCTGGCAATGGTTCGGTTAGCGGAGGAGCACCACTGGGGTCTTAATTTGACTCAAAATAACGTCTCTTTTTTTCGCTCTCTTTCTCTTCTTAGTTATGCGCTATCAGTCCTCACCGCTTATTATTATTATATTTCACTTTTAGGAGAAACCTGCTACGCGCTCCCTCAGGAGAAAAAAAAAATTCATTTCATTTTTTTACAATTTATTCTTCCTTCACGCACCTTCTGAACTTTCAAAACTACTCGAAATCAGTCGTGAAATGCGGAGAGAACGAGATCCTGGATGATGCTATTGTAGCAGCACAGTATGTACCGTATTTTTGTTTTCAAATCAGAAACTTATTTTAACACTTATATTAGGCGTTGTTTATAGCCCATCTTTTGCTGATACATTTGGGTTCACAAATAGAGGACAAGTACTTGATTACAGCCTACGGTTTAGATGTGTACAAGTATGTACAAGATGAGTAACACATATACTTACATTTTTTTTTATCAGACACTGGTCATTTAGAGGTCTGTACATGTGTCCACCTTATCGGCAGCCTCCCCCTCAAGCCGAATTCTTCTGCACCGCCTGTGTGGAAGCCCCTCTATGTCGAGCTGGGACCAGTTCTTGGGAATGCCCCACACCCACTCCTGGACAAGTACGTCCAGTTTGTTAACACCCGCCAAATGGCGTACACGCAGATATTTTTTTTTTTTTATTTCTTCCACCGAACATGCGGCAACTACTGGGGGCCCCGTCAGGCCATACCGATGCACGACCAAAAGTCCGTCTTGTCGAACTACGTGTCCGAAAGACGGACGAACCCTAAGAGGCGCCGGTTAATTAATTAGTGGGTAGTGTCATAGCCTCCTCTATACTGACAAAGCCTGGCAGATCGTCCCGTGACGCGGCCGCCGGAAGTGAAAAGGTAGAGCGGCAGACAAGAGTCATGTAACGGGCGCCCCGCTGCGGCGAGACGCCGCAATACATTTTTCCCGAGCGATGGAATGTCCGCTTGTGCTTCTCGCGTTCCTTGGGCTACCGCTTCGTTTCTAATCGGGTTTGAAAACCATGCCTCGGGTCCTCGCCGCTGCAAAAGCTGTGCGCCGAATTCCAGACTCCCCGAGAAATGCTCTGTGCTACCAGATCCTCGCGCTCCAAATCTGCGACCGGGCACGCTATGGCTCCGTCATCGAACTGCCGGGCTTTGTGAGTATACACGAGGTTATGGTAGTGTGCACGAGGCCATGATTGGCTTTCGCGTGATCGCGAGGCCGTCGAAAGTCGTACGGTCAGTCGGACGTTTGAACACGATGTATATGGCCTGATCGGGATTAATGTGACTATAACCAGTTTGGTGGCCTAAAAGTGGCCCGCGAGGACGCCGTTTTGCGGTCATTGAGAAGCTTTGCAGGCGTGGGAGTGAGGCACTTTAAAATGTGGTTCTAGCTCGGCATGCGGAGGCTGCCACACAACTGATGCAAGGGAATTCAGAAGAAGGGGCGCCTGCCGAAAAGGTGGCCATATCTATGTGGCCGGTATCTTCAGAAAAAAAGAATAAATTGTAGATCTATATGATACGCGCATATAATGTCAATGAAACTATCGTTGTGATTTCGTTGTATCCTTTAAAAAAGAAAATACAAATCATGACTTATGGAAACTTTTTTGTGTCAACATAGCGCGGTATGTCTCACTTGTAAGCTTGACATACCACAAAAACTAGACTAATAGCGAATATATTCCCTAACGTGCACACACAGGTATTTTATGTTCAAGATTGCTTCCTCAGCTAAAGAACATTCTCTTCGTGTACAATGGTCACTGTACTCATAAAATTTCGTTTGAATACTTTATTTGTCAGTCGCGTCAATATAGTTTTTTTGTCTAACATGGGTACTTAACACACGCACTCAACACCAAGTCCATTTCTCAGATGTTTTTTTCTCACTGCTGGTGCGTTTTTCCAAAAAATCAAAAACGCCAAAAACAATTGATATGGTTTTGGGCTCATTATTATTTTCGATTCATTGAATAAGGTAGCTCAAAGAGCCCATATATTTACAGCTATTGAGGAATAGCTTCCCCAGTTTCGTGTCCGGTACCCAACAAATGTCGACACAAAACTACTCAAAAATCTGGACAGCTTCCGCCATCTATGAGCGACGGCGGCAACTAGACAACCAGTCTGGTTGCCGCAGTCGCTCAGAGATGGTGGCAACCTTTCCAGCTATCGCATAAGAATTGATAGTTGGGCGAGTTGGTGCGAATTCATCCTAGGAAACAGCGCGCAAAACAGACAAGGACGAACAAGAAACACACGGGACGAACGTACAGCTTTGTGGTATACGTTCTTCACCAGTGTGGAAGGGCTGAAAGATTTTGTTTAGTCATAATTATTGATTTAAAAATATATTAGGGCTTGTAGCAATTGCCTCAGCTAAGCCGAATATTAGTTACGTGTTTAGATCTCAACTGTCTACTGTGATATTTTAAGAACCTGCGGAACATTAGCTTTTGCACGTATGTCCTCAGTCATCGAAGTTGAACGAAAATGTTAATTCTCGCTTGTTTTAATAAAAGATATCGGTAATGGCTGACGATCATCGGAACCCATTATGAAAGTCAACGGTATTTTTATTTCTTGATTTTCTTCTGACAAAATATTGTTACCCTACACCAAAGCGAAGAAAGCATGATACCGATTTTTTTTTAAAATTCGAATGGGTACAATACTCTATAAAGATAATAAACCTTAAGTGCCGTTGATTTTTGGCATGCCGAACGCAAGTATTTGGTATCACTAACACTGTAGCATACTCTTTGAAAAATATTTGTTTATAAATGGCACACTATTTCATGGACAAAATGTTAATATATGTCTGCATGCCTTCAACCTGTGATATATTTATGGTATTGCATTTTCCGAGACAATGTACTCCGCAGTGACACATCGACCTCCCACTCATAGGTTACTGTTTTGAATGGCCTTACTCGGTCTTTGTTCATTGAGAGCTGTAACTTACTTGTTTTCACAGTCGTCGAATACCCGAGTCATACTCATTTCTATATCTCAATGTTCGTCATGAAGCGAGAAAGGGTGAACGACATAGATTCGCCATTCTGTAACAGTGATGGAGCATACCGAAACAGATGTTGCCAAGAAAAGCAAAAAATGACATGCCATTAAAAAGTGGCACCAGAAGGTAAAACATTGTTTTAATCGCTTGCTCATACATGCCGCTACACGTTAAAAAATAACAGCCCAGTTTTGATGGGAAGGGAACGAACGGAAACTGAAAACGCGTGGGAACGCGCGCCAGTATACGCGGGCGAGGCACTGAAAGAGTTAATCCTGCTTTTGTGTGTTTTTCTATGCTCCTTTTTTTTTACTGCCAAGTAGCTTTTCATGAATAATTGAACTTCTAGAGCACTTTCACTGATCTCCCACTTACTGCGTGGGAACGAGTTATGAAACGTAAATGTTATTCGCCCCCTTAACAGGGGTTCAATTTTATAATTTAAAATATTTTTAGTTATAGAAATTGTGCAGAAAATTTGCATTCAAAGGTTATGCAAAATTCATCATTTTATTATACAAATTTAGCACCTACCCGAAGGACACGTGGCTACGAAATCTGGCTGAGTGCTCTTCCAAGGAAAAGGCCTAGCATAAATGCTTAAAAGAAAACCATAAAAGCACGGTTACTATTATCATCATATAAATGACATTTTCACCAATGGAACCTAAACAAATTATTAAAGGTCGGGGTTCTCCAATCTGGATGCAGATTATGAACGACTCTTGATACTTGAAGTGGCGGACGTTCGGTTGCAGCCAATGACGTCTTGTCGCGGTAACTCGCGACGACAGTGATGTGAAATGACTTCACTCGAAACAAACTGAGTAATCGGAAAGTTATTGCTGTCCTAAAGGTTCCAAGATAAGCTCAAACTTCGCATTAAGGCGTTCTTAAAGCCTATGGTTTGGAAATCGGAAACGTCAGAAACTGGAGGGGCACCGAAAACAAAAGCACAACTTTGCGACGTCGGTGACGACACTTTGGAGAAAACGAACCGCGGTTTGTAGAAAATATCTATGAAACATATAAAATAAAACGCACACGTTTTCTTTTACACGTCTACTTCTAATAAGAAAGTCATCCAATCGTATTACGATCGAGGAAAGTACTTTTGGGTTTAAAAAAAAAGATATTTCCTACAGCTACCATTAGAATTTGAGAAAGAAAATTTAGATAAAAGTCACGCTAACAGTAAGCCTCTTTTTGTCTAGAAGTAACGACTGTAAAATCGTTCGACATTCCGCTCTTTCCAGACTCTGGCGATGATCAAAATGGAATAGGAGCGTGCTCGGTGGTCCAGAAATAAAAAAAAAGTAATGTTGGAAACTAGAAAGTATACATCAAAGACCATTTGAACCAACATAAGAACTCTACAACGATTCTTTCTTGGAGAAAAGAGGTGCTTACTTGATCAAACGACTCAAGCGTGATAATATTTGATCGAGGGTGTAAAAAAAAAAAAAAGTTCAGGATATAAGTAGCGTGCAATTTGTGCTACTTTATTTTTTACTTCAGGGACAGTGAATGAACGTGTCTTGGTTCAAACACGTTCTTACAACGCAAAAATATGATTCCGGTTACACAAATCCTGTGGTTAACTTTTTAATTTTTTATTTTACTTGCCGGCTGCAAACCACTATAAGAGATAATTAACATCGTTCTAAACAAATATGGCCAAAAATGGTAATTAAACACTTCACACCCACTATCAGAAATTGGACCTGCAGCGCGACGTTGTTAGCTGAGTGAACTTCAATGGTGGCAATGCTGTTGATTGTACCTGTTCTTTCAGTGTATCACTTGAGGCGCGGTTGGTTGTTAGCATGTACTA
Organism: Ixodes scapularis; assembly: GCF_016920785.2. Classification (NCBI taxonomy): domain Eukaryota; kingdom Metazoa; phylum Arthropoda; class Arachnida; order Ixodida; family Ixodidae; genus Ixodes; species Ixodes scapularis. The sequence continues at coordinate 184,993,932 of NW_024609846.1, read as the reverse complement.
TATTGAGTTTATCTAGCGGTGGCCATAGTATACTGAAGATTGAGAGAGGTTATCTATCGATGTGGCTATGTTTGGGTGTGATATAGTTTATAAATATAAACAATAGTACACCTTACCATAGCCGTCGCTGGATAATCTCTCTCAACGTACATGCAATACAAATGTAAATGTATATCCAATTATATGGAATACACACTCCCGTTGATTTATATATATAATGGGAGAGTATATCTCATTATATATAGAGTTTATATATAGGGTCTCTAAAATGCGGAGGCTAGATCTAAAATGGGCTCTAAAAATCGGCACACGCAGATAGATATCTAAACTTTTCGTCAAGGATGTATTTCTCAGGTTGGGTTTACCTCGCAAAATACAAGGCGGAGCTCCCGTTTTGTAAAAATAGGGCCAACAAACTTGCCAGGGTCATCGGTGGACGGCGACGCAGACGACCGAATCCAGTGACGTTTGGCACACGTACTGATAAATAGAAGCTACCTCCTCGTTCAAGCTTGCTTTTAAGAAAACATCCAGGCCGTCTGCGATGACCTTGGTCTGTTAAGATGATCTTTTTGACCTTGATCTTTTTGAAGTGTACTTTTTGTTCAAAAATAATTTCGGAAAATGATATAAAACTTGAAGTAACAAAAAGGCGGCTATCTTGCTGTCGACAAATCTCGTCTGTGTGTCGTCTGCTTTCTTTCGCCGATCGGCTACACTTTCCGACGCTGCTCCCGACGCCATCTATCAATACGCGCGCTAAACGCGCCACGGTTCTCGACTCGGTCGTTTGCGCCGCCGTCCGCCGTTGACCCTGGCAAGTTTTTTCAGCCCCATTTTTACAGAAACAGATCTGCAACTTATACTTTTACGAGGTAAAACCCACCCGTGAAATCCACGTTTGACAAAAAGTTTAGAGTGCTACGTGCAAGCGCCGATTTTCACGGTCCATTTTACATCGAGCCTCGGCATCTTAGATACCCTGTTTATTATTTTTTTGTTACTTTTCTGCCCGCTAAGGGGACAAATGTAGGGGCTTGGGCCCTGCCAAGCGGCATTATTGCAGCTTTCTCTCCTGTCCCCTTACCCACAGTTTGTAGACTGTGCGAAATAAATTGAATTGAAGAATGAAATACAAAATACGAAGTATAGTAAAAGAGGTGAGTTCAAACAGCGATGACTATAAGTGGCATGGTAGAATGAGAAATTTTATTTCGCAAAGGCTCCGGGTGACACTGCAGTTGTGCAAAGCAAAAGAGCCTACCTCGTGTCACTACTACCTCATATCACCCCTGAAAGTGAGGTCATTTTGATATTGAAACGACTTCATGAGCAAAGAGAAGTGAAATCTTATTCAAAACAAAGTGATGTAGTAATCAAGAAGAAATCACTTTATAGTGAAAGATAAGGAACTGCATAATAAAGAAGTGACGGCGCTGAAGGAAGTGAAGACATGTTAAAACAAAAAAGCGTTGTAATGGCGAGAGTTTTGACCAAACGGAAGTGTCTTTGGGAATGGGCTGTCCGCGAGCTCTCTATACGGACGCACCCTTTGAGCATAGCTCACGCATTTCTGTTTGAGTGTGATCGGCTGCGTCTTATGCAACTGCGTCGCAACCTTTTCATCACACTCAAGACAACAGGATACACTGGAGGAATCTAACGAGTGTCCCTGGATTATTATTATCCACGTATATATTACGTGATATTCACCGTGTGCTCAAAAGAATTCTGATAACACTAGGACAGAGGGCTCCTCACAGACAGAGCGTATACGCTTCATCTCGCACCGGGAATGAAAAACAAAAGTCGTATTCCAGCGATTGCGAACGAGGCGCCGCCGTTTCATCCGAAAAACAATCTGATGAAATGCTCATGCTCTAAAAATTTTAATGTTAGCGAGCGGTTAATTTTCACGAATTTCAAGAATTGAAAAATTCGCGAAATTAAAGGGGCACGCGAAAATTTCGCTGCTAAGGAGTTTCAATGCAGGGGTCTGCAATTCGCGAGATTTATTGGCCGCGATTATGTCCTCTGTGACCAATTCGCGAATAATAGGGGCCGCGAAGATAAAGGATTTTATAGTATGTTCAAAAGGGCTTCTAAAAGTCCGTTATGATTAAAATAAAAAAGTAGGCAAAGTAAAAACAAAATTAAAATAAAAACATTTCGAATCGTCTAACACTCTCGCGGGCGTTAAAAGGGTGTCACCTGGACTTTGACCACCAATACCCCCAAAAGGTCAAGTCTTTACCTCCAAAAGTCATCACTAGGGGAGCCATACTCTCACACCGAAGCATTCACTCCCTGCGGAGCACAAGTTCTGCTTCTTGGGAAGGTGTTGCGGTGACGTCAGAACGCCGAGCTCTGATTGGCTCTCATTGGAAGGATAGCGGGTAGACCTCAATGCTTGCTGCCTCGGGGGTCTACCCACTATCCTTTCAATCAGAGCCAATCAGAGCGCGGCGTTCTGACGTCACCGCAACACCTTCCCAAGAAGCAGAAGAACTTGTGATCCGCATCGTCACGAACGGTTCGGAAAGACAAGGCGTGGTCTATTCTGACCACTCCCCGTCCTCCGTGATTCGTTCGTCGACGTTCCTCTGAGGCCGAGGCAGAAATCTTATAGAGCTGCGGAGCGAGAAGATGTTCGGCTTTCGCCAAAGTGAGGGAGAGGAGGGGACGAGAGCACGCGGGAACGTGGGAAACTGTTGTGACATGCTTTTGACTCAGAACTTGGCTGCATGCCATGATCATTGTGGGAGATACTTTCTTGCAATCACGTCAGTTACCTGTTTGTACGCGAAGAGACCTGAAGTCATGCAGTCGCTTGATCAGTTGCCCTCTTTATTGTATTTTATTTTAATGTGTATCATACGCGTTGATTATATACAAGATTGTCTTGAACCACCTCAAAATTGCTAAATACCAAATAGAATTACTTAATTTTCATATTTGTATTCCTACTAGTTTTTCATACAATGAGTCCTATGTCGGTGCGTATTTTTTCGTGTTTTCGTTTTCAGAAGAAGGCTAGATTGTGATTAAGATAAGTTAGGTTATTTGTAGTTTAAATTAGCCTAGCAAATGTTCTTGTTGTAAAACCTTATAAAGCGACGCATAAATATTTATTATACAATGTTGGTCAGCTAATTTTCACAAAAAGACGGTTTCTTTTAGGAAAAGTATGTATGTAAAATAAAATTATACTAGGCATAAAAAAAGAAGCGCATCACACAGGCGTAGAAAGGGAGAGAACCTATCGAAGGGGGATATACAAGATGTCAAGTGCCCTAGCTATACTGCTGCTGTAGGCAGTCAAAGTATCAAAGTGATCGTTATCGTCTCGGTAGTTTTCTCGTCTTCCCAGTAATGATGGATGTATTTCCTCCATCTATACACTCCGTGCGACGCGACCGGCATGCCGCCGCGCGGCCGTTACCGAAGGTAGGCAGTGAGAGCCCCAGCGAAACGAAACCACGCCGCGTACATCGGTAAGCATTGAAGTCGGAGCGGTGCGGTTGCGCTGGGTTGACAGCATGAACTGCTGCGTCGTTAAGTGCTCCAATAGTTATGCGTCGTATCTCGTGGGGACGAAGTTTCACAGTTTTTCACCTCGCCGATGTTTTGTGGGACAGCGACAACGATGGACCCGTGCCGTACGACGCGAGAACTTTGGTCTCCCGATCATGTTTGCCACTGTGTCGGCACGGCTGACATGTTCTACACTGCCGCTTTGCGCTCTGCGTTTGTTTTCGTACCAGTAACGCCTACATATCTCAGGCCGAACTGAAATGCGATCCCACACTCGCGGGCATGCAGTGCTAATTTTGTTGAAGGAATGCCCTCCAAGGAAGTTTTGTCCTCATCGTACGTGTCGATGATATTTCCGGGCCAGTATGGCACGCAGTCTGTACTTCATGAAGAAAGATTCGGACGATACAAAAAGTGACAAATATGAATCTAAGGAAAACTACAATGAAACTTGGAATCAATGTACAATCGATGTTTGAATATGGAGGTTTATGTGGTGTGCTTTCTTTTTTGATTGGTCTCCTTTTGGATGTGGAAACGCTGACACCCCGAGTCTTGTAGACAACAATTTTTTTTTCTCGGCTTTAGAGCTACCTATCGCAAAGTTGTTCGAACTGGAAATACCGTCCACTGGTCCCTTCCTACCTGTAGAGTGTGCACCTCCCGGCCATGATGAGCGGTATTCTCTTGACAGCCTTTGACGGTCAAAACCGGTTCTCATTTAGTTACGCCGCTCAAAAATATTTCCACCTGGTTAAACTATGCCACCTCTTTTAGGTATAATAAGTGTTTTGTCAAGTTACTGTCGCCCAAGTACCTGTGTGCCGAAAATCAGCACCTTGCACAACCAGATTACTACACAACAGCTGACCGCAAAAGCCTTTGACGGCCAAACCGTGTGTTGGCCGGCAACTTGGTTTTCTCGGCTTTGAAGCCACCTTTCGTAAAGTTGCTTCAATTGGAAGTACAGTGCACTAGTCCCTTCCTACCTGTAAAGTCTCCATCTCCCACGACCAGTGGTATTCTTTTCACAGCCCTTACACGGTTAAAACCGTTTCCCATTCAGTTACGCCGCCCATACCAAATTTCCACCTGGTTTCCCTATGCCACCTATTACGGTCATTTCCAAGAACGGTCATGTCCAAGAACCTGTGTGCTCAAATCTGCACTTCGCACAGCCCAGTTATAACACAACATTTTGGATACAATATTGGATATTCCTGACAGCTTTATTCCTTTATTCGTTCGAACCATAACTTTCACACCTGCTGTCTTAATAAAACTTGGCCCACTTAGTGCACAAACTTAGTGAACATCTCACTCGCCTCCAAATATCATCGTCAAGACAGTCCTACGTTTACAGCGACGAGCGAAACAAATTTCCCACCCAGAGCAATTATGGTGATGGCCGTCTTGCTTTTCGGAAAATTGCTCAAACCCCTTTTTTGACCACAACAAAAATATTACCCCTAATAACAACTCAAACTCAATATATAAGAAGCGGAGAACAGCTAAATGCCCTTCTTAAATCTCTCCCAGCACTCATGCAACGTCACCATCAACTTATCGGCTCAAAAACCAAAAGTTCTGTCCGTGCGCGCTTCCGCCGCCACAGCTTCGCACGCGAAAAGGTGCCGCAGGCTGCTGAGCGCGCCTCACTGTCGAATGCCAGCTCCTCCGCTAGCGGCGCTACGCGCGTTTTTCAAAGCGCCCCCTATAGTTCCCGCACGGAGCGTATAGTCGGTGAGATGCCCCGGCTCCAGCGCAATCTTTCTGCTTTTGATGGCCCTTCGTCGCACGTGCAGACCGAGGCCGAGGTTGAAGGCATCCAGCGCGTGCTGGAGGCGCAGCATATACTGGGCTCTTAACCTGTCGCCGAATATAGTGTACAGTACAATATCGTACGGCAAGCAAAAGTATGTGTTTGGTGTGCTATCTCTACCCCATCTCGGCTCTTATAAACGGAGACTTTGTAAATACCTGACTGATTGTTGCGCTCGACGCTTGCGATGAATGTCGTCAATCGCACGGCCCCCGGTACTTTCATCCTGTCCTAAAATGCACAAGCTTAACCTCTTGCAGCGCACGCGTCTGACAAAGTCGCACCGTGATTATGCTGGTGCAACACACCTCGTCATTTCCATAGTATTTTAGATCCCCCTACAAGCTGGCAGAGTATAGCCAGCCGGCAACGGCCAGGCGGCGCCAGCAGGGTAAGAGCGCACGGTGATACCCTGTCTCGTTGTAGCTTGGCCAAGGGTGAACGATAAGACCCACATTGCTTGCCGAAGGCTTTGAAATGCGCGAGATATACGAGCGGAACGCACACATATTGGTGCATGGCGCAGCGAAAAGCCTGATATTTCTTCGGAATTGAGGCTCGCTCCGAGGATAGGCAGTCACGTTCCGATTGGCCCGCCAGGGCCGTAGCTTCCCCTCTACTGGCACGTTATGCGATCACGGCTTCCTGGGATACCCATTATTTCTCGCTTCAGACACTAGGCTAAGCGGCGCCTCCAGAGTAAAAGCTCAAGTTTGAACAATGCAGCCGCCACTCCCAGGGGTACCCAATATTTCCTGCTTCAGTCGCTAGATGGCGCCAAACCAAACAGCACTGCAGGTTGCCTATACGCGGTCTGTCAGGACAGAAGCCGGCGAAGCCTGGGGAGTCGCAACACCCCGTCCGTCCGTGCTGTGGGTTGTCGAGGCAATCACTTTCCCTCGACTGCGTCGGCCACTCCACATCTCAATCGTGAGCTGCCTTGAAAGACCATTTGCTAGATTACCCAAGCATCAAGGAGAATGCAGGGATTGGAATTCTACGCGCCACACGAGCACGCTTTCCCCGTATGAAAGATTGGAAGTAAATAACCAAAATAAAGCGTTGACGAACGCGCGTGCAAGATGCCATTTGTTTTAGGTATTTGCTTTAGAAAAGTTACTACTGCTGAGATTAGCATGTGCGGCGCCTGGAACACCAATCCCTACATTCTCCTTGATGCTCGGGTAATAGAAGCGATACGTCTATTCCCTGCTTCTTCCAAGCTCGTGATCATCTGTGACAGCAGACTGTGCGTAACAAATATGGCGTCAATGAAACAAAGAAAATATAAATGACACGAAGGATGCATCCGTGAGCCAGAAGCCTCCTGGTAAGCCTCGGACAAATTCAACCAGACTGCGTGGCCCCTTTTCTTTTTGCTTTCGGTGGCTTCTCTGGTTGCAAGTCACCCCTGATCGGTTAAAACATCACGCATGCGTTCTCGTAGCAACACAGCCATCTTAAAACCTCGCATTCGTTTCTGGTAACCTGTTAAGTTTGTAGAAATCCTGCTTATTAGTTAAGGTGATTTTTGTTAGGAAAGTTTATCTTTCCAGAGTTGCGTCGGCATTGTTTTTTTTTTTTAGCTTTCTATGTTTCTGTTGGCGGGGCCAGAGCGGCCGCAGTGCGGGAGCGGTTCCCCCCGCGGTCGTTAAGACGCGTCTCGGGTTTCGGGAGTCCGCTCGGACCGGGACCGGGAGAGCCCCCGCCTGGAGAAGCGTGTAGCTTTTAGCCGAATCTGCCTGTATTTAGAGGGTTTTGTCGCTTATTGTAAAATTGTCGCTTTTTGCCCGATGCAATAACTTAGCGGTTGGCGCCATTCAGACTGGGAAAATTGCAGAGAGCAACTCTACAAGGAATTTAGGTTTGGCGGTTGGACTGCCAGGCTGACAGCTCGCCGACCATTGGAGAACAGTGTACCACGTGGGAGTGGTGAAATTTGAAGGGATTGGTCGGTTTCTGAGGGAAACGGAGGCCCCTACGAGTCTAAAAAAGGGTCCCCGAGAGGATTCTGGAGGATTGACTTCGATTCGATTTTGGGAGACGGGAAACAAAAGTACGGGGTTTCATTTTGGGATTTTAACTCACTGTTGAGTTGTTTTGTTTCATAATAAACGTGGCCACACTGGCCACCTTAAAGTCAACCAACGGCGCAATGTGTTCAGCGGGATCGAACAACTTTTAGTTTAGTATTATTTTTATTATCAACTTCCCGGGGGGCTGTCATAGGGCGAGCACCATCATCGGTCGTCACCACCCGGACCAGGACGCGCCCACCCCCACACCACAACGACGAGGCCCCGGCGAGGAAGTTGACTTAACCGGTAGACACACTTTTATAGTCAACGGGACCAATCAAGCAGTACCGAAACCGTCATGTCACGGCGTTTTCCTTCTTTCTGAGCATGGGTTAGCGTCAAATGACCCAATCAAGTGCAGTGAATTCACCATGACGTTGCACTATTAGTTTCTGTGCCGTATTTGTTCATTGTTTAGCCCTTTACTGTGCTCAGAGTCATGGTGAAACGAAGTATATACGCCTGCCAGCTCGGCCTCTGCGCGCCATAGTCTTGCTGTTCGCGCGTTGGCGCGTGTACAGTTACTGAGTGTTTAAGAAACGCACAGCGTGGCTTCCTACGTATGCTCACTCTTCTTGCCTCGTTATTCGTTCTTTGGCGTCTGATGCCGCAATCTGACTGGCGGCGGACCGATACTAAGATGCTTGGGATCTCGCGTTTTTCCGAGTGCCGTTACGAACTGTGACGCAGCACTCGCGTCAAATCACTCGGTGACATGGCCTACCCAAAGGTGCCATTCTCCGCAAAGAGCCGACCGAGGCGCCTCCTGTTCATTGCCGTGAGACAGTGAACAGGAGGTCAGGAGGTTGACGGGTGCGCGAGGAGTGAAGTGCTCGACGGTGGTTAACGGGGAGGTCATGTCAACAGGGGTGGAGTGAGTCGGAGAGGCAGGCGAGGAGGAAAAGTGGCAGAGGTGCAGTACGTTAGAAGGGTCTGGAAGGTGACCAAGTTCATCATCTCAAGTGTACACATAACACGCCGTACATTATCTGATGAAGAGCGCCGTGAACGTAGGCGTCTTGAGGAACTTGCTAGACGTGGTTCTAATCTACTATATAAACGTTTGTGATGCTAGAACGCTTCACGTATGCAACACTCTTGCCTAGCCATATTTTAAGGTGCATTGGCCTTATGAAAGGCCTTCGTTCATTTTCTTTTTTCTTCTCGGTTCCACTCTAGGTGTAGGCGTCCCAGCTGTTTGTAATATTTCCCTTGACAGATGGGTATTTTCGCTGCGGAAGTCGGGTGGAGGTTGAACGGGTGATATACACACACAAATATGTTCAAAATAAACCGATCTACCAGCCAGTTTGACTATGCGACTGGTGGCGCAATGCATCTAGGTAACTTTACTCTTTCTGCACGTACGACGACATCGCTCGAGCTCTGCACCTGTAGAGCACGAGATGTCTGCCTACTCTGGACTAACGTTACGGTGGCGTCACTCATCCGCAACACGCACGATGAGATTGGTCTATAAAAGTGGTGGCTGTGAGCGTATCAAGCGGGTACAAAGCGCGTAGAGCTGCATTACCACGGGAAGGAATTGCAGGTCATATCGTCTCACTGGAATGTCTCTTCATAGCAGAGGGAAAACAAAATACGATATATTAAAGCGATCCCGCTAAGGTGAAACTGAAGCGGTTCTGTATTTGAGAAAAAACACTTAAATTGCCTTCATTTGGCCTCCAAAATCGGGAATATCAAGATTATTTTTAAATTTGGTGCATGGAGGCTGCAAAAATGTATTTTCGAAGTACCACTTAAGCCCCTCCTTCCCGGGGCGTGACTTCACATTATGAACTTTTCAAATCTCCGCTCTCGCGCATGATCAGCGTCTATCAAAGCTATGCACGCGCACTCTAACTATTTTCAAAAAAGGTAAAAGAGAGACGTCACGACTCGTGTCAGTGCGGGGGAGACACGCGCTTGGCGGCCGAAAGATCCTAGAATGATTTCACGACTGGTCGGATGTTTTTCGTGTTTTCTCGCATTTAGTTACCTCTTCCGAAAAAAAAAAAAAAACGAACGCGATATTTAGATTCACAGGATAAAATACGCCAAAATTAGCCTCTAGATTGATTTTAATAATTTTTTTTCGGTAATTGCTTTAGCTTTCTTTTAAGGAGATCGTGGCGTACCGGCCTCGTTGACGTGCCAGAAGATCCGGCGTGACGCCCGTACCCGAAAAGCTGCCGCAACGCGAAAATCCTGATTGGTCGATAGAGTCATGACGTCACAACCACATGACATAGGCTCGTCTGTCTGGAGGAGCGTACACTTTCCATTCGTCGCGGAGGAGCGGAAAGCTTCCGTCTGTTGCCGAGTCCAACCACTGGCGCTGCGATCCTGCCGTCATCGTTCGACTGTGGAGAATGCGTACGCTGCCGCGGGGCCACCGTAGGCACCTTGGAGAGATAGAGAGAGAGAGAATTAACATCTTTATTGAGCAAAAGAAGCTTCGGGAGGCGTCCTTAGTCCAGGAGGCCTTGAGCTCGGGCCGCGTCTTGGGCCCTCGTGACCAGTCCTAGCTGATCGTCGAGGTCGGAGCTGGCCAAGGCTCTCTCCCAAAGCTCGGTGGTGGGGTAGAGGATGGGGGGATCTAGTGGTGTTTGGGAGCAGCCTCCTACCATATGTCGGAGGGACCCGGGTTCTCCGCAGAAGCGGCATTGCGGAGAAGAGAGAGAGAACGCTTGCGCGATGGGTGCAGTGAAGTCTACCGGTACGGGGCGCTCTTCTGAGTCGCCGTCTTCTACAAGTGGCGATGCCGAATATACGTCGTCTTCCCCTCGGCGGCGGGTCGGCCACGTAAGACTGAAGCCGAAAAGACGGAGACGAAGGATAGGTATGTAGAGGCAATGCGCCACAAGCGGGCCGAGGATTGGATAACGCTATCCCGTTCCACTCGTAAAGGCGAAGCTTACACGTCCTCCGACTTTTTTTAGGTTATACAATGATATTAATTCATTTAAATCAAAATTAATTTGATTACATCACTGTAAGTAGAAAAAAGTGAGTATCACTGAATGCATTTTTAAACATGGCAGATTAATTTATCAATCCGTTCGACCCCTGAAAGCTATATGAAGAAAGGATTGCTGTGGAATTCAAGTTTTTAAGTTGCACTACATGAAATTGCAATCGCTTTATTGATAAAAACCCGCCATGTTACAACAAAATAAGCTTCTTTTTCAGTTAGTGAAAAAGTTCTATTTGATTTTCCTTCGTCTTCAGATTTACTTACTATAGGTGTCTACCAAAAGCCGCGTGCCGCGCGCCATTTCCTTTTCCATTTCCATATAAATCGCCATATTTGCCACAATCTGGCAAATATAGCGGTATAATACAGGTCGTGCCATGCCATGTGCCAGCTCAACACACAACACAAAACTCAACACACAAAGCAACACACAACAAGCAAGCATTGGACCCAAAATTGTTTGCCCCGCTTTTTAACCTCCACGTTTCGAACCTGCGGCGATTTGTTGGCGTAGGCGGGCTTTCAGAGGCGTGACGTTTTCTGAGTAAGCGACGAAAAGACTGCCTGTTATCCTTTCACAGAGCCGATGAACGTTGATAAACGTTGAATGTCTAGTTCACGCAGTTTGGTAGGTTGCGTGCAGAGAAACCTGGGAACAAGCTGACACTATACAGAGTTACGACAAAGTGAACGGGACAACAGTTCTATCTCGCAAACCACCGACAACATGTAATCACGGTAGCCACAAAAGACGAGCGGAGATCGCGAAAGCACCTGCACCGGCCAGTTCAGTGTTTTTCCGCTAGGTGCCGCACGTTTTGCGGGAGTGGCGAATAAGGCCAAAACGACCGGCGCCCATGAAGTGGCGCAGCTTGAGAGCTGTTCAAACTTGCACACGCGCGCACTTCACTTCTTCAGAAATGCCCCTCGTCTCAGCACGCTCGGTCACGTTGCGCGCGAACAATAAATGTGTGAAAGAAAGGTATAATTACGAAAACGTCGGAAGGCAACCATTTTTCGCGTTTTCATAGCCGCTAAATGTGGTGCACTAAAATGCTGTTTTCTTCAGGTTTTTTTTTTTTTTTTTTTACGGTTTTCTATCGAGGTGAGCAGTTGCTGAAAATTGCGTATACACCGTTCCTATCCCAAGCAGCACAAGAAAGTGAATTTCGATCGGCCGACGGTTGGCCAGTGTCTGGACAGCTTGGCCACTTTAAGTGCTTGGCCACCGGAGACACAAACAAGGCCGGCAAGAGTCCGGCCACAAACTAGTTGTTTTTAGCTTGTCCGCCGGAGACATAAACACTGCCGGCAAGCGCCTGGCCAGAAGTGCTGATTTTCAGCTTGGCCGCCGGAGACATAAACACGGCCGGCAAGTGTTTGGCCAGCAGTGCTGATTTTCATCGCGGCCGCCGGGGACATAAACACGGCCGGCAAGTGTTTGGCCAGAAGTGCTGATTTTCAGTTTGGCCGCCGGAGACATAAACACGGTCGGCAAGTGTTTGGTCAGTAGTGCTGATTTTCAGCTTGGCCGCCGGAGACATAAACATGGCCGGCGAGTGTTTGGCCAGCAGTGCTGGTTTTCATCGCGGCCGCCGGGGACATAAACACGGCCGGCAAGTGTTTGGCCAGCAGTGCTGATTTTCAGCTTGGCCGCTGGAAACATAAACACGGCCGGCGAGTGTTTAGCCAGAAATGCTGATTTTCAGCTTGTCTGCCGCGGACATAAACATGGCCGGCAAGTGTTCGGCCAAAAGTGCTGACTTTCAGTTTCGCCGCAGGGACACCCATAATCTAAACTTTCATCGCGTTGACGAAACTTTGGCATAACGACGGGCAGCGAGAGAAGCATCATGAGCGAGTGGTTGGCAGGATATTAGTGCGTGCATCGCGCGAACACTTTTAGCGCAAGCAAACGATCACCGTTTTATTCAGTTTTTTTTTTTTTTTTGTTAGACTTGAAAGGCTATTGTCTTAACTAGCACTGTCGTGTGATAATTTTATTTGGAACATTACCAGAAGTGGGAAAATACTGTGCGCGTCGTTGTTCTATGAAAATAAAATACGAAAACAGCGCCCACGTCATTTTCGCGCTAACAATACCGCTCTGTCGCTGCGCGGCACTCTTAGCGCGAATACCACATCCGCGATTTTTCGGTTAGTGCTCCACATATTTACTTCCCAACTGCATTCGAAGAAAAAAAAGTTGTAGTCGGGTGCATCGGGCGCACATACTCCCCTTTCCTGGAAGACGCGCCCTCCGTTACCCAGCCAGTGTATACTTGTACACCGATCATAAGCCCCTTCTCTACCTTAAAAACCTATAGGTGCATCAATTCACTCAGCTTAGTAAACCGCCACGCTAGACAAGCTTCCCGATCAGCTTGTGCTTAAATCAGATAAGATTGGATATTTCAGGCTTTGTGTTTTGGAAGAGCCTAAACAAGACGTCTCTCATATATTGATTAAACTTAAGCTAGTCTCAGTAATGTTTTATATAGGTGCTAGGATACTGATTTCCTGAGCCAACCAAAGCTAACAGCTTCGGTTAAAACCGCAACGGAAACGTTCAAAATCGAACCTCACGTAAAAGAAAAAGAAAATGAACATCTCGACCTAGATGTGCAGAACGCTGGTTTTGTTGTTAACAACGTGGTTGTTGGCGGGTGGTGGGCAACGCCGTGACGCTATTGACGCTATCGTGGTGATTGACGCCAGTGATGCTCGGCCGTACTACACAGTAAAAGTGTTTACACCTTTAAGGGTGTAAAAGGGGTGTTGTAGCAACTTACACTCTCAGCTACACCTTTTTAACACCCTAAAAACTAAAAATAAAACCTCAAAATTTTAACGAAAAGGGTGCTGTTTCGTGTTACACCCTACATTTAGTGAAGAATGTGAGAAGGGTGCAGGAAGAGGGTGCTAAATAAATAATGTGAAATGGTTTTGGAAAGCTTATATATGGCTCTGTCCATAATGTACAGGTAAGATTTCTGCTTGAAAAGCAACAGTTGTTAGCAGTCTAGTTTTTTATAATGTCAGTTGTAATTCATGCAAATAGCTGATAATAAAGTGCCTCTTTTGCATACAATTTTGATCTTTGCAATCAAAATTTTATATATGAGTTCATATTTAATTTTCTTACAAATCACTCCATGCTCAGAAATTGCAAAGTAGGGTGAAATGCTCTATACTAGCATTTTTTACAAATATTTATTGATGGAACTGTACAGTAAAAAAATCAGTTAGTCTCGAGTTTTTATCTGGCAACATGAAATCAAAATATAGTGAAAATGTTTGACAAATATTCATGACATGCTGCTAGAGCCTGTCACATGGCCATGTCAACCTGAGTAAAATATTCATTTGAGAATATGGTGACATGCACAAAAACTCACACACATAAAGAGGCAAATCCCATAGTAAACCAGTCCGAGACATCCCATACAAAAATGGCCTATGGTCGTCTATGGAAAATTCAATGGCAGGCTATCACCCCCTGTAGCTTTGCATGGTCGGCCTTAGAAATTTATAGATACAGCTACAGCCAGCTATAGAAACGTTTAGGGCCCTGTGTCTAAAGACTCAGGGCTATGTTTCAATAACAACAACAACAACAACAACATTAATAATAATAATAATAATAATAATAATAATAATAATATTTATTCACGAGAGAAGAATTACCAAGTTCAGCTTCGGACCTGGTCAAAGCCGGCAAGGGCTTGTGGGACCAGATCCAGCAAGAGAAGAATCAAACGGCGAGCTCGCATATTGTCACACATTATGTAAAAATAAAAGAAGAGAAGAAAATTACACAAAAAATTGTCATTGCTGCCGCAGGACGAACGCAGTTAGCCGCTGGGCCAGAAGATCAGTCGGAGCACTAAATAAAAAAACGGCACTCATCGGCGGGCACACACACACACACACACACGTACACTTGTACGTCCGTATTGAAGAAAGGTGAAGCAGAACGTCGGGACGAACAGACCAAGACTGTAGTTACAAATAGTGTAGGGCACTAAAAAAAGAAAAGCACCAACGAGAAAAAAAAATCAAATAAAATAATCACTGGGCAAACTCGCAGAGGTCTTAGGGCCTCACGATGATGCAGATAAAACAACAATCTACTTCAGGACAAAATTGGGAAATGAAAAGGAAAATAATATCACAAACAGAATAATCAACGTTTCACCGATATCATATGAAGCTCACAGTCACTGTCGCGATACGTCAGAAAATGTTGTTTTTAGAGTTTTCTTTAATTTCTTGTAATAATAATAATAATAATCAATAAGTTAGATTTTTACAGTGTCCAGGGACATCCAATTGTTCTTCTTGCGGGCGCAGTGCAATAGAACGCACAAACAGACGCGCGCTCGCAGTCGCACACATACACGCGCGCACGCACGTACACACGCATGCACACGCGCAAACCCACGCCCGCGCGCAGACGCACACGCACGCACAACCAGAGACGCACACACGCATGCACGCGGACGCATCCACTCGCGCGCGCACAAACACGCACGCGCCCATACACGCACGCATACGCAAACAATTACGACGAAGGAAACGTTGCTCAAGTTAGTTTCGGTTTCGGTTTACACAAAAAAGAAACAACCTAAAGTTTAAATAAAACCTAAGATTTACTCACTTTTGTAATGTTTTACATTATTATTCTAAGGACATTCTTATTGTTACTAATATAATAATAATTTGCTTAGTATCGTTCTAAAAAAATAACATTAAATAAAAAGGAAAAGAGACTCTTGAAGACTGCGCAAGGCAATCGCTATTGCAATCAGCTTCCGTTGTGCTCGGTTGAATGGTCGTTGAAGTTTCAGAAGTTTCGGAAATCCTTTTTTTTTACGTTTTAGCCGTTTTAGTGGATATTTTAGATATCTCCCTTACGAATACCGTGTTCAAGAATAGCAATCGATGACAGAGCTGGGAGACGCTGCTTCTTGCCAACGCCCGTAAGTTCAGAACCGCCCATGCACGACTCGTGCAAACGCCGGTAAGCAACTTTTTTTGTTTCTGCGAAGTGGGCTCCTGTTTCAAACTTTGTCGTGTACCGTGTGCTTGCTAAGCTATGCTTGATTCTAACTATGCTTCTGCCCTGTGTTATTTCGTTATTTGAAAAGAGCGTAACTTCTTCAAAACCTGTGGCTCGCTCCGCAGTGTGGGAAAGATTTCCGTGCGGCGGAACCGTGGGCATGTTTTGGGCGCCGTCGTGCGGCGCTCGTCCGACGACGCTTGCGCGGAGCGTTCAAGTGCCGTCTGACGGCAGTTCAAGCATTCAGTCGCCGTCCCAAAGTGTTAATCACAGGTCATGCTAGTTCTGACGTCTTGTCCTGACAGCCGCTCGCCACCGATTTGTTTCATAAGGCGGGAGCGAGAAAAACGTTACAAGAGCGAGCATGCAGCATGATTTTTTTGCATATGCTAATGCCTGTGCGTTGAGACGCGCGGTCTCTTCGTCATATTTCCAAGGGTAAAAGCGCTGAAAACAACAGACAAACAACGCCCTGTGTTGTTTGTTTCTTTTACTTTTCCGTTGTTCTTAGAGCTTTTACCTTCGGAAATTAGGTCTCTTCGCGTTTACCGAACCGGCACACTTTTTACGTTTACGATTGTGTGATGCAAAAAATAAAAGGAGTTTAGATGTCACGTTTTTTAGTAGTGGCGAAAGCCCTTACAAAAATCAGAGCAGCTGGAAAAAGCAAAAACATGAAAAAAGGCGGAAAAAATTAACTAAAGTCAAACCTGAATATTTGATGGAGTTCAAACACTACCACCGTACCAACTCGCCCGGTTATTCTCTCTGTCAAAGAATAATAGCCAATAGTAATAAACAAATAAATGCCAACTATTAATTGGTTACAAAGTCGTAATTGGTGCAGTGCAGCCCTACGCTACTCTACTCTTTTGATGATATCAGGTAATGTGTAAACGTATAGGGCAGTTCATAGCAATCATTTATGCCCGACCCATTATATTGAGTTTTTCTTTTTGTATAAAAGTTATCTGAAAAAAAGTGCTCTTCCTAAATTAAGCCGAACCCCTGTATGTACAATAGCGTGTAACGTTTATGTATGTTCTCAGCAAAAGAAAAGGATGTATTAAAAAAAGGCCAATCATTTTGTTTTCTCTCTGTTAGAGCTTCTTTCACGTACACGCAAAATGTGGGTGTCTATGTCTAAAAGAGTGGAATTGACATTTCCTGCAGGGCTGGAAGGCCTGGCTTAGTTTGGCTAGCAGCTTGAAACCTATGGAAACCTGGGGAACTGAACCACAAGAGTGAGAGTCACACCCGCCTTGCACTTCCTGAACGATGGCACCATGAGGAAGGGGGAGCTGCCCTAAAGTGAATGCAATAGCAGGTGGGTCGTTCCAGTGAACCACTATACAGATGATACCAAGCAGAAAATTATTAATAAATGTGTTATTAAAAAGATGGAATGTGAATGGCACGGACAAGAAGGAGGAGATCAACACAGCGCTGTGTTGTGTTCATATCCTCCGTTCGCATATTCTTCATGATTTCTTTTCATTAATTGGCTACTAACTAGTCCAATCATCAGCACTAGTCAATAAAAGTACGCTGCAATTTAGTAGTGTGCATTAACACCGTGCATGCAGTTGAATCCTACCGTCATTTCTTAATAAACAAACGAAGGTGCAAGCTAGCTAAACAGGCTAAACACATAATTTAATAAAGACGGATTCTCTGAAGGACGACACAAACGCAGAGAAGTATCAAACACAGCTGAGTATTAATGGGCAAAAAATGAATAGGCGACTCAAGAAAGAAAACGTAGGGGAAGACATGAAGTCAGTCTTTACGATTTCTCTTCTGCTTGCAACCACTTTACAAAACTGAATTCCTTCCTGGGCCTTACAGCGTTTTACTGTTCACAACCCCTGACATACCCAAGGACAGTAAACATAAAAAAAAGCAACCTACTAACATTTGGGTAAATGTGACTGAACAAACAACAGGGAATGCCTCGAGCTTTCAACCTAGGAAATAAAAAATATGCACAACATCAAGATTAAAAAAAAAACAGACGGACGCATCACACCTGTTTTTAACAAAAATATAGGCCTAGAAACCTATTCCACTCGATGGCAACGCGCAGGGAAGGCACTCATAGATTTCTAGGTTTCATCATTGTTAGTGATTCTTTCAGTATATACTTGTGGTCACTCTCTTTAGCCAAATTATTTCAGTAGTCTTCTATAAGGCCACACAATTATTACATTAGATCACGTGTTTTGACACAGCTGAATACAGATCCTTATTTTTCTGCAACATTTATACTAAGTTCAATCGGTCCTTAATGCTGGGTTTTGTCGCATAAAGTGTTTTATGAATCGAGCGAGAATTTCTAGCGGTCCTTGGGACATGTCGTGCTGTAGACTTATGTATTACTGGCTTTTCTTTGTTACTTTGTGAGATATGGCAAGCGGTATTGAATTTATTGCAGGTCCCAGCTGCACCAAGCGAGTAGATTCACCGTCAAAGACCGCAAGCCGCAATATTCAAGCCGCGCAGAGTGTTCTATGAGGTGAGCAATCATGTTTGGCAGTCTTCGGTACATGCAGTGCTGGGAGTTTATGTAAAACTGGCCTTGTCCGTTTGAACCAGTTTTATTTCAGAAAAAAGTGGACCTCTATAGTGGGATGGTGCACGGCTGCATGCACATGCACCCGGTGTTTATTATATTTTTAAATACATAAATACGAAGCTTTCTATTTTGATTCAAACAAAGTAAAAAACAAACAAAAAACGGCGTGAGTGTTACTTCGATGTTGACTTCAATGTGTGTTTGTGGGGCTCAGAGGACATTACATAAAGGGAAAACCCTTAGCAGAATGTTATTCAGAACTAATTAACCAAAATCTTTAATAATGGTTTTATGGGGTATGTTTTAATTCTAGTTTCAAAGGCAGTGAATATTAAAGACTAACACAATTGACACAATTTGCGAATGGCAACAAGTTTCGAAATATTCAGTGATGAAAATCTGCCTTTTCGTCGCCCAATTCCAAAATTAAGTATATGTATTTGTCATTGCAACCTTCCAAACATAAGCAAAGCATCCAGTTTGGTACTCAAAGTGTATTCTATTCGGCAATAAATCAACGGACTACTACTTGGTTCGCCTTTGGCTTCATTGTGAAAATAATAGGCATCTGCAAATCATGGATTTTGGCTTAAAATGGATAATAATTTGAGCTTATGAACTTTTCAGTTGAATGTCACATAGTCTCTGCACCTCTCTCCAAGCCCGTGAATTCTGGGTCCGTTTACATGAAGTCATCCAGCAGCCGCTGGTTACCTTTTGGGCCACCGAGATTGCTCTTCTCTTGACGCAGACAGCTCATTGTATATTTTGTCAGAACACCTGTGTCTGTCACGGATTCGAGGGGTGCATTGAGGTGCAAACGCAAGAATGTATCATAGATAGCTGTAGAAATATATTATCACGAGCACCTTTTAATGTGTAATCACCCCCTCCACCGTTGAAAACCGCAGCCGTCAACCTCGACACGCTGCATGCTGGATTTTTGCTGCACCAATTGGTGTTCGGACGGGGGAGTTCATATGGCCTGCGACTGTACTTAAAATGTAGCTAAAAAGGGTGCGTCTGTGGCAAACATACATTGTAGCACCTAAGCTCCCCGCCTTCTGTCAGTGTTTGTCCCTTTTTTTTGCAACTTGACTTCCCTTGGCTACGTTCGCTGATACCGAAAATAACCCATTATCGCACCCAATGAACGCTGGCGACCGATGACACCGCCTGACCAAGCGTGTCTGCCCAAACGTCCCTGCTTTTTGCCTTCTTCTTTTAGACATATTGTTTCTCATCTGTGCATTTGTTGGTGGCCTTTTACCCATACAATAACCTCAAATGTACACAGGAAGACTGCTGTCAGCAGAAAGAAAACCGGCCGCTGTAGAAGTTAAAAGTGAGAGCAAAGCAAAAAATCACTCATTGCAAAAATAAACCAGTGATGCGTCGGATTTTTGAGTGGCTTTTTTTTTTTTTATCTCCAAACCTGTCACCTCATTTCTAACAATAAAGGTAACAAGATACATAAGTCTAGCAGCGTGTCATAATACATCGCAAAAGTATTTCACTACTGAAACACAAATAGATTTCGGAAATGCATTTCGGCACAGAAATAGAGATGCTCACGAGTGCCCCTAAGATTACATCGCAATGCTTGCATGTTGTGATGTTGCCCCGATTGTAATTCTTCCTTCGTTTTACATTGCTGCAGACGCCGGTTACTTGTTCCAACATAAGCACTGTATGCCTGTGTGGAGGCTGATGCTCATGGCCTTAACTGCAGCGTATAATATCAGTTGACAAGAGCAAACAAGTTTTGGCCTTCTACATTAAAATATGTTTTGATTTATCCTTTTACCTAACGCAGGACGAGAACACCCCCCCCCCCCCCCCCCCCCGACACCATGTGTCCTCTACAACAAGCAAGAGCTGGGCGATGCAGACTTTCTTCACCTTGTTGAGGATCGTGAGCGCTTGTTTTTCGTTTTTAATGCAGAAGAGGGGCTGTGCATGTTGTTGGCAGCATATTGGCTTTTCAGCATCCAGTACGAATGCAAGGCCTCCAACACACTGGTTGCTCTGGGGAGGATTTTCCTTGGCTTGAGTGACGCCGATCCAAGGACAGTCGTAATTAGATTTTTGAACAATGTTTCCAGAAAGCTATGTGGTTGAAGAGACGTGTTGTGAGCCGTTTTAAAAGTGTATAATCCACATTTCTCGCCAGTATTGTCAGGTTAATTTTTATTTTGCTTCCAGAACGAATGATAGAAGGTTTTATGGAGGCATGTTTTCTTTTTCTTTCTTTAAATGTTGGGCACTTTTTGTGATAACTAATGCTGACCTCTTGTAGACGAGGTGCTTAGAATTTAGCTGCACGAGTTCCTTATCCATAGTCTTTTTCCAGAACTTTATAATTTTCTTTGTACGTGAGTAAGAGGATAGCGTGTTCTACTGAAACGTTTGCTGTTTTGCCGTAGAGTGCAAGTTCATTCTGTAATATTTTTCATTAGATATTTGCAGATAGCAATATTTATTTCATGGAATGGCATACAATGTATTTTCCATTTCTCAAGTTTCAATAAATGTTCAATTTAACACATTCTAATTGATGTCATAATGAGCTTCACCTAATGAAATACTGCTGTGGTTCAGTCAAGGGCTAAACTACCCCCCTCTACCCTGCTTCCAATTAGTAAACAGATGCGCGTAGGAGACAAGTGATAAGCGAAGCGTGTTGCCTGCAATCCTCTGAGACAAACAAGACATGTCACTTGATCTCCAAACAGGAAAGCTTTGCATGCTTCGTTTGTGGCAGACCATGATGTTCACAATAGTTCTGCCGTGCAGTGCGATGCTTGGGGCCACTGCTTGCTCACTTAGAGTTCGAGAAAGGGGGGTGCCGTAATACTTCCCAAGTGCCCACGGGGTTATGATGTAGCTTGCAAGGAGCTCTTTTGTATTACTTCTTCATGAAGTGAGTTGTGTTTAGTGTGACTCATTATTTCTTCATCACGTGCCTCGTATGTGGTGATGTGGCAATCCCTCTAAGTGAAAAAAGTGTAAATGTGTTCAGTACACATGATAAGCTGTAAATCCTATAATAATAATATAAGAATATGCAATACCATATATGATTTGCGTACAATTTACAAGTTCTGATATGTGTATTGGACACATTCCAATGAAATGTTCACTGGGGTATATACTTCATTTCACCCTTCGTTCGAGCGCGGCGGACGCTACCATCCAATCCAGCGTCGAGTGAGCGTCATGTGACCTTGAACTCCACATAACCAAAACGTCGCATGATACTCTCCCGGCGCCAGATTGGCTGGGGTGGCCCAGCATCCACTGGGCCACCCCAGCAGGTGCTCATTTCATGCCAAGCACCCTTCACCAAGGGTGTTAGCAAGCACCCTTTGTGATAGGTGCTTGCCTGAACGCCATAAGGGTGTTAGCCCAGGGACAAACTGATTTACACCCTTAAGTGTGTAAAAACCTTTACGGTGTGCTCAAGGCTTCTATTTCCCATTAGTGCCAGTAAGCTTGTGTAAAGTGAAAAATATTGTGACTGAACAGTAGAGAGTTTTAGTAGGTCGCTCCCATAAATCCGATAACGATACCCAATACTCCGCCACCGCCTCCCTTGCGCATGCATGGTATCGTTATCGGGACTATCGGAGGTATCGGAACGATCTCCTAAAACTCTCTATTGTTGCACTGTCCCTTCACCTAAAGTTACGCCTTAATTTTTTTTAGTGCTGCACTACCGGGGGATCTTAATGGTGGGAGAACAGGCCATCCCTGAACCTACGACGACTGGAATGGTGGTCGCAACCAGCGTCGTAAGACTTAGTACTCAAAAAGTCCAATAAATATTGAGCAGCCTTGCAGCAGCTTCGCGTGTCATTACTATGTAAGAGTTTCTGGGGTTGAGTTATAAAACATGACCTCCCGAAACTCTTGACAGTCTTCTGAGGAACACTGAGGCAGTCTGTGATAAATTATGTATTAAGTGTATACAGCCACTTTCGGCCAGTGACTGGCCGGAAGTCAATGGCCAGTGGCTGACCGAAAGTGACTGGCCAAAGGTGAATGGCAAGTCACTGGCCTAAAGTGAATGGCTAGTCACTAGCCAAATGTGAATGGCCAGTCACTGGCCAAAGGTGAATGGCCAGTCTCTGACCTAAAGTGAATGGCCAGCCACTAGACAAAGGTGAATGGCCAGTCACTGGCCTAAAGTGAATGGCCAGCGACTGGCATAAAGTGAATGGCAAGTCACCAGACGAGGACGAAAACACTTCTATTGCCAAGCACTTTGGCCAAGCTTGGGCCATCGAAAATCTGGTTGGCCATAGTACACTTGCCAGCGATGGCCCATTCAGAACGTGCTGCTTGGGATGTTTCCCAAATCTGCTGCTATTTTTAGACGCCAGAACTTGCTTGTTCGTCGCTTTGAAAAGCGATCAAATCACCCGCCCGCACAAACGCTGAGGATCGTAGCGGCCAGAAGCTCTTTGTTCACAAAATACTGGTCTGCGAAGGTCACACTGCTCAGCATGCGATCTCCACGTTTCAGCGCGCACATATTTGTCGGTTCCAAAAACGAGCAAAGTGCGTCTCTTACATACAAGCGCTGAATATGGCCCCTCGGTGAGAAGGTCTTTTTTACCTGCGACCGCAGCTTGTGCTTGATGTGACGCTACTCATCGCAGGCTGCCATCTAGAGACTGAACTTTAGGGACCGAAGTTTAACCGAAAGATTCGCGCTGCGAAAATCTCCGCCACGTCTTCCTCGGAAACCATACTCCGTGCGACGAAGAAGCGATGAACGCCGACGAAGCCAATACGTGATAAAAAATATCAGTTGCGTGAGCGACTCCATCGGCACGAAAATGACACATTTGCAAAGTCTGAAAATCCGTGTGCTCTACCACCGCTTAATAAGCAAAATGGGTGTTAAAAAATTGTTTGAATGGTTCGAACAAAATAGTATTTGGTTCTAACATGTTCTAACTTCGAACCCAGTCAGAAATAAGATCAGTTTTACGGCTAGCTTGTGCTCCGCGCAGACCGTTGGCTTCTGCCGGTAGCGGTGGGCGCCGAGCGAACAAAACCTATAGCTCGCCTAAATCGGCGGCGAACAACCCGTGGCCCGAGCGCGCCCGAAGCGCCCAACCTTCAGGAAAAAGGTACAAATAAATCACGAATGAACCTCACTTAAAGCTTCGATTCAGAAATATTTCCGTACAAACTTTACAACGCAGGGCATTAAAACGTATTATGGTAAACTTCTAATCGCAAAACGTATTGCTTGTGAAACTATTATCAGCAGAAACAAAAAGGATGTCATAAGCAGCCAGCCAACTTTCTGCAGCTATCAAAATTTCTATGATTTAGGCTTGAATTATATATTCGCTTTGCGACTATCTCTGAAAATACATTTCATATGCGCCCGAAATAAGCTATAGATATCGGCATCCTTTTTGGGGCATGGATAAGTTACGTTCTATAAATGTTTGGCGATTGTGCACTTTTTTTTTTTTTTTTGGCGCGCGAAAAGGGGATACGACGCAATCATTCAGAGCGAAAAGATGGATTGAAAAGACAAAAAGTAAATTGCTCTAATCGAGCTGGTACGCCCACAGAGGATTAACACATGTATGACGGGGCATTCCCCGATTCAGACTGAGGCAGCTTTTGCATAAGAAATATTTTTGCAAAGTGATTGTCCGCGCTTTCACTATGCACACAACAGTATTGAAAGAAAGGTCTTTCAATAAGGGAAGGAGCCGATTGCTTGCAACGTTAGTGAAATGATCCGCCGTTCTTGGTTTTTAACAAGAAGATCTTGGGTGTTTATTGACAGAGCGCGGAAAACTACAGACCTGAAAATAGGAAAGGAACAGGGAATGATTTTTGGCATCAACGTTTACTCTTTTATATTTCAGTGAGCTGGCGAACAGAAATGTCAAGTGTTTACTCATTTTGCTCACGCAGATTTTTTTTTAGTTTTAGAAGAGGAAAATTTAAAGAAATACGATCATAAACGAGAACGCTTTCCAATGACGGGGAAATGTTCAAGCGGGATGTGCTGAGCACTAAGATAAGAGATCAGGGTTTGTATGCACTGCTCTTCGTGGCCGGAACTGAACTGATTGTGAGACTAGGTGTTAAGAAATTCAGCAAGTCATGATGACATCCTGGAATTAGGACAGTGGTTCTATTAAAATCGGGGCGACTGTCAGAGTAGGAGCGCAAAACATGGAAATCGAAATGTGCTTTGTCACGCGAAGAAACGTTTATGGGCCAATTCGACCAGGCATCCGAATGAACAAGGTGATGACGTCGTCGTATTACAGTCTGAATGCAACCATGCAGATACCATTTTCACATTCGAGGTCTTTTAACTATTTCTTGGCATCCATACACCTTCAAAACGTTTAGAAAAAGAAGCATGGTAGAGGACGACACTACTTTAAACATGCTGTCACTAGTGTATTGCTTGTCGGTGACATCTAAATTTGGTGTGACGATTATTCGTGTGTCTATGTGCGAACTCTTATATGCATAGTTTATCTTGATACTTAGAAACAATTGCTTATATTAACTCATACTAAACGATGAAATAACGTCGTTTAAAAAAAAAAGTTAAAAAGGGGGGGGGGGGGGGAGCGGTGTTCCTGAATCGTAGTTTTTTTTTTAGATTCGTTGGTGGTGTGAAAATCCCTAATTTATATTTGCATCCTTTTCGATTTCGACGCCATTTGCGCTAGAGCACCCAGCTTTCATTTCTGAGCACCTTTCAAATCTTCCAATATATGTTTTTAACTTTTCTTTTTTCTTCTGAAAAATGCCTTTCAACACGCACATGTCCGATCGTTCGATATCCCTCCAATTGCAACCTCAGACATGTTTTTCGATCTAAACGTCCGTCAAGAAACCAGCAACACGATATAACCGTAACAAAACACGCGGCTCCTGTTTTGCCCTGCAGAAGGGGGAGAGAGAGGGATAGAAGGAACGAAAGGCTAGCATTTCGGAGGGACTTGAACGATAAAGTGCACCTGCTTCACAACTGCGATGTCGGCAAGAGCTCTGAATCCCCACAAACAGCACGCACAAATTGTCCGGTTCTTAACAAAAAAAAAAAAAAAAAAAAAAAATTTAATACAAAAAAAATAGCTGAAAAAAAAAATGGAAGTCGTGAGGTTTCAACTTTTGGTGTGTGTGTACAGAGAACCCAAGGAGCGCTCCAAAGGTTGGCTTGGACGCACGAATGTCTTCTTTTTTTATTTTATCTTATTTTATTTTCATGCACGGTCACCTCCGACAAGCCAAAATAGGTGAAAAACAGAATACGAAGAAGAAAAAAAGTGAAATGGCAGTAACTTGAGCAGCCGTTGGCGCGTCGAAAGCGATGTCGGGGGACTCAACGTGCTTCGCGCGAAGGCGTTGGGAAAATAAAGACGTGAACGCTTTGCTTTAATCTTTATAGTCACGCCGGTTACACCGACACCGGTTTTGTGTCGCATTCTCGGGTGTACCTCTGAACCGTGCCTCCTGGGCCGGTTTTCTCGAAGCGATGGTAAACCCATTTTGGTAAACCACGGTGCCTAGGAAGGGAAAAGTACCTAGTTACTGTAATAAACAGCTGGATATAGAACAACAATAATTATTTTTGATTGGGCAGTAAGATGCGCCATCTATCGGTGAAACAAGCCGGTCATTTTGTTTATCCTCTTTTTCCGCTGGTTGTCATCGATCTAGTATGGTATTTTAAGTCAAAATATAGTAATGTTGTACTTGAAGACCAATTTATTTGCTTCCGATGGTACGAAGAAATTTAGGTACTATGCTAGAGTTTGTCGACGAATATTCGAAAATGTAAAAAAACATTTCTTCTCGATATGTTTCGCCATAAACAACGCGTAACTTTCCCGTGTTTGTTCCAGTCTGCCAACGCCGATGCTGTAGTCTCGTTTTCGTTCCTTGCGACGCACGTTTCTGCGATTCCTGTTGATCTCAACTGTTTGCCCTCTCTTCCGTTTGCCCAACCGATTCACCGGTGACGAGAAGCCAAGCTTCTCTTCACCGGCTTCTCGTCACCGTTGAATTGCTGGCCACCGGGGATATGTAGAAACCTCAATGCTGTCGGCATACTGTCGGCGCACTGTGAACAAAAAAAAAAACAGTACAATGTCTCAGCTGTTCACCCCGAACGAAGACTTTATTGAGGATAACCCGCTTTCTCCGCAAAGTAATCGCTGCTCACGAGTTGGCGTGCATTGTGTAACAAATTAAACGTCTTAGTATAAATATGTACCAACACTCGTTCGCAAAACATTTTTTTACTCACCATAAAAACGCTTGCAAGGTGGTACCGTCATATGTCTTGGATCTCAGACTGCTGAAGAGTGATGCGTTCGCGGAATGCTGCCGTCGGTTAGTTTAGTAGTCCCTCTGAACTATCGCTTTGCTTGACGTGCTAATAGGTTGATGGTGAGTCATTAATATAACAGCCGGATCGAAATGAATTTTCAGCAGAACCAAGCAGAACTATTAGCCCTTATTAAGCGACGCCGCGGCCATTTTGCTTCTAGGTACTGCCCCTCCCTCGGCGCCCCTGCTCTCCCAGTCACGTGACCTGGAATTCCCCCTTCTAGGGACAATAGTTAACTTTAAACCACGGTTCGCGTTCGAGAAAACGGGCCCTGGTCACCAATGGTATGACCGCGTACTGTATAAGGGGCAAGAAAAAAGCCGAGAAAGCAGTATTAAACGCAGGCACGCCTAAAGTCAAAAAAAAAAAAGAAGAAGAAGAACGCCGTGAGCGAAATGGTGAATATTGCCGGGGAGGCCAAAATGTTTACTCGCCAAGCTCGACGAGCTGAGCTCCCATGTCCGACTCAGCGGCATTCGGTGAGCGTGGACTGCCAAGCACATTTTCCGCCCGGAAATACGAGAAGGGAATGCGAAAGACGGATAGGCTTTAAAACGCCCGTGTTCGTGACAGAGGTCACAAAGACAAGAAGGTAGTCAGAAACCCGACGACTTTGAGAGTAGGGAGCATTAGTTAAATTTAAAAAAAGGCAACACATACAAATAGAATTATCGGAAAGGGGTGAAGGGGAGGGAGGGCAAGATACATCTGTCAGACCCCATCGATATAGGTATGTACCCCCGCGAACAAACAGGGACTTTCAGCAAACCGTTACAGTGTTCCGCGTACCGCACTACCGGAGACTTTGAAGCATACATTTAAGCGCGCGTCCCACGGTCACGGCATCACCCGGGTGCTTGCTTGCTTGCTTGAAAGTCTGCTTTAAAGACTCCGGTTGTGCGACGCGGAATGCGGTAACGGTTTGCTAAGAGTCCCTAATTTAAACTAAAACACCCAATCTCGATTTTTTTTCTACGTTTGCGGTCCCCGCAAACTTTATCGTCTACCAGTTTGTCAAAAAAGTGCCAATTATGTGAACTCAACTTCGCGCTCTATTCTTAGATCGCACAGCAGCTCTCCCAGAGACTGTCTGGAATGCGCCAAAGAAGCAACGAGGACCGGTTCATTTCATTCTCTCCACCATAGTACTTCCCGTACTCGTAAAAGTAGTACTTCAAGGTTGGTTCAACTCTCATAACGTGGATGTCCGAACTTTTCGTACATAGGTTAACACAGCGGTGCAAAAATACTCCATAGGATGAGCTACCATTTGCGATTAGAGGGGTTCATGGTTACATCAAAGCAGCGTGTTATACGGCTGCGGACTGTCGGCGTCTATAGATCACCCCCTCGTCGTCGTCCCCATTCTACGGTCAAAGACAGTTTAAGAAACGCAAGAAACCGCACGGTGTTTTGTATCAGTTCTTGTATGGAACGCAGAAAGAGAACTAGTGCCGTGGCGATGCACTTTTGGCGCTGCGTGAATGGCTACAATCGAATTTTAGCCTAGGCTATGGTCGGACTTAAAGTGAAACGGAGTTTTAGCCGTCGAGAGGGAGACACGCAGAAAGCGTGTCGACACCGACCGCTGACGTCGCAAAAAAACAATTTGTAGCATGAAAAAAAAAAAATGTTCAGAGGGTATTTAGGCTTTTTTTATGAGCTGTGAATGCCAAAGCATGAATGGCGTTCTTCCGCTCCCTTAGATCGTCTTCGGCGTACTGGTGTGGACGGCCGCGTTTCGCTAAAGCCGAGCTAGCGCCCGACGGCCGAGCGCGCGCTTTCGTGAAGTGCATGGCCGCGCCGCGCTGAGCTCGGCCGCAAAACCTCTCCGGAGTTTGCCCGTGCGCGCTCTCCTCCCTCCTACCAGCGGCCTGGCCGCTGCTTGCGCTGCGCCGCCATGGAGAGCGCTTCTCTGGGTGCGCTTTTTGGAACTACGCCGCGCGAGAGCCAATGGAAGCCTCGTTCCATGAAACTATGATGCGCGCCGGCCAATGGGAGCCTATCCATCAGATTTCTGCTCCAGACGATATACTTCGCTCAATTGGGACAGGGGTAGGGGCCGTTTGGTGTTGATTTGTCGCGGCTTCAAAAGCCGATGACGTCGGTTCGCTTCATAAGACAGTTAATGCTTTCGCATTAATTACGCTTAGCTAAATTATCCGCTTTCAGGGGGAATTTTGTGATATACTTTTTCTCGCCTCCGTTTTAGTGTATACGGCACAAGCGAAACTTAAACGGGGTTCTTTTTTTTCTTTTCATTTGACCAAACAAAGAATTTTTTTTTGTCCGAATATAATTACGACATGAAGAGCCGGTCCTATATTTAAAGCGATGGAAGAAAAACAAGATTATTAAGAGGGTATTGGTAACATAATAATTGCAGAATATAAACAAAAAGGAAGCGCGAACGCGAAACAATATTAACACGAAATTTACATTGATGCAGCTAAATGCGAAATAGCTAATGGACTCTAATGATACGCGTCAAGTTTATTGTTCGTTGGTGGTGTACTCCCTAGTAATTAATACACTTTAAGAAATCAGGAGGGCCAACCTTTCAGCAATGAACTTAAGAGATCCTATCGCTGCTGGATGGAGCTTGGCGAATGGTGAACCTGAATTATGTCTAGACCTATAAAAAAACTGTGTGTTGTGGCAATGAGTATGAGTTTTCAACTTCCCACACACGCAACACACAATAAAACAAAACTGTAATAAAGAGATGGCAAATATTACACGTAAACTGTAATACTACAATTAAAAAGAAAAGAGCGGTATACTTCGAGTGGTCGATACACAACGTAATGTCAGCCACACTCGAGGAATAATTAAAATGATCTCACTTTCTACTTTCCACGCCCAAGAAAAACGTACAGGAACGTGGGCGATCACAAGGAACAACAAACTTTGTGTCCTATTCAATATAAATAACATTAAAAAGTGCCGGTGGGTTGTAGAGCGAAAAACAGCCCGAAATATTGAAACATATATTTTAGCACATTTGTGGGGTCCGTCCTTGCAAGCATAATATGGCCTTGAATACAAGGTAGCGCCCTCGGCCAAGCGTCAATGTTATATTTAAATTAGTTACTTTTAAAAATTGTTGGTTGTATAAATGTTTCAGCATCGTGCTCAAAACTCTAGACGTGCACTGTGTCCTCAAGGGATGAGGTAAAACCTTGAGAGGCTAAAATACAAATATTTTTTATGATTATATAAAATTTGAAGTGCTATCCAGGCCTTTTATTGAGCTAAAGCACGAACAAAAGAGTCATGTTGGATCTTAACATACAGCAAAATCAAAAGCAGGTAACGAAGGTATCCGTTATTTCCCCTCAGAGGATTAATCTTTTGAGGGCGTCTTGTCTTCTTTCAAAATTCCGGCGTACCTAGTAAGTTACAAGCCGCATTTCGTCTAAGTGTGACCTGCAATGAACAAAAAAAAAGTTTCGAAAAAGATTCTTTTTTTTTTTTTTGCAGTCGCAGCACAAAAAAAAAAGCATAAAAATTTAAAAGTGTGAAGAACTATTTAAGAGGTTTTCAGGTCGGTATTTTCCAAGCCTGATAATTGATTCTACACTCTCTTTGCCACCTAAGAAAAGAAAACATAAATTAATACGGAAATATTTTCGGATTAAAAGCATGGTCAAAAATCGCGATTGTCAGCCGAAGAAAAAAAAGTTGCATAAGAGGTTTTAGTGTTTTTTATTCAAATTTAGAATAAATAGGTAGAGCGCGAATGATGATAACTCTGGGTTTCCACGACACTTAAAATACGTAGATTGATCGTTTACTGTCGCAAAAGTGCAGACTCGAAACATTTTTTTAGTGCCTGGTTAAGCTCAGAACGTTGATTAGATACGAAGTACATAGTCATATTGCAGTTGCCGTGCCTTTGTGAGAAAGCCCAGAGTTGGAATTCAGGCGCCGTCAGATTTTGTTCTTCGGCGGTTTTCAAACTTTTTTTTCCCTTTCTATCATGGGGTTTATTCGTTCACCCGTCAAGCTGCTTATTCAGAACAGCTCTTCGGGCTGGGGCAACACCACCTAGAATAATCAAAGCCTCCGCATGGCTTCCTCTCCCTCAATGAAGCGTCATCCCAGTCGGATCGCGCTATTGGGCCCGAGTCCGACCTTCGACGCCCTGATTGGACACGAGCTCCAGCCGAACACTGACACAGTACTCGGGACCAATCACAGGCCTCGATCGACCTGACTGGGATGACGGCGCGTAGGCCTCCTGCTTATCTAATGGCGTTGGCTGGTGACTTGCCAAGCTGTTTTGCACCTTTCTTTTTCCCCAGCTTCCGTTTCCTCAATTTGTGGAGCAAACGAAGTTATCTTGTTGTATTATATTGCACATTTCGACTATTTAAACAATAGACTCAGACCAACGATCTTTTATCTGAATTTTTGTATTTCGTTTCTTTTTTTTTCTTTTTTTTTTTAATACGAAGACAGGCGTGGAAGCCAAGGTAAGCTGGAGTAGGTGACCTCAAACAGGCTTGAGGCATTTTTGTTCGGAACGACCCCAAGGTGTGCACAGTGACACCCCGAAGTATTTTAAGTAAAGTGTGTGTGCTCATGCTCCGCATTCAGCCTTACAATATCAGCGAAGTTTCTAACTTGACTCGCCAATTCTTTTTGTTTTGTTTTTTGAACATCACATCAACCTCCCAAGCAGCACGGATTTTGGCCAAGCAATGGCCAATGTCTGGCGATGGTTTTTGGCCAGTGGCCAGAGAGTGGCCATGCGATGGCCAATGCTTGGCCGATGGCTAATGGCCTGTGGCCATTGGCAAATGGCCAGATAAAGGCCAGTCACCGGCCAGTCTCTGGCCACTGTCTGGCCACTTGGCCAAGGACGATTTCCAGCCATTAACCGATGACTGGCCAACTCTGTGCTGCTTGGGCTGCCCCTGCTCAGGCTGCTGTATTAGACTTGACTTTATTTATCTGTTTGTATACAGAGTAAATAAACGGCAAAGCTTGTTTTTCGACTGCAGGAAAAAGCTTATAAAAAATGTTCTAAGTTCAAAGTTATATGTTACGTTTGACTTTTATTGCCCCTTTTCGTTCGACCTGTTAACTTAAATACTTCCACGAGTCATGTAAGATTTATACAAACACTGTATACAAACACTGTCCTCTATTTCACAAAAAAAGATATATCAGCAGCAAAAAAGTATATATATATATATATATATAAATATATATATTTTTTTGATAAGCAGGATTGGTGCGATGCTCCAGGTTTCGTAATCGCTGAGGTGGCATCATTGCCCATAAGAAGGGCGCCCAAATATATACGGCACCTCGACCAATCGTGTTGCAGAGTTTGCCTCCGTGTATGCTTTAAAGGCCTCGACCGTGAACCGGAGCTGCTCATCAATTTCCTTCCGTAAAATAAAAAAAAAATAATAATAATAAAAAATGACCGATGGAGAAATCCGGAGGAGCCCACGGTCGTACTTCCGAAATTGTTTTATTTGGCCTAGGAGGAATCACCGAACGAAAGGGGGAACTCGAAAGCTAAATTGAAAGGAAAACAAGTAACTTGACACAAAAAATAAAATAAAACGGGCATAAAGTTTGTCGGTCTTCCCTTTGCCGCAGGCAGCCTTAAAGTTGGTAAGAGATCTTACATAAATTTAGGTGAGGTGAGAGAGCATGCGTTATTTCTCGGGAGAGAAAGTGCAGGTCGAAGCCAAGAGGGAATGGAGAGTCAATGCGCGAGTGCAAATGCACGAGCAAAGGGGAAGCGGGAATCGGTGTGCACATCTAAATATTCCCGCAACCCGTGAGTTGTTCGAGCCCGGAAATTAAAAAAAATCGCACCAAACACTTCCAATGTATTGCTATTTTGGCCCGCGAATGGCTAATGGCGGCTTACGTTATCACTTAAAAGAGATTGCAAGAAGTACAACAGGTAACAGTACTAAACTATAAAGTTCACGTTTACCTCGAGCTGCAGTGTTGAATTAGATGACGTAATTGTTCGATCGATTAGCAGGTATATTAATGCGCTTTTGGTAACTCGCGTAGCACTCGTGGAACGTGTTCATCTTTATATACACCATCAGTGGTGGTGCGCTATACTCTGTTTCACCTTACGTTGTACCGCAGGAAAGGCTGTAAGCGCGAGCTCCTTGCTCTGGGGCAGATCTCGGCGGCACAAGCTCTCGTGCAGTAAGGGCAGCTGTCAGCGCTATCAGCTCGCGCTTCCAGCCTTCGCTGCAGTACAACATAAGGTCAAATGGAGTATACTGAGAAACGTTGTTAATCTGTATCAGGTTCAACTCCGATGAAGTTAGAATTTCTTGCGTGTATGAATTAGATATTCAGACATTCCCGAAGACGTTTGTTGCAGAATTGAGCACGCTGTGTTTCAAAGAAACGTTACTACAACGATCACTCACCGTCGTACTTTTCTCTTCTGCAAACCGTAAAAAAAGAATGAAACAAAACACAAACCCGAGCACCACATTTTCCGGGTCAAAAGCACACAAACGAAAGGAAGAACAACATCGGCCAGATTATTATCACAGCCTTACCGAAGATAATGCCCAATCCTCATTTTCCGCCTAAACGAATGGCTCCATCGTGTCCTGCTGCCCCGCTAGTTTTCGAAGTCGTGTACCCCTAAAAAGAGGTGGCGCTAGTTTCTCGTAGAGTGAGTAATTATAATCCCTGTTCTTAAAGGACATATTAACGCGCACGAGTTCCGCCCCAAACCGCGCCGCTTAGATCGTTGTCGATGCTCACATTCCATTAGCTCCCATGTAACGAGAGTCTTGCGCGTATACCAGAACACGATCAATTCGTATAAAAGCAGGCAGGGTCATAATCGCTGCCGGTGTTTCGTGCTTACACAGTAACATTAGCGTCTTCTTAACGGTGCTAAAAACATAAACGCATTTTTTTTTGTTTCCGCCCTTTATTTTGTTGCACCAAAAAGAGGTATAGGAAGAATGCACTTAGCGAGAATAAATACCTCTTTTATCGTGTGTCGCTGCATTTACTAGAAAAATAACGAAACGAAAGACGCCTTGTGGCGCCGCCACGAAGTGACACTTAACGTCTTGCTTTTAACTCGACGGCACTATTGAGGAGGAGATCCGCCCGTTGCGACCCTAGCGGCTAAGCTGAGAACTAAACTAATGGGGAGAACAACACGAATTATTCATTGGTGTTCCTGACGCAGCGCTCGATTGTTGACGTAACCGAGGCTGCGTTAGCGCTCGGTTGAGTCTCGTGACGAATCAGTGAAGCCCCAAAGGAACCTACGAGTCCCTGTCGAGCGCTGAAGCGGCACTCTTTTCTTGTCTGCGCCACGGAGGCGACCGATCGAGGATGCCGTCTTAAAAGAACCGGCTAACCGGCCTTACTTTTGGGTAAATACCGAGTTACACAGAATACAAGCTGGACAAAGCGCTCCTCAGATACGAGTAGTTCGATCTCCTCGCCAACACTCAGAGACAGGATGAAAACAGAAGGGAGGAAATAAATTTTCCCTACTCCACCGTGAGCCCTTCAACCTTCGGTGTATCGTGGGCTTCGAGCGTGCACGCGCAGCCAAAGCGCGACGGAAGGCAGCGAGCGCGTGCTGGAGGATGGACGTTCGAAAGAGGCATCCTACTGTTCTCATGTTATTAGCAACTGTAATAAGCCCGAGTTGCTGCAAAAAAAAAAAAATAATGACACAAAGCACTAGGGGAAATCTGCGTACGGATCCCATAGCCCTAAATACTCCAGCGGGATCAATATACCGCTGCGGGTCCTTCCGAGCACACAGCGGCGACGAAGTTGCAAATTAAAATAAATAAAGCGAAAATATTCCCTGGATAGGGAAGACTCATTTCCGACAAACAAGATTTTGGAGACGAGATGCAGGGGAGCCAATCACTGGTTTCCAGCTCTCGTCGAACGAGCTGGTGAGGCAATACGGCGTCGAAAATTCGCGGAGCGTCGGATAATTCCGCACACGTCAGAAAACTGACAAATGGGATTTTCTGGTGGACGCCTTGCGCATCTTGAGCGAAGTGAAATAGGCCGTCGAGACTTGACACTTGTGTCTGGCTTATGCGATGAGGCTATAAAGTTCTTCGGAGCAGTCGACGGGCAAAGAAAATGTCCGGGATCGCTCGAGTTTGCCTTCGGAGCTAGGGTGTCTTTGTTTGTGTGTCGCGCACGCCTGCCCCGGCTTTCCGTCGGAGCGGAAGTTTTTGGAGCGCTGGATGTGCATACAATGTCGCTCTCCCTGAAATTCGACCTTTGTCGCTCGACAAGAGGGAAACAAGGGATTTTCTTGTCGATGAGACGGGTGGCTCAAGCGTGGCGGGAACAGGCGCCTGGTTCCCAAGCGGCACACTAATTGTTTATTCCTAACGATGCGTGATACTTTGTACACTCGCCTCTTTATTTTGCGCACAATGGCGTGCTTTACTTCCACTGCTCATACAAGCTGCTCGGTTGAGAAGCTGCGGGCGAGTCTGTCCCAGTAGCACGTCAGGCTAAGTTCTCCTGGTTAGTAGCAGAAAAGTCTATGAGCCAGATATCGTGTGCAACACACCTCTCATCGTTCAATTTGTGTGTATTACTTTGCATAAACATGTAGAAATTTTTATCAGCTTGTCGAGTGACGATCTCGACAAGTATTGTAAGATTCTAGTTCAAGTGACTCCAGCACAATATCCTTCGCAACGGCGGACTGACCACCCCTGTCATGCGGGTTGACAATCATTCCAACCTTGCCGACAGTGTTAAATCAGTACAGTGTTAAATCAGTAATCAGTGATAATAGAGGGTTTCTAAAACGCTTTACTGTTTTGTGATACTAAAGATAGAGACTGCCTTGTTGGCGAGCTTTGTGTTGTCTCAGTTCCCAGGTTCTCACTTTTTAGGCTTAAATCAAAGAAAGTAGTAGTTCTGAAGCTTCGAAGGATGAATGGTTTTGTAGGGACCTTTTATACATGGAAAAGCCACTATAAAAGCCACTATAATCTGAAAGAAAATAAGCAGCGTGGTCGAGAATCGTAAATTGAAGAGTATTAACTGCTCTCTAAATTAACTACGCGCACTTGGTTAACTATAAACAACACTTTTTCATTATTTATTTGCACATATCCAAGGTAAACATATATATACATATCTGTCGCGGTGCAATTTAAAATGCAGAATGTACGAATTTTACAGCGTCGTTAATTTTCTACAATGTTCGACGGATAACTTCCCTAAATACTTATTAGGTTGTGCACTAAATCGTCAAAACAAAAAAAAAATAAAAATAGAGGATCACACAAAGAGAAAAAGCTGAAAAGCGAGGGGTTAGTTTTGGTGACCCTCGTGGAAGAAGGCACGGCGAGAAGAATTCAGGCTAGAGAAGCGGATTGACTCGAGGGAGTGATGACGTCGAAAGTATGGTCGGGATCGACAAAATCGCTGGCATAACAATATTGAAATCACTTATAAAAAAACAATGAAAAATAAGTTAATACATTAAAATCAATGTTATGCAATCATCACGACTACTCATGAGTGGGCAATCTCGCGTTCTTTCAGTGTCGCTTAGAGTGGAACGTATATCGTCAGTTCTTGTTTTACTGAACACCTTCCGTTATCAAGATTTTTTATAGGTTCGAGGGGGGGGGGGGGGGGAGGGAGGCGGGAGCGAGCGACCATTAAGGAGACTTTCGTAAGGTAGTGAATAAAGAAAATTTGAAGGTACCAGAAAATTGTGGCCTGAGTTATTAAAAAGAGTTTCTATAAGACCTGCGGTTTTTTCTGAATTTGACGCTTTGCTTGAACCTTTTTTTTTCGACTAAATGAGTCTGCGACTTCAAATCAGGCTTCTTTCCCAGAAAAGAAAAATATATTAATAGCATTAAGCAAAAACAACGACGAAGTTAAAGCCTCCGTTCAAATTGCCAGCTGGAACTCTTGTTGACTCGCGAGGGTACACTAACCTAAGAAACACAAATTTTCTTTTGGCATCGGTACAGCCCCTTTTTAGTTTGCTGGCTTATAATTATAACAAAAGACTTTCAGACGAAATTTAAAAAAAAACGCCGAAAGAACTGCTATAGAAATACTGTAATTACATTTAACCAGTGTGGAGCATATTTGCGACCCTGGAATACTTTATGAACTTAATGGAGAGCTTCTCCAGTGGCATTCTTCTCTGCGAAAGTATTAATATAAACCAAACCACCAAAGTAAAAATGCATATTCACAGTTTTTTTAAATTATTATCATGAAAAACTAAGCAAATTAACAACTATATGTATGTCTCCCGCACAGCTCGAGTGAAACAGTTTCTTAAAAAAGGCGTAACTTCTGTTTTGAAAGATTCAGAAAACGTCAAGCTGCTATAGAAACTTTGGGTGTGGTTTTTTTTTTTTTTTTTCGTTTCCTTCTTCGAGCCATCCCTGTTCAGTTTGCGCGTGGTTTTCGCGAAATTTCAATTTATATGCGAATGCTCTTTCGTGCCAAAGAATTCGTAGATTGACATAATTTATACGTGACATTTGCATATAGCTTTAAAAAGCAGATGCTTTCTGAGCTTCAAAAAACAGACGCGGCAACCATTAAGGTAACGTTGGTAAAACTCACTCACCTGCATTAATGCTTCGTTGCTGCGGGGTTTTGTGTAAATAAAACAACAAAATAGAGAACGGAGCTGGTTTACACGTAAAATAATATTCTTAAATATCATCCCCCTCTCTACAGAAAAAAAAGAAAACAAAAAAGGGTTTATATCCGCGTATTCCCTTGGTACTGAGCACTGCGTCAATCAACAATTTTTCATTTACTTTATAGAGAACTTCAATCTTCTTTTTTTAATTAGGAAAGTGCAATGCCAATCGAATTCCTACAAGAACCATAAGTTGGTAGCAAGGCCGACGCAGGCATCTTTGTTTATAATTCGGCGGTTGTGCAGCGGTAGCCTCTAGGAATTACTTGTGTTCTGTTTATATTCCTATGTCATTCATTCATTCATTTGTTTATTTTTGTGCCCATGAACAGCTTGACGCCTTGATAATGATGCACGTTTAACATACAGCAAAAAGAGGAACAATTCTACAAATTGACAAGAGAAAACTTGAGCGCTACAAAAGATAGGTTAAAATTTACAGATTTGTAAGAGAAAACTTGAACGCTGCAAAAGATGGGTTAAAAATGTCAAAGCAGAATCATCGAAAGTATTATACAAGGTCTGAATACGTGTGATGGGGCAGGTTTGGAAGAATTTATTAACATAAAATGGAAGAGAAATTCGCAAAAATCTTCTTGGAACATAAATATTTATCGCTGAAGTTAGGTCAGGGGAATCGATGACTCCGTGAAGGCATTTGAACAAAACCATGAGATTTCTGTAGCGTCGTTTGGCACTCAAAGTAGAGCACTTGTATCGTTCTAGAAGTCTTCTATATTCAGAGCAAACAGTGCGACACACATAGCGGTCGTAAAATATATTTAGAAAAAACGTTTCTGGACATTTTCAATCGACTCTTGGTGCGTACGCCCAATAGAATTCCACAGAACTGAGGAACATTCTAGCTTAGACCCAATTACGGAAAAGTATAACTGCATAATACAGGCCGACATGGAAAACTCACGTGTAATTCTAGATATGACACCTAAAGGCACAAAAAGCGGGGTTGACGATGTCATTGACATGTGTAATAAATGACAGAGAAGAGTCCATAGAAACTCCAAGACCACGAGTGCAATCCACCCTTTGCAATGGGGCATTGCAGAGTTGGTAATAGAAATGAAAAAGTCTTAGCTTCTTAGCAAATGACATAACAACAGTCTTAGTGGGATTAAGTGTCAGCCTGTTGAGACTACACCAATTGTTCACTGATTTTGCATCATCCATTAGTTTCCCACAGTCCTCTAGAGATACCATCTGCCTAAATACCTTGATATCATCGGCGTATTGCAAGATTTCTAAATGTAGAACACATGAGCTTAGGTCGTTTATGAAAACATAAAAGGAGTCGTCCCAAGAATAGACGCCTGGGGAATACCGGGAGGGTGACAAAAGGCCGGGAGAGATGACCAAGGATACGTACAAATTTATGTCTATCGGACAAATATTTGTGAAGTTATGTGTATAGAGTAGTACTGATACCTTACCATTTCAGCTTTTGTAAAAGTAGCAAGTGGTCAACCAAATCAATTGCCCTAGGCATACCAAAATATACAGTGTCAACCTGACCCCGCTGAGACACAATAGGCGAAACGAAATTATTAAAAGACATTAAGTTTTATTCCACTGATCTTCCGCGCTCAAAACCATGTTGTGAGGGGAGGACCTTAGCTTCAAAAAATATCGAAATATGTTCCGAAAGTACTATTTCGTAAACGTTTGCAAATGGACATAATAATGAAATCGGTCTATAGTTTTTTGGACCATCTGTTCTTCCTTTCTTATGTATCGGCACGGTTATCCCGTTTTTCCAAATGGAAGGAAAAGTGCAAGTCGATAATGAAAGGTTACAAATATGCGTAAGAATGGGTGTGAAAATGGAAGAGAATTTTTTGACAATAAAACTCTAGATACCGTCAAATGCGACCGATAACTTAGGTTTTAGTTTTTGGATTGCAAGTTTAATGTCAGCGTTTTCAAATAATGGAATTGATAGGCAATCACTACAACTGTCAGCAACGTCAGGCGCAGATAAACCATTCCGGCTGCAAGAATACACAGAGGCAAAATAGCTCGCAGAAGCGTTCGCTACATCTTCGGGTTCACTAATCGGAATTCCAGACGAGTTGGCGATGTTTGTTTGCGATGAAGTTGTGGCTGTACGGTTGTTGACGTACCTCCAGGACTGCAATGGGACACGATATAATCTGGGCTCTGCTGACTCATGGTGCTCTCTCTTATCGCGCTGCAACAACGACTTTGCCTGCGCACGTCATTCGAAAAATTTGGCGTACCAGAACGCTGAGTCAGAAGCCTTATATTTCCTATCATAATGCAATTTGGGTCTTAAAGCTGATATCAGCTCGGAGGAACACCATTGAGGACACCGAGTTGTTTGGGGACGTTTCTTAGGAACGAAGCGCTGAAGTGCAGATACGATATGTTTTGTAAACGCTGCTACCGCACAGTTTACATCAGTCATGTTGTATATGCGTCCCCAGTTTACGTTATCTAAATATTGAAATAGACCAAAGTAGTCGCCTCTTGAAAAGAAGAACGAGTCAGGATTTCTTTTTTGCTTCACGTTCCCCACGAAAAGCTTAAGGGAGACAAGAAATGGAACGTGCCAAACATCGGGGGATGCCAATGAGTTGAGGACACACACTAGGCTGTCGATGACAGTTAGATAGAGCAAGATCTAGGACGTTTCCTGCATGGTTTTAAAAACTATTCCATTGGTTAAGTCCCAAAAGTTAACAAAAGACAAAGAATATTTGCTTTTGGTGAGGCATTGCGAGTGGGCAGAGCTGAGTGTTCTGGACTCCAATTTATATCAGGAATGTTGAAGTCGCCAAGTATGAGTATACTGTGTCGGTCTGCATCTAACGTATCTCCCACTATGTCTAAGTGATCAGAAAGCATAGATGCATTAAAGTTAGGGGAAAAATAAAACGTGCCGATTAAAACGCTAGTGCTATAACGGAGAGTTATTTCAATCAAAACGGATTCGCAGTCTGACTCAAGATCAAACCTGCGAACCGCATGCAAGTGATTTTTAACTGCAATGAGGACTCCGCCACCGAAGTTTACAGTAAATTTTCATTATCTCTGTCCCGGCGGAAGACTGCGTATTCGGGGGAAAGTAATCATTTGTTGCGATGGAGCTGTTCAACCAAGTTTCGGTTTTTGAAATAATGTCAAAATCACTGAAAACGACGTTGTTAAAAATTATAAGCTTTTGTGCGCAATCCACGTACATTTTGGTGAAAGAGTGTACAATTCATGCTGTTCTCTAATTTGTCGTAATTTTGTCACGATCATCATTATCCCGTACCGCTCCAAAAATGGTCTGAAAAGAAAGCCTATTGGCCAGACGTCCGCCACATTAATTTTGTTGAAGTCTTCCTCATTCACAGTTATGTGGAAAGAAGAGTAATTATCATGTTTCGTTTCCAACTTGATGCAAGTAAAAGTTTTCTCTTCCAGAAAGTTAGTAAGAGCTGCTCCTACATCATCGCACGAGGTGTCCGGACTAAGGCGGGAAACAAAAAGTGTCTTAAGCCTTGGGGGTCTAGGAACTGATAACAGCTTACTGCTTGAAAAGGTTCCAGATGAAGGCTTGACGTGTTTCTTCCGTTGGACGAGCGTAAATCCATCAGCGTCTTAGGTGCTACCTCGCCCGTCACCTGGATTGTCAGTGCGGTTGAAACCTCAGTCACTGCAGGTTTCGACAAAGACTTGCGGATCGTAGAACGAGTACTTCCTGGCGCCGCCTTGCCGCCGTCGGTCCGAGAGTCTCTGCAAAGGGCCGACGCGAAGCTCGCTGGTTCAGGGCTGGGCACTTGAAGCTGTGTTGTAATCGGGGGCGGCAGTACGGCTTGGGCTGTGAAGCGACGTAGTAGCTCCGTATTCCGGGCCAGATGCAAGTGCAGGGACGTGTTATCAGCCCTGACGGAGGCCACTTCTTTGATTAGTGAAGCAAACTTGTCGTGCAGTGCCTAAAGGAGATTGTTCACACAGCCGCACGCGTTGCAGCTACTCCAGGCGCTCGCCGTTGCTGCGTCGTCACGTTCCGAGGGGCGGTTTCCACCTATAACACTCACTTCGTCGGAGCCATTGCTCTTTGTGCAAGACTTGCACTTGTATGTACTGGAACCAGTCTTCATGAAGTATTCATATTCGTCGTTTATGACTCCTATGCACTTGCAGTGAAAGCGAAAACCACATTCCCCAGAGCATCGCAGGAATTGCATCCGGCCGATGAAAGTTTCGGAGCACACACCGCATCCGTCCTTCGAGTACGGCATATCACTTCGATCTTCGATAGAAAGGGAGCACGTGAGCATGCGACTGCCCTCATTCACTGGCTTTGTATTGTTAAACATAATAATATGCAGTTGCTAGAAAAGAAAGGGCTGACTCAAGAGTGAATTGGTGTTGGTTCATGAGGCTATGCATTATGTCCAAGCAAACTGAAAGTTCTGAGTGAACGACCTAGCTGCTGCACGCGCTTTGGAGCGTCGAGTTTTGAGAAGTGCGGCAGAGCACGATTGTTGTTACTCGAACGGTGATAAAGTTAGAGTTACTGTTGCTCAAATGATATTTTAAGTTAAAGTAGCTAGATACTCAAATCATAAATAATTACAAATGCTTGCATTCTTGTAGTTATTCGCTTGTGTAGCTCGGCAAAAATTAGTTCGACGCGATAGTTAATCCTCACGGGGGGCGCCCGGATTCGATGCTTTGTCGAGGGATTTCCATGCTAATTTGATCTCCATCCCTTTGCGTGCGAGGTGGTGCTTGCGGTAGCAGAGATTACGCTGCCGTTGTTTACGCGTCAGTATTTTTGCTATATACTGGCTCTCAAACGCGTCTGTTCATGAAGAATTCTCTGTATATTTCGGAGTAGGTACGCTGGATTAGCCACGTTCTGAATATTGGAGGCTCTTTTAAGAGCGGGATCTTGTCCCCGTGCACGATGTTGTGGTTCACGTGTTTGTGCCGAAAAAAGGCTCCGCGAGATTTGTAAAACCACTTTAATTGTTTTCCAGCCTTTAAACAGTAAAGTGGAAATACAGGGACTCGAAATACAAAGAGAACATTTCGTATATTGTTTCCATAACTTCGCTCAGACCCAAAGTAGTGATTCTACGTGCACAAGTGAGTTGCATAATACCCTTTTAGAAATGATTTGGCGTTTTCCAAAAGTGAACCTACTGTTCTTTAGAGACTTTAACTTACCCAACCAATGCTGGTAAAGTTTAACAGCTACCGCAGTACGATATTATAGCGAGTGTCTTGAACTATGTTTGCTATTTAACATAACACAAGTCGTTGAACGTCCAACCCGTGGGGATAACATCCTCTACCTTCTATTCACGTCCTCCCTTAATCTTGTCCAGTCTGTTACCTACAGCAATAGTGTTTCAGTTACCATAAACTCTTGAGGGTCCCGCCATATTTTCTCAATTTGATTAGAATGCCTCTGAAAAAAAGTGATACGGGACTTTAATATATCTGATTTTGTGTCAATAAATAGTCATATGACCACTTTCTTACAATCTTATCAAATCAAATTTACTCTGAAAAGTGTATAAGCAAACTGGATTTTATATAAAAATCAAGCCAATGATCTTATCCAGGCATGTGGTGTACCATAAGTAGAGGTTCGATGTGATGGTTGCCAGCCTTGGTATAATCAATCACTTAAATTACTTGTCAATAAGAGAAGCGCCTCTTTCGAAGAGCAAAAACGACCGGTTGCTCAAGTGCTTTGGAAAAATACTACGCTTGATTTAGTGAATAGGCTCGTCTAATCAAATCTTACAAAGTAAATAATATAATCAGGACTTACAAGCCATTCTTCAAAACAATCCCAGAATGATTTGGAGTTACATATCGACAAAAAACAACATTCCCATTGCTCAATTGGTTTTTAAGAGCAGCAACCTCGTTGAGGAAAAACTGTGCAACCATGCCATGAATACATTTTTCGCTTCTATTTTTAGTAACGAGCATATAGCCCTTATTTGCGCTTCATCTGCGGTACTGCCGCTCTGATCGATGGGCTGAAGTTTTCGTCATCCTCAAGGTCAGATAACATATCACCCAAAGTTTTAAAATTTTACCAAATACCGTTTCTGTACCAGAAACCGTATCTGGTAAAAGTTTCTAGACTATATTTAATCAATCGCTATCCGAACGTTACCCTCCTTCTTATTGGAAAACCGGGAAGATTGTTCCGGTCCACAAAAATGGCGATCGGTCCTCGCCTTCTAACTATCGCCCAATTTCATTTACTTCGATTCCATCGAAACTTTTCTAACAAACTATATACTCTCGCATAATGATTCTCTCATTTAGATTGCAACAAATTATTTTACTAACAGCAACAGGGTTTTTGTCAAGGCTATTAATGTGAGACAGAGCTGTTCTAATTTATGCATGACATACATCACCATCTTCAATCTCGTAACAAAAGTGACGCAATATTTTTAGAATTTTCAAAGGCACTCGTCCTGCTCGACCACTCCATTTAATTTCAAAACTCTCTCACCTTCATTTAGACTCAAGTTTTATTGTGAATACGACGTTTCCTTCTTTCGAGGATACAGTACAGAGTCTTAAAAGGGCATGAATCAAACTTCCTTAATATCACCTCCGGTGTGCCTAACGGCACATTTCTTAATCCTTTTTTATATTCCATTCTGACCTACCAAATTGTATTTTTTCTAACACATCTTTTTGCAGACTACTCTGTGCTGTATTAAGAAAGCACTTTACATAATGACCAAACTCTCCTTTGGAACCACATAGTACGAGTATTCCATTGGTGTAACAACTGGATGATATCATTAAATAAATCAAAGTGCAAACCAATCCGCTTTTGTGGAAAGAAAGCCCATTTCTCCTTTCACTACATACCACAGGACAAGAATATTGAGAAAGTCGATGAGTACAAATATCTCAGTGTTGAACTAACTTTTGATCTGACATAAACTAACCACATTGAGACCATTCATTTCACGCAGCAAGGACCCTTGACTGAATCCTGTATTGCCTGAGTGATTTTCCTCCAATATTTAGGAAGCTTGCCTACGAAACTTTTATTCTACCAAAATTAGAATACGCTGCCGAAATCTCGAATCCTCACCAAAATTACTTAAAGGGCCCATGAAACGAATTTTGGGCTGGTATACACCACTTTAGATTGGGATTTTATTAATAGCACATCGTTCAGTGGGCCAAAAGAAAAAAAAGTTAGAAAGTCACACGCCTGACTTTCAGTGCGAAAATCTGAAAACACAGCGGACTATTTCGTACCTCCTCCCCTTCGTAAGCTCTCTTCCTCTTCACTGTGATACATCCGCGGTTCTCAAAGCGCGTCATCGGGTCCGAACGCATGTCACACGATACCGGACCTCCCTTATTCGCTTTACCCCTAAGCTGGCATTGTGGTGGAAGCTACTCGCTTGCCCGACCAATCAGTCGCCTCCCTTTCAACACCTGACCTTATTCGCTGCGCGTGGGTATGCGCGACAGAGCGTGATCACGTGGCAAAAGTGTGGCTGGCAGAAGGAGCACGTAGCTTCCACAGCACTATCAGCTTCGGGGTGAATGGGGTGGGGAAAGAAACTTTTGTCTGAATTTTGAGGGACGGGATAATCTTTTAGGGCGACAATGACTGTCTGGGTATACAAACGAGATTCCGAGCAAGAGGGGACTCCCCTCTTTTCGTCTTCTTGAGCTGTTTGGTATAATGCGCGATTTATGAGTTGAAGAGAAAAA
Source organism: Ixodes scapularis (assembly GCF_016920785.2). Classification (NCBI taxonomy): domain Eukaryota; kingdom Metazoa; phylum Arthropoda; class Arachnida; order Ixodida; family Ixodidae; genus Ixodes; species Ixodes scapularis. The sequence continues at coordinate 184,949,044 of NW_024609846.1, read as the reverse complement.
TTAAACAGGGAAAAGTTGGAAAAGCGTTTCATGACCCCTTAAATAATTCAGCATGAAGCAGTTCCAAACCGAGCGGGCCGCTACATTTGCTCTAACTACGATTATACAGCCAGTGTCTCTTCAATGAAAATGAGCCTAAATGTATCTGCTCTCGAGGCACGCCTCAAGGTGTGACCGCAAAGGCGTGACCTTGAGGCACGCCTCAAGGTCACGCCTTTGCTTATTTCATAAGCGTTATCATAGTCACCCCGCCGTTCGATGTTAGTTCCTGTTTAATCCCACGCGGTCATGTCGTCGACTCAATAACTTCTGCCATTTCTAACGAATATCCAGTTCGAGTAACGCCTTCAACAAATTATTCCTACCACTAACAATTGTGGACTGGAATGGTGTATCAGAATTTCTCGTGTTATCGCGGACCCTGCGGTTTTTTAAAGTTCTATCATCTTGCATTTTCGCTTTACTCTTTAGGTTTCCAGTGTTGCCTCTTTTCAGATTTTGTTCGCAGTAGTCTGTGCTGTTTCCGTTATTTTGTTGTTTGTGTTCTCGAAATTTCATTGCATAATTTATTGCGTGGCCCCAAGATTATGCAATGCCCTCATACGAGGATCATTAAGGAAAAATAAATAAAAAATGAAAGCCGCTTACAACTCCCTGTAACGCCGAATTAGAGCGCAGCTCTTGAGGAGGAGGAGGGAAGGGCACTGGGGGGGGGGGGGTTAAACTAACCAGGGGGGGGGGGTCACGTTACCTTGGGGGTCACGTGACCCCCAATGCCGATGATGTCATCACTGACGTCACTGATGACGTCATCAGTGACGATGACGATGCGGGTACCGATGACGTCATTAGTGACGTCACTGATGACTTCACCAGTGATGATGACGATGCGAATGTCGGTGACGTCATCAGTGACGTCGCTGATGACGTCATCAGTGATGATGACGATGACGATGCGGATGCCGGTGACGACATCAGTGACGTCACTGATGACGTCATCAGTGATGATGACGATGACAATGCGGATGTCGGTGACGTCATCAGTGATGATGACGATGACGATGTGGATGCCGGTGACTTCATCAGTGATGATGACGATGACGATGTGGATGCCGGTGACGTCATCAGTGATGATGACGATGACGATGTGGATGCCGGTGACGTCATCAGTGACGATGACGATGACGATGCGGATGCCGGTGACGTCATCAGTGATGATGACGATGACGATGTGGATGCCGGTGACGTCATCAGTGATGATGACGATGACGATGTGGATGCCGGTGACGTCATCAGTGATGATGACGATGACGATGCGGATGCCGGTGACGTCATCAGTGATGACGATGACGATGTGGATGCCGGTGACGTCATCAGTGATGATGACGATGACGATGTGGATGCCGGTGACGTCATCAGTGATGATGACGATGACGATGTGGATGCCGGTGACGTCATCAGTGACGATGACGTCATCGGGGGGTCACGCGACATCGGCGGGGGTCACGTGACCTCGAGGAGGGGGCCACGTGACCTCAGGGGAGTCACGTGACTTCGGGGGGTCACGTGACCCCCCACGAGGTCACGTGACCTTGGTGGGGGGCTCGCGCGGTGCATTATGGGACATTTCCCATGATGCACCGCGCGGTTACGCCGACGCCGACGCCGACGCCGACGGCGACGCCGACGCCGACGGCGACGCCGCTCAAGCCGGAAACGGGCCCCTAAGAGCTGCGCTCTAAAAATGAAAGCCGTTGACAACTCCCTGTACACCGAATTAGAGTGCAGCTCTTGAGGAGGAGGAGGGAAGGGTACTGAGGGGAGCGTGTACCCCTCCTCCCTCTTCCCCACCTCCTCATCCTGCCTGCTACCCCTCGCTCCGAGCGACGTCGGCGTCGCCGTCGCCGTCGGCGTAACCGTGAAATCACGCGACCCTCGCGACCTCACGGGGCCGCACGACCTCATGGTGGTCACGTGACGTCACCGGGGTCACGTGACCTCACGGGGGTCACACGACGTCACCGGGGTCACGTGACCTCACGGTTACGCCGACGGCGACGGCGACGCCACCCAAGCAGGAAACGGGCGCCCAAGAGCTGCGCTTTAAGAAATGCAATGCATGACGATGACCAGAAGACTTGCCTGAAATGAGCCACTTTCGGGAAAATACAAGGGCAAGCTTCTGCAAGGCAAAATATTCTACCTTCACACACAAGAGAACATTTCAGCTGAGCTCGGGTGTTCCTAGAACTCCTGGTGCCAGTTGCACATTCCTCATGAAAATTTCCATCGTGCTCGTGATGAAATTGATGTGTCAGTGAGAATTTGCAGACACTGTGCTGTATAGCTTCATTAGAAGTCGACGGAGAGGACGAAATAAACATGAGCTTAAGTCAGGAAGCTACCACAGATGTTCTGTGTCATTGTGGACTATCAACACAGACACCTTGAAGTTGGACTGAATCTTGTCTAACATGAAACGTAGCCTCTTCTTACAATCCAGGTTGAGTCTTTGCCGCACTTGGATATTCATCTCCTAGTCCCCCGGAATAAAGTGGTCGGGACAGACGTGACCACAGCGTGCGCCGATGTCGTCCGGACCATCGCAGCCAATGGCCCGAAGCCACAGGACCCTACGATATGACTCGCGCGGCAGGTTATGCAATCGTATGCCGTCTGCGCTACTGTACGTCTTGCAGCAGTGACTCACAGCGCACCCGGTTAGCATGGCGAGCGCTGACATGCGCACACAACATACGCGATCGACGGTAAACACGAACCGCAACCTATACCTTCCGTGAACAGAAAACCAGAAGCCGCGAAACCACAATGCCACCTATCAGCTGACAAGCCACCGTTGCTATGGTTACCAAGCGGCAGAAGACCCGGATGTATTTGTAAACGAAACTCAATTGCAATCATTGATGCTATATCATGTAAATAACATAAGAGCGTCAAAAAATTGTTTTTTTTTTGTTTTGACCATTTTCAAATTGTTGTTTGAACATTAAATAAAGCTGAATATATCTTCCTTATGTCACTCATGATACCGTTTTGTTGCCTCTGGTTCTCACATAGTGTCGTATGGACGTTTCAGAACCTTCGTAACATGACAATTTCAAACGCGGTTTGTCGAATTCATACGCAATATTTGGCCGCAAAACTTAGGAACCAACAGCTCATGGCTTTAATGATTATAAAAAAATTAAGATGAGGTTTACATATTTTCTTGTCATGACCCCTTTGCTGTTTCGCTTGCTCTAGTTAAATAATATTTACTCGGCATAGAATCAAGACGTCTACGGATATCAATATGGTCAGCTTGTTTTCTAATAGAAAGCAATATTAAAAATGACCATTGAAATTAATATATTTTGTTTCATTTCGCGCCACCATATCCTATAAGGCTCCGCTCCCAGAGCGCGATAACATACGCACACAATTTGGTAAGCTCAAATTCGATGGAGTTAATAAAAATTATAGAGAGCTTGTGGAGTTCGCGTGGGACTCAGAGTGTCGCGTTCGACCGGGGTCGTGCATTAAATCAGGAAAGGTGAGAGTAAGGATATATATATATATATATATATATATATATATATATATATATATATATATATATATATATACAAAATAATTAAAGATGGGTAAATAAAAGATTCAGATGAAACAGAAAAAAAAAGAAACGAATTCAAAATTTTAAAGACAGTTCCATGTAGAAAGTTCCCGACTCACGTCTCCCTGGAGGCGGAGTAGGTGATTGCCGGCGGACTTCCCTTGGAACCTTGGCTGTCGGCCACTCTTGTTCCCATTGAATTTTCCCGATGTAGTTTTCGGGACAAGACAGGAGATTGCCGAGCGCTGAGGCGAGGCGAGCAGCAGGTGCACTCGCTTCGAGACGGAGCCGAAGTCGAAGCGTCTCGTGCAGCAAAAATCTCTCGCGCGCACCCCCTACCTCGGATCTCTCTCTTCTTCTTGTTCTTTCATTTTTCTTCATAATTTTGCAACCTCGTCACAAGGACGTCATCCAATGTTTCTGTCGCTGCTCCAGTAACATTCCTTGTCCAAAGGCAAGAAAGACATAATAGCTGTCGCTGTTTACAAAGTTAAACAAAGTACAGACATGAACCCACCCATAACCTAGCTCACAACTTCTCAGCGAATCATAATAAGGCAACGCACACTACATGTTTGATTGCGCACATGCCCAATGTGAGCACCTAATGTAAAAACAAGAAGTCGTAAGTCCGCCGATATTGCTACAGAATAGCGTTTATGAAGCCAAAATAGGGTATTCCAGAATGTGCAACCAATGATCCGTCTAATTCGAAACGCTTTCAGAATTTATGGACAACCTAAGAAACGCGAATACGCAAACACTCAGGCGCAAAAGCTCACACATGCTCACATGCGCACACACACGCACACATGAGCGATCACGCAGATACATACACGCACCCACGCACGCTCACGCCCGCCACACGCATGCACATATACACACACACACCGACACAAATAAAACTCCTGTCACTGTCACACGCTTCAAATAAAAGCTACCAGACTTCTGCGAAAAAAACATATTTGAGGTTACGCCGACGTCGCAGGCACGCGGGTTTACGGTGTATATGATGTACCAGAACTCGTCAAAAAGCTTTTTTAAAAATGAAACCGCTTCCTTGTGGAGTTTTTGCCTTTCAGTGCATCTCGCTATAGACGCATCGCGCGCTCTACGGCGCGCCCTAAATAACTACGAAACGGTTTGAGATGCCGGCTAGAGACTCCGACAGGCAGGAAACTATATTTTGCGTTCGCATATCTATTTTAAAGGTTCGCAGTATAGCAACAACATATCTCAGCTATAACCTATATCCCGTCCTTCATAAGGCTTCGAAAGGGATATTTTTTCCTCGACAGAAAAAAGGCCCAAAACGCGGCTGCCACCCTTTCTCAGACTCCATTAATTCTTCCGGTTCAACATCTCCAGGGAACCACAGACGATGGCTTACTTTGTCTATGGAGTTTTCTGCTGGATATTCGGCTCTCTTAGGATTCCCCTAAGCCGCGCTTTTCTTTTTGTGGGACAAGTGTTCTTCGCTTGAAACAAATATTTATATGTCGCGGTGTCTCGCCATCGTTTCTTTTCTAATGACCTATGTTGTCGGAGGTTTTACATAAACCCTGTCAACAAAGCTTTTGGGGACAAGAATTATTTGTAGAATGGCCAAGACAGAAAAAGAAAAGTAAGACCGAGTGTATTACGGATGTGTAGGTATTTTTCTCTCTTATTGTTTAGGGTTGCATAGTTCTCGTAGGCTGTATCACAAATACAAATCTTAAACAACACTACAAGTTCAAAATACGTAAAAAAAAAAATCAAGCTAGCGCAACATTCCGTGTATATTCAGCATAAGAAGAAGGACAATGCTCTAATTCAGAGCTTTCTAGGAAAATCGGGAAGGAAAATAATGTTGATTGAGAGCGACGCTGTAATAATCTTTGTTTACTTTTGCGCCACCTAGACAAATGACCGAACGACTACACTCTAAAAAAAAAGGGTGTAGTACTTACACCCAGTGGGGTGTATGTGACTTGTCCCATATACGACACCCCCATGGGTATATACGCGACACCCCAAAAAGAGGTGCATACATGCACCTCATTTTGAGGTGCACATGTGCACCTCAACGGGTGCTTAAGACACACCCCACCCCGGGGTGTACATATATTCCGTTTCTCACTTACTGGGAATACTGATACACCCCATTTTTAGGTGTACATATATTCCGTTTCTCACTTGCTGGGAATACTGATACACCCCAATCTTAGGTGTACGTGTATTCCGTTTCTCACTTACTGGGAATACCGATACACCCCATTCTTAGGTGTACGTATATTCCGTTTCTCATTTACTGGGAATACTGATACACCCCTCTTTTAAGTGCACATATATTCCGTTTATCACTTACTGGGAATACTCATACACCCCATTCTTAGGTGTACATATATTCCATTTCTCACTTACTAGGAATACTGATACACCCCATTCTTAGGTGCACAGATATTCCGTTTCTCACTTACTGGGAATGCAGTTACACCCCATTTTTAGGTGTACTTATATACCGTTTTCCACACCGTTCTCACTTACTGGGAACCGATAAACCCCACTCTTAGGTGTACATGTGCGAAGTAAACAAAACTAACACTAGAACATTTTCCATCAAATTGACAGGAAATGTCTTTGCAGCTCTTTTCCAAACTTTTAACCGTCAAACGACGGTGTTTTGTGTCATTTTCATGTCCCATTTGTCAACCCGAAAACAATTAAGCTGCCAATCCCACATTCTATCGTCATTTCATTATGTGGCCTGGCACCATTTTGACGTCCTAACTGTCAACCTGAAATACAATTGAGAGCTTTTGTGTCACTCCTGCGAATATAATATTGTTAGGATCATGCAATATTTTATAAAATAAGCTACGAAGATTGGTATCTGTTCCTTCATATTTATTGCTCATAAACACTGGGTGAAACATATACTACAAAAATACACATTGAATGCATGCACCAGAAACGTCGCTTGTTTCCTTTCTTCTTCTTTTTGCATGTCTTATCTTTTAGTCTTGTGCCTTGGGTGTTGACCACCAAAAAGAGCCATGGAGCATTCCTGAAAAGCAAAACCCAGTTGTATACCATGATTAGATACATATAGGACACTGTCAAGGCCCCACACCTTACTTAATGAGCATTACCAAAAACCAGGAACTCAGCCAACTTCATAAATATTTTGCACACCATTGAAGAATAGTGGGGTGGAAAGTTTACCACTTTAGATACAGGTGCAAGGCTGGCAAACCGAAAACACAGACAAAAAGCATGTGTTTTCAATATACATAAACAACTGATTTTGGCGGTTTTCAACAATGCCAGCCTGTTTCTTATTGCAACTGTGTTTATTTTTTACTAATAAAATGCACAATTAGCCGAAAAATGCCATAAGCAACCTTGTACTGTGGCGCCTAACCAGATAAACGAATGTCAACATCAGAGGTGTCCTAATGCAAGCGTCCTTTAACAAAATTTTGAACCATCTAAAACAGTGCTCTCAAACACATTTGAGTGTAGAGGCCAGATAGCCCACCCCCAAAAGATCGAGGGCTTCTGTAAGGCATGGGGGTCAAGAAACTTGTTAAAGGGACCTTGCGCTCTCCACATTTTGTAACTTGCAATCTTGACAGTGACATTTTTAGCCGTGATTCATTTGTAGTGCTCCCCTTATCCCTTTCCTGATGCAATCACAAGAATTAAAGTGGTACTGCCGCCAACATACTGGCATTTTGTAAGAGGACAAGAGAACAAGTACACTGTTGTTGCCGTTGCTTATTTCACTCAGGATATATTCAAGCTCAACATGTCTCGAGAAAGAATGCCTTTTGCTTTTCTGAGAATTTCTGATAGCACCAGTCTGAGCGAATACTTGTATTTTAATGGTGATATTTTCTGAGGGCGAGAATCCAGAGCTCATGAATTTATCTTTGGTGGTTGCTTCTGACAAGCGAGAGTTCATGCAGTTGAAGTGCATCCTTAGGCAAAGAGCTCGTGGTTGCAGCCTACCAGCGGAATTGTCGTGCAGGTGCTAAATACTAAAAAAAAGACGGGAAGAAAAAATAGAGACTAAACACCTGAAAAATAAAAACGAAACTACATTAACTATGTGGATATGTTATAAGAGCATAGCTACGTTTGCAGTGTAAATGAATAGACCAATCCCACCAAGTTTTCCACGCATGCGTGATGCCGCCATAACTGTAGTTCGTAAGAGGCAGACTCCAGTTCACGCGACAGCTCATGCTGCCACGTGGTCTGCTCCCGCAGAGCCTCAGCGGGGTTATCGCTCGTCCAGGAGGAAGACAACAGTTTTCACGGTGCTTGGCGGCAGCGGTGGCGTACTCAAACTAGCTGGTGAGATCGGTCTATTAGCGACATATTATAATGCATGCCATTTGTAATGCTCGTTATGAGAACGGGAGGTTGCAGCTGGTTTCCTGTGGGCCCTGTTCAAGCAAGTCGCGAGCTGCGTCTTCAAGCACTGAGCAGATTAATTTTACCCAGTTATCTATTACCTGCCAGTGCATCATAATCTGTACAATGGTGAATATATTCCGAGTCACTACTTGCGCGCCGCACAGGCTAAGGCAATGCCCGAAGAGGGGAAAGGGCAAGCGCTAGAAAGGCGGGTGAGCAGAGTAACCTCCTCTCCTATCTAACATTCGTAGTGCTTTCCCCCTCTCCCCCAGCCCTGCCCTCCCCTCCCATATGCCTTTTTAGTGCTCGCCTTTTCTCTCTTCGCATGGCCGTTGCATTCCCCTGCACTACACACAACTAGTGACACGGAGTATAATTGAAGGACGGTACACTCACAGATGTCAAAGCGCTTGAAGAGTTCGCAACTTCGGTGCAATGCCACTGGTTGCACTTTTGTATCGCACTTCAGATGGGTTGATTTGCCCGAAGTACCTGGAAAATAATAAGAATGATAGAATAAATTAATGTGCCATAAACCAGGGCTGGACAGACACACTCCAAAAAGTATTCGGGAATACTGAGATACATCTGCTTTAAGGCCAAAAATACGGATACTGAGATACATTGTCTTTTATGCAATGCTATATCCCGAGACACTTCCGCGAAACTGGTGAAAAAGTATTCAGGAATACAGATACAATGTGTAGTTGTATCTGTATTGTAGAGGGTGATAGCCCGTGGGGAATATGTACGGTCAGTGGCGTTCCAACTTGTTTTCGAGTCAGGAAGGGGGGGGGGGGGGGAGGGGGGGGGAGTGCTCTTAGCATCCTTTGGGCGCCGCCGGCCAGTCTTTAACCTGCCCTGTGGCGGCTGTTTTAGGGGGGGTGGCAGGGGGGGGGGGGGGACAACACAGGACAGGAGGAGGCAAAAGCGGGGGTTTGCACTCCGTAGCGCTTGCACCGTCGGCGAAGCCGCCGTACCGGTGGCTTTCTTGCACGGCATTTGGAGTCTGCTCCTCACGTGATCGGATATCGGCAAATAGCGGCGCGGCGGCACGTGGAAACCAGACGCGCAACTCTGGCTGGAGCCTATAGACGCTTTGCAGCAGCTGTGCATGGACGCCGCCATAACTGACCTTCAATTTTTGTTTCCTCTTATTCCGTTCATTTCACTGCATAATTACCATAACAGGCCAGGTTATTGCCATATTGGACTCAACTGTGTCCTTTTCTAAAGCATCGGCCTTTGTAGAGGATCGTCAACTACCGTTTCAGTTGCTTGGCATCTCGGTAAGACAAGAGAAGGTCAGCAATGGAGGCTGTAATTTGGCGCGTGTGTAAAGCGTCTATAATCTCAATGCTGCACTAGAGTACCAGTTCCTGTATAGGCTCCCGGCGGGAGCCAGAGTTGCGCGTCTATTTTCTACGTGCCGCCGCGCCGCTATTTGACGAGATCCGACCACGTACCGTGCAAGAAAGTAACGTTGCACGCGCCCCGCCGTACGCACCCCTGCTTTTGAGCGCGCCGCGCGCCTCGTCGGTTCGAGAGTCAATGGTTCCAGTACCCTTTCCCTCTTCGAAGTGGCCGAGCACGGAGGGAATATGGTTTCGTTGTGTTGACCTCGGGGGCGGAAGATTACGCACGATGAGGACAAAGGCGAGTTCGGGGAAGCAGTATCTAGGTCACAGCGCCTCAATGGTTGAACAGGATGTAGCTGACGTTTTGGGTGTGGAACGGGTGGGAGAGGCCTTGCGCGCGCGTTGTTTTCTCGACACTTAGCCTCGTGCCGAGGTGGCAGCACATATTCGCCAAGAGGTCCAAAAGTCGCGTGAGGAGCTGGATCAACATTCCGTGCAGGAAAGACGGCGCTACGAAGATGAACGCGCAACTCTGACTCCCGTAGGGAACCTATAAAAGAACTCTAACTGCCTTGTCTTGAAGCGCCACCTTAGTTCCATCATCCCCACTGAAAATCGCATTGCATAACCATACGTGCGAGCGAAGCCGGTAACAAGCGCGAGCATGTTGCTCTGCAATCGAACGTTTCACCGACAGATCGTTTCATAGATACGCGATGATTCATCGCCAGAATGCTTCATCGACAGCACAAACTACCTTTTATCTGTAAGGAGCTGCCTCACACTGTTGCCACGAAGCGGATAGTACGTGTAGGATACACCCGCGACGAAATGTCCCTACAACACTAAATCCGCGTAACGACTGTCGATGGAACAGTAGTGTCGACGAACGAGAGTCCATGAAACATCTGTCCACAAAAAGTGTTTTTTGGCGAAACGATAGAGACCCATTGCTCTGAATGACGCCAGCTCTACACGCAAGAATAATGTCTCGAAGCTGCGATGTCGTGCTCGTTTGTACACTCAGAGAACCGGGCACCGCCACCGCGCACACATGCCACAAATACAAAAGCGAAGAAACTCTGACATAAACAGGAGAAAAAAGAAAGCACGTCCCCAGCTAGCAGGCCCCATGCCTCGCAAAACGCAGCATCCAACGAGTGCATGTAAACGTCAGACTTACCTTTATCGGGCGGGCACATCTTGGTTTGTGTCTGCAGTGCAGCTACGTGCCAAGCATCGCTTCGTGAACACGATCCGCTTTGTCCTACCACCTTCTAAAAAAACACGCAATTCAAAATAGCGCGAATGAACAAAGGCGATGTCACCCGCCAGCCGAAGCAAAAGTATGGCCGCCGAAGCACGCCGAGATGGATTGCAGGAGGCGCAGGAGGTGAGGAGGTCAAGTCTCCTAGCAACACGAAGGCCAGATAACGCGCGAAACGCGATCGCTATCGTGATAGGTTGTCAGTCGGATGACGTGTAACCAGTGTCTGCTAATCAGGACGCGCGCTCTACTCTATTACCGCGCGCATTTTGTTTGTTTTCTTGCGCTCTCCTGATAGCACTCCCCCTCCCCTTTTTGAAAAAGGAAAGGGGAGGGGAGGGGTGTAATGGTGCACCTGGCAACACCCTCGCCTCGCCCGCCGATTCCTTTGGGAGAGGAGGATTCGCGGGATGGGAGTGCGATTACGCTCGCCGGGTGTCTCCAGTCGAAGGCGGGTGTAAGGGTGCGCGATACACCCACATACACCCTTTTTTTCTGAGAGTGTAGAATATGCAATGGTTCCCTGTTTCGATAATCTGAGACACGCGATGCCAATTTAGTATGGAAAGGGAGATTTCACTTGAGTTCTAGTAGACACGATACGTGTATCGCACTTTGCGTTTTCAATTAGAGGAGTTCTCTGGATAGAAATGACGAGGCCCGCTCTAATCCCGCCCACAGATCAGTGGCCCCGTTTATGACTACTGGATTGACTTGGCTGCTCGGCCGAACACGCTCGGAAGTCTTGTGTCTCCCTTTCGCAACATCCGGTGCGTGTAGTCTGGCGTCAGACACTGCCGGTTAATCGTGCGAGCAGACGCGCGGCAGCCCCGGCTTCGTTTGCTATTTCTCCACCGTCTATCGTCGTCTGCGATGCCTGTGAGACACGGACACAAAAGCTGCGCGTCAGCGTCCGTCCCCTCTTCCGCCCCCGTCTAAAAACTTATTCAGTGCCCAGAAAACGCGAACATGAAATATATCTTCTAGCATTCTATCATGCACAAGCCACGGTCCAATAGACGCGTCTGTCAGCGTCGATCGATATGCGGTAATAACCGACCGAGCACTAAACAAATCAACAAAATGAATATGCAGTCCTTCCAGCTTTACTGTTCTTGTTATACGTTTCCACATGGTATTCGGGAGCAATGGGGGTGAACGTTATGACGCCGAATAGAACGCGACGGAAAAATATTCCTTTTGGTAGACCGGGTGCACTGCAAAACGTAAGAGCTACTTGCCTTTCGAAGCGAAATGACGGGAACATAGACAAAATGTATGCGAGTCGAACGTCCGATTGCCTCCAGTCAAATGGCTCCCAAATTCCTACCTGTGTCGGTTTTTTCTCGGTATCAAACCATGGTTCCTGTCAGAACGGTTGCTCAATTCACAAAGCAGCGAGGCCGGTTGTATGGGAACGAACATTTTTATTCATCACCAACACTCGCAAACGAACAAATCAAGATAGATCAAGCAACATAGTTGACGTGAGACGCTAGAATTAGGCCAGTCCCGCTGCGAACTCAAGCACCCGCACAGCACTTACGAAGGCGCCTACTTGCGACAGTCGTTTGCTGCAAGCTAAGTGGGTTGAACAGATCTTCCTCTAAACACCTCGGTGGACGCAAAACGACTCGCACTCGTAAGAATAAGCAAGGTCAACAAGCTACCTTCGTTGAGCACGCCCCAAAACGCCACCAGCCATGCATGTATGTTATCGTTTGAAGCGGAAGCGGAAAGGCAACCTCGGGATATTTTTTTGAAAACAATATAGGCTCTATCTAGATCATTTGTTTCTCAAACATAAACATATTGTCGGAATAAATAGGATTATGGCACGGAGAAACAATTTTACGACGAAGATCTCACACGTCCATCATCTCTCCAAGCAAGGAGAGCCCAGAAAATGAGCTTAGCCTTGTAAGCCTCAGTGGGGCCTAGAGCAGAACTATCCCCCCTCCCTCCCCCCCCCCCCCCCTTTTCCTAAATTGTGTCTAACGGCTTAATATTGCCCAAAAAAGGTTTATATTGGACAAGTTTATAAACAAACATTAAAACCTTTATAGCACTTATTTTTTTTTTTTTTTTTTTTACTTCTGTGTCTTTTTAAGGTGAAATGTAGTTTTGGTATGTCGGTGCTTACATCTAAAAGTTTGATAGCTGCAATACCCTCAGAGTCACTGATAGAATAAGGAACGCAGGATGTGCCAAATGCCGGGCATCTTAGTATCGCCCCGCAGCGAATGCGATTGCGCCATTAGCCGACAAGAACGCCGAACGACCAATAAAAAAACAAGACGCGTGAGCATAATGGGAGATGATCTGGGCTTTTTAAGTTGTCAGGGACTGAATTTACGTGTGTACTTAAAGGAGCAATGAAACAACATTTTACTTTCGATAAATGCTACTTATTCAATCCCTAACGTTAATAACTGAATAAACTTGCCTTAGCTTTCCTTTCTAGGCAATGGCAGTTGCCCAAAAAATTCCAGAATTATGAGCATCGTTCATCCTCTCAACTTGGAGCCAGAACAAGCGGCCACGTGGCCAGATGCCTAACCTTTTCCGCCAAAGTTAATCATAGCCTTGCGCTGGTATTGCCAAAGTTGAAAACGCGTACTGAGCTCTAGGCATTGTTAGAGTTCGGGTATTCTCATCACCACAGCTGTTGGACACGATCCACTACCCGAGTGTCTGCCGAGGCATTGATTATCATGAGCCGAAGTCGAGTGCTCACGCAGTTCTCGTGTCCAATCCGCGAGCCGCGCTCGACTGTCGTCAGGTGTGTAGTTTCAATTCCACAATTCGGTCATCAAGCTTTGCGAAAGCAAGCCTGAAAGAAATATTCCCTTTTTGTACTGGCGCTTTCACCGCAACGAAGCTCCTTCTTAATCAGTGGCGGTTTGTGCGAGTACAGTTAGGCCAATCTAGGATCAGTACGCCTCTGAAAAGTCATGAACTTTTCAACCCGAAATCGTTTCATGACCCCTTTAATTATTATTGTTATAATAACGCCAATTCTCATTTTGAACCATTGGCCTCGCATAAGGTAACACCTACATTGTTTGAATTTCTGTCTTTTTGACCGTTTTACCTCACTATAACAAAAGAGCGCGAAGCAGCTGGAAGGAGCAGTCGCGAGGGACGGCTTAAAGCTCCTCGTTGAAACGACAGATTGCCCGAGGGTCCCATTTCTTTTGCGCGTGACCAGTCTTCTCGGAGAGGCTTCGCGCGTGAGGCAGCCATCGCCGGGCGGATGAAGACACGGCTATCCTTCCTCCGACCGGACGAATGACTTTCGTTTCGCCAAGTGGCAAGGACGACAGGGCCTCCAGACGTAAGAAAGGCGGGGAAGAGAGCGAGGGTGAAAACTGCAGGGGAGGTGCAGGGGAGGCGAGTCGATGCCCAAGAATGGCTTCAGGCAGCTGTAGGTGTGAGACAGCCCTGTCGATACGAAAGAGTTTTAAGAAACCAATTTCGACCTGTCGGGAAAAAAAGGCGAACCCGGAGAAATAATGTTTGCGCTGCCCACTGCAAAAAATAAAACAAGAACTATTAAAACACGCGCGTTATTTTGCCGTTTGGCAGTTGTCTTAGTTGTTTTGAAGACATATCTATGGCTGGGACATTCTACTCAAACATTCTATTAGCTTTCCAGGAATTAATACTTTCTGGTCTGCCGTCTTTATTATCTACATATACCATTTTATATCCCGTTTGCATGTATTCATAATAACATGGTGCTTGTTTTAAATTATCGCACTATAATTATCTCGTTCGCCACCTACCCCTTTAGGTAAAGCACCTTGTCGACATTTAAGAACGAAAATAAATTAATCAATAAATAAATACGTAGTCGGCGTGGATCTTTTATTCATTTTAATTCTAGACACTGTGTAGCTAATTTTTTTTTTTAATTTTACGTTTTACCTACAACATTACCCATTACGAGTACATGTTGTAGAGTACGCCCCACGCGAACGTCATTTGGGTGTATTCTTGTAGTGCTGCGCGTCGCATGAACTTTGAACGTCTGCGCATCTCCAATGTTTCTTGTTCGGGATGGCAATGTTTACAAATGTGCCGCACGGTGCGCGGAAGATACAAACTGACATACTCTGGTCACTTTGGTTTAGTGAGAAAGTACGCGTTCAACCCGCGAATATTCTTTGCGCCTGATGCGGTAAGGTCATTTATGGCACGGTATATATAGTCCAGAGCTCAAACTTCCCTCAACTAATATTGGCGTGAAGCCTATGAGCGCGAGCTCCTCAATCGCATCGACTGCTCTAGCCCTCATTATGGAGCGATTTTCAAAACTACCAGCTGACACCCGTAGCTGTCGCTTGGACACTTAAACCGGTTATAGGAAACGGAGGAGGATCTTCCCGTTTCCGAAAAATGGTCGCGCCGCTACTCTTTGGTGTATCATGAAAAGCAAGGGGTGAACGACGCTACTGTTTTGATCCCATTTGGTAGTGTGCTTATCATTGCCATCATCATCGTTTCTGTTTTTTACCCAAAGCCTCGGTGCTGCCTATGAGAACGCGTGCTTTCCAATAAATCATTCGCAACCTCTCATGCCTCCCGAGCGGTACGTCTGAGCACTTCCACCTTATTGCCTTGTTCAGGAACATTCGTCAAGGTTAAATGCAAAGCAAATTTTTGGTTGGGATTAAACTTTTAGACTTCATTTTATTTCAATTAGTTTTTTTAAGGTGCGAAGGCATTACAGAGATGAGTCTGTTTTAAGACAAAAAAAATGAGTTTAACAACTAACAATGCAAAATATAGGAACAATGGCTAATGAACAACATGAAAATTAGCAATCACGATTTAAAATCATCCGAATCAGTTATTAAAGCTCGCTTGAAGACAATTACAATTTATTGAGGTTTGGGGAAGAAAAACGGCATTAAATGAGGACGTGTTACAATTGGGGATGCCTATCTTTAACTGGTGTTTTGTTCGTGATGATATGTAAAACGGTTCTATGAAAAGTAGTTCACGAGGTGGGGGATTAGAGTGACAATTCTTGGTGATAAAGACATAAACGAGATAATTTTCTACGAAAAGAGAAGTTTTGTAAGGAGAAAGAGGCTTTCATAGAGGTGACAGTGGCTGTGCGATGACAGTCTGAAATAATGAACTTCATGCGGCAAACACAAGGATAAAATGGCTGTTTTGTGATAAGTATTGTTGAACCCTCTGTTTTGCTTGTTCACGAGAGCCGAAGTTTAATAATGGATGATTTTTTTAATGAAAAAGTCCAGTCAACGTGTGTGCTTCGGCTGGCAAATGCCTAGTTTATGATCCACGCCTCTTCAAAACACATTTCTAGTCAGGCTGCACCATTGTGGACTTTCTTGTAGTGTCATTTATATATCATTTGTTTTTCTACATATTTGTACGCGGTCAGTAGCTAACGGCATTAGAAAAATTAATATGGTTTCTCAACGTAAATTTTAACATACAATCTTATTATATATGGTGACAGGGGCATGCCTATAGAAAATTACAGTCACTGCGCTGGCGAGCTTGTGTAAGCTTACCATGATGATTTTAACCCGAGCCTCAGTAGCGAAATATTTTCCAGTGAGTAACAAAAATCTTTGATGTCCATCGAAAAAAAAATTATAATCCCTTCCATGGTGATCCTTGAGTAGTTTGATCAACTCGTTTGAATTCCATAGTGACAGAGATTGATCTAGATGAGCATGTCCTAAACAGTTTTGACGAAACAAAAAAACAACGTTGTGCCATGTTCGAGTCTTATTAACAACCACCCGAATTAGCATCTCCCCTTTGTGATCTTTTAGAAAAAACTGTACACTCCATGCCATCCTCGACAATACCCCCAGGTTCTTTGCCACATCTTTGAAATCGTCTGTATTTTCGGATTGTACTTATATTCTTCCTAATTGTTCCTATGTTGGCACCCTCTCTGTTTTTGTCTGAAAGTTTGAATCAGGAAAAATAGCAAATCTACCTCACTTATCAGTTTGTAACAGTTGGAATGACCTAGTTTCTGCTCCTTTTTTAACGGTTTAGACATGGTGGAATTTTTTTTTTTTTTAACTCGGGTACGCGTGGTCTATTAGGTTTTAAATTTTACCGACAGCAAGATCTACAAACATTGCTTTCTCCTCGGGGCTGACAGCCCTCGCAACTTCTGTATGAATGAAAACACATCAAGCCTTGATGAATTTACTTTTTTACAATGCTTAGGTCCTTTTCCGAACACTTCTGGCGTCTTTTCTTTCAAAAGTACACCACTTGGGTAACCAATAGAACCGCGAGACTTGTAGCTGACATAATCACAAAATCATGACTTTCTACCTCCTCGTTTTTAAGATTTCACTTTAATACTGTTCAAACATGCCTCCCTTTGACATACTAGAGCCTGTCTAAGGGGGCCCGCTCAATGCTGTTCTAATGATTGTTGTCCCTGTGACGCTTGAAATTACATCCCAGCAGGAGGACCCACAGTCTGTCACATGTGCTGCGCATGTCTTGAATGCGGCGACTTGAGGCCGCTCTGCATGTTTTGAGAAGCTCCTTCTTGATGCTTCATGAGAATCCAGATGTTGAAAGACGCTTGAACATCTCCAGGACAACGAATCTTTTCCGAAGGCAGATGCCGAAGAACGCCACCTCTGCCTCCCTCTCTGCCAGGCGACGTCCTATCTTGTTCAACCCGGCCAAGCTTGCAAATTTAGAGAGGTCGATTTTGTGATTTTGATGCGCATGAATATGATTAAGGGATTAGGCCTGCTTCAGGTACGTTTAACAAATTTACAGTCAGGGGGTTAAGGGGCAACTGATGGCTTCCACCAACGGCCATGCCACCACAAACGCGAGGAGATAGAAATAAATGAAAATATCATTTCACTTTATATACTTGTGTCGCAAAAAGGAGTTTCGGAATCGACAAGCCGCATGTTTATCCAAGTACGCAACCAAGCCAAGTTCAAGTACGAAGGCAAAACAAGTTCAACCCTAAGTCGAAATTACATTTTCAAAAATGGCGGATTTTGGCGGATGTCCTTTTGTGTAATCGCTTGTTTTCACTTAAATTAAAGTGCGTTTTGTTGGAAAAAGTAATCGAGTTCGTTCCCTGGCCTTCACAACTTGCAAGCCGGTCTGTCAAATTTTAAGAGCTTCCGTGGGAATGCGCGCCTTCGACTTCGTTGCCGCCAAAACTCTAGCGCTCATACTAATACGTATGGCATCGGCAAGGCAAAAGGCATTTATTGATGTAGGCAAACCAATAACACGGCAGGCAAATCATATATATTATGAATAGCCTCCATTCCGACGATTAATTGATCCCAATAACAATGCTCTATACACCTGCATTTGAAAAGTTTAAAGAGATGACAGCGATGTAGGGGCGAATATGAGTCACAGCCACTCTTTCAAAAAGGGAACAATGTGCTTTGAATAAATCAAGAATATTGGGAAACAAGAGTATCTCAGTTGCATATTTTCTACGCTACTTATAGGTTTTATGATATGGCCATTGACCGGAGAAGTGTGTTTCCAGCCTGTGCAATACGCTCATATACTTTCTGTAGTCTTGGCTGCTTGAACCGGGTTTCTCTTCTCTCGCCCCCCCCCCCCCCCCTCGCATCCCCCAAAAATAATATTAAGAACTACAATGGTTCTTACTTGCAAATAGCACGGTCGCGCAATACGGGTAGAATAGCGACGTCAAGTAGTTGAGGACGGAGGTGCGACGTGGTTAATTCTCATAGCTGTCTTGGTTGCCGTCGTGGATGCCACAGACGACCACCACCAGGGCTCGGTGATCCGTGAAGTATGTGTGTAGGCGCAGTGGAAGTTTCCAGATCCAACTAACACTACGCGTAGCAATGTGATACTGCCAAAGTGGGATTTCGCATAACGCGAGGAATGTTAGAAAACAAGTCTTTCAAGCAGACGAAAGGAATATTCTCCCGTTGTCGCTCCATTCTTGGCACGACGCCAGGGCTGCCTTGTTCGCTCTCTCCGCGCGGACACGGCCGACGGGAAATCCCGACTCGCGCCCAGAAAGGAGAGAACAAGGGTTTTTCAAATATTTGTGCGCGCGGCGACGACAACCCACGAGGTCGCAATCTCGGCGAAATGTCGCCGGTACTTTAAAATAACCTATACGCATCCTCTAACCCATAATATCTACCCTAATGTAGCACTAGCGGTCTGAACGAGGTACCGCATATTCAGGCCGAACCGGATTATCCTAATGAAAAGTTGTAGGTGATTTTCAAAGATTGACAGTGATTAGATGGTGGCCGGAAAACCTGAAAAATAAATAGGGCTGAATGGTGCAAACTTGCTGAGAAAAGGCCCCGTTTCCCCATTGAAAATTCCGAAAAATAACTAAAAACTTTAGTAGAAGATAACGGTTTGCTCCAAAACTTCGGCATCTGGTACGGACTGGCAGCGCTACATTTGGGCGGAGACTTAGGATTCGGCAATGCGTACATTTTTTATGAAAAAAAAAAAAAAATTTACGTTTTTTTTGGAGGTTGCGGAAGGGGGGGGGGGGGAATTTGTACATTCTAAAAGTTTCCAAGACGCCGAAGAGTTATCGGAGGTAGGAAGCTCGCCCTGGAGACGGGACGACTGCCGTCTTCGTCTTGTCAATGTATGCAGACTCCGGGTGCAACTGACGCACATTAAAAGAACACTGTATTCAAAACAAAGTTTTTTTTTTTTTTAAAAGACAGGCATATAAAACAAATTACCACCAAAAAACTTTTTTTTTCTGAGCAATATTTACGCCGTTAGACGCAATGTAGGTGAAAAAAAAGGTGGAGGTCGAAATTCGCTAAGCCTCTCCCCGTGCTTAGAGGGTGCTCACACTCTCCTTTGGCTGGAGAGCTGATTGGCGTTCGAAAGGTGAAAGGTTGGATTCGAAAAGCGCCAGAAAGCAAGGACAACAGAAGGGACAGACGAAACGATGCGGTACTCTCAACTGAATTTTTATTCGGAAAAACAAACATATATATACACACCCAAGCAATCATTTGTTTGAAATGACACTTCTCGTGAGATGGATTCAAATTCCTTATATGATAAAAGAACTGAGGAAGTGATGATACATGCATTGCCCTTCACCCTGATTTTAAAAGCCTATAAAAGATATAAAACAAAACAGAAAGAGAAATCTTCGAGGCCTTTAAAATCAGGGTGAAGGGCGATGCATGTATCAGCACTTTCTCAGACCTTTTATCAGACAAGGAATTTCAATTCATTTCACGAGAAGTTTGATTACAAGCAAATGGTTGCTTGGGTGTGTATATATATGGTGGTTTTTCGGAATAAAAATTCATTTGACAGTAGCGCATCGTTTCCTCTATTCCTTCTGTTGTCCTTGTTTTCTGGCGCCTTTCCAATCTAAGGTGTTCCAACTTGCGCAACTCCAGATTCTTCTACAGTGAAAGGTTGGTTGTAAATGTGTACCTCCGTGCGGTAAGAGTAGTTTCATCAATTTTTTTGTAATGTTTGAGGAACAAATAATCTAGATAGTCATTATTGTTTTCAAAAACATCCTGTGATTGCCTTTACGCTTCGTTTCTAAACGAAAACAAAGGATAGCAACTATAGTTGTCGGCGTTTGCTGTGCGCTCAAAGACCGTAGTTTGTTGAGCTCGTTTATTTTTGCGAGTTCGAATCGTTCTGAGTTCACAGAGGTATTTAGAGTAAGAGCTCAACCGACCTAGTTTGCAGCAAAACAACTGTCACAAGTACGCGCGACTTCAGAAGCGTTGTGCGGTTGCCCGTTTTCGTAGCGGGACTGGCCAAATACCCCATTCACACGGTCAGCGTGAATAAAGTTCCATTTGCAATCGACGTATCAGCCCGCGCTCTTGGGTCTTGAGAACACGCCACACGCGGTGGATCGCGAATCGATTCACCGCTGGCCATGAAGGACACATCGCTAAGTGATGCTTTTCTATCTGTATGAATGGGGTATAACCCTAACGTCCCATGTCTACCACGTTGCTCGATCTCGCTTCATTTATTCGTTCGTGCGTGTTGGTTTTGAATAATGCTGTTGGTTCCTGTAAAAACGGCTCTGCTGCACGGCGAATTGTGCAACCGTCATGATTCTAACCATGGCTTCAAGGCTGAGAAGATACCTAAACAGGTAAATATTTGCGACCCATTTTTGCTGGAGGAAATCGGTCGTTCGGCTCGCATCAAGTTGGCTCAGGCATGTTCCCTTTATCTCGCTTCAAAAAGCAAGTAGCTTTCAAGTTTGGCAGTGTACTTGGCCTGCCAAAGCGAATCTTTTTAGGTAACGCTTTGATTGCGCGTCATGGCACTCAATCACCTTGTTAGTGGATGACATGCGAAAAAAAATAAGAACAATAACATAAAAACTGAAATGACAACACATTTTTTTTCTAATGCAATTAATGCAAAGGCTCGAGCCAGCTGAACAGGTATGGCAACAATAAACCCTGGAGACGGGGAACAAAAGAGGACAAAGGACACACAAATCTCCAAACATAGCTAAGTGACTGGTGCGGGAGCGAAGAAATCCGCCTGGTCCTGGTGGTGATCAGGGACCTCTCCATTTCCAGTGAAGCGGTCCACCAACTGAGCTAACTAGCAGTTAGGCTTCAATAGAGCAAACGGGTTTTATCAGCTGTCACCAGTCTAACACAATCAGGATAAAAGGTATGCATTTTAAGGATATAATTGTAATGCAATTAATGCAAAGTTGCAAGCAAGCTGGACAAGAACGACTATAATAATCCCTGGAGCAGGAAACCAAAAGGGACAACGAACAAACACAAATCTCGAATCACAGATAGGTGACAACAGCGAGACCGAAAAGATCCGCATGATCCTGGTATCGATCCAGCGACCTCTCCATTTCGAATGGAGCGTTCTACCAACTGAGCTAACCAGGAGATAGACGTCGGTCGAGTAAACGGGTTTTACCAGCTGCCACCAGGCTGACACCAACAAGAATGAACGGCCAACATTTTAAGGCTATGATTAGAATGTTGCTTTTTTCAGTCATATCAGTTCCTTTTTACCGCACATCTACAAGCGCTGACAAACACTTGTATTGTACCGTCGCTGGGGTATGGTGGAAAGCTAAAACGCTGCCTCGATGGTCGAGTCTTGCGAGTATTGTAAACGTTTTTAAACAGGACGAGGTGATAACGGATGCCGATGGTCAGCGTTCATACCTATCCGCGTCCTACGAGCATTGCAGACGACGATAGACGGTGGCGAAACAGGAGAGGATGACGGAGGCTGCCGCGCGTCTGCTCGCACAACTAGCAGGTGTTGTCAGACGCCAGACTAGACGCACCGGGGCCCGTAAAAGAGTGACACTACACTCAAAAAAAGCCCGTGCATCTACTTTCCCGCACAACACACTGAGAGCCAAACATCGCGAATTACGGAGGCAGCTCAGCGAATGTCGATGCCGAAACATATGTTTAGACCAAAAAACGCAGTCTGAGTTTTCGCATTACATTAAGTAATGCAAAACGTCACGCTAGCATTGCTTAATGTCACGACTCAGACCGCGTTATTTGGTCTAAACTCATGTTGCGGCATCGTGATTCGCTGAGCTGCCTCCGCACATTGCGGTGAATGGCTCTCCGAGGGTTGTGCGGGAAAGTAGACGCACGGGCTTTTTTTTAGGGTGTAGGCTTCTTAGCGTGTTAGTCCGAGCACCGAAGCCGATCCAGTAGTAATAGGCGGGGCAACTAATCTTTGGGCACGTCGTAGAGGGGGCGGTTGACCAGCCCGCTCCACCTAAATTGCGTCTAACGGCGTAAATATTGCGTTTTTTTGTTTTTTTTTGCTTATGAAAGAATAAAAAAAAAATAGTGTCCTGTAAATGCTATTAAACAAACTGTTATTTAGTGCAGTGTTTCTTGCAGAGTCTTTTACGCGGACGGTTGACCAGCGGGGCTCTTGCCCCGATGACCATCGGTGACTGCGGACTCCCTTTAATAGTCCCACCGCACGGTCGCGGTTTGGAGTGTTTGACGACGTTTGGCAGCGTTGCATTGTGAAACGGCGTCGGCAGCTCTCAAGCGCGTGTGTGTATATGCGTTTTTTGTTTTTTTGCCGCTGCGGATGTTTAAAAGTGAGAGCAGCCATGCATGACACTAAATGAAGACGTTTTCTCAACTCAACTCATCTCAGCACTACCAAACTGTGGCGAGGAGGAAATGATAGCGCTCAAGGACCTACAAGAGCGGCCGATCTTTGATAAGAAGGTTGGTGGCTAGACGCGGAGGCAAGCTGTCTCTGTCTGTACTCAATGTTCGATTTATTTCGAAAGCCTAACGGCGGCGTCTGGCGTCCGAACGCGAGACACTGCGCGAAAAGCAGATGACGCTCTTGTTCGGTCGAATTGAAGGGACACAGTGGGTACAGACAAATGCAGCTAGTCTTCTGCGTCTACCCATTAATCCTTCCAACCAGAGCTCGGACCTCTTACGCCGCCGCGGGCTCTGATGTCATCCTCTTTCTCGATTTATCACCATATACGGTCACACACGCTTGAAACGTGGGAGGGTGCAATTAACGTAGGGCTTACGACCCGTTAACTGCTTCCTCCGAAGACTTCTCAAAAAATTACTACGTGGTGTGTGGCAATTGGAGTGGTGTCGACCCCTAAATCGATCGCCCCGCCCCTCCGTTAAGTTCAGCCCCTGCGTTAAAGTTCTGCGAATGCCCTTACTTAAAGACGTTGCATTTTTTTAAGTTGAAGAAGAACGAATAAAATAAAAGAAGGGAAACCGTTTTGTTTGCCCCAGCGTAGTTTCATCGTGAACTGGGTAAAACGCTCGGATTAATATATGGCATGTCTGAACCGCAGCGACTCTATATAAGCCTCGTCCGAGGGCCCCAACCGCTCAAGCGGGGAAGAAGGGACTTAGCCTCGGATATTTGCGCGTATCCCCCGAAAGCTCGGGTTCATTTGTCCTGGAAAGGTCTTAGTCGGGGAAACGATACTAGGGCAACGACATCTTTCTGTCGGCAACGGAGGTAACTGCATTAGGGACGGGAGCTAGCTTCTCCTATAATGCTCGTTTTCTACGCGTTGCGGTGACTATTTACGTCTTTTTCGCCTTAAATTTTCTTTTAACTTTAAATATATTGTTAGCTACTTGGCTCATTCTTTGCCCGGTGTGTCCAAAAGAAACACGCGACTGCGTTTGGAATGTCAAGAATTCCCTGCGCGAGATCTTTTTTTTTTCTGTTTGAATTTTTTACGCACAGTGGAAGGCTCACTCGAGGTTGCCTCATATTCTAGCAATGTAAATATAATCTTTCTGAACGTTTCGCTACTTTTTACTATGCTCTCCCCTGTTTCTCTTTGCTTCTTTTTTTTTTCTTTCAGTGTAGTCGTTTTATTTGATTCACCTGAGCAAGCAGTTCTGCTCTCGTTACATCGCGTACTACGTTAGTCGTACGTTTCCGTTTCTGGCGACAGAGTGCAGCATTTTCTATACGCCGGTTCATTGCAGAAACTTCATATCAGAGGCGAGAAAATAGTTGGTGAAATCGAATACTGCTGCGTGATTCATAGCTTGGGGTTACGTGTTTTCGTAGTTTATTTCTCGTTACAATTGGATGGAGTTTTTCGGAATTAATTTTGTTGCAAACATTTTAAATTTATTGGAGTTTCTTTATGATAGATTCTGAATTCTCCGAGATTTAGAGTTCAAGTTTGCTGTGTATATAAATTTCCTGAATTCAATATAAAAACACATTATCCATACACTACTCTGCCCTAAACTCGCAAGAACTCACCTGTATCGAATTATGTTTCTTCAGCTGAATTGGGCATTAGAGCCTTTTTCATTTGTAATACTTTCTGTACCACAAGTAAGCTTGCAACTAAGTGTTTTTTTAATGTATGTCAATACTGTAATACGACTAAAATTTCCCACGTATTATTTTAAAGCTTGTTTCCTTCCCATCTTCCCATTTTTAATGATGTTGATGCGAATCGCATCAACATCGTTACAAATCGATGTTGATGCAATTCGCCTGTGGTGTTGTAGAAACTCGCTTTTTTTAAACCCCAACAAAACTAAGGTTGTATGTTTCTCCCGTAAGGCAAGTGTTATTGTTTATCTTTATAAATTGCACGGCTCAAGCATTTTAAGATCTTCAGTTGTACGTGACCTTGGTGTTTTGATAGACTCACGCCTCAATTTTCATTACCATTCCTATCAAAAAAAAAAAAAAAACAGCATGAACTGAATCATGAAACAGAAAATTATACTGAATTTCTTACTGGATAAAGAAAATCCAGTTTGCAGACAACTGCCTGTAAACTAGATTTCAAGTTTCGAGCAAGAAATCCAGTTAGATTTCTTGCTCCATAATAAAGTTTTTACTGTTTTTTACAGCAGCAATGTTTTGAAATCTATCAATGATTCTTTACGCATCCTAGGCGTAATTGCATGCCTTACCAATAATTTTCGCAGTTAATCCTTCATATTGCACCTATTTCTGTCGTTAGTTTTATCAAGGTTGAACTCTTCTTCTACCGTACGGAATTCCCTGGGAGTCAGTCAAATGCTAACGTTAGAGTGCGCGCAGCGATAATTTGTGAGAATTTCCTATAATCGCCACATAGAATGGCGAGTTTCTTAAGATTACGTGCGTCTTTTGGATACACTTCGTCTTTCGCCCCTTTCGGATAAATGAGTAGTTCGCGACATGTTTTTTTCTTAAATATAAACTGCTCGGCGCTGCTGTTGATTCCCCCCTGCTATTGAGTAGAATCTCACTTCATGGACCTCAGCGACAAAATCGGTCTACGGTTTCTTTTTACCCTTCTACCTTTAAATATATTAGTATGTTAACTCGGATGCACTCCATGTATAACAAGTGTTTCAACCCTGACGTGAACCTTTTCACTACATTTGCATGTTTAAAAAAAATGTGTAATACTGAGGCTCACTCCTTAGTGTGGAAATATTTTTGGTCTGATTGTCTTTCACTTCATGCTAGTGTAACCCTCCAAAGTACTTACTAGTTGTTTGGGAAATAAAACACGGATCCAATGATTGATCCCATTCCACCGCTTCTTCTTTCGGCTGGGTGGGGTGGAGTGGTGAGATAGAATATTTAGCTGCCCTCCCCCCCCCTCTCCTTTTATGCTCATAAATTTCACTCTTATAAAAACACAAACACACCTTCTAAGAGGGCAAAAAATGAAAACTAGAACACTGACTTTTTGCCGTGTCCCAAAATTACAATGACGCGTTGTTCTAAACAAAAACTTGACAAGATGAACAGCGAACTCTTTTAAGACACAAGACACTAGTTGGAAATATTAAAGGAAACTGGAGAGGCCTCTCCTCAGGGCCACTGACCCTATCCTCGGGCCGAACTAATTTGTAAAATACTGTTGCTGTTGTTTTCTTTGCCATTGTGGCATAACAATTCCGAGTTTCTTTCAATAAATCCTAATTGGCAAAATCTTTACAAACGAGTGTGTTTCAGATATTACGGGAGTTATTCGAAAACGTGGAACCCTATTCATGGCCTTCGCAGTGGAAAGCATTACCACAATAACCTGCTTTCTTCACAGTGTTGAAGTTAGAAATGACACTGCACGATTCCTTTCAATCCATTAAATTTATATTTTGGAGTCTTAAGTGCCAAATCAACGAAAGTCATCTGGCACGTCATAGTGGTGGACCGAGGATATTTAGACGTAAAACCGAAAACCAAATTACACGGCGCCTTCTGCGCAATTGGCGAGAAAATCGAACTATAGATGGCGCAATTTTATTATCATCATCATCATCACCACAAACAGTCGCTCTGCAGCAAAACAACTCCGACGCCAGCATTCGCCTAGTGTATACGCCGCATCGCTTCCGTGCTCACTGCGTTTGTAGTGATATGGTGCGCACTCGCTGGGTATCATAGTGCTCGAAGCATCCTTTTGAACGACGTTTAGTCTACGCGGAGGACTGCAGCACGTGCGCGACGATGCGGAAACTGTCCGCCGTTGGCTCTGGTGCAACGCTGCCCTCGAGGACATGATCGCATGTTGTGTACGTTCTCTGCTTCAACAAGACACCGCTAGCTTTCGCCGATGTCGTCCATGATTGTCGAAAGAGACAGGGTAACTGAAAAGTGAAGGTTTTCAGTTTCGTGAGTCATTCAGGAAAACACGGACGCATCGCGGGCCACCCACGATCCATCACGCGTGGCCGACACGTCGCAGCTGGCCCGGCACGCATGCGCGTGACATATATCCGCTTTTCTTGCCTTCCAAGAGGACTTAGACGGCATTTTACGCAAGAAAGGACTCGATTACTAATGTCTAGATGCGTTGAGGAGAATAAAATAGAGTTACATATATTTCACGAGCCTTGCGTCGTCGTTTTCCATGGCAGCGAATGCACTATGAATGAACGGAGGGTTTGTTTTCCGCACAACGTTGGTTCCCGAGGTAGCCGCCAGGGGGTGCCACTCCTCGATTTTCTCCCAAATGAGCATTCGTCAGGTTGCGGGCACCACGACCGGGATTCGAATCTGCCACCTGAGAATCCGTAGGTCGGCGCTTTGACTCGAAGCCACCGAGGAAGCATTTTGAACCATTGTTTGCACACTCTTTCCTTTCTATTAGAGGAACTGTTACAATAAACAAGCAACAGGTCATCACAAAACTATGCTCTCGGGGAAAATAATTAATTCCAAAAAATGCAAAGCACCGTGTTGTGCACTCCCGTACGTGAGCCCATGTATCTAACCATATGTATGCGTGTTTGTGTATGTGCGCGCCTGTGTTAAATTACTCTTATGTGGCACTTCGCGCAAATTCGGACACATTTCTGAAATGCGTAATTTATTCAAGCAATGAGAGCGCGTTATTTAAAACATGGGTTTCTTCACTGGAAAACAGCGGGCTCTTCCCTCGAGCCTCAGCTCGACCCAGAATCGACGTCGGCATTCGACTATAAGAAGGGTGGCCAGCGGACAGTGAAGACGCGTCTCTCTCAGTGAGCATCAAATGAGGTAATGTAGTTAGGAGGTTCGCGTGTAATCGAGTTTTAGGGACCGGTCTCTGGAGAGTGCCGTCACGGCCTCTCAATATTCCCGGTGAGGAAGTGCAGACCGTCCACTGTCCGATCGCGCATTGTCCGCTCCTTCCATCGCGGCCACCTCTTTCTTGTCTGAATGGCGGCGGAGGGGGGGGGGGGGGAGGGGGAGGCTCTAAGAAATGCCGAGTAGTGTCGCAATCATTAATCTTTTTCAGCGGAGGTTTTTCTTGTTTTATTATGAAAAAAAGAAATTAAATAATATTAGCGACCAGGAGCACACGTAGACGTTACTGAAAGTATCAACACAATGATGGACGAAAAAACACATCTTTCAACGTTCACTGATTGGAGTGTTCAAAGTAGGACGATCTGTCGTTTTGTACGTCCTTGTGTTGATACCTTCAGTATTGTCTAATTGCAACCAACGTGCTTAAATTTCACTCACTTACCGAAGCTGAAATTGAAAGTAAATTCATCACCGATGCTTTTACTTATAGTTAACCTGGTTGAAAAAATATGAAGTTTTGGCCGAAATCACTGCCTGGTGGTGCCGTTCGGGGCCACTAAAAGTATGTTCCTCGTCTTCAAAGTTGATTTACACTCCTCTCTGTTTTGACACAAACGAATCGGTGTGAGACTACCTCAAATTCGTTAAATACAAAAAGATGACGCACATTAAAGACCGCGGGTTACTATAGCCGAACTGGGCATGGCGAATTTTTCTTTCGCCTGGAGTCGTCGTTATGAGGTAAACATAGTTTCGCGGAGTTTTGCACAAATGCCTTGATATTAGTTGAAGTTAGTGCGGTGCGCATTTCAATTAATCATGAGATCTGCACATAGTACATGTTACATCAAACAAGAAATCTAAAGTTAGAGGACTTTGTCTCGTATATGTTACTGATGAATAAAGATAACATATATTGATCGACGGAAGAATGTTCTAGAGTGAATAACACAGGAAACCAACCGTCAAAGCTTGGAAGGGTATGCTCAGCTTTTTCAGTTTAAGAGGGAAAACCATTCGGAGCTCAGTCAAACCCTTGCAACGCCAAAAGTATAACCTATTCAGAATATATCAACTTTCATAAGGCGAGTAAAAGTAACTTCGTCCAGACAACGCAGGAAATAGATCCACCTTTTTCACCTACCATTCTCTCAACTGTATAGGTATTGCCATCGCTCCCGCAACAACTGCATTTTCTGGAGAAGTTTAAGCGACTAACTTTTGCCGTTTGCAGACAAAATGTTCGGGGGTTGCAACACGTTGAAGACCAGACTTCTTTTCATATTTCGAATGTTTACTTACTCGCCTGCATGTTTCTCGTTATTTCTATTATTAAAGGGTTCTTCAAATCAGGGATGCGCAAAGTGGGGGTCGCACCTCCCATGGGGTCGCGAGACGGAGTCATGTGGTCGTGGTGCATCACAAAGCCGAACCGTTGTTAAGTGACATTGGAAAAGGGAGGAAGGGATGGGTTCATCGAATGGCGATTGAGTGTTTTAGGTGTCGCGGACCTAAAATGTCGGTGCGCCCCTGCTTTAAAAGAAGACTTCCCTTACACTTCCCATTTGAATGATAACCGAACCTCTTTGGCACGCTGTCGTTGGAACAAAAGGCGGAATTCGGTTATCGGCGAGGTCTATGCGGACGAGACAGCTCCCAATTAACGGAGACCAATCTCTTCAGTTCTGGATTAGCATCCTCTCCGCCATTGTAATTAACATCCGCTTCTTCTGGGCTACCCTGCACTTGAGGGAGAGGAGGAGAGGGGGGGGGGGGGAAGGGGTGCTTTCACTAACAAGGTCAATCGCACCTCGCAAGACACGACTCTCCGACTTGACTCGTCGGATGGAGCTTTCCGGGTCCGAACAAATTCGAGGGATTACGCGTCGGCCGCGAATGACCGATGTCTCTCCGGAATTACTGAAGGGACTTAAGGAATCGTAGGTATGCTTTGTCGGGTGCTTGTGTTTCCCTGATTGATTTTTGTTTCTTCGGTTTACCCGAGGACGACGTCGAGATCACGGGAAGTGTGAGGGTCGTACTTGTAGATTCGTTGTGCAGGATATCGGGTCTCTACAGGCACAACCCACAATGTTTCTGCGTATCGAAACATCATTTGAGGGGATTTTACCGACTTACGTCATATTTAGTTTCGTGCAATTGTACATATATCGTGTGCACCCGGCGTAATCCCCGCGGCTTTAGATTCTGCGAAGCAATCTGGCCATACTCGGTTTATCTTTGGGTTTATCGCAAAATATTGAAACCTGAGTGCGTGTTCATTGCACGAACCTCTGATTGAGCCGTGCTAAGGCCGAAGACTAGGATTTCCTTACTCATCTGCACCGTCAGTTTAACAACGAAAGGTATATACGCTTCTGAAAGGGGCTAAAAGGAAGGGAAGAAAGAAGAAGCGGTTTAGCATAGAGGGATACACGTGCAATATACGCATGTGCAACAAAAATTGGCGTAGGAATGGCAGACTAATCAAACGTATGACGTTTATCATTTTATCACAAAATTTAATGAAGCTTCGTTGTCCGCGCACCACGGCAACTGAGTACAAAAACTAGTGCTTTTACGTGGCGGTGGTGGCCAATATGACTATGGCTCCCAGATACTTCACAATTCTTACTAAGCACGAGTACTCTAATAATTTGTCCTCTTAAGGAGTAACCACTTAGAAACACCCTGACTGTTCTTGTTTCACCACAGGAATGAAGTTCGAGAAATATCCGGCATGTCGTCTGGATTACAACATACTATGGTAAACAACATAACTACAGAATAGCTCGTAAACGAAGAGGATCACGCAAATCACATTTACGTTCCGTCATCAACCGCATTGTATGACATCCGTGTCTAACCACCCTGTCATCCGTTTTTTTTTTTTGTAATTTATTGCACGGTTATGCTAGGAGACTGAATTGCTCGAGCATAGACGAGAGAAAGAGAGAACGAGCTTGACGTGGATGTCAAAGTATCTCGGAAATCTGATTTTTTTTGGGAGCGTTTCAGGAGTAAGCCCTTCGCTCACTTCTGTCAGCAATTTAAGCACCGACTGGTTTTCAATTGACAAAGCCAATAGTCACGTAAAAACTGTGGTTCCTGCAGGTACGAACAAGGCTATTTCTGTTTCACCAAAAATGTAAGCGAAGCCTATGCACCACGCACGATCACACTGCCTTCAAGAGAAACTGAAGCGGTTCTGTATTTGTAAAACGAAGAAAACAACCCTTAAATCTTCTTTCTCTGGCCTCCAGGATTATGAATATCAAAATTATATATCACACAGATAGGCCAAGTAGCCACAACGGCACTTTCAAAATAGAACTGAAGCCCCTCCTTTCCGCCGCGTTTGGTGCGAGGGTAGGTCTCTAGACGTATTCTGCAGGGATCTCAACATTTCCGCGCACTCAGGCGCTATATATATATATATATTGTGCGCCTGAGTGTTTGCGTATATATATCTATCTATATATATATATATATATATATATATATAACTGAGAAGAAAAAAACCCTTAGTGAGAAACAGCAACAACGGACGATTTAATCTTCGACGTTTCGGCCGGAGTCCGGCCTTCGTCAGGAAGCTTCCTGACGAAGGCCGGACTCCGGCCGAAACGTCGAAGATTAAATCGTCCGTTGTTGCTGTTTCTCACTAAGGGTTTTTTTCTTCTCAGTTTTATACCCACGCCTTCGGCCTCCCGCCACCATGCCCGTTGTATATATATATATATATATATATATATATATATATATATATATATATATTTATAACTTGTGCGGCTGAGTGTTTGCGTATGCGTGTGTCTTAGGTTGTCCATAAATTCTGAAAGCGTTTCGAATTAGACTTATCATTGGTTGCACATTCTGGAATACCCTATTTTGGCTTCATAAACGCTATTCTGTAGCAATATCGTCGGACATACGACTTCTTGTTTTCACATCACGTGCTCACATTGGGCATGTGCGCAATCATACATGTAGTTTGCGTTGCCTTATTATGGTTCGCTGAGAGTTGTCAGCTTGGTTATGGGTGAGTTCATGTCTGTACTTTGTTTGACTTTGTAAACGGAGACAGCTATCATGTCTTTCTTGCCTTTGGACAAGGAAAGTTATAGGAGCATCGACAAAAATATTGGATGACGTCCTTGTGACAAGGTTGAAAAATTATGAAGAAAAATAAAAGAAGAAGAAGAGAGAGATCCGTGGTAGGCGGTGCGCGCGAAAGATTTTTGCTGGACGAGACTGTTCGACTTCGGCTCCGTCTCGAAGCGAGTACGCCTGCAGCTCGCCTCGGCTCAGCGCTCGGCGATCTCCTGTCTTGTCCCGAAAACTACATCAGGCAAATTCAATGGGAACAAGAGTGGCCGGCAGCCAAGATTCCAAAAGGAAGTCAGCCGGCAATCACCTACTCCGCTTGCACGGCGACGTCAATCAGGAACGTTCTACCTGGAACTGTCTTTAAACTTTTGAATTCGTTTCTTTTTTGTGTTCTTCTGAATCTTTTATTTACTCATCGTTACTTCGTATTATATATATATATATATATATATATATATATATATATATATATATAAACGACGAGCGCCCCCAAAATTGAAAGAAAGAATTGTTCCCGAATATCGAAGCACCGTACGTTTGCTCACATTTCTCTAATGTTTCGAGAAGTTTCAAATTATAAATTCCAGGCCTTTTAGTAGCTGCGTCGTCAGCATTCGAGATCCAGATCGATCAACGCTCAGCGTGTACCGCGTCCTGCTTCCGAGCACGGATTGAATATCTGCGCAAGGGAACTTCCTTACTTGATAGTTAATTATTCTAAAGTTGAAACAAATTAATGGTACGTACCAAAATGTAAAAAAAAAAGGTTTGCCGCTGCTTTTTAGGAAAAAAGGCGATCCGCTCGCAATGTCTGCTTTTAACGTGAGAGAAATGGGAACGGTTCTTCGCAACGGACATATAAAATATCTAGGCAGTAGTGCCTCGGATTCTAACCGAAAAACGCCTCTAATATTCGTCTATGTCATGTGTACTTATGTATTTTTGAAGAATGTTGCCAGACTCGTACATGGCGTCCAAAGCAAGGGTGAGCATGGTACAACATGTACACCACCGTACGACGTGAACAAAGAATAGCAGAACATCAATAAGTACAGTCGATAAGACAACGCAGAGGGACAAATAACTAATATTAAAAAAAAGCAAAACTAGAACACACTATTTATTTGAGATTTAAACCAAAAATAGGCATACATTGAGACACAGTAGGAAAAATAATGTTATGACAATAATAATTTGTAAGTGCCGCGACAACGCAAGGCGTTGTGGACTGATTCGCAATGCTGAGCGACATAATTATTTCATTCATGAACAGTGCGTGATATAAAAGAATATTAAGAAAATTGTATGTAAAATTTTTGGTCACCATAACGGTTTTGCCACGCTCGTTGCGTGTTTGTCGTGATGTACTGTTCGCACATATTTTTCGAATAGTAACTTAACATTATTTTGGACTCTCTTGTAAGGAATCCTGAAGCGACTAACTTTTCTGCGTATTTTGAGTTCAGGTATTCATGAAATCTTATAAAATTCAGAGAGGGAAATTATTCTGTCGTAATAATTGCAAACAGAACGCAGCGTTTTTTTTTTTTCTGATTTTGTTCTAATTGCTCTATAATTTTCACTGTGTAGAAGCCCCATACCGAGTTCGGATGTTCTAATATTGGCCTAATTATGGTTGTGTATGCCGTTCACTTTGTTTTGAATGAACAGTGGATTAAGTTTTATCTTAAAAACCTAGAGTTTCTGCGATGCTCTAACAACTATGTACTTTACGTGCGCGTTTTACGTGAGGTCTCACGCAATAAAAACACCAAGGTACCTATATTCACTAACAGCATGTGACGGAATACGATTCACGGAGTATGAAAAAGTTTAGGAGTTTCATTTATGGTTAGAGTCATCTGCACTCACTCTTTACCTTTTGCCAATTACACCAATCGTAAATAGAATCATTGAAGTTGCTAATCACTTCTTGGTCTTCAACATGACCTTTTTCTTTCACTTTGTCACAATAACGGTTATGCCATGCTCGTTGCGTGTTAGTCGTGATGTATTGTTTGCACATATTTTTCGAATAGTAACTTAACATTATTTTTTTATCTTGTAAGGAATCCTGAAGCGACTAACTTTTCGGCGTATTTTGAGTTCAGGTATTCACGAAATCTTATAAAATTCAGAGAGGGAAATTATTCTGTCGTAATAATTGCAAACAGAAAGCAGCGTTTTTTTTCTGATTTTGTTCTAATTGCTTTATAATTTTCACTGTGTAGAAGCCCCATACCGAGTTCGGATGTTCTAATATTGGCCTAATTATGGTTGTGTATGCCGTTCACTTTGTTTTGAATGTACAGTGGATTAGGTTTTATCTTAAAAACCTAGAGTTTCTGCGATGCTCTAACAACTATGTACTTTACGTGCGCGTTTTACGTGAGGTCTCACGCAATAAAAACACCAAGGTACCTATATTCACTAACAGCATGTGACGGAATACGATTCACGGAGTATGAAAAAGTTTAGGAGTTTCATTTATGGTTAGAGTCATCTGCACTCACTTTTTACCTTTTGCCAATTACACCAATCGTAAATAGAATCACTGAAGTTGTTAATCACTTCTTGGTCTTCAACATGACCTTTTTCTTAAAACAAGACACAATCGTCCACGAAAAATCGGCATTGAATAAACAGACCAGCTGCCGGAGAATTTATAAATAGCAGAAATAGCAACGGACCGAGTACAGAGCTTTTCTCACAACTGACGAAACTGGAACTATACAGGGGACAAATCATCATCTATGAGCAGAAATGTTGGCGGCTTGATAAGTAACAGTCCAGCTCGTTCTTGAGCAAATGTCTTATTTTTTACAACATGCAGTTTTGGGTGAGAGACAGCCAAACGCTCTGGAAAAGTCTAATAAAATAACGTCGGTATGTCCCCCTTTATTCATAACCTTTGGAAACTCATTTAGGATATGAAATAGCTGCGTCATTGTCGACAAGCCAAAAAAAAAAGGCAAACTGTTCTTCACACAAAATACATATTGTTCTCGAAGTGCGCAGATAGGTCTTTAAACTAATAAAAAATGGTGCCAGCACCTTCCCACTTGTAAACTGACCGATAGTTGGTTACACGTAAATTTCCGCAGATTTGTAAACTGGCAAAACATTCGCTGTCTTCCATTATTGTGGAACTCTACCCTGTTTTAGACTACAGTCGCATCAAATGGAATGATTTTGGCGCAACACTTTGCATAAGAATATAAAGATATATTTGGAATTTGACTGGCCCACGCGCTGTTTTCGCAATTAAAGACAAAAGTGGTGAAATATACCGGCCTTTGGCAAGGCACCATCAAGTATGTTCAACGGATAAAGTGAACGTGTTCCGACGCTACTGTCGTGTGTTATAAATATCGTGCTAAAATAATAATTGAACGACTTCGAGATAGAGTAATTATAAGATATTTCCCCGTCGATTATATTTATTTTGTTTACGAAACGTTTCGCACGAGATAGATAGCGCCTAAACTTCTGAGGGTCGTTTCGTAATAGGTTGCCCATCGTAAGGTAGCATTTCTTTAAATATTTACTCACACGCTTGACTGGAGATCATAAGTGCAATATTTTCAGGCTTATCTATGCGTGTCGCCATTTTGCAGAGAGGCAGAAATTTATCGATGCAGGTTAGTACTAATTGCTTAAGCCAATTCCATAGATCGCTTCCATTCTCTTCCCTTTCACTACTCAACTTAACATATTTATTGTACGATAGGTCTAGTAAATCCAAAAAGTCAACACCCATCCGCTCTTTTGAAGTCATGGAACTCTCTTACAGGCGCATGCATGTTTGGGAGCAAAATAACCGAACAGTTTAACCAAATCCTATGATAGGCCAATATTCCCGGTATGGATTGGCAAAGATTGTCATTGTTTTTTCTGGAATACAAAAATAAGATCAAGAATTGAACGAATCTATTGAGTAACTCGGGTAGGACCGCGTACTATTTGTCTGGGGTTACACGCAATTTTTGTATCGAGGCGTGCCTCGGGATGGCTACAGCCGGTTGTAGAACACACGGTATCCCGATTCATGCTTGGTAGGTCGAAATCCCCGCCAAGAATAATGTTCTGAAAGTGTTTAGATTGCTCACAAAGAAAGCTATGTCGTGCATACATAATAATCGATACTTTCATTCGGTGGCTGCCACATGGGACGAATATTAATTCAGATATGTTTGACACAGCTTGAGTCTTTCATCACTGTAGAAATCAATACCTTTTCTTATTACAATGGCTACCCCTCCTCAGTTTAAATTCCGATCTTTTTGAAAGATGTCACAATTATCAGGAATAACTTCGTCAGATCTGTTATCGTGTAACCACGTTTCTGTGATAATGATTAGGTCCGGATCATAGCACTTTAAAATATCTTCTAACTCAGAAACGTTATTTACAACAATTCTAGTCTCAACATTCATGATTATGAGGCGAGTTAGAGCGCGTGGGGGTTTACTTGAGTTCTCAAGATTCACGCTTACGGATGGGCCAACTTCGGGGGCTGATGGATGTCCGGGTCTCCACAATGACACCTTTATTTTAGCAGACTCGTCCTAAATAGAAGTGTCGCCGTTTATCTTTACTTTGTCAAATTACGAGAACACGTGATCTCACCCTTTTTTCTTTGGTCAATCGTACAATCCAATAGTCCATAGCCACAAATCTTCAGTTATGCTGTTGGGTGCGTGCCCTCTAGACGTCTGCGGTACTTAAGAATTGTGTACCTATCTCAGCCATGCAGCAGCTTCAAAATAACGGGTCTGCATTTATCATCAGTTTTCCTGCCAACCCTCTGACTTCTTTCAACAGCCCGATCCCGAACGGACAAAAAGGCTGCAATATATTTTTATATGCATTATCTTCCGTACGAAGTGCTTTCTTTATATACAGAATCCTTCACTTCGGGCACGATCAGATTACTGCGTCTGCTGCTGTTTTATAAATCGTCAACCTTGCCCAGCCCCCCATCAACGGCCGTTTCCAGGGATGTCACCTTTTCTTGGTATTCACTTACGAGGAACTGAGTGGTTTCGGTGTTTTTGTTAATCGAGGTTTGTCTAACATTTGTCTCGGACAACACTTTGTCTGTTCCAGTCGTACTTCTCTTTATATCACTGATATCGCGGACCACCGACTGTATCTGCTCAAAGATTTCATCCGTTGTTGGTTCCGGTTCGACTCGAAACCCCACACAAGGAGAGTAGTGCACGATCAAGTTCAGGGCAAACAGGCATGAATTCCAGCAGTAACCGTGGGCACGGCACAATAAAAAAAGAAAAAAAGTTGTTGCTAGGAGGTACGCGTTCATCTCTTACAACGTTCATCTTTTACATGTACGATGCAAACGAACGGATTTGTTAGACGCATTGTCTCAGCGAGATCGCCGTGCCTACTTGCGTGTACTCTGTAGTCGCTCCGAGATATGACCCCTA
This sequence comes from Ixodes scapularis, assembly GCF_016920785.2. Taxonomy (NCBI): domain Eukaryota; kingdom Metazoa; phylum Arthropoda; class Arachnida; order Ixodida; family Ixodidae; genus Ixodes; species Ixodes scapularis. The sequence goes on along the minus strand of NW_024609846.1, from coordinate 184,911,772 downwards.
ATGTTCGCGAGCCCCTAATTTTCGCAAATTGCGCGACTTGGAATATTCGCGAACTTTAGGGGCCGCGCATATTTTTATTGTCTTGAGAGGCACTTCCAGCCTTTAAAACTGGCAAAACGTAATGGTGGCGAATATAACCTCGCTGCCCGATTCGTGAAAAATCGGGACCGCGAAATATAAGGATTTTAAATAGTGTGCCACCGATGCCGCACCTCTGTTCTCGTCGACGATGGTGCTCCTTGGATGATCGTTGATGGGAAGGCAGCTTTCTTGGTTGCTGCGTCCTTTCCACGAAGTGAGGTTGCGCGCCAAAGGTGACGACATCTGCGGTGCTTCGACGACTCCAAGGCCGATGTTGAAATCAGTCCCAGCAAACGATGGCACCAGGAAGTAGCCGATCAGCAAAACCTGGATGCTATAAGCGAACGGATTTGTGAGACGCATTGTCTTAGCGAGAACGCCTCTGGTTCTCACAGTACCGCTTTCTCGCGTTACGAAGCTTACGTACACTTACGTCGAGACACGAACGCTAGTCACGGGCAGAACCGTGGTTCGTATTGAGTGTGAAAAACTACTCCTTTAACTGGCTGGAACGCTTCGTGCAAATCGCTTATGTCCCCTGCGACCATAACTTTCGCATCTCGACGTAAGGGTACGTAAGCTTCGTAAGATAAGACAACGGGGCTGTTTGAACCAGCCGTTACACTTAGAGAGCCACTAAATAGAAATGTTTCTAAACAGTTATTGGTTGGGCCACGCTTGACAAAAAATGAAATTTAAGCAAAAAAAAATAATCTTTTTAGAGCAATATTGACGGCGCGCCACGCGATTTAGTCAATAGTCACTTCCTTTCCACTTCTTTTCTCTTTCGGCATTTTAGGCGCGCGGAGGAGAGGTGGATCGGCTTGGCCCTCACGTTAAGGTGGAGAGAGTGTGTGACAATTTCGTGACGTCATGGACTCTGCGCGCGGAGTTTAAAATAAATCTCGCGCCGTCAATATTGCTCAAGAAACTTTTTTCGCGTAAAACTTTTTTATTTCAGTGGCCTTTTAAACCTTTGTAGCTCATTTACCAGACGTCTTTTGAACGATAATCACCGTTTTTAGCGTCCTTCCCACACAGATCACTGAAATAAAGCTATACTTGAATAAAATGGGAAACAAAAGTGGAAGAGAAACTTTCACTGAGTTTCCTTATAAATAAACACCGTAACGTCTACTGCCTAACTATACATCCAAAGGGAATATTTTGGTTCCATTTGACCATAAATCGGCAGGATTCGGGAACCCTGGGTAGCTATGTAGAGCAGCCTTTTGTGTACCCAACAAACACGCGGATTAGAGGGGAACCAGGTAATAAACTAAGACGCAAGAAGAAAGGTCTGTCAGACCCGGAAGCCGGTTTCCACCGAGGGGCTCTCTCCTCGGGGCTTAGGAGGCGTCTGGATTGTAGTCCCTGCGGCTCCGGTAACACACGCCGGCGTCGGTTGCTATGGTGCGCGCCTGGAGAATGTGGCGTTCCAACACGCGGCCGGGACTGTGGTTGCATGCGGGCTGGACATTTATACATCATTTTGTGTACATGTTCGTGCATGCGTGCGTGTGCTCGCGTGCATGTGTGTCTGTGTGCTTGTGCGCAGGCATGAGTGTGTGCGCGCGCGTTCGCATGTCAGTGCGTGTGTGCGTTTGCCTGCGTGTGTGTGTTTGTCTACGCGCGTGCGTGTGTGTGTGTGTATGCGTGCGCGCGAGCGGAAACGTGCACAGGTGCACAAATGTGGCTCTTTTGCCACTCATGACTGCGCGGATGTATGCAGCGTGACACTTTTGGTACGAACACAATATCGACACATTTTTCATTTCATTCATACGGTTTGTTCTTGAAGAACAAATTTTATAGGATAACAACACCCACTGATCCCTAAGAACATTTCGCTGCAATATTAAGTTTTCAAGACAGACCTTTAAATATATTCACAGTTTTATTTTGTAAATGCAGGGATGCGTCTTAATGTGTCTAAACACGTTCAACGTAAATATTTTTATTTTTTTTACGTATGCGGGCAGGTATTTGTTTTTAAAGCAAGTCCGCGCTTATGTCGGTCTCCATGCATATGAATCGTTTTTGCGTCAACATACCCAGCCATCTTTCTAGGCTTGCTTTTCTGGTCTTGTAATTCATTGTTACAACACGTTCATATCAAGATAATGGTAGTTTATTTTGTGATAATAGTAACTTACGCGCCTTCATCGTTTTTTTTTTTATGCTGGAACTTGAAAACGGAGCTAAGAGATGCAAATCTACCATTGCCCAAAGTTTAAGTAGCTCGCTCGCCGCAAGCCTTCAGAAGTGGCTAATAATCAAACGCATTCCATTCATATATTCGCCTTTTTTGTGTGTGATTAATCTATGTCTAGGCAAGCGGGTAATACAAGTCACAATCCAAAGTGCAGATACCGCATGAGACCAAAAATTCCAGCATGCTTGGTCAGAATAATATGTTATTTCGGGCTCAAGTTGTGCTCTGATTGCTGTATGATCACTTTCGTAACTAAGTCGTGCATTTTAGAATTAAAAAAAATTAATCAGTTTGGATCACTATCTGATGAGCGTTTCTTCTTACCACAGCATCGCATGCGTGGCAGGGTTAAAGAAAGGCATTTTTAGATAAATGAGTAATGAGAACCGGAGAGAGAGGAAGAGAAAGAGAAAGAGAGGAAGAAGAGGGAAAGAGGGAAAGAGAGAGAGATACCGCGCTGCGATGCTTCGCGATAGATGCCCTGTTATATACTTTAATGTTTTTGATTCAATTCAACTCTTTATTTTTTATATTTGCTCTTGCGTGAGTTGAAACGGTGGCTCCAGTCTACAAATAGCCCTCAAGCACTTCAGGTTCCGAACCATACGGCGGGTTTCGCAGTATCTGCAAGATGAAATCTACGCGCTATTTTCAGGGAATGGTCGCTTTGGCCACTCTTACACATAACTGAGTTTTATGGTGAAAGAATGGTATGTAAAGAATAAGAAAATATGCCCGGACTGGGAGTGTGGCCAGGGCTACTTGATAGATAGGGCGCCTGAGTTTGTTGCCAAACAAATGGTGAGGAGGCGGGGCGGATATACAGCGAAACCTGTCTCAAATGAAAAGCTGCTAAAAAGCAGCGTACTTCATTATGAACTCTGTCATGTAATTTAAAGTCTTGCAGAAAGTCCTGATATGAGGTACAACAATAATCAATGTTTTAAAAATGCAATTTACATGCTTATTCGATTTATAGAAACACTACTTATGAGAGAGAGAGAATAAACATTTTTATTGAGCAAAAGAAGCTTCGGGAGGCGGCCTTAGTCCAGGATGCCTTGAGCTCGGGCCGCGTCTTGGGCCCTCGCGACCAGTCGTAGCTGATCGTCGAGGTCGGAGCTGGCCAAGGCTCTCTCCCAAAGCTCGGTGGTGGGGTAGAGGATGGGGGATCAAGTGGTGTTTGGGAGCAGCCTTCTATAATATGTCGGAGGGACTCGGGTTCTCCGCAGAAGCGGCATTGCGGAGAAAAGTCAGTGGGGGCTAGGAGGTGATTTCTGGTGGGGTGGGGGAAAGCATTAACCTGTAGCGCACGGAGTATTCTTTCCTGTTCTCTAGGTAGTGATTTGAGTGCAGGAGGGTAAGTTCTACGGGTTAGCCTGTAATGCTGCGTGATTTCTTGGTAGGAGACGAGAGGGTGCATGCGCTCCGGTTCGGCTTCCTCAGCGTCTGCTCGGCGGGTCAAATCTCGAGCCACGAGGTTAGCAATCTCGTTGCCGGGAATGCCTTGGTGGGCGGGCGCCTAGACAGTTCTGACTTGTCTCGTTGGAGGGTTCTGGTTGATCAGTCGTAGCGTGTAGGCATGGATGCGTCCACTAGCGAAGTTGCGATATGCCTGCTGAGAGTCGGTGACGATGACTTCGGCTTCGGTTTGAGTGAGAGCGAGGGCTATCGCCGCCTCCTCAGCTTGAAGGGGGTCGTTTCGGGGAGTGATATGCTACTCCGAGGTTCGTTGTTCATGATAACGGTAGCTGTTGTGGCTGCTCTGCCGGGGTATGACGCCGCATCCGTGTAGACTGCTTGCGAATAGCCCGTGCCCGGGCCTCCCTTCGCTGCGCGTGGTGCACGGGGCGCATGTTGCGAGAAAGGGGAGGAAGTATAATGTTGCTCCGGATGGCATGGGGTAGGCTTGCACTCTGAGGAGTCGGGTGATGGAGCGGGGCCGAGAGCCCCAGGCGTGAGAGGATGGACCTCCCCGTTTCCGTGACCCCTAATCTCCCTCGCTGGTTGGAGATTTGTGCCTCAATCAGCTCCTCGTCCGTATTGTGCACTCCCAGCCGGAGGAGGCGTTCGGTGGAGGTGCTTGTCGGGAGGCCCATGGCTTGCTTATACGCTTTCCTGATCATTGTGTCTAGTGTTTTTAGTTCTGTCGGGTTGAGTAAAGCGTAGGGGATAGCGTAAGTGATCCAAGACACGACGAAGGCCTGGACAAGCCGAAGCGTATCCTCCTCCCCCATGCCTCTTGTCTTGGTCGCGATTCGCCGAATCATGTGGGTAACTTGGTCTGTATAGTAGTCTGGAGCCTCTTCACCAATATGGAGTTGTTGCGATCCGCCTGGAAAATCATTCCCAGTATCTTCACGCTCCGGATGGGGTGATGGTGTGTCCGTCCAGGTGTATGGTGATAGTGGGCGAGCCGGGAGGGTGCTGCTTTCGCGGCGAAACCAGGAGTAGCTCCGACTTCTGGGGGGCGCAGCTGAGGTCGCAAGACTTAGCATAGGCATTCACCACGTCCGCCGCCTCCTGCAGACGGCTCTCCATTGCCCCGATTGACCCTGCGGACGACCAGATGGTAATGTCGTCCGTATATAAGCCATGCCGAATCCCCGGGATGTTGTCGAGGAGCGGCGGAAGTCCTATGGGGGAAATATTAAAGAGGAGAGGGGATAGCACTGCTCCTTGCGGTGTGCCGCGTCCACCCAGTGGGAAGGGGTCCGTGGCTTGATCCCCGACCTTCAGGATGGCTTTTCTATTCGACAGGAAATCCCTTATGTAGTGGTACGTCCTGGCCCCACACCCAAGGGTGTTCAGCCTTTGTAGGATCGCTGAGTGCTTGACGTTATCGAACGCCCCTTTAAGATCCAGGGCGAGGAGGGCGGTGGGAGAGTTGCCCGTCGCTGGTGCCATTACCTCCTCTTTTATTTGAAGTAAGATGTCCTGGCTTGAGAGGTACAGACGGAATCCTACCATTGTTGTCGGAAGTTTGCCCGAGTCTTCCAGGTATGGTTGTAACCTGTTGAGAACGATGTGCTCCCGGAGTTTTCCAACGCAAGAAGTTAAGGAGATGGGGCGTAGGTTCTCAATGGCTGGTGGTTTGCCTGGCTTCGGTATGAGACGGACCTCCGTCGTTTTCCAGTCTTCGGGAAGGCTTCCTTTGTGCCATACTTTGTTTAGATGAGCTGTAAGCTCTAGTAGTGAGGGGCTGTCAAGATTATGAGCGCTTTATTGGTGATTTGGTCCATTCCCGGGGTTGTGTGTCGTTGCAGGCGTTGTAATGACGCAGATACTTCATGGAGATGAATGTCCTCATCCAGGAGATCGTTTGGACTGCCGGTGTACGGAGGTAGTGGCTCCGATGGTTGTGTGGGGAAGTACCGGGCTTTGAGGGTCAAAAGGAGGTCTGCCCCTTTTCCTGGAAACTGATGGATCACTCGGGCCAAGTTGTGGTGGGATTTCGTTTTGCCACTGGCTGGGATAATGAGGTAGCGCAATAGCTTCTACGTCTTGGACGTGCTCAGCGTTCCTCTCAAGCCGTCGCAGAGGGATAGCCAATTTTCTCTGCATAGCGAGGTGGTATATTCCGCTGCCTTCTGCGTTAGTAGGGCTATGCGTTTCTTGAGTTTACGATTCCATCGTTGGCGCTTCAACCGCTTCAGGAGGCTGCGTCGGGCCTCCCACATGTGGAGCAGGCGAGCGTCGATACACGGGATGGTGGTGGACGTTTGTAGTGTTTTAGTATGTGCCAGGACATCCTGGTGGAGCTGTGTAATTCAGTCCTGGATGGGGAGGTGGTGTTGGCGGTCTTCGTTTTCGGGTCGTTGGGGTCTTGTCTCCCGCATCTTTGCCCAATCTGTGAGGCGAGCAGTGCCTATCCTGGCCTTGTATTCGAGCCCATGAAGGGTGGTGGCTAGCAGCGCGTGATTGCTGCCTAGGTACTCCTCCAGGTGGGTCCAGTCAGCTTGGGGGATGTTTCTGGTGAGGGTTAGGTCGGGGATGGTGTCCCTTGTGACACTTGTGCCGAGCCTCTTGATGTTCATGAGGTTAGTGACGAGGGTGATGTCCATGTCCTCAGTAAGTTTGTGAAGCAGGTTTCCCCAGGGGGTTGGCGTACGCATAGCCCCAGAGGGGGTGGGCTGCGTTGAAGGCGCCCACTATTAGCAGCGGGTTGTTCGCAGCTATGTGTGTGGCCTGCTCCAACGCGTGCTTGAGGATTGTTGGCGGGCTTTTCGGCCGACAGTATATATTTAGCAGGAACATGGGGTTTTTCTTCTTGGTTGCCGGCGGGATGATCTCGAGGAGAATGGCAAGGGGTTCGGATTGTTGAAGATGGTCTTGGACTGCTACTAATCGGTTACTAACCAGGGTGTGAACCCTATTGGAAAAACGTACAAGAAACAAACCTGCTGCTTGTACAGTTCGGGTATGACACCACCATAATTTCTTGTTATTATGGATGCAGCTAGTTTGGTTCGGCTTTCTGCATAACTGGAGATACCGGCACCGCTATGGCTCCGGGTCTGTCTATACTGGCAGCCAGTTTGCTTTCCGATATGATTCGGTGTGCTGGTATGATTTTGCGTCCGATGACGTAGGCGACCGCCATCTTTCCAACAAAAAACGCTTATACCACACGACCACCGTTATATCCAAATCATACATGCAGAAAGACGACCGCCATCTTCCAACTTAACGTCCATCGTTTACCACAGGTATCGTTACATACACCATACATGTCGAAAAAGAACATAAGCCCGCGTTTACATGAATGCGACTTAGTCGTATTGAATCCAGTTGCCGCACTCCATATGCGGTCATGTAAACGGCATAATGCGCAAAGCGCATCGCATTAAAGTCGCTAGACAGAGGTGGATCGAGATGTCGAGTGCGCATTTATTCAGCCCATGTAGGCGGAGATCGCATCGCATTTTGGAACGGGGAGGATTATCGGAAGGCGCTCGCTGCGGGAGCTAGTGAACAGCTGAGAACATGGAGGCGGCCAATCTCGTCGGCGGCGCGGAGAGCGGTCCCGCAATTTTTTTCCCGAGAACAAAGGCAAGCTTTTATTGTGAACATAACTAAGCGGAATATAGCGGAGCTGCTCGGTGTGGGCGGCCCCGTTCAAACCTTTGCGAAGTACGACTTGCGTGTCCGAAGGGGTCACAAAGACATCGGTGCAAGCACGAACGACACCGAGAGCCCCGAGCACTGTTGAGCACTGCATGGTAGCGCAGAACGAGCAGCTCCTACCTCGGTGCCGTTCCCGGCTGCGCAAGAGCCTCTCGGACTCGGGGTACGGTCGCGATCGGCGAGCTCTGGAGCGGCGAAACGCGGAGGCTTCCTCAAAGCGTGCGCACACATGTCGCCTCTCGTTCAGAGTGAACCGGCGGCCCGGCCTGGAGTCCTAAGCGCCTTGGTTTCGATGCTTCTTCCGTCTCGCAACTTCTTCCACAGCACCGAAGACAGCGGGCACCATCTTTACGGTCACTAAATGCGTCGAAAGGCCTCCACGTGCGATGCACCGGAAAACGTGGTGCGGCTGGTGCCGGAACAGAACTGCGTAACTTCGAGCTTTGAGTCAGCGTGCACGGCAACAAACCGATGGTGACACCAAGCCGCGGATACCGCATCGCCGGTCGACAGCGGCAAACGGCCCGTTGCTCGTAGCGTGGGCCGTGACTCGTACTCGGCCAACTCGGCGTCTTTTCGTGGCCCCTCGCGTCGTCGCAACCAGCCGCAAACCCGGCGTCGGAGAAAAGCGAAACCGAAACGTAAAGCTTCCGCCCAGTGGCTTCCGCTGTCGCGCCTTTTCTGATTTCCCGGCTTCCACGCTTCCGGTCGTCGCGGAGATGGCGACGTAGTGGTTTTGGCGGTTTTGGCGTCGCTGGCTCGTTTTGGGTCCATATCACAAGAGCGAATGACATTTTAGCGAACGGTGACATTTGAGCGAATGGTCGTTTTAGCGAATAACGGGGGCGCGCCCCAAGCAGCACGTTGTGAATGGGCCATCGCTGGCAAGTGTACTATGGCCAACCAGATTTTCGATGGCCCAAGCTTGGCCAAAGTGCTCGGCAATAGAAGTGTTTTCTTCCTCGTCTGGTGACTTGCCATTCACTTTATGCCAGTCGCTGGCCATTCACTTTAGGCCAGTGACTCGCCATTCACCTTTGTCCAGTGGCTGGCCATTCACTTTAGGTCAGAGACTGGCCATTCACCTTTGGCCAGTGACTGGCCATTCACATTTGGCTTGTGACTAGCCATTCACTTTAGGCCAGTGACTTGCCATTCATCTTTGGCCAGTCACTTTCGGCCAGCCACTGGCCATTGACTTCCGGCCAGTCACTGGCCGAAAGAGGCTGTAGTTATACACTTAATACATAATTTATCACAGACTGCCTCAGTGTTCCTCAAAAGACTGTCAAGAGTTTCGGGAGGTCATGTTTTATAACTCAACCCCAGAAACTCTTACATAGTAATGACACGCGAAGCTGCTGCAAGGCTGCTCAATATTTATTGGACTTTTTGAGTACCAAGTCTTACGACGCTGGTTGCGACCACCATTCCAGTCGTCGTAGGTTCAGGGATGGTCTGTTGTCCCACCATTAAGATACCCCGGTAGTGCAGCAGTAAAAAAAATAAAAAGTAACTTTAGGTGAAGGGACAGTGCAACAATAGAGAGTTTTAGTAGATCGTTCCGATACCTCCGATAGTCCCGATAACGATACCATGCATGCGCAAGGGAGGCGGTGGCGGAGTATCGGGTATCGTTATCGGAGTCATGGGAGCGATATACTAAAACTCCCTACTGTTCAGTTACAATATTTTTCACTTTACACAAGCTTACTGGCACTAATGGGAAAGAGAAGTTTTGAGTACACCGTAAAGGTTTTTACACACTTAAGGGTGTAAATCAGTTTGTCCCTGGGCTAACACCCTTATGGTGTTCAGGCAAGCACCCTTCACAAAGGGTGCTTGCTAACACCCTTGGTGAAGGGTGCTTGGCATGAAATGGGCCCCTGCTGGGGTGACCCAGTGGATGCTGGGCCACCCCAGCCAATCTGGCGCCGGGAGAGTATCATGCGACGTTTTGGTTATGTGGAGTTCAAGGTCACATGACGCTCTCTCGACGCTGGATTGGCTGGTAGTGTCCGCCGCGCTCGGACGAAGGGTGAAATGAAGTATTGACCCCAGTGAACATTTCATTGGAATGTGTCCAGTACACATATCAGCACTTGTAAATTGTACGAAAATCATATATGGTATTGCATATTCTTATATTATTATTATATGATTTACAGCTTATCATGTGTACTGAACACATTTACACTTTTTTTACTTAGAGAGATTGCCACATCACCACATACGAGGCACGTGATAAAGAAATAATGAGTCACGCTAAACACAACTCACTTCATGAAGAAGTAATACAAAAGAGCTCCTTGCAAGCCACATCATAACCCCGTGGGCACTTGGGAAGTATTACGGCACCCCCCTTTCTCGAACTCTAAGTGAGCAAGCAGTGGCCCCAAGCATCGCACTGCACGGCTGAACCATTGTGAACATCATGGTCTGCCACAAACGAAGCATGCAAAGCTTTCCTGTTTGGAGATCAAGTGACATGTTTTGTTTGTCTCAGAGGATTGCAGGCAACACGCTTTGCTTATCACTTGTCTCCTACGCGCATCTGTTTACTAATTGGAAGCAGGGTAGAGGGGGCAGTTTAGCCCTTGACTGAACCACAGCAGTATTTGATTAGGTGAAGCTCATTATGACATCAATTAGAATCTGTTAAATTGGACATTTATTGAACCTTGATAAATGGAAAATACAATGTATGCCATTCCATGAAATAAAGAATGCTATCTGCAAACATGTAATGAAAAATATTACAGAATGAACTCGCACTCTACGTCAAAAAAGCAAACGTTTCAGTAGAACACGCTATCCTCTTGCTCACGTACAAAGAAAATTATAAAGTTCAGGAAGACGACTATGGATAAGGAACTCGTACAGCTAAATTCTAAGCACCTCGTCTACAGGAGGTCAGCATTAGTTATCACAGAAAGTGCCCAACATTTAAAGAAAGAAAAAGAAAACATGCCTCCATAAAACCTTCTATCATTCCTTCTGGAAGCAAAATAAAAATTAACCTGATAATACTGGCGAGAAATGTGGATTATACACTTTTAAAACGGCTCACAAAACGTCTCTTCAACCACATACCTTTCTGCAAACATTGTTCAAAAATTTAATTACGACTGTCCTTGGATCGGCGTCGCTCAAGCCAAGGAAAATCCTCTCCAGAGCAACCAGTGTGTTGGAGGCCTTGCATTCGTACTGGATGCTGAAAAGCCAATATGCTGCCAACAACATGCATAGCCCCTCTTCTGCATTAAAAACGAAAAACAAGCGCTCACGATCCTCAACAAGGTGAAGAAAGTTTGCATCGTCCAGCTCTTGCTTGTTGTAGAGGACACATGGTGGCGGTGGGGTGTTCTCGTCCTGCGTTAGGTAAAAGGATAAAGCAAAACATATTTTAATGTAGAAGGCCAAAACTTGTTTGCTCTTGTCAACTGCTATTATTCGCTGCAGTTAGGGCCATGAGCATCAGCCTCCACACAGGCATACAGTGCTTATGTTGGAACAAGTAACCGGCGTCTTCAGCAATGTAAAACGAATAAAGAATTACAATCGGGGCAACATCACAACATGCAAGCATTGCGATGTAATCTTAGGGGCACTCGTGAGTATCTTTATTTCTGTGCCGAAATGCATTTCCGAAGTCTATTTGTGTTTCAGTAGTGAAATACGTTTGCGATGTATTATGATACGCTGCTAGACTTATGTATCTTGTTACATTTATTGTTAGAAATGAGGTGACAGGTTTGGAGATTAAAAAAAAAAAGCCACTCAAAAATCCGACGCATCACTGGTTTATTTTTGCAATGAGTGATTTTTTGCTTTGCTCTCACTTTTATCTTCTACAGTGGCCGGTTTTCTTTCTGCTGACAGCAGTCTTCCTGTGTACATTTGAGGTTATTGTATGGGTAAGAGGCCACCAACAAATGCACAGATGAGAAACAATATGTCAAAAAGAAGAAGGCAAAAAGCAGGGACGTTTGGGCAGACACGCTTTGTCAGGCGGTGTCATCGGTCGCCAGCGTTCATTGGGTGCGATAATGGGTTCTTTTCGGTATCAGCGAACATAACCAAGGGAAGTCAAGTTGCAAAAAAAAAAAAGGGACAAGCACCGACAGAAGGCGGGGAGCTTATAGGTGCTACAATCTATGTTTGCCACAGACGCACCCTTCTCACCTCGCCACCCTGCATTTATGAACCGTATAGGGCTGCGACTGACCATAACGGTACATGCTAATATTTGTCTCTTGGCCAATGTTAATTTTTTTTTGCCTCCTTCTCTACACTGAAAAACCCAAAGATAAAGGTTACAGAAAACAGCCAACATAAAAATGTTTCGCATGTAGCTGTAAAAATTAATTTTCAAGAGCTACATTTTAAGTACAGTCGCCGGCCATATGAACTCCCCCGTCCAAACACCAACCGGTGCAGCAAAAATCCAGCATGCAGCGTGTCGAGGTTGACGGCTGCGGTTTTCAACGGTGGAGGGGGTGATTACACATTAAAAGGTGCTCGTGATAATATATTTCTACAGCTATCTATGATACATTGTTGCGTTTGCACCTCAATGCACCCCTCGAATTCGTGACAGACAAAGGTGTTCTGACGAAATACACAATGAGCTGTCTGCGTCAAGAGAAGAGCAATCTCGGTGGCCCAAAAGGTAACCTGCGGCTGCTGGATGACTTCATGTAAACGGACCCAGAATTCACGGGCTTGGAGAGAGGTGCAGAAACTATGTGACATTCAACTGAAAAGTTAATAAGCTCAAATTATGATCCATTTTAAGGCAAAATCCATGATTCGCAGGTGCCTATTATTTTCACAATGAAGCCAAAAGCGAACCAAGTAGTAGTCCGTGGATTTATTGCCGAATAGAATACACTTTGAGTACCAAACTGGATGCTTTGCTTATGTTTGGAAGGTTGCAATGACAAATACAATACTTAATTGGGTGAAAAGCAAAGTTTTGTAACAATTATGTGCATGATTACATTCTACAAGTCGTTTTACGTGTATACACTCTGCACATCATTCTATTTGAAAGCTAACAAAATTAAAAAAAAAAGGCCGTGAGAGTTCTGTCGATGTCTTCACTGCGTGTTCGTGGGACTCGGCGGACGTTAGTAAAGGGGATAACTGTCACAGTACGTTGACTAATTGACCAAAATCTGTTAGCTTTGTAATTCATGGCTTTATGGACCATGTTGCAACTGCAGTGTTAAAAGCCAGTCAATATTAAAGGCTATCCCTATTTAAACCATTCACAAAAAGCCAAGCGGCTTGGAGGTATTCATTGTCCAACTTTTGCGTTTTTAATGTCGGATGCAAAAACCGTGCTCAGCTTGAGCTCAAGATTTCGTGCCGTTAATAATGGGCAGAAGAGTCCCCTAGTCATACCAGGTACGTCGTCACTATGTCGACAGTGTGTCCTTGGCGGAAGCATCGGCGTCATACTTCCAGGATAGTGAAGGTGCGTCCGAAGCAACCAGGTCCGCACGACAGCCTGAGGCCTTCTGCGCGCAAGATTTTGGAATTGGGCGACGAAAAGGCAGATTTTTATCACTGAATATTTCGAAACTTGTTGCCATTCGCAAATTGTGTCAATTGTGTGTCTTTAATATTCACTGCCTTTGAAACTAGAATTGAAACATACCCCATAAAACCATTATTAAAAATGTTGGTTAATTAGTTTTGAATAACATTCTGCTAAGGGTTTTCCCCTTATGTAATGTCCTCTGAGCCCCACAAACACACATTGAAGTCAACATCCAAGTAACACTCACGCCGTTTTTTTTTACTTTATTTGAATCAAAATAGAACGCTTGGTATTTATGTATATATAAATATAATAATAAATATAATAAATACCGGGTGCATGTGCATGCAGCCGTGCACCATCCCAATATTGGGCAGGAGATCGAACTATAGGGGGCGCTCTGACCCGTTTGTTTTCCCCACGCTTGGTGTTTACTCAACACAAGGCCTGTGCACATGCCGACAGGCCTTGTGGGCATGGCCATGTCATCTTCTACAATAGAGCGCGGGGCGCAATTTAATAAAAAAATACTAACAATCGACGAAGCGACGTTAAGTGCCGGATCTATCCTCAGAGAATGCGAGCTTGACCCACTTCGGCTTTTGTGATGAGCTGGGATTGTGCATGCTGCATTGTTCATGCAGGCCGAGTGGAAACAAAACAGCCCCTCCTCCCCCTCGCCGGAGAACACGAACTCCAGCCGAACGCTGACGCCGCGTTCGGTTATGTCGGCCGAACGGTGCGTCATTGTATTTGTTGTCCCCGTCCGTGTAGTTGTTAGGTTAACCGCTTGGGGCGTCACGGTCTGTCCTCCTCCCCAATAGAGGTCCACTTTTTTCTGAAGTAAAACTGGTTCAAACGGACAAGGCCAGTTTTACATAAACCCCCAGCACTGCATGTACCAAAGACTGCCAAACATCATTGCTCACCTCATAGAACACTCTGCGCGGCTTGAAGATAGCGGCTTGCGGTCTTTGACGGTGAGTCTACTCGCTTGGTGCAGCTGGGACCTGCAATAAATTCAATACCGCTTGCCATATCCCACAAAGTAACGAAGAAAAGCCAGCAATACGTAAGTCTACAGCACGACATGTCCCAAGGACCGCTAGAAATTCTCGCTCGATTCATAGAACACTTCATGCGACAAAACCCCGCATTAAGGACCGATTGAACTTAGCATAAATGTTGCAGAAAAATAAGGATCTGTATTCAGCTGTGTCAAAACACGTGATCTAATGTAATAATTGTGTGGCCTTATAGAAGACTACTGAAATAATTTTGACTAAAGAGAGTGACCACAAGTGTATACTGAAAGAATCACTAACAATGATGAAACCTAGAAATCTATTAGTGCCTTCCCTATGTTTTGCCATCGAGTGGAAGAAGTTTCTTGGCCTATATTTTTGTTAGAAACAGGTGTGATGCGTCCGTCTGTTTTTTTTTTTAATATTGATGTTGTGCATATTTTTTATTTCCTAGGTTGAAAGCTCAAGGCATTCCCTGTTGTTTGTTCAATCACATTTACCCAAATGTTAGTAGGTTGCTTTTTTATGTTTACGGTCCTTGGGTATGTCAGGGGTTGTGAACAGTAGAACGCTGTAAGGCCCAGGAAGGAATTCCCTTTGTAAAGTGGTGGCAAGCAGAAGAGAAATCGTAAAGACTGACTTCATGTCTTCCCCTACGTTTTCTTTCTTGAGTCGCCTATTCATTTTTTGCCCATTAATACTCAGCTGTGTTTGATACTTCTCTGCGTTTGTGTCGTCCTTCAGAGAATCCGTCTTTGATAAATTATGTGTTTAGCCTCTTTAGCTAGCTTGCACCCTCGTTTTTGTTTATTAAGAAATGACTGTAGGATTCAACTGCAAGCACGGTGTTAATGCATACTACTAAATAGCAACATACTTTTATTGACTAGTGCTAATGATTGGACTGGTTAGTAGCCAATTATTGAAAAGAAAGCATGAGGAATACGGGAACGGAGGATATGAACACAACACAGCGCTGTGATGATCTCCTCCTTCTTGTCCGTGCCATTCACATTCCATGTTTTAATAACACATTTATTTATAATTTTCTGCTTGGTATCATCTGTATAGGGGTTCACTGGAACGACCCACCTGCTATTGCATTCACTTTAGGGCAGCTCCCCCTTTCTCATGGGTGCCATCGTTCAGGAAGTGCAAGGCGGGTGTCACTCTCACTCTTGTGGTTCAGTTTTACAGGTTCCCATAGGTTTCAAGCTGCTATCCAAACTGAGTCAGGCCTTGCAGCCCTGCAGGAAATGTCAATTCCACTTTTTTAGATGTAGACACCCACATTCTGCATGTACGTGAAAGAAGCTCTAACAGAGAGGAAACAAAATGATTGGCCTTTTTTTAATGCATCCTTTTCTTTTGCTGAGAACATACATAAACATTACACGCTATTGTACATACAGTGGTTCGGCTTAATTTAGGAAGAGCACTTTTTTTCATTTAACTTTTATATAAAGAAAAACTCAATATAATGGGTCGGGCATAAATGGTTGCTATGAACTGCCCTATACGTTTACATATTACCTGATATCATCAAAAGAGTAGAGTAGCGTAGGGCTGCACTGCACCAATTACGACTTTGTAACCAATTAATAGTTGGCATTTATTTGTTTATTACTATTGGCTATTATTCTTTGACAGAAAGAATAACCGGGCGAGTTGGTACGGTGGTAGTGTTTGAACTCCATCAAATATTCAGGTTTGACATTAGTTAATTTTTTGCCTTTTTTCATGTTTTTGCTTTTTCCAGCTGCTCTGATTTTTGTAAGGGCTTTCGCCACTACAAAAAAACGTGACATCTAAACTCCTTTTATTTTTTGCATCACACAATTGTAAACGTAAAAAGTGTGCCGGTTCGGTAAACGCGAAGAGACCTAATTTCCGAGGGTAAAAGCTCTAAAAACAACGGACAAGTAAAAGAAACAAAACAACACAGGGCGTTGTTTGTCCTTTGTTTTTAGCACTTTTACCCTCGGATATGACGAAGAGACCGCGCGTCTCAACGCACAGGCATTAGCATATGCAAAAAAATCATGCTGCATGCTCGCTCTTGTAACGTTTTTCTCGCTCCCGCTTTATGAAACAAATCGGTGGCGAGCGGCTGTCAGGACAAGACGTCAGAACTAGCATGATGTGTGATTAACACTTTGGGACGGCGACTGAATGCTTGAACTGCCGTCAGACGGCACTTGAACGCTCCGCACAAGCGTCGTCGGACGAGCGCCGCACGACGGCGCCCAGAACATGCCCACGGTTCCGCCGCACGGGAATCTTTCTCACACTGCGGAGCGAGCACAGGTTCTGAAGAAGTTACGCTCTTTTCAAATAACGAAATAACACAGGGCAGAAGCATAGTTAGAATCAAGCATAGCTTAGCAAGCACACGGTACACGACAAAGTTTGAAACAGCAGCCCACTTCGCAGAAACAAAAGAAAGTTGCTTACCGGCGTTTGCACGAGTCGTGCATGGGCGGTTCTGAACTTACGGGCGTTGGCAAGACGCAGCGTCTCCCAGCTCTCAGTCATCGATTGCTATTCTTGAACACGGTATTCGTAAGGAAGATATCTAAAATATCCACTAAAACGGCTAAAACGTAAGAAAAAAAAAAAAAGATATCCGAAACCTCTGGAATTTTAACGACCATTCAACCGAGCCCAACGGAAGCTGATTGCAATAGCGACTGCCTTGCGCAGTCTTCAAGAGTCTCTTTTCCTTTTTATTTATTGTTATTTTTTAGAACGATACTAAGCAAATTATTATTATATTGGTAACAATAAGAATGTCTTTATAATAATAACGTAAAACATTACAAAAAGTGAGTAAATCTTAGGTTTTATTTAAACTTTAGGTTGTTTCTTTTTTGTGTAAACCGAAACCTAAACTAACTTGAGCAACGTTTCCTTCGTCGTAATTGTTTGCGTGTGCGTGCGTGTATGGGCGCGTGCGTGTTTGTGCGCGCGCGAGTGGATGCGTCCGCGTGCATGCGTGTGTGCGTCTCTGGTTGTGTGTGCGTGTGCGTCTGCGCGCGGGCGTGGGTTTGCGCGTGTGCATGCGTGTGTACGTGCGTGCGCGCGTGTATGTGCGCGACTGCGAGCGCGCGTCTGTTTATGCGTTCTATTGCACTGCGCCCGCAAGAAGAACAATTGGATGTCCCTGGACACTGTTAAAATACTAACTTATTATTATTATTATTATTATTATTATTATTATTATTATTATTATTGTTGTTGTTGTTGTTGTTGTTGTTGTTGTTGTTATTGAAACATAGCCCTGAGTCTTTAGACACAGGGACCTAAACGTTTCTATAGCTGGCTGTAGCTGTATCTATAAATTTCTAAGGCCGACCATGCAAAGCTATTGGGGGTGATAGCCTGCCATTGAATTTTCCATAGACGACCATAGGCCATTTTTGTATGGGATGTCTCGGACTGGTTTACTATGGGATTTGCCTCTTTATGTGTGCGAGTTTTTGTGCACGTCACCATATTCTCAAATGAATATTTTACTCAGGTTGGCATGGTCATGTGACAGGTTCTAGCAGCATGTCATGAATATTTGTCAAACATTTTCACGATATTGTTATTTGATGTTGCCAGATATAAACTCGAGACTAACTGATCTTTTACTGTGCGCTTCCATCAATAAATATTTGTAAAAAATGCTAGTATAGAGCATTTCACCCTACTTTGCAATTTCTGTGCATGGAGTGATTTGTAAGAGAATTAAATATGAAC
This sequence comes from Ixodes scapularis, assembly GCF_016920785.2. Classification (NCBI taxonomy): domain Eukaryota; kingdom Metazoa; phylum Arthropoda; class Arachnida; order Ixodida; family Ixodidae; genus Ixodes; species Ixodes scapularis. The sequence continues at coordinate 184,894,032 of NW_024609846.1, read as the reverse complement.
TCATATAGAAGATTTTGATTGCAAAGATAAAAATTGTATGCAAAAGAGGCACTTTATTATCAGCTATTTGCATGAATTACAACTGACCTTATAAAAAACTAGACTGCTACCAACTGTTGCTTTTCAAGCAGAAATCTTACTGTCCATTAAGGACAGAGCCATATATAAGCTTTTCAAAACCATTTCACATTATTTATTTAGCACCCTCTTCCTGCACCCTTCTCATATTCTTCACTAAATGTAGGGTGTAACACGAAACAGCACCCTTTTCTTTAAAACTATGAGGTTTTATTCCTAGTTTTTAGGGTGTTAAAAGGGTGTAGCCGAGGGTGTAAGTTGCTACGACACCCCTTTTACACCCTCAAAGGTGTAAACACTTTTACTGTGTAGTACGGCCGAGCATCACTGGTGTCAATCACCACGATAGCCTCAATAGCGTCACGGCGTTGCCCACCACCCGCCAACAACCACGTTGTTAACAACAAAACCAGCGTTCTGCACATCTAGGTTGAGATGTTCAGTTTCTTTTTCTTTTACGTGTGGTTCGATTTTGAACGTTTCCGTTGCGGTTTTAACCGAAGCTGTTACCTTTCATTGACTCAGGAAATCAGTATCCTAGCACCTATATAAAACATTACTGAGACTAGCTTAAGTTTAATCAATATATGAGAGACGTCTTGTTTAGGCTCTTGCAAAACAGAAAGCCTGAAATATCCAATCTTATCCGATTTAAGCACAAGCTGATCGGGAAGCGTGTCTAGCGTGGCGGTTTACTAAACTGAGTGCATTGATGCACCTATAGGTTTTTAAGGTAGAGAAAGGGGCTTATGGTCGGGGTACAAGTATACACTGGCTTCTTCTTCGAATGCAGTTGGGAAGTAAATATGTGGAGCACTAACCGAAAAATCGCGGATGTGGTATTCGCGCTAAAAGTGCCGCGCAGCGACAGAGGGGTATTGTTAGCGCGAAAATGACGTGGGCGCTGTTTTCCTATTTTATTTTCATAGAACAACGACGGGCACAATATTTTCCCACTTCTGGTAATGTTCCAAATGAACATATCACACGACAGTGCTAGTTAAGACAATAGCCTATCAAGTCTAACGAAAAAAAAAACTGAATAAAACGGTGATCGTTTGCTTACGCTAACAGTGTTCGCGCGATGCACGCACTAATATCCTGCCAACCACTCGCTCATGATGCTTCTCTCGCTGCCCGTCGTTATGCCAAGGTTTAGTCAACGCGATGAAAGTTTAGATTATGGGTGTCCCTGCGGCGAAACTGAAAATCAGCACTTTTGGCCGAACACGTGCCGGCCATGTATATGTCCACGGCGGCCAAGCTGAAAATCAGCATTTCTGGCCAAACACTCGCCGGCCGTGTTTATGTTTCCGGCGGCCAAGCTGAAAATCAACACTGCTGGCCAAACACTTGCAAGCCGTGTTTATGTCTCCGGCGGCCAAGCTGAAAATCAGCACTGCTGGCCAAACACTCGCCGGCCATGTTTATGTTTCCGGCGGCCAAGCTGAAAATCAGCACTACTGGCCAAACACTTGCCGGCCGTGTTTATGTCTCCGGCGGCCAAACTGAAAATCAGCACTACTGGCCAAACACTTGCCGGCCGTGTTTATGTCCCCGGCGGCCGCGATGAAAATCAGCACTGGTGGCCAAACACTTGCCGGCCGTGTTTATGTCTCCGGCGGCCAAGCTGAAAATCAGCACTTCTGGCCGGGCGCTTGCCGGCAGTGTTTACGTCTCCGGCGGACAAGCTAAAAACAATTAGTTTGTGGCCAGACTCTTGCCGGCCTTGTTTGTGTCTCCGGTGGCAAAGCACTTAAAGAGGCCAAGCTGTCCAGACACTGGCCAGCCGTCGGCCGATCGAAATTCACTTTCTGGTGCTGCTTGGGGCGTTAACCCATCCGTCGCGCTGCGCTTTACACCGCTTCGCGGCGACAGTCTGGGGCAACTCATTACAAAAATATAAACTCACTTGGCCCACCCGAAAACGCCGCCTCGCGGCGTCCGACTATTCGCTAAAGTGTCGTTCGATGAAACGTGGGCGTTCGCTAAAACGTCATTCGATCAAGTGAGTGCCTCCCGGCTCGTTCTGCGTTTTGGGGGGACAGAAGTTTTGCGGTCCGTTTCTACTGCGTCTCTGGCTCTCAACTCGACGGCGCCTCTCATAGTTCAAACAGGCGTGGTCAACCTGGGTCAGGCCGGCTCGACTCGTCCGATCGCCGGACCGCAGGCGACTTCCCAGTTCGGCCGTGAGGCCTAGGATCCGAAGACGTCTGTCTCCGTGAAGCGGTAAGCGAATCTCGTCCCGTTTTCGTTCTACTTTTAAATTACGTTAGGTGCGCTACAGTGTAAGCATGCGTGCCAAGTGTTCGTAACAATTTTGAACTAGAATAATTGTGCTTCATTGCGGTTTGTCATTTACGGAAAATATAAATCGAGCAATGAACGAGGAGCCATGCTTGAAAACGATGCATGTACGATGTTAACTTCTACCTCGGCGGCTTTAAAAAAAAAGTCAAGACTGGTTACGGTTGGATGCGAGGCTGGTCGCAATGCAATGGTAAGCACTTAGAGCGCCTTTCTGAACGGCACGTAAGCAATATAGCGATCAACGAGACGAGCGACGGCGAGAAGCTACGAGTGCCGGCGCCGAGCGACGAAGATTTCTCACTCTCGCTGCTCGCGCCGCTCGGTTCTTGGGCTTCTCAAAACGTCGCTCATCGCCTTGGTCGCTCGCACCAATCGCTTTCATAATGTATGTCTCGTCGCGCGGCTGACTACCGTGTTTATTCGAATATAAGTCGACCTTTTTTTTTTTTCGGAAATTGCGATTAAAGACTTTTGGCCTACATTCGCGACCAAATCTTGCGACCCTACCGGAGGCATGGAGCTATCGAGTCACCGAGCCGGAGTTGCCGTAGAGCCGCGCCGCTTCTTGTTTCAAAACGCTTTTGGTGCACGAAAACGACCGCGGTGGCCGGTGCCGCTATCGCGCGCCTCTCGGGCGTCTGGTTTCGCCATCGCGCCTCTAGCCACTAGCGTTCCCCTTGCTGCGCAACGGGGAAGGAAAGAAACGCGATGCGCCATGCACTTTGCCCTCAATCCTCGCAAACGCGCACAAACAAAAAAAAGAAAAAAAAAAGTTGCTTTTGTTGGTTGTTTGAGGCGGCTCGGCTCGCGTGTTGCTCATGGCGGCACGGCGGCTTTGCTTGCGTCTTTGTAGTTCGTCTTTCGTCGCTTCGCACCTTCTTTCGTTTCTTCTTGTCATTTTACAACGGTGTCAGTGAAATATTGTTGCGAATTTGCGAGGATGTCTACGAAGCTGACGAAGCTTCGGACAACGATGACATGTCCAGAAGTTCTGACGGTGATTAAGTTTTTGGCATCGCCCCGTGATTTAGCTGAGAGTGATGTAAATAAAGGTTTGTTTCTTTGGCCCAAAATTTCCCCTGTTTTTAAAAATAAAAAAAGGTCGACATATATTTGAAATATTTATTTTTTTATTTTCGGTGGGTCCAACAAATAGGCTTCGACCTATTTTCGAGTAAATATGTTAACTTTAATTTTTTTTTGGGTTACGTCGGACGTAACTCGAATGCTTGACAGTTACGTTGGGCGTAACTTTAATTTTTATTTCGGGTTCCGTCGGACATAACGTTAGACACTGCGTTACACTTAAGCGAAATAGGGGCTGCTAGTTCATCATATAAACCAACCATTTGTGTATGATTAAAGCGCATCACTGTCCTAAAAGAAATACTGCCATCCTATAGGAATGTAGCGCTTCAGATAAATTTGTTAATTTTTACTTTTAGTCCCTGCCCCACCAGATACAACATCTGACCTAAAGCAGTGTTCCGGATCTCCTTCCAAGACCTCAGGCGGGTCGTCATTCAATCCAGGAGTCGGCGGCGTCTCATGGGCGTGTTGCTGGTGCTTCTTACTGGATGGTGCTACTGAGGGAAAAGTGGTCATGCTTGGGAAAGGCAAGTATGGCCGCCGTAAGTATAGATATTGTTTTTACCTTTGCTCGAATCCACCTTTAAGTAATGCACAGTTCGCATGTGTGCATCTCTCAATGCTTCAACAGTCGGCTGTTAATATTTGGAGTGCTCCAACTCTGTCAGCGCTAGTTTCTCAAGATCATGCAAATGGGATGCAGCAATAAACCACATATGCTCTCGCAACAAACAGCGCTGTGCCGAAACACTGTGGAATTTACTCTAGCTTAATAATGCAGCACAAAATAGTTGACGCCAAGTATAGCTGCTTTTGTGACTCCGTTTTACCAAAAGCTCTGCCGAAACAAACTTGCCGCCTTATACGTAGTGCAAAAGAACCTCGCGTGCCTAACCTGGAGAAGGGCATTTTTTTTCATAGGTCAATTTTTTCTTAAAGCAATACCTTCAGCCTCCTTGAAATTTTAACATCATGTGACACTCAGAAGAACAGTAAACCACTTAATGTTGGCGACCCTTTAATTTTTGCTGCCTTTAATTTTGCGGAATTCAGTGGCTGCGATTATGTCCTCTGTGACCGATTCGAGAAGAAATAGGGGCCACCAAGGTAAGGGGGTTTCACTGTACATCGAAGGAGAGAGGAAGTCACTTTTGTTTGTATGCAAGAGTAAAACCAACAACAACAATCATTGTGTCGACACTTTCTGATCCTATCTGTGTCTATTGAATGCTATCAATTTTGTTTCAGTTCATTAAACATTGTTGGCTGTACACTGTGGGATGTCGTCTTCAACACGAGCAGTGGTTTTCCTCTGAAGCATCCAGCATGGACGCGTGCCGCAGCACAACATTGTTCATTTGCAGGTGGTACTGCAGTTTGAAGGATGGTTCGCACAATATGGTGAAATCGCAATTCAATGTTCTACCTCGGGCGTAGACAAGATTTGCTCTATCTAAATCATTTTGTCTACAAATCGGGAACTTGCAACGAATGTACCCGCATGGTTGGAAGGGCCAGACAAGCCTTGTGAGTGCTTCGTTTCCTAGCCTCTCAGTCCTGAACCTACTCACGTACCATATGTGTAGATGTTACGATAGGTGGGAGCACTTATTTAAAAAAAGTTAAAGGCAACTGTTGTTATCTTTAAGGTGGACTGCATATTTGCAGTACTTTTCCTCACTTAAAAATATGTCTTACTAAAAATATGTAGTATAGCCGATGACAAAAAGAGAATGGCTGGGCGTCCTCCAGCACGTGCTTGTGCTTTTCACCCCGCTTTGGACAGATGTGCTCGCTCCAGGCTCATGAGGCGCTGAAACGTCATCGAAGGTAGCAGACGGGCTGGACGTGGAACAACGGAGACTTCTCCCTGCCTTTCTGATGGTGTCAGTGAGCGTGTACTTCTATACTCTAACTTAGCTTAACCTGCACAGAGCTGAGTAGAGTAGGCTTGGCAAGTGCCCTTATTGCATATGCATTTGTACAGCTGAGGCACTTTCTAAATCAAGAACATTGTGTACCTTACCTTCAAAAACACATCATTTTGTGGGTGCAAAAGGAATTCTAAGGCATATTTTTGTTTGTATTGTCCTATTACGCATCGACTACTTCAACTTAATGCAGAGTCGACCCAGCCTCTTGAAAAATTTAATGCTTGCCAGGTAATTGTTTTGCGTTTAGTTGATATATCAGTATTCAGTTAGGCATCCCAAGTCATTAGTCGTTGAGGTGGAGTCTCTCTGTAAGTCAATCATGTTTAACATTCATAGAAATGCTTGTCAAATAATGGCACTGTCGAGGATATCTATTCAGCTCGGAACAATCGCTGGGCACAAGCTGATCGTGTGGTTACAGGCAGCAAACATCCCGGTTGGAACGTCCTATTTCGCAATGTAGCTGCAGACTAGGTGAGGGCCCCACTCATAAACGTCTATGCTTTTAGTCTCTTTAAGCTGGACCACTTTTGACACTACAAGCCATTGCAGCTAAAACAGCATGACACATGATTATAAGCTGGACGTACCATGACGTCCAACTAGAAGGTCACATGGCTTGCTTTGTGCACTGAATTTGAAAGGATGGCTTGAAGCTTCTGTCGTTGTTAACTTTAAGCTGAGATAGTTTAAAATAATGCTCTCAGTTTTTAGTGTTGCCCGGGATGGTTAACAAGTTGGTGATATAGCGCTGCATTGAAAAGTCTGTGCATTCATGACTGTATCACCTTATGAATGCATACGAGCTATTAAACTCTTCGTTTTTCAGAGAAATGAAATGCACTTTGCTTCCAATTGCACCCGCTTCTGTAACTTCATGGTATGAAGCACCTTATGGCTGCAAGCTGTGACCGATCTTGTTCTGTGGTCTGCGCAGGCCCATATCAGGGAGTCGCTCCGAGAGCCTCACCAAAGTTTCCTGCCCGTGGTCGTTCTAAATTTTTGTTTGTAGGTATGCATCCTTTCTGTCTTTCCCTCAATTGTACTCAAACGTCTTCTTTTCATTGTCGCCGATTTGCCTCAAAATTGGTTAAGCACACCAATGGACGCTGTACAACTGTATTGTACATATTTTGTTCAAGGTAACTTTTCTTTGCCAAAGGTACAGATTTTTTTATGAAGATGAGTCTTTTTTGTTTTTATTTACAAATTTATGTGAGTTTCCATGGGCAACACTAAAACGTTATGCCAGAAGCAAGGACAAGTTCACTGCTGTAATTTGTTCTCAACTGATTGCAAGAAATTTCGTTAATGTCGTGAAACCTCCTTCCAGCGCTTGCTTTGCAGCATAAAAAAAAATCATACATAGGACATACTCTGTTTTTTAAACTGCTTGCTCATTCTGCAGGTCTGCCTGCCATAGATGTCGTGCTACTGGAGAGCAGGCGAATTCGATTGCTGGTTTTGCCATTGCTTTTTTTTTTAGCCGTTGTCTTAGTAGTTCTTTTAAATTTAGAGATTTTCCTAAAAAGCAAGCCGGGAAGAATATTTAGTTTAGTTAGGTAGCTGAATATAATGACTTAGTACCCCTTTGTCAGTAAAATAGATACTGTGTACCGCTGTTAGTGTCAAGCCGAGATCCACGATTTTTTGGCATTTTGCTCAGAGTAGTACCCATTCCTATTCGTTAGCCTCTTGGTGTGCCAACTAAACTCTTTGTATACAGAAACCTGCCCTCTGCTGGTACACTCTACCCTCATGTTCAGCGAGTGTATGAACTGGAGTTGTATCCACAGTCGACACTCGCTGAGCACGAGGGTAGGAAAATCTTTCCATTGCAGCAGAGCCATATATGGGGAAAGTATGGCAGTCTATGATTTCGCTGCCGTAACGTCTCCCTTCCGAGTGAGCTGATCAGCCCGCGGCACAGAGCAAGAGGCGTGAGCGCATGCGCGTGAACTCTAGGCTGCTCCCAGCTGAGCGGGGAGGGCCGCCATTTTCATTCATTCGCTTGGCATGGGATCGATATTCAAATTTCGGTTCTTTCCTTTTACAGTCGAATCTTGTTAATTCAAACTCGAAGGGGACCGACAATTAGTTTGAATAAAGCAAGGTTTGAGTAACCGGGAGTTTTCTTCAATAGAGACGCATAGGATGGACCCTGCGTGTTAGTTTGAATTATCCACAAGTTTGAATTAAGAGAGTTTGAATTAATGAGATTCGACTGTATTTGGCAGGCTCTGGCAATAAAATGATATAGTGGTATTCCTCGGTGGCTTAAAAACCTAAAGAAAGAAGTTCCTCCATGTTTGAACGCACTTTTATTTAGGCAAAAGAAATAAATAAGCCCATAGCAGACGACTCATAGCCTCAACAGTGCTCCGTGCCGACAGCTTTGCGTCAAAATGGCGGTCATCTCTTTGCCTCTTTGCTGCCTTCTCTATCCCTCCTTCGGCGTTCTCCTCCCTTTCCTCCTCTCCGGCGCCTTCGTTGCCACACCCGCTGGCTAAACTCTCCCACTATACGGCTTTGCATTGCAGTATTAGTTTTATTTGTAGTCTTCACAGTTGAATGTGAATATTTGACAGAAGTATCTCAGGTTGGGGCGAAAGGGGGTTAAATGAATGCATTTGATCATTCGCCTAAATTCGGTACCCATCATTTTAACGCCCACGTAGCCTTGTCCTGGGGGGTAACTATGACTAAAATAAGAGGATATATGTGCTGATCACGAAAGAATATGCTAGCCATTCTAATGTAGCTCTGCCAAGTACTTGATTGTGATTTATTTTTATTTTCAGCTACTTGGGTGCCTCAAGATCTGGAGATCCTAGTGGCCGCAAGCTTGGACTCAATCTTTTTCTGTGGTCTGGCCAGGACCATGGGCGAGGTAATCCCAGCAACAAGAGCATCGCAGTATCTCCCTGCCTGTGACTTTCGATCAGCGTCACGACAGGGGAGTCCTCGTGCCACCAGGTGTTAAGTATGCCACTTTAAATAAGCATTTTTCTTACCTATTAATAGAACAGCAAAGGCACTACTAAGCCTAAAATGCAAAAAAAAAACAATTCAAATCTTGGGTTGGATGAAATTCCAATTACAAAAAGGAGTCTGCAGACATGATTAACATGTGAACTTAAAGCCCGCGGATGTAGGTTCGACGGTGTCACAGAAATAACTTACCGCAGATCGCCTTGCTCGTGCTATACCCAAACAAATTCTTAAAATAATCATTGTGTTTCGTTGGTGTCATCAATCATATGTCCCTACCACACCCACCAGTCGGGACATGTGAAATATAAAAAAACAGGAACTTGCACATTGTCAGCTCTGCAAATATTTATATAGTAAACAGAGCATAGCACGTTCAGCTTAAGAAAAAAATTTAGTGCAGGCCTATATTCATGGTTCACATATGTGTAATTGCTCTTTATAATGAAATGAAAACTGCTTAAGTTGTGGCACACTACAGGCTTTCTATTAGTGTTAAAAAGTGCGGTAGAAAACATGATTGCGCTTGGAGGACGGGGACATAGGAAGGACAGACACAACAGAGCGCTAACTTTCAACTGATTTAATTCAAGAACCTCAGCGTAGAAACGGACTGTGTCACCGCACCACATCTCAACCAATCCGTGGCCCTGCCACGGACCGCAAGTACGCCAACTCCTTATCCGCCAAGTCAATTGACGCCACACTGACACAACTTGTGCCGGAACTATTTATAGTGTCAGCCTCCATAATCTCGCTAACAGTCCTATCTTTGTGCCTCTAAAGAACAGCAGACGAAGCAAATAATGGTTTGCACCCGCAGTCATGACAGTGACACGACAGATCATGACTGCGAGTGCAAACCATTATTTGCTCAGTCTACTGTTCTTGCTAGGCACAAAGATATGACTGTTAGAGAGATTATGGAGGGTGATGCTATGAACAGTTCCGGCACGTGTTGTGCCAGTGTGGCGTCAATTGACTTGGCGGATAAGGAGTTGGCGTACTTGCGGTCCGTGGCAGTGCCACGGATTGGTTGAGATGTGGTGCGGTGACGCAGTGTGTTTCTACGCTGAGGTTCTTGAATTAAATCAGTTGAAAGTTAGCACTCTGTGGTGTCTGTCCTTCCTATGTCCCCGTCTTCAAAGCACAATCATGTTTTCTAACGTACCGTACCAACTTGCCCAACAATCAGTACTTGTTAAAAAGTGCTATTGTGTTTTAAGCAGCTCGCACCAAATATTTTCTTGAAATACATAGGTTCATGGAAATTATTATGTAGATGTTGGCAGACAGTCATGGTGAGGCCAATCTTTAATGCCAAGTGGTCCACTTATTCAGAGTTAATTGAGTTTGTAAATATTGTAGGTCGCAAATTAAATTTTTATGGTACGCAATGGGCACAATCATCCGTAATGACTAGCTCTACCTAGGGGAACTTGATACGTTTACTACGGCAAGATGGTTTCGAAAAACAAAGTATTTAGTTTATTCAACTCCTGCACTAACCTTGTCTTTAGAAACTTTTTACATTCTTTGCGATGCTGAGATAAGATTCTGGAAATAGTTTTTCTAGAACTACTCTAGATATTTCCAGTTCATCATTTTTCTCGCAAAGCATTCGAGAGAGCCAAACCCTGTAATGTACGGAGGGAACTCATAGAATGATGCGACTGACATTTTGGAACATTCGGTACTGTAACAGTAATAATGACATGTCACTTATATAATGCTCATTATCGCAGATCAAACTGCTTTTTCCGTCTACACTCATTTTCAGTAGACTCATTCAGCGAACTCCCACCTCAGACTGCAGCGCTGGGTTCTGCAAAGTAATTTGAATGAATATAGATGCAACAGGTTTCTTTGAGCGTGCGTCTAACACATATTCTTCATATTGAATCTGCTAACTGTATTCATGACCATGTCCATAATTGTATCCACATTCCAGCTTATTTTTATTTTGACATTTGAGTTTTCTTCAGTACTTTTCTCAACATCTGTGTTTGCTGAGCCATACTCAAGTCCATACATCTTGTCTTTCGCTATTACATTAATATATAAAACTGTTGATGCCGAGTCAGAATTCAAGGTACCGAATCTGTCGTGCGAGCTAAATAAGAACCAATAAAAAGCTCTGCAAAGGAAATTTTGTTAAAGGATCCTGTATGGGCATTAGAATAGCACATGCCATGCTTAAAAAAAAATACAAATTCTTGTTAGGTATGTGAGGATGACAGTGCTGTGCTGTTTCTGATGTGTCACAAAAAAAAAATCAGTGCCATACAATGTTCCTTATGGAAGTACAAACTGTTGAATTTGAAGCCCAGAAGTTTTATTCAAGAATGTTCCTCAATACAAATGTATTTAGAGATCTGAGCCACTGACTCATACATGACTATGTGGCAAACATTCATTTTCATGTGGATTATAGTTTACAAGGTCTAGTCTGCATTGATTTATTGCATTCATGCTGAAACTGGGAGGGGTTCTCTGGTTATGAATAAAGAGATAAACATTTCTTGAAATCAAAAGATTTGAGAACGGACAAAAGGAAGGATCTGAGAACGGTATCTTAGATTCTCTTCTTTTTCTTACAGCATCTCTAATGTTGACTTTATTTCACCTGATGCATTTAGATTTTAGCGCAGCTCTTAGCACCCGTTTCCGCGTTTCGCGGCGTCGCTGTCGGCGTAACCGCCCAACTAAACTTGGCAGGAAATTGAATTAATATTGTGGTCATGTGACGTTAATATTTCCGCTAAGTCTAGCTGAGAAACTGAATTTTTTTATGGATGACGTGACACGGTCATGCGACGTCATTTTCCCCACTACTTTTAGCGGAAAAACTGCATTTGTGTTGAGGTCATGTGACATCAATTTCTGCGCTAAAGATAGTGGGAAACTTAACCAGCTAAATTTAGTGGGGAAATTTTCCCGCTAAATTCAGGGAAATTTCCCGCTAAATGGGAGGGAGCAGAAGAGGAGGAGGGGAGGGGGAGGAGGGGCATACCCTCCCATCCTCCTGTTCAAGATCTGTGCTCTAATTTCACGTTACAGAGAATTGTAAACGTCTCATATTTCATCTCATGTTTATTCAACTTTTATATTGCAGGTGCGCTCGCAGCAAAAATCTGGGTTGTGCTGATCCTCTAGGCACAAGTTAGGAACACCTGAGTGGCAAGAGTGGGAGTTTAGTCTGACAGCACAAGGGACACCATTGTTCAGTATTGAATTTTAATAATCTTCTTTTGAGCAAAGTTAAGCTTTGCTGCATGCAGTTCTTGTAAAAATTAATACCTGCAACCAAATTTACCAGGTCGCTACATTTCGCCTCTGCTCTTAGTGGTCCTGGTGAGCCTCGGATAAGAGCTTATTGGTGTGCAAACATCATGCTTGTTTGAAACCACTCACTGATGTAGAGACTCGCTGACATCCAGCATTCCAATGAAACGCTGGATGTCCACAGGTCTTTCTTGAACAATGCAAGCGGGGAAGGAACCATACAAAAAGCCGTAGGAGCTACATTTACGCGGTCTGTGCACGTGAGTTATATGGCCAGGGCGGCATAGTATAAACGGCTAATTTGTAATGATCCGTCGGCTTATTACAAAGATGTGCCAGACTTTTTTCAGAAAACTAGATGGAGGTTCATTCTAGCGTAGTTTTATCCCGCGAATCTGAATATCCCGTTTGTTTTCCTCAAAGATATAACTAAACGTGAGAAAACACAAAAAAACATCCTACCAACAGTGACATCGTAAGAAGACCTTTCGGCCGCCAAGCGTGTGTCGCTTAAGGGCCGAGCGTCCAATCGCAAGTTTTCTAGGTATATTCTCCGGCATTGGCACCAGTCGTGACACATTTTTCTGCCCTTTTAAAAAATAGCATGTGCGTGCATAGCTTTGATAGGCGCTGAAGATGCGTGAACAAAGATTTTGAAAGCTGCTCTTGTGACGTCGCTCTCTAGGGAAGTGCTTTCACAGCGCTTTAAAAATGACTATGCAGCCTGGATTAATTAAATTAGCAAATAATTTTGATATTTGAGATTCTGGAGGTCGAATGAAGAAGATTTAAAAGTGTTTTCTCAAATACAAAACTGCTTCAGCCTCTCTCTAAGTATAGTATGTTCGTGAAATTTTTAATCAGTGAAAATAGACCCATGGTTCCAATTAGAAACTTGCTAAGCACCATCAAAACACACTACATCAATTTTCTTTGTAAAGATATAAGACAAGAGTAGCATTTTATGGCGTTCTAAAAAAATGGTCAATTTGGACGCGTTTCCAGACTTCGGTTTCTTGCCAGAGCGCATCTTTGCACCTGCGGTCCAGCTGCCCGGTGGCCGCAGTGCGAAGCCGCCCCCTAGCCTCCTTGTAGGATGAAGAGAAGCAAGGCGCACGTGTGTTGCGTTTCTAAGCCCCTGGGGAACAGGACCGTGGGTGCAGAGATGAGCTCCGATAAGAAACTGAAACCTAGAAACTCGTCCAAATAATGCTTTTTACAGAACGCATAAAACGCTGCCCCTAAATTATATCCTTCTAAAAAAACTTGATTTTGTGGTTTTCAATGACTCAGCAAGTTTCTAATTGAAACCATATTTTCATTTTCACTAATTAAAAAGTTGATTAACAAATTGTATTTAATTATCTGACTGATCGTTACGACTAGGTGCCTATACTACGTACGCCTGGCCGTATAACTCGCCTGCACAAACCGCATTAATTTAGCTTTCACGACCTTTCTAAACATATATGTAAAGCTTAAAACTAAATCGCCCTGTACAACAGTGAAAAGGCGAAACCAACATGCTGGAGCCATATGGCTCCACCATGCTGGTATCGCCTTATCCAGAAGGACGGAACCATACGTTATGCATGTATGGTTCCGTCCTTCTACATGGTTCCGCCGTAATCCACTACGCTGGTATAGGATGCCCCATAATACGACACGCTTGTATGGTTCCGCCCACCTGTATCGTTCCGCCTTATTCCACTATACTGGAGCCGCCTTTTTCGCTTGTATAGGATGTCCCATATTACGGTTATGCTTGTATGAGCCTTTTCCGTCATCGTTCCAACATCGAGATTTTCCAACAGGGAAGGCTGTTGCCCGTGTCGGTTCCGTACGTGACGTAGCCGTGTAGGCGGACTTGTGTGTTCGTCTCTTGCAGGGCGATGAGTTCAGGTGGTGTTGTGGACGTGGAGACGTATTGTGTGAGTGATCCGTACTTGTTCTTGTAGCCCCGGCAATTCCACTGCCACACCGTGGTTTCGCCTGGGAGGCCCTTGCGCTTACTCCCTGGATAATGAGTAACAGCCATCGAGGCTGTGAGAGGGGGGTAGTTCTTGCAGCATGTGGGGTTCCGGTAGGTCTGGGTGAGTCGTTTCCTTCTGGCGCCGGTTGCGCCGAGCATCGAGAGTTGGTAAGCGTTCCTCTAGTTTCGCGACGTGTTCCTCCATCTGAGTATTGAATAGTTGTTGTTGAGCCGCTCTCTGTTGTATAGCCGTGAGTTGCTGATTAAGAGTAACCTGTAGGGAGGCATGAAGCGACTACATGGCCCTTGCTATAATCTCCTCGATCTGCTGGGAAGTGGTATGTTGGGCGTGTGGGAGCCCCGGCAGTGTGTTGGGCTGCGTCGGTGCTCGCTGCGGTGTGGAATTAGGGGAATCTGTGGGGCTCTGGCTTCTCTGCCCGTTTGCGCTTCTCGGGGGGTGGGTTTTGTGTGTTCTGTGCCGGAATGTTTCTACACTACTTATAAACAAAGTACTCGCGTAGAGTTTTATACAAAACAAAAGTACAGCCAAGCACCGCGTTCTTCATAAGAAACGTGGCAAATAGGGAGGTCGAGAACACGTTTCTGCGTAAAAATGGGGTCTTTGCAAATAGCATTTTCGCGTGAGGACGTTATCTCTCTCCCGTAAATCGCTGGCAGCTTTCTGTCGATGGCGGTGATTGGCTACTCGCGTGCTCCGAAGGAAAGTTTACCCGCGGGCTTGGTTCATAAACAGTGAGTCTATTGCGCGAGTACACTCTAAAAAAAAAGCGTGCCAACTAGCACCTTTTAGGGTTCTTTCGCTTGTCCAATGGGCGGCACCCTTAAAGGTGCAGAAAAGAACCCACAAAAAGGGTTCTTTCTAATGAACCCTATTTCGGGGTTCTTTTCGGATCGTTTATTGGTTCTTCTTAATGAACCCTATTTTTGGTTCTTTTCAGAACGCTTCTGGGTTCTATTTAACGAACCCTATTTAGGGGTTCTTCTAGGATCCTTTTTTGGTTCTTCCTAATCAACCCTATTTCGGGTTCTTTCCCGAACCCTTTTTGGTGCTCTTGATGAACCCCATTTCGGGTTCTTTCCAGAACCCTTTCTGGTGCTCTTAATGAACCCTATTTCAGGTTCGTTCCAGAACCCTTTTTGGTGCTCTTAATACACCCTATTTCAAGGTTCTTTTCGTATCCTTTATTGGTTCTTCTTAATGAACCCCATTTGGGTTCTTTCCAGAACCCTTCTTCGTGCTCTTAATGAACCTTATTTCGAGGTTCTTTACGGATCCTTCTTTGGTTTTTCTTTATGAACCCTATTTCATGTTTTATTCGGAACCCTCCTTGGTTCTTTCAATAAATCCCGAGTTCTTTAGATTATGTTGGCGTTATTTTAGTAAACCACAATTTGTACTTCTAACCCTCTTTTATGACAAATGAGTTTTTTTTACATTCCTAGTTAGTTTTTAGTAAATCGTATTTTGTATTTCTTGCTCCACAAGGTGCATTTTTTTCTACCAACCAAAGTGTCTTTAGATTGTTCATTAATCGCTAGCACTGGGCCTTTTCGACAGGTTGACAAACATCAGTCTGGCCAGCGTTAACACACTTCATTCCTGTACGTAATTAACTAGGTGACAGGCAGAACAGTAAACATCATGTCCAATCATATACTTTATTGGAGTAGCAAAAATTGATTCTTCTGTTCGCAGTAAAAAAGCTAACAAAATTCGAAACAGTTTCAAGACGAGACGGGTATCACTGCCAGCAATGTGCACACAGCTTCTACTGTCGTTCTGATGTCGCTCACTGTCAGGACACCGTCCAAAAAGATGTCAAATTCATTTTCCTGGAGATGGATGAGTGGCATCAGTGTCCGGACTTCCTACAACAAGAAAGCAAGGATATGAACACATGTATTTTCCTCTGTATTATTATGCTGCGAGTTGCTCATTCGCCGCGCTTTCAGATCAATTATAATTGTATAGGTTTCACTAAGCATTTTATTTCTCGTTTAGCCTTACGCTCTAAAACATACCCGCAGATATGATTTCCTTCAAAACATTTAGTGGGTCAATCAGTGCGATCTAGAGAGCGCGACCAGCGGATGACGAAGCGTCCCCTTCGAAGCCCCCTTCGCTACAACAATGTGTAAAAGCGAAAAATGGTACGCAGCATCAAGCGTTCCCTTTCCATCCAAGTAGTAAAGGAAGAAAATCGGAAGTCAATGGATTACAATATATGTGCTGTACACACGTAAAACAATGCCCAACGTGCCACCGCATTTTCTCTGCTTTTAAAAATGCCCGTGCGTCCACTTCCCTTGAGAATACTCGAGGGGCCGATCAATGCAATCTACGAAGAAAACTCGGCCAATGGAGAAGCTGAAAATATGTTCGACTTAAAAATGAAGTCTGTAACGTGACACTGAGCATGAAATCAGTACGTGAACCGTCATGCTCAGTGACATCTCTCGCTTCATTCATATGTCTAAACATGCTTTGGCCTTTTTATTCGCCGAGCTCTCTTCGTGGATTGGTGTGATTGGCTTCTCGAGTGTTCTGCGGGAAGTAGATGCACAGGAATTTTAAGCATGTTTCAAGAAACGTTGGTTCTACCCATATTTAATCCTTCTCACCCTACAGTCAGTAACAGGTTAAGAAAAAATCTACGAGCTGGAGAGGAGGAAGCGGACAGAAGCTTGTAGGGGAGAGGAGAAACCTTTCCATTTCAAGCGTCCATCGGCTTTCTTCTTTTAGATTTTTCTTAACCTGTCATTGACTTTAGTCGATTATATTTCCTCTATATTATTTTTAGAAAATAAAGCAAGGATATGTTTTATATTACTAGCTCGTATATTGAAGATATAACCCTGACAAGCTTGCATTAAAATCTGTGACAACGCACTATACTCGGGGGTGACTTGGGCAACTTTTTTGGCAATGTAGTCGAAGTTAAAAACACCCGCGCATCTTAAGCGCCAATCAAGGCTATGCACACGCACTCTTCACTTCAGAAACGCCACAGAAAGTTGTTTCTGAGTATAAGTTAACCCTGTCTTAAACGAATGGCCCCGATAACCGGTCATCAGTTCGTAATGAGGTAGTAAGTTAACCCAGCATATTTATGGTGGACGAAGGTAAACCTCTGCGTCGTCGCAGTCTGAAACTTGTGATAGATTACAAAAACACCGACTAAAGTGTACCTTCAAGAAGCTCTTCGAGGTTCAGAGTGACGTTCTTTTCCTTTGAGGAACACCTGTGTAGAAGCTGTAAATGCCTCAATCTTGGCTCCCATGTCCTCCGGATGTCTTTGCCGAACGGCAGTTTAACGTCTTGTAGTAACTGAAAAATAAACAACGGATGGACAGTGTTGCTGGTTTACAAAAGTACATTTATGCGCTATGAATTTGTACACACGGATTGTTTACACACACACACACACACACACACACACACACACACACACACACATATATATATATATATATATATATATATATATATATATTAACTAAATGACCACTTACTGTCACTATAGTGGAGTAGGGCTTGGCGTCGATTAAAATAATTTCGATTTACGTTTTTTTTATATTGACTAGTTAATCAATTTATAGGTCGCGCTGATCTCGAGGCAAGATATTGTGTCCAGAAAAGGCCTAGAACAACCGATTTTTTCTTTGACAAGTTTTTACTACGTCTTATAAGGCTTAGTGCATAACAACTTGTCATTGTGCCTCATACAGAAGTAAGGCATGGCTAACATTTAAAATAAAATATATGTACATATTTGTACAATAATAACAAGTTCAAATATCAACTTGCCGTTGTGCTCATACACAAGAAAAGCATGGAAAACATTTAAAATAAAATATAAAACACTTAAGTAGCCATGAGAGACAATTGTGTTATAAACACGTAAAAAGAATTAAATGAATATTCTTTTTACTTCTTTGTTTATAAGACTTTTCGTAACTATAAATCCAACCAATATGCCAGTTAAACTCACTTGATTCAGAGTAAAACAATAGTTAATTAATCGGAATGTTAACTAATTGATTGCCTAGCCTTATTACGAGGTAAAATTATTTAATTTAGCACGTATCAAAAGCCCCTAACTCATTCACAGGCGATAAAACGGGTAGTAAGAAACTTTTGAAGTCCTGATGACCTGTAAAAATCTCGAAACTTTAAGACTAAATATAAAGAAGATAATATTGAGTTACCATTCCGGGAATCGTCATTGCCGGAAATTCCTCAAGGACTGTGAGGGCTCCAGCATCGCTGAGGATCCATTCTTGGCAAGACTGAAACGTCCGCATCATGCGGTCTTGTATCAAGTCGACGTTCAGGGGCGCTTTAGTTATCTCTTCGTTCATGAGCAAAACATGACGGCGAGCACTCACGGCGTCTTCACATTTGTGAGTATCAACGAATCCCTAAAACAAAAACAATTTGTTACGTTGATGCGCCGTTTACGCATGTAAGCTATTTACATAATAGTTGCAGCACTGAATATAGGACCAAGTAAATCAGTTATTTTTATCAAACATACATCCACATTTGTGCAAACACAAAATGCACAAAACGTTCGCGCCTGTCGATTTCCGCACAACACTCCGAGAGCCAATCGTTGCAACCTGCGAAGTCCTCTCAGCGAATGACGACGCGGAACATACGTTTAGACCAAGAAGTGCAATCTGCGCTGTTACATTAAGCAAAGCAAGCGGGACGTTTTGCATTTCCTGATGTCGCAGACAGCATCTTTGGGTCTAACCAAATGTTCGGCATCCTCATTAGTTGAGCGGTGCCGTAAACTGCAGTGATTGGCTCTCAGAGTGCCATGTCCCTGGCCGGTCAAAAAACAAAAACGTTTACAGCACCTATTCGCTCACGTTTATTGGGGCCATAAATACGGATACATTAGCTAATTAAAGCCCGGTAACATACGTTTTTACATTTACGAAGAGATATCAT
Source organism: Ixodes scapularis (assembly GCF_016920785.2). NCBI lineage: Eukaryota > Metazoa > Arthropoda > Arachnida > Ixodida > Ixodidae > Ixodes > Ixodes scapularis. The sequence goes on along the minus strand of NW_024609846.1, from coordinate 184,875,392 downwards.
TGCTCATTTCATTCGCGCTGTAAATTCGAAGTTCTGTTCTTGAGATCTTTCTGGCGGAAAGCTTGAACTCAGTATTTTGTCATATTATATATAGTCAGTATTGTAGTAATGAAATCAGTGTTCGCTTCAAAAACGTTTTTTTCTTGTGTAGTTCAACATACAAGACTGTAAAATAATGTTTTTTTTTTTGCAACGTGCTTGTTTGGACAACTCCAAGTTAAAATAGCATAAAAACAAATTTCAAACGACAAGTAGCTTAATTAATAAGAAGCCGACCCCTGTCCTACTTATTCTGTCTATGCATCAAACAATTTCCGGCAATAGCAATTTTCAAGATAAATTATAAATATTGCCTGATTAGAAGAAGTTTTACCTTGAAATGATGAACAGGCCGATTGCAGTTCGTTTTCAAAAAGCCACCAGCAGACGTCTCCAATCGTCCATGTGCTCACGTCCGCTGACATGTTGCAAGTGATGGCTAAGAGGAAAGGGAGGAAGGTACTTCCTTCTAGAGCTTCAAACCCAAAGGGAGAGGAGGTCAAACATTGTTCCGATCCGCCACTCGTACGAGCGAGTGTGGCACTCCCTCGAGCAATGAAACTAGATCCTGTTGGCTCTAGTGACCTTCAGCGACCCATTCCTGTTCACCGCTAAGCTGACAGCGCGGTGGAAGCTACCTGCTTGCCGGACCAATTAGTCGCCTGGTTTTTATCACCTGACACCTTTCTCTGTGGTTGTGATCACATGGTGCAAGGCAGAAGGTTCACTGGTCAAACGAGCATGACGTTCCCAACGAACTGTCAGCCTAGTGGTGAGCGGATTAGCCCCCGAAACGTCACTTTTGAACACATTACGGCTTATCTTCTGGGGTGCGTTGAGCTGCCTGAACCATGGTTCACTGGCGAAGATAATATGCAGATGTCATCGCTTTTCCGTCCTTGTCTGCCAGGAAACACGGCGATCACGTCACCAAGCATGTCCGTCAGCCGCCGGTAAAATTGTTGGCAGTTCACTCTCTTGCCAAAAATAAACACAAAATAAACAAGAGCGAAATTCTCGATTCGGCGTGACACCTTCCGGCAACGGAAACAATCAACACACTATGTTGAGCAACGCGTGTTGGCCTGTTTGGTGGCTGAGCGACTTTTGTGCCGGCAGTACGACAACGCACCTAGATTCGATGATTCAGTGTCCGGTCAGTGACGTGTTTTTTATAGGAATTTATCAAAATAGAGGTCCTGGAAACAAGATTGAATGATAATCGAGCCTATTTTCGAACTTGAAGGAGAAGTGATAATAAATCAATCAGAGAGAGCGAATTGATGTCGCTGACAAAGAATTTTTCTTCCAATCGGAGCCACCTCCGAACCGTCGATTGCCATTTCTGAACAAATATTAGCTCAGTTAAGCGCCACGTCACGCAAATGCTGGGCGTGCAGGCGGCGCTTATCCCTTTTACGCTAGAAATGGGAATCGAAAACATAGAACCAGCCCAAAAACCGGAAAAATGGCCCCGGACAAAATTGTTCGAATAGTAAACTCGGACAAAATGGTTCAAATAAATTTTTTTCGTATTTTTTCTTGCTCCTTATTTTTATTAGCTTTAATTGGTACAATCCCAACATATAAAAAGATAAATATTCGTATAATGCAATACATTTTTTGTGAAATAAACATTTCATTACACAAAGAAACTAGTTGTAAATGTGTGATACGTTTGGCTTCACTCAAAACGTCTTCTTGTAGCTCTGTGTTCAACAGAGCTACAAGAGGGAACTTCTTTAAAGTAAAACATTAAGTTCACAAAATGTAACTGTACCGCATCAATTTAAAGCTTCGAGCGGGAGATCGGAAAGAGTTGTATCAAGCAGTAAAATAGATGGTTGGGCTAGTAGGTTGATAGGCATAATGAAAAAGAGTGCAAAATAAACGGTACAAAGTCGAAGAAAAACACACACGAAACAGGTGCCTGCCCTGTGTGTGTGTTTCTCCAACATTGCCGCGTCTATATTGAGCTTCTTTTTTTTTTTTTTATAGTCTCTACAAAAGTTGCATTATAAGAGCATTGAATGTACTTAACAGAACTTCAGAGTAGCACCTTATTAAAAGATGAGTGTCTAAAAATCACTTGGGACCATTCTCTCCGGGATTGCACTTGGGACCATTTTGTCCGGGGCCGTTTCGTCCAGGGCCATTTCGTCCGAGGCCATTTGTTCTGCATCCTATCATGCCATATTGCTCGCGAAAAACTACGAGAACAGCAACGACCACGTTTCTGTGTTGTTTTTTTTTCCTCATGCCATCCCATTTTCCTAACTCTTGGTGGGTGACCTCAAAGTAGCGAGTGGGGTTCAACGGCGGACGGAGCACTCATTTCTTACACTGCACATAAATTTGAACGCACAACATATCGAAGTTTAGTTTTGCTTCACTCAAAACGCACTTATAGAATATGCCTATGGGATTATTTCGGGGTATCCTTCTAGACATAACTGCTCCTTGAAATCGAAAAACCACCATTTACAGGCTGATTATTTTTGAAGATAAAGATGACTGCAACACATCACTTGAACCTTCCGCGCAGCAGGATTTTTGATGCCCCTCGCGGATGGGTCCCAACTCTATTTTTGCGGCTTGACGCGTGCCGCGAAACAATCAGAGGCGCCGTATTGGGAGACGGGTGGTGTCATGACTCATGACCACAAGCTAGGACAACTGCATTCTATACTAAAACAAAAAAACGTTCCTCTGTTCTATTTTTGTTTTCATTCATACGCGCAGTTATACGTACATTGTTTAAACACGAAAGCAAGTTAAAAAATAGCTTTTGTTACTAAAAAAACACGACGCCGCTTAATCACCGTATCACTCATTCATCGCAACATGCACTTTTTTTTGTGTGTGTTGCTCATTCATCGAAGTTTTGCACCTTCGAAAATTTGTATGCATTTTTTGGGGGTTGGGGGGAAATAAACTACACAATCGATTTCCGGGGGTACAGATTTCTTCAAATAAACTTTAATTCAATGACCCGTTTGGTTTATACAAATGAGTACTAACATTATACTAGTATTATACTAACATTTCTTACTAAATAAAACACGGCGAGCAGTTACGCTTGCAAACGAACGCCAGTGTTCAAACCGCTGAAGCAGGTGGCCCGGGAGTCAAAGGCATCGAAGCCTGTTTCATCTGTGGCCCGAGGCGAAGATTATCTCGGTTTGGTAAATAACACAACGCGACTTCGTAAATAACTACGACATTCCACCTCTCTAAGCTTTCAAGGACTTGACAGCTCGCACGGGCAGCTTTGTTTCCACAGAATGGCGCACCCAATTTCTCGCGTGCAAAGCCTTTCGAGCCTGGTCATTGTGTCCCTCTATCCGGTAGAAGACTTAGGTGACCTCCTTTTTCCAAAGATCGCTTTATCTCTTTCCTGGCTGCAACAAGAACCCTTTTCGCTCTCTCCAGGCCGGAAACTAGCTCTGAATTTCTTTTTTTACTTTGCGAGGGGTGCTTTTGGTTGAGAAAGCACGCTTCTAAAGGATCTTCCCCAAAATCGGTTCTTGTTTAGCGAAAAGAACCCTTTTTTGCTCATTTGGCTCCTTTTTTTCTGAGAGTGTAAATACTGCGGTCGTAAATTTAGAAGCTTCGTTCCCCGCTGTACCGTCGATTAAGTTCAAGAACACACAAAAATCTAACATGGAACAATCCGATAACCGTCCATAGTTCAAGCTGTTTCTTTCTCGATGACGTTGTGCCACTGCAGTCTGTTGCAACACAAAAAAAAGAAACTGCAATAGCGGCTCCGCCCGCTTATTCCTAGCGAAAAATAACGTAACAAAATCAATAAAAAAAACTCAATAAGAACGAATAAAATTTCTGATGCGATGCAAAGTAGTAGGAGCATTCTTCGGCTCTTTTTATATTGCTTTAAAGATCCCTCCTACAAAAAACAAAAGTAAGCCCTACTGCAAATTTAACTAACCGTATCTCAGTTTACTTTCTTGTGGAAGAAGCGTTTCTTTATTATAATTGAAACTGATTAATAATTAGTTCCTGAAGTTGGAGTGGCGCTCAGAGAGACAGGGTCACAATTTTAATACATCATACAAAACACAGACTGCGGACATTGTTTCAGGTGTGTTTCTTCCTTGTGTGACACTCCTGTCACGTTGGTCATAAAACAAACTCTGAAGTTTGAAGTTTGAAGCTTACGTACTTGTGCAGCAGCTTTGTACATGCTTTAGGCGTGTCGTTAGATAACTTCGTAATCTAATCTAAAGCAAACGTCGTTTTTTTTTGTTTTTTTGTATTTGGTTTGGGGAGTGTTCTGCGGATTTAGGTCACCCGACAAGGACGTGCGATGAGTGCTCTGCATGAATCTTCGAAAAAATTTGTTTAGGTTACTACTTTAGTTTCGGAGCGCGAAATTCTTGGAAAGATCGAATGTTTGGCAAATATTTTATTTTCCGTGCACACAATTAACGTTCACCGTGCTTCAACCTTGAGCTGACGACATACGCGCACTAATCAATCACAGTGATAAGCGAGAGCTCCCCAACTCTATATGTTTCAGAATAGGGGATGGATGGATGGATGGATGAATACGGCTGAGCCCTTTGGATCGGGCGGTAGCTTACGCCACCTAGCCATTTTGTTTTACCATTTAAGCTTAGAATATTTAAATGTAAAATCTATATTCACTCCGCAGTGCAAAGAAAGTGAGGCTATGAAACCCCCTTGCCATCAGTGGATAATAAAATACCTAGTTTTCTCTCGATTTCTGCCACCATTCACTTAATCTTTGCTTGGTAATCTCTACAGTCTTGAAATCCACTCTCCCTTCGCTGTCTCTAAAACCCAATGACTTTATTAAATCTATGTTTTCTTCGTAGGCATAGGGTGAAGCCCTTTACAGTAGAGTATCAAGTGTTCAGCCGTCTCGTCCTCCTCTCCACAAGCAGTGCACACTGTATCAATTTCCTGGTACTTCACTCTGTATGTTCTGGTTCGCAGAACACCCGTTCTTGCCTCAAACAGCAATGAGCTTCCCCTAGAATTGTCATAAATGCTTTCTTTGGCAATAACTCTCTTGTTTAATCTATAGCTTTCCAGAGCCGTCTTTGTCTGCATTCCCTCTAGCCACCAATCTCTTTCTGTGGCCTTAACTTTCTTCTTAACTGAGACTTGCTCTTCCGTATCTTCGCTATAGCTTAAAAACTTTCCTCTTAATTTCCTAGTGCGCTGTCTCCACTTTGTGTCTACACTCCTCATGTATAAATAGCTGAAAACCTTTCGTGCCCATTGCTCCCCGTCCATTTGCCTCAACCTATCCTCAAATTCTACCTTGCTCACCGCTTCCCTGCTCTCAAATGATGCCCATCCCATGTCTCCTTGTACTCCCTGGTTTGGCGTTTTGCAATGTGCCCCCAAAGCCAGTCTACCTACTCCGCGCTGTTTTATTTCTAGTCTCGCATGCACTTCGGATTTCGTGCATAGCACTGCGTTTCCAAAAGTCAAGCCAGGCACCATGACCCCTTTCCAAATCTCTCTCACCACCCCATACCTGTTGTAATTCCAAAGTGCTCTATTTTTCATTACAGCTGCATTTCTGTTGCCCTTACCTATTATATACTTTTCATGGTCTCTGAGATATTCTGCACCATCACATATCCATACTCCTAGATACTTGTATTTACTAGCTCTCTCAACTGTAATATTCTGTATCTTCAGCCTCTCAACTTCATCCTCGTTAAAAATCATGACTGCCGATTTTTCGCTACTGAATTCTAAACCTAATTCCTCTCCTTCCCTACCACAGATGCTCATTAATTCCTGCAACTCTGTCCTGTTGTTAGCCATTAGTACAATATCATCCGCATACATCAATCCCAGTAAGGATTGCTGAATTTTTTGGCCTAGCTTACTGTAAGAAAGGTTGAACCCAAGCCCACTCTTCTCTAGTCTATCCTCCAATCCTCTCAGATACAACATAAACAGCAAAGGCGATAACGGGCACCCCTGCCTAAGGCCTCGTCTTATCTCTATTTTCCCTGTCGCCTTTCCTTCCCATGTTATAATCACCTTGTTATCTTTGTAAATGTTCCTTAATAGTGCTGTTAGTCCTTCATCTAGGTTTAAGTTCTCCATTATGTCCCACAGGTTTCTTTGGTTCACATTGTCATAGGCACCCTTGATATCCAGAAATGCCAGCCAGAGCTGTCTGTTTTCTTTTTGCGCTATTTCTATACACTGTGTTAGAGAAAATAAATTGTCCTCCAACCTTCTTTGTTTTCGAAACCCGTTCTGTAATTCGCCCAGTATGCCCTCGCAATCTACCCATTCCTCCAGTCTGTTCTTTATAATCTGCATTACCAACCTGTAAATAACCGGTGTCACGGTTATAGGACGATAATTCCTAATATCAGACTTATCTCCTTTTCCCTTATATATCATACTCATCCTACTAAGCCTCCATTCATCTAAAATATTTCCTTTTGTTATCATGGTACTCACTACCTCCCTTAGTTTTGCCTTAGATTTAGGACCCAAATTCTTCACCAGCTTGATAGGGATACCGTCTGTGCCTGTCGACGTGCCACTAGGGACTCTTTGTTCCGCCTTTTCCCATTCTCTTTGTCCAAAATCCGCGATGTCACAAACTGGACTGCTACTTCCTTCGGTTCTCCTATCTTCCACATGTAACCGTTCCCGAAAGTTCTCCTCCATCACTGCTCCTATATATTGTATCGCATCATCTCCCTCTAATTGATCTCCCTGATGCGAGAGTATGAACCTCTGTCTAGCTTGCGTTGTTTCACCGAGTGAGTTCAAGTGCTCCCAAAACTTCTTGGCAGCGTTTCTATCTTTCTTACTTACATTACTCATCCATTCCTCACCCTTTCTCTGAATTTTCGCATTGATCAAACTGGATGCCTCTCGGCGACATGTTATAAAATTGTCCCATTTTCTTTTTACTTCCGTTTCGGACTCCCCACTACGCTTGGAATACCTGTGTTCTCTAGAGGCTTCCTGACGTTTTTGTATCGCTTGCTTCACTTCTTTGTCGCACCAGCTTTTTGGCCTATGTCCTTGCTTCCCCTTTCGTTTACTCTTAACTTTGTCTAGTTCTAGAGCAAAAAGCCTAGTTAGGCTCTCATAGGTCCAATCTGTATGCCGTTGCCCTGAAACTGCTGCCTCTATTCTTTCAACAACTATTTCCAACTCTTTGTCGCTGCAGAAAGTTTGCTTTGAATTATGTTGTCTAGTTTCAGCATTTACTTCTCTGGCAAAATTCAGCTTAATACGTTTGTGATCACTACCAAGACTTTTGGAACCTTCTTCATCTATTTTCATTACTTGTAACTTACCATATATTTTGTGTGACATGAGTACGTAATCTATAGTTGAATGCAGATTGCCAGTTTCCCAAGTTATGTGCCTGTCACACTTCTGACTGGTATTACATAAAACTAAGTCATGTTTTTCCACCAGTTCTAGTAATATGCTTCCAGTTGAGTCCGCATACCCATCCAGACCCTCAATATGGGCATTCATGTCTCCCATAATAATTATTTCGGAGCCTTCCCCTAGTTAACTAATGTCTCTTGATATGCAATCAATCATTTTTCTGTTTTCGTCTTTAGCACCTGTCCCTGTCCATAAGTAAACCACTCCAAGGACTGTTGCTTCCCCAGCGACTTTTCCTTTCAGCCACAAATGTTCGGCGCACTCCTTTCTGATCCTTTGAAAGTTCATATTCTTCTTAATAAATGCTCCAATTCCACCTCCCTTCCTCGTTCCCTCCATTCTGTTGCATTCTTCCCACACATAGTCAGGGTTGCAAGGTGGCTGCTCCATGTCTCTGAGATGTGTTTCCACAAACCCATACACCATTAAATCCTCCTTTCTTAGTTGCTCCTCTACCTCTTCCCATTTTAACCTATTTCTACCACCCTGCATGTTAATATATCCAATGTCTGATTGTGCTGTTTTTTTATACCTGTTCTTACGTTTTCTCCTCTTTTTAACCCTGGGTGCCTCTCCTGACTTCGTTGGGTTTTCAATTACTTCAGTGCCCCCAGGGCCCTCGGTCCCCCCAAAAAAGCAGTCACCGTGCGGCCCATCCTATCCCCCACCCTGTAACCCGTGGACTCACTTTAGTGAATGCCATCTGCAAAAGGGCGGGAGCCAGCCTCGTACACCTCTCTGTTTACTTCCATTACGTCGTACCGAAGCTGTCGACTCATACCATTAATTACTCCGTTGGCTTCGACAACCCTCCTCTCCGTTAACCCGGACTGCCCCCGAACTTCTGGAATGGTGCACACAACCACATGCACATTCTCAGACACGTCCCTCAGCTTACGTATTCCCACGTTTAGCTGCTTTCCGAGGTTCTGGCTCCTACCCTTCAGCACATCATTAAGCCCCGCGTGAACTATTACTAGATTCCTTCCCTCCCGGTTATCCCACACCCCCTCACGTGCTGCGGTCATAGCATCCACCATACACTTCCCTGGCTGGACCTCTACGGTTACCCTCTGGTCTCCCTTCACCCTGTTATGTACACCCCTCCTAACCCGTGCTACGTTAGAGCTCCCCACTACCAGTACCCTAGATCCCCCTGGTGCCTGCGCGCCTTTGTCCTGCGACTTATCTCCTGTCACCTGACTGCCCGACGCCTGCTGCTCGAAGGCGCCATTGAGCTGAGGTTCAATCAGCTCTCCAGCGTCGTCGAGCCCGCCTGCCAACAGGCCGGACTCCCGACCACCAGGGACCCCAGCCTGCAGACTGGTGGTTCGTCCCGCTAGAACTGACACTTCCTCCTTTCTTCCCTCGCTACTCTCACTCGCTCGAATTACCCCTTCCAGGCGCTCTACCCTACTGTCACACTCCCTCTTACGCTCCTCTAAACCCGCCTTCCATACTTCCCCCAGCTCTTCCGCCTGCTTCTCGAGGCCGACCCGCTGCTCCCTCTCATGATTAAGCTGCCTAGTCAGCTCCTCTACCTGGGCCTCGAGACCCACCCGCTTCTCTCCTTCTGCCTTAAGCTGGGCCTCAATCTCCCGAACTCTACCCTCCCATTCCCCAGTTACCTGCTGAAGCTTCACACAAAGCCGGCACTCGAAACTCACCTCCACCGCCACCTCCAGGCTCCCGAAACCCGTCTCCTCCAGGTAACACCACCTCCCACACCCCTCGCACTGCACCAACTCGTCCCCACCCTTGTCATGCCGACCCAAATCTAGACCCATGTCTAGACCGGGAACAAACCGTCCCTTCCCGCCAAAAATTCAAACAGAGCCTACTTTGCGAAACTAACGTTAACTGCTGCTGTTCAAACCTAATACTGCTACCGCATAGTCACTTCCAATGAACTCTCAAAAAAAGAGAGAGAAAAGAAGAAAAACTGGCACTTAGCTTCGGATGCTCGAGGAGAACCACGAAACACGTCCGCTCACCGCAACTCAGGGGCTTCCCAAAAGTAAGCGCCTCTGGTGCCAAACGCGCGAACTACACAAAATCCGCCATTACTACGGCGTCGGTTTTTCGTACCGTTCGGCTCGTGCTTAATCGGTGCGATGCCGACTCACTGCTGCGTCCCCCTATGCAGCCAACGAGGACCGAAAGATGAACAAGAAAACAAGGTAAGTCACTGTTGTGAAGCTGCATGCCAACAATGCTGTGAATAATATAAATTGGGAGAGACAGATCCGTGCGGAAGAGGCAGCCTTCATCCGTGCACATGGGGGGACGAGCTTCACTAGGACTAGGACGCTAATGGCCCAACAAATCAAAATCAATCTTCCTATGTTGCACGTTTAGTTGCGCTGCTCGATCTAGTCTGTGTCAACGCTTTCGAAAGCGTTGGACGCGTGTGCGGCGCTTGGTAGTTGCAAGTATTCCTAACGAAAAGATAATCGTGACAGGATAACTCGCGTGCACGGAACATTGTTTCGAAATATGTTCCTTCATGTGTACACGTCGATAGTTTATACAATGCGCCTAGGCCTGCAGCGTAATATATGATTGGCCGTCACCGCGAAATCTAACGTGCCGGCAATGAGGACAAGACGAATGAAACAGACAGCTTGCACAAAGACTGGTAGAACAGCTAATCCACAATACGGTATGTACATGGCGTGGAGTAGCGAAATCCACCGACACGACGCAACGAGTGACACCCGCCTTGATTTGGCCCTTTAGCCCCGCCGAAGAACCACGTTACTGAGTTTCGCAACCTTACGTAAACCAAAAACAAACTCCGAATTAAAAAGTACAGCATTCCGTTCCCCCTGCTTCCATCTCAAGCGCAAGCGAAGTCGAAGGCGTAAGCGGGCAGCATGGTACCTTTAACAGCACGTGGACGGCACGACTGCGCGCAAAGATCACCTAGGGCGCTTTGCTCGAACTTGTAGCTTTGGCTTCGCTCATACGGCCAAACGGAGCATAGAAATAATATGATGCATGTCCAATATGCCCAAGGAAAGAATATTGCTCACCTCGACACTCGAATCGACGACGGGTCTATGTAGGCCTCCGTTACGAACTTATAGCTTCGTGCAGCCTGACGGCTCGACCTCAACCTGGACGTACGGTAGGATTCGACTTTATCTACATCGAAGCTCTGCGGTACTTTAGTGAGACTCGTGCTCCACGATGAAGCTGCTGATTCTGTTGAACCGCTGTCAGCGGTTGGCCCACAGTCAGCCGCAGCCATCGCTTTCGTGGCGACGCCGTAGTAATGGCGTCGGCTAACTTTGCCAAGGGTGCTTGACTGACTTTCGGGAAGGGCCTATTGGCTCATCGATGATGAGTGAGCACTCCAACGTTACTCCACCCACATGACTCCTAAAAGCGACCTTCCTCTTACGTGAGCCAAGCAAAAATGCGCCCTCCTACACACACACACACAAAAAAAAAAGACACCGAAGTTTTCTAAATGTTTGCTTCCCCCGTTAAGAAGAGGCGCTGGCATTCCTAGACGCCACCACCATCACCGGCTTGGCAAAAGTAGATACATATATACGGTCGTGTCACGCACAAATACAGACATAGAAAATGCGGCGCGTGAGCGACAGCCGCAATAAGAAGCGAAGAACGAGCGCTCGAGGAGAGTGGCGATAAGGCCGTAGGATCTGCGCCTTCAAAAGACCGGACTAGGCAGCGAGGGAGTCGGTGCGGTGCGCGATACCAGAAGACTGATGGAACGGGAGGGAAGGATCCTACAGGGAGTTAGTTGACCGCAGTCCAGCAAGAGGCCCCGGCGTCCAGGACCTGACAAGTTTCTTTCGGGGTACTTTCGCCGAACCATCACGCGAAATTTCGGGAGCTTCACCGGAGGATCCGATCACCGGCTAAGCTATTTTCATTCATCGTAATACTTTACCTCTCCATGTTTCCCTTGGTGAGAGGTATGGACATTTCCCCATACCGCATGGCATCTGCTGTATCTGCGTGTCGGTGACCCTCATTGCGAATTCGCTTCCAAAAACTCGAGCACAGCCAGTCTTGTACATGTTACTCTAAAAACGTAATCAATTACAATTACTCGTGGTTAAATTATGATCAATTACATTCCTTGATTACTTGAGAAGGAACGTAATTGGCCGTTACTTGAAAGAGTGACCGTTACTTTTCTTGTTGTTTCAAATTTGCACAAATAACAGATTTTTTTCTCCGCTGGTTTGAAACCGAACCTTCGTTCTCGATAATAGTCCCTGGAGATGGCGAACACGGAAGACAAAAGACAAGCACAAATCTCCAAACACAGCTCGATGACTTGTGCGCGACTAAAAAAAAATCCGCCTGGTCCTGGTATCGAACAAGAGACCCCTCCATTTTGAGTGGAGCGCTTTACCAACTGGGCTAACCAGGAGCTCGACGCCAGTAGAGCAAACGGGCCCTTAACAGCTGCCACCAGTCGCTAACACCAACGATGATGAACGGCCTGCTTTTTAGGGCTATGATGATAATGCAATTATTGCAAAGGTTCAAGCGAGCTGCACAATATTATCAATATTCTTGTCCAGCTCGTTTGCACCGTTACCTTACATACATTATTCTATTTCGTTCTGTCTATTACAGGATTAGAATCGCCGAATTACAAATTACTCATCTCCTCAGTGCACCAATTGTTTGGGAAATCTTTGTCCTGTCGGAGGCTTGGTTCGAAAATTCCTCGCTAGGTAACTTGTAGAAACAAAAGGCGCTATTAAAAAAAGGGAAGAGAAAAAAAGAGTAATGGGTACAAGTAACTTTAGTACTTCCCAAAGTAATCAAACTAGTCGCCGGATTACTTTCTAATAACCATATATTGAAATGATTACAAAATTACTAAAACGTAATTGATTACAAGTAATCTTAGTACTTGTAATAAGTACAAGTCTGCGTACACGGACCCTTTGTTTCTTTAGAATGAGCGCCATCTAGTAGCTGCTGCGCTAATTATCCGAGTCCACCATTGTCCGGGCACGTACTCCGAGCGTGGACTGGGGACGAGGATTTCGTCAGCGTTCGGCGAGGACTCGGATCCATTCACGAGCTTCGTACCCAAGAAAAGGCCACGGGCAATGTTGCTTGATTTGGTTTAAAAATAATGGTATTTATTGAAAGTGCACAAAGTAAACCGAGTCAATCTCGTGTTTCACTTTCTGTTTTGCTCGCTCACGTATCTGCTTCAGTGGTTCATACTAAATCATAATTTTACACAAATTATGATTTAGTGTAAAATTTACAAAATTACTCATGTGAAACTCAACTACTCACCTTTACTAACGACTTATTCTCTGCTACAGATCACTTAATCACTGTTGACTGCATTTTCATCGACTTTTCTAAAGCATTCGATAGTGTCTGTCATAGTCTGCTCCTCTATAAATTAAGTAAACTTAACATGAACCCTAATATTTTTAAATGGATAGAATGCTTCTTGTCTAATCGCACGCAATATGTAACCGCCAATGACCATAACTCCCCTCACTGTCCTGTAACGTCCGGTGTCCCGCAGGGGTCAGTGCTAGGGCCCTTGCTTTTTCTTATTTATATTAAAGACTTACCTAGCTGCATTTCTTCATCTATAAAACTTTTTGCTGACGACTGTGTTGTTTATCGCAAAATTCTGGAACCTGCTGATCATCATGCTCTTCAGTCTGACCTCGATAACATTTAATTTTGGTGTGACACCTGGCTAATAAAACTTAACCCTGCTAAATGTAAGTCAATGAGAATTGCACGTCATTCAAATCACATCCTACCGTGTGACTACTTATTTAACGGTGTTCGCCTAACGCAAGTTTCGTCCTACAAATATCTTGGCATTATCATTTCTGGTAACCTCTCATGGCAAGATCACATCGACTACATCACTAGTAATGCTAATCGCGCACTCGGTTATCTACGGCATAATTTTTCTTTAGCCCCAACTAACTTGAAACTCATACTTTATGAAACTTTTGTGAGGTCAAAGCTTGAATATGCATCAGCAATCTGGGACTCTGATATTAACTCCATTATTCTTCAAATAGAAGCCATCCAAAACCGTTCCGCGCGTTTCATCTTCTCAAATTACTTTCGAACTGCCAATGTCACTGCTACGAAATCTAACCTTAACTTACCCGATCTTTCATTGCGTCGTAAACTATCTCGTCTTTGTCTCTTTCATAAGTTTTATCATTTCAATTCTCTACTCAGTGACTCTTTCTTTCTGCCACCATCGTACATTTCTTCCCGCAGCGACCATCAGTTCAAGGTTGGCGTCCCAAGCAGCCGCACCAATTTGCACTTCCACTCGTTCATTCCCAAAACCTGCACAGATTGGAACCACCTCCCCGCCTCCATCGCTTCAATCACTGACACCGACCGTTTCAAAAGTGCCGTTTGCAACCATTTTTTGTAATCCCCCTGCTGTGTTTATGTTCATGTTGTACTTTTTTTTTTTGCTTCACCACTCCTCTCTTTAATGCTTCGGCCTTGAGAGTAAATAAATGAAATGAAATGAAATCCGTATACTGGAAAAAAAAAATCAGTGCGTTAATATCGACACGCACGCTTTTTACATGCTTTAATTTTCTGTCATGTCTCTGGAGATTTTAAAGAGTTCAGATGACGCTGGGTAGTAACCATTTCCGAATTTGTTAGAGCTCAACTATTAAAATAAAAATGCAAAATTAACGGAATTAGATATAACGTACTAGTGGGAAATGTATAGTCCGGGGATGCCACAGTATTTTGCGCCCAAGTCAATTTCCGACAGTGTGTTCATTTGCATTTGAGCAACGCACAGCAATCGGGAAAGACGATATCCCTTCGGGAAACTGGAATGCGTTGCGATGCGTTTATACGAACCTCCGCGCGCCTCTCGCACTTTTATCTCGCCAAAAGTAAAAGGCTAAAAAGAAAAACTAAGAGCGCAACTACCGCTCTGACAGTTGACACTAACGAGCTCGTTTACAAACATACCCGCGGATACAAAAGATGCAGAACTTAAGGCTAGGTCACACATCCGCGTTTGGCTGTGTCCGATTGCGCCATAACCGGTGTCTTACGCGGGCGGTGGTGAGCGTTCACGAGCGTTTTAAAAACCGGCCGCAGCGCAGGAGGTCATACTGAACCGCAATTGTGTAAACCAGGATTTACAAACGCCCCCCCCCCCCCCTTCTTTCCTCCCTGCAAGCAGAAATGAGGAATCCCACCTTCATCAACCTTCGCTTTCCCCCGCGCTGTTCTTCCCGCAACGAGGGATGAGGACACAGCCCATTCTTCCTTCCTCTCCGTTTCCGAGCTTATTTACGACTCGTCGCCTGATGAATGTTCTCCCGGTTTCGGAGAGGCCACAGTCGATGTCCGAAGAATGCCAACCATCCAATTTCCAGACGCGGGTTAGCACTTGTGCCATAAGAACGTGGAAAGGCGAGGAAGCTGGGGAGAGTGTACCCCACCGATAACTTAAGAAATTCAGCGAGTTGTGAATCCCGTGTATTTTATTATTACTCCGCACATAATTTGCAGCGTAAAGCGCCCTTCACACACTTGCAACCGAGTAAGGCCAAGAGAGACAAGACCGGTTTTTAAGCCTCTTGTGACGGCGGAGGATCGGATGCGCTGCTACGGATCAGGTCGTACGCCGTCGCAAGAGGCTTAAAAACCGGTCTTTTCTCTCTCGGTCGTACTCGGTTGCAGGTGTGTGAAAAGCTGCAACCGAGTACGTGGCTGCTGTCGTAGTCAAACGCAACTTGTCTCTATTAGCCCAGAGAAGATGGAGTGGCGCCACCTGACGTCTCCTCCTTGTGACGTAGTAGCGAGGATCAAGTGACCACTTCTGGGCTTTGTTGGTAGCAGGTAAGTTGGCCTGTAGCGTTCACAGTTCATAATTATTTCGCTAATTCGAACGAGAGTCTAGGGTTGCTTTTGTCCTAATTGTTTTGTTCTACTTGTCAAAATTAAACCCAAGCAGCGCTACAACCGCGGCGTCGAGGCCTACGGAAGAGGACCCAGCTTCGTGTTATCATACTGACCACTTCCAAGTCGGTCGTCATCGTGGTTTCGGAGGCTTGCCAAGTGACCGAACTTGTAGATTTTGGAACAGCATAATTCCCGGGGCAAGGTTTTTTTTTTTTTTTCAGCCTTTTGGAAACGAGCAGATGAAACCCAATTCTATCGCGATAATGACGGCCAAGCAGGCGTCGAACTTGACATTTTGATCGCTGCTGTTTTTTAGCAGTTTGCTAGTGCTGTTGTAGTCCGGGGTCACACTGCTCATACAAAATACAGTCTGCAAACACGAGTCACTCCAATGCTCGTGGTTCGAATGCCGCGTGCCGATTTTTTCCTTGAACCCAATGCATGCGGCATTCGAAGCACGGATCTCGTGGTGACTCGCGTTTGAATGTGTATGCAGACTGTCTTTTGTATCATGTATAAGCAGTGTGACCCTGGCTTTAGAGACAAACAGGAACAATAAAGTGTACCGTCGGATCCGAATGAAAAGCGAACAGTGACGGAACTTCGATTCCACTACCGGCGCAGCTTCCAAGCTTGGGTTGTGCTGGGCGACATTCAAACACATCGGAAAAGGGCGCCTCGAAGGTTCTGCGTCCTACTCCAATCTGTTTGAACCTTGCTGTGCCACGGCAGGACTGGAAGCACGCGCTCTCTTTCTCTTCTTACGGCCTTTGCCCCGCAGGGGGCACCTGGGAAAGCAGGTGTTTGGAGAGTGGAGTCTCCACGGACCCCGAGGTCCGCAGGGGGCGCCTGCACCTTAGGTGCTAGATGCTTGGTGAGTAGCGTCACCACGGACCCCAGCCACGTGGGCCACCATACCCGCACGCAGGGGGCACATTCTTTAGTAGGTGCTTGGTGAGTGGCGTCACTACGAACCCCGAGCCATGTGGGTTCGCCCACCCACGTCTGGCTGTGCGTGGCTTAACCCGTGTCCGGGGAAAAGGGGACCCTGGTGGTTGAGCTGAGCCCGGGGTATGTTTGGACCCTTCGGGGCCCCCCGGGCGAGGCAATACAATGCTTCGACCCGTGCTTCTCGTAGACGGGTGTCCTGGCTTGGCCCGACCAGGATGATTCAGTCAGTCGCCTCTTTTACCCTCTTCTTCCTTCTTTCACTTTTTCTCCCACCTTTTTCTCTTTTCTTTTCCACTCTCATCCTTCCTTTTTCACCTTCTTAGGCGGCAAGGGCCAACCTTGAGTGGAAACAGGTCCTGTCCCTGCTACCACACTAGGGTATAGTGCCCGGGCAGCGCTGGTAGTGTAATTGTGTCAGCCAAGCCTTTCTTGCTATATCACATTACCTACCCCCTTGTTGGGCTCGGTGGTGGGCGGTGCTCCCGGGCACTGAACTTCTCTCCCATCTTTATGGGTTCTAGGCAAAAAACCTCTGATCGGGCCCTGAAAAGGGTCCACACCGAAGCCATCACTGCGAAAACACCTGACCTTCCTCCAAGATTCTCCAAGTTTCTAGTCATTCATTCTGGAGGCGATAAACAGCTCTCACAAATGTCCCCATTCTTAGTTGCAAAAGTACTTGAAGGTGCAATTGGGAAGCACTACAAGGCAAAGAAAATGAGCTCCGGCGATTTACTTGTTGAGGTGGAAACGAATCAGCAGAGTACTGCACTACTAGGTTTAACATCTATTTCCGGTTATGACGTCTCTGTTTGTCCCCACCGAACGTTAAACAGCATTCAAGGAGTTATCTCCGAAGATGACCTTCTTGACAGCCCTGAGAGTGCAATTGTTGAAGGCCTTTCTGACCACGGTGTCACAGCTGCAAGGCGTATTACCATTCGACGTGACGGGAACGAGCTGAAAACAAAACATGTTGTACTCACCTTCCAATCGACCGTCCTTCCTAAAGCTGTGAGGGCTGGGTACCTGCGCTGCAGGGTTCGGTCTTATGTGCCAAACCCCCGTAGATTCTTCAAGTGCCAGAGATTTGGCCATGGCTCTCAGAGCTGCCGTGGAAAGGCCACCTGTGCGAAGTGTAGCAAAACCGACCATGAAGCTGATGCATGTTCTAATGACCCACACTGTGTAAACTGCTCGGAACCTCACCCAGCATATTCCAGATCATGCAAGAAATGGAAAGACGAGAAAGAGATCCTCACCTTGAAAGTTAAGGAAAACCTTTCTTTCCCTGAAGCACGCCGTCGCTTCGCATTCGTGCAGAAAGGCGGCTACACCCAAGTGGTGCAGCGGGGACCTGCACCACTGAAGTTTGCAGTGGCAACCCATACGTCCTTTCTGGACTATGGGAAGTCACGGCAGTCCCCCACGCCCGAGCTGAAGATTCAGCTTCCGGGGCGTGCAATCTCGGCTGGGCGGTCTACGGACCCTCCAAGCCAGAGTGCGAACCCACGCGCTCCAACAGGGCAACAGCCTGGGTCTTCTCAGACTGTTTCCCAAACCCGGGAGGGGCCGGTGGCTGCCGCAACCATCCCTCCTCCGCGATCTCCTTCCAGGAAGAAGGGTCAACACTCTCGCCCACACTCCCCAGAGAGAGCATCATCGAAGGAGCGGCATGGCTCTCGGGCCGCACCTTCAGCGCCTAAGGGACACGAACGGGTGGACTTGGGCGACGCTTCGCCCAGCACCTCCTCTGCCCCTTTGGCTGGGTCTGGTCGTGGACGGCGCATGTCGCCCCGTTCCCCAAACCCAAGGAACCCTGCAGTAAAAGCCTCGCCTCAGGAAACTGAAGCCATGGATGAGTGTGAAGTCTCCACTCCTGCGTCTGACCAAGACGACATTGAGTGGCAGACTACTAAGAATAAGCACAAGAGCAAAAAACCGGTGATCCCACCAACGTGATGTTGTACATTTTTTATTGCCCTGTGCGGCAGAGTTGACGTTTTTACTTCTACTTGTACCTTACGACTTTTACTGATTTACTAATTTTTAACTCTGTTTTAGAATAATGGCTAAATTTACTTTTATGCAGTGGAATTGCCTCGGCCTTTTACGGAATATTGACGATGTTAACTTTTTTATGGACGACTTCCGTCCTGTAGCTCTCTCTTTACAAGTGACACACCTTAATGAATAGTCATGTGTCTATTTTACATCGTCACCAAGTTTTTAGAAAAGATCGTTCCATATCAAACCCATCTGGTGGGGTAGCGGTAATCGTCCAAAGTGGAGTTGCTTGTTCTCAGATTCCTCTTTCTACACCCCTTGAGGCTGTAGCTGTACGTCTCCTCTTGGACCGCTTCATCACCATTGTTTCCATCTATATTCCACCAAATGTTCCACTGCATATTCATGATCTCCATGATTTAGTTACTCAGCTCTCTCACCCCTTTTTACTTTTAGGAGATTTTAATGCCCACCACCCTTTATGGGGTGGCACACGCCAGGACTCGCGTGGTGGGGTCATTGAACGGTTTTTATTGTCATCAAATCTCTGTCTTTTGAACAGTAGAGAGCCCACCTTTTTTAGCGCAGCTCACAACTCATTTGCGTCCATTGATCTTTCCATTTAACCTCCATCCTTGGTATCTTGTTTCACATGGAGCGTTTTAAATAATTCTTTTGGAAGCGACCACCTTCCGGTTGCTCTGGAGAGCGTGAAATCTATTCCCAGTCTCACGAAACGGACTCCGCGTTGGAAGCTAGAAAAAGCAGACTGGGCTCTTTTTAGCCAAAAATCCAAGTTTGTTCCCTCTATGTTCTCTTCATGAACTCGTGACGATGCCACAGCCTACATCACAGAGCATATAATTGGTGCTGCCCTTTGCTCCATCCCCCAAACTTCTTCGAACATCCCCAAGAAATGTAAGCCATGGTGGAATGAAGATTGTTCCACCTCAAAGAATAACCAAGATAAGGCTTGGGGTGTCTTTCGTAGATACCCGACATCGGTAAACTCGATAGAATTCAAGAGACGCAGAGCTTGTGCCTGCTGGACTCGGAAGCAGGCTAAGGGGGGTTATCTTGGAGAGGTTACTTGTCCTCCATCAGCAGTTATGTTCCAGCAAAGGAAGTGTGGGACCGACTTCACAAGGTCGAGGGGAAATACCGTTGTTTTACGATCCCCCTTTTTCGTTCTTCTGGAGCCTCATTGTTAGACCAGGCTAATGTGTTGGGTACTCACTTCGTTGCAGTTTCAAGCTCCGCACATTACTCTCCAGCATTCCTTAAGCGTAAGGCAAGCATGGAAAAGACGAGGCTCTGCTTCACAGGGGGATCGTCTGCACCTTACAATCAGCCGTTTACAATGGTTGAGCTCGAAGTGGCTCTCAACTCCCGCAAGAATTCTGCCCCCGGTTCCGATGGAATTCACTACGACATTGTTCGACACTTATCTAGAGAGTCACTCAGTGCTCTTCTCACATACTTAAACGGCCTGTGGTGTGATGCCTACTTCCCTGTTGAATGGAAGCGGGCTGAAGTTATACCGCTGTTGAAACCTGGCAAGGATCCTTCCCTTCCTGCAAGTTACAGACCAATAGCATTCTCAAGTTGTCTGGGGAAAACATTTGAAAGATTAATTAACAGGCGTCTTATTTATTTTCTCGAGCAGCATAATATCTTGGATATCAATCAGTGTGGCTGTCGGCCTGGACGCTCTACAACTGACCAGTTGGTGCGTATGGAGACCTTCGTGCGCGAGGCATTCGTCAACGGGCAGCATTGTGTATCCGTTTTCTTTGATTTGGAAAAGGCCTATCACACCACTTGGAAGTATGGCATCTTGCACGACCTTTCTATGTACGGAATACGAGGTAGAATGCTTCAGTGTATAAAGAGCTTTTTGTGTAAACGCACTTCTCGAGTTCGGTGGGAACAACTTTATCAGACTGGTTCGTTCAAGAGAACGGTGTTCCTCAGGGTGGAGTCCTAAGCGTCACACTCTTTGCAATAAAGGTTAACTCTCTTAGTAAAGTTATTCCTCCTTCAGCATCTTACTCGCTATATGTCGATGACATTCAGATATCTGTAGCGTCATGTAATATGTCTAGCTGTGAGCGGCAACTACAACTGGCCATAAATAAAATGGCGACATGGGCTGATGAGAATGGATTTAGGTTCTGTCCGGAGAAAACTGTTTGTGTTCCTTTTTCTTTAAGGCGTGGACTCTGTTTAGATCCTACACTTCTTTTAAATGGAAACAACATTGCTGTCAAAATGGAGCACAGGTTTCTAGGAGTTACCTTCGACCGTAAACATACCTTTGTTTCTTATCTCAAACAGCTCAGGCAAAAAACTCTGCAGGCAGCGAACATACTCAAAGCTCTTTCGCACAAGTCGTGGGGCTCGGATAGAAAATGTCTCCTTCGTCTATCTTCTTCTCTTATTCGATCCCGCCTTGAGTATGGCTCAATTGTCTACGCCTCTGCTAGACCGTCTGCTTTAAAAATGCTCGATCCAGTACATTACCTTGGGCTGCGTTTGGCATCTGGTGCTTTTCGCACCTCCCCTGCGGTTAGCTTGTATGTTGACTGTCATGAAATGTCACTGGAATAAAGGCAACAGCTGCTTAGCCTCACCTATGCTTACAAAATTTTGTCGGACCCCAGCTCCCTCACTTATAGTTGTTTTCAAAACTCTCGCTTTTCTCGCCTCTTTAACAATAAGCCAACTGTTGTGCGGCCTTTGAGTCTTCGTGTCGAGAGTCTCCGCTCCTCCCTCAATCTGACTCGTGATTTTAACCTCGTCGATAGTTCACACCATACTGCCCCATGGAATGTGAAACCCATTTTCTGTGACTGGTGCTTCACGAAATTCAGGAAGCAAAGAGTCTCATCTTTAATTTTACAGTAGGAATTCTTTGCATTGGAGGAAAAATACAAAGATTATAATCATTTTTACACTGATGGTGCAAAGTCAACGTTTGTTGGTGCGGCTGTATACTCTTCTCGTTTTTCCAAAGTCACTCGTCTAAACACTCTTGCCAGTATTTTTACTGCCGAGCTGTACGGGGTCATGATGGCGCTTGACTATATTATTCAGAGTAAAACAAAGAAAGCCATCATCTTTGTAGATTCCCAGAGTGTTGTTAGGGCTGTGTGTTCTGTTTTATCAACAAAGAATTGGCTGACCCTAACTGTGCGTGTTATGGTGCAGCAGGGCCTACAGGATGGGCACGATATTAGGTTTCGCTGGATTCCTAGCCATGTGGGCATTGCTGGCAACGAGGCTGCAGATAAGCTGGCCGTTTCTTCGCAAAATCGTCCAGTGTCACATGTACGCATCCCCCACCAAGACTTAAAAATGCCTGCAAGACTTGCAGTCTTGCGATCGTGACAGTCTGAGTCGGATTCAGAAGTTAACAATAAGCTTCACACCATCAAGCCAGACCTTGGTATTTGGGAAACAACTTTTGACAAAAATAGATTCTACGAGGTCCTCTTTTGCCGCCTGAGAATCGGCCACACCTACCTCACTCATAGGCACCTACTTACTGGTGGAGAACCTCCATCCTGTGAGCGCTGTGGTGAACCCTTGTCTGTTCTTCATATTTTATTTCTTTGTCCTGGTCTTTGGCAGCAGCACAAATTTTTTTTTCCTGATCTTTTCAAATATCGCATTCCATTTCACCCTGCCTTGTTACTTGGTGAGCGACCACTGATTTCATTCAAATGTCTTTTTGATTTTCTTGAAAATACTGGATTTTTAAACAAATTATAGAACTATTCCCCCATAGTTTAGTTCAACTCACCCTTTTTTATTGATTCACCCTGTTTGGCGCAGTATGGCCATTGTTGCTCTTGCGCCATTAAAACCGTAATCAACAATTACGTCCTTTGCAATCGCCCCAGAGTCAATGGCATTTTTTCTCCGTATGTAGTTCACTTGCTTGCCGCCAGGGTCGGAACCACCTCACCCCACTTCACCCCACTCGGAGAGTCCCTTCGAGCTGCTGCGCTGGTGTTCGAGCTTCGTCGGCTGTTGTTTTGGCAACGATTCCTCGGAATACCTCTGATTAACCATGCAAAGACGGTCAGGGACAGAAACAAGAAATCAGCTGGATATGTGAACAAGCCCTCGAGGAAGCACTTTAGGCTGTAACATATGCACTGTGCGAAAATTGTACAGACTACTACACTCTCGTCTAGAGCAGCTGACCGACTTCATGTGCGCCTATATAAACTGATGATGCAGACCACGGCAATAGATAGACTGGGCCTGCTTACATTTCACGAGAGTGTACGAATTATTTATCATTTAAAGTTCCTCCACGTAGAAGGCGTCCTTGTCCTCCTGTTCTTGAGTTGCAACAGAAGTCCTGGAAGTAAAGACGAGTATGGTTTTTCGGAAACTGCAATCGCTGTCCCTACTTACTATCTTTACTCCCAAATCTCTCAGAGATGTGCGTCAAATATTCACCGTTTTGGGATCATCAGAAGCGCATTAGATAGTGGCTGAGGGTCTCAACGTAAGGATCAGGTGTCAAAGGCTAGAAAAATCTCGGCCGCAAGTTGGGACAGCTGTGAGATACACTGTCAGACGCGCTCTGTGCAAATGGCGAATGCTAACCCAGGGGTTAAAGCCCCTCCAGGGGTGAGGTGACAGCGTCCCCCACGAATTGCGACGGGAGGTGGCGATTGTCCCAATTGCAAAGGCTGTAAGAAGTGAAAGAGTGCGCGCGCTTCCAGTCCGGCCGTGGCCGTGCACAACTCAAGCTTGGAAGCTGCGCCGGTAGTGGGCTCGAAGTTCCGTCACTGTTCGCATTTCATTTGAGCCCGATGGTACGTAGCACGTGATGCGAGTGCAATCCAAACCTTGTTTATTTCAGCTGCAGTTAAAGAGAGCATCAAATAGAATCAACGAGTGTGACACGTTCGACGAGATCGTCCGCTATTACCGTAAAGCTCTTCGAAAATTACCAGGGAAAGGCAAAATGATAAGGCACGCCTACTAACAGGAAGTTTTAGGTCAAGGTATAGGCTATCCATACAAAAAAGTACACTTAAAAAAAATTATCGCGAACATTTTTTTATTTAAGAAGCAGCTGGTCGTAGGCAGCGAGTGGTGAGCACCTTACTTGGCCTTCACTGTTGGAAAGGCTTCGGCCGCTCAAGTCAATGGTATTTTTGTCGTTACTTCCGGAATCCCCGGATCGAGCGGCTTTCACCGAGAATTGTGGTTTTTTAATCGGGATATACCGGCACGAGGTGCATGTACATAGACAAGTAGGAGAGGAAGATAAAGTGACTTGTTCCACTGCTCGCCATTATGGTATTGTATCCCACTTCTGACACCATGTATCCGCATGGTTTCAGAAGCCATGCCTCAAGAGTGCTGACTGACACTGAGACAAGGTACTCACAGATCGAGAAAGAAGCGCTTGGAAACGTCTATGGCTGCGAAAGATTCCATGATTTCATCTATGGTAGAAAAGTGATCGTGGAAACGGATCACAAGCCACTGATAATAAATCTCGAAGAAAAACTAGGAGACATGCCGTCAAGGCTTCAGCGATTCTTCATCCGTCTCATGAAGTACGAATTCGAGTTCCGGTTCGTCCCTGGCAAAGAACTGCTCCTGGCGGACACACTTTCTAGAGCGCCATTAGCAAGACCCGTATTTGACCAGAAGGAAGATGACGACGTTGAAGTGCATGCCGTCTCAGTTTTGTCAATTCTGGTGAGTCTGCAGACACTGACTCGTTTGGTTTCTGCAACTCGCGAAGACCAGGAATTACACCGAATTGCGCAAGCGCTAGAGGCACATGAGAAAATCGAGGGACCTTTCAAACCTTTTTCTTCAGAACTGACCATAATAAATAGAGTACTCCTCAAAGGTTCAAAGGTGATAATTCCCAAGTCTCTGCTCAAAGAAATGCTGGCAAGAGTGCATGAGGGACACCTTGGCCTAGCCAAATGTAAAGAAAAGGCAAGAACATTGATGTTCTGGCCCAGAATGGCGACAGAGATTAACGAAATGATCGGTCGCTGCAAGACATGCAAATATTTTGCGTATCATCAGCCCAGCGAGCCTTTTATTATGCGACCGACACCCAGTCAGCCATGGGAACGTGTGGGAATAGATCTCTGCCAGTATGCCGGAAAATCCTACCTTGGGGTTTACGACGCATACTCCAACTTCCCAGAGGTTGAACATCTACCGGACACAACGGCAAGCACCATGGTCAGCAAGCTTTCAAGTTAATTCGAAAGACACGGAATACCTATAGAAGTCAAATCAGACAACGGGCCACAATTTGTGTCCCGAGAATTCAGGGTGTTCGCCTCCAAGTATGAGTTTAAGCACGTGACCTCAAGTCCCGGATTCCCACAGTCGAACAGCCTGGCCGAAAAGGGAGTGCAAGTCGTGAAGAGACTTATGAAGAAAACAAACCATGTAAACAAAGACTTTTACTTAGGTTTGCTAAATTACAGGTCCTGGACATTGGAAGGAGGAAAGTCGCCTAGTGAGCTATTGATGGGTCGCCGGATTCGTTCAAGAATACCCGATTTCACAACTAGACCAAACGAAAGCGTCGTGAAACACAAACAAAAGGAAGACAGGGGCAAACGGCTGCCAGGCCTGCAACCTTGAGATGTTGTCCGCATGCGACACGACGACGGTTGGACTGCTAAAGCTCAGGTCGAGAACTCAGTCGCGCCGAGATCGTACAAAATCATCACTCAAGACGGGCGCGAGTTCAGAAGAAATCGGCAGCATCTGCTTACAACCTCCGAGACCTTCGATGCTCCTGACAATCTAGAAGGTCACGCAGCTAGTAGTCAGAGCACTGAAGTACCGACTTCACCTGCGGAAACGCACCACAGTGCAGAAAATACTGTAGCAGCAGCACCCGCAAACCTGTGTGCCACTGAACATCACGCGACGCCGCGACAGCAACGGCGCACCGGTATCCCTGTTCGCACCTCACCACGGTTGAGGCAACCGCCCCGTCATCTGGGATATGCCAGAAATTTTAAGCAGATTCCCTGAGTCCGCAAGTCTGACATTCCGGCTCTCTCGGTAAAGAAAGGGGGGTGTATCGGGATATACCGGGACGAGGGGCATGTACATAAACTAGTAGGAGAGGAAGTTAAAGTGACTTGTTCCACTGCTCGCCATTATGGTATTATGTCCTAGTCGCTGATACAGTTTTGAGCACGTATTCTTTTCTTTTGCTGCTTTAATTCGGGAAGCGCACGAGGAGCATAGAGAAGTATTCTCGTAGGTCTCCACGTCGAAGTATCCGAGCGGTGTTGGCGGCCATGAGGCTATCGTAGAATTCCATCGTAACCTACACACAGCTTCCGATCGTTTTGCTAGGCGTATTTGGATTTTCTTTTTTTTTTTTAGGCTTCATTCCGCGCAGGTTTTGCGTCATAGCAAAAGAACAAGAATACTTTCAGAAATTTATGCTGCTACGCGTTGAATGACAAAACCAAAGTAAAGCAAAGCGGTGAAAACACCTGGTACCGTCACGTGATAATGGTCACTGTGTCAATATCGAGCGATCGCAATGCTTCAATCGGTCTCGCTCAGGGCTAATACCTGCTTTCAAAAGACAGAAAGGAGGGGTCGCAAAAACACCATATTAAGCCTATTTAAAAGATGATATACACTCCCAGAATCCGAGAGCCTTAAAGGACCGATGCAACAATATTAACTTCGAAAAACAATATGAGGTTTTTATTTTCTGTACGTACTTTTTCTTGTCCAAAGGGATGAGGGAACCGCTTCATTCCTTTCAAATATTGCTATTCCGTTGCCTAATAGCATAGCAATAAATGGGAATATTTCGCGATTTTCAGACGCGAGGTGGCGGCCATAGGCATTAACACGTTACGCCAACCTGGGTGCGTTGTAATAGGTTGGCAAGATGTGCTATTATCTGCTCCATCTAAGGATATCTGTAAGAAATAACATTGTTTCAATGTCAGTCGATGCGTCCAAAGCCTCATATCATCGTCAAAATTGTACTATGTTCAATTTTAGTGGCGCCATCTGCCCGAGGTGAACAAAACCGTTCCTCTTTCGAGTCACTGACGCCTCGCACTACGTCGCATGTCCGACATTTTCCCGAAAAGGCAACCCCCCCCCCCCCTCTTTGTTCCCCTTTCTCAGATCACTCACACAAACCTTTAAAGTCGCTATGTGAATAGCAAGCAGAGGCAGCGCGCGTTGGAAGCTCCGAAGCTTTGTGTTCGCAGTGCGCCCATGGTACAGTGCCCCTCAAACTTAACGCCGCCACTCGGTTTCGCAAATATTGATCCATTCAATCTTATTGCATGCTACCCAAACATGAATTGATCGCTGCAGCTGCTGGAATACCTTCCCCTGGTTAAGTTTCTAGCGGGGAAGCAAATCTTCACTAACCATTTTGACTGCTATGTTCAGGAATAGCTCAAAAAGTGAAGAGACCAAACCATCTCGTGGCGGCGTTAAGTTTGAGGCGCACTGTACATGTCCCTGCGCATGTGACTCGGAAGACGGCGTAAGAATTGAGAGTGATTGGGAAGCGACCATAACTTGCATTGTTTGACAATTTTTTTTAAATAACTCTCGCAGGCAAAATTGGCTTTCACTTCTAAACGTGACAGGAAACAACTCCGACAATTATTTAAACCGAAGTCCAAAAATTGGTGCAAGGTTCCTTTAAAACTAAAGTGGCGTAGAATTCTTGCCACCTGCCATGCGGTGCGGGAGCTCCGGTGCCTATCGCTCCTTCATGTCGCACTCGAAAGGGAAGTTGTGTGGCCGAGAAGATCGAGGGAGGTTAGCGAAGCGCATCCGGCATCCAACATTGCCTTTCGAAAGGTCCCGGGGGTCTCGCTATCGATTTGTTCCCGCCCGCGCGATTCAATTTAGATGGGCGCTCCGGGGGCGGAACCCCCCTTTCCCATCTCCTTGCTCTGCTGAAACCGCGATCGCGTGATCCACGGTGTCGCGTCAATATTGCTACTCTTTCCATATGCGCCTAAGCTTGCATTCAGGGCGAGCTTTAGATTGTGCTCTCTGCGACGGCGTGCATAGATAAAAACGAATATTTTTCTTATTCGGCTCTTCTCTTTTAAACTGCGGTGATAGGTCTCCCTTGCTTCCTTCTTATCCTGCGTCTGTTTGCTGGTTTTCTGTATGCTCTTTCTGCCCGAGAACGCCGCGGTAGCAACTTTGAAGAATGCTCATCCGCGCGTGGTGTGCATCTCCGCCCAAGTAATATATATATTCTTCGTCGCTTTTCTTTGAAATATTTCGTCTCTTTCTTCAGTGATTCATTTGATTACGAGATATTTCTTTTCAGCCTGCTGGGGTCATAGGAATCGGCGAAAGATATTAGACGGAACAGCGGAGAATTCTTTAGGGTTGCGATGAAACTCTCTCGTGTCTTTCAACAGGAAATGTTGCCCTCTGAAAACATCATAATACAGACGTTTTTCTTTTCTTCTTCGGAAGCTATTGTAGCCAGAGCAGCAGAGTCTCCCCCAATAAACATGCCACCAGCTGTGCTCTAATAACGCCAGGGATCATTCATTTCAACTCTATTCTTCGTTTTTGTGATGTAGTGTCTTTTTGATAAATAGGACGAGATAATATGTAGTGCCCACCTGCTTTCAAATTCGTATATCTTTTTTTATCGCTTTCTATAAGTTCCTTTTCTCAAAACCCGACCTAATAATCGACAGAACGAATCACGCACACCAGGTTTATCATCCCAGACGCCGAGTGGAAACGAGGAATGCTCTTCACCCGGTTGCCTATGACAGGGCCCCATTTGCCGCCGAGTCCGATATAACGAGCATGACACGCATCCGCATACTTGGAACAGAGGGGAGTCCAGTCGGCACCGCCGTCGTTTGAATTGGAACCAATTAGATAACAAGGGCTAACAAAGGCGCCTATTTGGGCGAGGAAAACAAGAAACAAACAAACGAACGAAGGTGACTGTGCAAGCAGTTCTATACGCGCTGGGCCACGCACTCGCGTCTCGTTTGCGCTGCAATCGCGAGCGGAGGACTGGGGCCCACGGCCGGGTTCCAGCGATCCTCACATCCGCTCCTCCGGCGTGGCTTCTCGTAATTAAAGTGTCTGTTCGTATCCGTCCGCCCTCACGACGCAATGATTTACTGCGGGGCGTCGTTCTTCACCGTGGCCACCGCTTCGCTACGAAAAGTGACGCACAGTTCGCGAGCGGGTCTGCTACGCACTCCACCGTTTCACCTTACGATGGACCACATCGGACGCTATACGGCGAGACACTGAGAGTGGCCAGGGGGAGACCAGAGTGCGCGGTGACATCAGAGATCAGAGTTCCGATTGGAAGGATAGTAGCTAAAAAAAGCTAGCTGCCTTCGTCATCTACCCACTATTCGAACGGCAGCGTCCGGCGTTCGGCGTTCGACCGCGAGCCACTGGGCGAGAAGCACACGACGCTCTTGTTTGCCCTGATTTGAAGCAGACGGGGGATAGGGAGAGAGGCAGCCAGCCTTCGCATCTACCCTGTGATCCTTCTAATCGTAGATCGGCGGACACCGCGCGCGCTCTCTTCTCCTGCTGTGGACTTATGAAATTACTGCGCGCCTCGCTCGTGTCGCTGCGAGCCTCTACCGAAGGCCGCGTGACGCTGAAGCGGTACTTGATTAACTAGATATATATGCCTCGTAACGTCCCTTGCAGTCCATCGTAAAGATTCAATGGAGCATAGCCGCGCACCTTTGTTCGTTCCGTAGCTGCACATGATGTTATGCGCGGAACGTGGGACAAAAGTTTCTCCCGAAAATGAACGCGTCGTTCATAGGAGATATAACGATGCCGTCGTATATATGTCTCTGCCAATGGTCATATATGGGGTAGTGATACGTTTTTCAAGTGGTTTGGAATTTAATAAGATAAGATTTCAAATAAATATATTCAATTACTAAAGATAGAGACACGGCTTCAATAGACCGATCTCAACAGCCACCGCTGCCGCAATGCATCGAGGGAACATTAGTGTTTCTCAACGTGCGACAACCTCTCTAGAGCTCTGCGCGCGTAGTGCACAAGACGGCACAATCCCTCGCATGCACGGCCGTCTGTCTCCTATGAACTTTTGTTATGGCGGCGTCATGCATGCGCCAAACGTTTCGTCAGAGCCGTATATAGAGAGAGTTTGGCCATGCACTGGGAAGTATGGGAGGCAAATGAAGAGGCGCTATTGGTCAAAGGCGGGCTGGGCGTGTTCCAGGGCGTCTCCACAAATTCGAATGTGGCCCGCCAGAAGCCGCGAATAGTATCCTGACGGTTGTCGCGGCCAACAAAATTATAAGTGCGTCGGAGTAACTCTCGATAACTGAAAATATGTGCTCGCGATGTTTCAAACTCGATCATGCAAAATGAAAGTCTAGCAGAATGATCGACGTAATTTGTACACCAGATTCCAGGGGCCGGGGATATTCCGTCCAAGCGGTCAGAATCCGTCCGAGCAAAACAGAGTTCGAGCGGCACATTCGATTATTACATTGTTTTGCATGATTACAATCGAAACCATCTTGAGCAGCACATTTTCAACCATAAAACGTTACTGCATATAACACTTACAGCTTATTAAAACAGTTTCTCGCTACCACCGGTAGGGGATTATTTTCGGC
Organism: Ixodes scapularis; assembly: GCF_016920785.2. NCBI lineage: Eukaryota > Metazoa > Arthropoda > Arachnida > Ixodida > Ixodidae > Ixodes > Ixodes scapularis. Next base: position 184,845,348 of record NW_024609846.1, on the reverse strand, counting down.
TTCTGGTTGGCCAATATAGCAGGTCAAGCCCTCTTTCTGCGTCTGGTGCACGTTCTGGCTCTGCCCGCTCCTCGTCGTTTAGTGAGATTGGTCTTTTAGAAACATATTGAACACCATCATAAACCACGAGATAATAATCTTTAGGAGTAATTATGGTTTGTGCTGTGTTTTATTCTGTCTCGCCATCTTACAATATACTCTGCCTCCACCTTTATCCCCTGCCACCCATTTGCCGAACAAAAGAAAACAAACAAGCAAGCACGTACTTTGAACTTGCCGTAGAGGTTTCAGTCTCCTTTAGACGTTTGCGTGCAGCCGCGCTTCGAGAGAGTCTGTCCACCGTGGATTGAAAACGCTTTGTTTGGGCGCCAGTCTGGAAACCGTAGGTACTCCTTATTCACACCAGCACCCCTGAGGGTGCCGGTGTGAATGAGGGCCAAAATGTAGATACAGACGGGAGGGTTTCGGAGGAAGAGGAAGCCTCGCAAAACTAGGAAAAAGAAACCCCATCAATTTTTTCATGCGCCCTACCGCATCTTCGACAAACGCAAGTTTGTCGAAGATGCCTCACTATCCACACCCCTGGCGATCGAATGTATGTCAGAAAACACGTCGATTCTAGACGGCTCAACGTTTACACAGTACTTCGGACCTCTAATCAAGAACTCCTCCAATTTCTTTGACATCACTACATTTTCCGGGTTAATTATACAATGCTGTTGTTTGCGATTTCCTGTCCCCTGTACACACTTCTTTATCTCTGCCCCCCGAGAGTTCCACAACTTGAAACTGTCCAAAACATGCCTTCTTTTGACATACCACGCACGGTCGAAATGTGTCCTCATAACGGCGCTCCACAGATGGTAGTCTCCATGCCACCTGAAGTTCTTTCCGAGAAGAAGATTCCAGAGTCTGTCACAGGCGCTGTAGATGTCTTGAACCCGTTGACCTGTTCCAGACCTGTAGGCTTTGATGACCTTCCTCTTGTCCTTCCACGGTATCCCGGAGGCGGCCAGTTGTTTGAGGAATAGCGGGTCCACATACTTTTTCCGCTGACACATCCCGAAGAACGCAACGTCGGCTTCCAACTCCACCATCCGACGTCCCATCTTGTCCAGTGCCACGTACGCTTGGCTAATTAGAAAGGCCGGCGACGACGAAAACGTTGGTTCGAAAGAACCGGTAAAAGAAACTGGTAAAAAGCCTGCTTCAGGTACGATTAACGAGAAAAGAGTCAAAGTACAGGCTAGCTGGTGGAAGTCAACCATTTCGTCGTTTACCCTGAGACTGGGGTTTTTTAGAAGAGCAGAAGTAACAGAAAAAACAGACGGGTCTCAATCTCAGCTACAAGTTTATTTCAACAACCTCCTCTTATATAGTTCGTTCTCGTCCTCATCAACCGATCACATACGACTTGTCCTCTGCACCGTGACATTACAGGTTCCACTCTATCACAAAAGAAGCGGACACTTGTTTTAATAAGAAAACCATAAAACAAGTGTCAAAACTACGCCATAGATTATAAGGCGCGCGCGACCGATGATAAACACCTAGCACTCCCCGCATGCGCGTCTATTTAAAGATTGCGTCTGCATAAGGTGCCGCGGCAACGGCAGAAGACGAAGTGTGGACTGACGTCACTAGCCCCGATAACAACGCGAAGCACGTAGCGCTTGCCACATGCCTTTCTCGGTAAAGATTGGGGTTGCATAAGTTGCGGCAGGAACGCCAGCGTTCGAAGTCTTTCATATCTAAAAAAACGTTTTGTTAGAGTGCATTTACTTTTATTGCGTCAACCATTTGGTATATACCTTTTTGCTGTTTACAAACACCAATTGCCGCTTGCGTCCCAAGCGACTTCCGGTCGCACCGTCTTTGCTAGCCTGTTGAGCGTGCTTATGCCACCTGTGCTAGAAATAATAAATATTACACGGGCAACAATGTTGGAGATTTAAGTACTGTCTTCGGCTATACAATATTACATCTTGGAGGAGGCAAGCCGGTTCACAAAAATATTCAAAGCATTTTAACAGATCTTGCACTCCTTCCTTCTTTTGGCATTCACCTGGATAATTGGTGGTTAGAGGTTTCATCTACATCTCAAGCAGCGGTGTTAAGGCGAACCTCGATCATTATTTTTATAAACTGGAAGTTCTCTGGCCCGTCAAAACCTGGAACACCACTTGGTGGCGTTCGCCATAAAAAGGGTGTAGAGTTGCATAGTGCAGTGGGCAGTCGTTGCAAGTGATACCACAGCTTCCTTGACCAACCGCCTTCACAACATGAATTGGAGCCTCACCTTTTTTGTATTACGTTCAATGTATTAGTACACTAAATATAGACTTGACGTTCGTCGAAAAGTTGCTGTAGATAAACCTCTACGTGAAGGAGATGGAGCACAGATTTTTCCGGAAATGGGCTTCTGGCCCATGCCACTTTCAGCGTTCGCGTGTATGGCGAGTGCTGCACTCAGTCTCCGTAGTGTCGTCGATTTTCAAAGTCTGACACTCTCCATAGAAAGCTTTGAAGATCCCGCGTTTGATTGCGATTGCGTAAATATTAGAACGGTGAATACATACCAAGGTGGTATACATTTATTTATTTATTTAGTTGCCAATATTGCCAGAATTTTGTATGCAAACGCCAAGACAGAAATTGCATACAACAAAGATAACAAAAACAAACCATACCAGTGCAATACAGGCAAACTAATTTACAAAAAAAAAAACAGCGTTTCAGTAGTGCTTTGTTAGAAATGATCAGGTATTCTGCATTGAGAACACATTTCGGGATATTATTTCATTCGCCTATCGTGTTAGGGAAGAACGACGACTGAAACAATGTGTTTCTACGCAGTGGTTTGGCGATTGTCAGTTCGTGTTTATTTCTTGTAGACCTCGATTCGTTAATTGCTGAATAATCAATCAGGCACAGTCGCAAATGTTTGTCAACAATGTTATAAAGAAACAGATGCCGGCCTATTTTTCGTCGTGTCGCTGAATCACACACTCTTGACAGGACATATTATAGTTCGAATATTGAAGATATAAAACTATAGCGATTGTATGCAAACCGTGAAGCTTTTTTTTCGCACAGCCTCAAGCACATCAGAAGACAACTTGGTGTGGGGCATAGCCTCCTCTATACTCACAAAGCCTGTCAGTTCGACGAAATAGTCATAGAGTGCCCGGTCGCAGATTTGGAGCGCGAGGCTATGGTAGCCCAGACCATCAAAGAGCCATTTCTCGTGGAACCTGGACGTCAGGGCACAGCCTTTGCAACGGCGAGGACCCAAAACACACTTGTTCGCTCGGGAAAAGTGTGTTTCGGCGTCTCGCCGCAGCGGGTTGCCAGTCGCGTGGCGCTCCTCGCATCCGTTGTCTGCCGCTCCACCTTTTTCACTCCGGTGGCCGCTTCTTCTTGCGATCTGCCAGGCTTTGTCAGTATATAGGAGGCTATGTGTGTGTATACCATATAACTTCAGCATATTCTAGCATAGGTCTATGTATAGGTCTATAATACTTGTTTCTGTCGTACAGCGACAAATGTTCCACTTTAAAATCTACAGGGTTTGCAAAGCTATCCGGGAGATAAAGGTTACATGAGCGTTTCAGGCTAGCTTCAATGCCGCAAGAGTACAAATATAAGAATGTACAGTGAATTGTGTGAAGCACGCTGTGGCAGAAATAGTTCATTTGTTTGAATCAATGATAGGCGGACTAAACTTCACTTGGAAAATGCCTAATAATACTAGTATTCAGTTTCTGGACTTGCAGCTAATTTTTACTAGGGATCATTTGCGCTGGAGCTAAAATCCACGATCGAAAAGAAACCTCTTTTCTTTCAGCAGTTTTCCACTCGAAGCTTGTTAAACGCGGGATTGCATCCACCTGCATTCACGCAAGCATTACAAAAAACTGCCAGCATAGACTCCCGATCAGATATTTGCACAAGGTGTTCCACAATTCATCAAAGATGGTCGCTAGGCACAGGGTGAATCTGGTGTTCTCAGCCCCGTGCACACTTTAAAAAATATGCTCCGTGATGTCAAAACAAAAGTTTGTTTCGTGCTAAAAAAATGTGTAACAAAATAAACCGAATGCGTGACTAAATTGGTGTATCAGATTCCTTTCAGTTGCGACGAAGTTTACATCCGGCAGACGGGCCGATGTTTTAATGAAAGAGCGTGGAAACACAAGCTTGCCATGTGCAATAATTCGGATGGGCATATCGCAGAGCACTGCTAACAATGCGGTTGTGAAATAATCTTAGAACGCACAATGCTTTATAAGAGAGGAAATGAGAAGATGGCAGGGAAAATAATCAAAGCTTTCTGTATATAAAAAAAAAATCGGACAAACGCGTAAGCATGCCATTCATTTATCTGTATCATTTTTGATGGCTGTGTGATAGGAACTTTTATCTTGTTGCTTAGGGGTGTCTATTCCTTATGATGAATAACAGTTTGACGATGTTTTGTTTTACATTAAATCAGTTGGAATTTGCGCTTGTCCTTGTCGTACATGTGTCTTTTTTTTTTTTTTTGTTCTGTTCCAGTTTGCGCCTTTTAACCTTTTAATACTAGCACACGAAGGTAGGACCCTCAAACGTTACATTTCGAAAGCATCGGATCAATATTCTTTTTTTTCCAGCCCATTTTTCTTCTCTTTTATAGTACGTCCACAGTACGCCACCACGTCAGCTAAATACAGCTCAGGAATCGAGTACGAGGACTGCGGCACTCGTGGACTGCGCCCGGGAGCGGACAATCCGTCGGCGCAGAATCCGGCCTATGTTTGTGTCAAATTAGAGCGGTGACAGAAATTAAAAGAATAGAATAAATATCCACGAATAGTGCTTGATATTGGCGAGGAGATTGAACTATAGGGGGCGCTGCGTTCACCAAAACAAATACCGCCTCCGTGGAAAACAACTCCGCCGTTACAGTGTGTTGCCGTTGGCTGCCGTGTTGTTGCCGCGTTCCCTGCAGGTTTGTTGGAAGATAGTACGCTCTTGTTGCGTACCGCAGTGCTCAGCGCATGTTTCAGAGCCTGGAATCAGCTTTCATCGCTTTCCTGCCGAGAAAAAAAAGCTAAAATCGCAGTGGATAAGTAAGAGTAGGGTAAGAGGTTGACTGGCGCACGAAGTGGTGTGTGGTCGTCACTTTTCAAGCGATTCCTTCCAAGCAAACTACGCTAATGGACGAGGCATGTACGCGCGGAAATCACGCCTACATCGACATCCGTTCAAAACTTACATTGTATTTTATGGGTAGTAAATATTCTGCCGGCAACCGGCACAACAAACCGAGCAAAAAAAAATGCAGGAAGTTTTTATTGGGTTTCGTGTAAAAGGAACAGCCAAAACGGGAACGCCTAGTTGTGTGAGTAGCTCAGTGGAAAGGTTTCCGTTTCACGTACCGTAAGCCCCAGGTTGACGTCCAGGTAAGCGAACCTTTTTTGTTTTTTTTCGTAAAACATTTGGCGATTTATATTTATTTCTTTCTTTAGCATAATCATTGCCGTCTGAAACTCCCGGCAATCTTTTTTTCCTGAGCGGTTGTGCCGGCTGTTTGAAAAATATCCCCACTCTATTTCATAACAGTGCACAACAATAGGTTCTTGATGCGCAACGCCGTTCCGTCGGAGAATCGTCTGAGGGATCACACGACCTGGTCGTGAGGCTTCGGAAGCCACTGAGAAATGCTACTATCTCATTTGATCACTGTTTTATTCCAGGCGGGCTTTTACACAGGAACATATTAGGTAGCAGTTTCAGTTCGATATTGTGATATTTACGCAATTGCGTGAATCATTTTGCGATTCCTATAATTTCAATTGAGCAATGCAAATGTGCGTATGACTAAGTCCTCGTCGTGCAGAACTCATTGATATTTCATTGTGATCCGTCCATCTTTGAATAACCGATAAATTAAACTCAAAAAGACAACGTGTAACGTTTAATGCCAATAATCAGTCTAATTATCCACATTGTACATTATAAAGGTCACCAGTGTGTTCTGTATTTTGGCATTTCAAGAAAAACGTAATGTAATGACTATTTTGGTTGATGTTTTGGTGAAAACTTCTTCGGGGTGACGGCGCGCTCGATTACATGACCACATTTCAGCACGTCCTCGCCTTCAGCGAGGCACCTCTCGCTCTCGCCGATGTGACTGATGGTCGTAGCAAAAGACAGGGACACTGAGAAGCAATGCGCGTGTTTCGTGAATACTGTTTCTCCAACCTAGGAAGCGCACAAACATCGCCACACCGCGTCAGTCACGCACGACCTGGCGCGAACAGCCGGAGCGACGCGGCCGATCGCGAGCGCCTTCGCGTGGGTTGGTTTTTGCTTCCAACGAGAATGCGTCAACATTTAAAGCAAGGTGAGGCAAGCAGGGACTTGCTAACCCTACGCAGATGCTTTCCGAGCAGATAAATATTACCCGCATACCTTTCACGAACCTCAAGTCTTCGTCTTCCATGGCTCAATGAATACTAGCGGCGGGGTTGTTATCCCCGCAGAATAGTTCCTACGGCGGCCGCTAGTCAGCGTCACCGTTCGATCTCCTCCCCAATTCGTGATGGATGGATGGATGGATGAATCCGGCTGAGCCCTTTGGATCGGGTGGTAGCCTACGCCACCTAGCCATTTTGTTTTACCATTTAAGCTTAGAATATTTAAATGTGAAAACTATATTCACTCCGCACTGCAAAGAAAGTGAAGCTATAAAACCTTCTTGCCAACAGTTAATAAGAAAATACCTATTTTTTTCTCTCTTTCTGTCACCATTCACTTAATCTTTGCTTGGTAATCTCTACTGTCTTGAAATCCACTCTTCCTTCGCTGTCTCTAAAACCCAATGGCTTTATTAAATCTATGTTGTCTTCGGTAGGCATAGGGTGAAGCCCTTTACAGTAGAGTATCAAGTGCTCAGCCTTCTCGTCCCCCTTTCCACAAGCAGTGCACACTGTATCCATTTCCTGGTACTTCGCTCTGTATGGTTCGCAGAACACCCGTCCTCGCCTCAAACAACCATGAGCTTGCCCTAGAATTGTCATAAATGCCTTCTTTGGCAATAACTGTTTTGTTTTAATCTATAGCTTTCCAGAGCCGTTTTTGTCAGCATTCCCTCTAGCCACCGATCTCTTTCTGTGGCCTTAACTTTCTTCTTAACTGAGACCTGCTCTTCCGTAACTCCACTATAGCGTAAAAACTTTCCTCTTAATTTCGTAGTGCGCTGTCTCCACTTTGTGTCTATACTCCTCATGTATAAATAGCTGAAAACCTTTCGTGCCCATTGCTCCCCATCCTTTTGCCTCAACCGATCCTCAAATTCTATCTTTCTCACAGCTTCCCTGCTCTCAAATGATGACCATCCCATGTCTAATTGTACTCCCTGATTTGGCGTTTTGCAATGTGCCCCCAAAGCCAGCCTACCTACTCCGCGCTGTTTTATTTCTAGTCTTGCATGCACTTCGGATTTCATGCATAGCACTGCGTTTCCAAAAGTCAAGCCAGGCACCGTGACCCCTTTCCGAATTTCTCTCACCACCTCATAACTGTTGTAATTCCAAAGTGCTCTATTTTTCATTGCAGCTGCATTTCTGTTGCCCTTACCTATTATATACTTTTCATGCTGAATGAGATATTCTGCACCATCACATATCCATACTCCTAGATACTTGTATTTACTAGCTCTCTCAACTGTAATATTCTGTATCTTGAGCCTCTCAACTTCATTATCGTTAAAAATCATGACTGCTGATTTTTCACTACTGATTTCTAAACCTAATTCCTCTGCTTGCCTACCACAGACGCTCATTAATTCCTACAACTGTGTCGTGTTGTTAGCCATTAGTACGATATCATCCGCATACATCAATCCCGGTAAAGATTGCTGAATATTTTGGCCTAGCTTACTGTTCGAAAGGTCGAATCAGAGCCCACTTTTCTCTAGTCTATCCTCCAATCCTCTCAGATACAACATAAACAGCAAAGATGGTAACTGGCACCCCTGCCTAAGGCCTCTTCTTATCTCCATTTTAACCGTTGTTCTTCCTTCCCATGTTATGATCACCTTATTATCTTTGTAAATGTTCCTTTATATTGCTGTTAGTCCTTCATCTAGGTTTAAGCTCTCCACTGTCCCACAGGTTCCTTTGGTTCACATTGTCATAGGCACCCTTGATATCCAGAAATGAAAGCCAGAGCTGTCTGTTTTCTTTTTGCGCTATTTCTATACACTGTGTTAGAGAAAATATATTGTCCTCCAACCTTCTTTGTTTCCGAAATCCGTTCTGTAACTCGCAAAACGACCGTCCCCAGCAAAACGGACAACACCTAGCGGGAAAACACTAAACTGGCTGGAACAGGTCCCTTCGCGATTTCTGCTCGCCTCTTCTGGCTTCCGTGTTTCCATGCTGTCGGTGGTTTGCGCGACAGAACAGTTCTACTGGTGACTGTGTCGTAACCGTTGTATCGCCTTGTGACCCAGGTTGCTCTGCACGCGACCTATGGAGCCGCGTGAGCCAGACATTCTGCGCTTATCAACGTTCATCAGTTCTTCGTTTCCCAGAAGAAAATCAAGCCTCTGGAAGTTCGCTGACGCCAACACGTTCGAAACGTGTAAGATAAAACGCGGGGGGAATCAATTTTGAGTCTAATGCTTACTTGCAGGTGCCCCAGCGTTGTGCGTTCAGCTGGCACATGGCATGGCACGACCCGGATTCGACCACCATCTAATAAAAATTAAATGCAACAAAGTGGCAATGGCTTTTTTTATGCTAACTGTTCAGCTGGCACATGCACGGCACGACCCGGCTTTGACCACCATATTTGCCCGATAGTGGCGTCCCCTATAGGTCGCTGGAGTCGCGAATAAGCATTGCAAACCAAGCCCCTTGAATGTGATAAGAATTGAAATCTTGAGCCGGCGAATGAACATTAGACAGCTTGTTCTGACCAGGAGTCTGAAGAGCGGGCACCGTAGGTCTTCTTTGGCAAGATGGGTCTCGAAGCACGTAACCATTAGTTTCGTTGATTAGACCAAGAGAAGATTTTACTGTTTTCTTTTTCTTTTTTATTCATGATACTGTGTTTTGTAAAACTTCAAGAATAGTAAAGCAAAATGGGACTCCTGCTATGTGTTTTATTAACCTTCTGAAATATTTGGAGTCACAATGAAGTGAAAGTTTGAAATACAATTTTTGTGTACGCTTTAAGTTGATTAGAATGAATACAATATCTGAGATCAGCTCTTACCATAACACGCATAATTGACCGGGAAACCGCCAGAGAAATATGCTCCCATAAGTGTTCTTTTCTCCTGTTACACTCCCAGTAGGAGTGCGACAACTAATGCTTCTTTAGGCGAAAAGAGTAAAGAAACGTTGCCTTTTGACTTTTTTCTTTGTTGTGTGTACATTTATGGGTGCCCACTTTAGCCAACGGCCAATCAAGCCCCGCCTTCACCGCCCCAAAGAAGGCCTCATAACGCAAGGTACGAAGGTTTTAAACCCTCACAGTCGGACGAATTAATGACATCGCCATGTCCTTTCACCGTTCCGTAGCCGACCAACCTCGAGCTCGACACCCCAGCTCTGCTCCGTGCCATCCTCGTCTTCTTCTCTCTTGGAATCCGCGGGCACATGACCGGCCCCCTCACGGCCGCGATCCCCGCACACTAAGTTTGCTTTTATCATAGATTGTTCTTCATTTGTAAATATGAGATATCACTGCCACACCGCATCTTCACGTCGAGGATGATAACATCCTTGGCCTTAAAACCAAAGCAATCCTAATCAAACGCTAAACAAATCAGCCGAGGTGAGGTGAGGTGAGGTGAACAAAAACAAAACCAGAAGGTCCAGCAACTTTTATCGAGGAGTGTCGATATTCTCAGAAAGAGCCGCTTTATTGTCTGCAGAGACATAGCTTTCATCGTTAGGCGGAGGTGAGATCAGTTTCGGCCACCGCTCGCGTGTGAAACGCACACTATTTAAAAATAGTTTTCATTAAGAAGGTTATGAACGTCCAGACAAATTTGCAAAAGACACATATACTTTATTAGACAAGCGTTACTGGAAGAGGCTTCCCTTATCAAATATGTAGTCTGTAGTGTTCACTAGTTTAAAAAAGACAAATCTCTTACAGAAAGACGTGTGTGTAATACAACCTTTCTCCCTATTAAAATTGCTCTCAAAGTTTTATTAGAGTACGATAAATTATAAATGTAACCGAGCTTAATCGGGGGTAAAAGAGCATGCCGGCATTCCTAAAAAAGGGATTGCATGTTTCGCGTTTTCCCAATTGCTTTGCTGCAGAGAGCACCGTGTTTCTGTTAGCCGTTAGCTGCCACCACATCTGCGCAAACAGCTCGCCAGTTTACTTTATTACACGCTCGAAAAATACTCGGATGAAAATGTCATCCTTGTTTGAACAAAAAGAGTGAAAAAGAAAAGCCTTCATGCATTTTACTAACAACACCAGTGCTCTCCTCTTCACTTCGAAATGTAGATGTTCGTTCACCCGCACACACACACACACAAAGGGCTGTTTTGAACAACCGAAATACTAAAAAGGTATGCAGCAGGTATATCTCAATAGGAGAGAAACCACGCAAGTTTCATTTTCTAAAGCCCCCCTCTTGAATTCACGTGCTTTTAAAATAGATAACCGCAGCAAAGAAAAGACGGGCACTATTAGATTTTTACCTGCCCCGCAGTATGCCGCAACGTATTCCGCCTTGTCTTGCGCGGCTGCCGTTCGTGACATTTTTGTGTTTTTGTTCGTTGCTTTTTCAGTCGGTCGCTTCAATCCCGCATTGAAATGAAATCCACTCGCTCTCGGCTTATTTCTTAAGCGGTACTTCAGTATTTTTTGTCGCGCGTTTCTCGGTTGACTATTTTTGTTTGTTTGTTTTTGTCCCTTGTTGTTTGACGGAAATCAAGGTTGCCCGATTCGAGCGCACCTTTGTGGGTATTACTAAAGCATAACAGGTCAACCGCATAAAAAAGAAAGGGAAATAAGATATTGTTTATTTGTTTTTGAGACAGATTTGAGGTCATTTAGCTGGAGCGCTATAACTTAAGGCTATCAAGACAGAAAAAAATGTTGCTCAAATGTAGCCTTTTCAATAAGTTGACCAATTTGAAATAAAAAAGAAAAAAAAGCTTTGTACGGGGTGAGCCTCGTTGTTTTGAGTTTCATTTAACTGCTAGTATAAAACCAATCTGTAGTAGTTCGATGGTCGATGTTAACGCGGAAGCGTGGACAGTAGTTGAGAGGCTGTTAGGTGAAGATAATGAAAAACACTACTGTGAAAAAAACAAAGAATAAATAAAAAATACGTTATATAAGGGATAATCAACTTTAATAAAAACAAAACAGTGTGATTGCGAAACGCTCTGCGTTTTATAAATTAACCTATTTTGACATGAACTGTCTTTTTTCTAGCCTCCTATCGTATCATCACTAATTACATGCTTGATGCACCGCGGTCGGTGACAGTACCGTCCTAAGGTTCCTATGCGGCGGGGGAATGTACGTTGCCCACTTTTAGAGCCCGGCACAAAAAACAATTTGATCATCCACATCCGAACCGCATCCGAACCGTAATCCGTGCACTCATGTTACATCATTAAATAAAGCGTGAATTTAAAAGGAGTGCCTATATGGTACCTTATGTGTCCTTTGCTTATCTTTGCACACAAATTCTTCGAGCCATAATATGGTATAATTTATTTTATAGAATTGTTTTTGTATCTGGATAGGGTGTTTTTACCGTCGTCATACCGTCCACCATTTTGTTGTTATGGGCAGTCTGGCGCGCGCAGAAGGCAAGCACTCCAAAGATTAACATCACACCCTCAGATGGATAGCAAAAAAAAAGATATATTTTATTAAGTTGACAGCTAACAACAAAATGGCGGATTGACGTCATGAGAAGAACATCATCCAGGGACATTCCAAGCAGCTAGAAAGATGACTGAAGTTATGAGATCGTCATGGGGAGTTTGCGACGTTCTGCCAATAAAATGCCAAAAATTAAATAACTTTTTTTTCTCCTTTTTTCATTTGTAACATTTCTTTATGCAGACGCGTGTTTATTAAACAAGATAATTAGTAAAAGACAAAACAATAGTAAAAATACTGGGAGTGCTCAGGCGAACTGGTGGTAGCTAATCATGTCGTGCACATTGTGGATGTATATGTTCTTTGTATTTGAAAATGCTTTAAACAAAGGAGATATCTGCGTAGAAGGGGGTTGCTAGTGGCTGTGTGGGTACCTATAGGATGTTGCAAAACTTTAGTTTTGCAACAACGGTACGTGAGCTACGTCACAAGGGCCTCAGACTATGTCTCTCCGACAAGGAAGGGGGGTTTGTGGTTGTGGATTCCGGGACGTTTGGAGAAAAAGCCCGACAAGCGATGGCGAAGAATTTCACTCCAGTCGAACCGAAACAAGGTATATCCGCGAAAAGGGCCACCCTCAAAATACTCGGCGAGGAGCAATGTGGAAGTCTTGTGACAAAAATCAAAGGAACGAAACAAGGTGACTTATCTGCATTTTTTTCGGCCAAAACACACAAGGACGAGGTTCCCTTTCGCGCCATTGTTTCTGAAAATCACACATGGCAAGGCCATCTCTCAACCGTTTTGGCAACAGTACTATCCCAAGCTCAGATAAACGCCCCATTCAGAATTCCCAACTCTCAGCGAGTAATCTGCTTACTTCAGGAAAAGAGGTGCGACACTGTTTCAGGCTTTTCCGTCGATATAAAAGACATGTATTATTCCCTTCCCCATGCCACTCTTCTACCGGTTCCTCGTACAACAATCGAAGAGCTAGGCGTCCAACGCCTCCAAAACGCAGCTTTGATGAACCTCGACAGCTTCCTGGAGCTCCTAGGTATCTACCTTACGGCAACTGTTGTTTCTCACCAGGGCCAGAAATATGTACAAAAATCTGGTGTTTCCATAGGTTCCCGAGTTGCCCCATATTTCTGCGATATATATCTTGCAGCATGCGGGAAGACCATCCAAGATAATCTGAAAGATCATCGCATCGAGGCCATCTTTCGATACGTAGATGACTTTCTTTTACTGTGCAACTCTGTAGCAGACGAGCGGACTGATGGGTGTTTAGAAGTATCCATGCGCAGCCTTGACCAAAGCTGCCCTGGACTTTCCTTCACCCATGAACTTCCTGTAAATCGGTGTATTCAATTTCTCGATATCCCCTTAAAGTTCACAAGCACACACGTATGCTGGATGTATCAAGCTAGATCCTGTAAGGGTTTTCTTCCGAGTGATTCCGAACATTCAAAAACTGTTAAACGAGGATTGGCTACGACAGCTCTTGTGGCGGCACTACAGAAATCTTGCCCCCATAGGCTCGAGCGCAGTTTTCAAACACAAATCTCTAGGCTTCAAGACTCCCGGTACACGAGCACACTCCTCGTACCTGTGTGCGAAAGTATTTGCAAGCAAGTACGACGCAAACCAAGGGAGACTGCACAACCACTAAAAAAGAAGCCTCCTAAGCCTCTAGTTGTGTTGCCATATGTCCACGGGGTTACACATAGCCTGAAAAAGATCGCTGGCCGACATGGAATATAAGTCGTTTTCTCAGCTCCCAACAAGGCATATGCCATGTGCCTCAAGGTTAACGGTGAGGCCGACAACAACGAAAGGAACACGTGCGGCACCGCACACAGGACTCAATATGCCCCATGTGAAAGCGCTGTTGTTTACAACATTCCGCTGTCATGTGGGAAATGTTACATCGGACAAACTGGGCGCTGTGTCGACGACCGCAGGAAAGAAAACGCCGCCTCCATGCGTACAATTGCAGCAGAGAGCCATCTTCCAGCGCATTGTCGCGAATGCCAATGTGCTCCCTTTTTCTCAAAAACCACATCATGGCTAGACACAAAAAACAAATCGCAAGAGAAATTCTAGAGTCCCTAGCAATTTAGGAGAAGGAAGATTGCGTAAGCACTGCCCCCATTGTGGTACATGCAAAAGAAAAGAAGTATTTGCAGGAAACACCCCCTGTGTGAAATAGCCGGCATGAGTCCACAGGAGACGTTATCTCTGGGGATGCAAGGTTTTTCAAACTGATGTGATCAAGACGAGGGACATATATTTCATATAGGCGATAATTAAAATCGACGAAGGAGGAGAAGTTTTCCATTAAATGTAAGTCGACGAAGAAAAATATGGTATTCAATAAATGGTTGTTAGTCCAGCGAAGTGGGTGTGTATGTTCCTTGTGACTCTCTCTTTTGCATTTTTCTTATTCCGTTCAGCTGGCGTATCTACAAGCGAAGCACATCACTGGGAAAATATCACAATATTCTATAATCGCAACGCCTCCTATCGGTTTTAATATTAAACACGACTGAACTGCGTGCACCGAACCACATACTTATCAACCACTATAGATGCTTTGCAGCAGCTTTGGATGTGCGCCGCAATAACCGACCTTCAGTTTTGTTTCCTCTTATGGTGATCACTTCACTTCATCATCACCGCAGCAGTAGAAGTTACCATATATACGCGTGTAATGGCCGCAGGTATTTTTTTTTAATGATTTCAAGTGAGAACTAAGAGTGTGGCAATTACACAGAGAAAAATAAAAAAAAAAGATTTTAGAAATAATTTATTTTTGGCCAAAAGTTTTACTACTTGCCTTCATTAAAGTAAAGTACTCACACGCCTTGTTAGAACAAGAAAACATTTATGGGTATTGCAAGGACAGGAGTGTAAAGTCATTTTCACTCGTCCGTAGTAGATCACTCATCTTCGGAACTTGTCTCGGCGTCCGGCGTCTCGGCCTCGTCGACACCGAAGTTTCGCCCGGCTGCTCTTTTGCTGTTGTCTTGAGCAGACAATAACTTTGAGTTTCAAGCCGGCCGTGTAACTTCTGTACTTCCCATCCAGAAGCTAGAAGTGGGTGACTGCGGGAAACCGGTGGTACTCGCAAACACAAAAAGATACACTGCGTCTAGTTCGTGATCGTTCCAGATAAAGCGAGAGGCGCAAACAGACAGGATAGAGTTCCTCAATGTTGTTGGCTGCCGCAGCCGGGTGGGCGCCATCTGCTGGCAGTACATGACAAAAAAAATGGCCGTACCTACGATTCTAAAATCGTAGGTGCGGCCTATACACGGGTAATTTTTAAATATATTTGTTCGACTTTTTTTTTGCTTAAAGTTAGGGGTGCGGCTATTATACGAGTGCGGCTATTACACGCGTATATGCGGTATTGTCGTTCCAGACTCACCCCTGTCCACCCCAGCACTGGCCTTTGTGGAGGCTCGTCAAAACTGGCTTCAGTGGCTTGGTATCATTTTAAAACAACAGATAGTCAGCAATGGCGGCTGTAATCTGGCCCGTGTGCAAAGAGTCTATACTCATGGGGAACGTTTTGTGGCGTTTAAAAATTTAGGGAATAGTGCGCGTGGAGAGGTTTTATGGCTGCTCGAAAGGCGCGAGCACACACGCGCCTCTAGCTTTGACCGCATTTCCACAGAACAAGGTAAAGTACGGACGCTGCCATAGGCCCTAGCGGCCCAGATAGACGAGTGACAGCTAGCGCTCCTAGCGGGCGGCATTAAACACAATCTGGTTCCGGTTCCTGTCAAGTTAGTTTCGGTTTCGGTTTGCGCGTTCCTGCTCCGGTTCACGGTACCCTTCACCATCTCTTTCTCCCCATCTTTCCTTCTTGCGTCGCTCCTCTCTACGCTCTCGGGAGCTCTTCGACTCCCGGAGCAGCCGTCTCTTTTTTTTTTTTTTTTTCTTTTAATGTTGACGCTGTTTTATTTTAATTTTTACAATGTAATCCGTGTAAAATGTGTAAAACAAAATTTCTACTTCACAAAGCAGATGCGTATATCTTGTTTGTTTATTTCTACTGTACAACATTAAAGTTACACAATCTCCACATTGACTCTTGACTGGTGGAGCACTCTCTGGGTCAACAACAGTAAGTGATTCGAAAATATTTTATTGGTCCACATTCGTATATACATGTGTTTGCCTGAAGCTGAGCAGGTTGGTTATTCATATTTGTAGGATATGCCAGCTGAACGAAGGAATAAATATGCAGTACAGAGAGAGTCACAAGGAACAAACACACACACTCCGCTGGACTAACAACCATTTACTGAATCTTGTTCCTTCGTTCAGCTGGCATATCCTACACATACGTATATACATGATCTACTTCGGACGCTCTGTATGTTTTGTAACAAACAGATACTAATACTCACAAAAATTATTGAATAAGAAGGAATTCGTTATATCGTACACTTCGTAATAGATTTTTAGCGGAACCAAGTTACACATTTTTTTTCCACAGGGAACATGTTGAATGGTCCATTCGCTTTCACGCCAACTCGGGCTCGGGAAGTAAGTCCAGAAATATTATTACCAGTCATAAGAGTATAGTAAGAGTGCAAAAGAACACAGCAAAGAGTACGAAATCCCAAATTCCGGCTATTATAAAAAATACGAATCGGCCCAGCCTGAAACACACTACGGGCGAGCCAGTACCAAACAATGAAAACTCTATTCGGTATCTGCCAATATTCAACGTTCGCAAACGTTCCTTGATATACATTTGATCGGAAGGAATGTATGGCTCAAAAAAAGCGGCTAAAAAACTATAGACAGAGATTACAAAAGTGGATACATTTGCTTTCTAATATCTATAGCATCTATACACTATTTTCCATAGAAATTCTGTAGAAAGTGGATAAATTTCTGCAAAAGGGCCGTGATACACATTTGCTGGAAATAACGGAAACAAATTTTTCGACTGCAAGCTGCACCGCTCAATTAATACGCACTTTCTGTTTCTGATCTGGCAACCACCTCCGTTAACACACTATTAACAGTTAAACTTGTCTATTTTCTTTACAGCAACTGAAGAGTACAACCAAGCTTTGTCCAGGTTCCGGTTAAGAACTCGAACATGCCAACACAAGCGCATTTTGCAAAACATTTTTAAAAATCATTTGCGGCACTCTGAGCAATGCCGAAACTACCCAGACCTGAAAGTGTGCAATACAACACAGCACACACTCCTCAAACATGCGCCACGCTCTCCATTACGGCAAGAAAGCGATTTTTCTAGTTTCTGAATGATATTAGAGGCAGCCTGGGGTGGTATATTACATTCCCGAAGAGCTTCCCTGGCACGTGATATGATTTAGGCAAAGGTAAGTACTGCTGAGGCCTGGCAAAGCTGTCAGACTCTTCCCTCAGCGGCGGAGAAAAGCCACAGCTGTATGTTGTCAGTTCAAGGAAATGCTTGATCAAATAGCTTCTAACGTAAACAGTGGACGAGTCATCAAATATGTTGAACCTGATGTCTGATGTCAGCTCAAAAATATTTTCGAGTGGTGGGAAGTTATCGATTGGAAGACATTCCACATTGTCTGCAATTGAACTTTCATGATGCAAAAATATTGGCAACTCCTTGTCATCCTCTACGTTTCCATTGTTCGACAGTTTGAACAGTCCCTTTATCCCTATCTGTTTCAGTCCTGAGGTGAACTGATACACCCTTGGGTTTGTATTGCAGCCCCGCAATTCTCTTATAGCTCCAAAAATGTTCTCAAGTCGGTCTTGCTGCAGGCGTCCTGTAAGTAAGAACTTAAAGTCATGGTTATTTGAAAGCTCCTCCCGGAGCATGAGGACACTCTTTATAGTAACGCGCCACCCCATGAAGGTTTTTGTCGGCACCCTACTTTCGAGCTTCCATACTGAAATTGATCTGAGTTACAGGTGAAGGAAGTCAAATACCTCAGATTCTCCTTTCAAAATGGCATGACGCAACTTCTGCCCTGTCTTCTTGAATTGTGAGCCATTTAGAAAGCTGTCCATTCTATCGCAGAAATAGGCTGTAGCCATCGCTGCCTCAGGAAGCTGGGCATAAATAATAAATGGGATTCCAAGACAGACTGAGGCACTCATTACTTGTGCGGCACGTTTTACTTTCATGTTATTGAAAGGGTTTTGAAAAATGCGTCTCTCAGTAAGTTTCGGAACTAAATCGCAACCTCATCTCATGGGTAGAAAGATAAAGTTTAAAAATATGGGACCACTTAATGACCTCATTTCCAATGGGAAATTTGTGTGCTTGGAGATTGTTTCTGGTTGTTTCGATAAGGTGCGGAACATCAAAGATAAAGTAAACATGTTCGTTAACAACTTCAAAAAACGCGGCTTAACCACACTCACACCAAGTTGGTTGGCAAAGCTTACGTTTGAAGCCCCCTGATCACAGACCAAAGCCTTTACTGTGAAGCCAGTCTTAAGCTCTTGCAATGAGGAAAATGAGGAGACTGCGGATAACAAAAAAAGGTATTGAAGTGTGCACAACAGTGTATGCAAGTGGCTGAACCCACCTCCTGGATTTCCAGAGAGCACAACACAACAACCAAGGATCTATATGAAACACCGTTCAACACCGTGATTTGTAAATCCATGGGCAATGACGTTCGCAAAGTCATAAGTCAAGTCCCTTTTCAAACAAATCTCATCAAAAATCAAGGCGTACACACAATTGCAGCCCGACAGCCCAACGGAAACAACAGCGCGAGAAGCTCAAGCCGCTCGCCCCACAAACTCACGCTGAGCATGCAAGAACGCATGCAGTCATGCGTCACCTTGTTTGATGCAAAGCCGACCGAATACGCTGCAGCAGAAAACACAAACGGACGGCACGCACGGCACGGACGAACGACGCACGGACGAGCAGAGGCCACGCAGCGTGATGCTGAGGCGACGGCGTGCAGGCAAGCAGGCGGCCAGCAGGTCGTGGCGGGCGCCATTCCTCACGTGATTTTTGTGACGTATTAAATTAAAGCTATTTAGTCGTTTTAAGTAGTTTAAATTATTCAAAGGTATAACAATTTCAAAAATGAATACTTCTCACGGAAAGAGCTCTGATTAATTTTAACCAAATTACAGAAAAGCGCCACATAGTGGAGGGCATTAAACGCACTATCTGGGCCGCGAATCGGCTTCTGTGTCCTCTCTTTACTCATGGATGAAGAAAGAATAAAACAATTATTATCCTTTCTTCATCCATGACTTAAACCAACACGCTCTTCTCCCAAGCATACCTCCTCTTTACGTTTACTATATTACTCTATGACAGAAGCGTGTCCGTAAGTGTAGCCAACTGCCGAGAAAAAAAAAACACGCACACAAACACCATGTTTTGCTCGTTGATTAGGTTACTTCTACTTTCTTGTGGCTTGTGCGTTTTCGATTTTGTTTGCCAAAGACCTTGTTTGCCCTTTCCTTGAAAAACAAGAAACAACGATCGCATGCACATTTATGTCTGGATTTTTTTTTACCTTTTCTATGGACAGCATTTTTAGCGAGATAAAATTTCTAGAGCAATTTTGGCTAGAATCAGGCCTTTCTTGGCGTAAAGAATAATTTTCTCCCAGACTGCCTCGTTTTCTCTCTAAGGCAATAACTAACTCCCGCGAGACATTAAATGCCACACTTCATGGTATCACTGATTTATTCCCTCTAAAATCCGAGGTCGCACACGTTTGTTGGTCGCTTCAGCAAAAATCTAGATTCGGACCCGCGGATATATGCGCCTGGTTCGCATCCGTAGCTCCGCGGGTAATCCGCAGATATGCAGGGCTCTACCCACGTTCAATGTTTGCAAACGACGACCCGTATTAACAATTGTTTTATGTGTACAACGTTACAAAAAATTATCGAATTGCGGTCACAGTTGTAGCCGTAACATTTGGGTAGTACTGAAAATAGAAACAAAGGCTATTTGTAATCTTAGAAAACGCTTTAAAAAATATCGACTACTTACTAAGATTGCGGCTTCGGCGAACTTTGGATTCATAGTAGGAATTGATGATTCATTATAGAAAGTAGACGGTAACAGCGCCCTTTGTTTTTTTCTCTTTCTGGGCCTCCTTGTTGTGTCCGAGCTCTTTTGCGCCGTTGCTTCCTACTGTGAACATTTAAGTAATAAATCTGACAGAAACACACACACGTTCACTAACCATAACACTCTCGCTGTTCTTAAAATATACTAAAAGATTTCCAACGGGGCAACGACGACAACAGCCGAGCCATAACAATGTCTGGAACTCAGCGCGTGTCCTGTGCTTTGCACACCCCAGCGCGTGGCTATGATCAACACTGGCGGCATATAATCGGCTCCGGATCACGTGGCCCCTTGATCTGGCTGCGAGTTGAGGGGGTGAACGCTGCTCGTTTTTCTTTAATTTTTTTCTGGGACTTCTATTGCGTGGGGTGAAAAACGAACGAGTGTTTCATAGGTCATTAACGTTAGGGATCCGTTTTAGGCGGTATTTGCGCAAAGTACAAAAATTGTTGCATCGCTCCTTTAAGGAACAGTCGTTCAAAGTTGGGTCAGATTAATCCGGATTGCCCTTCATGGTGGCCTTTGGCTTGTACTTTCAGCGGGAGGAAACATTCACATATATAGCTGCTATCTTAATCGAGCGAGAGTTTTTTTTTTTGGCATATAGAATGTGATCATTTTTTCCCTAAGAAAAATTTTAAAAAAGGCGCTGCAACCTGACAAAATAGCGGAGATTTGGTCAGCGTTTTTGCCTTGTCTGCCGACAAAACAACAAAAACTTCGCGATCCTTCCAGCTTTAATCAGTTAATGATCTTAAATTCTGGAAAATGTATGCGCATATATAAGAAAGAAAAAGAAAACTTTATTCTTTAGGTGAAACCAATTTCCCAAGTGCGTGCTTTTGGCTGATCCAGCGAATGTAACCCCTTCCAGACTGACTCAAAATGTTGCTTTTTTTTTGCTGTTTTGTCTTTGAGTACATGTCTTGCGTTCTGTCCGAGCAGATGTGTTGATATACGTGCATTGCTGTCTGTAAATATGTATGTCTGTGTTTTTGCAGCTGTGCGCGGATGTGTCTTCGCGTGCGTTCCTGCGATAGCCAGTGTATATGCGTGTGCTTATTTGCGTGTGTGTGCGTGTGCGCGTATGTCTGTTTTAGAGCTTTCATTCTCGCGCGTCTGTCGTTCGGCGGCGTGCCTGTCCATGATGCGTGTGAACGCCCAAGTCGAAAGCCGGGCACACTTGCGACTGCTCTCCACCGGACAGTCTTAGAAACCCGTTTTAAACTCACTGCATATATTCCGTTTCGGAAATTGGTTACGATGTAGTTCGTCGCAGTCGAACGCAGCTGTGTGAACCATCCTCAAGTGTCTGCGTGCCTGTGTGCCTTCCTGCGTGCGTGTTGGTGGGTAGGCAGGTGAATGTACATGCGTGGGTTACCATGCGTGTCAATTTGTGTGCGCGTATTGTCATGTGCTTGGAAACATGCGAGGCTGAGAGGGAGTTGGGAAGGGGGGAAGGGGGGGGGGGGCGTATTGCATCGATAGTTGTGTGACCGCAGCATTGTCACGCCATCGCGAAGAAACGCGTACGTCACGACAATTTCGTGACATCCCTTGTCACAGGAGTGAACCAGTAAACGAACGAAGGGAAGACAACGGCGTAGAGGAAGCTCGCGTTGGTCTCGACGGGCGACGCTTGCGCGATTGTCCAAGCGTTTTCACAGAGCGCAGAGAGCACGACTGTACTATTCTCAATTCGTCTCGCAACAAAAGCCACCCCGAAAAAAAAAATATGCTCTTATCGCCACCAATTCGCAACGCGACTTGTCGCAATGTCGAACACTAAACGAATGAAGAGAAGCCATAGGCACCACTTCGTCGGTCTCGTCGACCGAGGCTCACGCGATCGTCCAAACGGGGGCGCCTAGCACGTGGACTGCGACTAAGTGGAAGAGCGAGACAATCGCTCAACTGTCACATCGTAGCACGGAAACTACTGCGTACAAAAACGGATACCGGCACAGCTCTGCGACAGAAACTCGGGTCACATTAAGAGGTTGGCGTTCATCGGATAAAACGAGGTTACAAGCAGCGCGCGACATGTTAAGAAAAAATAGTTCATCAACCCCTAACGTCAGTGACGTGAAAAACTGAGTGGAAGCGATTGGCTGGCGAAGTGAATCCAAGGTGGCCGACTGTGCTTTGACCTTCTTCACCAAACCTTGGGTATTGCTGTTTGGCGTATGTAATCTGTACTGGTGAGTATACTTCCCTTATAGTGGTACTACCGTTGGTAGGCCGATGCCGTCACGGCATTCCCTTGAAGCTTCACAGACATCCACCAGGTGGCTTTTGGTTATCGTTTAATTAAATTTAAAATATATGTTCGTGCTTTTTTCAACACAATACAGATGTTTCTAAGGTTATACTGCTACGTACGTCATGTAGAAGCAAAAACATTAGCCAGAAAAATTAATTTCTTTACCCCTATAAGATTGCCGTTTTTGGGAACCTATAAATTCAAGCCCGTTCTGAGCATGTCCTGCGAACACTGCACTCAAATATGGCATCCGATGAATACCCTCAATCACTTCACAATCATTACTTGACGTCCATCATTGTCGATAACGTTATACCGAAGGAAACATTCCTTTCTTTCAAGTGCAAGCATTCTCAGCCCTCGTTCAAACATCCTGTATGTAGCTGGAAACAGATTTTTTCGAGCTCCATTTAATTTAACGGCTTCTTAGCAAAAATGTCCTTTACGCGTTGTTTGACACGATTCAAACCGCCTTCTGTACTTAGGCGACTTGTGTTAAAGGTACCTTTAAATCCTTCATGTCACGTAGACATAAAAGCTCCATGTGATAAATAACGGAGCGCAGGTGCTCTCAGTGTACCACTACCAAATTTACGATTTCACCCACGCAACCGTGATATTGGGGACTTTTAGCAAATCGTTACCGAGTTCCGCGCATTACTTTTGAATCATGCTTTTGAAGGGCTACAAAACAATAATGTAAATATACAAAAACCTTTCTGAAATGGGTGAAGTATGACCTATAATATCCCTAAATGACAATCGCACGTTCATATTTTGAGCGGATGGCTATACGTTTCGCTCCAAACATCCGATTCTAGCGAGCGATTCGAAAACGGCCATCGAGGTGTGCGATGCGTCATGGGAACTCTTTCGCAATCGTGATGAAAGGCTCCTCAGCACAGCCAAAGGCTGGCGTGATTATTGAGCGCCGCCACGCGGTGGCTTTTGCGTGTTGCAATCTCGCTTTTCAGAGTGGCGGACGACTGCGTGAGAGACCGTCATGACTTATTCATATCGGCCCTTGTAGTGCGCGGTGCGTTCCGTCATGATCTACGAACTCCAGAGGTCGAGGATATCAACTACCATGGGGAGTCGGCAGATGTCAGCGAGGACGAGTAGTCACTTTCGCACATGGTGACGGACAGGCGATTCGAGCTAGAATCGTACAAACCATCCCACAGCCCGACCGTGCGCCCGACAAAATCTGAAGGGGGTCGGGGTCGCCAGGAAATTCCTTGTATATAATAATGATTGAGCAGCTTCGAGGTACGCGCTATTGAATGTGTTATAAACAGCGAGCCTAATTACCTGTTTGGTTCGTTTTAGTGCGCTTCGGAGAGTTCTTCTGCTTTTCTATTTTTGCAAAAAAAATATTCGCCACAACCCCTGATAGCCACCGACTATACTTGGTAGAAAGACACTTGAGGACAGTCATTGTGCTCAGCGCTAAAATGGTCACCGCACAGGCGATCGGTTCTCACTGGCGGCCGAGAGACGACGGACGCGCCAGACGGATCCACACGCTGCGGAATTTCTCACCGTTCAGAAACCCGGGCGTGGCTCGGAGTCTCGCACAGTGGCGGATTCATGGGAAGGGGGGGGAAGGGGGAGAGTGGGAGTTTGGGGGGGGGGGGGGGGGGGGCTCTCAAGCGTATGATACGCTGTGTCCCCCCCCCCCCCCCCTCTTTTGGAAACACCTACGTCCGCCTCTCGCAGTTCAGCACAACTTTTGCCCCAGCCCTCTTCCCCGTAACAGCCTGGCACCCTGAACGCAAACGTGCTGAATAAACACAGGAACCACTCGGCGGTACCTAAACAATCGCGCGGAGCGCGAAGCAGCGCAATTAAGTTATTGCTTTCATGGTTAAGGTATCTCTATGAGTACGGTGTACTGCCGAGGGTGGCGCCACTGTGGGAGAAGCAACATGTCACGATCCCCCAACAAAGCTTCGGCGCCCCAATTTACACGTGCACGTGTGAAATCGTTTAATTAGTTTTAAAATTACGTTACTTGCGTTTACGAACGAGAGACTGACGTTGCTCAGGTAGGGATGTGACGTGGTATATACCTAAGCTATAAAATGAGCCCTAAAATTTCGTTTCCGAACCCTTTCAAGCACGCGTCCGGCGGTCACGGTGTAACCTGGGTGCGCGCTTAAAAGCATGCTTCAATAGGGAGTTTTAGTAGACTGTTTCCCGTTCCGCTAGCCCTCCGCTACGAAGAAACCGCCGCTGCGCCTGCGCGCCGATGGCCTTGGCTGTAGAGTTCCGGGTAGCGGAGGGGCTTAGCGGAGTGGGAAACACGGTCTACTAAAACTCGCTAATAGCTCCGTAGTGCGGTACATGGAACACGGTAACGGTTTGGTAAAAGTCCCTAATGAGCGCTGGGTAGGAAAGCTTTTGTTGCGTGTACGCATGCCTGAGTTTGTACGTGTGAACCTGTATTTGCGAGCGTGTAAGTGTGTTCGTGTGTGGGTGTGTGCGCGTCTGTGAGCATGCGTGTGTGTGAGCGTGTGCGTGGCTGTGCGTGTGTGTATGTGCGTGTATGTTTACATGTGTGCGCGCGTCTGAGCGTGTTTTTGTGTGTGTGAGACGTGTGTGAGTGTGTGAGTCCCCGTTGCTTGTGTGCGCGTGTGTGCCCATGTGTGAGGGTGTAGACGCTTGTGTGAGTGTGAGTGCCCGTGTCTGATCGCCCGTGCGTGCTGCGTGTGCGTGTGTGTGTATGTCTGCGTGATAGTGCGCATATGTGTGTGTGTGTGTGTTCTGTCGCTTTTAAATCAGCTATTCTTGTTCAACTCACTTGCACACCCGGTTCAAACTGCAGTGTCTATTAGAACGGACACGTATACATTTTGAGCACCGTCACAAGCAAATGGGCAACATAAAAATTCTTTACAATCAACACTGTCAATGTTATATATAAAAATAAAGAAAAACAAACAAAAGAAAACAAAACAGATGCATAATTGTTTTAGGAGGAGCTCTCATTTCGCTCGCGAAGGCTTGTTCCGTCTCAAGCACTCCCCACAAAAAGGCTACCTTAAAGAGCCTAGACTTAAGAGAAGGAGCAACTGAAAACATGCAGACCGGTTGTATTTTAATGCCGGACGCCTCCTGCGCGATTGGTCGCAATTGTCCATGCGCCACATTCTCGCGTCGCGATGTAGAAAGGCGAAAACGCTTGCAGACAGTCACCGCGTTTGGCACCCCCTTGCAGCTCGTATGCAAACGCGGTTCATAGAACACGTGACCTTGATCGCCCTGTTGTAAGCACTCTAGAATCGAGACACTCTAGGCTGGTCCAATTCCCGAGAGGAGAGCGTTGACGGGACATCCGCGGAACAAACGAGATTCGAAATGCAAATGACGACGCCGACCGCGTAGGCCGATTTTCTCTCACCCTGATGGCAATTCAATTAACTGGTTAGAGTTTGCGAGCCGCGTGTTCCTCGAATGTGAGAATAAAAATGCGCGCGTGGCTTCTCTGAACTCGCAAAGTTTTCAGATTAGATTGCGTGACCAGGACGGACACGGACAGACAACAACCATCCAGCAGCGTAGCGTCCCCAAAAAATATAGGCCTAATTCCATCTTTGCAAAGCCGTCCTTGGCGGCGTGGTTCTATGCAACTATGGAGGTGTTGAAACTGGTAGATTATATAAGCCCCACGGCAATCGGTGAATTTGTTGTGTTGAGATGTCGGACGGTTAAAAGAGGACGCTCCGAAAAATTATCTCCGATGATTACGTGCTTCATAGGTTCATCTAGTTAGTTGGTGTTGTTATTTTTTTCAGTTTAAAGCTAAACGAGCTCTTCCCACAAGGCCTTCGTGGAAGTTCTATTCCCGTATATATGTCGGTTGGTTGTGTTTACATTTGATGAGGTGTCCCTAATTAGAAACGTGCCCATGACATAAATGTCATATTTTTGCTTCTAATGTTCATAAAGTACGTCCGAAAAGCAAATAAAAAGAAAGCGTTAACTCATTTCTATGACGCACCGGTATATTGACGCATATGGCTCGTCTACGGCACCGCTGAAGCAAAATCGTAAGAATAAAGTGTTCCAGTCAAAACATCCACCAGACCGGTTTGATGTGTTCTGGTGTTTCCTGGTGCAAACTTTCCTAATATATCATATTCCCATCAGAGTGGCTAGTGTGTTTTGGTGTACACATAAGAGTGACTTAGTATTTTGTGTGCACATCAGAGTGGTTTAGTGTGTTTCAGTGTGCACATCAGAACACTTAGTGTGTTTTGGTGTGCACACACCACCAGGCTAGTGTGTCCTGACGTGCACATCAAAGCGACTTACTGTGTTGTAGTGTGCAGACCACATCAGATGACGGATCCTGATGTGCCATTCAGACCAGCTTAGTGTGTTTTGAAGTGCACTCTACAACAGTGTGTATGTACATCAGGCCAACTTAGTGTGTCCTAGTGTCCAATGCAGACCATCCTAGTATAAAATGACATGATTTTTAAAGACAGTTTAATGCAGACACAATGTTTCTCCTTGATACATAGGAATCAACGTCTTTGCGGTTTTAACATGAATAGAAGAAAACTAGATCTGGCAGATACATTTTCTATTCATGATGTTTTTACGGATCAAGAGGGCCTTAAAAACCGAAAAATAATTATGGCAAATGTTTAGGGAATTGGGCTGTATAAGTCAAACTCTCTAGCCTCACAAATGTTTTGCGATACTCTAAGTTTGAAGACGCCAACCACCTACGTTCACGGCGCTCTTCCTCACATAGTGTAATGCGCACCATGTGACTTGATAGTTTCTAGAATGAAGCGATACTACCACTAGTAGGGCCGGCTGATAAACCCGTCGATCTTCCTTAGCCTTCCATGTTCTCGAGCTCCTCTGCCTCAGTACGCAAAGGTAGTCGAACCTCTCATCTCATACTGCTGTGGTCACATGACCTACCTGCTAACCAATCAGCGTCCAATACATCACGCATTCTCCTTCACCTGTCAACCAATCAGTGTCGAGCCTCGCGGCCACGGTTTTATCCGGCAGGCTTCACTTTTGGGCTTCACGAAATGCGGAACACTTAGTCGAAAAACGTTTCACGTTAAAATTACAAAAAAAAAAACTTATTAAAAAACCACTTTTTACAGAAGAGCTATTAAGAGCTAGTCTCCCCAGGATCGTTTCTGCCAGCAAATAAATGTCGACACAACACTCCGGACAGCTACCGCCATCTATGAATGACAGCGGCAACCAGACAACCGGCTTGCCGTTTGTCTGGTTGCCGCCGTCGCTCATCGATGGCGGCAACCTTTCCAGAATTTCCACTCTGTCTTGCCGACTTGCGGCCGGTCATTACTTCACTCCCACCACAATACAGCTTCGCTGGTCTTCCTTCTTCACCAGATTGGAAAGGCTGAAAGTGTTTGGATTGTAAATTTCAAACACATTTACATGAACCATTCGCTTATGTTTGAACATAAAATTACAATCACACGACTTTTTTATATTTGGTGACACAGCATTTGGAGACGCAGGTAAAAAATCAAAATCCCCAAGCCGTTTTTTTTTTTTTTTGTTCTCAACAAATGAATAACATTGCCAACTTTCTGTGACATTTCATGGAATAAAAGATTTTCAAGAAAATATCAAAATTCTATTTGATTTGCGTGCTGGGATACGCAGGCAAGTACAGTCCTCGGGAACATTACGATCTTTTGTCAAGAAATGCAGAAGTTGATAATTTTGTGAATATGGCCTATAATTATCAACGCAAGAAACTTTGTGCAGCTGGGGAATAAAACTAAAGGCATCCAAAAGTATAATTACCGATTATTGATAAATTATGAGTATCATCTAAATTATTCCCGGGGGACATTGTGATGTTTGTTGTTGTCCAGTTGAAATTATCATTTTACTGCAAAGGCGCAACGTGTTGATGTCCAAGAAAGTTGGGGATGATAAAGAAAAAGGCATAATTAAAACTCTTAAAAACTTCCCGAGGGCCAGAGTATGAGTGCATTCTTAAATACAGTTTGTTAAGAATGGAAGCTTCGGCGACCTTCTTCCGAGTTTCAACGCTGCGGAAACGAGTCAAGACGAGTCCGGGACCGTCTCCCGCTTGTCGGGGCCTGCGCGAAACGAGTCCCGACGAGTCCGGGACCGTCGCCTGCGTGACGGGGCCTGCGGCAACAAGTCTCAACGCGCCCGTGACGTTAGCGGGACGTGTGTGTGTGCGTGGTGGTTGGTGCGCTCGGGAAAGGGAGAGAGGCATGGCCTAACTGCGGAGAACTTTGGCTACGTCGCACTGGACGGCGGACTTTGCTGCATCGCACTTGACGGCGGGTTGCTGCATCGCCCTGGCTGCCCTGGCTGGGAGTGAGGGAGAAACGGACCCTATATAAGGCGGAACGCGAGGCTGCTCCGTTGTTCTTTCTCTCGGATTTGTCGACTGTATCGCTACCATGTAATTAAACCGTTCGTTACGTTACCAAGTCTCCCACCTCCACTGGACACCTGGGTTCTTCACTTCGGGTAATGGACGTCGTCTCGACCCAGGAAGCTTCCGGACGTGCGGCTCAAACCCCGCCTCCAACAACTGGTTGGCAGCAGTTGGGATCGGACCGTGCGACATCGTGCTACATCTGTGGGTGAGCGTTTGGACTTTGCTTTGAGATTCGCCAGGCTTCAGATTATGGGTAATTAATTTTGAACTGCTGGGAATCCTTAGTGTTTGACTCGTGCGCTAGGTTTTTGTACAACCTCGCGACAAGTTTTAGAACAAAGCCAAAGCTAAAAAGCAGCGATCATGGATCTAATGAGGTTACTGAGAACAGATTTACTCTGTTTATGTGAAGAATTGGGTGTGGAGGTGGAGCAAAAGATGAAGAAATCTGAGATCAGTAAAGCAATTTCAGAGAGCGCGGAAGCAGAGGAAATTAAAATTGCGTGGGAATTACTTCAGAACGCTAAAAGTGAGGCTGCAGCGAGGGAGGAACGTGCGCAGGCTGCAGCAAGAGAGGAACGAGCGCAGGCTGCAGCAAGAGAGGAACTAGCGCAGGCTGCAGCGAAAGAGGAACGAGAACAGGAGCAGGCTGCAGCAAGAGAGGAACGAGCGCTAAAAAGGCTAGAGCTCGAAATTGAACAACAGCGATTAAACTCGCAGAACAGTAGAGTTGGGGCTCCTGTACGAGCAAGTGAGGCCGAGTCGTATCAAATGAAGAAGCTCCTGCAGCCGTTTAAAGCTGGGGAAGACGTGGGCCTATTCTTAGTGGACTTTGAGAGGACGTGTGAGAAGTTGAGCTTCGCCCCAGAAACGTGGCCGCAACGGCTTTTGACTTTGTTGCCCTGTGAGGCTGCAGAGGTTGTCGCGCGCCTTAGTACTAGAGACGCGGACGACTACGATAAAGTGAAGTCGAGCCTTTTGAAGCGGTATCGCCTTTCTGCCGAGGCGTTCCGTCAAAGGTTTAGAAACGCATCCAAAAAGAGCAGCGAGGGCTATTCGGAATTCGCGTACGGGCTTAAAACCAATTTGATAGAATGGTTGAAGAGCGAGGAAGTGTACGAAAGCCGAGACAAGGTAGTCGAGTGTGTGTGCCTCGAACAGTTCTTTCGTAGCATTCCGCAGTCAGTCAAGCTCTGGGTGCAGGATAGGGTAGGAGTCGACTCTGTCGAAAGGGCCGCTGAGCTAGCCGAAGAGTACGCAACGCGTAGAAAGCTGAGTGGAGAGGACAGCGAACCCGGCCGGACCGATCAGCGCAAGCCCTTCCAACAGGGAAACGGCTCGCGAGAAAAAAGGCCCGAGAAGCCAGAAACAGGACAAAAGGTCCCAGAAAAGAGCAGCGATCCCTCGAGCGGAGATCCCTCGAACGGAGACGAGGCACGGAAAAGCCAAAAAGGGCAGTTCGAGTCAAGGAAGCCGTTCCTGTGCTACAACTGTCAGGAGCCGGGACACACAGCGGCCAGGTGTAACAAACCGCGGGTTGTCTTCTCGTACGTGAGCGGTAGTGACAGGGACCTGGAGCTTCTTCGCCCCTATCTTCACGAGCTCCAGGTAAACGGAAAGCCGTGCAGGGTGCTTCGGGACAGTGCAGCGACGATGGACGTTGTTCATCCGTCGTATGTATCTACATCCGACTTTACTGGAAAGGTAGTTTGGATCAAGCAGCTGCTCGAGAAGCACAGTGTCTGTCTGCCTATGGCGAGAGTAAGGATAACTGGCCCGTTCGGAGAGCTAGTGACAGAGGCGGCTGTCTCGCAAACAGTCCCGTTGGAGTATCCCTATTTGTTTTCTAACCGGTCAGATTTCCTGCTGCGCGAAAGGGGTCAACAGCTGGGAGAAGGACTAGTTCAGTCGTGTACGAGGTCCAAATCGCGTCAGCTGGGTCCATATCACAAGAGCGAATGACATTTTAGCGAACGGCGACATTTGAGCGAATGGTCGTTTTAGCGAATAACGGGGGCGCGCGTTAACCCATCCGTCGCGCTGCGCTTTACGCCGCTTCGCGGCGGCAGTCTGCGGCAACTCATTACAAAAATATGAACTTACTTGGCCCACCCGAAAACGCCGCTTCGCGGCGTCCGACTATTCGCTAAAGTGTCGTTCGATGAAACGTGGGCGTTCGCTAAAACGTCATTCGATCAAGTGAGTGCCTCCCGCGTCAGCTCGCCCCTTTGTTAACGAGTGATCCAGAGCGAAAGGCAGCTGACGGGGAGCAAGCACTCCCAGAGTTGGAGGCAGAGAAACGGGATGAGGGGGTCCGGGTTGTAGAACAGCCCGACCTCGTTGCACTAGAAAGCGTACGCCGTCCCAACGCGCCGGCGAAAAAGGCGGAGGAAGACGGGATCATTAAAGGATCTCTCGCAGCTCCGGCGTCACATAACTTTGGTCCTCTGTTACGAGCAGACAGAGTGTCTTTGACAGTCGAGCAGAAGAGCGACCCTAGTGTGTCAGGGTTTCGCGGTACAGCTCAGGAGAGTGATAGGACCAATGTGACGGGGCATGAAAAAGGCGGATTGTTTTATCGGCGCTATAAGGACCGCATTTTTACGTCTAGAAATCACGTGAAGATCGATCACTATGACTTCAGCGTAAGAAAGAGGAAAGGCAAATTTAACAGCAATGTTGATGGGTTGAGCAGATTTTTCTGATATCACCAAAAAGAGTAGGGATGATCTCAGAGGTTTTCGTCATCCACGGGAATGAGGATCAAAGTGGGGACACTTCGTTAAAACCCCAAAATGACCTCACAAATTGCGAAGTTTTGTTTTTTGTATTTTGTTCATAGTGACCTCTTTGGAAAAATGAGTTTTGCTTTGGCGACAGCGGGTTCGATACCCGAAATTGTCCTAAGGTCCTAATTGCATTGTTTTGGCAAATTTTGGTAATCCGTAATCCAGGGTGGCGGGTCTCTGGCGGATTCCGAGCGTTTGACTGCGGTGTGGCGTGGTGTTGTGGGGGACGTTTCCGCTGATGCCTTCGTTGTGAGAGGTTTCGGAGTTTGCTTAGTGCTTGCAGCATCTTCTCAAAGCCTACTCCAAACCCACCTCTTCAGGCCAGCGATAGTATCACCGGCCATTCGAGGTTTCCCTGGCCCCGGAGGGGCTGTTAAGAATGGAACCTTCGGCGACCTTCTTCCGAGTTTCAACGCTGCGGAAACGAGTCAAGACGAGTCCGGGACCGTCTCCCGCTTGTCGGGGCCTGCGCGAAACGAGTCCCGACGAGTCCGGGACCGTCGCCTGCGTGACGGGGCCTGCGGCAACAAGTCTCATCGCGCCCGTGACGTTAGCGGGACGTGTGTGTGTGCGTGGTGGTTGGTGCGCTCGGGAAAGGGAGAGAGGCATGGCCTAACTGCGGAGAACTTTGGCTACGTCGCACTGGACGGCGGACTTTGCTGCATCGCACTTGACGGCGGGTTGCTGCATCGCACTGGCTGCCCTGGCTGGGAGTAAGGGAGAAACGGACCTTATATAAGGCGGAGCGCGAGGCTGCTCCGTTGTTCTTTCTCTCGGATTTGTCGACTGTGTCGCTACCATGTAATTAAACCGTTCGTTACGTTACCAAGTCTCCCACCTCCACTGTACCCCTGGGTTCTTCACTTCGGGGAATGGACGTCGTCTCGAGCCAGGAAGCTTCCGGACGTGCGGCTCAAACCCCGCCTCCAACAAGTTCTAGTCATTCTGATGTGAATCATATAGGAAAAAATAGCAGATTGTCTGACATTACTTTCTTTATTATTTATTGATAGCAAGCAAATAGGTCAAATTCGTAGATTAAACGAGATAGAGATTACCCAAAAAGCAAGAGTACACGACTTAAAAAGGCGAAGCGCGCTAACATTGATCGGCTGGAGAACATGCAGGGCGAACTGTGACCATACGTTAAGAAAGCAAGAGATCAATAATTTCCACATTCACTGACTAGTTTTGTTCACGACATCCTCAAACCTATTTTATTCTGAGTTATTTTAAGTTATTCTAAGTTATTCAAAAAAGTTCTTCTAAGAATATAGAAAGCCCATCAATACGATGAATGTTGTATCTATAATTGTGACTATGTATTCGAGAATTGTTCGTCAATTTATTAGATGCTTTCGGTCAATATTTGCGGACTCCGAAAAGTTAGAATTATATTGCACTCTGTTTACCTGAATCCTAGGTATCTTACCGGCGACTCGTTTTTTTATAATATTTCTTTATGAACGAAACCCATTTTTTTTTTTTGTTTCTTATTTGACAGAAATATTAATTCTTTCTTTGTGTCGCATTTCTTTCTGAAGCCGCTGGTTCCCCTTAAACACAATTTGTGTGGGCCATTTATTTCTGGCGAGCAGTTTTGCCCGAATGGCTGCCTCTTTGCGCTCGTAGCAGTGTTGTACGGAACGGCGTTCCTGGAACGCGTTCCTTTTAGGAGGAACTAAGGAACGCTGCTGTTTTATTTTGCGTTGGTGGAACTGGAACGGGAACTCGTTACATTTTTACTGGAACAGAAAAGGAACGGCGCCTTTTTTTCTTTTTTTTTTTGGCCAGTGATGCAATTTTTATTTTATTTCAAATAGGGAAATTCTAGAGTTATAAAAACAATATCTTTACGAAAAGCAGGATCTCGTTAACTTCTTTGTTATTTACTTTGTGGTTTATATTGTGTGGTCCTGGCTTGGTAACAGTCGGGTGCAGGAGAGCTAGTGGACATCGATTTCTGTTTTCAGTGCCCGAGAATGCGCTGCAAAAAGCAAAACTTTTAGTCAAAGGAGAAGATACAGGAAGAGGCACGTTTCAAACTCAGCTACGTTCTTTGCTTCCACGAAACAAAAAACAGCATACCATGTATCGAACACACCCTTGAATCCTGAAGATTGGACACCTAAAATATACACAAAATACACAAAAATTAACATTTTTTCATTCACTGCTTGTCCCCCACCTTGAAACTGAACAAATCCAGCCTTCATGAAGCAGGACTTGTGGTTTTCAAGACTGACCTTCCAACAGCCCGACTCTCCTTCACTTGCTCGTTTTGACGACAACAACATCGAAAGGCAGCTGTTGTGAAATTCGAACAAGGGATTTTGCTAGATTGAAGCGTGTGAGGTTGTCGTAAAACGCTCGTGCAATGTAGAGTAACAGTACATTTGGCTCGTCTGAGTACCTCCCATCCCCCCCCCCCCCCCCCCCCCCCCATAAACGTGAAGATGGTTAAAAACTGAGATTTTTAAACTTGAATATATCAACAAATCAAACCCTGCTTCCGCTTGTTTTCTTCTCTTGGTGCTCTTCCATCATGGAATTCAAATTCGTATGTTCCCATATCAAGGGATAGATTTAAAAATATTTCCTCGATTTAACTAAATATGGTAATCAGCAAAATGCAAATGTAACGTATACGTAACGGGACGTTTCATTTCCTAACTGTAACAGGAACGAGTTTTTTTTTTTTTCAGCCATAAAACTTGTAACGGGAACGCGTTTCGAAAATCGGAAGAAACGAGGAACGATCTTTCGTCCCCTTTTTGACGAACGTGTACAACACTGGCTTGGAGTCCCGGTGTCCAAGAGGGGTAGCCGCCTATATCACATCAGTTTTCGAGGGACTTCACTAGCATGTTCGTCGTGTAAGTTCTTTGTGATGACAATTGTTTCGTGACTGAAATTCAGCGTATATTTACAAGAAGTAGACCGCAGTAATTGAGATTAATTATTGATTTCGTTTGGGTTTCAAATTCAGAAAGTGCGTCGTGACGTTAGGGATTTAGTATTTTTGTCTTTGGTTTTCGTGTTTTCTGTACTTCATTATGCAGACATTCCCCAGCTTCTAACAGAGTGCAGACTTTTCGAAAAGATTCTAAATCACAGTGCATTCAATAAAAAAAAGTATATATATATATATATATATATATATATATATATATATATATATATATATAATGTATATAGATAAAGATCAGAACTTTTGGGGGCCCTTTTCCTCAAAAGCACGACACATGGTTTGGCGCCAACGGTGCTCCAAATGTTCCATTCAGATAGCGTAACAAGGCTACTAAAAGCAAGAAACAAACAAAAAATCCAAGAAGAAGTGTCATAACGGCGGACGAAAGGTCGATGCGCGAGTAATACCTTACTGGCCCACAATGGCAGAGGCGTGACTACGTGGCCGTTGAAGCCTCTGGTGGAACCTGGTTTTCGGGAGCACTAGGTACACGCCCCGAGCCCATTCCCGAGCTCGAAATTACCGACGATATTCGCACGTGGTGGGTTCCGATAGCCTGAACAAACATTATTGCATCCCCGGCACTAGCTGCAGGCTTCATTATAGAGGGCAGCGCGGCACGCCTGGCGCGGATGGCGGCGGAAACATAAGTGCGCCTAGATTTCAGAGTGTTTTCAATGGCACCATCGTGCCCACGTGAGCCGCGTTTGCAATGCGAACAGCCAGGTGGTGATAGAATCGTTTGATCGTTTCCGAGGAGATCAGCGTCTCTTTCCGTTTCCCCCCTCGCCCAGTGAGAACGAAACGCATGCGCACTTACGAGCAACCTGCCCGGGAGCCGGCGTCCGCCGCGATTTGGCAAACGCTCTCTTTCCATGGATCGAGTCGCTCCCTCTCTCAAAATATAGGCTCCCTTAATGAAACAAAGCACAGGCAGCTGCGGAGAGAACGCGCCGCGGTCATCGTTCATCATTTATGTCTCGATTCCGAGCACATTGGGTTTCGGGTTCAGGTCCAGCTTCGCAGTTCAGAATGTCGTGCGTGTTTCGCGTTTGCGAAGAAATATGGTTTAAAACAGTGGTCATTGCACGAGCGTTTTTAAAGCGTTTGAGCCGCAGCTTCTACTTACTTCGTAACCACGTAGCAGGTATATTGTTGTCAGGATTAATTGAGCTTCCCGTCTGAAATGCCATCGCGCCTGGTGTCCCATGATGACCAGACTACTATTCTCTGATCAAGAGTATATATGACACGGTTCTTTTCACCAGCAATTTATTCGAAGAGCGCGGCTTTACGGAATCTTGGAAATTTAGTGTATTTAAAAAAAAAAAAATCTTATAAAGTTATGATTAATAAAAGAAAAGAAACGAATTTGTGCCTGAAAGACGGACGCTTTCACGTTGTTGCGAAAAAGTTTCTGCAAGTTCATGGTGCCTTGTTGTGGTACGGGGCCGTGCAAGCAGAGTGAAGACGGGCGAACGCACAACAGGAATCTCCGGGAGGTGGAGCGTTGTATGGCCCCGACTTCGGATTCTCTTGCAATGCTTCCTCTTCTGGCTGTCGCAACCGTGACTATTTAAAGCATAGTGGTTTTCGTGGGCACCTCGCATCCACAACACTCAGCGTATGCTTGTAGACTTCACGCCCTTCGGGAAGGACCATGCACGATGTAGTACATACAGCAATTAAACTATAATGGTATAAATGTTTAGAATGGGGGGTGCGAAATTTCACCTCCCTTTTAAAGTATGTAACTCAATCGAGAAAAACAGCATCGAATCTGACTTTTTCAATTGCATATGCGCGGTTGTAATTACCCAAATGTGCGCTGACACGATGTCATCGTCAATCGGGAAAAGAGAGAAACGACGCCCATGAGAGGATCAAGAAAAGAAATGATATATTTACAAGAATGAAGATAGGAACGTGTCAGAAGCGATACAATAGGAAAAGAATTAGCAATAAGAAAAGCAAAACACTGAAGGCAGATAAAGTCACGTCAACACACTCATAGCCCGTTCCCGCTACAGTCCTTGCCTCAAGTTCAAGTCTTTCCCCTCGGTGCCTTGCGGAGCGTCGCCGCTTGGTGTGATGATGCGGAAGCCGGTGTCTCGTACTCCCCCTGGAGTTGCTCGTAGCAGGCGTCGCCGTCCGTAGTGGCTGGTCCTCCCTCCGAGCTCTGGTCGTCGCCGTGCGTCCCGGCCCGACCCTGGCTTTCACTGCTGCTTCTCCTCTCGCGCCCGCCGTTCTCTTCTCGCGCTCGCCGTTCTCCGCTCGCGCTCGCAGTTCTCTGGAACGCGCTCGTTCCCTTCCGCTTCTTTTCTTCTTCCACCCGTAATAATCGTCACAGGCACGTGACACACCCCCCTCACTTCGAGAACTTCACAACATAAAGTTTCTTTACGAAGGCGACATCCTAGATGGCTTGCTGTAGTGACCGCGGCAAATTCACAAATACCACCACACTGGGTCCTTAGCACTCACGCACGTATGCCGTTTCCACATCCCAAAAATTAGTATCGCCCAAATCACGAAAACAAACCGCGGTTACACTCTCGCGTCCCTAATTGCTCGTACAAATCACCTGGGCAACACACTCTTGTCCATACCTAATTCAACAACAAAAACGAAAAAAAATCCTAATGGGTCTGATCTGTGTCGTGCCTTTACAAAAAAATATCCCCCGACGGCTTAGCTCTCTAGACGACTTAAGAAGTCTGCTCCAACATTGTCTTTCCCCTTAATGTATTCGATGTGAAAGTCCTGTTCCTGCAATGATAAACTCCATCGCATTATGCGGCTGTTGGAGTGCTTCGCTGTGTTCAAAAACTCCAAAGCTCGGTGATCCGTATGTATGCGAAATTTTCTGCCATATAAGAACAACCTAAATCGCTCGACGGCCCAAACAATCGCCAGACACTCTTTCTCTACGGTGGCGTAATTCTCCGATTTTCCCAGTGTTCTGCTTGCATATCCCACTGGATACAGCAGTCCTTCACTTTCCTGGAGCAATACTGCGCCCAGGCATGCATCAGATGCATCCGTCCTCAAAACGAATTCCTTTTCGGGATCTGGCGCCAACAAGATAGGTGGTCTCGATAAGCAGTCCTTCAGTCTCTCGAACGACTCCTCCTGTGCTGACCCCCATTCAACTTGGTTTCGTTCTCCTTTCTTCGTGAGCTCCAGCAGTGGTGTAGCAAGATCCGCGTAGTTTGGGACGAAATCGCGATAATAGCCGGTCAGCCCGAGAAACGACTTCACTTGACGTTTTGTCACCGGCCTTGGCGCGTCTTGTATCCTTCCAAGGATCTCCGCGTGGGGTGCGACTCGTCCTCCACCCAACTCATGACCGAGGAAGGTCGTCTTTGTAAATGCGATTTCACATCTCTTCGGCCGAGCCGTGATGTTAGCTTCTTGCAACCGATCAAAAACTGTCTGCAAAGTTCTCATGTGTTGCGTCCACGTATCCGAGGCGATGAGAATGTCATCGATGTAATGATGAGCCTCCGGAATTCCATGAAGCAATTTTCTCATCAGTCTGGTGAAGGTAGCAGAGGAAGTCTTGAGCCCGAAAGGCATGAACCTAACCTGGTAAAGTCCGCTACTCGACGAGAACGCTGTCTTCTCCTTGGCCAAATCCTCCATCGGGATCTGCCAGTATCCCTTCGCTAGATCCAGCTTAGAGAAAAATTTCTTACGGCCCACCCTAGCGAAG
Organism: Ixodes scapularis; assembly: GCF_016920785.2. Classification (NCBI taxonomy): domain Eukaryota; kingdom Metazoa; phylum Arthropoda; class Arachnida; order Ixodida; family Ixodidae; genus Ixodes; species Ixodes scapularis. The sequence continues at coordinate 184,807,232 of NW_024609846.1, read as the reverse complement.
GTGACGTCCACCCTTGAAATCGGCTCTGCGTCATCCTTAAGCACGTCGTTTAACTTCCTGTAATCAACGCAAAAGCTGCTAGAACCGTCTTCTTTTTAATAATTACAACCGGCGCGTTATACGATGACGTGTACCGCTCAATAACGCCCAGTCGGAGCTTTTCCGAAATCTCCTTTTCGACTGTCTCTTGGACGGAAAATGGCAACGGATGTTGCCTTATCCGCACAGGCTCTTCGGTTGCCCGAACTCGCCGTTGGGTTGATCGGCCCGATGATGCCGATCGACACTTTCTTGAATGGTGTCTTGACGTGCGACATTGTCCCAAGAGGCGCTTTGCCTACTCTGCCTTTTGGCACCGTGCGCTGGCATACATCGCAGGAACGCACGTACCTCTTGATGTCACTCTGCATGCCCGGCCAAAAGAACTCTTCAGCCGTTAGCGCGAGCGTGTTCTTCATGCCTCGGTGACCTGACATGATACCTTCGTGCGCCATTGCCATGGCAGTTGGTCGAAATCTTGCTGGGAGAGCCAGCTGCTCTATACTCCTCCCGGTGGAAAATATACAGCTCCGAAAAAGCAGGTTGTTCTTTATCACCATTTCATACTTCGTACGACACTTGTGTTTCTTTACCACCTTTCCGACCTTGTCGAAACATTTCCTTAAGGACGCATCGTTCCTCTGTTCTGTCGAAAGCTCCTCGACGGTCGTTTTGAGAATCGGTACCTTTGGCACATTCAGTGGAGGTTCCGCTTTGTTCCCGCTCTTATTCTTCCTCAACTCTCCCAATCCCGCGGTACTTGAAAGCGGAGTTATCAGTCCCAAGTCCGTGTTTTCCGAGTCGTACGGAGAGGTCTCTTTGTGGTCCTTCCTCTCTGGCACCTCGGCTCTCTTGTCCAGCTGGTGGCCAACTCCCTGGACACTGGACAGTAGGTGTCTTCATCTCGTCACTTCGTTGTTGATCGAAATCCCAATATGGGTTCGGATCGTTGGGATCTCTCACTTGTGGAACGTTGCCAAGCACTAAGTCGTATAGGGGATCGTCAATGCACTTCGCCACGACTTTTCCTGCCAGAAAGGGTGTGTTAATCACAATTTCTGCCTCAGGTAAGTATTTCACTGTTCGGTCCAGTAAATATACGGGACTACAGTTTCCAGTGTAGCACCCAACGGGCACTAAGTTCTTTCTTACGACTACTGTATTGCAGCCGGTGTCCCGAAGCACCGTAACTTTTCTCTCGCCAATGCGGCCTTCGACCACAGGCATATTCTCCACCAGAAACTTGGGTGGCCTCCCTACAGCTGCGTTAACCACTGGGATTTTGTCGCCGTTTTTTAACGTGAAGTAGGTCCCGTCTGGTTCGCCTGCCGTTTCGTCGGAGGCTGTTCACAGTCAAGAAGTTTGTGGTTTATCGTTAGCCCTCATAGTGCATTTGTCGGCCTTGTGTCCCATCCGGCCGCGTGCCAACATGTCGATGGTTTGTATTGTTGATTGCGACCCTTGCAATTCTCGGCTTTGTGTCCTACCTTATTGCATAAAAAGCATCGGAGGATCCTCAGTATGTCCTCTCTGAGTGCTTTAGGGACTGTACTTGCACTGGTTTTCGGGTCTTGTCCCTCTACCTTCGCTTTTGAAGCGCTCGGCTGAGTCTGTGCTTCCAGAAAGACGTCGGCTTTTTCAGCCAAATCATCTAGGGTCAAGCAGTCTCTTTCTTTGAGAAAGACCATCAACTTACTAGCGCAAGTTGTCATGAACTGCTCCGTTAGCATTCTGTCCCGGAGCGCCTCGAAAGTCTTCTCGACTCCTGCCACTTCGATCCACCTATCGAAATACCCCGTCAACCTGGCTGCAAACTGTTTTCTTGTTTCCCCAGCTCCGGGCTTCGCCTCACGAAATCTTTCGCGATAACCTTCTTTTGTATACCGGAATCTTTGAAGCAGCGACAGCTTCATCTTTGTATAATCCCTCGCATCCGCAGGGGTCATGCGACCGACCACCGTCAGGGCTTCTCCTGTGAGACAAAGACTTAAAGTGGTTGCCCACTTGTCTTGTGGCCATCCGAGGCCTGTGGCCGTACGCTCAAACCTCTGCAAATACGCGTCGAGGTCGTCGCGCGTCTCATTATACTGCGGTATCAGTTTGTGTGGACTGGCGCTATGACTTGGTCCAGTCGAACCGCCTTCTCCTCCTTCCCCTCGCGCTTCGCGATTTCCTCTTTCCTGGGCAGCGATTCTGAGTTGTAGAACTTCCCGCTCCTTATTCAGTCGGACACATTCCGCTTGACATGCGCGTTCTTGCGCCGCGTGCTCTTCTCTTGCCGACTCCCGTGCCTGCAGCCTTTCCTCTCTTTGAATATTTTTTTCCCTCTCAACCCAGACCTTCAGCTCCTCTCCAGCGTATCCTAGTTCCCTTCCAGCCGCCATCAATTTATCAATCTCTACAACCCCGGACCCAGTCATGGTCGCGAACTCTCTCCTCCGGACCAACGAGATCAGGCTAGTGGATTAATGGAATCCTGGCAAGCTCGCCAAATTGTCATCGTCAATCGGGAAAAGAGAGAAACGACGCCCATGAGAGGATCAAGAAAAGAAATGATATATTTACAAGAATGAAGATAGGAACGTGTCAGAAGCGATACAATAGGAAAAGAATTAGCAATAAGAAAAGCAAAACACTGAAGGCAGATAAAGTCACGTCAACACACTCATAGCCCGTTCCCGCTACAGTCCTTGCCTCAAGTTCAAGTCTTTCCCCTCGGTGCCTTGCGGAGCGTCGCCGCTTGGTGTGATGATGCGGAAGCCGGTGTCTCGTACTCCCCCTGGAGTTGCTCGTAGCAGGCGTCGCCGTCCGTAGAGGCTGGTCTTCCCTCCGAGCTCTGGTCGTCGCCGTGCGTCCCGGCCCGACCCTGGCTTTCACTGCTGCTTCTCCTCTCGCGCCCGCCGTTCTCTTCTCGCGCTCGTTCCCTTCCGCTTCTTTTCTTCTTCCACCCGCAATAATCGTCACAGGCACGTGACACACGACCTTCGTTGCTGCTATGATAGAAGGAACCCGAATTAAACTAGTTATTTGTTTAGTCTTCATCGTAAACAAGTTCATTACAGGTAATGTCGAGCTCCGTTGTGCAACAACTCAGTTCACTATATTTCAGATATCACAGGATCACAATGTGGTGGCTATGAACGCAATTTAGTAGCTCGAATTTTCAGAACCATTTGAGCTTAGTTCATTTTTACGTCACGTTTTATGGTAAAGCAGAAGGGACAACTGCATGCATTTGTCATTGCAGCGTGCGTTATTCTTTCGTTTTCTCGAGAATTATATTACAGCCTTAGGCTAAAGTTACCTAGGTTTTATAAGCCAGCATTAAGTTATAATTTCACAACATGCAGATAAGAGCGATCTAACATATATCTGTGCAATATCAGAGTTAAGAACGCACTTTGTACCTTAGCCAACACGATATAAGAAGCAGAATAGAAGTTAGACGCTATAAAATATATAATTTCAAAAATAACTAACCAGCAAACCAACCCTACCGATTGGGTGGCTCATTAAGAAAAATAATAATTAAGTCTTAGTTTGCTATAATTCCACCTCATTAGCTTCTGCTAAAAGTAAAGCATAAACTAACTGAAAAAAGACTGAAGAGACGACAAAACAAACGAGCAACAAAAAAAAAAAAACAAAAAAAAAAACGAACGCAGAATAAAAGCTGCTACTCGAAGAGAAGCCCGAAAAGCATTATGAAACAAATTCCGAAAGTTTATAACAGCATGACAGAGGGAACTGAAAGTTACAATAGAGAGTTACAATTGAAAGATTAACTTCAGAGTATAGAGCTATACGAGGAGAGCCATAAATTGAAATCAAAGTGAAGAAATGGCGAAGATTATTTTTTTAGGGATCAGGACAAAAATGATGGCCAACGGCCAATCGAAGTCTGCGCCGCTAGAAGCACTCCTCATTCCTTTTTATTGGACACCTTACCGTTTCCTGAAATTATCTTTCTTCTTTAACTTCTCAAACCAACACGTTTTTAGACCTTACGCGGGAGCACGGACGAATATTCCTGGCGTTGCGGGGTTTCTTGAAATCGGACTATCGTTTACTTCGTTCGTTACGGTATAACTAAAGTGTAAATATTAGAACGCAGAAAGAGCAAGGATTATTTCTAGTTCACTGGGTAGTATAGATAATAACGCTCGCCGAGAGACATAAAGATCCGCTTCCAAATTAGCAATTTTTATTCTTATATTTCTTTCCGGTTCGCTCGTAGTCTTTGTAAGGTACCGTTCATGCGTAAGATCTTGATATTCGAAGCTTTCGAGACTTTCTGGGTTAGTAAATTGGAGATTTTTTAGATCTAGATGAGAAAATGTGAAGTCTTCTAAATTAGAAATTTGTTTCTTGTTCAGTTGTGCTTTAAAGACAGGTTCTCATAGAATGAAACGGGAACTTTTAAAATCACATCGCTACGCCACTTAGAACTCCACGTCTCACTGAAATAGGCGATTCAACTTGAGATCCGGTTTCTGCGCGTGTCCCTTGAACATGCTGGTACGCCGATTGTAAACCTCTTTCGACTACTGTCGTCTCCAATGAAGTGGTTCCGGTGTTGGGTATGAACGACAAAACAAAATTCAACATTTAAACCTGGAAATGGTAAAAAAGAAGGAAGAAACGTGGGCCACGGAAAGCAAGAACGAGTGACGCTGACGCTTAAAACGTGAACATTTCCAGAAAACTGGCGAGAACAAAACAATGCTTTCGCCCTTACCGGAAGGGCCGCCATTCAAGATGGCGACAGTCATGAAGGAAATGAGTATATAAGTGCCTTTTATATTGACTTTAAAAAGGGTTAGTACATAGTCGAGTAGAAACAAATAAGACAGCAACGCGCGGGAAAAGGTAAACGATATTGGGACAACAGGAATTCCGACAAACAGAGCTCAGTTATCGGCACTTTTCATAGCAGAAAACATTTGTCAACCCCTCTCAACGACATTCCGGAATAGAGGAGATACTAAACAGCCTTTAGAAACGACAATAAAACCCATTCGTAAAACTGAGCAGTTAAACTTAATCAACGACAGCAATGCATCACCCGATAACGCAAAAAATAACGAGAGATTACCGATTAAATTTAATCAAAGTGCATTTCAGTTTATCGATGTACTAAAAAAAGATGAAAAAAAAAATCTTGGTCTTAGACTCCTATAACAAGCGTACGTACATTCACCGCAATAAAGGAATGGGTTGCAAGATACACTAAAAGTGACTCGTGTATAATGCGCACTATATATAGTGTAGCGATTTCAAGACGGTAAATCGCTCGTCCATCTCAAAAGTGCTGACACGATCGAATGAAAATCATATCTGGTGGGTCAGCTGTTCGTGTTTCTTTCTGTCCAACCCGCGCATCGAGGCACGGTACGTACCCGAAACTTAGGCACCAACCCTGAAAGAGAGTACAACAAAAACGGCCTTTGGGTGAACACACACACACACACACACACACACACACACACACAAACACACAGAGGAGGCCTTTTCTGCCGCCGCGCTTCGGGGACGCATATAGAGAGACACAGGAGCGCACAATGCCACGCACGCGATCCAAACCCAGCCATTCGAGATCGGGGAACACGCGCTGTGCCGTAAGCCCGCGAGATGTTACCACTTCGGTCAATGTCTCCTTTCCCTCGGCGCTCATTCCCCAAAAGACACGATGGCTCGGGTCCCGATGGCGTCTCGAATGACTCCCCGGATGGCTCTCGCTTCGACATCACCGCGTGCGCTAAAGGAATCGGATTTCGTCGACGACCTTTTGTTACGATATCTCTTTGTGTTACACTCCGTTCTCCCCCCCCCCCCCCCCCCCCCCGCACCGCGCGTCGCTGTTCCTCTCGAAGGTCACGTGAGACTCACGCGGCACTGATAGGTTTCGTTGGCTCGTATCCTCACTTGCGATCCATCGTATACGATGAAATGCAGTATAGCGGTTCCAGCCTTGCCGCTTGGCCGAATCGCGGAGTCTAGCGACGCTCCGGAAAAAAGGAGTTTCAAGCACGGAAGCCCAGGAGACAAGAGGTTGGTTTCATAAGCGCGACAAAAGAGGCGAGCCCACCGGTAAAATTTTACCAATTCGGTAAAATGAACTCGAAAACATTAGGTGCCTCATGGTTTTGTGCATTGAAGCATATATGTTGTGTCATTTATCGTATATATATATATATATATATATATATATATATATATATATATATATATATATATATATACAAGGTGTCTCCCAAAAAAGTTTACAAGTCATTTCTTTTTTGTTTTTATTGAAAAATAAATTGCGCATAAGCGAACGATTATTCTGTGCCGTAATTTAGCCGTAGCGGTATGAACCAGGTGCCAAAGTGTAGGCACTCACCGTTATCTTAATCAGAAGTTATAACCGATTTCTCGAACTTTTCATTTGGGAAAACGGTGGCCGATGGACCTCCTATAATACTTGGAGCACAATGGCGCCGGTCACTGAAAATGAGCGAAAAAGGGGCCCCATTTTCAATAGAAGATTTCAGGAAATCACCTATAACGTTTGACTAAGAAAACGGTTAGTTGCGAAACTTTAACATCTGGTTCGGATCTCTACGGCTCCATTTGGGCGGAAAATGTGTTTTTGGTATTGCGTAATTTATTTTTGAGACAAAATATATATATATATATATATATATATATATATATATATATATATATATATATATATATATATATATATATATATAACGAACCTGTAATTAATTTTTTTCTTTTGGGAGAGGGGGGAGCGCATTTTGTGTATATGATTCGTGTCACCATGTCATCTATACAACATAAAAGTGTGTCTCGTATACGTATATCTGTTTGAGTGTGTGTTTACCTTTCATCGTAGTACGTTATTTGGTGAATGTCGGCTTCACCATACTTTTTGCTTAAGCCAAAGACAGATCGATCGCACTCAAGGAAAAAGAAAGTTTAGGCGCATATAAATGCGCCTCTATAGAAACAGAAAACCTCGAATACTTGAACCAAACCTGTGGCTACCGACAGCCCGGGGAAACGCGAGGCGTGGCCTATTATAAATGATCACTCTTCTTGATTTGTTATTTTCTTTCCGCGCTCTGCTCGATTGATGACACAATTTTATTGGCTGGACAGTGGTAATTAAGATGCTCGGGAAGAATCGCCACGCCCTGTGCTTCTGAAGCTCCCAGTGACTAAACGGCGTGCAAGTTGGTCTGCTCGTTGCACACCTCGTGCATTTCTTTACGCCCCGAGATGAGGTCACACACTTTTGTACACCCCCCCTCCCCCCCCCCCCCCCCCCCATTTTCCCGAATTCTACCAATGGCGGCGCACGCTTGGCTACCTCTTCATCGCGCGTTCTCTGCGCGTTCTCTATAGAAGGTATTCACTGGACGCCATATTTGAGGCCGATGTTTCGAGCGCATGCTCAGAACGAGCTCACATTAATAGCCTGCTAAGACCGGCAACCTTGATGGTGCTAAGTGCACGCTCCAAAAGGACTCCGGAAGCTCGCCGTCAGCACTCGCTCAGCAGCAGCATACACGGATATGGTCACCAGTGAATACTCCCTTTTATTCCCTATGATTGGCATGACCCTCATAGCGCTCCAATGCGCCAAAGACCCGTTTTTCGAACACTTGCTCGCCCTATAAACCGTCCCACTAGGAAGAGCGGAGAGAGAAAAATTGCCCTCCCCCTCTCACCCCTCGCGTCGTCTGCTCCGCCGAGTGGGCTGTACCTAACACCCGGCTGACGTTCAAACTCGGTTTAAAATCGCGTCATTTTAGAAATTTCAAGCGCAGATGCGCAAACTTTTATATGCATGTTAACGTGTAATGCTATGCTCGATAAAACGACTAAACGACTCTAATGGACCTTTTCCGAGAAGCGTTCTGCGCACGCGCGAGCGCCCGATGCCAAGCGGTGGAAGTCGGCACGAAAAATCGAGGAAATTCGGAATGAGGCTGTAAATCGACGAGTAGAACACGTAATTGCAGCATATATATAATTGTGTTACATAAAAAAAAGAAAGTGGACGGAAAGAAAAACACGACGTTTGGGTGGACGCTACGGATTTCCCTCTTTAAAGTCGCGTTGGGCATGTTGGGCACGCGACGCAGCTCAGAGAGCGAAGCAACTGGTAGCGTAGCTCCCATTATCGATTGGTAGCGCAGATAGGTCACTTCCTCGATTTTTAGTTCGTGCAGCCACCGCCTGGTGCCGTCGGTATTTGGAAAAGGTCCATCGCAATGTTACTTGCGTGCGAATGAAAAGAAAATGGTAAACACAGGAGTCAAAGAAAGAATAAAAACACTTAGGGACAAGGACAGACAGCACAGTTCTTTCAACTAGCAACACACATTTACTGGTGTCTGCTTCAATAGTGCTATCTCCCTCCTAACGTTTGAGACTAAAGAGGAAGAAGCGGAAATTAATATATTTATATACACCCGGGAAAAAAAAAAACTGTGTCAGAGTGGCCGGTCGCTCCGGCGAAAAGTAAATCCTGTTGCAGTAGCTATTCTACTATACGAAGTTCGTACTGGTGTTGGCATTTAGCGACAATGAGTAAAAGTCTATCATAAAAAATAAAAACGTGCTCTCCTGGTGCAATAGACGCAGTGGTTGAGTTGCCGCCCGACACCACTGCTATTGAAGTAACGGAACAAAGATATGCTGGTTGATCATTTAATGAAATAAAACAACAGAGCGCTAAAGGCTGATTTTGAGTAGCCGTAAATATTCTAAGAACGCGAACCACTACATAACGGCAGCCACGAGCAAGAGTTCGTTGTTCAGTACAGCCCGCCGGTGCAGCCCAAAGATGGAGATGGCGACCTCCCGGTTTTTCGTCTGCTAGCAGAGTCGGCCGCATGTCTCTCTCACGTTCTACCCCGCTGAACCTGCTGAACTTCCGGGATGTGTAGAGAGGGCGCTGCGGTCTAACAAAATGGCGCCACCCTGAGAGCGCTATGTTCTATAGGGAGTATTCAATGGACGCTATATTTGTGAGTTCTGTTTCGAGCGCACGGCACAGAACGAGCTCACATTAATAGGTGGCCAAACCGGCAATCTCGATGGTGTGGAATGCACGTTTCAAAATAATTGTGGAAGCTCGCCATCAGCACGCTCTCAGCAGTCGCGCACGCAGCTATGGAGGCCAGTGAATACTCCCTATAGACCAACACAACTCACTGACGTCACTTCACTGCGGTGGCGCTGCTGTCGGTACTGCGCATGCGCAGACGCTTCACTCCTCCCGAATTTGGTTTCTGCGCACGCGCAGTGCCCACACCTGGTGTGGGCAAAGCGGGCTTGTTTATAATGACTATGTTGGTGTATAGCCGAGTGTAAGCAGGTCATCTGGCCGCCGCCATTTCTCTGCTCGTGATGGCAGGTGCGTGCACTTATAAGCTTGACAATGCTGCGTTCACGTGCAGGCTGCTCATTCCTGCACGCATGATGCACTAGAGAGGTGCCATGCTTGCAATTGTCTACGTACCCATTTGATGGAAAACGCCCCCAGTCGGTGCTCCAGTGTTTAACGTCCCAGAGAACATGCGGTTCATAAAAAAAGGAACAGAGCCAACCTTAACACTGCTGCTTGAGTTGTCGATGAAACGTTTCACCACCAGTTCCCCAGGTGAACGCCAAAAGAACGAAGACGCGCGAGGGTTAAAATTTTTAGAATATTCTTGTAAACCAACCTGCCTCTTTCAAGGCGTTAAATTGTACAGCCAAAGACCCTCGTTAAATCTTCTATTTTGTTGTCCCTGTAGCATTTATGCTTTTTATTCCTTCTGACATACGCAAGCTTGACAATCTTTAAAGACGGAACGACCGGATTTCGTTTGGTACGTAAGCAGAAGTTCATGTTTGTAAGCCGAAAATGGTCTTAGTCTTCAAAAATAAAATTAGTGTTATTCAGAGGCCATAATTTTCACGTGACAATTATAAGCTTACTGAACCGCATAAAACACACACAAAAACAGTGACCAGACGTGGGAGCAACTAATCATTATACGTAGCGAATCTTTAGTAAGATCTGATGGTGTGCTCAATGAGCGGAAAGGAACTTGGCCGTAGCAGCAAGACAGTCTTAACATCTACTACGAACGTCACTGGCCATGTCATTTCCACTGAAGAAGCTGCCATTACGCATCGATCATAAGCTTAACGCGAATAAAACGACAGTGTAGAAAATATTGAATACCGTAGATATCCTTGTCGAAAGTCCTGGTGCTCGCTCGGCTCGTGAGTTTGAGCGATGGAACCGAAACAACTCCAAGCGCATTAAAAATGGGTTTGGTCAATGGCTCTTACTACAGGCATACCTCGGCATTCTCACTCATGAGTGCGATCACTCACGATCACTCACGCTCACCGTCAGATTTGAGGTGATCGTGAGTGAGGCCGCAAGTCTCGAAAAATTGTGAGCGGTAGTGTGAGTGGGATCGTGAGTTATGTGAATTCATGAGTGTGAGTGTGAGTGTGATCGTAAGTTATATGAACTCATGAGTGTGAATGTGAGTGTGAGTCCTGAGAGCTCATGAGCGTGAGTCCGATTGTGAGTGTGATCGTGAATACTGAGAACTCATGAGTGTGAGTGTGAGTGCGAGTCCTGCGAACACATGAGCGTGAGTTTGATCGTGAGTGTGATCGTGAGTTTTGAAAACCATTGAATGTGAGTTTGAGTCCAGAGAACTCATGAGTTTGAGTGTGAGTTCTGAAAACTGATGAGCGTGAGTTCTGAGGACTCATGAGTGTGAGCTTGAGTTCTAAGTGAAGTACTCATGAGCGGGAGTTTTGCGATCTCTTGAGTGTGATTGTAAGTTTCAAGGCTCATTAGCATGAGCCTGGATCAAGACGTGAGTCTTACCGCTCATTCACACTGGAAGTGGATACGCGTTCGCAAAGCGGTTGCGAACGCGGTTGTAGTATAAATATCCAGTACAATTGCACGCGCACTTGATGCCATCGAGTGCGCGTGCAGTTGTACTGGATCTTTATACAACCGCGTTCGCAACCGCTTTGCGAACGGATATCCGCTTCCAGTGTGAATGAGCGGTTAGGGCAGATATGAGTCCGGTGGTTGCATTAGTCTGCCTGATGACGTGAGAGCTGCCAGGCCATCTTAGTGTGCGAGGAGACTCACGCTTCGCAACTACTGTGTGGGGCTCAGCGTTGGTTTGGGTGTCGCTCGCCTGCTCCTCCGCCATGTAAGGGCGCTGGGTCCTGTGGAGGGTGGAGGAAAGGAGGGGGGTGCTTGCTCTTGCAGGCTCCTCCTTGCCAGCGCCCTCTGCAATGTCTCAACCAGCTGTGGAGGGCAGAGGGAGTACGGGGGAGGGGGGGGGGGGGGGGGGCTCGCTTTTGTCTTTCCCTCGGCGTTCGCTCTCCGCTTCTCGGCAGACGGCGAGACGCCAACGGACTGACGGCGCCTCGTGGCGGTGCGGTAACGTCGGAGTTGGGGAAGCGCTCCAAACGGTTAGCGCTCCTCTCCCTGTGGCATAGAAAGGCTCGTGTGGATTTCGGCTCCTGTTGCCAAGTTGGTGCCGGTGCGCATAGAATTTTATGATTGCGTCAACTATACCGTTCGCACGGCTGCGACAAAATTAAGTGACTCGCATGATCCTCATCATCACCCAATCGAAGAAACAATTTTACCGTTCGCACGGCTGCGACAAAATTAAGTGACTCGCATGATCCTCATCATCACCCAATCGAACAAACAATTTTATCTTTCCGCACACCTCACCGCACTTTTCGCATATGAGTTAACACTCAAAAAGTGCAACGAAGGCGGTGTCATGATAGATGAAAGCTTCGAGTGAGATGTTTTACATTGCGCGATATCGTGCTTTTATGTGTCGTTCGGGGCAAGATAGCACAAGCGCATGATATCCAGCCAGCAACGGCCAGGCAGAGCCACGAGAGTGCTGCATTCAGCTCCACAAGCGGAGGTGCCTCTGTTAATGGGGCGGCCAGTCTTCCCGGCAGGCCGTGGCGAGCGGCGGCGACCCTAATTTCAGCAGTTCCTGTGTGCACGTGCGCGCCATGTCCCTGTTTATTTTATGTTTGGAGCATATTCTAGAGTTGCCATTTGAACACCAGTTTGTGTTGTCTCCATCACTTGTGGGGTCGCTCTATAATAATCGCCGCCCGATCGGTCTGAGAAGGCAGCGAGAAGGCAGCGAATGGGTTTACTGCACTTCCCGGTTTCCCGTCTTCGAGAGCCGGCAGTCGGACCCGCCGACCATAGTTGTTGCCCGTCGTTCATAGCTCGTAGTCGGAGTCCATGTCCAGGCCTGCGGATCGTCCTTCCCACGCCAGCGCTGCGTTGGCTAGCTGTTCCGGGCTATCACAGTCAGAGTCTCGCTGCAGAACCACTCCTGGACCGTCATGGCCTGTAGGACGAAGGGCATGCCATTTCCGCCAGTCCTGATCCGAACCTCGATGGTGGAATGCTCCGGGGATCGACATGGCCCGGACCAGCCAGAACGGCCCTATCGTTCCTGCTCGGCCCCAGCCTCTTTCCTCGCCGGCTGGCCCCCGCTCGCGCCTCGCTCGGCCGTCCTCGTCTTCTCCCGACGCCCCCATGACACTAGAATAAAATGTGGATAATTAGAACCGAACTCTGCATGCTAGAGAACAGTACGCGAGCCTGGTGTAAAAAGGCGACAGGCAACAAAGTGCACGTGAGAAGGATATTTACGCTTCGCATGAGCTTTTTCAAGAGAAAACCTTTTGCGTCCTATTTTTTGCACGCCGTCACATTTTTTACCAGACTCAGGATTAAATTTTGTAGCCGAAACAAACAAAACATTTTTTCTACGAAAATCCACTATTTGAAAACTTGCAGGTTCGGAAGGTTTTGGTTGCGAAAACGCGTGCCGAACGGCTCGCGCGGTCGCAACCAAATGCACGCTTAGAACTACGAGTACCGGAACGGGGCAACGGGCATCTCGCCTGAAGACCTGATCGCCTGATCCTCGATGACACAGCGAACAATCGGGCCGATTTACCCCACCGTATTTTTCTATGTGGCTGTCTCAGGGACTCGTAAACCAACTTGTTCAATATGTTATTTTGCCGAGTAGTCTGCAAAAGGAGTTTGCCAGACCACTTTCCAAGCCTGCACATGTATTTTCGTTCAATTCAACAATTAATGTAAAATTCACTTACTTGATGCGTCGTACTGCAGTAATCCGTTTCTGTCGCCGTGTCGCTTCCCAAAATCTTGAAGGGAAGCGGTAAAGTTTGACGCTTGAGTCACCTTCGCGACTGTGGCAGTCTTTCACGCAGCAATAACGACGTTTATTTTTTGGGGAAACTCTACGAGTAGGCGAAATGTCACAGGAACCCGGTGAGGTCATGGAGACGTGAAGTTGAGACTTACTTTTACGAAAAAAGGATCCAAAAAGGCTCACGCCGATCCGAAATGCCACGTTCACACGCGGTTCCTAAACGCGGCCGCCCGCAGTTCCCGTGCGACCCGGGTCGCCCACCTGTCTCACTTCAATGAATTTACTGGCTCCACGGGATGCGTAGAATCCGCCGTGTGCCGTGCTTACACTGAGAAGTAGAGGACGGCGGCGCGCGGCGCCGCAACGTCGCGGCGCCTGCCCCACGGCCACGGCCGGGTTGCCTGCGCTCCGGCTGGGCGCGACTGCGAGGAGCCAATTGCCCGGGCTTCTCGGGCTTCGTGCGTGACGCTGTGCTCCCCTTGCCCGTTGTTTACTCATGCTGCGTTTTTACGTTATTATGGTTGAATGTATGGGTACTCAGAGGGTGGTAAGAACTTCTTGTAAAACAAAAATAATATATTTGAGAATCAACTTTTTACAATTAACTTGATTAAATTCTAAAACACTTCTTATCTCTTGAAGGCATATGACACATATCGCGATGATTTAAGCCCGTAATGAAATTTCACAATGGTGTAGCACAGGGCAAGATTGATCAGCGGGTCGCTGAAGACTTGAAGTACGCTACTGCGTTGATTGAACACTTGTCAACCGAGCGACAGGAAACCTGTCTTGAACCGATGGCTACAGAAACTACGCAGGTTTGACAATTATGTAACATAAATTATAATATTTCTTGTGAATGTGCAACCAAATGACTAGAAAAACCGTTTGTCATAATTTCTGCCAGTTATGAAAAAAAGAATGCCACTCAACTTCAACTTCCCGAATGTGCTGCTAATTTCCGGGAACTAAATGCGCGAAATAATGTTAAATATTGTGTTTAAGAACACCGACCAGTTCAATTTTGATTGTGCACGCGTAAGCTGTTGTGGTCGCAAAGCTGTGACACTTCATGTCGTGCAAGCACGCACACTTAAAAGGACCATGAAGACACGTGCACCTTCGATATTTTATTTTACAATTGGAATAGGCTTCAGGCAATCTTGACAAAGTCATAACTAGGGATGCCGCGAACCACCCTAGGTTCGAATTCGAAAGGTTTCGATATTTTCAAACCGAATTGAGGTTCGAAATCGAAATATTTCGATATTTTCAACAGTACCGAGTTTCAAAATCGAAAAGTTCGCAACTTTCAAACACCGTGGAGTTTAATCAAAAAGTTCGAAGCTTTTACGGTTTCTTAAAATTCGGATTTGATTGTTTTGAATATTTCGTTACTTGTTATTTGAGAAATTCGAAGATTTCCTACTTTCCTAACTTGAAATTCGAGAGATTCGAAAATTTAAAACTTCTTAGGATCTAAAGTTAGAAAACTGCGAACATTTCGACCTTCTTTGAATCTGAATTTCGAAAATTTGAAGATTTCGAATTTCTTTGGATCTGAATTTCGAAAAATTCGAACGTTTCAAATTTTTATAGACATAAAGTTCGAATTTATTTCTGTACAAAGTTCAAAAGTTCGAAGGTTTCAATTTTCTTTTAAGGCTAAACTCGAAAAGAACTTAGAATGTTTCGAATTGTCCAAGTGCGCAAAGTTCCAAGTCGGGTTTTCATAAGTTCCTCCACAGTTTCAGTTTCAAATATTGTTTTCACGCCTCAGTGGTTTTCATGAAATCAGGTTTAGAAAAGTTCGGGTGTGATATTTAGACTGTGCGAAGTTGGTCAGGCAATCAAATGAGACGTCGAGTGTCCCGGATGCACTGGAATATTTGCCAGTGCAGAGCGACGTGTGACCATAGAACAGTGATTGTGACCGCCAGCCCGGGGGGGCGGGGGGGGGGGGTAATTAACGTGCATCACGCAGTAGTGATCACATGAACGCAATGCTTAACGATACAGTCGATACTCATCCGGTATGAAATGGCCAGGGGAAGGCAAAAGATTGAGGTTCAGAAAAGCTTGAAGCGATCTGGCAAACTGCCTCCCTACCCCCTTGCACTCTGATAGTAATCCGATCGAACGCCGCCCGAGTGACGCTGGCATATAGTAATATTAGTTTGTACATGATGCAAAACCATGATGGAATGTACTTTGAAAGAAAAATTGTACGAAGAAAGAAAAACGAGAGGAGAACGTCTCAAACTCAGCTAGCTCAGGACAACGTCGAGTTTGAGACGTTGTCCCGTCCCCTTTTTTCTGTCTTCTTACACTTTTCTTTCAAATTTCATATCCAGTCTCAGGATTTTGCATCACGATCAACATACACCAGCTCGCCTGCACCTTGGCAATTTTTCAGTTTGTAATTGCTCTAGATGCTTATTTTCCGGGACGGAAGAAACGCCGAGCAAAACGCACAGAAGCCGACACAACTCGAGGTCGGGGAGCGTTCTACCACACCAGTGACGTCAGAAAAGTAAAAACTGGGGACAAAGAAAAAAAAGAAAAAAAGAGGGGGGGGGGGACTTTGGATTGTTAAAGAAAACAATACGGGGAAAGACGGTGTGGTCGAGCTTATTTTAATCTGAAATTATTTATGCATATGTATAGCTACTGTCGTCCTACACAGCATAAAAGATCGCGTAGATGGCCGTTGTTAGAAACTCGTCACTACTCGTCACATGCTCAGTGGTTCGGAAGTTCAAAGCTATGTCTTTGCAACCTATATAACTATGCCAATAATAATAATAATAAAAAAATGAAACATAACAATAAATGCGGGAATAAAAAGCTGGCGAGAAAAAAGAAACTATCAAGAATCCGCCGGATGCGTTGTATTCCTGCAGATTCAGAGGCCCAGAACTACGAAACAAGTTTCCCCTACCAAAATCTGTACAGGCTAAAAGAAACACATTCCAAAAACGTAAAACAACAAAAAAAAACTAAAAATGTTTTTTTTTAATGACGTGCTGAACTTGAACAGTATTACAAACCTTTCCCCATTAGTTAACTTATTCCTCAACGTGAAAAAACAATAAATACATCATTTTGTATTCTGCAGATGGCAATAACATGTACTGTCCGTGGTGTTAATTTAAATGCGAGACGAAAACAATTACCGAGTTTAGGGCATAATCGGCCGTAGATACATGTTTAGACATTTCTTCGAAACTCATCTTGAACAGCAATATTCTTACCTAAAGACGACACTTACCTAGGCTATACATAGATAAGTCTTAAAAAGATTAACATCTGTACCATACAGAGCTTCGGCTATAGCGTGCTTCAAATATGGAACGAACGACAATTGTCAAAAACCCGTCGTCCTTGCTTGCTCCCTCGGGAATTTATTTCTTTTAAAACCAAGCATGCCAGATGATTGAAATAAACGGCATTGTTTTTCGCAAGGAATGCTGCACCGCATGTCCAAAATTTGAGAAGAGAAATTACGAATGTACATCGCACGGCTTGAATCCAAATGAAACCGCCCACTCGTCTTTCGAAGTTCGACGAACTTGAAACTTTTACCCTAAAAGTTCGAAGTTCTTCGAACTTTTGACTTTTCAGGAATCAAAAATTCGAAAATTTTCGAATTCTTTAGATAAATAAATTTGAAAGTTCTTTGATAGGATCGATGCTTGGGCGAGTTGGTGAACCATACTTGACGGTGACAGCGCAGGGAAAACCAACCTCACACCAGACACTCAGGAAGACAGGCGCGTATGCTTGTCTTCCTGACTGTCTGGTTTGAGATTGGTTTTCCCTGCGCTGTCACCGTCAAGTTCGAAAGTTCGAAAATGACCAAATTTCTTAGCGTAGGGAGTTCAAAAGTTCGAAAAGCTTCAACCATTTTAGTGGAAGAAATTCGAAAGTTCGAAAATCATCAATTTTTTAGTCTATCAAGTTCGAAAGTTTGACAAGCATCCGATTTCACAGCGTAATAAGTTCGAGAAGGATAGAACTTTTTAGCGTAAAAAGTTCGAAGGTTTGAAAAACATTGCGTTTCTGAACGTTGTAAAGTTTGAAATTTCTAAAAGCGTCGAACTTCTTAGTTTAACAAGTTCGAAAATTCGATTTCCGTCGAATTTCTCGATATGTAAAGTTCAAAAGTTTGAAATATTTCGAACCGCTTAAATCGATCATCGAACCTTCGGTTCAAAAGAAGTTCGCGGCATCCCTAGTCATAACTCATAACCTGTACTGACGCTTGTGTGCCGAAGAAATCACTTAAATAGACCCCGCTAGTATTCGTACCCGTGGCGACACCGCGAAAAGGCGGGAAGACGTATTTTCCGTGACGTTCAAGCGTAACATCAGAGTAGGCTCGTAAAGGCCGGTTCCCACATCTGCGTTCCGATCTAGAGGAACGACAGAAACGACACGAACGACATGACACCGGGACCACCGTGAGACATGATCGCTTGATAAAGCTGCTCTTTGCCATCTCTGTCACGTTCTGTTATACGAACAGAATTATCCCGATGTGATGTCGTTCGTGTTGTTTCTGTCGCTCGGAACGCAGATGTGTGAACCGGGCTTGAGGTAATAGACCGACCCACCGCCAGTTTTGCTACGCCTCCTCCGGCGCAATGCATTGCGGGAAGAGTAGCCTTTCCGCAGGAGGGTCAACGCCGCTGTAGGCTTGCGAGTGTCGATCACGAGCCGTCTCGTGCACTACCACTGCCTCCTGTGAAGTACAACTATATATATGGCTGCGTCACGCACGCTCCAGACGGTTGGTGAGGGGGGAGGGGGTTGTATAAAACGGGAAAAGGGGTTTAATGCCTATGCAGATTGTTATCGTCCAGGAAGGGGGAAAGAAAGATGAGAGAGGGGTTTGGTAAAAATAGTTGGCCGCAAATATGCGGAAGGGTGCCAATCAATCAACGTATGTGAGGAAAAAGTTGGAGAGGAAATGTAGAGCGTTCGGCAGATCACAGTTAATGGGAAACAGCGAAGCGCGCAATCTAGCTGTTAGTTGTGTCTCTTTCAGGACTCATATGAGTCACACAGGACTGTCGCGTCGCCGCGAAGCGGCGGCGCGATTAAGTTCGCGTTTCACGGCTACCACAATTGTCATTGTGGTAGCCGTGATAGTGTGTGAGATCGGTCTATTGGTCAAAGCGAACAGCGAGCTCTGGTTTTCATTTTTTGTCGGGAGGTGTTTACAGATATTCCGTTTTCCTGGTTGATAACAAGAAACTATTGATATGTCGGCCTGGAATGTTCACTACAGTACACACGGATGAGCACTGTTGAGCACAATATAAATAGGATTACGCTTCCAGCGAGAGCTCCAGCACGTAGAATCGGTCAGCTGCCCAATGGCAAAGAAGACGACGTAGGCGATAGATCTCCGCCGGCTCCGACTCTACACACTACAACAATGTAAATACCTTGTTCATCGACTGTTAAAGACTACCGAAACGTCACTACCTTTTTCGGAAAACTTGCAAGCCGAGAATGCAAAACATCAGTTTTGGTATTTTGCGTGTATTGCTGGGCACAAAAAAAGCCTTACATAATTCTACAAAAAAAAAAAAAAAAAAAGAGCGGTATACGAGGTTACCACCGCGTCGAGAAACACTCCTTCAGAAAAAAGTTTGGAACGATTATGCATCTCGCGAGCTTCGAGTGTGCACGCAGCCAAGAGCACGACAGAAAGCAACAATTACGTTCGGCCGTCTGGCTGTCGAGTGCCGAGCCTCAGCTTCATAGGGCACGCTCCTTACGTAAACAAATAGCCGCTAGACAGGCCGAGCACGCGCCCGTACAGCCAAACGTATCCAAAAGAATGCCTCGCCGCACGCACCACTCCAGCAACGTAAGCGCACAGCGCACTGCCTACAAAGAGTGAGGAGCATTTGCGCTTGCGCCACCTGCGCCCTGCCCGTAGCGGACACCACCGTAGTGCGCTGCGAACATGCGAAGAACGCGAGACGCCAAGAAGCCGCGTCGATGAAAGAGAGAGAAAGAGAAATGTCGTCTAGACGTCCGAGTAAAAAAAAAAAAAAAGTGTCGACGAAATGTAGCAAACTCTGTCAAGCATAGAATGTCGAAGAAACGGTCTGCCGATAAAACATCGCAGTGTCAATGAAACGATCTGTCTATAAAAACGTGTTCGATGAACTGCGCGCCAAGAGTTGCGCGGCTTGCCACATAAAAAGTGGCGCACCCTACGTGATCAAGAACGCGACAAAGAGACACACGGAGACGACCCCAAACCCCCGATCCACTCTAAACCAAATTAAGCAAAGCCGTGCCAAACCAATCCAAATGAAACCAATCCAAGGACGGCGGCACGTATCAAGATAATAAATGCTGCCAGTATTTTATAAAGGCCGAGATGACTAAAAACAATGTCGGCTGATGATTCCTTAAATCGCAGCCTAGTGCGGCAAGCACGGTCGATCAACAAAAACAGAAGTAGCTCGAGTGAGAAGGAAAACTCGGCCTCCAACGGTCTCTGCTCAAAGAACAGCATACGACTGACGGACACCACAGAACTGCGGAACCCCTCACCCAACACATCCAACAGAGATTATGGTGAGATTTCAAACCAGATGGACGTCACCCTACCTAACAATACCGCCCCCCCCCCCAAAGAAAAAAAAAAGACAGAAAAAAATTTGGTCGATTCATATGCTTACTATATACAAATACTGCATAAACTTCCGTAGAATTACGTGTGGGTGGCCCACGAAAAAAGAAACGGGGATGATATATGTATTAATCGTTTATTTGCGTACAAATGCGCGAGGTAAGCACAGCGAGGCGATGCTCTAATCACTGCGACGTTGTCTGTGTAACCTGTGGGAAGGCGCGTTTGTGTTTTTTGCTGCCCCTTGTCAGCAGGCGAAAGTTCAACACACCCAATTTCGTCAGCTTGCATTTAGTTATTTTCGTAACTAATCAGGGTGAACGAGATTTGGTAGAAATGTGCGGAGCACTAACATAAACATAGTACATTTCTTTCAAAGTGGATAAGCGGTTCAGAAGTTCACTGTTTTAGGGTAGTTTCCCCGTCGCACGACTCACGCGGAGACAGACCAACGGCTTGCGAGGAACAAAAGAAAAACAAAGAAAGCAACCTGTAAGCGTGATGACCTGTGAGTGTGAGGACCTGTCGGTAAGATGAGCGTGAAGATCTCTGTGAGTGTGAGGACCGTGAGGACCTGTGAGGACCATGAGGAGCTGTGAGTGTGAGGACCTGTGAGTGCGAGGACCGTGATGACCTGTGAGTGTGAGGACCGTGAGGACCTGTGCGCGTGCGAGGACCGTGAGGACTTGTGAGTGTGAGGACCGTGAGGAGCTGTGAGTGTGAGGACCTGTGAGTGCGAGGACCGTGATGGCCTGTGAGTGTGAGGGCCGTGAGGGCCTGTGTGAGTGTGAGTGTGAGAACCGTGAGGACCTGTGAGTGTGAGGACCGTGTAGAGCTGTGAGTGTGAGGACCTGTGAGTGCGATCGACCGTGATGACCTGTGAGTGTGAGGACCGTGAGGACCTGTCAGTGTGATGACCTGTGAGTCTGATGGCCTGTGAGTCTGATGATTTGCGATGACCTGTGAGAGTGATGACCGTGATGATATGTGAGCGTGACGACCGCGATGATGACGGCGAGTGAGTTTTGGTTTTGTGTTGAACCGTGAGGGTGAGTCCGGGTGATGACCCTATTTTGAATAAATCGTGATCGTGAGCGGGCGTGAGTCCTGATTGAGGAAAAAATAGTGATCGTGAGTTTGAGTGAGGACAGCTTAAAATGCCGACCTATGACTACAGGACATCCAGTGGGGCCGCTCAAAGCGAAACAAGGTAACACTGACTGATGAGCTTCGTTCCAGCATGTCACAGGTTGTCTCTAACGATGCTGTATAACTTCCGAGACTCAAGCCTGTGAAGCTGGCGCGAATTAAATTTGCACGCGTCGCGTCTGCCTCGGTGGAGTTTGCCGAGGAATGGGCGACGCGATGTCAAATTCGGTTCCCGAAATGCGCTCAAATTAGAATGAATGTCTTTCTACTCTGAACGAAAGCAGGTTAAGGCGTATACAGTCGTTTTACCCGAGAGCTCTTTAAATAAAATAGACGTTCTGGCCATCTCTTTTTTTTTTTTTTTTTTTTAGGGAAGGTAAAGCGAGAAATGCCTTATCGTTGCGGACTATGTAAGGTGTTTATTTGAAGCGCTTTCTCCAAGCAGTGTCCGCACATTTTTGTGAGTGGTGTTTGCTTAGTAATAATATATTAATTTGCAATTTCTTGGAATGTTTTACCCCCTCGGGTAGGTTGCCGTTGATCGTTTCGTATGTTTTTATTTTTTTTAGGTTTCTTTGTGTATAGTCATCAATGTCATTGGTCAATGCCCCCATGGCGACACCGGATGGTCACCGAATTGAGGTGAAAAGTGTGTGTAGTTTCTTCCCTTTGGCTTCTTAGCAGCATTATTTTTTGCACCCAATCTATTCAAGCTGCATGATGGAGGAGAGTCGAGACCCGTGTTTACTGTTCCTTAAGTAGTTTGGCGGTGCTGTATTATATATACTTCTATAAGAGTTCCATTACATACCCATATTGACACACAAAACCTGAACACCAATGTTCCTCCCGCTTACGTTCACGCGCAAAATTATGGGATATATATTTTTTTTTGCATAAAACTTTATCTAAGACCTTGAGCTTCTTTACATTAGAAAACATTAGCACAATAATGTTGGAAAGTTGTAGAACTTAAATTAGTTAAGCCTAAAAAACTGAAACAATAAAGAGCAAATATATTTGCTCCGTTCCATAAAAAAAGAAAAATAAGATATGTTTCGACTAAAATAAGAAGAGAAACATTGGATCAAAAAGAAGCCCCCTTTTCCTGCCAGTGGTTTCACTGCTTGCATTACGACAAATATTTCTAAAACAATTCGGTTAAGTTATACAAAATCTAAGTGATGGGGGCACGGAGTAGCATAAAATATTAATAAAGATTACAAGCGTATACTCAATACACGTTTCTTTCAGTGCCTCCCGCTGAATACTGCGTTGTTCCGAAACACCAGAACAAAAAGGAAAGCGTCTGACTGTAAATCATAGGTAGATCCCAAATATACATCGAGAAAGGCAAATTCAAAGCATTCGGTTCCTATACGCCTTCCGTTTCAGAAAGATTTTTTTTTGTGTGCGTATTTGTGTGCTTTTACAACATACATTTTCCAAGTACCGCGCGGCCTCTTCTGGAAAAACAGTCCTTTTCTTCTCTTTTTTGTTATCAATTACTTTTTTGTACTTAGGTACTGCGCGTAGAATAGTACTTCTCCAAAATATATTCCATTGTGCGTGGTGATTCTATTGACCTGCAACGCGTTCTTCCCCTCGGTTACCCTTTCGTCTATCCACAAACTTTATGTGACCAAAGCATTGTTCAACGACGTCCTTTACAAAAAAAAGCACTTTTATAAAAGCCCAGACAAAAAAAAAGAGCATGCATAAACCAAAATAAATAATTATAATAAGAGCATGCTTCCGACGTAATACACCCAGTGAGCCACAGAGCCGCACCAAAACGCGAGCCTGTAAAAGGGGCGCCACAAAAGATCAACATGACAAAAAAAATAAAAGTTCAAGGTTGAAAAACAAAATTCTTCAATGGACGAGTTAGAGAATAAATGTACGACCAAAAGTTATACTTCGCCCTATTTTGGTTTCTTTCCCAGTTTGCTCAGTTTTCGGACAATTGGAGTGCTGCTCTTGGGCAAAGAAATTTAACCCGCCGCATTCAATACGTTTAACTATATGCGGAGATCTGAACTGCTTGTTTTTAACAGGCAACGCGTGGCGAATTCCGTGTACCTTAGTGCCTCTCCACTTCCAATGGGCTTGCGGCATTACCTGATAAAAGCGCTAAAGAACAAATCCCAAAACAGGAAGCATACGAACGTAGTGAATCACTCTCTACATTTCTTATCTTTCGATGACTAAGTAGCGTGGAAACTATTAAAGCCGAGGTATACCATGCCTTCAATAGATCGGGGACATGTCCTAAATCCTTAACACAATGCACGATTAAGTGTTTGGAATATCGACACTAAATGTAATTGAAATGATTGCTCATAAATCGTTCTTTTCAGACATGGAATAATTGAAGAACGCGAAGCGAGTTTCAGATATAACGCCGGTTCCGTTTAAATGCCACCAAAAACTCCAATCTCGGTGACGAGACGCGGACGTTTCAAAGCGACCTTGTCGGTAGAGTGCTCCTTCAAACAAGAGTGCAGCGTAGCTTGTTACCTTAAATTTACAAATGGCAAGTGTTGTTTCTGGGAGGAAAAGCGTGTGTGTGTGTGGAGGGGGGGGGGGGGGGAGCTGAACACTGTGAAGCGACATTTGCCACTGATAATGAACGGACTACCTGACGTGGCTATGATAATTACCGCGTTTGTCGGTCCAAGTTTAAGTGCCGATTGCTCGTATCGAGTCATGTTTCAATCTCAAAGGCTTTGAAACGAGAACGGTACAGTCGAGTGTGGTCACTCCGTCTCGTTTTTAGGTCTCTATTTGTGTATTCAATTCTACTAGTGCCATACGAAACATTAGTAGGCTCGTTACAAACTTTAGTTTAAACAAATTAAAGATTAGCTGAAAACGCAGAGTAAACCCCTCAAGGGGGGGGGGGGGGGGGAACAGTCATACAGATAATAAGAAGAAAGTATATGTCAGTGAAAATATGTCATTCAGATACCTTTTTCTCCTCTCATCTTTCAACGGGAGGCTGACTGGCATTGCATGCTCAGATTCATATCTACAGGGGTTGGTGTGAAGAATTGTAGAAAAGGCAATTTTCCCAGTTTCTTGTCTCCGAACATTTTATGATCACGCAGCTAGAGGCATGCTTTCTTCAAGACATGTTTCCAGTGGTCATCACCTGGTAATACCTGGTTAACTGGAACAGGCGGACACAAAGAGCAGGCTACTTACCAGCAAAAGAAGAGGCCATTGCACATCTCGCTCCTCTCCAGCATCCGAGAAGATAAGATATTCGCTGTCTTCCTCACTCGTCCGATGAGTAGTTCACAGTGCGATGGAATTAGCAGACGATTATCCAATATCCACATGATATCTCGAATAAGCTTGATCCCGCGACAAAGCAACATGGGAAGATGTATGGTTGAAAGTACATTCAATTTCGAATTAAGCTACTACAGTGTGAACAAGCACGCTACGCATCATAACTGAGTGTGAACTTAGCAATCGGAAACATAGGATGCTGGAAAACCAAATAATTTTTTACCTACCACATGGAGGTGAAACTCTCAGTTGCCTTTTGCAGGAATACACTTTGTGCGGCTTGAATTCCGTTATTTTAATCTTTGCTTCATAGGTTGTCAACTTTAAACTATAGCCAGTCATTGCGAACCTAGATTTTTTTCAAATACCAGTGGGAGTTCGAAAAATTATTAGTTATTTTTTCTGTACAAATTGGTCTTTTTGTGATTGTAAGTTGAGCGTATCTGTCTACATTGGTTCCTTGATCTTTTAGAGTTCTAGTAATGAGGCGGTGAGGTAATTTCTTTAATGAATTAAAAGCGCATGGTAAGTTTATGAGTGGTATTGAGAAGAAAATTAAGAAGAGATTCTTAGCAGCTGCCTAATATTTGACATCATCAAGCTTTATTGCATGTGTATTAAACGGAGCGAGATGAAGAAGAGCTACATTTCGGTGTGTTAACAAAGAAAGGCAGAAAAGATGGTTAAAAGTGCAATTTACAAAATTAATGTGTCGTTTCAACGTTTTTTTTTTTACACTAACCAGAAGGGATGTCGATTAACAAAACACAAAACATCCTCTAATAATACTACTATGAACATTTAAGCAGCTACCTATGTTAAAGGAAAATGTACGGAATGTAAAAAGTACATCCATTGCTAAGAGAAAATGATGTTATTACGAAACGAATAAAATAACATGAATATTGCATTTCAGTTCGACGATGGTCAAATATATGTCGCCAGTATTTTAATGTGTTCCAAGCATCGCAATTTTGTAGTATCAGTGTCGTATGGATAAAATTAAAAAAATAAAAAGATCAAGCGCAAGTTAACATTAACCGTTACGAATTTATGAACGACGTGCCACGTAATCGTTTTAACGGGAATTGCCACGAATATTAACAGAGTTCTTTTAAGCGGAGCGAATTCCCGCAAAAAGATTAATGACAAATGAAAAAAAGAAATACCAAAGGTAGTGACAATTGAAAACCCAAGTCGTGCGAAGGACATATATTCTTCAAGAAGGTCCGACGGCCATATTCGAGCTTTCAACGTTGCGTCAGGGTTAAATCATAGAAATATTTTCTCCTGACATAGGTCCGAGACGCTACTGTAACCGCTCACAATTGTGTTAAGACTTGGTTACGCCGTATTCTGTCCTGTACTGTGCAGACGATTGGGATAGATTCGACTTTGAAGAAGACGGTCTGATTTAGCTCTTTTGCTCCGCAGTTTTAACGCTGTATGAATACTTCCACATAAGAAAGCTATAATGATCTAGCTTAATCGATATATAACTTATTCAATATTTTTTTTGTTTTCTTGTGCGGCATTGAGTGACGCACAGATCCCCCGAGAGATTTATACTTTCTCTAATAATTTATGTGCAATGCTAGTAAAATCATCCTCAAGAGCCTAGCTCTGCAGAATGCTTTTTATGCATATGAAACTGCGCGACACGGTCTGCACGAAGAGGACAATGGGGGTGTTCGCCTTCTATTAAAACAGGAACTTAACCTAGCATCAAAATGTAGTGCCTAAGTTGATACTCGAAATGAGTTCTATCCACCACACTTATAACAACCTCTCAACTCAAAGATAAATCTACAAAAAAGGCGATTGCTTGTTTGTGTTGACCATGTCGCTCTTTGCACCTACGCCTAGGAGACACATTTGGAAATCATGTGGACGGAGTGGGCGACTGCCAGTCCTGCGCATAAATTCCGCTGTGAACTGAAAATATGTTTTCACCGCAAGCACTCATGCTAACAAAACATTTTGCACGCGCATGACTCTGCATTTATACGATTGCGATTCATTAAACGCGCTAAGCTGGGTAGTACTTGGCAGATAAGGGCTGCTTATTCAGGGTTCAAATGAAGCGTGAGACATGTGTGTGCTTAAACATTACAAAAAAAAAAAAAAAAAACGAGCCTGGGACAATATGGGATGGACAAACACAAAATCTCAATTTGAGACTTTGTGTTTGTCCGTCCCTTATTGTCCCAGTCTCGGTTTTTTTTCCAAATGTTTAACCACCACCAGCTCGTTTGTGCCCTTACCTTTTGATCATATATGTGCTATCGGCAACAAAATTAAAGGGAGCAGTTAATCGTTTTTTTTTTAAGTTTCACAGCTCCCACAACATTCGTTAAACCTCAACCTGTCAAACATTTTCGGATCTAAACTTTCCTCGTAGAGGATTTGAATTTGGGCCATTTGGTTGATCATGTTTAGGGTTAAAAGAACTAAAAAACGACGGACGAATAGAAAAGACACACACCAGAAAGCGCAACCCATCGCAAAATCAACAAGACACACATTCCATTCCCCCCGAATCGCTACACATCACATTTTCTTCTTTCACACTGTGCATGATCGTAAATACGATAGCTCCGATGCATGCAGGGTCACTGATAGGTCACTAACACAAGTACCCTCGTCCCAATCTGAAATAAAAAACGCTTCCGCTATCTCCCTTGTCTTCTTATTCTTGTGTTGCGCCAAGATAACGGTGTTGTCGAAATGAGGTATAAATTTATTTATTTATTTTTTTATTTATTTATTTACCCTAAAAAACCCTTTTGGGCATTACATGGGGGGGGGGGAGGGCAATCATAGACAAAGGTAGTAAGTACACTTTGTGACAAAAAGATGACGTTGGCGCAACATATAATAACAGAAAAGACAAAAAAAAATGCTTAGTGAAAATTAGGGAAGCAAAAACTACATACATCGTTATACATTGGTTAGGGCGTAGGAAAACATTTGGGCTGAGGTGATCGACGCAATATCGCTGGGTAGGCTGTTCCAATCGGAGATAGCGAGGAGGAGAGGGGAGTTTTTGAATAGGTTGGTGCGTGCAAAAATGGGGCGTAATTTTAAGGGGTGATCTACGCGGGACGAAACATGATGAGGAGGCTGGATGTATGAATGTCTGAAAGCAGATGAACCATGGTATAGCTTGTGGAAGAAGGAGAAGCGGGAAATATATCTATGACAATAAAGTGGCGAAAGGTTGAGGAAATGTTTTATGTTAGTCACACTTGAGTATCGGGAGTAATCCTTAGCTATGAACCTGGCGGCTTTATTTTGAAGTGACTCAATATTAATGGTTAGATACATTTGTTGAGAGTGCCAAATAATGGACGCGTACTCCAACTGCGATCTTACGAGTGAGGTATACGGAAGAAGTTTAGTTGCTTTATTAGCCTGGAACAATGAACGTTTAAGAAATCCTAGAGTTTAAGACGCTTTGCTGATGATATGCTCAGTAAGAAGGTTCCATGATAGGTTAGCTGAAAGGTGGACGCCGAGATATTTGATTGGTGGTACATTTTCAATCTGGTTCTCTCCAATTGCGTATGCGTGGCGATCAACATTTAATTTGGTAGTGAAACTTACACACTTTGTTTTTTTAATGTTGATTTGATGCCATTGGCTGATTATTTCAAGGTCGCTCTGGAGTACGCACACATCTAAAGGAGTGGATATGGGGCGATAAATGACGCAATCATTTGGAAAAAGGCGTATGGTGGACTCAATGTTAGCGGGAAGGTCATTTATATAGAGAAGGAACAAAACCGGACCAAGAACCGAACCTTGTGGGACGCCAGACTTTACGGGTGTGGGAGAGGAGGCATGTTTATTAATCACGACAGATTGAGACCGATTTGATAAGAAGCTCGCGATCCATTCAATAACTAATTCGCTTATATTAATAGCACGGAATTTATATATCAATCTGTTGCGGGGGACCCGGTCAAAAGCTTTTGCGAAATCAATAAACACAGCATCAACGGGACGTGGGGAATGAACAGAAACATGAAGGTCATGAATTAATTCGAACAGCTGTGTTTCATAAGAATGCTCGCGTTGGAAGCCATGCTGGTTCGGAAAGATAAGGCTGTTACTGGATAGATGAGTCATAATCTGGGATGAAAGTTTGCATGCCACGCAGGTTCGCGAAATAGGCCTGTAGTTGTTGAAAGGATTCTTATCACCAGACTTGAAAACGGGGATGACGTGGGCAAGATTCCAGTCGTCAGGTATTTCGCCAGAGGAAAGGGATTGTTGAAACAGCCTACTCAGCAGAACCCCAAATACGTGTTTGGTTGATTTCAAGAGTTTGGTTGATATTCCGTCAGGGCCCGGTTTGGAGTTAGCGTTCAAACGATCAATGGCACATTCGACTCCGTGACTGGTGATAACAATGTCCTGCATAATACATTCAGCATGAGATGGCAAAGCGACTGGCTGAGAGAAGACATCCTCCTCAGTGAAAACACTGCTAAAAAAGATGTTAAACCCAGCGGCCAATTGGCGTGCCCCCCCCCCCCCCCCCCCCAAAAAAAAAAAAACCCGTCATCACGAGAAACGCTTAGCAATACTGGAGAAGGTTTAGGATTAATTACTTTTCAAAATTATTTTGCATCAGTTCCAAGCATGTTCGAGACATCCTCGTCATAAAATATTTGATTGGCTTTTTTTTTTTTTTACATATGATTGAGTAAGTATGGTAAACGGTCCAGGCATGTTCCGAGCCTAAGTGAAGGGCACGCCTGTACAGACGTTTCTTTTTCTGAATAGATATTTTAATAGTAGTTGTAAACCAGGGCTTATGCAAGCTTGGAGCAATCTTTAAAGTCGGAACACATATATATTGAATCTCCGATAGTTTTTCCCGAAAAAAGACCCAATTTTCATTCAGAGACGTTCATCAAATTCACTAAGAAATGCATTGGAAAATTCGCGTAGCATGGAATCTAAAGTTCCCGAATCAAATCTCTTGTAGTCAAATAATTCTTTCCCTATTGAGTCCCGTTTATTAACAACCAGAAAGAAGTCACAATGTATAGAATGATGATCGCTAATTTGGTTGATTACTTGTACGCTAGCGTGCTCTGGGTGAGTTGTAAAGACTAAGTCTAATACAGCATCTCCACGAGTAGAAGCGGTAATTATTTGCTCCATATTAAAGTAATTGGCAATATCAAGTAACTTACGGCACTCACTTTTCCTTGCACATTCATCAGGTACAACACAGGCTCCCCAGTCAATGCCAGGATAGTTGAAATCTCCGGCCAATATGAGAGGGCAGTTAAAGAATCTACATTGGATCTCGTCGATAACTTCTGTGAGGCGCTCAACAAAGTCGGCCGGAGAGTTCGGAGGACGGTAGCGTACGCCAACTACACATGTCTGAAATTCCAATTTTATGGTGACCCACAGAATTTCAAGCGTACTGTTAAGGGAGATAACAGAGGATGAGACGCTGTTTCTAATAGCTACTATCACTCCGCCTCCCCTGGCACTGGGTCGATCTTTGCGATAAACATTGAACAAATTAGAAAAAGACAACTCTGAGTCCGCAATATTCGAAGAAAGCCAGGTTTCGGTTCCTAACAGGATATCAACAGAACATGCATCGATGCAAGTGAGTAGTACATCCTGCTTTGGAAGCAGACTTCGAAAGTTAGCTATAAGAAAGGAGAGGGAACCAATCTTTTTAGTGCATCATAAACTGGATTTATTTTTTGTCGCGTGCTCAGGTCGCGCAAATTATCTTTGGGAATACAAA
Organism: Ixodes scapularis; assembly: GCF_016920785.2. Classification (NCBI taxonomy): domain Eukaryota; kingdom Metazoa; phylum Arthropoda; class Arachnida; order Ixodida; family Ixodidae; genus Ixodes; species Ixodes scapularis. Next base: position 184,777,042 of record NW_024609846.1, on the reverse strand, counting down.
CAATTTGATCAGTATTTGCATCGTAGACGTAAGTAACATCGTTTAGTATGAGCTTATCGTATGATACCCGAAATCTGCTCGCACCTCGATTTACTTTTGCGAAGTCACGGAGTTTCTTGCGGGCACGTTGCAGTCGAGGTGAAAAGTCGTCTTCAATCCAGATTTCGGCGACTCCAAATTTTTTAACTTGTGAGCATTTTGCTGAACCTCGGATTTTCTTTTAAAGGTAAGAAATTTTATGACAATTGGTTGAGAAGTTCCAGCCCTATGCTGGCCGATCCGGTGTGCGCGCTCAATTTCGCCAGGGTTAACATTTAAGTGGGTTGAAAGGAATTCTCTGATCTTGTTTTCCGTGTCGTTCCAGGTTTCACGCTCAAGTTCAGGTATACCCTTCACTACAACATTGTTTCTACGTAGACGATTGTTCAGGTCGTCGACAACATCAGCGATACTTTTCAACCCACGTTGCCTGTAGGTGAGGGCACCCATTTCAGTTTGAAGAGTGGAAACAGTCTGGTCAAGAGACTTGACATCTTCTCTGAGCTTGGTAACCTCGCGAAACGATTCCTCCGGAATTGACACACGCTTTGAGATGTCAGTTATTCCTGCATTGATGACAGCAAGTACAGCTGAAGTTTCCTTCTGATACGTTTCGTTCAACGCCATAACCTGGTTAAGGTTCGCAAGAATTTGGTCGATCTTATCATCAGGTCAGGCCCATCTCCCGCACAAAGCCAAAGTTGGGCGCAACACAAGGACAATAAAAGTATTTTCGCACTAGGACAGAAGAATTTTACAAGGAGGATGTTGCGATGTGGATGGCCGAAAGCACGACATCTTTTACGCGAAAAAAACAGTCAACGCGTATTCTGTACGTAGACAAATCTACGCCCATAGTAGTACACCACTTGACAGGGATTTCCGGCCACAAATACTCGGTAAGTGATGGAAACGACAAAGTTTGTTGACTCACCTACAAGAGAGCAACAAGCCAACTCAGTGAGGTGAACACTTGGCTGCAAATCCCGCGTCAGTGGGGGGGTGTCCTGATGTGGGGAAGGCAGGGTTAGCTTTGCCAAAAGTGCAAGCGTTGTTCCGCCCTGGGATAGGAGGAGGGGAAAAGATGGGACTTAGGTGAGTAGGGGGGGAGGGGGGAAGGCAAAATAAACCAGCAGCATTCATGTCTCTGTGAGCCAGTTAGCGAGTCCGAGCTGGGCTAGTGGCACTTAGCGGAAGAGCAGGAGGGCGTCATAGTTGCTCTGCTAGACCGGTCTCTCGTAGGAAACCCAGCAGGAGGGACTGTATGATCCGTCTTCTATGCCTGGGACCTTCAGGGAAAACTACGTCTGATGCTGTCATCGGTCGGATGTGTTGTGAGGATAGGGCGGAGAGAAACGTCCTTCGAGCTTCCTCGTGAAGAGGGCAGCCCCAGACTATGTGAACCTCGTCCTCTGTGACCGCACACCGCTGACAGAGCGGAGTGTCTCTGCGTCCAAACCGGTGGAGGAGCTTCCCTGTGTATGCGCTCCCTGTTCTAAGTCGGAAGAGCAGCGTCGCGTCGGACCGCTTTAACCCGTGGGTCAGGCAAGGTGGCCGCTTTGAGCTGCTCCAGGGGGAAATATCCGAGAAGAAAGCCTGGATGGCTTGCTGGTAGCGCTTGGGATTAGGAGGCGCCCTTAGTGTAGGAGAGAGGTCGTGGGCACGTAAGGCTATGCGGTCCACAATCTCGTTTCCGCGGAGGCCCACATGGGATGGGACCCACTGGAGCGAGATGGAGTGTCCATGTTCTTCAAGCTGGCGGACTACCCGTCTCACCTCGTTGGCAGTGGGGCATGGACCAGGTTTGCGTATGCGCTGAATTCCTCCACGTGAGTCCGTGAGGACAACGATTTGTTGTGGAGGCAGCGACTTCGTCGCAGTCAGGGCTTCTGCGATCGCCAGCAGCTCGGCGGTCGTGGACGACACCATGTGAGTAGTGCGGGCGCTACAGTCTTTTTGTAAGCCCGGGATGTGGTAGGCTGCCGTGCTGCTTTGCCGAGACCTGTCCACCGAACCGTCCGTGTATATGTGTAGATGCCGAGTGTACCTCGCTGCTAGCTGTTCTTGTGCAGCTGCTTTGAGAACCAGAGGGGGCGTGTTGGCCTTTTTGCGGACGCCGGGTAGGAGTTCGGCTAACTGCAGGCCTGCCTCCCAAGGGGGTGTCCTGCCGTGCGGGTTGATTATCTGGGGGGTTCCCATCCAAGTGCGGCAAGGGTCTTGGTGGCGAGGCTGAGTTTGGATTGAGTTCGGGTCCTGAGCCTCTTGATCAGGGACTGGCCAGGATGAGTCTCCCCTAGACGAATGACTTGCAGCAAAAGGCGTTGGGAGGCTTGGAGGTGCAAAGGAAGCGGCCGGGCCTCCTCATACACCCTCTCGTTTTTGGCGCTTCTGGGAACGCCTAGCGATGTTCGCAGGCCCGCACGGTGTAGCCGTTCGAGTTTGTCGGCCTGACTGGGGAGGAGGTCCATGTATGGTAAGCTATACATGAGTCGGCTCACCACCAAAGAAGAATGAAGGGTCAGCATGGATCGGGGAGAGTTGCCCCAGTTCTGCCCTCCGACCCGGCGCACAGCGTTCCGGGAAGAGATGGTGGAAGCCGTGACGGCCTTTATCTGGTCGTGCCACTTGCAGCGGTTCTGAAGAGTAATGCCGAGGAAGCGGTGCTTTGATACAAGGCGCAGGGGCTGCGAGTCCAGTTGGAGCTTGACCTCCCGCAACCGGCGGTTCCTTCCTGGGAAGACCATGGCTGCTGCCTTGTGACCGGAAATTGAAAGACCTTGGTTCTCGAGGAAGGCCTGGATCTTGTTTATGGCGGATTGCATTATGGCCCTCAAGGTTGGGTGTCGGAAGCCAGAGACCCAGATGCATAAGTCGTCCGCGTACATAGAAATGCCAATCGGGATCCTTGAGTTGGGAAGAGCGGCTGGGAGGCCCGCAATGGCGATGTTAAAGAGTAGAGGCGACAGGACGCTGCCCTGGGGTAGATCGCGTTGCACCGGTCTTGGCTGGCTGAGTGTGTTGCTCAGTTTGACTTGGATTGATCTGTCCGAAAGAAAACCCTCGAGGAAGCTCTGAACTCTTCCCGTGATACCCCAAGAGGTTAGTTGGGCCAGGACTGATGCCGGTTCCACATTGTCGAATGCAGCCTGAATATCGAAGAATGCCGCCACGGTAGACTTACGGCTAGCTGCTGCATGCTGCACTGCACTGACAATGTCCAGGATACTGTCTTGTGCGGAGAGACGGGACCTGAACCCAGTTATATTTGACGGGAGTAGGTTGTGTTCCTCCAGCCACCAGATCAAGCGGGCGTGTACCAGCCGCTCGAAGAGCTTGGCAACGCATGAGGTGAGGGACACCGGCCGGTAGGACGATAAGTCTCCTGCTGGTTTGCCACTCTTGAGTACAGGGACCACCCATGCCAGTCGCCAAACCGCTGGAGGCTCTGATGAGGCCCAGATATCATTGAACGACAAAAGAAGTTCCTGTAAACGTGAATCTGGCAGGTTCTGTAACATTTGCGTCGTGACCCCGTCTGGTCCCGGTGCCCCTCGTCTCTTGGAGGCTCTCAGTGCGGATCTCAGTTCGGATTCCGTAAAAGGGGCATCCATGCAGAAAGGTGCTTTATCCGCATGGCAGCGCGGCTTTGGCTGGGAAACGGCCGCGGCATAGAGAGTATCAAAGTCTTCGGCCAGGGCCGCTTGTAGCTTTCCCGTGCATAGGACCAGAGAAGCGAATGGGAGGCTGTACATTCTTTTCCCGGACAGACTGTCCATAAGCCTCCAGATACGCCGGGCTGGTGTGGTTGCATCCACCGAAGAGCAGATCAAATCCCACTGCCGCTTGAAGCATTTTTTTGGCATAACGTCGTAGGGCAGCGTCAATCCTGTTAAAGAGGGTCTTAAAGGTCACGCCACCCTTACGTTGCAGAAGTCTCTGGGCCCTCCGTCTTGCTGCACACAGGTTTAGAAGGGTCAGGTCGGGTGCAGGGAAGGATGTAGGTACGGATGCCTTGATTGTGGCTTCTTTCGCCGCGTCGCTGATGGCCTCCAGGAGGGGTCGTGTAGATCGCCCTAGGTTGTCTCGGAACCGGTCCCAGTGAATGACGGAGATCTCGTGGACCCCAGGACGTTGTAGGCCTATGATGTCGATGAAGACTGGGAAGTGATCACTGCCCATGGTGTCGGCTGCAACCCGCCAAGACAGTGGGATCTCCGGTGAATGGGCTGTGACGTCGATGGCACTGAAAGTGCAGGGTGGCCGGAAAAATGTCGGGGAGCCGTCGTTGGCCACAACAGGGTTGTGTTCTCCAAACTGTTCTGCCAGCATCCTGCCCCTTGCATCTTCTCTGGTGTCACCCCATAGAGCATGATGAGCGTTCCAGTCCCCACAGATCACAACCGGATCGGTGATCCTGGTGCGCAGGGAATCCACCAAGCCGGCGACCTCCACAGCGCCCCCTCCTGGGCGGACATAAATTGAGATAATAGTGAGGCGCCGCCCGGCGATCTCAGCACGCACCGCAACGAGGTCCCGGTTAACAGTGCAGAGGTCAGAGACATCCACGACATGGTGAGGGATAGCTTTTTGGATATAAATTGCAGCGCTGCCGTTTGGAAAGCTTGGTATGGACGGGTTTTTATAAGCAAAATACCCAGGGATGCTGCGATTTCCTGGGAGACCAGCTTCGCAAAGAGCTAAAATGGGTATCTTCCATTGTTGAAGGTAGAGGGACAACTCTGACAGTCTGGTCAGCAGACCTGCACAGTTTTACTGTAGAGCCACAGGGGTCTGTCGTCGCCCTCTAGCAGGGGACTGATGCACTGAGGGAGGCATCAGCGGGGCTAAGGGTACCGCTGTCAGTCGAGCTTCAGAGCAGCGCCCCTATGATGCCCTCGAGCGCTAGGACGGCTTCCAGGAACTTACGGAACGAGGATGTTGGCAGGATGTGGATTAGGTCACGCACGGCGCCAAAGATCATGGTTACAATGGACTTGAAGGGATGCGGCGAGAAGGGGGCGGCGGCTTCGGTGTGGCCTGAAGATGGCGGCACAGGTGCACCTTGTCGAGAAGCTCGGGTGTCGCGGCCTTTGGATGGTTTCGAGCTTTTGACAGTTTCTGCCCAGGTCTGTTTTACCGTGGTGCTGAAGGCTGAGAGGCTGGTGCCGGGAGTGGCATCGGTTTCTTGGCAGGTAGGGGATGATACCGCCGGTGCATGAGTGTCGGTCGGGGTAGGACGCGCGTCTTGGGGTACATTCTTGTCTGAGGGGGTGCTACTCTGCTCACTGCGTGAATTCTTGTCTGACTTGGCTGACGAGGAGTTGCGGAGTGCTTCGCGAGCATCCCGGAACGTTGCGTTGTTTTCTGAGCGGTAACGCAAGATGGCGAGCTCTCGACGTCGGGTTGGGCAGGACGAGGACGTGGCCTCATGGCTCTGACGACAGTTGATGCACTTTGGTTCGGGTGATTCGCACCCGCCGTCGTGTGAGGCGCCGCATCGTGCGCATGCCTGGGAACGATTGCAGACCGCGGATATATGGCCGTAACGGAGGCACCGCCGACACTGCAGGGCTTTTACCTTGAAAGGCAGGACCGGAGTTCGAACTAGTCCGTAGAGGAGGGAGTCGGGCCGCGTCTTCCCGAGGAAGACAATCTTCACGAGTTTAGACTTCTCCCCAAGTCGCCGCACGTCCCAGATCTTGACTGGAGCCCGTATCTGGTTCCGGATGTCAGCGTCGGAAAGGCCGAGTTCCACGTCCCTGATAAGCCCGATGCAGGTGTTCGGGGGACTGGAGAGGAATGCTCGGACAGGAGTGGTGCAGAGTACCTTGAGGTCCAGGAGTACTCCCTTGAGTTTGGGTGTCCGTGCTTCGACTGCGATTAAGTTCCTTGCCTTGTTGACGCGGACTTCTTTGACGGCACCTGGCGCAGCACATTCGACGTATTCTGTAAGCTTGGATGGACTGAGCGACGCAACCGAGTCGGAGTTGGTGGGGCCGAACAAGACGGTGAACCCCTCTTCAAGTAGCCTGTGGCTAGTAGTCCCGGACGTGCCCGAGCCGCCACTTTTCCGTCGGCGCTTTTTGCCTCGCGATTCGGTCCAGTCTTGGGACCCTTCAGTGTCGTCCATATCGGAGATGCCTTCCTTGAAGGTAGAGTCGTCCTCCGAAGATTCGGCTACCTCATGAGCTTGTCGGGGAGACGGACGAGTCCCCGACGGCACGTGCTCCGGCTCCAGGTGGTAGGTGGGCCTGTCAACTTGGGATGAAGGTTGGCCAGCAGACATTCCGTCGTCGGCAAGGGGCTGAGGTTGGCTCTGCACGAGCCCCCCGCGGCGCTTGCTTGCGGTAGACCGGGCGATGTTCGGCGTCTCCCAGAAGGCCCCAGAAAAAAAGGCTGAAGTTCAACGCTCGTACCGGCGAGGTTTTCGGCGTTAGATGTGACAGCAGGAACAACACAGCGTGCTTCGAGACGACAGCGGACGCAGCTCAGCGGCAACCGTCCACTTCGGACGCCGAAGACAGAGCGCAAAGCTTGCCGGCGATGCCGCTTATGTGTTCCGGTGGCCGGGACATGAAAAACCCCCGCGTCAGTCGTGGGCGACAGTCCTTTTAAACACAGTAGAGGCGTCTCGCCGTAAGGTGGCAGCTTCATAGGTCATCCGAGCCGACCAATCAAAGCCAGGCAGAAGTGTCGCTTGAGGGATGGTGATAGTGGCCACGGCACGAGGAGATGGAGGACGAAGTGATGCAGCACGGCACGAGGCGATCGAGGACGATGTGATGGCCACGGCACGAGGCGATCGAGGACGATGTGATGCAGCACTACAAGAGAGCAACAAGCCAACTCAGTGAGGTGAACACTTGGCCGCAAAACCCGTGTCAGTGTGTGTGTGTGTGTTCGTCGTTTGGTTTTAATCGTCACCTAGGTTAGCCTAGCACGGGGTAGCTGGCATGGGCAGGTAACGTAAAAAAAAAAAATTAAAGTCGGGTTATGATTTTTGTGTTTTGTAGAAATGCCAACATGGCTTTCAGGGTGTTCTGGCACTTTCGTCCGGAACTGTCGGGTGCAAGGATGTCATTTGTTGTGAGGTCGCTCTTGCCAAGCCTTTTGCGCAGTGCTGCTCGTTGAGTTTCATATGCTGGGCAGACACACAGAATGTGTTCCACCGTCTCTGCGGAGTGACTCTGGGAGCAAAGTGGGTGCTGCCCCTTACCTATCTTCGTAAGGAAAGCATTCGTGTAGGCCGTGTTTGTGCGCAGGTGTCGCACAAGAGTCCGCGCCGCCCGAGATAGGCCGGACAGCGCACCTCTTGGTAGTGCCGGTTTTGGCTTGCTGTCTTGAAGGTGCCAGTGGACGTTGAGTGCCGCCTGCTGTGGGAGTCGTGGTGTGGGGACAGTGCGAGGCGCTAGGTGAGGAGCACCATCCGGTGAGGTGACAGCTGGGTAGCAGCTTGGAGGGCCTTGTCAATAGCCACTAGCTCGGCCGTCGTGGAGGATGTAGGCGCCTGTAGCCTGTCGCACCATTCCAGGGCTAACTCCGGGATGTAGAAAGCTGCCGTGCTGGATGTTCTAGCCTTGTTTACAGAGCCGTCCGTGTATATCTGCAGCCAACCACCGTAGTGTTCTTCGATGTGTTTTTCCACAGCTTCTCTGACAGCGTTGATCGGTCCAACTTTTTTGCCTCGCAGGCGCTTGATCCGTAGCTCGATGGATACCTTGGCAACTTCCCAGGGCGCTACCCTTGCTTCGCTCGTCATTGTCGGTAGCGGGCCGGCTATGTTAAGGAAATCTTCTACCGTGTCGTGCCATGACCCTTTGGTCCGAGCCCCGTGTCAGTCGTGGGCGACAGTCCTTTTAAACACCGTAGAGGCGTCTCGCCGTAACGTGGCAGCTTCGTAGGTCATCCGAGCCGACCAATCAAAGCCAGGCAGAAGCGGCGCTTGAGGGATGGTGGTAGTGGCCACGGCACGAGGCGATCGAGTACAAAGTGATGCAGCACGGCACGAGGCGATCGAGGACGATGTGATGGCCACGGCACGAGGCGATCGAGGACGATGTGATGCAGCACTACAAGAGAGCAACAAGCCAACTCAGTGAGGTGAACACTTGGCCGCAAATCCTATTACAATGCACTGCTCGATTACCAGAGGGAGGTGACCTCAATGACAGGACCCCTCAACCTTTCGTTCATGCATCTCCCAGACTGCCCCACGTACACACTCCCACGAGACAGAGGGACTCTAGTGGGGATTTTGTACAGAATCTAAAGCAAAGTGGGGATGGTGTACAGAATCCCTCTGTCCTGTCTTTCGGTGGATCCTGAAGGGGCATGTGTCCAGAGAACCCTCGGCACGACAAAGTGCACCTTCCCGGCCGTCGGCAGAGCAGAAACGCTAACGCCGAAGGGTAGCGACGCTACATGACCGCTTCGTACGTGGCGGAACGTTGACTGCTGCTTATTGTAACTTAGGAAGTGTTGAGAGTAAGCGCAGTGATCTTGGCGGGACACGGCGGGCCGGATTAGCGTGGAACTCCCCGAAATGGTATCCAGAAGACAGGGATTTAGCCCACGTCGGCATTCGTGCTTGGCAGCTGCTGTACACGTGAGCGTGCAAGCTACATTATTCACCAACGCTGGAGCACTCGGCAGACAAAAGAGCTTTCCGCGATCTCTTCTGTTGCTCGACAAGCATGCCCGAATGCGAGGCCCTTGTGTGAGTAAAGTTTGTCTCCCAGCACACGGTTCATCTTGAATTTCATTTTAATATACTAAAGGCCTTTAGCGTAAATGCCATTTTAAGTGCCCGCCTGACAGAGGTATTAGACTATACGAGTAATTGCGCAGAAAGGTCATGCGTGTTTGGCAGCGAAAATAAACGAACACACGTCAAATCTTAGTGGTAATTGCGAGGGCTTCCTGGGCCTCTACATTCACACATCGTAATTTGTTGGCTGAATTAGGCCATCACCAAGCGTCATCGTCCGTCGAACCAAATTTTTGCGACACAAAGAACTATTCCACGAGACATTATATTATTCTGATGTTAGTGTTTCCGCGTAAAGTTACAGAAACCGGGAAATATTAAAGTTCTCGAACGAACCTCGCACGACTATGGCCGAACTTAATTTCAAAACAGCGTAACTTGTAGAAAAAAAAGTGAATATACAATATAATTATGCTGACTCTTTAATTTCCAAAAGGCGCTCCTGGGGAGAACGTGTAATGTCGAATAAATCGACCGATAATTGTTTTTTTTAGACTAATCTCCCTTTTGCGTGTGTTTTGAATGAGCTGAGGCGCAGTCTTATGCTCAAATCTGGTCGGCAGAGCGCCGGGTTCAGACCAGCTTTTTTTTAACCAAATCCACACGTTTCATTTGTACGCGCGGTCCGAAACACGTTCCGAACAAAAAGAGTGTGCTTGTGAAGCCCAAACAATCCCTGTTTGCATAGCGGGAACCCACCAGTTTCCTATTTTGACGTCGGCGTGAAGAGGGCGGTAAGCGGAAAGAGCAACGACGCCGGACTCAGTTTGTGCAGGCGACGTCTACGCGGGAACATGAGCCAGCCATTTCAGTGCCATAAACATTACGCAACCCCGTAAACGAGCAAGAAAACAATAAACGTGTCGGGCGATCGAATCGGTAGCACGACTGGTTAACAGATAAAAGCAAGCTCTATGCAGCTGCATAACGAAGACGGCTCTGAACGTCAGCTGCCTAGAAAAAAAGCGCGGCCAGTCCCCGCGAGTCCGTGGGTCCCCCAGCCGGTCCTTTCGTGACGTCGACTGACGGGCCTTCCTCCTCTCTCCCCTTTCTTTCTACTTCGGAAAAGGGGGGGGGGGGGTTCAGCGCTACTTTGAAAGCGTTTCCCTGACTGATCCGCGCATAAAATAATGAAACGAATATGACATTCGTAATTGCTGAGGGCTGCAGTAATTTTTTTTTCTGCTAAAATATGCCCTTTTTCAAAAGTCAGAGTCATCTTGTGGCAGCGGCTAAAGCTCCAATATTGCCGCCCTAATGTTGGTGTTTGGAGATTATGCTCGCCTAAATCAAGCGCCCTCGACTTTGTAAATCGTAGGTAACGTAAAATGACCAACCTCTTTTCCGCTTTCTGCCCTGCGCTTTCGAAGACGTTCGCTTTTTCAAGTGTGGAGAGCTGTCTAGTGTCGCCATTAGAGCGTCCGTTTTGACACTGCACAGGGTGGGTAGACTGACTTTCGGTAAGTGTCTATTAACGGCGAGACGTTTTGGTGGCGCCCTCCTATGGTTCCCCCTTGTGACGTCATTACCTTGCGAACAACAAGTTCGATGGTGTTTGTAAATAGCATGGTGGAAGCCTGAAATCATTGCGCTCTCAAAGCAACACTGCCAACACCGTCAAAATTAAAGTTCTTTCATTCCTCTTATTTCCGTCGATGGTATACCCTTTCCGACGTCATAGTCAGCTTTTGGGCCAATCGTGGAAGGCCGACCACAGCGACGCTTTCGGTCGCACACGTCGCCAATTCACCGTGTCCAGAAGCTTTCCTTTCCCATGGAATTTAAAATGGCACGATGTACACCTAAGCACTTCTATGAATTTTGAATGCAAAAGTATGAATGTCGATCTTGCGGGCGTCCTCGTGAAGTGGCCGCGCTGCTTTGGCACCCGCCGTGCCGCCACTCTCCAAAGCGGCGGCACGGCCCATTCCTTTCTTGCGCGCTGGTGGTCTGCCCGGGTGCGCCAGCCGATTCCTTGTACCGGCGCACTGGCGGCGCGGGCACGCAGCGCCATGGGGTGGCCCTCCTTGAAACTGACGCGCAGCGGCCAATGGGGGCCTCGTTCCTTGAAACTGACGCGCGCCAGCCAATGGGACCGAAGCCAAAATCCATCAGATTTCGGCTTCACATTGGGAGCGGGGAAACTAGGTGCCGTTTTGCTAGGCTTTTCGCGCGGTTTCAAAGCTGGGAGCCATCAGATCGCGGCTTCACTTGGAGAAAGGTGTTTAGGTGCCGTTTGGTGGTGCCTTGAGCCGATGACCTTGGCTCGCTTCATGGAATAGTTAATGCTTCCCCATTAAAAAAAAAAAAAAAAAGACCTCTGCCGTTTCGCTCTTTTTCCAGTCTTGGGTAGTAACGCGTTACTGTAACTTAGTTACTTTTTTGGTAACTTGTAACTCTAACGAATTACTTTTTAAAAATGTAACTTGTAACTGTAGTTCTATTACTTCTTTCTGAGGTAACGACGAAAGTAACGACGTTACTTTCGTAGTTACTTTGCAGTGTTTTATGAATAATATATCACTGAACGAGGTGCAACTTAGCCATTCGTTGTTGCACTTTCCAAATTGTCTATTCCAACATTTCCAGTGTCAAGTTGGCCTTGCACAAAGTTTTGAATACGTTCTTTCTCGTGAGTCACTACCCGAATATAGCCACGTGTAGATGTTATGAAAAAATATCTAGTTATCTTTACGCACGCGCTTGTACTTTGTGCCTGAACACTTACATCTTAATGTCTTGAAGCACTACCTATGTTGTGTATTTTCTTTTCTTTTTTTTTGTGCAAACGCTTTTTAATCGGGTGAATCAACCGTAAAACAGCAATACACGTGAAGGGCACTGCGCGTGTCTCGTATTTTGATTAGTGCCACTACTCCGCACTGCGCATGTTTCGTATTTTGATTTGCGCCACTACTCTGGCGTGGAAACTTTCAAACAGTAACTTCGAGAAGCAACTGCTGCTAAGTTAGAATATGAAGTAAAAAGCGTACTTTTTAATTTTATTCAATAAAACGTTGTGAAGAGCGTTTTCTAGTTTTTCCTAAATTTTTTTTTTGTTATAGAAAAGTAACTGAAAAGTAACGTCGTTACTTTTTATAAGTAACTGTAACTGTAACGAGTTATTCTTTTGTTGCGGTAACTGTAACGGTAACTTCGCTACTTTTTTCTGAAAGTAACTGTAACTGTAACGAATTACTTTTTAAAAGTAACTTACCCATGACTGTCTTTTTCCCTGCGTATCGTGTGAACTCTAGTCACTCGCAATACAGAATCAGAACGACAGGGACCTTTTTGGGTTGTCCCGCCTTTTGCGCGAGCTTCCTGCCTTCCATAGCGCCTGGGCTCCTCCCGAGCCTCGAGCGTGGGCGTGCAACCAAAACACAACGGAAGGCAACAAGCGCGTGTGGGGGATGGACATCGCGAAGAGACACAATACAGCCGGTGTCACGCGGCTTATACATCGCACAAAAGACAGTCTGAAAACACGAGTCAGCGCGATATCCGTGGTTCGAACGCCGCCTACCAAGTTTTTGTCATGCGACATTCAGCCGCCTTGGTGGCTCCGATGCGAGAGCGCTGGCCTACGGATCCCCATGTCGCGGGTTCCAATCCTGGCCGAGGTGCCCGCAATCTGACGGAGGCTTATTGCGGAGAAGGCGCCGTGTAACCCAGCTTTCGGTTGCACGTCAAACGATCCCCAGGTGGTCGAAATTAATCCTCAGTCCTCCGCTGGGGCGTGCCAGATGCCGTTCGTTGGTTTGGCGTGTAAAACCCCCAAATTTGACTTTGTCATGCGGCATTCGAAGCACGGATCTCGCAGTAATTCGTGTTCGAATCTGTACTCAGACTGTCTTTTGTATGAAGTATAAGCGGTTTGACCCTGGCTCACTATTCTCAGCCTGTCAGTGATTATAGTGCGAACCAGATACGAAAACGGACAAGTTTAATACTTGTTAAAGGGGCGACGCAACGATAGTCAATTGGAATGTTTTTCGCTTTACACGAGCTTACTGGCACTAGTGGGACTCAAGGATACTCGCACGCAACGCCACTGGCCAAGAAACTCCTTGGTTGCGGTGCAATTTCAAGGACAAAAGCGATCATTTTCATTCAATCTCTCCTTTGCAAAATTTGATAACGTAACGTGGGGATCGCAGTACACCCAAATGACAATATTCGAATGCGGTTCATAGATCGGACCCGAGCATTGCGTGGGCACTCGATTTGGGCTCCTGATAATTACTAGTTCGAGAAACATTCGGGTAGTGGCCCGTGTCCAATCGCTGCAATGACGTCACTAGCCGAGCTATAACAATGGCTGGAACTGAACGCGTGTCCTGTGCTTTGCACACCCCAGCGCGTGGCTATGATCAGCATTGGCGGCACATAATCGGCTCCGGATCATGTGGCCGCTTGTTCTGGCTGCGAGTTGGGGGGTGAACGCTGCTCGTTTTTGTTCGATTTTTTTCTGGGACTTCTATTGAGTGTGGTAAAAAACGAACGCATGTTTCATAGGTCATCAACTTCAGGGATCCGGTCTCAACGGTATTTGCACAAAGTACAAAAATTGTTGCATCGCCCCTTTAAGTGGGGCACTTTCTTTCAACCTTTGTGTGAAAATGATTAACGGAACCTCCCAATCCCAAAACATAGTCTCTGTATTTCCCGCTATATGTAGAGGGAAAACTAATTTAGAGTTTAAGTCACGTGACGTCAATTGATGTCACGTAAACTGACGTACCGTGATCAACACACTGATTAAGTTTCTCCGCTAAATTTAGCGAAAAAATTTACGTCACGCGAATTGACGTCACCTGACGTCTACACCAATTGAGTTGCCCGCAAATTTTTGAGGGGAACGTTGATGTCACGCGGCCTAAACACCTTCAGTTTCTCCGCCAGATTTAGCGAGGAAATTGACGTCACGCAACCTGACGACAGGTGACACGTCGATACAATTTCTCCATTGTATTTAACAAGAAAGCTGACGTCAAGCGACCTCTACGCCAATTCAGTTCCCCACTCTCCCCCTAAATTAATGTCACGCGACCTGAAAACATTCACCTTCCCCTCTAAATTTATCTGGGAAATGGACGTCACACTGACCTGCCGACACGTGACACGTCGATGCAATAGCCCTAGCGAATCTAGCAGAAAAACGGACGTTGCGTGACCAATACGCCAATGTACTTTTCGCGCTAATCTTAGCGGGAAAATTGACGCCACGTGACTTATACACCCAGTTTTCCCCTCACCGTAGCAGGGAAATTGATAAAAATTAAAGTTTCTTTTTTATTCCCCGAGACGACACTGTAATGACTTCTAAGTAATTCTGATCGATCGTACAGTCGGCATAAACATCAGCTGGCTCATCGTAACGCCGGCCGAAGCGGCGGAAATCCGGCATGTGGCGTCGCTGTCGGTAGAAGCCGCTAACAGCGAGGTTAGAACGAACTACCGCGGGGGAGATTGGTAGAAATGATAAGTCGAGCATCTAGAGTGTATTGGACGCCTGTCTTTGCGTGGCCGACACTTAATTTTGATGCATCATCGCGCTATTCATGTTTTTTTTGTTTGTGTTTTCTTCCTTGTGGTCGCTGACTAGATGCGCGGCTTATCATTACTACCATAATCCCTTGTGCATGAAATCGCAACAGTCCGTTCTAGTTGCAAAAAGTTGCGAAAATCCCCATGCGGGATCTTTGCATCTCTGGCCGTCGTTCCGCCGAGCCAGCTCATTATGATGCCAGCTATATCTCAGATACATGCATTGCATGCATCTTTTTCATGCGCATAACGGGTGATCTAGAAGAAAAAGGTCGCTGCCAATTTTTTTAATGTTTACTTTTGCAAGCAGTGTGCATGAGACTGCAGATTTTGCTCGTTAGCATGATGTGCGTGCTCTACTGGACCTGAGCGTAAGGAGTCGCTGCCAAAAAACAATAGGAAATCTGAACGACGACTGTGCGTTTCATCTCAGGTGGAACTTACTGGTTCTAGTAAGCAGCAACAGATCCCGTAAAACCGACAAACATCCTTTATCTGTCTTGCCTTACAACCCCAGCGCAATAGAGTGCCATGCAGTCTAGGTTGTCATCAACAGCGCAGACAAAAACGCATTTATTACCGACGTTAGCTGTGCGGCCCGGCCAGTACAGAGCGAAGGGCGAAGAAAGAAGACATTTTACTGCGAACCAGTCGTACTAATAAACGCGACCGTTGTCTGAAACCGCTCGAACATTAAATCCAAAGAGCTGTGTAAGTCAGGCCTTAAAACTTTAAAATGTTACAGTGTAGTCACGGTAGGCGGCTTAACGCAGCACAGAACCGAACCGTGCCAAGGGTTAAAAAAAATGTTCTTCGTCGTCATGCGCCGCCGCCTATATGAGTAGCACCGAGGGAAGTTCGGCGCTAGTTTGCCGGCAACGACTATTCGGGAAAACGACCGCGGTAATAAGGGGAAGGTATACACGCAGCCCTTTTAAAATGCGCATAACCGGGGAGGGGAGGGGGGGCGTCAGCGCAGCCGTCTCAGGAAAGATTGCCGCTACAAATGAAGTCTCATGTTCGTTCCTTTGTCGCTGCCAGCTGCTAACGGCGTCCACGCGGTATACCACGGAAAATCTCGTACCTCGGCCTCATATATCTGCTCAGGCCGGCGTCATTTGGCGCACATCAAAGGGAATGCGGAGAGCTACCGGTGAATCAAATATATATATATAAAAAAGGAAAGAAAGCGTATACGCTGTGTACCTCATCGCGGTATATACGGCGGGCGACGGAGAAGTGGCTCCCGCGCTCCCCCGTGTAACAAGGTGGAGCACACATTCGCGTGGAAGGGGCGGAAAAATCGATGACTTTTGCGGCTCCCTTTGGAAATGCGTGGGGCATAGGGCGGGTAACGACCGCTTCCCTCGCAAACGAAGTCGTAAAAAGGGTCTATGTTTGCGTTCGTCTGTTGAGAGGGTTAGCGCAAAGTTTGTTGCGATTTCGAGAGCGTGAAAGGATTTATAGCCAGAGACCCTACATAAACACGTATACATTAGGAGGGGGAACGGGCTGCTTGTCTTGGTTCGTTGTGCGCGACGGCGCCTGGATGGATTGGGAAAAATACGGTGCGTGGTTGGACGACGAAAGCGCGATGTCCACTTCTCGAGTACGGTGGCTTTTTTTTTTTTTTTTTTTCTAGGTTTTCATGTAAATTTGATTATTTTGAACGCCTCCAAACAGGAAACCTGTCATTCGTGTACACTAAAGCAACATTTCGAGCCTCATGGTTGTTTATTTTTTGTCTTATTAATTTTTTCGTATTTTGAGAGGGATAACGAAGATGGACGAGGGTGTTGCCGAGGCATGTACACTCTTTCGTAGAAGGATTACGCAATATAATTTTAATGCCTTAGCATTAGTGCCCTAGCACATGCGCTGACCATGGACTAGTTTGGAGCACACGTACATGAAGTTCGTAACGTCTCAACGGGATGGCGTCAGAGCTCCACTGGCCTGGGAACTGGCTAGGAAACACCTTCTGCAAGCGCCGACAGATGGCGGCGGGGTGCATAGTTTGAAAGGCTTGGCGATAGGAAGCATAACAACGGAGGCCGCACTGGATTGGCTGGTTATAGTTAACGACGCCGTGACGTAACACCTGGCAACCGAAGATCGCCGGTGACGTCCCCCTTCGACGATTTTATCTCCACGCAGCGGGGGACGGCGGGTGTATTACTGGGAAGGGGGGGGGGGGCGTGTTAACCCTCCCTCCCCCCCCCCCCTCCCCCCTCCCGAATTCGCGCCGCTTCGCGGTGACATTATGCGGATGAATCATTACAAAATATTAATACACCATTAGCCACCGGTACACGCCGCCTCGCTGTGCCAAAGCACGCCCTAGCCACTATGTTCCCGCTGCACCTCGTTTGCTAGGTGTTACGTCACGCCGTCGCTTTCTATACCCAGCCAATCCATGCTCTGTTATATCACCATGCTTTGTTATACATAACCGCTGCGCGAAATGCTCACGCGCTTCTTTTATAATTTATTGTTTAGCTATATACGTTTCATGTTCTTAGACTGGTACAGGTATACCATCTATAACTTTAATTTACTACATTTCTCATTTTTTCACACACACACACAAGAAGGAAAAAAGTAATATGTCGCCTCACTTGCAAGGCCGCTTTTAACGTTTCGTGTTGATCTCTTCGACAACAGCGCGGGTACAGAGGGGTCATTTGCATCTCAATGAGTTTGTTTTATTATTAACGTTGTTTTGGCCAAATCCTATTACCCAGAAGACTGACTCAACCTTAAAAATTGGTATAATTTTGTTTTGCGTGTGTTTTCTGAGCAAACACTATATCTACATTGCGCAGATTTAGTGATTCCACAAATTCGAATCTGGCCAGCCAGAAGCCGCGAATAATACCGTAACGGGAACCGCGAGAAAAAAGAAAAAAAAAAAAAGTGCGTCGGAGTAATTTTTGGTGTCTGAAAATATAGTGCACTTGATGTTTCGGTCACGGTCACGCAAAATAACAATCTACCAGAACGACCAACGAAATCCGTACGCCGCGCGCCGAGGTCCAGAAATCTGCCGTCCGAGCGGAGCGGTCAGACTCCGTCCAAGCAAAACAGAGTTCGAGCGGCACAATCGATTCTTACAACTTTTTGCATAATCATAATCGAAATATCACGTGCACCATATTTTCAACCTTGAAGAGTTACTCCCTTTAACTCCTACGCGCTTATTAAAAGTGCTTCTCGTTACTACCGCTAGGGGGATTATTTGCGGCTTCTGGTTGGCCAAGAGAGCATGTCAAGCCCTCTTTCTGCGTCTGGTGCATGCCCTGGCTCTTCCGGCTCTTCTCATTGACCAAACTCTCTCTTTAAACGGCTCTGACAGTGGCTAACTATAGGTGACCCGAATATGTTCCTAATTTTGTCAATGGTACTAGAGTAGTCGGGACTAAAAAAGGTCCCTGCGCTTCCGCGCCTGAGAAACGCGCTCTTACGATCCAAGCAAACATGAGAGCGATGCACCCTGCTGCGTGGTACCGCTATACTGCAACCTGCTGGCGCCACGCTACGGTAGATGTTCCCGAGAAACAGGCATCACCAGCCCCGTGACGTGCAGACTGTACGCTGTAAAGGCTGTGAACCGCGAGTGGGTTGCAAAAACGTCCCTACCGTGCGCCCCTAATGGCAAAGCGACGCACTTCATTGGATACTGCGCCTTCCATTGGGAGCCATTTCGTGGACAGGTTAGGGTTGCAGTAGGTTGTGGGCAGGACAAGACAAGCTTCAGGATGTTTTTGTTTGTTTTGTCTTGGCCTTTTTGTTTACATCTGCCTATTCCTTGCAAAGATTATTTTCTCATCACTTCTTTTTTTCTTCTCAGAAACCACTGTTTAGGCGTTTCTATAGAGCAAACTCGCCTCTTCTATTTCTACAACATTCTTCCCCTCCCCCTCCCTCTCCTCCTCTCTCTCCTCCTCCTATTCCCCCCTCATTCAAGCTCGCAAGTACGGAATCTGATCCAACAAAGGTAAAATTTTCTCTAAAGTTAGGCTAACCACTAACTAATAAAAGGTATATATATTTTTCCTCTTCACCTGTATACCTGCGCTCTAGTGAAGGCGTTTAGAGAGTTCCGCGTAAGTTCTTGGACACGTGTGGTTCTCAAGCTGTGTCTCGAGCCCCCGGAAAACGGGATGCAGAATACGAAGACAGCCTATCATGGAGAACAAAAGAAAAAAAATCCTATCGAATGACGAAGCTAAGAATACAATCGGGCCAAAAATGAAATTCGATATTCGCAGTGTTGGAGGCGTTATCGAAAATTAAAGAAGTATACGTTACTCGTTACTTGGAAATAAAAAAATTAAAAAAAACGCGTTACCGAGCTATGTTACCTAAAAAAAAAATTAACCGTCGATATTTACCGTTAACGATAAAAAAAACCACGCCCGCTATTTCTGCGTTACATTTTTATTCATGGAAGGACTTCGTTTGTCGACACTGAGAAAAAGGGCGCGCGCGTTTTCTCTTTTTCTGAAGTGGGAGTCTTTGCGTGAGGAAAAGAGAGGCAAAATTTTGATGATACGTAGGATGAGTGCAAGAATCCAGGTGCCATGGCGGCCAGAAACGCGAAAAGAAATTTTTTTTTTTTTTAATATTGAGAAGACATGGGTAACCTCGAAAGAAGTAACATGAGTACGTTATTTAATACCGTTTTTGTAACGTAACCAGTACGTTACTACGTTACTGAAAAAAGAAACGCGTTACACGTAACATCCTTAATCGTAATGCCGCTACCTGTAAGGCGTTACCCACAACGCCGTAACTTGTAACGCATTACTCATAACGCCGTAACTTGTAAGACGTTCCTACCAACAGGGACAATAGGCGTGAGTGACGTGCTTGCTAAATGTCCCTGCACATGTCGTATTTTCATTTTCATATCTATTTGTAAATTGAGATTTCACATTCGACGGGATCCTTGCATTCTTTGCCGCGATTGGCCCTCTCCACGCCCCGTAGGAAAGTGAAGTCACATAATGTTTCTAGAGTGTAGTTGTATAGTATACTCAGTCTAACATGAAGTTGGACCGCAGCCAACGCTACGATCCGAAAGGAGCCAATCAGACTGCGCCAAAAGGGCAACGTCAGGGCGCTCGTTGCCTTTTTTCCGTGTGCCAACTTTTTCCAACTAAACCAGTCCAGCACAAAAAAAAAAAAAAAAAGAAAAAAAGAAAGCTGTTTTGTTGTCCGTTTACTGTTTGTGATTAGTTTAAACCGGTGATAGTAAATGCGTAAAGACGACGGGTACCATGACGATATGTACTCATTTAGCGCAGCGGACGATATACTGTATCGTAACGGAGTGTAGTAATCCCACGAATGCGTTGTGCGATGAGCGCCTGTCTTGTCGACGTGGCGTCGTTATTGGTGTTTGGATATTTTCCAAAAATGCTTCGGTCAAAACAGAAAGTTTTTGCTCGACTCTGTGTGCAGCACGAAAGTAGTACATGAGTTTGAAAGAGCATAACATAATGCAGAGAGAAAAATTCTCGTAGAACCTGAAAATATAAACTGTCGTTATGACAACATATACTGAAAACTACGAATATGCTAAAACTTGCAGCGCAATTTCGGTTGCCATTCTAGAGTTCCCTCGGGTGGTTAGTTATACTACTTAAAGTATACCAAGATGCGTACGAAATGTCTACCAGTAACTGTTGCGATTAGCCTTTCTTTGCGTAAACCTCCGACTCTTTATCATTTTCTTTAATCGCAAAAATATTTGCTTCCATTTATTTTCTGTGCGCATGGTGAAACAAGCGCGGGTTGATACTACACGTTCGTAGTCATTTTCTAGTCGAGTCGAGCGTCTGTTTCTACCATCTTCGTGCAACGCGTTGTTCAAACGCGGTAAAAAAAGAACAATTAAGAAAAATGTAAAATAATAACCCTCGAGAAGAAACTAAAAAAGGATGAGGTGGTTCACAATAACATTTGTCATGTTTTCGCTTCTATTTCTTTGTCCAGTGTCTATAAGGGTGGCATAAATAATTTATTAGGCTGCGTGTATCACGTATTTTGTGATTTTATATAATGTTATTTTGGTGTGTAGTTTCAAGCCTGCTGCATAAGTTCAGCAGGATGCGGTCGGGACAGCGCCAGTCTAAACAGCAAAGCTTAGTCCCTCCTGCTTATGTTTGATACGTCTACCTCCCGCCCCCCGTCCGCCCTGAGTTTTCAGAGGGTTCTCAATATCAGGCTTGTGCAGCAAGGGGGCTGGTAACATTTCCCAAAACCTGCAAGACATGAAAATTTAAAACAAATCTAAGAAAAACAAAAACGGTATAAAACGCCTTTTGTTTAAATTTTTTACGTCCTATTTTTTATGCCGTTCAAAAAATGAGTATTTTTTTCGTTTTTATTTATCTGAAGAGCGCCTCAGGGCCCCGAGAACACACCACTGAACTTCTTCATAAGTATATGCCAAAAAGAAAAAAAAAGCACAAGCGAAGTTTTTTTGTTTTGTTTTTTGCTTTTAATTAATTAGGTCAAAAACAATCTAGAAATATAAACCTCGCCTTTTTTTCGCAGGATAGTCATTGACAAGCATCCGGGCATAACTTACTTTACAATGTATATGACAAGAGAAAAAACTAATATCGTTTTAAAGGCGCCGGCAAATTAGTTTAGAAGACCAACAGCGCTTCCAATATCATTCTTCAGGCACGTGTTTTGACACCGACATTAAAGTATTTCTTTTACGATAAGCCACCCTCTTTAAGCGCTAAAAAAAAAAAAAATAGAGCAACAAAAAACAAAAAAAAGAAGAAAAAGAAACGCAGGTTTTACGACCGGTTGTTCAGTGAGTAATTGCCGGTTCTTAGATGCATCGCAGCGCTGAGATTAAGCAAAGTCAGCGCTGACTCACCGCTGAGTGAACTCTTCGTTTATGCTTGGGAAAAGAGCGTGCTCGTTTAAGTCATGGATGAAGAAAGAATAAAACAATTAAAACAGGGACAACACAACCACATCTTTCATGAAATGAGAGGTGTGGTTGTGTTGTCCCTGTTTTAATGGTTTTATTTTTTCTTCATCCATGTCTTCGTTTATAGGGCTTTGTTAGTGCTGTGTTGTATGTGTAAACGTGGCTTGCATTGACATATCAGCTGCCATCGCAGTAAGCTGGCTGCCGAGGGCGTATTTTTTTTCGGGATGTGTTTCGCACCGCCAGCTTTGGTCTCCTCGGCCAGAACAACTTCTAATAAAGACGAGCATAGTGCAATGAATGACCTCATGTGCAAGCCTAGTTTACTGGCGAACGGTCATGAAATCGCTGTTGCGTCGCTCACGTTAAAAACCCCGTGTTAGCGGTTGTGCTGCGCTGAAGAAATTGCCTATTGGCAAACAGACAACGCATTCTAGGGGCAGTCTTACTTCTTGAAATTGGAGAAAACGTGCTGGCGAGCTTTAGAAAGAATGCTCCAGGGGTGGTAGCAGTGTGGTACACGTTCCTCATAAAAAGGAACGAAAAATCGTTCCTCGTTCCTTCTGATTTTTGGAACGCGTTCCCGTTACAAGTTCCAAATATGAAAAAAGGAACTCGTTCCCGTTACAGTTAAAAAATGGAACGTGTCGTAACATATACCTTACATTTGCATTTGG
Organism: Ixodes scapularis; assembly: GCF_016920785.2. NCBI lineage: Eukaryota > Metazoa > Arthropoda > Arachnida > Ixodida > Ixodidae > Ixodes > Ixodes scapularis. The sequence continues at coordinate 184,755,051 of NW_024609846.1, read as the reverse complement.
CTGATTACCATATTTAGTTAGATCGAGGAAAGTTTTTTTTTTCTTACATCAAATACGAACATACGAGATTCAATGCCGTGATGGAAGGGCACGAGGAGAAGAAAACAAGGGGAAGCAGGGTTTCATTTGTTAATATATTCACGTTTAATAATCTCAGCTTTTAACTATATTTATGTTTGTGGTGTGTGATTCAGAGCGGCCAATTATACTGTTCCACCAGATTGCACGAGCGTTTTACAGCAACCTGACATGTTTCAATCTCACAAAGTCCCTTGCTCAAACATAACAACAGTAACTTCGCGATGATGTTGTCCGCAAGACGAACAAGTGAAGAACAGGTTCAGTCATAAAAATTACAAGTCCTTCATCGTGTAGGTTGGATTCGCTGTTCAGTTTAAAGGTGGGGGACAAGGGGACAAGGAATAAAGGTTATTTTGTGTATCTTTTAAGTGACCGATGTTAGGGGTACAGGGGTGGGTTCTATGTCTGGTAACATGTTTTTTTGTTGTAACTGTAGGTCTCTGTCGAAGTTCAGTGATGGCTGTAGTCGGCCTTAGATTTCTGGGTTTATGAAGATTCGTCGAAGCAAAAAAAGCAGCTGAGTTTAAAACGTCTCTCTTTCTGCGCCTTTTCCTTGGACTAAAAGGTTTGCTTTTTGTACCGCAGTCTTCGATACTGAAAAAATAATCTATGTCCATAGCTCCTGCACCCGACTGCTACAGTGCTACCAAGTGAGGACCACACAAAACAAATTCTAAGATAAGTAACAGAAAAGTTAACGAGATCCTGCTCTTTGTAAAGTTATTGTTTTCATACTTTTAGGATGTCTCTTTTAGAAATAAACTAAAAATTACCCCACTGGACGAAAAGAAAGGAACGTCGTTCCTTTTTCCGTTCCAATAAAAATTTAACGCGTTCCCGTTCCAGTTCCACCAATGCAAAATGGAACGGCGGCGTTCCTTCGTTCCTCCTAAAAGGAACGCGTTCCAGGAACGCCGTTCCTTGGAACGCCGTTCCGTACAACACTGGGTGGTAGTAATGAAATTACTCTAATTAAATTAGAGTAATTAAATTCCTTTGAGAGTCGTTTGTAATGTATCTCATTACTTTTTGATACAGGTAATTAGATAATGTAACGAATTACCTTAGTGGTAGTAATTGTAATCAAAATCGTAATTATTTTTTAGATATTTCAGCCATGTTTTTTTTTTATTTGCACAGAAATAAAACAAAAACTTCCATTTGCAACAAAAAAAAAGCAGATTTAAAAAACAACAAAAAAGCAAGCACACATGCGGTTTTCATTTGCTGCCGCCGACTCGTATGACGGTCGGACTGGGTGCCTTTATATGCGCGTTGCTTGACGGGACTCTAGGTCGGACCGGAGGGTCGTGCCATCTAAATCCTACTGGGTTTGTGTTGCCGTGACCAAGAATAAGCCTCGCAAAACATGGCTTTTGTGCCCCTTGAAGATTATCTTGCCCCGAAGTTCACACAAAGAAGACACAGCCCACAGGAATAATCAATAGCGATGCAATCCGAACCCCGACGCGTCCGGGGATCAACAGCGTGCGCAGTAGGTATTTTGGTAAAAGGTGAACCCACAACACAAACAGACCCAACGTCAGTCGGTTCGGTTTGGAAGGGCGTGCTGGTACGCCTTCTCTGTCTTTGGTTTTCTCCACTGGTTTGGTCTGGGGTTGACGGTTGTCCAAGTTCAAAGCAGGGTGCGTTCTTTCTCTTAGAGCGCAGCTCTTAGGCGTTCGTTTCCGGCTTGAGCGGCGTCGCCGTCGGCGTCGGCGTCGGCGTAACCGAACGGTGCATTATGGGACTTTTCCCATGATGACATCGCGATTGACGCCACGTGTGACGTCACTCGTGATTTCACCGCGCGTTGCATTATGGGTGGATTTTCCCGCTAAATTTATCGGAAAGAATGCCCCGCTAAGTTTGGCGGAAAAAATCCCCGCTAAATTTAGCAGAACAAATTCACCGCTAAACCTGGCAGAATGTTTTCCCCGCTAAATTTAGTGGAAAAAAAATCCCTGCTTCATTTAGCGGGAAAAATTCCCCTCTAAATTCAGCGGGAAAATTTCCTCGCTAAATTTCGCAGAAAAAATTACCCGCTGAATTTAGCAGAAAAAGTTTCCCGCTAAATTTAGTTGAAAGTTTTCGCTAAGTTTAGCGGAAAATGTAGCGGAAATTTCCCGCTAAATGGGAGGTGAGCCTTTAAAGTAGGAGGGGAGGGTACAGATGAGGAGGAGGGACCCTCCTCTCCGTACGTTTCCCTCCTCCTCTCCAAGAGCTGCGGTCTAATTCGGCATTACCGGGGATTGTAAACGTCTTTCATTTTTTGCTTAGCTCCTTCTTTAAAGGGGTAGTGAAACGAAATTTTAGCGCCGATCTTATTGCATAAATATGGGCTAGTGACAGGTACCACCTCGGAAATATAAATATTGCGCTGTAAAACACAGGATAACTAATTTTAAACATAATTAAACGATTTTAAATTGTCATCTGGTGGATGGGGCAAGTTCTCGTGAGATCACTTGTGGCATAGAAGCAGCGCCGTTCTGCGGCAATACGGCGTGCCGGCAGAATTCGCCTAGGCCTGAACGCGTTTGCAAAGCCTTGGCGGAGAAAGCCAAAGCGTAGTTGGCCACAGTGAGCTCGTTCTCGTTGCGGCTCTTTGCACGACACGACCCGAGCATGCTTCTGGCACGGCCGGTATTAGTTGCTGCGAGTCGCGAGCTGCGAGCCGACGTTAAAAAGGATATGTTTGAACTACGAGGGTGTCAGCAAGAGCCACGCAAATACCTGTTCACACTCGGAGCGGACACGCGCGTTTGATCGAAGTGCTGGATTCGCTCTGTTAGACTGCGTTTCGGTAAGCGCTTCTGGACCGATCTTTTATGATTGCAACTCGATACTGACATGACACTCGGCAAAGAAAGGTTAGACCGACATCGCGTAGCTCCCACGAACTGCTATAGCTCGGCAGTGACGTAGCGTCAATAAAAATGGCATACTAATAACAGAGTATACACACCGAGTTGCGAAGGTAATCCGTATGACGTTTATTTGAGCTCTATATCACACAACACAAGGAGATAGAATCAATGAGAGTCCCTTTTCGACGACAGCGTTCGTCACCGCTGTCTCGGAAAACAAGGAGATCGAGATGACAAGAGGAAAATATTGACCTCTGAAATTTAGTTCAGGGATCAAACTACTCATCCGGTAAGGGTCCACAAGGGTCGCGCGGGCATATTCCATTCAGCAGGCCAGCCGGTCATGGACAGACGGTCTTGCCCAAGGACCGCCGGAGCAACGGTGCGCCGAGTCGATGTTGCTGCTAGGCCTACTATATTCTGCCGAGCTCGCTCGGTCGGCAGAATCGTGGCCGTTGTAGCTCTTCTCGTGTGTTTGTGAATCCTGCGTTCTTGATCGTCGTGGTCTGTTTTAAGTACTACTTCCTTTTTTCTTGCTGGTTGAAGTCGGGACGCACGAGAGGAGCACGAACAAAAATAAATATCCGTTGGTGGCCGATACCAAATAACTGAGCGACGCTGTCGGCCTTGTTGATTTGATCGTAAAAAGTGCGTAAGACAGCTTCGGAGCTGTCGTAGGATTCTGTCGTAACCTGCGCAAAGGTTACGACAATTTCGTTTCGAGAGTACGGGTTTTCTCTCAAATTTGTCGTACGCACTTTTTTCGTCGTGAGTTCGCTTTGAGAATCCGGCCTCAGAGCTGGTTTGTCAGTGCTGCCGTGGTTGCCGACTTGCCGTGGTGCAGCGTGCGTGCAGCCCTTGCACATCTCAAACGGCCACGTTGTCACAGGTGGTAAATCGTCGACGCGCCACTAAGTGGCAACGCTCGTAACCACAACATTCACGCCGTAGCCTTTCCCGTCTGGCACAAGTGACGTCACGAATGCGCCCAATACCCCAAGACGCATCGCGCTCTCCGATGGCCGATTTTTGAGCGCGCGCCCAATCGGGCCCATTAGGGTGAAAAATATAGCCATCCGTTCAAAATACAATCGCGCGATAATGATTTATGAATATCATTGATCATATTGAACCTATTTCTGACCATAATAGGTTATTTCAATTTTCGCTTCAGTATCCCTTTAAAACGTATGAAACAGTAATTTGAAAGTAATTTCATTACTTTTATGTGGTAATATGTAATTGTAAATTATTTACATTTCAATCGTTTTTTGAAAAGTAATTAGTGATGTAATTTAATTACAATGAATGAGTGATTTGGCCACCTCTGGAATGCTCACACCGAAAACAGATCCTAGGGATGAGGGACACACACCGAGAAATAACACACCACCGTGTCTCACCCACCCCGTGTGTTCCACGCCATTGGGTTGCTTTCTTAGTATGATCACAGACTTCCCGCCGACTGAGCCTGAGAAAGGAAAAATACATTCACCAGAACAAAAGTTCGCAAATACCCGCTGTGCTACCTCTCGCGCTTCCTGTGCCTCTGGGACCCAGTCCTTCCACGCCTCATTCCTTACTCTTTCTTAATCTCTCCTGCGGTCTCCACTTACCTCGTTCACTATTATTCTTCCGACGTCCTCAGCCAAGAAACTCCCTAAGCAACAAAAACGCTGCGTGCCCCTCTCCAGAACTGCCGTGTCGCCTAACTTTCCCCTTTATTTCTGCGATCTTACCACACGTCCCACCTTGTCCCCGACTAAGAAACCAACAGTGTCCCTGTTTGTCATTCTGAAGGACACTCTCCAGAATACCGCACTCAACGCTCAAGCCGTCCTCCGCCAGAAAGACCAAACACAGAAAACAGGAAACAGCTCAGGCATGCAACGCGGGCGCTTAGCAACACAGCACTAAACGCGACTGGCATCCTCTTTTTTTTTTTCCCGATACTTTTCTGTTTTAATTTCACTCCTTATTCGTGCTTTGCCTTTTTTCCCGAACTTGCGAACATATCTGTATTTGCGACTCGGCACACGAGTCAGCGTGCAGGAGGAGCCGTCGCCGAGGAGGCCTTCAATTGTTTCTTCGAGGCGGTTTGGACCGAGAGCCAGCCTCCTCGGCCGCCCTCTCCTTTAACTTGGCGTTGCGAAAAAAGCCTCCCGGCCCGAAATTCAAATACCTCCGAAACGAGGCCTGTCTGCTCGCCAAGCCTTCCCTTCTTGGCCGTGAGGAAGTCAACAAACAAGAAATCCGGAATGAAACAAGAAAGAGGCAAACAGAAATGGCGAGGGTGGTGGGTGTCTTCGCTTCGGTGTTTGAGTTCCGGATCAGCGCACCGCAAGCTCTTCTTTATCACGGCCAGAGGCTATTGTTATTGCCCATCCGAGCGAGCCCACGGCTCCGAATGCTCGTTTTATTTATCCTTTTTTTACGAGTCCACTTCTTTTTATTTCTATTAGAGCATTTCTTTTTTTTTTTTTTGGAGGGTGGAGGGCGGGGGAGGTAGGCTTGTTTAGCCCAGGTTGTGTATCTATTCGGCTTGGGCCTTGTCAATTTGCGGAACTGAATAGCGTCTTGGACTGACCGAGGAACGTAGTAAGGATAAAAGAGGAGGCTCTGGTTATCGATATATACACGTATGCGGTATATAAATTTTGTTCTGCCTCGTTATTTCTTCCTCCGCCAGTTCCTATTTATAACGTCAACACGGCTGTGCTTTTTGTTCTTCGACACAAAGCCAACAGCTGATCAAAAACACAAAATTGCTTCGGTGGAGGACATTGCGCGGCATATTGGTGACAGCACAATATTATGTAGGCAAGATTTTCATCTAATAGCAGTGATGCAGACGTGCCTCCCGCGCCTTAAACATGGACTACCTAAAGTCCCTTGATAGTTCATCTAGAAGTAACGACAAGCAATACAAACGACAACGCACAATTCGCTGGAACAAAATGGCGGCATTCAGTTCTCTGCTGTGCGCCGTCATTCGCGTCCTAAAACTTGCACCATCACGCAGTCGGCGCTTCAAAGAATGTCACTACTTGTAGGAAGCTTTTACCTAGCGACTTTAGGACTACCATGTCACAGCAGGTGGCAGACGAAAAAATAGTTGCACATTGGCGATTTAGTTCAAACTAACCAAAAGTGACTTACTGTAGACCATGCGTTTCTTAAAGAGTATTTCGAACAATGGACTTCTTACTGTGATGTAATTTTGCTCTTTTGAGGTGTGAAGGCTCAGGAAGCCAGAGCTACCTTTCTTTTAAAATAAACTCATATTAGAGAGTTTTTTATGCATTGAAAGCTCATTTTATTCATTTCGGCTGAATTCTTGAGTAGGCCAGAATTTTCAATCTGACTGGACGTAATTTGAATTACATTGTAGTTTGACTCAAAAATAACATTTGAGAAAACGTTTCAGTAAGTTGGCTCAACTTCAAGTTTGGCTAAAAGACTTAGTTCGGCCTCACGCTTCTATGTATCGAAAAACGCAAAGCTAATGAATCGTCATCGGAATTTTCTCATTATAATATATACACCCTAAAGATAATCACTGTGAGGTCCATCTATAGATGTGCAAAGTTCTCAGGCTGCAAAGATTGAGATGCAGCCCATGCATTCTGTGCAACATCACGGGCATCTAAAGGCGCTTGAAAAATGTAAAAGTCATGGCTTGAGAGTTTATGTTATTCATTTACTCCTCTTCATGATTCGACTGGGTTACCACTGAAGTCTTTAAAGATCCGCTAACGCAAGTTCGGGTAACCATTTGTAGTATGTGGCTTGTCTGTCCTAACTCTTTATTTTTTTTTTCTGATGTGCAAATTTTGAATTCAACACATAACTGTTCCAGCACTTATGAAAGTATGCTCTTTAGTCAAATGATAATTAAAAATTAAATGCGTATTTTGTTTTCGAAAATCGTCGCGGTGTTTGGTACTTTACTTGCGGTGCATAGTAAAAGCAAGTGTTGTGATTTTCATATTGGATTACACTTTCGGCCCTATCTATAATGTGACATATTTTTTATATTTTTTGAAAAGGGGGGGGGGGGGCGGTAAGAATAAAGGCTGTTATTTATTTTCATCTCCACCGTAATCTTGACTTTCGTCTGGTGGAATCGCACCGAAGGCTTTGGCGTCCAGATAAGGTATTCAAAGGCCCGTCTTTGCGTCTTTTGAAACCAGCGACCCACAAATTGAACGTGTGAGTGATATTATACCGCGACATGTTAGAACACTAATGTCATCTTAATTGCTTCTGGTCTGCGAGGACCCAAACTACATCTCTCACCAAAGCGGAAGAGAGAACGAAGTCTACAATAAATAATTTGCCATGAAACCCAGATGGCGTCACGCACAATGATAAACAAACCATTCTCATGACAATTTGCAGAACTCTGAAAAACCACCAAATATTTTTCTGCATATTGCCTTGAATTCTCGTCCACGTCCAAAGCTTAAAGCTTACAAGCATTCTGGTAGGTCATTAATATATCATATACGTGTCATCTAGAGATAATTATAGGTTGTTGTTGCTGTTTCGTGCGAAATATCGCACGCTTTTAATGGTTGCTGTCATTCGCAGAACAGTTAAAAGCCACAACACTTAACGGATACAGAAAAGTTACCTCTTTGTTATCAACATGCTTAAAAAATTATAAGCATCGAATCTTATTTTTCAAGATTCTAGATTTTATTTATTAAAGCCAAGGGTATAAGAATTGAATCTTATTTTTCAAGAGTAGATTTTTTTTTATAAAAGCAAAGGGGAATTCAGGAGTGAATACTGCACAGTTACATTTAAGTGACATACCCTTTGCAATACCATTATAAGGGCATTTTAATCACCTCAGAAATGTCCTCATGTATCCAAATGGGTGGTAACGTTTCCGTTCAGACTAAGTATTAATGAACAATATTATAAAACTCTCTCACAAACTAATATTTGTCCAATAGGTGCATTATAAAACACCGAAGTAGCATAGCTGTAGTCATATTTGTTTTTTGTTCCCTCTGCTACGTTTACCCTCACGAACAATATGGGCTGAAACACTCTATCCGTCCATTCTCCCCACAGCTTAAAATATTCGACCCACAAATTTAAAAAAAGCAAGAAAAAAAAAAAAACGGCAAGTGCGTTAAAGGAGCACGCGGACTTATCACAACTCATATTGTCCGCAATGGTACATATCGGGACCTCCATTATCTCTAATGCTATGAATATTCGTACTTTGTGGAAATCCAAAGCCCTTCCAACAGGATGTAAGACTAAGCGGAGCCTTTTGCAGGGGTTGTGTGACGTCAAAATCGCCGAGCTGTGATTGGCTCTGATTGAACGATAGGTGGTAGACCTCAAAGCAAGCTGCCTTGAGGTCTACCCACTATTCTTCAATCAGAGCCAATCAGAGCTCCGCGGTCCGACGTCACCACAACCCCTGCAAAAGAAGCAGACGAACTTGTGCTTCGTATACGTTCACATCGCTTCGAAATATTTAGTTTTTATGACCTAAAACAGATGCTCAAATCTTTTCCGGCTTTTTCATATTTTTGTTATATTTTTTTCAGTTTGTTAAATTCCCTATGTTATCCCCAATTATTTCTTATTGCCGACCCAAAAGAGTTATTCTAGTGCTGCCTAGGTTGCGCCCTTCCAAAAAACGTCGGCGTCCAACGAAGGACAGACGCCATTCAACAAACTACGAGTCAATAAAAACAAATAATACGAGAGCGGATAACTTGCGTTTTCACTTCTTTAGCGTGGCCTCCTTTATCGTGGCTCATTTTCTCTCCAGTATTATTACATCGTGAAGTACACAATCCGAAGCCTGCCGCAGAAAGGGCGGTGCCACCAGCGTAATATTATCCAGGACAAAGAAAACCGTTCGAAACCGATATCGTGTTCCGAAAGAGATACCAAGCGAGCGTCGAAGCAATCCGACGGACTTATACTCATCACCGCTCGTTCAAAAACCCTAAATAGCAAAAATAGTAAAAACAAAGCAAGCATAATAAAGAAAAAAAAAAAAGGGAAGAGAGCTGAAAGGGTGGACTAGAGGAAACAACTCCAAGCTCCACGACTAGAGCCTCCGAATAAAGAAAAGGAACGTTTTTCGAGATTATATTTCTCAAAGCACACACAGGCCACCCGACAAGCGTTAAAGCCTTTCCGGTGCGGCCACACGGAAATCGCTAGCCTCGGTTCAGTGATCAAAGGTAACGACAAAGTGGAAAGAAAAACGCTTCAAAGAACGCCCCGGGAAAGAAAAAAAAATTCGACCTAAAACGTGAGAGAAAGACAGCCTTTTATTAAGCATCTGGATTATATATTTTGGCTCTATGCTACAGCCTCAATCCGACGCAGGAGACACAAGCCGTAAGATTCCACACTCCAAGTGGGCTATCTCTCACTCGAATAACCTTGAAAGCGGTAGATTTTTTTTATTTTTATTCTTTTTATGGGAATTCAACACGGAACTTGCTTGTTCCAGTTGGTGCTGGTCGCATCGTACCAAGGCCATGGGTGAAAGCTTCAGCCAAGTTAACTAAATTCGCTCAGGTGGGGAACTCTCGGAGAAGGGAGCACCCCCGTCCCACTTCATCGCCTTCAGTCCGCCCCCCGTTGTTTGAAGCGCTCTCCAAATTTTTGCTTCAAAGCTGTGTGTTCTGTTCTGAAGCGCCATCGAGACGCAGTGCTTCAAAGAATGTGTACTCCATAGAATACACCGCAGCTACCATAGTAGCCGACCTCACAACGGTGGCGCGTTGAACGACGGGAGGCGGGCCGCGGGGGGAGAGGAGGGTATACCGTTTGTGGAAGCAGCGTCTAGAAGCAGTTTCGTAACTGAGTTAAACAAGAAACGTTGCTGTCAGCAGAGGAGCGCAGCCGTTGGTTTGACGCGCGACCAGCGGAACGTAGAGGGGGAAACGGGCCACTAAAACCCTTCCAAACTTGTGCCTATGTCAAGTACTCTTCTGAAGTTACTGTATTTCAAATACCTTTTGAAGTATCTTGGTATGTTGCAAATACTTTTGATCACGAGTATTTGCCATTCTATTTTGATTACATTTCTGAGTATCTTCTACTCATTATCTCAAGTACATTTTTGATATTCAATCATTTTCCGATTTTTTCGGTATGAACTGGCGTGGGAGTGGCACGAGAAAATTTGAACAGTCTTTCAAGCAATCACATCTTGTAGCTAGCTAGCTCCGATAAGCTACGGTTACTTAGATCCAGCTCGTGAAAACATCACCTTTCTGCCGATTGTGACTCATATTTCACGCCAAAGTTCGTACAATGAAGCTTTTCCGCTCGCCTTCCCAAAGGCACCTTTTTTTCCCCAGAGTTCCCACAAAACAATCTTCAAACGAAAAGGGTGGTTTTACGGAAGAAAAGACTGGCCACGCTGAGTCGCAACGCAGAACGGGAAACGACCCGCGACAACAATGCAGACTTCAGTGTGCAGGAAATAACGAATAGAAGAAAATGAGAAGTGGACACACATTTTTGCTTGTTGTATATTTTACCCCGCTACGGCGAAACGTCGAGGTTATTTTTCTTTCTTTTCGTTTTGTTGTCAGTCTGGCATTTATTTCTCTCGCGAACACGATCTGTAAGCGAACATTGGTAAGCAGAGAACAGGACTGGAAATGAGCTACGAGCAGGATGACCTCTGAAATGTCAGCAAAATGTCCCTTAAAGTTGAGTGCCTTTCTGAGCGCAACCTAGCTGAAGAAGGTGCGAGCAGTGCCGTGGCTATTATGCGGGCTCGCTTTGTCATCAATTCATTCATTTTTGTATCCCAAGTTAGATTATAGAAACGTTACTAGAACCACTCAGTTCGGAAACTGCCATAGAGCCTGCTCTGAAAAAGTTGCACCGATCCGTACTCGAGAACCGAGCTAATGGCGATCGCCACGCCGCCATCTCTCCCGCAGCGGTCACTCGAGGAACTGCACGTGACTTCTATTTCGGGTTTAATCCGACATTTTGGCGCCGAAACAGATACGATGGAATGGGTTTCAGGGGTGCCGACCCCGTCTCCCAAGCGGACGCACCGCGAATTTTTACCGAAGTTAGGATGCGCCTAGGTCATGACGCGCTACCTCAAATCACCGCTGAGGAATGGATGTATAAACATATTATTAGGGACGAAGCTCCTTAGGGTCTAGCCTTGTCCGCCCGTCTGTCCGTCCGTCCGTCCGTCCGTCCGGCCTGCCGGCCGGCCAGCGTCCGTACTCACATAAAAATAAAAAAATGTTTGCGCAGTCGACAGGATTTGAACCTGTGCGGGGAGACCCCAATGTATTTCTAGTCCATCGCCTTAACCACTCGGCCACGAGTGCGGGACGAGTAGGGGGTTCTGAGGCGTGGTAGTAACTCAAGAGCTGGGGTTTCTGTCAAACCCCAGCAAACTAATGATTAAAAAAAACAAAAACATCACGCGCCCTTTATTTTGTACTAAACTCAAATAAAACTTACAACAAAAAGATGTTTGTTCCGATGGTTTTTACGCAAAAACATATTTTTTTTAAAGCTCAAGGTAACCACAGTACAGAAAAATGATAAAGAGTGGCGCTGTTTTCGCATTTAGCTCGGCCTCGGTGTACGCCAGCGGCCCAGGTTTCAACGGTGACTTTCCAAACTGAGTGCTTTAGTAACGTTGGCTTATAGTGAACTCTTTTTATAGGAGATAAGGATTGTATAGTTAAATGATGCGTCTAAGGTGCGGAGCAGGACGTGATATTCAGCAATGTCACTATAACTAAAGCGACCTATTTTTGTTTTCCCCAAAAATATTTTGTAACATATATCAGTGATATCCTGCTCCTTAGAGTTCAAGTGTATAAAATAGCCATACGATTTCTTTCCCGTTTTGTGCCGTTGCGTGCTAATAAACCATTATGGTAAACCAGATTTGCGCTACCGTATAATTGTGTTTGTCACTGACGTCGATACAAATAAAGCAATAAGAAGTATCTTGAAAAGTAACTGAATTACATTCCTAAGGATTTGTACTCTACTCGAGATACCTTGCAGTGAAAGTAACTTGTGTAGTGTTTTAAATACTTTATGAAGCAGGTATTTGGTAACTTAATTTAAATACCTTTATCAAGTATTTTGTCCTACACTGCACCCTTCTCTCTCCAAACAGACGCTGCGTAATAGGAAAAGAACTGCGTATCGGGAGAAAAGTCTACACTCCGTCTCCCCTTTAGCTGATACTAGAAGCTCCGCCTTCAGCGCGAGCTTTCTGCCCTTGCTAACATAAGGGTGAACGCGCAGACACGCGCAACCAAAGCACTGCGGAGGCCAGCGAGCTTGCGCGGAAGGTTGAGCTTCCAGTTTCAGCTTAAAGGCGGACCAGCAGAAATATTCTTCCGCCTGGCGGAAATTCCTCCTCGCCCTCTTTCTTTCGTGTATTGTAGCACGGCGAGGCGAGGGGAAAGGTCCCCTTTTGCGCCGGCTTCTTCTGAGAGGATAAAGGCCCGTTCACACTCTTGCGACCTCTTAAACCTAGGTTCCTTACAACTTCTTAAACCAGAAAACACACTCGTGCCATCTATTGGGAAGCAGTGTAAACTCGGCGGTCCGGCATATTTTTTTTTATTTCTCGCGCATTATCCTTTCTTTCTTGGCTCGAAAAACTTTTGTAAATGTTATAAACGAGCCTTTCTATGGGTATTACGCATATTTGACCTCGGAAATCCCGCAAAACCTTCGCTCTTGTGAAATGCAGTTCCAGGGTCACCGCATAGATGGCGCCACAATGCCAGTTTGTTCCCTCATTTTAAAAACATTTAACAAGTTTTAAGAGAACTCGTCTCTCTCAGTCGTACTCGGTCGCACTCGATCGCAGGAGTGTGAACGGGCCTTAAAGGGGGACCAGCAGAAATATTCTTCCGCCTGGCGGAAAGTCCTCCTCGCCCTCTTTCTTTCTTGTATTGTAGCACGGCGAGGCGAGGGGAAAGGTCCCCTTTTGCGCCGGCTTCCTCTAAAAGGATAAGCCGAGAAAATCCCCATTCTGAGCGACGGGCGATGGGTGCGGTGGGTTGCGGGTGCGGTAGCAGCGACGTCGTGACTTACGGGTAGCTTCAGCTCCTATCGCGTAATCTGCCCCATTTTTTGGCGCTCACCAAGCCTAGCCCCTGGGGTGTAGGTTTTACGGAGCTGCAAGGCTGCGCCCGCGCAGTCACCGAATTTCAGCTGTCGAAGGTCTTTGGTTTAGCCCGTGGCAAAGTAAACGCATGCTTGAGAGCTGCGATGCGTTCCCGCATCCATTGAAAGAACGTTTCATAAATATTTTCGGCTGATCAAGGAGCTCAAAACACATGCGCGAGAAGGGGTGACTCAAATATGTAAGAATGACTTACATTTTCACAAAACATTCCATCTTCAAAAAAGACGGCTTATCACGCTCAAACCTGCCTCGAATTGGGATCGATGGACAAGAAAAAGATGTGCCAGGCGTGGGCATCTTCTAGAAGGTCTCTGTTTTCTAGCAGCGAGCACGAATTATTGGAGAACTTTAGCAGACTATGTTTTCAGGCCACGCTATATTTAGCGGGAGCTCGCGCTGCCACTTCGATGCATTCTCTGAAGCGCGCGCCTGAAGTGGCAGCGGGCCTTTGAAAACGATTTACTAAAATGCCCTGTTGTGTGTCTAACTCGCAGAACGTGATGGCCAGCAAAATGTATGAAATTCATATTTACACATTCCCAATAACCACCTTAGGTGAGAGGGCATCAAGGGTGGATGTCAATTTTAGAAAGTTTTAGTGGGTCGCTTTTAGCCACTTCGATAACCGTAAGGTCCGTACCCCACAACGAGATGTAAGCTAGACTCGCTGTGAACATTATTTATCGAGTTCGGCTATGGAGTCGAAAAGGCAATATTAAAACAGTTTTTGGCGAGTCTAGCGTGCCGTGTTATGGTTCAACGTTGCTTGTATTGCTACCATTGCCCGGGCCGCCACTTCGAAGTATTTGTGGTGTCTCAAAGAAACTAAAGGAAAAGCAGACAATTTTTTTTTAACGTGACACAGAATTGTATTTATTATTGTAAAAAAACTTGTAGGTACCATGCGCCACGCAGTTAGCACAAACAATTTATCGCCGGTGTTTCCCACTTTTTTTCTCTTGTTACTATTGAATGATGGCTAGGAAACTGTTACTGCGAGTATCCAACCTAAGCGGTAGATTTTAGTGCGAGCCAATACGTTGCTGGGGAAAATAGCAAAAAGCGCCGCTGTCGTGTTTGCGCTAACAGTGTGGCGTAATGTAGGCATACCGCTGCACAATCAACGCTAACGGAGTGAATCAGCAAATTCAGTGGCCCCCAAAAAAGTGGTGTTATTTTGTTTTATTTTTATGGTTGAAAAGTTGTTATTTTTAAGCAAGCAATTCGGTAAAGAGTGCTTCCGTTGGGCACCAACTTACGAGGCATCAATTTGTTCTTATACACTAAATTCTGCATGGCCCTTGCGTAAAAATGTCAATATTGTGTTCGTGCTAGCTGTGTCACGCACAGTAAGAAGACCAGTTCATTGCTCGAACATTTAAACAAGGCCTTTCTTACGCTTTCTTACGCAAAATAGACGTTTTGCGAGTAGGCCCCATTACTGGTGGTTCATAAAATAATCGAAGTTGTTTATTTAGAGGAAGGAAGTTGTGGTGAGGGGAGGGGGAATTGAATACAAAAGACGACTCAGGGAACCTCGAACTTTGTAAATATTTCGCTCAGCCTATAATCCTGAGCTAATTAAATCACTTTTGCTTTGTCCGTTTTAGAACTTGTTAACAGTCGCGCTAAAGGCCAAGATGAGCGAAAAGTCAGATGCCCCTGTTTATTTGAGCAGGAGGCTTATATATGCGAGACAGAACTGAAAAAGCGTACGAGTGTAACCGTAGCAGTTTCCGACCAAGCCTGAACCTCAATTTTTCTGAGGGTAGCGGGCATTTCCTCGAACGCCATTTCAGCGAAACCCGTTCATCGAATGAACGGACATTACAACGAACGCCGTTTCATCAAATTTCTCTGTTATGGCTCTGTACCAAGTTTCGGGGCATAACAATGCTTTATAAATGTTTCACCTTGCATCTGTTAAGACTAAGGTAGTCACTTGTGAAATTGTTTTGAAGGTGGTGTCAAATTACTAGAAATAAAAAACCATTGGCATAAAAAGAAATAAAAACAATTGGGTAGGCGACTTACTGAAAAGGTTTACTCATGTACATGCATGACTGTAACCACGACGCTGCAAATAAGGGAGAGACAATACACTTTTAAGTGCCCGTGCTTTCTGTTTTTGTCTCTGTTCTAATTGTTTCATGTGACATGGAGAGGGGTCATTGTATCATGGAGGCTTTCTTCTCGAAGCAGGATATGTTCACGATGGAACTTATCTTGTCACTGCACCCAGTGATATAAAAACAGAAAAAAAGGAAAGAATTAGATGAAGTTGTGTATAAAAATTAAAGTAAATTCCAAAATATTACAGACTGTAACGTTGTTCGGTGAAAAGGCGTTCGATGAAAAGGCGTTCGATGAAAAGGCGTTCGATGAAACGGCTTCTATGAAACGGTCTTCGATGAAACGGCTTCGATGAAACAGCATTCGATGAAACGGCGTTTGATGAAATGTCCGGACGCACTTGTATCGGTGTGCGTGCATTACGTGGCACTTTTAACCCGAACGCAACATCGGCGCTTTTTACTATTTCTGCCCAGCAACATGTATTGTGTAGCACTGAGCTCTGCCACTTAGGTTGGATAGTTGCATTGAGTTTTGTAAACATCATTTATTTCCATAAAACGAAATTAGAAAGAGCGGCAATAGTTTGTTCGTGCTAACGGTGTGGCAGTATACTTAAAATGTGTTTGCAAAAACAAATTACAAACGCGTATCATATTTTAAAAAATCGGCTACATTTGATTAATTTTTTTATATTTTTAATGCCTTTAAAAACGCTTTAAAGCGGAAGCACGTGCTATAGCACCGATTTAAGCAACGCTGAACTATAACACCAGAAGCTTCGATAGCCGCACTCGATCAAGAATGCTCCCAGAAAGGTTATAGCTTATATATTGTTGCAGGGTGCGGTTATCCAAGAGCTAAAGACGATCCACTAAAACTTTTTAGTATCGACACACACCATTGCTGCCCTCTCACCTCATGCGGTTGCTGGGATGCGTAAATATAAATGTCACCTACATTCGTTGGCCATCATATAGTGTGAGTTACGCACACAATATTTGTGCTTGCTGCTAGAAAACAGAGACCTTCTAGAAGATGCCCGCGCCTGGTACATCGTTTTCTTTGAGCGTGATAAGCCGTCTTTTTTGAAGATGGAATGTTTTGTGAAGATGTAAGTCATCTTTACATATTCAAGTCACCATATTTCGCGCATGTGTTTTGAGCTCCTTGATCAACCAAAAATATTTATGAAACGTTCTTTCAATGGGTGCGGGAACGCATCGCAGCTCTCAAGTATGCGTTTACTTTGCCGAGGCTAAACCAAAGACCTTCGACAGCTGAAATTCGGTGACTGCGCGGGTGCAGCCTTGCAGCTCCGTAAAACCTACACCCGAGGGGCTAGGCTTGGTGAGTGCCAAGAAATGGAGCAGATTACGCGATAGGAGCTGAAGCTACCCGTAAAGCGCGAAACACATGTACGACGAAACCGTCCGATCCGACGTGCGGACTGCCGGAATGACCTTGGGGGGAGAGGGTTTCCGTAGCATCGGAGAGCGTTGAAAACCCTCGCCTCCAACCGTCGTATTGCGCGGTCGGACGTCGGATCGGACGGTTTCGTCGTACATGTGTTTCGCGCTTAAGTCACGAGGTCGCTGCTACCGCACCCATCGCCCGTCGCTCAGAATGGGGATTTTCTCGGCTTATCCTCTCAGAAGAAGCCGGCACAAAAGGGGACCTTTCCCCTCGCCTCCCGGTGCTACAATACAAGAAAGAAAGAGGGCGAGGAGGACTTTCCGCCAGGCGGAACAATATTTCTGCTGGTCCGCCTTTAAGCCGAGAAAATCTCCATGCTGAGTGACGGGCGATGGGTGCGGCAGCAGCGACCTCGTGACTTACAGGTAGCTTCAGCTCCTATTGCGTAATCTGCCCCATTTTTCGGCGCTCACCAAGCCTAGCCCCTCGGGTGTAGGTTTTTGCGGAGCTGCAAGGCTGCTCCCGCGCACTCACCGAATTTCAGCTGTCGAAGGTCTTTGGTTTTGCCCGTGGCAAAATAAACACATACTTGAGAGCTGCGATGCATCCCCGCACCCATTGAAGGAACGTTTCATAGATATTCTCGGTTGATCAAGGAGCTCAAAAGACATGCGCGAAAAGTGGTGACTTGAATATGTAAGGATGACTTACATCTTTACAAAACATTCCATCTTAGAAAAAACGGCTTATCGCGCTCAAAACTGCCTCAAATTAAGATTGATGGAAAAGAAAGCGATGTACCAGGCGCGGGCATCTTTTAGAAGGTCTTTGTTTTCTAGCAACGATCACAAATATTATGTGCGTAACTTACACAATATGATGGCCAACGAATGTACGTGACATTTATATTTACGCATCCCAGCAACCACATGAGGTGAGAAGACAACAATGGTGTGTGTCGATACTAAAACGTTTCAGTGGATCGTCTTTAGCTCTTGGATAACCGCACCCTACGACAATATATAAGCTATAACCTTTCTGTGAGCATTCTTGATCGAGTGCAGCTATCGAAGCGTCTGGTGTTATAGTTCAACGTTGCTTAAATCGGTGCTATAGCACGTGCTGCCACTTTAAGGTATTATTGAGGCATTAAAAATAAAAAAAATAAATAAATCAAATGTAGCCTATTTTTTTTAACATGATACGCGTTTGTAATTTGTCTTTGCAAACACATTTTAGGTATACTGCCACACAGCACGGACAAACTATTGCCGGTCTTTCTAATTTTGTTTTTTAGAAATAAATTATGTTTAGAAAACTGTCAATGCAACTATCCAACCTAAGTGCCAGAGCTCAGTGCTAGACAATACATGTTGCTGGGCAGAAATAGTAAATAGCGCCGATGTCGCGTTCGGGCTAAAAGTGCCACGTAATGCACGCGGACCGCTATAAGTGCGTCCGTACATTTCATCGAACGCCATTTCATCGAACGCCGTTTCATCAAAGCCGTTTCATCGAAGCCGTTTCGTCGAACACCGTTTCATCGAACGCCGTTTCCTCGAACGCCGTTTCAAAGAAGCCGTTTCCTCGAACACCTTTTCATCGAACAACGTTACAGTGTGTAATATTTAGGAATTTACTTTAATTTTTATACACAACTTCATCTAATTCTCTCCTTTTTTTTCTTTTGTTTCTGTTTTTATATCACTGGGTGCAGTGACGAGATAAGTTCCATCGTGAACGTTTCCTGCTTCGAGAAGAAGCCTCCATGAAACAATGACCCCTCTCCATGTCACATCAAACAATTAAAAATGAGGCAAAAACAGAAAGCACGGACACTTAGAAGTGTTCTAAGTGTCTGTCCTTTATTTGCAGCGTCGTGGTTTCAGTCATATATGTATATGAGTAAAGATTTTCAGTAAGTCGCATACCCAATTGTTTTTATTTCTTTTTATGCCAATTGCTTTTATCTTTAGTAATTTGACACCACCTTCAAAACAATTTCACAAGTGACTACCTTAGTCTTAACAAATGCAAGGTGAAACATCTATAAAGCACTGTTATGCCCCAAAACTCGGTACAGAGCCATAACAGAAAAATTCGATGAAACGGCCCTTAGCGATTCGATGAAACGGCGTTCGATGAAATGTCCGTTCATTCGATAAAACGACTTTCTATAAAATGGCGAAAAAGTGAGGTTCAGGCTTGGTCGGAGATAGCTACGGTTACACTCGCACGCTTTTTCAGTTCTATCTCGCATATATAAGCTTCTTGCTCAAATAAACATTGAAATCTGACTTTTCGCTCATCTTGGCCTTTAGCGCGACTGTTAACAAGTTCTAAAACAGTCAAAGCAAAAGTGATTTAATTAGCTCAGAATTATAGGTCGAGCGAAATATTTACAAAGTTCGAGGTTCCCTGAGTCGTCTTTTGTATTCAATCCGCCCCCCCCCCTCACCACTACTTCCTTCCTCTAAATAAACAACGTAGATTATTTTATGAACCACCAGTAATGGAGCGTACTAGCAAAACGTCTATTTGGCGTAAGAAAACGTAAGAAAGGCCTTGTTTAAATGTTCGAGCAATGAACTGGTCTTCTTACTGTGCGTGAGACAGCTAGCACGAACACAATATTGACATTTTTACGCAAGGGCCATGCAGAATTTAGTGTAGAACAAATTGATGCCTCGTAAGTTGGTGCCCAACGGAAGCACTCTTTTTACCGAATTGCTTGTTTAAAAATAACAACTTTTCAATTATAAAAATAAAACAAAATAACACCACTTCTTTGAGGGCCACTAAATTTACTGATTCACTCCGTTAGCATTGATTGTGCAGCGGTATGCGTACATTACGCGACACTTTTAGCGCAAACACGACATCGGCGCTTTTTGCTATTTTCCCCAGCAATGTATCGACTCGCACTAAACTCTACCGCTTAGCTGGGATACTCGCATTAACAGTTTCCTAAACATCATTCAGTTCTAACAAGAAAAAAAAAAGTGGGGAACACCGGCGATTGTTTGTTTGTGCTAACTGCGTGGCGTAGGGCACCTAAAAGTTTTTTACAATGCTAAATACAATTCTGTGTCACGTTAAAAAAAATTGTCTGCTTTTGCTTTAGTTTCTTTGAGACACACAAATACTTCGAAGTGACGGCCCGTGCTATGGTACCGATACAAGCAACGTTCAACCATAACACGACCCGTTGGACTCGCCAAAAAGGGTTTTAATATTGTCTTTTCCGCTCCATAGCCGCGCTCGATAAAGAATGTAAAGAGCGAATCTAGCTTACATTTCGTTCTGGGGTGCGGACCGTACGGTTATCTAAGTGGCTAAAAGTGACCCACTAAAACTTTCTAAAATTGACATCCACCCTTGATGCCCTCTCACCTCAGGTGGTTGTTGGGAATGTGTAAATATGAATTTCATACATTTTGCTGGCCATCATGTTCCGCGAGTTAGGCACACAACAGGGAATTTTAGTAAATCGTTTTCAAAGGCCCGCTGCCACTTCAGGCGCGTGCTTCAGAGAATGCATCGAAGTGGCAGCGCGAGCTTCCGCTAAATATATGTGGCCTGAAAACATAGTCTGCTGAAGTTCTCCAATAATTTGTGCCCGCTGCTAGAAAACAGAGAACTTCTAGAAGATTCCCGCGCCTGGTGCATCGTTTTCTTTTCCATCGATTCCAATTTGAGGCAGGTTTGAGCGTGATAAGCCGTTTTTTTAAAGATGGAATGTTTTGTGAAGATGTAAGTCATCCTTACATATTAAAGTCACCACTTCTCGCGCATGTCTTTTGAGCTCCTTGATGAACCAAAAATATCCATGACACGTTCCTTCAATGGGTGCGGGGATGCATCGCAGCACTCAAGTATGTGTTTATTTTGCCACAGGCTAAACCAAAGACCTTCGACAGCTGAAATTCGGTGATTGCAGCTCCGTAAAACCTACACCCGAGAAGCTAGGCTTGGTGAGCGCCAAAAAATGGGGCAGATTACGCGATAGGATTTGAAGCTACCTCTAAGTCACGAGGTCGCTGCTGCCGCACCCATCGCCCGTCGCTCAGAATGGGGATTTTCTCGGCTTATCCTCTCAGAAGAAGCCGGCGCAAAAGGGGACATTTCCCCTCGCCTCGCCGTGCTACAATACAAGAAAGAAAGAGGGCGAGGAGGACTTTCCGCCAGGCGGAAGAATATTTCAGCTGGTCCGCCTTTAAGGATGAATGGAGTACAGCAGGTGCAGAAGCAATCTACGTTCAGGTCGTATGCGCGGAGACATTTCAGTTAAAATAATGCACTGCCCCCCAAGGAAGAAGTGCAAAAATGGAGAAGAAGTCCTTTATACATTCAAAATTCTTCCACCACATGTCACAATGAATATATGATTCCGATAGCGAGTGCTGCTGTCTAAAAACCCCATCAAGTGGCACCTTCGTTGCCTTTGACGGACTGCCCCAGACAAATTGTTCATTGTCCTCGAAGCGAGTTGTACCAAGTGGGAAAAGAAGACAACGGTAAAGGAGTTGGGGCCACTTGAAGATATGCGAGGAGCTCTAAGAGAGAGATAGAGAGGAAGAAAATAATCTATACTTCGTCGTCGAGGAGCGGAGTTGATTGAGCTTCGTAATTTTCTCGTCATTTGCAAGGGGCCGCGTCGTTTTCCACTTCAAGGCGCTACCTCGTTTCCCGCCCGCTTAGCACTTAATTTACCGCACCGCCGGCCGCGATTGGGAAAAGGATCAGCGCTGGCAGAAAACATTTGTCTGTTGAACAAGTCTAGTAGGGGAAGCGGGGATATATTTTTCTGAAGCCCCCATGATCCCTGTACGGGCTTCGTTGAGACGGAACGAGTTTCGTCCTCTAAAGGTGAAACGATTGTTAATGAGCCCTGGAGGTTTAGACGCGTTGCTTGCTGGCAGATCAAGAAAAAAATGCATTTCTCTCCGCGTTCAGCAAACGCCGAAGATTTCTTTCCTAACGTTTTGTTTCGTTTTTGTTAGGGTGGCATTATGATGCCTGAAACTAGGGCGCCTTTATGTGCGCTTTGCTAAGGTGATGCCCCACTTTGTAATACCGCTCGCCGACAAAGCAGCAGCCATTTCAATTCTCGGCGATAATCCGTGGGGCTTATAACCCTCTAGGAAGCAAGCACCTTCACAAGTTCGGAGCACAGTTGTGGAACCTACGGAGGGAGCATTATTATTTTCCTCCTCGGATGAGAGGGCCGATGGACACAAAGGCCACTTTCTGGCGCACGGGGAAACAATGAGAGGAACAAAATGGCAGTGGAAGAGGGTAAATGGAAAGGGAAACAGGCAGTTGGCATCACTCTATGCGAAGCGCACATGAAGGCACCCTACCTGGAACGCGTCTCTAACTGATCTGTGTCCTAAAAAAAAAGAAGAAAAAAAGCTTGAGGTACACCTAAGCATTTCTTATGGGTTGTGAATGCGAAAGCATGCAAACCGCTCGTCCGCTCCCTTTGTTGTCTGCGCGTCCGCTCCCTTTGTCCTCTGCTGCGTACTAGCGCGCGCGCGCTTCGGGACCTCCGAGGCCATGGCGCAGGGGCCAATGGAAGCCCCGTTGACACCCGCCAGCCAATGGAACTTAAGGTCATCACGGAAACTAGGAGTCGTTTTCGCGCTTCAAACTGATCACGTCAGCTCTCTCCACGAGAGAGTTAATGCTTTCGAATTAAAAAGGGGTTTCTGGATTTCCGGCTCACGACGTCATAAAAGTTTTATGTTGCCGCCGCGGCCGCGATTCTGGCGGTGTCATGGCAGCGGTGGTGGATGTCGCAGGCGCTTGTTTTTTAGCAGGTCGCTCTCCACTTTGGCAGTCCACAAAGCTTAGGGAGCCAGGAGTTGGGACGATACGACGACACCAAGACTGGCGTTCGGTCATATTGTTTATCGGAACTCCTGGCACCAACCGCCAGGATTGAGACATCGGACAACATTACACGCCGGCTTTTGCGACGTCATTTCTTTCCACTTCGAGACCGCCTTCGACCTATGGATACAATAGGACGCTAAACACACGAGTCCAAGACGCTTTCGAATCACCGTAGTTGGAATTTCCATGGCAGCTTAGGTGCACCGGAAGTTAGCAGGTATCAATACGTTTGGTTTTACTGTAGGTCAAAGTACAGTAGATTGTAGGGCGGTGGTTCCAAGATGGTCGAATAGACTGGGTAGATTCTTCAAGATTTCCCTTGCGCCTGCTTGCCGGCACTAGAAAGTGTGCTTAAATTATTTTTTCACTTCTATGCTACAAGTACGAGGCGATCTGGGCAGCAGCATATCACGGACACGTTGACATGCCTTAAGAAAATTAGCATGTTTTGAGGTGTAAAATTTGCAAAGCAGCAGAATGCAGCAATTTATATTTTAACGCACTCGCTTTTCCCGTAAAAACTGCGTGATGCACAAACGCGCTGACCAGAACTACGCGGTAACAGTTCCACCAAGACCGATATTCCCTGCCAACGTCTACTCCGCTGTCCCCGCTCCTCTGGTTCTTCGTTTGTCCGCAAGAGGGCGAGCGCTGGAGTGTCCATCAAAAGAGATCGAGCGGTTAAGACAAGTAGAGCGCAACTTTCCCAAATCTTTTTTTATGGAACAGCCTGCAAGGGTCACAGGCCTAGCATCGCAGTGCTGGTGCATGTAAAATTCCACGAAATGTCTCCACCATAATAATCTTGCCGAAATATCTTCCAGTTTGCGAAATGATCTAGAATATCTGCGCAGCTTTACGATTACCTTCGAAACAGACATCGGTTTCCCGGGGAAAATGGTTTTAAATTGCCTCGGTCCGGATTTTTTTAAACAGATTTTTGATATGTCCCTTTCTCAGCTGCCGCTTTTCTTCATACTCGAAAAAGGTCTGGCATTAAGTATTTCTATAAAACATGCGTAATTTTTGATTTGCGGAAGTTTCTTTCTAAAATGGGAAGTGCTTCTTTTCTATAAAAAAAATGCACAATTCCACACAAAGTTACAAAATTATACAGGGTCTTACAGGAAAGGTGGACAAATTTGATATTGCGAAAACTACGTACCGCGCCAAAGAAAAGCTTGAGTCGTTTCGGTCCTACGCCAGGGGCCTATTTAGGAAAATGATTAAAGTTCGGGATAACTAAGTTTTAAAATATTTTACCCCAATTAATTTCCTTAAATATTGAGTTGAAAGGAATGGGGCCATTTTGAAACTTGCTGAACGTCATGAAAAACACTAAATAAAAAAAATGGAGTACGATAGAAGGCACCCGCTGCATTTTACAGCTTTGTTAAAAATTTATCAACTTGGACGGGTTTTTAAGTTTCGGTTTGCAATCGGTGCGCTTCTCGGCACCGACGGCACCGTGCGACATGGAGGAATAGTGCAACCTGCCCCTGCAGCAGGCGCGTAGCCAGGGCTTTGTTCCGGGGGGGGGGGGGGGGGGGGGGGGAAGAGGTCCCAGCAGAATAGAAGATTTAGGGTTGGGGGGGGGGGGGGGGGCAAGCTCCATGAGCCCCCCCCCCCCCCCGCCTTTCTGGCTACGTGCCTGCTCTGCTGCATTGCGCGAGGACAGTGAAGCAGATGTTGATTGCACTGTTTCTCTACGGGTGGGCGCGGTGCCGTCGATGCCCAGGAGCGCTACGTGTGCAAACCGAAGCTTAAAAACCCCTCCAAGTTGTGCTTTTTTCCAGAAAGCTGTAAAATCGTCTCACATGACCCCGCTCCCTGAGCGTAGGTGTGGGCGGGAGAGTGATAACATGGCAAAAGATCGACGTACAGTTAACTGGTCGAAACGAGAAATTGGCTTCTACCGTATTGTCAGCTGAGTGGCGAACGAGTTCAGTGGTCGCACATAGCATCGGGTTGAGAAGGGATTATCCGCAATATTTTCTGGAAGGAGAATTTTCTATTCTTGTTGATTGCTATTCGCATTCTACAGTAAAAACATAAGGGTGGAGGCATATGTTGTTTTCGGACCTACTAATGCATGGTTCGGTTCTTCCCCTGGCCTATTACTTCAGCGTCAAACGTTAAGCGTATCAACTAGGGTACTATATACCAGTATCGAGCATTTTAGCGCTCAAAATTGTTAACTACAATGACTTCCGACAATGTTTCGATACTTTTAATACGCAATTTGCATATAAATATATATATATATATAATATTCGTTTTTTCATATTCCTTCAAACATTTGATGGCAGCTTTAGTACTTATAGCATTTTATTAATGAACTACGACGCGCATTTTTAGTTTTAGTAGTTAAAGAAGCCGTAAGGCTACAAGTCGTTACCGCCCATGGGCCACTGTTCCTCAGCTCACATTTGACAGTCATTTGCTAAGTTACTTCAACCTAACAAATACCTCGACGTTTTCCTGCAAATATTGAACAACTGTGACATTGGAGATGGAAAACATAGAAATTCTGGGTTCGATTTTCTACCCTACACGTTTCTATCTGAACAAGCACCGTACCGGAAAGAGTTCCAATATAGTTACCGTACCTTAAACACACCAGACCAGCCGTATAGTACCGCACCGGCCGAATTTTCTATTTACACCGGAGACACCGCCCTTTGGGTCAAACTAATCTGTGTAACCGTGTATACAAAAAATTACGTTTTTTGAATTAAAAAAACAAAAAAAAAAGAACGAAAAAAAACGAGGCCGTTGTATGACATCAGGAGAAAAAAAAGAAAAAGAAGGTGGGAGAAGAAAAGGCTTATATCATATGTTTCGCTCCATAAGCCTTTACCGCAGCCGATGCCACAATCCGAATGGAGCCAATCAAACATAACAAAAAAGTGCATCGCCATGGCAGTCGTCGTCTTCCTGCGTTGGGTATTCCCGGCCAGACCGATCACGCATAATAAATGCCCCTTGATTCTGCGCTTTATTTCTTTTATGCGTGATTAGTTAAACCGGTGAAAGCAAACGCGCCGGTTTAACCGCTATTTTGGGAATGCTTGATTGGCTTCACCGGATCCTAATGTCCTCTGCGGTGAGACTTAATGTGAAACGGAGTGTAGCAAGCACGAAGCTATCACGCAACAATCATGCCTAACATCATTTGAAAAAAAAATTTAAAACAAAGGGAATTTTTTGGTATATTGTAATTTAATTCGCACGCTCGGATACGTCTTCTTTCTGTAATTTGAATGCTGCTCGTGATAATCTACAAACTGTTTCATTCATTCCTTCAACAACGCACACACACACAAAAACACTAGGCATGAAATATTGCCTTTGAAAGGCGTCTCCGCCGTGTGCTTCATGCGCAAAGATATGAGACTATATGAATCACAAAATAACAAGAAGTAGAATACAGCCGCACTATCAGCAAGCATCGCCACGACGAAAGTATGTGCCTAAATCTCGAATTCAAAAATAAATAAACTGTCTCAATTTGAGTTTTAAAATGATCGCAGCTAAAGAAAGAGAAGCAAGAAATTAATCGAAGCAATACACGAACTAAATGAAAGGTGCGAGATTAAAAAAAATAAAAAAAAAGGGGGGGGGGGGTCGAGAAACAGTGCAGTAGCCCTGAGCAACACATATGATCCAAAGGGTGCATTAAGAAAGGGAAGGAGAGAAAGTACGCGAGTGCGGCAACAAATTCCCGAGCCCCGCGCCCGACACAAAGGACCCGTCGTGCCCGCCTCCTCCTCGTCGTAATAGCGAGGTCGGGAGAGCCGAGCGGGAGTCAGGAAGAGGGGGAGGGTCAAAAATGAAAACTGCGAGCAACTCCACATTTCTCTCGCCCCACTTCTCTTCCTTTTTTTCTTTAATATGCTTTTGATGTAGCAGCAGCTTCCCCACGAAGTCGTTTTCTGTGCACAAAGGCACCTTTTGTTGCGCCACGGCGATGTATACGCTCTTTGAAGTCGATCCTGTATAGATTCTTCGCGCGCTTTTACGACGTCGGGGAGAACGTAAGGTTTCCCCTCGTTAAGGATGGAGCGACGTGGAGGGGGGGGGGGGGAGGGGGAGGGAAGGGGGGGGGGGGAAGGGGGGGGGCGAAGAAAGCCGTAGCTCAAGGAAGGAAAGTACTTTGCCGTTGCTGCTTCGAAAGGGACTTCCCACGCAGTGTTCGGCCTTGCTGGAGCTCGGAGGTAGAGGCAAATTATGTCTCGCTGATGGGATCAAAAGTTGTCAATGTTTTCTACCCGGATATAACGATTTCTTTAATTACAAAACCTTTGAGCTCCTACGAATTAGCGAAATATTACCCATATGAGTGCGATTAAGTTTTTAACGAGGATAATCTGCCGACGTGATGGTTTATATTCACATGACGTTAAAACCTGTGACGGGAGGACACTCTCGGGGTTTAACACCCGGTTCAAGGTACACCAGCCCGTCTGCTTTTTAGGCATTCTCCTTCAAGGGTGAGTATGTCCTACTGTAGGTTTTCAAATCCCTTAGTATCGCTACGCCAATCTGAAGTTCAGGCAGCATGTTAAACGCGAAGAACAGGCAAGGACAGGGACACGAAAACGGGACAAGCGCTATGCTGACGATTAAGTAATAATTAATTGACAGGCAATAATAATTGAGCCAACCTTTTCTTTCTTTCGCGCTATTTCGGTGTATTATAACTGACCAACTAGCTCGCCCTATTATAATATACAGAATTATATTAAAGTGAATTGAGCTAGTGACAATTATACTTCGCCTTCGTCCTTTTAAGTTAAACCTTAGCTGTGTCATAAGGCAGGTCAATTAAAAGTTAAAAAAGGACTTTCACGCGAAAACGTATTCCATAGTTACTAGCCGTGAACTTCTACGAACTTCTACTACATTCACTGACTTTCAGTCACCGTCAGAACTTTGACTTATGTTTAAGTATTTAAGATCAAAGAAATATTCGAAAACAAATATTCGAGGAATAATTTATTTAATTACTCAGCTTATTTTTTCTCCTTAACCTCATTTCCCACGTCTCAGATGACCGAAGCAGATATACTTGTTAGAGCCCGGTTGATTCAATAATGTCCTTACTGTCACCCCCTTCTTTAGACTGGAATGACTACTAATACAAACAGCGAGAGAATATAACATAATAGCGCGATTCCTCGGCTTATCTGTCTGCCCTTTTTTGTTTCTCGGCCATCAAGATCGAGGGATCTTGAGAGAAAGAATCCTTGCTTAATCCCGCTTATGCAAGCAGCTCGGGCGTGTGGAAGCACGTGATTAGAAAACGCGGAACCGGTTCGTTCCCGGGCTTCGGTGGTAACAACTTGTCGCGGACGTGATCCGAATGCAAATGACCTCCAAGACGAATAGATCGCTTAGCGAGAAGGAGCGCGGTCACGTACAGCCCCACGCCCTGCATAGAAAACAGCACTCTCAATAAAAATATATAAAAAAAGAAACAAAAAAGCCTTTTTTTTTCACTTTGAGAATGTTTGGAATGGGATTCTTAAACATGCACGAATCGAGCTAAAAGCGAGAAACGTATGAAATTTGAATTTATTTATCAAGAATACACCTAAAGATCCGCAAAGGGAGAGTGTTACATAGGGAATGGGCAAAATACAAAAACGAAACTAAAGAACAAGAATTTACAAAAATACAAAATATACAAAACGAGGTAAAACGATTGATAATAAAAATATAAGTAAAAACAAATTAGTAAAAAAGAAAATACTAGATGTTAATAACAATGCACGCGATCGCGTTTATGAAGTTGTGTTAGATTATTTTTGGTAGCAATGTGTACTCTTGGGCTATCCCAGTCAATTAATATTTGCGGTACGAATGATTGTGGATAAAGAGTTGAGTGGAATATGTGATGCGTTTAAATTTATATAATTTTTTACCTAACGTTTTGTAGAATTTCTTTTTTTTTTGTGATATCCCAACGAACCATTGGAAAAGATACAAGTTTCGAAGCAAGAGCTTCCTTTGCGTGTGTCCCTCTTACACAATAAAGCGGCGACTCAGACGCAGGGACGGATGCAGGAATTTTCCTGAGGGGGCGGTCAGGTGTTGGTCAGCGTCCCATTTGTTTAGAAACCCCCTCCCCCTCTCCATCGTTTCACGCCCTAAATTTTACACATGCAGAAATCAAGAGGGGGGTCAGGGCATCCGGACCCCCCTCTAAATCCGCCCCTGCAGACGTCACACTGCTCGGTGCTGGGGTCGCTGTAGGCGAGGCAGATGCGCAGAAACGCTTCACCTCACGCGGAACTGATTTCTGCGCATGCGCACTGCCCACACCTAGTGGGGGAAAACGGGAACTTGTTATGTAAACAGCGTGTTGGGCCACAAGTAGGGTTCCGTGCTTTCGGTTAATACCGATTAACGCCGAAAACTTACTTACGAGCCAGTTTTAGCAGAATCAGAAACGAAAAACCTCAAAAATAAAACTCTTTCAAATTGGAGTTGTCCTTAAAGGCCGACCTACAGAATCGTATTATGCCGGGCAGAAATACGGTATTCAGTTTCCCTCTCTCAGTTTTATCTCTCCCTCTCCTATACCTACATGAGCGGATCTCTGAGCTATACTTCCCGCAGGAAGCAGAAGGGTTTCCTTGTTTCTCGAATGGAAAGGACGCGTTGAGTGATAGTTTCCTCCTTTCAGTGTGTTCGTCAGCCTTTAAGAAAAAAAAAAAAAAAGGACGAGGTGGACTAGAAATAATTCTTTAAGTACAGCTTTATATCATATTAATCTGCAGGGCGCAAATAGTGCACCGAAATTCCAGCAGGTCTGTTGCTTTCTTGTTACCTTAATTCTATTTGTATTGGGACGATTTTCAAGTATGCAAATCACGCAATTGTTCCAGGAGGTTGGGGAACCCATCATCCGTGTCCTGTTTTCTTCAATACGAGCAAGCCCCGATAAATCCAGATTTTGCTTCGTCTGTCGCCGAAAATTGACACCGGGAAATATCAAACCTGCAAAAAGAAATTAATCCCGAGGTAAAAAAAAAGAAAGAAGCACACCCCCAATTTTGAAAAAAAAAAATAAAATAAGCGCCAAAAGCTCTGAAACCTACCCTTCGAAAAATCCCGAAAAAACTCTTACCCACAAAGAAGATATCAATAATCGCAAATATTGGGTGGGCGATATTTCGGGTGTGGGCGTTCATTCGACATTTAAGGTATAAGGCGCAAGCGGCGCCAGTTTGGCAGACTTTACGTTGTTTCATTAGGTGGCTTTCCTAAACATTGCCTTCAGACACGTCCACCGCAAAACCGCCCGCCATACGAGCTCAGAAACAAACCTAAAAACAAAAGCAAGAACGGCTGAGAAACTATTACCCTTAGGGTTATGAGCTTTACGCCCCGAGCCGCTGTGGCCCAGCGGCCTCACATAAACAATGGTCCTTCCAATAACAACCGAGGCAGGTTCGGCTGACTACCCGGTCGACTACTGAACCGAGACCGCCCGCAGTCAACTCGGGCGCACTGGCATTCCAGGTTCCAGCCTGGCTGTTCCTAATCAGCTGTTAATCAGATCAACCACCGCAGACTCCACGCCCTAACAGCCCAGCCACCTCTCCTGGCAGCCTTCTATTTCCGTCTCAGGTCCAGGAGCATTTCCGACTTCCGCTCTGGGTCCCGGGTTTTTACGTCCGGGGAAATCAAAACGACCCCTTCCCCACTGTCTTTCACCCTTTCTTATTTCCCCCGCCCTTCCTTTTCTACTCTCCCGCCAA
This sequence comes from Ixodes scapularis, assembly GCF_016920785.2. Lineage (NCBI taxonomy): Eukaryota > Metazoa > Arthropoda > Arachnida > Ixodida > Ixodidae > Ixodes > Ixodes scapularis. Next base: position 184,724,755 of record NW_024609846.1, on the reverse strand, counting down.
ATAACTCCCCCGTTGGTGACTCCGCTCTGAGCAAACGGGAGAACAGAGATGTTAACGCACGTCACTGGACCTGAGTGTGTCGTTATCACTGACTTTTTGTTTACGCCTGAACTTCACGCAAGCCCTCCTTTTGTTTATGACCCGCGCGTGTATGAGTGCGTAGTGTTCGCGTGTCTTTTTTTTAGTTATTATATTCTTTGTTCCACACACGAAGATACATTCTCAAGCTGCCTGTGAGGTTCTTTTTGTTCTCGAAAATGCTGCTCGAACTTTTTCTTCTTTTTTTTTAAGTGGAAAGGGGGGGGGGGGGGGGGGGAGATGAACGTTCGGGCCTGCTCCGACGCTCCGTATGTTCTGTGACACCATCCATCATTGTTATTCTGACATAGTTTCCTCTATACATAAACACACTCTTTACAAAACACGTCCTAGTTTGCCGAGAGCAGGTGTGGGTATTGTGCGGGGGCAAAAAAACAGAATCGCGTGCGCGAAAGTGTTTGCGCATGCGCAGTATCGACCGCAGCGCCGCGACATTGATGTGACATCAAAGAGCCGAGTTGGTGTACACTGACATTGATGTGACTGAACCGCTCCTCCTACATAGCACGGTCGAAGCACTGGATATTTTACATTTGCGCTGGAGTACCACGCTAACGTTCGGCTGGGACCAGTGTTCCTGTTCAATCTGTGCCCCTCACTGGTCTATTGTAGGCGTGACACAGAAAAGGCATCACTGCTGCCTCACCATCAAAGGAGGTGCATGCCGAAACCGGTCGCTTGTCCTTGGAGAGAGAGGGAAGTAGTGATGCAGGTGGCCAGTGCCAGATAGCGGATATCGGCGATCCTTAGAAACTTTCTTCTTCGGTTTTCTGCGGTTCCTTTTCCACCTACGGCTTACCCGCCTCTCCCAGCATTTCGTGCGACTGCCCTCCACTGTCTCCACTTTACACGTTTTAACGTGAAACGTTATTTCGCTAGGTGTTCGGCATTTCGTGAAGCACAAACGTGAAGCCTGGATAAAAACGTGGCCGCGAGGCTTGACACTGACTGGTCGAACGGGTGGGAAAGAAGGAGTGAGGTGCTCGACGGTGATTGGTAAAAGGGAGGCAATGTGACCGGGTCTGGGGTGAGGAGGAGAGGTGGAGTGGGGTAGAAGGTTCCTGTAGATCATTCCGTTTATCATTTCAAGTGTTTTCATGCCACGCATTTAACTATCTGATAAAGAGAGCCGTGAACGAAATCGTCTGGTTGAACAACTTAGACGTGCTACTAGACGATGTTACAAACGTTTGTGTAGCTAGAACCCTTCACGCATGCAACACAATTGCCGAAAAATTTGGCGTACATTTTTTTCACTCGCCGTTTTTTGTAAACATTGTCTGGGTTCTGAGATTACGGCTGCGTTTTGACTAGCGTTGCCAATGCATCTTAGACCTTTTCTCCCTTTTTTGTTATTTTGTTATTTTCAGTGCCCATTCTTGTACTCTACTTGCAGTCTTACTGTAAAAAAAAAAAAAGAAGATAGTGTTCGAGAGCTATTAGCTTAAAAAATGAAAGACGTTTACAACTCCCTGTAATGCCGAATCAGAGCGCAGCTCTTGAGAAAGAGGAGGGGATGGTGCGGCGAGGAGGGTATGCCCCTCCTCCTTCCCTTCTCCTCTTTTAATCCCCCTCCCAACTTTTCTTTTTCTCCTTCTCCCCTCCCCTCCTGAATCCTCCTGCCTTTTCCTCCCATCATTCTCCTCCCTTCCTCCTCCCCTCTCCCTCCTCCCTCCTCCCTCGTGACGTTACTCGTGACAAGTGACCCTCAAGACCTTACTCGTAAAGGCCTAGTAAAGTTTGTGACTGTCACTGTGACTGTCGTGACCTTCACATGACCTTCACTGTGAAGGTCGTGAGCTTCGTCGTTATCTTCACGAGTGACCTTCGTGACGTCACGTGCGACGTCATTATGGAAAACGTCCCATGATCCAACGCGCGGGACCCTCGTGACGTCACGTGTGACGTCATTATGGGAAACATCCCATAATGCAACGCGCGGTTACGCCGACGGCGCAGCCGTCGCCAACCAGCGCGTTGCATCATGGGGCGTTTTCCTTAATGAAACGCGCGAAACCCTCGTGACCCTCGTGATGTCCTTTGTGGGAACATCCCATAATGCAACGCGCCGGTCACGAGGGAGACCCGCCTGTTTTATTATGAGACGTTTCCCATTATTACACGCGCGGTTACGCCGACGACGACGGAACGGCGACGCCGCTCAATCCGGAAATGGGTGCCTAAGAGCTGCGCTCTAAAAGCCTATTGAGATTCTACACGGGCACTATTTTTACACTGGTGCTGTTAAGCGCTAGTTTGCCCAAGATCGTATAGGTACAACAACAAATATCGACGCCCGTGGTGGTCACAACACTCTGGTGGCCGCCGTCGCTCATAGATGGCGGTAGCTGTCCCGAGTGTTTTGTTTGCCGGTTGTCTGCTTGCCGCCGTCGCTCGTAGATCGCGGCAACATTTCTTCAGAGAAAGAAGAGAAGGAACGGAACCAGCGGCGATGTGCGCAGCAGCGGGAATGGTTCCGCAACCGCCGCGAGGCCACTATCGCCTAAAGTTCCACTGCACCGAGCGCTTCAGATTTCCTTCCGAAACAAGAGCAGATCGCTCACCTGGAAAGGCACTGCCGAGAACAGAAGCTACAGCTCCGCTGCTCTCCCTTCTTCACCAGAGTGGAAAGGCTGAAAGTTTTTCCTGTCCCTCTTTGCGTTCTGAGTTATCAAAAATGTAAAATCAACATCTTGTTGTTTTTCGATTCATGCGTACCACTCCAAGCTCTAATCTTCACAAAATTCCCCTAGTGCATCGCGAATGCAGTGGAAAAGCCAACATATATGTTTATAATTGTGCATTAGGTGATTGTCACATTATCTACTTGAGAGACAAATGACCTAGAAGGTAAACCAAAATAAAAACAACACCACCAATGTGATGCTTTGTATTTCCTACTTATATTTGGTGTTGCTGACTTTAGCTCGTGGTCACGCTTCTTGTCATCACTTTCGATACAAGAGCAACCTTGCTGCTGTTCGGGGGGAAGAAAATATTGGATTTTACTGTAATTGTTTCATGTTTGAAGAAAAGGTGATGACTGGAAATCAACGCTGTCGGTTACCGTCTTGAATGGACTGCTCATTGCATTTTCTGTTTAACAATACAGTGAAAAGAAGCATTTTTGCAGCATATTTATAGAGGTTTTTCACGGGGGCGAAATTTTTATAGAAATCAGTGTTCTTCTATTAGTTTACCAAAGGTCCACTCTAAAGGTGCAATGTAAATGACGTTGGGTCCAGCCTATCAAGACGCTCCTCATGATTGCGATGTCACACATATGACGCCATTCTCTTTACATTTAGGTAACTCCATTCCACAGTCGCTGTCGTCATTTGCAGTGCTACAAATATCTTAAGGACGATGATCATTCACGTTGCCAGTCATCGCTCAACAGCGCGATCGTGTGGAGACCACGCCCACGTTGAAAACGGAATGTACATAAAATCAAAAGTCACGCGTAAAAATGTATTACCAGTTTTTTAATGCGCTTCTCCAATGTAATTTATATAAAATATTGAATCGTCGTCGTTGCATTGTGAAAAAGTATGAATTCTTGACGATCAAGAGTTTTGTTTTGGCTTACATTGATAATACACGGACATTGCGGTGGCGTCTCGTTAATATAGACACTCCCTCCACATAAAAAAAAAAGATTAAAAACTAAAAAAAAAGCTCATATTGAAAGCCTTATTTTTTTTTTAACCGAGGTCGAAATTTATGCATTTGTTAAGTTCATTCCTGAGAATATTGTGTACCATATTTATTTTAGTAATAGCAGTACCGTTTATACAAAAACCAGAGGGATCGCTTTTCCTCGGAGCGCGAGGATTGCCAATCACCGCGATCAGCAGCATGATTCCAGCGATTTACAGTTCAGAGATAACGTCTTCGCGTGAAGATACCATCGGTGAAGATTGCATTTCTATGAAGAATCGTGTTTTCGATCTAGTTATTTGCTATGTTACTTATGCGCAGCGCGATGATTGGCAGTATATGTGCTTTGCGAGAAAGCAGACGCAAGGGGCTTGTTCATAAATAGTGCGGCTATGACTCGAGCAAATACGGTATACAGCGGGGTATGCAAATTGAAGGTATCCCTATTAACCTGGCATCAACTTGTTCTGCGGCCTCGCTTTAAAAAGAGCTAAACCTCTTGGCTCGAATCTAGAACCTTTAAAATCAGTCGGACTGAATTTGCGAAGCCTCTTAATACTTTCACTCTGAACAAATAAGAAAGTTTCCCCTCGCGAAGATGCCGTACCTGTGATGCCTCTATTCGAGGCCGCTCTAAATTCCGGAAACCGAAAGCCTCTTTCTCTCGGGCTCTTCCCTGTTACTTTTTCTACTCTTTCTCCACTCAAAAAGCGTTATCGCCGAGCTGTTGACTCAAATCAGCAGTCTTTGTTGACCCCTCTTTATTGCGAACAAGACACTATTTCCGTGTATCTGGCGGGCTGAGCACCAGCGCTGGTGAAATATCTCGGTCTCTCTTTTTCGTGGCCAGCAAAACAACAACAAAACAAAATGTCAAAAGGAATACAATTTTGCAGACCTTTGTCGAAGTTTTGCTACAGGCAAAGAAGTTTCCTGAAAATCCGGCTTCGGCGCACGTTCGTAGTGTTCGTACAATTTTGTGAAGACAGGAGATACAATAAACGCTTCGCTGCCGATCGAGAAAAAAAACCCAGAGCTGTTTAAATTTCATTGGTATTGAAACAAAGCAGGTGTTCCAGTCTGTGCACGCTGCGTTTAAACTTTGTTTTGAATGATTACCAGACACATATAAAACCACAGAGCAATAAAAACTAAAAAAAAACGGGTAAATTATTTAAAACAAAATAAACAAATAAGAGAAAATGACGACCTCTTTTTTATCTTTTCATTCGAAACATTTACGTCTCTACGTTAGTCAAAGAGATCACAAAGTAATTTTGAATTAAAATCGAAGAAAAAGTACTTTCATGTCGACTTCTACACACAAAAAAAAAAAAAAAAACATAGCTTGCTTGTAAAATTAGTTTCTACCTCAACTACTTTAGTGTAATTTGTACACTAACACCCCTGTTTCAGAGGCTTTTCAATCGTCTTTCTCGCCTAACGCTTTCACAGAATTAGCGAACAGCCTAGGGGTACGCGGAGAGTAAAAACCGCAAGATGGTTTCCAGATTCTATGGATCTCTTCGTTCAATTGGCCTTTGGGATGCCCACCGTAAAGCAGGTATATAAATTTCGCGCCTCATGGGCATTAAAAATGACATTTATAGTTAAAATCTTTGAAGAATTGCAGAAACAGTGACGCATAGAGTCTTGATTGCGGGTCGTGTCACTTCTGGTCTAAAGGCATTTGGCATAAATGCCATTTGAAATGTTCGTGATTCAGAGGTACACGTGCCGACTCTATTATATACTTTTTCCATTCGGTACGCTTACTGACTAGGCTTTTCTGCGATTAAAGCCAATATCCAGCGTTGCCAGAGGGAGGAACAATAAGAACTTTTTTTTTCTTTCTCTCTCTTTCTTTCTCTGAGCTAAGAGAACAGAAAGAGCCACGATGGCATTGAGCCAGAACTTCAAGCTAAATTATTCTCGCAAGATCTCGTCTCACCAATTATGTGTGGCATGCTTTACCAAACAGCAACGACCACGTCGACTTGTTAACGTGTTAGAGAAGTTTAATTTTTAATAGTCTGTTAATATTGTTCAACTTTCTTTCTCTAAAAAGCTCTTTCCATCAAAAGTAGGAGTCGTCACAATAATTAATTTAAAATGACTTTAGCGCGACATTCGCGACTGGTCATTTGTTTCGTAAGGCAGAGATATATCGGGTGATGAACGCGACCCAGTCTCTGAACTTGCCTCGTCAAACGTACAGTGCTCAACAAAACGAAACGGACCAGTGCAGCGCACGGCCTCGCTAGAGTAAGTCGGCATGATTGGCTTGAGGACCGCATACAGTTACTCTAACGTGTGCAGCTAGCATATACATTTACACAAGCCTAGATTCACCACATGACTCCACCCTTTTGGTTAATCTAGTAATCGCTAGATTGACCGTATGAGCGCGGGCCCACGCGATCCAATATTGGAAGGTTCTCTCAATATTGAGTGTGAGTGTCGATAGAACGTTTTAGGAGTTTGAAATCACTAAGATAGAAATCACGTAATCCGTTGAGTCACGACATGAGGGAATGTACAAATCGACCTAGTACAACAAGGAGTGCTGATTGAGGCAGTTGTAATATTGAAAGTGTTATAATGTTGCGAAACTTCACGACAATTAAATAATGCTGAGCGTCCGAGTCACGTACCGCAGTTTAATTTTGATGTGTTTTATTCGTCGAAGCTCTTGATCACGCCCACAGATCGGCTAATTATCTCCACACTAATTGCGTAATTTTCAACAACAAAATTACCTAAATAAAAGTAATCACATCCGCCTCAATAAAAGAAGAAATATAATAAACAGTATAAATTAATAGTATACAATAAATACGCTGGACCGTACGTACGCTTACAATATCCATGCCAATGCCACCCCTCCAACCCCCACCGCCAACACACACGCTTTTTATTCCTGTTTTGCGATCAAGATGGATGACTGGAATAAAAGAACTTCCTATTCAAAACCCGGCGGGGAAGGAGCGCTAGCGAGACCGTAAAATCAGTCAAAATCGCATTCGAACAGTTCTCCCCGCTCGTCCCCCGTCTCCCATAAAAGCTGCAGCGTTCTTCATTCATGCAAAAGCTCGAACGTGCGATCGCTCGTGCTCAAAGGTCTCTTCTTCCTTCGGGAGAGGAGGAGAAAGAATGAATATGCTCTTTTCAACCCTAAGCAGACAGTGCGGTGGAAGCTAGGCGCTCGTCGAAACAATCGACCGCCTCCCTTTCATTACCTGAGCCCGTCCTTTCCGCCCACGGGTATGAGCCGGAGCGAGTTCGCGTGGCCAAAGATGGACGCCTGCTCAACGAGCACGTAGCTTCGACCACAGTGTCACCTGAGGGACGAACGGAGTATAGGAAAAGGCGTAAGCGGATGAGTGAGGAGGAAAAGAAGCAAGTCGGCCCGGCATGATGAAGCGTGCCAGCAAATGCCCGAGAAGCTTTGGAAAGCTTACTGGCGCAAAGGATTCGGGCGTGACGGAGGTCAGACAATGAGCGGATAATAATAATATTGAGAAATAAAAACGAGGAGGGAAAGGAAAGACAAGCAAAACGGTAGAATCAGCTGTTCGGGGTGGGAGGATGTGTATTTCGTGAACCAGGGGGATAAAATCGGTGGATAGGTCTGATGGCGTCCAACAAAGAGAAGGTAAGATTCTCCGGGGCAACTGAGCGGTCGTGCGGAACAACTCTGGCGGAGGCCGCGCTGCTTGGAGAGGCTGGCAACGGCCAGCCCGTTGGGGAGGTAAAATAAGAAGCGTGTCTACGTGAGGCTCAGGGACATAAAGCCCTACATTTGTGTCTTGTTTACGGATAGTATGCGAGCTTGTATGTAGGCTTGTAGCGCAAAGCGCGGAAAAGAGACAGCGACCTGAGACCACCAAGTGCTCGCAAGCGTGAGGGGTAATCATTACTGCTAGAATTATTCGTTCGTCCGACACGCTTTTGTTTTTACTTTTATTTGTGTGCTGTGTGTGTGTGTTTGGCGGATGAGAGAGTCGATGTTATTCACTTTGCTCTAGACATGGTTGATTAAGGATATACGCAAGACACGTTTTTCAAACACGCATGAGCATGTTTTCATGGTTTGACTCACGCTGTACCCTTACAAACATTGTTATGCTTTTCTGTAGAAAAGCTGTTGAAAAAAGTCAATAGAGGATATAGAATGTCAACAGCTTTTCTGTTTAGTTTCTTTGAATATTGGAACACTTTTCTAATGAAAGTCGACAGACTTCCCATGATCCTTTTCTGTTGAAAAGCTGTTGAAAAATGTCATGAGAGGATATAAAATGTCAACAGGGTTTCATCTGACTTTCTCTAGCTTTTCTGTTGACTTCCTTTTGAATATTGGCCCACCTTGTAATAAGAAAGTCAACAGACTTTCTGTCGCCTCCAAGATGCTTTTTCTGCAGCTTCTCAACTGAGAAGCTACAGAAAATTAAAAAGAAAAAAAATGGTTTGCCTCTTAGCTATTCATTCGACAATGTTTTGGAAGCCTACTATGGCTTTCCAATCCTCCAAACTAGCTGCAGCAAAATAAAGTAAAAAAAAGCCAATTTTGTTTTTTTTAATATATTTTTTTAGTAAATGGTGTCCCTGTGGTATTTGAAGTCACTACGACGTCACCCCACAACTACACATTAGGAACGAACAGAAACATCACAAACACAAAGACATTAGGAACGAACACAAAGCCCTGAACACATGAATTAATTTTCTTTATTTGCACTGAACACCTGAATCACAGACCCCTTGACTGCCCCAGAGCCTTATATAGCCTGCATATTGAAGGTAATCATTTGGCCGGTGGCCCCCTCAGGACTTATTAAGGTTCCAAGTATTTAAACTCCTCCTCAGGAGTCTCTCAAAGGGAAAACAGTCTTTCGAAGTTCCTGGACGATATCTCTTACTAAAAAGCATTGGTACTACTAATACTAATTTGGCGCAGTCGCTAAAACAACATCCACAACAAAGGCTCCTATAAGAAATATTATGGCTTCTCTGCATAGCACCCTTCAGGACGAAGCGAGCCAAGGCAGTTTTTACGCTTTCAAATAGTTATATTGCTTTTCTTTGCTAGTTGACTATTCAATATGGTCATTAAAGTCACTAGGTCACTTACACAGTCAGAACGGCAGGGCATGCCTTTCGAGCTCCTGGCCTCCATGAAGGAAGGCCCCATGCCTTCCGTCGTGCTTTGACTGCACGCGCGGGCTCCAGGTGCGGGAACGCCGAAGCGTTGTCAAGGGTAGTAGGCTCGCGCTGGAGGCGGAACAACTGAAGTTGCATCCCGTTCTCACCTTGTCAGAGACTATTGAAAAACGCAGCAACTTTTGACTTCAAGTCGAGGTGTACAATTTTCAATAAAATGTCAACAGAAAGTCTGTAGCTTTTCTTATGACACTGGCTACAGAGTCAACAGAAAATTTTCAACGCGAAGTAAACAAAACGTCTGCAGTCATTTTGATGACACTGTCAACAGAATGTCAGCAGAAAAAAAGTCAACATAAAGTTAATAGAAAGTCAACAGCTTTTCTTTTGACTCAGGCTCAAGAAAATCATCAGAAAAGTTTCAACACAAAGTCAAGAAACTTTCTGCTGACCCTGTCAACAGAAAGTCCAAGTCAAAAGGAAGTAATCAGAGTCAACAAGAAGTCAACACGTTTTCAATAAAAAGTCAAAAATAATTTTTTAGGGGTACACATCGTTTTAGTGAGATCGCAAATCATTAAACAGGACAATTTTGTGGTCACTTGTGTTAATTATTGATGGCGAGAACGACAAGGAAGCACCAGCGATAGTAATTTTGATAAGTGCATCGCGCGACACAGTTTCAGTTCAGTTTATATATTTTCCGACGACCGAAACAAACATATCTCCTACTAAGTTATGCATTGAAAATTACAATATGAGAAAGCCCGTTGTAATAACACACATAGTTGTTTTATAAGCCTAGTAAGTTGTTTAATAAATGAAGTACTATTAAAACAAATTGTCATTGTCTGGCGTCACTGCTTTCTTACACAAGGTTTGTCACCTTACAGTTGAAAGTTTTGTATTACATCAGCGTGTAAATAAAAAAATGTCTGTCAACAACCAAAAAAGCAAAAACCCAAGAAAAAAAAAATAAACGGCGACGATGGCGTTCGAAAGGAGCATTTTCGTCTTTCGTTGTTTGCATATGTACAATATCTAAAGTTCTCAAGCGACTTCGGAAAATGCTTTTGAGCTTTGATTTGGTGAGTGGGCATGGAAGCTTTGCAGCGATGAGGTGGCTTATGTTTTTCGTCTTGCCGCAGCTCCTGTCCGTGTCAGCGCGTGCGTCCCCTTCCAGCCGGCGACACGATGACGGCGCAGCTTTGCTCCGGTTTACGGGCCGCGAGCTACCATCCGCCACGCGCTCGTCGACCACAGTGTTGCCCGCTGGGATCAAGATCACAGAGGACCTCGCTCGTGCTGTGCCATCAACAGCGACATCAACGGAAGCGCCTACAAAGGGACCCCCCCGGCTACAGCGCGCCAGTGGGCATGGAAGCTTTGCAGCGATGAGGTGGCTTATGTTTTTCGTCTTGCCGCAGGTTAGTAGTCGTAAACCTTGCCACTGTTTTAGGTCGAATTATGTTTGCCTAGTTGTGCTTCCATGCCCCGGAGCTTTTATTGAATCTTTTAGAGCGTGTATTGAATCTTTCAGCGCTTTGTTGCTTTTGTTGTCTGGGGATGTAGAGACGAACCCAGGCCCTATGAGCAAGCAACAAGAGGATGAATTCCTTGCGCTTGTGCAGACGGTCGCGAAACTTCAGAGTAGCCTTGCTCTTCTGCAACAAGAGGTAAACCTACTAACACAGAAAAACATAGAAAGCGAAAAATCTGCTTCCGCTCTAGAAGAACGCGTTATCAACCTAACAACTGAACTCGACTTACTAAAGCAGAAGGAAATCGGTAACGTCACACCTACCGAACCTCAGCTTACTACAGCTCTAAACGAACTTTCGCAGCTGAAAACTCGTTGTGACGACGCGGAGGGCAGATCCCGTCGTAACAACCTTCTATTTTTTGGCGTAACTGACACCGATAGGGAAACGTGGGCCCAGTCCGAGGGCTTGGTAACCGGCCTGCGTTCCAGTAACCTAGGCGTAAATATCGAATCAAGCAAAATTGAAAGAGCGCACCGCTTGGGAGCGTTCAATCCACAGAAATGTCGCCCTATAATTGTGAAGTTTTCATCATTTAAGGATAAAGAGGGCATTCTTTCGTCGGCATTTAAGCTCAAAGGAACACGTGTAGCCATCAGTGAAGATTTTCCCATTTCTGTCCGACTTGCGCGCCGTCACCTTCTTGATTTTGCCAAGCCTAAAGGCACGACTTACAAGCTGCGTCACGATAAGCTGTTTTTAGATAATAAGTGTTATGTATATGACGCCGCTCTTGGTGCCGTGAAGGAAAAAAGTGCATAGCAATGCCAGCGTTCATTTCGTTTTTCGTCACCCAATCAACCTGCAAAACGCCGTGATATCTGTAACAAACCTTCTTATCATTCTATTTTATTTACTAATATTAGAAGCTTGATACCAAAAAGAGATGATGTAATTTCCTTGGTTGAGGCTTGCAACGCAGATTTCCTTGTGCTTTGGCTAAGCCCCGATATATCCGATACTGAACTTTTTCCTTTGTGTCCAAACCTTCGTGTGTATAGGTGTGATAGATCCGCTAGGAGGGGGGGTGGTGTGCTTTTAGCTATAAATAATCACATTCCGTCCCGGGTTATACCAATTCTTACTGACTTAGAAGTTGTATTTGTGTACGTCGCTACGACGCCCCCCGTAATAGTGGCTGTGTGCTATAGACCGCCAGATAGTGATAAAGAATTTGTTAACAAGCTATATAAGTGTATTTCTGAAATCACCACTAAATACCCTAACGCCTTTGTTACTCTCTTTGGTGATTTCAATTACCCGAACGTTGACTGGTCTGCCCTCTCTTCTAGTTGCGCATTGTCTCAAGAATTTATAGACTTTTGTTTAGATTTCAACTTTACGAATGTTATCACTCAGCCTACTAGGATTACTAATCATTGTAGCAATATACTCGACTTGTGCTTAAGCCAAGACCCCTCACTCTTCAGTAACATCACATACTTACCCGGCATTAGTGACCATCTCGTCATCGATTTAACTCTCTCTCTCTCTGCTCCTCGTAGATCACATTACTGCAAATTCATTCGCAATTACGCGAAAGCTGATTACGCATCAATCAACTCGAACCTCGAAGATTTTTATCATACTTTCTCAGTTAACTGCTGGGAAAGAACGGTTAATGAAAACTGGACTCTATTCAAAGATAAAATGATCTACCTAATCGAACGCTTTATTCCACTGACCCGTATTATATCTGACAACACTAACCCTTGGTACAATAAAACAATTCATAGTCAATCCAATAGGAAAAAAAGACTCTATAAGCGGACTAAGGCTGTCAACACTACGGCTTCTTGGAACGCCTACTACGAATGCGCTAGGGCTTATAAATCAGCAATAAATCACGCCAAAACCAAATTCTATAGTATCGACCTCCCCAACATACTAACCACGAAACCGAAGAAGTTTTGGAAAATAATCAATCCGGCACTTTCACTTCCTTTGCAATTTGTAGATGACGACGGACTTCCGCTTTCTGATAAACACGGCGCTCTTGCTATTAACAATTTCTTCTGCTTCATCTTTACTAACGAGGACTTACTAAATATTCCCGACTCGTGCCAATCCACTCACCCTCTCATGGATCCTATCGTAATTGACCGTACTGGAGTACTTAAGGCTATAGATCAACTAAAGGTGTCCTCCAGCTCCGGAGATGACCAAATTAACTCTAAGGTATTAATAAACACTAAACACATTTCTTCCACTTTCCTCTGCAACATATTCTCTCAATCTCTTAAACTCTCTGAAGTACCATCAGACTGGAAAGTTGCTAACGTCATACCCGTTCATAAAACAGGCGATCGCCAACTAATCAGCAACTATCGTCCCATCTCGCTCACCAGCGTTTCATGCAAACTCTTCGAGCACATTCTCTATTCTAACATAATAAATTTCCTAGACTCTCATAACCTCCTTTTTAAGCACCAGCACGGATTTCGCAAGTCCTACTCATGCGAAACTCAGCTAACAGCATTTCTAACTGACGTTTACTCAAATTTCGATTCCAATGTTCAAACTGACGCCATCTTTATTGACTTCTCCAAAGCATTTGACAGGGTCCCCCATCAACGTCTTTTAATGAAGCTAAGAAATATTAATCTTCACCCCTCAGTAGTCAATTGGATTTCTGAATTCCTTACTAATCGCACACAGTACACTTCTATTAACAATATAAAATCTACCACAAGCGCAGTAACGTCTGGCGTCCCTCAGGGAAGCGTTCTTGGCCCCCTTCTTTTTTTAATCTACATTAATGATCTCCATCATTGCATCACTTCTGAAGTACGTTTGTTCGCCGATGACTGTGTCATATATAGACCCATTCATTCACGCCACGATCAGCTAACCTTGCAAAACGATCTCCAACTTATAATTCAGGGGTGTCATAAATGGCAAATGGCTTTAAACTATAATAAATGTAAATCGCTATCTTTTTCCCGCAGTTCACATGTTCTATCCTCCTCTTACCACTTTTCTGGCATCCCAGTAACTGCTTGTTCATCGTATAAATATCTAGGAATTCATCTGACATCTGACCTGTCATGGACCAGTCATATAACAACTGTCATCGCCGATGCTAACCGCACTCTCGGATTTCTTCGCCGTAACCTCAGACAAGCTACATCCCCCGTAAAACAACTAGCTTATACTACCTTGGTCAGAACTAAACTAGAATTCGCTTCTTCCATATAGTCACCGTGGCAGGCATACCTAACTAACAACCTGGAATCCGTTCAAAGCAGGGCCCTCCGTTTTATTTATTCCGACTATTCCCCATACGCAAGCATATCAGGACTTCGACAATCAGCTAACCTTGACACTCTTTCTGACCGCCGCAGGGTGTCTCGTCTTTCTCTTCTCCATCGGATCTTTTATTACAACAGTCATCTCAGACAAAGTTTGTTATCACCTCCTTACCGCATTTTCCCTCGTCTCGACCATTCTTGTAAACTCCGTCCGATTTCATCGTCAACCGTCACTCACCAAATGTCTACTCTACCATTGGCCATTGACGACTGGAACTCACTGCCTGACGTAATTGTTACCTTAGCTGATACTAAGAAATTTTCTGCAGCCATTAGCTTATTTTTTCTAACCCATAACTAGATTACAGAGTGTTTTTGTAGATAAATTGTTCTGTTACTTGTTTGTTTTTTAAGTGTTCACTCCCTTGTGTAATTCCCCCTGGGCCTTCAAGGAAAAATAAATGATGATGATGATGATGATGATAAAATCTCATGAACACGCTTTGAGCTTCTGAATTTTTTCCTCTCCTTACCTATTGTGGGCAATTACAACGCTTTCTTCACTCTTACCTAAAGGTAAACTGAAGCGGTTTTCTATTTGAGTAAAAACAATTAAATGGAATTCATTTGGCCTCCAGGCTCACGAATATTGAGATTTCTTTTTTCAATATTCAGCACGGAAGTAGCAGAAAATCATTTTCAATATACCACTGAAGCCCCATGTTCCCGGAGCGTTACGTCGTAAAAGGAGTTTTCGAAATCTCCGCTTTCGCGTACCTTCAGTGCGTATCAAAGCTATGCATGCGCGCTCCTACTCTTTTTAAAAATGTAAAAAAAGACGTCACGACTGGTGTTTGTGTGTGGAATATACCTGACGAGCTTGCAATAGACCTTTCGCTATATTACCCAAGCATCCAGGAGAATGTTCGGAAAGTAGGTACACGCGCTGCACGTGCTCTCCTACCCTATACAAGAAAAACAAAAAAGCAAGTAAATCACCAAAATTAAGTGTCCGTGGAACACGCGTGCGAAGTGCCAGTTGTTTTAGATTTTTGCTTTCGATCAGTTGGAGGTGAAGACGCCAGCATATGCAGCGCGTGTACCTACATTCCCGACATTCTTTTTGAAGGTTATTCAGCAAAAGGTATATTGCACGTGTTGCCCACCTAAACGACACGCGCTTGGCGGCCAAGATATCCAGGATTGGGGAAAGGTTTTTCGTGTTTTCACGGGTTTAGGTACATCTTCGGTAAAAACGAGCGTGATATTCTTATTCACGGGACAAAAATACTCTAGAATTCACCTCTAACTCGGTTTCTTCAATAACCTTCTCGCCTTCTCTTCAAAGGGTAACAATGATCAAAAGTCGAACTAAACTAAATGAAGAATATCGACTTACAGAATCTAAATACGAGCACTGCCAAAATACTACGCTAATCGGAAGTCGCGACCCACTCTAAAACCGATGTTATAAATGCTACCACTAGCTTCTCAGCGAGCACTCAGCGGGTTAACTCTTTACCAAGCAACCTTGTGGCCCGATGTCGTGTTCGCACTGATGGAGGTTATGTGGTTGTACTGCCATTTCTTTTGCGGTGTATTTCTGCTGCGTTTTCAGCTGTCCCATCAAAAGATTTCCGCTTGTTAAGTTATGCCGTAAGTCGGGGTCACACTGTTCATACCCCCTCCCCCCCCCCCCCCCCCCCATCCTACAAAAGACAGTCTGCAAACACGACTCACCGCTATATCCATGGCTCGAATGCCGCGTGGTGACACGTTTTCTCATTGAACTCATTGCCATTCGGCATTCGAAGCACGGATCTTGTGGTGACTCGCGTTCGAATGTGTATGCAAAATGTCTTTGAATGATGCATAAGCAGTGTTACCCCGGCTTTATGGGCCGCCGTTTGTAAGTGCTCCTCAGCGATCGCGAACAATGATTATTAACTCCCCGCTCGCACAAGCTCCATGGTGCCGAAGGTGGCATCTACTGGCGGCCATAGTTTAGTCCCTTCCTGCCGTGCGGGAGCTTGCGATTATTTTCGACCACGCTTTTGAAACGTGCATGGCACACCGCAAAGATCGTAGTTCTTTTCAGACGGTAAGTTGGGCTTGTTCTGACCCTGCGCTGAGCCTGCGTTCATTGAACTTGCATTGGCCGGCAACTTTAAGAACGTGTATAACTTGTTACAGACGTTTTATATATACGAAGCAAACCAGCAAAACAATCATGGCATATTACTTGACTGATCAAAACTGCTCTTCCGACTAAGCCAGTCGTACGTTTTGCTGTACCGCGGCACCAGCTTTACATTACGCGATGGCCATGTAGCTGATCACAAGGGCTGCCTACCATCATGCCCGAGGCGACAGTTTCGCATTCGCCGTAGACTTTCAAAACAAAACTTTGAAATAAGATATCTATAGAACTACACAAGGCATAATACAAAATTAGGCAACTTGTAATTCTGGGACACTTCCTTCACTGAAAACACTCTTAGTCCTAAAATTGAGAAAATGTACCGAAGTGACCCTTTAAAGCAATCTTTTTTATGTTGTTTGACTCGTTTTCCATCTTTAATATATATATATATATATATATATATATGTATATATAATTTATTTATATTTTATTTCAAATACTCTCAGGGCCATCGACATTACAGAACGGAGTGGGGGTCAGTACACTTTGATAATCAGTCGGAACGGTTTATAATATTTACGGCAGTTGTCGCTATCGGTGTGCGAAGATGGTTTTAGCCCACAAAACTTATTGGGAGGAGCGACCCTTGAAATCTATTAGTGTTTCATTTTGGAATGCGTACCCAATATATATGATCCAACCGTGAAGACATATAAAACGGATGTTTCAGCAATCGATCTTGAAGTAATAGATTAGTATGGCATATGTTGTGAAAGAAACACAAGCGACCTATTTTTAGGGAGTAAAGCAAGATTAGGCATTGATAGAGTGGCACTCATAGACCTTATACTGGTGGTTTGATGATATGTGTTAAGAATAAAACAAGCAAAACACTTTTATGCTGATTCTAGAGTATTAATTAGTTTCTAATGATCAGGCTTCCAGATGGCAGAAGCGTATTGTAATTTAAAGCGAACAAGTGTTTTATACAGAGTTACCTCCAGAGAAGGAGCAAGAAATAAGTTTTGTTTAAAATAACACAGCATGCGGTTATCGTGCTGTGTTATAAACATGTATCTACCAGGAGATATCTGCAGATATTTGAACACCCAAGTATTTTTATAAATGCACGGAAGGTAAGGTGATGCTTTCTCGGAAATAAGTTGGAGGAATATTAGATTAACACCATATACTCTGATGGCTTTGCATTTAGTCGTGTTAAGTTTTATCCCTTATTAGGCACACAAGTTAGAGAATGCGTTAATATCTTCGTGTAAATTCTGAGTATCCAAAGTGTTAGCAACTTCTCCGTAAATAAGACAATAATCAGCGAATAAACTAATGCAAAAAAGAAATGGAATATGGCAAATCATTGATATATATAAGAAACATTAATGGACCCAGTACATAACCCGGTGGTATACCAGAATTAACGAAAACAAGTGGAGATCTCCTATCATTCAATTAAATTCAATTCCATTTTATTTTCCAACACAGTTAGTGCCTGGGGGGGGGGGGGCATACAGACAGCAACATTTTTTGAAAAAGTACCAAAAAATATGACGCGTAGCAACATGAGTACACATAAACACCATGTGAATGCATACAATTCTATATGGCACAGGTCAAAACACTATACAAGTATTATGAACCGTTGATGGAATTATAAATGACATAGATCAAATTTTCCCAGATGGCTTGTTTTCTATCAAAAATTATAATAATGTTTTGAATACCAAAACTGTCCCATACACAAGATAGACTAATGCAGTATTATCTATTGATTATAGCGTGTTTTAGGCATTAAATGCAAAAACGAAGTGACACCATATATTTCCTCTGATAGCATCTCGTCGGTATGTCGAGCGAAGTATAACTGAAAAAATGTGCGACGGGCCAGCCACTTCCCCATATCGATTGTTGGACGAAGGGGAAATAAAATAGAAAAACAAAAAAAACTCAAACCCCGTTTTTTTTTTTACAGTTTGGATTATAATTTGCTGATCTGCATCATACTCTGGATATGTATATGTATGACCCTCTGTTTGTTCTCTCTTGTTTTATAGATACGGAGCAAGGTGCCCACGAACCCCGGCTCCTCGGCGATCTTCTGGCCAACTACAACACGCTCGAGCGCCCGGTCTTCAACGAGTCCGAGCCGCTCATCCTCAGCTTCGGTCTCACCTTGCAGCAGATTATCGACGTAGTAAGTGGAACAACCAACGTGCTGGTTGCGATGAATATAGAGGCTGCCTCCTCGTGAGAGGCTTCGTACTCGGCCCTCAGCCGGAGCTCACGGTCTTTGTAAAAGGAGTCCCGATCCTGCACGTCTCCTGTGATCGCTTGCGGCTGTGGTGCGAAGCTATCTGAAGTTTACTGAGAACTTCCCAGTGCTTCATATTTTTTGCTTATAGTTTTCTAAGACAGTCTCGCAAAGATATAGCTCTGGGTTGTGCGTTTGCTGATCGAGTGATTGTTTAAGTCGACACTTTCGCAAAGCTGTTTTGTTGCACTTGTGGCCTGAGTTGCGCGTGACGATGAATGTTCAACAAAGTTTAGCTAGCAATCTAAATTCGCTAAAAACAGCCGCGATTGTGCTTTGTCTTGAGTACTATTCACTTGCAAAAACAAAAAAAAAAAAACAAAAAAACTTCATACATTAGACGTCTTTTGCGCCATACCTTAATATCTACATTTTAGATAACTTTTTTTACTACTCTAAACTGTTTTTAATGCGATACATTGTTTGTGTATTAAAATGCATTCTACATGCGCCAAACGGGTTTCAATTTGATGGAAGATTATGGCGGATTTGGCGATTAACGTGTAACCCAGGTTGGAGTGTCACGTTAAGATACTAACTTATTTTTAAGTCATTCGGTGTGAGTTAGATTTCTCTCGTTTATATGGCAACAAATAAACCGATTAAAAAAAAGGAAGTGAAGAGCTTAAGCTGAAATCTCCATCTTTGTTTTATTTTCGTTTTACGTGGCAGATCTTTATTTATTACATGCTGCGTTACTGCTATCCTAGGTCATAATACGCCAACCACTGGTTATATCACCTATCGGTTTGCACCCTCTTTCCTAATTTTTGCCTCCGTGAACTAACCTATGAATGCAGAGCAAATGTAGTGAAATAAAAAAAAAACGAACTAAGCGCCAAAAAGCGATCCAGGAGATGAAACTGGCTCAGGACTCTTTGAAATGCGTTTCGATCGTACACACGTGCAAGCGCTCAATATACACAAGTTCACAAAAGTGTACCACATGTATTTATTATATTCAATAGTTCGAAAGATGCACAACAGCATATTTTCTACCATAATTCAAACCTTATACCACATCCATCAAGAAATGGTTGCGTTTTGCTGACAGTTTGTTAACCAAAAAATAACAAGCGTCAGGTATTTGTGTGTTTACAGAATGTTGTTTATGAGCTGAAAACAAATATCACGACATGATGAACTGGCCCAAATCACGAACCTACATAAATATCACGATATATCGTGGCGTGAATTGTCAAGAGTAGCTGTCGGAGACAATCTCTTTTTTTAATTTTTTTATAGCCACAAGACATGAAAAGGGTAGCAGCAATAATGTATGAACACTTTCTCCAGCGTTGTTCGAGGTCAAATGATTTGGTGAGAGCAATTTTTGCGTGCGTACATTCAAAACATATGACGACGTTTCCTGACTAGAGTCGTGGGCATCAGATGAAAATATCCTTCAAAATTACATTCATATATTTTTCCAATAGATTTGTTCTACGCTTGAGCTACTTATTTTAAAATTGATATATTATCAGACTTACACTTACAGGTCGTGCAACAAATTAGGGTTGGACGGCTAATAAAACTTAAAAAAATGAAAGACGTTTACAATTCTATGTAATGCCAAATTAGAGCGCAGCTGCGTAAATTCTTCAACAACTGAGTTGCCTTTTTTCTCTGTCTCCCCTCTCCAAACGGAGAGAAACAAAAGAGTTTGAGTGAGTTTGAGCTCTTGAGGAGAAGGAGGAAAGGGTACGGAGGGGAATTCACGGGAAATTTGTGGGACGATATCCCGGTAAGTTCTCCCCGCTAAACCTGTCAGAAAAACTTTCCCCGCTAAATTTAGTTAAAAATATTGCCCGCTTAATTTGGCGGAAAATGTTTCTGCTAAATATGTTGAAAAATCGCCCGGGGAACTTGTCCCGCCAAATTCAGCGGGGAAATCGCCCCCCCCCCCTCCCCCAATTTAGCAAAAAAATGTTTCCGCCAAATTCAGCGGGCAATGTTTCCGCGACATTTAGCGGAAAAATTTTCCTGCTAAATTTAGAGGTAAATTTTCTTGCTAAATTTGGCGCTGATTTTTCCCGCTAAGTTTGGCGAAAAATTTTCCGCTAAATTTAACGG
Organism: Ixodes scapularis; assembly: GCF_016920785.2. Classification (NCBI taxonomy): domain Eukaryota; kingdom Metazoa; phylum Arthropoda; class Arachnida; order Ixodida; family Ixodidae; genus Ixodes; species Ixodes scapularis. The sequence continues at coordinate 184,704,505 of NW_024609846.1, read as the reverse complement.
TAAAATTTTTCCACTAAATGTGGCGGAACAATTTCCCGGCTAAACATAGTAGGAAAATTTTCCGCTAAATTTAGCGGGAAAAGTTCCCCACTAAATTTGGCGGAAAACGTTTCCGCCAAATCTAGACACCGTGTGACGTCTCTCGTGACCATCGTGACGTCACACGTGACGTCACGTGTGGTGTCATTATGGGAAAGGTCCCATAATGCAACGAACGGTTACGCCGAAGGCAACGGCGACGCCGCTTAAGCCGGAAACGGGCGCCTAAAAGCTGCGCTAAAAAGTTACCATAGAGAAAACATTCCTTCGATAGGGTGTCATTAAAAGAAGAGGTAAATTAGAGTCTCCTATAGCGGAACTACATCTCCCGCTACGCAAATGAATTAATAAGATGCAGCGCAAATACTTGTTGAGAGCCATGTCTAAACAAGCAAACGAAATTGATGCTAAGACAATTAAGATCTTTTTTATATTCAGGTTAATTTTCGAGAACCAGAGCGGGCGCTTCTTCCACCCTGGGAGTTCATTAAAAGCAGAGGTGAGCCTTTCAAAAACAGCTTCTGGACTAACCTGTTCTATTTTTGACTCCGCCAGACGTTTTATCTTCATATCACCGTAAATTCATCCCGACCTGTTACGAAACGCCAGCCCTTTCATAATGCGGCATCGCTCGACGTTGGTAGACTTAGCTTGAACGCGTGCATCGCCATGCTCTAAGCAACGCGGCTCTCCCCTAGTTTCCAGTCAATTTGATCGATGCGGCGGAGCACGACATGCTCCCACTCGACTGATTAGCAGCGATTTCCAGCGACCTAATTGCTACCTCGTGGATTATCAGAGAATCACTGCAAAGAACTCGCGGCGAGCGTCTCAACGCTATGAACATGCCCTTGGTTGTTGTAGCGTTCCATCGGAAAAATATACACAAGTAAACAAAACAAATGACACTGACTGTTTAGGCCAGATGAGAACTGTCATTATCGCGATATTTCGGCGTTAACCAGTTTTCGCAATGTTTATTACGTAAGATGCGTTTCGGAGTGCTCAAATAGGGCTACCCCGGGGAAATGTTTTATGATTACGCCGGGTGTTTTAACGAAGGCTTTTAAAAACCCTGCTAAATAGTGTGTTTGAGAAAAAACAAAACCTATTTCCGGGAACAAACGGCGAGCTATGGCCACGTCAAGGATAAAAAAAAGTTACTTAAGTAAATTACTAGCGTTTACGAATTTAACCCGCGTTTTTCAAGCTTTGAGTGTAACTATACCAGGGTGAATTCTATTCGATAGCTAGGGTTCCGCGTTTTCGGTTTTTATTTTTTTTAAATTCGGTGTACTTTTTTTCGGCGCTTTCGTAAAATTCATTTTTCGTTTTTTTTCGGTGTATACTTATGCCCAAAAACGTTTACCGTCTTCTTTCGGCGAATATGAAATAAACACCAACGGACACCGGATCAAATGATCCTCGTAGCTCTGATATTTGTGATCACTCAAAGAATAACGGCACAGATACATTGAAAAAGAAATGGACACTTTTGGCAAATGTAGCAACTGTAAAAGAAACAAGAAAAGCACACAGAAGTACAGACAAGCCAGATATGGAGCCTATGCCCCAAAAAACATGGAACTTCAACTTCTGTACATCAGGATTACGTGATCGTATTATGGTAAACACACACGTACTTTCCCAAGTTCTTGTTGATCCGCACTCTTTCTTTGCTCTTAATATGACCCTGAGCTTCTAGAAGAACAGTGGGCACTGGCAGGCTGAGGATGTGAAGCGCTGCCTTAGCCGAAATCGACCAAGCAACCAAATCTGACCGCCAAAAAAGACACGGTGCGACGTTTTGAAGCACAACATATTTCGTGTACTCACTAAACTCTGGCTGCAGAGCTTGCACCAAGTCAGTCTCCCTTACAACCAGTTTGAAAACAGGCTCATAGATGGCGAAGTCATGGGGAATTTCGGACTTAACGTTCCGATCTATTATGTGCACATTAAACCATAACGTCGTGATGGCATGCGTGTATCCCATACATTCGGAAATGTTTCAATTGACACTGCCATTTCGCTTTTTCGCGACGGCTCTGCGGTACGACTGGAAGGTAAAAGGGGTCTTTTTTGGTTGACACCGAATTTTAGAAAATGAATTCGACGTACTTTATTCGTTTTTATAGGTTTAAACCGAAAACGCCAAACCTACAAACAAACAGACCTTTTTCGGTTAAAACCGAATTTCCGAAAATTAATTCGGCGTACTTTTATCGGTTTAAACCCAAAACTCCGAACTCTAGCCATATCATGCAGGAAAACAAATGGCTCGCATCTCAGAAACTTTAAAAAATCAGTATATCTAGCTGTGCAAATTCGTCACTAGGACGAAAATTCTAAACATTTTTCGTCGTATTGTCACTTTTTGATGTTTTGACTTCTCTAGAACCAAAGATAGATTTTTGGGAATTCGGGAGATAGTGGTAGGTCGCATACTTGGGGAGCTTCGCCAGCCTCACATGCCTTTCGAACAACGGATATATATATATATATATATATATATATATATATATATATATATATATTTTTAAGTGGCTTTTTAAACTCATTGAAAGTGCGAAACCTTCATAAAATATTCTGTTGAGTTTTTTTTTTTTTTTTTAAAAATTCAAAACCTGACTTCATATACGATGCTTTATCAGGTGTGGATGATGATAAGATTCATAACATTCAATTGTAGCACATAAGTTTTATGTATATAAAATGAAAGCTTAAACAAATACATATTCAACATGCAGAATATCGTTATCGTCAAATAAAGCTATCTGGGCAAGAATCGCCTTTGAATATATGAGAGAACTCTACGTATTTCAGCATCCATTTTCTAAAAAACGTAATTTTAATAAATTAGCTTTCTTCGCGTGAAGAACCCTCAGTATGGTTTAAATCAGTGGTTCGCAAACGGGGTGCCGCGGAACCGCAGGGCCGGGGGGGGGGGGGGGGTTGTACGTTTGGGGCCTGCGAAGCCCTCGCCTGGACTCTCAACTCCCCCCCCCCCCCCCCCTTGCCTGCTTCTTTTCCTGAAAAAAAAAGAGAGTTGCTTTTAACGCGCAGTCTTTATCGGCGATGTTTTGAGGTGAAGTGAAGCCTCACAAAGCGTAACCGCGAATTTCCCCGATCAATTTAGCCTGGAAAAGGACGTCACTTGGCTCCATGTTACGCGACCTATGCACAAAGTTAGTAGCTTCCCCACTAAATTTAGCGAAAAAATCGACGTCACATGACATGACCACGTGACCTGAACACAAATTCAGTTTCCGAGCTAAATTTACTTGGGAAAATTATGTCGCATGACTTCGTGTCACGTTACCTATACACAAATTCAGTTTAGCGGTCCGGTGACGTCAAATTTAGCGGAAACTTTGACGTCACGGGAGCTACACGTCAATTTAATTTAGCCACTACCCGTCATTCCCCATACTCTGTGGACAGAGGCCAACCCGACCTGGAAAGTCAAATTGTCAAGAAGTCAATGGGGTGGAGAGGAGGGACTGGAGTCAATGGGATGAAGAGGAAAGGAGAGACCTGGAGCCACAGCTCAAGAAGAAAAGCCTGGAGGTTATTAGCGCTAAACCAAGTACGTTTCACATCGCAACACAATTGTGATGTGAAACACATTCCTTTATAAAGGGTACAGCCTCCTTTCAGAAAAGGTACAGCCTTACCATATCCATCCATTTACCCTTTCACTTGATTCTTCTTACTATTCCTGTCTGTAACAGTATATTATGTCCTTTTTCACAATGTAATTAGTTGTCTTATTTTATACTCTCCCCCGTCTCGTCCCCCAGTGACATGAAATCCGCCATCACTTTGTCAAGTGCCCAAGGGGACCCCGACACCCTCATGCTTGATAACCACTGGTCAAAATACTAAAATTTATATCATATGTGATATATGGTTGTACATAGGGATCCCTTAATTTAAAAAAGCGAAATGTATCGATTTAAAAAAGCGAAATGCGAAATTTCAAGAATCGAAGCTTGGTCATCGTCTTGTTTTCCTTTATAATTAATTTTTATTAGCACCTCAACAGAGTATTCGTTGGTTTCAAAATAACTTACAATTAAGCAAAGTACAGCTGATGCGTAGATGGAATGTTATGTTCATTATATTCGTTTTCCTAGAATATCAACTTCATTGAACTTTAAGAATTAAAAAAAAAACAATTAAATGAATTTTCTCGATCATATCATCAGAATAAGGAGCTAAAAGATACTTACCTTCAAAAGCTTTCTGCAGAATGACGGAGTCCCTGAGGGAAACATAATATTTTCGATGTGGCGATCGACAGCCCTAGCACGAAATGTTAGCCTTTTCCAACTCTCGCTTTTCCATGCACACAAAGCCTTGTAGGAAGGTAGGGTTGTGTAAGCCTACTGATATTCGTTTTTCTCGTTGATTTAAAAAAGAGAAAGCTTGCATAAGCCACGGTGAATTACACACAAGTACATAAAATATATGGCAACGCAAGTTCACGAGAACTTTTAATGTGACCGGAAAGCGTCGTTAATGCGGATAACAGCATTGCTTTCGATGCGTAGCTATTTATTTAACATAACATTGAGAAATCGGTTCTTGCTTTGAGATTTCGTTCATAAGTGTCATGACCGAATGTTTTTGACATGACTTACAGCATTACGTTTATTTTTCTTGGCGTGGAGGTAGTGGGCGCTATGTGTTGTGACGGCTTTTGGGGAGTGCCAGGTGCGTGTCGCGGCGTGTGGTGACCACTGAAGCATCAAGCCTCTTCGAACTACAGCCGATCTACAGAACTTGAAACAACGCGACATACTGATGACTTGGTCCAGATAGTCGGTCATGAAGCCTTGAATTATTCCTTCGAAATGTGATGCAACAAAACTGGCCCACTGCTGCGACATAAAAAAAAGGAAAAAAAAGGAGAAGGTTTTTAGTCCTATGAATAAATCATTTGGTACGCGACTCGTGGTCCAAAACTCGAAATTTGGATTGTCCCGAAATGTTATGCTAGAACGATATGCTAAGCCTGAATAGTGAACCTTTAACCTATTTTACCGTCGCTTTATGTTCGCAATAAACGTCCTTGTGTTCATCAGATATCACGTAATTGTATTGCAGTGCTCTTCAAACTTAACACCTACGGTGAGTTACCCAATTATGAATATATTGCCGGCTACTCGAAGCTAAAATGATCACTGAAAAAGCTGGAATGTTTTCACCATGCTAGGTTGTGTTCGGAAATCAAAACGACACCACGCAGTTGGACCGGTATAATCCAGAAATAGTATGAAAAGTGCCCAAACCGGACCATCTCATGACAGTGTTACGTTTGGAGAACACTGTGATCCCACATTGTTAATGCGAGTTTTTTGTTTGTTATTTTTTTTAAAAAGAAGAAGCGAAGATTAAGGGGCTAAACGTGCACAGCTTCTTATTAGGCCTAATCTGCTTGGCGAGGCACCAACTTGAAAAAAGCGAACTTTTGTGTTAGGATACTCTGTGCATCAGTAATAACGTTGTGTTGTTTTCGTCTCTAGTGCCACAGTATCCCGGATAGGACTTTCATAAGGTAGTATTTATAAACTTTTACTTATTGAATCTAGGGAAATGTTTTTTACTGTCAATTGGTTTATTTTTTAAATAAACCAGCCGGATATGTTTATGCAAACCTTCATATATTAGGCATAACAAGCTTATTTTTTGGTAAATTAAAGCCAACCAACACATGAGTAAGTGCCAATAAATAACTAACAAACTGGAAAAACACATACTGTAAACAACTTAATTTTCGCGCTGGCCTAAATTTCGCGAATATCGCGATCGCGTGCAATTCGCGGAAACTAGGTCTCGCGAACAATTCCGGTAAAATGTAAAATCATTAGAATTTATATTGAGATTCCACCGCGTCGCAATTTTTAGAGCCCACGAATTATTTCAAAATTTTAGCTTTGACGAAAAATCGCGAAATGTAGAGCCCGCGAAAAATAAGTCGTTTACAGTATTTATGACACAACTTAGTATCTTAAGATAGAAATGAAAAAATAACGTATTTCCGATTGTACTTATTTGAGTACCCAAACCACATATACGTCTTTTATTGAATCTTAGTCCACACCAAAGGTTCTTCATACGAAAAATAAAATGATGATCGATTTTCTGAGAAACTTGATGAAGTTTGTATGTTTACGGTTTCCTCTTGAACTCAGTGGCTTTTTTTTTGTAGTTTAACTTTTATAAAATAATATAACATTGCGCTTGTTGAATAGGTATTTATTTAAGGTTGCAGTTGATGTATAATTTATGTCATAATATTGAAAGCTACAAAAGTTATCATCACCCAAACCTGGTAAATTATCATCAAAGAAGACAAGTTTTAAAGTTCTTATAAAAATGAATAACGCGAGTTTTTGGTTATCAACAGCTTGCGAGTCTAACGTAATTTAGAAAGCCATGTAAAAAGCACATTTTTTTAGGAAGGTATTTGAGCCTGGAGAAGATCCCAAAAACGTATACTGTGATGATCACCCTGATTCCGAAATTCGCCTTTGGTCCTTTAGAAGTAAAACACTCTAAAATCAAACATATCACGCAAAAACGGCTTAAAAGATTTTTCCTATTGAAGGATTGGTCCAGCATTTACAGGGTGTCAGAAAAGAAAATTTACAGGTTGTCTTTACCGTAAAAATAAACTAGACATTGCCGAACGCTCATTCTTCATCCGAAGAAAGCTCTAGAGGTCACAACCAGATGCCAAAATTTCAGCCAGATCTGATAACTTAATCAAAAGTTTTAAGTGATTTTCTGAAAATTTCAATGGGAAAATGAAGCCCATTTTTGCCTGTTTTCGGTTTTTCGTGCCATAAAGCCCCATGTATTCCACAATTCCGTCGGCCGCAATTTTCACATTGAAAGTTTTAGAAAATCACGTATATCTTTTGAATAAGGTATCGGATCTGGCTGAAACTTTGGCATCTGGTTGTGACCTTTAGCGCTACCTTTGGGCGTAGAATGAGCGTTCGGTGATGCCTAGTTTATTTTTGCGGTAAGAAAAACCGTTTAAATGTTCTTTTGTGACACCATGTATATTCTAATAAAACGTTTTTGAGATGAGAACCTTTTTTTGTCCTACACGAATGGAAATGAAACCGCCAACCATCAGTCGGTTCCACTGGCCTGAGAGAAAAGCTCTGCCGCATAAAGGGTCTTTATGAGAAGAAGCCACCTTTCCATACAAGGCAGGAAACCTGCGAGTAAAAATTGTTGCCATTTGAGATTTTTTCGCTTTTTCTAAATACCTTGTAGCTAAATTTTCTATTTAAATATTATGTAATACGCTGTTATAATTTCCCTCTGTGCAGCAGCTGATAAAAAAAAACGAGAAAATAGAACTACCTTCTCATGCGTGTGTCCCGCGCAAGGAGTAAGTCTCTTGTTCCGTGTTCTGTCTCCCATTCGCGCCTCCAATGTTCATCCCAGCAACGCGCATAGATTTGCAGTGAACTGTGTGCATGTTGTATTTTTGACAGTGTTAAAGTTCGGTGATATTTGTCGCTTCATTGATTAGCCCCGTGCCTGAAGCCGGATACCGGCTTATGCATTAAACTAACTTGACCAGAAGCATAGCGATGACACACTAGGCGTGCTTGCCACTTGAACAGCGTTCAAATATCGTGTCTTGGGATCGGAAGTACCAGTTTTTGTTAACCGCGGACGCATTGTAATAAAGTAGGAACTAACGTTTTCAGTTTAAAATTTAAAAAAAGATTATCCTTTTTTAGAATATGGTGTTTACGTTTGTCTATACTTCTCTCTGCACTAGAATCATTTCGTAAAACTTGAATACATTTTATATGATCCCTCTAACCTGTTTTGCAATAATGTCCATAGGCGCGCATTGGGTGAGAGGCGTGTTATTTTATGTGTTATTATGTTATTTAGTGTTATTTTATGTGTTATTATCTAATTTAGTGTTATTTTATGTGTTATTATCTTACTTAGTGTTATTTTAATGTTAATAAACGTGAAACTACCAACAGTTTATATAGTTAAACTAATGTGAGCGATCAGACGAAAATGTGTAATTAAGAACCTGGTCTCCATCACTCAACGACTCAGCATTAGAAATAACCTTCGGTGGTACTCTAATTTGGAGCGCTTCTCACTAAATTGTGCACCAGATTTTGTGAGCTTCTCAAACGCCGCTTAGTTGAACATTACATTATTATAATATTAACAATAACGAACATAATTTAGCTATATGAACGCCCGTAACTGTCCATGCTCTCGTGTAGTTGTAGGAATTTTCGGGAAAGGTCAGTTCGTTATCGTATGCACTGGTTAACGTTTATGTATTCACATATTAACTGCCTGGACGAGACAGGCTTTTTAGTCAAAATAATAATTGTCGGAACGGGATGATAACCGAAGTAAAAATAATTCATTAATGTATAAGGATCAGTTTTAGATCATACGTTAATAAAAGTATCTTTGAAAATTTTAGGATAACGTTGGAAGGAATTAAATTCAAACATAGGAAACACTTTACACAGGGTCAAGTAAAATAAAGGCCGACCGATCTCGCCAATGTAAATTTAATGCAGAAGAATAATTAAGCTTCTCAACCTCGGGTCACATCAGAATTCACAAGGCGACCACACATATATAATTATTTATGTACGAATACCGTGAAAAAAAAGATAAAAACATTAGGCAAAAATAATAACACACGGGAAAGACAAGTGTTTGTCTGTGCTGTAAGTTTTAATTTTTCTCTTCTAGCATTCTGAGTACTTTTTATACATAATAGATCACTTCCAACGGGAGGGCCCTCCTTTCAGCACTTCTACAGGCTTAATTAAATTGCGACGTGTATGTAACTTAGATCGGTTAAGGTAAATATATAATTCATCTAAGTTACCTTTCAATATTGTTTAGACACTGAGGGCGTGTCTAGCTTAAATGAGGTAACCGCTTTAAAGAAAATTTAACGAGAATTTAACAAGAACTTGATTTGCATTGTATCTTCTCGGAAATGGCATTCTTAAAACCTAAGTTATTTTTGGCAGCAAAGAACAACAAATGATAGCCTCGTTTTACACTCAGATTAAAGTAGTGACGAAGATTTTTATTGCAGCTTTCTTCCGGGTTCGGCTAAAGATAGGAGCTATTTGATGAGTTTGATGGGCAATGTGCTGCTTTTGCTATATTGGCTTAATTAACACAATTAACGGGTGGAGTTCGCACCTCGCACGGACCAAGTTTTAACGCGGGCATGTTAAATCAAGTGTTCGAGCGTTCTTCTTCTTCCGACAGGATGGCGGTGAGTGAACGCCTAACACGGTAATCACAACCCATGAACGACGGGGACAGTCAATGAGACTCCCTCGTTTACGTTTAATGAAGTTTTGCTCACACGTGTCCGGCCCGTCAAGAAAAGTGGGGGAAAGAACAACCCAATTAGAGTAACTTGGGAGCCGTTCGACGAGTTAACATAAAAGACGCCCAGGATAACTTAATTATGTGTTGCCTGTTTGCATTTCAGCAAACCAGGCTAACATGCGGTGACTTAACTCGAGTCAAGTGTTTAGAATATCAAACCTGTCAGTTTCATAACGAGCCAGTCTGACGATGGTCGGTGGTGTAAATAGAGAGTTTTAGAACAACTAACCCTAACGTTAGCGCATGTTATGCAAGAGAGATTTAGAAAAGCGTTTCTCCGTCGGAAGTGAAGACCCAAGCATTTCTCGCGCGTAGCGCCAGGAAGATGCAATAACATTGCACGCACAAAATGATTTAACTCAAGAAAATAAATAGTTTTTTGGTCTTGAGAAAACGTATAATGTATATTCGTTTAAACATTAGAATAATGACTGAGCGGTCGACCAGTCGGGCCAGATCGAACACTCTCGTCGCCTAGGTAAGAGGCGGACCCATACTGGCCTTCGCAGAAAAGTCTTTGTCCAACCGAAGCTGTAAGCCCCAACCACATAAGGAGTTTTTTCACGCGTCTCTTCCGCGTCGGCGTCCCTCTTCGTCGGGGCGCGTCGCACGAGGTAACCCACAACAATGCGTTGCGCGCGAGGCGCCATAGTCTCTCTAGGACAGATCTCGGCGTCGACTCCGGAAGTGGCCTGCCAGGCAGAGAATAACCTGAGTCGCGCGTGGCTAAAGTGTAGCCAAGCCCGCCCTCTGGAACATCCGAGTCAGTCTCCGCGCAGCAGGTGTAGGAAGGTACGCGACTGTTTCGGAATTGGTAGTTGATTTCTTGTAACGTAAAATAAAACAAAAGATTTATGATTTTTAAATTACCTTTTTGTGGAGCACCAATACACCGTAACCAGGGGGTTGTCGCCGGCTCTCTGAGGTTTCACGCCTGGTCGTTTTATAGTAACACTGCGCAACACCCGACATTCGTGGGCTGGTGCGGGTCACCATTGCGTTGCTCGCCCTTTCTCGTGCTAGGGGCGTGTCTACGTAGAGAAACACGGACACCGATGAAGCGCGTGAAAAACGCAACCATGCGGTTGGACCTTTAAGATTCCGGCGACTGCCGCCCATTTGTTGGATCTTCGAAACACTTCTTGTCCTGCACCTGGCGTGAGGAGGCATTTTCGTTCCGTTTTGAAAATGCCGGTCGCGAGGACGCTGCAGAGGTCGCGTTCACGAAGGCTGGGACCCACTATTTTCGAACGCAGCTTGTTCTGGCTTGGCTTACCCTTCAGCCAACCTCTGCGTGTTTGCCGCTTCGGGGAATCCCTAACGATTGCATCATCCGCAGGCCTACTCTTCTAGGTGGTTTACGCCGAAAAACTGAGGAAGGGGAGGAGATGAGAGCGCGCGGGGATGTCACAACGCCAAGCTCTGGTTCCAATGATTAGTGGGTGGACCTAGAACTAGGTGTTTTTGTCTTCACTGCACTCATCGAATGCGCTAGGACGCGGAACACGTAGGCAAGCGCAAAGAAAAACGTAGGAACAAGAAAGTAGGCAAACAAGGGCGTTTGTGCGTTGGACACCGCAGAACGCCGACGTCCGTCGTTTGACTTTCGCATTCGAAGCCGCTCGACGAGTGCAGAGGAGGCATGGTGCCTGGAGGGCGTCTCTCATTGGTGTGTTTAGCAGCCTATCCCGCCCATAGATCAGAAGTGGTCCCGAAGTGGTTACAAACAACGTAACTCAAGTCGCAGTGCCCTGCTGTCGAATGTCGTGGACTGCCACGCTGGAGAGCGACATGCAGCCTGCCACGTGCACCACAGCTGCTGGGACACCACCAGGATCGCGACTGGCGACAGCATGCCACAACATCTCTGACGTCATAAGGCGGAAATCGAGGGACCACTTTTTTGGACGCGGTATGCGCACCAGTCGGGGACGCGTTACAGCCACCATAGTAGAGCCAAAGGTAGTATTTGTCTCCACTGCACCCGTCGAACGCTTTAGAACGCGGAACGCCGGCGTCCGTCGTTTCGCTCTTGCTTTTGAGCCCGTTCGACGAGTGTAGTGGAAAGAGATAAATAAAGAGAAAACTTTTATTTAGATCGAAGGTGCTCCTCGATTCTTAGCCCAGGTCAGGGCCTTCGGTAGCTGTGTTCGGAGCTTCGTCGTCCACCACTTTCTGAATGCGAAGAAGGACCCACCACAGCTTTTGAAGCTCTCGAGGGAAGGAGGCCCATTCCTCCCAGCCGCTTGGGATAAGGTGGTGGGGTAGATGGGAGAGCGACTGATAGCATCTCTGGTGGGCTGCAGAGCCGTCCAGTGTGTATGATGGTTACAGGGTATACACTGCAGTGGGAGCAGGCGGGTTGACCTGCAGCATTGTTAATGCAATGGATATAGTGCGGGGTAAGTAGAGAGTGTGTTTGCGCTTTACGTATGAGCAACGCTTCTTTTTTTGAATGAGTGTGTGAGGGTGGGGGTAAAAAAGGGAGGCTTTCCGTCTATCCCCAAGAACTTTTTTGTTGTATATTTATGTCGATTTCGTTTCATATTTTTCACTGTCGGTCATGCCAGAGGGTGTTTCAGATTCGGTTCGCGGGTGAGCTCATCAGCTCGGCTCTTCCTTATTAGAACTCTGGTGTTCTGGGACCCATTCGGTCCTAATTTTAGCAGCAGATATTTGTGCGTGTGTCGTCGCAGAATGTTGTAGATGTATGAGTGTAGTTCATTGTCTAGAAAAACTCGACAGGCATGCTGGCTCTTCGTTCTCACTATGGCTTCTTCCTTTTAGTGTATGATGAACTCGGTAAAGGCCGTGGCTATGGCTAGAATCAGCGTTCAGGAGGTTTGGAACTCGATCGCTGGCACTCCCGTGTCATGATTTCTTTTTGGCTTCATATATTGCTAGCGTGCATTTCTCTGTTTTAAAAGTGGCGTTCGTATAATTGATTGTAATGTTTAAGTGTTCGGCTTCCTTCTCTAAGTGTTTTATTCGATCGATTTTTCCGTTTATATCTCTTATTTTACGCATACTTTTACTAACTGGATCAACTTTGATTCTGAGTAGTTGACTCTTAGGTGGGATTCATGATTGAATGGGAGTAAGGTTTGTTATATTGTAGCCCAGGTGTTTCATGAGTTCAACTGTGGAGAAAAAGTCAGCTAGCTTTAGGTCTAACCACACAGGTATTAAAATGTACGCCAGAGGTTAAACTGGCGCTTGTGTCTATATGACTTCCGGGATTCAAACTGAAGCAGACAGAAACCAGTCTACTTTCCCAGTGCTTCTGTGCCGACTGTACAGAATAGTATGTACCTTTATTATAATCGTAGAAGTGTAATTGGTTTAGTTACACTATTTTTCTTTACCAGTGAACGATTTGAAACTTCGCTATATTTAAAGTCCAAACCTGTGTTCCATATCAGTTGCGTAAAAAGGAGCGACGTTTCTAAGCAAAATAACAACCGAGAGAAATGCAGAGCGTGTTCAAGTTTCGCCAGCATTCCGGTGGAGCTCATATATTGCTAATATTTCTTCCGGTCATCATATCAAAATGATCCCGTCGTGTATTTTTACGAGCGGTAAAACATTCAAAACGTAAGGTATGAAGTACGTGGGTTATAAAAGTGTTCCTTTTTTTTTATTATTTCCTATGCCGGGCCGCTTTTATCGGGCACTTTTTCTTTGGTGTCTCCTTATTTTCCAGTGTGCGGGTGATGTTTTGAACGCAGAACAAGCATCGTCGTACTTATTCATGAGACGAAAGAATAAAGCAGTACTTATTTATTTGAAACCGAACTGTGTTACATGGCCTTCAATTAAGTTTGCTCGCCTACTTACACAGAGAGTTACTGATACAATGTTACTGGGTAGTTCTTGCTGTTTCTCTTGGTTATCCAAATATCTTTCGTTCGTTTGGCACGCATATCCCCTATGCTAAAAAGGCATTGACGCCGTGTCCCCGCTAAGTCTCCTACAGTGAACACAAACGCAGGTACGAAGCCATTTTAGCACTATTTTAATGCAATTAACTTGAAAGAAAAACGCCGCAACTGACCAATTATCTCGTCTGCCTGACTCAAAAATGTTCCAAGCTACCAATTACGTACGAATTATTCGGGATATTTGCTCTTTTATTCGAGCGCAAGGAGAAAATGCACTCACTTTTCCTCATAAAAATGCCTTACCGGAAGTCGATATTCGACAGGTTGCTGTCTGCTTCAATTTGGGAAAGCACACTAGCGCCAATTAAACCTCTAACGTACAGCATGAACACTCTATGGGTCTGCCCAGGAATCGTTCGAACTAGAGCTTGGCGTTCTGACGACCCTCAAGTATTTCGTCTTCTACTCGCCCTCAGTTTCGCGGTGCATTGCCCAAAGGCTTTCAAGCGAGTTTCGGTACCCACGCTATATTTAAAAAATAGCGTGCGTACCCAAAACCCGCACCTTGTTTGGGCTCGTCTCATGTGGAGTGCCGATGATGTTGTTTGTCTCTGTACGCAAAGCGTTTTGCTAGGCTATTTTAAAGCTCCCTAAATAGCGTAAATACGGGCTCGAATATTAGTTTCGACACGGGGTTTGCGAACTTAGTATGAAGCAGTGGAAACGCTGGAACGCCAACAAGCTCCTACTTGTCTGGTTTTTTTTTTGTCTGTATAGCACTTCCTTTCTACATTCTCAGAACTCTCTGATTGTATTCTACACCGGAATGCACTCAGAACACTAATAATGTTTTCTTCTCTGAAACCGTCCAGCCTCCGAGAAAGGCGATCGGTGTCATGCTCCGCTGGCCCTACGTAGTTTGAACAGGAAAACTGGGTAGCTGGACGTTTAAGGAGGGATATAAGAGCTCCACCTGATACTCCCACGTTAAGAAGGGGTAAGCTAGCACCTTCATTCGGAGGCCCAGGAGCTAGGCAGCGCGATTCTCACAGCGGTCCCAACATCGCTGAAAGTTGCGAAATAATGAGGCGATAAAAATATCCACCAAATAAACTAGCAAAAAAAAATCGTCGCGCTCCACGGGTGTTTGTAACGATCCGGCTTTCTTCATAGCAGGCAACGTGGAAAATAAAGGGCGTCAATAGCTCGATGCAGCTAAACAAAAATGGAAGGAGACAACACGACAGAACGAAACCGGGGGGGGGGGGGGGGAGAGAGGTGGAGGTGAGGGGAGGGGAGGAGGCACCTGCCGGATTAAAGCCTTATTGCAGCAGAGGAGGGCGCTCGCAGTGTTCAGGGACCAATATCCTTCTCTTCCTGGAGGCAGCAATGGTTGCAGCCGGACGCTACTCAAACCTGTAGATGAGTTTCGATCCCTGTTCAAATGTTCCGAAAAAACGGAGAAAACGGGCCGTCCAATAAGAATGGAAGAAAAAAAAATTATAGGCGAAAATTGGGAACCTTTCCTCCCCCAACCTTCTCCTCCCTTTACAATCGCCAGTCCCCTGCGAAGCGAGGGCGCTTTGGAAACACTCACCGTCGGCGGTATAGAGTAAAAACAATGTCAACAGGGGCTTGGAGGTGCCACCGGAATGAGCCCGGAAAGATTACGGTTCCAAACAAGGAGCACGCACGCACGCATAGTCGTTGTAACCAGGGTAACGGAAAGCACACCTCTTCCGCGAACAAAGGGAGGCGAAGAGAGGGCAAGAGAAAAGAGCTGAGAGAGACGTGAGTAAGATATTTTTCTAGGATCCGCCCTTCTGGTATTGCGGCTACGGTTGCCTCCCTAAAAGAGAAAGAAGACGAAAATGTTCGGAAGGGAAAGGAGAGGGAAGAAAAGCAGACGCTGGAGACCAGCTCAGAAATCGATGTAGGACCCCCTCCGGCCTACCAGAGTCTTGGGGCGAAGGGAAGCGGGGGCTATGGGCCGTTCGCCCACCCGTAAGCTGACAGTGCGGTGGAAGCTACGTGCTCGTTGCGACCAGTCATACGCCTGTATTATGTCAGGTGATCACGCTCTCTCTCTATTTCCCCACCGTACCAGCGCAAAGAGAGGCGGGTCATGTGATGAAAGGGAGGCGGTTTATTGGTCTGGCGAACGCGTGGCTCCTACCCCACGGTCAGCTTAGGGACGAACGGAGCGTAGGACCTCCCTACCTGTCGCGGCGGTGCTATGTTCTCGCTAACGCTGTCCCCTCTGGCGCGAAGCAGGCGGAAGGCGGCTGCTGTTTTGATAACTTCTCGCTTCCACGTGGAGAGGAAAAAAGCTCGTAACGTAAGAAAGAAAATCACAAATTAGTTGTAGAACTCAACAGCGTTTTTGCTTTATTTATTTTTTTTATTTTTAGTCGCGTTTGCGGTTTGCGATGACTCGGAGCGACTGGTATAGATTAGAGTCGCCTAACCCGATTTGGTTTAATTTGTCGCCGGCGCTCTTGTTTGAGTTGATCCGAGCGGTAGCCTTTGAATGCCTTTGAGTTGGTTCAGTACGGTTCTGGGGGCATGCGAGTCAACAGTAAGTACGGTAGTTGACTGCTGTCGTCCGCTGTGCCAGGTCAGAGTTAACCTGATTGACTTGAGCTGTAGTGCTTGTCTGAATTTTATTGAATGGGACTATAGCGGTCGAGTCCGATGTTTTTGTTATGCAACTGATTCGTAATAAAAGCGTGCACTGCGGAAAGTACATTGTTACAATAGCCAAGTAGCCGACGATTGCGTCATTCATCGGAAAGTTACTGGTACACCTGATGTCATTTTGCTACTATCTGACCTTAATCGATTATTTTATTGGTGCGACCAGTACGTAATGAAACACTACCAAATGCAAATCTGTGAAGGTGTCAAGTGTTCAATCTTTGCACCATGCGTATCATCTTAACGACGTATATCTCGCTTCAGTGTTTGTATATTAATATATTGGTGTTCCCTAGACGACAAAGTTTCCTTGAAAGGTTCATGTCATACACGTGGTTAAGAGTGCTAGCCGTATTTAGGAGACTTGAAAACAGACTTACCTCTTGTTCCGTCTTTTTTGAAACTAACGTCGTACAAAACGCTTATGAGTTCAAAATTAGAATATGCTGCTGCTGCTGCTGTGTGGGAGTCCAGTCATTCATCGCTAATCACTCCAATCGAATCAGTCCAAAATATCTCAACAAGCTTCATCCTAATCAACTCTCACCGTACACTGCCAGTGTTACTACCATGAAAAACGTTTGTAGCTCGCATTTCTAGTGAATCGTCGTAAACTCATTTGTTTGTGTCATTTTAATGAAATCTTCCGTTAACATACTGCACTTTGCACACCGTAAACCACATCCCATCTCGTATTGATCGCCGGTAATTCCAGACTTGTATAGTGCACTCATCACAAGTCATCAAATCCTTGTGAGCAATTACTTTTTAGGGTGATTTGTAATCATTTGAATACCTTTATCAGGAGGTAATCACGATATTATTTTATTACATTTTGTACTATTACAATTACTTGTAATGGTTACTATTATTACCTCCCCTTCGTAATGGGGCCCTCTGTATAAGTCTCCTACCACGGAGTACTGGAACCATGTCCCCGACGGGAGAATGGTCCTCCGAAATTGTTGAAGTAACAAGATAGGCATTTCCTAGTTGGGTACTTCTTATCCAATATTCGAGAGTTTTGGGGAACCGCTTTTGGCACATACTATACTGTAGATGAGCCCTCCGGTAACAACTGCGCATGTGCGAGTGTTCTGCTTTCGAGAATGCGCAGTCCGCACCGCAGCACCCATCGTACCGTAACGGATGTGCAAAAACGGTTCCCTAAAACTCTCTAATATTGCACAGTACAAAAAATCCGTTTTCAAATCTAAAAAATAAAAAAAAATCCGTCGATTTGAATGTTTCAGGTTATCAAAAAGGTAACGGTTTCTTTTTTTAAAGTAACGACATATTACTTTTTTTATCGAGTAATTAAGTACCCTAATTGAATACTTTTTAACCAAAAGTAATTGTAATTGAAATGGATTACTTATTTTTAAGTAACACTTACAAGAGTGGGTATTCCTAAATTTCAAACGTCATCTCTTCGGTATTTTGTATACCCCAGACGTCGAATGATTGGAACCGCCATTCGGCTTTGTCTGCTAACATCACCCATACTGTTTTGCTTAAGACTTTTCTTAGTGCACTTTGAAAGTTTTTTTAAGCTAATTCCCTTTTTTAGTGTACTGCCATCAGGGCACTCTAAATAAATAAATAAACGACAGCTGCTTTGGCAGCGCCTCCCTTTATCAGTATATGCAGAAGGTAAAATTTTAGCTGTGTGTGCGTGTTTTTTTTTTCTGAAACGTGGACACATGTTCTAGGCGACAAACTATCCGTGTTTCTTCTCTCGTGATTTATGAAATTTGGACTTTTTTAGGCAAATGTACAAAGCATAATCGTGGTGCACTTTTTCCAAAATGTTTCAGGTGCATGTAAAACACTGCTCCAAAACAGTGTTCAGGTTCAATATTGGACATGTGCAATGTTACATATTACTTTAAACTTTCCCTAAAAGTCACATTTTGGCAATCATTGCTTTAGGCTAGAAGTATGGTGCAAAGATACATTATACTTGAACTTCTCTACGCAGAACGATCACCCTGAAATATTGAGGTGATAGTTAGCCTGGACCTTGTCATATGAAAATAGGCCATTTTTGTAACGTGAGTTGCGCATATTTATTTATGCGTTTATATATATTTCTTTATTTCCTTCCTTTTTGCAATACTTTCAGAGCCTCGTCAAAATACGGCATGAAAGGGATTAGAACGCAGGACTCACTGGGTGTCATAAACATTGCAAAAGAAAACGCTGAAACTTCGCATACCGCTTCTTCGGTAATACTGAGCATTATTTTGAATATATTCAGTCTCGGCTAAGAAGATACTATTGGTCTAGTAAAGGTTGTTGAGGCAAGAATAAAACGCATGTGTCCATTCTTTTAATGCAATATTTTAAAAACAAAACTATTGCAGTGCGAATTACGCTGTTGCAGTGAGGTTATTGAAATATATTAAATTGAGTAAGATAGGTCCTTTCCCCCGTAACCAGGAGAATTTGGAAAGCGCAGAGCAATGCGGTGGTAAAGTTCCAGGAAAGCTTGGTTTACAATATACTGGGTTCCATCGAGCAAACCGGACTGCTCTGACCAGAAGCCATGAACTACTAATTGCAGAAATCTAAAGCTCCGTGAAAATGTGACGGTGGCTGTGGTGATAAAATACGTAACTTTCCGCACTTGGCTACTTGGACTGAAAAGTAAAAAAGAAGAATGTTTTTTTTTTATGATTCGATGTCCGTTTAAAATTTCCTTATTCGTTAAATTGAACTTTGAGATTGCAGGCGCATGTGGCCATTATTTCAGTGAAAAAAACAAACAAAAAAACTTTCCGGTTAGAAAGGCGATATTGTTTTCT
This sequence comes from Ixodes scapularis, assembly GCF_016920785.2. NCBI lineage: Eukaryota > Metazoa > Arthropoda > Arachnida > Ixodida > Ixodidae > Ixodes > Ixodes scapularis. Next base: position 184,685,649 of record NW_024609846.1, on the reverse strand, counting down.
TTATTTTCAAGAATATTTTTTTTTTACCAAAATAATTGATATAGCTGTTAACAGTCTCAAATTTCGGTTTGATGAATATTAGGCTTAGGCGGACGTCGGCTCGTAGATAAATGACTGCTTTTCTTTTTGTATCTTTCGATTCAAGTAACGTCATGCACTCAATGTTTCTCATTTTATCAGCACCACTAACGTCACATTATCACGAAGTTTCGGCTTTCCGCGATGCGTAGTTTGTTTTATGGGGGTCGAAAAGCCGGGTTTTTGTTTTCTTGGTCGGACCAGCTCTGACTGGAAGGCGTTCGGAAATCGAACGCTTTCGAAGAGAGTGTCGAGACGAAGGTAGCCAGCTTTGAGTCTACCCCCTATTCATTGAAGCCAGAGCTCGACGTTCTGACGGCCCCGCGCGTTCCCGTATCCTCCTCTCCCTCAGTCTCTCGTCGCATTGGCGTCTAGAGTCATTTCTCCGAATCGGCAGACAAATCCATCAAGAACCATAAACAAGAAAACTGATAAGAAAGAATACGAAATTATTGAGTACATGCAAGATACTAATTAATGTTTTCTAAATTTGTCACTATCGTTAACTGGTAGAGACAACGATTCGTTTTAGATTTATGTTAAATAAAGAAAGGAACACCGTGATTGTTGATCAGTATGCCTTTAACGATGTTGAGGCGACAACTTACGACATTTGTGCTGATTGTTTTCACTCTTTTGCGAATTGGGTGCAGTAAAATATTTATAAGATGTTGCTTCGTTAATTTGTTCGCGTTCGCGATTTATGTCTTTGGTTTGAAACTCATTCTTAATCTTATCAGCACAAGTGTGACACGTGACTTGGAGGGACGTTTTGTTAGTTGCGGTTTTCAGTATTTTTCGATGGGTTCTCCAGCATAGAATGGAGGAATTTCAGAAAATACACCCTAATTGCGTCAGAAAAGTTGACCTACACTGCCTGACACTGTAAAGGCAAACAAGTGACAGCATTTTTTTTTTGCTTGTAAAATTGAAAGGCTGACGTCAAAACTACCACTTGGGAGGGGGGGGGGGGAAGAGTGCTCACTTGTGGAAAACATAATTTGTAAAGTTTGATGCGAGCCAGTGCCCTTTTGTAGTTAAGTGCCAAATAGCGCTGGACATTGCGATCGCGTTAGCAGCGTCGTAGAGGGCACGTGTGTTTCTTTCTGGTTTCTTGCTTTTTTTATTCCTTTTTGTATTGGCTTTAACTTGTACTTCACTATTTACAAAGGTGTGTGTAAAAAACTAGACATCCTGATCAAATATATCATATTTCGAATTAACAAATAATATGCCGCCCTTTCTTGCGGCAAGTGAGTTTTAAGTTTTGAGCAATTCCCTCTGTTTTGAAAGAATATTCAACAACCAAAAGTAGCATGGAACAGAGTCGATAGCTCCTTTTAATATAATTAGAATAGAACGCCCAGGATTTGCAAATTGGATCCTCAAACGCATATACAGAGGCAAAAGTATCTGAGGCTTAGATCACATGCACGTCTGATTTTCAAACAGTGATTCAATTTCTGAAAGTATGAGTTGGATCTCTTCCCACATAACCAATATTCCTATTCTCTTTGCTTGCATGGAGCATGACTGCAACCTTGGGTAGGAGCAGGTGCAAAGGATGATTGAGTGATATTGATCTCACGAATTACACGTCTCCTTTGTTTGCAACAGCTTGAAGTTGAACATTGGAGCAAAAAAGTATAAATTTAAGCTAACAAAAATGTATTTCGCATTGGAAGGCTAACACTCTGGAGAACTAGAAATCGCTTACTTTGATAATTTACTCAAACTCGTCTGGCCGATTACTTCTGCATGTAGTAAGTGCATCAATTTCAATGTTTGTGATCCTCAGGATGGTACTACTACTTTTTGATAGATTAAGGATCTGATAAGTGATTAAAAAGCTCTATCCATCACGATTATTACACTAGTTTAGATGAGTCATTTCTATAGGAAGCTCCGTGAAAGACAAAGGTTTCAACGATTAAATTGGAAATACGTTGGCGTTAGAAAGAAGATGGAGAGTAATGCGTGATGCCCGAGAGTGCAAAAAGATATGCTCAATAGTAACGTCTAAAAAATAAGATATACGTCACTCACTACCTATTAACAACAAAAAAACTAATATTTTTAGCGAAGATTGAGATCAGACATTTTTCTAAAAATCCAGGCAATCAGGGAATGCCTAGCACTAGTGGAAGCTCGTCGACGTGGCTTAGTTCCAAACTTTGTTCAAATTAAGTCGAAAATATACAAAAAAAGCTTATATGTAGTCTTCTTTTGATGCGTTTTATGTCCGAGATCCTAATGAGTTTAAACGTAGCTTGAAACCAAACAAACTGCATAATTATCCCCCTATATAAACTTTCGAAGTGCACTCAAGTTGAGAGGTAATTAAGTATACCGAATCAATCATCTCAGCAAGACGGATTAAAGTTTGTGCAGAACCTGTCATCAGGACTTGCAAACCATGCTATAAATATTGACTTTGACATTTTAGGATTATGAGATGAAATACTTTGAGTCAATTTTTTTTCGTTAAGCGGTTGAACATGCCGGAAGACTCTTAGATATAATTTTCAGAACAAAAACAATCTACGAACTTTAAAAGTTAATTGACCGAAGTCAAGGGTGCGGTCAATACTGCGTGGCGTATAACTAATGACCCATTTGAGTTTGGCTTGCCCATCCTAAATATATGAGCGGCGTATGTGATCGTGCTTTTAAAACGTTTGTACACAAAAAGGTCTAGAATGTGTGCGTCATCGCTTCTTTCTAGTGGAAGCATCTGAGCGAGAGGATGACATGCTATTTTTAAAAAGCAGCTGGAATTAAACCTGCAACACCCCCTGTTCTAAGTGAACGCTCTACCCAATTAAGCTATTTTGGCCACATTTCTGTCTTTTTTTTTTTTGCATGAGATTTGCAGAAAGAAACAGAACAAGAGTCGCTGTATAAAAATACTTATGACTAGTCGGGCATTTATGAGAGTACATTAGGGAGACCTGACCCATCAAGGGAAGGTTTCATAAGCGATTTTAACCACCCTTGCTCTAAGTAGGCTTGTATGGTTTTTATTACACGTAATCAAACGAATAATATTCGAACACATGTTGAAGTACTTTAATAATAGTTTGATTACGTTTTATTATGTAGTAATTGCAAAAGTCACCTCGTTGATTCTGAAAGATAAAATTACCTGTAACCATTACAAACCCCCTCTTCCATCTCGACTTCCGTGTTTAGGATTACTTTGTCACCACATTCCGAGCCAGTGCTGCGATATGTCACTATATCAGATTTTAAAAATGCGGAACCATAAAGAATGGAAGGATTGTTACCGAGATTTGTAAATGTACGAGAGGAGGAAAGACTCTTTGTGTGGGGCCGTTTACAGACGGGTTTTGTGTGTTTCGAGGTGGGTCCGTCAGGTTCGGGTTTTCTACAAAAGTCTTTGTATCCAAAGTTCGACGATTAATTTAGCGCCTGCGTTTTTACTAGCTGTTCAACAGACCTCCACTTTTCTCTTAAACGAAAGTATAAATTAGGTTCAAACAACCTTTCAGTTTTGTTCCCTCAAGAAAACAAAAACCAGATAATGTAAATGCTAATGTGTGTCAAAAACCTGAGCTCTTTGTGGCATCCAAGTGGCTGGATTTACACAATAGTTAAGATTAATAGCCCAGTGATTCTACTCTACAGATGGGCATTATTTACAAAAGTCAGGAAAAAAATGTTCTTTTTTGCGTGTGACATCCTGGAACAAATGTTGCACTTTCATTTATTTGTATCTTTAGCTTTACATGGGTAAATTTGTTCACAACTTCACAGTATAATCGAAGCGTATCCGTCATACTATAATTAGCGGAATATTCGTAACACCCGTTGAGTGTGAGTGTAGAAATAGATCGCCATTATTTGTTAATCTGGGAAGGATAGAGTTTTTCCGGGTTAAATAGCTGGAACATCTATAAATCTCGCGGATCTGTTCCCTTCCCGTGGCACACACATGGCTGCTGCTATAACTAAGAGTCTTGACTCTGTGTCACTGTGGCCCACGCTGACAGGCTTGTTTGGGTTCAGAAATGAAAGACGTTTACAAATATTTGTGATGCGAAATTAGAGCTCAGCTTTTGAGGAGGAGGAGTGGAGGGTATTGAAAAGAGTGCATGCCTCTCCTCCTCGTCCATACCCTCCCCTCCTCCTCTCTTCCTCCCGTCCATCTCCCCATCTCATCTGCTTTTCCTCCTCCCCTTCTTTCCTCCTCCTCTTCTCCTCTTCTCTTCCTCCTCCTTTCTTTTTTCTCCCCTCATCCTCCCTTTCTCCTGACCTCAACACAAACTCAGCCTCCCCGCTTAATTTAGCTGGGAAAATGACATCACGTGACCCCAACACCAATTCAGTTTCCCCGCTAAATTTAGCGGGGAAAACGATGTCACATAATTTCGTCTCACGTAACCCATGAACAAATTTAGTTTCTCCGCTAGATTTAGCGGGAAAATTGATGTCACGTGACGTCAACCCCAATTCAATTTCCCGCTAAATTTAGCGGGGCGGTTACAATGACGTTGACGGCGACGCCGCTATGCGCTTAAACGGGCGCCTAAGAGCTGCGTTCTAAAAAGCGGGGCGATGGCAACCTTACATTTCAGTGTTTTCTTTGTAAGCCTAAGGGACAACTGTCCTGTTACAATGCTATGCACTCTAACTCGAAAAAGCAAATCGAGCTGAGGTTTATCGGTTCGCGTCTTTATGGTATGTGGGACATTGAATTACTTTACGAGGTACTATCAATCTTACATTAAATCTTTTTTTTTTTTGCTTGTGATGAGTTTCTGAAGTAATCAGAAAAGTAACGGCTACTCGTTTTTAAAGTAAGGTTAATTTACTTTGCTCTTCATCTAATCAAAAAACTTAATTGAGCACTTATATTTTTTTTATTTGGAAATGAGTACAATACTGGTTGGAGGACCAAGTTTTGAGCTGTTCTATACGCAGAACTATCCTCGAAACACCATACCCCTCTTACTGGAACATTCAATTGGAAACATACGTCCTATAAAACCGTCATAGAAAAAGAAAGCAAAAAAAAGGGGCAGCCTAAAACAAACAAAATATACGCGCCTATTTATACCAATAAGAGCAGCTCAAAACTTGCCACGTCTAGTTTTTCTGCAGCGGATGTAAATAACAGACAGGGTAGTTCGAACCACCTTGCGCACCTCAAATAGACTGTTACTAGAGTCAATGCAAAAACAACATCAACAACGTAACCAAGTTTGTCCTCTTTTGTGATTGACTGTGCACACAAAGAAACTTGCTGTTCACCTCGCCACCATCCCGTTTATCACCATCGAGGGAAACAAGCCAAGCGACGCCACGACACTCACAAATGCACGCTCGCGGCATCAATTTAACCATGTGTAGAAAAAAAGAACAAAAAATGGCTGGTGTAGAGAGAGGAAAATTACCACAAAAGAAAACAAAGAAGAAAAAAGGGACACAAAATACAGATACATAAAGTTCTAAGCGAGGAGATTGACAAAACACCGTTCTGCTACCGAACCCCTGCCGAGCGAAGGAGCAGTCGGGGCCGGGTAACAAACGGCCTGTAGCACAGAGGGAAGAACCACTTCGGCGGCTTGTTCGAGACTAACACCGGGGCCTTCTATCAAGATACGGCCGAATCACACAAAGTACAACGCCCAGACAAAAGAGAAATGTGGAAAGACGACACGAAACACCATAAATGAAAGAAATCTGGCCCCGAAGGATAAAAACAAAACGAGCTGCAACGTTGACAGAAACGAAAAAACGCAGCGCTGTGTACTCTCTGCGAGACCGGGTGGTGGCGAGGCACTCGATGCATCACACCTACAATTGTGTGTGCCGTTTTATTTTTTATTTATTTTTGTAATACTGCATCTTCCTGATCTTTCTTCTCTCGACGTGTTGGATACACAAAGAGTTTCGTATACCTTCTCTAAGTTTTTACACGAGGACAATTGTTTGTTGGCACTTTTGCCTTTTTGCCTTTGATTTTGTGGTCTTTTTGGGAATCCACAGTGTTTGAATTCCGGTAAAAAGCATTTTAAGCTGCACCGAAAATTAAAAAAAAACTGCAATAAAGTAAATAAAAAAAAAAAACGAGAAGCGTGCTTTCGCTGAAATTATTTAGTTATTCGTGTACACGTAGCGGGCTTCTGTCCAGATACTCCATTATCTTGGCCAAGAATGTTTTTTTGTTTTTTTTTTCGTTTTTTTTTAAACTTGATACTATGGTAGTCGAGCCACACTACTCACTAGGAATGATGCTCGGAGTTCTTAAAAAAGACATTAGGAGAACCTCATTTCATCTGCTAAGGGGCTAGACATTTCTAGTTTCAAAAGCCTAAGAGTATTAAAAAAGAACATTTTCAATTTACTTCCCATTATTTCTGAAGCTTTCTACTTCCGTAGTCGGAATTATACCCGAAATGACTTACCATTAGACTCTGCAACATAATAATATAGTCTGCGACCAAATTAAAAACAACAAAAAACTTAGTTTAACAAGACTTGTTACGCTGTGCTCTCCCATGCTTCTTGTGCAAGTTAGACCTGCAATTAAAGTTAACAACTAAAATTTGTAAGCGCTCGCCCCCTGAATATACTGCACTAATTTAGGCGTGACCAGCGTTCCCGCTCGCCTAGAAAAGAAAAAAAAGGAAAAAATCGAGACTTCGGGTTAACTAAGTTGACCACTGTGCAACAGTAGGAATAGGAAGCGCTAAAGTAAACCTCACCTCATGCAAAGAAAAAAAAAAGTCTGAGTTTGATAGTGAAGTCAACGGTTTGTAGAAACCTCACGGCAATAAGATGTGCAGCCATTACAAATGTGCGGTTAGTACTAGTTGAAAGAGGTAAAATTCCGCATCGGGTGGCTTCGGGGTTCCAAGCTATAAAAGCGACTGCCACATTGCATCAATAGAAAAAAATTGCAGTTCATTCCAACCTCTTTCTTAAAAGCTCAATGTATCTTGGGCTTCCCTCGTGGCTTTTTCTGTCGCCCCAGCCTCGACGCCGCAGGGTCAAGTCAATTTGCCACACCCTGTTTACTTGCGAGACGCTAGGAGTGTTACTGACAGCGCTGCTGCCTTCGTAGCACGATGCATGCTCCGAAAAGCGGCTGATGGATAACCAGAGACGGCGGCGGTCACGCGAACTCCATTAGGGTTGTCCGGGTTAACGGAAATTCCAAGTTTGCAGTTGGAGCACGCAAGCCAGACATCATTAGTGATTTCTACTTCTCGCTAATGGCGAAGCCTTACTTTCTGTCGTCGCTTTTACGTAAGACAATGTGCACGCGTGGGGAAGAGGTGTACGCGTATAAGGCTCAAGCTGACTGTATAGAAGTATATGGTGTAATTTTTAAGGTTTTCACATAAAAGAAACGTAAAAGCTACGTTTTGCGGATTGTGCAGGTGACTTATACGACCAAGAAGAAATAGTATATGGAACTAATCGTAACGATCAGTCGGCTAATTAAGCTTAAACATTTAATTACCTTTTTAAATAGGGAAAATCGATATATGGTTTCAATTATAAAATTGCTGGTAGTCATCCGAAACAACCAGATCAATAATATTTATAAATATTTTGAGCGCCTCGTAAACGTAGTAATGCGCTGAAGCTATCCCAAGTTCAACAGGTACAAGGCTGGGGCCGCGATAAGAGACGAAAAGTCGCCCGGGCGACTTACAGTACCGGTAGCCTTTCTCCTGCTCTCGAGTTGTAACTTCAGCGCACTACTGTGCTTCTCACGTGCTCAACGACGTTCTGAAAATGGCTGATTTAGCGATCTTTAATGACGCCCAGAAAGTTTATATTTAAAAGCATATACCTATTTTCAGTATTCACAAAGTTTATTAACACATTTTGCGTAATTAGTTCACTGCTCGTAAAAATTATCCCGCTATGCAATGTTCCCTTGGCGGTACAGGTCACGTGAACAAACTGTTCACGTGACTATTTTTAAAATCACTACTAAAATAACTCTACTTAAGTAACTATGCTTAAAGTAAAATTCTAGTTGTTTATTAATAGTAAACGCCTTTAGTTTTTATTTCAAAAGAATGTGAATAAATTGCGATTGAAGGTCGTGAACTCGGGTGTATCATGTACAACTATAAAAAAACTATATGCTATCACTGTTACAAGATGTATTTGGTCTAAAATTTGATGAGCACGCGATAACAATTAATAACGTTCTTTCGGAATACCCGACTGTTTCAATAAGAAAACAAATTGAATTGCATACAAGTTGAGGCTTGAAAAATCTTATTATGAAATGAAATCAAAATCTGTCATTAATTCAAACCAATTTGTTGTTGTTTACTTAAAATTATGAGCGGGAGATTTCCTTTTCTGTTTTTTTAGAAGCAAGTTTTCCTTTAAAAAGGCATGTACCGCCACTGGCAAGTGCACCAGTTACAAATTCTTGAACGGCGTCACGGGGATGGCAGGCAACTTACCCCATGTCTAACGAGCAGCGACTCTGGACTGAAACCTACTCGGGGCTAATTGGCGCGTAAAGCTAGAAGTCATTAGGCCCATGGAAAGTTGGTTCGCTGCAGGTGGTGTCAGACCTTCCGCGTGCTTTGTGGAAAGGATGTTCCTAGGCATGCTTGAGGTTCTCGAAAACCGAAAGAGAGAGAAGGGCGAAGAACGGAACCGTAGTGCTCCCGTTTGAGTCAAATGTTAAAGGGGGTGTCCACTGTGCGTGCGGCAACAGTCGCACATCAGGGACTTGGTGCGCAGAAACAGTGCACACGAGAAGTTTCTTTTTTTTTTTTCGGAACAATCGTTTTTGGGAGGCGACCCAGAACGAGTGTAAGACGTCTCGTCTAAACTAGGATAGAGAGAAAAAGCTACGAGACTGAATTAGCAACCTACCTGAAATGGCGTCTGTGTCTGTGTATGTGTGTGCCGGTCTGGTGTGTATGTGTGTGTGTGTGTGTGTGTGTGTGTGTGTGTTTTGAACATTTTCGTTTAAAGAAGACGCTTTACTGCTCTGTGAAGTCACTCGCGCAACCATCTCCGCACTGCAAAGAGACAAAACAGTTACTTCTGGCAATATATCTCAAATCAAGCTCTATTGCACATTAGGAGTCACTTCATACAAAAAGGTCAACACTCTCGTCTATTAAAAAAAATGCAGATAAAAAACCGTACTCGATTGAATACAACAATAGTTACGAAGCCACCACAGAATATTTGGCGGAGCCGGAATTCCAATTCCGGATCTACCAAGATCCGGTCGGGTATGCTAGCCACTTCACTGCACATACCGCACGGGATATTGGGACACCTGAGCTCGAATCCCGGTTCCGAAAAAACATTTGGTCCTTCGGCGGCTTCGAGACCCCCGTTCCATTCATTCAAGAACTGTCCCTTGTTTTGCATATTCTCAAATATTTCATCTTTGGCGATCACGTAAGATAATGAAACGTGCCCGTCATATGCTCCTATAAGTATATACAGGGCGTTTTTTTTTAAATTTTTTTAACTTAAAAATTTTGTTTAAGAAAGAAAGAAAGCCGTTAAATCTACACTAATGCGCTTTTTACCGGTGGGTTATATGGCCAAGTCCACATAATATAGGGTGCCCGTCATCACAGTAAGTCAAATAATTAACTAAAATTTATTGATTATCTTTTAATTAGTGAATATATACATATGATACACATTCTAGGCTTGCTGAGCATCATCGAAAATCATTAAATCAGTGATTTCTCGAAAGACTTTGAGCACGTGGGAAGCGCAGCAATGCGCTAAAGTTACCAGTCGTGCATCAGGCTCAAGGCTGGGGTGAGAAAACGCGGATGATAAGAGGCAGATAAACCGCGCGGAAACGTTATCGCACCGGTAGCTTTGCTTCTGCTTCACCATTGGTAACTTTAGCACTTTACCGTGCTTCCCACGTTCTCCAAGTTATTCTAATATTCACCGGCTTAGTGGTCTTCAATGACGCTAAGCACGTTTACATTTCCAGGCATGTGTTTATTTTCAATAATTGAAAGGTTAATTAACATATTTTAGTTAATTAGCCGACTTATCGTTACCGTTAGCCCATATACTTTGTCCCCCTGGCCGTATAAATCACCTGCACAAACCACATTAGTGTAGCCTTCACGGATTTTTTTTAACAATATGTTAAGCTTAAAAAGATACAGCCTGTAGCTTACGCCATGCTTGGGTTTATTGAAACGTCTAGTAGCTGTTGCGGATAATTTTGTATTGAAGCCCTGGTCACCCGACACTTTGAATACTTACATACAATGTACACACGTGGAGAGGCGAAGCACTCACGTAAAACGTACACATTTAAGCTTTGAAGCTAACGTAGAAAAGAGCGCTTTCTTGCAACCCCTTGCACGCTCGGTAAAAATGCGCAGCCGGATATTCATAGTTGCTTCTCAATCAGCAAAATATCTGAGCTTATCGGTTCTCGAAACTCTGTTTTTAAATGCCGTGTGAAGGGTGGAGCACTCGAACTATCAGTTTGCTTCAAGAACAAAGGGTGTTGAGGTCTATGGGTGGTGTCTCATTGGACTTCTTGAGCGATCCAGGCAGCCACAGGTCGACTATCTTCTAATACCTTCCAAACGTTACAGGCATACCGTGAGTCGGCGCATCAAGTGCAAGATTGGATCCGCAGATTTCACGTCGAGCTGAGCCAGGCGATTTCATGTCATCGAGATAGCTGCTGACACCTGACCGTCATCGGACACGGACACCTCCCCCTCTGGTCATCCCACTTCCGGACACTTGGACTGACCCTACTGACTTCCTGCTACCACCTACAAATAACCGTGATGCCACCAGTAGCCCACTTCTTGAGCGATCCAGGCAGCCACAGGTCGACTATCTTCTAATACCTTCCAAACGTTACAGGCATACCGTGAGTCGGCGCATCAAGTGCAAGATTGGATCCGCAGATTTCACGTCGAGCTGAGCCGGGCGATTTCATGTCATCGAGATAGCTGCTGACACCTGACCGTCATCGGACACGGACACCTCCCCCCTCTGGTCATCCCACTTCCGGACACTTGGACTGACCCTACTGACTTCCTGCTACCACCTACAAATAACCGTGCTGCCACCAGTAGCCCACTTCTTGAGCGATCCAGGCAGCCACAGGTCGACTATCTTCTAATACCTTCCAAACGTTACAGGCACGTTGCATTTACACACGGTACCATATTCTGTAAGCCGCACCTGGATCGCTCAAGTGACAATTCTGCCCTGCTTTTCTGTGCGTGCAAGCGTTATTTTGCGTTGAAATGGGAGACAAACAACCATCCACTATTAAAGAAGTTGCTAAACTTCTCGCTGACCTCTGTAGCAAAGTAGACGCTAACAGCTCAGAAATAAAAAGCGAACTGGCTGGCGTAAAGTCGTCCAATGCAGCGATACAGCATGAAATTGCAGGCGTGCAAACTTCGATGTCTTTTATAAATGCCAACTTTGAAGGATTTAAAACGGTGGTCAAAGAAATGCAAAATGAGATAGCCACGCTAAAGCGCGAACAACTGCGAACCCGCAAAGACTGTACTGACCTATACAGTCAGCTTTCAGAAACAAGGAAAGAACTGATAGAGCTAAAACAGTACAGCAGACGGAGCAATATCGAGATAAAGGGAGTCCCTTTGTCTCCGACCGAGTCCCTCGATAACATAATCGTAAACATCGGCGAGAAGCTTCGCACGAAAATTGCAAGTCAGGACATAGATGCCATCCACCGAGTACCGAAAAAAGATAAAACTAAATCAAACATTATTGTTCGATTCTTCGCACACTCTGTTCGGGACGGTGTGCTACAAGCGGCGAAGAAACAGCGCCTAAATGCCGCGGCTCTCGGCTTCTCAACAAATGAACCAATATACATCAATGAGCACCTATGAGTGGAAAATAAGATCTTGCTTGGGAAAGCCCTGCAACTGAAGCGTGAGAAAAGCTGGAAATACACATGGACTTCACGAGGTAGGATTCTGATGAGAAAAGCAGAAAACTCAAAGGTGACTCAAATTACCTGTGATGACGACCTCGTACAAATTGTGTAATGCCCTCCCCCCCTCTGCTTCTATACAATAAATTGAGACCTTGAACTAAAATGCTTTCTGTCACCTCGGTGAATACGTTATACTCAAAGAAAGCTTGTCTTTCCGTGCTACACTGCAACGTCAGAAGTATACACAAAAATGGAGACGTCCTTCTTGCTTTTCTATCCCAACACTCGTTTACTTATGATATAATAGGCATAACCGAGACGTGGCTAAAAAGTGACGATCATTTTGATATTCCTGGGTATGTTGTGGTTTCGCTACCTAGAAATGCAATTCATAGAGGCGGTGGTGTTGCACTGTATATAAAATCGTCTATATTATTTAAAGCGCTCCCTCATCTAACATGTTCAACTAATGATATAGAAGCTCTTTTTTGGAACTTTGTTATGGTGTCGTGGTGGCTGTTGTATGTAGACCGCCGGATTCATCTATGCCTTTCTTCCTAAATAAAATGGAAGATATTCTTACATTTATTTCACAAAGCAGTAAGAAATCTGTCATTTGTGGTGACTTCAACATCGATTTGTGTAAAACTGTGCCCTCAGAATATCTACTTCTAACACAGTCATTTAACTTTACGAATGTAATAACAGAGCCAACAAGAGTGACACCCGATTCATCCACGCTCATTGACCACATCTTATGTAATCAAGACGCACACGACGGTGCTGGTGTATATGAGACAAACATTGCCGACCACTTTCCAATATTCATATTTCTACCTATAAACGCTGAAGAAACACCTCACCTTAGTACACCCCATTTAAGGTATCGCATTAATTACGAACTTCTGCATAGAAAATTATCGGCATTTAACTTTGATTTACTATTCAATTCAGATATCAACATCGAATTTGGAAATTTTATCACAGTATTAAAAACTGCAATCGCTGATTCGTCGAGTGAATTATGAAAACCACATTATTCAGAACCGATCTGCCCCTGGATGACTCGTCAAATTTTATGCCCACTTCAAGAGAAGAACATGTGGCAGCAGAAACTGAAACGTCATAAACATAATTCTTACTACTTGACACAATACAAAATGCATCGCAACCTATCTCTATCACTGATAAGAACGCGGAAAAAAGGATATCACCCTAATCTTATATCCGAAAGTCATGGGGACTTCAAGAAAACGTGGAATGTGATTAATTAAGCCAAGATCGCAAAAGCAAACAATTCCTGCTATAGTCACGGATGAGACTGCAGACGCATTCAACTCTTTCTTCACTAATATTGGAGACCACCTAGCTAACAACATTGCCAGTGGCAGTGCACATTCCGTTTCTCTACCTGACTTCCTTCCAAAAACTTTTATTTTTGAAGAAATTACGACTATTGAAATTATAAATCTAGTTAATTCAATGTCTAATAAAAAATCTGCAGGTTCTGATGGCATCTCACTTAAGGTCTTAAAATGCAATATTGATGAACTTAGCTCGCCATTGGAACATATCTTTAACCATTCTATAACAGAAGGTGTATATCCAGATTCACTAAAAATCGCTAAAGTCTGCCCAATACATAAATGTGGGAACGTTAATGAACCTGTAAATTATAGGCCTATATCAGTTTTAAGCACGATTAATACACTATTCAAAAGATTAATTGTACGACGCATTAACTCATTTTTAGAAAAATACAATATTATCACCCCACATCAACATGGATTCCGTCCAAATAAGTCAACTGCTAGTGCTGTTATCTCTCTCTCTCTCAGAAAATAAATGAGTCCTTAAATGACAATAACATTAGTATCGGTGTATTCTTAGATATTAAAAAGGCATTTGATACCGTAGACCATAAAATTCTTCTTAATAAATTACAACGATATGGTTTCAGAGGTCACTCTTTAAATTTCTTTACGAGTTATTTGTCATCTCGTTCGCAATTCGTTTCTTTGTTAGATCATAAATCCTCGATGAGACAAATAAACACCGGAATTCCCCAGGGTTCTGTACTGGGACCGATACTTCTTTCATTGTAAGTTAATGACTTACCTAACATGGCTTTAAACTCTGACATAATAATGTACGCTGATGATACCGTTTTAATTTACACCGACAATTCATTGCATAACTTACAAAACACAATCAATCAAGAACTTACAGTTCTCCAGGAGTGGTATAATTCTAACAAATTGACTTTAAATATAAATAAAACTAAGTATATAGTTTTTTGTTCCAATAAAAAAGATGTTAATACCGACAGCTTCCGAATTTGCATCGGAAATTCAATCCGGAAGAAGTTAGTTCATTTCAATATCTGGGAGTAACATTAGATTCTCATCTTCATTGGCAACAGCACATTATAAATACATGTAAAAAGTTAACTTACGCTTGTTATGTCTTACTGAAGGCGAGACAATGCTTTGACACTCCCACGATGAAACTTATATATTTTGCTATATTTCATAGTCATTTAACATAATATATTGAGGCCTGGGGCGTAACTTATGACACTTACCTTTTGCCGTTGATTAAATTACAGAAGAGAGCCCTCAGAATCTTGACATACTCCCACTATTCCCAACCGTCTCATATCATATTCCATCAACTTCACATTTTCACATTTCTGAAATTAAACAATATAAGATTGCTTGCTTAATAAATAATATTTTAAAATCAAACATTCCACTACCAGCGAACATCTTAATTAAGGGTACCCGATTAACAAGGGCGAACACATCTGGTCACTTTAACATACCACGGTCTCATAACGTATACGGCGAGCGACTGATGCAATCATGTGGAACTAAAATCTGGAACACTTTACCATCTTCAGTCACCCAGTCAGGCAACTTTAACAGCGCTTTGAAATACTATATTTTTTTAAATAGAACATGTCTCCCACCATCCTGAAACTCAATCGCATATTCTGTTATTCAATTCATAAAAATTCATTTCAATTTGAATACACTCGTGCTCCTCGTGTTTTCATTATATAATGTATAAATTACCGGATATAGTTGAACAAGTCACTTTCAACGTTTATTTTCTATTGTCTTTCTTTTTTTTTTCCTTTTATTGTATTTCCAGTAATATTTCGTAAGAGTGCTGCCTTCCTAATATGTTATTATTAAAATGGGCCCAAACTAGCCAAAAGGCTATGGGCCCAGATGGTTCTCAATAAATTGTACGATGCAACTCATGACAATAAACTCGATTGATTGATTGATTGATTGACTCTGATACAGCTGGTCTGTTCACGGCACTCCGCGTTATTAATATATACAATTTATACAACTATAGACTTAACGATACATTCAAATTGGAAATCCACATAAACAAGAGTTTTTTTACGAATTTCGCACATCAATTTGTGGAGGAACCGGTTGAGCCCACTTGTCACGCAGAACAGTGGGAGATGGCAGCGCAGAAGACAAATTACAGCTCTCAGATTATTAGACATACGCTGCCTAAATTGCTCAACCAGTTTGATTTTAGTGAGTTGGATCTGATTAAAATGACATTTAAGCAACTTAGAGAATATTTTGTAAACCAAAATAGCTAAAATACCTGTGATCTGGGGGTTTGTTTAGTATTTTCAGAATCATTCAATCATCTTTGATATGTGTGTTGTACCCCCATATTTTCTACCTCTTTTGTTCTTTCTCATGAAGCAGCATTTTTTCCTGTACCTCTGCTGTTGTGACTATGTAGGGGGTCAAGGGTCTTGTCAAGCTGTATTTCAAAACTTTTTTCCACGACCTCCGCCATCAATGTAGTTGGGAAAAAACGAAATATTAATAATCCCTAGGCAAAAAGCCACCAAACATTAAAAATGCGAAACTATTGCAAAGGGATGAATTTCCTTGACAACTTGAGCGTAAGCTCCTGAACGCGTGCCGTAATCCCAACTAGCAAGTTTGTGTGAAGGACGGAATATTCGATATTTTAATCATTTTTGCCCATACTTTTTAGAAGACAATGTCTGTGTCGTTCCTCCTCTAAGGTTATCTCTAATAAAATTTCGCTGCGTCGTCTATAGGATGGTTTCACGTTGCGTACACCGTGCGCCAATTTTAGTGCGAACAGGACTACGGCGTATTTTTATTGTTTGATTTAGGCGTGCTTACGACAGACACAAAAATTGTTACCTCCCAGGTTGTTTTTCAAAATCGGCACATACCGCCAAATTAGCAGTGTTCATCATATGTTGTCTGTATTAAAAGATGTAATAAAACACATCCAGTGACTGAAGAAGTTACCCCCTAAGTCTTTTAATATGTGAAAAAAAAATGTTTTTACCGTTCACTCGAGTTTATTTGTCTTATGATTAACGGCATCAACCAGAGAAATCCAAATAAAAAGGAGCATTGGCTCTAACTCAATTTTCAAACGTGCCCACGGTGATTCCTAGGTAGACAGGCCTGCGCTCCAAATGATGGCTCGTCGGCGGCTGAAATGGTTCCAGCGAATGCGCCGGGATGAACTCGGGAAAATAAAAGAATAACTAAGCATCAGTTCCTCCCACCGAAATATGTTCCCGAGCGTACTTCTTGAAGTCCGTTGTTGTTAGGCCACTCGCCATACTTCTGAGATTTACAAACAGAAAAGACGACCCTGGTAAATAATTGCATACATGCAATCAAATAGAGCAAATGACTAAACTTGTTGACGACAGTGTTTGAAAACTATGCACCGGAAATGAAACCGCGGGTTCCATTACGGTGCATAGTTAGGGCGGTTTCGTGCATGACCTACTACTTCCGCATCAAAGTATGGCGGAAATGAAACCAGAGAACTTTTGTCCTACAAACTTCTATAAATTGAGGAAAGCTTTCTTTTTCCTTCTTTTTTTTCTTCGTGATATATTGTTGGATTGTGATGAATTGCACTTGCCGCACTAATGCGTGACCTAAAGGAGAATCGTCTGGCACTTAGCATACCTGCGGTCTTTATTTGAAATTAAGACGAGCCCGCGCCCGCGAAGTGAACTCGACGGTGACAAAAATGGCGCCAGCAGATACCGCCGGGGACGACGCCGAAGTGCCGGGGGGGGGGGAGGTAAGGGGGGGGGTAGGGGGTAGGTCGCGTTCCTATATTTACTCCATCTCGCTCAAGAGTAAAGTTTCTGTACTTTGGCGTTCAAAAAGCTACCCCCCATGAAGTTCAGACTAACTACTTCCTCGAAAAGTACTTAGAATCGTCAATCGCTGCAATCTATGGAGGGAAATCGGCGAGTGATAAGGCTGAAGCTATGTTTAGACCTTTATAAAAACTTTCTTCGCTGTAGCACTAAGCATGAGGTTTTTCTCATGCTTAGTGCATGCTTCCTCATGCACTAAGCATGAGGAAGCATGAGGTATTTTCTGTCTCGTCATTCACCAAGTTCGATAAATTGCAGTGTTTGACCTTCCAAAGTGTTTGCGGGAGAGCAGTCGCTCTAACTTTATGAAGGCTCTGTTCTACTCCGTCGTCGAGCGTAGTACACGCGGTGTAGCGCAGCGCACGCCGATACTGATAGGCCGCAGATATCGAGTTCCTGCTCGCCGGCCAATCGAATGCTCGCGGTCAGCGCTACGCTACGTTCGCTGCTCTCAACGTCGGAGTATAACAGAGCCTTTAAGAGCGTACCTGCGTCCTCCAGCGCCCCTCCCAAGGATGACGTATCTTTTTGTCCGAGGTCGACGCTTTGATGTAATAACACAAACTACTTTAATTGTCCGACTTTATTTGTCTCCTATCCGGCAATGCCCGCGAGAATGGCTCGGACATACTTGAGGAAGCAATAGAACGCTGCCAAAGATCTCCCCAATCGTGTATCTTGAAATTCTGTCGTCAGTGGAGCCACTCATCATGCTTCTGCATTTTACCAGCGCCAAACTTTACGCAAATGAGGAATCACTTCGTTTGCAAACGAATAGAAATGGATAGAAGAAAAGCGAATTAAAGCTCCTCTTGAAACCGCCCTGTACTCTTTTGAAGAGCTTATCACCCAAGTGAGAAATGCCCTGTGTACGTAGACACTGCGGACGTATGCGCGGCGTCTGTTATTCCAGAGAGGAGTGCAACCGCGTGTGCTCAGAACGCGTTCCACTGCTCAGTGAACAAAGGTGGCGGTGCACAATAGATGGTTATTATAATTGTCTGTAGCGTGCGTCCACATAGCCTCAGCCGCAGTCTAGACGCCTTGGCTCCGTCTTATAAAACGAGCGCAATGCTGACGCGCGGTGACTCTAAGTTCCAAGCTTCTGCTGCTTCGTTCTATGATCTCATTGACCCCTAGCTCTCGCGACGAGTTACAATGGAAGTCCACTAAAGAACGCATCATTCGCATGTCTTTACTTCCACCTCATCGGGGGAGGTCAGGCTGCCTGACCCGACCAGAATGAACCCGACTTCTCCTGCGGCGACCCTTCCCCACTCCCCGTCGCCGATCTGCATTTAAAATCGAAAAAAAATCATCTGAAACATTTCGTATTACTTGGGTTAAAAATAAAGTTGCCATATTTTTAGGAACCAAATGTCACGTCTTATATTTCCCACTTTAAACTGACTTTTTTCGTCCCGCTTATTATTTAAAACAAAACGATTGCAATAAAACAACAAAAAAAACTTGTGTTTTGAACGAAATGGCATACTAAAACTGATAGACTTATAAAAATGTAGTATTAATAATGTGGTCGCAGGTTAAAAAAAAAAAAACTAATATGTAAGATTATGCTTTTTTCATCGTGAATCATCTCTTGCTTTCTCGGGTTACACTATTTTTAATAATTGCTCCAGTGGTATTGCTTGAACATACGAGTACATACAATAATAAGTTGAGCAATCTAGATTATTAGAACAAACAAACTATTTATATTTTGTGTAAGAATAGCATTAATGTTTTTTATACGTAATGAGTCCTTATTTCATTGACACTTGATTAACTTAGGGCTTGTCATGAGTATTGGATTGTGGTATAGTATATGCTGTAGTGCTCTGTGTTCTGGTGTACTGTGAACTTTCCAGAATCCCGTCGGACAAAATGCTTCTCCCGGTTTGAAAATTCTTAGTGTTCAAAGCTTCCCGACATTGACCTTATCCAAAGCGTACAGCAAGTTCTCGTAGCTGTGAAGACGTTTATCAGTCTGTATCCTATTGCGACTCCTTAAGCCTCCTCCACTCAAAACATAAATATATAGCTTTTACTATACGGCTTTTTCTAATAGTTAACCATAAAATTGTTGACAGATGCTTCCCACATTTTTTACGTGCAAAAGCAATGCGAATAACTGCAATCGCAAAGTGTACGAATCTTTACATCGTATTGTGTTTTCAGTATTCAAGAATCGCACACAAAAATGAATTCTTGCTCAACACAACCTAACAGTCTGGAAATGTGTGTCCTGCCAAAGCCACTATGTTAATCTGCAAGACGAATCATCTTCATGTAAAATCAACTTAGTAGATTGCAGTAACGAGCTCCGTGACCGTTCCCATTGCATCGTTGCAAACTAATTTGTTGATGGCGGATAGTTTCGTAGAATTTCTTCGTGCACAAACAGGAAGCTCAAGACTTACAAAAAAAAATTACGCATCCCTATCCAAGGTACATCGTACCTGCCACCGAAAGCTTCAAGATTTATCGTTACATAGACCCCATCAGCGTCAACCATTGTCTATTGTCTCACTCTGCACAAAAACAGTAAAAACACCTCAGGGTGTACCGCTAGCAAACAAAAAAAAAAACAACACACCACATGTTCTTCGCATGCACTACCGTATGACAATATGCCATTTGAGTTATGGTTATTTTCGTTTTAGTGAGTATTAAAAGGTGTTTTTGCAGCATAATTCAATGAAAGGTTTTGGTATAATCAACTACAAATCTATTGAAAACATTAGTATAACCTAATCGAAAAGCTACAACGTGAAAATAAACAATGTTATTTTATACAGACCTCTCTCTTTGCAAGTCTATCTAGGAGAAAACACTGGTTGTTGCTTGTGGAACGTTGGCGATACAACGGCAGCTGCGAGCTTCAGGGAGCATTAACAAGCTGAGGGAGAAACCTGTGGCTAGAAATATAAGGTTATTTTACATGAGCAGCGGCTGGCAGTTTCTCGTTTTAGTTAGCAAAAAATCGCCACCATAACAAGTAATACCCAGTGGGACGTGTCAGCTTAACAGGTGTACAGACTTTTTCCAGATGTTCTCATGAGGTCAGTGAATACTAGTATAATATCAGTCGCCAACTTACAAAGCGGTGGCATTGTGGGACGTCTAGCGTTAAGTTGAACTAAAGTGGCAAAATACGGTGAGGATCGCATAACTCCGATATTCTGTTAAAACAAAATCAAAGGAATATTTCAACTTTCTGTATCTTCCGAAGTTACGCAGAACACTTTTCCTCTAAAGGAACAATTTATTTTAAATTTTGTTCTTCATTTCTTTAAAACAATTTAAAACAAATCTAAGACAATTACTGGTTTAAGAATTTTACTACTCACTGCGATAAAGATACTGACGGATGCAGTTTGATGTAAGATTTGAACTTGAAATTATAAAATTGTTGTATTCTGTTCCGTCACAATATTGTGAGACACGTGAAGTAGACAATGTATTGTAACTTAATTACTTAAGGTAAAATCGTTCTAATTAACCAACATGATATTCATATTAAAATTGTCTCACATCATAAAATATCTTTTCGCACGCCACACATTGATGAACTACAAATTGAACCAAATCTAAGACAATTACAGGACGTATGGTATGGTTAACCACAAATTTATTCAAAATTTTAGGTATATAAAAGTGGCCAGCAGTTGAAAAGTATCATTGTATAAATACTGCTTGTGAGTGTTGTATGTGAACCTTTTTTTCAGAGCGTGTGATTTTTGAATATTTGACAGAGCTCTTAAAATTCCTTCGAAGATTAGTCTTTTATGCACCCTATTTTGTCTTCATTTCAGAGCACAATATTTTTCTACCTATCGATGAAAACCCCTTTACTCACTTTACCCACTCGGTGAATATGGTGCCTGTTTTAGCAATAAAACCCTTAAACAGAAAGTAACACATCAAACAGCTTAGTTTCACTAAGGAAAAATGCCTTATGATTTAAGCCAAAATATTCGCAAACATATATCCGGCGCATATTCACATGCACACATACACAAACCGTCAAATTCGTGATAGCATACAGAACTAACTGTGATCTGCGTCACTGTTACTTTTTTGATTGCCAGACGAATGGGAAAGTTTTTTATTGCTTTCTACATATCTGAAAAAAGCAAGTACCGGTCTAGAAACGACTGTTGTTTTCATGAGCCATAATATTTGCGTATAGATTTAGCGAGCATTTGCAATTTTTCCTGGTGGCTAAGCTAAGGTCCTAAGAGGAATCATTTCAACAAATATTTTCTAAAAGTAAGAATTGCATTTCCAGATGTACGCTTAAGACGACGATAGTAGCTTAAGACGACCAGCACAAAATTACATGCTGGCGGAAATATAAACTGTAAAACCCCAAATACTGAAGAGCCTTATATATTCATCGTGGACTTCTAAACACGGATACGAAAAAGAAACAAAAAACCTAATACCGATTTTGTCTTTACAGTGCAAGCAAATAGTATCGTTTCAGAAACGAAACACTGCAGGTAATCCAGAAACACATCAAGCTGTATAATCAATGCAGTAGACCTCGAAAGTTTAACAAAAAGGGTTCGTGCGCTAAAGCGTGTGGAACTCTGTTTCTCCCCGTAGAACGAAAAAAATCAGATAATAACAACAAACGTGTGGTTAAACCTGGTAAATGGCTCCAAGTGCCTACGTGATGTGCAGTGTGGAGAACGTCTTGTTACGCAGGGTTCCCTTTTTTATTCCCCGCGAAACACGCGCACACACACACACACACATGCACAATATGCAAGCAGGCAAACATTTGGAACAAAACATATTGTGTGGAGACAGGTGAAAATAGTTACTAGAAAAACAAGTTCTCTATGAACAACGCCTAAATGGACGGAATTAACTTAGGCACAGGAAGTTAAGACAGCTCTTTCGCTCTCCCGCTACCTTGCTCATGCTCTTAGGAAAGGCAGCACTTTTCTCTCAACTCCCTCTATCCTTCCTGATGCACTCAAACCTTACTGCGTACGCTCTAACAATACCTATGGGCGTGCCATTTTGACCGTGAAACAGTCATTATTCGATCACTTATGATCAACTTAGCCGTTCACCCCAACTTAGAAATGATTCTCTTCAGTTCAGCAACTTAATAGGGTGAAAAGTGTGCTCCATTCCTATTCCAAGAAAGTTGAGGCAGTCCGTGTTCGGCCTTCTACCGCACGGATTGTCATAAATATTGTCAGTCTTGGGTGCCGATTGGAGCTCCCGCGTACCGAATGTAGCCATTGGCTATGCGGCTTATAATTAAGATATAATATTTTAAAACATTTTTAGGCATTCTTACTGGTGAATATTTTATTCCATCTTCGCTAAGTTTATAGAGAATGCCTTCTGCTTCATCACTATGCAGTAACTAAGCAAAACCTTCGCTGAAGATGTGAAACGTCGCGCCTGCTTGAATAGAAGGCCTGAGTGCTTAATGCCGTGGTGTCGCAAATCATGCAAAGCAAAGCAAGCAAAGCTTACGAAAGGCTCTAACTAATTGATATTCCTTGTTGTGAATCCTCCATCATGCTGTATTGCGCAGGTCCTGCCTCACGAATCAGCTACCATGTGATGTCACAGTCTGTTGCACCGATTCCTCGTGTTCTAGGAGGCGCCAGTATAGCTCGCGATACTGACGCCTGCCTTCTCTTCACTTCTACTCTTTTATGGGATGAACAGAATCAACTAATTATTACAAATATCTGGTTAACCTTGGTAAGTTCGCCGATCTAGTACCCCGTGCCGTAATTTTTTTAGGAGTTAGGTCAGTTTTTAATTTTAAATTTACGCCTTAACAATTTTATAACCAAGGCCAGTCTGATCATTGCCATTTAAGCAGAATAGAAATAATTTGTTTCATGTTAGAGGATGAAGGAGGTTCAAGGGGTCTTTCTCGCCGAGTGATTGCTCATTCAAATTGGCCAATACTTCAATAAAATGAGGAAACTCTAAAACCTAAAAATATGCCGGGAGTATCAGTGACGCGTGGGTACAATGGAACAAACCAGAAAACTAAACCGGTCTATCTTATGCAAAATCGACAGAGAAGATGAAAAGAATCGCTTAATTCGAGACATAAGATTTTTTTTTTATTTTTTGCTTTAAAACTTTTGGAAAACATTAAATTTGATATAAAAACGTTTGTCACCATTGAAGGGAGCTAACACAAATTTACTTGTGCGCTCATATTGATAGGCGTTCGTGCCATAAAAAAAAGAGTACTCACTAAACCGATTTCTAAATAGAAATCTGAGAAGGTGATTTCCTTCAACCGAATTTATCCTCTAAGAAGCTGTTCTTTGTGTCTGCCTTTTTAAAAGATAACCTGAGCACACTGTCAATCATCATAGTTCAAATAATTAATAGTTGCTTTGTAAACTTTTATTAAGCCTAAGAAGTACAGAGTAAACAGAGCTCATGGAAGAAGACGCTATCTCTAATTTGAAGAGCAATATGAATAGGAAGAGTCCCATACGTTGTCACTTGAACTAACTCTAACGGCATGATCGACAGATATAGAATAAATAAAATGTTCAGGTTGTTGAAGCTTTGAAGTCACTTGCCGCAGCTAACACTCTACATTGTTAGGCCCACCAGTGCATGCAGACTGCACTTCTCCGCACCCTCACGCCTGTTTAAAGTTTCCTTTTATTTTTGTAGACGAAAAATAGGATAGCTTCGTCGGCTTGCACATTCCCGATTAATGCATGACCCTTTTGGCGAGAGTAAGGGTCTTAAAAATTATGGGATGGTGCACGTTGACTAGTAACTATTCAAATGCATTAGAATCATGTTCGAGTAGCAAATACAAGGCATATAGACAACTTCAGTGGCACTGCAAGCGTGAGTGCATGTTTGAATTTTTTGAAAATGTTAGAGAGGAATCATGACGTGGTTTTCCTGAACATGTTACCAGCGAGTTTGCTTTTTGAGACTCGTACATATTGCTTTAATCTTTGCGACAAGAGTACAAAATGATTAACCAAGAATTTGCAATATATTATTACCACGTGTAAAGTGGTTCTTTAGTGAGTTTTACTTTTCGTCCACACTTTATTTTGGAAATTAAAATAGTTTTGTTCTTTCTAGTAAAATTTGGGTTAAATTATATTTTAAGACAATATCCGTGGGTGCCTGCGTTTGTTTTAGAGATACTTTTGGGTTTTAATGCAAAATCTAATGCAAGGTATAATTAAAATAAATACCACGTTGAAGTTAAACCCGTTATCGTTAGTACAAACAAAGCCTCATCCTCTCAGAGTCAACAAAAATGAAGGTCGCTGCAAACTGCTCTTCGATGAAGGTAACTGTGCGAAAATTTAAGGACACGAGAGTGAAATATTATTTGGATTAACTTAATAAACAATGCACTTAAGAACTATCGTCGTCATCTTACCAAAATCATAGGACAAAGGAGCAGTACTCGCCATCTTGGATACTTATAAAGAAAAGCACAGCGACCTGGTCAAAGGGTAATTTCTAAACCCGAACTAACCTTTTAATATAATGAATGCCGCGGTTGAATAAATATTAACGAAAAGTTGTATTTTTATTAGATTTCTAGTATGTCAGGTTAATTTGATTCTGCAGCTGTAAAGCTTTTTTTTTTACACTAATAATCTGAGTCTTTTTTTCACTTCGTTATAAAAATACTCTTAAAGAATGCGCAAAGAGGGTTCTTAGTGTAAAACTGAAAGAACAGTTCAAAATATGAAAGTAATCGAAGAGATTTCTGCGTTAAAGCTTGATGGTTATTTTTGAAACAAAAAGTATTTGAGGAATCACTACAAACTCAAAACACAATTTTGATAATAACTGTGAAATAATAATGGAAACGAAAATAAACTCAACCAGAACACAGTAACATTTTCTGCCCTCCCACGCTTTTTCGATGTTGCGATTCTGCTTGTGAATGTTTTCTATGCTTTACCAAAACTGCACGCAAGTCTTCAGGATATGCCTCAAAATATTGATGCCAGTAAAAAATATTCGCGCATATTTCAATTTTATAGATATTCTAGCTGTCGCGCAATATATCTTGTGGCAAAAGCTGCAATATTTTTGAGTCACTAACTCACTAACAAACAAATGTTTGGTTAACAATATGCTATAATGCTGCATACTTAGGCTGTGGGTGATTACATATTTTTGTTGATTTTGTAAGGTATACTTTGTTTCTCTAGTTATTAATATAAGTGTTTTTGATACACATTCACGAAAGAATATCAACTTTGAATCTGTACAAACAATTTATCATATTTTGTCTTTGCCACACTTTGCCCTTCATTTTGAGAAGCGCTTGTAGAGGAGAAATAAAAATACCAATAGACATTTTGTTTCAATAAAAGGGAGAACAAATAGACATATTTATTCCGGCAGTGTGGGTTCTAGAATTCATTGTTCTCGAGATCAACAATTTGATCGTAACAGGACTCTCCTCTAGTAATATGGAAATATTAAATTTAATGAACCCAAATATTTTTGCCTCCAGTGTTTAGTAGGATTTCATCTTATTATTTTACTGCTCGTTTGACCAAACAACTCCGCTGCAGAATCTCACCTCGACATGGGCGAAAAATCAGCCATGCGTGGAATGTAATATCGCAGTAAAAAAATTTGCCCGAATGAGCGTTTTAATGCAGAACAGTTTACTCTACTGTTGGATAGACCGATCACTTGGCAATAAGGGCTTCCGATTTTGACAACCGACGGTACACCAACCTGTCAGCTTCCTTGTGTTATCGATGCCGAAGCATGTGATGGCACCTCTCCTCAAGATATCAGAGACCTGACGCAGCCATTTTGCGCTCTCTTCGAGTTGACTGGATATTGAGGTGTGGAAGGTTAGAACCATTTCCGAACTCTCAGTGTGATTTGCTTCATTGGAGGCTGCCTTTACAGCTGACTAGAGGAGAGCATCACACAATTGAACAGACTGATAATGTTCGAATCGTATTTCCATCAATAGATAGATTTTACAAGTATAATTAGCGCTAGGGTGCTTCACACTATCAGTTCAGTAACCGCAGTGGTAATTCAATGGGCTTCAACGACATTTCTCATCTTGAGTCAAACCATCTCCTCCATAATTTTGTCCTGGCGCCGTATTTCAGAGTGATGTTTAGTTCGGAATATAATAATAATAATAATAATAATATCTTTATTTCCATCAATCTTGATGGGGCAGCCCAAGGAAAAAATCTGCGATATGCAGCTTGACTGGTCCTTGGTCCCCTTACGGTGGTCAACGGCAAGCATCGAGAAACAAAGGTGAAAATCACATTCAGTAGCAGCTGAAGGTATTGTTAACAGAAAAAGAAAACAAAACAAACAAAGTTTTATGAAAATAGTGCATCACGTACAAAAATATTCACGCAAGTCTTTGAAAGACAAGTTTTCAAGGGAAACATTACTACTGCACAAACTATTTAGCAAATTTGGAAGAGTAAATTGGAGCATCTGAGAGCCATAGTTGGTTCGCTGAGTAACCGTCTTCCACTTCTCCGCGTGACGAGTAGAATATACTGGTGAATTTTCCTCCAACAATGCAAGATTTTGTAAGAAACGTGTGCTCTTTATTATTTCACTCTTAAAACTGGTACAAAGTCGATATGAATACAATTTGTGAACATCAGTTATCCTGTAGGTTTTAAATAATTCAACAGTGTGAAAATCACAAGGTACATTACCTATACCTCTGAGTATTTTCTGTTGCAGTATGAATAGTTCATAAATATTAGTTAACGTTGATGTACCCCAAACGAGGTAGCAGTAGGCTAAGTGGGAGAAAAACAAGGAGGTATAGATTAAGAGTTTCACATTTTTTGGCAATATGTAACGGTAGCGATTCACAGTCCCTACCACGCGAGCTAGTTTTGGAATAATATAGTTGACATGGTTATTCCAGGACGTATTTTCACTAAAAGATACTCCGAGAGTTTTAAAACAACTGACTATTTCAATTCGAGACGAATTAAAACGGAGAAGCTTAGACACCACCACAGGTTTATTTTTTTGACGAAAAATAACAGCTTTTGTTTTACTACTGTTTACTGTCAACGAGTTACTATCACCCGAAGACTTAATTCTAGACAAAGTTAAGTTAGCCATATCGATTAGCTCATCAGCGGTTTCGGAGGAAAAAATATGCTTGTATCATCAGCATACATTAAAACTTTTGCCTCCTTATTGACGTTAATTATATCATTTATGTACATGTTGAAAAGGAATGGCCCTTGTACACTACCCTGTGGAACGCCAGGCGTAATAGGCTTAATAGTGGAGGAATTACCATTGATGGATACATATTGCTGTCGATGCTCTAGATAAGATTGCAGAAGTAATAGCGCCTGCCCACGGATACCGTAAACTTCAAGCTTTTTTAAATAGGACCTTATGACTAATACAATCGAACGCCTTGGTAAAGTCTAAAAACACCCCGAGAACCAAGTTTTTATTTTCAAAGTTTGTTAATATAAATTCTTTTTGACTAATTAAGGCTGTTTCAGTTGAGCAATTACTTATAAAACCAAACTGCGAGGAAGTAACAAGGTCATTTTTATTTGAAAAGTCTACCAAACGGCGATGAATTATTTTTTCTAACGCTTTAGAAAAAACGGGCAGTATAGAAATGGGCCTGTAGTTCCCCAACACATTCTTATCACATGTTTGTACAGAACGGTTACTTTCGCTACTTGCATCCTTCTTGGCAATACGCCAGACGCTAAGGAGAGATTAAAAATATGATCTAAAACGGGAGCAATTATATTAACAACATACTTAATTTGACGTATCTGCATACCATCAGCGTAGCAGCTACCACTATTTTTTTAAGTGCATAATCACGTTAACTATTTCTGAGGCAGTAGTTGGTTCTAAAAAAATTGTGCTACAGTTTTTACGGCACATGTATCTGCAAGCGTCGGTACCATCGGTATGGACGGCTATATTTACAAAATGGTCGTTAAACAGATTGGAAGGCTGTTCACCGGTTAATGTAACTCCGTTATCCACTAGCCTTTCAATGGCAGTTGACGAAGGAGCACCTTTCACCAAAGAACCTATGTGTTTCCACATTACATCAGTGCGTCCATTCGCGGAAGAAAAAAGAGAGCAGTAGTAACCTTTTTTTGCATTTCTTAGCTCTTTAGTTAAGCAGTTTCGATAGGTTTTGTATGTTTTAAGTGCATCGGGGTCACGTGTTTTAAAGAAGCGTTTATAAGGTGAGTCTTTCTTATGAATTTTACGAACTAAATCGAAGGTGACCCACGGTTTACGGATCTTTTTTGATATATTCTTAATTTTATATGTGAAGTGATGCTTATATAGCTTAAGAATTTGCTCAAAAAATACGTTATAAGCACCATCGGCAGTATCTTCGAAAAGGATTGTATTCCAAATGGTACACGCGATATCCCGTATAAAGGCCTCGAGGCTGTTTATGTCTATATTTTGGAAAACAATTGGTTTATTTTATACCGTATTTCGAGACACATTAACTTTAACACATAAAAATATTGGAAGATGGTCACTCAGTCTACAGCTAAGTATTCCGCTCTTAATTTGATCTATAGGAAAGTTTATAATAAACAAGTCTAAAACAGTTGTGGAGTGTAAAGTGACTCTTGTGGGGTTTGTAATTGTAATGACACATGCACTCATACTAATAAGACTCTCCATTTCTCTCTGCGAGACACTATCCGAAAACATGTCGATATTGAAATCACCGCCGCAATTAACGTTATATTGATTTTCATTTACAAACTCTAAAAATATTTCAAAAAAATGAAAGCCGTTTACAACTCCCTGTAACGCCGAATTAGAGCGCAGCTCTTGAGGAGGAGGAGGGAAGGGTACTGGGGGGTGGGTCAAGTGACCTCGGGGGGCGGGGGGTCACGTGACCTTGGGGGTCACGTGACCTTGTGGGTCACGTGACCTTGTGGGTCACGTGACCTTGTGGGAGTCACGTGACCTTGGGGCGTCACGTGACGTCGGGGGGTCACGTGACCTGGGGCCACGTGACGATACCGATGACGTCATCAGTAGCGTCACTGATGACGCCATCAGTGATGATGATGACGATGCGGATGCCGGTGACGTCATCAGTGACGTCACTAATGACGTCATCAGTGATGATGACGATGACGATGCGGATGCCGGTGACGTCATCAGTGACGTCACTGACGACGTCATCAGTGCCTATGACGTCAACGGGGGGTCACGTGACCTCGGGGGGTATCCCCAGGTCACGTGACCCCAGGGGGGTCACGACCTGGGTAACCATCGTGACCCTCGTGAGGGTAACCCTAGTAACCCTTGTGAGGGCAACACTCGTGACCCTCGTGAGGGTAACTCTCGTGACCCTCGTAAGGGTAACTCTCATAACCCTCGTGACCCTCGTGAGGGTAACTAACCCTCGTAACCCTCGTGAGGGTTACGAGGGTGAGTAGCCCTCGTGAGGGTAACTCTCATAACCCTCGTGACCCTCGTGAGGGTAACCCTCGTGAAGGTTACCCTCACGAGGGTTACTAACCCTCGTAACCCTCAAAAGGGTTACCTTCACGAGGGTTACCCTCACGAGGGTTACTAACCCTCGTAACCCTCGTGAGGGTTACAAGGGTAAGTAACCCTCGTGAGGGTAACCCTCGTGAAGGTAACCCTTTTGAGGGTAACTAACCCTCGTAACCCTCGTGAGGGTTACGAGGGTAAGTAACCCTCGTGGCCCTCGTGATCCTCGTGAGGGTAACCCTCATGAGATTAACCCTCGTAACCCTCGTAACCCTCACGAGGGTTACGAGGGTTGCGGTTACGCCGACGCCGACGCCGACGCCGACGCCGACGGCGACGCCGCTCAAGCCGGGAACGGGCCCCTAAGAGCTGCGCTCTAAAATTCAAAAAAGGCAGAAACATTACCATCTGTTGGGCGGTAGAAAAGAGCAAAAATATTCCGATTATTTCGTAGGCACAATACCTCGACATCTTTCGTGATAAATTAATAGTCACTCAAAAGATTACAATCGATAGTCTTTAACCAGTACAGCCAATCCTCCCCCGCGTTTTGAAGTGCGATTTAAAACATACGTGTCATATGACGGTAAGCGGAAAACATCTGAACTATCAGTATACCAGGCCTCAGTAAACTTGACTATATCAAAAAGAGCACCGAACTGATCGAAAAGTAATTCAAGGTCAGTCGTTTTATTCACTGCTGACTGCGTATTTAAATAGAAGCACTTTAAATGAGAATTGCATTCTAGGTCAAGTTTGCGTTTTAGTTCATTCGGAAGTAATGGAGTTGCAGTTTTCATAAAAACAAAAAGGAAACAAGTTTACAAACAATTGGAAAAGAAAGACAGCACTACTTATTCTAGCCTCAACAGATCGTCTTCGCTTCTTACGACAACACCACGTTCGCGATCTTGTTTTCGTACTAGAACGCTTCCGTTTCGATGCCAGACATAACGAAAACCAGTCCTTTTGGCCCACTATTTTGCCGCCAAAAAGAGCGCTCTGTTTTGCTTCGTCATGTTTTCCACGATAAAAACTTTAGGCTCTGTTCCCAACAATTTTTTCCTGTTATTCAACCACTGCTCCCTCGTGGCTTGCCTGGTGAACCGGACAATTACACCAGGCACATTTTCGGGCTTCGCGGGTAATCTGTGAAGGGCAACGATATCACTCTCCGATAGTGGTGGAAGTTGCAGCCTGGAGGCTACCTGATTTATCTTGTCAAGCAAGTTCTCGTTCTCCGCTGTAGCGATGCCGTGAACCTCCAGATTTAACTTCCTGCTTTGCCGCTCAAGATTGTTCATTTCTTGCCTCAATCGGTCGATTTCGTTAGCCTCACTCACTTTTTCCACAGCTTCCAGACGCTTACTCAGTTCTATGAATTCTTGATCATGCTGAGCCTGGTTTTTTAGTACGTCATCGTACTTGTCAGAGACTTCTTGAATTTTTTTTTCAATGCTGTCTACGGTCGCCTTTAGGGGTATTAGGCTGTCTAGTTTGCGGTTGATATCCGCAAGCAAGCTTGCTACGTCAAGTTTGACTGGCTGGCTCCCCTCTGACCTCCCCGGTTTGCAGGCAGGGCACCGCCAGGCCTTTTTGTAACTCTCGCCTTTTGACTTAAAGGTCGTTTCAGCTACACCAGAACAGTCGCCCAAGTGAAAAGAATCGCCACATTCCGAGCAAGATAGAATATTTTAATTGTTGTCATTGTCAGATAGAATATTTTCATATTTTCCTATAAAAGACTGAACTTAATAACCGTGCCACATTCAGCAATATATTCATACAACTTCAAAGCCTCGATAAGGCGAAGAAATCTGTAGCAGCCACTCAGCATGAAGCCAAGCCTTGTTAGGATCATGTATCGACAATAACGTGTCAATATTCTTACAAAAGATGCTGGCTATTCAGTGAAGCACCCAAATTACTGTTGCTTTATTGGTTCTCATGTTGCTCGCGATAGTAGTCACTGGATTCCTGGACTATTCTAAACGCATTTTAATTAGTCGGTGTAAATGGGCTGGGACATCGCGTATTCAACTGTGTACGTGAAAATAAACAATATTACAAAGTACTTTCAAATATAATAGACCGTTGCCATCCTATTGTAGAGCTATTGCTAGTATGCTTCAAATAATAGGATGACAGCTGCTGTTCGATTTCTTGAGATATATTAGAGTGCCATGCGGAATTTTCGTCCCATTGTTCATAAGAGGATAATATTGTACAGCCCGTCGCCGACTTCATCTAAGCTCTTATCAAGATTACAATTTCCGAATAGAAACTTCGTCGTTTATGAAACTATAACGGCGGGCAAGAGGTACGCGCAGGGAATTAAGGAAGACGGCGACAACACGCAACCAGATGACGCCGGACTTGCAGGTGTAATCTGACCGGGACGTCAAGTAAACCGTATAAAGAAGGAGGATTTGTAGAAATGGTGTTTGAAGGACCTTCCTGGCATTTCACCTAATGTTAACTTAGAAGCATCTTATCAGGAGTGAGCTTCTTCGTGTCAACGTCAGCGACGGCGCCTGCCGCAGTGAGATGATTGTTTCTGGAGTGACTGAAGTGGCAGCTACTTCTGCCGAAGCCCCATCAAATTAGAAGACCAATTCCTCCTTCACGATGTTCCTTCGTATGCGCTCTTTGTGCTTCATGCTAATGACCAACCTTCGCTGACCAATCTACCCATCGGTGTCCCGGATTGTCAAGTCATCAAAGCGCGTTAGTTCACGCCGAACTTGAACTCTATTCGTAGTTTCGTTGTGAGCGTTCAGCAGTGGATGCCTTCAACTTCAATCTTCCCAAACCCCGTATTTTTTTTTTGTGAATCTCGGCATTCCAATGCCTTTTATTTTCAGTGCCCGTATTCTAAACTAAAAAAATATATACCGCACACTTTGACACCAATAAAATCTACGCCGCCATAAAACATGTTTTCTAATATATCATTAAGAGTGACAAAAAACATTAAGCGACTGACCACCCTTTGACAGAGCTTTCCTCGTCAATTTTCCAAAAGTTTGAAATTGATTAATTACGATGGTTCAGGTCAAAAGTAATTTAAAGATGGGTTAGCGAGTTTGCGCAAATTAACATAAACTTCTGCGCGAACAAACTGTAAAGCGAGAGGGCATTTTGTTCTTGATCTGTTCCGCAGGTTCACCGCATAGGGCGCAGGCATGGTGCCACGGCGCACACTACGCAAGAGAGAGAAACACGCGAAGAAAGTGTAATTTTCTGGAGCAATGAACGAGGTCTAGTAGCGTTCCCCATAAAAACTGACGCGGGAACAATGTCTTGTTCGACATTTGGCTCGTGCCAGGACCCTAGAAAATTAAAAACAATCCCAGTGGACGTCACACATGGTCTTCAGTCGAAATCAAGAGTGGGCGACTCAATCGCTGCGCAAAAAACACTTGCATTTGTAGCAATATGTGCGCTCTACTGTATGGCCTCTAAAATCAACTTGTGTTCTTCAAACATATTTTGCAATTTTCAGCTGATATTAATCGCCTAACTCGTGTAAAATAAGAAGGTATTAAGGTACTAAACTTTCCTTACTTCTTAAATAACCTTTAAAAAAACAAAAATAAAACGTTGGAGTACGGTATCCCCGCAGTCGGTCTCCTAGGATACAATGCATCTTAAACAAAATAAAGGCAAATTGTGCCGAAAAAGGCAGGCCACGTATGTCAGAAGAATGTTTTACTTATCTCTTCTGTGCAGAGGAACACATTATCGCACATCGAAAAACACGACAGCAATTACGAATTACCTGGATCTTGGCATTCTTATTTCAAAAAGAAGCTAGGACCACGTGCCAGTCTCATTAGCATGGATTAATTGGCACTGGGAACCGCGGTCTATTCGGCATTATATCACACGCGCTACAGCCCCATGAGGCTGCCATCATTACTAAACTTAAAAGGCCCACAATGCCGTGTATAAAGCAAAGAACATAATGAAAGCGACCGGAGAAAGCACCACAAGGAAAGTTTAGGGGCAGGTTATTGTTCCCCTCAATCCTCCGATGGTAAGAGGCAAACTTCTGGGGAGAATGGCGTTAGATTTTATCTGTTACCAAAGGGTCATTCGATCTTTACTTTGTGTTCAGCCTGCTATTTCGTACTCAAAGAGGGAAAGTAAAAACAAAAATAAAAATATCAAATACTTTCAGAGAGCGAGGCAGCCGTTTTGTTTCTGTAAGCAGCCATTCAGCATCTGTGATTGCGCCGTAGCCATTGCATTGCGATAAACTATTTAGTGTATTCTAATCACAGGCGATGGAAACTCACTTCTGCTTTCACACGTAACGGATGTTCTTTCATTGCAAAAAAAAATATATATAAATATATATATATATAATATTTGTTTTGCTTAGATTGAATTTAGCTTTGCTTTGGCGTCTCATGGAAAATCTATTTATATCTGTATAAGTTAGGTTTCCTTTTAGTATAATTTGTCTCCAGCAAAGTTCTAGGTGTAAAAGAATATCGGTATATTGTACAAGAGTGGCACGATAACGTAGCTTTACGTAGATTACATTAAAAAAAAATTCGAGTTCGGTTTTGCAGTCTTACATAGCAAACTGAGGTTCCTACAAGCAAGACTTTCCTAAAATAAGTCTCCGTGAGCAATTAACTCCCAATTTATTCCTGTCCCTCCCTCTCCCTTCCCATCAAAGGAGCGGTGGGACGCTGCGCTACGCGGCTCAGACCTGACCACCGAATTACATGTGGTCCGTAGGGATGCCGAGGCCGCCGAGGCACAGGGGCTCCCGGCCACCAAGTGTAACTAACTGCCGAATGAGGGCGGACATAACCGCCTTCACCTCTATAAATAAGTAAAGTTATTTCCATCCATCCATCTATGTCTGCAGATAACGGCGCAATTAATAAAGCACCAAGTTCCGCGGGTAGAAAGCTTGAGCGAGGCAGTCAATGCCCCACATTTTTATGTTCATTGTAGTTACTTTCCTAGACAGCCTTTAGACGGTCGAAAATAATTCGATATTTATGTTTTTATCAGCGAACATTATGGCGCATTGAAAAAGATTGAGGTGTTTTTGGTTAGGTTTAGGATATTTAAAATCCTGTGCATATACAGCCGGGTCGAAGCGTTAAGAAATTTCCTGTTGCATATTCATTCACCGCACAATGCAGCTCACAAAATATGATAATATACTGGCATACATATTCTGAGGCAGCTCCAAGAGTCGTATCTGGAGTAGCGCCTTCCATTTGAGTGTCGTGGGCCTCAAACACAATTCTGAAAGCGTCATTGAGCGCTGCTAACAAACGTGTCGTCTTTGCCTCTGTTTGTGGACGATCTATCTTAAAAATTAATTTTACACCTTCACGTACAAATAATTTGACGACTATTGAAACAGGCCTGGCGAGAAAAGTTTTTCTTAAGGAAACTGAAGCTTTTCTTTAAGGTACAAAAATTAAAGTTTTATTTTCATTGTTTCTCAAACTAACAAGTCGTCGGCGTTGAATTTGCAAGTTAGCAATAATGTAAAATGGGAGAAGCACAGTGTTTTTAAAAGAACATATTTGTTTTAAGGACATTATTTCTTTACATAAACACTCCGTGATTAAAGGTAAATTTAAACCAAATCGTACAATATATACCAATGCGCAGGTGTCGACCATTTAAAGGATTTCTTAAGTAATTTAGACAACGAACATAAAAAAATAGAACGAGATTTTAGCAATTCTTTCCGCTAGCTCCAATTTCTGAAAATAAATTAAAATACCAATTTTTGTTTTAGTTTTTATAAAAGAAAAGCTCAGTCTTAAGCGATTACCGACAATTACTGCTTTATTTAAAGAATTCATAATTAGCTATCTATAGTCATTAACTGGAAAGAACGCCTGGGAGGCGTTTTTGGCCGTCCTGACCACAGAGTACGAGGTCACTAGCTTCTGCAGTGCCGAGACGGCGACTTAACTTTACGCAAGACTGAAACGGGATAGCACTGTTGGACCATTAGAGAAGACAGCTTGCTTGCTGGAAGGGAACTTGAAACTTCCACCCCCTTTGTTTTTAGTTTATTAGTTCAGAGCGGCAGAATCACAATTAACAACAAAATTTCTTCATCACAGGGCCGCAGTTTTACTGGTGCATTTAAAATTAAAAAAAAAAAACTATTAGCATCTGGTTCAAGCATCGCCCCTGTGAAGTGGCTTGCTGAAAGCGGCCCTCCTTATAAGCAGAACAGACTCTCTGTAAAGCAAGAGTAATGAATGCTTCACACTGAGATTTAGCGCAATCAAATGGAAGGCGAAAACTTCTTTTGTTTGTTTTCTTCTGAATCTCCTTTGATACCAACACTTATTTGTTTGCCGTTGTTTCTTATTTGTTTGCTGTTGTTCAGATTCCCTCCGTTCCGGCTCGCACCTTTTCCTTCATTGTCATTAATCCATACTCTCGTCAAATTGGCTGCCACATTTCGCTTCCTTCATTACACTCTCAGAACTGGCGTGCATGTCGGTGTTTCTCGGTATCCCATTCATTGTTTCAGCAGAATCGCTCGGACAGTTGACTGTAATTAATACCGAATTTCACTTTTTTGTTTGTTTATCTTTTGTCAATGATTTTATCTTCCCTCTCTCAATTCCTCCTTACTTCGCTTTCTGTCTCCCTTTCTCGTTACTTTCTGAACGTTCTATAATCCTCGCGTGGTGGCGGCACTCTCTTCCCTGACATTTTTTCATAGCCTCGCTCTTTCTCCTTTTTCTTCCTTTCCCCCTTTCCTTCTTGCTTTCTTCCTTATTTCTATTTTTCCTTTATTTCGTTCTCTCTTTTTTTTTCATCTTTTTTGTTTCTTTTTTATATTGTCTCTATCTTTCTTTCTCTTTCTCTCATTATCTCTCTTCCCTCATACCTGTTTTCTCTCTTCCACTCTTCGTTTTTTCCTCTTCTTTCTTTCTTTCCCTTCACTTCCCCGGGCGCCCTTATTCACTGAAAATGTGTTCCTCGACTGTTCGTCGACGAAAGGATTGGATTGACGTGAACCTCCGCTAGGATCCAAAGCTCTACGGCGGAGTGCAGGAAGTGCGGATCCCGTTGAGCAAAATTTGGAAACCCGACGTGCTGATGTACAACAGGTGAGATGCACCAACTTTATTCACGTCACTTCCGAGTAAATAGAAATGTGTGCAATCCGTGGTGCCATAACGTTTGCTCTACGAAGACGGATCTGTCTTTACTGTATTGTCTTATAGAAAAAAAGTGTATGTAAATGGTTATACCGCGGCAAAGAACATGATGAAAGAAAAGGTGCTATTTAGTACCACACGCCACCCCGAGATTTCAACTACCATCTGCCAAAGTTGTGGTCAACTTTTGATTCATATCATCCACAACACCCTTTTTCCCATATTTCTGTAGCCGCTGTCCGGGTGTTTGTGTGTGAACAGAGGCAACCTAAATGGTTCGTACATCACGCGAAGGATATATACCACATATATCCACACGACGCGTGTGGATATATGTAGTATACCTCGCAAGTAATCACGCTGATCGGGAGTTCAGATCTAGGCTGCACCGAACTTTGCCCTTCGGCAGCTTTGTAACTTTTATTCAAAATCAATTGTACGGTCATTCATCTGCATATTTCGCCTATTTTGATATAGAAACGTAAAGAACCCGTATAGCCATCGCGCCACACGTTCGTATTATTACAACACAAAAGTGTAAGCTGTTTTGTATTGCTAACTCACTGATCCTAGCGTACAACGCATTCTTAAGCAGTTGCCGTAAAAGGAGACCTCTTTAAGTCGGAAACTCTGCTAACACTTTGTCGGTCATATTACGAAATGTAAAGACGTTTCCGTAGCATGTTTTCGTGCATTTTTCAGAACAAAGGGAAGAAGACGATACACATGTTGGTTTAGAGTTAGCTTTAATATTGATGCAATCTTTGCGAGGGTTTTGCTGAGCGACCATATTTTCGGAAGTCCACATATTGGGGAAAGATTTAGGAAGTTATAACGAATGGATAACGCAATCTCAGAAACTCGCAAAAAGACGGCTCAAAATCTGTAGAAGCTTAAGGATACATGCATTTTTATCGTTTAAAAATTTGAAGCATAGTTTAAAGCAGATTCATTCTTTCAAGCGTTGTTCGCTAACTTCTGGCCACGTATTTGAAAGGCATCGTTTGTCTGCTCCCCTAACATTTTGCATTTGTTCCAATAACGCTTCACTACGCTTTTTCGAAGTTAAAAAAAAAAAGTTAATAAATGTTATTGATTCGAATTCGAGTGTTCGTCAGAAAACAAAAAAAAAAAAAAAACAGAGTTCTAGCAAAATGAGTCTTCAGAAACTTAATGACAATTTTTTGCACACTTTGATTGGCGGACACTTATTGAGCCCGATTTCCAAGCGTATAATTGCAAACTCATAATCTTTAAAGTGAGAAAGCGTACTTTGTCTCCGCTATAATTAAAAAGAAAGAAAGGTGAAAATAATTATAATTACTGAGCAACAGTTATTGGCGGCGTTCAAAAGCAGGCTGTGCCACACATTTGACAAGTTGTCGACGTCCCTATTTCAAATCTGTAATTAATAATAACCAAAATATCTGACGAAAACTGGCGTTTAAAAAGAAAAAAAAGAGGATAATTTGTTTGTATTAGGTTTTTTACTTTTTTGACTGTGTATATATTTTTCGTAAACTTTATATCTCGAGCGCAGTTAAAATGACTATTTTGCTATTCAGCGAAGGTTATAAGAAGAAAACTAAATTAAAGATCTGATTTGACTTTTGCGACACCTGTCAACGTTTAAAGGCATGAAACATTCATCGGATTTCAAAAGTAATTAAGAGTGAGATAAAAAATATTTCGCGAAGGCACATACATCCAAATATAAGGCTATGGAACAGAGCTGTCAGAAGCACCAACACCCGGGCATACGCATCGTTACAGAAAAAAAAAAACGTATTAATGATGTCGGAATTCTAGAGCATACACACGACCTACCCGAAAC
Source organism: Ixodes scapularis (assembly GCF_016920785.2). Classification (NCBI taxonomy): domain Eukaryota; kingdom Metazoa; phylum Arthropoda; class Arachnida; order Ixodida; family Ixodidae; genus Ixodes; species Ixodes scapularis. The sequence goes on along the minus strand of NW_024609846.1, from coordinate 184,646,893 downwards.
GCTGGTCTTGACCTGTCCATTTCAAAATCCAAAGCTGTTTCTAATTGTTATTCAGGCTTCATACCATCTGCCACCGCACCTTCAGCGTTATGGGAATAAAAACCAACTTACCCTTTACTAATCTTTGGTTGCGCCTTTCCAAAAACCTATGCTGTTGACAAGTTCGACTGATTCGTGCGGAGAGGTTGCGGTGACGTCAGAAGAACGCCAAGCTCTGATTGGCTACGATTGGCAGGATAGTGGGTAGATCTCAAGGCAGCTAGCACTGAAGTCTAGCCGCTACCCTTTCGATTAGAGCCAATCAGCGCTCGGCGTTTTTACGTCACTGCAACCCCTGCGCAACAAGCAGACAAACTTGCGCTCCGCATAGCAATGTAACTCGTATTCCAATCAGTTAGTTATTACCATAGTTAGTCACAGCTTAAGAAATGCAGCTGACGGTTTATTAAGCTCGCTCTTTGTGATTCGTTCTGCTGCGTTCTTATAGGCTAATGCAACAGTGTAATCGTCTGCGATGCGCCCTGTGCTTCTGAAGTTGTCGATGAGTACAGACCTCGATTCATTTCGACGGCCATTGATCATAGGCACATTGCCAGTATTTTGTCCCCTTTGAGTTGCAATCATCTTCCCGGACATGCAACCAATTGTTTTGCGATCATTTCAGAAATGACGCGAATTAACTGTATTGCTTTAATTGTACCTTTTTTTTTTCTTTTACCATAAGTATCGCTGCTATGCGTTTTTTTTAAAGCTTGTTTTGGTATAACACACTCGTATCTGTAACGGCACTTGTAGAAAGGGCAAATTAAAGGAAAAAAACAATTTATATATCAGGGATGGGCAAAATACTTGCCAATATGTATCGAAATACAAATACAAAATACTTCGTCAAAACTGTATTTAATTACAAATCTAACTACATTTCCAAAAAAAGCATTTAAGTACAAGATACAAATACAACCAAATGTATTTGGTCTCCTCCAAATACTTTTCCAAATACATTCCTCAAAATTGGCGTCAGCGACTTCAGGGCACCTGCAACGGGTTTCTGGGTATCTCATTTTAATTTTGCATCGCACACTGGGCAGTTAGTGTGCGAGGCTCTAGTAACGTAATAGAAATATAATCACAAAAAAATGTAATCAGCTTGGACGTAATAGGTGAAAAAAGTACAGAGCTTCAAGCAGCTTTTTTGTCGATTACATTTTGGTATAGACCAACAAAGAACCGAGACGACCAAGACGCGCTGCACTAGCTAGAGATTTTTTTTATTGTTGCAACTCGCGCCAGTTACGAACATCTGGACGACCGGCACATTTAGAATGTTCCAGGCAAAAATGTGGATAGAAATCAGGCTGGAAAGTATCACAAGTTGTCGCAGGCACTTATTTAGCCAGTCTGCTTGTGAACGTCGATTTCGTCACTCTTCTTGCCCTGGACAAGCACCGTAATCACAAAGTCACTAAACGCGTGTGCTTGATATAGAGACACTGCATTCGGTACAGAACGTAGTTGTCTTCCTGCTCTGGACACGTCTTAGGATGAGCAAAATGAGTCGTGACAATAAATTTTAGGGATGAATTTTCGCCCAGAAAATTGTATTGAATTACAATTGTATTTGAAATACCCACGTCAAATACATTACCCAATTTGTAATTAAATACAAATGCAAAAAACAGAAAGTATTTGTAATACGTATTTCAAATACTTGTATTTGAAATACCGCCCATCCCTGATATATATGTATATATATATAGAGAGAGAGAGATAACTAAGCCACTAAATTTGTCTTCGGATTAGTAGTTTTTGCTAGTAGAAGCAATAAATCTGGAATTAAAGGGACCATGAAGTGACCATTTTACATTTGACAAACAACTTTGACATTAAACCTTCAATGTTCACAAAATGTCGCACAGGGATCCGTTTTGGTTTCGAGTTATTAACTTGTACACGAACAATTATTGAAATATTGAGTTTTTCTTCTTCTCCTACTCACCGCAAAACAAGTCGCAGCGTAATTTTGACGGTCATGACGTGCCCTGTCACCGGAAACGGAAATTCTCTCGGCAGTAGGAGAATGGGAGCGTTAGCTGTGAGCTAGCGGCGTGCCGGTAGGTTTTACTGCACTGTGGCAACGATGCCACCGACATAATTTCTGAATCGGCGCCTCTCCTCACCGCGATAGCCGTGGACACATCGCAGCTGAGCGAAATTCAATTAGATATGTTGCGCTACAGCGACAGAATGGGATTGGTCCCATACGCCATACGAAGCGCAGGAGGTCGTCAGCTCGACAGCCGCTTTTCCGCCGCCGTCAGCCATTTCCTCTATGTCTCTAAAAAGTAGGGGACGCGCTGTCACTCACTGGCGTAGCAGAAAATGCACAGAGTCTTCTATGGGCTCAAGCTTAATTAACTTTTATTCTGTCTGGATAAGCTCGCAGGAGAGAGTGGTTAAAAAAAGAAAAGAAAAGAATGCAGTATGCCGTCTTGGACGATCACGACTTATAGCACAACTTTACTCATAGTACAAATAACGTCACACGCCTCTTCTACGAGTGCAAAAAACAATGTAAGCTTAGCAAAAATATAGCCATGTAGAAATGTGATTTCGTGATCACATAGACGTTGCGATCGTTTAGGAATATTAACACTAATCACTTTTCTCAGGTGATGAAAACGCGTCGAAATTCGCATCCTTCATACACGTCTTTAAATACAGTACGCACGGTTAATATCTCGAACCTGATCACACGCATCGAATGCGCAAAATAAGAAAGCCGGGCGATGATCGTGGACACAAAAGCTAAGAAAGCACCACTGTATACACGAAGTAAACAAAGACGACGGCACGAGCGTTTGTGCTGTCTGGAAGGTGCCGCCACAACATCACTGCAGGAGTAGATGGTCGTTCCTTTTAGGACGTGCTGGGTTATCACCGAGACTCGCGACGAGAATTCAGGCAAGGATAGCATCTACGCGGAACGATGAGCTTCCACCAAGCCGACCACGTCTATCATCACCACCGACGCCATGTTTTTCAGCAGCAAGCGACTATGCGCAGGCGCAGTCTGATATTTCTCTTGCTTCATTTACCACACGATAGATGGCGTATAGCCCGAGTATTAAAAAATTCGGCAATTTCCGTCACATCGCTGATTTTTCAACAGAATGGGGACTAGAACAATTTTTAACACCCCTCTCAAGAAACATTCTCCGGCGGTTTATTGTTTATGATCACGGTGCTGGTGAGGTAGGCTCTGATCCAATAGGCGATGTGGATTTAACTGATGCGCCGTGGCACCGCGGACGCATCGCAGTGAAAAGGCAGAGAGCTTTCGAAGGAAAAAGGGTACCCGTTTTTCTTTTGGAAGTTCTATAGAAAAACTTTTTTTTTATTCTCGATTTTTGTGCTTTGGCTGTCTTTTCAGACCTTTTACGACGTGCGGTGGATGAAATTGGATTTCAAAATCGTTTCAGGGTCCCTTTAACCTAAGCTTAGAAACGAGATTTCGCTGGGCGGCTCAACTAGTATAGAGAGTTATCTCTATTACGTAGATGAGAAACGTCGGTCGTCGTTTTAAGTTTGTTCATTCCCCCCTTTTTGAAGGTGGCATTATGAGCCTCGCGTGACAATTCGACCTAAGATATAAAACAAAAAGCTTCAAGACAGTTTGTGTGCTTGCCTACTGAATATTATTTTGTTGTAAAACTTCGTATACTTTGGATTATAAACCAAGGATCAAAGGAGGTAATTAGGGAATTGCAGACTAAATGACCGATCTGTTTCTGACACGACCGCCACAAGATAAGAGAGAAACCAAAATTTAAACAAATTATAGCTGCGATAAAAGGAAAAAAAAACATGTTGCGAGCTTATACTTTTAAACGTCGTGTGTAGCACTTTCTTACACCCTCTGTGTGTGTCTTTTTGATTGTGTCTATTTTTGTTCTCCCGCTCATTTTTGATTCTTCTTCGCACAGCGCGGACGAAAAATTCGACGGGACGGATCCGACAAACGTTGTTGTCCGCCACAACGGCAGCTGTAACTACATCCCGCCGGGTATATTTAAAAGCACGTGCAAGATCGACATCACTTGGTTCCCCTTTGACGACCAGAAGTGCGACCTCAAATTCGGTTCGTGGACATACAACGGCTACCAGTTGGACCTGCGAGTCAAAAGCAACGAGGGAGGAGACCTATCCTCCTACATCTCCAACGGCGAATGGGACCTCATTGGTGAGTCACTCTGCCTCTGCTGCGTCCACTCAGAATCCGCAATACACTCTCTTTCCAAAGTGGGCGCCATCGCCTGTCCGCCATTGTTTGGGCACGTACTCTGCGCGTGCATTGGACGCGAGCGCTGCTTCATCATTCGCCGAAGACTCGGATCCAATCACACGCTTCGTGCCCAAAAAATGGCTATTACCAATGTTGCTTGATGAATTTTGAAAAGGGTCTATTCATGCGCTTTAAGATACACATGCCAACGTTATTAGAACCAACTCAGTTCTGGAACTCCGCTCCGGAGGGGGGTCCCTTTGCGTGGCGCCTGTTAGAAGGCGCGCGCTCCGCATTAATACTCGCTATCATCATCATTGACGGCGCGCTTGTGGCCGTTGCATCTTGCCTACTGAGCTTACGGATGTTCGTGGCGTTTTTTCTGACAGTAGCAAATGACTTTCAAACTGTTTCTGCTGCAGCTGGTAGTCACATATGAGAAATTCCGATACTTGTTTGTACAAACTTGCCCTGATTGTAGCCACCGGATTGTGGCGCCAACGAATTTGGGTTGTTCGAAACGCTTCGCGCTGTCAGCACAGCTAAGGCGGCGGCGTTTTGAAATAATACAAAGCGTATGCCATCATGGTTCTACCGCTTATCATGCTGAAGTTGTATTTTTACTCGCGATAGGGCGAAAACAAATCGTAAACCATGCTGGTCGCCGAGGAGCCGGGTCGGGACTCGCAAACAGTTGCAGCGGTTGGCAGCCCCGGAGCCGTAGCAGACGAAAATGCGCGAATTAATGCGCTGGCAGCGCCACCTAGCTGCAAAAAAAATCGGACACGGTTTCGGACCCCGTTCAATGTACAGCGTCTATGGGAAGTTTCATAACTGAGTTGATCTAGTAACGGTGACCTATGCGGTGTGCAAAGTCCACCTGCTTTCTGCGAAGCGAGTGCAGTGACGTCAGATCTCCCAATTGCTATTAGAAGGATGATGGTTAGACAGAAAGACTAGCTATTTTTGTTTCTACCCACAATATTCCTCCGGCAAGAGCGGGGAATGGTGTCGTGTGCTCCTCGCTCAAAGGCAGCAGTGGCGTCAGGGCCACCGCTCGTCTGCTAGTCGTAGCAAGGGCTGTTTACCTTTCCTATACGGCTTTCGGAAATCCATTGGTTTTCATGAATTAGGACTTAGCCTTCGAGCAAGGGAGTGGAAATACCTCGAGTGTTTTGTTGTGTTTTGTTCAAGAATGACTATAAGACGCGCTCCAGCGAACGAGGAAATCAAGGACTATAGATGTCGTCTGCTCTCAACCGCCATCACTACCAAAGACCGAACAGCTACGGGGGCGGCGATTGGTTGCGTTCACCGCACACATCATCACTCCCTCTCCCATCCGCCAAAAGAGACTGTGTTCCGAATCTTACCCGAATAGATCCGAGTTACTCCGGTGTGTCATGTCACGCGATATCACAGAAAGAACAACGCTGGACGCGGGTAGGTTTTCGAACGCAAAGGTACCAAACCCTCACCCTGGAGTAAGCTCGAGTAAATTTTAAAACACGGCCAGGCGCATTTCGGTTGGCGCAGGTTATTACGTTCGCGCGTATTACTTTATGATTCATCATCCTGTGTTCTTATCGGCGAAGCCATAATCTTGTTGATTGCTCGGCTATAATTAGACGCTCGGAACTGGCCGTGCTCTGCGTTTCATAAGCTAATGGCGACTATGCGGTGAGGTCAGAACCTCACCGCATAGTCGCAACCCCTGCTCAAGGCGACTTGCGCAGGGGTTGCGGTGACGTCAGAACAACGTCAAGTTCTGATTGGCTCTGATTGGAAGGATAGTGAATATACCTAAATGCAAAACGCCTTGAGGTCTACCAACTATTTATTTCAATCAGTCAATAAGAGCTTGGCGTTCTGACATTATCGGAACCCCTGTACCAGAAGCAGACAAACCTGCGCTTTGGACTGGAAGCATGCGACAAATCAGTGGCGTCACAGGGCGGCTCCTAGCAGAATCACTTCGTATAGACCACGGCTGGACTGGCAAGGATATCATGTGTAGCAGCCAGCCTCAGTTTCTAGTCAATTTGAACTTTTGCCTTAGCACAGCGCCATACAAACGTTCAAAAACACAGTTAGCACTATTTTTTTTTTTTTACGCGAGGCCTGTAGATTGAGAACACAGATACCCTTTATGCGCCGGTAAAAAGCGCCACAATCGTCTCAATCCCAGTACACGTCTACTCGATCCGCCAGCGAGCGAAGAGCAATCCCTTAATAAGAGGAACGAAAAGTACGTGTCATGTTTATTTTATCAATTACCGGCAATGGTGAGTGTTGTCCCCGTAGAGTGATTTCAGAGCCGTCAAGCGAACAAACGCTTCGTAGGAGCACCTTCCAGGGAAGATAAACGAAAACACCGTGGCGGTGTATGTTGCCGCTCACCACTGCAGGACACACGATCAAACCCGAGCTAGGAGCAACTCCTGCCGGTCGAATGACAAAAAACATACCAAGAGCAACGCTGGACGTGGGTATAGGTTTTGAACGTCAAGGTGTTAACAGTTTTTACTCCGTAGCGATATGGAGAAAAATGGCCGGGGGGGGGGGGGGGCGCGGGGGGGGGGGGGGGGGGCCGGGAGGGGGGGGGGGGGGGAGAAGACGTTGCGCGTATTAGAAGAGGACGAAGCAGGCAGTGCTTCTCTATGCGGTGTAACGTGGACGCTGTCACTGCGCGCCCCCTTTAGAGGTACTCCAAATAGCCAATTTTTTTAGCTAAAAAAATATCTCAAATTTTTTTATCGAGTAAAGCATGAAGAGGTAACGGGACACACAAAGCTTACACCAATAAGAAGACTTTCAGCTGACAGGCCTAAAATGTGTCCTCATCTTATCTAAATTGAAGCTTTTTCAAAAATACCTCATTTTTCAAAAAAAATGTGTGTTTCAAATTGTAAGAATGGCAGACAAATGCAATATTCGGTTTACTCCATAAAAACTGCCTACACGATTCCATTTCTTAAAAGAGACAAAACAAACAATGTCTTTAAGAATGATTTCAGACAATTTGATAAACACTTGCCTCAAAACGTGCATAATCTTTTAGTTATTTTAGACGAGCTTTTCCTTTGTCTTTCTTACCCGTTTTGGACACCGCTTAGTTTAGTTATTATGCCCGACTTCCACAAGTGTTGATCAACGGGTTCCAGTCGACGAATTCGAATCTCGCTCGAGGCCACAACCATTTGATGGAAGGGTGATTCGGGCGGGATCACCATATAACTGAAAGTTTTGATTGCACGTCAAAAGATTAATCGATCAATCGATGGTTCTATTTAAATAAATGCATGCTACAAATTAATGGCAACCGTCTGGGCTCATAGTCGTTTGGCTAGTCTGGGCTCATTTTAATAAAATATTAATCAGACAGTCACTATTATTTAAAACAATTAAAAAAGAGAAAAATCAACAAATTTTTAGGTTAAGCAAGTGCTTATAGAATGCAGAAAACACCATATATAAAATAAATTAACACAAGCACATTCTATAGAGTGATGCATCTCTCCGGGTTATCAACATTAATTCTCCGTCTTTCAATCGGGCGAGCCAGATGCTGTTCTTCAATCAAGCATAGAAACCCTCTAAATTAATATTTTTTTTAATTCTAGGAGTATAGTCAGCTCGGATCTAGAAAAAAACCTTGTGTAGTGTATGTACTAAATCTAATTTATGTGTTGCTAGCTTGTTCTTTGGGGTTGAATGTGACTGTCACTTCATAACATACCTCGAGCGGAAGAACCTGTCTAGCTTGGTTAATCTTTCCGAAAGATAAATTAGATATTTAGCTCGACACTATCCCTAAAATGTTTAAGCGCTAACGCAATCAAGTGAAAGGCAGGGTGGGCGAGGTAGAGTGTTAAATTAAAATTTTACAGGGAGGCATTCAGTGACATTTCAAAGATAGGCTAAATCCGAGCGCATGACGTTCATTCCACAATGCACGAGAGTTTTGCTTTGACAGGCGATGATAGCCCCTCGGAATTTCACAACTTAGCACGTTCAAAACGGTTTCAATCTATCTTTTTTGGATTGCAACAGAATGGCCCAACAATTTTGCAGACTGAATGACAATTTTAGACATAAAACCTTCAATGGCAGGCAAAAAATGCACTCGTTCAAAATAGTTGAGCCTTGCTGCCCCTCGTCGGTCACATACGGGCTGACACATAACGAAGTTATCGCGTTAATCCTGTCTGATGGATTTATTAGACAACTGCTTGACACAAAATAAATACATTTTTGTCGGAAAGCGATATATATATATATATATATATATATATATATATATATATATATATATATATATATATATATCAGTGGTGGCCAGGCTGACCCCTCCTAAGAGCCACAAACGAAAGCACGAAACTTCCAAGAGCCGGGGGGGGGGGGGGGGAAGGGGGGCAAACTTTTGTCCAGACCACTAAACGACACTCGAACTACTTTCAATCTATCCGAGCCAAAAGCAGTCAATCTGTACGTAAGGTAGTAGTGGCACAAGACTACCGACCCGCAACCTGTCTTTCGAATTAAAACGCGTACCATTTCTCTCTTTGGGGAAGGGCTCGTGTGACAGGGAGGGAGGCGGAAAAGTGGGAGCGGGGGTGGAGGGGAGGGAGCCACGAGCCGCACTTTAACACGCGAAGAGCCGCAGCTTGGCCACCCCTGATATATATATATATATATATATATATATATATATATATCTAGTGAGTATATTGCGAATATCATTCGGCTATCCGTAACACATGCGTGCAGGTGTGTGGATGTGCACTACAGTGTTTGCCACAGTACGATTATTAAAGGCAAAAAATCGAGTTACAAATGTAGCGTCGCTATGGAATCGTGCATACCATTCCCTGAGTTGAAGCTATCTTGTGCGGTTTTGTTCGGATTTTAGGGTGCTTCGTGCAGCGAACGGAAAGCATAAACTCAACGCTTCCCGGGTACTTTACAGGACAGTAGATTCTTACGCATGTTCATGGCATTCAAGTTGTCAACATAACGCTGTTTTATATCTAAAGAAAAAGCTTGAAACTCTAGTCTGAAAGGGACTTCGACTTCACTTTTCAAACACCGTGACTTAACAATAAATAAAAAAGCGAACCATTTTTAATTGTTTTTGCTTGCGCATACACTTGCTACTGAGCACAAGCTTCTCGGGTTTTTTATACCACTGAGGAACGCAATATCGATATGTATTTTTTTTTTTAATGATGACTTTAGATGCCACAAACCAGGAATGTGAAAGTGCAATCTTTTCATAAAAATTATTTTAAGAATCCAAAAATATCGCTGCGTATCCGCGACTTACCAAAACATAGTTGTTGTTTTTGTCGCTGTGTTAGAAAAATATCATTGGCTGTAACGTCTACAAACTTTCGTCTAAAATCAAATGAATTTCTCATACGCTGAAATACCAAACTTACACTGCAGAACTACATTTGATAAGTAAATATAGCTGGAGAGAAAAAAACAAGAGGATTAACTCAAAAACTAACATCGCACCTTGTGTGATCCAGCGCGGAGCTATTTCAGTAGATAGAGGAACATTAAAAATGTGGTGGGTAATCTCCATAATATTGTTTTCTAAGCAAGTGATGAGGTAGGCAGATTGTTCTATAGTCATGACGACTTAAGAAACGCGAGGCATGGCTTTTTACGTTCGTGCTGATTCGTCTTTTGAAGCTTTTATCAGCTGATTAGGCGAGCAATCTCATTAAATTTGAAGCGATAATAATTAAGAGTCGCGGGACTCACCACGCACCGCATTTCTTATGCTTTCAGTGATTATGGTATCTATTGATCCTCCACCTCCAATGCGAGGTGCAAAACAAAGATGAATGTACCGGGTGGCTTAAAACAAAAAGTACACAGATTATTTCTCCGTAAAAATGAACCATGCATTGCCAAACGCTCATTTTCCACCCACATGTAGCGCTAAAGATCTGGTCCAGATGCCAAAAATGTTATGAAAAGCCGTTATTTCACTAAGAAGTTAGAAGTGAAATTTTTGAAAGTTTCAATGAGAAAATTGGGCCAGTTTTCGTCCGTTTTCTGTAACTGGGGCAATTCAGGTCAATGTGTTTGAGGGCACTGGCGATCAACATTTCCCCACTGAAAAATGCAGAAAATGTCTCGTCATTTTTTAACAAGATGACGGTTCGTTCTGACACTTTGGCACCTATTTTGAACCGCTAGCGCTACATTTGGGCGTAAAATGAGCAATTCAACGATGCGTAATTTATTTCTGCAGTAAATAGACCTTGTAATTTGTCTCTTACATTATTTTTAGGATTGAGTGAACATGAATATTGAGGGCTCTGTTATTTTTTATGCGCTATGTGTCAACCTGCCCTTCTCCGAGCCAAGATTATATCATGCTTATAATAAAAGATAAATCAATTTGCTCTAGTATTACAAAGACCACCATGAAGAGCGACGATCAAAGAAAATACATTATTCAGAGATGCTATACGCCCTATCCACGTTTTTGATCCCCCTTGCAAATTGCATCGTATCTCCTATCATTGCCTCTTTTATTTTATCCACAAACACACAATTCTTATTACACATGAATGAAATCTTGGCGGCGCATTTATAAACATTCCTGAGATGATTTCAGATTTAAGGGAGAATTTGGTCGTCAATCACATTGTTATGGATATTCACCCTGCATTCAGAGTTATTTTTTTCATTCAATTTCTCATATTGCTGCAGGTTTCAAATGTTTGCGCTCGAAAAACATATTTGCTTTTAGAACAAAATCTTTCGGATGACTGGACCGCAGTAATGAGAAACCGTGGAAGCGGGTTGATATGGTGGTTGTGTTTACTTGCTTATGATGTTGTATGGGCCCACCACTGTTGCAGAGCGATATAAAAAGCTTTTTCGACTAAGCCAAGCATATCCCCCCTCCCCTAAAAAAAATAAATAAGTATTTGCATTATATACTTTACGGGCTGAAACTAATGAAATATTTTGTCTTTTTTACTTTTTCGGACTACCACGCAAATTTTTGGAGTTCTTTTAGGCCCAATTCACCTCTATATGCAACACAAACAAAGGGAACATTTTTTTCTCTTCATAGGAGGGCATTTCAAATGAGTATTATTCGGATATATTTATATATTCAGAGATATAATATATACCTTTTTGTTTATTTTAACGAATGAGTAGGAGCCAGCTCCAAATAATTTTGCTGAAACCATCTACGCATTTTTTCTTCGAAAATGCTTCTCGGAAGGCAAACGCTGGGCTTGCATCGCGACATATATATATATATATATATATATATATATATATATATATATATATATATATATATATATATATATATATATATATGGGTGGTTTCATCTCAAATCGTGCAGGCAAAAAGGGTCGAATTTTTAATTTCGATGAAAAAAATATATGTTATGCCGCCGTTTCTAAAACCGCAGTCGACACAAACCGCAAGTTCCTCGGATTTTTTCTTTTCGACTTATGAATTTTTAAAGAGGCCGCGGCGAAAAGCAGTGTTTTTCACACCCGTCGTGGGTCGGATGTTTCGCTTGATCTCCCGCCATGGATTTTCAGTCCACATTATATTATCTTCTTTGAAGCACTCTGTGGACACATTTAAAAGGCTCCAATACCATGAAATAATTTTAGGCCTTTTGCTTTTTTTCTGTAAAAATGTCAAAAACGCCTCCTCGGTCAATTGTTGACGAACTTTGACAATTAATTACTGGCGATCTACTTGGGTTACACCGATATTTTTTATGTCCACGGAGAGCCCAAAACACGCTCTTTCTATTTATTATAAAATGCCTTGGCTGTATAAAATATCTTTTGCGGTACGTTTACGTTAATATTATGCAAAAACCAAAAAGTACCATTTTTGAAATTGATTTTCTCAAAAAACCCATTTTTATTTTTTTTATTTTTTGTTCAAATGTAGATATGATAGTTCTCTACACGAAAATCAAGCCTAGAAAGTGTATATTTTGTTTGCATGTTTTATATTTAGGCCTCAATATCGGAAAAAGACGTCTTTGTTTTGCAAGACCTAAATCAGACTTAGCGACCCATGCGTCTCTATGAATTGTGAAAAAGTTTTCTTGAATTTTCTTCTACATTTTGTAATCAATTATAAACGGATTTTGTGATATTGAATATTTATTTATGTTTTGATAAGAGCGGGAACCATGAGATACATATCTAACCAAATCAGCAGGCCTGGTAGACTCTGAATAACCAAAAGGCACAGACGTTGTATTGTTTCGATTTATAAACCTTTCAAAGTAAACTAGCACGACTAGCTATTAGCTGTCATATTACTAAGACAAAGAAAGTCACCACATCGTCGATATATTATATACAATTCTTTACGAAACCAAACACTGGGGCTTGTTCACCGCACATCGCACAGGTCACCAGGGAATGTCCTTTCACTTCCGTAATACACAAAAGTGGTGACACAGAAACGGTCCGAAACACACAGAGAGTGTGCCATGGAGAGGGGTAGGAAATAAAAATAAATAAATAGGAATTAAATTGCCCAACTCCGATCTTAACGAAAATTGCGTTAAAAAAAAAATAAAGTATTTAGGTTCGAGCGGTGGCAAGGCGATAGGTCCACGCCTGGTGGAGAGCCAGACAAAGACGTCGACGGCACGTAAAGGTAAAACAAAAAAAAAATCAATAATTTAATAAAGACTCAGCCGCACATGGCAAGAACAAAAGCCAGCTCCTCCGGGCATTCCCTAAACGGGACGCAACCAAATGTGTGCGAACACGCTCTCTACATCACCGCCAGGCCGCTACGCCATGATGAAATAAACCCAACAACTGAACAGTGCTAACAAACAGTTAGTAAGAAAACATTGAAAAAAAAAAAACGTTCAGAAAAAATCGCACCCGAGAAACAAAGTTCAGCGGGGTGAAGAAACACACACGAGTCGGTCCCACGACATTGCAGTCTGACAGGATGACGGCGTCCACATGATGCTCGAATCTGTTCCTCCCTCTATTACGCACATCCACGACGGCTGTGCGGAACAGTGGCTGTACGAAAGAAAGTGAAGAATAGATTCCAGCAGGCGATGCGCGAGAAGGTAACCGAGACTATGCTTCAAGCTTCACATCGGGAGAGGAGCTTTCGAGGTAGTTTCTGCAGTTACTCAAACTTTCTCTTTCCCCTTCCCTTTTTCAAAAGAACACGTCAGCCGGCGCTAACGTTTCATCTCGGGAGAAGCCTCTTCACAAACGGTTATACTTGACAAGGAGGCTGACTTCGACCCAACTAGTCTCCGGGCAGAATACAAACACAAGCATATTTACCAACACGCTCGTTTTAATATCAGTCTCCGGGCTTTGCTGTTTCCAAAAGAGATAACCCTTTATAAGGACAGAACGAGCGGGTTGGTGGAGATAATTAAACTTAAACACTCCCTTCTCGTTTTCTTCCTCAAGTTTAATAGATAACCCTTCGGTGCTATCGGATCTCCCCGGAGAGAGAGAGAGACCACGGCCGTTTCAAGGTAAGGATAGGGCGCTCGAAGCAAGGGCAAACAGGCGGTATCGTTTCACGCATGCACGGATGGCTGGTTTCAAATTTCCCCACATCCCTAAAGAAACCGGCCCATCTTCGTGTGTGCGTCTGCGGGATTTCTGTCCCGCGCCGCCGGTTTTAGCGCGCACGCGGCGTTGTTTTGGCTGGCACAACAGTTGTTGACCGTCGACATTGTAAGGCCGTGGTGTCCTCATCCTTTCAGGCAACGATTCCTTTGCTTTCCCTTGTGCAATACTCTGACAGACTCCTCCTGGGTGGCTGTCACTGTTCGCCGCGTCAACGAAACAATCCTACCATTTCACTCCTCGTGACACAGGGTGCGCTGCTCGCTTTACTGTCACGGGCCGTCCCATCTAACACAACGAGAGCGAAAGGTCGTGGTCATCTGCTGGCTCCGAAAGGGCGGGACGTTCATGCAGGCCAATGAGGGCCCCGAATCAATAAGACGTCTACCGACTCCTACACGTTAAAAATTTACGACACCTGCTGGTCTGTTAAGAAGTGTTGCTTTCTCTTTTTGGAACTCCTCCGATGTAGCTTGCCGCCTATAATAAAATTTAAATAATCAATAAATATATCAGGGGGGAAATATTGTATTTCAGTTTTATGTGGGAACGTTGAAAAAAAGAAAAAAAACTATTTCCAAGCTTGTGAAGACGCGCAATTCGCAAGTCCATTTCGAGCCGTAAAAACACGTTTTTGTACGATATTGATGCTTAAATGTAGAACATCCAAACAAAATATACACTTTCTAGGCTTGATTTTCGTGTAGAGAACTATCATATCTACATTTGAACAAAAAATAAAAAAAATAAAAAATGGGTTTTTTGAGAAAATCAATTTCAAAAATGGTACTTTTTGGTTTTTGCATAATATTAACGTAAACGTACCGCAGAGGATATTTTATACAGCCAAGTCATTTTATAATAAATAAAAAGAGCGTGTTTTGGGCTCTCCGTGGACATAAAAATATCGGTGTAACCCAAGTAGATCGCTAGTAATTAATTGTCAAAGTTCGTCAACAATTGACTGAGGAGGCGCTTTTGACATTTTTACAGAAAAAAAGCAAAAGGCCTAAAATTATTTCATGGTATTGGAGCCTTTTAAATGTGTCCACAGAGTGCTTCGAAAAAGATAATATAATGTGGACTGAAAATCCATGACGGGAGATCAAGCGAAACATCCGACCCACGACGGGTGTGAAAAACACTGGTTTTCGTCGCGGCCTCTTTAAAAATGCATAAGTCGAGAAGAAAAAATCTGACGAACTTGCGGTTTGTGTCGACTGCGGTTTTAGAAACGGCGGCATAACATATATTTTTTTCATCGAAATTAAAAATTCGACCCTTTTTGCCTGCACGATTTGAGATGAAACCACCCATATATATATATATATATATATATATATATATATATATATATATATATATATATATTTATTTATTTATTATTGTCGAGCCTAGAATAAAAACAGCCTATTTTAACACGAAAATCGATCGCTATATAAAATACCTCAATAACTTTTGTTTACAAAGAAATAAATGTGACTATGCGTACAGGGTATTATACTAATCTTGACATGCAGTATTGATGGGCTTGTATTTATAAAATCAAAATGTAAAAGCAGGGATGTACAGTTTTTATATACGTCATATTTTTTTACAGTACTTGTAAACCATAAAGGGGCACGCAAATCTATTGGATTGTAATGTTTCGCGCTTTACTCGCGCTTACAACCACTAGAGCAACCAAGGTATACTAGTAGGCAACGCCCGTGACCAAAAATTCAGTTCTCGCGGTGTAAATTCAAGGACTTTTCTTTTTTTCGTTCTCTCCCTTGCAAAACATGATGGCATAGTCACATGGACTACAGTGTTCACACAGTCACGAAAGTCATTTCATAGTGACGATATTCAAATGCGGCTTATAGACGGGACAGGAGCACTGTGCGAGCACTCCATTTGGGCGTGTGACAATCAACGCCTCGATGCGCATTCGGGTATTGGTGGATCGTGTTCAATCCCTGCTATGTCAGGAACCTCTGGAACTCGATACGTGCCTTGTGCTTTTCCATCCTCAGCGCGTGGCTATGCTGAACATTGATTTCATATAATAGGCGCCTGATCACGTGGCAGATTGTTATGGTGACAAACTGAGAGTGCGAACGTTGTTTGTCCTTCCGTAGATTTTTCTGGGACTTGTATTGCGTGTAGATTACATTCAAGTCGTGTTTTTTATGTATGAACGTTTAGGAATATTTTTAAGCGATATTTACTGAAAATACAAATTGTATTACATCTCCCATTTAATACTGAAACAGTGCTGCGGAGCGGCTAGTCGTTATTACGGGCGTTTTACTCTTAAAAACACGGGTATTTAACCTATGTTTGCTACTCCACGAAATATTCTACAAGAAGTCTGAAGCCTTAGAAGTTCCCCTTAGCGGAATAGAGACTGCGGCATAAGCCTCAAGTTTTTTACAGCGTACACATAAGCAATTCAATTCAAGTTGTTTTACACTAAGTGCAGAAAGAAGGCGGGGGGAGGCGACAGGGGAAAACGCTGCAATAATGCAGCTTGATAGGTCATTACCTTCTTCACTTGTCAGGTTGGTAGGCAGAAAACATGACAAACAAAATATTTAAACAGGAATTAACAAATATAGGCAAAAATAATACAGAGTCATAGGGAAAAGCATTTGCACAATGCCATTCAGTTAGCGAATTCAATGAGAACGCCTCGCTCGCCTAAATCGTTTGATAAAGTGGGTAGTGCGTACTGAAGCATCTGTAGGCCGTAGCTTGTTCAAGGACGTACCACTCTCCAGGACCCAGCGCTGCGCACTCCGTATGCAATATTTAATTTAAAGTAAAATTTGCTGATTTTTGCTGCTCATAATTTGTAATTTCAAGAACTTCCGCATACGTTGTAGCCACTTTATAATAGAAGATTTTTTTTTCAATTTTTATTACTGCATTTGTATGTAAAAATGGTTCAATGCGCGAGTAACGTGACGCATTTTCTGCGCCGCGAATGGCCTTTTTTGCCAGAAAAGTTGTTGTTGGATACGTTTTATTCATATTTAGAAGGGGTACGACGCGACCGGTTTTATGCCTTGTCGTGAAGGGGAAGGGTATGAGGATGCAGGAATGGGAGAGGGGGTGCGAGGGGGGGGCGGGAGAGGGAGAGGGCTTACAGAAGGCCGGCCAGACCGGTCGTCCTCACGTAAGCCAAGAGTGAGTTGAAGACCCGCCTCTTGACGTCTGTGGGGCCTGTCGGTGCCGTCCAGGCCTCGAACGTCACTTGTGGTGGTGGACCGAGCTGCGCGAGTGCTATGTCCCTCTCCTTTCGCCTTGCCGGGCACTCCCAGAGCAGGTTGCGCAGGGTCGCGAGATGCGCTGAGGACTGGGTGTTAATGGAAGTATCGGGGATTAGCTCGACGGTTTCACTGGCTTAAGGTGGCGATGTAGGGGTCGAACTACACCGGTCGCATATTGCATGCCAGAAAAGCTATTTATTTATGTTTGTAAAAGTTGTAGCTCTCCAGACTATGTGACTATAAGATAAATGAATATTGAATAATGATATAAAATTCAGAGTTTTACATTGGGTGGCCAACCTATACCGCTATTTGAAAAGAACACCTACGATTATCGAAAGTGACATAGTAAGGTTTTGAATATTAGCGTCCCATAACATGTGCTCGTAGAATACCACACCTAGTATTTTCAGAGTAATTACTAATTCAATTTCACAAGTGCTTAATATTAATCTAGCAGAGGCATTGCCAATAAATAGGATAGTAAAAGAGCAACTATATTTTCACATTGAAAACAATATTTTTCTTTTGAAAATGTAATGAAACAAACAAACAACTCAGACAGGTACCTTCTATTTTACTATCGTAAGGTGTAATAAGCCTTGGCTGCAAATTTACATCAAACAGCGGATATAACATTTCTGGCGCTAAAAGTCTGCTTTGATTATATTCTGTTTGAAGATAAAGACCTTGACGATTGAATACAAGAAGGTATAGTTGAAAGGAGGCAGCGATGCAGTTAATAGCTGAACTATTGGAGCAAGATCGACATGTATCACAATGGTACTGTCAGATACCATCAACATATTGTTACGCTAAATGCGTAGTGTCTGAATTGTAGGAGATAACGTTACGATAACGCATTTTAGGAGGACTTATGGGAAATGATAACGTAATTGTTTAACATCTAAAACAGACATTAAATTAACAAATGCTCCAATATTATAATTAAAAAGCAAGAAACCTGGCCTCTTGAAGCCATTCTTAATATAAATAAGCGAATCCCTGTAAGTCGGATGGTATTGTTTTTTTTTTAAATCACGCCTCTAAATTACCTTTTTTATATTCAAAAAAAGTTCTCGTAAAAAGCGGGCAGGTGATGTTGATAAAGAGCAAATAATTTAATTTTTCAGGATAGCCCGGATTATGTCAATTTTTATTTAAGCCCCACATCAGTTTATACACTGAGATCAAATCCGGCTACGTAGGTTGAGTGTAATGCAATCTTATTTGGAACAGAATGTAAAAAGTCGCATTCTGTATAAACACGTTAATACAGTTAGGAAAAAAGTATTTGTCTTCTATCTTAAGCAAACATATGCAGATATACAATTCTGGCGCATATTATTGCTTAAAATGTTACGCACAAACACGCGATTACGTAAAATAAGACTCCAACAAAACTTCACAAAAACACGCGCGCGCACACACAGAAGCACGAATGAGGACATAAAAAACATACCCCTACAAACTCCCGTATTCAGTTTTTTTTTTCTTTTTTTTAAATTGGGGCTGACAGACGCGTCCAAATATAACCAGTCTAAATTTTTAAGCACAAATGTATTCGGTTGGTGTGCAACAATTTCACAGAAACTGATGGGAAGTAGCGATAACCTTGCAGTTGGCGACAATCTCACTACAACACGTTAACATTCGAGTGGCTTATCAAACGCTGAATGAAATTCGTGCCCCTCCTCGTTGATCATTTCAATATGCAAGATTTGAACCAGGATAGGGCCCCAAATCCTGCCGTACCAGGAATGCGCTCCGAGGCGCGAAGAGAGAAGATCGCACACCGAGCTTGTGATAGCAAAGAGGCTCCAGCTGCGGTGAAAGCCGAAGAAAAGGGCCGCAGGTCGTTTGAACTGTTCCTCGTTTCCTATCCAACAATTGTATAGGTGCTCCTTTATTTGCCCCCCAGCTCAGCGCGTGGTATTCATCGATGCAATTACAAATACAGCTGTCAGTCCGCTAGAAACCCAATCTGCGCTTCCCAGTTCACCCACCGTTTTCTCTTACTCCAAGATTACAGGGTTTTCACGTTTCTTCTAGACTTGTTTTTCCTAACACTTATGGTTGTGAGTATTTTTTTCGGCGTAAGAAAGCGGTCCTGCAGTTTCGAGTGCAAGAAAAAAGATTAGCTACATAGGTGTTCTTTTCGCAGCGGAGGAGGAACAAGGATTTTCGTCGGTGCGAAATTGAGAAAACTGCGAATGGTGAGGATTAAACATTTGATTTGTTTACACCAGCCCGTCCAGAGTTCAAACATCATCCGTTAAAAAGGATGTATAAAATATTGAAGTGAGAAATAAAATATGTTTATATTCAGTTTATGACACATTACTCTGAGCCGCGGCAAGAAAAATTTTATCTTTAATTTGTAGACATAAAATGTTTTAGAGGAGCTGAGTACTCACGAAGACTCAGCTTCCAATGACGCATATCTTTTTAATAAGAAGGCAGCTACTACATCACGGCTCAACAAAAAATTTAGTCACGTTAAAAAAAATTAAAGTAAACTTCAAATATTTGTATTACAAAAGTGAGAATTCTCGTGACCGATAAGGAATTACCCTTTGATATATGTCCGATGTTCAGAAGACTGCACTTCTTTATTTTACAATGATACTATAAGGCTTCCTACAAAAAAAAATGGGTCAAATTCTGAAAATATTTGTGCTGCACCTTTAATTACGAAGTGGCGGTAACAATTTCTTTTCCAAAGATGAGCTTACTGCGCTATGAGACTAATTCCGAAGTTTCACGTGCCCAGAATCTGACTCCGATTACCCGTATAAACACACTACATCTTAAGCTTTTTTTTTTCCTTTTTTTTTTTTTGCAAGACGTTTTTTGTAGGTTACAGAAATTGGATATCTTTAAAATTCGCGGTAAAGTAGGCGTGTAGTGGGTCATTTTTATGCAGAGTTCTCGTTAAAATAATAACAAAACACATGAAGCTACACCTGTGGTTAGTATAGAAAAAGCGTCGCCAAAAGGTGAGTATAACAAAGGAACTTTTACATAGAGACCTTTCAGAAATTATGCATGGCCTGGTCGTAGGGTTAAACTTAAAAAAAATGGATTTGACATTTTCTTTGAGCGTGTGGGTTATCTCATTGGAGTTTCCTTCCATGCATGCTGTGACCAGCCGTCTCAAGATCGATCGCTAATGCGCCGTCGTGCATTCGTAAGAAAAGTTTTTATTCGCATACGACAGCACGGCAATTATTTATCACTGTTTTTGCACCCCTTTTAATGCCACATCTCCTTCAAGTGCTCGCCGAATCTAGAAATTTACAATCACTCGATGAGGAACAAAAAGCGTGATTGATGACTTTGAAGTTTGAATTTCGAACAGCTCCCGTTAGACAGCACAACACTGCTTATAATTTAGTAACTCTGAAAAGTTCCAGCACATAATTGCCATGACCACCATAAAAAAAACCAAAACTAAGACCTTGGTTAGCTAAGATGGGTATATGTATATAAATATATATAATCCGATCTCTATATACTTAGGAGGATCGCCATCGAGATTCTGCTTTGAGCATGTTTTCCTGCATTTTCGTCTCTTTGTTCACATCTTAATTAACCTGAATCTCGTGCTTTATTTATGGGAAGTGCATATCAGGTCACCATGCCTTTGGGTCATGTATTACTAAATAGTTTTCAACATTTTGTTTGCGGTTACATCTATATGTAAATAATAAAGGTATTTCTTAGGGAGCAGGGCATGTGTACATTTATATGAAAAAAGAATGGACGCTTGCAGCGTGTCTTCTTCATTATACGTTAGACCGCGCAATTAGTGTGTCACTTGGGTATGCATTTATATAGCGCGAAATGAAATTGATATGATATAATTGGCGTACCCCAAAAACAAGTTATTCCCTAATAAAAAAAACGTTTGAGATTCAAATGGGTGGCAAACTGGTCGATCCGTTTGAATCAAATAGGTGGCAAACTTTTCGATCCGTTTGGATCAAACGTGATTATGGGATACGGGTACCCTTTTGAAACAGTACCCGTTTGACACGGTACCCGTTTCAAACGGTAACCGTTTGATACAGGTGCCCGTTCGACCTGGCAGGTGACCGCACGTTTGAACGCGCCATTCGGATGGGCAAATTATGCGCTAGCCCTAAATGGGTATCGTCTGGAAGGTTGGTTATCTTAAACTTATTTAAGACGTCCAGAAACTCATAAACTTATTTATAACATAGAGGAAACACGTAGAACAAATGTGCTCGCGTAGGTGCTTGCAAATGGACAGGAACACAGACACATAAGATTGTTTTCAATTCTCCTCGAAGTTTATTACAACCTCTTCTGTAGACAAGTACAAGCGTGCAAGCGATCTGTGAAATGTGAGAGGCACTCTAAGGTTTTATACAACTGAGAAGATTTCAAAGCAAACAAGAACCGAGGTAATTGTAGACTATAAAGGTAGACTTTTGGGGAAATTATTCTCCCGGCTTCCGCGAGAAAAAGGCGCTGCATAATTCTATACATAATCTGGAAGAGTACGCGTAGGAGAACGGTCCATCGTTGCCAACAAGTAGGTTGCAGTGCACTTACCATAATAATAGCGGACTTGAAGGATATAATCCGTGATATATGTTGACATGGTCAAAGCAGGACAACAACACAATCACCAAAACGAGAGGGAACGGCTCCTTGGAAGTTTAAAAACGATGCGGCGCACAAGCTGTGATTTGCCGAACCCAACCAAACTGCAAGAATTCCTGACTTCTTTGAAGAATTGCTTGTTGCCGATAAAGGTGTAGGACTTTTCGAACACTGATAGCTGTGGTGCACATCGAATACGTTGTCAAGAGACATCCTAATGAGACCGCAGGGTTAGGCGACAGATCGAAGAAGGTAGGACAAGCGAAGTTCAAGGTGCAACTGAAAACAAGCACACAAAGAAAAAAAATGGCTGCCAGGCGCGCCCTTCTGGATCTCGATGTTTATCAGCGTGTAGCTCGCGCGCTGCTGCGGGTAACGTGACAGAGGTGACAAGAGAGGAGGGAGAAGGCGCGGTGAAGGCGCAGGATACCGGGACTGCTTCGTACCCTCTCCCCAGTCATTCCAGTAAGACATCTTTCTAGCCTCGGAAAGCAGGCGCGCTCATATCAGCACGCTCGAACGCTGGAAATGGCGCCGGCCAGGAGCTTGACTTGCGCCCGAGCGAAGAAAGTACTCAGCGCGAGCTCGTAGTCTGACTGCTGGAACGGCGGGCGTGCTTTCGCAAGGCTCGATGTTTTTGCAGCCGCGTGTTCGTGCGCTACCTTCGCTACGTCTTGAGTTGAAGTGAAACGGAGTCTAGACGTACATTCATTCACGCGGTCGCGTCTTCTGCGGGAGAAATTCGAGCTGAGTAAGTAAACTGAGGCAACAAAAGACGACAAAGTTTTCAAGTTCTGACAAAAATATCGGCTCACCAACTGCGCTTACGCAAAAAAAAAATGTGTCAGTTTTCGTTGCAGTATAAGCGAACATCAGCGCAATTAATATAAATATAATTACTTGCATCACACGGACGATCTGAAATTGATGAACCGGCGCTCCCAGCCTTCCAGAAACATTGGCTGCCACGGCTGAAACAGGCGTGCCCATGCCGCCGATCTTATGTTCAATATCAAACGGGCTCCGGAGAGCCATTTGATTAAACCGGTACAGTTTGCCGGTCACCGGTCACCCGTCTGTGCAACATGCATGTTCACCGGTTTGAGCAAACGTGCGACAGCTTTACCTAAACAAGTAGCCCATTGGCCCAGACGAGCGACCGCTTGCCAATGGAGTGACCTGTTTGTCCAAATAAGTGAACGTTATGGCTCATACGGGGGACCCCCTTGAGCCACACGGGCGACCCTTTTGACAAACTGGTGACCGGTATGGCTAAACTGTCACCGGTGTGGACCCGTTTACTTTCATATAGGCGCCAAATGTTTTTTTTTTCAGTAGGGTTGTTTATTTTCTAATTTGGCGAATTATAAAACTCATCCCATCAACTCTGTCGTATCGCTTTTTTTATTTGTACGATAATTATGTACCCTTGGTATTGAGGTTGTGAAATATTTTCTTTACAGTCATGATTCGCCACTCGTGGCAAGTAGAAAAGCTTAAGTCAATTCAGAGGATTCACGCAACCAAAAAGATTATTAAGGTTGCTTTCCTTCTTTTTAAATGTTTGAAGGTTTGCTTAAGAGCCTCCTATTTCCGATTTCATGAATAATCGAGAAGGTCAATTAAGACGTGTTCCTTTGCGCAGGACAATGGGAGTAGAAAAATGCCAGGTGTCTGTCCGCACACCAAAGATATTGCGTCGCTAAAAGATGAGAAGGACGGATCACGTGGGCGACGACGAAGTTCCACCTGGAAAGACATAATCTTTTTTATTGAATGATACTCAATAACGCTGCGGCCGAGGTTTTTCTTTCCCTCGTCGCAGCGCCTATGTTACTTGTTAGTTGGCAATAACAATGTACGCTTTGAACTATCTTCAACTCCCCTCTCTCAAAAGTCAAGTCCTGGTCAGTAAAAAAAAAACACAAAAAAACGAAAAAAAATACGGCGGGTTTCTGAAAGCCACAAAAAAGTCAAAAAAGCCATTTATACAACTATAGTCACTGAGAACTTAAGAAACTCAAGGAGGGACTTGTTATGTTCGCGATTTTTATAAGCTAGCGAGCTTACTGAATTTGGAGCGATTATAAAAGGCAAAAAACTCGGTATCCCATGCGTTTTTTTTTGTTTTTTTTTTAACTGGCAGTGATTCAGCAGTTGACTACGGAACTCGCCACTGTACTCTCTGCACAAGGAGAAAATACTTTTTTTGCGCTCAGATTAGAGGATACAATGCGTGGACACAGGAGAAAGCCTTTCTATCGACCCACCGATTTTCTCCAATTGAAGCTCGGTGCCATGACATTACTATGCGGAGCGCACGTTCGTCTGCTTTTTTGAAGGGTTTGTGGTGACGTCAGTACGTCGACGATTGAAGGATAGTGGGTAAACTTCAAGGCACCTTGCTTTGAGGTCTACCCACTATCCTTCAATCAGAGCCAAAAAGAGCTTGGTGTTCTGACGTCACCACAACCCCTGCAAAAGAAGCAGAAGAACTTTTTCTCCGCTTAACCCTGAGCAAGAGGGAGTGAAACTTGCTCGCCGTATTACTTTCCAAATCGTAATTGTGACCAGATTAGGCCATTTAGGACGACGTTTTGGACCGTTTAAAATTGCCTTGCCTCGGAAGGCCCAAAATTAGGGAAGCGTATTTCGACATTTTGTGCAAGAAATTGTTTCAGTATTGGTTCTCGGGACAATTAGATGCAGTCATCGTGAGCCAATCATCCGCCATTGTTGACGAAATTTTAGAGCAAGAAACATGTTTCTAACGCGCTCTCCTCCTGTGCTAGTTTTTTTTTTTTTTTCTTTTTAACCAATTTTGTGATACCGAGTATCGCCGTAGCAAATAAAAAAGAAAAAACACTAACAATACCTTTAGGGAGTCAGGCCGTTTAACACACCGGTTTTGATATTGTTTCATTAGTTTTTATTAGAATGCATGCACGACTAGGCACATCAATGTAAAAAGCCTGCCATCCGACAGGGCCACGTCATTATCTGATTGTAACAATTGTTAACAACACATTTGACGAATGATGACATCGACATATCTCCTGGCCACGGTGTGCTCCTGGGTCATTACGTTGCAAGATAACGGACAAGCCGAATTTCTTTTAGAATAAGTGTGCGAATATGGTTGGTTCTAGTGAGTAATGTCACTAATATCATTAAATAAAGGTTCCACGCGAATTTTACTGACAGGCGGGAAACATATATTGCCATTTTTAGTTAGCAAGTCTTAACTGAAAAAATTCGAGGGGAAATGCAGAAACGTGTTTAAATGAAAACTACAAACATAGATTTAAAAAAAATGTTTTGTTTTACCTGTGCCAGTTTGCTAGAAACAGCGTCTCAGCTGAGACGCGGGGAAAGAAAGCACTGCCAAAGCCAGCGCAAGGGTTGAGCGGGACTCAAAACGCGTCTCAAGACGCTGGCGCACCCCATCCTTTGCAGTGCATTTTTCACCCAGTCTTAGCTGAGACGCTGTTCTAGCAAGCTGGCCCTGGTGATGCGGCTGAAGCTCGTGCGCTCCTGCCACTAACAAAATACGTCTAAGAATTAAAAGAAGAACACTGGGCGCTTCAAATGTTGACATTATTTATAGGTTTTATCTCATGCTAAATTTTGCCTGGGAAAGAGCAGGACGACGCGAGCTAAGAGAAGCACTTCGCGCAAGGTGGCAGCTACCCGAAGTTTGTTACATGTAGTGTGACAAATTACAAAAAAATATCAGTCTAACAAATACTAGAATATCCGAAAAAAAAAACCCCCAGACAAGTTGTGAAAGAAAGCTTTCTTTCATTTTCTTTTATCTCCCTGTATAATTGAAAGCGTTCAGATACTTTTTCCATCGTATTTGACGATGAGCCAACATAAGGGGGGTGAATTTAGGATTCCGTGTTTTCGGACTTCATTTGTCGTGAAATTTGAAAGGTGTAAGCTGATTTTCGCTAGACTTCCGATTATTTAAAATTAGTAGTTTATTTTACTGTGTTGTTATATTTAAAATAAAAAAATAAAATCCGGGTACCATGACCCGTTGTCCTGACGTGCTAGCAGGCAAAGCCCTTTTGCTAATAGTTATAGATTTCAAAGAAAACTTAAGTGGCATGACCTCAGGACCTGTGACCCGGTGCTCTTATGAAGTGTGTTTATAAAATATTGTCTTTTTGTTTTTGCTTTTTTATTCTTGTGACCTCAAAATTCGGAGCGTTTTGGGTAAATTCGACCTGACAGAAAAGTTACCGGCCAAAGTTTTTCATTTTTTTTTTCAGATTTGTCCCAAAACATGTACATCTAGTTATATCTCAGCTCACTCTATTCAAACAATATCTCCTCTAAGCACCATATAAGCATCCGACGTTTCGCTAAAATTAGTGTTCGGAAAAGTACCTAAAAAGTACTTGAATTAAAGTACAAAGTTAATGTGAAGTTTTGTATATCAAGTAATGGTAGTAAGTACACCGGGCACAATGTACTTTAGGTGAAGTACTATATATGCAATGTGTTTTCAAAGCAAACTACAAGTATATTTGTCACAATCTGCGTTTAGTTCTCTTCCTATTTTTTCCCACTAAATGAATACTTAAAACATTAAGCTCGTTATCACTATTATTTTATGGTGCCCGTTCATTTTATTGTGCATTGTTTTTAAACGGGTATGCATTGCTACGTCTGTTAATCGGGGGTGCACCAGTTATTTTCGGAAATGGCGAATATTAGATAATATCCAGTTGCCACAGTGTAGATGTTTTACTCTCGTTGACGAACAGTTGGACTCAATAAACTTGTAAGGTCCTTACCTGCTCACAAAGCATCCTATTGTGATTCAAAAACAATACAAAAGTTTGGGAACATACTTTCAAGCGGGTAGCTGTATTTTCCTAAAAAAAGCACCGTAAACATATTTAAATTGAAGTACAAGCGCATACTCGGAAGTTGGACTTTAAGGAAAGTACAAGTTTTCTTTTTCTAAGCGTACTTAAAATATTACTTTAAGTGCAACGTACTTCACGTACTTCCCAACATTGGCTAAAAGTCTGAATAGGCTTATCACAGTCAGCGACTGGAAGGCGTTTTAAGATATTAGAGGTTTTGCATTTAAGCTATATACTTTTTGACGAGACTCTGCACCCCCCCCCCGCCCCCCCCCCCCCCCCCCCCCCAAAGGGCTGGATACAAAAACATAAGGGCAAAGTCACAATCACACCCAAATTAATATTACTGACCCAAAGTGTTCTTGTTACTGTGTACGACACCGTTGATTACAACCTGATAAAAGTTTCTGCATTTTTTATTGAGCAAAAAGGAAGGGGTGCCCATGTATTTCCTACCTAACCGAACACCTGCTGACGAGCATACCATTTCTCAACCCGAGCTATAAAGAAGAAGCATAAAGAGGTGCCCCCATCTCACTCTGTTCCGGCACTAACGAACTGCGACTTGAGTCAATGAGAACATCCTGCCAATTGCGCTCCCCTTTGAAGAGCCTCTGGGCTCGTGTTCCTGATTGCGTTTCTCTTCCTTTTTTTTCCCTACTCTTCGCCTCTTCCCTTTCTTCCCCTCCCCTGGCGACTGCACCCTGGGGGCCCTCGGCTTGACGCCGCAGCCGTGCCGGGTATCCGTAGTGAGAAAGATTATGCCTGCTGTCCGGAGCCGTACATCGACATCACGTACACGATACACATCCGGAGGCGGACTCTGTACTACGGCTTCAATCTCATCATCCCCTGCGTGCTCATCTCCTCCATGACCCTCCTCGGGTTCACCCTGCCTCCCGACACTGGAGAGAGGCTCACCCTGGGTAAGATCCCACTTTGCCTTGCTCCCCTACTTTTGGTGGGAGCGGAAATTCGTCGTTGTCGACTGGTTTCCCGGTTCACTGACGCTTAAGCTCCCCAGATTCTCGCAAAGGCAACTGTGCTTATAATCATAAACAACAAAATATACGGAAGGTAAAATATAAATGGGTACTGGATTAATGCCTCCTTGACAAAAACGCAATAATAAAAACCTTGTAAAAAAAGGATTTCAGTTAATTAGTGTAAAAGGGTTGGTAAAAAAAAGCATTCGGATATCTGGTTCTGGCAGTCAACGTTTCTCTAGCTCTAGATTCCTTAGAGAAACAGCAGCGGCTAATCTGCACCCTCCAAGGAATATCACAAGAGGTCGCATTGTCAACGGGGTTATTACATGCAATAACCGTGGGCTGCGAAGCCATGGAGTGACGTCACGTCACGCTACAAGGGTGCGTTACGTCAGGTTACGTAACGTAACTTCACGTGACGCCACCACTTCACACAGTGATGTTAGGTTGCCATACTGCACAGATTTGCGTATAGTATATCGGCAATGCATTGTGCATACCGGAGCTCTTATCTGGGAGATCAAAGGAGCGCAATCATTTTGAAGGCTTTCGTTTCCTGGGCCGAAGCTCTCTTTTATACGAAATTGCTAATGTGAAGTCATCCTTGATGTGTGTGTATGGACTGGCACTTACATATGATCAACTAACAATAATGACCACATTTCATCAGAAAAATTGATTATTTCCAGAACGGCCATCGGTCTGGGCCTTTTGTTACAACCTCCCAATGTAAGATATGAAAATGTAAATTAGGCTCATACTGCTCACATAAAATTTCACATTTTTCTGCCAAGCAATATGCCTTGGGAGTATATGTCTTTCGAGTAAATTTAACTGCTCTTCATATGTCTTTTACTGCTTTTTAAAACGAAGTTCAGCCAGCGATTGAAGGAACTCAAATTGAAAACGTATGAATCCTACGTGCCTAATAAAATCAGATATGCTTAGAGAAACGAGCGACCAAATGAAGCTACAGGACTGCAATACTTTCAGGCCACATTATTATGACTTTTTTTCCTCAAGAACCGTTTGTGATTTCAACGTGTTTTAAATAAAAACAATATCCCACATAAAAAATAAAAAAGAGCAAATGTTTCTTTCTTAGTAAGGAGAAAATAAAACCGCGAAACCTCGGGCTGAGAAAAAAACACAAAAAAAAACAAACGAGGAGGGGACTTTTAAGTAAAAGAAAGAGAAGGCGCTTTTGTGCTCACATCAAAACCACGCGCGCTCAAAAAACTTTCTTGCTCCAGAAAGCCTCTCGCCAATCCACGACCAAAGCTGAACCTTTTAAAGCATCGATAGTCAACGAGCGCAGCAAATACATATAGCTTAAAACAACACAGTTCCGCGTGCATACAAAGCAAGTCAGGATCCGTTAAAACCAAGCGCTCCACCCCAGCCCCCGTCAGCGCCCCCTTTAGGTCACAATGTGCAGCATAAAAGTAAAGACAAGCGCGTAACTTCCAAATCTTCAATACGAACGCTCGAACGAGACGTGAAGTGTAACGAAGTTAAGCGAAAAAGCGCCGGGCGAGTAAAGATGCATTTTCAATTTCCTGAATACATTCCGCGCTCGGGGGATCCTCACCAACGCGTTCGATATCTTGTGCTTAGAGTTGACTTGAACTGGTGTAGAAACAACGCGCGTTGCGTATTCACCTTTTTTTTCAAAAGGGGTGTTTTTTTATTAATTTTTCGTGTCCTGACTTTGCGACTTTAGTGTTTCGCGATGTGCAAAGAAAATAACGTCGAAACCTCAGCCCACAAAAAACATAGAAATCTCGAGGCAGTTCGATACACCTGAACGCAGGAAAACAAATGATTACAATAAAAGACGAGGCTTGCAACTTAGTCTAGAAGAGAACCGTAGCTCTATCCGGATTCCAAGCCTTCCCAGGGGAACATCCAAAGACCTAGATTATTACGTTAAAATGTGGTACTCGAAGGACTGCGAATACGAAACAAATTATAAAGAGATAATGATATAATTGATAACGCGACGTCACGGTACACGACAGAACGGTACGGTCAGAGGAACAAGTATCTACAGCCACTGTTCGAGGCGGGGTTTAGGCCGCACGTCCGGAGGCTTCCTGTCTCGTGACGACGTCCAATCCCCGAAGTGAAGAACCCAGGGGTTCAGTGGAGGGGGGAGACTTGGTAACGTAACGAACGGTTTAATTACATGGTAGCGATACAGTCGTCAAATTCGAGAGAACACCGGAGCAGCCTCGCGCTCCGCCTTATATAGGGTCCGTTTCTCCCTCACTCCCCGCCAGGGCAGCCAGTGCGATGCAGCAACCCGCCGTCAAGTGCGACGTAGCCAAAGTTCTCCGCAGTTAGGCCATGCCTCTCTCCCTTTCCCGAGCGCACCAACCACCACGCACACACACACGTCCCGCTAACGTCACGGGCGCGTTGAGACTTGTTGCCGCAGGCCCCGTCACGCAGGCGACGGTCCCGGACTCGTCGGGACTCGTTTCGCACAGGCCCCGACAAGCGGGCGACGGTCCCGACAAGCGGGTGACGGTCCCGGACTCGTCTTGACTCGTTTCGGCAGCGTTGAAACTCGGAAGAAGGTCGCCGAAGGTTCCATTCTTAACAGCACCTTGGCGTTGTGACTTTGGCGACTTAACAATTTGAAGCTTTTTGTTACATGTACTCTTTTTTTTCTTTAGATTGTAGTGTTGTGCAATTCTCTTGTGCGCAATTGTTGTATTTTCGCCTAATAAAATATTTGAGCACCGTAAAAAAATAGTATCTGGGAGCTTAGTTCCTGAACGTATTCGCACCGCAGATTGCTGTACTTGGAGCGAAAACCCACGCTGCAGGACCAAGGCTTCTTGAGCTCAATCACCAGCCCTGTCCGTTTAAATCTTAATGAGAATCGTTCCGGCGTGCGGTCCTCCGATCACTAATGCATGAGTACACGCCCAAGACGCCAGACTAGGAGTCGTACTGCACTGGCTAATTGTATCTCCTGCAGCGTGGACCATTGTCGTCACACATGCGCAGACCGACCTCGGGTTCTCCAAATAAACAACGCTTTCATTTCGCCACTTTGTTGTCAAACAGCACACTGTGTGTTCTGCGATTGCGGTTGACCAACAATGATTTCTATTAGTTTATTATTATTTTTAATTAACATATTAAATGTAACGTGGAGAAGTCTGTCAGCCACAAGCTACAACTCAAACGAGCCAGTATTAAATTTCAAGCGTGAGATTATAACCCACGAAATACCTTAAAACCTTTTCTTTCTTTTTATCAGACTTCAATACCAATGTCGATGACTCCAAACATTCATCTATCTGGGCAACAGCACGCCTGAGCAATCGCAAAGTCACCCTAACAAAGCCTAGGTCCGAAACTAAACAATAAAAACAAAACTTAGAAGAATACAGAAACGGACAAAGGCTTGACGGCAAACATCGAAAGGCCATCAAGTCTTGACCAAGTCTCCAAATCTGTCGGCCGATCCCAAAAGCGTAGCAACAGCTGGTCGGTCCGAACTGGGAGAAGTCGTAAAAAAGGAGTGGAGGAGGCAACAAAAAGACCTGGCTTCCTCTATAAAGCTAAATGAACCCAGGATCACACAAAGAAGGCAGAGAGGTGATCTGGCAGAGCTCCGTTTATCGACCACTCTCTCGTTCACCTGACTCGTGGATTTCGGGGGGCGAGTATAAACTGCCCAAAGCGTTTTCTTGCTGCCACAAAAAAAAAAAAAGAGAGTTCCTCCGCAATTTCGTGTAAACTGACCAACGAGTCGGAAGTCACGCAGCTAAACTGCCAACAATGAGGGTCCGAACAAAAAGAACAGAGTAGGATTCTAGATCAAGATGCTTGCGAAGGTATATCTATAGTTTTTATATTCCGTTTCAACTAAGAGACCGGCCGCCAGCCAAATGCTACACTCTAAAAAAAGTCTGTGCGTCTACTTTCACGCACAACATTCGGAGAGCCAATCAGCTCCATTGACGGAGGCAGCTCAGCGAATGACAATGCTGAAACATCTGTTTAGACCAAAAAAAGCAGTCCGAGTTGTCACATTAAGCAATGCAAAACGTCACGCTTGCATTGCTTAATGTAACAACTGAGACTGCTTTTTTTGGTCTAAACATATGTTTCGGCATCGTCATTCGCTGAGCTGCCTTCGTAAGTTGAGTTGATTGGCTCTCCAAGTGTTGTGCGTGAAAGTAGACGCACAGACGTTTCTTTAGAGTGTAGCATCCGATAGAGCTAATCAAGTAGCGCCAAAAGTGCGCTATTCGGCGACGTCGGCCTACCAATCACGCTCAAAGAAAGAAACTTGTGGGGTCATGCGGTTTTTACTGCACGTGATTGATTTGATCTGGGATAGCAAACTCACAAAAACAAAGAGTAACGAGCCACATGCATCTCATTATCACCTCGCAGCCAATGGGATTGCAGCATTATACCCAATACGAACGCCGACGGACTAATCACAAAGCAAGAAGCGTGATTAACATAAGAAGCCGCTCCCTCCTTTTTTTATAAGCTGTCAGAGACTGAGTTGTGACATTAAGCAATGCCAGCGTGACGTTTTGCATTGCTTAATGTCACAACTCAGACTGCGTTTTTTGGTCCAAAAATATGTTTCGGCATTGTCATTCGCTGAGCTGCCGCCGTAAGTTCCGCTGATTGGCTCTCCGAGTGTTGTGCGTGAAAGTAGACGCACAGACTTTTTTTTAGAGTGTGTGGACGAGATGTACTACGGGCTATAATATCGACGCGTTCTGTCTCTTCCATGAAAATGTCATGTTCTATTCTGTTTTTTTTTTTTTTTTCGTGCATCAAATCTATAAATATACTGATGAGCCGTTTAAAAAGCAATCATTGAGGGCGGATATCCAAGATTCGGTTGCGTCATAAGGTTTTTTTTTTTTTTTTTACAAAGGAGGCTAAGGAAAGCCATTGATACATGATTTTTAAAAAAATCGGGTAATGGGCGCGGTCGTAAAGCGCAGCTTTTGTTAATTTAATGGCCTTCAGGCGCACGTATTGCGTTTCGGGGACCTTTAATCCCTAACTTAAATCTCGTATGTCGTCGCATATTTTCACGCCGCTCCTATTACTAACTTTCGTTCCCTGGTCTGCAAGATATAAAATCCGTGATGAGCTAAAATTTTAATGAGTAATATTCGGAATAGACGAAATTAAAAGCGGGTGAAAACAAAATTTCGGCGTTCCCGTGGTGATGCCATTGTCGCGATAGTCTCAAACACCGCGTATTATAGGCGTCAAACCGCAGAACGCCCATGTTTATTTGAAAAAAAAGTAGCCCCAAAAAGCACTAGCTGTACGGATTTTTTAGTTCTACTTCCTCAAAATCTCAAGATCCCCAAGAAAAATATTGACAGGGTTGGCACGAGCGATGTCTAAATGCCGTAATAACCATTACAGTCAACTCACGCTAGATTAAAATTAAAAAAAAAATAAAAAAATTATGTGATAACTTTTTTTAATCAAGTGTATAACATACCATCGAAATTTGAAAAGCTTCCCCAGAGAAATTAACAGCGGCGCACGGAGACACCGAAGAGCACTTTGACATCATCAGTGGGAGCTTGTTAGAGATAAACCTTAGGGTTTAACACTTTCCATGTAAATATATTTAATGGCACGCTGAGAAGGAAAAATAGTTCTGAGAAAAGTTACATTGTATTTTTTTCACCTTTTTTTTGCCGTATGTTTCAGCGACCATCGGTCATACTTTTCCTGCGAAAACTACCCTGAGAAGAGAAAAACGATTGGTGCTTTATTAGTCAGTGTTTAGTTTGGTGCATAGAGTTTCAGACAAATGAAATTTTTAATTATCACTGTATACTTATCCTTATTTTTGTTGTTAGTAAGTATCAACCTATGGCTCGAATTAAAAACTTGCTTAGTGTCACTGGTAACGACTTAATCTGTCAATTTAAAAAATACTTGAGGCGCGAGAAAGGTGTGATGGTGAGCGAAAATTGCAGTGTGTGCTGCAGGATCAAGGGTGGCGAAGCGAACTTGCCGGTGATGAGAAACAAAAAATTCATGTTAAGGCGTCGAAATTGAATGCATTTTCAAGAACTAGAAACACAGGGCAGGTGCTACAAATCTTGCTAAATTGACCGATTTCTTAGCTTTCGACGATTCTTCTAAGTTTCTAATTCAACCAATATGTTAATTTTCGGTAACAAAAATACGGTAATCATTCAAATATGATTACAACCTTAGTTATCGTAAGCACTTTGCACCTCAATAAACAGCCCTATTGACATTGACCCTCACGGCACGTATCTTATTCCTGTGCAATGTGTAGTTTTCACCCAAACAATAATTTGACCGATGTTCGGTTAAACACCCGGTATAACATCTGAGTGCCATGGCCTCTGGCAAAAAGGTGCTCAAAAGAGGCTTACATTGTATGGAACAAAAATATTGGTAGGCTTCCGTTTGCCCCAAACTAATTTAAAGGCTACATGATTCGCATTTACGACATATATAGTTTTTTTCGCTGATTTGCAAACTTACGGTAAAGCTCCTTGCTGAAGGTACTAACTTCCGTCTATAACAGGGGTGGCCAGGCTGACCCGGCTTATGAGCCGTAAACAAAACCAAGAAACTTGTAAGAGCCGCGGGGGAAGGGGTTAAGGCTATGAATGATGTCAACTCGGGCTTCCACGACCTTCAACAAGAAACGATAGGAAGCATCCATTATCTAAAGGGAACAAGTATCACCGGCGAGTGACAAAGGCAGCGAGACTGAACATTTCCTCGTCCTCAAGCCAAAGTGCATGCATGGTTTGACAGTCCCTGTCCTTTGTGCCTTTCCCTCTAGGGTCCGGCCAACTCCCTCGTACAATGAAAGAAACAGGATCTGTGGAAACATACGAGTGAAAAGCGGTTCGACTGTACGTAACGCGGCGCAAGGCGTCCAAACCGCAAGCTGTTCTTTATTCTGAAATCCTTGGGAAACGAGGAAAGGGCGAAAGGGGTGGGGGGAGGGGTCCCCTTACGAGGGATCTGCGAGCCGCACTTGGACCAGCGAAGAGCCGCATGCGGCTCGCAAGCCGCGGTTTGGCCACCCCCTGGTCTATACAATAAGCAATTAAAATGCAGATGGGAGAAAAGATGGCATTTCAACGTATAGTTATCGTTGAAGTAGCTTAAGGTCCCAAACGAACGCCCATTTCTGAAATCTTCCCTGCCTCACACTTTTTCCCTTTTTTTTTTCACCATGGGTGGGCGCTTATTCGGGATTTTACGGTAGTGGTTCCACTACTCTTTCCTCAGTCGTGAACTGTGAGGTTTATGCTTTTTGTGCGTGCTAACACGACATTACTTTCTGTGGTGATGATAGTGAGGTACGTATCATAGACATCGGTCCTCACCCGAGGTGTCCTCCCGCAAACCCGCGCACAGGTGTAACCATCCTGCTGTCCTTGACGGTGTTCACGCTGCAGCTTGCCGAGACCATGCCTCCCACATCGGACGCCGTGTTCATTATAGGTGCGCCGACTGACTCGTCCACCATTCCTCGGGGTTCGCTGCTCGTCCTCTCACCATGCTACCCGGCTGCCTTCACTTTTGACATGATTGTTTCATGGCTCATTTGAGTTTTGATGTTGGCGGTGTGTGTTTGTTCTTCATGTTTGAAGCGTTTCGTTGTACAAGCCCATTTTATGTCTGCGTAGCTGTGTATGCTCTGCCCCTAGAAATGCATTGTGTTCTTATTTTTATCTTTGTCAAACGCCTAGAATACTGAGTTGGCTGTATTCAGTAAGTTTTTTAAAGGTTCCCGAGTGCGCACTTCACTGAAGAGTACACGGGTGTCAAAAACCTAACTTCCTTAGAGTAAACAGAGGCAATGAACAAGCGATACTTCCGATGCGAAATTCAGCTCTATTTGAGATAAAGGGTACATATATAATCATGAGCAGGACAAAACGATAGAAGAGTCATTTCAAGTGGTATATGCTAATTGTCCGTCTCAAGCCTTCTTTGTGATCGACAGGAACCCAACGGATCTGGAATTTGGAAATCCCATACAAATAGACGTAGAATTTATTTAGATAGTATGTTAATGAAAAGTATAAGAAAGGCAGGTTTTTCGGGGGAAACACTCTAGTCTTGATTTCTCGTTCAGCAGTATTAAAAGGTCAAGGTTTACTTTGGGCGATTTAAAAATACGTCGCTCGAGACTTCAACTCGTTTCCTCTTGAAACATGTTCAAGGTATCGCGCAGCTCAATAGGCACAGCGGAAAAATGCGAATATTACATTAGACACGTCGTATTTTGAACTCCAATATATATATATATATATATATATATATATATATATATATATATATTTATGGAGAGAGAGAGAGTTTCGAACGCCGAGAAATTTACAAAATGCCACGCTGCAACACAAATAATCATAACGTTCCTGACACGGTGAACTATTGCGAAACAAGAAATAGCTGTTCTGAGGTCAGAGCATTCCCACGGAGATCGTTCAATGTCAAAATCTCGTTCAGTACCACACACACGCAAGCAAACGCCGAATTCAGACGAAGCAACCCTTTCGTGCGGGGCACCGAGAGGCCCTTCGATTCCCGTGAGAGGTTGCGCAGGTGCAACGCGAACGACTATTCTACCTCCAGAAAATTCCCGCGGAAACGTTCCGTTTATGGTTAGGCTCAAAGGGAAATGAAATTCCGCTTTAGGAATACTTTTGTGCCACGGTGCGGTTTTCTAGACACTTGACCGTTCCTAAATTTGCAAAGTGGGTTAGGAAACTTGTTTTAAACATGCACACTTCGTACACGAAGTTAACTTGACTGCAGCCGATTGAGACAGTCCCTCTAATCCTGCAGAATGTTCTACTACATTATGTACTGCCACAGTAATTACTGTCTATACTCCGTTTCAAGCTAATCGAGAGCAGCCGAAGGTATACGAACAGATGCAACCGATCGAGCAGAGTCGAAAATGCTCCGTCACGGCGCTTGTCATTTTTGTGTGCCTGCGACCAGCTAAACCAAGCAGGAATTAGTATTTGCGACCTGCTAAGCCAATCACGAATTAGTGCTTGCGACCGGCTGAACCAACCAGAAATTAGTGATTGCGACCGGCTAAACTAATCAGGAATTAGTGCTTGCGACCGGCTAAACTAGTCAAAAGAAAGCTAAGGACCACGGCGCGTTCACTGTTCGTGACTCGTTTGACCCGTCATAGCAAACCACAAAGACGACGAGCGCTTTTTTTTTTCCGAAGTTGCACGAGCAGTCATGTGATTTGACGGAAAGCCGTTACCCGCTTTTGCAGGGGTCACCATTCTTCTGTCGTTGATGGTCTTCGTGCTGATCATACGCGACAAAACGCCAGTCACATCAGACGTCCTGGCGCTCTTAGGTGCGAGTCAGTGTCGTCCTGTGAGCTTACGCGTTTAACTTTTTCTCTCTTTTTTTTTTTTGTTCTGAAGCGAAGTTTTGAGTGTATGCACTGTGCAGATCGTATCACGTATTTCGAGCCGAGTGTTCGCTCGCTGTATTATTTTTATTTTCTTGAGATATTTTTTGCTTGTGATACTCCTGCCTGCGTCCTTCCTTTCCCTACGTGCACTTTAAAGCTTAATTACGATAAATTCGCGTGTGTACTAACTATTATAAACTATAATTCTAAATAGTACGAGCTCCAAAAACTTAAACATTTGTACTTTCAATTATGACTAATTTTGAAGAGTTGTGCTTATAATTTAAATTTTAACACTGTTTATGCAATTACTGTTTATGTGCCGAGGTAGCGTTCATGACTGTGTTGTAATAGCCCCTATTTACTTGATCTCTTTTTGCTCCTAATCTATGAGTTAAAAAAAATTTAATGGGCCGGTTATTTTTAGTGCAGATATTTATTTACGCTCGCAGTCGTACATAGTTTGCGGTGACACGTAGTGTGCTTTTCGGGCCCGTCCTTTCATCTTCTGTATAGACGTAAACGTTTGCTAAAGTGCGTGCTCCTAACCGTAACATGAAATCTTTCCCGTAGTTTCCAAAGAAAGGGTATACAAACAATGGCAGTAAATAGCCATATTCGGCTAGTTACCTAAAATGAAAAACAGTTTTCTAAAGAATTTCTTTTTGCTTACTGGTTTTTATTAGAACGCCATACACCAAGCCATTCATGCCATTTTTGAGGGGATAAGATAGAACATATGAATTAATGCCAAGAGCTCCTAAGTACGTACCAGTTCGATTTAATTACCTTATGTTATTTTCATTCAATTAATTTGGCGCTCGGTTGAAAAGTGCAACAATTTGTTTCATATTTAATAATGAAAACTATGCCACTTTACACGGTAGAAAAAAGACCACGGGTATTCATAGCAAAAGGTAAAGCGCGAGGTTAAATATCTATTGTTGCCTACCACGCAATTTTTGGTATATCACTCTGCATTGGAAGAATTTAAGAAAATAATATGCAAGTCTCAAAATGTGCACAGAGCATAAGCTCAATACTTTAAAACACGTGGCTCCATGTCGCTCTTTGACCAATCCCCATCCACTGCACTGAAATTGACGATTGAGGCCGACTAATAAATGTTCTCCATTATTTAATATAACCGAGGCGTTAGCATTAAATGAACATGGTTACGTAAATATAATATATTTGACTGACTTAATGAGAAAAACTACCAACCTATCGAGTTAAAGCCCTTGGTTTTAAGAATTCACGCATGGAGAGGTTCATTTAATGTAAACCACACTTTTGTGACGTGTTTCGCTCACTTGTAAGTTCCTGCTTTAAACCTGTCTAAACTTCGACGACCTAATCCAACAAAACTTCTTTGAGAATTTTTTTCTTATTCTTCAGCTGAATCGGTCGAAGTGTTAGGCACCCAAAAGGCCTTAGAGTCGATATTTGCTACATGTACGCCTCTAGTAACTCTTGCGCTTGCTTCCGTGCCCAAACTTCCGCTGTAAACAAGGAAATATGATCCATAAAACTTGAGTTCCACCAAAGTGCGTAATTAAACAACGATCGGTAACGCTTTTTTTTATCTGCACTGTTTGTTTGTTTTTTGGCACGAGAACTATCAATATAGGTTACTTCAAGTTCTTGCGTTGCGTCAAGAGTTTTAACATTTTTAAGCCCCTTCCGGTTTCTTAAACTTTACACTCGGGATAAAGTTCATGCTTATGGAATTTATCAAATTTATCATGTAAATATTTTTCTTTCCCGGAGATATGTATATAAACTTAGGTACGAAGTCGGTGTATACTCAAAATTAACGTAGCCTCTCGAAGAAGAAGTTATGCAATATAAAGGTATTCGTATTACATTACTCAGCGAATCTAAAAATGCACACTTATATTGGAAAACATTAATATAATTTAAATTTGTTAGAGTGAAAGACAAAAACGAAGAGTTTAAAACATATTTCATGGCTGGATCAGCCCCCATTTAAAACATTTGTTCTATAAGCACGTGTTATGACTTCCAAACAGTAATGATTTTCAATAGATAATTCACTCGGAGCAACCTTAAAAATACGCATTTGTTTTCGTTTGTTTTAAAGCCAAATTCGTTATTTTTGTTTTATTACAATTCACGTATTGTGTTCAAGGTATCTATTTGTCTTGCGATTTCGAGTTTGGCGACACTCTACTGGTACTTTGATACAAACGATAAAAATACTAATCGAATACTATTTGTCACAAATAACCATAAAGGGTCCTCCTTTTTCCAAACCATATAGCACGAAGACAATCAACAAATGAAAGAAATGGTTTTTGTTTTGCTTTCTTAAGCTCCATTCAAACTCCTGCTCGTTAGTGCAACTTCCGTCCCACTTGCCATTCATATTATGAATCCCTGCTCATAACATGAAAGAATCGCAATACAAAATATTAAAAAGCAAGAGCCATTGCTGGCAAGCTAAGCAACGCTGGGAATTAGCCACAATTACTTTCTCATAAATAGATAAAAGAGGAAATGACTCAAATGGTTCTTATTTTTAACTCGTTTTAGCTTAAACCAGCTCGCGTGTTTAATAATGTTATCATGATCATCTCGTCAAATCCTGCGAAGTCGGGTCAATTTGACCCTTGTAGTCGCTATTTTTCCCGGATGCAAAAGTACATAAGCGTACCGCTCACTAAACTCAGTGTAGGAGCTTGATGTGACTCGCTTTTTGTAACTTTGCATATAAGTATCGACTTTTGGTCATCTAAACGAAGCTCTAAATAGTGTACCTAAAGAAAACGCTACGCACTGCTCTCCCGCCGCAGAAGGTTCGCTGGCGTTTCTGCATGTGCTTTTGTTGCACGCCTACTGTTGCTGTAATGCGCTTTTCCCTCTGTTTCCCTCTCCATTATGGCATGCGTGTGTTTCCTTGTGTTTGTTCTGTCCTTGTGCTGCCAAAAGTGTATAAGAAGTGTTCGATGTTAACGTGAGTAACGACCTCAATTTACAGAGTTACGGGGTTATAGTTGCTAGAGTTTCACAGTTACCGGCCCCGTGTTTTTAAAGTGTATATAGGGTGTTTTCCTTTACTTTACAAAACTGTTTTAAAAGAGCTGTGAAAGATGCAGTAATGTGATTTGCGCAGGGGCGTTATACGACTAAGGAGACATAATATAGAGAGAGAATACTTAAGATAGGTAAATTATATATACTTAAAAAAAATTCTATCAAGGCAAATAAATGTACGATTCCGAATAAAAACTCCCTGAGTATCATCGAAAATCACTAAATCGGTAAACTTGAGAAAAATGCAAGGTGCGTGGGAGGTTCAGCGGTGCGCCAACGTTACCATTCGGGTAACTGTCGCGATGCTTGTGGTGAGTAAACGTGGAAGATGATCGAGAAACGGGTAAACCGTGCCGGCGCCCTTTCGCACCACTAGCGTTGCACCTGTTGCACGTGTGGTGACTTTCGGGGCACCAACACGCTTCCCACCTGCTCCAAATCTTGCTAAAATATACTCTAGTCGTGTTCGATGACGCTTAGAAAGATTTAATCAGAATCATATATTTGTCTCAATTAATTCGGAGGTTAATTAACGAAAATTAATTAAATAAACGACTTAACGTGGCGAATATTCCCATATATATTGTCTACCAGGCCCTATAACTCACCTGCGCAAACCGCAATAATGCAGTTTCGTGTAGTTTTTTGTTTGAGGTAC
Source organism: Ixodes scapularis (assembly GCF_016920785.2). NCBI lineage: Eukaryota > Metazoa > Arthropoda > Arachnida > Ixodida > Ixodidae > Ixodes > Ixodes scapularis. The sequence continues at coordinate 184,606,048 of NW_024609846.1, read as the reverse complement.
ACAAGTGTGTAAAATTTAAAAAAAAAAAATCACTGTATACGCCTCACTTATAGACATCGTTTGATTATACATTTGTACTGCATGTCTATGACCGGCTTTGACAATATTTGATGATGACTTAATTTATTACGGGCCGGCAAGTGCACTATACTCTGTCTCATCCTACGATGGACTAAACGCCAAAGCCACGGTCCTCCAGGTCCAATCATGTTCCACGCTATACTATGACGCGCTTTACATTGATTAGGGGTGGACGAATGGTGCTCATATCCAAAAGCGCCGCATCATTTCTATTGCTCGACGCTGCAAAGAGCCTACATCTCGTGACTTTCTTTGCGATGTAAAACTGTTGAGTCACTCAGTGCTCTTTGATTCGAACCACTGTCCACCCGTCCCCTCATCAGTGATCCGAGACTCGGGCACCGATACGTGCATCGAGGCTAAATACCGCACAATTTCTAAGTGGCTTGTGATTGGATCTGGCGGTCCTTAGCTTTTGCCTTTAGTCCATCGTAGGGTGAGACGAAGTATACAAGTTTTATATAGATCTGCAATGAAGTGCATAATTATATTTGTCCCGTGCATAAATGGTAGCATATCGATAAACGTCCCGTGCGCCAATTTTCCCTCATATCATTCGATAAGCGAATCGCTGCGAGTTACTAATACATCTGCGCTACGTGCTTTTGTAGAGCTCGTTGGTTCATGCTTGTTAATGCCGATAGCTGAATTTGGATAAGAAACGAATGTAAACGTCTGCATTATTACAGCGGTGTTTTTGTCCACTACTTTTCAATAATACAGTTCAGCAAATTACGAGACTGAAAAGAAAGAGCTTTGTCAATGAAATGGCAAGAAACATGTTCAGACCTAGAAATGAACTTTGCGTGCTGACGCTAAGTATGCCGTATGGGCGTGAAACGCCGACGCGCTATGCTTACGCAGACTTAATGTTTCGGTCTCAACATATACATATATATATATATATATATATATATATATATATATATGTCCTTGTTATTTGCCCAACTTCTCGGTAGAAGGCGATAGTCACTTACTCACTGTCACTCTAGATAAAAACGTAAAAAGAATAGACGACAGCGGACATTTTCGAGTGTATATGCGAGAAAATAGACGCACGGGAAATTTGAAGGATGTAAAAAGCATAGCCGTATACTGGCGGCCAGCTATAATATGCTGTCCACATCGCAATTACCATTCAATGCAAAGTTCGGTTTCAAACGGCTAGTGTTTTTTTTTTTCGTCTGCATGGAAAAATTGAGGATTGTAATGAACACAAAAAAAACTGTAATAAAATACAAAACAAATAGGGTGCATAGTGTGTGCAGATATGTTATAAAACGCTCAAGATGTTGTTTTTGGTTTCATTTTAGGTTTCTTTTACTCTGAATGACTTTGAAATGCCAGCCATTAATTAAGTATCTTTGTACCGTACAATGTACATACAATAATGCTTAATTAGTGGTTGGCACTTCAAATTCATCCCCATCAAGTGGCAACAGCTTTGTGGTATATGGCTGCATCCTAACATTTGATTAATACTAAATTCCGTTGAACTATTGCCCGCAAACTGGAACCAAGTTGTCAAAAGTCAGGTACTCCTTGTAGAGCACTCTGAGAACTCTGGAGGGTCTGCTCACCAGCAAAGCACTTCGAAGAGCACATTGGCGCAATTCACGCAGGGGGCGCGCCGAATTACGAAAATAAATTGTGTCTAGATCTAAAAAAAAAAAAAAAGAAGAAAAGCGGTCTACTATGAGACACCGAGTTTCACTTGAGTACGTAATGCTGAATGTGCAGAGTTTTTTTTTATTTTTTTGAGGGGGGGTGGAGAAAGGGGGTTAAACATGTTTTTAGCCCTGTCATTTTCCGAGTTCCCTCCGTAGATTACCAGCGATTGGCTCTCCCAGTGCTTGAAGGGGGAGTAGAGTCACCCGAGTTCATAGAGTGAAGGGTAGCCTACTTTACATCTGTGTTTTATGATCAGCTGATTCACACATTCTAGAACATTCCAGTGTCGCTGGCACACAACAAACGTGTGGGTCGGTAAAAAATATTGCCGAAAAGTAACAGCGTCCTTAATTTCTTTTAAATTTTATATGCATATATAAGAGCAGCGTTCCTTCCGTCTTAACACATGGGATTAAACCCACTCTCGTACACTAATATGAACGCCGAGGCGACATTCGCAAAAAAAACATTACGCTGCGTCACAGTTAACCACAATCTGTGGCTAGAGTTGTCGCTGAGAAAACCGTACAGCTAGAATTTTCATCTCTGATACCGCTAGGAGGAAGAAGCCTCGTTTTAAGGCGCAAACGTTACGTCTCGTGGGACAATATAAGGCAACTTACGTACTCAACAATTTCGCTAAAACTGGACAACGATTGTAACCATACGGCAGTGCAGTTGTCTTGGGCGAAGTGCGGTTCCAACTCTGTTGTCACCATAAAGTTCGCGATGTGTCCGAGGGACCTGTAAGCATATACTACGGAGTATGGGCGTATATGACTGTAGGCGTTTTGTGCGGATAAGTGCAAAAGATAACCTTACAGTGGGTTTTATTCGCTTGCTTACAGGAACTTATACGCCTCGCAAGTGGGCTCATTTTCGTCTTTTGCGCATGGAAAATGAAGTAACGGTGACGTCAGAACGCCGAGCCCTGATTGGTTGATCGCGACCCCCTATCTCAGCGTCGTGTGCTCCTTTGCAACGTCGTCTGCTCGCAGCATCGTCTGCGTCTGCCTTACCTTTCCTGCGACTTTCGGAAGTGCAGGTCGTTACGAGCGAGCTCGACTTCGCCTTTCAGAGGGGGCAGACGAAATAACTCGAGCGGTACGTTGTTTTTGTCTAGCAACTAGCAGACGCGCATCAAGGAGGGAAGTCAAAGGACTCACTGGCGAGGTATCCCGAGGCGCCGAGGTTTGTTTGCTAAGAACCGAGAGGTGAGCGTGTTAGTGTCCGTAGGTTCCCTCCCAAATACTTTTTCCCTCCTTTCCTGTGCGGCGGGACCTCTCATTCTTTAACGGCGTCGGCGGGTTGGCGCAGTTAACGTCGTCTGCTTTACGTCTGCTAGTCAAAGCGATGGCTGCTTTACCTTTCCTGCGTCTGCCGGAGATTCACTGCTTCTTCACCGGCGAGAGTCACCGTTGCCTCGGAAAACAAGGAGATAACAAGAGGAAGAAATTGACCTCTTAATCTAAAACTGAGGTCAGCGATCAAAGTATAATACGGGAAGGGTTCACAAGGGTTGCGCGGGCATATTCCATTCAGCACGCCAGCCGGTCGTGGGCAGACGGTCGCCGAGTCGCGGAGTGCCTACTAGGCCTAACTGCAAAGCTCGCTACGTCGCGTCCGGTGGAATCATGGACGTTGGAGCTTTTCCGGGGTGTTTAGGGATCCAGCGTTCTTGTTCGTCCTGATCTGTTTCAAGTACTTTTTACTTTTTTCTTGCTGCTTGGAGTCGGGACGCGTGAGAAGCGCACCTAGAAAAATAAACGTCCGTGGGTCGTCGCGACCGCGACGGTGTCGGCCATGATGATTTGATCGTAAGAGGTGCGTAAGACAGCTTCGGAGCTGTCGCAGGATTTCGTCGTAACCTGCGGAAAACTTACGAACATTTTGTTTCGTGAATACGAATTTGTACTTAAGTTTTGCCGTACGCCCATTTTTGGCGTAAGATCGTTTTGTGAATCTAGCCTCTGCACTTTCGAAAGTCACAGGAAAGGTAAGACAGACGCAGACGACGTTGCGAGCAGACGACGTTGCAAAGGAGCAGACAACGCTCAGATAGGGGGGCGCGATCAGCCAATCAGGCCTCGGCGTTCTGACGTCACCGCTACCCCCTGCGCAAAAAGCAGACGAACTTGCCCTCCGCATTTCGCCTGCATGATGATCATGGTAGCGTTCTCTCTGGTCATGACAGTGGTGGTGCTCAACTACCATCATCGAAATCAAGAAACAACCGAAATGCCTGCTGTGGTAAGTTCTAAAATACTGGTTCTCGTAAATTGGTCGCTACATCACATTTAAAAAAAAAGGTACACGGGTTACATTGTACGAGCAACGTATAGCCTACTTAAGAAATGAATGATATCCAGTGGAAGACCTTTCAACATTGACCGTGCCTCACTGAGAATCCTGAAATAATTACCTAAATGAAGAACACAGCGTAGCTGATCTTACCGACAAAGTCACTGCGAAAAACAGATGGGTTATGAACGAGGGCTTTCATAAAACGATAATGAAAACGTATCCAAAGCCCTTGTGACCATCTCAGCAATTTTTAATAAAAAAATAATCCGCCACTTTGGCAGCGTGCTCAAATCACTGGGGGTGCCCGCTATCTAATAATTTTCCAGTGGTGAAGTCTTCAGTGAATTATCAGAGAACTCTAGGTTGTCTAAGCTATTCCTCAGGCTATCGCTGGGGTATAAGTCAACAACATCTTCTTTCATTTCTATGTCAACGCAAGAGATATAAAAACATTGCTCGCAGCACAACGAGAAACTCAATTTTTAATTTGTTGTCCACGTAAGCTGTGTACTAAAATCATCTTTATTGCTTCGTGCTCGTTTTCATATTAAGCAAAGTGTCCTAACTGAATAAACCCTAGCGTATACTATAAAGATATCTGGTCGTAGAAGAACCATTAATGGTTCTTCTGCTTGTTCATATTTGGCACCCTAAAAAGTTATTTTAAGCACCCCTAAAAGAGGGTCATCGTGAAAACGAAATAATGGCTTCTTTAATGCTCCTCTTTTATGCGAAAGACGTTTCATCGACCAGTTGCCTTTCTAGTGCGCCAGAAGGCAATAGTGCTTGAAACGAAACCGTTTTTCACGAGCTGAAAGAGTTCTTGGAGCGTCGAAGAACCTTTAAAACACAATTTTTTTTAGAGTACACAAAAACAAAAAAAATTGTATACCAAGAACTCTTTCAGCCTGAGAAACAGGGTTTGGCCCCAGGCGCTATCGCCACCTGGCGCACTAGAAAGGCAACTGGGCGATGAAGAAGTTTTTTGCATCAAAAAAGGAGCTGACAAGTGCCCATTTTAGGTACTTCACAAAGTACCCTTTGAGGGGTGCATAAAATATTAACTTTTTAGGGTGCAAAATAGGCACAAGCAGAAGAACCTAGAAGAGTTTTTTCACGACTCGATTTGTTTGGTGTAGGTTACTACCGGGTGGTAACTATTGTCAACATTGTGGTTCTCTTTCAAGTTTATATTTTAGAGCCGTTAGTACCAAAACACTTACGGACGAAAATCGGAGCCTTCTAAGAAAATGCAGAAGTTTTAGTTGTACTCGTGTACTACAACAACCAAACAAATACACAATTTTGATTTTTACGAAGTAGTTCGTACTTTATCTAGATAGCTGGATGGTTTCGAATACGTGATTTAAGAGATTGTCCACGTTCTTCTTTTGTTTTGTGTGTGTGTGTGTGTGTGTGAGCATTCCTTTGCGTGCAACGCATATTCGTTCCGCCCAAAGAAATATTTGATGACAGAGCCTATTAAAAAGGTTTTTTTGTCGGACCACTCATTCGCCCTTTGCCAAAATATACTAAAACAGAACATAGTAGGCTTCTGAACGGAACGGATCGGTTTACCCAATGGATGTATCAGTACGGTTGAACCACTGGAGTCTGGTGGTGGTGGTGCAGTTTGTCCGCCGGAAATATCTTCTAGTGTATGACGGAAAATGTACAAATCAAAGGCGTCTAAGGGTGTTTGTAAAATAAATAAAAACAAATAATAATAAATCAGTAATTTTCAGAAAGACATTGAGCGCGTGAGAAGCGTAGTAGTGCACTAAAGTTCCCACTCGTGGAGCAGGTACAAAGCTAGCGGTTGCGATAAGGCGCCCGCACGATTTTTTTGTCTCTTATCTTGCCCCAGCCTTGTACCTGCTCCACGAGTAATAACTTTCTTACAATACTACGCTTCTCACGCGCCAAAGGTCTTTCTGAAAATGACTGATTTAGTGGTTCTCGATGACGCTCAGCAAGTTTCTAATTGGAACCATATGTCTATTTTTATTAATTAAAAAGTTAATTAACGAATTTTAATTAATTAGACGACTGATCGTTAGGATTAGCCCCCTGCAATATGTCTTCCTGGCCGTATAACTCACCTCCACAAGCGGCATAAATGTAACTTTCAAGGAATTTTTTAAACAAATCTGTTAAGCTTAAAAAAAACACGCGGTATATATATACATGTATACTGCCTAAGAAACGTTCCCATTCATTTAAATAATAATTTTATGGGTAGAGTGTTCAAGTCACTCATTCGCTTGAAATCCGACGCTATATGGATGAACATGAACTTTTTGTATTTCTGCGAGATACTTTACAACACGTGCACGACGGATTGCCGTAACGCACCGAGAAGACAATGCGAGAGCCGGATATTTCAGGAGCGACCTATCGTAAAAGTTGTAAAAAGTGCTATTGAAAGATGTGTTCTTAAATGCTGCAATAAGTCGTCGATATTTCCTACTTGGTTTTTCAAGGAGTTACGACTCAGCCTACATAAAAAAAAATATTTCACCGACTTTTTAAGAAGTCCGGTTGTTTTCTTTTATATGCAAAATTCAACATATTCCGTTCCCTAGTAAACAGAAACTGTTTAAGCGTGATAAGACTCTCCACAAGGAGAGTATAGAAAACAGCTTGAACCGTCGACCGAAAAATATTTTGGAACTTCGTGAAACAGCCCACGCATGAGACCGAATTAACGTAGCATCTGTTTGCGTGTTGGGACAGATAATGATCCTACTTATCAGTCTTCACTTGCTGATGTTGCAAATATTTTCGCTGATTATTTTAGCAAATGTTTTACTGTCGGCCAGCAATCTTTTCAACGTGGCAACGAACTGAGATACCGTCATGACTACTTATGTTCCGTGCGTGTTGATTTCGGTGAAATCGCTGAAGCGATTAGAAATATGAAACCTAAGTTTTCGAGTGGTGCCGATGACATACCCAGTTTTATTTTCAAAGGTTGCAGTGAACTCTTCAGTCCGATTCTGAAACATATATTTAATATTTCACTCAGTTCTAGTACCTTTCCGACATTTTGGAAGAAATCAGTGATTGTTTCTATTTTAAAAGGCGGTGATGCATCTCTTTCCTCAAATTACCGCCAAATTTTCTTGCTTTGTGGTTTTTCAAAGCTTTTCGAGCTAGTCATTCGTACGCGAATACTTTTTTATTTTCACCAGAAAATAACCCCTTTGTAGCAAGGTTTCATGAGTGGTCGGTCTGTCGAGACTAATTTGTGTTCGTTTTTAGAATTTTCTGCGTGGATTGTTAAAAACAGAGGACAAGTTGATTCAATATACAACAATATGACTAAAGCGTTTGACAAAATCAGTCATCCGTTACTATTACACAAGCTGCTTTCATATGAAGTGTGTAATGAGCTGTGTGAATGGTTTGACAGCTATCTTTCGGTGCGCTCTAACACTGTTCACGTTGATGACCGTTTCTCCGAACTCTTTTTTACAGCTTCCGGTGTTCCTCAGAGATCAGTCCTGGGCCCTTTGTTGTTCCTGTTTTTTATGAATAATATTGTCTCTTGCGTAGATATGTTTCAGCTATTACTTTTCGCTGATGACATTAAGTTGTTCAAAGCCTTCATACACTTCAAGATTGCGACAACTTACAAAATGACGTGTCAAACATTCTTTAATGGTGTAAAAAAAGCAATTGTCGCTTAAACCCGCAAAATCAAAAGTGCTTTCCTTGTTCGGGCGGCATGCTGTTGATGACTTTACTTATTATCTTGAGGGATCGCCAATACAACGTGTACCTCCCGTAAAGGACCTTGGCGTGTGTGTTGACTGTGCTTTAACTTTCAAAAATCATGTCTTTACTCGTCGGAAATGCTTATAAAGTTTTAGGAACAATATCACACTTGACGCGTAATTTTAAACAACCCCTTTCATTGATCTACCTCCTTAGTTCCCTAGTGAGGTCACGACTCAAGTTTGCTTCAGTCATATGGAACTCAATATAGAAGACACAGATTTTAACAATCGAAAATGTTCAGAAAAAGGTTATCCGAATTGTTTACGAAAGATAATTTGAGAGGCGCTTTTACTTTGATTATGAATATACACTTCAAATGTTTTGACTTTCACTTCCGTCTACAAGGAGGTCTGTTCGAGACGTTGTCTTTCTGCACAAGGTTGCTAATGGTGCATTTGATTCTCCGCAACTGCTTGAAAGGGTGAAATTTCATGTTCCTTCACGTCTAACCAGACATTTTGTTTGCTCCTATGGCCACTCACTGTGCAACGCCTCACCTCTCTCTCGGATTCAGTCATTATATAACGCCATCGCTCCACCCCACCTTGATATATCTAACGATAGCTCAAGCGCGCAGTTCTTGCGTTCGCTTGCATTCGCAATTCTAAAACTCTCTCTTATCTCGGTAGCGTGTCCTCGGTGGGAACGCTAAAGACAGTTTGCCGGTATAACGACGACTTACCATTGATGAGTAAGTACTACGTCACATTTCTAAACATCAATGTGAACAGGACTGCCCGCTCTCTCTCTGAATCCGATTTAAAAATTGGGTGAAAAAAATCCGCAATATGAGTGATAGATATCTCAGAGCACGTTCCCTTTGTGCAAACATTACATATTTGTCTGGCCTCTAATAGTGATTGGCTCCCACACTGCCATTTCATCAAGACCATTATGTAAAAGTTAATTACCAAATCTTTGCTAGCTAGTTAACTTATCGTAAATTTTATTTGCATCAGTTAAACGGTAACCCTGAGTAACAATCATCCACTTAAAAAAATCAGTAAAGCTTAAAAACAATCTCTTTTCTTTTCTTTTTTTTACTGAGTACCATAGGCGTGTGACCAAAACGCGTTACTAAATTCCTTCTAGGAGTCGGTTCCACTTCCCAAAATGACTGAGGCATCACACAGTGAAAATTGAAGACACGCATGACATATTTTCCCTCTTGTTTTAATGTCATTATCATAACCAACGCAAAATATTCGAATTCATTCCTGTCTTGAATCATCCATTGTTTGCACTGCTATCCCATTCACATGGCAATGCCCTTGTGTTCACATGATTGTTTTTGATACAATTGAGAAATTTGTGTTTCCACTTTTATTTCAACGAAGATACGCCTCTATGAACGACCACGCTCCAAGAACGTTACACAATTCTGTCACAGCTCGGCGTATTTTGTTTCGATCAGATCCAAATTGTGTCTTCTCTCTTATGTTGGCAGACTTGGCAAACATATATACCCTTTGCTTTTTTTGCTGGCATGTATAGATGTTTGCATCCTCCAACTTTGACGCAGTACGAAAGTGCAGTCAACCGCTTCCTGCCACAGCTTTTATGGATAGATGCATCGCTACGCTCGAAAAACTCGGAACAAGGAAACTGCAAGCTTCAGTGGTGTGTATATCTAGTGACACGTATAGTTTTAGCGACTCGGGCTCGTTTTCTCGTGTGAGGCAGAAAATGCTTCATTTACAACGAGCGACAAAAAGAAGGCAACCCAAGCAAAACGTTCCGACAATGTGGCGAACTCATAATTTATTACTGAGTTAAACATTATATAGGCGCCTGAGGATATTGCACTTAAACAGAGAAAACGGCGGCCGTTCCCTCGCAAGCCAAACTGGACCAGCACGCTTCCCAAAGTGCTCTACAAGGTGAATATCGGGCTCCCAAACCTCGCATGAGATGAGAAAGTAAACTTAATTTCTACAACCTTAACACATGTCTAGTTTTTTTTTCTTTTTTTAAATACAAACGTTGTGTTAGCACCAGTCAGCAGTTGTTAACATAACAATTTAATTCCTTTTTTTTTCTTATTGTACTGGAGTAGCTCTCACACAAAATACGAAAGCCACCTACCTGAAGCACCACTTCGTAATCCTGTCATTACATGCATTAAAAAGAATACAATCGCTTTCTCCGTTATTTTCCAAGAAACATCAAGACTCAAGCAAATTATAGTCTAGCAAACGCTTTCTTTTTTTCAATCAAGTTCCTCTTCCAAATTTCGGGCAAAAGTTGGTCGACACGTAACGTAGCGTCCACGCAGTCTTAAAACGGTTCAATCCTTTCATGGGCTCAAAGCTGATTTTCTCGCGTTCTCACTGCTTAGCACTTAACAGCTCTCACGTATGATCGTTGATACTGACGGGACTACAGCTACCCAGTCACGTGTTGATCCTTAACGTATTCTTTGAAGGGTGCTCTCAAAAATCGTACCATGCCTATAGCTACGCCAACAATAAATAACAGGCGATTCAGAATCTAGCGTCAGGCTTGCGCGTCCGCAGAGACTGCTTCCTCACTCGAAATCCCTTAGCGCACGCTTGAGGCTCATAAAACGAAGAGCAGCGAAGAGCCAACGCACCGTCCCGACCGGGATATTGAACTGGTCCCGGAGGACCTTTCAACGAAAACAACGCCTCTTTCATGAACCTCTTGGCAGGTTTTATATTTGTTGGCGGGCTCCAGGAGAAAACAAACAAAAAAAAGAACGTCACGGCCTGCGTTCGATAGTTCGTTTGCGAAACTTCAGCCGCTGCCCCTGACAACTCACGAGTCTGGGCAGGGTTCACAAAGGCGTACGTATATTTGTTCAGTCATTTCTGCATGGGGCTTTCTGATAAACAGAAAACAAATGCTTGAATATTAAACTCACGACCTGGAACCACTCTCTCTTTCTCTACCTTACTTGTTTTCCTCTTTCTTGTGCGCACATTTAGTGAAGAAAGTTTGCTGCTTCGACTGTGCGGTTCACTCATACTCTGACTGCCAGGCTGAGGCGGACCTTTTCGGAACGAATAAGACATCAAAACGGTAGAAGTACTCGAGCGAACATATTTTTGCTAACGACATGGTCAAGAACCCTGAGGGCTGAGAGGGAACAATAAAGAATTTTTATTCATAGACTGCCGTTCTGGCCGTTCTCATATAAACCACGTAAACAGCGAACTCGGGAATTCCTGTGGAATGCGAAAACTACTCCCACTTTTGCCAAGAAAAAACACAAAATTTGTTTCTAAGTAATTTTGAAAATGTTTTATACATTTTCCACGATTAAGACCCAAATATATTGCTTCTTCTCCACAAATATAATTACTACTAAATTGTATTTCTTCCTTGTACCATATCGAATTTAAATCGTTCCATCAACTTTGCAATGGTGAGTATTCGTATAGCGTACGATGCGGATAGCGGGCCCTGCGGCTGCGTGCAGAACTTTGTTTTGAAGGGAAGGTAGATGCTCCCGTATGCAGCGAAATGCGTTGGCCGCTATACTAAAACTATATAATGCTGCATTAACAGTTAGAAAAATGAAGGATGTTTACAATCCCCTGTAGCGCCAAATTAGAGCGCAGCTCTTGAGGAGGAGGAGGGGAAGGAAAGGAGAGGAGGCTATGCCCCTCCTCCTCTCCTGCTCGCCTCCCATTTACGGGAAATTTTCTGCTAAATTTGGCGGAGAGTTTCTCTCGCTAAATTTAGCACGTAATTTTTCCGCTATATTTAGCGGGAACATTTTTTCGTTAAATTTAGCGGGCAAAATTTCCCACTAATTTTAGCGGAAAAATTTTCCGCTAAATTTAGCCGGAAATTGTTTTCGCCAAATTTAGCGGGAAAGGTTTTTCGCTTACTTTAGCGAGGATATTTTTCCGCTAAACTTAGAGGGAATTTTTTTTGCTAAATTTGCCGAGGAAAATTTTCCGTTAAATATAGGAGAAATTTCTCCGCCAAATTTCGCGGGAAAATTTTTCCCGCTAAATTTAACGGGGCACATTTTTCGCTAAATTTAGCGGGGAAATTTACTCATAATGCACCGCGCGGTTACTCCGACGGCGACTGCAACGGCGACGCTGACTTCGCTCAAGCCGGAAGCGGGCGCCTAAGAGCTGTGCTCTAAAAGGCCCCTCAACTAAACTCACAAGGGAGGTAGTGTTGCTTTCAGAAACAACAAATAAAACTAGGTGGCACTTGGCTGGACATGACGAAATTTGTCGCGTGTATCTACGTAAAGCAAATAGCAAATTGTTGTCTGTATGTTTATACAGCCGGAAGTTAGTGGGTACTTCTTTCTCTGCTGTAGATGAGCAATTTAGCCACACTCTAAAAAAAAAGGGTATCACCATACACCCTTTCGTCCCATATAATAGACCCCAAAACTTCATTTCGACGTACAGCGCCCTATAGTCGAACAGACGGCACGAAATTTTACCAGGGGCTTGATAACGGTGCGATATAACTTATTAATTAGCTAAAGTACATATCAAAGACCAAAGAAAGAAAACACAAAGCTTTTGCGGTACGGCCAAGAAAACTCCGATAATCTTTTTTGTAGTCAATAATACGTACATCAGCTATCTTAATAAGTTGTACTACACGGCTATCAAGCCCATCGTAAACTTTCGGGACGCCTGTTCGATTATGGGGCGCTGTACGTCGAGTTGAAGTTTTGGGGTGTATTATATGGGACATGGGGTGTAATAATACACCTTTTTTTCTGAGAGTGCAGTGCGGTACAACCGCTAGCCTTGGGTCTTTAACGTACACCACGCATTAGTGATACACGACCGCACGCCGGTACAATGCTCATCTAGATTGAAACGGGCAGGGATTGAGCCCAAGATTCCTGGGTTCTGTCGTGAGCTTTCGCTCCACGTGCTCCGTGCTGGGGCCCTAATCTGGACATTGGCGAAAAAGTCGGCGAGAAATCTAGCGGCTCTGATTGGCCGGCGCCAAGGTCAAGTGTGGAGTTGGCCAATCGCGGCTGCGAGATTTCTTGCCGACGTTTTCGGCAAAAGTCCAGCTTATGGCCCCTGGTGTGGGCTAGCGCACTCGGCCATCGATCACCCCCCTCCCCCTGTATCTACGGAAGGATGTGACAAATGGCGACAGTCATCTGTAACCATACGTGACACCATAAATATAAAGAATTTGTTTATGATATCAAAACTAACCTTTCACTTACTAATGAGGCAATCTGTTCAAATGATACCCAACAATACCCATGACTGCGGAAATCAAAAGCGTAGACAGTCAGCAGCGGCCGTATTTCAACACTCCTTGCGCCTTAGTGAGTGTTGAAAAGACAAACATTAAAGTCGAGGCATTAACGCTGGCGGAGATGGTGACGCTGTCTAGGTGGCGCTGCTTCTGTCCACTAGGGACGACGGGAAGGGAAGGGGGCCGCAAGTGTTTTCTTCTAGGTGGTATCGCCTTAGCGCGCCGTAACGGCAATTTGCGTTCTTTGAACTCGCTACGTGTTTTCCGAGGTCTAGCAATACGGAGTGCAAGTTCGTCCGATCGGACGAACTTACCCTCGCATACGGGTAAAAAAACTAAAAGAACGTAGGAGAGGGGAGCGCGCGAAAACTTCAGAACACGGAGCTCTGGTTGAAATGATGAGTGGGTAGACGAGAAGCTAGAGCTGCCATTGTCACTGCTCACTGTTCGAACTTGTTTAAACGCCGAATTTCAGGGTCCGGCGCTCAGCGCTTGCTTTCGAACAGTGTGTATAGACACGAAGCCAGCTAAAGCTTCGCGCGTAGACACTAATCATTCCTACCGGATCATGATATTCCGACTCCTCCTCTCCTTTCCTTTCTACACCTACGATTGCTGTCATTCATAGGTTCTTGGTTCCAATCCGGCACTACAGGGAGGGGATTCTTAGGAAGTAAGCGATGGCGGCAACTACTGCGAGCAGTCATGTGATTGATGTCGTCACTGGGAGTTTCCGCGAACGACGACCACGTCCTTTCTCTGGAAGGTTCCCACTAAAAGTGTCGCTGTAAAACATGTTATATAGTGTCTGGATAGGACACGTATGTAAAAAAAGTTAACTTTCTCCCCCATAAATTGTATCGCAATATTTACGTCGCTACGCTTTATTTTAGCCATCTCCACGTCCACCTTTTCTTCCCAAGTCTCGGGTGTTCAAGATACTGAAATTTTACCAATTGGCCCTGCATGTTCCATTCTATTTCTATCTACAAGCATATGCCTCGGTTTCGGGGGTTGACGTCTAGAAATAGAAACATATGTAGTACTTGCTTCAAAATTAAAATGATTCTCGCGGTGTAATTATTGCGTCAATAATTAATCTTCATCTTTTTGTTTAGTGAATATTCATGTAATGATATGTGTGGCGTATCAAGAAAAAATTGAAGTTTCTTGGGATGAAGTTCAGTGTCCTAGGAGCGATTAAAAAACACGGTTTTATTTCGGCGTCGACGACACAAGAGGTTTGGGGCAAATTGCTAGGCAATTGTGTTGCATTCGTGAAACGTTGTAGCGCCACAAACGTTTAGCGATAGTCTGAGTTTCCTAGACGCAAGACACTTACGTTCAAAGCGCTAGTCGTCAGATAGTTTAATACGTACCATGTGCACACTTGATAGTGGTTCCTAGAATGAAGCGATACTAGAGCTAATCGGACAGATAAACCTGGCCATCTTACAGAGCCGTCCGTACTTTCAAGCTCATCTCCTTCAGCGCTCACAGGTTGTCGAGCCACTACTCGCCTACCTTTTTGATCACATGACCTCCCCGTTAACCAGACGGTAACGAACGCCTCATCTTTCCCCTTCCACACGCCCATCAATCAGTGCAAAGCCTTCAGCCTTCATGAAATGCCGAACATTTAGCCAAAGAACGCTTCACGTCAATAGAAGCACGTTTTAAATTTATTCATCATTTAAACTGTGCGTCGCGAAGTAAATATGGCACTAATTTCTTTTCTGGGATACGTTTATTTTGCGACGTACGTGTCCTATTCCTAAAGTTTAATTTCTTTCTTTGTTTTGTATTTCTATATGTTTCATATTTGAAGAGACGGCTCACTTATTCGCTAAGAAAAAAAAATATTTACAATACTCGATGCGTAGACATAGAAAAATTTTATGAAATATCGTTTTGGAGATTATAATTAGCATCGCAATCCATTACATTGTGAGACTAAAACTGACATAATTGTCGCAGAGTGAGTGCCACCGCAGCCCTTCAAGAATCTATTTCCTTCTTTCGTTTTCAGTCGCGTCAAAATGAATTTACCTTTCCTCGCTACTACGCCCTCTTCCTAACTTTTCATTTGCACAAAAACAAAAATTCTACCATACTGGATCCAGAAAGAGACGGCTACGTTTTTAAACAACTGTGAGAGCGTGATAACAGAAACAAAACAATTCCAAAAGAGTAGTTTAAACAAGACTGAGCGGAATCAAAGAGAAATCTCCGTGACCTCTATCTCTCTCTCGTGACATAGGGCCAGATTCTCCCCCAATCTTCTTCGGAGTCGAGGAGTTTTTCCGCGTGCTCTCTTGGCGAGAGAAAACGTTTCGGCAATTCGCCGTCTCGGGTCCCATAAGCCCGGGCAATAAGAGCGCGGACAGGGGATGCTAACCGTCTAAGCTCTCCCCTCCGGTCGGTCTAAGAGTGAATGACGACCGGATAAACATCCGCTGTCCTAATACGCCGGGAGTGCTGTGGAGAGCACTTTGAGGAGTTTCTCAAGTTGGCGAAATAAAAAGTAAAAAAAAAGGGAAATCCCGCAGACATTTTGCGATTTTCCGCGTTGATTTCTGTGACCACTGGGTTTGGTATAGGTGGACATTGAGCCTAATATTGTTTTTCTTCAACGGCGTGTAATAGACTTTCTTCAAAATTTCGCCCTATCCAGTAGCTGCTGCATCCATTATCCAATTCCGTCATTGTTTGCGCGCGTACTCTGAGCATCTATTGTACGCGAGGGTAGCGTCATCGCTTGGCTACGACTCGGATCCAATCGTGCGCTTCGTTCTCAAGAAAAATGGCGACCGCCAATTTTGCTTCATGGACTTTTCAGTAGGGCATATTTCTATTTGTTAGTTTTGACACGCAACACAAAATCGGATACAAATTATTATTAATTTATTATTTTGCTAAGAAATAAAACAGGTTTGTAGCGATTTATGGTTTACCGACAAATTGGGGTTCAGTTTTAGTGCCTTCAGAGCAGCTTGGATTTTAATGGCATAACAAAAGTAATGTAAATATCTGGGTATGCTCGAAGCATAAGATGTCACTAAACAACATAAATTTGTAGCTGCTGTGGCGTCTCCAAATGATAACCGAATATGTAGTTTAATTTTTATAAAGGCGCTTCGCAAGCACGCTGTACTCGTTGGTAAATATTATATCGCCAAGTAAATTTTTTTGCGTCTGATTTGTGTTTTTCTGAACTACGAATAAACTCTTAGTCGTGAAGTATCTCTACGTCACAAAAAAAATTTTAATTACCGCTAATGTCGGCAAGGCGCCGCAACCGACATCGTCCCTTTTGCAGCAATGATTTTGGTTATTAAAATGATAAGTTATGCTGATTTCTCGATACTCATTCAAAATGATTGATTACCAATATCTAAGCTACAATAGTCTCAATGTACTTATTTTCCAGGCTCTCGAAAAGAGGCTAGTCAAGGGTGTCAGTAGCCCAGGGAGTTCCCGGGAAACGAACCGTGTTTTTGGCCCAGGTTAATAAACTATGTATCGCAGAAAGCTCAAACTCGGTGGGGATGTGAAGCTATCGGTTTGGATAGAATTCGAATGTTTAAGAACGTGACTTCACCTTGATAATAAAGTAATTAAAAAAAAAGTAGTTTTTTCGCATGAGCCGACGTTAAAATAAGCCTAGCGTCGTCGAAACAAGGAAAGGATTTGTGGGTGGCTGTAGCATCTATTTCAGTCAAAAAAACTTGTCAGCTATAAAAAACTAATATTTCTCTCTGACACGTGTTTTTCACTGATATAAGTTCTGCAAGCGTCCACAATATGATTTCTAGTTGTTGTTGTTTTTTACGATATTAGGCTTTGGTGGACGTCGGCTCGTAGAAGAATTTCAATTTACTCAACTATCTTCTCATCCAAGTAATTTCATGTCGTCAAACTTTCGAATTCTATCCGAGCCGCTAGCTTCACAATCTTACAGAGTTTGAACTCTCTGCGATGCATACACTGTAAAAAATTTCCGTAATTTTACAAACACTTTGTCGTAATTCTGACGGACAGTGTGTCCGTTTCTTAGTTAACGGACATAAAACCCGTTTTTCGTTAGGTTGAATAAAATAGTACAGTTGTGTGCCAAAGAGTACCATAGTAAAAGATAAAAGCGTTAGAAGTGCTTTTATCGTCTAATCCTGCTAAGAGCAGTTCGTTATAGTAAAGAGGTCAAAGACTATATATACCAAGAAACCCGCAGTACCCTGCAAAAGGAACAAATAAAAGTGGGGGGAAACACAAAATAGAAATCAAGTAAAAGTCTGCAATTCACGTTAAAGCACATAGGCACTGCTCTACCTCAGTGGGAGTGAAGGTAGCGAGTTTCCTGTCTACAGATGTTTTCGAGCTTGTGATGATTGTTAGGGGAATTCTGCGTGAGTGCAAATAAAGGGATTGCCAGAACAGTGAAGACCACACCAAGAAGGAAGGCTGTTGCTCTACAGTACGAAACGGTTGAAAGGCACCAGCACAATTCTTGCAAACAGCTCCCTTCAGTGCTGTCTCATGAACTTGCAGTTTCACAACGCTGTTTAGGAGGCATAATAAGACAACCCGCTGGAGGGCCACACTTGAGATCAACTCTGGTCGTCCAGTGAAGGGCCAGAATTCTTGCCAGTGTCAAAGCAGTGAGTGATCCGGAGTGAGCCTACAGTTCTTAGCACGATCCTTTCTGTAAGCAGTGTGCTCCACTGTAGCAATTGACAAGGTGACTGCCATAGACCGAATCCTGCATCCACACTTTACATGCCGCTAGAACTGTTCAGGGATGCGTCTCATGGAGTGAGTGAAGGTGCAGCAGCTTATTCGGGACCAAGTGCCCTGTTTGAGAACCACACTGCGAGTTGAAGCAACGCAAACCAGGGAGTACAGGGATGGGGTTCGTCTGGGCGGGCCAAGGTGGTGGAACACGGGGGGCAGCGTCGCTGGTTGCCCGGGCTGGCCAGAGTGCGGTGTCCGTACTCGACACAGCTGTTTCAATGATTGGCTCAAGGTTTGTGGGGACGGCAGCGAAATTCAAGGCGGCGGTAGTACACTGTGTAAGGGACATGGGTTCCGATGAAGGTGATGATGGCTGAACCTGTTGCGCCTACTCGCCTTGCGTGAAGGATGTCACCTTGATAAGACTCCAAATCATTGATGATCTCGTCGCGGGTGGCCTCCGAGGCAATTCCACGTATAACACCTCGGCAGGAGTTGTTTGGAGCGGCTAGGTAGGAGTGGACTCGAGGGGAAGTGTTTTGTAAGGTGATATTGGTGATGAAAAGTAGCCAGTTGACGATGCTTCGTGATGGGTGCGGAGGACGGTTATTTTGCCGGAGGTGGAGCGACACGTCGGTACATGTATGAGCAGGGAGCTGTGCGGCTTGCAAGAACGCCGGCGAACTGTCAAGAGGCAGCGCAGCTGCGCCAGCAGGACGGACTGGGAAATGCACTATAACTACGTGAAGTTCGGGGTCAAAGT
Organism: Ixodes scapularis; assembly: GCF_016920785.2. Classification (NCBI taxonomy): domain Eukaryota; kingdom Metazoa; phylum Arthropoda; class Arachnida; order Ixodida; family Ixodidae; genus Ixodes; species Ixodes scapularis. Next base: position 184,587,492 of record NW_024609846.1, on the reverse strand, counting down.
CGGCCGGAAGACGAGATTTGCGGGGCTTTCCAGGGGTGATCCATTTCCCACCTTGGTCGTCTCGCTCTAGAGAGATTTTCATGTCCTGGCTCAGGATGGACGCAGAGATATTGGTGAGCTCCGAAGCGGCGATGTCGGCTGTAGCCATAATCGAAGCAGAAACGGGCGTGCCGCTCGCAGAACGAGACTCGAGCGAACCGATCTCTCGGCGGACGTGCTGCGCCGCCGGCGGCGCAGCACCGTCTCGGCGGAGCGCGGCGATGTTTATACCAGGATCACGTACAGTCGCGTACAGTTCTCTGGGGTTTGCGGAGCCCGGAGACGTCCGCTCTCGTCAGAGGTTTGCAGCAGTCCCCGGACACTGAAGGTAAGGGCGTTCACATCGAAGAGTTCACTATTGAAGGGGGGCTACTGAGGTTTTAAGAGCCACTGATCGTAGCTATCGCATTCCAAAGACACCGCGTTGTCGTAGATTGTTTTTACCGGCTACGTCCTGTAGGGCTGAGGCCAGGGCTGGGGGATCCATCGCCGGAAACGCGGAGTAACCAAGCAACGACGTGAGGCTTGCCGAGTCGGTTCGTGGGTGCCGACGACATTCGAGCAACGCTTCCAAGAAGACTGGATATTCTTTCCGGCGAGGACACAATACTTAGACAGCATGCTTGGGGCTGATGAGGATCGCAGGAGGTGGATAACAGGACAACCAATGCACAGCAAATAGGTCGAGCACGGTACACGGCACAATAGTGGTCGCCGCCATGTTAAATTGAAACGAAGCTGACAAAGCCAAGCTTCAGTTTAGTACACAATGCGCTTCAACATGCTTTATTAGAAATAATTTTATGAATCTTAAAACAATTTTTTTGTATCTTAATGTTTTAATTTAAGTCGAATAAAACAAGCAAATTCACGTTGCGTCAAATAAACTCGGTCAGAACTCGGAACCAACGAGCATCGCCGCATCGCCATCGCCATCGTAACAAAACGCAAAAACCTTCGAAAACGAAGCGAGTTTCAAAACTTTCGCAACTTTCGCAACTTTCGGGCGCTTTCAGACTTTAGGAACAAACATCGAAGAACGTTCTTGGAAAAGGGAAGTGTCCTAGGTGCCGGCGTGCCCATAAAACCAGCTGTGGATATGAGTCTAATTGGTGAGTGCTCGCTCACTCGTTTTACTTTTTGAGTCCTTTCTGTTCGGAGCGTTTATGACGTGATCCTTTTGTGTGCAGTCGGCGTGAAAGCGAACGTGTGCGGTTCCTTGTCGCACAGGTGCTTTCCGCATTGGTTGACCCTCGAGCTTTTGCCAAGGAAGCCACGGAACCGACGTGTCACTGCACGGGCACTAAGTTTGCGGGAACGCAACCAAAGGCAAAGGTCCCACCGGAGGCAAGGGGGGCCAAGCGGGGCACTTGGTGAGTGTATCAGGGAGCTTGATTTCTGCAAATCGGGTGGCGGCTAGGTACCAGATAGCTAGGCGGTGTGTTTTGCGGAACCCATGACTGCTAAAGGTACCCGTTAGTGTGATGGCGCTTGTATTCGCTTCCACTGTGGGAGGTTAGATTCAAGTTCGATTTTCGTCCTCGGAAACTACTCCAAACATTGCGTGACGTGCGCCTTTAAAAGTAAGGTCTGTATTGATGACGTTGCTTGCGAAGCGTATAAACGAGTTCTCTCTCGATTGGGGCACTGACTTCTTATAAAAAAAAATTCTGTATATGGTGCACTTATTTACTAACCCTCTGGCAGTACTCCACAGTAAAGGTTAGGAGAAAAAAAAACGTGCATTGACTAGTGTCGAAAGAAACAGAAAAAAAGTGTTTTAAACTACTTCCTCCTAAGCTCATAAGCAAAGGGAGAAATCACGTGGTCGTATTTCACTGGAACCCAAAGTTATCCCAGCACTCTGAGAGTCAGCAAGGGCAAAGCCCTTAATAAATTGCATGCTTCACATTTTGGCAAGTGCCAACAACTATAAAGTATAAAACGCATGTAAGCAATTTAGCGAGCAACAAGAAAAGTGATAGCGCCCCTTTTTGCTATCGCTCGATCAGCTGCACGACGAGACAAGCCTCATGAAAGCGACGGGAGCAAGCGACCGAGGCGATGAGCAAAGCTTTCTAGAAATCCAAAAACCGAGCAATGAGAGCTCTCTGTCACTCATTGCCCTCGCTCGCTAAATCGCATACATACAGTTCAGCTTGAATTGTATGAACGCGAGAGACACTTGCAACTCACTTCCAAATGCCTCTCATTTCAGGGCTACACTGCCATTTGCGTCAAAACAGAGGATTAAGGGGAGGCAAGCGACAAGGCAATGCAACCTCAAGGCAGAGCGGCTAGGCGAGTGACAGTCTCTCCCACAAATCCTCGTGCTTGGGGGATTTTGCAAAAGGGCTATTTATATCAAGTTCAAAATGAACAGCACTCTTCATTGATGGCTGGTTCACACGACGAACTGATCCACAGACGGATTGATCACGTCCGCGGTTCGTCCGTCTCCCAAGCGCATCCACACGAAGGAGCAGACGCGCAAATGACAGCCAGGACGAGCCGAACATGTTTGCGACCACACTGTGGCACTGTTGTCCAAGATGGAAATCGACATTTGCTGCTTTGAACAAGAACTGCGCGCCACTGTTACGTGCAGAGTGAGACATAACACCATGATAGGCTTCGTGCGAAGCGCCACTAGCCTTACTAAACTAAACCATGGCAGATACAGAAGCATGGTCCTGCTTGTGGAGACTTTGGCGAGGAGGCGGTGAAGTCCTGGGTCCGCTAAGTGGCATTTGGAGATGCCTTCACTCACTTTGCACTTGCGCCTTCAGTACACCACAGCCACAAAAAAAGGCTTGCTGGGTGAAATGTTGATTGGAGATTCAAAGTGATTGCGGCGTGGTAGACGAGTCTTTACAGAAGCTTTTCGACGCAGATGAGTACCAGATTCTGCGTCGTGTCAGTTGGGCAAAGTTCCTCATGCCAACCTTTTTGGTATGAGAAATGAAATGAAAGAATATTTTGTTACAATAGTTTAGGTCATTTTTCTTTAAAAGTCTTACTTGCAACTTTCAGGAAAGCACAAGCATTACAAACCAGCTGCCCTCACAATCATGACCCCCGCCCCCCCCCCTTTCTCTTTCTGGTAGTTGCTGTCGGTGAGCAACCTGATAGCCTTGGGCTTTTCCGCTTTTCTAATAGAATTTAGCGGTTCTTGTACATGTGCAAAAGTGAAATGTATGCTACTGCCATGTTTGTCAGTTTTGTAACTCTTTATTCCCTCAGACCGCAAATTTGTCTTCAGCTTGGTTCACATGCACAACACATTCATGGCATCTTCTATCCAAAAATATATATTGTGGGTTGGATGTGTGTTGGGGGGGGGGGGGGGGGCATTACTTTGCTGGTTGAGTTGGTAGGCAGGAGATTGCGAGAAACAAAAGGGTAGATAAAATACTACCGTCACTTTTACTATGAAAACCTTTTAATACAGGACTGGCGAAAAAATGAGAACATGAAAAGGTATGACGTCCCGTCCTCCTCTTACTCTTTATTTTCTGTAACCTAGTCTGGTAATTTAGGATCATATACTACTACATAAGATTCAACGACGTGGAAGGTGTTGGTGCACCTTAACCCATTTTGGACGAGCCTCGCTCCTCCACCTAGGGCCGTTCCTAAACCGTTTAGGATGAGTGTAACTCATCCGCGCACTATACCTCGCCCCTTGGCTCTTTTTGGACATCCCAGGCTTGTTCCGAGCATAGTTTGCAGTGCTGCTCAGAGATGGCAGCATGTATTTTTTTTATTGTACACATTTTTAAGGGTGGCGACTGATTGTGGAGACATGTGCAGCTTGGGCCGTACGTGCAATAAATATAGAAAAAACAACTTAGGATCAAAAACTGAAGAAAAAAAGAAACAGTTAAGGTAAACAGTGTGTGACATTATTATGCAGTTTCCTCGATCCTTCGACAATGTCTAATTGGATACGAGACACACTTTTATGACGTGCAGGCAACGTCAACAGAAATGTTTGGCGTGAAACGACACGCCTAAAATACAATATAAGATAGCTATACTGCTAGGACCCATTGTATGGTCCTGTAACCCTGCTAGATTTGTTTTGAGAATGGCGCGATAATTTCATGGATAAATCCACTTATATGTGAATCCCTCGGAGGGGCGGATCCAAGCAGAACTGGAGGCTGGCTTTGTAGCCAGCCTCCAGCGCGATGTCTCCTTGCACGCACTCACAGATTTGGCTATCTTGGCGTCTCGAGCTTCAGTTTTCTCGTTTACCTTCCACGTTTCGGGCATGCGGTTTGTGATGATTACGTCTACGACATTGCTCGCCTTGTCAAAGTGTTCGACATTGATTGCAGCAGCGATGAGCATGATTGCTATCAAGAGATGTTGAAAGCTGTTCATTTTGACTGCGACCCGCTGGCGACAAACTCCAGTGACGGCGAGTTACAAACGAACTCGTTGTGGTCACTGTCGCCCGGGAATATCTCGCAGGCGCACGCAGGGTGGAATGTCAACGGGCCGGCGGCAAGAGCGAGAAAAGCATTTGGGTTACCGAGTTGCGCGAGCGTTTTTGATCGTACTGCGGCGAGGAGAGCTTGGGCGATCATGGGGGCCCCTAGAATGAGAGAGCGTTCATGGTCACATGCTTTATGGGCACCATGATGTGACTAACTTGGGCAGTGTTGCCTGGTCGCCAGATGAAAATGATACAAATTCGTAAATTGAATAGTGCAATTACCAGAGCTCTAAAATTGCGTAACTTGGTGTAAATACTAAGTAGACTATGAGCAATCCATTTCAAGAATAATGGATCCGTTTAATTTTCGTGTCATAACCCCATTAAGTCACTGCAGACTCCGCTGTCCACTTATGGCCAATTCACATGATGAACTTATCCGAACATAAATTGATCAAGTGACAAGGCGTCCACGGAATATCAGTCCCCCAAGCACATCCATACGGAGGAGACGAGCAGATGACAGCGAGGACAAACTGAACCTATTCCCGGCCCTGCATTTCCGCAAAATGCCAACATCGCACTGTGGCACAGTTTTCCAAGGTCAGAAGTGATGTTTGCGACTACAATCACTGCTATTATGAAAAAGTATTGTGTGCTGCTGTTACATACCGAGCGAGACAAAGCATCATGACAGGCTTAGCGTGAAGCGCTACTAGCTTTACTAACCACATGACACAAGTATCGTCCTGCTCCAGGAAGCTTCAGCGTCTAAGTGATGAAGTCCTGGTGTTGCGGAGGGGCATTTGGAAATGCCTTCACGCACTGCTTGCTTGTGCACCACTCTTCAGCACACTACAGCCGTAAGAAAGGTCTTGGCTGGGTTGAAAACTGGGTGGACATGCAGGGAAGCTTGCAACTTGCTAGGCAAGTTTTCACTGAAGCTCCTTAACACCAACCCGGAGGAGTATCAGAGCCTGCGGCTTGTCGGCTGGGCAAAGTTCTTGCAGCTTCTTTCACGAGTGGAAAATAAGAATGGTTCGACAAAATGAAACAGCGAATGGACAAAGTACAGTGCACTATCTTTGTTTGGCTCATTCGAAAACCAAAAAATATTGCTCTGCTGTTGGTGCTCTACCGTAAACGCTTTTACTGTTACTCACCCGCTAAAAATCTGGGTATGGAAGGGCACTTTGCCCTTAAGTCTGGGCGTCTGCTGACGAGGTGCAAATCGGAGGAATAGCCGACATGATGGTAACGTGACAAACGGTCCACGGATGAAACTTGCGATTCAATCCATCGCGTCAATCTGCCATTATTTGACAATTGTCCTAATATGATTAATTGATCCCTATTAAAAAAAGAACAATTGTTCTCTGAAACAATGTAATGAAAGGAAGTTTTTATAAACAATGCCTGCTCCTTTGACAATGGAATAGTATGAGCCTTGGTATAACAGGAACTTTCTGTAGATCAGAAATACGTTTATTCCATGCTCAAAGTAAAGACATGAGTTTGTCTTGGTAATGCCTACCTCCTGCGTATGATCTGTAAAAAGTCCTTAATGACGTGGTCAAGGGAGAGGAGTTTCTGCTTTCAAGAACAGGATGGGGTGAAAGAAAAAGTGTCTCGATGAACAATGAATGCTCCAGCTAATCCACTCAGCCAAGTTTCTGCAACATGAACTATGCTCTAAGAGAAAGACGTAGGATAAGCACTTCGAAATCTTTAGGATTTGCCAAGGGATAAAATTAATTAGATGCACAAAAAAGTAGGGGGAGGAGGATGGCAAGAAAATTTTGGGGCTTGTGTTCTTACACTTGAATTGTTTGTGCAGGAACCATTACTGAAGCAGCACTTCATTCCTGAGGCAATAATTTATTGCTAGTCAAAGCCTGTTTCCAGAAAAGCCCATCAGGTGAGCGGCTTTTTTTTTTTTTTTGTCTTAAAAATGAGGTGCTTTTTAACGTTTCCCTCCAATCCCAAAATGTTGTCCATCCGTCCGTGCGCTTTGCCGCTAAATTTAGTGGGGACATTTTTGTTGCGTGACCTCTGCACAAGTTCAGTTTCCTCTCTAAATTTAGCAGAAAACTGATGTCACAGGACCTACAGACAATTTCAAGCTCTCTGATAAATTTAGCGGAAAAATGGATGTCACGTGAACTATGCAGCAATTCAGTTTTCCCTCTAAATTTAGCGGAAAAATTGATGTCATCTGACCTATGCACCAATTCAGTTCCCCAGCTAAATTTGGTGGGAAAATTGATTTCACATGATCTGACGTCATGTCACCTACAGACAACTTCAGGTTACCTGCTAGATTTAGCGGAAAAATTGATTTCACGGAACCGATACACCAATTCAGTTTCCCCACCAAATTTGGCAGAAAAATTTATATTGCGTGATCTGACGTCATGTGACCTAGAGACAAAGTAAGGTTCCCGCTAAATTTAGCAGAGCGATTTATGTTACGTGAACTTTGCACCAATTCAGCTTTCCCACTAAATTTGGCAGAAAAATTGATGTCGCGTGATCTGACGTCATGTGGCCTATACACATATTCAGTTTAAAATAAAATGAACAAAAACAAAACAAAACTACCTTTTAAATACTTTATTTCATGCGTTATAGCACTTTGAAGGTAAAAGTCACTTCCTATTTTAAATAATGTTTTTACTTTAAAGAAACAACTTTTCTCTAATTGTTTTGATTGAGCACCAGTGCCGTAAACTGCTAATAGCAGCCTTGAACAGTAAAGTTTGCACATCAGAAGTGTTGCTGATTCTTAACAGTATCTTTTGTCTCTTCCAACTCTTCAGTTTGAGGGGAATAAGTCATCGCTAGTCAATGCCTGATTCCACAGATGCATATCAGGTGAGCACCTCTTAATGAAACAACTTTGCTCTCTTTGTTCTAATTTAACACTAGTGTGGAAAATCTTGTTTTACTACGGTTCTTGAGTTGAAAACGGGTATAGTATTTCAGGTTAAAAAGTCACATTTGTGGGTTTTACGTGCCAAACCAACGACGGGCATCTGGCACGCCCCAGCGGAGGACTAAAGATTAATCTGGACCACCTGGGGATCTTTCGACGTGCGACCGAAAGCTCGATTACACGGCGCCTTCTCCGCAATAAGCCTCCGTCAGATTGCGGGCTCCTCGGCCGGGATTCGAACCCGCCACATGGGGATCCGTAGGCCAGCGCTCTCGCCTCGGAGCCACCGAGGCGGCTATTTCAGTTTAATGAAGTACTTTATAGGCACCATGTTTAAAGAAAAACTAAAAAATCCTTGAATTACAAAAAAAAAAATGTTAGAATGTGGACATCTTAAAAATGGTGTCTTAAGTTTTCTTTTGATCTTGTTAGCAGGAGTGTTATAATCATTCATTAAAATTTCAGCGTAGCCCTGCATGTTGCGGCATATCGTAGAAAGCAGAGCGCTAGAACGGTGAAAAGAAAAACTAGCAAAAGTGACGTCATTGGCAGGGTCCGATAACCCTTGTTCACCAATCGGCTGACTTGGGGATGCCAACAATGACGTCACGACGCTTTGGACAGATTACAGGTGGAAGAGAGACTCACTGCAAGCCCTGCTGCAATCTCTGCACATATTTTGGAAAAATAAATGCAGTTTACGTTGACTTTCGCCCAAGTTTAGTGCGATCGCTGAATTCATGGGACAAAATGCTATGGAAGTCCACCCTTAACTCAGATTTCTTAAAAAGTGCTTCAGCTTCTTTTTACTGCTACTTTGACTTAGTTGAACTAGCCGGTTCCAGTTTACATTAAGCCCAAGAAGCTAAGCTATTAATTTGAATGTGACATACAATAAACTCTCATTAATTCAAATTCCAGGAAGCCACAAATTTTGCATGAATTGTCAAAAGCTCGAGTTATCAGTTCATCAAATATGTTGGAAGATAAATTATGATTTGCCACATGGATGGCTGCACACACAAAACAGATATCTGATGATTTCCTCTACATAGGCCTACTAATAATAAGCAGGTATGCCACTCATGAAACATTGGTAAAATTTATGACACAAGTTTATTCAGCCCTCAAAAATGTTGTTTATCGGGGACTGTTTAGACAGCGCATGACACCTCAAAACAAAATTTTGTTCAACCAGCAAAAATGTTGTCTCTTATACAGGGTGATGCAAGGAAAGGCCTGGCTCTTTAAATCGACCGTAAAATTCGGTTTCTTAACCTATCGCGCTACGACTTTGTGCAGCTTTGCCCACAGATGGTCCATTCTTTTTTTGTAAATTTTGCAAAGAGCGAACTTACCTGTGGAAAAAGTGAAGAAAGAAAAAGGCTTAGCTCCTATGGAAACGCAGCGAAGCCACCGGTCTGCAAACAACACGGCGCCGTTTCGCACGGGAGACAAGAGATGGCGCAATGAACGCCGCCAACAAACGAGCATACGGCGCCGAGAGCGGGCGTCTTTTGCAGACAATCTTTTCGACTCAAAAGCGGTGCGCGTGCCGCAGGCGGCGACAGTCGCAGAAACAAAAACAGGCGCTGTAACAACAAGGAACTGCAGTTCCTTGTCTGCTAAAGACGCCGGCTCTCAGCGCCGTCTGCTGGTTGGTTGGCGGCAGTTGGCGTCGCGACAGCTTGCGCCATCTCTTGTTTCCCGTGCGAAACAGTACCATGTTTGAAGACCGGTGGCTTCGCTGTGTTTCCATAGGAGCTAAGCCTTTTTCTTTATTTACTTTTTTCTCGGGTAAGTTTGCTCTTTGCAAATTTTACAAAAAAAAAAAAAATGCACCATCTGTGGGCAACGCTGCACACAGTCGCAGCGCGATAGGTTAAGAAACCGAATTTTGCAATCGATTCAAAGAGCCTGGCCTCTCCTTGAATCACCCTGTACTTGTGTGAATGCTGTGACGTAAAGCCACGCCTCCACATCACAGCGTCCACGCAAGTTGCTGCTGAAACTGCAGTGCAGCACCCCTTTTTGTCGCTCATGTCTCCTCTGCTTCAGAGACGTATATAGGGAGAGTTTAACCATTCGTTGGAATGTATACGAGGCAAATAAGGAAGCACCATTGGCCGAAGGTGGGCCGGGCATGTTCCAGAGCATTTTCAGAACTGCAAATATGGTCAACCAGAAGCTGCGCATAATACCCTGGTGGTGGTTGCGAAAAGCAAAATTAATAAGTGCGTCGTGGGAGATCTGGCTCAATTCAATGTGCTTAATATCACTGAATAGTTGTGCGATTTTAATTGGCTGGTTTTATTTCTCAAGCACTTGATATGTTCGGTATTCAAATCAATGCAAATTTTTACTTTGGTTCAATTTATGGGGGGTTTATTTTATATGTCATGTTTAGTAGTAGCTAGGCTAGTTGGTAAGCACGTTGCTCACTTACTTTAACCGTGCATGTCATATACAATTTGTTGCGATTGTGTTTGAATGCAAATCCTTTTCTGCTCTTTATTTCAAGCTGCTCTTACATGCACCATGAAGATACCGAGGAGGTCTTCAATTGAATGACAACTTCAAGCACAAGCATGGAGGGGCATCTAAATGGCCAGCACAAGGACAACTCTAATGTAAATTTTCTCCAAAGTTAAAGCAAGGCAGGCCTTCTTCCAATTAAGGTATTGTGGCGAAACTTCTTAATTGGTTCGTTTGTTGAGCTGTCATCTATAGGAACAGCTGAGCTCACACAAACAAAATCCTGGCATTGAGAAGTACAGGTTGTGTGCTCTTTCTCTTTTGCAAAACATGAACTTTTTGGCTGAGGATGAAAGATTATTCAAGTTCATATATTAAATGACGGAGCTATGAACTCTCCATACCAATCTACCCCAAAAGCTTCATGTGACTTAGGCTTGCTTGAATATGGAAGCTTTTTCCACTAAATAATAAAGCACTTAACCTTTACGTCTTTTTGAACTGGACTCTCCGTAAAAACAAGGCATATAATTTTATAGAATGGCGAAATGTCTGTAGCCCACATTATGGACAGCTATCCATATGAAATGTGAAAGCTGTCCGCAGTAAATAACGAAGGACTATACCTTTCCGAATTACATAAGGCCAAAGCTACGAGTCATCCGCACCAGTCCTGCACCTCCGATACGTCAGGTGACACCCCTGGCAGATCTAGAGCTCTGCCAGGTGAGTCGCATGATGTATCGAAGGTGCAGGTGGTACGGATGGCACGAGGCTTTGGCCTTATAAGGCGGAAAGGTATAGTCCTTCGGTATTTAGTGCACATAGCTTTCACATTTCCTACGGATAGCTTTCCGTAATGTGGGCTACAGACGTTCCGTCGTTCTACGAAATTATATGCCTTGTTTTTACGGACGGTCCAGTTTATAGATTACGGCAAATCATACCGGCAATATTGAACCAGCAACTTTTATCCGTAAAATGGAAAACGGATAACTGTCTGTAAAGTGAGCTACGGACGTTTCGTCATTTTAGAAAATTATATGCCTTGTTTTTACAGACAGTCCCGTTTCTAGATTACGGCAAACCATACCGGCAATATTGAACCCGCAACTTTTGCCCGTAAAATGGGGTGAAAATTTTTTACAGTGTAGTTGATGTATCCGGGCCGAAAACCACGGTTGTCTTTTCTCAGGAACTCTGTACTTCTAGCAACACAACCGCTAGTTGACGGAGAAAAATCTTCTTCGACCAAACTATATGTTGGATAGCATATGCAAATGGTATGCGGGACGCCGAAAAACAAAGTCCTTATGCATTCGTCTCCTACCGCTGTTCCCCGTATGCCTCGTTGTTCTGTTCGCGACCGTTCAAACAAAAGCATTTCTCGCATGAAAGTAATAGACTTGGTCTGAACACAATACTTTAACTATTCGGGATGGCAAGATTATGATAAACAAAAGCAGTTTCAAAAATATTTGCGTCGCGCTTTTGAGACTTTATACGCATTACCTTATACTTTTATTCTTATTTGAAGGCTCTGTTCGGTGCTCTATTCTTGTTGCTGAACGGCGCCCACTTTCAATATAATTCGGGCCTCTTTCTGCACTCTTCGGATACTCCGAATGTGCAGCACCGGCCGAGATATATCCTGAGGCTCGCGCGAAATATTTTGTCCCTCCAATACCCTATTTCTTTGTATTTTTTTTTTCGAAGGTTTTGCTCTCTGTTTGCATATTCGCCCTCGTGATTTTGCCGTTTTTTTTTTGTTTTTTTTTTTCTCATGCGCCTAGATAAGTCCAAAGAAGCGAGAAGTGGCGCGGGTGTCTGGCCCTCAAATTTGTCTCTTTTGTTTCGCATGTTTAATACGACCATTATGTTTATTCAGCGAGAAAGAAACTTGGGTGTATCCGAAAGCATATCAATTTTTGTTTATATTAGAGATATCCTTGTGCGCATAAATTTTCTATATAGCGCTAGAGTGGAATAAAGAAGGCGCTCTTTCGCTGACTTGCGAGTTAGAAGCAAGACTCGCTTTGTTTGGTGTTTACATCCGTCTAGTTGGAGTTTCTTTATCGTAGAAGAATGGCGAAGCTTATTTTCTAGATTACGCCTGTGTCAAAAGCGTCATATGTGTGTACTTTGATAACTCGGCAATTGTGTGAGTGGTTTGATAACTCGGAAAATAAATGAAGATGTCAGACGTTTAGGGAGAAGTTCTTAAAGAGACATACTTATTAGAATTTAAGCAACAAGTTTTTTTTGATCACTATAAGAAAGGCAAAGTTCATGATAAGACTCTTTTTAATCTGTAAAGCCGGGGTCACACTGCTCATATGATACAAAAGGTAGTCTGCAAACACAAGTCACTGCAATATTCGTGGTTCGAATGCCGATTGCCCTGTTCCTTCTTGAACCCAATGGCATGCATCATTCGAAGCACGAATCTTACGGTGACTGGCGTTCGAATCTGTATGCCGACTGTCTTTTGTGTAATGTATAAGCAGTGTGACTCTGGAATCAAGGTGCCCTGAGGAGGTTTCTGAGATCACCTAAATAGGGCGATGACTCACCCTGCTGGCTCTAAGCATCCTAGAAATTCCTAAATCATGATGACACGTGGCCGATTTTCCTATCAAGAAAGCAATCAAAGATTGCAACACACCGAGGTCACCTACGGCGGTGGGAGGAGCATGTTTCGAAACCAAGACCACTGTCAGCCAATAGCGAGCGAAGGATCCTCACGCCTCCGACCGGTGGAACCGTGAAGTGATATCTCCAATGCGCGCTGCCCGTTGCCTATACAGCCCGGAATAATAATGCGTGGTTTTTGAGGCGATTATTGGAGTATTATGCTCTCTCTTCAAGAATAATTAACATTTTTTTGAGTACTCTTATTTGCTTTTTATCTACAAAAGCATACACATTTTCTAATAACAGCTCATGCAACCTCAAATAAATGTCGCGTTTTCATTTATCACATGTCGTCCTGGCTGCCGGAACTGTGCTCATTTCATCGCGGTGGATGACCTCGGTATGTGGCGATCTTTAATTTCTTTTTTAACCCATTAGGGACCGGTGTACTTTTAAAAGTACAGCTACAATATTATTTTTTGAAAACTCCAAAATAAATATTTCGATTTCAGTAGTTCTTTATTTTACCACCGGAGGGCGAACCTACACCCCAAATCAAGGATCAGCGTTCGGAGTGCTCAGGGGCGCATTTGTCTACGGTCAAATATAGACAAACTCCGCTCCCGCCAACCGCTGAGGTGAGTGCTTCCAAATTTTTTTCTCCTGGCTGAAGTATGCAATCATTCGCGACAGTTTTTTGCATACACCTGCGAGAAAGGTAGAAGTAAACGCTGAGTGCTGTGAATGCTACATACCTTTCATACTTTTTGTGGTATGCAAATCTAAACGTTGCTGTACTATATATAGTACGCTGGGCTTTCGTGTATGCACAATGGCGCTCGCTATTCCAGGCACCCACTATAATGGAACCGGGCGTTTTCTTCGGCACAAAACCGTTTTGTCGACTCAGCGAAGCCCTCGAGGCTGCAGCAGATATAGCAGAGAATGCTGAAGACGACGTGGATGTCGTCATAATTCCTCCGGACCCATCGTCAGATACCGACGAGGAAGAAGGAGACGAGGACTGTACGGCCTCTGCGCCCGTAAATGACGTTTCTGGTTAGAAATGTTTTCTTTCTTACTGAGACTGCAATTCGTAGGCGCTTTGGAAGTTATCAATGATTGATATTCGAGACCGCGGCGTCACCAGGATACAGGTCGTGCTTTTTGCCGCGGCTATTCTACAGTATCTAGTTGGGCCAAAGTGGGAGAACGGTGTAAATAAATGCGGGTTGGTGAACCGGTCAAAGTGGAAATGTTTTGTCCTGTGAATTTGTGTGTCAGCGTTCGCAGATGTTGCCGATTTTTTATTTTTTTTATTTTGACGCCCCTCGCATTGTATGCTTTCAACTTTGCTTCTAATATTTAGAAGTGGTGTTCATGCCGCGCTGCCACTGTTGATTTTCGCGCTTTCTGCAGCTGTCTTTGCTTTATAGCTCCTGTGAAATAGTCTTTGAAGCGTTACAGGTTCGTTACATCAAAGTCTGCTTTTTTGCAGGCACTCTGGAAGTTCACTGGCGTGCTAATGAAGAAGAAGCTGACAAGCGCGTCCCTCCGGTGAAGCGGGCAAAGGCCGCTGCCGTAAACTGGACCGAAAAGAACCTGAGTACACCTGGGGGAACTCCACTGACGGAGCAGTAGTGCGCAAGGCCGAGTTGAGAGCTCTGTATGAAGGTTATTCACCTAGTCAAATCTTCAGTACCATCTTTGATGATCACATACTTACACACATTATAGTACAGACTGGCAACTATGCGAAACAGAAAAACGAACATGGCTTTTCCCTCAGTTTGGATGATCTAAAAAGGTTCATCGGTATCCTTTTGCTGTCTGGTTACCACAGCCTTCCTCGACAGAAGCTTTACTGGTGCGTTGACGAAGATGTTGGAGTGCCATACGTAGCCAAGTGCATGAGCCGAAATAGGTTTTACGAGATAAAAAGATTCTTGCACCTAGCTGATAATGACTTGATCAAGGGATCAACTGATCGAATGTACAAATTACGTCCTCTCATGAACCTTCTGAATGAGCGATTTCAGCAGCATGGAATCTTTCACCGAAACCTTTCAGTAGATGAGTCTATGGTGAAATACTTTCGGCACCATCCTTGCAAACAATTCATGCGTGGCAAGCCCATTCGTTTTGGCTACAAGAATTGGATGATGTGCAGTGATGACGGGTATTGTTATGCTTTTGATACCTACTGCGGAAAATCTGCAAAAACAGATAACAACCCTCTAGGAAGTCGTGTCGTTTTTTCTCTGCTTGAGGCAACTTCAAACCCGAGTGACCATATTGTCTTTTTTTATAATTTTTTTACCAGTCACAGTCTCCTTGTTGCACTCCGTAATAAAGGATTTAGGGCTACAGGTACCCTTCGTGAGAACCGGCAAATGAAGTGCCCTCTTCAAAGTAAGAAAGAAATGGAAAAAAAAACAGAGAGCACACTTTTCCCATTGCTTTAACCCTGTCGGTGAGGTTCTTCTTGTGAAGTGGAAGGACAGTAGTGTAGTAACAATGGCTACCAACTACGACGGAATTGTAGCCATGTGCTCTGTAAAACGGTGGTCATCTTCAGCACAGGAGAAAGTGAATGTGCCACAACCTAAACTGTTCAGCAGCTATAACAGCAGTATGGGAGGGGTAGACCTCCTAGACCAAGCTGCAAACAACTATAGAGTTCGCATTCGCGGCAAAAAGTGGTGGTGGCCTTTGTTTACTCAGATGCTGAATGTGGCCATGGTGAATTCTTGGAAAATTCATCAGTTGATTGCAGATGAGCCGGTCGACCTCCTTGCCTTCCTACGAAATGTCACACGGTACTACCTCCGCCTCAGTACAAAAGACCATTACATCCGTAGGCGGCCAGCCTCCATCGTGAGTGACATTGTTTTGGACAAAGGAGGGCACTTTCCTAGCAAATTGGAAAAGCAATTGCGCTGCCAGTATTGCCACAAGAGGTCCATGTGGGCATGCGCAAAGTGCAACATTACACTTTGTTTGAAGCACGGATGCTTCAAGAAGTTTCATGCGTCAAAGTAGCAATATTGAGCAAATGTCCATTTTGCTATGTAAAAGTCCCATTGTACTATTGAAAGTACACCTCTGTAACTTCTGAATGAATAAATGAATTTTTGACAAACTCGAGGAATCTTCTTCCTGTGCAAAGCAGACATTGTACACCAAAAATGAACAAAAGTGGTCTGGTAGATTTTTCTTGGTCCCTAATGGGTTAATAGAAAAATAGGCCGCGTATCGTCATGATTACAGATTTTCTAGGATGCTTAGAGCCAGCAGAGTGAGTAATCGTCATATTTGAGGTGATCTTAGAAACCTCCTTATGACACCTTTAAGGCGGAATTCACACTGGCGTACGAAACACATTATTTTCGGTCAAATAAAGATCCTAGAGGTTCTCCTCCGATAAGCGGACTAGGGCCAGCTGATCAGCGTGAACCGCCGAGGCCAGCCACACCTGCCAGTGTGGCGAGATGCTCAGTGCTGCCTTGCCATTTTTTCTATGGCCCAGTTAGGGAGCGGCTTTCCCTGCGACCTACAATCTCGCTTAGGAGCAATGGGACTTCTTTGGTCGCGTGGGGGTGCGACCACACTACCTTGCTAAACAGCGCCTGAGCCATCCTGAACAACTCTTCCCCGACAACTGCGATGGAAAATGTGTGTCATTATACTTATTTGAAAGAATCTCTAGTGAGCCGATTGAAATAAGTTTCGGATTACGAAAGTTAAATGCTTATTTATAGATACTCGTTTCTTGAAGAGACGAAAAAAAGAGGTGTTCCGCATCAGTCCCTGCAGGCAGGTGGCCTCATGACCTGTTGGTCTAATTACTCTAGAAACTTTTCCAACTCAACCCCGAAGCTAAGAGGCCAACATGGTGCGGAGGAGTTGCCTCTCAGAAGGAATTAAAGCGCTGTAGGAAGGGTAGGCTCAGAGCAACCCCTTCGAGCTGCCGATGCAGGTAGCAGCTACTCCGCCTGTAAAGGCCCTAAGAGACCGTGCCTGTTAACATTGGTTCACTCCAGCCCGGCAATGGTTCTTCCAACCGTTGAACGAGGCTTCTTCATTAGCACACTTGACTTCAAACCTAAACACGTCAGGAGAACAACGCGAAGAGAAAACTTGCGCCGCAGAACCAAGAAATCATTGACTCGAACCACACCGCCGCCTGTTTCTATCTAGATAAGCGACCGTACAGTCGTGCTAAATTTATCACGCACCTCGGTGACACAAGACGCGTTATAGGACGCTTGTCGTTCACCTTTCATCTGTGTTATTCTAATATATTTTCCAGTTGCCTTCCTCATCTCAGGGTTTAACATCTTGATTAATACGCACCAGTCACGATGTGTGTGTAAACGCTTTGTGGGTGCTAGTTGTGTGCTAGTTTGATGTTTGCATTCGTTTGCATCTTGTGTCCATTTTACTTTAACTTTGTACCTAGACAGACATGTACGTTGTTTTTTCTTTATTAAGATGCCATCCCACAACCCTTAATTGGCTTGTGGGATGCGTAAATGAATATTATGAATAGGTAAATAAATATTTTATTACGAATATTAATACGTGTAAAAAATCTATTTTGAGAGTGTCACAGAAGGCTTTAGTGCAGCAGTGGGAGAAGTGGAAGCACAGCCTGCGGTTAAACATGCAATCTCCGACAGGGGGAAGAAACGTCAGTTTTCACATTAACACTAAGTCATATGACGTCATCAGCAATGATTGTTTATAGAAACTCCTAGGCCGGATTGTAGGCCACCGCTGTCGCTGTTGGTGCAAGGAGCCGACGCCGACGCCGTTCAAAACAAAACATAACCCGCCAAGCTTGGTGTTCGCGCTGTCGTTCATTTCAAAAATTAGCCTAGAACATGTTTTTTAATATTACAAATTGTGCCTCAAACCCGTGCCTGTATTGAAAGTAAAAACAAGATTACCTTTTGAAACTGTTTTATGACGATAAAAAGAATATAAATATTCCCCTCTGAAAGTCTTATGCGGGATACCAGGGCACTTTGGGCAAACAAGCACACGTCGTTGCAGTTGGAGTTCACGTGCGTTACGTACGTCACGGATGCTTGCTCATCCCGGTACCCCGCCGAGAGGCAAGGATTTTCCCATCGTTTGGCAAGAAAAGAAGATGGCGCGGTAATATAAATTCGTTGGCGTGTGCAAAAAGCATGTGGAAAGCTTGAAGTCGTCGGATTTTTATGCCGGCAGCGTCCAAGTTGACAGCGTCATATTGCTCTTATGGCGTACTCACAAGACGTAGATTTTATCCAGGTAGAGGAATACACGTCATCGTATTTTCAGGTTACGTGGCTCACGATACCGACGCTTGCTAATCCCCGTACTCTCCAGTGCGCCGAGGACAAACTACCGGGTGATTCAAGGAGGCGGCAGGCGCTTTAAATCGACTGGAAAATTCGGTTTCTTAACCTATCGCGCTACGACTTTGTGCAGCGTTGCCCACATATGGTGCATTTTTTTGTGTAAAATTTGCAAAGAGCGAACTTACCTGAGGAAAAAGTAAAGAAAGAAAAAGGCTTAGCTCCTATGGAAACGCAGCGACGCCACCGGACTGCAAACAACACGGCGCCGTTTCGCACGGGAGAAAAGATACGGCGGTACCGGTCGCGACGCCAACTGCCGCCAACGAACGAGCAGACGACGCCGAGAGCCTGCGTATTTAGCAGACAAGGAACTGCAGTTCCTTGTTGTTACCGCGCCTGTTTTTGTTTCTGCGACTGTCACCGCCCGCGGAACGCGCTCCACTTTTGAGTCGAAAAGATTGCTAAAGACGCTGGCTCTCGGCGCCGTATGCTTGTTCGTTGGCGGCGTTCGTTGCGCCATCTCTTGTGTCCCGTGCGAAACGGCGCCGTGTTGTTTGAAGACCGGTGGCGTCGCTGTGTTTCCATAGGAGCTAAGCCTTTTTGTTTCTTTACTTTTTCCTCAGGTAAGTTCGCTCTTTCCAAATTTTACAAAAAAATGCACCGTCTGTAGGCAAAGTCGTAGCGCTATAGGTTAGGAAACCGAATTCTCCGGTCGATTTAAAGAGCCTGCCGTCTCCTTGATTCACCCGGTATCCCTTTCCTAGAGATTGTCGCATCGCTCCGGCGAGAAAGAAAAATGGCGTCGAACAATGAGTTCGATCACTTTTTTTATGTTCGTGAAAAGCTTGGTGGATGCTTGAAGTCGCTGCGTTTTCAATAAACAATTTGAAAGTTGACGTTGTTGTCGCTGTTGGTGCCAGCAGGCGACGACTTCAAACTTCCACAATACATTTAAAGGAAACATCGAATTTTTGTTCGACGCCATATTATCTCCTCTCCGGAACGGTGGGACAATCCCCAGCTCTCGGCGGAGCGGCGTAGTCCGGGAATTCGCAAGCATTCGTGCCATGGCGCACGTGACTTCCAAAAGCGAGAACGAGTGCTCATTTCTGAACAGAAAACCTTCTTTGTGCAAATACACCTTAAGTAATTTGTTCTAGATGTTTAGGCAACGGAAAGTTAAACTATCCCAAGAGGCGCCTGGTGTCTCCGACGTGGGTGAGAAATACAGCACGCCACGGTACGATGCTCATACAGATAGAAACGGGCAGCGGCATGATTCGAGTCGATGATTCCGTGTGTTCCAGTGCGAGCTTTCCCTCTGCGTTATTCTCCTGGCGTGTTTAGGTTTGAAGCCAAGCGTGCTAATGAACATGCGCCTGCCTCGTTCAACAGTTGGAGGAACCATTGCCGGGCAAGGGAGAAGAGGCGCGATCTCTTACGTCCTTTGCACGGGGAGTAGTTGCTTCCAGCGGCGGCAGCTCTAAGGGGTCGCTTTAACCCAATCCCCTACCGTGCTTTAATTCCTTTTGAGAGGCATCTCCTCCTCACCGCGTTGTCCTCTTTTCTCATGAGGCTGGCTGCCTGCAGAAACTTCTGCGCAACACTTCTTTCTCTTCATCTCCTTAAGGAACGGGTTGGTATACACAAGCACTTATTTATCATAAGCCGAAGCCTATTTTAATTGGCTCACTACAGTTATTTCAAATAAATATTGTGGAACACATTTTCAGTTACGTTGGTTGGGGAACAGTTGTTCAGGATGGCTCAGGCAGTGTGGGGCATGGTTTTGTGGTCGCACCCCCACGAGGCTAAAAAAATTCCAATTGCTCCTAGACGAGAGTGAAGGCTGCAAGGAAAACCACTCTCTAGCCCGGCCATAGAAGAACATGTCAGGGCAGCGCAGCCACCTCACTTGATTTTATTTCGCAACACTTGCTTCGTTCGATTTACGTGCACCTCCTGCACCGGTGCAGAGAAGTGTCGGGCGGTGTACTTCCGGTATGTGTACTGGGATACGACCGGAAGTACTCCGCCCTTTACTTTTCTGCACCGGTGCAGGATGTGCAGGTGAATCGAACGAAGCTGCTGATTGCGCGCACTTGCAAGAACGAAAGAGTATCGCGATAAAACTTCACGAGTTGTGATCATGGGCCGGCTTGCTAGAAGAGCGTCTCAGCTGAGAATGGGTGAAAGTATAGCCTCCTACATACTGACAAAGCCAGGCAGATCTCCACGAGAAGCGGCCATCGAAGTGGAAAAAGTTGAGCGGCAGACAGCGAATGAGAGGAGAGCCACGTGACGGGCGCCCCGCTGCAGCGAGACGCTGAGACATACATCTCCCAAGCGACCGAATACGTTTTGGGTCCTTGCCGCTGCAAGAGCTGTGTGCTGACGCCCAGGTTCCCCGAGAAATGGCTCTTTGATGCTCTGTGCTACCAAATCCTCGCGCTTCAAATCTCCGACCGGGCAGTCTATGGCTCCGTCTAACTGCCAGACTTATAATTAAAACAAGAACACCGACTTGACATAACAGAAAAAACAACTTCATTAGACGTTTCGCCTCCCATGCGGGAGGCATCATCAGTAGTTACACAGCAAATGCAGGGTTCAACCTAAACTCAACGCTATTTATCACGAATGTCCGTGTAAGCTTCGTGGAGAGGGCCGCGGTTTTTGTTGCACACGGATGTGTCCCTGCGAAGAAACCACGATTCTAGAAGCTTTCGGGGCCCCCATCTGTCCTCTCTCGCCAAGGTCGTCGCGGCCGGAAAGTCGAAAGAATGCCCCATTGTCCACGCATGGTCCACCAGTTCAGTCTTCAGTCGCGTCGCGTGGGATGCGTACGTGACGTCACGCTTGTGTTCTTTGAGTCTGGTATCTCTCCTCCGTCCGGTTTCACCAATATAGGACGCTGGGCAGTCACTGCAGGGGATCTTGTAGATAACGCCTCTTTGGACGTTCGCCGGGGTTAGGTCCTTTGGTTTGGAAACGGAATTTCCAATAGTAGTGAGTATATAGGGGGCTATGGTGAAAGAAATTACTGCAAAGGGTGGGGCGCGCGAGCGTTTTGAGACGCGGCTTGAGCCCCGCTCAGCTCATGCGCTGGCTTTGGCAGTGCTTTCTTTCCCCCAGTCTCAGCTGAGACGCTGTTTCTAGCAATTCAGCCCTAGCTGCTTAACAAAGGACAAGAGTCATGGTTGGTGTAAAGGCGCAAAGTGGAAGCTTGAAGTCCTTGCATTATTAAACCAACACCATGAAAGTTGATCGTCTTACATTAATCTTACTTCAATAAATGAAATAAAGATTAATCCGAAGAAAGGCGACAAGGCAGGGTTTCGCCCATCTGCAACGCTTTTGATAGCGCACTCCACGGCAAAAAAAGTTTAATAGACCCTTTTCCTGAGCGTCAGATTAGAGCCACGATGACTGGCTGTCTGTTGCCCTATTGTGAGGCCCATTCACTGCGTTCTGGACAAAACACTCTCCGTAACTTATCCGCGAGTAGAGTAACGTTGAAACTGAAGATTTCGAATCCCTACACGATGGCGGACAAAACAGAACTGACGCAGTTGGAATGTTGGAACTTTAAAAAATGTATGTTTATTTATCTTGGAATGAAAGGAAATTAATTCCACCTCATTGTTGCTATCATATATGTAGTTCAATATTTTGCTCCTTCCATGGTGTCAGAACATGGCGGGCAGCATTTTGGGCAGGCGATTGAACAGTCAGGCCTCTAGCGGTACGCTTCAGCTGTGGGGACAACTAGAGTCACTAAATGAACTGCGCTTAAAGTATCGGCACTCCGTTCCTTGGCCTCGTTATGGGCGCCGCCATTTTGGTGCTTGTGCAGAGCGTACGCAACTGCCGATCGTCATGATTCAAAAGTGCGACTTCCCCAGCATTGAATTGGGTGGCAGGAAGCTCATGTAATATTGCTTTGCTTTGTCGCGAACTGTTTAAAAGTTTTTGGCGGACGGGAAAGCATTTCCTGTGATTTCAGATGAAACTCCATACAACTGGCAACCATGATTTTAAGCCACAATATGGCCAAGTGTCGTTACCCTGAAGCGTAGCTTATTTAGTGGCACGCACTAGGGACAACAAATTATATATCCTTGTTTGTTTTTGATCCTAGAAATTGAAGATGACGATTCAAAGGCCGCTCCTCGTGCGACTAAAGTAGATGTGATAGCGAAGCGCTCGTGCCCAGACCGTGCTAGGCGAGGTTCCATTTCTTTGTTATGCTGCGTTGGTAAACACCGAGCTGTGGGAACAACGAGCTCGCTTAAGCGTCCCTATAGGGAGTATTCACTGGGCGCCATATTTGTGGGTGCTGTCTAAAGCGCATGCTCAGAAAGAGCCCCCATTAATAGGCTGCTAAGACCGGCTATTTTGGTGGTGTGGAACGCACGCTGCAAAAGAACCCTGGAAGCTAGCCGTCAGCACGCGCTCAGCAGTCGCGCATACAGCTATGGCCGCCAGTGAATACTTCCTACAGTTCGATCTCCTGCCCAATAGGCACTAGGTGTTTTCGAGAACTTGTTCGTAATCCTTGTGACGGGCTTCTCGCTTTTTCTTTTTTCGCAAGACTAACTGTGATTCATTACAAGAACGAGAAAGAAGCAGGATGAAAATATTTAAGACAATAATCATCTGCGTCAGGGACAGAATCAGCGACACATTTCCTGAACTTCTAAGCCTCAAATTTCAGACACCTTTCAAAACCTGCCTTAGAAAAAAGAGGCCGTACTTGAAATGAAGTTGAAATATATTGAATATGATATTCATTTTGTATTTATTCTGTATTATATTGTCTACATTTGAAACACGCGCGTGAGGTATACAAAATATATCATAAATAATAACCAGAAAAGATTTTAGATATACCAAAAATAGAATTCCTTCCTCCGCAAGATGCCATTTGTGTGTTAAAAACCGGTTGCACAATATTTTTTTTTTACTTTGGACTTTGTTAGTAAATGGTGTCCCTGTGGTATTTGAAGGCGCTACTAAATACATTCCACAACCACACATTAGAAATGAACAAAAGCACAAACACCATGACGCACTGAACACCTGAATCACAGTCCCGTACGTTCTCTAGAGCCCTAATTATATAGCCTACACATTGAAGGTACTCTTTTGGCCGGTGACCACCTCTGCACCTATTAACGGTCCAAGTATTCCATCTTTTGCTCGGGAGTCTGTCAAAAGGGGAACAGTGTTTTGAAGTTCGTGGACGATATCTCTCACTAAAAAGCCTTGGTACAAATAATAATAATTTGGCGCAGTCGCTAAAACCATATCCACAAGAACAACTCATAGAATAAATGTTATTGCTTCTTTGCATAACACCACTCAGGATGAAGCGACTCAAGGCAGTTTCTTCACTTTAAAATAGTTATTTTGCTTTTATTTACTAGTTCACTATTTAATATGGTCATTAGCGTCACTATATTAAAGTCATTACTCACATCATGTACAATAGTGAGTATACACTTTCAGTGAATTAACATTGTGCTAACTCAACCACGCCAGCTTTAGGAGGTGCTCACAGCTCTTGCTGAAGCTTTCCATCAGCAAGTATTGTGGTTGTAGTTCCCGAACCCCGTTTGTGATTGGTGTGCGAGAAACACATCAGGTGTGTTCTTAATAAAAAAGAGGAGACAATAACATAAACTGGGCTTATTTATCAGTACAATGCTGCACAACTCAATTGGCAAACTAATCAAATGTATTTAGGCACTTCAGTGTACTCCACATCTGCTGGAAGTGAACTTCTGATAGGAGCGAGCTTTTTAATTCTTTGATAGTTTTACTCAAACTACCAAAGTATAAAGACGGTGAGAGTGCAGGCGAGGTGGTAGTAGCTAATCATGTCATATTACACCTGAGACTGCGGTGGAAGAAATCGGAAGAAACTTTCAGTAGAAGGAACAGACACAGAGAATGTCTCAAACTCAGCTAACTGGTTTATTTCTCAAACAGCCTTTAAGTACCCTCGGAACTTTTTCCCAACACAACTCTACAGATAAACTCCTTTGTTGCAGACATTTCGAACCGGATGAATACAAATCTTCCGATTTCTTCCACCGCAGTCTCAGGTGTAATACGACATGATTACCAAAGTATCGCAGTCAAAAAATACTTAGAGTATAACACAACGGAATTTACGTTTTCCAGGTATCTTAAGAGTATTCTGCACATATTTTTGATCGCTGCATTTTTATTAGAGTTGGAGTATATTTTGCATGAAATAAACAAATATTTTAAGAAATATAGGTGAAAGGTATTTTGTGCCTCCTAATTTAGTATTTACATATTTCAGAACGCACGAAGGGAACTTCAAATGCAGTTTAAATAAAAGTATTTAAAAAAAATTTTCAGAAATACATTTTTGCACTAAATAAAAAAAAGAAGTGTATATTTTTGGTCTACTTTTTGTGTACTTACAATTATGAACTGTACTTCAAATACACTCAAATTAGAATGTGGTATATTTCAAACGTATCAGTTTTCGCTAAGGAATGGTGCAAGTGTACGTCGTCTTCTACAATATGTCATTTTTAATACTTAAAACAATTAGTACGCTTTAAAAAAATTACAATCACGGAAAGTGTTTTTAATTATAACGAGAAAAGCCTTAATTAAAACAAAATCGTTGTTTAAATAGCTGACCTCTTTTCTGAAACCGGTTTCTTACGACAGAGTCAAGCTTAAAAATTATCCCATGATGTAAAATTATTTAAAACAATTCTCAATACGAATACAACCGAACAAGCTTTACAGATAACCAGACTAGTTCCTTTAGCATGCAGTTGAATAAAACGATATTCGATGCTGCAACGCTATCTGAGAAAACCAAGAACGCGTGAAAAGAATTATTTTAAATTTTATCCTAATCAAGTGGTGTTTACAGTAACACTACTGGCGTTACACTTTTAATATTTGTTTATGCTGAGTTCCTGTGGGTACCAGGAGCATTCCCTTAAATGTCGTTGCTGCGTTATGATGTAAAACCGAGTTAGGAAAATTCAAATTCGTAAAAAAAGGCCCTTTTGAAAAAATATGAAAAAATGTGCCACTATCAGTTAAGAAAGAAACGTAAATGCATAACCACATGAGTTCTTTATCTATTCATTAAAAAATAAGAACGCGCATCGGAGGCATTACGACTCTAGAAACTTGAAATGTGTACAGGCATGTCTTTCAAAATATCGAAACATGCCATTTTTGCTTTCTTATTGTGCGTTAAGTTTGTAAAAGTGCATGCCACATTTTGTACTCAGACACTGATGATGGATTGGCCATTTATTTTCAAAAAGAACGAAAAGCGTGGCACGAGCAGAGACGTGACATTTGCACCGCAAACAGAAGCGTTAGCACAGGTGCCACCGGTATTATGGTTGGTGCCATGGAACCGTCGCCTTTTTACGATAATCTAAAAAGCCTCGGAACAAGCACCTTGTAAATATTGCCGACCGAGCACACGCTGATAAGCACGCAGAGAGCCAACGTTGCGAGCCGATTCGTCGATTTTTTTTAAGGCTGGTTCACACAGACCCGTTTTATTACGTTACGTTACGTTACGAAAGCTTATGTCTGAGTCACCGGGTATTTTGTGCTTTGTATTAAGCGTGGCTACCAATTCAACGAGATAACCTGGCACGCGACATTCTAAACACGAATGTTTCGGTGACGACGAGCTAGGACGGTGGGTTACCGTGGCAACCAAGGACACAAGGATATTCGTGACGTAAGGAGTTGAGCTCGGGTCAACTTTTAAAGACTGGTTCACACAGCACCCTTTCCTTACGTTACGTCAAACTCACCGAAACATTTGTGTCTCGATTTTCGCGTGCCAGGTATACCTCCTCAAATTGGTAGCCACGCTTGATATGAAGCACAGATATCCTTGGGGCTTGTACGTAAACTTACGTAACGTAACGTAAGGAATCGGGGTTGTCTAAATCAGCCTTTAAAGGGGTTCGTTCTGAAGGCATCTTAGATGCTGCAAAAAACTCGTTGCACTGACGACTGATAAATTTCAAGCACCCTTATCAAAGGTTACCTAAAAAATTAAAGGAGCCATACAGGGTAACTTTATCTACTATCGTGGACATCAAATTACCAGCGTAAAGTAATAATTAGCAAAATATTACCTATATTACACTAATTTAATTTTGAAAATTTCACCTCAGATGGCGCACTTCAATTAAAATATGGCATAGCAGTCGTTAGGTTTTAGGCAACTTAACTTTAAGACGTCGCGTACCAGGACAAAGATTTGCAGTTACATGAGACCTTTGACGCGAGGCTATCAAAGTCTTAAGAGGTCTGTAGTCGGTGGTACCCACCGCCCTATATACTTCTGCAGTGATGATTTGTGGTGAAAAAGCCCGCATTTACTGGCACTGCCTGAAGCTTTCTCGAAACTTTAAAGGAGCCGTGAAACAATTTTGGGTTAGAAGGTTATTTTACGGAGCCATTATGAACTGCACGCAAGCATACTGATACATGCGAGACACAAGTATAGTCACCTGCGATGGAACTGGGCTAAAAAATTTGTTTTATATCGGTTGAAATTAAAGCACCAAAGCAGACAATTTGTCTCAGTTTTTTATAGCGCAGATCTTAGGCGACAGTCTTAGGGTTGAGCGGCGTCGGCGTCGGTGTAACCGCGCGTTGCATTATAGGGCATTTCCCATAATGCACCGCGCTACTTTTTCAGCAGTCTTGACAAAGGTATCTTCCCAACAGATTGGAATTTGGCTATCGTTCAACCAATTTTCAAATCGGGCATAAAATCCGACCCCTCTAACTACCGTCCTATATCCCTTACAAGCGTCCCGTGCAAAGTGATGGAACATGTCATTTTTCAGCTATCATGAATCACCTCGGCAGGAATGACTACATTTTTCCTAGTAAACATGGCTTCAGAAAAACATACTCATGTAATACTCAACTCTTCGAATTTATCGCTGATCTGCACTTCAACACCCATGCTGGCTCCCAGACTGACGTCATCTTCACCAATTTCGCTAAGGCTTTCGATACAGTTCCGCATGGTAACTTACTACTAAAGATTTCGCACCTTCAAACTTCAAGTAGACCCTTTGATTGTAGACTAGATAGTAGCCTTTTTACGTGGCAGAAAGCAGTCAATTAGATTAAATAACACCCTTTCATCCCAATGTCCCGTCACATCCGGTGTCCCGCAGGGTAGCGTTATAGGACCCCTCCTATTCCTGATGTGCATCAACGACCTCCCATCAACCTTAACGTCCACCATCAGGTATTTGCGGACGACTGCGTGTTATATCGGAAAAAAGCCAACTTCAATGATAGTCTCGCCCTACAGGATGACCTGGACGAAATTGGCCCATGGTGTGTGGAATGGCAATTCAACATCAATACTATAAAATGTCGACAAATAACAGTCACCAAAAAGTCAGATGTGAAATCATTCCAATACAACCTTCTTTCTCTTGAACTTGAAGTTGCCACCTCATATAAATATTTAGGCATTCACGTTACGCATAATTTAACTTGGAACGAACACATCAATCATGTCATACAGATCGCATCAAAGAGACTTGGCTTTCTAAGGCGCACATTGCACCGGGCACCCAAGGGTACGCGTCTGCTTACCTATAACGCTGTCGTTCTCTTCATGCTTGAATACGCAAATATGATCTGAAATCCAAGTCAAGATTACCTAGTCAAATGTCTTAAGGAACTGCAAAACAAAGCCGCGCGATTCCCATCTCTGGAAATTACTCGTATCATACCAGCGTTACGCGCATAAAACAAAATATTGTTTTATGTTCTCCAAAGATACGAAGGAAGATTTCTCGTTTGTGTATTTTTTTCATCGTCTTTATTATAGTGCTTCCACCTTCAAACAGTCTTTCGGTAGACTCCCAGTTCATATCTCAGCCAGAATTGATAACGCACAGAAAGCGGAACCTTATACAGCTCGTATTAATCTTTTTTCTTCATCGCCGTTGTTATTGTGCATTTCCCACTGGAACACCCTGCCTGAATCTGTTACAGCCCAACAAGATGAGGTGTTGTTTAAAAAGAAGTGTGCAAAAATTCTTTTTAAATCTACTCCAAAACTAAGAATCATTGAGCGCGGCCAACAATGTTGTGGTATGTGTGGATCTGCCAACGTGAATTTCTGACGCGATATTTGTTTCTGTTGCTTTTCACGGCTTTTCCCGTAGATTTACCATAGGCTTTTTTACTTTAGAACTTAAAAATTTGCAATCTTCATTATGCTGGAATGTGAATGATGATGTGCTACCATGTTTGAATCAGATAATGTAAACTTTGTTACTCTGTCGTTCTTTTTTTTATATAGTTATTTTTTATAGTGTGCTTTCTCCTGCATACTGTAAAATCCTCGCTCATGTATTCCATCCGTAAGGATGTCTTTGAGCTAAATGAGTGAAATTAAATGAAATATTGACGTCACACGTGACGTAACATGTGACGTTGCCCAGAATGACGTCACGTGTAACAACATGAGGGAAAAATTTCCCGCTAAATTTAACGGAAAAATATTCCCGCTAAATTTAGTGGCAAACTTTCCCTGCTAAATTTAGCGCAAACATTTCTGCGATAAATCTTGCGAAAAAATGTCCCGCCAAAATTAGCGGAATAATTTCACCGCTAAACTTAGAGGGAAAATTGACGTCACGTGACGTCAACACCAATTCAGTTTTCTCGGTAACTTTAGCGGGAAACTTTTTCCCGCTAAATTTGGTGCGGAAATTTCGGCTAAATTTTCAGATAAATTCAGTGGAAGAATGTTGGTAAATTTCCCGCTAAATTTAGAGGGAATATATTTCCCCGCTAGATTTAGCGGAAATTTTTGCTTAATTGAGAAAAAAATATTGCGAAACTTTCTCGCTAAATGGGATCGATGCCGGAGAGGAGCAGGGGAGGGGAGGAGAGGCATACCCTCCCCATAGCACCCTCCCCTCCTCCTCAAGAGCTGCGCTCTAATTTTGCGTTACAGGGAATTGTAAACGTCTTTCATTCTTTTTTTCGCGAATCTTGTTGACATAGTTGTGGAGATCATGAGGCTGTACCAGTCACGGATATCACTCCTGCCAGAGTGACAGTCAAATATGTCACACGAGCTGTAGAAACTAACAGTTGAAGAGACGCAGGGCGCGGAGAATTCTAGGCGTTTTGTTATTGCCCCACAGTCAATGAGATCGCTGTGGTTACGGGATGGTGACTTGGGCTGGGTTACACGGCTTGGATTTGGTGCCCAGTCGCGGCGGTGACGAGCGTGGCAAACCTATTGCACAGCACGGCATTGCTGACCCTACAGTGCCTACTGCGATGAACATCGGAGGCGTATATAAGAGTCACCGACATGACCGCTACTCCGGTTACCTGTTATGGAATTTTCTGCCTTCTCTTTATAACGCGCTTTTAAAAAACAATATTAAAAAAAAAACACTAAAGAGGCTATTTTACCGCTAATATGTGATACAAACGACAGTCTGCAGGCACCGTCAGAGGCAGCCTGTCTAAGGTCCGGTTACTTTGATCATACAAAACGTGTCTTTAGAAATGTTTAAAGGATATGCATGAAACAAACTTGCTTTGAGCATACTTGTGGCATCGTGTTCGGATAATTTTGTGATTATGTCTCCGGCGAACACCTTGTTTTTGTATGATGTAGGAGCAGTCTGACTCCGGCTTCAAGGCTAGCTTCGGAAGTCAAGGGCGTCAGGAATGGACTATAGGGAGTATTCTAGAGAAAACAATTTTTTTTAACATAGCCCATATAACTTTTTTTTTTTTTATATATATATAAAGTTTGTTCACAACAAAGCGCAATGTGTGTATTATAGAATTTGGAAGAAAAGCTGCCGCGCAAATGTATACAAGTAAAGCCGCACGGTGTCAAAATTTATTACTAAAATATTTTGCTAGTTCAGTCAATCTTGATCTTGGGGAAGCGACCTATTTTTGGCACCTATAATTTCTTCTGCTTGTTGAGAAACGCAATGAGGCACAGCCCGTTCCCGAGACACGTGACTGGACTGAACTGCCCTCGAATGCCACAGTGAATAGTATGGACATCTGCTTTTGTTTACCTATTCGTGGGTCGCGTCACTATTTTTTTTTGTGCTGACAAGGCAGGTGAAGGCGAAGGATCCACTCTACCATGTATAATTCTTTATACAGGAAACACTTGGCACACTTCAACGTCAAGAAACCGGCAAATCATTCAGGCGAGGAATATATCTCAATCCAAGAAAATATGATCCTCTCGGAAAGGACAGGTTTTGCGTAGCTCGACCGATTGGATGCGCCGCAGCCTCGGGGTTTCCTCTTTGTATTGGGACCGGTGACTGGCGCCATCTATCGCCGTGAACTTCCTGAGTGCCAGTCGAGAGAGTCTCGTGTGGTGTATCCGCGAAACCAGTGTTCCAGTGTCTCGGTGCGCGAGCGAGGTAATCCTCTTTCTGCGAAGCGCGCGCGCAGCGCGAACAACACGATGCGCATGCGTTCTCGGACGCAGGACTCCCACGACGCTAAAGAAGAATTCGGCGCTGTATGCGCGCTCTATTATGCAGATGGGCGAAGCGGAATGTATTCTCCCTAATAAAGTACTTGACAACAGATTGCTCGCCAGCGTAAAAAAGGCAAAGAAGGCGCGCATAGCCGATTTTCATACAACGCCGTGCCCCGGAGGCAGACATTCTCCGAATCTTCACTGTCGCGATGTCTGTTTCGAAGGAAACAATATGTAGTTCCAAACGCGGCCGCTGCCGCGGCATGGCGTAGAGCGCCAAGATATTTAAGATATTTCGTTCTCTTTACCATTTTTGGAGACCTCTTTCGTTCATATGTCCAAGATTTTCAAAGCATAGAGAAGGCTATAACTCTACCGGTATAAAACACGGATGAGGCGTTCTTTAGTCTTGGCTGTTGTTTCCGTCGAACGGGCTACCATCTCGAACAGCGTTTTTTTAACGCCTTGAATGTGCTACAACAAATGGTAAAAATAAAGTGCAGTTCAGTTCCTTACAACTTTAAGCTTTTGAGAGTCAAATCTGAGAGCAACAGCTTCGGCCTTCCGCAAAGTCTCGGCTCAATTCTGCTATAAAAAAAAAACACACACACACAAAAAAAAAGACGGAGCTCTCCTGTTTGTTTTAATACGTTATATAACTGCTGCGAAGCATAACTCTCTGCTCTAACGTGAGAAATGCGTGCAGGCAACGAAGAGACAGCTAAGGAACGCTCGCCTATCGGTGTGCGCTGCCTGGCGCGCTGTCAGAAACGATCCCGTGTCATATACCCTGCGCCAGGTTCTCGCGTGCTCCCGCTGTCAAGTATTTTCGGGAGAAACGCGCTTCGTGTTTTTTATCCCGAACGTGTGTACTTTTACTGTATCAGCAATAGAGATTTTAAACATTTTTTCCACATGGGCATTTTTGTTTATGCTGCTTCAGAGGTTTGGGGATTCCTGTCGTCTTTGTTAGATTTTTAGACTGTGACGAATGATTCTGCTAGGTTCATATTTACCCCAAACTGGCACCCAGTTCGGTTACTACGAATATCATTCGCACATTTGCCCGTGGTTTTTTTCTTTCTTCAAAGTTTAATAGGCTTTTTTTCTAATGAATTGGGAACTGATTAAAATGTCGATGTTACAGGAGCAGTGCATCGATACTCAGTTGGAATGTTTTTGATATTACATGGCCTTACTGGCACTAGAAGAACCGAAGTATACTCGCACGCAACGCCATAAACAAGGACTGATATTTGTTGTGGTGTAATTTAAAGAATAAAATCGAGCGGTATTTTTTTTAAGCTTTCCTTCGCAAAACTTGATGACGTCCTTTGGAGGTCACAGTCTTGGCATAGTCGCCCAGTGACGGTATTTCAATGCGGCTCATAGATTGACCCAAGCATTGCGCTTCCACTCGATTTTTGTCCGCGGTAATCAATAGAACTTTTGCTAAATTACCCAAGCACCAAGGAGCATACTGCGAGTATAGTTACACGCCCTGCATGTGCTGGCTTCTGCAGCAGAAACTTTCCAGAGAAAATGCCTAAAACAAATGACATCTTGCACGCGGGTTTGTCAAGCTTTATTTTCGTAATTTACCTCGAATTTTTTATAAAGGGAAGGCCAGCGCGTGTGGCGCATGTACATACCTTCCCAGCACTCTCCTGGATGCATGGGTAATTTAACAATAGGTCAATAGACCTGTCTCACTAAGCGTTCCACGCATGCATAACGCCGCCATAACTGTACATCACAAGCATAGCTTCCTCCATCCTCACAAAGCCTGGCTTTTTGACGACGGAGCGATAGAGTGCACTGTCGCAGATTCGGAGCGCGAAAGTCTGGTAGCACAGCGCATCACACATCCATTTCTAGGAGAACCTGGACGTCAGCGCACAGCTTTTGCAGCGGCGGTGACCCGAAACACACTTGTTCACTCGGGAGAAGTGTGTTTTGGCGTCACGCCGCAGCGGGGTGCGAGTCACGTGGCTCTCCTCTCATCCGTTGTCTGTCGCTCCACTGTTTCCATTTGTCAGTATATAGGAGGCTAATGGCGAATTCCACTGGTCCTTTTGAAGCGCGCCGGGATCGACTTTTCTCGAGCGAGCCTATTTCACAGGGCGATCAGGATCGAGACCGACGAGTGTCAGTAGTCGTTTTGGATTAGCTCCCGCTCCAGATCTCGATCTGGATCCGAGGAAAGTCGCTCCAACGATTTCGGGGGGTTCAACCGGAAGCCAGACGGGCCAGCCCTCGGCGCACACACGTGACTTCCTTTCTCGTGGGGCATCTCGCCTGATCTCGCCCATTTCGCCTCAGAAGAAGAAGCACGCCACGGGCTGGGCTCTTAGATTGTCTCGACATCCGAAGAATTCGTAATGGCCGCTTGCTTACCCCTTGGCTCGCCAGCCGGTTCGTTTTCCAGGAAGGAGAAGACAAGGTATTTGCCGCGCTACGGGCATTCTGGCAATCTTTGCTAGAAGCGCCTGGGCCATTCCTGCAGCTCGAGCGTCGAGCACGTGTTAGCGCCGCGATTGTGAAAACGTCTTCGAAACGACCGCGGCGGCCGCGGAAGGTTGATTCCCGGGCAGTCGAATGACGGGGAGGCATCAGCCGATCCCGGAGCAGTGGTCATGTTCCGCTTGGGATCCGTAGGCAGCTCGACCCCGTTCGGATCGCGTGCTCCAGTGCAGATCTGGGGGGCTAAGCTCGCCTCCGGCTGGAATCTCTCTGATGCCACGTCACGAGGGAGGGGAGGAGCTTCTTTTGACTCCGCCCCGGCGAGTTTCCCACTCCCCCTCTTACATTTCCGCCCCCCCCCCCCCCCCCCCCGGCGGCGGCGAGTTCCCCAGCGTAGCTCCGATTTTTCCCTACGCTCCGCAGTGAAGGGTTTTTATTTTATTTAAATCGGGGGATCGGTGGCCGGCTGGGCTAGCGCACACCAGCTCGGAGCACGTCGAGCGAAAGGACCGTTGCAGAACCCAGGATGCTGGGTTCAATCCCCACCCCTGCCCGTTTCGATGTTGATGAGCATCGTACCGGCGTGCAGTCGTGTAACACTACTGCGGGATGGACGTTAAAGACCCCAGGCTCGCGGTTGTACGGCACTGCATGGCTGAATTTCGCATCTACAGCTGGGAGAATCTTCCCCGTTGAGGCAGACCACGTTTTAGGCAGTATCAACATATATACAGCCCATTTTTTTTTTTTAATTTAAATCGTAAACGACAAAAAAGAATAGGTAACAGCAGGGATGCTAATTATACAAACATTGCTTGGATGTGGGCTAGTTGACTAGACATTGTGATGGTTTGCTGCGCCACGTAGATGCAAGAAAAACTTTCTTGATAAAGATATAAACTAAAGCAGAGTATAGACGAAAAACAACATACATGAATGGCGCAGACTAACAACTGTGTAATTTCTTTCTCATCTTTCTCCCCCCACACAGCCACAATATATATATATATATATATATAACGGGCATGGTGGCGGGAGGCCGAAGGCGTGGGTATAAAACTGAGAAGAAAAAAAAAATATATATATATATATATATATATATATATCTTCCTGACGAAGGCCGGACACCGGCCGAAACGTCGAAGATTAAATCGTCCGTTGTTGCTGTTTTTCACTAAGGGTTTTTTCTTCTCAGTTATATATATATATATATATATATATATATATATATATATATATATATATATATATATATATATATATATATATATATATATATATATATATATATATATATATATATATATATATATA
The DNA here is from genome assembly GCF_016920785.2 of Ixodes scapularis. Classification (NCBI taxonomy): domain Eukaryota; kingdom Metazoa; phylum Arthropoda; class Arachnida; order Ixodida; family Ixodidae; genus Ixodes; species Ixodes scapularis. The sequence continues at coordinate 184,553,290 of NW_024609846.1, read as the reverse complement.
TATATATAAATATATATTTTTTTTTTTTTTTTTTTCAAAGTAGGGTGCACGTGGAGTGAAAGCTCGCGCTGCAGAACCCAGGATCGTGGATTCACCCCCACCCCTGCCCTTTTCGATGTTGATGAGCATCGTACCGGCATGCGGTCGTGTATCACTACTACGTGGTGCACGTTAAAGACCCTAGGCTAGCAGTCATATTGCACTGGCTAAATTGCTTATCTACAGTAGGTGACAATGTCGCAATGTTCTGGCATGTTCTCCTGCTGTATGAACAACTAACGGCCAATTTGTTTGTCAAAATACGGTGTGGAAGAAAGATGAGAAAGAAATTACACAGTTGTTAGTCTGCGCCATTCATGTATATTGCTTTTCTTCTATCATCTGTTTTAGTTTAAATTTTATCAAGTGCGTTTATCTTGCATCTACGCAGCACAGCAACCCATCAAAATAATTGTAAAAGCCTGTAGGTAATGGTAAATTGCGATCCTGGTTGCAGACTGCCGTAAAAACACATTTGTTTCTAGGATTCACTTTGTAGGATTTGGATGTAGGATTCACGACGGGGGCGACGGTTCATTCACGGCTCCATCGCCTCAAGCCCGGTTCGCCACGCAGATCATCGCACAGCCACCTTACCACGTCTTTCGAGAGGCGATAGTGTTGCTGAAAATGAACGTCGTCCATGTCCAACACATTGGCGTGGTTTAAATACCTATGCCGACGGCAAAACACGAACGAAAACGCTGCCATTTTGGACGCTTCTCCCTGATCTCGCGCCCAACTCGCCCAAACTCGCCTAGGTTGGAGCCGGCAAGCTTTTCCCATCCGCGGCGGCTTCTGCCACGTCACAATGACGTCACCGCATCTCGCCGCGAGTTCCGAATATGCAACTCTCCGACTGCCTCAAACCCTCCGTTTAACGTCACGATCTAGGGAGTGGCGACGCGTGTCGTCATGCACGGCGCCGACCAATCGCGGCGGTCGGCGAGTTTGGCGGAGAACTCGCCTCGATCTCGCCGCGCCGAGCTTAGCCCCCCTGATCAACTGATCCCGGCGCCCTCCAAAACGCCCAGTGGAATTCGCAATATGTCACAAGGGGTACGCGCCCGTGCACAATACAGCTCGTGCCGGCTCGTGCTCTGCTCGGGCAGACGTCCAGCAGGATCGTCGCGTGTGCAGAAAGACTACAGATCCCGCGATGCATGGCGACAGCGGTGGCGTACTCGAACTGGCTGGTGATATTGGTCTATACGGACTGCAAGTTTTTCTGTTTCTTCTGCAGGTGTACGGTGACGTGAAAACGCCGAGCTTTGATTGGCTGTGAATGAAGGATAGTGGGTAAACCTTGAAGCAAGCTGCCTTGAGGTCTACCCACTGTCCTTCCAATCGGAGTCAATCAGAGCTCGGCATTCTGACGTCACCGCAACCCCTGCGCAAGAAGCAGACGATCTTGCGCTCGGAATTGCTCGAAAAGCACCGCGGTAGTGGCTCGTGCCCAGTCGCTTCAATTACGACAATAGCCACAGCCTAACAATGTCTCGTACTCAGCGCGTGTCCTGGGCTTTGCCAACCCCAGCGTGTTGCTATGATAAAAACTGGTGGCGTATAGTCGGCTCCAGACTACGCGGCCGCTTGTTCTATACTCCGTTTACCTTAAGCTGAGACTAGAAGCGCCGCCTTCAGCGCGAGCTCATGGATTCTGAAGTGCTTTGGTTGCGCATGCGTGGGCGTTCGCACTAGGTTTAGCAAGGGCAGAAAGCTCGCGCTAAAGGCAGAGCTTCTAGTCTCAGCTTAAGGGTGAACACATTATAGCTGCGTGTTTCATTCTAAGTTGTATTTACGCATAATACAAAAATAATTGCACCGCCCTTTTATTGTGCGACCGTATGCGTATAATTTCTGGCACTTTGAGAGACATTTCTGACACTTTGAGAAAGCAGGCGTCTTCTATTTTGCCAACCCCTCCGCGTGGCTATGATTAACGTTTGTGGCATATGTTAAGCACCTGGCCACATGGCCGCTTGTTCTGGATCCGAGTTGTGGGAATGAACGATGGTCATATTTCTCGAATGTTTTTGGCGACTGCCTTGGCCTGGGAAAAAAAAAAAAAAAAAACGAAGGCAAGCTTATTCTGTAATTAACGTTAGGGAGTGATTCTAAGTAGTATTTAGGAAAAGTAAAAAAACTCGTTTCATGGCTCATTTAAAAATGAAAAATCTGCTTTTCTGTAATAGGGGACGGTTTTATGGGCACAGACTAACGCTGTGTATTTGCTGGGCTCAGCATCCATGAAGCAAGAGGGGAGCCGTCACAATCAGTAGGCTCATCATCAAGTGTATAATTGTAAAATATAACTTTCTAGGACAGCTGTAGGTAAAGGGTGCGCGTGCACAGCATTGCGCACAGTTCCAAGGCGCGCCGGGCTGAATATATATCTCTGCCTTTATTACCACTGGACGTTGTCCCAAAATATAGTTTAGTTTAGTTTTCAGTTATTGATTTGTGAGTCATACTGCAAGTGGACTCATGAACACGGTCAGTCTTAGAAGCTTCAGAACATTTAGTTCAACTTGCGAAGAGACAACGGGCTTCAAGGCAATCATCAATAATTTGTTTTTCTCATTTTTCTTGCCTTATTTTCAAACTGATACAAAAAAACGCCATCATTCTCGCCCGAAACTTTGTGCGTAACAGGGTGACGCACTTGTGACGAGCATTTTGAGCTCCATTAGTCTCGCCCAATAGATTTTGCGTAACAAGTGACACATTTGTGACGGGTTTCTTGCCATGATATTGGCAGTATATATCGTCGGCGCTCCTAGCAACGACACACCGCTTCTAGGCAACGACGAAGGGATCACCCCGAGTATAGTCGTTCTTCTACGCATCGCTTTAGGCAAAACAATTGAACGCTCCTTGGTGCGTCGGCTTGCCATCGTTACTGGACCCCCGACCCGCCCCCAAGCGGCAAACAGGCCGAAGCAGGCAGACGCGTGCGCGTCTTAGCGTCGTCACGTAATATAGCGTCGCGCTCATCGAGACCGACTCTGCAAGATGGAGTGGCAGCGACGCTGACGCGAGCTTGGCGGCGCTATCTCTGAATCCACTTATGGTGACGTTTGGAGGAAAGGTCAAGAAGGGGAGGGGGGGGGGGGGGGACAGAGAGCGGAAGGCGAAGGCCTCTATACCCGTTTCACCTCAAGAACCAAGGTAAAAAAAGTCCGGCCCCTCGCAGAGCATAACTAATTTCGCCACTTATGTTGATAATTAAGATATACGTAGGTGCATTTGAGATAAGATATATATATATATATATATATATATATATATATATGTGTGTTATCCTATTAAGACGTGCACATTTCAACCACCAAAAACATCGCCTTTTCCTCTGACAAGCAAATCTCGTAAGAACTACTTCGCGCCACGTATGAACAATGCGCAAAACTTCCTTTTTTCTTCAGGTGAAAACGGGTATAGTAGTAATGTCCCAGTCCTAGCGCTACCCTCCCTCCCCCTTCCCCCCACATCTTTTACTTCCACAAAGCAAAACGTGGCATAACTCGTCGTGGCTACTATACCTTTCTTCGTGTTTGGTCCGTGGAACGAGTCGATGACGTGACTGGTATACGTGGGGGTATGTATGTACTGTAAAGCCCTTTATTTTCCCGGCCCTAATTTTTATTATTTGTCGCATTAACCGAAAATCCGTCGGCGTTGTCCTCGAAAGATGATCATAAAACTACGTCATCAAGCACACGCCGCAGAAATGAAACACAAAGAAAAGCATAGCAACGCAGATGCTTTGTAACAGAAGCCGTCGTGAGGCCGGTGGGTAATTCGCCGTGCCTGCGCAGTGGGGGAGTGTTATGTCATCGCCGGAGCGCCGTCTGCGAAAGGAAGACAGGGTGCGCTGCTTATAAGAATGTTGGGCGTGTAGGAATGCTTTTGAAATCCTACACGTAAGCGGTCTTAAGTGCTTTCGGCGAGTTTTGTGAATTAAGCAGCGGGATCGCATTCGCGACCGTTATATTTTGCGAGTTACAAAGGCTGGAATTCGCCTCTATACAGACAATAGAAAAATTCGCGCCCAATAAAGTTCACGAATTTTACAATTCGCGAAAATTAGTGGGTATATAGCGGGAGACCTTTTGTTTCTTTACGGGAGTAAAGGCCCAGTCGGCGAGCTGTTTCCAGCGGAATCAAGGAATCAATGTCGGGTACGCAGAAGAACAGCCCGTGCTTATCAAACGAAATGAAATTAAAAACGCCAAGGAACGTAAAACGTCTGAGCCAGAATCTGAACTCTTGTTTACCGATTACAAGTGAGGTGTGCACACCGCGGCATTATACTTCAACATCACTTTTGACGAGGTCCATCTCTGGCGTTCGAATGCAACGAAACGGACCAGGCCCTATTGCGGTTCCTTCACGTGATACGACATTTGATTACTTTTGGGCACCGCAGATGTGATGTCCACCATGTTCCCCTCTTTAACCACAGTCTCGGGTATTGTACATCACAATCAACATTCACCAGCTCGCCTGCGCACTCTCTGTTTTTTCGTTCGTTTCTTTTCTTTTTTATGTCAGCTAATATGTACTTATCCTTTCTGTGTGGTGTTTTTGCCGTCGACGAATAGTCAGCTAGTTATAAAGCGCTGTTCTTGATATTTCTTGCGGTAATTTGCCGCTGTAAAAATCACAGTTGCAAGCTAAATATTTTACCACACGTTCAAAATAACAAGTATATGTACATCGTGCTTTGTGCATAGCTTTTGTTTCTCGTTTATTTTTTATTTCATTTAACATATTACATTATAAAAAGGGAACGGAAGCATAGCGAATTCAACTGTACCTTTAAATTTGTTAGACAACGACGGCGCTTAATGGCGCATGGAAAACACACGAACAATCACAATGGGCCGTTTCATTTCCATTTTATGTCGTGCGCACTTATACACTTGCAGCCACTATTTCAACCGGAATTTTTATATTAAAGCTTGACAAAACAGCAGTAAAAATGAAAACAATCTTACGCCGGCAGAATTCCCATTCCCATTATTCTTCGCGCTCCGTAACGATTGCTGACATTAAAGAGGCAGAACAAAAAGAAAAAATCGTTCACCCATTTCGCTTTAGCCCCAGCAAGAAACAGAGGTTAACGGCTGGCTACACTTTCCGTGCAACGTTGTACGTCTCCTTATCAGACATGTCCTACTTCCACCTCAAAATACAAGCAGCCCTAATGTCGGCCATTCCGTCCTCACAAAACGATCGGAACAAAGCGGTTCCTCTTAGTTGTTTCCCATTTTTCACTGTTTCCGACTCCGCCAAAACGCCCGCCCCCCTCTTTCTCCTTTTTTTTTTACTTGGTTTTTAATTTTAAGCACGTTCCTTCCCCTTACGAATACGATCTTATTTACAGCTTCCGTTTGAGAAGCGATGGAACGTACATACACATTGCGCAACCGTGTATAACTTCCTTCACATCTATCTGTTTGCTGCCTTTCATTTCAACACCGTATTTCCCGTCCAATATACAAGCTCTTTCTGATTCCCTCATACTTCCTTTTTGTTCGTTCCCTTTTCTCTGATTACTCGGTTGTCGAGCCTGGGTGGCGTTTGTTTTTGTTTTTTTCTTTGTGTATGCGTCGGTATTTTACGGCAACAAGCGCTCGTACATAAAACATTGAGACAAGTGGAAAAGCTGCTGCTGCCGCCTCTCGATTTGTTTGCTCTCTGAGGTAGCTCCTTTAGAGGACGTCGCTTTCTTTTTTCTTTTTTTGTTTTTGCGAAGCCCTTGTTCTTTCGGCGCCTTTGCGCGTTTGACACAAGAAGAAAGCCAGCTTACGGCTGCCTCACAACAGCGAGGTCATTTGCAATCTCTTTCATTTAAGCAGGAAGAGAAAGTTGCGGGGCGGAGTAACAGCTGCTAAGCTACCAGCGGATAACAACGCTCAATACAAAAACGCTGACGCCAAGCCAATTAGAAGCAACTGTCAGTTTGAAACTCAGGAAGGCGTCGAAGTCAGGAAAGCGAAGTTCACGGCAGCGGAGTACAGATGAAGCTGTGTCTTCTGTTGCTCCGCGACGGGTGTGTTTTCTGCATTGCTTTTTGAAAGTTCGAAACTAAACAGCAAAGTCTTACACTTATTTGCGAAACAAACAAAGTGACCTTCTGATGACCCCTGGGTCATTGTTATCCGGCTCTTTTGTTTTATATTCTTCCCCTGACAGCGCATTTATTAACCTAATTTGGCTTCTTTGTTAGGTAACGGCTCCTGTTTTCCAGCGCTTCAGTACATTTCAGTGATTGATAAACTTATTTTGAAGACACTGGTCGTAAAAAGGGCAAGTTGGCTAAACAAATTAGCCTGCCATTGCACAGCACCGCTATGTATGTTTTTAGTTTTTTTAGCATGCTATTTTCTACTACTGCTCCTGACAAAACGCCACTTCCTTTTCTTCTAGCATTATTTGACTGAACTGTCATTCAGTTCGCTTTGCGTTTATCGTGTAATATTGCTTGTGCTCGCGTTCTTATGTCACTTGAATTTACGCGCTTTCAACCTTAAACCTAACCTCGTACTAGCGACGTGCCATGAAGTTGTGGTATAGCGCCTTCCTAGACCCCAATAAAGAAATCACAGTAAACAAAAAACAAAAAACCGTAGCATCGACTTTACTTTGCTTACAGCTCTTCTATATTGAGAGTTATGTTTCCATGTATTTTAATGGTCTGGAATATAACGCTCTCATTGCCGCGCCTCGCTGTCTATAAGAGCCTAATAAACGAAACAAAACTCAGAAGCAGCAGCGCTTGCAACTCTCGAAAGAATCCCACTCTGGAAAAGGCGGAGGAAATTGTAAATTCGATTTTGAAGCTTCCGCTACCTTTATCTCATTAGAGGCACTATACATGGATTCCTCTTCTTGTCGAAAAGAGAGGTGTAGCTGGATTCGATCGAGGCTGCCTTCTCGATGACAAATACAAACCCAAAAGCCCACACGCTATTTAAACAAAAAGAGGACGAATCCGTCGACACAGTGCGCCGTTCTCGAATCATTACCACGGCTCCCTAAAATCGCCACGCGAAAAAAAAAAAAAAGCACTCCCTGTATTTTGGTATGGCGGACGCGTGAAACATGTTCGTAATTCAGTTTGCAGGAAATAATAATACAAATAATAATAATACCAACAATAATAATATATCGTAGACAACTTAGTCCGGCAGACAAGGGCGATTCCCATCACGTCCCTACGGTTCGCTCGTATTTTCCTTTTAACGCAGCCGCGTTTTCCCAGTTTATTTATTTTCACGGACCGAATGGGGCCAAAACGGGGCGCGGGGAGGATGGGGGGGGGGGGGGGGGGTGTCACCCCTGCCGAATAAAATAATCAACTGAGACCACAGACATCGACATCGCTAGCCAGAGTGTCGCTACCTCTTCATGCTTTGCCATTTCGGCGTCTTCTCCCCACGTTCGTTTCTCAGTCTCCAAGTGTCCGGTAGTGATTTTGGCGATGTCTTTATATACTCCTATATATATATTTTCTTTTTTTGCGCAGAAATTTTTATTCTACACGTCTGCGAAGAAATGACTCCGAATCATGGCCCTTGCTATACCAATTCCGATGGCCGACAAAAGGAAGAAAAATGCCGCTAGCATAGCCCCGCTAAATGAAAGTGCAGACGGCGTTTCTTTTCGTAGCTGGTTCCAGCTAAAGTGGAAGGCTACGCCGCCATTCCAAGCACTCCAATGCATGCTTCAGTTTTTGTCTCGGGATTTCTTCGGTGCAATGTGCCCACGTCGGGGAAACCCACGAATGTGCAGGAAGAAAGACTCCGTCACATGGGGCACCGTAAGATAAGTGAACAAGCGTCGAGAGCTTGGCGGGATGCGCTGAGGACCCACTGGGAGTTCGTTGCAATAGTTTATGAGGGGTCTTCGGTGTAGTTACAGAGAATAAAAAAAACTAATATATAATGCATTTACCAACATTTATTTATCGTAGGTAGCCCAATGAACGTTTTCGATGACTCGAAATTCATGCCCAAAAAGTCTTCTACCTAGCTTCGCAGTTTTCCAAGTAATCACTTCCCAGCGCTATGAAAACAGCCAATTATCTTGGAAATCCCAGAGTTGCCTGTTTTTATATTTTATGTTATAACTTCAAGTTTTCCAGTTCAATAGATGACTACTATTTCAAGCGCTCAGCAAAACTAAAAACGCCACTGTTCATTGTGCACATGATAAACATTATACATGAGTGCAGTTTATGTTTCCTCTTGGCTTCATTTAGCCTGGATCTGAGGCACAGTGACCAGGAAGGTCAGAAACCTCTTATAGGAGAAACTACTTTGGGGAGATCAAATACGGTTTCCAATGACTTGAAACCGGCATATTCGTATTAGAGGTAACGTTTTTTTAGATATTGACACAGTAGCAAGAATAATTATTTTAAATGCGATACTCGATATTGTACACCGTAGATCATTTGAACATCCTTAAAATCACGTCTAAAGCGTTCTGAAAATTACCCTCTTGGATTCGCGCGATCTTTCAATTTCTTCCCCATCTTTCTATGGTGCAAACCCAGACATCCGGCCACCGATCAACATTTCAAGCACCCTTCTCAACAAAAAGCAAAAAAAAACAAAAAACAGAAGAAAAAACGTGCGAATAGATAAATGGTTATTGGGTTGAGGAAGCCAGCTTATTCGGTTATTTTTGTTTTAATTATTCTCTCCACTACTTCTTTTTTTTCTCTCAATCTTTTCTTTAGCTCGTCGCCAAAACACCACCCGCATGTTTTGTCACCTCTGCAGTACCACCGTCGACGACCCAACAGAACCAGCCAATGGTCACGAGTTCTTTTACCACCCTAGATAATCGCCCTTTTATAAAGCGTTGTTTCGTAACGATCGAATCCAAGCGTACAGCCGCCTTCGCGTGCGAGGTGGGGCATAGGATCAATGCAGGTCTCACCCCTTTGTCCCGTCTTATTCGGTCATGTTTACCTTCTTTATCCTCCCTTTCTCCGTACCTATTTTTTGTGCTCCTTTCGTTTTCTTTTGGCGTTCAATGACGCGATATTACCGGGACCTCCTGAATTGACCTTCCTCCCGAAATTTCGATCTCGACGCAACCTCCGAGAAGCCCGAACGAGCCTACGCTGTCGCCGTGGCAACCGCCGAGCGAGGAGCCCCGGGAACTTATGCCCGGATTTCCAAACGCACCGCCGCCAGTTTTCGCTGTTAGAGACGGAGCAACGGAAAAGCGCCAATAAGAACAGCATCAGCGGGCGAGCGTCGTCGACACCCCCAAAAACGCGCGCCTCAAAAACAAAAAAAAAAAAAACAAAAAAGGAAAGAAATTGTGGCGTGCACGGCCCAGAAATCAGTGGCTGGATGCCAGAGTATTATAGTGAGGTATCCAGGACGGAGCTTCAGGATTCAGGCTGCTTTACCTGGGTGCGAGAGTAAAGCGCTCAGGGGATTGACTCCGCTCAGTCCTAAGCTGACAGTGCACTGGATACTTAATGCCCGTTGCACCAATCACACGTCTATCCTTCGTCACGTGATCAGGCTCTCGCCCATACCGAGGCGCAGACAGCGAAGTTAGGTGATGAGGGGAAGGCAGTAGATTGGTCTGGCGAGCGGGTAGCTCCCATCGGCCTTTCAGCGTGTGGGTGAAAAGAAATATTGGGCGTCGTGGGGAAAGACCAGGAGTGAGATGCGGAAAAAGCAATTGGGGGGGAAAGTGTTACGAGTTCCTGCTCTGGACCCGAATGCAACCCGAATCGGGGATCGGGGTTAGCCAGAGAAACTCGGTGCGGTGTTTAGGATGGCTGCGCCATCGGCCGCTGCTGCTTCGATAAAGCGTGTGCGGGAACGGACGGCACGGACGTGAGAAAGTCGTGGCTCGTAGGATCAGAAGGTCCGACGATGTTCGGCGTGAGTAAAAAAACGCGTTTCGAAATCTTCTGAAAAAAATAAGAAAAAGAAACCGAACCATATACTAGTTTTCTTGTCTAGGGTGGTTCCGTTTGCGATGAGGTTCTCTTCACGAAATTTCCGTGCGTTGTCTACTTCTGCGTCAAAAAAAGTACTTACTCAGAGAATGTATTTAAGAAAAGCAAAGTTTTCTAAATCATTCTGAACTAGTGCTTTAAGAACACTGTACCTAAATACTCCCCCCATTTCTCTAGTTATTAACTGCTTCGATAAAGTATGTAGCAGCAACGCTTTGTTCGCCGTAATATTCGAGAATAGGACCTTGCTTCGAAATGTACTAGGTTTTATCCAGATTAAAAGTAAGATCTAGCGCGCACTTTGGGAGAGAGTATCCAATTCCGAAACTCATGTGACATATTCTCTTTAACATTTAAAGATAGACGGAAGAATGGTCTTACGCTCGTAGAGTCATTGCTCCACTGCCTTTATTTCTCATTGATCAATAGATATAATCCTTTATAGAATGCTGCCATGTTCTGGTGACGATTATTACGGGTGGAAGAAAAAAAGAAGCGGAAGGGAGCGAGTGCGTTCCAAGCAACGGCGAGCGCGAGACGAGAAGCAGCGGTGAAAGCCAGGGTCGGGCCGCGACGCACGGTGACGGCCAGAGCTGTGAGGGAGGACCAGCCACTACGGTCGGCGACGGCTGCTACGAACAACTCCAGGGAGAGTACGAGACACCGGCTTCTACATCATCACATCAAGCGGTAGCGCTCCGCAAGACACCGAGGGGAAAGACTTGAACTTAATGAAAAGACGGTAGCGGGAACGGGCTATCAGTGTGATGGCGTCACTTTAACTGCCTTCAGTGTTTTGCTTTTCTTATTGCTAATTCTTTTCCTATGGTTTCGCTTCTGGCACGCTCCTATCTTCCTCCTTTTAAATATATCATTTCTTTTTTCGATCCTCTCATGGATGTCGTTTCTCTCTTTTTCTGATTGACGATGACAATTTGGCGAGCCTGCCAGGATTCCATTAATACGCTGGCCTGATCTGTTGTTCCAGAGAAGAGTTCGCGACCGTGACTGGGTACGGGGTTGTAGAGATTGATAAATTGATGGCGGCTGGGAGGGAACTAGGATACACTGAAGACAAGCTTAAGGTCTGGGTTGAGGGGGAGAAAAATATTCGAAGAGAGGAAAGGCTGCAGGCACGGGAGGCAGCAAGAGAAGAGCACGCGGCGCAAGGACGCGCATGTGCGGCGCAAGAACGCGCATGTCAAGCGGAATGTGTCCGACTGTATAAGGAACGGGAAGTGCTACAACTCAGAATCATGGTTCAGGAAAGAGGAAATTGCGAAACACGAGGCGAAGGAGGAGAAGGTGGTTCGACTGGATCAAGTCAGAGGGCCAGTCCACACAAACCAATACCGCAGTATAATGAGACGCGCGACGATCTCGACGCGTATTTGCAGAGGTTTGAGTGTACGGCCACAGGCCTTAGATGGTTACAGGACAAGTGGGCAACCACTTTAAGTCTTTGCCTCACAGGAGAAGTCCTGACTGTGGTCGGTCGATAGATTATACAAAGATGAAACTGGCGCTGCTTCAAAGATTCCGGTACACAAAAGAAGGTTATCATGAAAGATTCTGCGAGACGAAGCCCGGGGACGGGAAAGCAAGAAAACAATTTGCAGCCAGGTTGACGGGGTATTTCGATAGGTGAATCGAAGTAGCAGAAATCGAGAAGACTTTGGAGGCTGTCCGGGACAGAATGCTAATAGAGCAGTTCATGACAACTTGCGGTAGTAAGCTCATGGATTTTCTCAAAGAAAGAGACTGCTCGACCCTAGATGACTTGGCTCATAAAGCCGACGTATTTCTGGAAGCGCAGACTCGACCAAGGGCTTTAAAAGCAAAGGTAGAGGGACAAGACCCGAAAACCAGTCCAAGGACAGTCCCTAACGTCGTCAGAGAAGACACAAGGAGGATCCTCCGATGCTTTTTATGCAATAATTTAGGACACAAAGCAGAGAATTCCAAGGGTCGAAATCAACAATACAAACCATCGACAAGTTGGCACTGTGGCCGGATGGGACGGAAGGCCGACAAATGTACTATGAGGGCTGGCGATAAACGACAAGGTTTTTGCCTGTAAACAACCTCCGACGAAACGGCAGGCGAACCAGACGAGACCTACCTCACGTAAAGAACGGCTACAAAATACCAGTGGTTAACGCAGCTGTAGGAAGGCCATCCAAGGTTCTGGTGAAGAATATGCCTGTGGTCAAGGGCCGCATTGGCGCGAGAAAAGTTACGGTACTTCGGGACACCGGCTGCAATACAGTAGTCGTAAGAAAGAACTTGGTGCCCGTTGGGTGCTACACTGGGAACTGTAGCCCCGTATATTTACTGGACCGAACAGTGAAATACTTACCTGAGGCGGAAATTGTGATCAACACACCCTTTCTGGCAGGAAAAATCGTGGCGAAGTTCATTGACAATCCCCTATACGACTTAGTGCTCGGCGATCTTCCGCAAGTGATAGATCTCAACGATTCGAACCCACATTGGGGATGCGATCAACAGCGAAGCGACGAGATGAAGACACCTAATGTCCAGAATGTTGGTCACCAGCTGGACAAGAAAGACGAGGTACCAGAGAGAAAGGACCACAAGGAAGCTTCTCCGGACGACTTGGAAAACACGTATTTGGGATTGATAATTCCGCCTTCAAGTACTGCGGGACTGGGAGAGTCAACGAAGAATAAGCGTGGGAACAAAGCGGAACCTCCACTGAATGTGCCACAGGTTCCGATTCTCGAGACGACATTCGAGAAGCTTTCGACAGAGCAGAGGAACGATGCGTTCTTGAGGAAATGTTTTGACAAGGTCGAAAAGGTGGTAAAGAAACACAAGTGTCATACGAAGTATGAAATGGTGATCAAGAACAACCTGCCCTTTCGGAGCTGTATATTTTCCACCGGGAGGAGTATAGAGCAGCTGGCTCTCCCAGCAAGATTCCGAACAAGTGTAATAGCATTGGCACACGATGGTGTCATTTCAGGCCACCAAGGCGCGAAGAACACGCTCGCGCTAACGGCTGAAGAGTTCTCTTGGCAGGGCATGCAGAGGGACATCATGAGGTATGTGCATTCCTGCGATGTATGCCAGCGCACGGTGCCAAAAGGCAGAGTAGGCAAAGCGCCTCTTGGGACAATGCCTGTCATTGAGGCACCTATCAAGAGAGTGTCGATCGACATCATCGGTCCGATCAACCCATCTGCGAATTCGGGCAACCGATATATTCTGACCATGGTGGAGGTTGCCACAAGGTATCCGGATGCTGTCCCATTGAGAACCATCGGCACGGAGAAAGTGGCAGGACCCTTTGTAGAAATGTTCTCTAGGTATGGAATCCCAAATAAAGTCCTTAGCGATAGAGGTTCCTCCTTCACGTCAAACCTCATGAAAGGGGTAAGCCGGCTGCTGTCCATGAAGCATCTCATGACTACACCCTATTATCCGATGGGGAACGGATTGATGGAAAGATTCAATGGGTCCATCAAACAGATGATTAGACGAATGTGTCAAGAAAGTCCCAAGGACTGGGACAGGTACCTACCGGCACTACTGTTCGCCTCCAGAGAAGTGTCACAGGCAAGCCTAAAGTTTTCGCCATTTGACCACTATACGACCGAAGAGTTCAGGGACCTTCGGCCATCCTTAAGGAGATCTGGACCAACGAGGCGCTCGAAGACGACGTGAGGACGTCCTACGGTCACGTACTGGAGCTAAGAGAGAGACTACAAAGAACATGCGAGTTGGCTCACCGCTTCTTGGAAAAGGCCAAGATCAAATACAAGGAGCACTATCGCAAAAATAGCGTCAAGCGACAGTTGAAATAAGGGAACTTGGCCCTCATTCTCCTACCAAGCGACCACAACAAGGTTTAATGTAGTGGAAAGTACCATTTGTAGTATCCTGCTGAAAGAACGAAGTGGACTACGAGCTCGATGTTGGAGGACACAAGAAGGTATTCCACGTGAATATGCTGAAAAGATATCAAGAGAGGTTCGAGGTCGACCGGAGGCAGCCAAGCTGCAGCGCGGCAACCCAGGGCCATGGGGAGGCTACACTTGCTGGGGATGCCAACAAGGCATCAACGCTTGAGAAAGTGACTGTACATTACTGGAAAGGGGTCACGGTCAACGACAACCCGGATGATGAAGAGAAAGTTGAGGCGTGGAGGTTGATCGAAGAGTATAAGAGAATATTTTCAGATCTTCCAGGTCAGACTAACTTGATCACGTGCGACATGAAATTGACCACCGAGGAGCCTGTGCGGATAAGGCAACATGCGTTGCCAATTTCCGCCCAAGAGACAGTCGAAAAGGAGGTCGCGGAAATGCTCCGACTGGGCGTTATTGAACGGTGCACATTACCGTATAATGCGCCGGTTGTAATTGTTAGAAAGAAAGTCGGTTCTAAGAGGTTTTGCGTTGATTACAGAAAATTAAACGACGTGCTTAAGGTAGACGCAGAGCCGATTCCAAGAGCGGACGTCACCTTCGCCAAGGTGGGCCGTAAGAAGTTTTTCTCTAAGCTGGATCTAGTTGTTCTATTTTACAGAATACTTGTTACCTTTGTTCCCTTTGTCAGCCTCTTTGGGGCAATGTTACAACCTACTAGGCGCCGAAGAGACGACCGGCACGTCTTACCTGCCCGCTAGCATTTTCATATTGTGAGAAATTTTATGCTTATAAGGGGTCACTTGAGGTCTTTTGTTCGGGTCTTTCTTTGGGTTGATGGGGTCACATTTTTAACTTCCTTAGTAATTTCTCCACCGCCCCCAGCAAAACAGACTCCTTTATAAAATTTAAAAGCGCTAACAAAGACGAGGACAAAAAGGGAAGCGAACAGGACGAGCTCTTACTTTCAACTGAACATTTATTTAAAAACAGCTAAGGCAAACGACCTCCGACAAAAATACACTGAATCACTCAGTGGCGTCAGTCATCACCACATGTCAATAAAATCACTCTCTTTTTGGTGCAGAAAATTTGACGGCTGGCTAACGCAGCCTTCAGTGCTTTCCTTCTTTATAGCATGCGCTTCAAGCACTTCCCTCGCAGCTTTTTCACGAGCCCTCCCCACGATCGTGGTATTTTGAAAGTTGGGCTGGCACAGAGAGTCTCTGCAATGAAGAGGCAAGTGTCCTTTAGGTGTTCAGCGCAAAGCCAGGTCATGCTCGCGAATCTTCTCATTTACGCACCGTCCTGTTTGGCCGATATACACCCTACCGCATGTCAGCGGTATTCTGTACACCACGCCCACGTCACAATCTACAAATCTTTTGGCATGATTGACGGTGCATAAGCACGCGTCATTCTTTTTTTCCTGAATCCGTGGGCATAATTGGGCCAACTTACATGGTGCCGAAAACACAAGCGGCACATCAAATCTTTCTGCCATCTTTTTCAAGTTATGCCAAATTTTGTGCAAGTAGGGGATGACCTGAGGTCTCGTTTTTGTTTTTTTTTCTTTTTTACCCTCAAACTTGCCCTTGATCTTCTTCAGCAGCGTCTCGGCAACTCCAAGCAAAAGCGATGTTGGATAGCCGGCATCTCTAAGTCGACTAACCTGCCGGCTGAAGCTGTCACGCATAACATGGTGCCATGACTTCTGAAGTGCCGCTTGGAAACAAGTCTCAGCAATACCCATTTTTACTAATTTAGAATGTGTCGAATCACAGGCGAGGATTCCCTTTTTGGAGCGCGGGGGGTAACTCCAACACACATGGTTTCCCGTGAACTGCAGTCTCGAGTCTAGAAATTGGAGAAACTGGCCGTCCGGGAGTTCGCGAGTGAAATTTAAGCCATTTGAGTGGTCATGAAACACTTCTAGCACACTCTTAACAACCTGGCGCGTCAAAAGGTTGTCAGAACGTTGCCATAGCACCAAATAGTCGTCGACATACCGGGCAACCTTACACACTTGTTTTCCTTCCAAGCCAATCTGAACATTTCGGTCGAACTTGGTTACGAAAATGTCAAAAAGAACAGAGGCGACGCAAGATCCTATACAAATACCTGCTTTTCGCACATAATAACTGCCCTTAAAAAGAATGAAGGTGGACTGCAGGTAAAATTTCAAAAGTTCCATAAAACCGCCCAACCCTACACCACAAGCGATTTGGAAGCCGACAACACCATTTTCCTCGATGCTCTCACGTACAGCAACAAACAGCTCCCCGTGAGGTGCCGAGTAAAAAAGATCTTCTACGTCAACAGAAAAAGCTACAACGTCCCCCGTAGTGCCCCTCTCAAGAAACTCCACTATGGTCTGAGAGTTTTTTTACCAAAAAAGGATCGTTCAGCTCCAGAGTGCTCAGGTGTTTCTGCAAAAAGAGGCTTACTTGTTGGGCGGTTTTATGAAACTTTCGAAATTTTACCTGCAGTCCACCTTCATTCTTTTTGAGGGCAGTTATTATGTACAAAAGGCAGGTATTTGTAGAAGATCTTGCGTCGCCCCTGTCCTTTGTGACATTTTCTTAGGCAAGTTCGACCGAAATGTTCAGATTCGCTTGGAAGGAAAACAAGTGTGGTAGGTTGCTCGGTATGTGGACGACTATTTGGTGCTATGGCAACGTTTTTACAACCTTTTGACGCGCCAGGTTGTTAAGAGTGTGCTAGAAGTGTTTCATGACCACTCAAATGGCTTAAATTTCACTCGCGAACTCCCGGACGGCCAGTTTCTTCAATTTCTAGACTTGAGACTGCAGTTCACGGGAAACCATGTGTGTTTGAGTTACCCCCCGCGCTCCAAAAAGGGAATCCTCGCCTATGATTCGGCACATTCTAAAATAGTAAAAAGGGGTATTGCTGAGACTTGTTTCCAAGCGGCACTTCAGAAGTCATGCCACCATGTTATGCGTGACAGCTTCGGCCGGCAGGTTAGTTGACTTAGAGATGCCGGCTATCCAATATCGCTTTTGCTTGGAGTTGCCGAGACGCTACTGAAGATCAAGGGCAAGTTTGAGGGTAAAAAAGAAAAAACAAAAACGAGACCTCAGGTCATCCCCTACTTGCACAAAATTTCGAATAACTTGAAAAAGGTGGCAGAAAGATTTGATGTGCCGCTTGTGTTTTCGGCGCCATGTAAATTGGCCCAATTATGCCCACGGATTCAGGAAAAAAAGAACGACGCGCGCTTATGCACCGTCAATCATGCCAAAAGATTTGTAGATTGTGACGTGGGCGTGGTGTATAGAATACCGCTGACATGCGGTAGGGCGTATATCGGCCTGACAGGACGGTGCGTAAATGAGAGGATGCGGGAGCATGACCTGGCTTTGCGCTGAACACCTGGAGGACACTTGCCTCTTCATTGCAGAGACTCTCTGTGCCAGCCCAACTTTCAAAATACCACGATCGTGGGGAGGGCTCGTGAAAAAGCTGCGAGGGAAGTGCTTGAAGCGCATGCTATAAAGAAGGAGGGCACTGAAGGCTGCGTCAGCCAGCCGTCAATTTTTCTGCACCAAAAAGAGAGTGATTTTATTGACATGTGGTGATGACTGACGCCACTCAGTGATTCAGTGTATTTTTGTCGGAGGTTGTTTGCTTTAGCTGTTTTTAAATAAATGTTCAGTTGAGAGTAAGCGCTCGTCCTGTTCGCCTCCCTTTTTGTCCTAGTCTTTGTTAGCGCTTTTAAATTTTATATCATGAACCAACTCGCCCGCTTCGCCACTTTAGACTCCTTTACACTGTACCACTTTCATGTGTCAGCCGAATTTTGAATATATTACGATTGTGGGGAAAGGGGGTGACAAAACTCTAAGAGAATTGCTCAAGGCGTAGTTGATAGGAAAGGAGGGAGATAATTGTGTTGCCAGACTTCGGCGTATATGTATAAAAAATAAATAGCTTATATTGAGCGTTGATGCGATAACGGTGTGGTTGTTTACTTGGGTATGTTCTTTTATTTAACGTTCAGTTAAAGTTCAGCGCTCGTCTTGTGAATTTCTCCCTTTGTTCTTGTGTTTTTGCGCACTGCTACTAGTTGTAATCATGACCCAACACGCCTGCATTGCCACATTGATTTATTTAACGCAATAAGGTCATAAGACACTTTTTTGTATCGGTATTATACCTGTCATTGCTTCACTCAAAGAAATGACCTGATGACGTTTCGAAAGACGATAGCGCGTTTTCACAAGTCGATACGCCATTCTTTTGTTGTTAGAGGTTGGTGAGCCCTTACACTCGTCCTCAAAAGTTGTGTGTAGTACTGGGAAAACCAAAGACGCGAGCACGTAGTGCTGGAAAGAGCTTAATTTCACCGAGCTCAAGAAGACACTGTCCAGATCAACACGGTCTTCCCCCTGTATTTACTATCGCTTTACACAGTGCATGGGGTATAGTTATTACCCACCAAATTTGAAGGTGTGCTTCGAAGTCGGAAGCTGTATGTTCCTAAACAAATACAAAAAAAAATGCTTTAAGTAAACTACAAGTACATACTCAGAGAATCTACTTAGAGCGAAGCAAGGTTTTCTAAACCTTCTTGAAGTAGTGCTTTAAGTACACTATACTTAAAGTACTTCCCGTTGCTGGAAAGCAACATGCTTCTTCACTGAGGAACACCAAGTTCCTTCTGTGGCGTCGAGGGGAAGGTCCCCTTGAGAGTCCACGCCTGCAATCAGGTCATCAAAAGATAATGCAGGTGGCTTCCAGGAGGAGATGAGGAACATAATGCCGACAAACCGGCATCGTTTTTTGCCGGACACGCCGCCGTTGTTAAGCCTAAACCGCACCGCTCGTGTTTTCGCAACTTTAACAAACAAACGAGCACCCTATATTGAAACAAATGTGTCTTCGGACCCTGCGTGCTGTGTGTTTCTTTAAGCTATCAGTGACAACACACACTGTCTCGGCAACGGCAAAAAGAAATAGTATAACGTTTTTATTCGCATTATTATTTTGCTTTCTTTTTTTATACTGCAAACCTATCGGCGTACTTTGTGTTACAGATAACATAACTGAAACACGGTATATCAAAGTACAGGTAAACCAATTTATTGCATAATTTATGTATATATACATATATACTTATATATATATATACATGAAAAGTGAAACGCACGAAAGAAAAAAAAAACGAAACAATTAAGTTTTTCTTTGTAGAATAGAGTCAGCCTAATGGAGACTAAGGCTAGCTGGAATTCGAAACAACTTCACAAGAAACGACGACGCTAACGGGTAGTGGCTGCAGAAATAAAATCCGTACCGCCGGCTTTCCTGCCGAACCATTTGCTGGGTGTGCTAATGACATTTTAATGCTTTGTCGTAGTTACCACCGTGCGAACGGCGATTCCAGCATTGTTTCGCCGCTGGTCGCCTTTTTCCCGTTCTTTTCAGCTGCTTGTGCCACAGACGAATCCGCTAGATTCACTTGTTTGCCTTTTTTCTTGACATTAGTTTTCTGTGTTTCTGAATCGAATGTCATATTTAGCACCAAGCCTACCTTTCTATATATATTTTTTGTGGGTTACTTTTTTCATAAATTAAAAAGCAGCTCATTTAGAAAAAATAAAGACGTTTACAATTGCCTGTAATGCCGAATTAGAGCGCAGCTCTTGAACAGGGGGAGGGAGGGCACGGAAAGGGGGTATTATCTCCTGCTCCCCCTCCTCCATCCTCCTCCCTTGTAACGTCACTCGTAACCCTCGTGACGTCACTCGTGACCCTGGTGACGTCACTCGTGACAACACCACCTCCATAGCCTCCGCATGGCCTCCTCTCCCTCTATGAAACGTCATCACAGTCGGATCGCGCTAACTCGGCTATGGGGCCCGAATCCAACCTTTGACGCACTGATTGAACACGAGCCCCGGCCGAACACTGATGCAGCAGACGTGCTCAATCTCAGGCCTAGATCGATTTGAGTGTGATGACGGTGCGGAGTCCCTCTACTTATCTAGAGTATAAAAAAAAAAAACCGTGCGTCTACTTTCCCGCACAGCACTCGGAGAGCCAATCACCGAAACTTACGGAAGCAGCTGAGCGAATGGCGATGCCGAAACATGTTTAGACCAAAAAACTCAGTCTGAGTTGTTACATTAAGCAATGCAAAACGTCACGCTTGGATTGCTTAATATCACAACTCAGACTGCGTTTTTTGTTCAAACATATGTTTCGGCATCGCCATTCGCTCAGCTGCTTCCGTAAGTTGCGGTGATTGGCTCTTCGAGTGTTGTGCGGGAAAGTAGACGCACGGGCTCTTTTAGTGTAGGTGGTGTTGCTCGTGACCCAAGGGACGTCACTCGTGACCCTCGTGACATCACACGTGACATCACACGTGACGTCAAACGTGACATCACGTGTGACGTTATTATGGGAAACGTCCCATTCTGCAACGCGCGGTTACGCTAACGGCGACGGCGACGGCGACGCCGCTCAAGCCGGAAACGGGCGCCTGAGAGGCTTGTGAGAGCTACGCTCTAAAAAAAAGGAGACACTGAAAGAGAGCCGCTAAAGGCTAACTTTTCTATTTTTTGTTGCAAGACAAATTTTCCTATGATCATCTTGCAGTAATCAATAGCAGCAGAGGGTTCTATAAAATGAAGTCACTACAAAAGCCCAAATATTGAAGGGAAATCGTGGGACATAGAAATGCATACTAGCTAAAGTTTTGTCCACATCAAATCTTTCACAGCAGTTAAGATTGGGACTTGCTTCTAGTTGCGTCATGGGTTGTGTTTTCGTTCAGATGTTTCCATTTCGGCTGTTCAGATCAACAACCTGTTTCTAGTATAAAAAAAAAAATGTTGCGTTAGAAATATGTAATTAAGAATCTCCATAGCACCATCTAATTTCTTCTTCTGTAATCAAGAATGGTTATTTTAAAAGGATAAATGTTTTTCATTTTAGTCGAAGTTTTAATAAACTGCGAAACATTTTCATTTTGCATATCTCTCTAAATAATGTTATTTCATTCTAAACAAAGGCTTGTTTACACTCTTGCAATCAAGTGCGACCGAGAGAGACGAGACCTGTTGAAACATCTTAAAATTCCTATAAGAGGTATTCACTGGACGCCATATTTGTGGGTGATGTTTAGAGCGCATGCCCAGAACGAGCTCACATTAATAGCCTGCTAAGACCGGCAACCTTGATAGTGCTGAATGCACGCTCCAAAAGGACTGCGGAAGCTCGCCGTCAGCACGCGCTCAGCAGCAGCGCACACGGATATGGCCTCCAGTGAATACTCCCTATACACGAACTCATCTCTGTTACGTCATGGCGCGGTGGTGGCGCGTCGGTCCCACTTCCGGTCTGGAGCTGTGGGCAGAAGTCCCCATGCCAGACGTGTATTCCTGCGTTGTTTTGAAAGGAACGAGACAAAAACTTTCCTTCTCGTCAAAACGCCGCGACTGGGGCCGTACCAAAATTGTCGAGAAAGGTTTGAAGGTCAGTTGTCACGTGCTCGGTTCGTCCGAGAATATGCATATGTGCCGTGAAAAGGGAAAAGCAGACGCCGTCGGACAACGATTGCTTGGGCGGGAAGCACTTTGGGTTGAATTCACGGATACTTGTGGTCATCAGGTTTATTTGTTTTGTTCCAACATGAACGCCAGAAAACCGTCAAGTTGTGCGGACCACCTGCGGACTACGTTCAGTGCGTCTTCAAGTTCAAACGGCCACCTGATCGTTCGAATCGTCGTCTGCTCTTCAAATGTTTCTGCTTGTCGTCTGCTCTCTTAGACGACGCCGGCCCGTAGACAAAATCTTAGCCCGGTACTTGCGATAAGAAGTAAGTACACGCCTCAAAAGACTTAAATTTGAAGGTTGGTAAGCAGGCTCGATGTAAACCGCAGATACAAGGAGATGTTGATCATTGTTACCAGTGACCATCACCGACTTGCTAGGCCTGATTCGCATGGTCCGATTCTGCTTTAGATTTTCAATATCGACGTCGACCATCTCAGCTACGGTTCACGCTTTTGGAGCCCGAGCGACGTTGCGACTGAAAATGGCGAGCGAAATCTCATCATGCGAATCAGGCTTTATTAGCGTACTTTCTGCGGCGTCCACGTGGAATGAATCGCCTCGTGTCACATTATTGACGCGAAGTTTTGCAATTTTGCAAGCCTTGTTAATTTCGCTGAGGCCGCTCAAGTAGTCAGACATTGCCAGGAAGACGTAGCATCAACAATTCGAACGCGAAAAAGAACAGGGGGACTCACACAGACGCCGATAACATCGCATTTCAATGGTTTGTTTATGGGCGACGGCGAGCTGCTTGCCCACTCCCCCATCGCGCATGCGCCGCTAGGGGCGCTCCGGTTTGTTTGTAAACATGAGTTGGTGTATAGACAAGAAAACACACTGGCACCCTGGCGCCATCGATGCGGTGATCCTGGAACTGCATTTCACAACAGCGAGGTCAAATGTTTGTAATACTTATGAGAAAGGCTCGTTTATAACGTTGACAAATGTTTTCCGAGCCAAGAAAGAAACGATAATGCGCGAGAGAAATAGAAAATATGCCGGACCGATAAGTTTACACTGCTACCCAATAGATGGCGCTAGTGTGTCTTCTTGTTGTAAAATATATTAAGAGGTTTCAAGGCACTCTGTTCTAAGAGGTCGCAAGTGTGTGAACGGGCCTTAACTCTCAGTCAAAAGCCTGTGTGATCATCAAACCAATAGGAATCAATACATTTTTCCGAGAAGAGAAAAATTATTTTTACTATTCTTCACATACTCTAAAAAAAGACAGAGCGTCTACTTTCCCGCACAACACCCGGAGAGCCAATTGCCTCAATGCCGAAACAAATGTTAGGCTAAAAAATCGCAGTCTGAGTTGCGACATTAGGCAATGCAAGCGTGACGTTTTCCATTGCTTAATTTCACAACTCAGAGTGCATTTTTTCGTCTAAACATATGTTTCGGCATCGTCATTCGCTGAGCTGCCTCCGTAAGTTACGTTGATTGGCTCTCCGAGTGTTGTGCGGAAAGTAGACGGGCGGGCTTTTTTTAGAGTGTAGGATAGCACATAAAAACGCTAAAACTGATATATTATTTCATAATATTGATTTGCATGCGCCTTCTAGAATTAGCCGTAATTTTCTCAAATTTTTCATCACAGAGTTTGTTACGCTCAGGTTTTTCACAATGCATACTATTCCGATTAATATTGGACATTGTTAATTAGATACATTTATTAATTTTGTTGCTCTTAATTCAGCTTCTGCAGGAGCGTCTTTGGTCTGCCAGAGGTTACTTGTATTTGTTGCATTTTTGTTTTCTCATTTTGGAACAACGATTGTAGGAACCACGTGTTCCCTGTCTTCCTTTCTAGGCCTAGCTCACGCAGGCCGTAAGGACCGCTACGGCAGCGGCTTCCCGGACACGGTGCAAGGCCGCATTCCTCGAAGAGGGCGATGTCTACCCTCGCCCTTTTGGGTGAAAGTGCCTCCGGTGCACCCTTGGGAACGTTTGAGGACGCGGCTCATCTGCGGAATAAGCCACACCACCTACCCTGGGCGCGTCCATTTCCCGTAGGCTAGATAAGCCGTCCGCGAGCGGCGGCCGAGTGGTCTCCCTCGTTGAGGGAGGCTCTGGCCTTGGAGCCCCTTTCTTTTGGAGCTTCCCCCTTCCCACGAAAGTGTCTAATACGGCAGCGGTGGCCACCTCCAGGTAAATCTGTCTAATACAAAAGCACCGATATTTTTCCGTTCCTTTTATTTATTAGTGTTTGGCCGACGGGCAACGAGTGGTGGCACAGAAGCTAATAAAACACGTCATTCTACGGACCTACAGACAACCTTTGTTTCTACGTGGTACCCCCTCAAAGGGGAAACCCACAGTATTTTGCTTGAAAGTTTTGACTTAATTTGAAGATGTAAAATTGTATTCTATTACACACAATTCTTAATAGCTGTTCGTGTGTAGTATTGAAAAATAAAGAATTATTAAGTTGTTACCGTAAAGGCCCGGCTCGACCGTTTTGGTATATCTGTTACGACGGCGTGTGATATATTCATTAATGCTGGATTACTTGTAGACGGCCGTGTCTTGATGAAAATATTTAATCATTAATTTGGATTATCTTTGTAAGATTTCACGCAGCTTAGCCCTAATTTAACCATTCAGAACTCAGTGCCGAGTCCGTCTATTAAAGAGACACTGGATTTTCAGCAAAATTTAAAAAGACGCATACTTCACAACAACAAAAAAATTATAGTAAAAAAAATGTCCGCGTTATATTTACAACAGCTGCCATGTATGTGGAGTTCACCACCCGTTCTAGGCCCCGCCCATCCCAAAACGGTGTCCCCGCCCATTACTACCGGATTGGCTTGGCTGCTTGACTGAACACGTACGCAAACCAAAGCCCCCTGTCCCGACGTCCGGTGCGATTAGTCTGCCGTCTGACGTCCTGATACCATCTGATAGTCGTGCCGGTAGACGCACTGTCACAGGTTCGGATGTTAAAGATCACATTTAAACAAACAAATTTGGAATTTGACTTGGACCGCTGTCCAGGTGTTAGGACTACACCTTGGCGATAGACATCGTGAGAGGCGGGAGGAATTGAGAGCAAAGCATGCTGACGTTAAGAACAGTTTTTTATAAAATAATTCAAAAGTAAGGGAAGGGCGCACAGGACGTACACACAGTCGAAAGAAGGAAAGAAAAAAATATCAAAAGTCAAATCGAGGTTGTCATACAGTTTTGGAGGGGGAGAGCCGAGTCAGCGTTCCAAGGTGCAGGTGGAGGTCCGGTTCGTTGCGCCGCCAGTCGGGGTCGAGAAGCCATGGTGGCTTGGGTGTTGTAGTGACGCACAACACTCACTCACAAGCACTCACACCCCTCTCCGTCGAATACCTTCTCGGTGTTCGAACAACCATACCGACGCGGATCTGCTCAGCGCCGACCATCCACACCGTCGCCACCTTGCTCCGCGGTGTGTTCCACAAAACCTCGCGCGCGCGGGCTAAGCTCCCGCTCCTGTCCTCGGCGCTCGCGCACCCCACTCACAAACACGGGAACGGACAACACCATAACCATTGAAGGACAAAAATAGTTATTGAATTCTGTGACACTACCCCTTATTTCAAAAAATATTCACGCAGGAATATTAAAAAAAATCACAAAATTCCATGCGCACTATCTCTTCACGTTTTACCACTGCTATTCCTCAAGCACGTCCTGAAACGATGCGGTTAGTAACAGTAATTCACCCAACCATTCAAAATCTATTCATAGTCCACATAAAAAGAAACAGTTTGAGCTCTGCTAAAGAACCAACTCACTCTACAGCTTTCTCAATAAACACTAATTCTAGACCAAACAGAAGACACTTCACTTAGGTACACACATATTAGAATGTATCAAAAATCACTTCGTGACCCAGCTATCGAGAAACTTCGATTCGCTTTTCAAATGTCTTTGCGTAACACATCAGCAATCCGAAAGTTTGACAAGAACGATAACACTCAGTTTTGCAATACCATAACAAAAATTCACGAACTTACGAAACCGAAAACAAAAAATATTTTACGAGTAATTAGCACAACCGGTTACGAGAGAACCCTGTCTTAATCGTTTGATGAGATATGCAATTCACTGATTACTCATCTAACCTCCAAGCCTTGGCCTTCTGTCTTCCCAGCTTACTGTGACTCATTTTCTTTCTAGTGTAACTCTACAATCGACTGAGGTAGTCTGCCCCAACATTTTCGTTGCCCTTAATGTGGCGTACGCAGAAATCGTACTCTTGGAGCTGAAGGCTTCAACGCATCACGCGAGCGTTAGAATGTCGGGTACGGTTTATATACATCAGAGGCTGGTGATCCGTTTCCAGCACGAAGGGTCTCCCATATAAGTAAATATGGAATTTCCGTATTCCCCAGATCAACGCTAGCCCTCCCTTCTCAACGGTTACGTAAGCTAGTTCCCTCTGCAGGAGTTTGCGGCTCGCGTACGCAATCGGATGTAGGACCCCACTGTGCTCCTGGAGCAAGACGGCCCCAACGCTGTGATCTGAAGCATCCGTCCTGAGCACGAAAGGCTTTCGGAAATCCGGCAGTCTTAGGATCGGCGTACTTGTCAGCCGGTGCTTCAGTTCGCGAAAAGCGTCCTCGTGTTCTTGCTTCCAGTCTGCTCGGTTGCTGCCCCCCTTCCGAGTGAGGCCGGTCAAGGGAGCCGACACCTCAGCATAATTGGCAATAAACTCCCGGTAATACCCCGCTAGCCCTAAAAAGGAGCGCACCTGCCGCTTCGTCTCTGGACGTTGGGCCGCTTGGATCTTCTCGACGAGTCCAACGAGTGGCGTCAGTTCGCCTTTACCGACCCGGTGTCCCAGGAAAGTTATCTCCTCTCTTCCGATTTCACACTTCGGGGGCCTCACTGTCAACCCCGCTGCCTTGATTCTCTGCAAGACTTCTCTGAGCGTCGCCAGGTGCTGCTCCCAGGTTTCGCCCGTCACCAAGACATAGTCATAGTAGTAGAGAACTCCGGGAATCTGTCCTAAAAGTCTTCTCATGAGCTTCGTAAAAATCGCGGGCGCGGTCTTCACCCCGAACGGTAAGAACCGGAACTGATACAGTCCTGTGTCTGTCGAGAAAGCAGTCCTCGCCTTTGATTCCTTGGAGAACGGGATCTGCCAATACCCTTTAGTGAAGTCCAACTTCGAGAAATATCGTTTTGTTCCCACCTCCGAGAACAAGGTGTCCACTCGGGGAATAGGCTCGGCGTCAGCGGTTAGCACATCGTTTAGTGCCCGGAAATCAATGCACAGCCGATGGGTGCCGTCTGTCTTCTTTACGACGAGGATGGGGGAGTTATACGCGGAGTCAGACCGTTTGATGATTCCCATTTCCAACATCTTTCTCACCTCGTCCTTCACGACCTGGCGCACGGAGTGCGGAAGCGGGTATTGATTGGTGTGGACCGGCCTGTTGGTCGAGAGCTCTAGCCGGCACTCCACCAGATCCGTACGTCCAGGAACGTCCGAGAACACCACGTCAAACTCGTTGACCAGACTTTGAGCTTGTCGTTTTTGTCGTGTCGTCAGATCGTCAGCTATTGTCACGTCCCGGCTGTCTTCCGATCTTTGAAGGCTCAACATCGGTAGCTTGTCCTCCCCCCTTCTCCGTCAGTGGTTGTCGCAGCACACTGGAGCTCATCTGTATCTGGGACCTTGGCCTCCCATTCTTCGTATCTTTTAAGCATATTCACATGAAATATCTTCGTTGCGTGCCCCAGGTCCAAAGCATAGTCGACTTCGCCTTTCCTTGGAGCCACTGGGTAGGGCCCTCGCCACTGCATAAGTAACTTATTCTTGTCCTTGGGGAGGAGAATCAGTACTCTGTCACCCACGCTCAGTTCTCGGTTACGGGCCTTCTGGTCGTAGTATCGCTTGTACCAAGCGCCCGATTTCTCTAGTGTTTCATGGGCCACCCGACAGGTAGCCTCCAGTCGGTTCCTAAGCTCGAACACGTACTCGTAGGTGGTACGAACGTCCGGCTCTAGAGCCTCGTTCGTCCACAGTTCTCTTAGAACTGAGAGCGGTCCCCGCACGTGGCGTCCATAAAGCAGTTCGAACGGGGAAAAACCCAGACTCGCTTGCGGTACTTCTCGATACGCAAAAAGCAGAGGTGCGAGGTACCGGTCCCAGTCTTGAGGCTTCTCTTGGCACATGCGTCGTAACATCATCTTGATGGTGCCGTTAAACTTCTCCACCAAACCATTCCCCATGGGGTGGTATGGCGTGGTGTGAAGTTGCATCATGGAGAGGATGCGGCTCACCTCCTTCATTACCTCGGAAGTAAAGTTCGTTCCACGGTCACTCACGATCTCTTTTGGAACACCGGTACGGGTAAACATGCGGACAAGACCCACGGCCACACGTTCTGTGGTTATGTCCGGTTGCCACAGCGTCAGGATAACGGGTGGCATAGTCCACCATGGTCAGAATGTACCTATTGCCGCTCGACGTCGCTGGTGCGATGGGTCCCACGATATCCACCGCGACCCGTTGAAAAGGGGTATCGATCAACGGCATCTTCCCGAGGGTTGCCTTCGTCACCTTCCCTTTTGGAGTCGTCCGCTGGCATTTGTCACAGTATCTGAAAAATCGTTTGACATCCGCCAGGAGTCCGGGCCAGTAAAACTCGCTGACGATACGGAGTGCGGTTTTCTCTGCCCCTTGGTGTCCAGCCAAAATGCCGTCATGAGCCATACGAAGCACTCCGTCCCGTAAGTTCCTAGGGAGGACCAACTAGTAGAATTCCCGCTCTGATGTCCGAAAAACTCGGTGCAACAGTCCCCGGTGCATGACAAACTCTTCTGTGTCCTCCGAGTTTCTGCAGTTGGCTATCTTTCCGACACGGTCGAAGAGCCCCTTTAGACTGCTGTCTTCTTTTTGTAGTGTCGCAACTTCCGCGGGCTTCGCAGGTGCACCTTCAATTATGGGCACTCTCAGCGGGGTGGCGTTCTTTGCCGCCTTTCTCTGGGACCTTGTTTCCATGGCTGCGAAGGCACGAATCTCCACATCTTGCTTCTCATCGTGAGGCAAACCCACTTCAGTTTTCTCCGGTCTATTCCAGCCAGCTTCCGGTTCGCTGGGAGCGCGCACGTTGGGAAGGTTACCCAAAATCAGGTCATATAAAGGGTTCTCCATACACTTAGCCACGACGTTCCCACTGTAGAAAGGCGTCTCAACATGCACCCTGGCCTCAGGCAAGACCCTCGCAGACCCGTCCGCCAAGTACACAAGACTCGACGTTCCAGTAAGTTTGTCGTCTGGTACGAGGCTTCGGCGCACTACGACAGTGTTGCAGCCTGTGTCACGCAACACAGTGACAGCTTGTCCGTGGAGTTTTCCGGCAACTACAGGCATGTCCCCCATCAGGCGAGAAGTCTCGTACACTGCGTTTACCACTGGCACCTTGGTGCCGTCCCTTAGCTCTACATAGCCACCTTTCACACGACCAGATACTGCGCCCACCTCCTCCCTGCTTGCTTGAACACAGGAAACTTGAGATCCTCCGTCCCGGTTCCAACATTGACTGGACGTGTGACCGAACTTTCCGCAACTTCGGCAGGTCCCAGCTTGACTGCTCGGTTTCTGACCGCTTTTGCACTGTGCCGCGAGGTGTCCACTTCTACCGCAAAGAAAACATGTTCTAAGAAGTTTACTGGCCTTGTACTGTTGACCGCTCGATGTTGGTCGAGATCCACTTGCCGTAGAGTCTGGTGTAGCCTCCTCTCTCCTGGCAGGCTGCTGTTCTTGGGCTTCCAGATAGCGGTCTGCGAGGTCAGCCATTTCGCCTAGCTGTTTGCTCTTTCTTTCTCTTAAGAAAAGCGACATTTTTGACGGAACGCTCCGAACGAACTGCTCCGTGAGCAGCAAATTCCGTAGTGCGGCAAAATCCTTCGCCGTCCCGGACAGGTCGACCCAACGGTCAAACAGGCTAGACAACCTCGCCGCATATTGTGTACCGGTTTCCCCTTTTTCCGGCTTAGCACTTCTAAACTTGTCTCGGAAGCCGTCCGCAGTTAACCGAAACCTCTGCAGGAGCGCTTTCTTTACGTTATCGTATTCGACAGAATCCTCCGGGGTTAGCCTAGAAAAGACTCCAAGTGCCTCCCCTGCCAAGCATACGCTAAGCGCAGTGGCCCAGTGTTCGCGGGGACATATCTGCCCGCTCGCTAGTCTCTCAAAGCGCATCAGGTAGGCATCAAGGTCGTTTTTCTTCTCGTCGAAGGTGGGCAGCCAACGCTGAGGACTCTTCCATAGCGTTGTCCCGGTCCCGTTTTCGGCGGAGCTACTGGTAACAGGGATCGGCGACGCGTTCTGTAATTCCTGCAGCCTGATCCTCAGCTCTAGGGTTCGGTGCTCCGGTTCGACACTCCTCTCTTGCTCTTGCACTCTCGCGGCTCTCGCATTCTCTCTCTCTTGGTCCACCCATTCCCTCAGGGCCGAACCCTTGAGCCCGAGTTCTTTTCCGCAGGCCATTAGCTCGTGGAGCTCCATGACTGAAGTCGCGCGGACCCTTTGCTGGATAGTCTGACTCTAGAACCTCTCCTCCACTCCCGATCGGTAAGCCGGGTTGTGTGCTCCCGCAACGGCGTCAGCCTCACAACACGCTCCCTACGGCATGGCAAACTCACTCGCTCACCCTCCTCCTCTCAGGATAGATCGTCACAGTGGACAGCAGGTCCTGTCGCGGACGCCAGTTTGTCACAGGTTCGGATGTTAAAGATCCCATTTAAACAAACAAATTTTGAATTTGACTTGGACCGCTGTCCAGGTGTTAGGACCACACCTAGGCGATAGACATCCTGAGAGGCGGGAGGAATGGAGAGCAAAGCATGCCGACGTTAAGAAGAGTATTTTATAAAATAATTCAAAAGTAAGGGAAGGGCGCACAGGACGTACACACAGTCGAAAGAAGGAAAGAAAAAAATATCAAAAGTCAAATCGAGGTTGTCATACAGTTTTGGAGGGGGAGAGCCGAGTCAGCGTTCCAATTGGTGCAGGTGGAGGTCCGGTTCGTTGCACCGCCAGTCGGGGTCGAGAAGCCATCGTGGCTTGGGTGTTGTAGTGACGCACAACACTCACTCACAAGCCCTCACACCCCTCTCCGTCGAATACCTTCTCGGTGTTCGAACAGCCATACCGACGCGGATCTGCTCAGCGCCGACCATCCACACCGTCGCAACCTTGCTCCGCGGTGTGTTCCACAAAACCTCGCGCGCGCGGGCTAAGCTCGCGCTCCTGTCCTCGGCGCTCGCGCACCCCACTCGCAAACACGGGAACGGACAACACCATAACCATTGAAGGGCAAAAATAGTTATTGAATTCTGTGACACGCACCGCCAGCGTACGTCATCGTCTGCTCTCACAACACACACTAGTGACACCTGGTAGACCCGTAAGACGCGGCTGTGAAAGCGGCGCGTTTACATCCGCCATCGCTTGCCTCCGTCTTCTATTCCGCCGCCGTCTAAAACCGACTGCAACGCTCGCAAGACGCGACCACGAAAACGGTGTTCTAGCATTCCATCATGCACGAACCACGATTCAATACAAGCCTTGTCAGCGCCAGTCAATGTAAAATAAAAATCGACCGAAATAACAAAAAAAAAATTAACAAAAATGTGCAATCCCTTTAGCTTTTCTGTTCTTCTTTTCTTGCATAGCGTCCGCGAGCAATGTCGGTGAGCGCATAGCCTCCTCTATACTCACAAAGGCTGGCAGTTCAACGATGGAGACATAGAGTGCCCGGTCGCAGATTTGGAGCGCGAGGATATGGTAGCACAGAGCATTAACGAGTCATTTCTCGGGGAACCCGGACGTGAGCGCACAGCTTTTGCAACGGCGAAGACCCGAAACACACTTTCGGGTCCTCGCATCTCGCCGCAGCGATTCGCAACAGCGGCAAGGCGCTGCGTTTCGGCGTCTCGCCGCAGCGGGGCGCCAGTCGCGTGGCTCTCCTCTCATCGGTTATCTGCCGCTCCACATAGAGTCACTAGATGAGCTACGCTTATAGTATCGGCACTCTGTTTCCCGATGGCGTTGTGGGTGCCGCCATTTTGATGCTTGTGCACAGCAGACGCAACTGCCGATCGTCATGATTCGAAAGTGTGACTTCTTCAGCATTAGATTCGGTGTTAAAAAGCTAATGTAATATTGCTTTGTGCTGTCGCGAACTGTTTCAACATTTGTGGAGAACGGAAAAGCGCTTCCTGTGATTTTGTTTTTGGTTTCAGATAAAGTTTTAGATAACTGGTCACCATGATTTTAAGCCACAAAATGGGTAAGTGTCGTTACTCTGAAGCGTAGCTTATTCAGTGGCACGAGCTCCACCGTTTACATTTCGGCAGCCGCTTCCTGTGGCGATCTGCCAGGCTTTGCAAGTTATAGAAGGCTATGGTGAGTGTCAAGGCGCTGAATTAAAATGGTACTTAAAAATATTCGCCCAAGATAGCCAGGTGCATTGCCCAAAACTCGAAAGCTAAGGGCCTTCTGAAGCGAAGTGACGGAAACATATCTGGGCAAACCTCATGCGAGGAAAACACCTGATTTCTTCCAGCCGTATGTCTCGCCAATTCTTACCTGTGTAGTTAACCTTTCAGTATTGAAACCATGGTCGCAATCACGATGGTTGCACGATTATCAGAGTATAATGGCCGCTTTAACAGAAAATGGCACATTTATTTAGCATCAGAAAGTGCAAACGCACAAATCAAGCAAAAGAGTTGACGTGGGAAGCAAGGCTTACGCCAGTCTGCTACGAAAACAAACACACGCTCAGCGCTTCCAAAGGCGCGTACTTGCGAAAGATGTTAGCTGCAAAATAGGTTGGTTGAGATCTCGAAAAACCTTGGTGAACGTTAAACAACTCGCACTCATAAAAATGGCGGAGTTCAACAAGTTATGCGGTATATAAACCACTGATCTCCACTAGAGGTCTTTATGGCGCATTGAGCAAAGAGGTATGAAGTCACCGAAAAGAAGCGGCTCGTTCCGGAAGTGAGCGCTGGACAGGCTTTTCAGCTCTTCCTAGTGCTGGTTCCAAAAGCCTCCAGGGCGCTGGACAGCGCATGCAGAGCCGAGAGGTCTCCAGGGAAGCCATTTAATGTGAAAATTGTGAAACTCTAGGTGATCCAGTGCACGTATATCCAACCTTCAAATGCCTTATTCTCGGAGTTTGTTTCAAACGGGTTTATTAAAACCACTCAAATACAGACAAAAAATCATAGACGATAACATAAACTGAATGCACTTCGAAGCCCAGCAGACGCCCGACTTCCGGAACAAGCAACAAACTTCCTTCTGCTACACTTGCGCCAGGCTCGGGGGGCAACGGGCACGAGATCGGACTATAGGGGGCACTGTATCGAGCTTGTTGTCCCCACAACCCGGTGTTTACTAACACAACATAACAAAGTTGAACCTCGCCTAGCACGGTCTGGGCACGAGAGCTTACGAGGATTGGCCTTCGAATCGTCGTCTTCGATTTCTTTAATCAGAAACAAACAATAAAATTCGGTTTGTTGTCCCCAGAGCTGAAGCGTTTCGCTAGAGGCGTGACTGTTCGATTTCTTTCCCAATAGGGAGTATTCACTGGCGGTCATAGCTGTGAGCGCGGCTGCTGAGCGCGTGCTGACGGCGAGCTGGCGCAGTTCTTTTGCAACGAGCATTCCACAGCATCACGATTGCCGGTCTTAGCAGGCTACTAATGTGAGCATGTTCTGAGCCTGCGTGTTCTAAACATGCACTAGAATTATTGCCCTCTAATATAACGTCCAGTGAATGCCCCCTATAGATACAGATAAGTGGTATGAACCGCTCGCCGCAAGCGCCGGCCGCCATGTTTGTTATACTTTGAAACCGAAGCGGAAAGTTCGATCTCGTGATATTTACTAAAATGATAATAACTCAATATCGTTTGTTTTTGAAGCATCAAATATGTCGAACTTGGGAGAGGAAGCTTGTGGAGGCGACATGCCGATGTGGAGGGACACGCCCCCAACGATGACCAAAACCAGGAGACGCTATTGGACGAAAGTTAGAGCTCACTTGTTACCAAAAGCTACTTTGGTCACTCTCGGGAGGGTAACCAGAGGGTGACCAAAGCAGTTGTTTGCACAAAGTCAGTTCTCTTCGTACAATAGCGCATCTTGGTTTTGGTCATTGTTGGGGGTGAGAGGGGGGGGGGGGGGGCGTGGTCCTCCACAGCGTCATGTCACCTCCAGAAGCTTTATACCTCCGTGAATAGAGGATTACCGAGGCTGGGAGGGCATGGAAAAACAATTCTACAACCAGCATTTCGCACAGCAATCATCTCTTCCACCAATAATAGCCGAGACACGAAGGGCAGCTAGATACACTCGATGACAGGCAAAGGGTCTGTTCAAGCATACAGCGCAGCGCCGAATCTGCGCTGGAAAGAACCCCGATGCGGCGCTGATGTTGTGCCGAGTTCAGCAACAATGCATCGGCGCTGCGTCGCCGCTCACCACTAGGGAACAACGCGTGAAATATGATGTGGGTTCTTGCCACAGTGGAAGAAACACATTTAGATGATGACTCTCTGTCCAAGGCGGTGACCACATCATGTTCGGCGCACCGAGCGCTTTACTCGCACAGGGATAGACGGCGCCCAAGTATCGGGTCTCTTCCAAACCGACCGCTCCAATTCTTTCTCTCAGCGGTGGTCCCGCATTCCCTCGCTCGCTGCTTCTTGTTGTACCTCACCGCCGCCACGCCGTCATCAAGTCGCCAGAGTCCGTAAATCTGTGTTCTCTTCCTTCTTCTCCTTCTTCGGGTTAGAGCTCACCTTGGTGCACAATGGTGGCACCTGTGATCGACACAGCACCAAAGCAAAACACGAGGCCAGCAACTGGCCGCGCACTACCATCACCACACCACAAAAAAGGTGAGCACGCTACGCCGCCGACACCGTGGCCGCCGAGGACGGACCTCATACCTGAGCGCCCTCCGCGGTGGAACGGAACTAGCTACTCCTGGTTCGTGGCTAGCTCCAAACATGATCTGGACGCTCGCTCCCCGCGGCAAGAGCGGCCAGAGTCATCACCTAAATGTGCTTCTTCCACCGTGGTTCTTGCGCTGTCTGAGCTGTAGGCCATGTTCGTCAGTCCCTCTTTTTTGCTTCTTCTTTTACCACCACAATATTAGATAGCACAAGAACTGAACCTTTTCCCACGCGCTGTTGAGCGGTGGTGAGCACGCCACAAAGCTCAGTAATACAGTGCCGATGTAGCTTGTCCCTCTATCCTGGGAAAAGTGGCGCTATTCATTGCTGTGGAAATGCTCGAGGCACGTGCCGCACGCCACTTCTGGGAAGAACATGTCTTCTGAAATCTAGCTCAGTGCTGCGCTCTGCCGCCATGATCTTCCCAAAAGCTGCATGTTGCACGTGCATCTTGCATCGAGGCCCCTTGCACTACTCAGTATGGAATTTTCCCTATCCCATTTATGTTTCTAAAAATGCTTACACAATTCGTTGCACGTCAAGATCAATTGAAGCATCACAAAGTGGTACGAAAACATACACATCATAAGCGCAATCTTTCCCCTAGAAGGAAAATTCTTGGTAATAAACGGGTCATTGTTAAACAATTACTGGCAAAAAGTGCTTCTCAGAACGAGCAACTAATAGCATTTAAAATCACGTGATGTTTTCTCGCTCTCTTATGTTGTCCTTCATTTTTCTTGTACACGAATTCTACGAGCGAGAGGGGCATTACGGGAGATGTTCCGGAATAATTAACGCTTTTAGCCCCCATTTTCTTTCTATGTGTTCTTTGTCTGTGCATCGGGTGAAAGCTTCGCCTCACATTTGTGCTTGATCCAATTAAGAACCTAATTACTTCATTAACTCGGCTAATTAAACGTGAGGTCACTGGGGCGCCGCTCTTCTTCCCATCCGGTCGGTCCTTTTTTCGTATCGAACGATTATATTAGCGGTCTGGACTGATGGCAAGCGCCAAGCGGATTTAAGGAGAATCATCCAGTGGGCGTTACCGCTTACGAGAAACACACGAAGAAGTTGTGGAAATTAAACAGTTGGACCTTAACTGACTAGGCGAAGCAGGCTTCACAGTGCAGCTGCTCTTTTGTAAGCCCAAATTGACGAAAGCGGATGTAACTGTGCGGAACTTTTTTGACTTGTTTCAAGGAAAACTTGATATACTAGAGTATCAAATAAGAATGTTAGCCAGAATACTCGCTACAACGTTGGTACTTTATTCATTTTTTTTGGCTAAAGTATTTAGTGGTCAGATTTATTATTCTGAATCTAGAAAAAATCTTAATTTGAAACTGAGAATAAAATAGACCCTTTCCGAAATTCATTGCCATCTGGTGGTTCGTAAAGCAGTTAAGGTTTTGCCATATCAATGGTGGAAATGAACTTGTATCGGCACCGTCACTTTTGCAAGTCAACGGCACGCGAGGAATTGTTCAGTGTGAGTCCTTCCTCGATCACTTTCAATTCGATGGTGACCAAGAACCCGCATTCAGAACAAAGCTCCAACCCACTCAGATGCCTCAAGAAAATTCTATACGCCAAAGAGCTTTAAAGCCGATTGTGTGCTGCCCACAGATTGACTGAATCTGAATTATTAGAAATAAACGCTTACGTAGCTCTTGTGTATCATTCCTACGTCGCGTCGTACTGACCCCCAAAATGCACAGGCCTCGCAAGATCCGCTTTGGAGCATCTTCAACGTCGTCCTTTATCAGTCACTAGAAGGCCGCCATTGGTATGGCACAGATGCCGTTCCACAGATGATGATAGTGATCAAAGTTGCCAGACTGAATTTCGGAAAGGGTCTATTAAACATAACGATGCAGAAAAAAAATCATATTATAAAATGAAATATGGCGAGACACCCAAACAAAATAATAGAAGTAGTAATGTTTCATAACACCTTGTCACAACAAAAGAAAGAAATATTAAATAAACAAGTAATACATACACCACAATATTTATTCTTTGAAATCAATACTGTTTATTGTCAACGCAAATTGAAAACAAAATTTTAATAATGTTGAAGAGCAGAGATCGGATTATATTTTCTTAGTGTAGTTGCATTGCTCTGATCTGTATATTTATTTATTTTCAAGATACCGCCAGCCCGCTTTTCAAGGCTAAGGCATGGCGTGTAGGCAGAACAATAAAAGAAGTCAGCAAAGCAAAAATATACACCCAAAGATTCAGTAAAACGAGTAAGCAGTTTAGTGCTTTGGAGCCTTTGTGACGAAGAAAAGTTCATCAATTGCACTAGAAAATGTAGCGAAAGAGAGAATACCCGTCGCGCTGCGGGGCAACTCGTTGCACTCGCAAATGATTCCTGGAAAAAGGGTATAGTTTTAATCGTCTTTCCTGAAACGGAACTCACGAAACAGTTTATCATGTTTCTGTCTCGTCTCACGGCTCACGTTATTCTGAAGATAGTCATCAAACTTTAAGCAAGTTTTGGTATGTATTATGCAATGTAGAAAGTTTAGGCACTTTACTTTCCTTCGACATGACAACTTAGGCAATCCACACGCAGTATATAACGGTGAAACGTGGTATTTCTTGACATATGATATATAAATTATCCTAAGAGATCTTTTTAACCTTCTTCAAAAAGTACATGCGGTTGTGAATGAGGGTCTCATTAGATGTTGGCATATTCAAATAAGGGACTGATTAGAAATCTATACACCATTCCTCTCGTTTCTGGATCTCAGTGTATCATAGTCGTTCGAAGCGACCACAGCTTTTTAGACGCTTTGGCAATAACCTGCCTAATGTGAAAATTCCATATTAAGTTATAGAAATAAATTCGGTAGCCTAGATCATTGATAAAAAAGCAATGGTACGAGTATGGAGCCCTTGGGTACCCCAGACAGAACGGTTAATTCAATAGATTCTACTTTACCCACAAACACGGCCTGTTCACCGTTGCTTAGGCCAGAGTCTAACCATTTCAGGAGGAATCTGCAATCTGGGCGGTGGAGTGAGTGCGAACGGAAACCGCGGCGGAGAGACAGTCCCGAAGAAGGCGACCGGCAGAGGTATTCGTCGATGTCCCGTGATCGCTCACCGAACCTCGGGGCGTGGGTCGCTCGGCTGAAAACCTCGGAGCCCAAGCTGGTGGTTGTAGCAGAGGAGAGAGACATTGCCGGCCTCTCCACAGTGGGGTGGCAAAAGTTCAAATTCCGAGGGTATGCCTTCAGTGCGACGACTTAGTCGGGCCTAGGTCTTCTCTTCGCTGGGTTTTCGTTAGCTTGAGATCGGACTTGCACTGCGGGCCCTCGGAGGGGGAAGCTGCACGAATATGCGTTCCCCGCGCCTCCACTCAATTGTAAGGAATGACAAATGATGAACCGGCGAGTAACTCAAGGAACTAAAAGTTAAGTGTGGCAAAATTGTGCCAAAATAAGATAAGAACAAATGTCGAATAACAGACGTCACATGCGTCGACGACGGTGTAACGGCAAGATCGAGCATAGGGAAAGGAGTGAGTCCGGGCCGCCACGCGGAGCTCCTTATGAACACGCGTCGGTTTCAGGAACAATCGTCGCGTAGGTAGAACATTCCGACTTCGAATAAGCAACAAAATTCTCGAATACACCAGAGCGCGACATTTACATAAATAACGAAAATAGTTGTCCGCTTCTAGACATCAAACCTCGGCCTTTTGCGTGAGAACCAAGCACAATAACACCTTCATAATTGATTTTTTTTATCTAAACAAGCATCTCACATGCCATATAATACACGACGTGCAGAACCATGGTGGTTTGTGCCGACATATCGTACAACATATTGACATCAATCAACAAGACACAATCTACCGCACTTACTATACGAATTGATTCAATATCTCGTCATACCTAAAGTTGTTACCGACTCCCACATAATATCCCTGTTTATGACGCTCACTACCACTTACTAACAAATTTTAACCTACACGTTTTGGTTGACCACTGCTTCATTTTTATTGTATACGTGTAGTTTTGTATTTGTTGTTTCATTTTCTTTGTAAATGAGTGATAATGAAACATGTCATCACTGCTCTCTCTGCCGTTTGTATCGGGGCAGGGACCTCGTCAAGTTGCTGAATGCAGCTTTTTGTCCTTATCCCTCCACTCCCTGGAGACAAAATAAAGCACCATCGGCCATGGTACGCTGCCTACTTGGCTCTTTGTGCGCGCGACAATATAAGGGCATTACTTTGTCTAGTATCCAATCTTGCGGCACCTGACCTTTTTCTAAAACCGCGAGAGTAAATTACGTAACGAAACTTGGAACACCATTCGATATAGCTTTTAAGGGAAGCGTTAGGAATTCCAACCTGGCAACGAGACTTTCTAATGTCCAGCCGTAGAAGGCTGTCAAGGATCCCTTCTGTAGAGACTACTAGGTTACTGATCCCACGATTGTCGTAAGTGTATGATGACAAGAGAGAGTTATCAATAGTGTACACAGACGAAAATAAATTATTAAACGCTCTAGCGATGCACTGTTCATCGACAAGCTCCTAAATTGTTACACTTTTATAAAATGAGAACCTAAAAATATATGACATTTAGTACATGTCGGGATGTCCACCATGTCCATAACAAAAGCCAGTGAAAACCTTGCCAGAACGAACGGCAGATGCACTCTAAGAAAAAAGGGAGGAGAAAGGCAGCAAAAGCGACTGTTCCTCCTTGTTGCGGACAAGTTGCCCAGAGAAGGGAGGAACGGCAGTTCAGATGAAAGGTGGAGGGCGAGTTCCTCCTTGTTCAGTTGGCGCAGGGGTAGAACATCGCGCTACTGACCAAGTGGTCAACGGTTCGATCCCCAAAAAAGTGTTTTTTTTTTTTTTTTTTTTTTTTTTTTGTAAAGTTTTTTTTTTATTTTTGTTTACCAAAACACACATAAACAAACCCAGACCGATGAAAGGAAAATTAAAGTCCTTATTATTCTCCGAGACGTTTTCCTCCTCCAGGCAGACCGGAGAAAGCTTTCGCCCTCCCGACCCATCTTCTTTCGGTTTCGTTTTTCGAGCACATCGCGCAAGTTGTTTAATAAATTAATGTTGAGTCGATTGAGCTTCAGCGGCAGCGAAGGCCGCCTGTAATTCCGTCTTCTAGTCCAAACGTGCAGAACATTTCGGTTGCATTGACGTTTTTACCACTAATTTCATCAAACGAGCTAACGAAGCCGCTAGAAACAGCGAAGTTGCGGAGCAGTGCCAGCAGCGCTACATACACTGGGTAAGACGGCCGTCTCCAATTTGCGGGACACACGCGGAACTACAGCAGCGAAACCACGAGGAACTGTTTCGACGTTTTCGACGTTATGGAAATCTCGGGAACTGCGTCCAAGGAAGGCAGGTTTTCCTGCCGGCTGTCTGGGTGCCTTCCGTGCTGAGTTCGGTTCCGTTGTCCCGTGCCGAGTGCCAACCGGC
Organism: Ixodes scapularis; assembly: GCF_016920785.2. NCBI lineage: Eukaryota > Metazoa > Arthropoda > Arachnida > Ixodida > Ixodidae > Ixodes > Ixodes scapularis. Next base: position 184,513,333 of record NW_024609846.1, on the reverse strand, counting down.
GTTCAACGTGATTCTTCTGCGTGTCAGCAACATCGACAACGTGGTTCTGTATTTCTTCGTGTCAGCGACATCGTGATGGCAGTGTTGTGGGTTGTGAACAGAAGACTGGAATTATCGCCGATGTGACCGTGTGTTCGCGTATCAGTGGTGTAACAACAAGATGAGATGACGTAAACTGTCGGGCATTGATGCCGCTGGTCGGGCCGTTATCGGAGGGGCCGGGGTGTCGCAGGATGACATTCCGCTTTACATTAAAGAGTTTAAAACCACTTGAGGGATTAGGTGCAGTCGATCGACGTGTGAATAGTCATGTTGGAACGCTGGTCTGAACGGTAAGCTCCTATCGTACAGTGGCCAATGTGACTGTCGGTCCCCGAGAGCGATTGCGCTCTGGGGAAAAGACAACACTACGAAAGTATGACGGAAAGTACGTATATTTATAATGGAAGTTTAGCATAAAAAAAAGACAGGCAAAATCGAAAAACAACAAAAAACGCTATCCTTTATTTTACTGTTTAAATATATTACGGTTCCTGTAGAAACTGCCCTCTAAGTGGCGCGCTGGGATGAGCGCTAGAAGTTTTCGAGCTCGCAACGCCGCAGCTCCGTACACTTAACAGTTGTCGCAAGTCGCGGCTTTGACTGCATTCAAGTTGATCGAAAAGCGATTTCTGTGCCCGTGAAGCATCACTTCCAGCTGAGTGGATATCCGCTCTACAGAGATTAATTCAAGACGGCAATTGCAGCTTTGCGCGAACAGCACAAATAGAAAAACGAACACTACAATATAAATACTGGCTACGAAGGGCCATGCTGGAAAACGAACTCATGGCTTGGAACAACATTGGAGCGGCTCGATTTATTGGCTTTCAAATAATTATGGCATGATCGAGCGTCTTCTTTTTAATAAGAGATTCATCCCCTGAGCCATTAAAAATAGCCTCAGATGTATGACATTGCTGGAAAAAAATGAACATGTTCGGAATATTTTTTTTTTGCTTAGGGAGTCACCGAAAAATTCCGTACGTTCAAAACGACCACTATAAAAGACGGAAACGCAGGGCTCGGTAGTAGTGTTCGGGGTAGTGTGCTGTTGTATTGATGTTTGTATGTGCGATGCCTGTGTATGCGTTCAATATATGTTGACCTGATGTTTGTAGTGTGCGCAACGTGTCTACATGTGTTAGAGATTCCGAAGAAAAGGAAACGCAATTATGGCGTAAGGAAATAAAAATATTTTTTTGTAAAACATGAATTGGGCGGTACCTAGCGCCACCTAGCCTAGCCACGTGCGATTACTCTGCTTGACCCTGCCATCTGGTGGCAAGCGATTTAACATCCTTTACGCTACGCGGCTACGCCATAATTTCGTGTTACCGTGCTGAGATAAGCCAAGAGGTTGCTTCGGATTTGCTTTTTTTTGAGAGCGGCTTTTGAATTTGCGGGCGAATGATTTTCACTCCTCCGTGATGTGCGGTTGACGCAACGGTTGACGCAACGGTTGACAAAGGAATTGTGGCTCGAAGAATAGCAAAGGTAGGACATAAAGTGCGCGAACTGAGTGCCGGTTGTCTCCGTTGAACATCGCAGTGCTGACGATGAGAAGACTGAGTGACTGCATGCTTTCGAAACGTAAGTTTCTTTACCTGCAGGGGTAAAGAAACTTCGGAAATAAATACAGTTCGCGGAAAGCTCGTGTTACGTTTTTATTTCCTGCTCCTCTCGCTTCGTGCAATAGACTTAGTGTTCTCGTTAAGCCTTACCGAGCTCGATTTGCTCGATTCGTGGCCGCCATAATGAGATGCAGTCGACGGAGGAACTTTTCCTCCCCTGCTTAAGGGACGAAAGTTTCTCCCTTTCTGAAGGAACATATGTGTCAAGAGCGTTCCTCCCTTTAGGGAGGACTATACTGACCCTTTTTTCTAAGAGTGTGAGTTCTGGTACCTTACCGCGGGACCTTGGAGTTTCACGTAGATCTCATTAATGTACTAAGAGAGGTCATCAAACTCGGGAGAGGAGGGTCGTCCGATTCCCCATTGCGACCCAACATCTCGTGATCTCGTTTAATGCCCGAGCTCTTATCGTGTATAATTTGCCCGACTATAGTGTGTGAACTACACATGTCTAAAAGTTTAAATTTGACGCGGTGCGGTCTATCTATTCAGGTGCGGAATACGCAAATATTTTACAGCGGAGCTGTTAAGGGCTAGTTTCCCCAGTATTATGTCCGCGGGCAAACAAATGTTGACACAAAACTTCGGACAGATACCGCCATCTATTAGCGACGGCAACAACCAGGCTTTCCGGTTTGGTTGCCGCCATCGCTCAAAGATGGCGGCAACCTTTCGAGCCTTTCCACTCTGGCTTGCCGACTTGCGGCTCACCATTACTTCATTCGCACCATAGTACAGCTTCGCTGGTGTTCCTTCTCCAAAGAATTGAAAGACTGGAAGCTTTTTTTTTTTTTTTGCTTTTTTTCTAGATCGCTTTTTAAAACAACACGATGCATTCTGGGAATTGTTGGGTGGGTCAAGGATGATTTATGTATGATACAAGTTTCTTTGTGATCTAAAAGAGAAGGCATTTGTCAAGATATGCTGCAAAGGATATTTTTATTTGTGCGTAATATACACTAGTTGCGAACAATCTAAAGCCGGAGTCACAGTGCTCATACATCATACGAAAGACAGTCTGTAAACACAAGTCACCACGAAATCCGTGGTTCGAATGCCGCGTGCCAAGTTTCCTTTTTGAACCTATTACCGTACGGCTTTCGAAGCACGTATCTCTTGGTGACTCGCGTTCAAATTTGTATGCAGACTGTCTTTTGTATGTTGTATAAGCAGTCTGACCCCGGCTTAAATAACAATCTTAGTGTTTTCAACTAAACGTTTACCCGGCGAACTAAACACCGGGTTCGACTAGAGTGCGAAAAGTACGGTCTCGCTATACACGCCTCTGATGGCTAGCCCAAACATACCTTTAGAAAACCATCATAAAAGACAAGACTTCTTCGAAACGCATAATTGTCATTAGCTCATAATAAACTACGCACGTCTTGGGAGACACAGTAGGCAAAGGAGAAACGCGAGGGGCAAGAAGAAGAAACCTAAATGACAAAAAGCAACAGCAAGAAAACAGATGTGCAAACTGACAGTGGGCTGATGCGAGCTAGCTCACACACACAAAAAAAGAACATCGAATACCGTACTTCAGCTGCATACCTGCGGCTGAAGTACGGTAGGAACTGGTGCTGCTCCGGGCGCAGGTGCGACGGCCATCCGGCGTAAATCCAGGCTTTTACTTGGCGAAGCAGGCTGTCCCGCGTAGTCAGGGTGGCCATCTGCTGGGCGGACATAGGTTGGTCGTCCCACCCCCGCGTGTACAGCACATATTCAGTGAGCACTTCACTGCTGCCCTCCTCCTGCGCCGGCAACGGGAGACGACTAAGAGCGTCTGCATTCCCATTGTGGTTTCCTTTTCGGTACTCGAGATCGTACTGGTAGGCTGCGAGTAGTAACGCCCAATGCTGTACTCTAGCCGCCGCCATTTGTGGAATTGCTCTTTCAGGGTGGAACAGCGCTGTCAGCGGCTTGTGGTCTGTGACGAGCGTAAAGCGGTTGCCGAACAGATAATCTCGAAACTTGGTAACTCCAAAACCCAGCGCTAACGCCTCCTTCTCGAGCTGTGAATAATTGCGCTCTGCCTTTGTCAGCGTTCTCGACCGGAACGCTATGGGGTAGTCTTTCCCATGCATGCGATGTGACAACACTGCACCCAAGCCGTCTGGCGACGCGTCGCATTCTAGCCGTAACTGTTGCCGGGGTTGTAGTGAACCAGGAACTTAGCTTCGGCCATAGCCTGCTTAGTCTTCCGGAAAGCCCTTTCCTGATCCCCGTCCCACTGCCATTGCGCTCCTTTTACCAATAATCTATACAAAGGGGCCAAGGTGGTTGACAAGTTGGGCAAAAATTTGGCGTAATAGGTGACAAACCCAAGAAAAGACTTGAGCTGGCTTACCGAGGTCGGTCTTGGAGCTTCGGTCACTGCCTCGAGGTTGGTCCGCTCCGGATGAAGACCTTGGGCATCGATTCTGTGGCCCAAAAAGGACACTTGCTTCTCCCGGATACGGCACTTGGCTCGGTTTAACTTCAGGCCGTTTTCCCGTAGCCGCTGCAGCACCTGCTGGAGTGTCGACGTGTCGTGTTTCTTTTCTGCGATGACGATGTCATCCAAGTAGACTTGCACCCTTGGGAGCCCTTGCAGGAGGGACTCGATGCGCCGTTGAAACAGAGCCGGTGCGGACGCAATGCCGAAGGCCAGACGATTGTAACAGTACAAGCCTTGGTGCGTATTCAGCACAGTCATCTTTCGAGCCTCTTCGTCAAGAGGAAGCTGATTGTACGCGTTGCGTAAGTCCAGCGTGGTGAAGAGTTCCCCCCCATATAACGCCGCAAAAATGTCGTCAATTTTAGGCAAGGGGTATCGCTCCAGGTGTGTAGCTGGATTTACCGTCAACTTAAAATCCCCGCACAGTCGTATCTCGCCGTTTTTCTTTGCCACCGGAACAACAGGTGTAGCCCATTCCGACACGCTGACCGGCGAGAGCACGCCGTCCTTCTCCAGGCGGTTGATTTCCGCCGACACCTTGTCGCGAAGCGCGTAGGGCACCGGCCTCGCCTTACAAAAACGGGGTCGCGCATCTTCCTTCCTGTACAGCTTTACTCGTGGGCCCTGGCAGCACCCCAGCTTCTCTTCGAAAACGTCTGCAAATTCTTCCAGTAGGTCCTGCCCCTCTGCGCCGGCCTGCACCATGTTCAACCCAAGCGGTGCCCCAGTTTCTAGAAGCGGTGCCCCTGCGTCGTAAAACGCCCGCAGCGTATTCCTACCGCAAAGCAGCGGCCCTGGGCAGTTCACCATAATCAACGAGCTGCGCACCTGCGTCTGTCCGTACAGTACACTCATGGTGATCTTGCCGACAACGGGCAGCGGCCCCAGGAAGCACGACATGCGTAGGGGGGTCGTTTCCAGGGCCGGCCACCGTTTACGGTGTCTTTTGAAAGCGCTCTCGGGAATTACGCTGACTGGGGAGCCCGTATCCAGAATCATTCGCAGCTTCCTGCGTTCCCATAGCAAATCCCGCTCTATCGGCGGCGTCGTGTCTTTGTTGGCTGTACTGTGAGCCACCAGGGCGTGAAGCATTTCCTCGCCACTCTCTTCCTCGGTGTTGATGTCCGCCAGCGCGTACGCACCTGGCTGGCTGGGCCGACTGTACTTGCACACCCTCGCCAGATGTCCCTTGGTGCCGCACCTGTGTCATATGGTCTTGCGGTGCCGGCAGTCGTCCTCGGAGTGGTTCGCGTCGCACCTCCAGCACCAGGCGCGTCGATTCGCACCGCTGGTTTCTTGTCTTGGGGGCCTCCGGTTACCCCGCCGACCTTGGACGAAATGCGTACCGCCGGCTGAGTCCTGGGGGGCCGTTCCCATTGCCCTGACGTTGTTATCGGCCATCTCAGACGCGATTACGAATTCCTCCGCCTCTTCCCGGCTCAACTTTTTACGCGTCAGCAAAACCCGTCGCGCTTCGCCATCCCGTATACCGCAGACGATTCGGTCTCGCAGCATCCGGTCCAGGGTGTCGCCGAACTTGCAATGCTTCGCGAGCCGCCGCAACTCTGCCACAAAGTCTTGTACTTTCTCCCCCTCTTCCTGTTTCCGCACGAAGAACGAGTAGCTAGCTGCAATCTCGTTGGCTTGCGGGTCGTAGTGTTCTTCTAGGTAGCCAACCACGTCTGCGTAGGACAGGCTGTTGATGGACGCCGATTGACAGCGGCCTTGCAGAATTCGGACCACGTTGTCACTTAGGGAAGACACCAGCAACGCGCGACGTTTCGCCGCGTCCGTGACACCGTGACCCTCGAAGTACGCCTCCAACCGGACCCGGTATGTGCCCCAGGTGCCTGCCGTCTCGTCGAACTGCGGCGGGCGTGCCGCCATATCGGTTTACCCTCGTCGCCACTGAAACGTCGACCAGATTCGCCGGTGGCCGGGACATGAAAAACGTAGTTTATTGGCAAGCGCTCTCTTTTTACCTCCCGCGCCGGTGACGTATGTCCGGCACGGGCATGCGCTGAAACGCGCCGCTCCTGGTTGCGGTGACGCAGCCGTACGGCGATACAGCAGCCTTGAGCGTTGCAGGCTAGCATTTACACTCCTATGACTGCCTCTTCCTTTAATCCTAAAAAGAGGCATTCCTTCTTCGCAATACATGCATTCCAGCACAGATTCATGTTTTTGGTGCCATCCCAGGGCATTAAAGCGCGATTCCCGTAGGACTTTGGCGACTGTAGTATGACGAAGAAAAAAGCTGCAGTTATAAACTACTTGTGGACAAAAAAGAAAAAGTGTTCGCTTCCAGGTTTCTTAAATTAATTTTTTTTTTTTTGATATATACGCTCGGGAAGCGTAATGAATTTTTCGTGGCAACGTTCGAAGCTGCGTGGTTTATGGACATACGAAAATATTTATTATAAAATTAACTTTTTCTGAACGTACCAGACTTCATAGTTTTGAACATTCCGCAATATATTCATATCTTATACTTTTTAGGAAAAGAAGTGAATATAGCAAATTAATACAATAAAAAAGGTGTCTAGAGTCTTTCAAGTTATACAAAAAATAAGCCAAATAATGCATTTTTATATCTTTTATATTCTTTTTTATCTCGAAGCTTTCCTCAGAGCACAGTCAATTAAGTATTATTTTTCTAAATGCTCCTAAGAAAAACAAAATATCAAGACCTGTGCTTTTAACAATATTTCACCTCTAATTGAATGATTTGTTTACTTAAACCATGAAGTTTTATTCAAACAACTACCCCCACTTCGCTAATATTATATATATATATATATATTGAGACGAAGACCAAGGTCCGCCGACCGTCTTTATGTCCGCACTTTAAAGCATTGAGCGCGCCTCTGCCCGCGCACCCAGTTCAAGCGCACTCGGGCCTCGTCCTCCTCGGCCACCATTCTGAAAGATGATGAAGGGGGACATCGTGAACTATACACGTCACAAGTAACCCTCCCCCTGCCCCCCCCCCCCCCCCCCCCCCGCTCCGGGGGCGAGAGGAAGAGGTGGTTAGGGGTTGGGGTGTTTACGGCGCGCATCCGTGTTAAGTAGGACGGAGCAGGAGTGTTCATAGACAGGAAGGCGGTATTGGTGTTTGCAGTTGTACGGTGAGGAGCATCTCGGAGATTAGTGTTTCAGAGGGGTTGGCTGGGGCTGAACGTATTTATTTAGTCGATTTATATGAATAATGTCGTCGTGTCGGAAGCGGGCATCGGATGGTGCACGGTGAGAGTGGTTCTACATGGCATGTGACTGGTGTCGTTTGTTTGATTACGTGATATGGCCCGACAGACTTGCGCAGGAACTGATTTGCTGAGCCTTGTCGCTCGATGGGTGTCCACACCATGACCAGGTCTCCCGGTGCGTAAGTAGCGGCTGTATGCCGCAAATCATAGCGAGTTTTCGCGGTATGCGGTTGCTGAGCAGTTCGAAGTCGAGCACGTTTGCGGCACTCCTCGGCACGGCATGTCAGCAGCATGAGAAGGGCGTCCTGATCGCTTGCTTAATAAGGAAAGATAGTGTCCATGTTGCACGATGCTTCTCGACCATAAAGAAGGAAGAAGGGAGAGAAACCAGTGGTGTTTTGCTGTCCGGTATTGTATGCGAATGTGACGAAGGGCGAAATACAGTCTCAATTGTTATGACCAGAAGGGATGTACGTGCCCCTCAAACTTAACGCCGCCACTCGGTTTCGCAAATATTGGTCTATTGCATACTACCCAAACATAAATTGGTCGCTGCAGCTGCTGGAATACCTTCCCCTGGTTGGGTTTTCATCGGAGACGCCAATATTCACCCACTAGTTTGTCCGCTAGGTTCAGGAATAGCTCAAAGAGTGAAGAAACCGGACCATTTCGTGCAGCGTTAAGTTTGGGGCGCACTGTACATTGCTATCATATCCGCGAGGGTTACATTAAAGCGTTCAGTCATTCCGTTGGTTTGAGGATGATAGGGAGTGGTGGTGTGATGTCCGACATTGCAAGCCTTTAGGATGACCTCTACGGTTTGGGATAAGAATTGACGGCCTCTGTCGCTTAAAAGAAATTTCGATGCACCGTGGCATAGCAGGATGTTCGCAATAAAAAAAAAAGCTGGTCACAACTCCAGCAGATGGATTTGGGAGTGCAGCCGTTTTAGCGTACCTGGTAAAGTAGTCGACCGCGGTGACTATCCAACGATTCCCTTAGTAAGAAAGTGGGAAAGGTGCGAAGTGGTCAATGCCAACACGTTCAAACTGACGATCTTGGCAAACTAAGCGTTGGAGTAATCCTGTGGGACCACTTGTGGGGCGCTTGCGTTGCTGATATTGGAGACATGATTGTACGTATCTAAAGACAGTGTCATAACCTTTCGGCCAAAAACAACGATGTTTGATACGTGTCTATGTTTTTGCAAATCTCATATGGCCAGCCGTAGGGTCGCCATGAAAATCGCGAAGAAAGCCAGGCCGGAGGTGCGTTGGAACTACGAGAAGCCATCGATTGCCAACTGGAGAAAAATTGTGGCGGTAAAGGATTGCATCACGCAATGAAAAGGACTGCATTTGTTTTCGAAGTGACTTTTTTAAGAGATCGGTTGGTCGTTCTAAATGCCCAACAATGCCCCTAATCCAAGGATCTTTATTTTGTTCGGTTGAAAATGAGGTTGTATGAATTGAAGCTAGGTCAAAAGCGTCATCTATACAATCTAGGCGTTCGTCTGGACCCTAGACAGAACAGCGTGAGAGTCCGTCTGCGTCCGTATGCTTCTTACCAGATATGTAAGCATTTGTGAAGGTGTATTCCTGTAATGCTAGTATCCATTGACCGAGACGTCCCGTTACGTTCTTATGTGAAGAGAGATAACAAAGGGCATGATGGTCGGTGACGATTGTGAAATGGCGTCTATATGAGTACGGTCGAAATTTGTTAATGCCCTAAACGACGGCCAGGAACTTTTTTCTGTTACTGTATCGTTATTCTCTGCTTTGGAGAGGGAACGGCTGGCGTAGGCGACAACGTATTCTTGCGGCGTTCCGGGGTAATGCCGACATGAGCCCGTAGCCGCTGGCGTCGGTGTGTAGCTCTGTTCGTGCTGTCTCATTAAAGTGACCAAGTATTGGGTAGGACTTAAGGGCTGTCTTCAGGGCACTAAACGCGCGTCCACATTCGGGAGACCACACAAATCAGACATGACTTTGAAGAAGACGAGTAAGAGGAGCAGCTATGTGAGCAAATTGAGGAATAAAATTACGGAGGTAAGAGCACAGACTAAGAAAACTCCTGACCTGTTTGACATTGTGTGGTGTCGGAAATGCCGTAACTGCGAGAGTACCTTGTCTGGGTCAGGTCTGATGCCCTCTTTACTAACGAAGTGACCAATAATCTTAATTTGACGAGCAGCAAAATATCTTTTTTTTTGTGTTAAGCTGTAATTCTGCCGTTCTAAGGCACGTAAAAACCTCGACGAGGCGGTCTAAGTGTTCCTCAAAAGTGCATGAGAAAACAATTGCCATCCAAATAACAAAGACAAGTTCGCCATTTCAGCCTCCGTAGCACGTTATCGATCATACGCCCGAACGTAGCAGGTGCATTGCATAGGCCAAACGGCATCACATTCAATTCAAATAGACCATCAGGTATGACGAAACCCGTTTTCTTCTTATCTTCTTCGTTGAGAGGAATTTGCCAATAACCAGATCATAGATCAAGAGACGAGGGAAATTCGGCACCCTGCAACGTGTCAGGTGCATCATCAATTCGGGGAAGTGGGTACATGTCTTTCTTTGTGATAGCGTTAAAACGCCGATCATCGACGCAAAAGCGAATGGTACCATCTTTTTTCTTAACTAAAATCACGGGAGAGGAAAAAGGACTGGATGACGGTCTAATGATGCCTTTGACCAACATAGCTGTCACCTCTCCGTCAATAGTAGGGATGTCGCGAACCACCCTAGGTTCGATTTCGAAAGGTTTCGATGTTTTTCGAAGCGAACGGAGGTTCGAGGTCGAAAATTTCAATATTTTCGTACCGACCGAAGTTCAAATTCGGAAATTTCGCAACTTTCGGTAACAATAGAGTTTCGAATTCGAAAAGTTCGATCTTTCACGGTTTCTAAAATTATTTCGGGTTCGAATATTTCGAATATCTTTTTATTCGAGGTTCGACAATTTCGACGATTTCGAACTTTCCTAACTTGAAATTCTAGATATTCGAAAAATTTGAATTTCTAAGAATCTGAAGTTCGAAAAGCCGAAAATTTCGAAATTCTTTGGATGTAAATTTGAAAAATTCGAACGCTTTGATTTTTTTTAGACATGAAGTTAGAACAATTCGAAGATTTTGAATTTTTTTTCTATATAAAGTTCGAAGAGTTCGAAGGTTTTGATTCTTTTTTAACGTTAAATTCGAAAAAAAAATGAAAGCCGTTTACAATTCCCTGTAACGCCGGTTAGAGCGCAGCCCTTGAGGAGGAAGATGGAAGCGTACTGAGGGATAGGTGACTCCTTGAGGTCACGTGACTTCAAGGGGGTCACGTGACCTCAGGGGGTCACGTGACCCCTGAAGGGGTCACATGACCTCAAGGGGGTCATGTGACCTCAAGGGGGTCTCGTGACCTAGGGGTGTCACGTGACCTGGGTGGGTCACGTGACCCCCCGAAGTCTCGTGACTTCAGGGGTCACGTGACCTTAGGGGGGTCACGTGACATCAAGGGGGTCAAGTGACTTCAGGGGGTCACGCGACCTCAGGGAGTCACGTGACTTCTGGGGGTCACGTGACCTAGGGGTGTCTCGTGACTTCAGGGGTCACGTGACCTTAGGGGGTCACGTGACACCAAGAGGGTCAAGTGACTTCAGAGGGTCACGTGACCTCAGGGGGTCACGTGACTTTTGGGGGGTCACGTGACCTCAAGGGGAGGTCACGTGACCCCCCCCCCCCCCGGTTACGCCGACGCCGACGCCGCTCAGGCTGGAAACGGGCCCCTAAGAGCTGTGCTCTAAAAAAAAAAAACTTCGAAGATTTTGACTTTCTTTCAAGTCCAAGTTTTCGAAGTCCGAAGTCCGGTTTTCATGTTCCTCCACCAGATTCAGTTTCATATAAGGTTTTCATGCCTCACTGTTTTTCACGAAATCAGGTTTAGAAAAGTTAAGTTGTGATATTTAAACTCCGTGAAGTTTCTCAGGCAATTAAATGAGACGACGAGTGTCCCGGACGTGCTGGAATCATTGCCAGTGCAGAGAGACGTTTGACCTTGGATCAGTAATTGTGATCGCCATCCCGGGGGTGCCTTTAGCGTGCATCACGCAGTAGTGATCACAGAAACGCGCTGTTTTACGATACTCATCAGTTCGAACCGGCCAGTGGCGGGCAGGTGGTTGAGGCTCAGAAAAACCTTGAAGCGATCTAGCAAAATACCTCCCCACCCCTTGCACGCTGGTAGAAATCCGATCGAACGCCGCCCGAGTGACGCTGGCATATAGTAAGTTAAGTTTGTAATTGTCCTGGAGGTTTATTTTCCGCGACGGAGGAGTCGCCGCGCAAAAAGCACAGAAGCCGACAAAACTGGAGGTCGAGGAGCGTTCTACCATACAAGTTGCGTCGAAAGAGGAAAAAAGGAGGGGAAGTGGGGAAGGGGGGAAGGGGGGGGGGGGGGGGGGGGGAGGGGAGGCTCCAGCCAACCTTCCCTCCCTTCCAGATATTTTGGACCGTTAAAGAAAACATAACGGGGAAACAGGGCGTGGTCGAGCTTATTTTAATCTGAAATTATTTATGCATCTGTATAGCTACTGTCGCTTTTGACTGCATAAAAGATCGCGTAGATGGTCGTTGTCGGAAACTCGTTGTCAGAAGGCACTACTTGCCACATGCTTAGTGGTTCGGAAGTTCAAAGCTATGTCTTTTCAACCTGAATAACTGTGCCAGTAATAAAAATAAATAAGCTTAACAATAAATCCGGAAATAAAAAGATGGAGAAAACAAAAACTATCGAGAATTCGCTGGAAGTGTTGTATTCTTGCATATTCAGAGGCTCAGAACTTCGAAACAATTTTCTCCTACCTAAACGTGTATAGGCTAAAAGAAACACGTCCCAAAAACATGAAACAAAAAAAAAATCTTTTAATAACGTGTTGAACTGGAACAACATTAGGAATCTTCTCCCATGAGTTAATTTATTCCTTAACATGAAAAGAAAACAATAAATACATTGTTTTGTATTCTGCAGATGGCAATGATATGTACTATCTGTGGTGTTAATTTAAATGCGATACCTCAAGCAACTTAGAGGAAAATAAATACCAAGTTTAGGGCATAATTGCCCGTAGATACATGTTTGGACATTTCTTCGAAACTCACCTTGAATAGCAATAATCACATCTTAAGACGACACTTACCTAGGCTATACATAGATCACTCTTAAAGAGTTTAACATCTCTACCATAAATAGCTTCTGCTATAGCGCGCTTCAAATACGGCCCAAACGACAATATTCAAAAACCCGTCGTCCTTCCTCGCCCCTTTGGGAATTTATTTCTTTAAAACTAAGCATACCAGAACATTGAAATAAACAGCATTATCTTTCGTAAGGAACGTAACACCGCATGTAAAAATTCGAGAAAAATTTACGAATGTTCCATTACTTGAATTCAAATGAAACCGTCCACAAGTCTTTTGAAGTTCGACGAACTTTGTACTTTTACCCTAAAAGTTCGAAGTTCGCCGAACTTTTGACTTTTCAGGATTTGAAAGTTCGAAACTTTTCGATTAATCTTGATAAATAAGTTCGAAAGTTTGAAAATTATCGAATTCCCTTGCGCAGGAAGTTCGAAAGCTCGAAAAGCTTCGAACCTTTAGTGCAAGAAAATCGAAAGTTCGAAAATCTTCGAATTTTTGGTCTATCAAGTACGAAAGTTCGACAAGCATCGAATTTTGGAGCGTGATAGGTTCGAAAATTCGAAAAGGATCGAATTTTTAGCGTAATAAGTTCGACGGTTCGAAAAGCGTCGAACTTGGTGTAACAAGCTCGAAAATTCGACTTTCGTCGAATTTTACGATAAAGGAAGGCCGAAAATTCTAAATCTGTTGAACCTTTCGACCCGCTTGATTCGATAATAAAAAACTTCGGTTCTAAAAAAGTTCGCGCCAACCCTAATCAATAGTACGTCGTTCGGATAGACACACGATAAGGGCGCTGACGTATGATTTCTCCTTCGGCTGTGTGTATGGCGTGTGAGACACACGGGGATGGGCTAAAAGCTCACCTCCACCAAAATATGAGACGAAGACCAAGGCCCGCCGTCCGCCTTTATGTCTGCACTTTAAAACATCGAGCGTGTCTCTGCCAGCGCACCCAGTTCAAGCGCACGTGGGCCTCGTCCTCGGCCACCATGCTGAAAGACGATGAAGAGTTCACGTCACAATATATATTGTCACGGGTGGTGACCAAAAAAAAACAGGAAATAAAAAGGAACAAATAAACGTTTAATGTGGCGAACTTGTGCCAAAAATAAAAGGGTACAAAAGATAATAACAGAGCGTCGCGGGCGTCGAAGTCGGCGAGACAGCAGAGTCGAGCGCTGGGGCGAAACTGACTCCGCTCGCCTTGCGGAATCCCTTATGTACCCTCGTGGGTTTCTGGATCATTCGGCGTAGAAGGTTCGGTGTGTAGAACATTCTAACCTCGAATCAGCAAGACGGTTCAAGGTATATGTACATGGGTAGCGAAGCTTCCATAGAAGCCCACATGTCCAAAAAATGGCCGCCCATGGAGCTGCTTTAGTGCCATCTATGAGTCGTGGGGACACTTCCGGCGGAATAAAAAATCAACAGGAAATGACGACACTTCCGGAAAAAAACGTGACGTCATGCGTGCGTTCGGTTTGGCGCGAAAATTAAACAAAACTAATTCCAGAGATCACAGGTAAATGAGCGACATACACACTAAAAAGTCTCAAACATAGCTCCGTGTTTGAGCTTTGTTTGATACTTTTTAGTGTATATGCCGTTCTTTTTACCTGCAGTCTCGGGTTTTTCTTTGGGTGTTTACACCTTGTGTTTACTCTATACTGGAATACTGGATCGTTTACACCCTTATTTGCCCTTGCTCTTATATTTTGTTCGAAATGTTTTTTTTCTGCAGCCAACTTTGTTAGCCAACCTGCTATAAGAGTAGTTTCATTTCGTCACACCATCGTGTCTTTGCACTGTGGTCAAACTCCAGCCGCAGTGTTTTGCTTTTTGTTCCTTCAGGATCCCTGGGAAGTATGTGAGAAACCTTAAAGCAAATTATGTAATGTCACAAAAAAGAGTGAATAAATTGCTGGAGTGTGTTGAGCGTATGAAATACACAACAGTAACTCTAATGCAAGTCCAACGTCGCTTTAACAGTCGCGTTTTATTTGTTTTATTCACTTACAATCATTCACTCAGATTACTCACTAGAATTACACAATCGGTATTAACCATTTTCAAAAGGTCATGGTTGAAGAAAATTAGTAGATCGGTACATAAGGCACACTGCTATAACATAAGACATTGTACAATCGGCTGGATGTTGTGAGGATATTGCCAGTTGATTGGCAGCCACTAATAACTCGGAGGTTCCACAGTGTTCCGACGACAACTGAGGCCACCACTGTAATGCACAGAAAAGCTACACTTTTCTACACAATCCTTGAGCAAGGTACCATAATGCTGAAAATATCTTAACTTGCATCTGCTGGTGCTGCTACACTGCACCGCAGCGATTATTTGGTGCAGGTCAAGGAAGCCAAGTGGAGTAAACCCTCTCGAAGCCCTGTGGTATGCTGCACTTCATAAGCCAGTTTTGCTTCACAGCTTTAAACTCTATATATGTGAATAAGTTAGAAGACTACATTACTCCTCAAGAAACTGAAGAAAATGAAAGGCTCGAATAGAACATGTCTGCACTACTTTAAAAAGTACTCTGGGTGGTCTCACATACGTAGTCTTCGCACTTGCTGCCTAGCTTTACACTTTGCTACTGTATCAAATAGTCAGCTTTTTTTTTCCACGCAAACCAGTGGAGAATGACTCTGGCAATCAGAGAAAACAAATTATCATAAACACTTTCGTCACATGCAGTCAGAGACTTTGAAATCTTCTGGTTAAAATGACACAAAGAGTCCGCCCTACGTTCTCCTTTGAAATTAGGTTGTTGATACATTTCTCGAAGACTTCCTCACAAGCTTCAACAAATAATATGAAAGAAACAGAAGGAACTGAGAGGATTCCAAAGTGGGAGTCGGCAGTTCCTTTCACACTCAAATACAAGAGCACTTGATTTCCCTCAGAAAAACACGCATTTTCTGTTCTCAACTCATACTTCTAGGATGTTCCTACACAGGAATGAACCTTGAGGAATTTCGATGCCAGCCACCTAACAAAATAAACCATGTTGTTCTCTTCTATTCCCAAAGGGTAGTTTGAAGGAGAATTGTCTGGCGTGGTAAGAAAAACTGTGCTTCCTAAGGCAAGACGAGGAGAAGGTGCCAAAATGCCTGCTGGGAACGTAGCAAGGAGAAACATGTCATCAGCACAGTTTGATTTTTCCGACAGCTTGAATAGGTTGCTAATCAAAAGGTGCCTGAACGCAGCCGGAAATTGACGGAAAGTGGAGTTCGTGTTTGCACCTGATTTTGAACGTATACCAGCAAAAGTGTTTTCAAGGGTGTCTTGGTTCAGATGGCGGTTTAAAAGGTGGGAAAAACCGCAATTAACCGCGAGGTGATTGCTGAGCAGCAGTAGAGACCTAACTGTTAAGCAGAAGCCACGAATTCAGTGCGGCTGCCTTCCACATCCGAGTACTTGCAGGCTCTTAAAAACCAGAATGTACTCTTTCAGAAACTCCTGATGGATAGAGCCGTTACAGATTGCAGAGGCGTATGGCGTCTTTGCAGATTTCTGCGAGCTATTTAGGCTGTCAAAGAGACGGTCGATTCCTTCAACGAATCTCGCTGTGTGAACAGCTGGGGCTGGCAATTGCTAAGAAGTAACAAGGGCATACATTGCAGCTGCGCAGTGATTGCTAAACACTTGAGCTGCTAGCTTCACCGACATCTTTGACGAGAAGGTCAAGTTAAAATGCTTCTCCTTCATCTTTGGCATAGAACCGATCTCAAGTTTACGGTCCTTTTCATAAGCTTCCTTGATGTAGGAACTTTTCACTATGTAATCACCAACTTTTTAGTCGTATTTAAATAACATGTTTCTTAGTGACTTTAAAAGGTGCGGAGCATCGAAAAGGAAAAAAAAGTGGCTTGCCATTTATCTCTACGTAAGGCTTTTCGGCAGTTACGATGCTTGAAAAAGAGACACGTTCTGGCACCGTTTATCGCATACAACAGCTACAGGGTTCAGGCCAGCGTCCACAAGGGCGCTGTAGCACTGGAAAAAGAGATCTTTTAGTACATCTGAAGGTGTGCCTTTGTGAGCAAAAAATAGCCAAGCGGCTGCTTCCACGGTGTTCCCACTCCTTTCGCCATGAACATGAGAGCCTTATTGGCCAGTTTTTTGCCTTGCTGTTCACTATGTTCTTTAAGCCTTTCAAACCTGTCAGACAACGGGTTGTATGAAAGCTCTTTTTTGATGTGCATTTTATCAAAAGCTATGCTGCAGGCCCGATCGGCTCGAGGAAAAGAAGCTGCCCGCCTCTTTATCAGCTCGAAAATGCCAGGGTAAAATCCAATCTTTAGTGGCACACGCTGAAGCCATAGCTGCAGTGACCTTACTGATGGCAGCCTGAGCAGTCGCCTGCAATACATATAGCCTTTGGGGCTATGAAAGTATAGGCCTAAAGCCAAGGCTTTGTTGTGGCTGCACCATCTCTGGCCAAACCGGCTCACATTGCTTATTCTAAGCTGGGCTTCAACGAGTGCGGCGACACGAGGAGACACATGAACGCGGACACTCTCAACGACTTCGCCAACAGTCCTCATCTGACGTTGTCGTTGCAGCCTTCTTTGCAGCCTCTTGTTACGCTCTTGAAGCTGTCGCACCTTGGCTCTCAGGCGTTCACCTTCTTGTTGCCGATGCTGCGGCTTTTGCAGGGTGCTGCAATTTGGCAAATGACCCAGATTAGGTCTCCAAGAAAAACTTGCATTCACCATCAATTTATTAAATCGTAATCTATTCACGCTCAAGAACATTCCTCAATGATCTGAAGTGTCTTTAAACAAGAACCGCAAGTTTGACAAACTACACATGCAATTCAAGTTTAGGAAAGCAACAGTACATCTTTATGTTGGACTAGGCGCTTCATGTTGGCCAGAGACCTGATAGTCCAAAAAGACAAGGGCGCACACAGAAACATGCAAGTCAGAATAGGCATCCAAACTGTGAAATGCATTTTCTTAAAGCTTGACCATACCTTACTTATGCCCATGGCATTGTAACAGTGAAGCGCTCGCACAACAACACGCGACTAAAGTTTGGCAGATAGGACAAGGGACCATGACAGGCTCAGCATCACACCCATATGACCACGGCAGCTTTTCGATAACTTTAAAAAACACTGTCTTACATGAGGTTTTGCGGGAAGACTTATGATTCAGTGAAACCGGTTCAGCTCTTTTGATTTGACGGTGTTAACACCTGCGTGTGGACCATTTTTTTGTCTTTTTGTGTGCTTGACAATGACAATACCGTGAAACAAAAATGTGGTGAACTTTGAACAAACTTCGATTTGTAGCTGCCTGCTAGTCGGTCTGGTATTATATGACCCCTTGCTTCATCTGCTCTCAAGATAAAGTTTAGTATCCCCTGGTGTTTTTCGAGCCTTGGCTTTTTATTTTCGCGGCCTAATCTTTTATAACTTCACAAAAAAAGTGCAAAAGAAAAAAGTTCGCATCATAGAAGGCACTCACATTTATGAGAAGGCCCAGCAGCACAGCCAGAGAGAGAGTCTCTAGGCGACGGTAAAGAAACCAAAATCTTCATGTCAGCCACGTTCCCGCTGGACTCTTGAGCAGGAGCAGCATCTTGACGTAGAGCGTAGCTGTAATCAACCGCAAAAAAAAAACAAAAAAACAAAGAAAGAAAATCTTTTGTAAAAACTGCAAGTAAGAAAGCAAGTTCAACAGAGTGGAAAGTTGGACGAATTCGTCGTTCATTTAAGCTGGCAGAAACAGTGCCTCTCTGTGTACCTTTACTGCGCCTGTCTGTATACTCCTTGTTTCCTGTTTCACGTAAAGTTGCGCTGTTTCTACCACTTGAGAAAGCAAGCTCACCAAGGAAAGGGAATAAAAAAGATAGCTCAAGCAATATTCGGCCACCACTTATTATTGGCCCCTAGTCGACTGTTCTCTAGTAAGGTGCACGACTATGTGTGGTCCAATGAAGCCACAGATATCCGCTCTGCAAATTTAATGTGAACTTAGCAAAGGAGAAGAGGAAGTTCTCCCTTATTTCTCTATTTGAATGCATAAAAAGTATATTCACCTTCTGTTATGACAGGTTTAATTCAGAAGACTGGTCGTCAGGGTGACTACAGGAACTCCACCAATCTGAGTGACCGGAGTATGTGCACCTCGATGAGGCTGGCGAAATCCTCTCTGCAAATTTAGCGTGAAGTTGGCCATGGAATAGTAGTTGAGGTCCTTCCTATGTGTCTATTCTAACGCACGACAAAGAAAATCACCTTGTTTCCACGAAAGTTTCATTTCGGAAGACTGGTCGTCAGGGTGACTACAGAAGCTCCGTGAGTCTGAACTGCCGAAGCATGTGTAGCTCAATGAGGGTGTCACACTCACCTCTGCAAATTTATGGTGAATTCGCCTATGTTAACACAAAATGTAAATCACTTTCTTTCATGGGCAGCTTTATTATGGAAGACTGGGTGTCGGCAAGGCAAAAGATGCTCTGTGACGTTGATTATGTCACCTCAGGTAAAACATGTCATTATAAACGGGCCTGAAATGACCTTCTAGCAGTACCTCTGCCCATGTTTAACCAGCTTTTCCCAGCTAATCTCACCTAGTTCTTCTGCAAAATGCTCAAGTCATGAAGACCATGAGGTAATGCAGTGATGCTGGTAGTTCCTGCCACTTTATGTTAGTTTCAGTGAAAAAGCTCACCATACAAAACTGCTGAACCTGGAGAGCTTTTGCTGGAAATGTCGCCATGTGTCGTCCCTGAAAATAATATAAAAATGTTATGAGCCCACAAAAGCAATATTTCAACCCCATGTGGTAACCATTTTTCTAAGATTGGGTTAACCATGCTTAGTCACAAAGTGCACGAAAGGTTTATTGGTCTGCTTACTTTTTGTGGGAAGCACACTTGGCAACGCATTGTGACGGAGGTGTCCAGGGCGCAGGAGAGCTGACTCCTCGAAATGTAAGGAGCAAACTACCCTGTCTCGTAGCTGCCATGGAGTCTTCCCCTGTAGACTTCGGTTGTTGCAGAACCGAACACAGGCTTCGCGCCTGCAGATAAGGCATGGTGCTATGAGGGTGCCATGAATACTTACGAAAAGAAAATGTAGCCAAAATGTCCACAAACCAAAGCAAATCAGTGCAAGGACCTTAACAAATGCATGACATCACTGCTCTGTGTACTTCATGAAGAGTAAAAACACGAGTTTTACGCACAGATGCCCTATTATATATTTGTGTTGTACCACTGATAACCACGCCGATGATCACGACACTGCAATACAATACAATACAAAAACCATCTTTATTTACTTTGTTTAAAAATAATACAATATAAAGCCCACATAAGCCAATGATGGCTTGTGTGTGGGACGCGACAGGAGCCTCTGCATTTTTATTGCACACATAACTAAAAATAACTAGGCTCCTCAGAGCCAGTCCGGTACAGGTAAATTTTAATATTGTGGGCACTTTTATAATGACGGCACACAACGCTGCGAAGTCAGAGTGATTTCGAACTTAAAACATTCCTAGTATAACATATTACGCCTTCAGGTGTAGTTTCTTGGGCACATCCAGACAACCCTAATAGTTTTAGGTAAAACTAACAAGAGTTAAGAGGAGACCGAACAAGGGGCATACATCACACAGCAGGCATGTCACTGACAGTAGCGAAGTCTCACCTTCGAGAGTCGAGGGGAAACCGGTGCGGCGAGATGCCAGCCGTGCGGGTGTTGCTTTCGCACATTTTCACGGAGCACCGTTTCTTTGCGTATCGCGCTGTGCTCATCGTCTCAAAAGACGTTGAGCCCTTTGGGCGCAGTAGCGTCCAAGATCCAAGCGCACAGCAGCCGAGTTCCCGCGCAGGTAACTGGGCTAATCACGCCCGAGCAAACAAGAAAACTCCCGAAACGGTGTTAACTGCCGCTAAAACAATTAAAAGCGAAGAGCACGTGGAGGCCCAAACACAAGCAAGCAGAAGGACGTCAGCAGACTGCCTTTCCGCGCGCCACGAGGTCTACAAAAAACTGCAAATATCGCTATTGCTAGTCGGCCTTTTTGCTAGTGGCGTACAGAGGACGCTAATGAGAAGTATGCATAATATTAGCAAAAACAAAGACAGTTTTGAATTTTGTAGCGCGTTAAATATGATTGATATTATCTAATACTTATATTTAGCTTGTTTAAAAATACCAATGATTATACTTCTAGTCACAAACTAATTAATTTTAATAATGTTTGTCCCCACCTCTCCTAGTCGCGCTTCAATCGCATCCTTCACGTGACCCTCCAGGTCGATGTCGCTGGCGATTTGTTTTGAACCGCTTTTTGGCCGAAGCTTCGCTACCCATGTACATATACCTTGGACGGTTCTCGAATTCACTAGAACATCAAATTACACTGTCAACAAAAATGTGTAGTCGCGGCCAGGAATCGAACCCTGGCCTTCTCCGTGGGAGGCAAGCGCGATACCCGTTAGGCCACGCGCGCACTGCCTACTTGGCCAGCTGCGCGCGCGGCATTACTCCCCCCTTTAAAAGTGCATCGCCCCGATGCAGCACAAAAAACGGAAAACAAACAACAAAAGGACAGTAGAATTGCTAGCCGGAGTTCACAGTCCACACTTCACTCGTCGACGAGAGTGGAGAGTCCTATCGTTCGCAATACGGCTTCAGCCGGACGACATGCACCACCTCGGGTCGCGGCTGACGTCTTGCAGATGGGCGCGTTCCGTCGCGTAGAACTTCGTAGTTCAGATCGCCGAGGCGTCGGATGATCTTGTAGGGTCCATAATAGCGTTTCAGGAGTTTTTCGCTGAGACCGCGACGACGAATCGGCGTCCACACCCAAACTCTGTCCCCGGGCTGGAAGTGGACGTCGCGGCGACGAAGGTTGTAGCGGCCCGCGTCGACGCGTTGCTGGTCTTAAATCATGAGTCGGGCGAGCTGGCGGACTTCTTCGGCGCGTTGAGCAACCGCCTGGGCGTCGTCGCTCTCATTGTCAGATGGCTCATGGGGCAGAATTGCGTCCAGCATGGTCGTTACCTTCCGACCATGTACCAGCTGGAAAGGTGTGAATCCAGTGGTCTCTTGAACCGCCGTATTGTAGGCGAACGTGACGTAGGGCAACACCTCGTCCCACGTCTTCTGCTCAACGTTGACGTACATAGAGATAATGTCGGCGATTGTCTTGTTGAGTCGCTCCGTCAGCCCGTTGGTCTGCGGGTGGTATGCGGTGGTACGACGGTGGCTGGTGTGACTGAGCCGGAGAATTTCTTGGGTCAGCTGTGCCATGAACGACGATCCGCGATCTGTAATCAGAACTTCGGGAGCGCCACGCCGGAGGACAATGGAATCGAGGAAAAACTTGGCGACTTCAACCGCAGTCCCCGAAGGAAGGGCTTTCGTTTCTGCGTACCGCGTGAGATAATCTGTGGCTACGATTATCCAACGGTTTTCCAGGGTCGACGGCGGAAAAGGACCAAGTAGATCCATTCCGATCTGCTGGAACGGTGCAGTTGGCGGAGGAATTGGCTGCAGGAGACCTGCCGGCTTCGTCGGCGGTTTCTTGCGTCGCTGACACTCGTGGCAGGATCGGGTGTTGTGGTGGACGGTTTTGGGGAGCTTGGGCCAGTAATACTTTTCACGAATACGGGCCAATGTCCTGCTGTATCCAAGGTGTCCGGACGTCGGGTCGTCGTGACATGCTTGAAAGATCTCCTCTCGAAGGTCGGTCGGGATTACCAGCAGCCACGGCGAGTTGTCCCCGAAGTTCTCTTTGTAGAGTACACCTTGTCGAATGGCGAAGGTTGGCAGGGCTCGTGAGAAAACACGGGGCACGGTACTCTCGCGCCCTTCCAGGTGCTCCATTAAGGCGCGCAGCTCCGGATCGTCTCGTTGACGTCGTGCCATGTCATCGGTGTTCACTGCCCCTAGGAAGCACTCGTCGTCATCGTCGTCGCTGCTGCCGGGAGGTGTTTCGACAGGGGCCTTGGACAGGCAGTCAGCGTCGCTGTGCTTGCGTCCCGACTTGTAAACCACAGTCATGTTGAACTCTTGCAGCCGGAGGCTCCATCGAGCAAGGCGTCCTGACGGGTCCTTGAGGTTCGCAAGCCAGCAGAGCGAGTGGTGGTCCGTGACTACGCGGAACGGGCTTCCGTACAAGTAGGGACGAAACTTCGTAATTGCCCAGACGACCGCAAGGCATTCTTTCTCAGTCGTGGAGTAGTTTCTCTCTGCCTTGGACAGTGTCCGACTTGCGTAGGCGATGACTCGCTCGGTGCCTTCTTGTACTTGAACTAGTACCGCGCCAAGTCCTGCGTTACTTGCGTCAGTGTGAATCTCGGTGTCCGCATCCTGATCGAAATGTCCAAGAACCGGAGGCGTCTGGAGTCGTCGCTTCAGCTCGTCGAATGCTTGCTGCTTTTCCTCGGCCCATTCGAACCTCTCGGCGTCCTTCGTGAGGTTTCTGAGTGGTGCGGAAATCCTTGCGAAATCCCGAACAAAGCGACGATAGTAGGCACAAAGTCCAAGGAATCTTCGTACGGCCTTCTTGTCTGTCGGCGCTGGAAATGACGTGACGGCGCGAGTCTTCTCTGGGTCGGGGCGAACGCCTTCGTTACTAACCACGTGACCTAGGAACTTCAGTTCGTCATAGGCGAACCGACACTTTGACGGCTTCAGGGTGAGTCCGGCGGTCCGTATGGCTTGGAGAACTGCTCGGAGTCGTCTCAAGTGCTCGTCGAAGTCGCTGGAAAACACCACGACGTCATCGAGGTAGACGAGACAGCTCTGCCACTTCAGTCCTGCCAGTACGGTGTCCATGACACGCTGGAAAGTTGCTGGCGCCGTGCATAGTCCGAAGGGCATCACCTTGAACTCGTCCAGCCCATCCGGCGTGACGAAAGCTGTCTTCTCTCGGTACCGTTCGTCGACTTCGATCTGCCAGTAGCCGCTCTTCAGGTCCATCGATGAGAAGTATCGAGAGTGGCGCAGCCGGTCTAACGTGTCGTCGATGCGGGGAAGTGGGTAGACGTCTTTCTTCGCCACCGCGTTCAGCTGCCGGTAGTCCACGCAGAACCTAAGCGTTCCGTCCTTCTTCTTAACCAGTACGACTGGAGAAGCCCAAGGACTGCTTGATGGCTGGATTATGTCGTCGTTCAGCATCTCTTGGACTTGCTCCTGGATCACCTCCCTTTCTTTGACGGAGACTCTGTACGGCGATCGATGCACAGGGCGCGCGTCGTCTTCGGTAACGATTCGGTGCTTCGCAACGGCAGTTTGGCGCACCCTCGACGACGTCGCAAAGCAATCGCGGTACTCGGTGAGGAGGTTAATCAGCTGCCGTCGTTTTGGGCCCGGAAGCTTAGGGTCAATGTCAAGCTGCGCTGGCGACTTACTGCCTTGCTGAGGTGGTGATTCTTCAGCAATCGCGGCGATTTCGGCGGAGTTCCGAAGTTTCTTGACGTGGCCCACAGCGGCACCTTTTGTGAGGTGTTGCGTTTGATTTCGGAAGTTCGTCACGAGGACCACAGTCCGCCCATCCTGAAGTTCAGCTACTCCTCTTGCGACGTCTATTCCTCTTCCCAGGAGCAATTGAAGGTTGCCTTCCAGGACAACTTCGCCGCAGGTAGCTGTATCGGCCACGACGGGTATGACAACACTTGATCGCGGTGGCAGGTTCACGTGGTCGGCAGCGACTCGGATGGCGGGTGACGCTCTTTGGGGTTTCTCTGAAGGCGGAACAGGCTTCCGCAGCGTCAATCTGTTCTCACCCAGGTCGATGACAGCGCCGTATTCGCACAGAAAGTCCATGCCGAGAATGACGTCCCTGGCACAGTCTTGTAGAATGACAAATTTCACAGGGCACGTCTCCCCATGGATCTTGACTCGAGCGGTGCATCTTCCGACTGGTGTGATGAGATGCCCTCCGGCGGTTCGTATTTGAGGTCCATCCCACGGCGTCGTCACTTTTCGCAGGCGGCGAGGGAGCCTCCCACTCAAGACTGAGTAGTCCGCTCCGGTGTCCACAAGTGCCGATGCGTCGAGGCCGTGAATAACAACGTTTAGGCTGTTGGACACCGTTGCAGGGACGTCGGTACGATGCTGGGCGTCGGTAGAGTGGGAGCGCTCCGGCGTTCTTGGAGGCTGTTTTCTTCCGTCGTTTTCGGCAACGTCACCTCCAGGCGTTGCCGCACTTAGTTTTCCCGACGACGCAGGGGAGATAGGCTCTCTCGGCGGGATCGCTGCGCTGGGGACGCTGAACGTCGTGGCGATGGGGAGCGGGCTTCACGGCGGAGAGACGACACTGGGGAGGGCGAGCGTCGGAGGTACTCCTCAATGTCGCGAGGGCGTTCGTCGTATCTTGGGCGCGGGTCGCTCGGGTGGAACCCGCGCAGCCCCAGTTGTCTGTAGGGGCATCGACGGTAAATGTGGCCGGCTTCACCGCAGTGATAGCACAGGGGTCGTCGATCCGCTGTCCTCCACACGTCGGTCTTTCGTGGCGCTGCCTGTTCTGGGTGGGCGTGCGCCCGATCTTCCTGGCGTCGGGGAAACTGCGGCGCTGGAGGTTCACGTCGGGGTGGCGCGGTGTACGGGTGAGCAGGGGGCGGTGGTCGTCGGGTAGCTGCGGCGTAGCTCAGTGTCGGTTGTTCGGGAGCGGCGTTGACAAGAGCTTGTGGCTGCAGCGCCTTCTGAACTTCTTCCCGGACAATCACGGCGATTGAGGGCGAATCCGGGCTAGCGGCAGCAGGAAGAAGCTTCCTGATTTCCTCCCGCACGACGTCCCGGATGATGTCGCGATAGTCCGGGCCGGTGCAGCTGCAATTCGAGAAGGCAGCGACGCCGGGAAGTCGCTGGTAATGGGAGGCCCGTGCTTGAAGGGCCCGTTCGATGTTTGTGGCTTCCTTGACGAAATCTTCGACGGTGGCTGGGGGGTTGCGGACAAGGCCTCCGAAGATGGTCTCTTTCACCCCTCGCATCAGGGACCGCAGCTTCTTCTCGTCAGGAGCGTTTGGGTCGGCGCGGTTCATGAGGCGGAGAACGTCCTCGACGAAACTTGTGACGCTCTCGTTCGGCCCTTGGCTTCTTGCTTGGAGAAGTTCCTCGGCCCGCTGACGTCGCTGCTGGCTGGCAAACGTGCGTCGAAGTTCTGCCTGGAAGTCTTGCGACGACGAAATTGACGCTTCGTGGTTTTCGAACCAGGTGCGTGCCGTGCCTTCCAGAGCGAAGTAGACGTTCTGAAGGCACTGCTCCGGAGCCCATGCGTTATGGCGAGCAACTCGTTCGTAATGCTGCAGCCAATCTTCAACGTCCTCGTGGACCTCCCCGTGGAATGGCGTCGGAGTCCGGGGTGCGACGGGAAGGTATACGACGGCGGCGGCGGACGGGTTCTGCGACGACTGGTTGTCCATCGTCGGCCTCGTTGGCTGCCTGGTCCGGGGTGGCAGAAGTCCGTGTTCCGGGGGTAGACCTTGGGTGCGGCGACTGGATCGGGTCTCGATCTGGTCTTCGCTCGGTCCTCGGGGGGCTGGGTCCGGACTTGCACTGCGGGAACTCGGAGGGGAGCGCTGCACGGGCATGCGGGTACCCCGCACCTCCACCACAATGTCACGGGTGGTGACCAAAAAAAACAGGAAATAAAAAGGAAGAAATAAACGTTTAATGTGGCTAACTTGTGCCAAAAATAAAAGGGTACAAAAGATAATAACAGAGCGTCGCGGGCGTCGAAGTCGGCGAGACAGCAGAGTCGAGCGCAGGGGCGAAACTGACTGCGCTCGCCTTGCGGAATCCCCCTTATGTACCCTCGTGGGTTTCTGGATCGTTCGGCGTAGAAGGTTCGGTGTGTAGAACATTCTAACCTCGAATCAGCAAGACGGTTCTCGAATTCACTAGAACATCAAATTACACTGTCAACAAAAATGTGTAGTCGCGGCCAGGAATCGAACCCTGGCCTTCTCCGTGGGAGACAAGCGCGATAACCGTTAGGCCACGCGCGCGCTGCCTACTTGGCCAGCTGCGCGCGCGGCAATATATATATATATATATATATATATATATATATATATAAGTCAAAGATGCGTACTGTCGGAGTTACTAATTGGAAGTTTAGTACGACGTTTCGAGCGGGGACCGCTCTTCACCTGATAAAGAGCGGTCCCCGCTCGAAACGTCGTACTAAGCGTCGAATTAGTAACTCCGACTGTACGCATCTTTGACTTCTTAACTTTTCCCGGCCCATTGTTTTTATACTAACCTTACTTCACACACACATATATATATATATATATATATATAATTTTAATATTACAAATAATTAAAATAAGATATATATGCAATTAAGTATTATCTTTCTAAACGATCCTAAGAAACATACAAGAGCTCTGCTTTTAACAGTATTTTCCCTCTAATTGAATGATTTGTTTACTTAAACCATGCAGTTTTATTCAAACAACTATACCCTCACTTTGGTAGTACGATATATATATATATATATATGTATAAAGGCCGGTAATTTCGTAATTGGGGGAATAGCTGCAGCTGGAGTTGCAATAACATTTCCGGTAATGTGGCATCATGTCCTGGAGAACATCAAACAATCCGACATAGCGAAATCCTGTTAATGTTGTTGTTGTTTGTTTGTTGTTTTCTTTTTTTTTTTGAGGGGGGGGGTTGTTTATTGAAGGCTTCACGCGCGGAGTTACAAGCGGACTTATAAATGAACAGTGAAAACCGCCTGTACACGTACCGTATAAAGAACGCGGCATTCATAAGAATTTGTATTCACCGACATATTAAAAAAAAAAAGTCTGCTTTATCATGTTCACATTTCTTGCTTCGTGCATTATGTGCAAAGCGCCTTGCTTTATAATTTGTTCATCGGAATTCTTTTTCGGCTGACGCCGCAACCTCATTGACTGCACAACGATAATAAGTTACACGGGACTTTCTACGCTTCTTAAGCTGTGAGTTACTACAGTTACACGGAGAGAACAAACCCAAATATAAGTTATCGCTGCCGCCCCAAATATGACTTGTCTGACGTCACTACTCATTCAACTTGATTTATACAATGCATGCGACAAACGCATGCCACAATTTTTCTTTATAATGAGGACCTATAGGGGTTGTCTCTCCTTGAGCCCTACGTGTGCCGGTTACAGTTTGAACTGTAACCGGCACACGTAGGAGTGTGGTACGCTCAAGTACTCTTACCACTGCGGGAAGCACGACAGTCACCAAGAGCTGTAACATTCAATGCTTGGCGTGCTACGCTGAATGTCACAATTAGCACGAACACGACCTTGGTGCTTTGTCACATTTTAGTAGTAGAAGCAAGTGTTGAGCGCTGTAAATGGACCGCCTAAATTGGTGAAGCTGCTGGCACGGCAAAGCAAGTAGTTGTCGTTAAAGAATTTCAAACTCTAGAAGCCAATCAAATAAAAGAGAAACTACCCATGTCAGGTTTGCGGTGTGTCATACGCTACTTTTAAAGAAATAAATCTTGCATTCGATGTTAGGAGAGAGAATATTTGCGTATTTAGAATCAGAAAGAGCTCAACCTGCTAAAATGCTGATTTGTTACTTCGCAGAAGTGTTGTGCTTAATGTTATGCTTATCGTATGCTTAATGGCGTGTGTTATGGTGTTATGCTAATTGCGTGCACTTAGGGTCATGCCAGAAGTTCAATATATTCATTTAATTTCATTTATATACTCTTAAGGCCGAATCATTACAAAGAGGAGTGGGCGGAATAAACACAAAAAATAATAATAAACGTCAACATAAACACAGCAGCACGGTTGCAAGAAAATAATTGCAGATGGCTGATTTGAAGCGGACGGTGCCGGTGATCAGGGCGATGGAGGCGGGGAGGTGGTTCCAGTCGACGCAAGTTTTGGGAATGAAGGAATAGAAATGTAAATTAGTGTGGCTGCTTGGCACGCCAACCTTGTACTGGTGCTCGCTGTGGGAAGAAATATACAATGGTGGCAAAAAGAGAACCGCTGGGGGAGGAGTTAAAATGATAAATCCTATGAAAGGAGACAAAGGCGAGACATTTTAAGACGCAATGAAACATTGGGCAATTTAAGATTTGATTTCATTGAAGAGACACTGGCAGTACGGAAGTAATTAAAAAAATAAAACGCGCTGAACGGTTCTGGATGGCTTCTATTAGAAAAATAAGGCAGTTGATGTTAGGGTCCCAGATTGATGATGCGCAGTCCAGCTTTGATCGGTCTCAAGCTTTATAGACCATAACTTTTAGGTTAGTTGGGGCTAAAGAGAAGTTACGCCGTAGGTAATTGAGTGAACGATTAGCGTTCCTTGTGATCTGGTCCACGTGATTTTGTCATGAAAGGTTATCAGAAATCGTAATGCCTAAATACTTGTAGGAGGAAATCTGCATTAAATAAACATTGTTAAGTAAGTAGTCACACGGTAACACATGATTAGAATGACGTGAAATTCTCATCGACTTGCATTTGGTAGCGTTAGGTTTCATTAGCCAGGTACCACACCAAGATGAAATATTATCTAGGTCAGAATGAAGGGCGGAACGATCTCCAGGATCCAGAATATAGTGATAAATAACGCAATCGTTAGCAAAAAGTTTTATAGATGAAGAAATGCAGTTAGGCAGGTCGTTAATATAAACAAGAAAAAGCAAGGGTCCAAGCACTGACCACTTCGGGACACCGAACGTTACGGGACAGTGAGGGCAGTTATGATCGTTGGCAGTTAGAAATTGCGTACCATTACGCAAAAAGCATTCCATCTATTTTAAAATATTAGGGTTCAAGCTAAGGTTACTTTGTTTACAAAGGAGCAGACTATGAAAGACAGTGTCGAATTCTTTAGAAAGGTCGATGAAAATGCAGTCAACTGTGATAAAACAATTCATAGGAGAAAACAAGTCGTTGGTAAAGGCAAGTAGTTTAGTCTCACACGAATAAATTTTTCTAAAGCCGTGTTGATGAATACTGAAAAAAATAATTAGTTTCAAGGAAGGAAACAATGTGACGGTAGTTGACATGCTCCATGAGTTTGCACGGCATGCTTGTTAGTGAAATGGGTCTATAATTATTGGGACCATGGGTTTCACCTGACTTGTGCAGAGGAACCACCTTTTCCACCTTCCGGACTTTCGGGAGCGTACAGGATTCCAATGACTGCGCAAAAATTTATGATCATATTAGAGAAGAATACACAGCGGTGTTTCTAAAAAATTGGGGATTAACGCCGTCATCACCTGGAGAAGAGTCAAGCTTCACCATACGGGACCGCGAATCTTAAAGCTTGTTCGCACACATTCGTTTGGTTCCAACCCAGTGCATTGTGCAGCCTTGTACAGCCTTTTTGATCACTTACGCCAAGGCACACTGGCACCATCTATTAGGTAGCTCTGTGTTGGCCGTTAACTTGAGTGAGGGTTTTGCAGTGCTTGGGAGAACAAATGTAGGCATCATCGATAATATACGGTCCTTTGTAACATTGTCGGAAGTTTTTCAAGCCCGTCGTGAAGAATGATGCGCAAAACATTACGGAAATAAATGCGAGTTTCAAGCGTTATAGGGATTACACGATAGATGGCGCCAGTGTATATTCTCTCGCCTGGAGCAATCACAAGGAAACGCAACATAGTCAGTTGCAACTAGACACACAGGTATCTGAACCTCGCCTTAGAGTGCATTCTCTTGAGTGCCACCTATTACTACCTTGACTCATAACTACGGAGCGAAAGAGATTTTCTTTTCGTCCACATGAATGTAATGCATGAACTGCATCTAAATTAGATGCGAATGAATCCTAAAACCGAATTCTTTCACACTTTTAAATCACTTTATGACTTACATTTACTGTTCAAAACAGTCACTATAAACAGGAAGACAGGGAAACCGTGGGTAAAACCTCTGCGTGAAAAAATAATGTAAAATAGAACTCGTTTATATAGGGAGTGGTGACTTCAAAAAATCAAGACACGCTTTTATGTTTCTAATAAACTTATAAACGAAGTAGCGTCGGAACTAAAAAAAAAAAAAAGCAAAATCGCCGTTCTATGAGCAAAATTTCTGTGACGCCACGAAACATCACCCTGAGGTTGTATGGAGAGTTTAAAGGAAGTTTTAATCGCAATAAGGTATCTTCTTGTATAAGAGAATTAACCTTATAGAAGGGCAAAGTATGTTGGGACCATGCCTGGCGGATTATTTTAAAGCCCACTTTACAAATTCACAGACTACACTGCCTACGACGATAGTGTCATTCGTTATGTGAGGCATGTCGATTACACTTTTTTACGGGGTCCCACAGACGAGAAGGGTGATTTTAACACCTTCTTTGAGCCCATAAAAGGTAAAAGTAGTGAGCTTTTCACTTTGTTATATATACGCCTTCGGCCACTTGGCTCCTATGTCACCATGTCCGCTATACATACATATATATATAAATATATATATATATATATATATATATATATATATATATATATATATATATATATATATATATATATATATATATATATATATTTATATTGCTACGTTAATAAAAGGAAAGAGGAAGGAGACGACGGGAACTGAGAACGGGACGGCTCGACTAAGTAACTGAGGAGAATTATCGCTACAGTCTTGGTGGCAGCGGTGAAATATGCCTCTCACCCGCTCTGAGTCCCACGCCACCGATCACAAAGATAACAACGTTCGAGACCTGGAAGATCGATCTGCCTGGGGCGCTGACAACCAAGATTTCACGAAAGTCCAGGTGCGCCATTTACGGTTCGAACTGCAGGCCCTCCGAAATCAACTGCAACAAGCCGAGGCCGCACCACCACTTTCCCGAGGCAGCGCAGCTCCTCCAAGTAGTGCGGCACACAGCGCATCTCTTTTGAAATCGCAACCATTTGACGGAACGGTTTCCTAGGAAGCCTATCAGATGCAGTTTGAAACGATTGCAGAAGCCAACGGCTGGAACGTCTTAATCAAAGCAAGAGACCTAGTGTCTTACCTCCGGGGGAAGGCCATCGAAATCTTAGACTTAGACTATCCCAGCGAACCGCCTTCACGACTACCCAACCTTGATCGCTGCCATGCACGCCCGGTTCGGCGACTCTCACCTTGAGCAACTTCACTATGCGGAACTGCGCTCTCGCCGTTAACGTTCTGGCGAGACTTTCCCAGAGCTGGCAGTCAGCTTTGAACGTCTTGCATCAAAATCTTTTCCAAGCTCTTCCCCCGACATGATAAATACTTTGGCTACCGATTTATTTCTGGACGCCATTGGTTTTGTCCAGATTCAACAGATTGTCCGCCTAGGACGCCCAACCACCCCGCGAGCAGCTTTAGTCCAAGCTGTTGGACTAAAGCTGGACTACGGAAATGGCAGCACGTACTACAGCTTTCAGAATTTTTTCCATGATGAACCGCCACAAGTTGTCGTGGCCAAAAACTTGCTTCCGCTGTGGGGCCATCGGACATTTTGCTCGACAGTGACCGAATGAGCCCCATGGAACAACACACCCGGGAAACGCTCCCACGAGACATCGGGGCAGGGCTCGCTGGTAGTTCATCCAGTCCCCAACGTTACATTAGACGTAATTGTAGGAGAACAAACATCAGTGAAGATTTCTAAACCTTACTCGCCATTATGTGTATCTATACATATTGTGGAACTCAACCAGCAGTTTACTGCTGCTGTGGACCCCGGGTCAGCAGTAAGCATCATTGATAGTGGAGTTGTATCTAGCTTGCTAACAAATCTCAAGGCAACTACTACCAAGCTCCTTTCTGCCAATGGTTCCTAGCTAAAATCTACAGGCGTAATGTCCTTGACAGTGATTAGCGAAGCAATACAACTACTACATGATTTTGTTGTCGTCACAAATATGGTACATCCGGTCATTCTTGGGTGTGATTAGTGCGAAAAGTGCGCTTTTTATTTGTTTTTTATTTTATAAAATAATTTTTTTTTAAATCTTGTACTTTTGACAATAATAGACCAAGTTTGAATCAACCTAGCTTTGGATGTACAATTACTTAAGGCATAAGAAACATATCAAATGAAACCTTTTATGTAAGCCTATCTAAAAATTAGAATATTGTTAATTTAGGTAAGTTCATATAAAAAAGCACTGTAAACTTAAGAAGAAATGCAAAAAATAAAGCAAATACATATTTTTCTTTTTCCAATCTTTTTTTTTTAATAATCTTTTTTCTGTTTTCTTATATGTGTAATAAAAGTCCTTTGACCTACATTGTTTCGTCATATTAAGCAGTGCATTTGAAAAGAAGACATATTTTACCTCAATTCAGAAATAAAAAGATTTGGGCCGTTGTCAAGCCTTTTAAGTAATTATATATATATATATATATATATATATATATATATATATATATATATATATATATATATATATATATATTTCCATAAAAGAACGCGACCATGATGTTTATGATATACACCACTGGTTTTCAACCACCGATGTTTCCCGGACCCCTTGTGAATCGGCGGAGATGATGGAGGACCCCGTTCGTGGTGAGAGGAGAGGAAAGGTTGAAGGTAAATATAATAAGGATTTTATAAATGGATATAACTAAGGGCTAGTGTGAAATAGACCTCTATTATTGACATTCACGCGAGAAAACTGGCTTGAAAACTGAAACATTTCTTTTGGACCTAAAAAAAGACAACATTTATTACCGGGCTTGACTCATGAGGCAGGGCTTGCGGGACCCCAAAGGGTCCGCGGACCCCCATTTGAGAACCACTAATATACACCAGTGTTGCGGAATGGGCACCCCCATTCCATTCCAATTCCATTCCGGGGAATTAGAGTTTTCGATAATTCCATTCCTTTCAACTCCTAGGAATGGGGACACTGGGCCCATTCCCACTCCTGGAATGGCTGAATCGTTCCATTCCATTCCACTAATTCTTTAACGTAAAAGTTGGCCCTTGACAGCTACATTGTGTTGCCGCCATAAGCACCGTAAAGTTGACATTATCAAACGCATAGACAATTGCAATAAAATGCAAAATGCCTCAAAAAAGCACTGATTTTACTAAGCTGGTGGAAGAAACTGTTTGTTTACATTGTATGCAAACATCGAGAAAACCCCTTGATATCTTGATGTTTGTTTAAAACGTCGGTCTTTCGACCACGTGGCTCGCAACAAACAGCAAAACTTAAATCCACAAATTTTTTGGCAAAATTTTTTGCATTTATCTTCTAGGACATACGCGGCGAGCGTGTTTGTTTGATAAGACCATAAAAATGTCCAGTTCGTGCGTGGCGCAGAAATAAGCTAGATTACTGTATTCTTCAAATACCTGCACAGCAATACGGCTAGTACGCTGCTGGAGGCGACTCCATGTACAGTGGCAAGAACACATCCTCTGACAAAGTGCAACCTCTACGGCACAGCACGAGAGACTGTATATACCATGTCACGAAACTGTCTTTCTGCAGGTCTAGTCAGTTCGGTCACGCGACAAGAGCGGTGGCGACAATCTACTTCACCTTACGATGGACCGCAACAGACAGCAAGAGAGTCATCGAAACCAATCCAGTGCCTTCTGTTCTTAGTGTCGCATGACCCTGGGGCGGAGCAACGCGTCGTGCGTGTAGTCCCGCTCACGGTGCTGGATTGGCTGGGGTGACTCGTAGCGTCCGCAGCGGTCCATCACAAGGTGAAACAAAGTAGGCAGAGACTTACGTCAAAGGAAATAAGCGGGAATCCGATAGCTTGCTTGTAACCTTAACCCGC
Source organism: Ixodes scapularis (assembly GCF_016920785.2). Taxonomy (NCBI): domain Eukaryota; kingdom Metazoa; phylum Arthropoda; class Arachnida; order Ixodida; family Ixodidae; genus Ixodes; species Ixodes scapularis. Next base: position 184,479,067 of record NW_024609846.1, on the reverse strand, counting down.
TTGAATGTAAAACATATAACACAGAAAACAAGCATCGGAACTAAGACCAAGTAAAAGGTGGACCTACACGTAAAAATGTAGTATAAAAAGACAAGCGTCGGAGCAAAGTGCAAGAGGAGAAGAGAAAAGTGAATCTCGCTTTGTTTTAATGCCGAAGCAAACCCAGATTTCGCACTTCAAATGAGTGCGCACGAATGAACTTGGAAGGCAACAGGCCGCCTGCTAAACAACGCTCCTCGAACTATAAGAAAACAATAACTGATCATCTTTCGACGGCGCCCGAGTCAACGAGGTATCAGAGCTCTGCGAGGTATGAGTCGTCCCCCGCTCCCAGATCTCAGTCTGTGCGCGCGTGTATTCTCCATGCCTTCGTTTCTTTTGCTTGGTGCTTGGTTTCTTGTTCCGCTCGCTCTCGTGTAACACCAGTAAAGCCCGTCGCCTGCGCGAAAGGCGCCACCGCGAGCCCCACCCCCCTCCCCCTCTGCTCTTTGCTGTGACGCTTCTTTTTTATGTTGCATTTTTTGCGTATAAGTCTGTTAGAGCTCCAAGCGGGTTAGCTGTTTTCCGCCCGCTCATTTTATTTTTGAGAAACTGGCTCGGCTCACAGGCTAAAATTGACCGTAAACACACACACACACACACACACACACACAAAAAAATGAATAACCGGGCCCGTTCCTTTCCCATTCCATTCCCATTCCATTCCGGGCAAAAGACATCTAATTCCAATCCCATTCCATTCCCCTCAACGTTTCCGCCATTCCATTCCCATTCCATTCCGGGGTCGCGAAAATTCGGAATGATTCCGGAATCATTCGAACTCCGGAGTGGCAACTCCGCAACACTGATATACACCATGCACCATTTAGTACAAATGACCCATGACTGCTATATTATAATTTAAACAAAAGAACGTTAATGCACATGTCCAGTTTACTTGTAAAATCCAAAGAAATCTTTTTTTTTTTAAATAAACTTCTTGCATTTTTTTTAATTTACCAAGCACAATAATTCAGTTTTACAAACCTCTATGTAAGGCAATGAAGGGACGAGATAAATTATTTTCAAAAACGTAGCGGGCTGTGTGCGAAATTTTGCTTCTTTCATGCGGCCGCATTTTCACGTATACTGGCGAGGCTCGTTTAAAACTTCTTCACTTTCTTTTCATTCGAGGCAATAATAAGTCATACAGATAAACACGGGAAATGCATAACAATACATGGCATTTAGTATTATAAGCCCACGCTAACGCTTATGGTGATAAAAAAAGTGATTTTATGTAAGTGTAACATTACTCCTGAAGATTCGCTTTTTTGTTCTTTATCATAACCCTGAAAGTCCGATTTTTATTTTTAGCCTTCACCTACAAGTTCCAGGATTATATGTTCTTCACAAGACGAAAAATTTCATTCTTTTCTTAATGTGTCACGATATTGGGCGAGGCATGCCGCTTCACTTTTGAGGAGTACAATTCTATGGTCCCTTTCCGGGCTACTACACGAGAAGAATCATCAGCACTTTAATTGCTTCTAGTTCTGACGACCTGAGGTGGTGCAAAAAATCTTGGTGCTTGAGAACTCTCCAAACTCCATTACACGCACTTTTGCTGTGTCTCGTAGCTTCAAAAGAAATCAATGTAATCACTTCTTTCTTTTCGCCACCACATACAGTTCCAACCTATTTTTTGAATTGACCAGCCTCCCCATCGGAGATGCGAAAAAGTTTTGTAAATATCAGAATGTTTTCTTCATGCCACTCCAACAGTGCGCAGAGCGGAGAGTGTGTGTGCTGCGTTGTGCACAATGTCGTCGCTGACAACTTCAAAGCTATGGATTTTGCGCTCCGTTGTAGCGACGCAAATGAAGATAGCCACGACTTAGTTCTTCCTATGAAAGCAGAGTACCGCTCGCGGAAGAACGACGCTCCAGTTTTCCGCAAAAATTAAAATGCAATACCATGGTACGAACCACCATGATACCATGGTACCGTGGTACCATGGTACGAACCACTGAGCATGCCGGGTGAATAACTGGGGGAGGTGCTTTGTTTCGCACTTTCTGAGCCCACTGCACAATGCGTTACTTCCCATTTGTTTTTTGATCAGTTCGCTAGATTCCTGCAAAGCTACTTGGATTTCTACGTCTTCCCTCATTTGCAAAAATTACAGGGTTAAACCATCGCTTTTCGGAAACATTTCACAGGTCAGCAAAACGGACTCCTTACTTGGGTTAGCACAGGGGCAAAGTCTTTTAATGTCTTCGAGGCTGAATTCTTGGTCGCTCACGTTTAATATTGCGGCCGCGGTTTTGATTAACTCTGTCTAACAAACTGAGATGAGATACCAGGTATGTGGACAGCATAGAATTTGCCAGCGAAATAAAACGAAAGGGAAAGGCTGCCGCTCTCGAAGACGGCGGCACATGAACTTCAGGTCTGGTAGCACCTCCTGGTAATCAAATGTTTTCCATAGATTTTTTCTTTGTGTCACGTGCAGGAATCTTCATATGATAGTCGTTTCTAATGTTCATAGTGTCTTTGTCTGTACTAAATAAACAATCACTACAGCTTTCTAAAACGGAGATGCGACACTCATAGAGTTAAAAAGGGTGGCGGTAAGTCCATATCCTGCTTGGCCCGTGGATTGCCCTTTCGTTCACACTTCCCGTCGAAGAAAAAAAAAAGCGAACGCAGCTCACAAGAACCTTGAACGTACTTATATCTCAACAAAAAAGAACATATAAAAGCATGCGAAATTAGGGAAGACAGACCGATTGCAGAAAAGCGAAAGCAAGCCCCGAAGCGGCGCGATGTTGTCAGAACTGATAGTTTCAACTCATATCATTCTACAAAATTTGTAACGTACATTTGGTTTCGCAAACACAGAAGTGCCGATAGTGAAGACGGAGATTGGAAGGTTTCTACAAACCTGGCTTAGCTATCGTGTAGTTGTTTGAGGAAAAAATTCATGCACGCTTATTGACGTTCACGGCACGCCGTGGCTTTGAAATATTTTCCCCGCAAGTACTCTATTAACTTACGGAAAACTTTTAAAATATCATATATATGTTTGTTATTCACGTATGGCAATGTTAAAGCATTATTGAAGACTGTTTCGATGTCTGTAGTTTACTAAGTGAGCAAGCTGAACGTGCAGAAAAACCCTCTACCATATTATACTCTATATTCTAACCATGTATAAGTTTTGCCGAACTGTATGTTGACTCAAGAACCAATAAAAACTATGATCAAGTTACAAAAATAACTAATATTTAAGTGAAGAACGAAATGACAGGTATGTTTCGTAGAATGAAGGTACAAATATGTCTGGTTTTCACATGCACTGCATAATAAAATGAAATAATATATGTCAAATAAATTTGATTGCATTTATAACAACACATAAAAAGACGTTTATGTAAAAACATTAAAAATACGTATTTTTAATGACGTTAATTTTATATATTTTTTTTCGCATGTTTGCAATCTTGTTTTTTTGTGTAAACTGTACCTAAATTAACACTATCATATGTTTAGAATATTCTTAGATGCAAGCTTTCTTTTGATATGTTTCTTATACCTTAGATAATGGTACATCGAAAGCTAGTTCAATCCAAACCTGGCTCATTATTTTCAAAGATGCAAGATTTAAGAGTTATCATTTCATAATATAAAATTAAAAAACAAACTTCTAGTAAACTTTAATCCTTCTATATAAAGTATTACCAAAAAAAGAATTACAGTAGTAAAAAAAAAGTTGTCATTGTTCTAAAGAAGATAATATGAACGTTGCGAGACTCCAAAATGTGTCCCTAGTGAAAACTACAAAAATCGCAAGATCTACCTGTGCCCTTTCGAAGCCCAAAACTCAAAAACACGAAACTTTCGGTTGTTCTGATTTGCAGTTTTGTACTATTCAAAACATTTTTCATCTAACATACCTTTTTTCCAGAATTCTTTGAGGAGACATAATTTTTTTCTTGTATGCTTTGAGATGAAATCACCCATATAATATTATAATATATACGTATAATAGGGTATGTAGCGGACCTTTCGTATACAGGTCACAAATTACCTTTGTTTACAAAATTTCAAATACTTGCTGTGGCGTGTACGAATATCGTTTATTTTATGCGATTTGTATATCTCATCTGAGAAATTTCTAGATTTCTTGTATATTATTTTGGTACTTACAAAGAACGAGAGTAATATTAACACGCGACATAAAGAGACATATGTGCTTCCTCAATCTCGCACACACTGTAGCTCTCAATCACTATAATTTAATGTGCCATACTTATTAAACAAGACTATTACAAACAACATACCCATATACACGTTAAATAAAAAGATCTCAGCTTGAACTGTATGTAGGTTCGCGTAGTGGGATTTTGACTAACATGTTGTGCATGTTATTCATGTATTATGGCATTTGTTTGTATTTTTCTACCCCTCCCCCCCTCATGTAATACGTTCGAACGAACGTCTTTGAGGCGAATAAAACTTGAACTTGAAACTTGAACTGTCTGACATTTTATTTTATTGTAACATGTATTTTTGAGCGTCAAAGGTGATGCCAATGTAAAGAGATCCCTGACCCAGTCGCGCTGTTCTTTCAAGAACTTTGTTCTGCCGGTCCTTTCAGTTTTCTGGAAAATAAAGCTTTGATTGAATAATGGCCCCAGTGTAAGTGATTGCAAGGAAACGCGATCGCTTACCCTGTGTCTGACCCTGGCCATAGGGTGTCTTCTCTTTATTGCCACCTATTACTACCTTCACTCAAAGCTGCGAAGCAGAAGAGCGTTTTTTTTTTCGTCCTCATGAATTTAATGCATAAACCAAAACTCATACAAAAAACACGCGTGTGTTGTGCCATTTGGAGCTCTCCTGGAACTTGGATACATTCATCTGTCAACCTCTTAAAGTAGACACTGAAACTGAGGGATGCCAGTTATCACGGAAACAATGTGCCGAACAAAGCATCTCACTCCAGAGACGTCTGAACCCATCCCACAGAGAACATCGGCTACGGCGGAAGACCGCGTCTACAGAATCGACAGCTTTATCGCACCGAAATTCGAAATGGACGTCCCACCGGAATGTCGGCATTTCTGAATTGCCGCGAAATCATACACAAACGCTCACAGTTGCTGTATGCGAATCCTTCAAATCCCTGTTGGCGCTGGCTTTCCAGAATTTCCAATGAATAGAGCAGTGAACCAATGGCCAGTCCGTGTTGACAGTTTTGAGCGAACACATTTTCTTATCTCTATTTAAATTTGAGGGAAAAAGGTGCATCCAAAGTGATAAAACTATTTGGTGCTGGCGATAAAACGGGGGTGGGGGGGGGGGGGGTGTTAGAGAGAGAGAAGGAGGGGAGGGGTTGAGGTTATGTCTTCGATAATATAATTTTGCATAGGAAGCTTATTCCAAGGATAATGATCATCAAATCTCCTATTGTCAAGATATTTATGTGTCCAGAGATAATAATGCAACTCAGAAGGTATGAGAAAGGTATGAGCTACACTTATTTTGAATATATAACTCAAGCGCCGACAAAGCTGCATACGAAAACAAATATTTTTTTATAGAAAAAGGAATATGGCCATATAAGGCTTGAACAGCAGAGCGGTGGAGTTTCGTAATTATTTCAAAAATGCGAGAAAATAAATCAGTTGCGCTATATTTACCTTGAAGCTTCAAAATCAAGAAACTGAAGGAATTAGTAATTACAATTACTCTATTGGGAAAGCACAATTTATCGCAAAAGCGGATATCAATACAACGTATTCGGCATTAAGCGTATTCTCCACACATGGCTGTGTCAACGGATCACAAACCACTGCAGAAGCCACTGGATCAAGTAAATGTTCGGAGGTTCCGAGCAATGCCCCATTTATTTTTTTTTTTTAGTAAAATAGGCATAAAGCGCATTGTGCGTGTAAGCAAGTAAAGGCGAGATCACAAGCAGGGGAGCGCTTGTACAAAGCTCACATAGCGCCAACTATCGCTGTTTCTACAGTACTGAGGTAGTTGAGTTAGCGCTGAGATGCATGTATGAACAGGCCTTTGGGGTGGTAACATCGACTTCTTTATTGATATATTTCTTTTTATTTATTGATTTATTTATTTAATATTTGAAAAAGCTACAACGCAAAAACTCCCGGATTATAGCAGGGACAGCCCCTATATATATATATATATATAAAAAAGCGCTCCAGGAGCAAAAACAAGGACACGTCAATATACAACATGAGCTCTCAATAAAAAAAAATGTATAAGCGTTGAGCATAAATATTAAACGTTGAGCATAAATATTTAACTTTGAGCATAAGTAATAAACGTTAAGCATAAGTAATAAACGTTGAGCATAAATAACAGTTTGTCGTTGTTGTTTTGTTGGTGGTGGTGTTGTCACTGTTGTTGTTTCTGATGTTATTGCAGCTGTTGCTTCTGATGTTGCTGTTGTTGCTTTGGCTGTTGTTTTTGTTGTTGATTTGGACGTTGTTGTTTCTGCTTATGTTGTTGCTTTGGCTGTTGCGTCATTGTTGTTGTTTTGGCTGTTGTGGTTGTTTTTTGTTGCTGTTGTTGCTGTTGTTGCTGTTGTTGCTGTCATTGTCGTTTGTGGTCGTTGCCGTTGTTTTTGTTTTCGTTCCGAAGCACGTGATAAAGCGTCTATCCGCGGGTGCCGTATGCTTTGACCCGTTATTTTCTATTTGCATGCCAATAGCTCGTCACCGTTTCTCTAAGCGAGTAAGTCTAGAAATGTATCCACTGACATTTCATGGACGTTTTTAGCATTTTAGGTTTTCAGATTTTAAATATTATGTTCGAAGAGGTAAATCGACAAAAAGAATTTCTATTACGAATTATTGAAGAAAACCTTTTTACACTTCGTTTTGCTAGCAATCTCAGCAAGACGTTTTGACTGCCTTAATTAAAGAAGATTTATATCAAAGCTATATAAATATGGCAATAGCGCGGCATGCAATACATGTTGTTTAATTAGCATTTAAATGATCGCCAGCCCAGTACAACTCCTGGAGAACATCTTTCCTCCTTTTCGAATATTGTTTGTGATGTTCCTCGTGGAAGCGTATTTAAACCTTCGACATTTAATGCCTACATAAATTGAATAGTCGCTATGAATAACAAAGCCCAGTTTGTAATTTATATGGACGACATCAACTTAGATTTTATTTTTTGAGCGGATAAGACGAGTTTAGTAGAACATTTAACTAGGTTTCTAGTTATTTTTTTATTAATCAGAGATTAAGCCATTCAAACTTAAGAAAGCTGTGCAGCAATTTTAACGTTGAAAGAATTTGCATCCTGTACTTTTTAAATTGTTTATCTTATCATAAAAGACAAAGAACGCATTTCCTTCCTTCGAAAAGTTGCGAATTCGCCGCGTACTTGCGAGGCAAAAATTATAAAAAAATTTCGAACTCCAGTTGCCAGAGGCGGCCATGAGACTTACGTGGCGTGACGTCAAAGAGGGACTTGTAAAAAAATAGCAAGTTGTGCAACCACCTGCTCAATAAAATCAAATTTTTCTAAAAACCGTGTCGTTCCGGCATAAATATAGTTGCGTCAAAAGCCTAAGACAAGATACCCGAAGAGCTTCTTAGGCTACGACAATTTAGCTAAGTTGTTCGTAAGTTAAGATCATCGTAAGAAGAGGGGAAATCGGTATTCACGAACGCATTCTTATCTTAGAGGAGGAAAGCGGCGTTCTCGTACGGAAATACTAGAACTTCCGGTGTCCCGCAAGCTCCCGATCCTCGCGAGAGCGGGCTGTTGCTAAGGCGACGGCGCCTTCTTCAACATCAACAACCAATCGGAGAGCTCGGCATGGTTAGGAGCACGTGCATTTTTAATGACCAAACGCAGACGGCTTTTCTGTCAACGCTTGTCTGGGGACCGTGTCCGTGCTGTGAAATGTCGACGCTAACAGGAGTTAAAATTGGCCCGGATGCAGAGGTCGGGAAGCCGCTTTCGTCGACTGCTACGAACTCGATCGCTACAAAATCAAGACAATTGTTATCGTTGCCAAAAAAAGACGGCCCGCGCCGTTCGTTTGCAAAGCGGCGTAGATAGAAACAAATTGCCGCGGCATTATTCGCCGCCTTGGAGATGCAGGAGGAAGCCTACGTTCAAGTAGAAACGTTTTAACTACAGCAAGAGCCACGTAAATACATGTTTACGCTCGGAGGGGACGCGCGCATTTGATTGAAATGCTGGATCCGCGCTGTTGGGCTGCGTCGTGGTAAGCGCTCCGGGACCGAACTCTTAAGATTGCAACTCGATGCTGAAGTGGCACTCGGCAAAGGAAAGTTGCCCCGGCACCGCGTAGCTCCCACGAACTGTTCTAGCTCGACAGTGTTTACGTACCGTCATGTTGGAATAAAAATGGCATACTTTTAACAAAGTGTACATACCATATGTTGCGAAGGTAATCTAAACGGCGTTTATTTGAGCCTATATCACACAAACAAGCTTATAGAATCGATGAGAGTCTCTATTCGACGTTCGTTACAGCTGCCTCGAAAAGCAAGAGGAAGATATTGACCTTTTAGTCTAAAATTGAGGTGAGCGATAAAAATATTCATACGGTAAGAGCTCACGAGGACCGCGCGAGCATATTCCATTGAGCAAGCCAGCCGGTTGTGGGCTGACGGTCTTCGCCAGGGACGGTAGGAGCAACGCTGCGTTGGAGCAGGCCAGATTGCCTTGCTAGGACTATATTCTGCCGAGCTCGCTGAGCTAGCCCTTGGTGGTCGCTTGGTCGGTAGGATCGTTGCCGTTGTAGCTTTTGCCGGATGTTTATGGATCCAGCGTCCATGTCCATAGTGACCGGTTTCAAGTACTTCTTTCATTTTTCTTGCTGCTTGAAGTCCGGACGCGCGAAAAGAGCACGTAGAAAAATAAATGTCCGTTGGTCGTCGCGACCAAGTAACTGAGCAAAGCTGTCGGTCATGTTTAATTGATCGTGAAAACGCGCGTAAGAGAGCTCCAGAGCTGTCGTAGGATTCCATCGTAAACTGCGCACAACTTACGATAATTTCGTTTGGTGAATACGAATTTGTTTTTACGTTTTGTCGTACGCACGTTTTTGGGGTAAGATCGTTTCGTGAATCTGGCCTCTGGTATCTACGACAACATTTTCGTTATGCAGAGTTTCAGTGGCGCCATCTATCCGAAGTCAACAAAACTGACAGCACTATCTGCTCCCGCGAGGAGCCGCAAAAAGCCGGACCCGGACGCGCGACCCGGACGCGCGACCCGGATGAGCACGTTGGCAGTTTCCTCCTTTCTTTTTCCGGTGTCTCGAGCACCTCGTCACTAGGACGCTTGGACGGCATTCCCACGTACGGAACGAGTCCCAATGACTTGCTATAATCCGGCATCTGGAGCTCCACCTCGCTCAGGTCATCCCGACAGCAGCCGGTCGCCATGTTGATCGCGCGGCTTGACCGCGTGGTCGCGAGCGAGTGAGTTCTTGCCGCTCACTGATGGCGCTAGAAAGAGAGCTTCACCGAAACCCCGCGCGTCCCCCTTTCACGTCACAGCGCACGTGACTCGGATGATTCTGAAGCAGTTGAGAAATGCCAAAAACCTCAATCTTTGTCATTTTTTTTTTAGAAAAACTAGGACATGCAGTTAAAAGCAATTTTTTTCTGCTTCAGAAGCCGAATTTTATCAATCCCATAAGACTTAAAAGCATATCATGGCTTGGCATAATACACTCACCCTTCTTGCTTCGTGACTGGTGGTTTAGAGCCTATCTGAGCTGTTTCCGCACCCTCACTGACTGCAGTGTGTAAGTAATTAAGAGGTTCAGGACATGCCTCTCCCTGCGCTTTTTGTGTTGTCCGTGACTATCGGTGGGGCTGTCACCGCGTCTCGCAGATTTTTGTCATTTAATATTAAACTTAAATCTATTATTCCTCGTTTAACTCCCATTGCGACCTACATGAGCGAGCTGCGTACGGAACTGGCTTCTCTGAAGGACACAGTTTGCGAACAAGCGCCTACTCCCCAAAGCCTCCAAACCGAGCTGAACGATGCTGACCAACGCGGTAGCCAACATATTATGGAAATTCATGGATTGAGCGTCAAACCGCACGAGGCTCTTCCTTCCATTATAACGGGGTTGACAGACAAGCTCGGAATTGCAGGACATCAACCAGCTGATGTCGTCTCGGTTTTCAGGCTACCAGGAAAACGAGTTACCAACCCACCTATTTTGGTAAAGTTTGCGTATGTAGCCACTAAAGACAAAGGGATCCAAGCTCGTAGCATGCTGAGGCAATTGTCTTGTGACAATCCACCCGAAAGACTGTATTTCAACGACAGCTAAACTCAGACCAGCAGAGAACTTTTCTGGCAGGCACGTGCACGTGGAAAAGTACATGGTTACAAATTTGTGTGGGTCAAAAATGCTCGAATTTATTCCAGAAAAGATGAGGGCGCTTCTCCCGGTGCAGATTCAACAGAGAAGTGACCTGAACCTAATCACATAACCGACATGGCTAACTTTTACAGTACGCCGATTTTCTCTCATTTAATAGTTCCTTTTCCTTTTCTCCAACCGACTATTCACGGTCTTTCTTACACATAAACATTCGCAGTATTCGAAGATACTGGGATGAATTTAAGTCAGTTGTCGATCAAGTGCGGGACAAAATTGATGCAATTGTGCTAACAGAAATAAATGTCAGTGCCGATCATCTGTCACAGCTTAGTATTTTAGGATTTCAAAATTTCTTTTTTACACGGCCAATCACTAGAGGAGGAGGAATCGGCGTATTTAGAAAGAACTCGTGGAACAATTCAAGCTGATGTCATGTTTCAACACTCGGAGAGCTTGATGCTAAAGGTCTCTAATTCTAACTATACGGAAAATTTGCTCGCTTGCACTTTACAGATTTCCTTCGTCCAACTGCTCCAGCTTCTTAGATAAGCTTAGGGAAAATTTGGAAGAATTGTCTAATGAAGCACATTTATATTTGGTGAGAGATATCAACACTGACACCCTCAAAACTTCCAAAAATAGTGTTTGTGACTATTTATCACTACTTGCCAAGCATGGAATCATAGCTGCCGTTCAGAGTGCGCCCCGCGAAGAAGTACTACATGAAAATTTTGTATCATCCTGCCTAGATCATATAAACGTCCGAGCTACAGATGCTTCCATACACTCCGCTGTCATTTTACAAAAGCTTGCAGTTTATTATTTTGTCGCATGTAAATGTGTATTTCCCTCCAAAAAAGGTACTAATTTTGAGAGTTAGTTTTGTTTAGAGCGGGTTGACTTCAATACTTTTGATCGACTAATTAAAGAATATAATTGGAATGACTTCCTATCCTCGGTTAACAGCACGAACGTGTACTCAATGTTTGTAGACATCATTAGAAACTTCCGGGAGTTATCCATGACAGTTGTATATGTTAAGAAACGTAAACCCTCACTGCCTTGGCTTACTTCAGATATTCTTAAGAGTATAACGCAGAAAAAAACAATTGTGGAAGAAGCTTCGGCGCTCTCCCAACAACGCCAATCTCAAAATAGAATGTAAAATACAAAGAAATAGGATGAATGCCCTTATTCGATCAGCAAAAAGAAACTTTTTTGCTAGAAAGATTGCAAACGCACGAGCTGACTCCCTAAATACTTGATCAGTTGTCAACGAGCTTCGTGAACATAAAAAAGGGATCGACTGAGACGGTGAAAAAAAACATTTCGGGGCGGACTTGACCTCTACTGTCAACGCCTTTAATGTTTTTTTTTTTTTTCGCGAATTCAGTTGCACTCTCAATAGACAGTAATAAGGGTCCCGCACACGGCACGTCATCTATCTCTGATTCCGCTTTTCTTCCCCCTCTCTCGAAGTCAAAGCTGCGGTCATACCTATTTGCCTTCAAGCGCTTTAGGTCGGCCGGTGTCGATGGAATAATAGTGCGTGACTTAAGCCGAAATTATGACTCTTTGAAGAGTGTTCTCCTTGTGATGATAAATAACATTCTCGAAACTAGAGAAGTTCCAAACGACTTAAAGCGGGACATGGTTAATGCACTCTTTAAGGGTGGAGAACCAAACCATGTTTCATCCTACAGGCCCTATATCAATATTGTCCTGCATTTCACAGATCTTGGAAAAATATATATTTCTCACTATGTCTGGGTTTATTGATAAATACTGTATAATTGCGCCACATCAATACGGTTTCGTCACTGGTCGTGGTACCATTCATCTTCTTGAAGAATTTTCGTACATTCTACGCTCTTCCTTTTAAAATAACATATTTGTGTGCGCACTCTTTATCGATGTTGCTAAGGCTTTCGATTCCGTAAACCATAACATCCTCTTAGAGAAACTCTACAGAGTGGGCTTTCGTTGCCCATTTCATGCATTGTTAAAAAGTTTTCTAACAAATCTTACCCAAGCTGTTTCAGCAGATAACGTACGCAGGTCCCACTTTGTCACCTCACTTTCTTAACTTCTGGAGTTCCACAGGGCTCTATTTTGTTTCCATTATTTTTTAACATCTATTTAAATGATATTTCAACTTCAATCACAACTTCCAAAATACTTTAATATGCCGATGACATTGTTATATTTGCTTGACATCTAGTGTACGAGCGCACGATTGAATTGCTTCAGATCGATGTCGCTAAAATAATGGACTGGTTTCGCCTACAAGCTTCGGGTAAATACTTCAAAAACGAAGCTAGTCTGCTTTCATAACCCTTTAAAAATGTAAGCTTGACATTTCAGCTACGGCTTCACAACTCCAATTGCTCATGCTCCCAATTGTACACCTGTTGAACACGTTAGCTCCGTAAATATTTAGGCCTTCACTTTGACAGTGATCTCTCATGGAACTCTCACATGTTATATATATCCCAGCGATTGAGAACTGTCTCTTGCCTGCTTTACAACATCAAATCATTTCTACCTTTGTCAACTACAAAGAACATTATGCACCCGTTAGCCTACAGCACTAAGATATGGCATAAGCGTACTTTTTAACTGTCCACTCTCTTGGCACTCAAGAATGTATCGTACGTTAAAGGGAATTCTGAAAAGTGTAGCATAACAACACAAACATTTCATCTCGTGCGAACTTGTTTGCTTCGCTGAAATTACCGTGTTTTTACTCACTCTTTCTTCGTGATTTGGCGAAACTTCTGGGAGAATGAGTTTAAGGTCTCGGCCAGTCCACCTGGCGAACTTAGATCTGTTCTGCGGTTTTAATCTCCTCGAGTAAGAACTCACTATGGCGAAAGCATGCGTTCTTTTTATGTGCCAAAAGGTTTTAACGACGTTCCGGCTACTCTGCTTGCCATTACTTCAAACAAAATGCGGAAGACCTCTCTGAGAAACATGTTCTGGGATGTGGCTAGATAGTGACTTTTTTTTTTCTATGTTCTTATTTTCTTTTTCTTTTGCAGTATGGTGTTGTACGTGCTTTTTGTTGTAATCGCTGGACATGCCAAATAATGACTGCATTTATTGCGTGAAGTTTCGTTGTCTTCAACCCATTGCTTGACTAATTTTCTTTCTACTGATAAGTGCTCTTTTTTTTACTGAACATACCAAATAGCATTTGGGAGAAAGACTAATGAATTCAAGTACTGTGTCTTCGAATCGATTCAAAACTGTTTTAAAAATACTCCTGCATGAGTTTTTTTTTCTTTTTTTATTGTGTAATTTTGTTTTATGACTTTTATGACCTTAATGATTGTAACTGACACTGCGATCAAGTCAGCGTTTGCTAGAGTTTCTTCAGTGCTTCAACCAAATAACTGACACAAACTTTTCGACTACATCCTGTCAAGTCGATTATCTGTATGTTATTTGCTTTTTTTCCGCACGTGATGTTATTCCGTGCGAACTACCTTTTGTATTTTCCACTGAAGGGTCTGATCCTACGAGTCCCTCATGGCTTTGATTGCACCCGACGGTCAACTGGGTACAACTGCACTACTGATTAAATAATAATAATAATAATATTATTATTATTATTTAAATTAGTGCAATCTGGTTGCGGCCACAGCTACAAAAACGAACCTAAATATTGTTCTATTTCGCCAGGAAAAAATGTTTTTATTATATTGCGGGCTTTTTGTATAATTATCGTGCCGAACCTCTATTTTCTAACTACGGAATTATTCGCATGCATCACATTTATGTGTGCCGTCTATTTTGTTCTCTTTGCTTTTCCTCTCCTATATTTTTCACGTTTCTTGCGCTAGATTTTCAAGCTAAGTATGAGGTCGCCATTGTACTCGTTGTTTTAAGAAATAAACGGTTCCTTGGTTCCGTAGAATTTAATGTTTAAAGTCTTTATTAGAATCTTCTATCTATCTGACTAAACGGCTTCTGTATCAGAGGGATGTATTCATCGTTTCCAAGGCTGAATTTTGTTCATATTTTGTTTAGTGTGTCAAATGTTTTACTAAGATTATTTCTAATTTCTTTTTAAATAATTGATAAAGTTTTATTGATAGCTATACATTTTACATGAACACTGTTTATAATTTTATCGTCTTACAGTAGAATTGTTTTTAATTGTTAGATTTTGGAAGTAATGTACAGAACATTTTTTTTTCGCCAATCAGGCTGCCTTTGTAACATGATCCCCGACCTCGTATAACCGCTCTTTAGTAGCAAACAAATTGGACAGCATTTTTTATTTATCATTTTAGATTTTTTGGCAGAAAAAATTTCAAAACAAGTTTACTAATTTTGTATTTAAAAAAATTAAGTACAGCTAGTGTGTACCAAGAGAAAAAAGAACGCTACAGGTTATTTTCACCGCAAAATTGAACGACGCATCACTTAACGCTCATTCTCCGCCCAAATGTTACGCTAGCAATCTAAACCAGATTCCATCGTTTCAAAAGTAACCGTTATTTCATTTAAAAAAAAGAAAGTGACCTTCTAAAATTTTTAATGGGAAAATGGGGCCGACGGAACTTTCGAATAGGCGGAGCCGAATATCGCCAGTTACCGAAAACTTGGGAAAACGGGCCCTGCAATTTCCCATAGAAATATTCAGAAAATCACGTAATAATATTTGAATGGCCTAACGGTTAGTTCTAGAACTTTGGCATCTCGTTCGAATCCCAAACACTACATTTGGGCGCCGAATGAGCGCTCTGCGCTGACCAGGTTAATTTTGCGTTTAAAAGAAAAAATACACGAATTTTTGGGGACACTTTACACACTGAAAGTATATTTTAACAGAGTTCCAAAAACAGAAATTGCATTGTTTTTTTGTGTACTTTGTAGTTTAGCGATGCGAACCGCTCGTCTTCCCAGTCCGGCAAGTAAGGGATGCATACTTAAAGCGTGTGTTTAAGTTTTTTATTCGTAAACTGAAAGAAAAATATGTTGTAAGTAGTACACTTTACGCAGTGTTTTATAAAGGGTCGAAATTAATTTTTTTTCAGTGGATTACTTTTGAACATGATACATTACTTTTTTTTCTCTGGCGAAATAATAAGGCATACGAAATTAGCCGCACATGTATGTACTGTGTATGCTTCTTGAGTTTTAAACACAAAACATTTGCAACATTGATTTTATTTTTACGAATTTGCTTTTTTTTTAAGCGTGTGCATGTTTTTGGTTTTAAGCTTGTGTGTGAATTTTAAGCATGTACATTTGTGGTGAAGATGTACTAGCTCGCGTTTTGCGTTTTACCGCAAAGGCCTTCGGGCTTTTGGTAATCACGTGAAAAATAAACATTAAACACTGAATATTTACTACATTTGTTTATTCATCAAGCTACCACGAAAAGTTATTTCCTTTCAACAAAAAATGTAACTTTATTTTTTACGCCGCCACCAAATGCAAAGTCACCTATTGCTCCTTATTTATATTTTATATGTGTTTTTATAAGAAACTCCTCGAGTTAAATAAAAGATACCCCGCCGGGATGATGGGGTACGTTTTATTTAGCTCAAGCAGTTTCTCGCGAAATCGAAATTTCGATCACGAGAAAAATTCATCAAGATTCGGGAATACAAAGGAGCAAAGAGATATTGGAAAGAGCGTTGCAACTAAAAATACAACAGGAAATAGGATAAGAAATTTGAAGAACGGCTTTGCAAACGCGGGAGAGAGGGGAGTGGCAAAAGCGAACAGCACGATTATTAGAGAAAACAATTAGGAAGACAATGTTAGGAACGAAAAATAATACGAAAGCGCAAAAATATGAGCAATAAAGCCTCAACCACAAGATTACACAAAAGCATGAATGGAAAATTAAAAGATAAACGAGAGGGAGCAACAGACAGCGAAATGAGAAAAGAGTGAAACGTACGGGACAAGCGTAAACACAGCCAAATAACAAACATAAAAAAGCATTAAAAATCAACACAACGGAAGACAAGAAAAAAACAAAAAACATAGCAGTTAGTTTTTGTACATTTTTATCGCGTGCCCGACGAAGAGAAATTTGTACGAACTTGATTGCAGTGACCCTGTTTTGTTGCATCAGTCATTGCGTTTACATGTGTGTGTACACGTCACGTACGCAAGCTGTTGTCACGACGAGAGCTGATGAAAAATATACGAGGCTTGTTTATCCATGCTTGGGAGAAGAGCGTGTTGGTTTTGGTCATGGATGAAGAAAGAATAAAACAATTAAATCAGGGACAACACAACCACATCTTTCAACTAGCAACAGACGAGTAAACTTTCAAACAGCGAGCAGCCGACTATACCCAGTAGGAGTAGGGAAAGAAGGGGGAGAGAAGGAAAGGAAAGGAAAGAAAAGAAACGCGAAGTGCAAGTCAGGGTGGTAGGGTTATCTCGGATTTTAAAAATTCAACCTCAGTTTTCGTCAGCAGGAGGGAAGGGTTAGACACGTTGTTTTTTGCTGTGGTCATCGCGAATGATTCTATGATTTCCCTGCCGAATCTGCTGTCATGTCCCCCCAGGATTTTTGTGTCATCAAAAAGGGGATGACAACGCAAACACGAACGCGCATGTATGACTATGGGATGATAAGAATCTGGAGAGGCCTTAGAAACTTCGTTGTGGTGTTCGCGGAGTCTGTGATTGGTGCATCTGCCGGTCTGTCCTATGTATTGATGGCCGCAGCTCAAGGGGATGGAGTAAACTTTCTTCTCTTTGCATGGAATGAATTTCTTTTCGTGTTTGACGGTGCAGCCAATCGGAATCCGGTTGTTGTTCACTTGTTGACATAGTTGTTTAAGACGCATGCGGCACTAGAAGACGACATTCGTGTCGAACTTTGAGGCAATGGATTTTATCCGGTGGGCTGAATTGTGTACGTAAGGAATGACGGCGAATCGGGCTTTCTTTTTTGAGGATGGTGAGTGGCGATCAGGCCCGCGAATCATCCTTTCCAAAACAGATCGGAGAAGGTCGACGGGAAACCCTGCCCTGACGAGCCTCATGTGCTGCAATTTGAAGCTAACTTCTGAAAGATGACAGCAAGACTTCGTGAAGGATGAAGAAAACAACGATTTGATGATACCGTGTTTTACCGACTTCGAATGGGCGCTAGAAAACGGTAAGACAGGTTTGGCAGACCTTTGTTGAAATGCCCAGCAGAGTCCAGTGGCACTGACATGAAGCCGCAAATCAAGGTACTGAAGACCTTCATTCGATGGTTCTTCTTTCGTGAATGTAAGGCCTGAAGAACAAGCGGAAAAAACCGCTGTAATGCTATCTGGAGAAGTTCGAGCAGGATGAATGATTAGGTAATCGTCTACATATCTGAAAACATGGCAGCCAGGGGTGGAGATGTCCAGTTGTGCTTTTATAGCTCTGTCAACGAATAAAAGGAACAATTCGCTGAGAACAGGGGCGAGACATGAACCGATGCAAACGCCCTTTTTTTGGCGGCATGCGTCTTAAACAACTATGTCAACAAGTGAACAACAACCGGATTCCGATTGGCTGCACCGTCAAATACGAAAAGAAATTCATTCCATGCAAAGAGAAGAAAGTTTACTCCATCCCCTTGAGCTGCGGCCATCAATACATAGGACAGACCGGCAGATGCACCAATCACAGACTCCTCGAACACCACAACGAAGTTTCTAAGGCCTCTCCAGATTTTTATCATCCCATAGTCATACATGCCCGTTCGTGTTTGCGTTGTCATCCCCTTTTTGATGACACAAAAATCCTGGGGGGACATGACAGCAGATTCGGCAGGGAAATCATAAAATCATTCGCGATGACCACAGCGAAAAACAATGTGACTAACCCTTCCCTCCTGCTGACGAAAACTGAGGTTGAATTTTTAAAATCCGAGATAACCCTACCACCCTGACTTGCACTTCGCGTTTCTTTTCTTTCCTTTCCTTTCCTTCTCTCCCCCTTCTTTCCCTACTCCTAGTGGGTATAGTCGGCTGCTCGCTGTTTGAAAGTTTACTCGTCTGTTGCTAGTTGAAAGATGTGGTTGTGTTGTCCCTGTTTTATTTGTTTTATTCATTCTTCATTGATGGTTGTTTATCCAGGATGCCGGAGATCGTTCCACGTTTCTTTGTTTGTGAAGTTTAAAAAAATGGCGCGAACGCAGTGAGCCGGAAATAAAATTGTTTTCACTGCTTCTGTCGCCAATAATTAAGGTCGTACAGTTTCTTTGCTAGTAAAAGAGTTTGCAGGAACTTTTGTATGAACCTTAATATATATTGTACCATGTAGCTGTTATTTGCATCTTTATTGCTGATAAAAGTAAGGTTATTTATGTTCGTAAACTATTTTCCGAGTTTCTTATTAGCTGCTTCTCACATAAATGCCGATAACCTGTGTCATATTTTGTTTTATTGCACGATATTTATATATTGTTGGGTTGCTGGTAAATGGTGATTTAAGGAAGGGTGAATTAAATGCACAATGGATGTCAATAACGGTACAAAATTCAAGGATGAGTACGCACCGAGCGCAAGCTCGGCAAGTCCGTGCCCTGTTGGCGGTGACACTTTTTTTTCAAACAACATAAATAAATAAGCAAACTAAGTGCATCTTTTACCCGGTTCTGGTCGCGGTGTTAAAGGAGTACTGCGGCGTTTTCTCCGTGGTCCCCGATTTGCCTGAAAATGTGCTAAACACACCAACAAACATCACTGAAATAGTAACAAAAATATTGGGCAAAATATTTTTTTTGCGAAGTTATTGAATTTACAATTTTGGCTATTACCGTGTTTTTCAAAATTGAAGTCGCTAGCTACGGGCAACATTGAAATAGTGACCTCGGTGGAGGTATGGTGGGCTAGAAGAGGAGGTGCCACAATCGCTCGCTTCGTACAGCGGGAGAAAATTGAAAGGCTTTTGAGCACGCAGCGATGGCATCGATAAGCCCGCTGCAGCGCCACAACGGAACTCCGCCGCACTTTGAGATCAAAGGAATAATAAAATGTTTTCCCCGTTGGTCAGAATCGTGAAGTGTCGCAGAATGAATATTTCCTCCAAATACAGCTCGCTTACTAGTGACCTTGTTTCTAAGCATTTGTCGGCGCCAAGTATAGTCCGCTTATTTGCGTATTTGAGGACAAATTTTTTTTTTCAATGTCTCCAAGCATTGACACCGCATCTGGTGGCGTTACAAAGATGTACGCTTGTTTCCCCGGTGTGTGGATTGCGAAATTCAGGTATACAAGAAACCTATATACAAGGCTCTCTGTCACCAGCGAATTTAGATTGGCTCCCTAAGAAAAGGAGGTCAAGGAGAAATTACTCATTTTATGAACCAACATGGCGACCATACGGGGAGCATGGCGCTACTTTTGCAGGATTCAAACTTTAAACCAATCTAAAGAATCAAAAGACCCAGCTATATTACTAAAATATGCTTAACAGAAACATTCCGACAGCCTGATGATGCCGCAACCTGAAGGTTTCAAATTGGGAAAAAAAAAATCTTCCCAGAGCAAAAAATGTTTAACCGACGTTATTTCTATATATATATATTTTTTTTATTAAACATAGCATTTATTTTAGACAATCTTTCTTGTATTATAGAGCGCAGCTCTTAGGCGTCCATTTCCGGCTTGAGCGGCGACGGCGTGACCGTACCGCGTCGGTGTGAAGCGTCGGCGTCGGCGTCGCCGTCGGCGTAACCGCGGGGTGTATTATGAAACAGGTCCCATAATGCCAGCGGTGACGCGCGCGTTGCATTACTTGACGTTTCCCATATTGCACGGCGCGGGGTGGAGAAGGGCGTGGAGGATGGAGGAGGAGGGAAGGAGGAGGGGAGGAGGGAGCAGGAGGAGAAGAGGGGGAGGAGGAGAAGAGCGGGACGAGGCGAGGAGCATGGGAAGAGTGGAGAAAGAGGGAAGACGAGAGGGTACGGAAGAAGAGGAGGGGCATACCGTCCCCTCCGTACCCTCCCCTCCTCCTCAAGAGCATCGCTCTAATTCGGCATTACAGGGAGTTGTAAACGTCTTTTATTTTTTTTTGGTTCCTTCTCTCTAGAATTAGGATTCCCAAGTGACACGGCCATCGCATGTTTTGTTCAGGTTTCGATCGATGACTCGTGTAAAATAAACACCATTCTCTCCATTCTTATATGCCAATGTTTTTTTGTTTTTTTTTATAGAAATTTGGTATTGCCGCGATGACGTCTCGCAGTAGACCTTAGCCGGCTTCACACTGCTCATACATTATTAAAAAGCCAGCTTGCAAACACGAGTCACCGCGATATACGCGCTTCGAATGCCGCGTGCCCAAGTTTCTCCGGAATTAAAAACAGCGCGAAAGGATGAGGACATCTATTTCGTTTTTTTTTTGTTTCTTTTTTTACATCTATTTCTTTTTTTAGAAAGTGGAGCGATACGTTCATGTTGTCTTCATTAACAATTGTATAACAGTCTTCTTCCGTTAGGTACATATGAATAGAGCTCAAATTTTTGATATGACTGTATATATACTGTTGATACCTCTCCTGTAATAGCCTTCAAGTGAAGGCTGACAGTATTTTTAAATAAATAAAATAAATAAAAAAGAAGTAACACGGACGCAGCGCTGCGTCTTGTTACTTCTTCGTCTGGTCCTCGTCTTTTCGCGCCGTTTTTAATACCGAAGTATGTACCAACTCGCCCAAGCCTCAACTTTACCAAGTTTTTCCTTGAACTTATTGCCGTGCGGCATTCGAAGCAGAGATCTTGCGGTGGCTCGCGCTCGAATCTCTATGCAGACTGTCCTTTCCATGATGTATAAGCAGTGCTACCGCAGCTTTAGGCATTCATGATCAAAATATAGCTGAATGATTAGGCAGGGGAGTGGTGCGTTTCATTCTAATTATTTACAACACCAGTGTATGTTATCAGTCAATCCACCACAATGTGGCGTATACACAAACTCAAATTTGCTACGTCACACCGCGGTGGTGGCACGTCGGGCGCACTTCCGGTCTGAGGTGGTGGGCACGAGTCGCCGTGCGAGACATGCATTCCTGTGTTCGTTTGGGAGAAACCAGACAAAAATCCTACCTTCTCGTCAAAATGCTGCGACGGGGGCTGTACCAAGAAAGTCTGGAAAAGTTTGAAGATCCGTTTTTATGTGTTTCTGCCCCCCACCGTTCGTCCGAGAACGTGGATAGTAGCCGTGAAAATGCAAACCAGACGCCGTCAAACTACGATCGCTTGTGGCGGCAACACTTTGTGGTCGCCAGATGT
Organism: Ixodes scapularis; assembly: GCF_016920785.2. Classification (NCBI taxonomy): domain Eukaryota; kingdom Metazoa; phylum Arthropoda; class Arachnida; order Ixodida; family Ixodidae; genus Ixodes; species Ixodes scapularis. Next base: position 184,457,401 of record NW_024609846.1, on the reverse strand, counting down.
TTTTGTTTTGTTCCAACATGAACGAGAGAACACCGCCAAGTTGAGCGCACCAGCCGCGGATTCAGTGCGTCTTCAAATTCACACGGCCGCCTGATCGTTCGAACTTTCGTCTGCTCTTTCAAACTTGTCGGCTTTTTGTCGTCTGCTCGTTCAAACAAAAGCGGCCCGTAGACCAAACTTTGACACGGTGATTGCAATAAGAAGTAATTGCAGGCCTCAAAAGACTTAAGTAAACTTTGTGTAAACAGTAGATACAAGATGTTGATCCTAGGTACCAGTGGCGATCACCGACCTGTTACGCTTGGCCTCTTCCCGCTTCCGATTTTCAGTATCGACGTCGGTCATTGCCGCTACCTTCTACACTTTTGGAGCACGAGCGACGTCGCGACCGAAAATAGCTAGAAGAATCTCGTCATGGTTTTGGTCAGTCTTAAGTAGTAACGCGTTATTTGTAACGCGTTACTGTAACTTTGTTACTTTTTCGGTAACTTGTAACTGTAACGAGTTACTTTTTAAAAATGTAACTTGTAACTGTAGTTCTATTACTTTTTCCTGAGGTAACGATGAAAGTAACGACGTTACTTTGGTCGTTACTTTCCAGTTTTTTTATGAATAACATATGATTGAACGAGTACAATCTAGCTATTCTTGCACTTTCCAAATTGTCTGTTCAGACATTTCGAGTGTCAATTTCGCCATGCACAAACTTGTGAATACGTTCTTTCTCGCGAGTCACGACCCGAACGTGTTGATGTGATGAAAAAAAAAAAATCTAGTTATCGTTACGCGCGGGCGTGCACTTTATGACTGAACACACACATCTTAGTATCTTGAAGCACAATCTATGCTGCGGTTGTTCTTTTTTCTGCGCAAACGCTTTTTAATCGGGTGAATCAACCGTGAAACAACAGTACACACGAAGGGCACTGCGAATGTTTCGTATTTTGATTAGAGCCACTGCTCCGCACTCCGCATGTTTCGTATTTCTATTTGCGCCACTACGGAGTGGTGTCAGCAGTCGAGGCAAAATTTACTGCTGTTTGCGCGGGGTTTTCTCGTTGTTCTGGTTGCGCGGGGTCCGTTCAGCAAGGGCAGGGACGTGTTCGCCATCAAACGAGGGAAACTTTCAGTCACTCATTTCGAGAATCAACTGCTGCTATGATGCAATATGAAGTAAAAAGCGTACTTTTTTACTTTTATTCAATAAAACTTGATTGGGGGGGGGGGGGCGTTTTCGAGTATTTCCTAATTTTTTTATGTTATAGAAAAGTAACTGAAAACTAACGTCGTTACTTTTTAAAAGTAACTGTAACTGTAACGAGTTACTCTTTTGATCCGGTAACTGTAACGGTAACTTCGCTAAATTTTTCCGAAGGTAACTGTAACTGTAACGAATTACTTTTTAAAAGTAACTTACCCAAGACTGGTTTTGGTGTCCATTCTGCGGCGTTCATGCGAATGAAATGCCGCACGTCAAATTATGTACGCAAAGCTTAGGTGCGTAACGAGCTTCGATAATTTCGCTCAGGCGAATAAAATGGTAAGACATTGCCATGAGAACGTAGAATCGACAATTCTAACGCAAAAAGGAGAATGCAAACTCACACAGACGCCGACCAGGTTACATTCCAATAATTTGTTGAGGCGGGACGTGGTGCTTCTTGCCCACACTCCATTGCGCATGCGTTCGAACTGTCGTCTGCTCTTTCAAGCTTGTCTTCTTTTTGTTCAAACGACAGCGGCCCGTGAACCAAGCGTTCACCCGGTAATTGCGATAAAAGTAAGTGCAGGCCTCAAAACACATTTGAAGATTGGTTGGGATAAGTAGGCTCAGTGTAAACAGTAGATACAAGATATTGATCATTGTTACCAGTGGCCATCACCGAATTGTAATGCCTGATTCTACTTGTGGTTTTCAGTATCGACGTCCACCATCTCAGTTACGGTCCCCGCTTTTGCAGCCCGAGCGTCATCACGCCTGAAAATAGCGAGCAGAATCTCATCGTGGGAGTCAGGCTTCAGCGCCCATTCCGCGGCGTCCACATGAAATGAATCGCCGCGAGTGAGATTATTCACGCAAAGCTTTGCGGTGTAAAGAGCCTCGTTACTTTTGCTCAAGCCGCTGATGCAGTCAGACATTGTTAGGAGGACGTAGAATCAACAATTCCAACGCGAAAAAATAGCACGGGGACTCACACCGACGCCGACAACAACGCAGTTCAATGGTTTGTTTATGTGCGACGGCGAGCTTCTTGCCCACCCTCTACCGCGCATGTGCGGCGCCGGTGCCATCCGCTAGGGGCGCTCCGGTTTGTTTGTAAACATGAGTTCGTGTATAACGTATGTAGAACTCTGCTATTGTCATAGACAGTTTAAAAAGCGCGGAGCGTGCCGAGTCCCCGGCATATTATTATCGCACAGCAGCCAATCAGATTGCTATATCAACCGATGAGAATGTCGAAAGAACGAATTACAAGGTGAGAGGTGTGATCATAATTGGTCACCGCCTCCTTCGTTTCTTAAGTTGTCAACGACCATGTATGCACTCCTTGGGGACCTATAGGAATTCTCTATTCTACACCCCTGCGCAGTTATTGTGAGCAGCTAAGGATAGAGTATTATATCACCCGATGAGTACAATGAAGAACCAATCACGCAGCGACAAACCCATAAATAATTTACCAGTTCTTTTGATTATAAAGGTATACAAAAAGCACACAAAAGGCATGGAGTAATCGGAGACGTACGCAAGAGGAGTGCTGGAGTCTTCTTTTTTTTTTATAGGTCTTAGTCTTTTGGGGACTGAGATATGTATATACTTTTATCATATTAAACTAACTACACTGCATTGGGACTTTGTTCTTATTTTGCTGTTCTTAAAAGAACAAAGTACTGAAACAAATCGTCTTAAAGGGATTGGATGGGACGCGTATGTCACGAAGTCAACTTTCTCCGAAACATAATATGTTTTTGCGCCATATTTATGTTGCAAAGTTTGAGTTGGGTGACCTAGAATTTGAATAATTGAAACCCAATATGACTTTCCTGTTGAAAAGGTTTTAAATTGGAGGGTTCGAGGGCCACTGAACTTAAAATGACACGTCGTTATATTGGGTGGAAATATTTTGAGGGGGTAGAATGCGCTAACTCGCTGTAGTTAACCAAAATTTAAAAAAAAAGCACTGAACCCAAAAACTGGCATTTTGATACGACACGTGCTTAGAACACGTGTTGCATCCAGGCGCTATTATTTAGGTTCAGTGCATCTTTAAACGCTCGATTAACTACACCGAGGTAACACTTTCTAGCCTCACGAAACATTTCCACGAAATATCAAGACGTGTCATTTTAGGTTTAGTGGCTCCTCGAACCGTCCTCCAATCTAAAAAAGTTTCAAAAGATAAGTTATAAAGTTATCAAAGTTATAAAGTAATTAAAAGTTCTCCAAACCTTTTATGACATCGCCGCAGATTTCAATACCGTGACACGTCTGCTGAAACAACCTGGCACAATCTCTGACTCTCAGCGGCTTCATAACTACTATATAGTGTATTTGGATGCGTCCCCTGCTGATAAACGCATTTAAACCCTGATCATGCGATAGAAAAAAGAAAAAGTGAAAAGAGAAGCGGCTGATGAACCAGCTTCACTTTTTCTTTATTACTTCCCCTCCGCCGAACGCAGCTACTTCGCCCTATCTCCGTCGATAACCTATTTCGCGCCTTTCTATGGCCCCCACCCGCTGCCTCATCTCATTCTGCATTGTCGGGACTTGGCAGCGGCGGCTCTGTACGAGCCATCTACCCTTTAGAGCAATGGCTGAGTGAACGCGCTCGCTCGTGTTTATCGCTCTTGCTGCCCGTCATCCTCACTCTACATTCCCCTTTTACGAAGAAGCTCAAACGAACTCCCTAAAACAGCGTCGTTACCGTCTCTTCGTTTTCCCACTCTCCCCTTTCGTACCCCGCGTTTTAGCGAGTGCGTACCGGTCTTCACGCACGGGTGAGAGGTACTAAAATGCGGCGTTGGCGATGAACTTCAGTGCTTTGAGGCGTTGGCGATGAACCAATGCGGCAATAAATGTCTGCGCCATTCTTGCAAGACTGAAAGCGTGGCAGCAATAACAGTGGCGACGGCACAGGGAACCTATTACGCCGACTGTTGTGCTTAAGCTAAATGCCAAGAAATTTGTGAATGGCAGTACATCTAAAGCTAGGGGAGTGAATCGCGTGTCTTATTGTGGCAGTCGTGTTTTATTTTATTTAACTGTAGTTATCTTTAACTACATATATATATAGGTAGTTATCTATAACTATATAAAACTATAGTTATAGTTGAAAAAATTTAAACCATAGCTATCTACGGAAGTAGATGGAATTCCCCGCTTCATAGTGAAAGGTTGTGCTCCACTCCTCTGTGCAGTTTTGGTGCATATAATTAACTTATCACTCGCATCTGAAACATTTCCTGCCGCTTGGAAGCGTTCTGTTGTGGTTCCATTACATAAATCCAGTAATCGATCCATGGCTAACAACTATAGGCCAGTCTCCCTCCTTTGTTGTTTGCCTAAAGTTAATGAAATTGTTTTGCACACCCGCGTTCATGCATATTTTTGTCGGGAGTTTATTCCTGAGCAACAGGGTTTCATGAAGAGCCGCTCCACAGAAACTAACCTGTGTTCCTTCCTAAATCAGATTGTAGTATCTGTCTATTGCGGAGGACAAGCGGATGTAATCTACTTGATATGAGCAAAGCATTTGACACAGTTATTCATCGACTACTTTTGAGTAAACTCTGTAGTTACGGTCTGTCCCTTAAGTACTGTCGTCTCCTCGATAGTTACTTATCTCATCGGCTTAACTTTGTGCGAGTATCCGGTCGACTATCTGCTCCTTTTTATCTACTTCTGGGGTTCCTCAAGGCAGTAACCTCGGTCCTTTGCTGTTTTTAACTCTTGTAAATGATCTAGCTTCCCGTATAAACTCACCCGGTTTTTGTTATTTGCTGATGATATAAAGTTTTTTACGACGGCTAAAACGGATGACGATTGTGAATATCTTCAGCGTGATATAGATTCTATTTCGGCGTGGTGTTTTTCAAGTGACCTACTCTTAAATGAGTCAAAGACGAAAGTGATGTCCTTTTCTAGGAAGTATTCAATTCTGAGTTTTTCCTATGTATTAGATTCCACCAATATTACTCGCGTTGAGGTCAACCGTGATCTAGACGTTTTTATAGATCCTGCAATTAATTTCAATCATCACGTGACTACAATTGTGAATGCTTCCTTTAGAGTGTTGGGAGCCATTACACGAGTGACACGCGGTTTTTCTAAACCACTTCGTGTTTTACGTTTGTTTTCTTCACCGGTGCGTAGTCGTGTTGAATAGGCCTCAGTTGTCTGGAACAGTATTTGATCGACAAATTCAGGTGTAATTGAGAGTGTTCAACGTTATTCGTTCGTGTTTTGTTTGATCGTTATCTTCAACTAAATTATTTCTATAGTTATGAGAGGATTTCTGAACTCGTGAAGTTAGACTCGTTGCACAACAGGAAAACAATTCATGAACTGACATATTTGTATAAGATTGTAAATGCAAAACTACCATTTTATGAAATAACAGGCATAGCGCATGATATTTTGAAATCCTACTTATTAAATAGAAATCAGTACGTGTCTTTTCCAAATTTTCATTCAGATAGGCTACCCATAACATCGGGAGTTCCCCAGGGCAGCGTCTTGGGCCCATTGTTATTCATTTTGTACATCAACGACATCGCAAACGTGGCTCAAAACACTGATGTAAAACTGATCATTTACGCGGACGATACCAGCTTTTTTTCTTCCCATGACCATATCTGCACTTCCATTTCTGCAGTGCAAGAGGTGTTAGAACAAATTACTGCCTGGACACTAAACAACAAATTAAAGTTAAATCTTAGTAAGACCAAGGCTATTTTGTTTAAACCTAGAAATAAAAGGCTAAACGATCCACTTTATCTTAAAATCAATATTGAACAAATTGAATTTGTAAACAGTATTAAAATATTGGTGTGTTGTTTTCACAAAACATGAGCTGGAATCCTCACATCGATTATATCCAAGCAAAGCTATCCAAGAGCGTTGGCTTAATAACAAAGTTTAAAACATTATTTCCTACTCATATTTAATTAACTATTTATAAATCGTTAGTTCGTTCCCATTTGAATTACTGCAACCTTATTTGGGGCACCACAACCAAAACAAACCTGGCAAAGTTGCACCTTTTACAAAAAAGGGCTGTACGTGCAATATCTTCTGTTCCCTCTCTCCATCCTACTGCATCATTATTTAAGGCCCTAAAAGTGAAAACAATTCAGCAAATATATACGTTTAAACTTTTAACAAAGCATCGTAGGGCTGTTCAGCAAAACAACATTCATTACATTCACTTAGCTAACCTAAAACATCGCCTCATCCTGCGTGACCTCTCTCAAAATCAGCCCTGGGTAATCCGTCCATCCCGCACAAATTAACCTGATCAGACGCTTCATTTTAATTTGTCCACCATACTAAACACTCTGTACAAAAAGAGTATAAATTAAGAGGCACTTTCACATAAAGGGTTAGTAAATTTGGCTTTTTCTCTACGACTTTTTGAATACTGGCGTTGTTTTTATCCTGTTTCCTTTTTTTGTGTATTTGCTGACCGCTCTTGTGGTTTATTACCCGGTATTGTGTTTTTTATTCTTTTTTTTGCCTAAAGTGCTCATTACGTGAAACATTTGTATAAGATGTGTCTACATTTATGTAATATTTAGTTTTTTTTGTGTTTTTTTGTTTTTATTTTTCTTTTTGCTGTTCCGAACTGCACGGAGCTGGGACCTTCGTTAAGCTGCTGCCCAGCAGCTTTTGTCCCAAGTCCCCTTTTGTCATGTAACGAGATGTGGCAACAAATAAAACTTGATTTGATTTGATTTGAATGGTATAACTGATTCACCAGAGCTACTCAGTCACATCTACTTGCATGTTCGTCGTAGGTCCTGTAGACTTTATACTTTGTCTTACCCTACCAATTTTTACCACGCTGCACCCATGACACGCCAACAACTGACTTCTAAACATTTAGAACAGATTTGTGGGAATGTTAGTCCCGATATTTTTTATGAAGAGCGTAAATTTCGAAAGTGTGTTGAGATTATTGTTTTTTTCCTAACATTTCGCTTTTATACTGTTTAAAATTTTACTTCTAATTGACTCATTGATAAGTGCACCACTAAGGAGGTGTTAAGCTGTTGTTGGGTCACTCAAAATAAAAATAAATAAATAAGTAGTAACTGGCAGGGTGCTGAGCGATAAGAACAAGCTTTCAGTCACCGTAGATCTACTTTGAAAGTCACTTGCAGAACAAGAGACTCTTTAAAGACGGTGTGGAAAGAAATCGTAACATTTAATTGTCCAATTGACTTTCCTCCACAGTAAGAATAACGGCTTATTTAAATGCCACACGTATATTACCCTGATATCGTGTGGTAGCTCCAAGTACACCGGTTGAGCAAGCTTTCCATAAAGTTAGAAGTCATCGGCGAAACCGTAACGGATGTGAATATTTTTATTACTAGCACCATGACATTAAAAATCAAATTGAAATATATTGACAACCAAATTAAATTCTTAGCTTACCCCGCTTGAAGACGCATATAGGTACGATTGGCAGCCGCCGTACAAAGACCGCATTCGATTGGTCAGTAAATTGGCACTCCAACCAATTAAACACGGTTACCTCACCTAATGCACAAGTTTTGTTACTAGTTGAGTTATTGGCGATGTTCAATGCTCTTAGGTTGGAAAAAATGATTCTACGACAGAAATAAAATCCCACGAAATAAATCATCAAAAAGCGTTCTGATTGCTTTTGGGCTCGTGAAACCAAGAACCGTACAACCGAAAGAAAATCCTGCGGCGTGAGGCAACTTTATTGGTGCGTAGCATAGTGAACGATAAAAACAAGAAATAAGACACAAAAAAAAACCTGCCTTGATTGGGTACCAAAGAAGATATATACACAAAAAGCTTTCTCATCGTGTTGGCGCCGGCAATCAATGCAGGCAAGCTGTCGTTAGCCTTACGACACAGGCGTTCCTTTGTCCGTGCCATTATATATATAGTATAAATGGGAAAAAGTCCCAGGTCGGGCGCCTGGCAAAAAAATATTTTTTTGTCAATAAAACGTCAGGAGCGTGAACTTTACAAGCTCAGTTTTCATAAAATGCCCCACTGTTCACAAAATGTCTGTATATGAAAAATTTTCACAAAGGTCCTTGTAAGAAAACGGTTTAAATCAAACAATGCATACCCGTTTTGCGCGCACATAAGGACACCGCTCCAGTTGTTTAGTGTCCACGGCAGGAAAGTTTAGAGCGCCGATGTTAACATTATAATGAAACTTCTAAAAGTGGTTATCATCACTATTCAAAAAAACATCTGGCCTTATTCCTCCATAAAATAATGTTGTCTGCATGTTTAAGCAGCCGGATGTTAGTCAGCCCCAATGAGCGCCTGGTGTCTAAGCTGTAGATGAGGAATTTAGCGAGTGCAGTATAACCGCTAGTCTGCGCTCTATAAAATGCATCACGCAGAGGTGATATACGATTACACGCCTGTGCGATGTCGATCCAGATCCAAACGGGCAGGGGTGGGGATTGAACCCAGGATCCCTGGGTTCTGCAGCGCGAGTATTCCTGCATGGGCCATCAGAAGGAATTATATAGAACGCGCCAAGCTCAAAAAAGCACGTCAACAATAAGCTCAGAGCTGCCAAAATCAGCAGCGGTAAACGAGTGAGGTGAGGGCTTCTGGGCTATGGCGCTGGGATTTCGTGACCTCGCAGAATGTGTACACATGGTCCACCTTCGGAGCGGAGTTCAACGCTTCCGCGGCGGTGCGCTGGCCGTAACTCTCTACCTCGAAAGCACGTGCGCGTGAGTAGTGTACTCGTCGTTTTCTTGACATTGGATCAAATATGATCAAAAGACAACGGCGGCGAAAGGCAAAGGAACGCGATATTCTTTCTCCGACATTTATTCTTACTTTAGTGATCTCGGAGCGATTCGGCTTTCTACCTTTAGTTGGCGTTATTAGGGCAAGATCCAGGGGAAAGAAAAACCAGGAAGAGATTTTGTGCGCGGCTGAATAAGACTCAGATTTCTGCCTATTTAAAATACTCTACTCAAGTATCTTGGAAACACGTTTGATCGAGAGTATTTGATACTGTATTTTAATTACATTTCTGAGTGTCATCTACTCATTATCTCAAAAACATTTTTAACATTCCGCCTTTTTCCGAGTTTTTCTGTATGAAGTGGCGTGGGCTGAGCACGAGCAAATGTGGACATTCTTTCGAGCAACCAAATCCTGTTGCTAGCTCCGATAAGCTACGGGGGCTTAGATTGAGCTCTTGAAAACATTGTTTTTGTTTCGATAGTGACTCATATTTCACCCCAAAGTTCATAAAATTAAAGATTTTTCCTCGCCTTCCCAAAGGCGCCCTTTTGTTTCCTAGAGTTTCCCAAAAAAATCCTTAAACAAAAGGGTTTTTTTACGAAAGTAAAGATTGAAACACTGAGGCGCAACGCAAAGCAAAAAAACGACGCACGAGAACAATGCAGACTTTAGTGTCAAGACACCACCGGATAGAATAAATTGAGAAGTGAACGCATAAAGAAGAGACTTTTTTTTGCTTGTTGTACCCTGCTATGGCAAAACGTCGAGGTTTTTTTTTTTTTTGTTTCGTTTTGTTTTTAGTCTGGCACTTACTGCTTTCGCGAAGACTTACTGTAAGCGGACATTGACAAGAAGATAACAGGAAAGGAAATGAACTACGAGCAGGATGAACTCTCAAAATGCCAACATAACGTCCCCCAACGTTGAGTGCCTTTCTGAACACAACCTACTTGAAGAAGATGCGACCAGTGCCGTCGCTATTATGTTGGCTCTCTTTGTTATTCATATTCTCATTTTCGCATCCCAAGTTCGTTTATAGTGAACTCCCCTCTCTATATAGGGAATATGAACTGCAGTTAAGCGATGCGTCTAAGTTGCCCCGTACGACTTGATATTCAGCGATGTTACTAGAACTGAAGAAACCTCTTTATTTTTTTCCTTTTTTGTCCCAGAAATGTATTGTAATATGTATCATAGGTGGACTGCATAAAATAACCCTACGATGTTTCTTCTATTTGTTTTTTGCAGTTTCGTGCTGTTGCGTGCTAATAAACCATTTTGGTAAACTAGATGTCTGCAAATTTAATCATTGTTTTTGTCACTGACATCAATACAAATTACGCAATGTGGAAGTATCTTCAAAAATAATTGAACTACATTCCTAATTATTTGTTCCCTAATCAAGATACTTACATTGAAAGTAACTTGAGTAGTAATTTAAGTACTTTGTAAAGCAGGTGTTTAGTAACTTAAATACGTTTATCGAGTATTTTGTCAACACTGACACTAGATCGGTCCTTAAAAAATATTAACTCTAGCAGACGCCCTGCATTGAATCCGAAGATTCTTCTAACCGCGTTATCAAGCGTGACCGAAGTCCCAGTTATGAACACATGAGACTCACGTTTGCTAGTGTGTTTTCTTCTTATGCCATTGAATTCGCGGTGTTGTTCTCAAAGGTTGTGAGGCTTTGAGCACCGCCGAACAGCCCCAATTTTAATGTGTGTGTTTTTAAGGAGCGATGTGCCTTCAAAGTTTTAAATTCGATCGCTCACTTTCAGAATGCAAGTGTTTACCGCGCATAGCAAAGTTTATTATAGTCTGCTATGCTTTTGCTCTAGGTGTGTAGTTGTGAGCGATAGCAGTTTTCTCCTAAGGAAAAAAAGTCAGCCATTTCTCTCCATGCTCAGAATTGGATATTGCCGCGCACGCAGCTGGCCAAGTAGGCAGCGCGCGCGTGGCCTAACGGTTGTCGCGCCTGCCTCCCACGCGAAAAACCAGGGTTCGATTCCTGGGAGCAACGTGTCTTTTGTTTATTCCTGCAATTTAGTGTTCTGGAAAATTCGAGAATACTGTTGCTTGTTCCAGGTCGGAATGTTCTACGCGTCGAACCTTCTACGCCGATTATTTCAGAAGCCCACGCGTGTACATAAGGGGCTCCGATGGCGAGCCAGTTTCAGTCTCGCTCCAGCGATCGATTCTGCTCTTACGCCGACTTCGACGCCCGCGACGCTCTGCAATTATCTTCTGTTTCCTTTTATTTTTGGGCACAAGTTCGCCCCATTAAACGTTCAGCTTACTCTGTCATTGGCCGCCTCATCACTTGTCATTCGTGACAATATTTGTAAAGGAGGCACCGCGTTTATACCACGTTTGGACGGCGTTCCTGCAAGCTCGTGAAGTCACCCGTTGTTTTTGCATAACTAGCGCTGCTTGGGTGCCAGCACTTGTAATGGTGGGATATGAAGCTTAGGCCCGCTTCAGATAGGGCAACTTTTCCAGCAATTTTGGGGTTGCTGGCAGGTTGTTCCTTAGCCTTCCCTGGATCGACACGAATCGCTCAGATAGGGTCCGGCTCAAAACGGACGAGCAACTCGGACAGCTCGGAGACGTTTGCAGCGGCAGCAGCCAATCAGGGATGTGATATTTTCACGTGACACCCCTGTGGTGGTGATGATGACAACTAAAGACTTAGTTCTGGTTTGAAATGAATTGTTTTTAGAAGCAAACTGTTTCAGAAAGATGAGTTAGTATTCTCAAAATAATTTAGAAATATAACATGTTTTTAGCATGTAATTGTGTATCAAAATAGTGCAAGAAAAAATGAAAGCCGTTTACAACATTATGTGACGCGGAATTTGAGCGCAACCCTTGAGGAGGAGGAGGGAAGGGTACTGAGGGGTGGGTATACCCCTGCTACACTTCTTCACCTCCTCATCCTCACTGCTACTCCTCCTCCCCTCCCCCTCCTTCACCTCGTCCCCTCATTTTTTAGCTCCTCCTCTCCTCCTCCTTCCTCCTCTACTTCTCCCCCTCTTCCCTTTTCCTCTCCCCCTCCTCCTCATCTCTCCTCCCACTCCTCCTCTCCCTTCCTTCCCCTGCTCCTCCCTCCCTCTCCCGTCCCCCTTTTCCTCTCCCTCCTCCTCTCCCTCCTCCTCCCCTCCCTCTCGTCCTCCTCCCCCTCTTCCTCCCCGCACGGTGCACCGTGGGAAATGTCCTATAATCAGACATGTATACAAGTTACTCAAAAAAAGTAATTAAGTTAAGTTACCGCGTATTGACCCCAGAAGTAATTTGAGTAGAGTAGACATTACTCAAATGGAAAGTAATTGAGAAAATTATTAATTACCGTAAAAACGTAGCGAATTACTTTTGAAGTTACTTTGAAGTTACTTTATCTGTTTGTTATGCTAAAAAGAAAGTACATAGGTTTTGATCTGTTAGCGATATTGTGCTAGCCAATAATGGATCGCATTGTTTTTTCAAAGAAATGCTTTAATAGGTGGTTCTGCTGCTGCGTGCCTAATTCGCTTGTACTTTCTTGTTTGTTTGGTCAATGATGTACTGCAAATGTGTCATTTCTACTTTGAGGTTTAGCACTGCCTGAGCTTGATTTTTAGACACTGTTTGCTTATTTACAGTGTTGAGTAAAGTACATCTAAAAAGTACTTGAAGTAAAGTACGAAGTAAACTAGAGATTATGTACTTTAAGCAAAGTAATAATTACACCGCGTGCTATGTACTTGAAGTAACATACTATAAATACATTATATTTCAAGGTAAAGTACCAGTACTTTTAACAGAATCTTTCATGATGCCCTTTCATTTCCTATACAGTGTTTTTTTAACTGATACGCATTCCTCCAGAGGTAATCGGAGGTGCACTAGCTTTTTACGAAAATGGCTGCAAATATTGTATAAAGTCAAGTCGCCACATGGAGTTGTTTTACTCTCGCTGACGAGCTATTTGACACAATCAACTTATAAGCCAGTTATTTGTGTCGGTCTTATAGCCGCCATTACTTCACTCAGAGAAATGACCAGATGACGTCTTGAACGAGCGTGTTTTCACACGATGATACGCCTTCTTTTTTTTCTTTTTTCAAAGTCGGGGAATGTACATTGAAGTCGGGAATTTTACTTTCCTCCGAAAGTACAAGTACAAGCCCAGAAAATGTACTTCAAGTGAAGTACAAGTTTTCTAAACAGTAGCACTTTAGGCAATATGTACTTAGAGTACTTCCCAACACTGCTTGTTTGTTATTTTTGATATAAAAAGGTTAGGGGAATTGCTAAGGTTTCTCGAACGATCTTCAAATCGTTAAGATCTGCATATTCTACGTTTTGAGAGGGAAGGCAACGCAAAAAGGTTTCCTTTGTTTTGGCCTTTAGCACGCGATTCTTCGAGTACAGCAAAAACTACGTAAGCACCAAACGAGCTTCAGAGCAGGTGCCGCATTCTGTTGCCTCCTTTGAGTGAGGATGCATAGTGTGCACCTCCTGTAGTGGGCGAGAGTTTCTACGTTGGGAAGAAGTGGGAACCAGTCCTTTCTTCAAATGGGTCAAGTCTCGTTGAGCTTCGAAACACAAAGAAACGCCAGTCTTCGGCTCTAATCCCGCAGTTATTCGGCCTCTCTTCGCGCCTGTTCGCTCCCCGCGCTTCATAGCAGTGTTCTTGCAGAGAGGGGCTCGGGAAAAGTTTGGGGGGTTTCGGACTCTCCAACCCATTTTCTTCGCCACCCCTCCCCCTTTCTTACGCAACATGCCTCCCCCTCTTTGCAAATATCAGCTGATCTTCCAACATCTTATCTCTTCTGTCCAGGAATGTTTGTTGATAGGCAAAACAACCACTAAAATTCGAAAGTAATTTGTAATTTGAGTAGAAGTTACTCAGAATAGGTTATTAAAGTAAAATACTAATTACCGAAATAAAATAGTAACTGAAAGTTACTAAACTACTCAGAAAGGTAGTTAAACTGCAGTAACTTCAGTAGAGTAGTTGAACTACGTACAACTCTGCCCATAATACACCGCGAGGTTACGCCGACGGCGACGCCGACGCCGCTCAAGCCGGAAACGGGCGCGTAAGAGCTGCGCTCTAAAATTAACTTTCATGATGATGATGCAAGTCGTAGTAATTCGGTTGCTGTGTGTGAACGCGGGCGGCCCGTGTTGCTGGTGTTGCGACGTCAAGTTGCTGGGCGAAATTGCCCCGTCTGAAGCAGACCTTATCGATCATCCACACTTCAAGAAAAGGCTATAAAGGCAGAGAATGGAGCTGTACGAGCCTTTTCGGCAGTGAAGAGCTGTCAGCACAGAACGCTTCTCCACGTGCTCATGTAGCGGCAATTTTGTTTTTGTTTATAAATATTTATAGAATCTAAAAATTAGTGCTGAGCGGTGTGATTTACTAATAAATTTTTAACAGGAGAACGGCTGGCAGGCGTCTTTTTCATTTGGCTCGTTTTTTCTTGCTTGTGTTTGACGTAATCTTGCACTGGCACCATCATCAGTAAAACAACTAGCCTACACTAGGCCGCTAAAATCACAAACTGAACACACGTAGGGGAATCGGTAGCCAAGTGGGCTAGTGCATAGCAGCTCGGAGCACGTGGAGCGAAAGCTCGCTCTTCAGAACCCAGGGATCCAGGGTGCAATACCCACCCCTGCCAGTTCCGATCTGGATGAGCATCGCACCGGCGTGCGGTCGTGTATCACTACTACGTGATGCAGGTTAGGGACCCCAGGCTATCGGTTGTACTGCACTGACTAAATTTCGCATCTACAACTGAGAGACAAGTCACCTGTTAAGGCAGACTAAGTTAAGGATGTATAAACGTACAAACAGCCCAATTTCTTTAATATACGTCATCCATCTGGTCCCTTTGGAAACATTCATTGATAACAAACGTAGAGGCGCTTCAAAATTGTGCAAACAGATTCATAATTTCAAATTACTCATGAGACACCAGCATTACTTTGTTACGAATGAGGTCTAACCTTGATTTCCTCTCGTCTTGAAGAACATTATCGCGCCTGTCTGTTCTTTACAAGATTTACTATCATAACCATGACATTATAACTTTATTTCTAATACCAACCACTCGCATATTTCCTCTCATTGATAATGTCTGTAAAGTCCGTGCAGTTATTGTTTCATAGGTGTCGTTTCTTAAGTCCACCTTGCCATTAGCAATAACAGACTGGAATAACCTGCCTAACGTCATCGCGACCCATACAAATCATAACACATTCATATCCCAACTAACCACCCGTTTGCTGTTAAACTAATTGCAAATTTGTGTTTGTAGAAATGTTTTATTTGTCTATTTTTTTTTGTTTAATTAGTTGTATTTTTAATGGTATTTGAATATCTATTTTTTTTCTTGCTTTATTTAACAGTGTTCTCCAACCTGTACCCACCACTTTCTGTAATGCCCGGAAGGACCCTCCAAGTTTAATAAGGGATGATGATGATGACGATGATATTTACTGTGCGCTGGTCGCACATTAATCAAGGTTGATCACTCCTGCTGATGCTGTGCGAAGGGTAGTCGGAAAACACAACTAATTCGTTGGCAACGCTTCAGAAGCTTTTGCTTGGTGGCTGCTGATTCAAAATATCCTTAGTATTTACATTTCTTTTCCGACATTTGTGGGATTGCTTCGGCAAGAATGCCCGCAAAACTTGCACATGATTTGCCCGAAATGTTGCATGCACTACATGATGTGGACAAGCTCAAAAGAGAGTGGTGTGAAATTTTGCAATCATACATAAGCTGATCTCTGGATTAGAGGCCTCTTTACCCTCCGTCGCATGGGTGCTGCCAACATAGTATCACGTGACGCGGCCGCCATCAGCTGTCTCCTCCCTGCCTTGGCGAAGTCGTTGCATTCGTTTTTTTTTTTTCTTCCTTGCGTTTTACCGCGCTTTTTTTCTTGCTTTGTGAAGCGTCATCTGATACTTTTTTTTAGTATCTGATTGCATGCCATTATTACGTGTATGACTTAAGCACTTTATTTTATAGTGGGTTATGACTATTTGCGCCGTTCGCGTACCGGATAATGCGCTTTTTTGCGTACTTCAGAGGGGAAAATTTTTAATCGCAGTGTAATGAAAGTATTTAAGCCGTTCAATAATTTAACATAAAATTCTAAATTTAAAAAAAAAAAAAGTTATCGGCAAACGCAACCAGAAGTGAAGAATTCAAGACGCTTTAACAAATTTTCTTAAAGGTAACTGACGTGATTTTTTATTGTAGTTTTACCTTGTATCATGACAAGAAACAGAAGTTGTTATTTAACGTGTACTCACGCAGGAGCGTTTTTAAACGGGG
Organism: Ixodes scapularis; assembly: GCF_016920785.2. Lineage (NCBI taxonomy): Eukaryota > Metazoa > Arthropoda > Arachnida > Ixodida > Ixodidae > Ixodes > Ixodes scapularis. Next base: position 184,441,081 of record NW_024609846.1, on the reverse strand, counting down.
AGGGAACAAGCTGGCCAAAGATGAACTTTCTTAAGGAGAAAAACACACGCACCTTGAGGCGGACCTAGCCATTTAGTTACGCCACTATATCCTAAGTTAGCAATCGCAAAGAGTAACCTCGCCTTGTACGAATTCAAAGTTACAACTCCCTATTACGCCGTCGATTAGCAAAATGCCCGGAAGTATAGACTCAATGATGAGGAGTGCAAGTGGAGTGGCGTGGGTGCTCCGTCATCCTGAAGCATTTAAGTTTTTTTTATGCGTTTCAAACACGAGGAGGATATTTCGACGCCGCAAAACGTTGGGATAAAGCGGTACTTTTAGTACTTCTTGAAAACCTGCACAGAATAGTTTGTGGAGTGTTCGGAATATCTTGGGTTTTCACCGGAAGGGTGAGCATTTAAGCTTGGAAGTGCCTAGATAAACGAAACAAAAATGAATCTTCAAGAAAGTTATAGTAGCTATCGCGAAGAATATTTGCTCGAAGCTCAACCTTCAGTTAGTTCGGTTTTGAAATTTTTGCGAGCACCTCGAACTTTCTAGGCACATTTTGTAGACTCCTTTCAAAATTCGCGTGCCGATTATTAGGAGGTCGGAACCCCGGCACAATGGACCTTTTCGGAGAAGCGTTCTGCGCACGCGCGAGCGCCCGATGCCAAGCGGCGGAAGTCGGAACGAAAAATCGAGGAAATTCGGAAGGAGGCTGTATATCAGCGAGTAGAACACGTAACTGCAGCATATATATAATTGTGTTACACAAAAAAAAGAACGTCGACGGAAAGGAAAACACGACGTTTGGCTGGACGCCACGGATGCCCCTCTTTAAAGTCGCGTTGGGCTGGCGCCGCTGATCAGAGAGCGAATAAAATGGTAGCGTAGCTCCCATTATCGATTGGTAGCGCAGGTAGGTTACTTTCTCGATTTTAAGTTCGTGCAGCCACCGCCTGGTGCCGTCGTTATGTGGAAAAGGTCCAGCGCGGAACAGCTGACATCGTAGAACATCAAGGTAATTCCATAACATAGCAAACGTCGGAGAGCGGCCAACACTAGGAGCCGACGGGCCAATCAAACAGCGTCGAAAGTGCAACGTCACTGCGCTCATCGCCTTTGTCTATGGGTGTTTTTTTTTCTTCTACTCCAACCGAAGACATAGAGTGCGCCGTGACGTTGCGGTTTTAGTGCGCCGTTGGGCAGGGATTCCACAGCTGCCAACAGAGGGCAGTATTTCGAGAGGGGTCTATAGGCTAAGGCCGGGCAAACCTTGTCCCTCGCTCGCACGATATTTGTATCTTGGGCTCCAGCCAGCCAGGATTATTTCGACAATTTTCTACTTGAAGGCTTTTCGTTTCTCAATATCCCTTTGTCCTGACTGGTCACAGCATCTTTCGGGGGTTCGCTTTGTTTGGTTTATTTTAATATTCAGACATTGAGCTCAATAAAAAATTAAATAATCATAATTTGCGTTCGTGTTAAGCAAATAATTTTAGTCGGCCTTTGAGGTAGGGCTACACTGGTTTACAATGCAGGGGATAAATTTAGCCAGTGCTTGACCTCTTCTAGCCTGTGGTTTTGAACGAGCGTCTTGCAGTTGTGATACACGACATCGCGCCGGTACGATGCTCATCCAGATCTGACCGGGCAAGCGTAAGGATTGACCCAGGACGACTAGGTTCTGCAGCGGGACGTATCCCTCAACATGCTCGAAGCTGCGGTGCCTTAACAGACACGGCCCCCGATAGCCCCATTTATAACTCAGACTTTCTAATTCGAGGGCTGTTCTAAGCGAGTATAAACTTCACGCTCGCAGACTTGTTGGGAACATTATTAGGGTGACGATTCAAACGATTTAGTTAATGACTAAATTAAGAAAAGCTGCGCAAAAAACACAGAGGCGAGTAGAATAAGTGGTCGGGACGAGTGCTGACCGACAACTAAAAGTTTATAGAAGCAAATAAAAACCAGCCACGGCAACCACCATCAAACATTATAAAAGCAAAACATTTAAGAACAACAAGATAAAGGCCTCAACGTGGCACGCGAGAATGGCAAGCTAAAACACACGGGAGTACCACAAGAGCCTACAATCACAGAAAACTAAGAAACTCGATTTCCTTTGAGTGCAGTTCAACAGACGTCGGGGGGCTGAGCAGCTATCTGTACCTGCTTTGATTATATCATAGGCCTCAAGCAATTCGCTTGCAGTCCTATCATTCCGCCTGCCAATGAGTTGAATGTTATTAAAGTTAGGGCGGCACTGACAATCCGCCACGTGTATAGGTAAGTGCCCCCTGATGTTGATTTTAACGACAAATCCCGCTCTCTCGTTCGTTCATTGATGCAACTACCGGTGTGCCCGATATACACTTTTCCAAAGGACAGTGAGATCTTGTAAATTACCCCTAGTGCACATTCCACATATTTGGTCCGACGATTTATCACACATTTGCATTAGTTTTAACTAGCTTTCCCAAGGTGCTGGCTAAATTGTCCCAACGTGCGGAGAGCCGAGAACACGATCGGAACATCATACCGTTCGGCTACCTTGTTCAAGTTGTGAAAGACCCTGCGAATGCACGGAACAACTTGCGGCCTGGTACTTGACTTATTCTTCTTGGGATTAGACCCCCCCCTTAAGCTTATTTAGCAACTTCTCTGCAACACCATCAAAAACGAACTGGGGAAGCCAGTGGTCACAAGTCTCTGGACTTGTCGTCCGAAGCAGTCATGCATTACATGGCGACACGACTTCTCAAGAGCTGCACGGAGGCAAGACGACGTGATACAACTCTTTACTCGTTTTAAGTAAGCGGAGTTGTAAGGCAATATATCCCTCTTTTTCCGCAGACTGTGGGACCAACAAACAGGACCTTTCCGAAATGTAAACGCATATCTAAAAATTGCAAGAACTGGCGATCTTGGTGCTCATGCGAAAACTTTAGACCGTCACAATTAAATTCAGAACATCCTGCACGACATCATCGACAGTCATACCGACAGTGGTATTTAAAATCACTTAATTGTCGTTCACGCACCTAAAACACTAAACACAGGCAACACGTCAATACCTAATATAAGACCTTGGTCACGCTTGGCTAAGTAAGTGTCACAAAGGACAGGGGCAACGCTGGAGCCTATGCAGATACCTTCCCCTGCACATAGTAATTCCCTTCAAACAAAAAAAAAAAACGTAGACAGCAAATAAAAATATAAAATATCAATAAAATCATCCACCCGAAAACAACAAGCATTCTTAAAACTAACCACCCTTTTTTTTTATGCACTCACGAACAGCTGCCATCAAGCTCCCCTGAAGAATCCAGTAAAAAGGTCCTTTATGTAAATAAAGAACGTCACTTCGTCACTTGGTGAGCCTTCCCTGAAGATATCCAAAACCGACATTGAATTGTGAACCGAAAACGGGTCATTGAGCTCAAGACCACTCAGATGCCTCTGTAAGAAAGTGCAAACAAGACACTGCCACGATTCCCCTTTATTAGCTCTTTCAAATAATTAAAGCAAGCGCATATAGCTGCGTCAACCAAACATATGTTTTTCTGCACTCAAAGGAAATCGAGTTTCTTATTTTTCACTGACTGTAGGTTCCCGTGCTTTTTAGCTTGTCATTTCCGCCTGCCGCCTTGAAGCTTTTATCTTGTTGTTATTATTTCGTGTGTGTGCATGTTTGTGTGTTCGTGTGCGCGTGCGTGTGAGCGTGTGCGCGTGTGCGTGTGTGTTTGTGTGTGTGTAATTTTGATGGTGGTTTTTATGTGCTTCTTCAATAAACTTTTAGTTGTCGGTCAGCGCTCGTCCCGTCCACTTCCTCTACTCGTCTATATGTTTCTTGGGCTGTTTTTTCGATTTATTTAAAGCATACCTCAAAACCCTCCAGCCTTCAGCTCCTTTCTAAAAAAATTCTACCATGATCATCATTGCATGCGCGAAGTTTTCTTCACAAGGAAATGCATCAATCTTGGAGAAATGACAATTTCTAGGTCAGGAAAATCAATCTGTGCAGCCTAAATAAGATAATGAGATCAGGTTTTATTTAGGACGAACAAGTTGAGCAGTTAAAAAAGAATACGAAACACATCGACGAAAGGCAGCACGCAATGATGCAAAGGCCTTTGTATTCTCAAGAAGTCTGCTGCAATGTGTTTCTTCTTGCAATGTTTTTTTTTCTGCTGGCACACTTCGATCATAAATTGTACCAGCCGGAAAAACATCGAAAGCGTCAAGACATTTTTATCACGCTGTAAGAATGTTAGCAAAAACTCCTCATAAAAAAAGCTGACTTTTTAGGTTTATATGTTAATAAACAGTTTTTACCTTGGACCCTGTCCGAAAGCACGCCTCATGTGCTTGTCTTTTCAAGTGTGGATAGTCATCGTTTGGAACATAGAACTATGCGGATACCTAGACAAAAATTATCATGGCATGTGTGAGCCTGCGAGAACCAAATGGGAAAAGGACAGATTATTTATTTATTTATTTATTTATTTATGTATTTATTTATTTATTTATTTCAGTACCCTCAGGGCCCGAGGACATTACACAGGGGAGAGGCAAGTAACAAAACATACTACAAAAATGGGAAGAGATACAAAAATTTAACAGGAGACAAAGCAGTCAGGGTGCCTGCTGACAAAAATGGTTGGTTCCTGCAGTTCTAAAAGAATCAATTGATTATATAGATACTTAAAATGCGGGAAGGTGGTTGCACTCCGATGACGACCTGGCAATAAAAGAGTCGAGGTAAGCGGAGGTGGGACACTGGGGAGTTCCAACTTTATACTGATGACCAAGGCGAAAGGAGGTGTGCAGGGTAGGGAGAATATGTTTTTCTTTTGGACTAGGGATATAGTAGTAAATTTTATAAACAAAAGCGATCAACAAGATACTTTACGCCGCAGAGAAAGAAGGGGCAAATATAAGCTAGATTTTATGAATGACACACTGGCTGAACGATGATAATTACAAAAGATAAACCGCGCGGCCCGGTTCTGAATGGCTTCAATGTTAGATAAGAGCGTGGTGTGACCCGGATCCCTGATTGCTGCAGTGTACTCCAATTTAGAGCGTACTAGGGTTTTGAATAAAAGTAATTTCAGTGACATTGGGGCTAAATTAAAATTCTGTTTTAAATAACCGAGCATGGAGTTAGCGTTAGCAGTGATATAATCAATGTGAAGGTTCCATGACATGTTATCTTTAATATAAACTCCAATATATTTGTAGGGAGCTACGATTTCCAAGGGGGAGGTACCAAGGGTTATGAAATTGGTGGTGAGTTACGTGAAGATAGACGCATCGCTTTGGTTGTGTTAATGTTAAGAGACATGCACGACGTTTTGCACCAGACCAAAACAGGGTCTAAGTCAGCCTGAAGAAGTTGAACATCGGAGTTATTAGTGATTTCGTGATAGATTCACGGTCGTCCGCAAACAGCCTAACAAAGGAAGAAAGATTCTGAGATAAGTCATTTATGAAGATTAGAAATAATAGAGGACCTAAGACGGACCCCTGTGGGGCACCTGAGGAGACGGAACTGAGGTGAGAGTTAGCTTGATTAGTAAAGATAAACTGAAATCGATTTGTTAGAAAGTCTCTAATCTAGAATAAAACGGTTGGGTGAATGTTAAGTTTACTAAGTTTGAGGAGTAGAAGCTTGTGAAAAACTTTGTCAAACGTTTTGCTTAAATCAAGGGAAACGCAGTCAACCTGGTGTCCACGATCTAGAAAAGAAAGTAGTTCGTTAGTAAAAGACAGCGGTTGAGTTTCGTACGAAAGAAGTTTACGAAAGCCGTGCTGAGAAGGGGTGAAAAAAGAATTATAGTCTAGAAAGTTAACAAGCTGCGAGTAAATGACATGCTCCATAATTTTGCAGAGTGTACAAGTAAGGAATATTGGCCGGTAGTTATGACGACTATGCTTGTCACGTGATTTGTGAAGTGGAACCCCCGTTCCTATTTTCCAGTCATGAGAAGTAGAGTGATTGTTCAAAACGTTTGCTCGGAAAAATAGAGCACACATACACACACACCGCCTTAGAGAGTGTGTGTGTACGCGTGCGTGCGTATGTGTGTGTTTGTGTGTGGGGGGAGAGAGACTTTTCGTTGTTTTATATGTTTCTTTTATTATGCTTATGTCTTGAGAGTGTAAATTATTTTATTACTACAACAGTAAAAGCAGTTTTTTTTAAATATTCAATAAACCAATAAGTATCTAGGTGACTACATTTCGTTTTTCATGAAATTATTTGTTTTGAATTCACAATCCGCTTATTTAAAAAAAAATATATTAATGTCGAAAGCCTTGTGCATAGGAACTTCGTATTTCTCAGATTTTTCCACATTTTTTTTTATATCCATTGATCCTCTCTTTTATTGTTTGTGCACCGGGGATATAAAAAAGAGCTTTAAAAACGCCTTTATGTGGTGTAACTTTGTCCAAATAGCAGTGTCTATTTCCGTCGTTTTGCGGTGAAAACGACCCTGATGCGACAGGGGAATCCGCGTTCGAGTGTGTTAGTTGCACCGCAGCTTGGAGCGCATGGAGCGGGGGTTCGCGCTGCAAAACCCAAGACTTCTTGGTTCAATCCCCACCCCTGCCCGTTTCGATCGAACTGGATAAGCATCGTACCCCAGGCTAGCTGTGAGTATTGCGCAGGATAAATTTCTCATTTACACCGGGGACTCCAGATACCCGATGGGACTGGTTCACTTCCCGCTGTGTAAACAGACAACACAGTTGCTGGTGCGGCATAAACAAAAATGCAAAAAAAAGAGACTTGGACATTCTTACGAAAATGGCATATCTGGACTTATATAAAAAATATGCTCATATAAGAAAACTGGGCATATCCGGCCATTTATCAAGCACATCAGTTTAAATATGGCATATCTAGCCACATATGCAAAAATTTTTTATATATCCATATCTGGGTCTGCCAAATAAGGGTATATCTGCCTTTTATATCAGGCCAGATATATCCCAATCAGATAAGGCAATTTATATATATATATATATATATATATTGTTGTTTCCTACAAATATATACCAAAAGTGACTTCTCATTTGTATAACAAAAATACCAATTGGATATTGAGCATATGCCAACTTTTATTAATTTTTACATGAGCTACGCTTTACGCCACTCCTGATTTCGCTCAACTTCATTCCCAGGGAAAGCAGGATTATTGACACTCGCTTAACGAAAATCGATGAGACGTTACTGTCGACGAAACGTGTGTCCATGAAACTTGTATCTACGAAAAGGTGGCCGTGGAGTGTGTTATCACGAAACGCAAAGAGAATAAAAAAATCAGCATCCTACATGCAGTTGTGACATGATTTTAGAATTCCGGAGAAAATATTTTCCAGGCTGCCAGGAGATAGACACGGCCTAACTCTAGAGCTAATCTGGAAAGTATCTTTAGGGAAAAGGATTAATTGACGCGAAGTAGATTGCGGCGCACTTACGTTGACGAGACGCGACTTAAAGGTGAAATCCGAGACATATCTCGACACAGCCACGGCAGAACCACCACTCAAACACACAAACGACAAGGATGGTGTCCGTGAAAATTATACATGATGTAGCACAAGCTGTCATTTGTAGAACCGAACACTAAACGCATCACAAAAAATGCTTGGGCTTATTTGAAGAAATCGCTTGTTGCCGATATACGAATAGGACTTTTGGAACTTACTGCAGAAGCAGAAATCCGCAGCAGCCACGCAGGGCACAACACACGCCAAACTAGGTCCGGCAAAACGAATCTCGAGATTGCAAACGGCTAATGCGTCATTCGTCAAACCACGCAACCACGCACCTTCTATCACTCTTTCAGCTTAGGGAGAGAGAAAAAAGGAGAGCAGGAAAGGCCAAAACGGGAGTGCACACACAAAAGGCTATCTTCTAGGGGGGCATCAATGACCACAAGGTGCGGATTTGTCACTTGTACCCATGGTTGATAGCGCAGTGAATGCTAAGTGTGGCCTTGGGCTCCAGGCAGGTGCCGCGTTCTGCCCTATAACTAGATTCTAGGCTGTAATCACGTCACCCTAACCGGAAACAAGATTGGCCTAAAACATGCATAGCGCCTACCTTGCTGTCAATACCGAGTGCACTACAGCTTTATAAAGTCCAGCTTTTGAACTTCCAAAGAAGCTGTTCAGCTCGAAAGTGACCCAAAACAATGCGAGCTTGAAGATACTATGTTTTACGCCGTATAACCCACATTATAATTTTAAATGAAAACATAAGCGCGACTATTCTTTTGCGTACAATGTCCACAATTTAATAAATATATAAAAATATATATTTATATTTTTTACCAATAAATTTAAAGTTGTGTACACTGTTAGGTTCGCGTTTTTAAAGTTCAAATTTTTTTACGAAAGAGTTACACATAAAAGACACCACGGACAGCATATCTTCCGACTTTCAACACACGAAGAATCGCAGACACTCGCAAACGGAAGGCTGCGATGCTGCGCGAGCTGTTTTTGAAAGATGCTGCGTAGTGTACTCCAGGCGCAACGGCTTCGCAGCCGTTCGAAGGGAAAGGATTCGGGACGACGAAGTAGCCTCTTGCCTCTTCAGTAAGCAGACAGTTCGTGTTTCCCCGCTCAATTTAGCGAGGAAACATAACCAAAATTAGTTTCACTGCTAGATTTAGCGGTAAAATTTACGCCACGTGACATAAGTACCAATTCAATTTCTCGCTAAATTTAGCGGGGCGGTTACACCGATGGCGACGGCGACACCACTATACTCAGAAACGGGCGCTTAGGAGCTGCGAAATAAAATGCATTATTTAATAACTCGTTAGAATGGATGCTTGGGCGAGTTGTATATTTATATTGTAGGAGAAGCGCTAAAGTATGCTCACTCACACTCACACTCACACTCACACTCACACCAGAAAAACGGTCGCTCACGTCGCGCTGACTTTCAACTCAAATTGTATTTTCGTCTTCTTTCGTTTTTCTTTTACCCGTATTAAATGTCATCTCACTTCGTTCTCTTCTGTGCAAAACCATTAGCAATGTCTATCGCAAAATTACCTTCGAGAATCAAGATATAACAATTCTTTTTCCGTAAGCGTTATGAACAGACTACTAACACAGGTGCCACTCCTTTTTATGATGTTAGCTGCCTCTATTATCTCACGTGTTAACTGATCATGGTTCTTTCCGATTATGGTGCTATTTTTGAAGTCCGCGGCGCACCCACAGTCACGGCAGTGAATGCCCAAAAGTCCTGAATTTGCTAATCGGGTGTTGTTGTTGTGTTCCCTTAATCTGTCATTAACACATCTTCCAGTTTGTCCTATGTACTGTTTGCCGCATGATAGGGGAAAGGAATAAATCACTCCTTCTGAGCACAGTATGTATGGCGTTCTATGCTTTTTAGTGCAGACGGTGTTAGTTTTCGTTTTGGCGTTAACTTTTTTACATAGGCCTGATAGTTTGATGGGGGCGGAAAAGACTACATCAATGTTTGCGCGATTCCCAATCTTCTTTAGGTTATGAGAAATGTTATGAATGTAGGGGATGACTACTGGTCTCTGGTTACTGAATCTTTCGCGTGGCTTGCGGGATGTAATTTGACCTTTTTTAATACGTTTAAGGAGACTTTCGGCGACTGAATTTATATATGTGAAGGATATCCCACACTTAGTATCCTGGATACTTGTCCTGTGAAGCTTGTTAGTCCTGAATGCGGGCAGGGCTTGAAAATTGAGTTTTTGAAGCACGGATTAACTATGCCTCTCTTTACCAGTTTGGAATGCGCCGAATTATAATTGAGGAGTGGTTTTTCCCCCTCGGCTCATATGACCAACAGACATGACGGGGCTGAAGAGACAATCTTAGGTCCAGAAATCTTAAGGATCCTAGCTCTGGAAGCTCGTGCGTAATTTCCGAAGGGTTTAAGCATGCTTTAAACTTGACGAGCACTTTAGGCACATGAATCGGGAAGTCTTCTTCGTTGGTGTCCAGGAGTATCAAATAGTTATCAACGTAGCGGAACACCTTCACAACAGTCAAGGAATCTAAGCTCTTTTGAAGCAGTCTGTTGTGATGTGCTAGGAATAAATCACTGAGAATTGGCGCTATGCAGGATCCAATGCAGGCTCCCTTTTTTAAGGTATGTGTTACCGTTCCAAGACACGAAGGTAGGCCTGGGGTAAAACCTGAGCAAATCAAGAAAGTTGCTTTGGGGCAGTCCTGAGGTATTCTTGAAAGCTATGGCATCGTACGAGTCAATGCTGTCTTCAATGCACTCTAAAACGCGTACCTGAGGTAAAGCATAGTATAGGTCTTTGATGTCAATCGAGAAGGTCTGGTATTGGTTGGTACTGTGTTCTTGTAGAAAGCTGATGACCTCATATGAGTTTTTTTACCAAAAAGGGGTCATCAACTGTTAATAAATTAAGTCTTTTTTGGAAAAATATAGCCAAAGATTTTTGGCAGGTGTCTCTTTCTGACACAATAACTCGCAAGGGACACTCAACCTTGTGCGTCTTGGCGCTGAAAAATATTTCTAAGCTAAGGTGTTTGCTTTTTTAAAAAGAAGGGCAAAGCTCTGTTATATTTAGGTCCTGAAGGATCGTTTTAGCTTCACATTTTACTTTTGCTAATAAGATGCCGTCGTGACGTTGGAACACAGATTCTATTGCTAAAAGGGCCTTTACCCCGAAGTCCTCTTTGGGCATGACAACAAAACCGCCTTCTTTGTCTGCTGGTATTAAGGTTAAGGAATTCTCCTTCAAGTAATTTTCAACCTTTTTGATAGGCAGATGTCTTACAGAAGGTTTATATCGTGATAAAATGTCTATGCCCTCTGAAGTGCATCTATCACACTCAGATAAGGAAGCCCTTCTTGAAACTTGCCTTACTAGAGACAGTCGCTCAGGTGCCGATTTTTTGGGTGTAAGAAATCTCTTACACTACTAAAAGAACGACGGAGTTTCTGTGGCGTCTCACCCTAAACCATCTTCGCGCGATCACACCAAAGAAAACCACGAGTCCCTGCAATCTTGTGCACACCATCGGAGACGTACAGTTACCGCAACATGTGCAGCATGTTCTCAGTATGAGGCCCAAGTTCGCCGTAGAACCCAAAAAATCGGCACCTGAGCTCATCTCTAGTAAGGCAAGTGTCAAGAAGAGCTTCCTTATCTGAGTGGGATAGACGCACTTCAGAGGGCGTAGGCATTTATCACAATATAAACCTTCTTTAAGACATCTGCCAATCAAAAACGTTTAAAATTAATTGAAGGAGAATTCCTTAACCTTAATACCAGCAGACAAAGAAGGCGGTTTTGTTATCAATCCCAAAGACGAGTTCGGGGTAAAAGCCCTTTTACCAATCGAATCTGTGTTCCAACGTCACGACGGCATCTCATTAGGAAAAGTAAAATGTGAAGCTAAAACGCTCCTTCAGGACCTAAATATAACAGAGCCTTGCCCTTCTTTTGGAAAAAACAAACACCTTAGCTTAGAAATATTTTTCAGCGCCAAGACGCACAAGGTTAAGTGTCTCTTGCGAGTTATTGTGTCAGAAAGAGACACCTGGCAAAATTCTTTGGCTATATTTTTACAAAAAAGACTTAATTTATTAACAGTTGATGACCCCTTTTTGGTAAAAAAACTCATATGACGTCATCAGCCTTCCACAATAACACAGTGCCAACCAATACCAGGCCTTCTCAATTGACATCAAAGACCTATACTATGCTTTACCTCAGGTACGCCTTTTAGAGTGCATTGAAGACAGCATTGACTCGTATGGTACCATAACTTTCCAGAATACCTCAGGACTGTCCCAAAGCAACTTTCTTGGTTTGCTCAGGTTTCACCTCAGGTCTACCTTCGTGTCTTGGAACGATAACACATACCATCAAAAAAAGAGAGTCTGCATTGGATCCTGCATAGCGCCAATTCTCAGTGATTTATTCCCAGCACACCACGACAGACTGCTTTAAAAGAGCTTAGATTCCACGACTGTTGTGAAGGCGTTCCGCTACTTTGATGACTATTTGATACTCCTGGACACCAACGAAAAAGACCTCCCGATTCATGTGCCCAATGTGCTCGTGAAGTTTAAAACATGCTTAAACTGTTTGGAGATTACGCACGAGCTTCCACAGCTAGGATCCTTAAGATTTCTGGACCTAAGATTGTCTCTTCAGCCCCGTCATGTCTGTTGGTCGAATGAGCCAAGGGGGAAAAAACGATTCCTCAATTATAATTCGGCGCATTCCAAATTGGTAAAGAGAGGCATAGTTAATCAGTGCTTCAAAAACTACATTTTCAAGTCCTGCCTGCATTCAGGCCTAATAATCTTCACAGGACACGTATCCAGGATACTAAGTGCGGGATATCCTTCGCCTATATTAACTTCAGTCGCCGAAAGTCTCCTTAAACAGATTAAAAAAGCTCAAATCACATCCCGCAAGCCACGCGAAAGATTCAGTAACCAGAGAGCGGTAGTCATCGCCTACATTCATAACATTTTTCATAACCTGAAGAAGATTGGGGATCGCGCAAACATTGATGTAGTCTTTTACGCCTCCATCAAACTATGAGGCCTATGTAAAAAGTTAACGCCACACCAAAAACCAATACCGTCTCCACTAAAAAGCATACAACCCCATACATACCTTGCTCAGAAAAAGTGATTTATTCTTTTGCACTATCATGCGGCAAGCAGTACATAGGACAAACTGGAAGATGTATTAATGACAGATCAAGGGAACACAACAACACCCGATTAGCAAACTCACGACTTTTGGGCATTCACTGCCGTGACTGTGGGTGCGCCGCGGACTTCAAAAATAGCACCATAATCGGAAAGAACCATCATCAGTTAACACGTGACATAATAGAGGCAGCTAACATCTTAAAAAGGAGTGACACCTGTGTTAGTAATCCATCCATAACGCTTACGGAAAAAGAATTGTTATATCTTAATTCTGGAAGGTAATTCTGTGATAGACATTGCTAATGGTTTTGTACAGAAGAGAACGAAGTGAGATGACATTTAATACGGGTAAAAGTAAAACGAAAGAAGACGAAAATACAATTTGAGTTGAAAGTCAGAGCGACGTAAGTGACCGTTTTTCTGGTGTGAGTGTGAGTGTGAGTGAGTATACTTTAGCACTTCTCCTACAAAATTAATAACTCGCTTTCCGATCTTATTCACATCGTCATATGTGCATATTTTGAAAAGTGCTGCTGTAAACACGAAATGACAGTCCACCACACAAAAGTCGTTACAGGTGTTTCTGGGCACTAAAGAAAAATAAAACATTATTATTATTATTATTATATTGTCACACGTCAAACATACAACCAAATTTTATTTGTCTTTCAATCTTCAAAATGCGCGATTGAATAATTGGTCCAAATATCTGGAATAAATTCACCTTAAGGATGTTAACAATAGTTAACCAATTACATGAGACTCGTGCAATACAGATCAATCAACTAGTGTCTTGGCGAGTACACATAGCGTTTTGCTTGCACGACCGAAACGGGCCCGTATATCATTATCAGGGGATATTTTTACTTATATATGTCATATATGGCAGTATTTGAACTTATATACAGAGATATAGGCTGTATTTCACGCGTTTATGGCGATATATGACCTTATTTACGCACTTATGTGAGCACATATGGCAGTATTTGTCCACTTATGTGGCGATATCTGGCCGTATTTGCTCCCATATACAGCGGTATATTGCCATATTTAACTCCTTATACTATCATATATAGCCATAATTAAAATATATCAAGGCCATATCTGGCATCTTTGTACGGGCTGAAGATAAAGTGTAGATATTGCTTACACGGACTTTTTGCCGCGCGAGTTTGAAACTTATGCCCTTAGATTTGCGAGCGGACTTTACGCGTTCGCATTGTGACTGATGTATTCAATCTTTCCACGGCAATAAAAAAACTCTGGTTTATTTGATTGTACTAGTCCTACTCTTAAACATCCCGACGAGTGCACAAAGGTTGTAACACCGGACTCTGAACTAATTATATTGTACTTCAACATTTTTTTTCAATTTTTTCGACATCTAGTGTAAATGGTTGAAATGTTTTTCTAACCTTTGATCCGTATAACTTATGTAAAAAATAGTCAAATGTCACCACCATAAGGACACCTCCACAATAAATAATTCTAATCTTCTCGTTTTATCATGCCTTTCCAGCAAGGTGCTTTCTTGCAGAAGCGGCAAGTTGACGGCTTTGGTGTGTTTTTGATAAAAATATTTTTTTTAAACTTTTGATGGAGTGTTGTAGCTTATTCATCTAACCGAGCTAAAAAAAAAAGAAAATGCATCTCGGCTGCTGTCATTTTAAGACATGCTACCGTAGCGCACGACACTGCCCGCGTTACGGTGGGTGTTGTGCGTGTATGAGCTCTAAACCAGTTCACATCCAACTCATTACTTGTCAGTTTCGCGAAGTCCTGACCCCGAAAGGAGCAAGTTTCACCGTCAGGTCGGCAAGCCACCACGCCGAAGGATCCCTCCTCACACCCTCCCACTCTTGTAAAAGTTACAAGACAGGAACAGCGCTAAAATAGCGGCCTATCCCACGCTGACAACCACGGATCTAAAAAAAATAATAAAACGAAGAGTCAGCCGAGCTCGTTTCGGAACGATCGATGGTCGAGCTTCCTCCCTCTCCCGCTTGGTGTCCTCGCCCTCTTTCTGTCTGCTCTTTCTTGTTTTCTACCACCGCGGAATTTTCGGGAGCTACAATTTCTTCCCAATTTCCCCCGCGCTCTCCCTCTCTCTCGCGTCGCTGTGCGGTGCAACTTCCTCTGCCTTTTTTCTTGCGCTTACGGCCCGAGTTTTCTGTGCCGTCCGCTTTGTCTGCCATCTGCTACAGCGCAACAAGTGGTGGGAGTGCATTTGCCAGCGAGCAGCAAACTCTTTGTGTAAACCCGAGTTTTTTTTTTTTTTTTTTCTTTTTTGGCTGACAGGGATGTCAGGAGATGCTGGGACGCGCCAGTGAAAGCCTTCGGGAAAGCGGGCTACTGGCCCGCAGGAAAATGTGCAATTTTGTTTTGATAAATTCATGTGGGCGCGTACTGCTGTTTTTTTCTTTTTTTGGGGGGGGGGGGGGGGATGGAGAGGATATGGTTTGAGAGTGATTGTAGGTAACGGCACTAGATGTACAGTACAATACTTGTATAGACGCAGACGCGTTTTGACACGTCTGGAAATTGCCGTCTCCTCTAGAGGTATGCTATTGAAGGCAATATGCTTTTATTTGCCATGTTATGGCGATTGCTTTCTGTTCCTTAGAGAAACGTTGACAACACGGTAACCAGGTTGCTTCTAGTTCGTATTGCGTAGACAAGAAACGTATATCTATTAGCCTAATAAATAACGTAGATTTGAGAATTTCGCTGAAATTGCATATATTTGTTTTTAATTTTTCATAGATATGACAACGTTCACAAAAATAAATTAAAACATCACTAAATAGGATATTCGCTGTTGTGTTTTACAGGTGAATTAAAAGATATTGGTTTTACACTTAACGCACCTTACACAAATAAACTGACATAAATGACACCGCGGTCATCTTATCACGCAGTGCTACAAAGCCAGAAAGCTATATATGTTGTGTATTTCAAGGAGTAGAACAGGGCTAAAATTTGTTTCCTTTTCTTCTTCCAAAACTTTTTGACATGGTCTTGGGTATCGCGATACCGATTTAGTTATGCACGAGGAATGGCCAAAAATAGCGGCGCCAGATTGAGGCCCATGGCTTGAACAGACGTCCAGCATCAACACTCCGTTTGTACTGAGTCATAATCGGCAATATTCGGGCTGGGGCTCATGCCCTGCTACTGAGCTCAACGAAGTCCGGAGAACACCAAATGCCATGCGCATTGCCAAACGTAGCCCTCGGCTGTAATACACATTAGCCGCGTTTCTATAAATGTGACTCAATTTGATTGTGCCAGCTCTGGCATATTGCATTCACCAAATTCTATCTTTCTGTTACTATTCAAATATAGTTTTTCACTCTCGATGCCATGCGCTACTGTCGTATTTTTATGTTACGGCAGTCACTGTCAGTATAAATCAGCCATCTGGTCTCGTGACCACATGTTTTGCTTTAAGTTAATGAAATAAACGTTAATATTTTGTAATTTCTTTTGCAAATACTGTTTTGTGATGGAAACTAAAATAATGCACTTCCCTCGATCGTGAATTTTCAAGAATGAATTCTAAACAATTATTAGTCGAGGTTTCTTGGCACTAAAGCAACAGAGGCTACGTTGCATCGACCAAATATTTGAAACGCCTTCTATATAGGGACATGCAACAATTTCCAAAAACATTCGTCACTTAAAAAAATATATTGAATGTCAGTTTCACACAAAATCACGCAGCATTCTTTTTGTTTTCTTTTGGCTAACATCATAATTTAGCAATTGTTGTATACAAATGACAAACGGGATTAAGATGAAAGAAAAAAATATCAATAATGAAGCACAAGACACAGATATTTTGATACACCAATAAAGCTTATGCTTTCATGTCGATAAAAAAAGAGATTATTTGAGTTACACTGCACCAGTCATACTATTGAACGTATAATATTTTCAAAAGACTAGAGCACTGCACTATTATGTCATGCTTACTTTGAATGCAATAAAAATGTGCTTGCAAAATAATAGCAGTGTAAACTGTAGTTGTTACTTTAGAATTTATTACAGAGCCGTGATTTGCATGAAACTGGTCTGAGTATACTACTCTACAGAAACACACAAAATAAGTCGGAATTTATTTTCATAAAATCGTGGATTTATTTCTACACTTTCAGATTTCCCTTACTTTCAAAATACGTTCTTACTGATGCGATGCGGAGAACAAGTCGTCTGCGTCTTGCGCAGGGGTGGCGGTGACGTCAGAACAACGCCGAGCTCTGATTGGCTTCGATTGGAAGGATTGTGGGTAGACCTCCAAGACATAAGCATTGAGGTATACCCACTATTTTTTCAATCAGCCAATAAGAGCCCGGCGTTGCGACATCATCGCATCCCCCGTACAAGGAGCAGACGAACTTGCCCTGCTCATACACTTGTCGAGACCTTTCTTCCAATGCTCAGAGCAACTTTTAAACTTTTCGCTGTTGATGACTTACAGTGCTTCAGTTGTTGTTGTTGTTGTTGTTTTTTGTGTTTGTGATTTTTTTTTTTTTTTTTTTTTTACATTCGCATATCATTTTTTTTTTTTTTTTTTACTTTTCCCACCTCGTTAACAGTGTGGTACGGGAACCATCCCTTTTTAGGTCAAAATGGGGTAAACGGCTGTCTGGGAAGACTCGTTGTTATTGTGGCCGAAGTAACGTAATAATGCGAGGCACGAATTTTGCTGCAGCTCCCTTTTATGCGTAAATTATGCGATTAATTTCACTTACACAATTTTCACGACACTCGGCTTAACTCCAGAAATTCCTAAATCGTCCGACAGCGGTTATCAGAGATGGCTTCGGAATATTTGCCACAGTTTCTTTCGTTCCGCTGGTCGAAGCGCGCCCAAAACTAGGTTGCATCCCACTCTACATTTCACCTGGTGTAAATCGAAACAAAATTATTCTTAAACTTGTGTTTTACTCAGAGTAGCTTATTTGTAAGCCGTCTGTAGCCTAACAACCGTTTCTGCCGTATTTTTCTTCAGCGGAAAACAAGATTTCATCGCCGCAATTGTTCTTCGTATAAATCAGCAAGGACGAAATGGGCAAACGCGTTTAAAGTGTCTCCGAAAAACGATCATCTGAAGACGAGCTAAATGTCTCACAGTAGAATGTTTTCGGGAAAAGTCTTTTCTTTCGAATCTGATACGGTACAATGGGCCGTTTGGTACGCACTGCGCATGTGCTAGCGCAGAAGAGTCGCACATGCACAGATGTTCCGGAGGGGCCATCGAGCCAAATGGGAGTTGCAAAAACTGTTCCCTAAGACTCTCTAATAACTCCCATCTGACTTCTGCAGTGATGCAGACGGGTCTCTAGGAAACGCACTTAGCTGGGGAGCTTGTATCACAGAAACCCGCCTTCCAGATAATAGCTCCGGTTAGTTTCGGGTTCCGCTTCGTAAATCAACAAAAGTTATGTTTTATGAAATATTACCGGCGCCGATCACAGGGAAGCCTGTACTCTCATTTATGTAACAAGTTCATAAATAATAAATGTATTGTCATTTAATAATCTCCGGCACGTGGCAAACTGTTTCACAAATCACAAAACTTCCAATCGTTTCTATGTTTTTAGTTTGCGTTAGGTTTTCATTAAAGTTTTTTTTTTTTGTCGCAATAACTATTTTTTGCTCGGTCTTTGCATTTTCGCGCACGTTTTATTATATTGTTAATATCACGCGGCTGATTAAAAAACAAAGGCCATTACTCTGTCGATAATCTTCTCAAAAAATACTCCCCATCGTAAAACTGTACATTTTTCTTAAAAGAGCGTCTGACACGGGGTGATCTGGTCCTCTTGCTTAGCTGGTTTCACTCTCTTTTATATATATATAATAAAACAAATTCCAAATAAGTTTGGTGGGTGAATCAAGTTTTTCATTTACTCGTTAATTTTGCTCGCGCACTCACTCGTCCCTAATACGGTTTGACTGGTCCATTATTCTTCTTCAATTCGTGTTGTGTTTCTTTTTCTCTTTACTTTTACTTTTTAACAAAATACGAATAAAATACGACGTCACTTAAGGCACGTGAAGCACTTACTCCGCGAATAAACTAGACTCGCATTAAATAGAAATTTATGATGCTGCTTTTAGTCACCGTAAATTATTATCTTTTAAACTCCCGAGCACACGAGGCTTCATTCGTTGTCCTCCGCCCTATCCACAACGCGGGGCACTAAAAGAAATACCTTCCAGTAAATAGTCATCTGGTTTCACTTCGATACGCTTTTACGCTGCTCAATGCGAACATTGGCATTTATGCTTTAAAAAGGACGTAAAAGGGTTCTCCTTGCTAATCTGCGGAAGTTAAAAGATTCTATACGGCGAGCAAGTGTTCTAAACAACGAGTTTGGCGCGTCGGAACGCGAAGAGGGGCAGGCCAATCAGGAGTCAACAAACAGGCAACGCGTAGATAACGCCTGATAGCTATGCAGCGAAGCTCACGCCAACATTGGTTGAAGTCGGGGAGGGGGGGGGGGGGAAACAAACGCACATGGGTGCAATTGGGGTGCAAACAAACTTTTCGAGGTGCGCGAGAACCGGACGAACTTGCACCCTGAGGCTGAGACTCCGGCCAATGCCACAACAAGCACGAGAGCACGATGTCGCTGTTTTGAAAAGTTCTTCCAGAAAGTGAGCACTCGCGTCAAAAATGCACGTCTCAAAGCTAGAAGCACGGGTTCACTCGCGCTCGTAGCTTTGGCTGCAGTCTCAGCTTTAGGGTGAACAGAGTATAGTGTAATATTCCTTTCTTAAGGTGGCTTCTCCTTCTTAACACTCACCAGGCGGCAAAACTAACCTTAGAGTCTAGCCGAATATCCAAGTATATCACAGGGGTCTTCGGAAACACACTCCTTCTGCAGCTTGTTTAAAAATAATAATTATAATAATAATAAATACAAAATACTCTATTAAAAATATTTATCGAAGGTATACAATAAAGACGTATATTTTATCTCAGTTTTTCAACAAAAAGTTAAGTTACATTACATGCACCTCCCGGTGCTTACTCTTCGGTAATTTCAAGAGTGTCCCTGATTGTTGACACCGACAGCCTCGGAGATGCTGGATATTGCGAGATCCAAGCATTTTATTATATATAAACCACTACACCGCGTTCAAAAAAAAAAAAAAAAAAAACGCTGAAGAACAATTTAGGCAGTACGAATCGTGAAACCGATAAGAGACGCCCTGCGTTTTTTTAAGCTGTTCGTGACAATAGATTGCTGCTCTTTGAACGAACAATACAAATATTAACAGAAGGTACGTTAAGAAAGTATTGCTTCTATAAAAGATGCAATTTTTTTTTTATTTTTTACTGGAGGTGTTTTAGCAAGAGGGAGAAAGACGCTTACACAACAAGATTTGCATATTGAAATGTGCGATAGGAAGTGAGGTCAAACTATCAAAATAAAATTTATTATTTAAAAAGAATGCCTTCTAAAGAAAATGATACAAAAGAAAACACGTTTCCCGCTCATAGGACCACGTTTCCATAAAATTTGAATACTTCTTCCAAAATGTGGATTTCCGTTTTTTGTCACGGATTTCTTCTGTTATTTTGTGTCCACGGCACAATGAAGGCTTTAGAAAAAGGTAACCACCGGAACCTATTTTGTAGAAGTCATTTGTTGTTGTTTTAACTATTACATGCAGTTATTTAATATGCGTTTGCGTTTTTACAACGGAGCTATTAAGTGCTAGGTTCCCCAGGATCGTGTCCCATATGTTGACACAAACCTACCTGGACAGCTACCGCCATCTATAAGCGACGGCGGCAAGCACACAACCAGTATGGTTTCTGCCGTCGCTCGTAGATGGCGGCAACCATTCCAGCTATCATAGAAGAATTGATAGCTGGGCCCGTTGGCGGGAATTCATTGTAGAAAACAGCGCGAAAAGCAGACGACGACGAAGAAGAAACACACGTAACGAGCGCAGAACTCGTCACATTTGTTTCTTCGTCCTCGTCCGTTTTGCGCGCTGTTTCCTACGCTCTTATCAGTTTCGGTTTGGACTCACGATGGGTCGGCCGCGCGCCCTTTCGGGGAAAGGAGACAGGCTGCGGAAGGAGCGGCGACGTACGCAGCAGCGCGAATGGGTCCGCAACCGCCGCAAAGCCACTGTCGCCTCGACTTCCACTGAGTCCAGCGCTTCAGATTTCCTTGCCAAAGAGCACATCGCTCGCCTGGAATACCGCCGCCAAGAACAGAACCAGCGATGTAAAGGGCGCCGGCGGGCCAACGCCACGGGCGACGATCGTGCCACGGATGCGAAGCGCAAGCGCGAGGCCCTGCGACAACTGCACTCCACGCCGGCTGAACATTTCCCGGGTGCGACGGCGATGTTCCGGAAGGAGTTCGTGGAGAACCCGTTTGGCGTCACGTGCGCCGTGTGCGACCGACTCTGGTTCGCAGGAGACGTATCCATGATCGGCGGCGTGTCGGACGAAACGAAGCGGTAATCGGGCACGTGCGCGTTGCGGCAGTGTATCGAGTACAGCTCCGCTGGTCTTCCTTCTTCACGAGAGTGGAAAGGCTGTATTTTTTTAAATTAATATTTGAATTGGGGGTTAAACAGAAAGACGGCATTATATTGGCTACCGCAGAAACAGGTAAGCGCAGTCCGTCTCTTCCAGTTAGGTGACGTCCTTCAAGATTCTCAAATAACTCTTTCATAAGTGTTTATCTCTTCAATAAACATATATTTAATGAATATTATTATAAACCGTAGTAAAAGTTACTTTTTAAACTGACTTTTTTTTGCCATCAACTCTCGGGTTTGTATTTTTTGCTGCTTTCTATCATTGTAGCATGTGCCAGACAGAAGGAATGAAAGGATATACCACTTTAATTAGAGGACTCGAATATTTTTAGTGGCTTTTTTTTTTTTGGAACCAAAACTATTTTTGGTTTTTTAAGGTTTTTTCTGCTGATGTATTCTGATCCACTCGTTCATGGGGAGGGGGGGGGGGGGGGCTCAAATATTGTTTCTGTGTTTCTGCCATTTTTCAGATGCACTACATTGCATTCCATAAGTCAGCTACCTAAATACAATACATATTTTCAAGGTAGTCATTATCCGTTAGTAAATTCAATATATATACTTTCCCCACAATGTTCGTGTTTCACAGAAGTCCAAAAAAGAGCCTAATTCAAAAAATAAACACGATTCAAGGTACGAAACCAAGGACCCTAGAAACAGTATGTTACTCTTCATCACTCTCTAAGCTTTTCGCCTATAAGAACACCAACTTCTCAAGAGAAAGAGAGAGAGAGAAAACCTTTATTTTCGCTCCAAGTCCGGAGCTCCCTCTCAAGAAGAAATGATTTGTTGAGCACAAGGCAATACAGGGCTGCAAATATAAGTGCTGAACCGGACGATCTCGAACACTTAAAGGGACATTTGTTTTTCAACCACACACTCGTGAGTGCATGAAGGTCAGAAATGAGGACAGTTTTTAGCGGCATGTAGCATTGACATGTTAGAGTAAGGCTGTCGTGGTAGCTTAAGCCCGAAATGTTCCGAGTTCACTGCAAGTCCTCGTGCTTCTATTGAATTCATTCTTTATTTGTTTCAATAACATCGCTGAGATTTTGCTCCAAGTGCGCTCGAGAAGGCAGAGCTGTGGTGACTTAATTTATCACAATCGGTGACCGATTTATTGAAGATCAAAGACGACTGCCCTGACCAAGAAAAGACACGTGAAAATAACAAAAACACTTCTTGATGTCTCTATGAACGTGTATAAAGCTTTGTGTGATCATCATCATTCCGTACTTTGTGGATGGAAATTACACATGTCTAAAATGTTGTGAGCTATTTGAATTAAAACACGGAAATATAAATTCACAATTTAACGGACAAATGAAGCGATAAATGTATTAAGTGCCAACTAATTTTAGTGCCGATAAGCTAGAAAGGCACTCTTTGGTAGGATCATATGGGCATCATATTGGCATTATGTCAAAATACGTTTTGTACAGCAGGGCTCCTTGTGAACAAACAAAAACATTCTGCGTGCGGTAAACGTAATGAAAAGTTTTCTTTATGCAGCTGGCACAAGAAAAGGCAACGTGGCATATATTCCACGATAAAAAAAAAACAATGCGAACACCAATATGCAATTTAGAGTAATCAAGATAAAACCGTAGCTTTAATAAACATAGCCAACAATAATTAATCTCGGAGATAATTGAGGAGAGACAAAACATTGGTAAAAGAATAATGCGATCACCCGACAACCGAGGAGGCCAGGCCAAGGAGCGAAGAAGGCTCTTTGTTATGCATGGCACGTTAGTCGCGCCTTGGGGCTTTCCCCGTACGGGCTATTATTTATTCAGGGCACCTACAAGAAGAGATAAGCCATACATGATCGTCGCTATGCTTTCTTGTTTACGAAGTTTCTCCCCTTCCGTACCAGCAGACATACGTTCAAATTTATAAATATTCACTAAGGATTCATTAAGCTGACATCGCTTCCAAAAAAAAAAAAAAACAGAAAAGTTTATCGACCAACCGAAAACGCAAGAAGTGCGCTCTAGAAAGGGGTCGAGACTGAAAACAAAGTAATTCGCCGGTTCCTGCCCACTATCGTTGACACTTCGACAGTCAGACTGAACATGCACAGTGGTATATGTGCGCCGACTTTGATGATTATAAATGTTATTAAAAGTTATAATCCTTTTTTTCTCCTTCAGGTCCGACAAGCGCACTGTTTTAGTACGCATTGTAATCTCATTAGAAATATTTTGGAACGGAAGGCTTCAAATATAGTTTTACATAAGTACATTCCTGACTTTTGACCAACTCACTGTTTGTAAACAAGTCCACGTTTGCCCACACGAGGCGTGGGCATTGCGCGTGCGCAGAAACCAGACTTCGGCGAGGCGAAGCATCCGCGCATGCGCAGAGTTTACAGCAGCGCCACCGCTGTGGCGTGACGTCATTGAGTTGAGTTGGTTTATAGCCACTAACAAGGTGAGAGCAGCAGATGGGAGATTCAGTTATCCCGCCTCTAGCGCGAGCTTCTTACCTTTTGACAACCTATCTGCGTCGAGTTCATTTCGAGCGCGCACGTGCAGTCAAAGAACGGCGAAAGGCATATGTAGCGCGTGCTGAAGGCCCGGCGAATATGCGCCGAAAAACTGAGGGAGACGAGGAGACGAGAGCACGCGGGAAGGCCGGAACTCCGAGATTTTGTTCGCAAGATTAGTGGGCGTAAAGCTAAAGCTAGCTGCCTTTGTCTCAACAGCACTCGCCGAACGCGTTTTAATGCGAGAGCAAAGCGCCGGAAGCCGGCGTTCCCCGTCTTAGAAGCTCTGTACACTCCTAAGTTGAGCGTAGCAAACGTGGCGTGGCGCAGTGCACGCGGACACTTATATGTCGCAGATATCGAATTCCTTCTTGCCGTCCAATGAAAGGCGCATTCTGCGCTACGCTGCCTTCGCTGCGCTCAACGTCGGCGAGTATAACAGAGCCTTAGCGCGTTCAACGAGTGCTGTAAAGACAGAGGCTGCTGCTGGCTTTAGGTCTACCCACTAATCGTTTCAACCAGAGCTCGCTGTCGCCGCGCGCTCTCGCCTCCTCCTCCACCTCGGTTTCTCGTCGCATAGACTACTTTTTTTTTTAGCAGTTGTAAAGAGATTGCGGCCTACACGATCTTGCTAGCCTCGCGTATAGGATGTAACAAAAACGGAGACCAATAGGCCTCCTAGAAATAATATGAAATGGCATAAACCTTGATTCCTGACACTGAGCTATCTCTCACTTGAAAATTGAAGGGGAAGTTTATATTTTCTTGACTCTTAAAAGTGTTTATGTTGCGTTTGATTGCGTAGGTGTTATGCGCCGCTGGCAGTCCTAGTTGTGGTCATAATTACCGTGGAAACCTATTCTTTTTAATGTACAGACGTGCGCTTTCTAAGAGAGCGCAGATGGACACCTTGGATTTCTTGCCTCTGCCTTCTTTTCAGCTACGCATAACCGAAAAGAATTGCGAACAGCTGGGAAAGCAAGGCAATTTGTTAGGAAGCTACACAAAGCTTAAGAGCAACTCTCAATTCGTAAGGGTTATAGACTAGCAAAATATTTCATATGTGAATTGTCAACTTTTATTTGAAGAACCACCTAGCTAAAACCTAACTCAAACTAATCAAGTAGGTGATTCGTAAATTATTTATAATTTTATTGCAGTTATCATTGCACCAAAAAACATAGCGAGACTTTTATTTAGTAGAACGTACGACTGACCAGTGAGCTCATTTTTTGACTGTTAACCTTTTTAGGTACAAAACTCTAAGATTTTTTTTAGAAACAAATAGGGCTATTTATTTTACTTCTCTGAGAGAATGGAACGTACACATCCAAATTAGAACTGTTAAATCTTTGTAATCACCATCATTTGTTTTTAAGACCCGAATGGTTTTATACACAGCGGCCCGGTCATATAACTCTAAAACTAAGCATAACATAAACACAATATTGAAACCTTTGAATCTATATACAAGCAAAGCAGTAAGAAAGGAAGAAAGGTGGCAGTTGCTGCTAAAATTATACTAACGTCATATAAAAAAAAATATAAACAGCGTGGTCAGGTTGTGCGATCCACTTTTTATAGCCAAATGTAATCTAGACATATGCAAACAAAAAAACAGTATTTCGTTTCCTGTTCAAGGAGTCTTTGAATAAAATATGCTTAATGAGAATGTGTTTCTGCCCGTATTTTCACCTGAAAAGTGTTTAAAGGCATAAAATGCTTTTTACCAGAACCCCCAATCCCAATATTTCGACCGTCCGTTCGTCCATGCATTTAGCGGAGAAACTAAGTTGATGATAGGTCAACCGACGTCAATTCATATCACGTGACCTGACCTCACATGTTTTATACACCAATAAAGTTCCCCAGTCATAGTCGTCGGAAGAATAGATGTTAGGTAAACAGATGTCACGCGACCTTTACACCTTTCTAAGAAACACTCGACCCCAGGGGCAACAAACCGTTTTCGAGCACAGCCACTGAGTTTGAGGCTAGACTCTCACCGGCGTCCCTGCTAACCCTAACAGAGTGGACTGTGATTTTGTTGGACATGCGGCTTAGAGAAGCTCGTTTTAGCGAACGCTCTTTTACCGACCCAAGTTTATCGAATCCCTTTACAGAGAAACCCAGTTTAGAGAAAATGACGATGAGCCTCCTTTTAGACAAACCCAGTTTAGAGAAAATGGCGATGAGCCTCCTTTTAGCGAATTCAGCCGCCGCGAAGCGGCGTTTACGGATGGTTTAGCTGAGTTAGCATTTTTGTGATGAGCCGCCGCAGACCTCCGCCGCGAAGCGGCGTAAACGCGGGCAGGTGTTAACACGCGCCCCAGTCATACAAGCGCGAAACAAGGAAGCCTCTTTTAAAGCAGCGTTCCTTTTCGATAAACAGAGTTTCTCTAAATTCAGGCTCCGATTCTGCTTAACCGAGCATCGATAAAACGTGTCCATTCTCTAAAACGCGTTTCTATGAAATAGCGTTCGATCAACAGTAGTAAACCCATTTCGATAGGCGTAGCTTGCATAGGCGCAGCTTGCATAGGCGCAGTTTCAAAAACAGCTGGCGCCTTAAATGCGGTATTTTCTCGCTGTATTTTGTGTTTCGCGGTGTATGTATTTTCCCGAGGACATTGAGACAGCATTGCACCGCAGTAGAAAAAATAAAAAATAAAAAAAACAAGAATTCTAAACTTTTTTTGTTGGGTACGCGTGCGACAGAACGAATGCGACTGGAATGTTAGTTGTCGTGTTGTTTTTTACGACATGTTTCGACGGCGCCGATCGATTAGACGCGTGTCAAACGACAAGGCCCTTAGCTGTCGAAAACAATTTGCAACAGAAGATAGCCGAAAGGTATCCATTTTTCACGCTCACAAGTAACGTGTTTACCGATGGTCAGGGCACGGATCAGACTTGGACGTAGTTCAACTACTCCATTCAAACTACTGTAGTTTAACTACTTTTCCGAGTAACTTGGTAACTTTCAATTACAACATTTTTTGGTAATTAGTAGTTTAATTTAACTACGTTTTTCAGGTAACTTCTACTCAAATTACTAACTACTTTCGAAATCAAGTGCCGATTTTAGTTTCAGCGCAGAAATAAATAAGACACCGGCAGTTGAAGTGGCATTCCCCAACAAGCAGCCTCCTCACATTCTGTTCCCACGCACTTATACTCAGCATAAACTGCATCACAAGCGTCCTGGGGTCAAGGTGGCGACGAGCAGCCAAAACGCCAAAACATAACACTGGCGCGCACGAAGGCAGGCAGAGATGCTTAGCAAGCCATGGCCGGGTATTGACCTAATCCGTTAATGCACGCAGGCGCCGCGCCTCCAGCTGCAACCGTGAAAGACGGGGACTCTCCGAGGGTTGTTGTTGTTTTCATGTTGTCTGCCTTTAGTAAGTTCCGACTCAAGCGGTGGGTTCCGCGGGAGGCGCCACTGGCATGACCTCGCAGCTGGGCGCCTGTTCCCAGGATCGCGTCGTCGTCAGTGCATATTGTTTCGTAAAGCCGGACACCCCCGCGCACAAACGGAGACACGGATAATCCCTTCATTGGAGCAGGTTCCCGCTTCTAGCTGCAACTGTACGAGCGACGATGCTTGTTCACGTAATCCTTTGCGCCCTTTCGACCTTCCACGCCAGGGAGACCTCCTCTTTGTTGAAAACGTTTTACTTGTCAAGAGAGGATTGCGAGTAACCCTTGGGAGATCCTTTTGTTGGACCCGGCGTCAGCGGCGAAGTATACTTCGTTTAATCATCTGTTAAACCAAGACATTTTTAGTAGCGTTTCCCTAGCCCTGCAATGAGACGCGCAGTTGTCCGGATGATCTCATCGTCGTGGCGCGAAACTTGATACCTTGACGGTCAGGTGAACTCCCTCAGCGTACTCTCCGAACGTCGTGGGAATAAAGAGGGGCCTGTCATAACAATCTCAACTTGTCGAAAAAAAAAGGAAAAAAAAAAGGAGAAGTGTTTGTTATACACCAACTCATGTTTACAAACAAACCGGGGCGCCCTAGCGGACGCCACCTGCGCCGCGCATGGGCGATGTGGGTGTGGGCAAGAAGCTCGCCGTCGCCAATGAACAAACCATTGGAATGCTATGTTGTCGGCGTCGGTGTGAGCCCCCCGCCTTTTTTCGCGTTCGAATGGTTTATTCTACGTCTTCCTGGGCAATGTTTGACTACTTGAGTGGCGTCAGCGAAATTACCGAGGCTCGTTAGACCGCAAAACTTCGCGTGAATAATGTGACATGTGGCGATTCATTCCGCGTGGACGCCGCAGTATGTACGCTAAGGCCTGATTCGCACGATGCGATTTCGCTTGCGATTTTCAGTTGCGACGCCGTTCGGGCTGCAAAAGCGTGAACCGTAGCTGAGATGGTCAACGTTGATACTGAACATCGCAAGCAGACTCGGACCAAGTGAATTAGGGATAACAAGTCGGTGATGGTCACTGGTAACAATGATCAACATCCCCTTGTATCTACTATTTACATTGAGCCTGCTTACCAACCTTCAAATTTTAGTCTTTTGGGGCCTGCACTTACATCTCATCGCAAGTACCGGGCGAACAGTTGGTCTACGGGCCGGCGTCGTCTAAGAGAGCAGACGACAAGCTGAAACGTTTGAAAGAGCAGACGACAGTTCGAACGATCAGGCGGCCGTTTGAACTTGAAGACACACTGAACGTAGCCCGCAGGCAGTCCGCACAACTTCACGGTTTTTTTGGCGTTAATGTTGGAACAAAACAAATAAATCTGATGACCACAAGTATCTGTGAATTCAACCCATAGTGCTTTCAGCCCAAGCAATCGTTGTCCGACGGTGTCTGCTTTTCCCTTTTCACGGCACATATCCAGATTCTTGGACGAACCGAGCACGTAAAAACTGACCTGCAAACCTTTCTCCACATTCTTAGTTTTAGTACGGGCCCAGTCGCGGCGTTTCGACGAGAAGGCAGGTTTTTGCCTGGTTCCTTTCAAAACAACGCAGGAATACACGTCTGGCATGGGGACTTCTGCCCACAGCCCCAGACCGGAAGTGCGACCAACGCGCCACCACCGCGCCGTGAGGTCACAGAGTTGAGTTCGTGTATAATAGACCCTCTAGCCGAGGCAAACCGCACATGTTTCGTCATGGACTCCAAAGATGTCGACACTCGCTTGCCCCACCCTGCACAGCCTGTTTCTGAAATTCAACGCTGCCGCTCCATCCAGCGCCACGGTGGAACGTCTTTTCAGCTTGGCTGGGGACGTCTTTAGGAGGAAAAAGGGAAACTTTTCGATAAGAACTTTGAAAGTCAATTGCTTCTTCGAGCGAATAGACGAGTAAACTATTTTGGTGAAAACGCAAGGCATAAAATTACTGCCTTTAGTTTAAGCTCGCAGGGTTTTTCACGGATCAAAACAGCTGTTCATTTTACTACCACAAAATATAAAAAGTAACTTTGAAGGTAACTTTAAAAGTAACTCGCAACTTTTTATAGTAGTTAGTGGTTTACTCAATTACTATTACAAATGCGTAATTTCTACTCTACCCCAATTACTTTTGGCGTCGATACTGAGTAACTTAACTTAACTACCTTTTCTGGGTAATTTGTACATGTCTGGCATGGATATACAATTTAGCAAGTGTTAATATTCGAACAATATATTGTTCGCACCACACGATGCAGCGCTATCTAAAAAAAAGTTATTTGAGAAAGATCTCAAATAGCAGAATAACAGTCGACGACTTTCACATCTTGACGATCGGACGGAATCAAAGGTGACTTCGTTTTGGGGCACGTTTTGGGGCGAGCTTACTTTTTTCACACCAGCAACAAGGCAAAGGAACGCGCGCCACTGACTCCAGCCGAGACTTGTGCCTATCTCAAATACTCCACTCAAGTAGTAAAGTTCAGTAAAGTTGACATTTGGGCTAGTTGGTAGTCTAACATATTAAGGTATTTAGCGCACAAAGTAGAAAGAAGAAGGACAAGACAGAAAAGAGTGTTGCCCCAGTCCTTAGTGACATCTACTTGGGAGCAGTGGACTGTGCGATAGAAAGTGCGCTTGAAGGCAAAAATGTGAACAAGGTCGCCAGGTATGTTGACGACTTCCTGGTAATTCTTCAAGATGACGAACGTATGAACATACAAGTAGCAGACATTATGGAGACCTTTGCTGAGTACGGAGGTGGCCTTAAGTTTACATTTGAGGTGCCCAAAGAAAACATACTTCAGTACCTGGATCTTTCACTCCACCTGGGGGACACCCATGTTTGTTGGTCGTACAGCCCACGTTCCAAGAAAGCCATTCTAGACTACGGCTCGGCGCACTCAAAAATCATCAAGAGGGGCATAGCTCTAACGTGTCTGGGCTCGGCACTAAGAAAGTCTTGTCTTCATACTATGTCAGCCACCTTCACCATTCAAGTAGAGAGGCTAACAAAAGCCGGCTATTCGTCAGCCCTACTGGCGGATGTGGCAAACGCTCTTGTGAAGAAGGCAAAAGACTTCCAGTCCAACAAGACCAGTGTCAAGCAAACAAGGCCAGTTGTAATACCGTACCTGCACAGGGTGTCCCATAATTTAAAGAACGTCGCAAGCCGCTATGGGGTCAGAGTAGTTTTCTCAGCACCACAAAAAATGAGCCAAATTTGCAATAGAGTGAATGCGCATGCTGAGGGTACCACAAAACCCACGTGCACCAAGTAGCATGCAAACGAATTTCTACCATGCGCTTCGGGCGTCGTGTATAAGATACCTCTTTCGTGTGGCAAGAACTACATAGGCCAAACGGGCAGATGCCTCTATGACCGACTCCGGGAGCATGATTACTCCTTCAGGGCTACTGTGGGCGGAAATCTTCCTCTCCATTGCAGGGAATGCACATGCAGACCATTATTCCGTGAGACCAACATCTTGGGGAAGAACAAAGACAAATTGACCCGCGGGGTATTGAAGGCCTTCTACATCCTTCGTGAGGACAGGAACTGTATTAGCGTTGAATCCGTTACGCTAACAAACAAGGAAAGGAAATTCCTTGAACAAACAATGAAGGGCCCGCACGAGCCTGGATGAACTAGCCGCTATCATTCACGGGGCTGTGGCAGGTGCACGAGTCCGCGGCGGATTATTTAGGTGTTTTTTTTCTCTTCCCTTTTTATCATAAACGTAGTTGTGAGTAGCGCTCTTTTCTGTCTTGTCCTTCTTCTTTCTACTTTGTGCGCTAAATACCTTAAAATGTTAAACTCTACTCAAGATACTCTATTTTAATTATTTGTTAAGTGTCTTGGTATCTTCCGAATGCTTTTGATCGAGAGTATTTGACACTGTATTTTAATTACGTTTTCAAGCATCTTTACTCGATATCTCAAACAAATTTTTGATATTCCGCCATTTTCCAAGTTTTTCGAGATGAAGTGGTGTGGGCGTGGCACGAGGAAACGTGAACATTCTTTCGAGCAACCAAATCCTGTTGTTAGCTCCGATAAGCTACGGTGACTTAGATTGAGCTCGTGAAAACATCGCTTTCGTGCCGATTGTGACTCATAGTATACTCCAAAGTTCGTAAAATGAAGGTTACCCCCCCCCCCCCCCCGCCTTCCCAAAGTGTCTTTCGTTGCCTAGAGTCCCCCCCCCCCCCCCAAAAAAAACAAAAAAAAACAACCTCAAACAACAAAAGAGGAAGTAAAGATTGTCACACTGAGGCGCAACGCAGAAAGGGAAACGATTTAGACAACGCTGCACACTTTAATTGCAAGAAAATAACAAATAGAAGATAAGAAGTGGACACAACCAGACGACACTTTTTTGTTTGATATTTGACCCCGTCACGAGAAAGCATAGAGGTTTCTTTGTTCTCTTCTTGTCGTAAGTCCGACATTTATTGCTCTCGCGAATACTGTCTATAAGCGAACATTGATAAGCAGAGAACAGGACAGAAAACGAACTACGAGCAGGATGACCGCTCAAAATGCCAACAAAGCGTCCCCCACCTTTGAGTGCCTTTCTGAACGCAACCTACTTGAAGAAGGTACGACAACTTGCCTGGCTATTATGTGGGCTCTCTTTAATATTCATTCACTCATTTTCGTATCCCCAGTTCATTTACAGTGAACTTCCGATATAGGAAATATGGATTGCAGTTAAACGATGCGTCTAAGGTACGCCGCAGGTTGTGATATTTAGCAATGTCGCAATAACTGACGTGACCCCCCCCCCCCTCTTTTTTTTTGTTTTTGTCCCAGAAGTGGTTTGTAACATGTATTAGTGATATCTGGTGAATTATACTTGAACTACGTAGAAAGCCTTCCGATTTCTTTTCTCTTCCTTTTGAGATAACAGATACAGACCAAAAAGCCTCCTTTTTTATTCGTATATTCACCTGGGCGCCTGGTTACAGGCCACAATCTTTTTCGAACGATCGTTAGTCAATCCATACAGGCCTTGGACTCTGACTTAGCCATCCGCCCGCTCGCTGACA
This sequence comes from Ixodes scapularis, assembly GCF_016920785.2. Classification (NCBI taxonomy): domain Eukaryota; kingdom Metazoa; phylum Arthropoda; class Arachnida; order Ixodida; family Ixodidae; genus Ixodes; species Ixodes scapularis. Next base: position 184,408,823 of record NW_024609846.1, on the reverse strand, counting down.
CAGTGACTTCAACTGACACAAAGCACCGTGAGACTAGAGGCGGCCACATCCGCTCGGTTACACCCCAAATAAGCTACTCTTATTTTATAAAGGCCACCTTCTTGAAAGCTGTCGCACTCATCGTAATAAAAGACGAAGGTTTTGTCCTACTGTGGGCCGTATCAAAAACCTTATTTTGAATCTGTGTCCGAGCAAAACAGCAATCTGTAAGTGAAATGCAAGCTATGCCTCTCCAAGATGAAGATGCTTCTCCGTTGGCAAAGCTTCAAATTCCAATATCCGGAAGCACCTGAGGGACCGTTTTAATTTTTGTTCTTGCTTTCAGCTCTGCATGTACAATTGTTTAATAATAATAAATATTAATAATAATAATAATAATAATAATAATAATATAATAATAATAATAATAATAATAATAATAATAATCATTTGCACATAAAACAGACATCCTGGGTGGCGTACAAGGCTGTACTGAAAGGCGAAAACCCGTACGCGTCTGCTTCTGCCAGCTGCACCCAAGATGCTAAATAAAATTTAAAAAAACCCGCACTCACTTGCCCCCGCGTACACAAACACACACAAAGAAATGAATACGAAATACAAAGGGTCAGAGTTCAACACTACGGCTGCTGAAGTCGCAAACTCCTTGCAAACGAGCAGCAGAACTGTCCAAAACCGTGTTACCTCAAAGCATTTGCATTCCAGACGGGTCCCCTGCGTATCTATTTCGCTCCAACTGACACGAAGATACAAAACCTAATGAGTTTAGTATTGCATTTGGCGATTGTACGGCCTTTTGTCAGGGGAAACCGAAATTATGCGGCGATGTTTTCTGGCGCAAACGAGGGCAGATATCTGACGAAAAGTTCGAGAATTGACTGATGTTGCGTGCTAATAAACCATTCTGGTAAACCAGATTAGCGCAACCGCATAATTGTGTTTGTCACTGACGTTAATACAGGTTACGCAATGCGTAAGTATCTTCAAACGTAATTTACTTATATTTCTCTGTGTTTGTACTCTACTCAAGATACTTTACAGTGAAAGTAACTTGAGTGGTATTTTAAATACTTTATGAAGCAGGTATTCAGTAAATTAACTTAAATACGTTTATCGAGTATTTTGTCCAACACTGTTCCAACCCGAACAACTATTTTTGGCTATGGCTGAGAAGGAATCTACGTGGATTATATCTGGGAGTGGGAAGAAGTGTTGTCATTGTTCGCAAAATCGCGTCCTGGGCCGTTTGACGCCCTCCCCTCCTTAGTTTCCCGTGAATGTCAAGCAGAAACGCTTGAATGGCAGGCACTTACCAGCCCTATTCCTCAGAGTGGAAGATAACACAGAAAAGGTACACAGCACACTTTAGAAACATTACGTGGAAACTTTCAAGAGGGTCGAGAAAACATCGAATGCCAAACCGCTAAAATGTAGGTAGAGAATCGCGCTGTGCGGGTTTCCACAGTCTAGGAAAGTGACAGAAAATTTGTAGCTGATAGGGGGCGCGAGAGTCGCACCGGCCGCATCAGCATCAGCGACATGGCGGCGGCCTAGGAGCGTCTCTTGGAAAGGTGTATACACCAATTCGGTTTCCCCAAAACTTTAGCGACAAAATTGACGTCACGTGACCTGATGTCACGTGACCTATACACTCCATGCGACGCGACCGCCGCGCCGCCGCGCGGTCGTTTCCGAAGGTAGACAGTGAGAACACCAGCGAAACGAAACCATGCTCGCCGCGTACATTGCTACGCCTTGAAGTGGGAGCGGTTCTGTTGCGCTGGGTTGATGAACTGCTGCGTCGTCAAGTGCTCCAATAGTTACGCCTCGTCTCTTGTGGGGACAAAGTTTCATAGTTTTTCAACTGGCCCATGAATTGTGGGACAGCTACAACTATAGGCACGAGCCATTCGACGCCAGAAACTTGGTCTCCCGATCATGTCTGCAACTGTGTCGGCGCGGATAACATATTCTACACTGCCACTTTGCGCTCTGAGATTGTTTTAATGCGCTAGCATTAGCACGCATGCTTTGACATAAACCCGTCGGTGTCATTTGTTTGTCAGCGCCGAGGAGAGAGACAGGAGGAGGTAGAGAGAGCTTTGAGAAAGCTTTATTTGGTGCAATACTTCAGCAAAAGAAAATAACAATATTTTTGGGGTTTTTATAAAATTCCCTAGGAAAAAGCTCGTTCCCGCTAGATTGTTTTTTCAGCTTCGTGCACTTGGTGCCGCTGTTGCTATTGCTTCTGAGGCCGGTTCCAAACAAAGTATTAGAGGTCTCAGCCGCACCAAAAGTGAAAAGCAAAAAAGTATATTTATACATATGTTCAATGACCTAAAATTATGGCCTTCTAACTCGATCACAGTTCGTGAGTCGTTTAACGAAAGTGACTTTTTCCTTTGGTTTTAAAGTGCGCAAGGTGGTGGTATAGTTTATGAAAAGGCGGGCAAGCTTGTGAAAGTCAAAACGTATATATACTGCAGCAAGGTATGTAGTTGGGCTAGTTGGTGGTGCATACTGTTTGGAGGGAACAGCGCAAAAAGGACGTAGGACGAGGTCGAAGAAACACACAGACAGGGCGCTGCCCTGTCTGTGTGTTTCTTCGACCTCGTCCTACGTCCTTTTTGCGCTGTTCCCTCCAAACGTATATATACTGACCGATGTAAGATCAACCTTACATGTACAATTAGATCTGTGAGTGCCTGTCTCACTCAGTCGCACCCTTTGTATGTTTGTGTGCGTGTGTGCGCACGCATACAAGTTTTTGTTTGTTTCGTGCGCATTATAATATGCTTGCATGAGATGCCACGTAATTAACGAAGGTAGTGAAAAATATAAAGAAACCTCGCCTTTCCGACTAGCGCAGAAGAGCACCGCAATTTGCTCGTGTTCAGCGTGCTATACATTTACATTTGCCTGATGTTTTAGAGCGCAGCTCTTAGGCGCTCGTTTCCGGCTTGAGCGGCGTCGCCGTCGCCGTCGCCGTCGGCGTAACCAAGGTCATCCCAAGGTCACGTGACCCCTCCCAAGGTCACCTGACCACCAGAAGTCAAGTGACCTCGGCGGAGGGGATCACGTGACCCCCAAGGTCACGTGACCCCCCCGCCGAGGACACGTGAACCCCCGATGACTTCATCATCACTGATGACGTTACCGGCATTCGCATCGTCATCGTCATCATCACTGATGACGTCATCGTCGCTGATGACGTCACCGGCATCCACATTGTCATCGTCATCATCACTGATAACGTCATCAGTGACGTCACTGATGACGTCACCGACATCCGCATCGTCATCGTCATCATCACTGATGACGTCATCAGTGACGTCACTGATGTCGTCACCGGCATCCGCATTGTCATCATCACTGATGACGTCACCGACATCCGCATCGCCATCGTCATCATCACTGGTGACGTCATCAGTGACGTCACTAATGACGTCATCAGTATACGGATCGTCATCGTCACTGATGACGTCATCAGTGACGTCACTGATGACATCATTGGCATTGTCATCGTCACGTGACCCCCAGGTCACGTGGCCCCCCTCCGGTCAATTGACACCCCCTCAGTACCCTTCCGGACTCCTCCTCAAGAGCTGCACTCTAATTCGGCGTTACAGGGAGTTGTAAACGGCTTTCACTTTTTAGAGCGCAGCTCTTAGGCGCCCGTTTCCGGCTTGAGCGGCGTCGGCGTCGGCGTCGCCGTCGCCGTTGCCGTCGGCGTAACCAAGGTCACCCCAAGGTCACGTGACCCCTCCCAAGGTCACCCAAAGTCACGGGACCCCTCACAAGGTCACGTGACCCCTTCCCAGGTCACCTCAAGGTCATCTGACCCCAAGGTGACCCCCACGTAACCCCCAAGGTCACGTGACCCCTCCCAAGGTCACCCTAAGGTCACGTGACCCCTAAGGTCATGTGGCCCCCCTCCTCGAGGTTATGTGACCCCCTCCCCCCCCCCCCGAAGTCACGCGACACCCCCCCCCTGAAGTCACGTAACCCCCTCCCCCCGAGGTCAGGTGACCCCCCGGAGCATATTAAAGAATGACGGGAGGAGGAGGGGTCTACCCTCCCTTCAGTACCCTTCTCTCCTCCTCCTCAAGAGCTGCGCTCCAATTCGGTGTTACAGGGAGTTGTAGACGGCTCTAAGCGCCCACGCCGGCTTCTTTAAAACAATGCGACATATTTAAGACCAATTTTTCTGGTTGGGTATGAGAGCAGATGTCTCTCGGTACGTTCGCTCCTCCCGCCAGTGCCAAACTCTGAAGCCACGGCGACAAAAACCGAAAGGCCTAATGGACAGTACTTGGGCTACAGAACCCATGCAGCAACTTAGTGTCGACCTGATCGGACCCTTACCAACAACAGCCAAGCAAAACAGGCATATTCTAGTTGTGATCGACAAATTTACGAAGTACATAGAGTTATTCCCCATCCGTGCCCCAACGTCGAGGACTATAGTAGACAAGATGGTGGAAGTTTTTTGTCGGCACGGAGTTCCACAGAGCATCTCGAGTGACAACGGCAAAACCTTCGTGAGCGCCCTGTGGAAAGGTGTTTTACGTCACTGGGGTATCGTTGACCGGCACACAACGCCATACCGACCATCTGGAAAATTGGTAGAACGCCACACTGCCACCGTCAAGCAAGCCATTATGGCATACTGTGCGGCACATCGTGACTGGGATAAACGACTTCCCGAAATAGCTTTTGCCATGAGAACCAGCGAAAGTGTAGTGACAGGATACACGCCAGCCTTCTTATGCTATGGTCGAGAGCTCCGCACTCCGTGGGACTCAACATCTGTCCAGGACACAGAGGCCTCGTCCTCTGCACCCCACACCATAGCAGCGGAACTAAACCAGCGCCTACAGGATGCCCTGGCCTTTGCGAAAGCGCACCAAAACAAAGCCCAGGAAATTCAGCGACGACAATTCAACTCGAGCCGACAACCAGGCCGCTTTGATGTGGGTGATTTGGTTCTAAAAGACTTGCATACTCTGAGCAATGCTAGCAAGCGAATTTCCGCAAAGCTTGCTCCTAAGCGATCTGGACCCTTCACTGTTACAGCTCGAGTTGGCTAGAATGTCTACAAGCTGAAAAACACATCCACAGGAAGAGCATGCGGTTTGGCTAATGCAGACCAACGTGCCCTCTTCCACAAGCCTTGGGTCCCCTTCACAGAATAACGAGGGGGGTGTTGTGAGGGGTGCGGGCTGTGCGTGCGACGGCTATGCACAGAACATAGGCGCTCGCGCGCCACACACCATGCTGGGCACGGAGTTCATGCCCTGCCCAACGGGTGACACATCAAGGCATTGTTGCTCACGGGGGACAATGCGATGGGACAGCAGAGCGTGCGCCAGGCCGGACACGAGCGAGAAGAAGGAAGTTAGGACTAAAACGGTGGGAAAATAGCTCGGTAGACTGAATTTATGTAGAATAAATTCCTAGACCCTAACAAGCTGACGAAGGTGACCAAAGTGCAACTGCACTGCTGAAAGAACTCTACGCAGTGCCCTCAGATGGGGATGAGGAGGTGACGGCACCAACCAAACCCTGCAGCCAGGAGCCTACCTTCTCAGGGATCTTGCGGTCGAACGGCCTGACCGTAGCTCAAAAACATCCAGCACCTGCCACTAGGCAAACACTGCAAGGCATGACAATCAGCAACCATGCACTCGAAAGTCATATTGCACAAATAGACCCTAAATTGCCTAGAGATACAAGTTAGGCTTTTATGATTATGATTCAAACTTCCCCTGTATCACTGTCATGTAGACAGAGTGGGTCCAATACACTTCACTGCCATTGATTACAAATTTAAGTAATAGCAGCACAGCTTGAAATCCATTTTGTTGTGAGTTTTATCCCACGTGGGCGAACCTACTACCAAAAACGTACGTGTGATGAAATTGCGCTTAAAATGTGTATAAGATGGACCCATTATCCTTAAAAATTAATTTCAGACGAAAACAAATTGTGTTAGAGCAATATTTTTGGCGCGAGACGCGATTTAGTCGTAGCATTGCCTCCTCTATACTCACAAAGTCTGGGAGTTCGACGACGGAGCGATAGAGTGCCCGGTCGCAGATTTGAGGCGCGAGGATTTGGTAGCACAAAGCATCAAGGAGCCATTTCTCGGGGAACCTGGACGTCAGCGCACAACTTTTGCAGCGGCGAGGACCCGAAACACACTTGTTCGTTCGGGACAAGTGTGTTTCGGCGTCTTGCCGCAGTGGGGCGCCAGGCACGTGGCTCTCCTCTCATCCGCTGTCTGCCGCTCCACCTTTTCCATTTCGACGGCCGTTTCTCGTGGCGATTCGCCAGGCTTTGTCAGTATATAAGAGGCTATGTCGGTAGTCACCTCCTTTCCACTTGTTTTCTCTCTCGGCATTTCGGGCGCATGGGGGAATGATCGATCGGCTTCGCCTTCACGTTTAGGTGGATAGAGCGATTGACCATCTCGTTGAGATCAAAGGACCGAACGACCATTCCGTGACGTCATGAACTTTGCACGCAGAATTTATCTCTCGCCGTCAATATTGCTCCAATTTTTTTTTCGCGTAACTTTTTTTGGACACCTGTGTTTCAGCTAGACTGTTTAAAAAAACTTTTTTTTTCTTGTCAGGGGCCCTTTAATGAACAAAAAGTCCCAGGACTGGTGGAAACAAGGGAACACGGCATAGAAGTTTCATTTGAGACTTCTTTGTCATGTCATCGCTCATTTTCCCTAGTCTCGGCCTGTCATTTGTGTATTGTGTGGTTGGTATTTTCACCCGAATTATTTCTAAAGTTACAAAAGGATTTGTGACCTTTTCATGAAATTGGAAACATTGCAAAAAAGGACAACGATCCCTGGATTGATGTTACCGTATAAAATTGTTTATTTTATAATTGATTCAGCAGCACTACTAAGTCATGTCTACTTGTGCGTTCCTTGTAGGTCTAGTATACTTTGTTCTTTGTTTTATCCTTCTGATTTATATCATGCAGAACCCATGACACGCCTTAATTGACTTATAATCATTTAGAACATATTTGTGGGAATGTTAGCCTAGATATTTTTAATAAAAAAGCATAAATTTAGAAAGTGTATTGCTACCATTGTTTTGTCCTAACTTTCCATTTTCTTTGTCCAAACAACTATACTAGTATCTGACATTTATAAGTGTACCACTAAGAAGGCGTCAAGCTGTTTGTGGGTCACTCAAAGTAAATAAATAAATAAGTACATAGTGGAATATGTTCAACCATCAACAGCTCGTTTGTGCCCAAACTTTCTGTTTAAGTGTCCTGATAGCGGTGCAACATGTAATGAGGATACTTGTTACAATCTCATGTCAGCAACAAACCGCAGCCAAACCACTTACGCAAAAAAAAAAACACAAACTCTCTTGGAAAGCTTACAGGCATACTGCTTGTTATTCATCACACAGGACGATCGCTATTACCGGTTATTTGTCGAAGTTTGAGATCAGGCTCCTTCTCATCTTCATGTCTGGCGCTCATAGTATTGGTTCTAGTTCTGACAAGCTTGAAGCACTCTATTTCAGCATGCTGATGTATGGTGTTCTATAATACAGCAAAATGTTCAAATAGTTTCAAAATGTTTGAAGTAGTTGCAAAAAAAAAAAGTGCCTCAGTTCAATATTTTGAAGAGTAGTTCACAGCGCATGAGCAAACTAGGGGCAAAGAACCTAACTGCATAAAGACTGTAGACTGGAACAATATTACTTGAAATATAGTCTACAATATTGTGATAACGGATCCGTTCTTACCGGATTTGAATTGGGGTTTCACTATGTTTGATTACAGGTGAATGTGTGCCCTCGTCCAGTATTGGTAGGACACTTAATCACATTCTTGGCATAAGCCTGAAACGAAGTCTAAGAGTGAGCCGTAGATGCTACAAAGAACCTCATGTCACTCATCTGGATTTGCCACACAGCTGCATAGAACTAGTTAGCATGCTGTGGTCACATTGAAAAGATGGCTTTCCCTAATAGTGTGATGTGACAAATGAGATAAGAAAAAGAAACATTTAAATGTTCATCCGATTCCTGAAACTCACCGCTTCGGAAGAGCTATTTATTATTTGCATGCAGATTACTTACCCTATGGTTTCACTGCAATGCACAAAAGGAAAATCCATCTTCTCAGCAGAAAAAAAAAGTAGTTTGTCCGTGCAAAGCTAAACCTAGTATGCTCTTTTCTATGTAGTGAGCTAAACAGGTACTTTATTATATGCACATGTTGCATGTGCCCCTCACAAGTATAATCAAACGTGCTTTATCATAATTCTGCATAAAATCTTTCGAAGTCTCGTGTACTTGTATGTTCTATTTCTCGACACCCTTATTTTGTGTTGTCCCAAAGGGTGTGGGATACTGTGCTTCTTGTGGCAGTCTATTTATAAAAGACAACAATTACTTTTATAGCTGCCATCTTTTAAATTTCTCATGCTCAAGCTTACTTCTGGCGTAAATGTCCTCCTTGAGACGTTTTGAGACATGGAACCATTCCTATTTGTGGCACTTGAAAAACAAGTTTCAACAAGTATGCCTGGCAAAATGTATGTCATGCATATAACACATTCTTAGTCACATCTATAGATAAACAGAAATGAAAAGAGTGAGTTAGAAAGGAAACATGTTTTGAACGCAGGTTGGTTGAGAAACACTGTTGCATTTACGTTGCAAAAACCACCAACTGACCAGAGAAATCTGTCTGAGGATCTAGATAGTACCCCTTCTTATGTAGAATTTTTTTACCCCAACAAAATAGAAGAACATAGAAATTGCAAATGCAAAAAAAAAAATACAGTTATAGATTTTCTTGCTTGCAGTTGTAAATACACACTGCCTCTCTGTGTTTGCTTTTGCTTTCTAGGCACTTTGACAAAATCAATGAGTAAAAAAATGTGAGCGTGTTTCTCAACACAGAGTAAAAAGGTAAACCACATATTTCACAGCATTCAGGGAAATACACATATGCATATAAACATGACAAAAAATAATAGCTCTTACACATGCACGTGCCATAAGGATAGTTCAACTCGTGAAACTCCTAGCTACCATGAAGGGCACGACAAGTACTTCCATCATATTAAAAGGCAATCAGTTGCATGGACATTTCTGGCAGCCACAAGTTGATTTGAACTGCTACAGACATTCTACATATCTGTTGTGGGAACTAAAAAAACGCAGCACTCCTACTAATGCAGGGACTTGCATCCTGCAGCATTTACCACATATAAACTGACAATGCTTGCAGGACCATCAAAGTATTTATACTTGAACTTCGTTGAGGTGTGGTAGCATTTATTTCATTGTTATGCCCGATATTTCTTTTTACTTGCGATTTGCGTCTCCGTAAGAAATGCTAAACGTATAACCAATGTAAACAAGCCCTGGAATATATTGCAGACACACAAGACACACATTTCTCAAGGCATTCCGTGTTTGGTTCAAAACCATCTTTCAAATATCATGGCATAGACACGCCAGGCTTTTCCTATTTTGGAGAAGCACTGCACTTCCTAGTGACATGCCTGGCCTCCCCATGCTAATCCAAAGTTCTTATCTTAGCTTGAATGAACTCATACCTTCCAATAGTTAAGAGCACCAATACTAAATCATCTTTAAAAAGACTTTTCCTGCAGTAACAAAAACAGATGTCTCAGAATATGCGATACTGGCTTACACTCCTTTAGAGTTGAAGTATTACCGGAGAAGAACCTGGAACTTTCACTGTCATATACGAAGAAACATGGCAGTTTGCCAGGTTAGAACTCAGTGTATTGGGAAGCCAGTTTGAAAATTATGTACAATGTCAATAATAGAAAATAATGAAATAAATTATGTCCAAAAGAACTCATTTTTCAAATGATAAAATTTGATATGCCAAGAGACATTACACAGAACTCCGGCTGTGTTACAGAAGAAGCAAAACCAAAATCTAATGTGCAAGTTTCACTGCCGTAGAAAGAACTATGGCAGTTTGTGAGGTCATCCCAGGTCACTGAAAAATCAGTTTCGAAAACATATAGTACATTGTCAGTAGTAGCTTCTAAATAAATAATCATGAAATAAAGTATTTCCTTAAGTATTAAAAATACCATATAAAATATGTTACACAGTCAAGTACTCCCCCAGTGTTGGAGCAGCGACAGAAAAGAACACCGAAGTTTGACTCTCCTACAAACCGGTGTGGCAGTTCGTCAGGATTACGCCTACCTTGTACATGATGGGAAACTGTTGGAGAAACAACTTTTGATTTTTTTTTAAATCAAGAAATTCGATTTCAGAGGCCACTTTCCCACATCTCCACTCATTTGATTGGTGAACTCGGCTTATCTGGTAATTAAATGCAGCCTGCCCCGCACTGAGGCTTGTGCCCCCAAAAGGGCGTTGCAGCAGCTCTCAATGAGGGCAGGCGGGGTTCCCGTAGAGAACAAAGGACTTGGGGTTCATGAGCATCTCCAAGTCTGTGTACAATTCACTCTCCCTCAAGATGCCTGCAGAACCACGAAAATTATGGTTCAATTATATAATAGGGATGATGTAAGCTTTTGTACCATGGTAATATGGCATCTCTTATTATGCTTTATGATTAGAATCCCCAAGTTGAGGTAATTTCACGCTTTAAACCAGCTTAATTCTCCTATCTGTCACAAGATTCCTTGGGCGGCATGCAGCACAAACCTGGTGATAGCCTCTTCGTGGAGCGCATTGCCTATAAGTTAGGCTGATATAAAATGTTACATGCTCATGCTGGGTCACTTTCGTCATATTAAATGTCATGAATTACTTGAGAAGTTTTGGAGGACCACATGCCTGCACTATGAAGAAGCACCTCCTCATATGCACACTGTCCGTTCGCAGTTCTCCAAGATTTGTTATTTAAAATGTTTCCCAAGATGAACGATAATTCCACCCCAGCACACGGATGTTCTGTTATTTAAGTGTTGATAATTTTACTCCATACTTCCTAGGGAGTTCATTGTGCTGTATCCCATTTGTAATATCCATGTATTAATTAAGAAAATGATTTCACTTAAATAGTGTCACATTCTTTGTACTGGCACACAAACATATTGAATGACTTTTGCGCTGTCTTAGAAAATGACAGTTCCACAGGAAGTCACAATGAGTGGAACTAAAACAGTGGCAGAAAATCCTCACCCGCATCGTGCCTGCACCCTTCATACGGCCGATCCAGCCTGGCAATGATGCCATTGGGGCACATGACTGCTTGGTACTTGGTGCAATGGTACCTCTTGTGCCCCAAGAAAAATTTCCGCTGGTGCCACGTCGGCCGACACATGGCCCTGGAAGTCCTGTCGATAAACCCCACGCAGTTGGTCAATCGAGGCCCCTAGTTGTGGACAGCCTAAATAAAGATAAAGTGAGTGGTTCAATATAGTTTTGCTGATATATTTCATTGTGCTTACGAAGGGATCTAGACAGATCACAAAAAAAAATATCTGACGAAAACATCCTATCAGATTATTACTTGACCTAATGACGAGTGTAAAAATATAATCGTAAACCTTTAGCAGTACTATTTTTGTATTGGTTACATACATTTTCTGATTCGTCTTATAATTGATTGCATTTGCATTAAACCTATACCATCATACTCCGAGCGATACCCGAGTGCGAAAACTTAGCCCCTCATTTTCATTCAATTTGCTGCACTTAAAGTGAACACTGAAAAATAGCTGAGCGTTAGCTCCACTGGCCGAGATTGAGCAGTTTCGCGTGGCCCTCATAATGAGCCGTGCTCATTATGCGAGCCGTGCTCATTATGCGGAGCGCGCGGCGGCGGCGGCGAAGGTCCGCATAATGAGAACGGCTCGCATAATGAGGACGGCTCATTATGGGAGCCACGCGAAGCCGCCGTCGCGCGCTGTGCCGCCGCCGCGCCCGCTTCGCCCGCCTCGCCGGTCTGCGCATTCCAGAGGAGTGACATCATAGCCGCGGCAGACGCACTGGCGCCGACGCGTGCCCAGCTGTGCGCCTCCGTTGCGCAGTAGCCAAGTCTGACGCTGCACCGGAGCCGCTTGATAGCGCCTCTCATTTTGTGCGCATAAGCTCACGCTACGTATATCCTGGCATAGCCGAGCTAAGCCACTGCAATTTTTTTCTGACTAGAAGTCATCTTGTGATTAAGATTGTGCCAGTATGCAATTTTTTTAATAGTAGTTCTAAATATTACGCTATTCGATATGTGCTTCGATGTGAACTGCGATATTCCCCTTTTTCAAGCATTATTGCGGCAGGTTCGCCCCGTTGAGCGCGCTTCTTACCGAGCATCCGTTCGCTGCGGAGAAGCAACAACTGCAAAACCAGCTTCTACGGGTGTTGCTTTTCCGCAGTGCACGGGTGCTGAAAAAGAAGCACACTTAACGCGGCTAAACCGCCGCGATAAACAATGAACTTAAATAAAAATAACTTCGTTTAGGAAATAAACAAGCGGAAGCTCGGGTTCAATTCCGTCACAAGTTTAGCTGTTTTTTTGTTTAAACATGGTGCAGTAGTAAAAGGCTCAAAGAAACTATTCGGTATTCATTTAGAAACTTCGCCCAAAACCACCATCCGCTTTGAATTAAAACCCCATCATTCGCACATGACTAATTTTGATTAAATACAGAGTTTTGAGAGGTTCTCTTTTGAATATATCATCCTACCTGTCCCCTTTTTCACCAATTCTGGCTTTTATTGGATATTTTGGGATAGCTATTTTAAGTTCAAATCCTGGATTTCGATAATCCAAAACATTTGTCACCCCTCGCTAGGTGTTGTTTTTTTGGAGGATGTTTTCTCGCGGATAACCTTTTCCCGGAGAATGTCATGCCGATTGCTACAACTTTCATGCTGCCTAAACACTCTAGGCACATGCGTTTTTGTTTTCACTAGTTTTCAAACGTTTTGCAGCACTCATGCATGAACGCGCGAGATTTAGGTGTTTTGCAGTTAGAGCTGCCCTCTTACGTAGAAGAAATAGTGTTGCTCACCTCCGCAAAAACGTCAAGCTGGTCAGGGTTGATCCAGCTGTGTGCGCTGAGATTCCTGAGCAGGTGACCGAACGTGTGCGCGATGTGTCGATGCAGCTGGTTGGAAACGATGGACAGCGTCAAAGAGTGGCGACCGAACATCAGCTCAACGTCGCAGAGGCGGTTGGGGTAGGCCAGCCTCCTCAGCCCGATTCCGAGGGCCTCGTCCCCGGACAACCGGAGCCAGCCATTCGTTGTCAACGTCTCCGGGATGCGCAGCGCCGATCGAAGATGGGACAGATCCTCCTTTGTGAATCTGAACTGCCGTACGACGTCCTCCTCGTCCATCGACGGCAAGTTGAACGTCCCATGCCTTGCAGCCGACAAGAGCCTTCTCTTAGTGCGCAGACAGTCGTACAAAAGAAGTTTTTCTAAGTTGTTTTCGCCAAATAGAGTCAACTCCAAGTCATCGTCAAAAAGGTCGATCGCCATTGTTGTCGGAAAGCTCGTCTGATCCTTTTGCAGACGAACATTTTAGAACTTTGCAGTGCCAGTCGCGACACGCCATGGAGCGCCGGGTTTCGTATTACGGAAGCGCATTCATTCGAGTAAAAAAAACGAGACGAACTATAAGTAGATATAAATTGTTTTAGGTTCTCTATATTTTTAGGATGCGATTTTATTTACTTCAGTTTCTGCGATTTGTATAAACACACGCAAATCTTTCCATTCTCAACAAGGCCGATGAAGGTTCCCGGTGCCAGGGGGCGCGAACTGTACCAATCGTCTGCTATCGTCTGCAAATGCGGTTCCCCCAAAGCCGTTTAGAGGCACACGATCGGTCGACTCGCCCGATCCAAGGTATCGATCGTTTTTGTTTATCGGTCGCATTTTGTTCCGGTTCCCTAAAACTCTCTATTGAAGCACGCACCCCGCGGTCATGGTATCACCCGGGCGCGCGCTTAAAAGCATGCTTCAAAGGCTCCGGTAGTGCGGTACGCGGAGCACGGTAATGGTTTGTTACAGTCCCTATTAACACCTAAAGTTTATATGTTTTAGCGCTTCATTTTTTACGGTAATAAAAACAAAACCTTAAATACGCTCAGTAAATAAGGCTTATATTAAAGAACAATATTTGATATCAATCCTATGGTCCAGGATTCAAACAAGAATTTACATAGATTGAGCAAAACAACAAAGGTACAAAACTGTAAGAACAGGGCTGTTTTTATACGGGCTTAAAACATACTACGCCAAATATTAACTGAACATTATCTTAGCTGCATTCTTTAACCACCTCAAAGGTTTGCCTGGGCGAGAGAGCCTCTAGGAATTGTCGATGAATCGGCACGCAGTACGTCGGCACCTTCGCAATTACTTAAAGGTGAACAGACTTTCGATATTCCTTGTTGAGCTTTTTATTATATGCATTAAAAAATAGCATTTACATTTTTGCTATTCAATACACAAAAGCAAATCAGCGCAAAATCTACAAGAATGCATACCTTTCCTGCAAATATATAAAAACGGTCCTGGTAAAAGAATCACTCAAATTTTTTCGATTGAAAAGCGCAGGATATAAATGGTCCAATTCTTCACGGTACGCCAAAAAAAAAAAAAAAAACACAAAAAACCCTTGAGAGGCAAGCAACATACTCAATACACAAAGCGTATACAAAGAAACGTAGGTTTGAAATACGCTTCCCCTATTCTAATAAAGGTTTCTTTTTTCTCTCAACTGTAAGATCTTTTTTTTTAACGGCAGCAGCAAACACGACGAAAAAAACTTTAAAAAAAAGAAGGGCAACTTTCTCCGGAAAACGTAGACGTATCGATTACAGTGCTCTAGACGCTTCAAAGGCGACGAGAATTGGAGTTTTAAAAGAATTTGCTGACGAAGCAGAGACAGCAAAGCGAAGAATAAAAACAAAAGAATGTTAAAAAAAGCAAACAGTAGGAGCAGCGATCGCACCCTAAATCGGCGGAGAGGTGCAGGGCAGCATTTGCATTCATTGAAGTGCAGGCAGTCTTCGCGACTGGGGAATATACATCCACTATCCGACGGAAATTGGTTCCGAGATTCCGAAAGAGGAACAAATAATGGCACTTTTGGTCGAGACCAAAAGGATTGAAAGAAAGATTGTTAAGCGTTGACCCCTGGTAAAATTGTGCTATATCGCGTATATGGAACAGAAAAGCTCGTATTCGTTCACAACTAAGCCGGCAAAGCGGCGCAAGCAATCATGCTTGTTGGACCAGTTAACCGCCGGTTTTCCAACCACGTGATCACGCTCTCTGAGCATACTCAGGCGAAGAAAACGGGGTCGGGCGATGAAAGGGAAGTGGTTGACTGGTCGGGCGAGAACGAAGCTTCCACTGACGCGTCAAGTTAGTGGTGAACCGGGTGAAGCTACTGATTAATAGACCGATTTGACCGGCTGTTTCACTACATGGCCACTATGGAGGAGAAATCGGGAGAAGTGGTTTCTGGAATACTGCACAGATACTACAAAAATATAGTTTTGTACGATCTCTGTTTTTTTTCTTTTTTAAGTAATAAGGCCACGGCAAATATATTGTTCTAGAGGTCTTAAGGACATACCAGCAGTTTGTAACGCTAACGCGGATTGGTAACTGGTGGCGTGACGAATGGCCGAATAAAGACAGCGATTAAACAAAATAGCCCTGAAAGCCGTGCAGGAATCCGGGCTATATACCTTCTTTATCTTCAGATTGTTGTGTCTTAATTTCTTGCTTTTGGTACTTTTTTTAGAGTGGTAACAGGAGGCGTAGGAGTTAAATACCCTTTTTTTCACGCGTTAGCAAACGTTATTTGGTAAAATATTAGCTCAATTGGAATGCCTGCTTTTATTTAACAGCAAGCTGATATCCGATTTCCAGCCAACTTTTTGTGACTTAAATACGACCCCCTTCGAGAGCGAACCCTCGTGTTTTTTCGGTGAGCTTCGCAATTATCTTAGTTTATACAATTAACATTCGACATTAGTTCCGGAGGTGCCAACTCTATAACGGGTATCAAGATAAAAAAAAATCCGGCTATTATTGGGGCAATTACTGTTGATATATACTGTTCATTACATGCATGGCGTTAGTTTCTAGATCAAATTGTTTTTCTCTTTAAAAAGCAACAACAGTGTGATCACTGTAGAAGCACCGTCTCACGTGCGTTTATTGTCTTGGGGGAGTTGGTTTCGCAAATTGACGATTAAAAAAAGCGGGAACGAGACGAAGGACAAGGGGAACTCAGCGAACATTACAACACTATCAGATAGAATCCGTCGATTAACGTTTTAGTAATAAATGCATTTGTCTTTTTGCAAATGTAGTTTTAAAGGCAGTTATTAATATAAAAACTGGCCCTTTTTTTAATTTGCGAAATAGCGATGAGCACGTCCGTTTGCGTGGATATATTTTTTTTTCTATGTTTTCATTGGATTTAAGAAGGAATGACGTCCCAAGTCCTTTCCACAACAACGCATAGAAGACTGAATGATTCGTAACGGACACCAGGACTCTGTGTTCGTGGTACGGGCGCCGACGCATCCAAAAAAAGATACATTTTTTTGATGCAAGCGTTTTTTTTTTTTTTTTTTTTTTTTTTGCGCACGCATACATTTTTTGCCGGGCCTTATTTTCCGCTGTCGCCATTTTCGGAGAGCATCGTGCCAGACGATCGACATATTCTGCATCAATCTTTGCGTTCATTTCATCTTTTTTGAAGATTATTTTTAGGCATAATAAGCAATGAAAGCAGGAACAGTGGCACGATGCAAATATGTTCGGAGAGTGGCGGCATGTTAGTCTGCCCCCTTAATTTGCAGTTCGCAGACAACTCCCTAGACAGCGCTCGTTACTCACAAAAAAAGGCCCCTAGTGAACGTTCAGAAACATCCTAGCGTATCTGACGCGTTACGCAGACAGCCCTAATACAAAAATAGATTCGCGAAAAAAAAGTTTCACCGGGCTTCGCGAACACATGCTCCGTCCGCGTCAACATTGCTTTTTAATCTATCACAATCACGAGGCATCATCTCCGAGTCCCGGCCCAAACGAAGCAAACCAACTCGGCAAAACTAAGCACCGGAGGCACATTTCCGCAGTAAGCCGGAATGAGCGATATGAAAAGAAAAAAAACGTAACGATAAGATAGACGCGAAATAAAATCAAGGAAGCTTCGAAAGAGGCCATTTAGACGAACGATGAGCCGACGAGCCTCCCTTAGAACTCGCGGCTTCTGCAGGAGACCTGCTCCCCGTGTACTTACCGGACGGTGTTTTCGCGCTCGCTTTTATGTTGCTGCTGCGTTTCTTCTTCTTTCTTTTCTTTTTTTTTTCGATGCTAATACTGCTGTTTATACCTCGCTCCAGCTTATTTGGCGAACCGTGAAATGACGACGAGGAGCTCCTCCTCAATGACTAGATGAAGCAAGCTTCAGATTAAGAAGCGGCCCCGTGAGGAAGTTCCACGAAAGTTAAGTCTCGTCAGTTTGTGCGTACGCCTTGTTTCTGGTATAGAAAGGGATCGTTTTCTGCGACTACACGCTTAAGACGAGCACCTGCGCGATTCCCGGGGACATTACGCTCACCGTCGAGCATACGTTATATAGGTTGTCTACTCGCGATCCTGCTCTAAGAGAATTGCTATGATCGAAATACGAGCATGTTTTTAGCGTGTCTGTCTATATAATACATCCAAGGAAATTAGCACTTAAGAAGTATGTCTTCGAATCATACACCACGAGAATTCCGAATGATCCAGGGATCTGTTTTTTCTGCCTTTTAATGCATTTACTTCTTTTGGAGATGGGGCACTGCATTTTAGCCTAATCTACGTTTTTTTTTCTTTTGATTGAACCTTAGTTTAGTGCTCTTTTTCAATGAGTTACGACTAGCACCAATACGTAAAATTTTCAGACGATAAGAGACAGTCTAAAGAAGAGTCTGGTTATAAGTCCCATTTTTTTTTTTTCGATTTATGAGTCCCGGACAAAAGCTTACCATTTTTTTCACAGACCCGGAAAAAAGCTCACCAGAAGGAATTTCGATGTTTGTCTTAACATGAGCGCGGACAACTTAGGTGCATGCGCGTTACTAAAATGCAACGATTAATTAAATCTGATAGGCGCATGGATTTTTTTATTTTTATTGGAGTATAAACAAGTTTATTTTTGGATTGGTTGGAAGCGAATGCAGTACCTTACTAGCTCCAGCACTCTTGGTAGATCTGGGTGTATCTGGAACCCCTCGAAAATATTTTTCAGACGATTCTGCAGGCGCATAGTGGTTTTTCGCACCCGCTTCTCTGGGGGTTCACCTCTCCGGGCTTGTGTGAATGCCGTGGCAACAAGCGCCTGATTTTCCTCAAGGCATTCAATCAGCCTCCAGATGCTTGGATAGGCGTGGCCGACAAACTTCTGGAACCCGGTATTCTATCCTTCGCAGGTGTTGTTTGTGCGGCCTTTATGTTGAAGAATGGCGTCGTACATATTCCACGTTCCGGGGGAAACTCCCGTCGTCGTCGGCGCACAGTCAGGCAAAGGGAAGAATTCGCTCTCGATGCAGCCGCAGAAGGAGCAGAAGCATAACAGAAGGGGCCGTTGACATAGGCGCAAACAAAGTAGTCTAGCAGGTCGCCGATGTCACCGGTTGATTTTTTCCTGATGTGGGTTAGTCCTTCGGGCAGAAGCGGTTATGGAAGGAACGCCAGCCTAACCAAAATCCCGCACAGCTTTCTAAAATGATCATCTGTCTCGTACGTGTCGAAAAAAGCCAACTACTGTTCCTCCAAATATATATATTTTTCTTTTTTAGTTCGCAACTCAATGGTTTGTATATTACAGTTTTGCTTGAGTTTCCCTTTCACATCACCTTGAGATAATTCTTGATTTCAAATACATCTACTACGCTCAATGACGGGAAAAATTTATTTTCCTTGCCATTCACTTCAAAGATTACCCCGAACCCCAAGAAAACCAATGCATTAGTAATCAAGAGACATTGTGCCTAACCTTTATGTGCGCGTTTAGCGTGACATTAAAACAATCAAAAAGCGAGGTCACCAAAGGGTGACTTCGCTTCTTCCGTCACTCTTTGGGTTCAAAACCTTCGGTTCACGAAGTTTCTTGGGCGTGGCATACCTTGTCATATGTCATATGTCAAGCAAGATTTATCTCATCAGCTTCACTCAGTTTCAGTAACCTAAATTGTGGTCCCAAATCGTGGCTTCTCTGTCTTTTATGGCTTATCCATCGACACCTCTGAATAGGATGGGATGCCAGTTCTCCTAAAAATGATGCAATGTTCATCGCGTTCGCATTTTATACCATGCCGTGTTTCGCCCGAGCAGCAAAAAAAGCAAAAAAAAAAAAAGATAGGTGAGTTTTTGATTGGGTTTGTGAAAAAACGGGTGAGTTTTTGTCCGGTGAGCTTCTGTCCTGTGAGCTTTTGTACGGTTACCTCGATTTATACGCCTATGCGTCCGTCGAGGGAAACCTTCCTGTCAGACTGACGGCAACGATTCGGTTCGAGAAGGAAACGGATCTATTTATTTGGTAGCAAAGTAGCATACATATTTGGCCCCCAATTCGCCTTTCCCTTGCCATTTTTTTTTGTGCTTTTGTACTGTTGAGTATCACGCTTCAAACCAATCCGATTGTCAGTTAGCGTTACTGTTCGATAACAAAATGCTTCGCATAGATTTCTTGTTTTAAATTTTGCGTATATTTTGATGTTCGCGTGGAAATTTCCAAGGAACACCGAACTCTAGTTATCAGTCAACCAACCCATAAATATTTAGTAATATTTATGAAACTCATGGGCAAAGTGGTATCGTCAAGCATTGACTAGGTGAAAATGCGAGGAATGCTAGACACAACAGCTCATTCGCAGAATAGCATGCTAGTAAAATAATTAGTCTCCTCCTACTTCTTAATTTAAAAGCAAAACTTTGCTGGGCTACTTGCTCCGTATTTTGCGAAGCCAGATTTGGTGAAGACGCACTAAGTGAAGGCGGATTAACTGAATGATTCACATATTCCGGATTAAGCGAACCGGATTTCAGGAATGCGTGGCCTGTGACCTCAGATGACTTCAGTTTCCCGGCTAGACTTAGCGGGAAAATCGACGTCACGTGTCCTCAGCACCAATTTAGTTTCCCTGCTGAATTGAGCGGGTAAAATGACGTCACTTGACTGCGTCACGTGGTCTGTGCACCAACTTCAGTTCCCCTCTAGACTTAACGGGGAGAATGACGTCATGTGATTTCAACCCCAATTCAGTTACCCCCGCGAAATTCAGCAGAAACATTGACGTCACCTGACACAATGTCACGTGACCTATAAAATTCAGTTTCCCCGCTAAATTTAGCGAAAAAATTGACGTAACTTGGCATGATGTCACGTGACCTATACTCAAGTTCAGCTTTCCCGCTAGATTCAGCGGAAAAATTGACGTCACGCGACCTACAAATATATTCAGTGCACCTAGTAAATTTTGCGAAAAAATTGACGTCACGTGATCTTAACAACAATTCAGTTTTCCCGCCATTTTTAGCGGGAAAATCTCGTCACCTCATTTCGTGTCACGTGGCCTGTACACAAATTGAGTTTCCCCGTTAGATTTAGCGAGAAAATTTAGGTTATGTGACCTCAACGCCAATTCAGGTTTTCCGCTATATTTAGCGGGCAAAATGATGTCACATGACTTCATGTCACGTGGTCTATACACAAATTAAATTTCCCCGTTAAATCTTGCGAAAGAAGTGATGCTTCCCTGCTAGATTCGGCAGTTAAATTAACCTCACGCGATTTAGGCACACATTTAGTTTACCCGCTATATTTAGCAGGGAAATTGACACGTGACCGGCCGCAGCCCGTCATGCGCCATACTTTGTGAACACAAGCTCAGTGCATTGCTAAGCATTTTTTTTTTACAAAAAAGATTTCCGATATCCAGCACAATTGCCTAGTAATTTGCCATAGAATTATTTTTTAATCAAAAAGTAGTGGTGCGAAGATAGCGAAGAATCTGACTCAGCTTCAGAATAGCAAGCCCCTTTTTTCTTTTTCTTCTTTATTTTTTTATTGAGAACCTTCGACCGCATGGTCGGTTTTTTAAAGCTACTTTTTTGCAAATTCGCGGATAAAGGGGAGACGGGAAATAAAAAACCGCAATTTACGCACCGCCTCGCAGGTGTTCCACGCGGTATATTTTTTTTCTCGCTATTTTGTGTTTCATAAATCTTCATTGCTTTCGAGACAGCTTGCTGAATCTGCATATGCTTCATCGCCGATTATTCGAATTGTTATTTTAGTTCACTCATATTAACCATTTTTGTGTGTGTTTGGGGTCATGTGAAAATTCAAGAATAATTTAGAAGCCTGGAGATAATGTGTAAGGGAATGAACAAGGCAAGGGCTTGCGTGATGAATTAAAGATGCAATAAAACTACCAAGCAGCTTTACTTAAAACTAACCGCCTCTTGTTTCTGGGGACTTATTTAAATTCATAAAACACGTGTAACCTGAACACTTTTTGTATAGGAAGTGAGAAAACAAACCTAAATGAAACAGGGCACTTCAGAAGTAACGCAGTGAGCTTCCTAAATGACTTCAGAATAATTTATGCTAGAAACTTTTGAAAAACTGACGCTTCCTAGGTCCGATATTAAGCTGCTTCATTTTCTTTTATGGACAAGTGCTGTTTTTTTTTTGTTTTTTTTTTTTTTTCATTTGAGATACAAAAATGGCCTGACTGGAAGAAACAAGAGAAAAAGAGCAAATTAAAAAATATACAAATAAGATGGACGGTGTAAAATACACAAATATTATAAAAACAAAACAAAAAGGCGTAAAAATGGTTGACAAGAAGTCTCAGGAGGAGGGGGGGGGGGGGGGGTTAAGGCGGACTAGATGAAGAATCATTAGGCGAAATGCGCCCTTTTGGGGGGGGGGGGGAGGGGGAAGAGGGGAAGACGCGACTTCCTAACATACAAGCACACATAAAGGGAGAAGGTTGTGAAAGCTGTTTAAGCCTTGGAAGAAAAACAATGGTGCTTATAGACCTTTCCAGCGGCAGTCTCGAACGAAGCGTTTTACAGTGCGCGTCCCTGGTTTTGAGATGGTACGTCAGTGTTGCCCGACTGCGCTGGGCTGTGGGTTTTCTAGTCAGTGGGCTGTGGCACCCTGCGTATAGGCGAACTTCCGGACGTTGTTGGATGCTAAATTGCCGCGTTCTATCTTTTATTTTGTGTTCTATGGCGAATAAAATTTCTCGGGGTTTTTAAAAATGTATTGTACTATTTTTGGGAACAAACAAAGAAACGAAAGCTGTATTGGTGAGTCCGTGCGCGACAGGGCAAATGCAACTGGAATGTTTGTTTTATATTAGGTTGATCTTATTACGGCACTATACACTCAGCCGTGTCAATTTACAAAGGTCTTAACCGCCGAAAATATTTGACAACACTAGATATTCGAACTGCATGGATATTTCTTACCCACAACATGAAATTCAATGAGTCTCATCAATCGAACAACATGTATTGTACGTACCCCACGGTGCCGCGTTACCCGAACAGGATTTGAGAAAGGTCTCATATAACACAGCATATCCAATATACAGTGTCGACAATAGTCAATTCACGACGATCGAACCGAATCTGGCGTGTTTTGGGGCACATGTAGAAGAGAGCTGCTTTGTTTGCACAACTTCAAAGCAAATCAACGAACGTGTCTATTCCGTCCCTACACCCCGGACCCGACCCTATCAGCTATTTTTCGCGAAGACCCGGAACATAGCCGGGAAAGTTTTTTGAAGATTATACTAACGAAAATAATCCTTCAAGAACGTCGAACTGCCTGCGTCGCGGTCTGCTTGACGTTCGCTCTCTTGGTTCATTTCCTGCGAAGCCCGAGCAGGCTACGAGCCCTGGTATTCCATGGTTCTCACAGTGGAAGAGAACACACAAAGTGTAAGCATCCCAATGAGGCAAATCAAGTAAAATCTTCCAAGAAAAGCCGGCCTACTCCGAATGCACAATGCAGGTGGGGAGTCACGCTGACCGGGTTTCTACAGCTCAGGCGGGTGGGAGAAATGTCTGGCTGATAGGGGTCGCTCGATTCGCAACATGGCGGCGACCAGAGAGCTCTTTTTACGTAGGTTTATTGAGAGCTAAAGAAATACAGTCAAAATCGCTCTATCCGTAGTATGGCTGAAAAATAAGATAAAATGAAATGGTAGTGAAGCATTTTATTGGCTGCGTTTTTGAAAAGAAACAAACGGCGTTAATGGTAATTGACATAAATCAATGAAGCGCAACCCTTTTGTTGGCGGGAGCGCGGACGTCGTCAACCTTACATAGCTCCTTCCAGAAATTCAGCAAACATGCAGAAGTTGGACAATCTGCCATTATCTGCTAGTACTGTTTTAACCAACGGAATGGGCTTACGCTTTTCCTGTACTCAGCTTCCTTTCCCTGCTCCCAATACGTTTTACTACTACTGCAGTGCCTCGAAACACAGTAGACATTTAAACGCTTGACCAATCAATATGACCAAATTGCTCGCAAAGTTCATTCGTTCGGTTTGGGAGCTTCGTGATTTTTTTTTAGCATTCATTTATTTAATTATTTATTTTTTATTTTAACGATCATATCGTATCCTGAATATTCAAAATAACAGGTTACTGCCCGTTTCCAGTTTGTATATATTGACGTGTACAGTATCAACAAACAATGTACAGCACTTCCACTTCACGTGAAGATGGAAGACCAGCGAAGCTGTTATCTCTACGACGTTTAGGACGATGCCTGGAGTACGACGTCGAGGACGACCTCAAGGACAACATCTATGACGACCCCAAGGACGGCTTCAAGGACGACTTCTAGGACGACCTCGAGGAAAACCTCTCGGACGACCTGAAGGACGACGTCTAGGACAACTTCAAGGACGACTTCTAGGATGACCTCGAAGACGATTTCTAAGGCGACGCCTAGAAAAATTCATCCTTTCAACTCCGGTTTTCACCAGGGTGGGAAAGCTGGAAAGGTTGCCGGCATCTATTAGCGACGGCGGCAACCAGGAAACCGGCAAGCCTGTTGTTTGGTTGCCGCCGTCACTCATAGATGGCGGTAGCTGGTTGGAGTTCTGTGTCGACACGCCGCTTGTCCGCATACACGATACTGGGTAAACTAGCCCTTAACACCTCCGCTGTAAAAACCTAACACCAAAATATATTGGTCGGAAAACCTCAATATAAACTCAAACCTTGCACTTTTCGCAAAGCATGCTGTGATCATTGCACTTCCATGACCAATCAAATTAAGGAAGGGGTGTACGAGTATTAGAGTTTCGAACTCGGCTTGAATAGTGATTGTCCGAATAATGCAATTCGACTTTCGGATTCCTCGTACCCGAATTTTTGAATAATTTGGTACATTGAATGTTGTAGTATTGCTGACAATAATTCGGCTTTATTCTGGTCTATACTGGTCATATAAAGAAATAATCTTCACAGGCATACGATAGTTCTAAATTAAGCCAGTAGTCAAAAACCTGAACTAACAAACCATTAAGAAAAATGTCTTTTTGTTGTTGTTTTTTGTTGTTTTTGTTGTTGTTGTTGTTGTTGTTTTGTTTTGTTTCTTGAATGACACAGTCATGCCTTCAGCTTCTTGAATGCCCCGATGACCACTAGTAAACCAAAAACTTCGCCATTTTAAGTTCAAGCGTCTTGCGTCACTTGCAGCCGGCCAATAGGACTATCCGGAAAACCCCAGGAGACCTTGGAACGAGGGGAATGGACCTTTTTCCAGTAGACTTCTGTGCATGCGTTCACTTTCTCTCTACGCCTACCTTCCCACTGTCGCCGTTTTCGCCGGGCACCGTCCCGCAAGACCCACATTGTCAGCATCTATCTTCGCGCATATCTAGTCCATTTTGACGGTTTGTTTTTTACAGCGGAGCTATTAAGGGCTAGTTTCCCCAGGATCATGTCCGTCAGCAAACAAATGATAACACAGAACTTTGTACAGCTACCGCCATCTATAAGCGACGACGGCAACCAGACAACCGGCTTGCCGGTTGTCTGGTTGCCTCTGTCCTTCATAGATGGCAGTAACATTTCGAGGCCTTTCTGCTTCCGCTTGCCCGACTTGTGGCCGGCCATTACTTCATTAATACCGTAGTACAACTCCGCTGGTCTGCCCTCTTCATCAGAGTGAAAAGATTGAAAGCTTTTTAGTATCGGCAGTATGGGTTGTGAAACACACTGAAAACCGATAGAACGGCACGATGCCAATATGCTATGTTCTGACGGAGGGAGGAATGTTGGGCCACCCTTCATTTGTATTTCGCAGACAATTATCAGACTGTGCTCGCTACTCGAAAAAGGTTCATTGTGGGGCTGTTCAGATGAACGCTCGTGCCGGCTCGAACGCTTCGTATATTCTGGTAGCGGTGCGATTCATTCTTCCTTACCGTTAGGAGCTCAGAACCAGGGTGTCGAACCAAAACCGAACCGAACCGAAAAGTGAACCGAACCGTTATTTTTAACCGAACCGTAACTGAACCGAACTGAAATCTTCGCCGCCATCACGGAACTGAAACGGGACTAAACCGCAAAAAAATATAACGACAGCCAGTTTAAAACGGTTCAGGGTGTATTTTTTGTTGTTGTTGGCATCACAAAATGAATAATAAGTACGAATAAAAAATTGGCATCTGTATTTCTAGATATTGATCCAGTCGTCATCTACAGAATTGCAATGTATGATAAATTAGGAGTTTTCATGGCGGTTTTTATTATTGGCACTATAATTACTTACGTGTCACCAGATCACGTGACGTCATGGTGTCAAGCCATGCTGTCAAGTAATGGCACATCGCGTGACCCCATGACATCACGAGACTCACTGCGTCAAGTGGATTTAAATTGAGGACATCACTGGATGTATGGATGTAGTTGACACCGTGACGTAACATGACATCACGACTTTCCAACCAGGGTCACGTAACACCGCGACGTACGCGATTTTCATGACCCCGAGTCGAGTGCCATCAGCATCGCCAAACATTCGGGTAACGCAGTGGCATCGCTAGGCCATCCGGCAACCGAGGCCCCTAAATCTTTCGTAGCACCCCCCCCCCCCTCCCTTTACGCCAT
The DNA here is from genome assembly GCF_016920785.2 of Ixodes scapularis. Taxonomy (NCBI): domain Eukaryota; kingdom Metazoa; phylum Arthropoda; class Arachnida; order Ixodida; family Ixodidae; genus Ixodes; species Ixodes scapularis. The sequence goes on along the minus strand of NW_024609846.1, from coordinate 184,382,636 downwards.
TGGTGTATCGGGTCATGTTCAATTCAAGATGCTAATAGCCCAACTAACAATATCTCAAGCTCAGCCTATGCTCTATGCTTTGCAAACACCAACTCATGACTATGATACCCCCTCACACCATATAATTAGTGCCACATCACGTGATCGCTTGTTCTACTTGTGAGTAGAGGAGGGCAAAGATGTTCCTTTCCTTTATTTTGCCTGTTTTGTTTTGCTATTTCCAGTCTTGTACACGTTACTAAAAAATGTAATCGATTACAATTACTATTGCTCTTGGCTAAAAAGTATTCCATCAGATTACTTGATTACTGGACGGCGAAAGTGATTGGACATTACTTAAATAAGTAATCGTTACTCTTCCGATGACTTTATTGTGTGAAGACACATGTTTAGCGCTCATAACAATGAACTATCTCCAACCTATATTTCACATTTGCAGAAGTATTGAAGAAGAAAAACTGGCTCCTTCTTCGTGGTGGTTGCACCTTCACAATGCGGACACAAGCATAGAATTCGCTTGAAGACGCTTAATGATTTGGGCGTTCGCCAGTGTGTGTGTGTGGGGGGGGGGGGGGGGGGGGGGAGCGGAGGGGCTCTAGATCTTGTTAAGCTTGAGCAAGTTTTGTCGCTCAAAGTTTGCGTCGCTCATTTTATTATTCCCATGTGGATGAGCTCGCATGTTTTACAAAAGAGCAGCAGCTCCAGGATTTGAAACGGATCATGTGTAGTATCCATTAGCGGAAGAGATCGCCCCAACCACTTCTCAACTCGAAACATTGCTTGTCACAAAGACCACGTAGGGGAAATGGGGAAATATTTCAACTGCCTTTGTTATATCTTGCATTCGCTTTAGGCATTGTTCGGTTCTGAAATAATTTTTTTTTTTTTTATTTCTGTGTGTGTTTGCGTGAGGGGGCTAGTTTGAACGAAGGACTCACAAAGCTACATTCTGCTTCCTCAAACTTCGCTCTGAATGGCCTTTGTCAAGCACTGTGGCTTTCCTCGGGCTTCCCACTCCCAGTCCCAGCTCAAAAAAAGGAAAAACGGACATTCCACAGAAATTGTACATAGAAAGATATTGACCTCGTTTCCTACAGCTCCGCAAAAATCTTTCTTTTTTCCGTTCGAAAAAAAAAGCAAATTTTATTTTTGTCATTTTATAAAAAAAAGATGTGTGCAGGGTTGGATTCATAAAAAAATAGTAACGGTTAGAAGTAATTTTTATTACTTCAAAAAGTAATCAAATATCTGTTGTGATTACTGCCTAATAAAAGTAATCAACTGATTACAAAATTACTTCAAAAAGTAGTTGATTACAAGTAATTTGATTACTTGTAATGCGTACGGTACAAGTCTGGCTATTGCGAGGAGGGGAAAACTAATGGATGTTTTTGCAAGTTATGAACGTCAGGGATTACTTCTTCGCGGTATTTATTGAATGTACAAAAATTGTTACAAGACCCATTTTGCATGTACACATCGTTGAGACACCTAAACATGTTTTCGTTGTTGCTAAACTGCCTCAGTATGTCGTCCCCGATAATAGAAGTATTGAAAGAACTAAACATGACTTACTAATTCGCCGTTACAAAGAGCTTCATGTGTGTACGGGAGGGATACCTGAAAAGAAAGGTTATAGTGGCCTCAGGGGGACAGCTGCAGTTTTTGCTTAAGTTTCGACTGCCTCCGCATCTTGTTTAAACTTTACGTTGGGGCGCACAATGAAATTATTGTAAGATTAATTTTAACAACTGACACAAATATAATTGTCGAATTAACATCCCCAAACGGAGGAGGCAGTCCTTCAGGAATAAAAAATATTCTCTGAAGGAGCATCGAATAAATCAAAACAAATAAATAGGGTCGGCGAGTGTAGTCTCAGAAACATACTGTGTTCTGAAAGTGCCTCTGACCCGCATCTTCGTCACAAACCAGAAAACGTGGCCCCGGAAGCTTCTTTGTTTGCAAAAACACTCTTGCCAGGAACTCCGTTTTCGTGGAGCCAAATGCTAGCGCCGTTCCTCACGGCGCTGCACCAAGATGAATTCGTGCTTTTCAAATACATAACTTGCACTGAGCGCGAATCTTCTGCAGCGTGCATTTTGCACCCCCCGGATATAATTTTCTCAGCAAGAACAAACCGCAATGACCGCCAGCATATGGTGCGATGACGTCAAATGCAAAGCATGTTAGACGGCTCAGCTTTCTGGTGAAACGGCATGTTCGCTACACTGGCAATAGATGTCCCAATTTTAAAGTTGATCTGTATATATAGCAGTCTCGCATAATATACGGCAGCCTAATGAAATGTTAGAGCGCATGACTGATAAATCAGAGCTGTAAGGTGAGCGCCCAAAATAAGTGCACGGAAAACAATATAACAGTCTCACGAAGCAGTATTTCGCGAAGTTTCGAGCTCATGCAAGGTAATTCCCAAACGTGATTTATTTTTACAACTTTAAGAAATTTCGGCTGTCCTTCGCGATATCTTTGTATAATTAGGAATAGGATTGAATGCATCCCTATGCATTTATTTCTGGAGTAAGGGGTTGTGTATGAAATTATTTAGAATAATTTCATTTATCACCTCTTTCTTTCTGCACATTTCGTGTATTTGCCTTCCGATCTATCACGTGAGCACAAGTCGTTTTTAGCATACCCTGCAACTCGGTATTTAACACTGCCAAACAGAGAAAAAAAAAAACGCATTTCCACGGACTCAAGATCGTATTTTCGAGTATTGTTTTCCAGTGTCGGCCTCAAGCGGTTATGTGAACTTCATAATTGACGAAAAAAATATGTAATTACTGTCTGAAGGTTTAACAACATAAATAAAGGCCGATCACCTTGAAGATATAATTTTTAGTAAATGCACCCCCAAATTATCTGAAAGATGCTCTGCAAATCTATTCCGGCGTTTTTATCTTCGATAAGCACGTGTATAAGTGATTTGTAAAAGCCAAAAAAAAAATCTGATTTCGAAGCTAATTTAGATATGTATGTCTTTTTGACACATATATAACTTCTCAAACTAATACAAGTCTCTTATTTCCTCTTTTATGCGAAAAACAGTGATTTTGTGTGTCTGGCGGCTGGACAAAAACAAAAGTACCCAGGGACGCGTGGGTGGTGGAACTATGACGATTACGCACTAAAGCCTTTAGAAAGTGACGAATTTAGTAGCTGCCATGTAAAGTAGAGCACATTATTCAATCTGAAAAAATTTTAAAAAATCAGTTAGCAAGGGCGGTGGCTTATTTGTAAATTTAATTTGGTGCGCCGCGAAGGTGATGTGTATAGTCGAGAGAGTGCATCACGCAGAAGAAAGAAGAAAAGAGTGTAAACTGGCGAAGTGTCTTCTAGACATTACTGGCCATGTAGCCCTCATACCATTTATATTCATCATAAAGTATTTGAAAAGTGAGAGTAAAATGTAGCTACATGAGCTTCAAGAGTCAAACAACTTGCTGACAAAGTCCCAAGAACGAGACAAAAATATTTGTTTGAGATTCACTGCAACATCTCAGTGCCTTGCACTTCACCCTTAATTGGAACAGGTTCTTGATTGAGTAGTCGAAAATCTTTCGGCTGGAGCCAAATATGTCGTTTTTCAGCGTAACCGTTGTAAAAATCCACTAGACCTGGGTTTTGGACACAAATGGCTAAATTATCTATAGGTATAAAAAGGGGATTTCAGTCTTGTAATTACTCTAGGAATCTGATATTCACTTTTCACTTTAGATAAGAAACTTGGGGTATCAATTAAGTGTGAAGGGTATAAAATGAAAATACCCAATCCGCTTTTTTTCTACGTCGATATAGATCAGGTAATCCAACACGTTAGAAAGGGGCTTCATAATCCAAAGTTTGCTCAACTCTTGCCAATAGCGATACTTAAAAATTTAGATAAATTTTTGCTGCACCCCTTCAATTCTTAGTGAATTGGTTTTACTGATTCCGTTCCACACCACCGACGCATAGTCTAGCTGCGAGCGGCACAGTGAGCAGTGAAGGGTTAAAAGCGTGCGTGTATTTTGAATTCTCTAGTCAGGTGACACAGAAAAAAGTAAGCACTCGTAACGATGCGCAAACCATTTTGCCTACTTGAACATCAAACCTTAGGTCCGAATCAAAAACAAAACCGAGGTCTCTAATTTCGGTTACACCAGTCAATAAGGCCCCCTCAATTCGATAAGGAAAACTGGCATTTTAAGTTTTTTTTAAAAATTTCAATATTTTGGTTTATGAACGGTTCAGACGGAGCCTGTTTTCCCTAAACCAACTGTTGAATCTGTTCACGTCTGCCTGTAGTTTTACGCAGTCGTCAAAAGCTTGAATTTTACGATTTATTTTAATGTCATCGGCACACTGAAAGAATAATGATTGTCATGATATAACGAGAGGGATATTATTGAAATATAGAAAAGACAAGAGGGCCTAAAACAGATCCCTGAGGCACCCCGGAGCTAATCCTAAGGGTTGTGGACGCCATATGATGAACTCGTACAAAACCCTTCCTATTCAGCAGGTAACTTCAAGAGCACTCGATCACGTTTTTCCCAACACCGTAGTAAGACGGTTTAGATAGTAACATGTCATGGTCAACCAGGTCGAATTCCTTGCTTAAGTCAAAATAAACTACGTTAAGTTGAGCTTGCTTATAGACAATGCGGAATGCTGTAGACGTAAAAGTAACCGAATTTGTTGTTGTCGACCTGCCAGGAACAAATTCATGCTGACTCGGAATAATTATATTTCTAAATGAGAAAGATAAAAATTTATATATAACCATTTTGAAAATCTTCGAAAGGAACTAAGAAACCAGATCGGTCTATATTTCGAAACCTCGCCAGCACGGGAACGATTACAGCGTGCTTCCACATGTCAGCAAATATTACGGATTTCAAAGAGTTATTATATATTTCACAAAGTACAGGGGTGAATAAATCACGATATGTTTTAATCAGAGCTGCTGACACTCCATCGTGACCAGATGAGAGCTTAGGTTCAATTTTCTTAATAAATTCGGCAACGATATTTTCGATTACACAAGTCGAGTTTAGCAGGTTCGCCAAGTCCTTCCGGATGAGAATCGGGAAAGGAGAATTCAGTGTGATTAGTGTAAACAGAGCAGGGCTGAAATTATTAGCAAATACTTCTGATGTATTATTCGGAGAGGCACCGTCTAAAACAATTGTATTTGGTACATTCGTTCTCTGTGTACGCGATCCAACGTACTGCCAACAATTTTGGTGATTTTCAGTTAAATCGGTTTCTATTGTTTCTCGATGCGCATTGCGATCCCCATTTAATGATATTTTACATTTTTTCAGGCACTGCTTGAATCCAGTTTCCCATTTAAAAAGGCCACTTTTCTTGAACTTTCGATGCAGAACCTTTTCTTTTGAAGAGTGCCCTTGACTCACCTGGAAACCAGTAAGGAAATTTTGCTCTGCGATTTGTTCTTAATGGTAAATATTTATCCATAAGCTCCTGAATTACTCTTGTGAACCTGGTGAACCATAAAAGAATAATGAGAATAATAAAAATAAGATGAAGAAGAATTTTTATTATTATTACGGAGACGGAGACTTGGTCACTTGTTATTTTTTTACGTGGTAATACCAGTAAGAGGCTTGTCGATGATATCGTAAAACATAGTTTTGACAACAACTTCGCACTTACAACGAAGCGTTTCAACTATTTTTTTGCAAATCTCCAGAAATATTCCACAAGCTATGGATGATTCTCCGACTAAAGTAGCAAATAACGAGTCGTCCGCGTTTCTTTTTCCAATGAATCTTGACGACTTGCGCTTCACGCTCTTCGGCATTAAACCAACAAGGTCACCCGGTATTGATGGGATAACTGCTGGCTGTCTTCAAAGGAATTTCGAATATATAAAAGATGTCATTTTTATGATGAACAGTTTTGTAGCGTTGGGGATGACTCCGGACGAGTTGAAGACGGCCATAGTAACGCCAATTTTTAAGGGCGGTGACTGCAAACAAATAAAAAATTACCGGCCGATTTCGATCCTGCCTGTGCTTGGGCACATAATTGAGAAGCATATATGTTCATTTATTGCTTGTTTTATTGATAGATGCTCCCTGTTATCTGACCGACAATACGGATTTGTACCTGGTCGTGGTACACAATTACTTTTAGACGATGTGGCTGACGAGCTGTATTCCGCTCCTGAAGGTCACATGTTTTCTTGTGCTACATTTTTAGACGTAAGCAAAGTCTTTGATACGGTACACCACGATGTCTTCTTACGGAAGCTGTAGAAGTTTTGTTTCCGTGATCCTTTCCATTCACTGCTAACTAATCTCTTGGACGGAAGATCACAGATCGTCTCCGTAGATAATGTTAATAGTACTTTACGCATGCTTCAAGTCGGCGTTCCACAAGGATCAGTTTTATCCTTTTCGCTTTTTAATATTTATGCCAATGATTTGGAATCAGTTATATCGGCATGCAGAATCTTCCAATATTCGTATGATACCTTACTGGTTTCACGACATGTAGACTTTTTCAGGCTGTCAAATTTTGCAGTGTAATGTTATTAAACTGATGGATTGGTACTCTGCGAATCGAATAAAAGTCAACCCTTCAAAAACCAATTTTGTGTGTTTTAAAAGCCATTTAAAGGCGGGTTTTTCAAGTGTCCCATTCTTCCTACACAATTCCGCTTGCATACCATGTTTTTGTACGCCAGTTGCCTGGGCAGACTCAATTACATATATGGGCTTTATTTTTGGATATGATATATCTTGGAATAAACATATCACTCATGTCTGTAGTGTTCTTAGGAAAGTGTCTTGAAGGTTGTATAATGTAAAAGTGTTCGTTCCTTTTGGTTTAAAAACGATTGTCGCTCACGCACTTGTATATAGCGTTCTGCGTTACGGGGTGACGATACATGCCCTTTGCACAGTCTCTTGGCGGGCTAAAGTTGATAGTATTTTGAAAGGAATCTTACGCAGTGTAGCTTACAATTCTCCGTTCTCATCCAGGGAAGATTCTTTTAAAGATTTGCAGATGCCTACTTTGTTACACTTATTTACTGAAACGGTTGTGCTCCGTCATTCCTGGCATGACAAATTCAAAACACTTCATGAACCTTCACGCCTTCTTTCTGGGTCCCCTCGCTTTAAGATAGCCAAATGTATGACAAGATGCGGGAAAAAAATGCGCAGCTCCTATGTTTAGGAGGTTTTTAATCCTCTCCCAGATGACGTATGCTGTGACAGGTAAAGCAAAGTTAAAAAAATGGCTTCGTTCATGCATTACCGGGATCTAAGATGTTTTGCTTTGGTCCCTGCCTTGTTGTTGTCCATTAGTATGTTTATTTTCTTCTTTTTATCGGAGGGGGGGGGGGGGGGTCACTTTTATGTTTTCCGATTGCTACGGGTGTTCGCTTTGACCTTTGTACGAGGCTATTTTCATTATTGCATTGCAATTTTTTTTTCAAAGCCTTTCTTTGGGATGTTTTCTTTTGTTTTTGTTCATTTTTTTTTTTCTTTTCTGTGTGCATTTTGACTTTTTTCGCCTGTCCGACTCGCCGGGTTCAGTCGCACAAGCCTTTATCGGCGTAAACGACCCTGTTACTCTATATGTACTGACGATCGTTGTAACAATAAAATACTAGTAGCAGTAGTAGTATTAGTAGTAGTAGTAGTAGTAGTAGTAGTAGTAGTAGCAGTAGTATTAACTAATTAGCTACTTGTCAGAGAGAAAGGCGTACGCCCGGGTGAACAGAGGGCTCGCCCTGACGTTCCTCAGGGATCCGTTTCAGGACCCTTTCTGTTCATAATTTTCGTAAATTACGTCTCTTTTGCCTTTTTAAATTCTTCATTTTTGCAGTATGCTGACGAAATAAAAATGTATCGAGAAATAGTTATCGAACAAGATTGTGCTAAGCTCCAGGAAGGTGCATGTTCTTTCTACCGATGGTACTCTGAAAACGGCCTTTTCTTGAACCCGTCCAAAACCAAGGTCATGACGCTCTCTCGGAAAACACACAATATCTCCTTTGCATATAATATTCAAGGGGAGACTTTGTCTCCAGTGAGTGTAATGAAAGATCTCAGACTCATGGTTGATTTTGGCTTGCGTTTCTCTGATCACGTTGGTAGGCTGGTAAACCTATGATTGCGAATGTTAGGTGTTGCCTCTCGCTTAACCAGGGAGTTAAAAAACCTGACTGCTTTTATCACGTTATACTGTTCGCTATCTAGGTCGCAGTCAGAATATGCCTCAGTTGTTTGGAATGGAATTTGCAAGACTCACTCCGTGGAGATAGAATGTGTGCAAAAAAAGTTTGTTTCTTTCTTTGAACATCGCTACATAAAGGAGGATGTTAACTGTTTAACATATCAGTCTGCGTTAAAGCGTGTTGGTTTACTTACCTTCCACCGGCGTCGGGGGAACTACGACTTACTAGTTTTGTTTAAAACGCTGCATGGATTCATCAATTCTCCGAGTCTGTTATCTGAACTGTGCCTTAGGGTCCCACGTGTGCCTACTAGACTTCTGTTATCTTTTTATGTTTTTGGAACGTTTAGTCCGGTAAACGCAACTGTGAGAATGGCGCAGCGTTTGGATTATTACTCTGAAAAAGCTTCATATTTTCCACCCATGCTACGGGACGTTTGTCCTTTCTATTAAAACTTGCCCGTGTAGGATGAGCATTGCCCAATGACTGTTATGTCGGAATTTTGTCATCACCATGGCGTGTTTTCCAGTAGTGCACTCGTTGTCCTACGGTCTTGTGTTCCGGGTCTACTGTTACTGCCTCGGTTTTATTTTATTCTAATAATTACTGCTGTACTGCCTAGTATTATGCTTAAAATCTATCCTCTTTTCTGCGGAGATGTGTATAATGTATTTTTATGCACCAGTGTACCAGCACCAAGACCTCAGGGTGTTCCTGGGCACTGTAAAAGAAATATTGATTGATTGATTGATCGATTATTATTATTATTGTTATTATTATTTGACGCCACTTGTGTGCCTGGCATCGGAGTGTTCAACATCGCGCCACCGCTACACGCCGACTCAGCTATTGCGCCAAGTGAGGGCTCTCGTCATTCGCCTTCATCGTCAGACTTCATGATCTCTGGACATACTGTTTTCACAGTGGGAATCGTGCGTCTCATTACGCGCACAGATCTCACGGTGTGCTATTTCCTCAGCTTAGTACCGATCATTTCCTCTTCGGATCCTGCTGCCTCCAGCTGAGACCCTGAAGCTCGCCACTATACAACCAAACGACGGCTTTTTGCAAGTATTTTGGGGTTTCACTTAGTGACAGGCCATGCTGCTGCTTTTCGCCACAACGCTGCTCATTGCTGATCTCTTCTGGTCAGTGACACCCTCCTACCATTACGCTGGTGGTTTTCGGCAGTGTTTTGTTCACGACCTTCGTTATCACCACCGACAACTTCCGAGTTCCCGCTCATCTCAAGTAACTTTGCTCCAGTGTCACCCACACTAACTGGCGTTGCAATGGGTGATTCCAACGAGTGCATCTCATGTCACAAGCCAACGCCTGCTGACGGTAGATTCATGACATGTTCTGAATGTTACTGCAGCTATCATTTAGGCCAGGGCTGCTCGGGCATTGCACCGAACACATTTAATGCGATGAGTGGTACAAAACGAGATGTATGGAAGTGCAAGAGCTGCAGGCCTGGCAGTAGGCGAGGCAATCTTAGTAGCCAAGCAGACAATACGCAGTTTGACGCAAGCGTTTCATCACAGCTGTCTGCCATTCAGGCTCAGCTTAAAGCTCTGCCTGACATAAGCTCGAAAGTGGAAGCTCTGATAAACCAGACCAAAGACCTACTGCCCCTAGCAGCAGAAGTAGCAAACCTAAATAAGACTAAGAGCGAGCTGCAAGACACAGTGTCATTTGTCTCCAAGCAGTATGACACCGTGATGGAGGGCTTGAAGTCTGGCGAAACTGCTCTAAAGGCTTGTGAATCTGAAGTGGCAGCTTTGAAAGCTACAGTTGCTGCCCAAGCATCACAACTCGCGAGCCTACACGCGAATATGCGCGAATCTGAAGTCTCTGTTCTGCGAGATACAGTCACTGCCCAAGCATCACAGCTTGAGATTTTACGCGCTGAAGTAAGCGAATCCGAGCAGCAGTGTCGCAGAGCCAATATGGAGATTTGCGGCCTTCCAGTTGTTGAGAACGAGGATCTGACAGGCCGACTGTCGGAAATCGCGGCGAAACTCGACGTGCAGGGATTTCGACATTCAGACATTGAGTCAATTCACCGCCTTCCTGCAAAACAGAACACAATCCCAAAAATCCTGGTTAAGTTCAACCATGTCCCCATCAGGGAGCGATGGTTCGCAGCTAGAAAAAAACTGCGCGCCCTTTCTGAGAATGACGCACTGCCAAAAATGTTCTTCAATGAAAACTTAACACAAGCAAAGCGGGAACTTTTCTCGCTAGCGAAGGGGAAGGCACGCGAAGTGAATTTTAAATTTGTCTGGACTAAGGAAAGGTAGAATCCTCGTCAAAAAGTCTGAGCGAACAACAGTTATTCATATTGCGAGAAAGAGCGATTTAGACAAGATCAAGTGAGCTCATGGGTTCCAGTTTTTTCACCTTTCCCGATGTAGGCGCATTCAAAGTTTGTTTTAGCCATACCTCTGGAAATTCATTTGGACTGCTCGACTTGAACATTCGTAGTATAAGAAAATACTGGGATGAGTTTTGACGATTGCTCTAAACTTAAACGACATAATTGACGCTTTTGTTTTAACAGAAATTGATACTCACTAAGAGTCGCTGGAGCTCTTTGTTTTGCCTGGATATCGTTCTTTCTGCTATACACGCCCCGACAGACGCGGTGGCGGAATTGCAGTTTTTGTTAGAGACGTATACACCACATCCCGATTGGACATTTTCTTCGTTTACGCTGAATGTGTAGCTTTACGGATAATCACGAAACATGCCTCGTTCTTGCTAATGGCAGTCTATCGCCCTCCGTCCAACAGTGCTTCCAATTTTATTCTAGAACTTGAAAACGTCGTATCATCATGGACGTTAGAACAACAGGTGTGTTGGTGGGAGATTTTAACATAGATATATTAGCCTCATCCAAACCAGTCGTAATTGACTACCTCACACTTTTTTATTCTCATGGTATTGAATGCAGCATTCAGCCTCCAAGAAGGGAAGAGTTTTTAAATGGATCACTAGCTGCATCGTGCCTTGATCACATTAACGTGCGTGGTCCAAGTTTTAATATTCAATCCTGCGTAATCATTCAAAAACTGGCAGACCATTATTTTACAGCATGTCAGTGGACACCCTTGTTGTCCCGCCATGATACGCAAAAGCTTCCAGGTGAAGGTAAAACAACTGACGCTTGGATCATAGATCACCGGAAACTTGACTTGTCTATAAAATCTTTCACTTGGTCATCGTTACTTGACTTAAACGACGCTTGCCAAGTGTACAAGAAATTTTGCGAACAATTCCAGTTTTTCAGAAATGAGGCGAAGCGTCCAATTAGTTTTAGAAAAAGAAAAAAGGAAAGCCATTGGATAACCCCAGATATTATTAAAGCAATCGAATACAAAGACCTGTTGTGGAGACGATCCAAGCGTGCGTCGAACAATAGCGCGCTCCACCTCGCATTTAAGATAGAAAGAAATAAAGTATGTGCGCTGATACGCGCTTCAAAACGGCGCTACTTTAGAGGACAGTTTGACAAAGCTGCAAATAACCCCAAAACAGACGTGGTCCATCGTCAACCAACTGCGTGGAAAAGCTACACATCCAGAGTCTCCCTTGCAGTACTTTAAAGACGATCCCCAGCTAGTAGCAAATTCATTCAACAATTATTTTGTGAGCACATCACGAGTATCATCTGAGGCTTCTCTCGGCGTTTGCAGCCTAAATAATTCAATTTGTGAATCAGCACTTTTACCACCCATCACTGATGTTGACCTGCATTCTCTGGTGTTTAGCTCCAAAGAAACGAAATCAAACGGAATTGATGGCATATCGATCAGAATTCTACGACAAAATTTTGCGGCTTTAACTACTGTTCTTTTATTCATGCTAAACGGTTTCATAACGACCGGTGTAATTCCAAGAATCTTAAAAACAGCACTTGTTAAACCCTTTTTCAAGAAGGGTCAAAAAGACAAATTTGAAAACTATCGACCAATCTCCATATTGCCTGTCATAGGTCAGCTTCTGGAAAAGCGCTTGCTAATGACTATGTCAGGATTCCTCAACGAGTTCTCAGTAATTTCCCCGAGACAATTGGGTTTTGTACAGGGTCTTGGAACTGTTTCACTGTTAGAAGAATTTTCCGACCTCCTCCATTCTGCTTTTGACAATAATCTATACAGTTGCGGTCTATTTTTAGATATTTCTAAAGCTTTTGACTCCGTCGACCACAGTATATTCCTTCAGAAATTAAACAAGCTGGGATTTCGTGGCAACTTTCACACACTTCTTACAAATTATCTCTCTAATCGTTCCCAGGTTGTTGCTCTGGGAAGTTTAAACATGAGCACACAGCTCTCTCTGACGTGTGGCGTTCCACAATGATCCATAATCTCCCCTTATTGTTTAATATTTATGTGAATGATCTTGCAGAAAACATCTTAAATTGTCATATATTTCAATATGCGGATGGTACAGTTTTAGTCGCGAGTCACACCAACTACACATCAGCCGTACAAATACTACAACAAGCTGTTTTCACTGCTATGAACTGGTTTCGTGACAACCGCATCAAACTCAACGCCTCAAAAACAAGTTTAGTATGCTTTAGAAATCCCTTAAAACAAACTGTGACAAACATTCCTCTGTTCATTCGTACCTCCGATTCTGCTTCTTGTTCCTGTACGGCAGTTTCTTATGTCAATTCAGTTAAATACCTGGGAATTTATTTTGACAGCGACCTTGCTTGGAACACCCACCTGTCCTATATTTGTAGCAAACTCAGAAGTACTGCCTTGCTTTTGTACACCGTTAGACATCTTGCTCCAATCGGTGTGCGCAGAGCTATTGCCAGCAGTCTTGCTTACGGCGTTTTAAGATATGGAATCACCATTCTTTCCAGTTGCTCCATAAGATGGCAAATACGCATCGATAATACTCTGCGGAACTTACTGAAGAGCGTGGCGTATGACTGTGATTTGACAGAATGCGGAAGTATCTTTGAGTATCTTAGTTTACCTTCCATCCAAAAGTTGTTTGTGAATTCAGTAATTTTACGCCACTTTTGGATGGATGATTTCAAAAAAACTTACATGTCCTCCCGAGTTCTAAGAGATAGTCCTCGCTAGGTTGTACCTCGTTCTTATACTCGCTACGGACAAGCTACTCGTGATATTTATATCCCGAAAATATTTAATTCGCTTCCTGATGACATATTTACGCTTACCTCAAAAAAGCAACTAAAAAAATTCCTAATTGATTGGACTCTACCTTAAGTACTCGCTAATGTTTCCTTACTTTCTTCTCTTTTTTTTCTGACAACTTTGTCGGAACCTTTTTATTTTGCCTGTATATATTTTTATATTGTTTCTACCGGTTCACTGTGATTGACTATCTCTGTCAGTGGCATGTATATATCTATATGTGTGCTTTGTGTGTGTCTCTACATGTACCTGTACATATGTCTATAATGTTTCTACCGGTCTATTGTGATTTACTATCTCTATCCGTGCCATGTACAAAGTGACTGACTACCCACCGCCTCCCCTCCCCCACACCGGACAACAATGACTGTTTATCGGTGTTTGTTAACTAGATGTATATAATCGCTTACTACCTCTTCCGGGCCTTGTCCCACAAGACTACTTTGGCTTTGACGGGCCCGAAAATATCGAAAACAAACATGAAAGTGGAATAAATATTATTATTATTATTATTATTATTGATTTATATTACCAAAACGTTCCCGGCCTGCGTACAAAAGCCGATTGCTTTTTCTCTAATGTTACCTTATCCAATTGCTCTATATTCTGTTTAACTGAAACATGCTTGTCTTCTAGCATCGGCTCCTCCGATTACTTCCCTCCTTGTTTTGAAGTGCACCGTCGCGATCGTGATTCTACCCCGCGGAGCAGAACGGGAGGTGGAGTGTTGGTCGCAATCGACAGGCGCTACCGCTCTAGGAGACGCGAAGACTTAGAGAAATTTCCCGATAGCGTATGGGTCGAGATTGAGGCTGCAATGGGAGTACGCGTTTTAATCGGTTTATTTTACCTCCCTCCCCAGACACCGCCAGATGAATTTCATAGTTGTCTTGTTGGCATAGAGAATACAGTGAATGACTTACAGGGATGCGAGGTCTTAATCTTGGGGGATTTTAATGCTCCTGGAGTCAACTGGCCGCAGCTTGATGTTTTTACGGACAACTTTTACTGCAGGCAAAAAGGCACCCAGCTCTTAAACTTTTCTTCTTTCTTAAATCTCAAACAACACAATAATGTTCTGAATCACCAATTTAATGCTCTAGATTTATGCTTCTCAAATATGGACAGTGTGCGTGTAGCACGGGGTGAACTGCCATTAGTTCCTCAGGATACATATCATCCTGCACTTGATATAGTACTTTCTTTCGAGAATTTCTCTGTTCGTGCTCATTCTGGTGATTCCCCGCCGCACACCTCATATAATCTGTCGGCAGGGGACTATGTCGGGATGCATCATTACCTCACGAGTTTTGATTGGGCATTGATCTTGGAGTCGCCTGATGTGAATGACCAGGTCATGCTCTTCACGCAAACTGTTCGGAAGGCCATGGATACTTTTATTCCGTTAAGGACAGTTACTAAATCTCGCTTTCCTAACTGGTTTTCCAGTGAGCTAAAAACACTACTCAAAAGAAAGGACTTCTTTCACAGGAAGTTTAAGAAAAGTGGCCTTTTAAAGTGGGAGGTAGAATTCAAGAACTGCAGAAAGCAATGTAAGACGGTCCTAGATCGCGACCGCCGGGCTCATCGTTGCTCAGTGGAATCAGATCTTGTCAATAATCCGAAGAAATTCTGGAGGTACATTAATTCACGTTGTGGGAGGCATATCGAGTCGAAGATTGTCCTGGATAATCACGAGAGCGATTTGAAGTCCGTGCCTGAGTTATTTGCTGAGCATTTTAGGTCCGTCTACAGGGATAGTACGCAGCGTTCTGCACCTGCGCTGCCTCACTTAGATGGATTTGGTGACATGTTAAGTTGCATTTATGTTGATGAGGAGTCCGTACGATCCTGTATTAAGAAAATGAGAGCAACATTATCAGTAGGGCCCGACGGCATTCCCTCTGCGATTCTCAAAACGTATCACGACATATTCACGCCGGTACTGTGCCCTATATTTAACAACTCGTTAAGGTTGGGAACCTTTCCTGAAATGTGGAAAGGCGCTGCTGTTGTTCCAGTCTTAAAGTCGGGAAAAAAAGGTGATATTTGTAACTATAGACCTATTTCTCTTCTCTCTCCATTTTCTAAGCTCTTTGAAATGGTAGTTCATCAATTCCTGTCTTTCAAATTTCGAAACTTAGCAATTCCCAATCAGCATGGTTTTATGAGCGGCAGATCAACAACTACCAATCTTGTTAGCTTATGTCTGCTGCATCTCGTGTAATATGTAACAGAGGTCAGTTAGACGTTGTCTACTTTGACTTAAGTAAGGCTTTTGACGTAGTCAATCACATTATTCTTTTATCCAAACTTTCCTCCTATGGAGTATGTTGCTCTGTACATGACTGGTTAAAAAGCTACTTGTCAGAGAGAGAGGCATATGTCCGGGTTAACGACATGAACTCTTCGTTGTACAGGACTCGCTCTGGCGTTCCTCAGGGATCTGTTTTAGGACCCCTTCTGTTCACAATTTTCGTAAATGACGTCTCTTTTGCTGTTTTAAATTCTTCATTCCTGCAATATGCTGACGATATAAAAATTTATCGAGAAATCGTTACTGAACGTGATTGTGCTAAGCTCCAGGAAGATGCATGTTCTTTCTACCGATGGTGCTCTGAAAATGACCTTTTCTTGAACCCGTCCAAAACCAAGGTCATGACGCTCTCTCGGAAAACTCACAATATCTCTTTTGCATATAATATTCAAGGAAAGACTTTGTCTCGAGTAAGTGTAATGAAAGATCTGGGAGTCAATGTTGATTCTGGGTTGCGTTTCTCTGATCACGTTGATAGGCTGGTTAACTCGTCTTTGCGAATGTTGGGTGTTGCCTCTCGCTTAACCAGGGAGTTCAAAAACCCGACGGCTTTTATCACGTTATACTGCTCGCTATCCAGGTCACAGTTAGAATATGCATCAGTTGTTTGAAATAGAATTTCTAAAAGTCACTCCTTGGAGATCGAGCGTGTGCAAAAAAAGTTTGTTTCTATCTTTAAACATCGCTACATAAAGGAGGATGTTCACTGTTTAACATATGAGTCTGCGTTAGAGCGTGTTGGTTTGCTTAGCTTGCACCGGCGTCGGGAGAACGCGGACTTACTATTTTTGTTTAAAACGCTGCACGGACTCATCAATTCTCCGAGCCTGTTATCTGAACTGTGCCTTAGGGTCCCACGTGTGCCTACTCGTCTTCTGTCATCTTTTTATGTTTCTAGAACGTTTAGTCCGGTAAACCCAATTGTGAGAATGGCCCAGCGTTTGAATCATTACTCTGAAAAACTTGATATTTTCAACCCTTGCTACAGGACGTTTGTCCTTTCTATTAAAAACTTGCCCGTGCAGGATGAGCATTGCTGAATTGCTCTGTTATGTCCGAATGTCGTCATCTCCATGTCGTGTTTTCTGGTGGTGCACTTGTTGTCCTTCGGTCTTGTGTTCCGTCTCTACTGTTACTGCCTCGTTTTTATTTCATTATACTAATTACTAGTGCACTGCCTAGTATTATGCTAAAAATGTATCTTATTTTCTGCGGAGATGTGTATAGTGTTTTTTGTTTTTTTTATCCACCAGTGTACCAGCACCAAGACCTCAGGGTTGTTCCTGGGCACTGTATAATAAAGATTGATTGATTGATTGATTATTATTATTATTATTAACACACACCTTGATTATCTGGCTAAAAGACTAGGAGGTGTATCTTGTCTGTTATACCATATGAAAACGTTCCTCCCAATCTCCGTCAGAAAGACAGTCGTGAATGCTCTTGCCTACGGAGTTCTTCGCTATGGGATTACTATCTTTGCCAACTGCTCAACCCTCTGGAGAACGAAAATTGACGCCATTCTGAGGAACATCGCGAAAAACGTTGCATATAATCCAAATCTAAACCAGGACGATGATATATTCTCTTATGTGGGCTTGCCGCGTTTTCTACCGCTTTTTCATAGATGTGTCATCCAGAGACATTATTGGCTCAGTCAATTTAAAATACCTCGAACTGTCCAGCGCTCTATAAGAAACAGTGAACACTTTATAATTCCTCGTGTATACACTAAATATAGAAAATGTGTTCGGTCGTATTATGTTCCTCGCATATTTAACAAATTACCAGATTTTCTTGATCAAATTGACTCTCAGCGTCTCCTAAAAAAACGCATAAAACAATTGTGCTAGTAGCAGCCTATTGAATTATACACGAATGAAATCTCTCTAGGATCGACAGGAGGCTAGTTATTCTTAGCATGTGAGTGACTGTTCGACCATCAGCCTATATGCCCGTATGATGCTTAAGTATATATATGTATTTAAGTGTATATTTACGTGTAGATCTAGGCATGCACATCTATATGCTTTGCAGTGCACTCGATGTTGTGTATATGCCCAAGTACTCATTTATTTGTGTGTGAAACCCGTGAAACAACTTTAAATTGTGTATATATGCCCAATTACTCATTTATTTGTGTGTGAAACCCGTGAAACAACTTTAAATTGTGTATAACTGTCTTGTATTCGCGCCTGAGAACAATCAGTCTCATCACCACGGGGTCTAGTCGCACAAGCCTACCCTGGCTTCGACTGACCCGCCTCGTAGGTGCTAAAGAAAGAACAAGCCGAATAAAATTATTATTATTATTATTATTATTATTATTATTATTATTATTATTATTTTGCTCCAAAGTGCGACGTGCTCGATTGGTTCTCGAAATATCTCTTTTAATGTTCGGCTCCGTTGAGGCGTGGTGACATTCTTTTTCTTTTCCAGCTCGATCTTTTTCTTTCTTTTCGTTTCTCCCAGCGTTCACGCGACACCGTCACATGCCGCCGCCTTAAAAAGGCGTCGACCCGACGCACACAACACGCAAAGAAACTGGTGTTATGAAGACACTTAAAGCACACACAAAACACGCGATAGTTGCAAGTGCTGTACACGTATAAAACAGCATTCAAGTCCACGCAAAACACAATCGTCCGAAGCGGTAATTGCAAGTCCTGTACACATATAATACAACATTCAAGTACAGACACGACACAATCGTCCCACGTGGTAATTGCAACTCCTGTACAAGTATAAAAGGGTCTTCTATTGAACAGTTTTAGGAGAGTGAAAATTCTGCAACAGGCTCTAGATACGGTTTCAGTTTTTCTACATGCACGATGTCCCGTCCTGAACCATCACCGAACTCTATTTCATAATTCACCGGCGATAGCTTGGCCACAACTCGATGAGGCCCAGTGTACATTGTCCGTTTTTAAGCCCCACAGGCGGGGCCCTCAACAGCACCAACTGGTCTCGTTCTAACGTTATGTCAGTTCGGTGTTCGTCAAATAGTCTCTTCTGCTTCTCCTGAGCTAACTTGATGTGTCGTGCGGCCAATCTACGCACTTCGTTCAAGCGCTCACTCACGAGCACCGCGTATTCGGAGCTTGCTTGCAGTTCTTGCAGCTCTTTCCTGTTATAAGCCACATCCAAGGGGAAAACAGGGTCACGTCCATACAGAAGGAAAAAAGGAGAAGTACGAACTGTGTCCTGATATCCTGTGTTATAGCAGAACACTATATAGAGCAAAACATCAGCCCACTTCTCTCCAGATGAGGTGGTGATTCGCATCATCTGTTTGAGCGTTTTGTTGGCTCGTTCGACGAGGCCGTTGGCAGCTGGGTGATAAGCTGTAGTCGTTGCGTGACGTATACCACGGTACTTGAGGTAATCGGAAGTTGATCTGACAGTCATCTGTGTGCCCCTGTCCGTAACTAGTACTGTGGGGCATCCGTGCTTGAGGATAATTCTCCTCTCGATGAACTTCTGCACCGTGGAAGCCTCAATGTTACGAACAGCTTTCGCCTTAACAAACTTGGTTAGGTGGTCTATGGCAACTATGACAAACTTGTACCTTCGTGAAGCCTGGAAGGGCCCAATTATGTCGAGTCCAACTGTATGAAATGGCACATCGACTTCAACTGGCTGCAGCAGTCCGTAAGGGCACGTCGTAGTCACCTTCATCCGTTGACAGAGGTTACAGCTTTTCACGAACCGTTGGACATCCAGATACTGTCGAGGCCAGAAATATTTACTGTGGAGTTTCTCGTATGTACGACGGATTCCCATGTGTGCTCCGAATCGACTTCCATGAAATTCGTGAAGTACTTCAGCTCGCTTCGTCGCCGGCAAGCATAAAACAAATCGTTCATGCGTTGGTCCTGCATCCCTTTTGTACAATACATCGTGTAAAAGCACGAATTGTTTACTTGCTCTCTTCTGCTGTTTCTTTGTACCAGCCTTTTTCTGCAGTATCTTTATGATTTTTGTACAGAACGGGTCCTCCTTCAGCTCGGAGGTTAAGTTGGGCTCTTTGACCTCAAACACATCGCAAGTGCGGGTCCTGCCAGTCTCTCCCGAGCCGTTGGTACTCGAAGGTTCCCCTGAGCAGAAGCGGCTTGGAATACGGGACAGACAATCGGGGGCAGTGTGACATGCGCCAGACTTGTACACAACTTCAAAGTCGAATTCTTGGAGCAGGAGAGACCACCTGAGCAGGCGTTGGTTTCCGTCCTTGTAACGAAGAACCCAGCAGAGCGCATGGTGATCTGCAACAACATGAAACTTTCTGCCCATTAGGTAGGGACGTAGCTGTTCCAGGGACCACTTAACTGCAAGGGCCTCAAGTTCAGTGGATGTGTAGTTCTCTTCAGCTCCGTGAAGAGAACGGCTGAGGTATACAACAGGCCTGTAATCCCCAGTTTCATCTTCCTGGAGGAGGATGGCGTCGAGGCCGGTTCTGGAAGCATCAGTGTGGACCTGGAGGCCGTATTTAGAGTCGTCTGAAAAGTGCTTCAAGACGGGAGGTCCACATAAGCCAGATTTCAGTTCATGGAAGGCGTGTTCTTGTGGAGCACCCCATGTGAAGGCTTCTTCTTTTTTCAGGAGCTTTCTCAAGGGGGCTGCAATGGCACTATGGTTCCAAATGAACTTTCGGAAATAGGACGTCAGTCCAAAGAA
The DNA here is from genome assembly GCF_016920785.2 of Ixodes scapularis. Lineage (NCBI taxonomy): Eukaryota > Metazoa > Arthropoda > Arachnida > Ixodida > Ixodidae > Ixodes > Ixodes scapularis. The sequence goes on along the minus strand of NW_024609846.1, from coordinate 184,362,232 downwards.
CGATTGAACTTCAGCCGCAGTTCTAGGAACGGGGAATCGCGTTACGGCATCGACTTTCTCTGGATCAGGTGCAATACCTTTCTGGGATACAATATGTCCAAGGTAAGTCACTCTGGTGCAAAAAAAATGGCACTTCTGCGGTTTGAACTTGAGATTTGCGGCCTCAAAACGCGCGAAAATATTTCCCAGTTGTCGAAGGTGATCTTGGAACGTTGTGCTATAAACAATGCAGTCGTCCATGTAGACCAGTGCGTTGCGATACTTTAGATCACCGATAATGGCATCTACAGTTCGCTGACACGTTGCCGGTGCCCCTTTTAACCCGAACGGCATTCTCAGAAATTCATACAGCCCCCACTCCGTAACAAAAGCTGTCTTAGCGGTGTCGCCAGGTTCCACCTCTATTTGGTAGAATCCTGAAAGGAGGTCCAATGTTGAGAAATACTTGCTCCCACTCAATGCTGCCAGAGCATCATCGATTCGTGGTAGTGGATAGACAACGTTTTCAGTTACAGCATTTAGCTTCCTGTAGTCTACACACATCCTTGTTGACTTGTCCTTTTTTTGGACTAGAACCAGTGGTGATGCCCAGGAGCTTTTGGAGGGCTGGATAATTTTTGCATCCATTAGGTCTTTTATCATTGCCTTCACCAAATCTCTTTGAGCCGGTGAAATTCGCCTTTGGCATTGTGAAATCGGTTTTGCACCACCAGTAGAAATGGAATGTTTCTCTATCGTACAAGATCCCAGGTGTGCAGTGTCGGTTGCAAAACTAGAACGATATTTCATCAAGAGTTGTTTTACTGCCTCCAGCTCTTCAGAGTTCAGCGAAGCTCCCACGTTGAAGCTCAACTCATCAATTATTATCTGCTGCGTTTCGTTGCGGACTTTCGGCACATCTTCCTGGTTCTCAAGATCAGAAAAACTGGAACATTGCAGGACTGATTCCCATTCGATGGGAGACAAATCAACCGCTTCAACAGCTTCTACCTTTTCTGCTGATCCTAAAGATGCCCTCGCAGGTATTTTGGATGGCCTCAAGGAAAAGTTTGTAGCCAGCAGTTTGAAAGTCTTTGTCCCTGCATCGATGACTGTCGGTTGCAGTTCCAACAGGTACCGTTCAATAGCTGATTGAGAACCTGTTACGTATAAGATATCGCGACTTGTCTCGCCGTCTGAGACTTCCAAAACGACTTCGATGACTTTCCCGGAAAGAGGCGGTACTACTTGGGTGGTCGTTGCATAAACCTTGAGTGGTTTTTCGGCTTGGATTGAAAACGTGTTTGTACCCCAGTCGATAAATGCTTTTGAAGAGCGTAGAAAGTCATCTCCAAGTAAGACTAAGTCTTCCTTTAAATGTGGGACAACCACAAAAGTCTGTCGGAATGACCTTCCGTCCACCGTAATGTCGACACTCACTTCTCCATTATTTTCAAGTGGCAGCCCATTTGCTCCCACAAGTTTCAGGGAAGATTTTGAAGGTGTCATCTGAAGTCTCTGGCAAACAGCTTCATTCACAAGGCTTCTGGTGGAACCAGAATCCAAAACTGCACTGAGTTCAAGGGATCCCATAAAGACTGGGACCCGTTTGACGCCCACAGAAGATTCACAGCTAACGCGCTGCACTACTGGTGTCTCCCCGCAGGCCCCGAAGACACCAGGTCGGAGTTTTCCAGGTCAGTCGGAACGTTAGCCTCCGCTTGAAATGCGCGCTGCCATTCAAGAAATTCTTGCGTGAGAGGCTGGGGGCACCATGTAACAAAGTGGCCTTCCTGTTTGCAATTTAGGCAAAGCTTGAGTACTTTCCGACGGGATCCTTGAGCCTTGGTCTGGGCTGCATTGTTCTGGCGGCGGAATTCCCTTTGGTAGGTCAGGCTTGGTCGTGGTTCGTCATTCGCACTGCTCGCTGCATCGCATTCCTGACGTTTTTCCCCAGGCTGCTGTTGCCGATCAAGTTTGACGAAACTGCACAGCTCATCGGCCCCTCCTTCGTGGAAGTTTGAAACTTTTAATGACTTCTCTTCGGGCTTCTTCGCTTTTCCGCTTGCCCGATCAAACTTCATAAAAGAGTCGAGCAAGTCATCAAGCGATGTGAAGCTTCTATCGAAATACATCCGCTTTGTCTTGTCGTTCAGCGATTCAAGAAGCAATTCGCACTTCTCGGCTTCGCTTCCTGTGAAGACACATTCTTCTATCAGTTGCAGCTTCTGAATAGCGTATTCCATGCACGTTTCTGTGGAGAAGAGGAACAAGTCTCATGGTTCGGAAGGCCATTTCACCCCTGTGAAATATTTGCCTCGTCTCTCTATGGCTTCTTCGAATTGAGGCTCCTGGCGACAATCTTCCATCTACACCAGGTGGGGCGATCGTCTGGAAAGACTACTCAGTCGACTGCAAGTCCACCGTTATTCTGCCGATGGTCGGTCTCATCCTGGCGAGACCACTTGCGGACTAAAGCACATACGCCTCTCCGCTGAATTCATCTTCAACCAGACTTCTACGCATCATCATCGGCGCCTTCATCAATGTTTGTGTTGTGGTCTCTGCATGCGTAGTTGTGTGCCTTCAGGTTTCTTCCGGTGAGCCCGTACTTTCATATTCCAACCTTTGCATCTTCTTCCTCTTCGCTGTCTCTTGTCAACTGGGTATCCCGTTCTTCATTATGTCCCCACCTCCTGCCTGCGGCGTGTGTGGCGTGTGTGTGCCGACGGATGGTAGATGTATGAAGTGCATGGAGTGCAATAGTTCTCTTCACTTGGGTCAATGTGCCGGGATTGCCGAGGCTACCTTTACGACGATGGGAGCAGCCAAACGAGAAAAGTGGCGCTGCAAGACCTGTCGCAGCAGGGACAACCGCACGGGCGCTGGAAACGTGGAGGCTACATCTCAGGATGAACCTCACTCTTTCTCCGCCCAGCTAACATCCGTCAACGAAAAGCTAGACGTGCTGCTGTCGTTAAAACAGAGCGTTGATTTGCTTCTCGCGCTTCCAGCGAAGGTCGATGCCTTGTTGGCCTTAAAACCCACCGTTGAGTTGCTGCGGACAACCGTCCAAGAGGTCCAGGATTCCGTTGTCTTCCTGAGTGCTCAGTATGACTTGGTTCTCACTGAAATCACTGAGCAAAAAAAAGTAACCAAGGACCTTGGGGCGGAAGTCCAGTCACTCCAAAACACAGTAAAGGAGCAGGCAAATGCTATTCACCTGCTTCAAGCAGAACTGAATGACGCCGAGCAACAACATCGCCTACCTAACATGGAAATTCAGGGCATGCCTTCCACGCCAAAAGAAAACCTGAACATGGTTCTCTGTGACTTAGCCTCTAACATCGGCCTGTCACAGTTTACGCCATCGGATGTTCTGTCCGTCCACCGTCTACCTCCGAAGAAGGCAGACAAACCAAACACTGCTCCATTGATACTGGTCAGGTTTGCATCCGTTGCCCTCAAGGAGCAATGGATGAGATGCCGTGGACGACAGAGAGAGGTCAGCAACGTTGGCAGACAGCCCAAGCTATTCTTTAATGACAATCTCACTCGTTCCAACCGTGATCTTTTCTGGATGGCAAGGAACAAGGGAAAAGAAAGTCATTACAAGTATATCTGGGTAAAACATGCAAACATCTATGCAAGAAAGAGTGAAGGCTCGCCTCTCCTACTGATCAACTCCGTAGGAGATATTGCAAAAATCGTTTAAGCTATGAGAGCCACCTCTTCCCAATGTAATAATGTTTCGTCTTTTCAAACCTTGCTAGATAAACCAAAAGGTGCGACTTTTACATGTTTGCATGTTAATATCCGGAGCCTTCGAAAATATTGGGATCATTTTCTTATAATGGTACAAAATATTATGTTTCATGTCGATGCATTTATACTTACGGAAATTAATGTCTCGGACTCTATGCTTTATCAATTCACTCTCAAAGACTACAAAAACTTTTGTTTCACGCGTTCGAACCGTAGTGGCGGAGGCATAGCGGTTTTTGTACATCAAATGTGGCAAGTTTCTCCCCTCAATCTAGATTTTTATCACGTCGAAAATGTATCTATCAAACTTGACAACTCCACCTTCTCACTTGCTCTGTTATGTTTCTACAGGCCTCCTTGAGAAAATGTTCGAATGTTTTTGAATGAGCTGCAGGCAACTCTCTCCACATTATTTTCTATACAGAAACTTTGTTTGGTGGGCGACTTTAATATAGACACAATGAACGCAGCCAATTCCATCGTATGCGACTATCTTAACATTTTGTCGAACCTTGGCTTAGAATGCGTTGTTGATGCTCCAACCCGAGAAGAAATTTTAGGGACCAAGTTAGTCACTTCCTGCATTGACCATATTTTAATACGAGCACCAGGTGTCTCTGTGGAATCTGCTGTAATTCAGGAAAAATTAGCAGATCACTACTTCGTGGGGTGTCAACTAACACACACAGTGGCGTCAAACTATAAATGCGAAAGTTCAAGACAAGCCCGAATTATTGACAATGTTGTTTTCGACAAGTCAGTTGCCTCTCATGACTGGCAGGCCTTTTTAGGTACAGTTAATAACGCTGACTTATACCCAAGTTTTGTTCAAGTTTTTCGTTCGCTTACTGCCGCTGCCAGTAGAACTGTTACTTTGAAAAAGCGGCGACCTCATCATCAATGGCTAGACAGTAATATACTTAAGATTATTAAAGAGAAAGAGGTCCACTGGAGTCGGTGTCGCCGATCTCCAAACAACAAAGATTTACAAAATGAATTCAAGCAGTCAAGAAATAAAGTAAACGCTGTCATTCGTTCTGCAAAGAGACAGTTTTTTAAATCACAATTCGAAAAATTCAGATTTAGTTCAGCCAAAACATGGTCACTGATTAATCAATTCCGAGGAACTGGTTCTGGAAATTCTATTGACCAAACCCTCGAACGAAATTTCGGGTCACTTACCTCAGTATTAGCAGACGGCTTTAACGACTTCTTTGCTAAATACTCTGGCGTGCAAAGAACGCCTGCTGTGAACTCATGCACACTAAAGAATGAATTTTTGGCGTCAGCCTTCCTTCCTTGCTTGGACGAGAAGGATCTGCACTCCCTTTTATTTAGTTTCAAAGCCAGCAAATCTCCAGGTATTGATGGTATTCGAGCGTATGATCTTCAGAGAAATTTCACATATATTAAGAACGTTCTGCTCACTATGCTGAACGGCTTCATTACGTCTGGCAGCATACCTGATGAGCTCAAGGCTGCTATTGTGCGGCCACTTTTCAAAGGAGCAGAACGATCCAATGTTGCAAATTATCGCCCCATTTCGATTCTACCTATTTTAGGAAAAATACTGGAGAAACACCTATTTCTGACGATGAACAGTTTTTTAGATAAGAACGAAATATTTTCATCTACTCAGTACGGTTTCATTACTGGGAAAGGCACGCAACCGGCCCTTGATGATTTTTCTGATTACATATATTCAACATTCGAAAGTAGTATGTTTGCATGTGCTCTTTTTCTTGATGTGTCCAAGGCTTTCGATACTGTCAGCCATCAGTTGCTCCTAGCAAAATTATATGCCCTTGGTTTTCGTGGCCCGTTTTATTCTTTACTCGAAAACTTTCTATCTAAAAGGTCCCAGTTTGTCCTAATTGGAAACTTTAAGAGTTCTCCGCTTTCATTACTGGCGGGAGTGCCTCAGGGTTCTGTTCTTTCTCCTCTACTCTTCAATATTTTTGTGAACGACATGGCCCAGGTTATCAACGGGTGTAAAATTTACCAATATGCCGATGACACTCTCCTTGTGTCACGTCGTATTAATTTCTCTGACTCACTCCGCACACTCGAAATAAACGCCTCTCATATAATGGATTGGCTCGGCGATAATCTCCTAGACATAAACCGCTCTAAAACAAAGCTGGTATGTTTTCACAACCCCCTTAAAAGACGCCAGGCTCAAGTAAAGTTTTTGCTTCACCCTTCCAGTTGTGCGCAATGCAATTGTGTTTCAATCCAGTCTGTCGATCACGTAAAATACTTGGGTGTACATTTCGATTTTGATATGTCTTGGAACACACATATGTCATATATTTGTAGCAAATTACGGATTGTGTCTTGTATGCTTTATAATACTAAATTCTTTATGCCAATCGGTATCAGAATAATAATCGTCCAGGCTCTTGCTTACAGTATCCTTCGATACGGTGTTACGGTGTTTGGCAACTGTTCGGGTCGTTGGCAGTCCAAAGTTAATTCTTTATTGAAAGGAATCCTGACAAGCGTTGCATACAATTCGAATTTTTCCAGCAACAATAATATTTTCCGAAGTCTTCAATTGCCTAATTTGCGTTCTCTTTTTATGCAAACGGTAGTGCTCCGTAGCTTTTGGAAAGATGAGTTTAAAACACCATTTCAATCTCCCCGAATACTTCGTCGCGTTCCTCGTTTTGTAGTGCCAGTTTGTTCGACCAGGTACGGTAAATGCACTCGGGATTACTACGTTCCGTGTTTGTTCAACGCCCTCCCTGACACTTTCATTGGCATTACATCACTGAAACAACTGAAGAAAGAACTCAAGTGCACCAACTTTGATTTCATTTAGCATCACTTTGCTGTCTCTGCAAGCTTCGAGCTTGAACTGTAATTAGCTAATTTAATTTTAACTTAGTTTCGCCTTTTGTTTATTTTTTTCCCCTTTTACTTAGTTTTCGCTTAACACTTTTCGTGTGTTTTTTTTCTAAGTGCTTTTTTTTCTTCTTCTTTCGTGCTTTTTTTTTTTCTTTTAACGCTTTTCGCTTTTTTTTTTCTTGGTGTTTTTTTTCTTTGTCATGCTTTTTTGTGTTTTATAGTTCGACTTTCTGTCTTCCATTGTGGAATCATGATAATCGTCTTTTGAATTTTTTTTATGGGCGTCATCATACAAGCCCTCCGCAGGCTTTGATATGCCCGTATCTAGTACATGAATTCCAATTTGTGTGAAATAAATATTATTATTATTATTATTATTATTATTGTAGTTTTTTTGAAGATCCACAAGAGACGTTTTGCACAGTGGTACATGTAAATATTAGGAGCCTCAATAAGCACTGGAATGAATTCAAAATAATTTGCAAGGAAATTTGCCCCTTAGTTGATGCGTTTATTCTTTCTGAAATTAATATTGAAGCAGAAGCGACAACTCAATTTTTTCTGCCAGGATACACTAGCATATTCACCACTCGACCATCGCGTAGAGGTGGAGAGATAGCAGTTTTCGTTCGCAACACCTGGTCCGTCACTCACCTTGCAGTAGCCTTCAATCATGCTGAATGTATTGCGCTCAATATCACGAATTCGATTAGCTCTGTCTGCATTTTAGCAATATATAGACCACCTTCGGAAAACGTCCGATGTTTTTGGACGAGTTTGATGCTGCACTTCGGCAGTTTGCAACTTACGATCATTTATGCGTTTTAGGAGATTTTAACATTGATACCTTAACCCCGTCAAAGTCCTCAGTATGCACCTACCTCAACACTCTTTCTGCTAATGGCATTTCCAACTTGATAACAGCTCCCACTCGAGAAGAGACTCTCTTGGGCAGGTTGGTTGCTTCGTGCTTAGACCACATTAATCTAAGAACTTGTTCAGAAAAGGTCCTATCGGCGGTTATTACACAGAAGCTAGCTGATCACTATTTTGTTGGGTGTCGTTGGTTCTGTGATAATTCTTCTCCCCTGAGTAGCTTGGCGGGCACAAAAATATCAGTCTTTGACTCCTCTAAGTTTGATGGCCTTGTTTCTTCCTTTGACTGGAACGAATTTCTCCAATCATCTACATCCACTGATATTTACCAAAAGTTTGTGCAGGTTTTGAAGGCATTTGATGCTTCCTCCAGAAAAGAAATATACGTTAAAAGACGCCGGCCTGACCACTACTGGTTGAATGCAGATATACTGGCAGCAATAACAGAAAAAAATAAACTTTGGGCTCGGCATAGGCGCGCTCCTAACAATGCAGAGCTTAAATCAAACTTCAAAACTTGTAGAAATATGGTTACAGCGATGATTCGTTCAGCTAAGCGCAGATACGTTTGTAAAAAGTTCTCAGAATGTCGCTCAGACATGCGCAAAACGTGGCTTCTCGTTAACGAATTCCGTGGTCACTCCTCCCTAAATTCAATCGATAATGTATTAAAAAGGTTCTTTGGCTCTAATCTGTCAACGGTTGTAAGGGATTTTAACAGTTTTTTTGCGACCTTTTCAGGTACGACACGAGATTCTTTCATGACTTTCGAAAATGTTGTAACGGCCTCCGCTTTCCTTCCGCCTATGATAGAATCAGATCTCTCTTCATTGTTATTCAGTTTCAAACCATCAAAATCACCAGGCATCGACGGCATTCTTGCTACTGATCTTCGTAGAAATTATGAGGTTATTAAGCATGTACTGCTTCATATGTTAAACGGCTTTATTACGAGTTGCATTATTCCAGACCAACTAAAGACCGCTATAGTACGGCCCTTGTTCAAAGGCGGTGCAGGGAGTAAGATTGAAAATTACCGCCCAATTTCTATTTTGCCAATTGCACAACTTCTTGAAAAACATGTATTCCAAACTATGACATCATTTCTAGATTTACATGATGTAATTGCACCGAGTCAGTTTGCTTTTGTTCAAGGAAGGGGAACCCAGCCATTGCTTGAAGATTTTGCCGATTTATTATTTTCTGGTTTTGAAAAACATATTGTTTGCTGTGCTCTCTTTTTAGATATATCTAAAGCTTTTGATACCGTTAGCCATTCAATCCTTCTGAAGAATCTTTATAGCTACGGATTTCGTGGTCCGTTTTTTTCTTTTCTTTCAAACTACCTATCAGATCGCTCACAACTTGTAATTGCAGCTGGGGCATGGAGCCCGCGAACAACATTAAGGGCAGGCGTACCACAAGGCTCAATCCTATTAATTTGTTTGTTAATGACATTTCTACTTTTCTTTCCCAAGCCAAACTTTATCAATACGCGGATGATACTGTAATTGTTACTCGACATATTAACTTCGAAGATGCTGCCCGCTCACTGCAATGCGCTGCGACTGTAGTCATGGATTGGTTTCAACGAAATCTTCTGGACGTTAACGTAAACAAAACTAAGCTTATTTGTTTTCATAATCCTCTTAAATATGTGTGTCTTGATTTCCCTTTCCTTTTACATAACTCAAACTGTGTATCTTGCAAGTGTGTTCCTTTCGTATATGTTGAATCTGTAAAGTACTTAGGAATCTTGTTTGACTGCGGTTTAACTTGGAATGCTCAACTCACGTCCCTCTGTAAAAAATTAAGGAGTACTTGCTGTCTACTATATAATACAAAATCACTTATGCCTCTCTCAGTTCGCAGACTAGTCACCCATGCTCTTGCATATAGTGTGTTACAATATGGCGTTACGGTGTTTGAAAACTGTTCCGGCTTCTGGCATGAGAAAATTGACTGCATTTTAAAAAAATATTTTGAAAAGTGTTTCTTATGGCATGACCCTTCCCGATGGTACTGATCTCTTTCAACATATACAATTTCCCTGCCTCCGAACACTTTTTATTCAAACTGTTATCTTACGATACTTTTGGACAGATCAATTCAAAAGAAAAAACGTTGTTCTTCGTTCTCTTCGTTTTCAAGAGACTTTCGAGATACCTTTCGCCCGAACAAGATATGGACGGTGTACACGCGAATTTTACGTGCCCGAACTCTTTAATAATCTGCCTTCTGAAATTCTACAAGCGAATTCACTGCGTCAACTAAAGAGAATGCTGAGACTTCACCTACTGGGATGAGATGTCGCCTAGCGTGTGCATATTTTGTTAGTATCAGTGTGTATGTGCCTAATTACTGATTCAGTTTTGTACATCCTAAAGTTTTTCAGTTTGTTTTACTGATGTCTGTGTGACGAACTTTACACTGCTTTTTCGTGGACATATCAGTTGTTGTTTTTTTTTTGTAATTTTTTGGGCGGCATTACAGAAGCCATTTGTTGGCTTTGATTGCCCCCGCACTCTTGTATGCTTTCATGAATGTGTCCTGATTACAAGTTTATTATTATTATTATTATTATTATTATTATTATTATTTTCTGGTTTTCTCGAAAAACACAATATAATATCTCCCCATCAATACGGATTTGTCGCAGGACGTGGTACTTCGTGTCTCCTTGAGAAATTTTCTGATTTTTTACACCACTCTTTTGAAAACAACATGTTTACTTGTGCACTTTTCATTGATGTCGCCAAAGCTTTTGACACCGTAAATCACGACGTTCTTTTAAGCAAGTTACAAAGAATCGGCTTCCGGGAGCCATTTTATTCTTTGATTAAGAGCTTCTTGTCAAATCGTACCCAGGTTGTTTGTGTTGACAACATTCGTAGTGCTCTGGCATGCTTAACATCTGGTGTTCCACAGGGGTCTATCCTGTCGCCTTTATTGTTCAACATATACGTAAATGACACCTCATCTGTTGTTACCACTTGCTTCATACATCAGTATGCAGACGACACCGTCTTATTCTCTCGGCACCTAGATTACCAGCGGGCAATGGAAATGCTTCAGGTGGACGCTGTTAACCTTATGGACTGGTTCTCTACAAACAAGCTTCGAGTTAATACTGCAAAAACGAAACTGATATGTTTTCGTAATCCATTAAAAAATGTGAATCTGACTTTCCCCTTATATCTTCATACATCTAACTGCACATGTACCGATTGTACTCCAATACAATATGTTGACTCTATGAAATACTTAGGTGTTCACTTTGATTGTGATTTAGCGTGGGGTACTCATATGTCTCATCTATGTCAACGTCTTCGAACAGTCTGTTGTTTCATGTACAACATTAAAGGGATTTTACCGTTATCCATTAAAAAAAACATAATACACGCCTTAGCGTACAGCGTACTGAGGTACGGCATCACCGTATTTTTTAATTGCTCCCTCCAATGGCATTCAAGAATCGATCGGATTTTAAAGGGTATTCTCAAAAGCGTTGCCTATCACACGCAATACTCTAGTACTGATAATCTTTTTGAGTCTCTTCAGTTGCCATCCTTTTACTCGCTCTTTGTTCAAACAGTTATCTGTTTGAAGCGAGTTCAAAATTCCATCCAATCCATGTCGTGAACTTCGATGTTTTGTTCCTTATCAAATGCCTTCGGTACGGACTCGATATGGTGAGAGTCTGCGCAAACATTATGTACCTAGCCTTTTTAATGACTTCTCGCACTCGCTCAGTTCCATCACCTCTAACAAGCAATTGAAAAGGAAGCTGCAAAATGTATTTTCTGACATTACGAGACAGTAACCTGGGCAATGGTTTTTTTAGGTATGTGATTGTGCCTTTGAGCCAATGCTCCTGCTTTCTACATTAGCGACCTGCATCTTCTGCTTACGCTACCCGCCCAACCTTTCGGTGTCCTCCCTGCAGCATCAAGCGTTCAATTATGCTTAAATTTGTCTTTTTTTTTTTTTTTTACATTTACGATCATACCGAATTCAGTCGCCCAAGATGCCGCATGTGTGCTCGTCTGCGTTTGCTTAGTTTCCTTTTCTCTTCCACCTCATTCTACGACTTATCGTGCCACGTGACCTCGCACTGCTCTCCAAGGCCCTCCGTGGTTCTACCAACTGAGTGATTGTTGGCGTGTGCTCGTCGTTGTCGTGCCTGTGCGACTCGAAGGATCTACAATGTTGATCCAACTGAGTGTGTGTTGTGTTCTCGTCCTCGTCGTGCCTGTGTGACTCCTGGGCCCTGTGAGGCTTAGCCTATTGTCTGTGTGTTGGTTGTGTGTTCGTCGTCGCCGTGCCTGTGATACTTTTGTCAATTAAACTGCTGGGTCTGATCCTACAAGCCCCTGATGGCTTTGATCGGGCCCGAAACTGATCTTGGTACTGGGCAATTTGAGAATGAAGATTTATTATTATTATTATTATTATTATTATTATTATTATTATTATTATTATTATTATTATTATTATTAATATTATTATTATTTGCGGAGCATTTTAGGTCCGTCTACAGGGATAGTACGCAGCGTTCTGCACCTGTGCTGCCTCACTTAGATGGGTTTGGTGACTTGTTAAGTTGCATTAATGTTGATGAAGAGTCCGTACGATCCTGTATTAAGAAAATGAGAGCAACATTATCAGTAGGGCCCGACGGCATTCCCTCTGCGATTCTCAAAACGTACCACGACATATTCACGCCGGTACTGTGCTCTATATTTAACAACTCGTTAAGGTTGGGAACCTTTCCTGAAACGTGGAAAGTCGCTGCTGTTGTTCCAGTCTTAAAGTCGGGAAAAAAAGGTGATATTTGTAACTATAGACCTATTTCTCTTCTCTCTCCATTTTCTAAGCTCTTTGAAATGGTAGTTCATCAATTCCTGTCTTTCAAATTTCGAAACTTAGCAATTCCCAATCAGCATGGTTTTATGAGCGGCAGATCAACAACTACCAATCTCGTTAGCTTTATGTCTGCTGCATCTCGTGTAATATGTAACAGAGGTCAGTTGGACGTTGTCTACTTTGACTTAAGTAAGGCTTTTGACGTAGTCAATCATATTATTCTTTTATCCAAACTTTCCTCCTATGGAGTATGTGGCTCAGTACATGACTGGTTAAAAAGCTACTTGTCAGAGAGAGAGGCATATGTCCGGGTTAACAACATGAACTCTTCGTTGTACAGGACTCGCTCTGGCGTTCCTCAGGGATCTGTTTTAGGACCCCTTCTGTTCACAATTTTCGTAAATGACGTCTCTTTTGCTGTTTTAAATTCTTCATTCCTGCAATATGCTGACGATATAAAAATTTATCGAGAAATAGTTACTGAACGTGATTTTGCTAAGCTCCAGGAAGATGCATGTTCTTTCTACCGATGGTGCTCTGAAAATGACCTTCTCTTGAACCCGTCCAAAACCAAGGTCATGACGCTCTCTCGGAAAACTCACAATATCTCTTTTGCATATAATATTCAAGGAGAGACTTTGTCTCGAGTAAGTGTAATGAAAGATCTCGGAGTCATGGTTGATTCTGGGTTGCGTTTCTCTGATCACGTTGGTAAACTGGTTAACTCGTCTTTGCGAATGTTGGGTGTTGCCTCTCGCTTAACCAGGGAGTTCAAAAACCCGACGGCTTTTATCACGTTATACTGCTCGCTATCCAGGTCACAGTTAGAATATGCCTCAGTTGTTTGGAATGGAATTTCTAAAAGTCACTCCTTGGAGATCGAACGTGTGCAAAAAAAGTTTGTTTCTATCTTTAAGCATCGCTACATAAAGGAGGATGTTCACTGTTTAACATATGAGTCTGCGTTAGAGCGTGTTGGTTTGCTTAGCTTGCACCGGCGTCGGGAGAACGCGGACTTACTATTTTTGTTTAAAACGCTGCATGGACTCATCAATTCTCCGAGCCTGTTATCTGAACTGTGCCTTAGGGTCCCACGTGTGCCTACTCGTCTTCTGTCATCTTTTTATGTTTCTAGAATGTTTAGTCCGGTAAACCCAATTGTGAGAATGGCTCAGCGTTTGAATCATTACTCTGAAAAACTTGATATTTTCAACCCTTGCTACAGGACGTTTGTCCTTTCTATTAAAAACTTGCCCGTGCAGGATGAGCATTGCTGAATTGCTTTGTTATGTCTGAATGTCGTCATCTCCATGTCGTGTTTTCTGGTGGTGCAGTTGTTGTCCTTCGGTCTTGTGTTCCGTCTCTACTGCTGCTGTCTCGGTTTTATTTCATGGTACTAATTACTCGTGCACTGCCTAGTATTATGCTAAAAATGTATCTTATTTTCTGCAGAGATTTGTATAGTGTGTTTTTTTGTTTTTTGTTTTTTTTTATCCACCAGTGTACCAGCACCAAGACCTCAGGGTTGTTCCTGGGCACTGTATAATAAAGATTGATTGATTGATTGATTGATTGATTATTATTCCAGCACCAAGACCTCAGGGTTGTTCCTGGGCACTGTATAATAAAGATTGATTGATTGATTGATTCATTATTATTATTACTATTATTATTCCTGACTTTTGTTTTGTTGTGTGGTTTTCTTGTATAAAACGCTCAGTGTTTCGTCGCTCGACTTGCCGGGTCATGTCCCACAAGCCTCCTATGGCTTTGACAGACCCGTATTTGTATTGTGTTACTGGTTTCCTGTTGAATAAAATTATTATTATTATTATTATTATTATTATTATTATTATTATTATTATTATACCTATTATACCTATTATTATTATTATTATTATTAACCTAAACTAGACATTTATTATCAAAATGTCCGAGGTCTCCGCACAAAAGCTAATGAATTTTTTTCTAACGTAACCCTAACTCATGCATCTATTATTGTGCTAACCGAGACCTGGCTCTGTTCGAATATTTCTTCATCTGATCTCTTCCCACCAAATTTCACAGTATTTCGACGCGATCGCGCATTCTCTACATTGAAAAAGACAGGGGGTGGGGTGCTGATAGCAATTGATACGTCGTTACAATGCGTTAGGCGTCCAGATCTCGAGACATCATTTGAGTCAGTGTGGGTAGAGCTACAATGCGCTAATGGCGAGCGTATCCTTCTCGGCTCTTATTACTTGCCCCCTGATACCTCTCCTGATGATTTTAGCCAATGTCTACTAGGCATTGAGCGCACAACCAACGCCCTTGAAAAATTTAAATTTATGGTTCTTGGCGATTTTAATGTCCCCAACATATGTTGGGAAACAGCCTCTGCGTCCTCAAAACATTACTATATTATTCAAAAATCTCATCTTTTGCTTAATTTCGCATCATTTACGAACTTAAGACAATATAACTGTATCCCGAACACCCAGGGCAACATGCTTGATCTTTGCTTCTCGGATCTTGACTGCATAGATGTAACTGAGGGTGCGTCAGGCTTGGTTCCCCCCGACGGATATCACCCCCCTTTGGAGATTAGTATACCTGTCCGACAGGGCATGAGACGTTGTTCACGGAAACATCCTGAAGGGAATAGACACAATTTTTGCGCTGGAGATTGTTAGTTTGTACGATCATTTCTCCAATTACGACTGGTCCTCAATTATCCTGTGTTCTGACGTTGATCAACAGGTACGCGATTTCACTCGAATCGTCCGAGAAGGAATGGATCAATTCATCCCGCTTCGTAAAACATCAGGCTCAAAGTTTCCCTTCTGGTTCTCGCACGAATTACGTACTTTAATGAATAAGAAATTGCGCGCTCATCGAAAGTTTAAAAAGAACGATACCCCCGAATTAAAATCAGAATTTGGGCACTTTAGGTCTCTCTGCAAGGAAGTTTTTAAACGTGATCGTCAGGCGTACACTGATTCCGTCGAGTTGCAGCTAACTAAAAATCCCAAAGAATTCTGGAAGTATGTTCGCTCTCGGTCCCAGAAAAAAGGTAGAGGAGAGATCACCCTGCTGGACTCACAGGGAAACTCGACGACAGATGTTTGTGAAATTTTTGCACGCCACTTCCAGTCTGTTTTTAAGCATCATCCAATCCCTTCAACTACTGCCGCGCCAGCTGTCTCTGGGAATGCATCCTGTATTGCACTCTTTGACGAGGAGCTACTGCATGAGTGTGTAAAAAAAATGAAACCATCATTGTCTTCTGGCCATGATGGTATTCCGTCAGTCCTCTTGAAGGCATACAGTGCCATATTTATTCCTGTTCTAGTACAGATTTTTAACAACTGCCTAAAGAATGAGGTCTTTCCCGCCATGTGGAAAACGGCACTTGTTGTACCTGTGCATAAGTCCGGTCCAAAAACAAATGTGTCGAACTACAGACCTATATCTCTTCTTTGCACATTTTCGAAGCTCCTCGAAGTGGCACTACACAAAATATTGTCATTCAATCTCAAGCGTTATCTTATCCCTAACCAACATGGATTTATGGCGGGTCGCTCGACCACAACTAATCTCGCCTGTTTTATGTCAACCGCTGCTCACGCCGTCGCTAACAGAGGCCAGCTTGATGTGATTTACTTTGACTTGAGTAAAGCGTTTGACATTGTTAATCATGAAATGTTACTGGCTAAACTGTCAAAGCTAGATATTCACAACTCATTGCTTTCATTGCTCGAAAGTTATTTGCGTGACCGGAAGTGCTTTGTTAGCTCGAATAATAATTTTTCTGCTACTTATGAGGCGACAACGGGTGTGCCTAAGGGCTCCGTTCTCGGACCTCTTCTGTTTTCAGTTTTTGTTAATGATGTTTCGACTGTGATTCGTCACTCTTCATTTCTTCAGTACGCAGATGATATTAAGATGTTTATGGAGGTACGAGAAGACCGAGACTGTGTTTTGCTACAGAGAGATGTTGATGCTTTTGAAGAATGGTGCCGGGGGAATGACCTAAAGATAAATAGCTCTAAAACGAAAGTCGTGTCGTACACTCGTAAGACACATAACATTGTATTCCCATATGTTATTCAGACAGACCTTTTGGAACGTATGAACAGAATCAAAGATCTTGGCGTAGTGTTTGACAGCACCTTAATCTTCTCCAGTCATGTGGATCACATCGTGAACGCAGCTCTACGCACGCTCGGTAGTGCGTGCCGCATCACTAAAGAGTTTATTAACCCCTGCACATTTCTTATACTCTACAGTGCATTGTGTCGACCACAGCTTGAATACGCTTCTGTTGTATGGAATGGAATTTGTGCCACAAATTCCTTGAAAATAGAACGGGTTCAGAACAAGTTTCTTTCCATCTATAGACATCGTTGCTCAGCGCGCATTGTACCCACCACTACTGATGTCCCTGTCCCTGTTCAGCGTAGCGTGGCACTACCTACCCTGCTTCGTAGGAGAGAACTTGCCGATATCTTATTTTTATACAAACTTGTCCACGCCGTCACTGATTGCACGGTATTGACGTCAAGAGTACTCTTAAAAATTCCTCTAAAAACAACAAGGCAAAATGCGTCCTTCTGCAACAGGCGTCTACTCAACCTCCACGATCCTGTGTCCAGACTTGGGCATACTTATAATTCTTCTTTTTCTGAAACACTCGACATATTTAACAATAACACGCTGCAGTTTGTAAAAACGTTAAAGGCCATCACTTAAATTAGAACTGTATGCACTAACTTGCGGCGTTCACGCCGAAATTCCCCACTTTGAATGCATTTTTTTTTTTTTTTTCTTTCTAGCAATTGGTGTTGGCGGTAGTACCCTTAAGCTTATCGTATGTTGTGACTTTGTGTTTACTTTTTATAATTTTTAAGTGTATTTTTCTAGGGCTTGTCCGTTGTTTGTGTTGTCCGTACTATTGCTTTATACCCTGTTCTGCCTTACATGTTAACACAGTGCACCTGTACCAAGACCGCAAGGTTGTTCCCGGGCACGAATAAAAACATTGATTGATTGATTGATTGATTATTATTATTATTATTATTATTATTATTATTATTATTATTATTATTAGGCTCGTGTGGCCTCTCGCTTAACGAAGGACTTTAAGCATCCTTCTGCGTTTCTCACGTTGTACCGCTCGTTATGCATGCCCCAGTTAGAATATGCCTGAGTTGTGTGGAACGGAATCTCTAAAACAAACTCATTGGAAATCGAACGAGTTCAGAAAGGTTTACTTCCATCTTTAAATATCGCTACCTTATGAAAAATGTTCATTGTTCAACTTATGACGCAACGTTAGAGCGTGTTGACTTGATGAGCCTGCACCTGCGTCGGCAGAAGGCGGACCTATTGTTTTTGTTTAAAACGTTGCATGGGTCGATTACTTCGCCAAGCCTCTTGTCTGAAGTGTGCCTTGGGTTCCACATGTGCCTACTCGTAATCAATCATCTTTTATATTTCAAAAAAATTTAGTCTTTTAAGCCCAATTATTAAACTGGCTGAGTGCTATAACCAGTACCCTGAGAACTTCGACATTTTCAACTCGTGCTACAGGGCATTTGTTATTTCTGTTGAAGACCTGCCCGGCGGGTGAATAAGGATTGTGATTCACTTTAAGATTGCCTTCGGAAAGCACAGACATTATTGTGTCTGTGCTTGTGCTACTGCTTCGTATCTTATTCGTTTTGATTGCCTCTGACACTTGTTTTTACATTACTGCGATTTCCTTTCAATGTACACAAGACCAAGAAATTGTATTTTGTTATCATTCAGCTCAGTGTATGTCGTGTATGGTTAGATTCAGTTACTTTATAGTGCATTGCCCTTCTTCATTTGGTGTTTTATGTATTCATTGCCATCCAGTGTACCAGTACCAGGACCGCAAGGTTGTTCCTGGGCACTATAATAAATATTGATTGTTTTACTGATTATTATTACTATTATAATTAATCATATTATTATTTTCTGTGTCTACAAACATCGCATGGCCTTTTGTGTGGTACACAACATATTTTCGGACATAACACAGGAAATCAAGCGCATTGAAATAACATTACACAGAAGAAAATGTGCTGAATTCCAAAAGCATTCAGCACAGGATGCAAAATGTTAACCTAGATTTTTTTTTACTGTTATGTCAAAATGAAATAAAAAAGTTTCATACTTTTGGTACCTGAAAATAAAAGTGGATTCCATGAACGATAAAAAAAAAAATCTATCTAATCGTTTGACGCCGTAAAAAAGGGTTTTGCCAGAAAAACGCGGAAAATAATTCTTAATTTAGTGGTTCAAATCGGTTCGAACCGGTGCGAACCGATTTGAACCGGTTTGAACCGGTTTGAACCGTAATTTTGGCTTCCCGGAACCAAACCGGAACTGAACCGCAAGCCGTGAACCGGAAGAGGAACCGAACCGATAAAAACTTCGGTTTGGCACTCTGCTCAGAACACACGCAAATATTAAGCAAAGGGAAAAGAAGGTCATCACATACTTTGTCTAGCATTCCTTCCGTTTTTTCTGCGTTCCGAGATCAAGAATTGTTTAACCAACGTTAATATCATCTTCATTTCTTTGACAATGTCCCGTGCCGTACATCTGAACGTTAGAATGCGTAAAGCAAACGCTGGGGGCACCACATCTTTCCGGAAAGACCTAGAGGTGATATTGAGCCAGTTTTGTGCACTTTAAACCTTATATCGGTTCTTACGTCCGTAATATAAAATATTATTATCAAAATACAAAGAACAGCAATAATTGAACCGCTTTTCCGCTAACCCGTCGCTCACCGCTGTATCGAGCGCAGTGTCAAGTCCAGGTGGAGCAATACATCACCTGATTCAGAAGATGAAGCTATATCCGTTCACTCATATCCAGCACGCTACATATCCACACGTGAATGGGTAGGCATATCTGTCAGCTGCGTCTTAAGTTTGTTTTTTCAGTGTGGTATTGAACACCATTTTTATTAGCGCTGGCTTCTCTTTCCCAAGTGCTAGGAGGAAAATATACACTAGGGCTTTTTTTGTTGTCTATGTGATTTAATTATAGTCATGTAAAAATTGCGAATATCTTTCTTTCTTTCTTTCTTTCTTATATATTTTTTTTGGGGGGGCGAGTTTTTTTAAAGTTTTTTTATTATATTTGATTTTTGATTTTTTTGGACACTATTTGGCATTATTCGAATCAAACTCGATTCAAGTTGGAATTGCACTATTCGCACAGCTCTAATCAAAGTGATTACATGTAAGTTTCAGAAAGTTTATTCTGCATTGCATGACTAAAAAGTAAAAAAACAAAAACGCTGAAGGAATCGCAAGCCATTTTCTAACAACCCTAAATTATGTACGGTGTCATATATAAAAATCTATATATATTATTTAAAATTTTCTGCAGAAACATATGGCGTGCATGGTACTCAAAAACCGTAAAATCACAAATAAGCATGCTTTTTAATTACTAAAATGTTGTTAACCTGTATACCAAAATGTAACGAAACAATTAGTCTACTGCGCATACCTACTAAAACGGTCTACTGCGCATACCTACTGCGCATTAGGAGGCCAGAAAGTCGAAGGGATCCGGGGGAGGTAGCTAAAGAATGCAATCGCATTAAAACGACGCGCGCGTGCGCACTGCGCTGTTCTCGACAGCAGGCACGGCGCGCGGTCAGGGAGCGCGGCGATTCTATACGTGGTTTGCACATGACGTCATTTCCGATGACCTCCAGAGAAGAGGGGAAGAAGGAGCTCCCCTCTTATCAGGATCCTCCTTTGTGCCACCCGGATTTGCACAGGCGTCGCTATTTTCCTCCCAGAAGATTATAGAAGATTAACCCGTCGCTCAAAATTCTTACAAAAGCAGTTTTTCTGTCCTCCTTTTACACGGTGTTCAAAAGTATGCAATGTGACGTCAGTGCAAGGAGCCTATCGGCACTCCGGTGTTGTCTGTGTGACGTCAGTTCCGTGATGAAGTTTTCGTGACATCGATTTCCCAGCTCGCACCCGCTTCCTAGCTCGGAGAAAGACGCTGTTTTACGTCAAAAAAAAAAAAGCAGTCTTGGGGAGTAACACGTTACTAGTAAAGCAATACTGTAACTTCGTTACTTTTTCGGTAACTTGTAACTGTAACGAGTTACTTTTTTAAAAATGGAACTTGTAACTGTAGTTGTATTACTTTTTCTTGAGGTAACGATGAAAGTAACGACGTTACTTTTGTCGTTACTTTCCAGCGTTTTATGAATAATATATCACTGAACGAGGTGCAATTTAGCCATTCCTTGCACTTTCCGAATCGTCTATTCCGACATTTCGAGTGTCAAGTTGACGTTGCACAAAGTTGTGAATACGTTCTTTCTCGCGAGTCACGACCCGAATATAGCCACGTGTGGATTTTATGAAAAAATATCTAGTTGTCTTTACGCACGCGCTTGTACTTTGTGACTGAACACTTACATCTTAGTGTCTTGAAGCACTACCAATGTTGTGGTTGTTTTTTTTTTTCTGTGCAAACGCATTTTAATCGGGTGAATCAACCGTGAAACAACAATACGCGGGAAGGACGCTGTGCATGTCTCGTATTTTGATTAGCGCCACTACTCCGCACTGCGCATGTTTCGTATTTTGATTTGCGCCACTACTCTGGCATGGAAACCTTCAAACACTAACTTCGAGAAGCAACTGCTGCTAAGTTACAATATGAAGTAAAAAGTGTACTTTTTAATTTTATGCAATAAAACGTTGTGAGGGGCGTTTTCTAATTTTTCCTAAATTGTTTTGTGTTACAGAAAAGTAACTGAAAAGTAACGCCGTTACTTTTTGAAAGTAACTGTAACTGTAACGAATTACTCTTTTGTTGGGGTAACTGTAACGGTAACTTCGCGACTTTTTTCTAAAAGTAACTGTAACTGTAACTGCAACGAATTACTTTTTAAAAGTAACTTATCCATGACTGAAAATAAGATGCGAATAGAGCAAGAAAGACGTCCACTCTGTTTTTTTGTGCCACACGCACTAAATACCATGTCTTCGTAAGAAAAGGAAGCATACGGGGAAATGCCACAGTTCCCCTGTTTTGCAACCCATTTCTATATTGCACCATCGGAGATTAAACAATGTCTTAGTACGTATACTGCTTAGGCGTAGCTTTGTGCGAATGCGCGCGCGGAGGACCAAAACAAAAGCATCTTTGAGCCCAGCGAAGACTTGTAATCGCCTCCCGATAAGGGCTGCTGCTCCAGAACAAGAAGTACGCCTCTTCCTAAGCACTTGCCGAGTCTACAGCTCAGACAAAAATCCACCAGAGCCCGTGCAACGTTGTGGTTTTCACGTCCCTAAGCCGATAAGATCCGAGACCAAAAACAAACAAACAGAAACTCTCCTTTTCTCCTGGGATATTTCCTCGCCTCTTAGTTCTTGACGTGGCCGCATTTCGCCCTTTTTCGCTCTGTTTAGTTGCGCTCTCTATCCACTTGACGGACCCTTACCGCAACAGTCTTTCACCTCTAAGCTTGGATCTTTCAGCGTTAAGCTGTAAATCCACGAGAGACCCTCCGCATTTCTGCCGTCTTTCGTCTCTCATCTTCACAATCGCCGTTTTATTTGCCGCGCAGCCTTTGTGAGCGACGTTGCTGGCGGTGTTATACAAAACACGCCAACTATACGTTACCAGAGCGTGTTGTTCGATGTTATGCGACTGGATGTGGAGGAGGCCCCTTCCACCTGTTACCTTCACTCCCGGTGTTTTCAACACCACCTCTCAATACCTACTCAGTTTTACTTTAATACCGACAAGTCACGCGCAGTGAATGCATCGCGATTTTCTCCTTTTTCCTGGGTGGTTAGTTTAGCCGGTGATAGTAAACAGACGAAACCATTACGACGCACTTGTGGTGCTGCGTGATTGGCTCTATCGGTTCGTAGTATTGGCTGCGATCGAAGGGTGAAACGGCGCTTTGTTTCACCATGAGTTAAGAGCGAAGTCAGAGGACTAGAAGACGTACAGTCACCGGCACACATACTATAATCCCTTGCAACTCAAAAGGGCAGGGCAGAGGTTAAGACAGGCCGGGGAGGGGGAAACAGACGGAGCGCTGGAGAAGAAAGGGGGAAACCTCCTTCTCTCTTTAGCGTTCCGTCTGCTTTCTTCTCCCCAGCCCGTCTTACCCTCGCCCTACCTTCTTGAGTTGCAACTGACTACAGAGAGTTTAGGGAACCGTTTTTGCAGATCCGATACGGTACGGTGTGCTCTCCGGTACCAACTGAGCATGCGCTACCGCGGAAGACTCGCATATATGGGCAGTTCCTCCCGGAGGGCACATCGTATGCCTTATCGGTTATGCAAAAACGGTTCCCTAAAACTCTCCACTATAAAAGCTCCAGGTCACACTGCGTTCTCTTCGCTTGATAAGTTTAGCCGATTATAAAAGACGTTTAGACAAGATGAAAAACATTGTGGTACGTCGCATTTCTGGCACTCTTTGGGTGGCCAGATCGGCTCATAGCACCGGCTGCGCTTTGACTCGGAGTGAAACGAAATATAGAGTACGCAATTCGGTGGTGAGAAAATAGGATGGTGCCGTATACTTCGCCTCTAATTTTCGCAGTCGGCTGAAAGTCGAGACGACGTGGTCCGCGCAGCGCGCCTTCGTCTTTTCATCTTAGTCTGGTGGCAAGTTTCTTATACTAGGATTACTATAAGTAAGCACGCAGTCGATAGGCGACAAAACGTATACAAACACGGACACACGTACAAAAAGTGCAAAGGCACGGCACATTCGCGCTCAGCTCGCTTGGTTTTTGCCGATTATCCTAGCCGCTTATCAAGATGACAAATTCCATGACGTTGCAAGTTTGACGTTCTGTGGTTGGCCCTGCAGTCAATGACGCCAGCCCCATCGGTCTTGTAGCCTCGGCTACACTCCAACTTAACATGAAGCGAAATTATAGTGTACCCGATACCGACACCGCATGAACACGGGGAAAATACAAAACGCTGAGATATAAACAGCGACAAAAACTCGAGCTAGAAGGCGCTGTTTAAAATTTCCCAGAACAAGGAAGAGACACCGTGAAATAAACTAGAAAGATGTCACGAGGCTAATAGACCCCTTTTGAAAGACTGCCCTTTGTAGGAAGCTCTGGAATCCCTGCACAAATGGCGGACCGAAACCGTAACGTCACGGCACACTTCAGGCGTTTGGTTGCATTAGAATTCAAAAACACACCCACAGCAAAACGGTGACAAGTGAAAGTGTGGTGACGTTGTACATTTGACGCTGTTTGATTGGCTCGTTCGGTATCTTATGGAATGACTTGCACGTTCTCCGATGTCAGTCGTTCCGCCATTCTACTGTGGTTTCGACTGTAGTATGGCGGAACGACTGACACGTGATCGGCACGTGACTTTCGAAAGCGGTCTATACCTCTCTCAGGCGGCCATTTTCGATGGCACTCAACCCAATACCATTCCAGCTACTAGCAAATCAGCTCGCAATTCACTCTTTCCGCACGACGTGCGCTGGTTCGCCAATTTCTTTAAGTGTGTTCCGTCTAAATGACATTTGAGATACCCGCAGTGTTGTAGGCGTTACCGAAAACAAGTAACGAAATACATTACTCGTTATTCGCAAATAAAAGGAATGCGTTACCGATAAAATGTTACGTTTGCATTACTTATGCGTTAGTTTCTTTCCTTTTTTATGAATTGACGATCATCGTTTTGTGGCGACAGCGTTTTTCGACACTGGGACAAAGTGCGTGGGCGATGTTCTTCTGAAGTGGGACTTCTTTCGCTGGGAAAAGACAGGCAATTTTTTTTTTTTCGAAGGCGCGAGGAATGAGTGCTATCATTAATGACGGCGCTCATATGCAGCCGACGCTTCGAGCTATTGGGACAATCAAGCTGCGTCAAAAAATCAAGTCACAGGGTTTTTTTTTTTTTATTCGTGACTGGGGTTCAGTGGTGATTAAACACATACAGAAACACGACGAACGCCGTGATGGTTAGTTTTTGACGCTGTCTGATTTGCCCCATGAACTCGTGGCGTCGGCTGCCTCTAGACAAGGAGCTGTGCAACAATTTCAGTGCTTTGCTTAAATAATTTGGGAGTTGGTGTCTCGATGTTTCTGAAGTAAAGAACAAAAAACCGCTTTTGCCTGCATGTCCAAGTTTTTATTTTAAAAATGGACAAAGATTGAGGTTTTCGGCACCTCTCAACTCCTTCACCATTTTCCGAGTCACGTGCGCTGTGACGTCAATGGGGGTCTGCGCGACCGTGTGACCACGTGCTGGCGCCGCGCGAACAATATGGTGAAAGGAGGAAAGTCTCATCCGGGTCCGGCCATCCCCGTCCCCCTCCGGCTTCTGACGGCTGTTCGCAGTAGCAGACAGAGATGTCGGTTTTGTGGACCTAGAATAGATGGCGCCACTAAAACTCCGTATAGGAAAAGTTTTGTCGATGATACCAGGTTTTTGACGCTTTTATATTGATGTTGGAACGAAAAGATTCATAAAAAAAGTTACCTTTTATCGAGCAGGTATTCGCACAACTTGCTATCTTTCTACAAGGCCCCCATTGACGTCACGCCGCGTGGTTCTCATGGTCGCCGCTCACCGCTGCAGGTCGGGGAATATTCTAATTTTTGTCTTGAGATTACTCCGCGGAATCGCAACATTGCGAAGGAAGGAGGTGTGTTTTCTGTCCTTTGTGACAAGGTAAGCAATGTCAAAAGTAGAAGATGCCAATTCTCTTAACGTTAAAATCGTTGTACAGCTCCTTTAAGTGTGAAAGGAAGTATAGGAGGAAGAAAATAATTACGTGTACTTTTTTCCGGTCTTGGGAAGAATGTATAACGAGTAACGTAACTACGTGACACGTTACTCTAAATAAGTAACGTAAATTCGTTATCCGTTACCGTTTTGAAATTGTTGCGAGTAGGTTACTACGTTACCGTAAAAATTGAAGCGTAACCGGTAACGCCGTTACTTGTAACGCGTTACCGCCAACACTGGATGCTCGTAAGCCCACCCCTGCACAGTGGAGGCAATAAGTTGCGCTGCACATTTTTTTTGAAGTAACTGCTTTGTGGGGCACATTTTGCATTATAACCGCCCGGTAGTATCCTGGTATTTCTTTTTTCTAGTAGGTCTATACAATATATATTGCGTGTGCAATCTTGTACACGTTACTGAAAAAAAGGAATCTATTACAATTACAATTACTTTCGGTTAAAATGTATTCAATCAAATCACTCGACTCCTTGAGGAGTAAAGTAAATTGAGTGTCACTCGAAAAAGTAACTGTTACTTTTCCTACTTCCTTAGATGTTCGAAACGACACATTTTTTATGGATTTAAAATGGGCCTTTCGGACTGTCCTTTTTTTAATTAAAATCACCTAATTACGAACTGCTTATCGTTTCAATCCCTCAATATCGGTGAATCATGTTCCTGTTTGAGGTTTGATCTGAGTATCCCTCGCTCGGAAACCTGTACAAACAAAAGACGCCATCAAAAAGGGGAGGGGAAAATAGTAACAATTACGGGTAATTTTACGATTTTCAAAAAGTAATAAGATTACTCTCGTGAATACTTGCTAATGAACGCCTTCAAATGAATACAAAACTACTCTCAAAACTAATCGATTACAATTTAATTTGATTACTTGTAATGAGTACGTGCTGGTCTACGCGCGTGTTCCTTCCCTTATAGCCCTCGCGGCAGTTTAGACGAGGATCAAAGGAGAGGAATTCAAAATGTTGTAAGAAGACTGACGGTGCAATCTGTTGCCTACATCGGTGTTATCTGTAGACCAAACTGAAGGTTTCATCAGAAATAGGGTTCAAAGATTTAGTGTATCTTGTCTGTTTGTTTGTCAACCCATTTGTTTGTATTGTCTACTCATGGACGAGAAAGTAGTGTAATCTTCAAAAAGCATTTAGAGTATGACGGTTCGACTGATTTTGATCTCTGGTCTAAGCATCAATCTGGCAGTGAAGAAAAATGTTTCTTATTGAGACACTGGTTCCATAGTACATTTTCTGCTTAAGAAAAAAAAATCTGGAAGAGAAAAAAAAAGGGGGGGGGATACAGGAATACTCAAGGGGTTTCTTTGATGGCGCTGTCTATTTATTTGGGTAGTGACGCGACTCCCTGCTACGCTGTATATTTCTTTTCTTTGTGTTTTGCCTTGAGTCTGTTGAGGATTTCTCCGCTTCTTTCCGTTTCTTTCTTTCTTCGTACTTTCTATCGTTCAGCAAAACCTTTATTGCATTTCTTGCGTCCCAGAGGTAGGAAATTGATCGAATTACAAGGAGTGCAGGTCTTGCAAAACCTGCATCGAGCGACGAAAATAATGATCCAAAGATATTAGAAAAAAATGAGGGATACGTGCGCCGTTGTAATCGCTGGAGGAATTGGCAAAGTGTTTTATTCGTCTGTTGCAGCGTACTTCAAGTACGAGCAGCGAGTAATTATGTGCATTTGTGCCATGCATTTTTTACGCGTATAGGTACTCCCTTGATGTTCAAGACTTTTTGGTACGAATAAAATAGCGCAAATGAGAGAAGTACAAGCAGGTAATACAGGACAGCACCTATCCTCTATTACTTGCTTGTGTTTCTCCCATTTGCGCTATCTAATTTAATTTGCACCGAAATTGCGCTAGTTGACCCGGGCAACTAGGGCATTTTGCAATTGCTATATTGTGATGGAACACATAAAAATAGGTCCAAAGTAAAATTACGCTCTGAGAGCGTAATTTTACTTTGGACCTATTTTTATGTGTTCCATCACAATATAGCAATTGGCTGTTTAGGCATCCTTATAAAATTGCACTCAAGAAAAAGAAACGGAGTGAGAGTGAACGCACGCGATTGGAGTTAAGTTCCTTATATATTCATTGGTACCACCAAATTCCAGATTAATTAGCCTAAAATGAAGGGAAATATTTTGATTTACGCCAGTTGAAAGGGGTTATAAAACGATACTGAGTTGGAAGGCTCAAGTCTCTGCAAAGGCGTACTGGTCCTAGTCTGGCCCAAGTATACTGGCACAGACCACCACTGCCTCAGAAGCTTCTTTGTCGCGGTGAAACTGCTAGGATAAAATAGGACTATTTATAGACAGTTCAAACGCGCGCTAGATTAAGCCGCCATTCCCAACCTTCCCAAGCAGCACTCGGTATTGCGCCAATATTGGTGTCGGATCGGAAAAATCGGGGCAATATCATTCTGATACCGCCGATATTTGGCGCTGGATCGTAAAATCGGGCCAGTATTACCGTGATGTGGCCGATGTAGGCGGAACATCACTTGGGTCGGCCAACGCCACGCTGATATACAGAATCCAGCGCCGTTTTCTCGTAATTTGTCGGGTCTGAACCGGCTATATCGGCCGGTATTAGGAATTCGTGACCGTTTCGAATACTATACTGAACCGCGGTCAATCACGCCGGCCAATCGCAGCGGCCGCCACTGTTGCCACGGGCCGCGCCGGGCCACAATTGGCCCTCTCCTCCTCCCCCCCCCCTTTTATTCTCTTCCAAAATAACAACGCTTAGTAGTAGTAGTAGGGCGGGACGGGGCAATCAGCGGCTGGAACTGGGGTTTTCCGTAGAAACAAACGGAAAAAAAGGAATTATTTTTGTAGTAACTTTTATTGGAGATTAGTGCAAAACGGGGGGCACGTGATGCTTTCTAAAATCTTTAGTTTACAAGGTTTGCGGCAGAATTAATATTGATTTTATACAACCATGTCTCAGCGGTGATTTCAGGTAGCGCGTCCCGACCTAGGCGCATCCTAACTTCGGCAGTAATTCGCAGCGCGTCCGCTTGGGAGTCGGGGGTGGCACCTTTGAAGCCCCCTCCACCTCAGACTTGTACGTAGTTCAAGTACGTTACTGTAGTGTAGCTACATTACTGTAGGGTAACTACTTTTCTGTGTAGTTTAGTAACTTTCAATTACATTTTTATCTCGGTAATTAGTAGTTTACCTTAATTACTTTTTTTAAGTAACTTCTGCTCAAGTTACAAATTGCTTTCGAATTTTAGTGGTTGTTTTGCCTTTCAACAGACATTCCTGCACAAAGGAGATACGATGTTCGAAGATCAGCCGATGTTTGCAAAGAGGGGGAATACTGTGGCGTGACGAGGGGGAGGGGGGAGAGAGAAAATGGTCTGGAGAATCCGAAACGCCCTGAAATTTTCACAAGCGTCGCCCCCCCCCCCCCCCCCATCCCCCCCCCCACTGCATCAACACTGGTACGAGGCGCGGGGAGCCCAGACACGACGCAAGAGAGGCCGAGTAACTGCGGGATTCGCACCGAAGATTGGCGTTTCTGTGTCCCTAAGCTCAAGGAGACTCGACCCTTTTGAAGAAAGGGCTGGTCCCGCCTCTCCCCAACGTAGAAACTCCCGCCCACTACAGGAATTGCACACACTGCATCCTCACTCAAAGGAGGCAAGGAAATGCAGCACCTGCTCTGAAACTCATCTTGAGCTCCCGTAGTTTGTGCTGCACTCAAAGAATCGCGAGCTAACGGGCAACGCAAAGATTACCTTTTTGCGTTGCCTTTCCTCCCAAAACTGAGAATATGCAGATCTTCAAAGATTTATACATCGTTCGAAAAACGTGTAGTTATTCCCCCAACGTTTTTTTTATATAAAAAACAATAAACAGGCAGTGATGGGAAGTACTCAATGTACATTGCACTTAATGTACTACTGTTTAGAAAAATTGTACTTTACTTGAAGTAAATTTTCTGAACATGTACTTAAATTTCCCAGGAAAGTAAAACTCCCGACTTCACTGTATATTTCCCGAATTTGAAAACAAAAAACGGCGTTATCGTCGTGTGAAAGCGCGTTCTTTCGAGACGTCATCTGGTCATTTCTCTGAGTGAAGTAATGACCGCTGTAAGACAGATGGAAATAAGTACCTTTAAGTTGATTGTATCAAATAGCTCGTCAGCGAGAGTAAAACAAATACTCTGAAACGACTTGACCTTATACAATATTTGCTGCCATTTTCGTAAAAACTGATGCACCTCCGATTACCCCTGGAGCAATGCATACCAGTTAAAAAAAAAGTATAAGGAATGAAAAGGCATCATGAAAGATTGTGTTAAAAGTGCTTGTACTTTACCTTGAAATACTGTATATTGTATCTATATACCTTACTTCAAGTACATAGCACCCGGTGTCCTTACTACTTTACTTGAAGTACAGAACCTCTAATTTACTTTGTACTTTACTTCAAGTACTTTTAGATGTACTTTACGCAACACTGTAAACAAGCAAACACTGCCTAAAAGTCAAGCTCAGACAGTGCTAAACCTCAAAGTACAAATGACACATTCGCAGTACATCATTGACCAAACAAGCAAGAAAGTACAAAACAATTAGACACACAGAAGCAGAACCAGCTATTAAAGCATTTCTGTGAAAGAAACAAGCCAAGCCGATTCATATTTGGCTAGCACAATTTCGCTAACGGATCAAACCTCTGTACTTTCTTTTTATCGTAGAAAAACATATAAAAGTAGCTTCAAAAGTAATTCGCAACTTTGTTACGGTAATTAGTCATTTTCTCAATTACTTTCTATTTGAGTAATTTCTACTCTACTTAAATTACTTTTGACGTCATTACTCAGTAACCTATCTTAATTACTTTTTTGAGTAACTTGTACATGTCTGCTCCACCGTATCTGTTTCGGAGCCAAAATGGCCGATTAACGCCAAAATAGAAGTCACGTGCGGTTCCTCAAGTGGCCGGTGCGGGAGAAATGGCGTCGTTGCGATCGCTATTAGCTCGGTTCTCAAGTACGGATAGGTGCCCCTTTTTCAGAGCAGGCTCTATGGCAGTTTTTTAACTGATCGGTTTATTCTATAGTAACGTTTGCTTGGCCCAAGTCCGCTAAGCGCTGACACCGCAGCGGCCGCGGCCATGTTAACCGATATTCGTCCATCTCTGCCTAGAACTCGAATGATATCGCCGATTCTGGCCCACTTTTAGGACGATCTTTAACCGATATTGGCATAATACTGGGCCGCGGTGCAAAGCATGAAACTGGGCCAATATTGTGCGCAATATTCCCCCGACGCTGGCCCAGTGTCGGCGTGCTGCCTGGGTCTTTGTCTTACCGAGATGCCGAGCCACTGAAGCGGGCGTTGACGAGCCTTCACAAAGGCCTATGCAGGGGAGAAGGACACAGTAGCACGTGAAGTGGCAGTAAACCTGTCCTGCTGTAGCAATGATCAAGTGAAGCGAACGGAATAAGAGGAAACAAAAACTGAACGTCGGTTATGGCGGCGCCCATGCACAGCTGTCTGAAAGCGTCTATATCAGTCTTGCCTTCACAAAGATTGATGACGTAACTGTGGGATGAAAACCACAACGAGAGCGGCTCGTGGGTTGGACACAAGAGCTGAGTGAGCACTCGACTTCGGCTTGTAACAATCAATGCCTCGGCGGACACTCGGGTAGTTGCTCGTGTCCAACCACTGCGGTGGTGAGAATGGCCGAACTCTTATAATGCCTGGAGCTCAGCACGCGGGGAATCGGTGGCCGAGCGGTCTAGCGCACACCAGCTCGGAGTACGTTGGGCTAAAGCTCGCGCTGCAGAACTTGGGAATCCTGGGTTTAATCCCCACGTCGCCCTGCCCACTTCGACCTGGATAATCATCGTACCGGCACGCGCGCGTATATCACCACTGCGTGGTGCGCGTTGAACACCCCAGGCGAGCGGTTGTACCGCACTGGCTAAATTACTCATCTAGAGGTGAGAGACAAGTCGCGCGTTGAGGCAGACTAAGTTAAGGCTCACTTAAGGCCGGCTGAACTAGAAAAAAAATACACATAAAGAAAAGACCATTCACACCGCTCTGAATCACGGGATGACCCACAAGTTAAAAAAGGTTGCTGGACGGCGAGGCGTTCAGGTGGTGTGTTCGGCTCCAAACAAAGCCTATTCCATGTGTCGCAGAGTTAACCAGGAGCGAAGTAACAGGGAGAAGAGGTGTGGCACAGTTCACAAGTCTCCATACGCCCTGTGTGAAAAGGAGGTGGTATAGCACATTCCGCTGACATGAGGCCGAAGTTACATCGGACAAACCGGCCGATGCATTAACGATCGGACGAGGGAGCACGCTGCATCAGTGAAAACCCTCTCAGCAGGAGGACACTTGCCAACCCATTGTCGTGCGTGTCAATGTTCGGCACTCTTCTACGACGTAAACATCGTGGCAAAGAACAAAAGAAAACTGGGACGTGAAATCCTAGAGGCACTTGCCATTGAGGAAAAAGGCTATGACTGCATCAGTGCACCTTCTCTCGTGCTGCACGACAAAGAAAAAAACTTCTTCGGGGGTAAAAATATTTTAAAGGGAATTAGAAAGAAAAATATTTTAAGGTGAATTAGAAAGCAAAAACGAGGAAAAGAAAATTGTTCCCTCAAGTGTGACTCGTAGTAGAAGAGAAGGAAGAAGAAAATCAGTTGTTAGTCCAGTGGTGTGAATGGTCTTTTTTATGCGTATGTTTTTTTCTAGTTCAGCTGGCCTTAAGTGAACTATGAACCAACTAAAGCAGCTCAAGCATGTTATAGTTAAGGCTGTATAAACATACACAGACAATATAGATCTTTTTTTTTTTTTTTTAGCCTAGCATTTTTTTTTTCCATTTCCAGCGCGTGTGAATGATTCACGTTGGCGGCATGGGATAGGCAGTAGGCCTCGTAGCCGCTTGCTCTGGTTCCAAGTTGGGGGATGAACGATGCTCATATTTCTCAAATACGAGCATCTTTCTAGGCGAATGTCAATGCCTAGAAAGAAAAACTAAGGTAAGTTTATTCAGTTATTAATGTTAGGGAGTAATTCTAAGTAATATTTAGCGAAGGAAAAAATCGTCTCATGGCTCCTTTAATGCGATCCGAATGTATCATAAAAGTTCTAAAGTGGCAGCCAATTTTGGAAAGCCAATTTGGTCACTGGCTGGACCCGTTTTTTATGCTCTCGTTAAGCTGGCACACTAAACTGCGGTTATGCTAAGGCACAGTTACCACACTGTAGCTGCGGACATTCCACGACTATGCACTCAAAGCTATGGACGCCTGTGAGCTTGAGCATCTTTAGCACCCATCAAAGTGTGTACACACATTATCTACTTCTTCTGAAATAGCGGTTTGAGAGCATAGTGTAGTAAATGTGGTGGCGCGTAACAGCAGTTAAAGGCGACTTAAATGCGGTTAAGGGTGCGCCTGGGAAGCCTGGTGTACATGGTGCAATTTTGCATGCGAATTTGCAGCTCCGGGCACCAAAACTTTCCCCGGGCTTTTTTTTTTTTTTTTTTTGTACACGATTAAATTGCAAGTAAAATTGCAAGCAATTAAATTGCAAGTAAAATCGCACATGTGAATCGGGCATTTCATGCGTAAAAATTCGACGAAGTGCCTGAGTTCAGTTCGGGCTACCGACGGACGGTGTAGGGTGTATGTTCGACCATGTTGCTGGTGAAGAGCGCACTAAAGGGCATTCACGGCGATCATTCAGGAGCGCTCGTATAGTTCGAGCGTCATCCGGGAATATAAGCTTGCACTTGTAGCTTCTGCGTGGCGCGCACTAGAGCAAATGAACGAGCTAAGCTCAGTTTATCGGCACTCTATTCCGTTATTACCTTGTGGGCACAGCCATTCTTATGCTTAGTGCAGAACGGGCGAAATTTTTATATCTTGTCATGATTGAAAAATGCGACTTTCTAAGATTTGGATGCGCTGCGAGGAAGATCAAGCGATCTACTCTTTTTTTTTTACTGCTTTATAATTTATGGAGGACGCAAAAACGTTTCCTGTAATTTCAAAATAAGGCTTCGCATAACTGGCAACAATGACGGCTCAAGTGTCGCGACTCTGAAACTTGCAGACGATTTGCAAGCAGCCCCGCTTCGAAAGCTAGTTCGGCCACCGTTGATGGAAAACGCTTTGTTTGGGTGCCAGTCTGCAAACAGTGGATACGCCTGGGCAATGCCTGACTATCAGACTATCTATACCAACATCGGCACCAAAATGGCGGAGCCCAGAGGCCACACTTGCAAAGGTCCCATTGGCGTTTGCAAGTGCGGCATCTCGGCGCCGCCATCTTGGTTGGGGTATAGATCGTCTGACAGTCAAGCATTGCCGAGGCGTATCCACTGTTTGCAGACTGGCGCCCAAACAAAGCGTTTTCCATCCACGGTGGCCAGACTAGCTCTCGAAACGAGAATGCTTGCCTACATCCTAAGAAACGCGGGGCGTGCCTTATTATGTTAGCGCTTCGTTACATCATGATTCGTTCTTCGGCGTCCCATATCGGCTAACGCCGCGATCTGATTGGCTCCGGAAAGATGACGAGATCTCCGGGCCGCCAATGACTGTGCACAAACACGAAGATCTGACGTCACGTCGCTGCGGTGGCGGTGCTGTAGGCACAGCGCATGCGCAAATGATTTAGTTCACACGAATCTGGTTTCCGCGCACGCGCCGTGCGCAGACTCGGTGTGAAAAAACGTTGACTTTTTCTTTTTGTCAAAAAGTGAGTTGGTCCACAGTGGCTCTATAGCATGCACCTTTTGTGAAACAGGAAGGAGCTTGTTTGTTCGTCCTTTTTCTTAATGCGCCTATTGGGAAAAAATAAGAAAAACAAAAGAGAAGTAGGCCTAAAAAAGGAAGCTGATAATTAGTGCAGCTTCGGGACCCTTTTTGGCGTTAAGCGGAATTCGATCTAATTGTTCCCGGCGCGCTTAATTGAAAACAGTTTCTTTTTTTTTTTCTTTCAGTTGGGTTAGCTTTTGTTTTCGGGTCCGCTTTGCCACGCCAACCTGGCTACGATCACTAATCGTTGATTTGGGCTTTGATTTAGCCGCAGAAGAAAAGGCACTTCGGCCTCCTTCTGGTTTTATATAGCTTCGTCTGTTTTCGCGGATGCTTTCTTCTCCAAATACATCCGGATGGCCTTTCGTTGAAAGGTGCTGTAGTGAGTCTGACTGTTGAAAGTAGAGAAAATGCACGTGGCATGTATACAAAGAAACGTAAGCGTGAGGAGTTCTGCGCTTGAGTGGACAGATATGTCGATCCAGCGGGGCAGGACAAAAAGTGTATTAGTCGTTTGTCACTGTGCTCTTCATATTTAGAAGGCTTATTTCGAGAATACAATCATTTAGTTAAAGCGTAACACCCCTAAACATTAGTTCATAAAGACTAGACAAGATGTGATAAAAAAAAGTTGTTCCTAAAATGTCGAGATAAAAATATAAACATATCAAAAGACAAATTACACGACATGAGGATCACAACAAAGTAAAAAAAAAAAAATAGCGCTACGTTGTATTAATTACAACGTAAAATTTGTCATTATTAGCACAAACAATACTATGCATTTCTTAGTTTATTCTCTGCTGCCATTTGGATCATTTAATTTATGTGTCTTAAATGAAAATTTGGAACCCGTCTAGTTATACGGAGCTATCTTATATACAGCAACCTAATAATTTGTCTTAATGAGTTTAACCGGAACCTGGGGCAGGAGGTAAATGTATTTACAGTGGTAGAAAAAGGAAACGGAGACAGACACGTGTCAGGAGATGTGTCTGTTCTTGCTGTATTTTCCACCAATGTAAACAAAAAATATCCTTCTACTGACCCAGTTTCGGGTTACAGTCATCATGATCAGCTTCCACCAGCTCGCCTGCTCACTGACTGTATTCTGATTATTTAATTCTTGCTTTTCCTCGCTCGTTGTTGGCTTCTGTTTTATTGTTCTCTGTACCCCTTAACCTCTTTGTTCAACTTTTTAACAGTTTGCTTCTTTTTTTTACCCTGTTCGCCTTGGTTTTAAGCGCAATAGTTGGTTAGCGATATAATCGCCAAGAAGTCAATTTATGATAAACCAGCAAATTGTTACAGTATGTTTTTTTTTAATAAGTTCCGAAGTAGTCTTTTTTTTTGTCTATAGCGGCGTTAAATTACCATAATCTATAAAAGCGTTAATCTTCCTTTTAACATTATGTAACCAGAAGAAACACAACCGTGTGGCGATTATTTGATAGCAATCTACAGTTTGTATTTCCTCTGATTGGCAAACACATATAAAACCTGCACGTTTTTTTTTCTTTTTTTTTTGCAGCTATTGATTAGGAATTAATGAAAATGTCTCACATATGATGATAAATTAATAACTTACTCGCTCGAACATTTAAAATTGCGTCTATAAGTTTAAATATCGCGCAAAACAATTTTTTTTCGTAGAAAAATTAGTTTATAAAATACGTGTCCCATTTACTCCCTCTAAAAAAAACTTCTTTCTTTTTTTTACAGTTTTTTTAAAGGCCCATTCTTTTGGGCTGTGGCGTCGCCCATCGCCACATCATGGTACAGGTTTCGTGAACCTCGTAGTCGCGTAACCAATTATATTGTGTCACAAAGTAATGCGGAAACGTGATCTTCGGTTAACAAGCCGTGGAGTTGCAGCAGCACTTCTATGAAAATGTTTGCGCAAAGCATGAAATCTTAGCAGCGTAATTAGACAGTGGTAAGCAAGGACTGAGGGCGAAATATTCACTAAAAAAAAGAACAATAAACACACGCTTATCCTTTAAACAAAACATATATCCTCTACGTCGTAGAGGGTATCATATAACCAAGCGTAAGTGCTTTTTACAACGCTGCTGTGCTAGTATGGGATCTTTATGGTTTATTTGACAATAGGACTCCAAGAACACGACCCGCTAAGCTTTATTTTCATTTTTGTTTTTGTGACAACTTTAGTGCGGCTTTGACTGAGCATCGCGTTTTACACTCTCGGTAGACAACGCAAATGGCAGCTTAAGAAACGAAACACTTCCTGAGTGTCATCGCTAGGCTCGTATCAAGGATTGCATTGACTGGATTTACATGTGCATTGTACAAATATCTAGTACCCTTGCGCAAAACTAATGTTACTTTTTTTATGAAACAATATCTCCATGGTTTTTTGCAGGTGTTATTATTGTAACCCTTGCAAATTAAAATCGCCATTCACCGAGTCATTAAAATTGAAATTTTAATTATGCAATTTTAATGCGTCATCTTTAAAAGTGCAGCCCCCACCTTAGCAGCAACTAATAGAGGAAGTCTAAAATTTTCTTCCGTTTTCTGCAAATAAAGGAGATACTCGGAATTTTCTAGCTTCCCGCGCACACAAGATTACAAACAAACAAAAAAAGTTATATCTAGATTTAATGATTTTCATATTATAAAAAAAAACGAAATAATAGCAATGTTAACGAGGCAACATTGAAAACGAAAGCGTAATCACTTAGGCTTTGCGGGAAACGAATACAAATCGACGCTGTGTTCAATCATGTTCGTCCATTAAAAGGCAAAAAAAAAAGGAAGTGTCAACACCACAAAAAAAAAACGCCTCGAAAGTTCGTCTATTCCGAAGTGTACGTAGAATGTAAAGGTCACAGTTGTGGCGGAGCCGTTCATACACACACACAACACGCTCACACGCTCACAGACAAGCAACGAACACAATTTATTTCTATCGTAAAAATGACGCTCTAACGGGGTGTGCTCCGTTCACCTTCAAGCTGACAGTGCGGTGGGAGCTACGCGCCTGCCGGACCAATCAGCCGCCTCCATTTTACCGCCTGACCCCGCCATCTGCATCTGGTCTATGAACTGGAGTGCGATCACGTGACGAAAAATAGACGCATGGCTGGTCCAAGGAGCACGTAAGCTTCAACCGCACTGTCAGCTTGGGATGTGAACGGAGTACAGGAAAGATGCCTACGACGAACCGTAAGCCAATTTGCATAGCGCTGATTGTTTAACACCTCGCCTATGGACGGGGCTGCGGGCCACGCGCCTCTTTGTTCCTGCGCCTGCTATGGGGTCCAGGCACGCTGCATCGCCGCCTCGTGAACGCTATTCAGGCGCCAAGAAACAAACGTTCCGAGAACAAAGGCCTCCCCGGAAAATCCCCGACTCGCATTCCCGCTTTATTTGAGGCGCGAGCAATAAAAACCGCCCCCACGATAAACTTTCAGATCCCCAGGCACAGGCCGTGTGTCATGTGCCGAAGTCGTAATTCGAGTTTCGGCTCCAACGCGCTTCTCGAGTCTAGAGAACTGCCGGGATGTGCGTTACTCAAAAGTAAACCAAAGTTATAACCTAGATACCGATCTATGGATCAGCGCATCGGTCGTTGACTTATCACAGCGATGGCTGTTATGTGCTCTTCTCAACACTTGAAAGGACGTCCGTTGTTGATGCTGTACCTGTAGTTGTTGAGGTTGTAGTTGGCGTAGTAAAGAATAGAGTGTCCTTCGTCGATGTTTCTACATCATTGAAAAAGATCGTCCGCCGCCCGCGAGAATCAAACCTGGGCACGCTGCGTGCGAAACGGAGGAGTTACTGCAGAGCTACGTATACTTTAGCCCGGGGTCACGCTGCTTATTCATCGTACAAAAGACAGTCTGCCAGACATCATTCACCAAGATATCCGCGGTTCGAATGCTGTGTTTCAAGTTTCTCTTTGAACTCGTTGCCATTCGGTATTCGAAGCACGGATCTGGTGGTGACTCGCATTTGAATCTGTTTGCAGACTGTCTTTTTCTGTGATGTATAAGCACTATGACCCGGCTTTGGTTTTTTTTTGTTGTTGTTGTTCTTTTTTGTATTACTCGATTCGCTGAAACGCTGCTGTCCGTGTATGTCGGAGGAACAAAGTTGGTATTTGTCGTACTATGGTCACCGACTGCATAAAAGCCACACGGCGTGGCTCATTATGCTCTCGCTCCTGGCTTCGTGATTGGTTGTTCGGCGTTCTTATTCTACTCGTGCGGCAATCCTATTGGCTGCGAGGCGAAAATCAGATGCTCCGGGCCCGCCCTCAACTCTCTGACGTCACACCACTGCGGTGGCGCTGCTATCTGATCTGATTTGATTTGATTTTGGATTTTAATGGCGCAGCGGCTGCTAAGACCATAGTGCGCCAGAACAATGGTAGAAGAAAAAACTGCGGTGCTATTTAGTTAAAGGTGAGGCATGACATGGGAGAGTTTAAAATCTTCCATGAAATGCAGACAATACAAAAAAAAATCCACTATCTTAAATGTGCTGTAATAGGCCAATGCTGTTTAGGAAGTTAAAAACTTGGTTACAAGGAACAAGAGGCTCCTCTCCCAGCAAAAGGGCTGGGTGGAATGGGATCTGTTCTCTAAAAAGACGTAAAAAGTTGGTGCGACGCTCCTTATGATATTTTGGACATTGAATGAGAATATGCAAGACGGAGAGTGTTTCACCACATTCTTCACACATTGGAGCATCCTCTGCTCGCAGAAGGAAGCCATGTGTGAGTTGAGTGTGACCAATTCTCAGGCGACAGAGAACAACCTCATAAAAACGCTCATTATGTCGGCAACTGGCCCACTCAGAAAGAACAGGTTTCACGCAATGGAGTTTATTATGGACTTCAGTGTCCCATTCCTTCTGCCATTTCTTTTTAATCGACTTTTTCAATGATGACCTTTAATCCAGGTATCGGATGCAGGTAACCGCTGTGTCCATGTCCTGACATGTTCTAGCAGCCTTATCGGCCTTCTCATTTCCGACTATACCGACGTGGCTAAGGACCTAAAAGAAATAATTGTGGATGTTGGAGTTTGTGGCAGCTATAATCTTGTTACGTATTAGCAGAATAAAAGAATCTTTCGATCGATCTAGGGATGCAAGTGCACGGAGTGCACTGAGAGAATCTGAGAAAATTACGGCGGCCTTGATATTCCTTTTGATGATGGTATCCACAGATAACATTAGGGCATATGACTCTGCAGAAAAGATGGTGGCTTGGTTGCTGAGCCGAATCACAATACTGCATGACGGCCCGACTACAGCACATCCAACACCGCTGCTCCCCTTCGTTCCATCCGTGTAAAACTTGTGGGAGCAAGTCTCCCACCACGGCCAGAGGCCGCTGCCGAATGCCCAAACTGGACAACGGCCGAGGCGCGCAATAGCGCACGTATAGGACAGGCACAGAAGCCTATAAAAGAAGGCACACGCCCACAGAAAAGGTGGACGGAACGTGGCCACGGAGGCGTGCAGTTCGAACGCTCCGGCAATGTTTTACTTTGACCTTGATACTAACAATCCATTCCTGTTACTTTAATAAATGTAGTTTCTCGTTTTGGAAACCCCGGCTCCGTGTTGTTCCTCCCGAATGGGCATGCAGCAAGGCAACCCTACCACATGGCGCCCAACGTGCTTTTGCTGCCCTTCTGTCGGAACGACACGGGGCTGGGTTTCTTCTTTCGGTAAGTTTTTTCAACCGCGGTGTTTCTTTTCCAAGTAGTGCTGGTATTCGCGACAGCGCGAGTGCTCGCTGAATTGGAGCCTCAAAACATTGCTTAGTCACGCGGAGGCGTGTTTATCGCTCTGGGGGCGTGTTTATTTTTCTCGAGTGGAGTATACCGCCTGTTGCCGCACAGGTTTTCTTGTCTGCTTGCCGTTTCTGTTTTTTTCCCGCCATGTCTCCCACACTACGGTCCGAGACGAAGGATGGCGAAAAGCCTGGAGCAAGCGTGGATCCCGGAGCAGGCACGGCGGCTGCGCAGGCCGAATTGCTACTGAAGGTGGCAGCCATGTGTGATGCGGTTACACAGCGTCTCGCCGTGCAGCAGTCACGTGAGCCGGAGCTGCGTCCCCAGCTGAGGGTGCCGGTGTACACTGGCTACAACGACGTCAAGTCAGTCGCCGACTTTCTGGGTGAGCTCCACGTCTACAAAGCCGCCTCAGGCGCCTCGGAATCCCTCGTGATAAGCAAAATACTCCCACTCGCTCTAAAGTCTAGCGCTGCGTGCTGGTTAAGGCTGCAACCTACGTTCACCAGCCTAGCGGAGTTCGAGCGGCAATTCCGAGCCGAGTTCCTGCCACCTGGTTACGAGTTACAAATCTTGAAAGAACTCGAGTCCCGAACGCAACATCCGAACGAAAGCCTGGTTCAGTATGTTCGCGCATTGCAGGAACTCACGCGAAGGGCACAACCTAATGCCTTCGAGTCGGAGATTATAGCTCGGGTCCTCAGACAATGTCACCCAAAGTACCACGTGTACCTACACGGCCGCACCTTTGAGACCATTGAAGAGCTAGCCCGGCATGCCCACAGCACAGAGGAGATCTTCCTCTCTCAGAAGAGCTATCTCCCACCGCCTTTGGCCGCAAACTCTCTCGAACCCGCATGTGCTTGGCAGGGCCCCGAGGCAATCCCGGCGCTAAGACCTCCACGGGACTGGCACAGAGTGCCCAATCAAAGCAGCCGGAGGCGCTCCAGTTTTGGTTCAATGCGGGGCCACTGGAGGACGTCCGTAGAGCGCCCTGGTGCCGGCGACTCAAGCAGGTATTCGGACCAATGCCACAACTGTGGACAGCGCGGCCACTTCCAAAGAGAGTGCCCAAATACAAACCCGAGGCAGAACGAAACAAATGGCGGAAGGGCTGGAAGTGAGCGGAGGGATTGTGGAAATCCGGTCAACCCTCGCGCGCCTATGGGCCGTGAAAATCCGGAAGGTCACGTGGCATCCCAATCGGGAAACTATTACGGCCGGCGGCAATGAGCCCCACTGCAGAGCCGCCGATGGCCGCTATCACAGCCGGGACCACGCACGCAGCGTCGCTTGTTCCATCGGTATGTCGAATTCAGCCTAACAGCGAAATGATCGAGCCACGCATGACGATCAGTTTGCTCGGTTTTCCTTTTGCCGCGCTTTTGGATACCGGGGCTGCTATCTCGCTTATAGGGGACGCTGCCTATGAACTATGCAAAAATAAAAAAATAACCTTTTGTTCGGCAGACACACGTCTGCAGTTAGCCTCCGGGTCAACAATATCGGCGGACGGAGCCGTAAGGCTTAAAATTTCATTCAATGAGAAGAAGCGGCGTCAGCGCTTTCTGTATCTTCCGGGGCTCGCCGTACCCGTGATCTTGGGTCGAGATTTTATCGCAGGCGTAAGCATGACGCTCGACTTCCCTGGTGGCGGCTATCGTTTGGGAAACCAGACGGACCTGACTCCGTTCACCAGACTAGAGAACTGCATCGCTGGCCCAACCCCCCCAGCCCACTTCACAACGCCTGCAGCTGCCCTACCATCCGAAATCTCGGATACCCTGCAGAAGTGTCCGGGCACTGACCTCCAGAAGAGACAGCTGGAGGACGTCCTGCGGCCGTTCTCTC
Source organism: Ixodes scapularis (assembly GCF_016920785.2). Taxonomy (NCBI): domain Eukaryota; kingdom Metazoa; phylum Arthropoda; class Arachnida; order Ixodida; family Ixodidae; genus Ixodes; species Ixodes scapularis. Next base: position 184,320,637 of record NW_024609846.1, on the reverse strand, counting down.
CGATGTTCACGGAGCGACCAGGAAAGACAGACATCTTGCTGCATCGGATTGAAACCGGTAACGCACCGCCTCGGAGGTGCAATCCACGCTTCATCAGCGTGCACAAAAGAGAACTCCTGGACGTGGACCTTCAGGAGATGCTGGACACCGGCGCAGTACGTGAGTCAAAGAGCCCTTGGGCATTTCCTGTCGTTCTCGCTCCGAAAAAAGATGGAACTGCCAGACTCTGCGTAGATTACAGACGGCTGAACGAAGTGTCTGTACGGGACAGCTACCCTTTTCCCAGCATTTCCTCTATAATGTACGCCGTGTAACCGAGCTTTCGGTTGCACGTCAAAAGATCCCCAGGTGGTCGAAATTAATCCTCAGTCCTCCGCTGGGGCGTGCCAGATGCCCGTCGTAGGTTTGGCACGTAAAACCCCCAAATTTGACTCTATAATGTACGCGCTCGGCAACGCGACGGTGTTCACCACATTGGATTGCAGCCGCGGATTCCTTCAGATCGAGGTGCATCCGTTAGACGTGCAGAAAACCGCTTTCATTTGCCACAGAGGGCTGTACGAGTTCACCCGCTTGCCTTTTGGCTTGTCCAACTCGCCAGCGAGTTTTCAACGTCTGATGGACGTTGTGCTCGGAAACGCAAAGTACGAATTCGCGATGGCCTACATGGATGACGTTGTTGTTTTCTCGCGTACATTCGAGGAGCATCTTGAACACTTGACTATCGTGCTTGAGCGGATGCGGAACGCGGGCCTAACAATCAATCCGAGGAAAGTTCAACTGGCCGACCCCAAAATTAACCTCCTCGGATTTGTTGTCGATAGCGGCACGCTCCGTCCCAAAGAAGAAAAACTGCGCGCACTAACTGAGTAGCCGCGCCCCCATGACGTTAAAAGTTTACAGCGATATCTCGGAATGATTGCATTCTATAGGGATTTCATTCCTTACTGCTCCGAGATTTCTCAGCCGCTTAATCACCTCCTTCGAAAAGGCGTCAAATGGTGTTGGAGCGAAGAACAACAAAGCGCATTCGCAGCTTTATCAAAGGCAGTGACAGAGAACACGTGTCTGCATCTTCCCGACCTAAACCAACCATTCGTTTTGCAGACAGATGCAAGCGATTGTGGCGTCGGAGCTGTTTTACTGCAGGAACATGATGGTATACTCCGCCCGGTTGCTTTCCCAAGTCAGACCCTCAATTCCGCACAGCGTAACTACAGTGTTGCAGAAAGGGAATGCTTAGCCATAGTGTATGCGTTAAAGCGATTTGACATGTATTTGGATGGCGCAACATTCCAAATTCAATGTGATCATTTAGCGTTGTCATGGCTGAAAAGACTTCAGAACCCCGCTGGTCGCCTCGCTCGTTGGGCACTTACGCTGCAACAATACGATTACACTATCGTATACAGGCCGGGTGCTACAAACCAAATTGCTGATGCACTTTCCCGCGCCCCCCTTCCTGAGAACTACGTGCAGGAATCCCCAGGTCTGGTCGCAGTCGCCAATACAACACAGGGACCACCTGACTCACGGTGGGGTACATTGGTCTCAAGAGAGGATCTTCTCAAGGCCCAGCACGACGATGGGTTGTGCCAGCAAGTGACTGCCTGGCTGGCAGCGTCTGGTCCAGTCGACCGCCCAAGTGACACGGAGTTCGACTCCTACTTGATGAGCGACGACGGCCTCCTGCTGCGCTACATCCCCCAGGCCGACGACGATCCGGATGGTTCAGCATTCCGGACCGTGATACCCCGCAAGCTACGTAAGCTTTTCATCCGATACATGCACAGCTCTGCCCTAGCTGGACACAGCAGTGGGAGCAAGACTTACGATAAGTTGTCCAAGATTGCGACGTGGCCCGGCATGCGGCAAGATGTACTGAGGTATGCGCGTAGTTGCCCGTCATGCCAGAAAGCGAAGCCACGTGGTGGTCAACCCCCGGGTCTCATGCAACCGATCGCAAGCCAGAGCCCTTGGCAGATTTGTTGCTGTGACGTCATGGGTCCATTTCCACGTAGCCCACGCGGAAACCAGTACTTGTTCGTAGTAACAGACCATTTCACCAAATGGGTGGAGCTGTTCCCTTTACGAAAGTTGGATTCGCAGAAAATATGGGACTGCCTACTTCAAGTTTTCGCGCGTTTTGGTTTCCCGGCAAGCCTAATTTCGGATAATGCGTCGTATTTTACGAGCAAAGTGTTCGTCGAGGCATGCGCGGTTTTGGGAATTGAACATAAACGGACTTCGCCGTATCATCCCGAGGCAAATATAACCGAGAGGGTGAATCGAAACCTTAAGATGATGCTTGTTGCTCATACGGAGCGCCACAAAGACTGGGATGCGAAGCTCCCAGAAATGGCCTTCGCCACTCGCACCACGGTTAACCGGTCAACCGGGCTCACCTCTGCCCAGCTCAATTTTGGCAGAGAGCTTGCTTTCCCTCTCACTAACACTCTCCGTTCGACAGAGCCCAGGGCACAGGACCGCAACTACACAAAGTTCGCCGACGACCTGCGAAAGCGTTTCACCATCAACCTCAAGGAAGCCCGGGAGAACCTTGACGTTGCCAGACTGCAGCAATCCGACCAGTACAACCAGGGACGCCGAGACCTGCAGTTCGAGGTGGGAAACTTAGTGCTCAGGCGCACTCACCCCCTGAGTGACGCGGCGAAAGGCTTCACGGCCTCACTGGCCAACAGGTGGAATGGTCCACTTCGTGTAGGCAAAAAGCTTTCCCCGCTTACATACACACTAATTCACCATTTCAGTGGTGAGTCCACAGGACCAACTCATGTCACCGACCTTAAACAATTCCACATCCCGAAAGATGGTTTTTCGCAAGATCAGACCGATGCCGACGACGGCCCGTTCCCGGACCCCCCCTCGCCGGCACACAGGCGGTACAACCTGCGACGTCGGTGACGGCTGAGAGAAGTTGTAAAGCGGTGGACAGGATTATTCTTTTTTTTTTTTCCTTTTTTTTCGGGCTTCGAGCGTTGTACCTCGATCGTATATCATCGCACGGGTCTGATCGCCTTTCTGAGGGGGAGAGGGGAAAATATTGCGCGATTGTGCCCACCCCAGATCCTTTATCCGTTTTTTTTTATGCATCATAGAGCCAGGGGTTACACATGAGAGTAACCCATGGCAATTGCTCGTTTTGATTCACGAAGATGGATCATGGGCGACGCCACTACAAATCCCGGGCATCTGGACACCAGGGTCCCAGGTCACGTGGCGGTACCAGTCCCCGAGGGCACCAACCAGCGAGGCCCACCCCGCGGAACTGCGGCCAGTGGGCAAGAAGGCACCGAAAACTGCAGCTGCCGGCGATTCCGGAAACGGCCACCAAAGGACAAGCGCGACCTGGAGCGCGCCCTAACGCCGACACAGCGCCGCCGTCCACACCCTCGACGACGACCCCTTCCCAGGGACGACCACGACAACACTGGCATCGACATGCCAGACGCTTAAGGGGGGGAAGTGTGGGAGCAAGTCTCCCACCACGGCCAGAGGCCGCTGCCGAATGCCCAAACTGGACAACGGCCGAGGCGCGCAATAGCGCACGTATAGGACAGGCACAGAAGCCTATAAAAGAAGGCACACGCCCACAGAAAAGGTGGACGGAACGTGGCCACAGAGGAGTGCAGTTCGAACGCTCCGGCAATGTTTTACTTTGACCTTGATACTAACAATCCATTCCTGTTACTTTAATAAATGTAGTTTCTCGTTTTGGAAACCCCGGCTCCGTGTTGTTCCTCCCGGATGGGCATGCAGCAAGGCAACCCTACCACAAACTGTACAAAGTTTTTGTAGTTTTCGGAGATTAGGAAGAACTCTTGCCTAAGATCTTCCGCTGGTACATTCTTCTTGTCATATTTGGAAAGAGAAAAATTAATCGGAATTGGTGGGATGTTTCAGGCTGCAACTGGGCTGGGAAACGCTGCTACCGGACTCGATAAGTCTATTGCAAAATTCTTGGCCTCAAATTTAAGGCGCAGAGGAAAAGGAGGTATAACAGAACGTTTGTTCTGGTACGTCCTTTCGTACCGCGTGTCCAGAAACACTTCGAGTGCAGGATGTCGAGGCATGGAGCGAACTCTTAAGTGATATTGAAGGCCCAAGAACAGACGTCTTTTTCCAAGAGAGTATTCATTAGATTTAGCGTAGATAACTGGGAACTGGAGAGGTCCGGAAAGACCCCGTTGCTAGTCGTAGTCCCAGGTGGTGAACAGGATCCAAGATCCGAAGAAGAGACGGCCGTGCCGAACCGTACACCATGCAACCGTAATCTAATTTCGATCGAACAAGGCACTGATACAAACGCAGCAGGCACCTTCTGTCACTACCTCAGGACTTGTGAGAAAAAACTTTTAAAATATTCAATGCTAGCAGGCATTTCTTTTTTAGTTGCAAGATGTGACTACGGAAGCTAAGTGTCTTATCAAAAATAACCCCTAAAAATTTATGCTCAGGATGTACGTTTAGGGTCTGACCTCCCAAAGTTAGAGTCGGTTCCGTAATGATACCCCGTCGAAGAGAAAACAGAACACAGACTGTTTTCTCTGCTGAAAAACAGAAACCATTCTCATCTGCCCAACGTGTCATTCCATTAATACATAGTTGAACTTGGCGTTCACAGATAGCTGAATTACACGAAGAGCAGGAAAGTTGTACAGCATCAACATAAAGTGCATAGGACAGAGATCGGGGAAGAACCTGTCTAAGAGAGAGAGAGAGTGAGTGTTCTTTTGTTTGTGATCACACAAATAAAATAACACCCAGTACCGACCCTTGGGGAACACCATTCTCCTGGACAAAAGTTACAGAAAGTGTCGTGCCCCACCTCACTTTGGAACGAGCGCTCATCGAGGAACCTCTTGATATGAGCTAGCATTTTCCCACGAATTCCAGCTGAAACTAAATCACTTAAAATTTCGTACCGCCATGTGGTATCATATGCCTTCTCAATATCGAAAAACACAGATAAACAATGTTGTCTGTTAACAGAGGCATCCCTGACTGTTTTTTCTAGGCGAACAAGGTGATCAACAGTTGATCGCCCCGTCCGATATCCACATTGGAATTTGTCGAAGAAGTTTTTCTGCTCTGAGAAATACACCAATCTAAAGGTTACCATTCGTTCAAACGTTTTTCCAAGGGAACTGGTTAGTGCAATGGGTCTGAGGCTGGAAGGTGATGATGGATCCTTTCCAGGCTTTAGCAAAGGAATTACAATTGCCCTTTTCCAGAGAGTGGGATAAGCTCCACTGCTCCATACACAGTTAAAAATGATAAAATGGGATCTATTGTTGCAGGATGTAAATGCTGAAGCATACTGTAATGAATAAGGTCTGGACCAGGGGTCGAACTCTTTCCCTTGCCAAGGGTGATCATCAATTCCTTAGTGGTAAAAGGTTGATTATAAGCCTCTTTAGAGCCTCCAGTGCATTTTATTGGTGCTTTCTCTTTAGCAGCCTTGTATTTGAGAAAGGTGTCTGAATAATGGTCAGATCCCGAAACAGACTGGAAGTGTTCACCAAGAATATTTGCCAACTGTTCTAGTGTGGGAACACGACTGTCATCTAGTGTAAAGAGAGGGATGGTAAATGCACGGTAATCCCCTCTAATTCTATGGACCCTGTCGCATTCTACTTTTACACCTGTGGAACTGTTGACTGAGGAAGCATACGACATCCAGGTGTTTTGCTTTTTTATTGGCGTCTTACACAGCGGGCCTTAGCACGTAGCTTATAAAGTTAATGACATTTTCAACTGTTGGGTAACGGCGCACTATTGTCCATGCACAGTTTTGCCGCTTACGAGCTAGGCTACACTCCTCATTCCACCAAGGCTTTGGTTTTGATAGTAAGCGTCCTGATGTTTTTTGGAATAGAGCGCTGTGCTGCTTGGACAATTACATTAGTCAGAACTTCACAGCCTTCATTAACATCTAAGCTAGATAATGTATCTGGATGCAACTCTGACTCCTTTTTAGAAGTGGCCCAGTCAGCCTTTTCCAACTTCCAACGCGGAGTTCGAGTTTGTAATGGCTTAAAAGAGACTGTGCTTTTTAAAACAATGGGAAAGTGATCGCTACCATAGGGATTCTGATCTACACTCCATGAAAAGTCAGGCAGCAACGAGGCACTACCAATGGAGAGGTCGTTGGAGGTCGATGATAAGAATGAGGCGCTAAAATAAGTTAAAGTACCAGTATTAAAAAGACAAAGGCTTCGAGAAGTTAAACTGGTTCAATTATTTTCCCACGAACATCAGTTCGATTCCCACCACAAAGGGTAATGTGGGCATTAAAATCCACCATCAAAAGAAAGGGCTTTGGAAATTGATCTAGAAGATAGTGATGTTCTGTCCTTGTTATAGCTTGTGAGGGTGATAAATATAGTGAACAAACAGGAATAGTTTTATGTACTAGAACACGCACTGCCACTGCTTCTAAAGGAGTGTGTAAGGGTATGGCCGTACAAGCCGCCAGCCTTGGAATTACCATCGCTACTCCTCCAGATGAAATGGTAGCATTTAGGCGGTCCTTATGGAAGACAGTAAAATTTTGGAGGAAGTTGGTATGTGAGGAATTTAAATGTGTTTCTTGTAAAGACAGGGCTGCAGGTTTGTGTTCCTGCAGAAGATAGTCTACGTCGTCAAGGTTAGTAAGCAATCCCCTGCATTTCCATTGAAGAAATGTTGCAGCCATGTGTTAGAGATTGTTACTTTGGAGGTATTATTTGTTTTTTACTTTTATGGTGGGCCTTGGGCGTCTGCCACTCCATGTCTTCTGTGTCAGACGCATGAGAGGAGGCCTGGGTTGCGACTCCTGTGGCGAGACCGTTCCAGAGGGTGTGCAAAGACTCTGACCACGAGGTGCCAGGCGTCGGCCACGATCACCTCCAGCCAAAGAGGCGGTGGAGGTGCAAGGCAGGGAGGCGCCGGAGACTCCCTGTTCCTGCGCTTTGGGTGCTGAAGTGGCACAGGATCCATGCCGCTCCTTGGATGAGGATGTCTTCTCCTGAGAGCGTGGGCCACTCTCCCTTCAAAGGGATCGCGGCCGGGCTACGGAGAGGCTTGGCCGTTGCCGGCTCAACCTGTGAAGGGGATGCCAGTCTGTGCTCCCTCCCCATTAACTGGGAGAGACTGCTGCCCCGTAAGAGCGGGAGGGGTGGTCGTCTGGCTAGAGGAGGCAGTGGACCCCCCAGCCGATACTGCACGCCCGGGCAGCTTGATTTTAAGCTTGGGCGTGGGGGACTGCAGTGGCTTCCGGTAGTCCAGAAAGGACGTCTGGGTAGCCACTGCAACCTTCAGTGGTGCATGTCCCCGCTGCACCACCTGCGCGTAGCCCCCCTTTCGCAAGAAAGCAAAACGACGGAGTGCCTCTAGGTATGACAAGTTTTCTTTTACTTTCAGAGTCAGTACTTCTTTCTCATCTTTCCATACTCTACATGATCTGGAGTATGCCGGGTGGGCCTCGTTGCAGTTTGCGCAGTGTGCGCTGTTTGTGCAGGAGTCTGTCTTGTGGTCAGTTTTACTGCATTTCGCACATGTGGCTTTACCGCGACAGTTCTGGGAGCCATGTCCGTACCTCTGACACTGAAAGCATTTCCGGGGGTTAGGGATATACGGCCGAACCCTGCAGTGGAGGCATCCGGCCTTGACCGCTTCAGGAAGCGTGGTGGCTTCAAATGTTAGAACAATGTGTTTCGTTCTTATTTCCTGCCCGTCACGTCGCATGCAGATACGCCTTGCGGTCACGACTCCTTGGTCAGAAAGATCTTCAGTAATTTCATTGTCTGTTGTCTCTAGAAGGTTCTCCTCAGAGATTACTCCCTGGATCGTATTCAGTGCGCGATGAGGCGTGACTGACACCTTATGGTCGGACACCGAACGCAGTGCAAGGAGCGCCGTGCTCTGCACGCTGGTTTCAATTTCTACCAGAAGGTCCCCAGAAGACATTTTTTGGCTTTGAAGCTCTTTCCCACAACACTTTCAAGTACTTTTGCAACGAGGGAGGGTGATAATTTTGAGAGCTGTTTGTCACTTTCAGAGTGAATAACCAGAAATTTTGGGTAACTGGAATGAATACATAGTCTTGGCTGGGATGATAACTTCGATGCTGCCTCTTTTGGGAGGCCGGCCAGGTTGGTTTAACTTGGAACCCATAAAGGTGGGAAGGTTTTCAGAAACTGTGGCGCACCGCCCACCACCGAGCCCAACAAGGGGGTAGGTAGCACCCCATAGCAAGTATGGCTCGGCTGGGTATGCTACACTACCAGTGCTACAGTAACTATAACCAAGTGTGGTTCAAAAAAAAGGTAACTGTCGCCACCCTAGGTTAGCCCTTGCCGCCAAAGAAGCGAGAAAAAGGAGCAAGAGAAATGAGAAAGAAATGAAGGAAACAGGACAGGTAAAAGGGAAAAATCGGAGGGGATAGTAGAAGAAAAGGCGACTAGACTGAATCATCCTGGTCGGGCCTTACCAGAACTCCCGTCTACAAGAAGCAGGGGCCGAAGTGTTGTATTGCCTCACCCGGGGGGCCCCGAAGGCTCCAAACCTACCCCGGGCTCGGCTCAACCACCAGGATGCCCTTTTCCCCGGACACGGGAAAGCCACGCACAGCCATACGTGGGCGGGCGCACCCGCATGGCTCGGGGTCCGTGGAGACGCCACTCTCCAAACACCTGCTTTCACAGGTGCCCCCTGCGGGGGGCGCTGCTGTCGGCACTGCGCATGCGTACACGTTACATCGCAGGAAAATCGGGTTTCAAATCAAATAAAATCAAATCTTTTCACTCTCCAGAAATTCTGGAGGGGAGCCTGGGCTCATGAGCTCATGGGATTAATTTCCGATTACGGGAACATTGTCCCTCGGAGTCCCTCAACAGGGCTTGATTCCGGAGCGTTGGTTGTCGAGCTCCAGCCACGGTGGAAGAAATACATTTAGGTGATAACTCTGGCCGCTCTTTCCGGGGAAGCGAGCGACCAGATCGTGTTCGGAGCTAGCCTTGAACCAGGAGTAGTTAGTTCTGCGCCGCCGCGGAGGGCGCCGAGTTATGAGCACCGTGGCAATGAGGTCCCTCCTCGACGGCCACAGTGTCGGCGGTGTAGCGTGCTCGCCTTTTTCACGGTGTGGTGGTGTGGCGGTGTGCGGCCAGTGGGTCGCCTCGTGTTTTGCTTTGGTGCTGTGTCGATCACAGGTGCCACCATCGTGCAAGAAGGTAAACCTCAACTTGAAGAAGAAGGTATGCTATAAGGCTGAGAAAGACGTGCTTCGTTCCTCACTGCAATTTGGGGTACCGGAACTGTGCAGAGCGAGTGTCCTTGTTTAAAGCTCCATCCAATGACACTCGCCTGGAGCAGTGGCGTCGTGCAATCCCGAGGGCCGATAGCAAGTTACTACCTAGTGATCATGTTTGTGCCAAGCATTCCCCAACGAACTGATATCGAAACGGTATCATGCGGAGTTCGGTGGTAAAGTTTTTCACGCTGCAAAGAAGCGTGTGCTATCTGTAGACGCTGTTCAGAGCATTTTCCGAGGCTGCGCAAAGTACCTTACACGTCACCTGTAATGCCTGTAAGACCTGTAAGACCCCATATTGTGAGTGTATAAATGAAAATTGATTTATGTCCTATAACTACTACTACTACTGCTTGAGTGTTAGGCAGTATGTCATCAAACTGTGTCATCATTTTAGTCACTATTTGTCATCATAAATAAAAATGTTTTATGCACACATGTTTTTTGTACCAGAGTACCATTTCACATGGTATGTATGAGCCATTTGCAGTGTTAACACCTTTCTGCGCATGTAAATAATTATTTAGACCCCTCTATGTAACGTTACAAGAATTAATTTTTTTTTTTAATAAAAAGGCAGGAGCAAGGTGGAAAAAGTCCCCCGACCTTCTATAAAGCCACGCAATGTGTGTAAACAATTTAGGGAACTGTTACCAAACAAGCTGTCGGGCAAAACGTGCGTGCACGACCCAGCTGTTTAACGGAATTATTTTAAATTACTCTAAAATATTGAAAGCCCAGTAGATTGTATTGGGAAGTTTTGTATTTATACGAGTATTTTTGTCACGTGGAGTCATCATCGGAATGTTCGCGTTTGAAAAACAGCAACCGCACGGGTTGCTGTTTATGTTGGTTCCAATGCGCCAACATAAATTCATCATTTCACCACACAGTACACAGCGACGGAGTAAAGAATGCCTCATTTCCTTCATAAGCCCTCTATTCAAGCCTTCACAGGCCCCTCTATACTTGGGCACCATCTATCGCCGTGCGAGGGAAGCGCGCTTGGTGCGCTGAATGTAATGTGGTCGCCGCGTGAGACAGAGAGTCATTACCTAAATGCATTTCTTCCACCGTGGTTCCAGCACAAACTGCACAGGCATCGCCGAGACCTTGTGTGGGCAAACGCGGGTTTGTTTGCAAACTGTGTGTTGGTGTATATAATAGATGCAAGCCCTAGAGCACATTTTTTGTTGTTATTACTCAGTGGGAAGGCCCGCAGGGAAGCCTATGGCTCCTATGCATGATCAGACAAGCTGTGCCTCTGATGGCTCCAATACAAATCAAAGCGTGAGGCACGTTTAATTTACTTTAGCGAAATTCCGCCTCTGATCAGGAGCCAGTTTTTCTGTGGTAATACGCGAATCGAACGATGGAGGCCTATTTCGGTGAGTTAGTTTCCGCTTTTTTTTTTTGTATATGCAGTAGTGTACCCCTGTAAGGAAGAGTGTCGTCTGATACCTGATTCACATGCTGCGATTGTGCGATATTCTGCCTGCCGCTGTCAGTCACGACACTGAGCACCGCACCTTGCGTACGCGTATTTTTTTTTCTTTTTTTTCCCATAAACTGTGGGATCCCCAAGGAGGGTGTAACGGAACGCAACGAAAAACCGTCTATACTTGTTTTCACCTCAAGAGCCGTAGTAAAAAAGAAAAAAAAAAGGTCCGGCTCCTCGTGGAGCTATACTAATTTCTCTTTTTACGGAGAAGATGGAGGTGTATTAGGTGCACCTTATATATGTTATCTTATCAATACGGTACACACTTCAAAAGCCAACAGATCGTTCTTTGTTCCGACGATCAAATCTTGTAAGAACTACTTCGCACGGCGTATGAACAATCCGCAAAACGTCGTCTTTTCTTCGAATGAAAACGGGTATAAAAAACGTTGACACGGATTTCAGGGGAAACAATGAAAAACACTTAATTGGAAATAAATAATAATACATTTCAAATAAAAACAATTCCGAACGTCCTAAAACCCCCAGGATTTTATGCTACTGAGCCCGACGCTCTACCACTGTCCCAAATGGGAAACATGTGAAGCGATTTCTTCACTTCGCTACGTCAAGGGCGAAAAGTGTTGGATTAACTGTGTGACAATTTTATAGAAACATGTCATTTGATTTGACGTAATGCAAAGTAATCCAAGGGCAGCACACAAGAGTGGAGAAGCAAGCAAAAGTAAAAGATTTTGTGCATACTGACTTGATCCGTAGATTCAATGTAAATCAAGATAGGATATATAGCGTAAGGTGACACTTGGCTGATAGAACGCGATTATGGAAGTTTCTAGTACAACTGCAAAGAACCTGAGGCTCAGAAGCTACTGCATTTTATAACAATAGCGGTAGGGCTGTGTGGAAATGGTGGTTAGAACCAAACAGCGTAACTCACTCATAGCCTTCACGGCGTTAGTGAAGCATATAACATATTCCTGATCTTCATGCAGTGTCGAAAATACGGATGACGCTGTGCTATTGGGCTCAAACCAGTATTCGCTGCGGCTGTGCAATGACCGAGGATTGATTGCGACCACCTGGAGACCTTTTCACGTGTAACCGAAACACGGTTTTCACGGTACCTTCTCAGCAACCATCACATTGTGGGCACATCGGCCGGGTTCAACATGTGTAGAAAGGTTCACCACCCTTCTACACATCGGCCGGGGTTCGAACCCGCCTCCTCATAATTCGTAGGCTTGCGCTTTGCCTCGGAGTCGCCGAAACGACGCGTCGTTTTTCATTGTTTTTGTTTTGTTTTTGTATTTTTAAGTAAAGACATTTAACACGCACGACGAAGTGCACTGCGCAACAGACGCTGTTTTCGCAAGAACACGAATTCAGCCCTTCTGTGCATTTTACTTCGGAAGGGTTCTACTGGCGGGCGTCAAAATTTACCGCTCATGTTGGTACTCCCCCCCCCCCCCGCCCCCCCCCCCAAAAAAAAAAAAAACAAAAAAACTGAACATTTTCGATCACTTTAGTAGTTTCGATGACAATTTCTCACTACTGCGGGAAAAACAAACAAAAAAAATGTCGCGGACTTGTTCGCTCTAATATCGCCGCGGAGTGTACATTACACAGGAAAAGAGAGGCGTTTATCGGTTCATTCCCCTTCCTTGCTAAACAACTTTTTCTCTTTTTTTTTCATTTTTTTTTTTGGGGGGGGGGAGGAGGCGCACGAGCGACGTCGCAACTGAAGCTCTAAAGAAAATTTGTAGTCCTTTCACATGGTGCGATATTTGTACAATCGGAGTGCGATTTCCATCGTTCTAAGACTGCAACGATGCAAAACGAAAAGAACCGGGGACGGTAGAAACTAAAAATCACACCAATCTTCTTTTTTTTCACGCAGTCGTTTTATGTGAAGCGGCCTTCAGACTTTAGCGGCCCTCCAAACGTTGCTAAAAAGGAAAAGCATTTCGCTGCCGCACAAAGGCGCTTGATCATAGCCCACATACACTCGAGCCATCCCGAGCTTTTTCATATTTTATCTGTCTAGGCATATCGAAGGCGTGCTGCTTTATTAACAAAAGACGTACGCAATAACAGAACTATATCGAAAGCAAAAACCCAGCGGGAAATGGTCTTGCTGGGTTCCCTCTGCAAATAGTGGGGGGCAGATGCGCTGATGAGAGAAATTTTTTTTCGCGAAGAGCGGCCTCATTTGCATAAAGACGTTACTTGAGTTGCGATAACGTACCGGCGGCCACGAGGCAGTGTTTTTTTCTCATGATTTTAGTTTTGTTTTATCGGCGAAACTTGCGGCAAAAGAATCGAAAAGTTTTGGATCCACGAAGCCTGTTTTCGTTAATGGAATCGACCTCGGAAACACGTGAGAATCAGGGAAACCTGTCTAGCTAGAAGTGAGCTGATTCAAGATTATGTTAAGTATGTTCGCAATCTTTCCTGTGAGTTTCACCGACTGCTGCATATCAAATAGAATAAAAATATAAATTTCAGATGCGTGCGAGTAGTGTTTGCGTAAAATAGTAAAATTTCTCATTTGTTCTCATTAGTTCCTACACCCCTCGGCGGCACAAGCTCTCGTGATTAAGGGAAGCTGCCAGCGCTATGAGCTCGCGCTTCTTGCCTTCGCTACGGCACAACATAATGTGAAACGGAGTATATAATCATGTAAGTTATGAATTTGTATTATTATTGAACATGGAAGGAGGACGACGACGAAGTGTCCCATCGTTTAGATCACGACCTAGTGTAATCCTGACCTGCCGACAGACGAGAGCGGCAGCGCGCGGTGTTAAGTACACACATAATCCGCAGCGTCTCGTAACGCTATGAGTGCATGGCGCCACTTAAAGGTCTTTCTACTTCCTAAGATATCCGCACGCAAATTCGAGGCGCGCAAGTCGCGGTTGCGTCATCTGGTCCTGACCTGTTCGCGAAATAGCTCTTCTACCGCAATTTCGCCACTGCGCGTGTGAAATGTTTTGCCACTAGGGGCGCCAGCTGCCGTCATTGTTATTGCCGCGCCAGTTGCAAAGAAGGCGTGGGTCGAACACGCGCGTACTTATTAGACAGCTTCAATATCAATACCCGACGGAGGATAACCGGTTTCATGGTTATCATTATGTATTGATAAATGTTTGATAATTAACACATCAAGCCTACTTCAGTTCTTTCAGAAGACGTGGATCAGTGCGGCCGGCTCATACCGTCAAAACCTTCCTAGCGTAGGCTTTGCTTTCACTCTTTTTAACTTTGCATATTTTTTTTTTCTCTTTTTAACTTCACATATTTTTTTTCTCTTTTTAACTTCACGAAAACTAACTCCAGCCATCTTTCTACTTGCCGATTTACAATAGGGTACGCGGCAGTAAACCATACCATCGGTGGATCGTTACGGTTCAAGCTCAAATACAAGTTGCAGAGCCCAAAAACATAAAAGCACTTCAGAGCTGTAGTCCAATCTGGTTCTCCCTCCTGGCATTGCCTCATCGCCCTTTAATCAGCCATAGAGAGGCGGTTAGATCAATATTGAAAAACTTTTATAGTCCCTCTACGAGCGAAAACGGTTGGTCCCGCCACTGACACCGCTCTGTGGCGAGGTGGAAAGGAAGGAATAGCGGTAATCAGCTAGTGGCAGGGGTGGCAGGCCGCAGGGAAGGCAGGGTGTGAGCTGCGAGTGGGTCCCAGATGGATGAATGGATGAATGAATCCGACTGAGCCCTTTGGATCGGGCGGTAGCTTACGCCACCTAGCTATTTTGTTTTACCAGTTAAGCTTAAAATATTTGAATGTGAAAACTATATTCACTCCGACTGCAAAGAAAATGAGGCTATAAAACCCCCTTGCCATCAGTCAATACGAAAATACCTAGTTTTCTCTCGCTTTCTGCCACCATTCACTTAATCTTTGCTTGGTAATCTCTGCTGTCTTGAAATCCACTTTTCCTTCGCTGTCTCTAAAACCCAATGACTTTATTAAATCTATGTTGTCTTTGGTAGGCATAGGGTGAAGCTCTTTACAGTAGAGTATCAAATGCTCAGCCGTCTCGTCCTCCTCTCCACAAGCAGTAAACCACTGTATCAATTCCTTGGTACTTCACTCTGTATGTTCTGGCACGCAGAACACCCGTCCTCGCCTCAAACAACCATAACCTTCCCCTAAAATTATCATAAATGCTTTCTTTGGCAGTAACTGTTTTGTTTAATTTATAGCTTTCCAAAGCCGTCTTTGTCTGCATTTCCTCTAGCCACCGATCTCTTTCTGTGACCTTAACTTTCTTCTTAACTGAGACTTGCTCTTCCGTAACTCCACCATAGCCCAAAAACTTTCCTCTTAATTTCCTAGCGCGCTGTCTCCACTCTGTGTTTATGTATAAAAAGCTGAAAGCCTTTCGTGCCCATTGCTCCCCATCCATTTGCCTCGAGCGATCCTCAAATTCTATCTCGCTCACAGCTTCCCTGATCTCACATGACACCCATCCCATGTCTCCTTGTATTCCCTGGTTTGGCGTTTTGCAATGTGCCCCCATAGGCAGCCTACCTACTCCGCGCTGTTTTATTTCTAGTCTTGCATGCACTTCGGATTTCATGCACAGCACTGCGTTTCCAAAAGTCAAGCCAGGCACCAAATCTCTCCCACCACCTCATGCCTGGTGTAATTCCAAAGTGCTCTATTTTTCATTACAGCTGCATTTCTGTTGCCTCTACCTATTATATACTTTTCATGCTCACTGAGATATTCTGCACCATCACATATCCATACTCCTAAACACTTGTATTTACTAGCTCTCTCAACTGTAATATTCTGTATCTTCAGCCTCTAACTTCATCATCGTTAAAAATCATGACTGCTGATTTTTCACTACAGAATTCTAAACCTAATTCCTCTCCTTCCCTACCACAGATGCTCATTAATTCCTGCAACTCTGTCCTGTTGTTAGCCATTAGTACGATATCATCCGCATACATCAATCCCGGTGAAGATTGCTGAATTTTTTTGCCGAGCTTACTGTATAAAAAGTCAAATCCAACCCAGAAAGATCTTTACCGCGCGCCCTCAACGGAGAAACCAGGCACTCCGCCGGCGACAGCTGGTCCCATCAAGGACCCTTCTGTCGGCAGGTCAGGATTACAGTAGGTCGTGGTTTAGATACCTTTTCATCGCGCTCAAGAATCCTATTTATATATAATTGTAGCTTGGCCTCAGAAGGCACTGGAGAAATTATCGCCCCCAGAAACTTGACTGGTCCCCGAAACGCTGACGGCTCCAGCATCGGAAAGTGGGACGTCCTTGCCCCCCGAGCCGCTCTGGGCCTCCCGCGCCGCGGGTAGGCCTAGTACCATTACGGCCTGTCGCCGGGCACAGCCCTCCTAGTCGACTAAGCGTACCGGCTTCAAGTGGCCCGCCACTTCAGCTGTTTCTCCTCGAAAGTGGTCCATGCCCCTGCAATGCTGACCAACGCCCCGCAAGGGACTGCGTCTACGCTCAGGCCACCGGTTCTTCAGCTTCCGGACGCTGAAACGATTTTTGAAGATAACTTCGCCGTGACGATAGACGACAAGGGATGGAAGACCGTGACGAGGAAGCGCAAGCCGCCCAAGCCGGAGCAGCTACGACTGGAGAGGGTGAGTCGTCCTCCACATATCCTGGCTGTCATACCGCTCAACAAAGTAAACGGTAATGACTTACCCAAACAGGCCATAACTCATGCTATTCTTCACACGTGCTTCATCCAGCTTGAGCTGCTCAGGTGCAACGGCAGCTGTCTTGTCACGAAAAGCGGTCGCCCGCGCCTTGACGGAGTCTTCGTGGATGCGTGCTTGTAGCCGGGCCTCGGCCATGGTGAGGGTCGGACAGCGGCAGAGCTTGTCAGAGATAACTTGCAATGGGAAGGAGCCGAGCTAGTTGGTTGTACATACTTAGATTGTGGAAACCAGCTGAACTTACAGAAAAGGGTGAGGAGAGAAAGGAGAAAAGGCAACCGATCGCTGGACTACCAACTATTTATTAACCCTCGGCTTCGTCTTCTACTGGTCTGGTGGCTGTCCTTTTCATGTCTTCTTCTTTTTCTTTTTTCTTGATCTTCCTCTATCTTCATGGGCATTTGCGTCTCGCAGGAACTTCTTTTCACTTGTTTGTAGGGCAATGGATGGTGAACTGACGTAGTTGTCTTCTTGTTGTTCTATGGCTAAGGCCTCAAGTAGTTCTCGGGCAAACCGGTCTTTGTGGTGAGCTAGGATGCTTACCGTTTCGAGCTTAGCCTCGCATATGCATTCTCTACAATGAGCTGCTCGATGTCCAGGTGCAGCCAGGTTTCTTAAGTTTGCGGCATGTTCTCGCGCTCGGTTATTTATACAACGTCCCGTCTGCCCAATGTAGCTACGTCCACATGACAGAGGTATGTTGTATACGACTCCTTTGTCGCATGGAACGTATTCTGTCTTGTGTTTGGTGGTACACCTGCCTGTATTGTTAACCTGGGCTAGATTGACCTTCCTGCACATTGCGTGTGCCTTGTTGGGTGCCGAGCATACGATATTTACGCCGTGTCTGCTTGCGATCTTTTTTAACCTGTGAGTTACCCCCTGTATGTATGGGACCACCTCAAAAGGTGAACGGGGGATCTGCTTAGGTGGATCAAGTCGGTGCGTTGACAAGTTCTTTTTATGTTGCTGCAACTTCTCGCACATGGAGGCCAGGAAGGGTTTCGGATATCCGGCCTCATGAAGCCTGGACATTTGGGTTTCAAAGCTTTTCAAAGCGCCTCCATGAGGAAAACAAACGGCTTCTTTCCCAAATAGAGCAGGTGCTGGCCCACCTCAAGGTCATGGGCGTCCCAACACCGGCGCCCGACGTGAACATAGCTAAACAACCCGCCTCCGGTGCCGGGTCCTGGTCGCGGGCTCACAGTTGCTCCCACTCTCGAGATAGAAAAAACTAAAGCAAGTTCTTAGTCGCACCACACAGCCTCGAAACAGGCCCCTACAATCCCGTTATTAGACGAGCACTCCAAGTATACGAGCGTGCTCAATATCATCCGGGGCGAGCGCCAAGCGGGGAATCATTGCCTCGAACGGAGTCTCCGCGATGAATTCCATACTGTTACCACTGTCCTCCAAAAAGAAAAAAATGCAGAACATGCTAGCAGAAATTTTAAAAAAAATGTAACGATGAATGATGAGTCTAAACGACGGCGACCTTCCGAAGCGCAATAGCTTTCTCACCGATCTGTATACAACGGAATTGCCGGAGCTTTGGTCAGACAGGAGCCTTGCTACGCGAGAACATACGGCGACTACGACCTCTGGCCATTGTACTGCAGGAGACTTGAGGCAGCTGTACACTCCCTGGCTACACAGTCTGAGGCAGCTGTACACTCCCTGGCTACACAGTTTTTCAGAAGCCATCCATCACGCATTTATACAAGGTACACTCGCAGCCGTTAGCAAAAGGCCAAGTGGCGCTCTTAAAGCGCGCTGACTGCACAGCTGCAGCCTTAGACTTACCAAACCTTTGCACAGAGGTGCGTGAGATCGTTGCTGCTAAAGTGCGTCCTCCTGAACAACCTATCATCACTACATCCGTCTATTATCGCCCTTTTACGGGTAAGCATGTTGACGATGACCTTGCATGGCTTCAAAATTTGCAGGTGCACGCAAACGAGACCCCTCATTTAATGGGCAGCGACTTCAACGCCAGCCACCAACACTGGGGGTACCGAAACGCGGACACCAGAGGTAAAACTCTGGCTGACGCTATTGAATTCACAGAACTCGATCTTGGGAACATTCCGGGCACCTACATGCGGATTGGCCTCCATGCTAAACAAGAAACCTCTCCCGACCTCACGTTGTCAACAACGAAACACATCCGGCACTGGGAGCCATACCTCGGCAAACCTGACTCATGAGGGGCCTCACTCACCCTCACTCACCCTCATCTTCACAGGTGAGGTGAGGGTGAGTGAGTTTCTGAACCAGGAAAATTCATGAGTGTGAGGGTGAGTGAGGGCCGTGAGGGCGGTGAGGGCCGTGAGGGCTGTGAGGGCGGTGAGGGCCGTGAGGGCGGTGAGGGCCGTGAGGGCTCTGAGGGTGGTGAGGACCGTGAGGGCCGTGAGGGCCATGAGGGCCGTGAGGGCCGTGAGGGCGGTGAGGGCGGTACGGGGTATGAGGGCCATGAGTGCGTGAGGGACGTGAGGGCGGTGAGTGGCGTGAGGGACATGAGTGCGTGAGTGGTGTGAGGGCGGTGAGTGCGTGAGGGTTGTGAGGGCCATGAGTGCGTGAGGGCAGTGAGTGGCATGAGAGGCGTGAGGGCCGTGAGGGCCGTGAGGGCGGTGAGTGCATGAGGTGGTGTGAGGGCCATGAGTGCGTGAGGGCGGTGAGTGCGTGAGGCCCCCTTCAGATCGAGCATCTTTCTCAGCAGTTTTGGGGCTAATGGCGGGTTGTTCTCTAGCTTCTCTAGAGCGACACGAATTGCTGAGATCGGGTCCGGCTCAAAATAAGCAAGCAACTCGGAGCAATTCGAATACGTTTGAAGCGGCTGCATCCATTCAGGGACGCAAAATTTGCACGTGATACCTCGTACCGGTGATGATGACACCGAAAGACTTGGTTCTGGTTTGAAATCGATCGTTTCTTTGCAAATAAACTGTTTCAGAAAGGTGCATTAGTATTCTTAACGAGGTTTAAATGCATAAAAACACGTTTATAACGCGTAATTGTGTCCGAATAGTGCAAGAAGAATAACATTTTATGATGACGATGGCAAATTGCAGCAATTGGTTGCTGCGTGTGATCGCGGGCGGCCCGTGTTGCTGGTGTTGCGATGTAAAGTTTCTGGGCGAAATTGCCCCATCTGAAGCTGGCCTGAGTGGCGTGAGGGCAATGCGTGCGTGAGGGGCGTGAGGGGTGTGAGGGCCGCAAAGGCGGTGAGTGGCGTGAGGGCGGTGAGTGGCGTGAGGGTGGTGAGTGGCGTGAGGGCGGTGAGTGGCGTGAGGGCCGTGAGAGCGGTGAGGGCCGTGAGGGTGGTGATGGCGGTGAGTGGCGTGAGGGCTATGAGTAGGTGAGGGCCGTGAGGGCGGTGAGGGCCGTGAGGGCCGTGAGAGCCGTGAGGGCGGTGAGGGCCGTGAGGGAGGTGAGTGGCGTGAGGGCGGTGAGTGGCGTGAGGGCCGTGAGAGTGGTGAGGGCTGTGAGGGCGGTGATGGCGGTGAGTGGCGTGAGGGCTATGAGTACGTGATAGCCGTGAGGGCGGTGAGGGCCGTGAGGGCGGTGAGGGCGGTGAGGGCCGTGAGGGCCGTGAGGGCGGTGAGTGGCGTGAGGGCGGTGAGTGGCGTGAGGGCCATGAGTGAGTGAGGGGCGTGAGGGCCGTGAGGGCGGTGAGGGGCGTGAGGGCCATGAGGGGCGTGAGGGCCGTGAGGGGCGTGAGGGCCATGAGGGGCGTGAGGGCCGTGAGGGCGGTGAGTGCGTGAGGGCGGTGAAGTTCAGTGAGGGTGAGTGAAGGGCTGAAGGTGAGTGTGACTGTGAGGGTGAGGGTGAGCGAGGGGCTGAAGGTTAGTGTAGCTGTGAGGGTGAGTGTGAGTGAGGGGCTTAGGTGAGTGTGGCTTTGAGGGTGAGGGTGGGTCAGGGCGACCTAAAATGCCGACCTCTGCTGGGAGCTCGCGACTGCGAGCGCAGCGGCCACTTTCCAACCTTTATCACTTTGGGGAAGCGACCACTTTCCAATCGTTATCACTTTGAACCGAAAGAAATGCAAAGTAAAAATCACCCACCAGGTTAAAAGCTGTGACCTTTTTCGGAGGCATCTTACTACGGATTTTAACAATTTTTTTACCTTCGCCTCCGTCCTAGAGCACACCAGAGACACGGTTTCGAAGAGATTACTTGCGACGATACGGTTGGGCCCATAGATGCACATCTCGCCAGCCTATGGAAAAGGGCACAGTCTCTAACTCCCAAGTATACAGACACGGAAGCAAGCGACACGAAGACCCTATGCGCTTAAAGGACTACTCTAAGGTCCTTATCCAATACCAATGCCAGCTGGAAATATCACGCTGGCGGGACACGTGCTCTAAACTCAGCCTTGAACCGGGCCCACCGCATCTCTGGGGCGTCTTACGCTCTATGCTAGAACGGATGAAAGATACCTCTCCTCTTGATGAACTCTTTCTCCGCAACGATCCTATTGCCAGTAGAAGACGAGGTTATTCGCACTTTTTTTCCGCACGCGCGAGCCAACCCCCCTCCAGCGCTCCCCGAAATCACCATCTCAACGCCACATGAACCTCTTAAGCGGCCTTTTTCTCTCGGCGAGGTTATGGCAGCTCTCCCACAGGGGAAGGCTCGCTCAGCACCGGGACATGATCGTTTAACTTGGCAAGAACTCCGAAACCTGAGCGAAACGGCTTTGCGTCAGCTCCTGAAATTCTCAATGAATCCTGGGCAGCTGCGCAAGTCCCAGAAAGTCTCAAACTAGCTTTGATCTATCTAATTTCTAAACCTGGAAAAGACGCGTGCGCACCGAGTAATTTACGCACCATATCCCTAACTTCTACCGTTTTCAAACTTATGGAGCGCTTGATCCATACCCGCATTGAACACTGTCTCCAATATTACAACCCGGCCTGCACCCGGCTCAGGCAGGTTTTCGACCTAACATGGGGATGCACAATTGTCTGTGGCTCTTACGCCATGTCATTAACCGCCGAAGTAGGAAAGTGCTTCCCGACGTATATCTTAGCCTTAGAATGCGCAAAGCTTTCAATAACGTTTCGTAGGAGGCCATACTCCAAGGGTTAGCGCAGCGCTACCGGAGCCAACGTGCCCAAGACTGGATTCGCTCGTTCTTCCGACAGCGACCTATTCAATTCAATGGAAAGGCCTCGGGATGGACTCTGATGGCCTATTTCTTGGATAGGGGGGTCCGCCAGGGGTCCATCCTCGTACCTACGCTGTTCAATCTAGCAATGACACGGGTGGCCCAATGGCTGGAACGTGACACTGCAGCCGGTTTACTATATATGCAGACGATGTTAAAATTTGGACTGAAGCAGCGGATTACCCGGACAATCAAACGATGCAGATCGAACTACAGGCGGCCGTCCTCAGCGTCTCGCAAACTCTCGAGGAGCTGGGTTTACAGCTATCCCTGGAAGAAACAGAACTGCTCAGTGTAGATGGCAAGCACGTGACGAACCCCGCTCACCAAATTACCCTCCACGTTGGCTCGCAAGACATCCTGTCCAGCAAAAGCCAGATTCGCATCCTAGGGATTCAGATCGCCATCTGTAGTAGCCCTAAAGCGTGGACTAAACATCTGTGCAAACGCTGGATCCCACTGCTACACACCATTCGACGGGTCTCCAATAAATATGGTGGAGCCCGGCAGCAATCTTTTCAAACAGTGGCGCGTGCTGCGGCTTTTGGCCGGATACTATACGGTACACCAGCCTACGACTGCACCCCTAGCCTGCTACGAGACATAGAACGCCTGCACAGGGTCACGCTGTGCACCATCGCCGGTCTGCCCAAACACGTACGCAACGACAGGCTCTTGGCTACGGTGCCTATACCTCCGATAGATGTCATTATGGCTGAAGCACGTAGCCAATTCACCTCTAGATTAGAAAACACCTTGCAATTTCGAAGCACCCTAGCATGGGACCTTCAGCGTCACGTGGTCTGGAGCGGCCCTGATGAAGCTTCGCCGTGGGATATCCCCGTCATCGACCTAAAGCCCATCAAAGCGATACCTACACAAAACTCTGACCTCCGTAACCGCATAACCTACCAGCACCACAATGCTGAAAATAATGGGCACATTCACATTTATACGGACGCCAGTTTTTTGGCTGACCGACCCGGGCTAGCATCGCATGGCACCTCTCGACCTGAGCTCACAGCCACTCATACATGTACTGTACCGCAAGGCACCACCCTGCAGGCTGAACTATTAGTAATCTGGGGAGGGACCTCCTCGATTCCCACCCCCCCCCCCCCCCTGATCTTCAAAGAGAACAGACGTTAACGCGTACCTACCGAATTTACACGAACTCCGTCGAAGTTCTAGAACAACTGTCAACACCAACGACCGAAGATGCTACCGGTGTGGAAATCCGTAAACGCCTTCAAATGCTTCAAGAATTGGGCGCGTATGTTCAGATCCTCTGGACGCCAGACCATACCGGGGTCGCAGGAGGAAACGCTGCAACACATGCAGCCGCCACGCAGGCACGTGGGAGCAACCGTAACTACAACCCCACCCTCCTTACACATCCCCTTCAAAACTCCCTATTTGACCTTGATGACGCCTCGGAGTTTTCTTCACTATCTACGTACGCGTATCAGCAAAGGTAGTAAGGATTGCCTCCAGAGGGCGACACTCGAAGCCTTTTTCTCCCCCATCGACAAATACACGCGCACGCAAGAAGTATTTCTCAGCAAAATCATGACTAACGCTGCATATTATCCAAAAATGGCCCCCTATCGACCTCACTATTCCCCTGAGCTGCCCTCAATGCCAGAAGACAGCGAAAGCAGACCTCCTTCACCTTATATGTATGGGATTGCTCCGCATTCACGACAGGCCGGGACACGATTGTATACATCCCCCGTTCCGACCATGCAACCGTTGCTCAACACTTCTTCGATCAACCAGCCAGTAAACACTCTCTCGCCACTTTTGGTAGCGTTAGTGGTTTGACCAGGATAGTTTAGGCTGACTTACTCTTTCGATTTCACTGCTCTAGGATACCCTGCATGACTTAGGTGCTGTAGAAGACACCGAAGACCAAAGACGGCGGAGCTGATGCCACTTCCGTAGAAACCAGACATTCCACCCCCTTCCCTCAACCCCCTAACCCCCACAGCGGCCTTGTGCCATTCTCCCTCCCAAAGGATCAATAAATAAATAAATAAATGGAACATGGTCTCAGTGTGAGATTTATAAAGGGCATTGTAGATAGCTCTCACGATTTTTTTTTTTTTGAAGAAGGTAAAATTTACAAAGATTGCTTTCCGTGGTTGTACCCCAGACAATGGTGCAATAACTTACGTGTGGAAAAATAGCAAATTATAAATAATTATTTTAACTGCAATTGGAAAATTTGAGTTGTTTCGGTACGTCGAACAATTTTGAAATCAAATAATTAATATGACTGTCCCATGACATATAAGTAGAAAAAACTACACCCAGCATTTTAAAGTTATTCACAATTTCCATGAACCTTTAATTAAATAAGATTTGTCCAGTCCGTATAAACTTGTTTATTTTTAGGATGAAAGATAATAGCCTTCGTTTTATCAGTGTTATAGCTCAGTCCGGCTATCCAGTGCCCATGTCTCTAACCTTAATAAAGTAAAATTAACAGAATCTACACGCTCATCACTGTTCAAGGAGCAGAAAAATATCCTGGCGTCGTAAGCATACATTACAAGTTCAGCATCCATATTCAAAATATGGTTGATTTTATAGTTAAAAAGAACACGCCCCAGTATGCTTTCCTGTGGAACACATGAAATTATATCTTTCTGTTCCGATGAATTTCCAGACATGTTAACAAATTGAAAGCGGTAACTCAAATATGAAGTAACGAGTAATAAAGGTTGACCTGGAATACCACAGTAATCGAGTTTAATTAGTAGAATGTAATGGTTGACAAAGTCAAATGCTTTGGAAAAATCAACAAACTCGCCAGCTATCAGTTTTCTGGCCTCAAAATTTTGGAGTACATACTATTTTAGAACTAACAAAGCTAACTCCCTTGAACGGCGTTTCCTGAAACCTAATTGAGATGGTGACAGTAAATCATACTTATTTGAGAAATGTGCGAGACGGGACTGTATAACTTTTTCTATGCCTTCGGAAAATATTGGAAAGATTGAGATTAAAACTTGTTGTTGGCCTAGTTAGTTCATGATGCAGTCTTGAAGTTTTTTGCGCGACAAGCGAGTAGACACGGACAAGCTTGGCCGTGTCTACTCGCTTGTGATTGTCCCTTGTGTCGCGCAAAAAAAAACGTCTGGATTGAGATTGGTACACAATGGCTAAAATAGTTTTTTTTTTCCTTTCTTATATAAAACGGATACTTCTGCTAGCTCTAGGAAATATACCAGATGAAAAAACATGAATTTAAAATGTGCGCTACTACGGTGAAAGTGTGTCAGTAACGTGCTTTAATGGGAGTATTTGTATATCGTCACAATCGAACTTAGATTATTTTTAACTGTATAAAAGTAAAACAATATCCCGGCATTCGTAACAGGTTCCAGAAATATAAAAGAACTATTACGGCTGCCTATGTATTTGCGCAGGTCAGAGTTACAGTTCGCAGTAACTAAATTTGCAAAGTTTTTACGGAAGTCGTTGGCTAATGAGAGTCCACTTAAACTTAGACCGCCTCGTTCAATGCCATCAGCAGGCTGACGGCTTGAACTGCGATCTAGATCACAAATCAATTTCGTACGGCAACTAGACACGTTAAAACAGACTTCTTCCTATCTCAAATACTCTACTCTAGATATTGTATCTCAAATACTTTTTGAAGTATTTTGGTATCTTGCAAATACCTTTGATCGAGAGTATTTGATACTCTACTTTAATTAAAATTCCGAGTATCTTGTACTCCTTACCTTAAATATATTTTTGACATTCCACCATTTTCCGAGTTTTTCGGTATGAAGTGGCGTGGGCGTGGCAAGAGCAGACGTGAACATTCTTTCGAGCGACCAAATCCTGTTGCTAGTTCCGATTAGCTACAGTGACTTTGACTGAGCTCGTGAAAACGTCGCTTTTTTGCCGATTGTGACTCATATTTCAGCCCAAATTTCGTACAATGAAGGTTCTCCCCTCGGCCTTCCCAAAGCGGCCTTTTGTTTCGATTCGCGACCCCAAATCACGATAGGGGGCGCCGCTGCATTTTCAAAATGGCCGAGTTAGTGAGGGTCGGTTGGACGGCGCGAGCCCTGCTCCTTACGAGTATTTTGGAATATGCTAACGCTACGAAATAATCGCGGTGCTACGAGGAAGCAGACCTTCTGTTACAGGCCGGGCATCTGTTTCTTTGCGGCAAAACATCGTCTTCCGAGGACAACGTTGAAATATTGGCGTTGTGCCTCGCAACGAGCAGCGTCAGAGGCGATCCGCATGAGATCATTGTAAAACTTGTCGCGGGAGATGGCCTAAAGTTCCGCGTGGACTGTGCCGTCTGCTCGTGCGTGGCGGGATCATCAGAATGCTGCAAGCACGCTGTCACCACGCTTCTTCACTGCAACAGGTAGGCACCTAGCAGCCTGGACAACACGGTATGGCTAGCGCGAGTTCAGTGTAGTCTTGCGGCGGCTCTGATTATTGATCGCTCGTATCTCATGACCGCCGGCGCGTCGCATACTGATATCGCACGCAGGTGTCGCCGCTTTGAAACACGATAACGATTTTCACGGTGGTGGTTAAAACGCGTGCGCAGGGCAGCCCCTAAGTGTTTCTCTGTTGCCGGCGCCGGGTTTCATAGGCGCACAGAGCGTCGGCGCGATCGTAGCACGGTCCCATTTTTAAACCAACGAACCTGTTTCTAGCATGACAGTATTTCGCTTGTATGATGCACTGTATCGCATACTCAAAGCACAGTACAGACGCGTCACTGATTACGTGTAAGCCGGGCGAGTTCTATAGTTTCGGTTTCATTTCACAGAAAAGGAATCCAGCATCTGGAAGATCTCAGCTGCACTGACAAGAAGTGCGCGTGGAAAAAGATCGATGGAAAGGCGTTGTATGGCGATCCTGTGCCGTACAAGTTGTTCTGCCATGTAAAGAAGCTCTGACCTACGCTGGAGCCTTCACCTGAGGCGCAGGCAGCTATCCTCAAGCAGCTGACAGGCGCCTGCTTTAATTCTGCGCTCGCCAAGCATAGGTAGGAACAAATTCATCTTACAAGTGCCTATTACTCTGCACGCCCGTCCTGAGACACAGGTAGGTGTCCCCCGCCTAGATTTGAGTGTTGCTAAGTGCTAAAAACAAACCATATTGATTACATTTTTTTTTGTCACATATTGAATATTTAGAGGTCGGTAAGTACGTTGCATCTTATCAGCATATTCCTATGGTGTCTAACTGTTATCTCAGGTGGCAGTAGCTGCGACTTAATCGCATCGAATCCAGTTGTCGCGTTCAATGCAGTCATGTAAACGGCATAATGTTCTAGGGAAGCGTATTGTATTCAAGTTGCTAGACAGAGGTAGATTCAGACGGCAAATGCTCATTCATTCAACCCATGCAAACAGAAGTTATATCGCATTTTGGAATGGAAAGGATTATGGGAAGGCTCTGGCTGCGGAGAGCGGTCCCGGGAGGTCGCCCGCAGTTTTCACCCGAGAAGAAACGCAAGCTTTTATTACCAAACTAAGTGAGCGGGATATAGCTGAGCTGCTCGGTGAGGGCGGCCCCTGTTCAAGCCTTGCAAGATACAACTTGCACGACCGAGGGAGTCCCTAGAGGCTTCGACACAAGCACGAACAACGAGCTCCGAGCACAGCATGGTAACGCAGAACGAGTAGCTCCTGCCTCGGTTACCGTTCTTGGCTGCGCCAGAGCTTTTCGGCTTTGGGGTCCGGTCGCAGTTCGCAAGGTTTGGCGAAGAGAAGCAATGTCGAGTCCCCGGAGTGGTTGGAAACGATCTCGCTCGCCACGCCGTGTGCATGCACATCGCCTCTGACCCAAAGTGGCCCGGTGGCCCGACCCGGAGCCCAAAACCTTTGTGTTTTGATGTTTCTTCCGTTTCGTAACTTCTTGTACAGCATCGAAGACAGCTTGCACAATCTTTACGCTCGCCGAAAGCGTTGAAAGGCCTTCACGTGCGATGCACCGGAAAAGTTGGTCACGGGGTGCGGCCGGTGCCGGAAACGCAGCTTTAACTTCGAGCTTTGGCCGGCGTGGTGCCACCTTTGCATAGGGCTTGGTGCACATTCATGTAAAACTTTCCGCGTCGGCTTCATTCGAAGGACGATTGGGGTCGATGTGCTGAAGTCCTATTCATGTAAACGCGGCTATGAATGTTACTTAGTTGCACCGATCCAAGTTGTCGCATTCAGTGTGGTCATGTACACGGAATAATGCGCTAAGGAATTGCTTCGCATTCAAGTTGATAGACGGAGGTAGATAGAGATGGCAGATGCGCATTCATTCAGCCCATGTAAGCGGAGGTCGCATCGCATTTCGGAACGGGGAGGCTTATGGGAAGGCGCCCGCTGCAAGAGCGAGTGAACAGCTGAGAACATGGTGGCGGCCAACCTCTTCGGCGGTGCGGAGAGCCGTCCTGTGTTGTCGCCCGCAGTTTTCTCCCAGGGAGAAACGCAAGCTTTTATTGCCTTCATAAGTGAGCGAAAATAGCTGAGCTACTCGATGAGGGCAGCCCCCGTCCAAGCCGACTTGCGCGTCCGAGGGAGCCCCAAGGCTTCGGCGCAAGCACGAACGACGCCGAGAGCTCCGAGCACTGCGTGGTAGCGCAGAACGAGCAGCTCCTACCTCGGTGCCGTTCCTGGCTGCGCCGGAGCCTTTCGGCCCCCGGTTTGTCCGGTCGCAGCTAGCGAGGCGATGCGCTGTAGCTTCCTTAGGGCGTTTGGAAACGATCTTGCTCGCCACAGCGTGTGCATACGCGTCTCCTCTGGTCCAGAGTGCCACGACGGCCCGGAGCCCAAAACGCTTGGGTTTTGATGTTTTTCCGTCTCATAACTTCTTCCACAGCATCAAAGACAGCGGGCACAATATTTATCTCTAATCTTTACGTTCACCGAAAGCGTCGAGAGGCCTTCACATGCAATGCACCGGAAAACTTCGCGTGGTGCGGCTGGTGCCGGAAACGCAGCTTTAGCTTTGAGCTTTGACACGGTGTGGCACCACCTTCGCGTAGGGCTTGGTGTGCATTCATGTAAACGTTGCCGCGTCGATTTCATTTGAAGAACGATCGGAGTTGATATGCTGAAGTCGCATTCATGCCAACGTGGCTAGTGGGAGCCTTCAAAGCTGGCGGTTGGGAGCGATGTCAGAGCTGATTGTGCTGAATGGGCACACTTGGCCAATGTAAAGCCGTATTTGCTGTTTGTGTTCCACCTGCTCATTTCTTCATTGGTGGATGTCAAATTACCGTAAAATACCAAGAAAGCGCCTCCTCAAAATATGAAGATAATAGCATAAATTAAGGGATGAGCGAATGTTTGGTGAGTTTTACTTACCGTAAAATACCAAGCAAAAATGCCCACTCAAAATTTGGAGATAATCAAGAAAAACGTGGGGATGGGCGCTTGTTAGGTGATCAATTCTACATATATATGTACCGAGCAAGCTAGCTGTCTTCTGCCTATTGAGCAACCACCTAGGTGTCGCCGCACCTGTCATCAGCTGGCTCGTGGGGCAGCATCGCATTGAGCATAGTCGTCACCTTCCGGCCCTGAACCAGCTGGAAGAGCATCACACCAGTCGTATCTTTCAATGCCGTTGTAGGCAAACGTGACTTAGGGTAATACCTCGTCCCACGTCTTGTGCTCCACATCGACATACATGGAAGTCATGTCGGCGATGGCCTTGTTCAAACGCTCTTTCGGCCCGTTGGTCTGCAGGTGGTACACAGTGGTGCGACGATGGCTGGTGTGTCTGAGCCGAAGGATTTCTTGAATTAGCTCCGCCACAAACGAGGATCCTCAGTCTGTGAACAGATCCTCGGGGGCGCTGTGTCGGGGGACACTGCACTTGACGAAGAATTTGGCGACTTTCACAGCAGTTTCCAACGGGAGGGCTTTCTTCGCGGCATATCATGCAACGTAATCCATTGCGTCGATTATCCACCTGTTTCCTCGCATTAGTGGTGGGAATAGTCTAAGCAAATTCATTCCGATCTGCTGGAATGGTGTTGTCATTGGCAACCGGTTGCAAGCCCTTTGTCTTTTGTTGTGGTAAAAATTTGCCAGTAAACATTAGTTTCTTCACTTCTACCCCGTACCTTCACCAAATTGTCACAAATGACAAATTACGAGGCAGTGAAGAACTGAGGAAACTAAAGTATACTGGCGAACCTGTGCCACAACAGAAAACAGACAGCAGGCATCGCGGGTGTTGATGTCGGCGATAACGATGCATAGAAGTGCATAATTCCTGAACGATAACTCTATCGTTCGGGAGCTATGCCACTCTGAACATGAACAAACAACACGGTTCTCCAACCTTCTAAAATCATCCACTTAAGGTTTAAAAAAAGATAAGATGTTATGCAGTGGTGGGAGTCATACCCGAGCGACATGCGCGTGAGGCAATTAAGAGCGCTGCCGGCTCGACTGGGTCTGATCGCGGCAATATGTCAAGAAGGCCATACCTACCGACCTCCGGCAAAAAGTGAGGTTGTAAATTAATGCGCGTAACCCGTAAGATTTCTTTTCCTACTACTTACAAATTGAATAACATATCATTAGAACCTGTTGACTCTTACAGGTATCTGGGTGTAATCCTTAGCTCTGATCTTTCTTGGAATCTGCATGCTGCTTACGTGACTAATTACGCTAACCGCATGCTTGGTTATCTTAAACGGAACTTTTATCTGGCCCCTTCATCCTTAAAGCTTTTTCTTTATAAAACTCTAGTACGCTCTAAACTTGAATGTGAAGCTTCCATCTGGGATCCGGATACGACCTACCTTAGTGACCCAATCGAATCCATTCAAAATAAATCCGCACGTTTCATACTAACTAATTATAACCGTACCGCAAGCGTGACATTATGAAGAACATTTTACTTTCACCCAGCCTCGCACATCGCCGTAAAATTTCTGGCATTTGTCTTTTTCACAAAATATTCCACCACAACCCGGTACTCAGAAATCAGCTATTAACCCCACCATCCTTCCTTTCAGCACGTCTAGATCATCAGCACAAAGTAGGAGTTCCCTCTTGCCGCTATAAGAAATATTTTAACTCATTTATCCTGAGAGTCACAAAAGAATGGAACCAGTTACCTCCATCCCTTGCATCTATTGTTGATTGTGACCTTTTTCGCACAAGTGTTAGTAACAATGTTTTTCCTATTACTTAACTAATGTTTCACTGTTGTTTCATGCTATTTTTGTTTTGTTTGTTTTTCCCACTCCCCTCTGTAATGCTTCTGGCCCTGAGGGTAAAATAAATAAATAACTAAATAAATATGCCCCTGGTATGTTTTAACCTTCCTCATTGCTTTCTGTCTCCTTTCATAACAATTTAAGGAAGTCTATCCTTCAGGTAGTTGAACTTTTCATGTGATTTTATTAAAGTTTATGTACAGTAACTTTACGAATATGGTGTCGCAATATTATGAGGGCCTAATAAGCCGTTTTATCAAAGGTAATGGGTGGCATTACTCAGTGATAAGTAGTGACTGTTGCCATGTCTATTTATTTTATTGCTTAATGGCAGCCACATGTTTTGGTTTAATTTCAGTTTTGTCTATGTATCAGAAACCTTGAGATTTGACTTACAGTAACTTTCAAGCATTGTTCGCTGAGCCTTCAATACATAGACGCAAGATTTAGTGTATTATTTACATACTGAATCCAATTGTTTTTTTTTTTCTTTTTACAGGAGGAGGAGGCGGGCCCATCGGTCATGAAGGTGAGCTAAAAATGTAGTTGTTTACCTTTTGTCGACAAAGTACAGTACAAAGGCTGTTTCACACAGTTAACATTGAGTGAGATTGCAACTGCTTACGGCTAGATGTGACCAACTAGCTTCCCTCTACCGAAGTTGGAAAGCTGTCCTAGCTTTCCTTTGCTCACTGTAAGTATGAGATTACGCTGAAATGCCGCTTTGTTGTTTTGTTTACATACTTGTCTGTGTGTGTGCTGCAATCCAGTGCAGGAATCTGCGCCTAGGAAGTGTGTGTGTGTTCGACTCTTCGAGGATGGCATTCATAACTGACGGAAAATACCGACCGGACAAGTATTTTCCGGTTTACTTCTTTTTATCCTACCATTGGCCACATGTTGAAGGGTGGCTAGGCTTAATGGGTCGGGTGATGATCCCGTAAGCATAAGGGGAAAGTTTGCTCTGCTTGGTTGTGCTGAGTGGAATGATGTCGCTGATCGGGTGGGGATACCGGGGTTGGGAGAGCGGCAAATGCGGGGATGTGATTTCTGCACAATTTGCGCCAATGTGCTTACCCTGCTACATTTGACCAAAATGTGAGGAATTTGCGGCAACATTGCACCAGAACTTAAGTTCACTTAAAAAATACTGAAAATATAACAGTTGCAGGCCTCGCTACTGGGCCGGATCGTTAGGGTAGGCTCGTGCGGGTTTTCAGGACTTTCGATAATCGCCTCAAATAACTTATTATTCGATTTCATTTAGCACCAAGCACTGCCAGTACTCGGAAGTTTCGCAATAAGTCTCGTGGTCTGTTCTGGTGGGTTACTTAGCTTTGTCGAGTGCGCTTCTCACCGCATACTGGTGTGCTGCAGTGAACCGACAATTGCGAACTAGGCGTCGCGATGTTGTGTGTTTTGCTTCGCCGCAGCGCACCCGCGTGCTAACGGAAAAGGTCCTCCTCCAGAGCGAGACGTGGTCCAAGCTTTTGTAGGTTTATTTTTTATGCTTTGTTTTTCATCTGAATTATGAATTGCAGCTTTGTTACAACCCCTTCATAGAACTTGAAGGACACATAAATCTAAGTGTCAAAAATGATTGTATTTTAACATTTGTTCATTGGGATTACGTACCTAAAATAATCATTCACGGCAGTTTGTGCTGTCCTTCATCAGTCGTCTTCTTGTTACCGTGTCCGGTGCTTCCACACGCAACTAAACAGCTCGTATTTGCTCTCCTAATATTTGCCGTCTCTCCTCCACTCATTTGCAGCGATATAAATTAAAATGAAGTGTGCGGTTATGCTCCAAAAGCTCTTTTTGCTTTTCCAAAATGAACTTTTGGCTGCTCCAATAGCTGGTTCAAAATGACTATGACCAATCACATCACTGCAAATGCTTTGGTCTTTCAGTTCCAATTTCTGAGGTAAAAAAGAATTTAGCACAAATATTTTGTCGTGGTACTCGGCAAAGCCAGCTGTCACTATGGTCGCAATAATACATGTTGATTCAACGCTGTTTTTTGCTTTCCTCCCTGCTTTGTAATCGCACCATTCGCCAAACACACTGGATCTGTTGAAAAATATGGGCCGTTTGTTATCATCAATTTTTATTTCAACGAGGGTTTGAAAATATCAAGAACAATTTTTATTACATCCCATTGGCCGTTGCCATTGTTTGGGTAAGTTCTAACTAAAACTCATTACTTGCCGGGTGCCTTATTATTGCAACTGCGTTCGCTGGTGTGTCGCCGGCACAACATTCGCTTCACCAAGAGGGGCCACATGCACCGCACAACAGTTTGTTGATCGTTTTGTTTTGCCGAAAGCTGTCACTTCTACCCATAGGCGACAGAGGAAACAAGGAAGAGACTTTTCGTGTTTCCCCAGCTTCCCTATGATGGGTTGCGCATGTCGTAGTGAGCGGTCGTAGTTACACTCGCTCGCAACTATGGGAGCGAGCCTTAACCTCGGACTAGTATGGGCAGTATGTACGAATTAGAATGTAGCAAGTGCAGTAAGTAAGATAATCTCAGATTTAACAATGGACCAGCATTTGGTTGACTGTACAAACATCGCTCTCATAGTAGCTTGGTGTTTCACATCCCATTATTATACAGGCAAGCTGGAACAGTGTGGGGTCTGCATAAGACAAGTATTTCAAAAAAATTTATACTAGACATGAGCGCTTTGTCTGTGTTTCATAGTAAAGAAAAACAAGCAAAGTTCACGTTGCAGAATCTCTATGGATCACTTTTGCTTGAGCCACTGTCATGAGACTCTATTTGATCATGTTCACTGTATAGCTTGGCTTGTGGTCTATTTCCAGTATCTCAGAACCGTCAAGGCTGGACGAGAAGTACCGGCAGGTCATAGAATGCGCCGAAGGCAGTGATTTTTTGGCAAGGCTTGCCGCAGTTCCGGCCTCTCCTCCGGAAGGCTGCTTTTCTTTCTACGATCAGCAAGTCGCTGTCTCTGTTGAAAGAGCCGCTGTCATGCTTCGTGACACAAAAGAGAACAAGGCAGCCTGGATGATGCAACGTCGCTGCCAGATTACACGCAAGTGTATTGTGTATTAATAACTAGTAATGGGACAAATCTTTATCTAGATAAGGATTCAAAAGAACAACCAAACATTGAGTCTTGGAAAGGTTTGGATAACTGCTATACTGTAATTGCATACGTTTCAACTGTTTATAACGTGAAACATTAAAAATGTTAAAAATAATCAAAGTTTTAAGATAAATATTTTATTTGGAAACTACCATTCCTCTAGTTGCTTTTCCACACGGTAGGTGCAGCTCACTTTCAAAAAAGGCTTTCGGACTACGGAAAGTTCAAGAACTCCCTTGTTCCCTCGCAGTTCTGCCTAGTCATGGTGAATTTGTCTGCATTTTTCTCGTGTGCCCACACCATGCAGAGAGCAAAAGGTTTAATAGTTCAAACCAAAGCGGAAGAGCATTCACTTGGTTTCCTCCCATAGAAACCGGTTCACTTGATGAACGAATCTTTACTGAGTTATCAGATAAGCGACATTGGTCTTATTTAATCAGGATGTACACCCGGGAGCAAAAGCCTGGCTACCGTGCAAGTGCTTCGGTGCCTGCTTTTGTAGTTTCCAAACTCATGTTCCAGGGCGTGTCATGTATGACCTAAGAAGCATGCCTGGTGCATTAAATTAGTGCTGCCTGTAGCCCGACATGCAATAGCCGCGTCCCACTAAAGCGACAGACAGCAACAAACGACAGCGACACACGACAACGAGCGACAGACGACGCCGACAGACAGCCTGTTTGTAGGAGTCCGCCGTCCCACCTGGCGGAAACGACGCAGAACACGAGGGCAAGGAAACTCTTTTCCTATTGGGACTGGAGCTGTCTTCAAAATACACAGAGAAACAGAGTCTGGCGACGCGGTTTTTGTGTTTTGCTCTTTGGGTATAAAACGCGGCGACAAACACGGTGAAAGTGGAGACGATTACTTTATTTCTTGATTAAAGCTTCCGGTTCTGTTCATTTGCCGTTGGCGACTTTCCGTAAAGAGTCGTGACAATCGACACCAAACTTTTTCCGAACTAGAAATACCCTAATCGTTCCTTTTTTCGGCCGTTCAAGGCATTCTAGGTGAGCGCTTCGGAGTTTCACGCTGATTTTGAGGATGTTTATAACTTCAAATTCGAATAACCGAGGGCAGGCGTTTATTGGTAGACAATACGGCATCCCGATGATCACAGAACGTGATGACAAATCTCTCGTCTGCCGGAATGGCTTGCCGCGGAACGTCGTGTCCTACTTCGTGGTGAGCGGTCTTACTTTGGTCAGTCCTCGCACAAGGGTGTAGCCATCCTGATGCAGGGGCGTAGACTTCGGCGTCTTGAAGTACCACCTCGCGCACCAAGTTGTCGCGAGCAAAACCAGCCACAGCGAATTCCCTTTTGCAACACGACCGCCCGGCGCCAGCCAGCCAGCAAGCCGCGCCCGCGACCACTACGTGCAATCGAGGGACCGGAACTGCGGGGCCGGGAACGAGGAGTGGCCGCCAAGGGCCTCTCGTTCCGGGAGGAAGGGTAGAAGGGTGGGAAGGGAGGCAACAGAAGGCATAAACGAGCGAGGAGGATAAATTTGTCTCCGAGAGGTGTTGCTCAGTGGGACTGCTTGCTGCGCTTCAAGTCCAACGACAGACAAGAACTCGTCCGTCGTCGATTGTTTGTCGGCGACTGTCGCGGTTGTCGGTCGTTGCAGTGGGACAGCATCGGCGACACGGAACTTTGTGGTGTTTGTCGCTCTAGTGGGACGAGGCTACAAGAGAGGCGGATTTTGTTACGTTGTGTGCTGTATTTACTGGAATGTAAGCTACCCAAGCAGCACCAGAAAGTGAATTTCGATCGGCCGACGGTTGGCCAGTGTCTGGACAGCTTAGCCACTTTAAGTGCTTGGCCACCGGAGACATAAACAAGGCCGGCAAGGGTCCGGCCACAAACTAGCTGTTTTTAGCTTGTCCGCCGGAGACATACCGCCGTATTCATAAACATTCCCCTACTCGACTCCAAACTCGACTCGACTTGAGTGGAGTATGGACGCGCGACTCCACTCGAAGTGCCATTGGTATTCACAGACGCGAATCGGCACTCACTCGAACTCGAGATTCCGTTCTCCACTCCAACAAGCTTGAGGACGTCTGGGAGCGAGATTATAGCCAAAGGTTTTATTTAAAACACCATTTTCACGTGAAAAGTAAATATATTCGTTCGTGTTATCTAAAAACGTGTACCATACAAACATCGAATTAGTGAACTAAGAAGTTTTATTAAGGCAGCGTAAAGTTTAGACGTGTTTGAGCGGCAAAACGGACAAAGTCGTTACCTTGTCTGGCAACAAGCGCATTCGCTAGCTGCGTCTTGTCGTTTTCTCGTCGACAGTCGTCTATCTCACGGTTTGTCGATTTCGTCTCGTTTTTTCTTGCTTTCGCCGCCCTTTGTCTACCGTGCAGCCCTGCTTCGTCGCCTCGCCGCCTCGCACGACAAATCATGGAGGACCCCAACGGCAACGACTCGGAAATGGCCGATACCGAAAAGCGGGCAGGGGCTCGGTTTATTTATACTGCGGAGGAGAAGGCGCTCCTCCAAGCGCTCGTAACGAAACATGCGCGAGTTCTTGAAAACAAGAAGACAAATAACTACTCGAAGGAGGCTAAACTTAAAGCTTGGGAGAAACTCAGCACCGAGTATAACAGCCAGCCAAACGTCCGCGCACGAAGCGCTAAGCAACTTAAGAAGCGTTGGGAGAAAGAAAAATCCAGATACAAAAAAACCAAGTCCGACGAGACGAGAGACATCCACGCCACGGGTAAGTCGACAATTTGCATATTTGGTAAACCATTCCTGATGTGTAAAAAGTAAACATCGGAGAGAAGTCCTTTCGACCAGAACAATGCTATGTGCACGACGTCGTGCTCCTTTCCGGGTCTCGTATAAAACGAATTTTCAAAACGAGTTGTTCAAAGCTGTAGCGTAGCAAAGTTCGCTTCATACGCATGCAGCCGATCCAGGTTCGATCCAAAGTGGGCCTACTTCTTTGCTTTTTTCTTGACATATTTTTTGTAGAACATTTGGCGTTATTGACATTTTTTTTTTTTACAATCGTCACTGAGAACAAATGAGGTCCCCGCATCTTGCCGTAAGCCTATTCTAACAAAGTGCCCAGCATTCAATTGCCCATAAGAAGGTTCGAGGTGGGCCTCCACTGGGTTGTGCTAGATTTTCTCTTCGTTAGGTTCGCTCTAGTCCCCTTAACAATTGTTTTTATCTCGCACGGAGGCGTTTCGAAAATTCAGTGTGCTCTTTGAATTGTTCGTCCCATACATTGTTCACTCTCTCCAATCTGAGCTTCAAATTCTTTGGTTTCTGTCACAGGAGGTGGGCCACGAACAAGCCGGCCGATGAGCCCCTCACTCATTCTTGTGGGAGCGGCGGCAGACCACATGGAGGCAGTGGTGACAAATCTCTGCGACAGCGACAGGGCAAGAGACCGGCCAGTGCTGTCGCCGCCTCCGGCTGCAATGTTTGAAGCAATGGTGCGAGGCACTGAAGGCAATGACAATCACGCCTGCTGGAACGACGTGCCAGGTAACTGGGGGCTTTTGGATTGGGACAAATTTGCACCAACATGTCGAGGATGGGTACCGTGAGCCGTAACATGTCTACTTGTATTTGCGACTTGTATCATTTTAACAGCAAATCTGGAACAGAAAAAAAGGCACCGAAGCCTTTTTCTTTTATTGCTCGGCAACGTCTACACTATTGTACATATCTTTGAAGTTCCAAAATTGAAAATGCGAGCAGTGGGTCGTGACATAGTACTGATAGTACTGTGAATTGAAACCAAAACTAGTGTTTGCAAAGCGTACAGCGCCACGACGGCAGAGAATTTTGGGAAGACTCGGTACAGATCACGTGCCTTCTCGTTGCGCTTCCGCGACAGCGAGCGAGTCGTGGCAGCTGCCGCCAGCAGCAGTCGCAGCCATCCGCCATCCCGCCAAACCGTCGTTGGCGGCGTACCGTATCTGTGGCAGTGGGCGCGTTAAGTCGGCGCTCTTTTACTCCTCCTACTCCGACTAAACGGCGTATAGCGTACAGGAGCGCGACACACCGAGGCTGCATTCCAAACCTACTCGAATGGATACGAGTTACCCTGGCGGATTATGTCACGCTACATCAAAAATAGAGAAACGCTGGACGCGGGTAGGTTTTCGACAACCACCTTTACCCTAGAGTTAGATCGAGTAAGTTTTGGAACACGGGCTTTCCCGCAACACATCGTAGGATAGCGGTGGCGCAGCAGGCGTTTGCGACTTTTATTCAAGCGCATGCCCGCATAAAGCTTTATGCCTGTGGTGCCGGGAACGCCATCCAGATTCGGCGACATTCGGGCTCAGTCCAGTCAGCTCAATCCTATCGCCAGCATCGCTCTTTTCAAGCCCTGTGCAGTTTCGTGGCTCCGGGTTCGTTCCTCCGACGTTGCGTCAACCGCATGTGGCGATGGCAACAATCGTAAAGAAACGTACGTCGCTGACGTTCGCGACAAAGCTTGAAATCATCCGCCGCGTTGAAAAAGGAGAAAAGAAGTCCAGCATTGCCGAAGCGTACAACATACTGCGAAGCACTTTGAGCACGCTGCTGAAGACGAAAAGTGACATCGAACCGAAGGCTGAACAAAGCAAGCACTCCAGCGCACGCCGTGTTCGGACACCGGCCTTCGAAAAGGTGGAAAGATCACTTCACAAGTGGTTTATGGACGCAAGGGCTCGGAACATTCCGGCGTCAGGCCGATGCTTCAACAGAAAGCAAAGGACTTCGCGTTCATCCACCAAGCACAAAACGTCGCCGCAAGTAGAGGGTGGCTGCAACGCTTCAAAGCCTGTTACAACATTGTCGGGAAGACGGTCTCACTTTTACGCCGCTACTGCAGTGCAATCGACGGTAGTGATCTGGCGCTGGTGGACTGCTTGGAGACAGTGGAGCCGGCCGTAATAAGGCATGCGGTCAGCTCCATGCAGCAATCTACACTGCGGCAGTTTTTTTCGTCGGAATAAATAGTTCACCTTAACGCTTCACGTGAATACTGTACCTCGTTTCAACTTCCGTCCGAGCGCAGCCAAAGCTACGTGTGGCCGGAGCCAATCACACGTTGGCAATTGGTCACGCGATCTCGCCTGCACTTGGTATCGCTCCGCTGCGCCGCTGGTCGTCCGCGCCGCCCGCGCTCGCCGAGTATTTCGTCTGCTACGGGTGTATCAACGAAATCGTCTGCTACAGGTTTAAAAAGTGACCTTTCACGTTCTGAAATTTAGTCGCAGGGGATGTCAGTACGTAGGCTGGCCGCTGGCGTCTGTGTCCGAGCTTTCCACCTGTTCGGCATTTCGGCATAGTTTCGAGATGTAAGTAGACATTGCAAGATGCCCGACGACCCGGCCGTTGATGTTTCCTTGTATTGTCTGGATATACCAGGGCTCGAGCCACAGTCCTTTCTACCAGCTTCTTGGCTTTACAAAGTGATCGGCAGGTAAAGGGGTGCCCTGATTTCGCTGTGTATCAGGTAATTGTAGTCGCCCAGACGCTTTTCTTGTTTACAAAGCATTTGCGGTACGACGCGGCCGGAGTCTCCTGCAGAATTTAAAAGTAGACATTCATCACGACCTCTCGCGCCTGACGCCCAGACATGCCTTTGCGAAAGGACGTTTTGAAGAGACTCTGTGAGGAAAGCAACAAACAAGCAGCAAAGCACATGATTCGGCAATTACAGGAACAAAATCACAACTGAGTTGCAACAACAGTTGCCAGCGGACGTATGTTTTTTCACCAAACCACATGTATCTACATATATTAACAAGAACTTAAACTTCAGATATTTAATTCCTTCAGTTGCAAATCATTCTCAGCAGTACACATCTGGAATATTGTGCAGCGTTTACGCACAAAACAGTTGTTTAAAAGGAATTACTTTTGCGGACTACTTTGCAATGCGTAAAAATGCTCTTCTCGAAGTTGCGAAGCGTCCGTCAGCCTTTGGCTGCGCTCGAACGGAAGCTGAAACGAAGTATAGTCATTTTTTGCTGTTAGCCTGTCGTTTGCCTCGTGATTGTGCGCGCTGTGCTGTGACGCTCTTTTTGTGTGTGACTTTGTATATCGAATTTTGATTATATCGAACTATTTCACGGTCCTTGCGCTGTTCGATATAACGAGGTTTGACTAATTTGCCAACACCTAGCTTTGAACATTTCTACGAAAGGCCCATGTGGCTGTTGGGCCTCTTCCCCTGTGTACTTGCTCTTCCCCTAGCACTCACAGTGCCAATGTGTTTTGCACGCCCAGATGCTCCTGAGCCGTCCGCCTCACCTCTCCAAGACAGCAGCGTTGGAGCTGCTTGTGTGACTCCGCCGGCAAGGAGCATTACCTGCCCCCGTGCTGAGCTGCCAAGCGGGGCATCCAGAAGAGCTGGAAACCGCATCGCAGCACTGGAGCGGATCATGGCTCCCGAAAAGGAGGCCTGTGTAGACATCCTCGAGAGGGAAGATCGGCGGAAGGAGGCGCAACATTTAATGCAAATGCGCATACTCCGCAACAAGCTTTTTGAGCAGCGACGACGCGGACGGGCAGAGTTCCAGCTGCTCCAGCTGGAGAGAGAGATAAAGGTGGAGCAGCTGGCAGCCCTGCACTGCAAGCTACAAGGGTGTGGAAATCACAATTAAAATTGGGTTCTTTCAGTTTAAAAGCATTCCGAGGATTTACTTATTTAGTTTATGTGCGCTACATTGTAGTGAAACGATAGAACCTAATGTGTTATGCATATTCGGAAGTTGAATGAAACAGCACACTACAATTGAAGGAAAGGGTAGGTCTTTCGTTAGCTCTGTGCTGGCCACAAGTCTTTCCCAGAATATGTTAGATTGACCAAATACGCGGAATTGGATTTGAAAATCAATTTATTCGAGCGCTTACTACTGAATTCGTGTCCGAGTATTTGCACAAGTCAGTGACGGGTCAAGAACAGAGTACAAGCTGGAGATGAGAAGTAGGACGGAAGCTTTAATTGGAGAGGAGGTTTCCCCTCTCCACCTCAAGCTTCTGTCTGCTTCCTCCTCTCCAGCTTGTACACTATCCTTGACCTGTCATTGACTATAAGCATGTGCTACTGGTTGAATATCCCTATTGGAAACACAGTGCGATGATCTGTGTGCGTTTCAGCGAGCCGTTGATTGTGTCGACAGGGTCTGGAGGTGATGGCAGTACATGTGGACGCAGCCGCCTCCGGCGTCGGGGTACTGGTGGAGAGGGTAGAGCAGGTGGGCATGGCTCTTTTCGCAGCAGGGCCAGGTTGTGCAGTGCAGCACAGGCGGTGATGATGAGGGCTGACCGTTCCGCCTTGTACTGTAGCCGCATGTCCAGGCATGGGAAGCGTCGCTTGAACACTCCAAATGCCCGTTCGACCGAGTTCCTTGTTTTTAGGTGAGCTGCTTGGTACCTATATGGTGCAGCATTGGTAATGGAAGCAACGTTGCAAGATAAAGGTCTTCAGGTGTAAAAATCGCCACTGCTGCAACCATCAGTATGGTTCAGTAACCTGTACAGTGCGGCCCATCCATGCTAGCTGCATTTTCGGCATTTTCTATTGCTTACCAGAGGCTACTGTTCTGCATACAGTGGTTTTGGCTGGTGTTTTCTACATTACCGTCTTAATTCAAGTTCTTGGCCCTAGTTCAATTCTAGTGACAAAAAGCAACAATTGACACCGACTAACTGTGACGAGGAAGAACAACAAATGTTCTCGAGGAAAATAAAAATAGAACTAAAATGTTGTATGCTACATACTTTTGAAACAAAAATTTGTCCACAGGAAGTGAATAATGCCAGCTTTTTTTGCCATACAAAGGCCCAAAGGTCATGAATCTAGCGGTGACAAAGATTTGCAGAACTAATAGTAACCAATAGGAACACTGTGGCTACAGCATCACTTCTTGTTAGCTGTTCTGAATTTCATGCCATTATTTCTTCCAACAAATTAGTACATACCTGCCCTTTGGGCTGTTGGCTACACCTGGGCTGGTCAGGGGCGTCAGAAGAAATTACATGCAGGCATAGCCTGCATCTCCGAGCAGCAGGCCAGGGATGCGCCGATTCTCGTACAGGACCCTTGCACGACTGTTATCGAATATCCTGCTGTCATGCACGGAGCCTGGCCATCTAGCAACAAGGTCAAAAAACTGCAGCTGGGGTCCTGTGATGGCCTGTGGATAGGAAGGAGCAGTACAGGGATGAGCAGGTTGCCATGATATGAACACAAGTGCTCAAGCTGATATTTCTACTATGATTAGTATATTTTCGACAAAGTGCATCTGCAAGCTTTGGAAATTAACTAGCATTTGAGTTCTCGCAGTTTTATGTGACGTAAGCTTCAATGTGGCTTAATTCCTAGGTTTTTCACGCGGTATAATAGAAGAGAATTTGAGCACGGGATAAAATCTCCCTAATATTTTGTTCGAAAAGTATAATTCAAGGGGAAAATGCTATAAAACATGAGCGTTTGCTATAAAATAACAAAAGCCACCTCGGCACCCAATTAAATGTATGTTTCCAAACACACAATACATAATTCTTGGTTTTGAACTAGTGATGCAAAACTATCGATAAATTGACTATCGATACTATCGATAGTTTTTCCAAAACTATCGATAGTGTCTCAGAACTATCGATAGCCGACTATCGATAGTACTATCGATAGTTTTTCGATAGTCGACTATCGATAGTACTATCGATAGTTTTTCGATAGTCGACTATCGATAGTACTGTCGATAGTTTTTCGGTAGTCGACTATCGATAGTACTATCGATAGTTTTTCGATAGTCGCCCTACCGCTCGCCTCCCCCTTCTCCTCTCCTCGCCCAAACTCCCGTCTTCGTCATCACTGAAAGCTGAACGAAAGTTGGGATGGTAAGTGGCTGGCCTAATTGGTGTCCCATTTGAAAAAAAAAAAGATAAATAAATAAAGCGATAAAAAGAGAAGAGGGAGCGACGCAAACTACTAGTGTCGCAAAACTATCGATAGTAAATCGTCGACAGTACCATCAATAGGTTTACGATAGTCGACTATCGATAGTTTTTTGATATTTGATTAACGATAGTTTTTCGATAGTCGACTATCGATAGTACTATCGATAGTTTTCCGATAGTCGACTATCGATAGTTTTTTGATAGTCGACTATCGAGTACTATCGATAGTTTTTCGATAGTCGACTATCGATAGTACTATCGATAGTTTTTTTCACTATCGATAGTCAGATTTCTGGCGACTATCGATACTATCGATAGTACTATCGATAGTTTTGCACCACTATTTTGAACCCTCTCTAGCTGGCCCACCATTACTCTGCACTGTCACAGAGTGCAGATCTCTCTACAAGTTCTAGTCTATATCAGTCACAATATCACCGAGCTTTCACGTGCCACACCGGGTCTTGGCGTGCCGTTGTTTTCAACTTACTTCGCTGTCGCTAACAGCACAGACAGAAGTGAACTTACCTGCACGTTGAGGGAGAAGAACCCCTTCCTGTTCCTGAAGACTTCCCCATTGGGACCGCCAGGTCCCTTTATTTTGACGTGGGTGCAGTCGATGCACCCAGTCACACTGGGGAACTTCCCGATGTTGTAGAAATCCCGCATGACCTCGTCGCAGTCGCCCTCCGGGAAATCCACGAGGCGGGGGAAGAGAGTCTCGGCGAGGACCCGGGAGACGCGCTCGATTACGCGGCACACCGTCGGCTGCGACACGTTAACGAGGTCGCCCGTAACTACTTGAAAAGTCCCGGCGCCATAAAATCTCAGCGCTACGAGGAGCTGGAGCATCGGGGACAGTGGCAGGCCGCGACTGCTCTCGTTTGCTTCCAGCGGCAGGCACTGGAGAAGG
This sequence comes from Ixodes scapularis, assembly GCF_016920785.2. NCBI lineage: Eukaryota > Metazoa > Arthropoda > Arachnida > Ixodida > Ixodidae > Ixodes > Ixodes scapularis. The sequence continues at coordinate 184,276,800 of NW_024609846.1, read as the reverse complement.
CTTACTACTGTCGATTTCGTAAAACGATATCGCACCAGAAACTCCCAGTCGTTGAAATGCTCCAACGGGTTGAGCCGGTCCCGGCAACGCCGTCTCGGCACATCGACGTCCTGGTCGGGGTCTCGGCTGTCGTGAAGGACTTCATCCGTTCTCAACACGAAGTCGACGAAGTCGGCGAACGATGCGTCGGCCGCCATGACACTGAACGCACTCGAGTGGCTCGAGTGGCCGTTCAAGGTAGCTCCGGCGCAGACTCGAGATCTCGAGTAAATTTTGCAGTTTCGAGTGGAGATTTTGGAGTCGAGTGGAGTTTCGAGTGGAGATCTGTTTATGAATCGCAAAACCACCCTCAAGTCGAGTTTCGAGTCGAGTTTCGAGTCGAGTAGCGTTTAAGAATACGGCGGATAAACACTGCCGGCAAGCGCCTGGCCAGAAGTGCTCATTTTCAGCTTGGCTGCCGGAGACATAAACACGGCCGGCAAGTGTTTGGCCAGCAGTGGTGATTTTCAGCTTGGCCGCCGGGGACATAAACACGGCCGGCAAGTGTTTGGCCAGAAGTGCTGATTTTCAGCTTGGCCGCCGGGGACATAAACACGCCCGGCAAGTGTTTGGCCACAAGTGCTGATTTTTAGCTTGGCCGCCGGAGACATAAACACGGTCGGCAAGTGTTTGGCCAGTAGTGCTGATTTTCAGCTTCGCCGCCGGAAACATAAACACGGCCGGCGAGTGTTTGGCCAGCAGTGCTGATTTTCAGCTTGGCCGCCGGAGACATAAACACGGCCGGAGTGTTTGGTCAGCAGTGCTGATTTCCAGCTTGGCCGCCGGAAATATAAACACGGCCGGCGAGTGTTTGGCCAGAAGTGCTGATTCTCAGCTTGGCCGCCGTGGACATAAACATGGCCGACAAGTGTTCGGCCAAAAGTGCTGATTTTCAGTTTCGCTGCAGGGACACCCATAATCAAAACTTGCATTGCGTTGACGAAACTTTGGCATAACGACGGGCAGCGAGAGAAGCATCATGAGCGAGTGGTCGGCAGGACATTAGTGCGTGCATCGCGCGAGCACTGTTAGCGCAAGCAAACGATCACCGTTTTATTCAGTTTTTGTTTTCGTTAGACTTGAAAGGTTATTGTCTTAACTAGCACTGTCGTGTGATATGTTCATTTGGAACATTACTAGAAGTGGGAAAATATTGTGCCCGTCGTTGTTTTATGAAAATAAAATACGAAAGCAGCGCCGACGTCATCTCTCGCTGCCCGGCACTCTTAGCGCGAATACCACATCCGCGATTTTTCGGTTAGTGCTCCAGATATTTACTTCCCAACTGCACTCGCAGAAAAAAAAGTTGTAGTCGGGTGCATCGGGCGCAGATGCTCCCCTTTCCTGGAAGACGCACCCTCCGTTACCCAGCCAGTGTACCTGTATACCGACCATAAGCCCTCTTCTCTACCTTAAAAACCTATAGGTGTATCAATGCACTGAGCTTAGTAAACCGCCACGCTAGCCACGCACCCCGATCAGCTTGTGCTTGAATCGGATAAGAATGGATATTTCAAGCTTTGTGTTTTGGAAGAGCCTAAACAAGACGTCTCTCATATATTGATTAAACTTAAGCTAGTCTCAGTAATGTTTTAATTAGGTGCTAGGATACTGATTTCCTGAGCCAAGGAAAGCTAACAGCTTCGGTTAAAACCGCAACGGAAACGTTCAAAATCGAACCACACGTAAAAGAAAAAGAAAATGAACATCTCGACCGAGATGTGCAGAACGCTGGTTTTGTTGTTAACAACGTGGTTGTTGGCGGGTGGTGGGCCACGCCGTGACGCTATTGACGCTATCGTGGTGATTGACGCCAGTGATGCTCGGCCGTACTACACAGTAAAATTTTTACACCATTAAGGGTGTAAAAGGGGTGTTGTAGCAACTTACACCCTCGGCTACACCCTTTTAACACCCTAAACCTAGGAATACAACCTGATAATTTTACCGAAAAAGGTGCTGTTTCGTGTTACACCCTACATTTAGTAAAGAATGTGGGAAAGGTGTAGAAGAGGGTGCTAAATAAATAATGTGAAATGGTTTTGGAAAGCTTATATATGGCTCTGTACATAATGTACAGGTAAGATTTCTGATTGAAAAGCAACAGTTGTTAGCAGTCTAGTTTCTCATAATGTCAGTTGTAATTCATGCAAATAGCTGATAATAAAGTGCCTCTTTTGCATACAATTGTTATGTTCGCCAACAAAATTTTATATATGAGTTCATATTTAATTTTCTTACAAATCACTCCATGCTCAGAAATCAGAAAGTAGGGTGAAATGCTCTATACTAGCATTTTTTACAAATATTTATTGATGGAAGTGTACAGTAAGAAAATCAGTCAGTCTCGAGTTTATATCTGGACACATGAAATCAAAATATTGTGAAAATGTTTGACAAATATTCATGACATGCTGCTAGAACCTGTCTCATGACCATGTCAGCCCGAGTAAATATTCATTTGAGAATATGGTGACATGCACAAATACTCACACACATAAAGATGCAAATCCCATAATAAACCAGCCCGAGACATCCCTTAAAAAATGGCGTGTGGTCGTCTATGGGAAATTCAATGGGAGGCTATCACCCCCTCTAGCTTTGCATGGTCGGCCTTAAAAATGTATAGATACAGCTACAGCCAGCTATAGAAAAGTTTAGGGTCCTGTGTCTAAAGTCTCAGGGCTGTTTCAATAACAACAACAGCAATAATAATAATAATAATAATCAATAACTAGTGTTTTAACAGTGTCCAGGGACATCCAATTGTTCTTCTTGCGGGCGAAGTGCAATAGAACGAACAAACAGACGCTTGCGCGCTCGCAGTCGCACACATACACGCGCGCACGCACGTACACACGCATGCACACGCGCAAACCCACGCCCGCGCGCAGACGCACACGCACGCACAACCAGAAACGCACACGCGCATGCACGCGGACGCATCCACACGCGCGCGCACAAACACACGCACGCGCATGCACACACACACACACGCAAACAATTACGACGAAGGAAACGTTTCTTGAGTTAGTTTCGGTTTCGGTTTACACAAAAAAGAAACAACCTAAAGTTTAAATAAAACCTAAGATTTACTCACTTTTTGTAATGTTTTACGTTATTATTTTATTGAAATTCTTATTGTTACTAATGTAATAATATTTTGCTTAGTATCGTTCTGAAAAAATAACAATCAATAAAAAGGAAAAGAGACTCTTGAAGACTGCGCAAGACCATCGCTATCGCAATCAGCTTCCGTTGGGCTCGGTTGAATGGTCGTTGAAGTTCCAAAGCTTGGTAGAAGAGCGTGTTGAAAGATGTGGTTGTGTTGTCCCTGTTTTAATTGTTTATTCTTTCTTCATCAACAACAAAAGTTCCAAAGGCTTCGGAAATCTCCTTTTTTTAACGTTTTAGCCGTTTTAGTGGATATTTTAAATATCTTCCTTACGAATACCGTGTTCAAGAATAACAATCGATGACTGATAGCTGGGAGACGCTGCGTCTTGCCAACGCCCGTAAGTTCAGAACAGCCCATGCACGACTCGTGCAAACGCCGGTTAGCAACTTTCTTTTGTTTCTGCGAAGTGGGCTGCTGTTTCAAACTTTGTCGTGTACCGTGTGCTTGCTAAGCTATGCCTGATTCTAACTATGCTTCTGCCCTGTGTTATTTCGTTATTTGAAAAGAGCGTATCTTCTTCAAAACCTGTGACTCGCTCCGCAGTGTGAGAAAGATTCCCGCGCGGCGGAACAGTGGGCATGTTCTTCGCGCCGTCGTGCGGCGCTCGTCCGGTGACGCTTGGGCGGAGCATTCAAGTGCCGTCTGACGGCAGTTCAAGCATTCAGTCGCCGTCCCAAAGTGTCAATCACAGGTCATGCTAGTTCTGACATCTTGTCCTAACAGCCGCTCGCTACCGATTTGTTTCATAAAGCGGGAGTGAGAAAAACGTTAGAAGAGCGAGCAGGCAACATGATTTTTTGCATAAGCTAATGCCTGTGCGTAGAGACGCGCGGTCTCTTCGTCATATTTCCGAGGGTAAAAGCGCTAAAAACAACGGACAAACAACGCCCTATGTTTGTTTCTTTTACTTGTCCGTTGTTTTTAGAGGTTTCACCCTCGGAAATTAGGTATCTTCGCGTTTACCGAACCGGCACACTTTTTAAGTTTACGATTGTGTGATGCAAAAAAAAAAAGGAGTTTAGATGTCACGTTTTTTAGTAGTGGCGAAAGCCCTTACAAAAATACGAGCAGCTAGAAGAGCAAAACCATGAAAAAAGGCGGAAAAAGTTAACTAATGTCAAACCTGAATATTTGATGGAGTTCCAAGACTACCACCGTACCAACTCGCCCGGTTATTCTTTCTGTCAAAGAATAATAACCAACAGTAATAAACAAATAAATACCAACTATTAATTGGTTACAAAGACGTAATTGGTGCAGTGCAGCCCTACGCTACTCTACTCTTTTGATAATAGGGAGTTTTAGTAGATCGTTTTCAAAGGCTCGCTACCGCTACGGGCGCGCGCTTCGGAGCATGCATTGAAGTGGCAGCGCGAGCTCCCGCTACGAACAGCGTGGCCCGAAGACACGATCTACTAAAACTCTCCGATATCAGGTAATGTGTAAATGTATAGGGCAGTTGATAGCAACCATTTATGCCCGACCCATTATATTGAGTTTTTTCTTTTTATAAAAGTTATATGAAAAAAAGTGCTCTTCCTAAAATGAGCCGCACCATTGAATGTACAATAGCGTGTAACGTTTATGTATGTTCTCACAGGGTGTCTACCAACCGGGAAAACCGGGAATTGTCAGGGAATTCTAAACCGTCTGGAAAATTCAGGAAATTGTCAGGGAAACTGCCAGAGATTTGTCTGTCAGGGGAAATGACTGATGAAAGCGGCAGAGTGGCTCGTGATTGAGTGCGATAGTACGTTGGAATTGCGTACGGCGTCTGTGGTCGGTTGCGTTACTTTAGAGCGTAGAGAAAATCGGTAGCCACGGCAACGACATCAGTGCGCCGCCCTCGCAACGTTCGCCGTAATAGTTGGCCAGGACAGCGCTAGGCGGCGCGAGCTACCAACCGAAAGAACATTAACAATCGCTGTTTCTCCATGCTCGTATGCACAACTCGCGTACCGGTCTATTCGTGGGTCCTCGTGTTTTGGTTGGTGCTGTCGTCGCGCTCGGCTACGTCAGGCAGGTTTTGCCTCGTTTTCTAATGCGGCGGAATCCTTGATCCTCAGAGTGAGGTTATGCGAGCATCACCATGTCGTTGTCAAAGGAATGCTCTTTTATTGTGGACTGGATCAACCCTGACATCTGTGAGCACGCAAGTTGGATTAGGCCTGTGCAGAACGATGCAAACAGTGCTTACTGCGTTTTGTGTTCCAAGAAGTTTTCGTTAAGCAATATGGGGAAAACTGCTATTTCGAGCCACGTTTCGAGTAAGAAGCATCAGGCTGCTACCAAATTGCTTCAAAGCGGCTCGCAAACAAATGTTTTGTCGTTTTTCACAACGAATGCGGCCTCCTCCTCTTCGACTTCAACCAACGTTTCGTCCCGAATGGGTACCGACGCCACAAGCGCTCCTGTGACACTTCCAGTCGTCGCACCCACCGGGAAGACCTCGACGGTTGGGACTGGCTTTGTTCTGAAGGATGATGTCACAAAGGCGGAGATTATGTGGTGCTTGAACGTGATTATGACTCACGGATCCTTTCGTTCCGCGGCAGCGTCTGCCGCGCTTTTTTCTTTGATGTTTCCCGCACGCGAGATCGCTAGAAAAATGCAATTGGAAAAAGACAAAGTCGGCTATACCATTTGCCATGGTCTTGCCCCCTACTTCCGAGAGAAGCTACTGTCAATCCTTGCTGGGGTGTTGTACCTGGTGGTTTCATTTGACGAGTCGCTAAACAAAGTCAGTCAGAAGGAGCAACTGGACGTGATGGTTAGGTACTGGGCACCAACTGATGCCACTGTACGAACTCAGTACCTAACCTCGTGTTTTTTGGGACATACCGGCGCAGAAGACCTGGCATCAGCTTTCAGAAAGGCCACTGAAGACGTCAAAAAGGCAAAGTTAGTGCAAATGTCAATGGACGGGCCAAATGTAAACATAAAGTTTCTGAGGTCACTCAAGGAAGAACTGCGATACTCTGATCAGGGCTACGAAATCCTGGACATTGGTAGTTGTGGGCTGCATGTTGTCAACGGTACATTTAAAGCAGGCCATGCCGCGACATGTTGGGATTTGGTGGTGTTTCTTCGCAGCAGCTACAACCTCTTCAAGTGTGTGCCTGCACGTCGCGCAGATTATGTTCACTGTACAAAAAGCACTCTCTTTCCTCTGAAGTTTTGCTCAGTGAGGTGGCTTGAAAACGCCAAAGTGATTTCAAGGGCTCTTGACATTCTTCCAAACTTGTTCGACTATGTGGACAGCTCGAAGAAAACAAAGAAGACACCAACATGCACCAGCTACTATACACTGTCGAAAAGGCAATACATGACCAGATGCTGCCCGTGAAACTGGCCTTCATGTTGTCCATTGCTGAGGAACTGGAGCCATTTCTGGCAGAGTTCCAAACGGACAAGCCGATGCTTCCTTTCCTCGCAACTGCATTGGATAACATTTTGCGGTCGCTGTTAGGAAGAATCGTCAAAAAGGAAGTTTTGAACGGGGTGGACACATTCTCCAAATTGCTTAAGCTTGACGTGGAGAAGCCCGAGAACATCATCTCTGCACCAGCTTTTGACATTGGGTTTTCTGCCAAGATGGAACTAAGAAAAATATCCAAGCCGTCACAGCTGAGGGTGTTGAACTTTAAGAAAGAGTGCATTTATTTTCTGAAGAAGTGTTCTCAAAAGGTGATGGAGCGGTCACCTTTGAGGCACAAGCTGACGAAAGGTGCTACGTGCTTGGATCCAGCCTGTGCATTGCTTGTGGAGGTTGGTGAAAAACGGCTGACTATTGCACTGGAAGTGCTCACGGAACACCAGTGGCTGACTGGTCTTGAAGCAGAGCGAGCTCACCGTTCCTATGTGCAAGTCTGCTCGCTAAGTTCTACGCAGGCATGCCTAAAGAACTTTGACAGGAAGCAGCACAGACTAGACGAGCTTTGTTCACCTAATCACACAGAGCTGCTGTCATTTGTCAAGCTCATTCTTTGCCTCTCCCACGGCAATGCTGCTGTGGAAAGGGGCTTTTCCGTCAATAAGGAGTGTCTGGTGGAGAACCTCAACGAAGAATCACTGATCGCGCTACGAAGAGTCTATGACGGGGTGTCGGCAGCAGGTGGTGTGACCAAGATTGAGATTACAAGCAGAATGATGCAAATGGTTCGTGGTGCCAACATCCGGTGGAAGGTTGAGCTGCAGAAAAGAAAACAAGAAAGACTGGAAGCGGCAGAGGCGGAGAAAAAGAAAAAGAGAGTGGGCACTCTGATAAACGAACTCAAACTAAAAAAGCAAAAGCTGATCAGCGAAGCGCAGGCTGAGGCTTCCCTACTACAGGATAAGATCGACTCTTTGAAGCAGTAGAGTGAGATGGCGGTTGTTCCCTAGTTGTGTGATATCAATAAATTGGTTTGTGATGTTAACGGCACCTACGCAGGGATAGCCACGTGTTTTTGTTTTATTGTATGGGTCAGGGAACTTAATTAATACTGTCAGGGAAAACCTGGAAAAGTCAGGGAATCTGAAAAAAGCAATTTCGTAGACACCCTGTCTCAGCAAAAGAAAAGGATGCATTAGAAAAAGGCCAATCAATTTGTTTCCTCTCTGTTAGAGCTTCTTTCACGTACACACAAAATGTGGGTGTCTACGTCTAAAAGAGTGGAATTGACATTTCCTGCAGGGCTGGAAGGCCTGACTCAATTTGGCTAGCAGCTTGAAACCTATGGGAACCTGGGGAACTGAACCACAAGAGTGAGAATGACACCCGCCTTGCACTTCCTCAACGATGGCACCATGAAGAAGGGGGAGCTTCCCTAAAGTGAATGATATAGCAGATGGGTCGTTCCAGTGAACCCCCATACAGATGATACCAAGCAGAAAATTATTAATAAATGTTTTATTAAAAACATGGAATGTGAATGGCACGGACAAGAAGGAGGAGATCAACACAGCGCTGTGTTGTGTTCATATCCTCTGTTCCCATATTCTTCATGATTTCTTTTCAATAATTGGCTACTAACTAGTCCAATCATCAGTATGCTGCTATTTATTAGTATGCATTAACACCGTGCTTGGAGTTGAATCCTACAGTCATTTATTAATGGACAAAAACAAAAAGGAGGGTGCAAGCTAGCTAAACAGGCTAAGCACATAATTTATTAAAGACGGGTTCTCTGAAGGATGACACAAACGCAGAGAAGTATCAAACACAGCTGAGTATTAATGGGCAAAAATGAATAGGCGACCCAAAAAAGAAACCGCAGGAGAAGACATGAAGTCAGTCTTTACAACTTCTCTTCTGCTTGCCACCACTTTACAAAGGGAATTCCTTCCTGGGCTTTACAGCGCTTTACTGTTCAGAACCCCTGACATACCCAAGGACAGTAAACATAAAAAAGCAACCTACTAACATTTGGGTAAATGTGATTGAACAAACAACAGGGAATGCCTGGAGCTTTCAACCTAGGAAATAAAAAATATGCACAACATCAAGATTTTAAAAAAACAGACGGACGCATCACACCTGTTTCTAACAAAAATATAGGCCAAGAAACTTCTTCCACTCAATGGCAGAACACAGGGAAGGCAATAATAGATTTCTAGGTTTCATCATTGTTAGTGATTCTTTCAGTATACCCTTGTGGTCACTCTCTTTAGTCAAAATTATTTCATCATCATCATTCATTAAATCATCATCACAGTTGTGTTCTTTAAAGGGGTACGGAAACAAAAATTGAAATATTCAAATTTCGTTCGGAAGTGAATCAAGTATGAGGGATAATAACCGTAAATCATAATCGCACGTTTGTATTTTGAACGATTGGCTATATTTTGCGTTCCAAACGGTGCACTCGAGCAAGCGCTCGAAGAGAAGCGAACGGAGAGCGCGATGCGTCATGGGATATCCGGCGCAAACAAAAGCAGAAAGAAAAGATTCCCCGCGTTCGTGGAGTAGCAAGGCAGGCGTTGGTGGCGCTGGCAGCGTTGTGGTGGTGTCAATGGCGTCAGCGCGTTACAACCGAGCCGTTCGAAGTACCCGTGGCGTGACGAGCGTGTGGCTGGCCCACGTGGGCTGGCCCAAGGAGCACGTAGCTTCCACAACACTGTCAGCTTAGGGCTCAACGGAGTGGGGAAAGCAACTTTTGTTCGAGTTTTGAGCGACGGGCTAATCTTCTAGGGGAGAATGGCTGTTTCCGGTTGCACGAACGAGGGTCCGAGAATGAGGGGAGTCCTTTCTTTCCGTCTTCTTGGACCGTTTGGTACAATGCGCGATTTGTGAGTTGAGCCAGATGCGCGTAGGAGACAAGTGATAAGCGAAGCGTGGGTTGCCTGCAATCCTCTGAGACAAACAAAACGTGTCACTTGATCTCCAAACAGGAAAGCTTTACATGCTTCGTTTGTGGCAGACCATCATGTTCACAATGGTTCAGCCGTGCAGTGCGATGCTTGGGGCCTCTGCTTGCTCACTTAGAGTTCGAGAAAGGGGGGTGCCGTAGCACTTCCCAGTTGACCTTTTCCAGAGGTCGCTGGGCGCATGCGCCGACTCTGAGAGAGGAAAAGAAAGGGAAAGGCGCCATTTTTGGTGGCTCTCTCGCCCGCTCGGTCGCTCAGACAGTGTTGGTTATGCTTGACTCTTCCGGTATTCTCCCGGCTTGGTTTCATATTCGTCATGCCTTACCACCGCGTAGCAGAAGGTTGCACAAATAGAAGCAAACATTGTTAAAATGCCAGATTTTATAAAATTCTTGTAGCCTTTCGCGGGTGGTGCACGAAAGCACCCGATGTCAAACACTCCGCCGTTTTTGCCCTGCTTTCAAAAGCCTATGACGAGATTCCCCCGTGTCAAGTGGCTGGAACATCAATGTGACGGCGGGACATTCCGCTTTTAACTTAAATACAGTAAATGTGAACAGAATGATACACCTGAAATTGGGGTAGGAAAAGGAAAACGCAAAAGGACACAGAAAAAGGACAGGCAACGTCTCCTGAGACGCTGCCCGTTTTTCCTTTGCGTTTTCCTTTTCCTATCTCAGTCTCAGGTTTAATAATTGAAAATGAGCGTGTTGCTGATTAGATACGAATACATGAAACGATAAAACATCAAGGACATGGCCGGATACGGGACTTCTTGAAAGAGGTACTCTTTCCGTCCCTCTGATGGAACATCGAGGCCTCGATGTTCCATCAAGCTTTCATGTATTCAACTTACACCAGCTCGCCTGCACCCTGACCTTTTTTTGTTAATAGTAAACGTGCAAACGAGGTTGTGTGACGTAGTCATGCCATACACGGTACTGAATTAAAAAATAACAGCATAAAGCTTTCCATTTTCAGGCGTGCGCTATACACATTCGCGTCTTGCCACGTCAAAAAAAAAAGAAAAAAAAGAGACACACACTAAACGAAAATATACCCAGATGGGAGTACATCGCTTGTCCTCTAGCGCATTCCCTTATGGGAGGTTTTTATACTCTGCAGGATGGGAGTTCAGAATGAACTCCCACGCAGGCCAGCGTTTTTTGGGGGATACAATGGAGTATGTACAGAACTCCCAGCAGTACGGGAGTCTGTTCATGGATCAATGGGAGTGTTTATTTACTTCCATCAGAGTGTTCCTATGTGGATCCAAGGGAATATTCTTTCACATCCTTATGGGAGTTTTTACGTGGACTCACGGGAATGTTCCTTTACATCCACCTGGGAGTTCTTACGTGGATCCACGGGAGTATTCTTTCACATCCATATGGGAGGTTTTACGTCCATTTATGGGACTATTCTCTCACATCCATATGGGAGTTTGTACGTGCACTTATGGGACTATTTTTTCACATTCATATGGGAGTCTTTACGTGCACTTATGGGACTATTTTTTCACATCCATATGGGAGTTTTTACGTGCACTTATGGGACTATTTTTTCACATCCATATGGGAGTTTGTACGTGCACTTATGGGACTATTTTTTCACATCCATATGGGAGTCTTTACGTGCACTTATGGGACTATTTTTTCACATCCATATGGGAGCTTTTACGTACATTTATGGGACTATTTTTTCACATCCATATGGGAGTTTTTACGTGCATTTATGGGACTATTTTTTCACATCCATATGGGAGTTTTTACGTGCATTTATGGGACTATTTTTTCACATCCATATGGGAGTTTTTACGTGCACTTATGGGACTATTCTCTCACATCCACCTGGGAGTTACTGCCGGGACCTAAGGGAGTATTCTTTCACATCCATTTGGGAGTTAGTACGTGGACCCACGGGAGTCTTCTTTCCCATCCTCCTAGGAGTTGTATACCTACGGGAGTATTCCTTCGCATCCATCTAGGAGTTTCTTCCAAGTCAGGAAGTGTGGAAGGAAAGGCATAAGCAGGTAGTATAATGCACGAAATAAATTTATTGCACTATGAATATTTTTTGCACATGTCGTGTAACAAGAGCTCATTTTGCCTTGGGCGCAAACTGGCTTATACCCCGTCAGGCGGCCATTTAAATGGCCTTCAGAGCAAACTCCTCAAAAAATGTCTGCGAACACCAAAGGGCACAGGCAGAGCCGAGATTGTGAAGTGATTCGCCTATTCTTTGAAGGAATTCATTCCGAAGGCCATTTAAATACCCGACTGACAGGGGTATTTATTACAATGTAGGGTACGCTAGGCTAACTGTGGTACACAAGCCACGATCGCTCTGTAGAAATTTATCAATTCCAGTGCCTTCACCCGTGGCTTCATGTAGCAGTCGGCAAAACCACGTTCAATGAAAGTCAGCATCTTGTGCCTTTACATAGTGGATGTAGAAAATCCAGTAGACGGCAATGAGGTACGCCACATCCTAATGGAGCCATACCATAAGTTCGAAGTTCTTCCTTAATCAGTCCTAAAATATTGAAATAAATTACCTCAAACTTGACAGAATTTGATAAAACATAATATGAGAGTCACAGATTTTTCACCTCAGCTTATTTATGTTAAGCACTCTGACAGCTCCTTCTTAGACGTCGCAGCTTGCTTGTTGTATGTAGTAGCGGCAGATGCAATTACTCTTCCTGCAATCAGTCCGCTGTTGGCCATTCTCTTTCCTGTGTAGTGCTGGAAGGGACCTGTAACCAAAAAAGCACAAGCATTTAAGTTAAAATGTACTCACAATCAACACAACAGGTGTTTCCGACGTTATCGTATGAACCTTGCAAACCAGGTGGGGAGTGGACTTTTCTCAAAAAGTGAATTGAAGACGGTTTCTTCAAAGCAATATCAATACTACTGATATTGAAAATATAGTAAAAGGGCAGAATGGTTTTAAAGTGATATAGCAACGAAATTGTAGTGCCTATTTTATTGTCTAAATGTCAACCATGTTTTGACCATACAGTGGAGACACCAATTTTTTGCTCAAAAAGACACAAAACATTTAAAACTAGTGTCTCAGAAGATCTCCCGATATGCATCACGTTTGCGACGTCTGGTTCTCCTTCAGTCAAAGCTACATGGGGGCTGGCGTGGTTGTGAGCTAACACGTTCGTGACGTCTGGTTCTCCTTCAGTCAAGGCTATATGGGGGCTGGCGTGGCTGTGAGCTTCGCCACTTGACGACGTCAATGCACTACAAGCTGGCCGTTCGAGTTGTCCCTCCTCGCTCTCCGCAGGAGTTGAATAGGCACGATAGAAAAAAAAAAAACGGTTCAGCCAAGTTAGACAGGGCTCGGGCACACACAGCCTGCCACCATGTTCCCGTGTAGCGGTGCTGCTTTTATGTGGTGTGACGTGACAGTATTTGGTTTATTTAAATAATGTTTCGGCGTCTTTTTTAGCAAAAAAAAATCGGTGTCTCCATGGTGTGGGCAGAACATGGTTAACATTTAGACAATACAATTAGTGCTAAAATTTTGTTGTAATAACCTTTAAAAAAAACAAGAAAGAACAAGGTACACCCTTATTTTCAACAGTTCACATCAAACATGTTTATAACTATCTACCTTTCTGTGCTAGTTTTTTTTTCCATTGTTTCATAGTCTCAGTAACTTTAAGAGCGAGTGACAGTCCTGCAAAAATGTCATCAAGCATGTAAAAATTTTCAAAGCCGGAAAAATTGACAGCTTATTGCAAGCTTTTAAAAAGTCAAACCAAACAAAACGACCTATTGCAAAAACTGTAAGATACCTGTCTTGCTGCATGTAAGCTTAAGAAATTGAAATTAGTATACATTTCTAGCGATTTACTCCTACAAACTTTAATTTTCTTCACTCTCGCACAATCACTAGGCAGAAGGAGCAAAAGCCCTCCTATTATCATAATCGTGTGCACTGCCAACATGCAAGAGTTATCAACTTTTTGAGAAACGACTATCAGGGATAGCTCACATATATGGCACATAGCTAAATCAACAGTAAAACAGTGCTGACTTGAACTTAACTTAGTACTGATACAGCGGTGTATGAGCATCAGATCATTAACAAAGAGCAAAATCAACACTATTCCCAGCACTTACTAATAGTACTGCACTATTGTAATGCCCCGAATCTGGGTGACGCCTTTCAGATCACCGCATAAATTGGCTTTACAATGTATCGCACTACGATTTACCAGAGAGGTGCCTGAAGGTGGTGAAAGCATCGCAGAAAAAATTTCAAAGAATGAACTTACCCGAGTAAAAAGTTAAAAAACTGGTTTGGCTACCTATGGCACCAGTGTGCTACTATATGCGCACCCACCGACTGGCACAACCGACAGATGGCGGCAACGGCACCGACGCCTTATAGCAGTTCAGTAACTGCACGGTCACGCCAAAAGCCCACCACATGTAGCTGAAATTACTCAATGAACCATCGGTTTGATTATTTTTGTGTCCATTTAATGTGATTTATTGGGGGTGAAAATAAAATAATGTTCTGACAATTATAGCACCGAAAAAGTGTGCACCATTTATGACTCAAAAAGGTTGTCTGATTTTGGTGTGACTGGGCGGCTGCTGAGCAGCTACAAGCCGCTAGGGTTGATGTCGCCATCTGTCAGTTATTGAGCCAGTCAAAGGGTGCACAGTTAGCAGACGGGCGCCGTCGGTAGAAAAAAATAGTAATTTTTTTACCTTTTACTCAGGCAAGTTTGTTCTTTGAGCTTTGATGCAGTGATTCCAATACCTTCAGGCACCTCTGTCGTAAATCGTAGCATGATGCATCCCCAAACCGACTTAATGCAGTACTTTAAAAGCTTCACCAAGATTAAGAACTTGGCAGCACAGGTGTAGTGTATATGTGAACAGGTCTTAAAGGGAAGCTACGGAGCTTCTTGGAAAAAATGAGTTAGAAGTGGATTCTAGTGTATTTTTACCCCGTGAACCCGAATACCCAAACCATTTGGTGCGTAAGTATTCTTAAACGCGAGAAAAACGCGAAAGACAGTCGCTGTCCGTGACGTCATCGACAGCTCTTTTGGCTGCCCAAGGCTAGGGAGGCGGGGCTTCAGTCTTATTTTGAAATTGCTCGTATGGCTCTCCGGCGCGTCGCATTGAAATACAATTTTGATATCTGTTAATCTAAAGGCCAAATGAACGCAATTCAAGTGTTCTTTCTCAAATGTAGAAGTGCCCCATCTTCCCTTTAAAGGAAAGGAACAGAAATTTAGATTTCACAAAATAAGGTAGCAGGAGTGTTCAACGGGGCGCCACCAACCCCTAAACACCACTCATAAAGCGATATCTCAAACGGATGGCCATATTTTTGTAAAATAAGGATGCGATGAGTGAGAATCGCGACATCGTGTTTCCTGCAGAATAGTTGAGGAGGGGGGGAAACGGCCTTGCTTCGTTCCCTTTTCGCGTCCTCGCGGAGTCAAAGTGAGAAGAGGAGGAAACCAGAATCGCGACGTCACGGGCCTTTTTGGCCATTGTTCAAGCATGCTCTTCTTTCACAATAATACAACCATCCGTTAGAAATATCGCTTTATGCGTGATGCTTTCGGGTTTGTAGCGTCCCGCCTAGCGCTTCTGCGTTGTTTTCCGAAATCAAAATTTCGCTTCAGCATTCCTTTAAAGGATGTACACCTAACAATTATATTTGGCAAATATATAACAAGGAATTACCTTATACAAATAATTTCAATTTTTTTAGTTGTAATAGACTGAGTTCACAGGCCAGTTTGGCTAAGTCACTGCTGCTGCAATGCATCAAGGGAACTTTCGTCTTTCTGCATGTGCCCCAACCTCGCTGGAGCTCTGCGCGTGCAAAGCGCGAGACGGCACGAGGTGTCTCAAACACTGCCACCTGCCCCTAGTGAACTAAAGTTATGGCGGCTTCACACACGCACTGAACGCTAGGTGAGATCGGTCTATTCCACTAAAGATTAAAATAACCATACCAAAAGGCTCTTATCAATCCTTCATGAGCCTTGATTGTTTAAAAAAGCAGCATGTCCCCTATACCCTGTTTCATTATAGTAAGTTACAGCTCAAGATGGGGCGAGGGAAAGCAAGGCCGGGGAGGAGGAAGCAGACGGAATGCTAGATAGAAGAGGGAAAAACTTCCTCCTTTCCTCTCCAGCAATTCGTCTGCTTCCTCCTCCCGGCCTTCCTTTCCCTTTCCTTACATTCTTGAGTTGTAACAGACTATAATTACGTGAAGGACAGACGAAGGCAACGCCAGACGAGGGGAGAAAGGCCAAGCACTAGAAAGGTTGGGGAGGGGAGAAACCTACCCTCCTCTCTAACGTTCCTAGTGCTCTCTCTTTCTCGCCTCGCCCTCTTCTTCTGTCCAGCCTTCCTAGTGCTTGCCCTTTTTTTTTTGCCTGGCGTTGCTTCGCTTGCACTGCACACAACTAGTGACGCAGACTGTTGGCAACCTGCACGACAAAAAGCGTCGCTGTAGTTGAGGTTTGCGATCCGTCGAACCATAGCTTCCTGTATACTGATAATGCTTACCCAAATGCTGGCTAATGGGGAGGGAAATCCTGCCAATTACAGGGAGGTAGAGGCAAATATTGCCAATCAGGACAAAAGAAATTCTGTTTGTGACGTCACGGACGGAAACCATTAGAGGGTGCCAACGAAACATCTTGGAGCTAATGGAAGTGGAACATAAATAGCTCTGATGACTGCCCGGTTTGGTTTTCGAGCTGCGCAAGGGCCACTGGTCCTCTCACTCGAACAGTGCTTTCAGCTCTTCATTCTGGTACCTGGGCCACAAGTTATGCCAGCAGGCTTGCAGCACCAGCTGAAGGAGTTGAAGGCCCACTTCTGGAAATACAAAGCATAAAAGAAGCCATCACTTAGAACAACAAAAATAATGAAATCATAAAAATAATTAGAGTAGAGCTTTGAAGATTCATCTCAACCACCTAGGTATTGTTAAGATAGATGTACCTTGCAGCACAGTAAGCCTGTCAAATTGCAGGCACCTCGGTCTGGTTTACAACCTGATAACTCGGAATCAAAGGACAAAAAATTGTAACAAAGCCAAGTTACAATTAGTGGCCAATCAGACAATAACCTCTCAATATTTAGAAAGCATTGACAAAGAAGATGAGCACAGCCATGCCAATCTGCTTGACTCACAATACAAAGTTAAGTGTCAGTCAACCAAATAATGCTCTTATGCCCTTGAAAACTATGGCACGGATAAAGACTGCCACCAAAAAGATACCCCGTCACCATGCTAAACCTTGCTCTACAAACGGACGTGTGAAGAGCAACCCACAAGGGCTACAAGAAAGCACCTGCCTCTCAAGAACCTTAGCTTCACCACAGAAGATGGTCTACTTTGATAAAAAGGACATAGCCTTGCAGCTATTTCAACTATCCGCTCACATGATGGGGATAGTATACCAAACATCTATATCAGATCGAAGATATAGTTTGACGGTCAAGTTGAACGAATGATTATGGAGCAAATTGTACGGAACAGAGGAGCCTGCTTTAATCTCTTGGTTAGGTGAGGTTAGGTTAGGTTAGGCGCTTCTTTAAAAAAATTAAAGAAGCACTTAACCAACTTAAGTAGCTATTGCTACTTAAATCGGCATCAGAAATCGATTCCTCGGGAACTATTGCAGACACGTCCACATTTATGACCGTAAATAGACTTTCGCAGACATTAGTTTAGTGCCCCTTTAAGAAAAAAGGAAGACAAGTCATTCGAATACAATGCTTGTACGGGTAGTGAGCTTCAAAGAAACTGCTCGAGCAGCTAAAAGGCTTTTGATCGCCTTGTAAATGTGCATAATGGTGACGGGGTATCTCATGAGAGATCATTAATGCTGGAGAAAATTGAGTATGTCGTAGAGCTGCGAGAAGAAAAAAACGAGAAGGAGGAGGAAGTGCAGAAATATCAAGCGAGCATTCGCACAACCGAGTCGGAGTTGCCGGAGTCTTTCCTTTTTCGAATGTGCTGGCGACCTTCGGAAACTCGTCAAACAAACAGCATATAATTTTTTTTTTTAAAGGCGTCCTCCTAATTGCTGTTAACTGCGGTACCTCCCTAAAAGCAGGGGGACAAAGGGGAGGCCTGGTCGCTCTGACGAAACAACAGATATTCTGTCGGCCGGTCACAAACTCCCCTCGGCTCTCCACGAGCTGGGGGGATTTGAGAACATTCGCGATGCGGAGCACGTGAGTTTAGAGCTCGATGACGTTCAATCGTGTGCTGAGAGAGAAACCTAGTCGTGCGAATACTCTATTAAGAACTCGCAAAAGGATGTTGGTCTGAACTCGAAGTTTCGATTGATCCTGCTTTGACTGCTCAAAACTGATATCGTTTTAGCGGTATAAATTAACTGAAATGAAATGTTTGTAATGGCTGTTTGACAAACTTGTGACTGCTTGTGACCGGAGGGTGCAAAAACAGATTTTAATCTCTTGCGACTGCTTAGAATTGGTAATATCACTGCACAGTTAGTAAGAAGTTGCACAAGGCTTAAAATCCGGTTTTTACCCTCACTCTGGAAAAGAGAGGATGTAGTTGTGCATGCCCTGGTGAGCGAGATTGTTTCTAACTGCTCACAGGACACTGCTGCATCTCGCCGCGCGAGACTGCGCCAACCAGGCACGTAGCCAGGATTTGTTTCAAGCAAGGGGGGGGGGGGGGGGGGGTTGCCTATGACAAAATGCTGTACGAGGGGGAGGGGGGACAGGAGGTCCCAGCAAAATGGAAGATTTCGGGGGGGCAAGCCCCATGGGCTTCCCCCCCCCCCCCCCCCCCCTTGCTACATGCCTGGCGCCAACCACGGCCGAACCCCGAGGCTGAGAGTTTCCGGCATAAGCATGGAGAGGTAGGTGCTGCTCGATCTGTGGTACCAGTGCTTGCAGAGTTCCTGTATAGGCTCCCTATGGGAGCCAGAGTTGCGTGCTCATCCCTGTAGCGCCGTCTTTCCTGCACGGCACGTTGATCCTGCTCCTCATCTGACTGAATTCGGCGAATAGCGGCGTCGCGCATTCGAGGCGCGCCCGAAAACAGGGGAACGTATGCCGGGGCGCACGCAACGTCTACTTTCCTGCACGGCGTTTGAGTCTGCTCTTCACGTGATCGGATCTCGGCGAATAGCGGCGCGGCGGCACGTGGAAAACAGATGCGCAACTCTGGCTCCCGTAGGGAGCTTATAGACCATTCCATTTAGCTCTCTCAGGGCGGCGCCATTTTGTTAGACCACAGCACCCTCTCCACACATCCGGGAAGTTCAGCAGGGTCGGCGGGGTAAAACGAGAGAGGGCTCGCACCCGGCTCTGCTAGCAGACGACAAACAGGGAGGTTGCCGTTCTCCATCTTTGGGCTCTACCGACGGGCTGTACCAAACATCGAATTCTCGCTCGTGGCTGCCGTTATGAAATGGTTCGCATTCTTGGAATATTTATGGCTACTCCAAAACCAGCCTTTAGCGCTCTGTTTGTTTTATCTCAGTAAATGATCAACTACCGTATCTTTGCCCTGTTACTTCAATAGCAGTGGAGTCAGCTGGCAACTCAACCACTGCGTCTATTGCGCCAGGAGAGCATGTTTTTATTTATTATTCCAGACTTCCACTCATTGTCGCTAAAGGCCCACACCAGTACCAACTTCGTTTAGTAAAACAGCTACAGCGACCGGATTTAACATTAAAAACGAGCGTGTTGGTAATTATACTTAAACAATCGGAAAGAATAAACACAATTTGGGACGAAAGCAGACGCTTACAACTCTTTCAACTCTCACCAACATTTATGTCGTCTCCGTTCAAACGACGGCCATCGAGCAGGTTCAGGGGAAGGAACAGAGAAGGAAAAAGGAGGGGGGGGGGGGTTGAAAGAGGAGGAGGGGAAAAACAAGTTATTCGCGGCCTTCCCTCAAGGCCTCTGGTACCTTCCGCCCAGTTCGGGACGGAGGAATTTCAACTGCCTGTTGGAAAGGGCTACATAGAGAAGCCGGAGCGACGTTAGTGAGCAAGCTCTTAATGGCGTACGATTCGGCGACTTCCTGCCAAATCTCTGCCGGTGTCCTCCCAATACGCGCGTACCTTCGCATTTGGGCGAACAACCGTCGCACGTCATACGGTGTACGACTATTGGATGCATGGAGTCGTCGGGGGGTTTGCTCTGTGATAGGCGAGTCCCTTAAGGCGATGTGCGGTGTTGTGCAAGAAGGGGATAACTGTAAAACGCGTTTTGCGAGGAACAGGAGCGGCTGGCGGTGCCCGGGAGGCGGTGATCAGCCTCTTTAGTGTATTTGCCACTAAGTCTTCAGGATACCCTGCCCTCTTTAGCCTCTCTGTTTGTAGAAGCAGGCTGTGCGCGCTGTGCATAGGAGCTGAATGGAGGAGACCGCACTGGAGTGCCGGGTGTTCCGGTATGTAGACGATTATCTGATCGTGCACCTAAAGCAGACCCCTCCCGAGTCTGTCATTCAGGCCTTCGCTTCGAGACCCATCGGACTCTCCTTCAAGAGAGAAGACCCGTCTGAAGACGGTCTCCAATACTTGGACCTGCACCTGAAGATGCACCTCGATGGGATATGCTGGGAGTTCAGATAGTGCACACAAAAGCCGGTCCGGCCTTCACGAGTGCCCACTCCAAAGCAGTAAAACGGGGTCTCGTGAACTCACTCCTAAAATCCTCTGGAACCCGGTCGTGCCCCCATCTCACCGCGCACAGCGTGCTTCTACAGACAGAGAGGCTAAAGAGGGCAGGGTACCCTGAAGACTTAGTGGCAAGGACACTAAAGAGGCTGATCACTGCCTCCCGGGCACCGCCAGCCGCTCCTGTTCCTCGTAAAAAAAATTTTGCAGTTATCCCCTACTCGCACAACACCGCACATCGCCTTAAGGGACTTGCCTCTTGCCTATCGCTTCGAGATAGGGGTAGTGTTTAGCTGCAAGCCAAAGCTTTAACAAATGTGCAGAATGGTGAATACCCCACCCTCCGTGACCCAATGCAACAAAAAGCACGGACAGCAGTTTGTTAAGTGCAGGAAGGAGGTGGTTTATACCATCCTTTTTTTCGGGTTGGGGGGGGGGGGGGTATATAGGGCAGACCGGCAGGTGCCTAAATGAGCGCCTGAGGGAACACTCGCGAGAGGTGAGCAAACCTCCCGACGACTCCATGCATCCAATAGTCGTACACCGTATAAAGTGCGACGGTTGTTCGCCCAGATACGAAGGTACGCACGTATTGGGAGGACACCGGCAGAGATTTGGCAGGGAAGTTGCCGAATCGTACGCCATTAAGAGCTCGGTCACTAACGTTGCTTCGGCTTCTCTAGCCCTTTCAGACAGGGAGATGAAATTCCTCCATCCCCAACTGGGCGGAAGGGACCAGGGGCCTTGAGGGAAGGCCGCGAATAACCTGTTTTTCCCCCTCCTCTTCTTTCAACACCCCCCCCCCCCTTTTTTTCCTTCTCTGCTCCCTCCCCTGAACCTGCTCGATGGCCGTCGTTTGAACGGAGACGAAATAAATCTCGTTGAGAGTTGAAAGAGTTGTATGCGTCTGTTTTCGTCCCGAATTTGTGTTTATTCTACCGGATTTACTTTTCGCCGGAGCGACCGAGCCCACGCTAGCGCTAAATTTAGCGCATGCGTTAGTGCACGCTGTGCCAGTGTGTTTTAGAATAACGTTTCTACACCGCAACGGAAAGGCCTAAGCACCACGTGCTTGCAACGCCACAAAGATACAGTAACACTTTTTATTTTGCACACAAAATACTGTAACTTGAGAACAAAAAAAGTTTCTTGGTTCACAGTAACATTTGAGATTTGTTTAAATATGAGAATGCAACGGAAGCAGTCGACTGGTAATGTCCACTTGCGTCGCCTAAGCAAGCGAGGTCTCGTGTACTGACCTTCGCACTCCATAACTTCGCCGAGAAACGTTTGCGCGTCGCAAGTTGCCGGCAAATGTTGTCCACCTTGTTGGGTCCTATTAAACGTTTCTGACACGCACCTCCTATAGCAGTGGTCTCAAACTCATTTGAGTCTGAGGGCCAGATATCCCATACCGGAAAGGTCAAAGGCCAACGCAACGGGAGGGGGGGGGGGGGGGGGGGAGTCAGACGATTTTAAAAATGAAAAGACCTCGTCCTCTATGCTTTTTGTAACTCACAGTTTTGCCAGTGACATGTTTAGATTTGATTGGTTTATATGACTACTTTGGGGCCTCACGTCATGTGATATCAATAATTAAAATGACACCGCCCCGCCAGCATGCTAGCATTTTTAATGGAACAAGAGAGAAATTGCACTGTCGTTTTCGTTGCTTAATTTGCTCGGAAATTCACCAAGCCCAACATGTCTCTAAAAAATCAATCAGTTAATTTGACAGTTCTTGCTTTCCTGACGATCTTTATTACAACACACTGAGCACACTGAGAAAATACTGTGATGGATCTAAACTCGACCTCGTAGCTTCATCTTTGGCAGCTACTCCTGCTGATTGAGAGTTCGCGCAGCCGAGTTGTATCCTGAAACGAATAGTTCGCGCTTGCAGCAGTAGCGTAATTGTTGTAGATTACAAAAAGCCGGGAAGCAAAAAAATAAAGCGAAACAAAGGGCAAATGAGCACAGATAAGTATAAACTATGTGAATACGTTAAAATAGCAGAACTACTTTTTGAGCGGAAATGAATCGCCGTGATGAGATCACTATGGCGCATGCCATTTCCAGCGCACAGGAACCGGAACGCGTAGCCGGTTGCCTGCGGGCCGCGTCCCAGCGAGTCGCGGGCCGCATGCTTGAGACCCCTGTCCTATAGGAATGCAATGTCGTCCTGCGTTGTAGATCGCGGTTGAGATCATGTGGTGAGGGTCTAGGACAAATCGTCGACGGTCAACTCGTCGGCGGTTCATTCGTCCAATAGGCCGATTCGTCATACGGCAATTCGCCGCAGGAAAAATCGTCGCAGATGTTAACTAGATGCAGCTTTCTAAAAGCCAAAATATACTTTTTTCCCTGACATTTTAAAGCAAATACTGCGCCATAGTAATCCCTAAAAGTGCCGCAAGGTAATTTACCCTTATGTGCCCTTCCTTGTCGAAGAGAATAACTTGCCACTTTCACCGCTTTCACGGTGCCATGCGTAGATATTTTTTAAGGGGGGGGGGGGGGGGGGGCGGGGGGCTGGCTGAGGAGGCTGGAATCTTTATGGCCAGGGGAGGGAGGGCTGAATCCCATAAGCCTCCTCCCTGTCCACGCCACTGCAGTGGGGGACGACCACTATGTTGCACACGTAACACTAAGGCGCGTGTTAAAGGGATACTGAACCGAGATTCCGAGTTAACTAAACAAGGCCGGGCGGATAGGTGGGAAGTTGCAAAACCAAAAAATACCACAAAAAAGAAGTGCGCGATTAAACCCGGCCGACGAGGCCAGGCACGTCACGACTCCCATTCTCTCTCCTCGCTACGTCCCGCCAAGCTGGTGAACCGAAGCGAGAAGGAGAGAAGCGAGGCCGCTTCTCCTCATTCTCAAATTCTCCAGGAGGACAGTTACGTCAAAGAACTCGCTTGATCGCGCCCTTCTTTTCCAAAAGTGCAGCCATCCGTTTGAGATATCGATGTACGAGGGATGTTCTGGAGTTCGTAGCATCCGGTTCAACACTTCTGCAGCCTTACTTTGCGAAATCCAAATTTCGGTTCAGTATCCCTTTAACCTACCCGGTCCACCTATTCAAGCCGCTTCGCGGTGACAGTTTGCGACGACTTGTTACAAAACGTAAGAAATAAAATTAACCAAAGGACGATCCAGAGATGACACATTTTTCAACTTGTCTCAAGGTCCTTTCCTGTCTTTGCACTCTTGAAATCTTTTTTTTTTTTTTTGTGGTTTAACGCGAGCGCTGCGCTCAGTCCAGATATAGAGTAACTGTATAGGCATTGCAGAGCTAGAGTATAGCAGTCCTTTTCCTTTTGCCGCCAACTCAGTATTGGCAGAGTTGGTAGCAAAAAGCGGGCACCAATCCCTTCCCCCCCCCTCCCTCCCTTCCTTCGCCCCCCTCCCCCTCCCCCCGAATCAAAATCCTGGCTATGTGCCTAGCTGAGAACATGGAGGCGCTGAGTCTTGTCTTGTTGGCAGCAGAAAAAAAGTGGGCACAATCCTGGGTGTCCCTCCGTAAGTTTCTCTCGAGAAGAAACGCAAACCTTTCTTGCCATTGTAAATGAGCTGAATATTGGCGACTCCAGCGAAATCAACGCTGCGTAGCTGCAACACCGAGAAGCTCAGGAGAGGAGGTCGTTTCCACTCTGTCGTCTGTTATCGCTGCTTGGTTCACGTAGGCAGCATAGAAACAAACATTGTTTCCAGTAATTATTGTTATGCTTCTACCCTGTCATTCCTACGCACTGACTAGAAGAAGGTTTCTACCGTCGAAAAATCGCTTTGCTTTCACATGTAACACCGATCTTACGCTGCAGTGAAAGAGTTTATAGTGGTCAGCGTGCTGAACGACGAAAGCAACCTCCTTTCGCCCGCCATACTGCTTGACCGGCGCGCCCCTATAGTTCGCTGGAGTCGCAAATAGCTGAGCTGCTCGGCGAGGGCGGCACCCGCTCTGGCCTTGCGCATCGAAGGGAGCCCCTAGAGTAAGTTGTAAGCAGGAATGGCGTCGCGAGCTCAAAGTGCTGGTACTGCAGAAAAAGTAGTTCCTACCTCAGTGCTGCTCCTGCTTGCACTGGAACCTCTCGTCCTTGTGGTCCAACCATGATAGAAGTAGCTGTAGTGTCTTGAAAGCCGTTGGAAACAATCTTGCTCGCCATGTCGTGTGCAGTATTGTTCCCTCGGTTCTAGAGTGGCAAGACCCAGAACTCTGAGCGGTTTCTTGCATCCTGTAACTTCTTGCAGAGCATCAAAGACAGTGGTTCAGATCTTTATGCTATCAGAAAGGCCACCGCATGCGGAACACCAGACAGAAAATGTGATTACAATGTTCGGCTTGAGTTGGAAATGCTGGTTTAACTTTGAGATGTGACACAACATGGTGCCATCTTAGCATAGGACTTGAGCATTAAAGGGGCCTTGCAATGACTTTTTTACTGTTTTTAACTTGCACCGAACTTGAGCGTACTAAACATAGTAACTTAATGAAACTTTTTTTTCCCCTCGAATTTCGCTTTATCTTAAAAGTTATAGGCAAATTAAAATTACAAAAACAAGCAAAATATAACTTCCTTCATGACGTCTTTGGCCACTTCAGTGGCCGTAAACTAGAGGAGGGGTGGTGAGCGCAGCGAGCGCTCATGGCTGCCGCACTCTGCATCGACAGCTCGAGAGGGCGCCACTAAAGCATGTTCTGGACAGGCTGTAGGAGCAGGCAGCCAATGCGTCTCGCATTGCATTTGCTGCACAATTAAACACTAATTCGGCATGACACTTCATTGGCCACAAACGACAGCAAACACGGGGTAAAGATCAGTTCAGAACAGGGGCCACTTCGCGCTGCCATACTGCGAAACGGCCAAACAGCAAGCCAAACCTGTGCCGAAGGCTTCGCAACGCTCGGAACCGGTCAAACCCTCGAGTCCCTAAATGACCGCAGTGCCACCGCATACACCCGGGACCTTTCTATGGTCGCCACTCGTTGGAGCCTGATCCTACTATTCCTCTCTAGTATGCGCCGCCTTTTTTACCGCTTGGTGGCGGGTATGTCGACGGCTCATTTCTGGTTTCCGGACTTCATAAACTGCATTTGTTTCTTTTCTGATCTAAAATACTGAACAAAAACTACTTGCATAAATATTTGAGACGGTTCTCGCCACTTATATTTTGTATTTCGACTAAACGAAGCTTTTAGCGGCTCTCACCAGTAGTAAGCCCAGGATCAAATACCTCACATTTCGTGCACTTTCGGTACCGCGGGGCGCCCCCGTAGGTGGAGGAGGTTTCCGCGTCGTCCGGTTAAAATATGACGCACTGATATTTAGTTACTCTCTCCGTACCCGCTGGCTTGCCCAAACCAGAAGAGACGTGGAAACCGCAAAAAAGGATGACGCTTAAATATGATTGCAGGGCCCCTTCAAGGTGAATGCTGGCATATTGACTTAATTCTGAGAATAATTAAAGTCTACACACTCAAGTCGGATTTATGTAAACGTGGCAAACTTGGACGACATAAACGGTAATTGAAGGTAACAATACTGGGCAGGAGACTGAGGGAGAGGAGGAAATGAGAGAGCGTGGGGACATCAGAATGCCGAGCTTTCGTTTGAATGATTAGTGAATAGATCTAAATTTAGCTGCCTTTGTCTTCATTGCACTTGTCGAACAAGCTAGAATGCGTCTGGCGTTATGCTCTTGCAGCAGAATGTGTTCGACACATGCAGTGCAGACCAATGTACCTGACTTCAGGTCTACCCACTAATCAATTCGACCAGAGCTCAGCGTTCTGACGTCCTCGCGCACTCGTCTCTTCCTCCCTCTCAGTCGCTTGGCGCATTCGACATACTGAAAGCCGAGACAGGTAAAGGACAAACACAACGTCGCCATCCAGCAAACCGCCCCAGGTCACAAGCATACTAGTAGCCCTTCCCTTGGCAAATAGCACGCGCTCGCCAGGTGGATTCTTGTGCCGCTGGTAAATCTGGAGCCGGTAAAGCGCTCGGCGAGCGGCCGTGTTTTCAGACCACGCTATTCGTAGCGGGAGCTCGCGCTGCCACTCCGATGCATGCTCTGAAGCGCGTGCCCGTAGCAGTAGAGAGCCTCTGAAACCGATCTACTAAAACTCTAGCTCCAACCGATCCGTGGGAAAGTGGCGGAGCGCGTCGAGCGAGCCACAGAAGTTCTCTGCCTTTTTCGGAGTAGTTTATTCGGAAATCACTCGCAACATTTCAGTTTCAATATTTGTGTTGGCGATGTTGTGGCAGTCACGAAACTGATTGTGCCAGTGCCACTTCGCAATAGAAAGTTACGTGGACATCTGAGGGATGCGGTACTGTTACAAGCCCCGTTACGAGCATCAAAAGTAGGCGATCCGATACAACGCGGTGCCGTCGCACAACCACGAAGACGAGCCCAAGTGCGAAACAAGCGCTCGCGATTTGCCCGGGAAAGGGGCTAAAGGTTATAGCATAGCTTAGCAAGCTTACGGCAAAAGTAACACTTCGTTCTGAACAAAGAAAAGAGTTGTGCTCACCGGCCGTTTGAAGTTTTCGTAGCCCTCTCGCTGCCAGCCAACGGTCAATGACTAGACGCGGCGTCTCCGAGATACCGTTTGACACTCTTGAACAAGGTACTAGTAACAAACGCCCATTATTAAGGTTCTTAAAAGTAAAAAAATAAGCGGCGAACGCCGGCACAAGACGACGACACCCGACGACTCGCCTCCGATGCCTCCGAGAGCAAAGTGACAGAGTTATGGACGCCCATTCAAAACAAGATATGAGCGGGAAGATTTTGGGCGATAGCTAGCGCCACCTGCCATAGGCACCCTGTTTCGGTTTCGGTTTCAAAACCGAAAAAGATAAAATCGCTTTATCGGATACAAATAGTACTTAAAACCACTAAAATCATCGGAACCTGAATTTGAAAGGTAGATTGGAGATAATGCTGCCTATCGCTTTGATATAAAATCTTTTTTTTTTGTTGTTGCAAATGAATTTTTGAACATATTTATTTTTGCACGTGATTAGGGATGCCGCGAACCACCCTAGGTTCGATTTCGTAAAGTTTCGATATTTTCGACCCGAACTGATGCTCGAATTCGAACCGAGGTTTGAATTAAAAAAATTCGCAACTTTCCTAAATCGCGGGGTTTCGAAATCAAAAAGTTTGAAGCTTTCACGGTTTCTAAAAGTAGGGGTCGACTATTTCGAATTTTTGTTTACTTGAGGTTCGATAAATTTGAAGATTTCGAACTTCCCTAATTTGAAATTTGAGAGATTCGAACGTTTCGAATTGCTTTAGATCTAATATTCGAAAAATCGAGCGTTTCGAATTTTTAAAGACAAAGGTCGATAAATTCGAAGATTTCGATTTTCTTTCTACATAAAGTTCGAAAAGGTCCAAGGTTTCGATTCTCTTTCAGGGCTAAATTTAAAAAAAAAGAACAAAAAAAAAACTTTGAGGGTTTTGAATTTTTTTGATGTCCAAGTGCGCAAAGTTCGAAGTCGGGTTTTCATGTTCCGCCACCAGTTTCAGTTTCAAATAACGTTTTCACGCCACACTGGTTTTCACGAAATCAGGTTTAGAAAAGTTCGGGTGTGATATTTAGACTGAGCGAAGTTGGTCAGGCAATTAAATGACACAACGAGTGTCCGGATGTGCTGGAATATTTGCCAGTGCAGAGTGACGTGTGACGATAGATCAGTAATTGTGACCGCCAGCCCGGGGTGGTCATTAACGTGCATCACGAAGTAGCGATCCTACGAACGCACTGTTTAACGATACTCATCCAGTTCGAAACGGCCGGGGGCAGGCAGGTGGTTGAGGCTCAGAAAAACCTCGAAGTGATCTGGCAAACTGCCCCCCTACCCCCTTGAGCGCTGGTAGTAATCCGATCGAACGCCGCCCAAGTGACGCTGGCATATAGTAAGTTTAGTTTGTACATGATGCAAAATCCTGAGACTGGGAATGAAATTTTGAAGAAAAAGTGTAAGAAGGTAGAAAGAAGGGGACAGGACAACGCCTCAAACTCAGCTCTGGGAATGAAATTTGAAAGAAAAAGTGTCAAAAGGCAGAAAAAAAAGGGGACAGGACAAAGTCGCAAACTCAGCTCAGGACAACGTCTCAAACTCAACTCAGCTGAAAACTCAGCTCAGGACAACGTCTCAAACTCAACTCAGCTGAGTTTGAGACGTTGTCCTGTCCTTTTTTTTTCTTTCTTCTTACACTATTTCTTGCGAATTTCATTCCCAGTCTCGGTATTTTGCATCATGATCAACATACACCAGCTCGCCTGCACCTTGACAATTTTTTTGTTTGTAATTGCTTTGGAGGTTTATTTTCCGGGACGGAAGAAACGCCGAGCAAAAAGCACAGAAGCTGATGCGACTTGAGGTCGAGGAGCGTTCTACAATACCAGTGGCGTCGGAAGAGGAAAAACGGGGGGGGGGGGGGGGGGGGGGGGCTCCAGTCCCTCCCCCCCCCCCCCCTCCCAGATATTTCGGACTGTTAAAGGAAACAATACAGGGAAAGAGGGCATGGTCTAGCTTATTTTAATCTGAAATTATTTATGCATATGTATAGCTACTGTCGCTCTTCACTGCATAAAAGATCGCGTAGATGGTCATTGTTAGAAACTCGTTGTCAGAAGGCACTACTCGTCACATGCTCGGTGGCTCGGAAGTTCAAAGCTATGTCTTTTCGACCTAAATAACTGTGACATTGGTAAAAAATAATCAATAAATAAACATAACAATAAATGCAAAAATAAAAAGCTGGAGAGAAAAAAGAACTATCAAGAACCAGCCGGAAGTGTTGTATTCTTGCATATTCAAAGGCCCAGAACTATGAAACAAGTTTCTCCCACCAAAATGTGTACAGGCCAAAAGAAACACGTCCCAAAAACGTAAATTGATAAAAAAAATTTTTTTTTTTTTTGTGACGTGCTGAATTTGAATCATTTTAGAAATCTTCCCCCATGAGTTAATTTGTTCCTCAACGGGGGAAAAAAATAAATACATTATTTTGTAACCTGCAAACGGTAATGATATGTACTGTCTCTGGTGTTAATTTAACTGCGATACCTCAAACAATGTAGGCGAAAAAAATTACCAAGTTTAGGGCATAATTGCCCGTAGGTACATGTGTGGATATTTCTTCGAAACTCGTCTTGAACAACAATAATCACATCTTAAGACGGCACCTACCTAGGCTATACATAGACCATTCTTAAAAAGTTTAACATCTCTACCATAAATAGCTTCGGCTATAGCGCGCTTCAAATATGGCACGAACGACAATTGTCAAAAACACGTCGTCCTTCCTCGCTCCTTGGGGAATCTATTTCTTTAAAACCAAGCATGCCAGATGATTGAAATGAACGGCATTGTCTTTCGCAAGGAATGCGGCACCGCATGTAAAAGTGCGAGAAAAAAAAATTACGAATGTACCTCACTGCTTGAATCCAAATGAAACCACCCGCCAGTCTTTCACGAACTTCGAACTTTTACCCTAAAAGCTCGAAGTTCGTCAAACCTTTGACGTTTCAGGAATCGAAAGTTCGACAATTTTTGAATTCTGTAGATTATTAAGTTCAAAAGTTCGAAAAATTTTCGAATTTCTTAGCGTAGGAAGTTTGAAAGTTCGGAAAGCTTCGAACTTTTTAGTGGAAGAAGGTCGAAAGTTCGAAAATCATCGATTTTTTAGTCTATCAAGGTCGAAAGTTCGACAAGCATCGAATTTTGCCGGGTAATAAGTTCGAAATTTCGGAAAGCGTCGAACTTCTTAGTTTAATAAGTTCGAAAATTCGACTTCCGTCGAATTTCTCGATATGGTAAGTTCGAAAATTCGAAATCTTTTGAACCACTTGAATCGATCATCGGAACTTCGTTCGAAAAAAGTTCGCGGCATACCTACACGGGATTAAATATAAAGATGGACGACTTTAATTCACAATATGATTGAATTTGTTTATGTGCCTAAATCTTGTCACTTTACCTGTTGATATTTCACGTACAGTTTACGCCATATGGAAATAAAAGGGCACGGCGAGATTGGTGCGTTTTCCACCCATCGGAAGATATCACGCCAGCTCGTTGTCCTTTTTGAGCATTGCACGGCGATCCGGTACGCGAACAGTTAGAAAGCAGTCCGCCAGTGCCGTAGCCAGGAAATGTTTTCAGGGGATGCTTTCCTTTGCCCAAACCATTCAAAGGTAAAAAAACAAAATCAAGAAAGAGGAAAAGAAATCCCGCAAACACAATTTTAGTTGCTATTTTTCTGTTTCTCAGAAGACAAGAATTCAACCTTTTTTATTTCGTCCCTCCGATCTTTAAAGAGGGGAACTTTACTGTGGAACAACGAAAACACGCAATCATAAAATATAATAATGCGCTTTGAACAAAAAAGTCTAGACAGGCTCACAAAATATTCCGGTGCGTTCACTTCTCTGCGGAACACTGGGGTATCCAATGACTGAAAACTACGTAAGAGTGCCAAAGAATAGCGAAGTTTAGAATACGATTACACATAAAAACTCCAATGCGCACCGACCGGGGCAACGAGCAAGTGAAACGTCACGCTCATTGTTCCTGCGCACAGTTTTCAGAAATGGTTGTGTTGTGGTTATGTTTCGGGTTTTTTCTGTTATTTCGTTGCTGTTTCACGAGAAAGTGGCAGAGAAAAGTACCAGTTTCTATCGTTTTGTGGGGTCTAAACATTTAGTGGAAGCCGCGGTCGGTCGATCGAAAGAAGCGAGAGGACCCTTTCGGAGCTGTCTTGGATGTTCCCGTGAATGTTCAAAAGCGCAACCCCTATACTCCGTTCACCCTTAGTGGAGACTAGAAGCTCCGCCTTCAGCGCGAGCTTTCTGCCCTTGCTGGCACAAGTCCGAACGCGCAGGCGCGCGCAAACAAAGCACAGCGGAAGCCAGCGAGCTCGCGCTGAAGGCGGAAAGCTTGTGGTCTGAGCTAAGAACGGAGTAGCAAGCGCTCCGGAAAAGTTGAAGCTCTCAGGTATGGCTTCCGTCTTCGGAGTCTCGAGACCGAACGTTCCGCCTCAGCGGCGCTAACGGGCATGGTGGCCAGGATTTGCAGCAGGCGGTTGACATTAGAATACAAGACCTGGGGACCAAGGCAAGTTGTCTCTACCGGTGACACGCGCTAAGCGGTGCGGTCCCTTCACATCTGTGTCCAAACCAGAACTTCCTCAGACAGTTTGTTTAATAAAACGAATGCTCCGCACAGGCTGGTGGTTGGCCCAACCCGAGGATTGCGACATTGAAACCGACGTCGTTGGTATGACATTGCTCTCGCCTAGGGAGACGATGCTGCCTGACGTGAATGTGCCGAATCTGTTGGAGACGTTGATGGCACGCTTGAAGTTGTAGGTCAATAATCATTCTTTAAAAAAGCGTCAAGCGACAGCTTTGGCTATTGAATTAATTTTTGAGAGTCTATATACGTAAAGGAACTTTCACGACTCACGTGTTGAACGCAAGATTATAAACATTACCCACTGCAGCGATTAAAGAAGTAACCTAGGTACGCTTTGAAACCAAAAGAATTATGAGCATTCTAAACTGCTTCTACGGTGCATATGCTGCCGCTTTTCTCTCCCGCTTCTTTTTTTTTTACATTTTGGTATGCTTCCAAAACAAATAAACGACGGGACGAAAAAAAAAAAAGGAAAGCTAAGCTGTTTGTCATTTTGTCGTCCTGTTTGTAGGGTTGTAGGGTTTGCAAAGTCAAAGTATTGCTATTCTGAAATTTTGTTTCGCTGCCCTGATAGTGGCGTGGAGTCCTTGAGGCTCAAAGAGTAGGGGAACTTTAGTCAAGCCGCCTGCCTTCTCCGAGGAGAGGCCAGCGTCCTTCGAGGTCAGGATTTCGCGGCTTATGTGACGTCAGGAGCGGAGTCATCCGCACCTGCGAGCCCGAAGAAAGGCTTAGGTTGCTAATAACACTGTCGAGTTTGGCGAGAGCTCTTCGGAAAGCCGGAGCCGGACTTCTATTTCTCACGCTCACGCAGTCCACGGACAGTGTTGTCATCTTCGTTTTGCTTTGGAATGTTCCGGCCCCTCGCCGTAGTGGGTTGTCGAACAGAAAGAGAAGCACATAGGACTTTTAATGCCTTCACACACACAAAAAAAAAAAAACTGACAATGGAAAAGGGAAAGGGGGAAAGAGGAACACCATGCAATTTCGAAGGTGTTTCGACCCTTGAACATGACCTGGCTATGCCACTGTCTGGTTTATCAGCGCGGCCAACCAGCGCACCCCGACGAGCTGCCACCTTGAGCATGCGTTTCTTCGCGGCAACAGCGTCGTATTTACACGTACCGTATGTCGGATTCCCATTCGGTACCTTTTCGTTCCCGTGGTTTGGACCCGCTTCAAAACAACGATTCGGGGTAGTGGTTAGCAGATCAAAAACAAACAAATGTTGGGGGATAACGAATGCAGACCAGCATTTATTTTGTCCAAAATCTCACACCAATGTGACAAAACACAAATCACATTATCGGGTTTGTCGAAACTAGCTGCTTGGCAGATTTTCCGGAGTGGTGTCAAACGACTGTGGTGATTCCGCCGGAATGCTTCGATGAAATCGATATTCCACAGCGACCTCTTTCTGACAGATGGCCAGTCTGTTCGCCGAGTCAAGAAACTGACACCGAAGAAAGCGGACGAAGCCTAATTACACAACGTACGCGTTTGAAATTGTAGCGCATTTCACAGAACCTTTACAAACAATGCAAAAATTCAGTTCCACTTTCATCACGTACCGCTACTATCGTTTACCTAGCCGAAACGCTCCAGATTAAAATTTCTGGCCGGCTTGGTTAAAATGTTTCATTGGGTCCACCGTTCCCGTACATTCGATGGCGCTTGTTTCGACCGGGAACGGCTGCCATTACGTACGACTAGCATATGATAAAATATAGCACACACATGAGGTCATCCTTAATTCTAAAGGCCCGTTCACACGATGCATTTTTCTCGCGCATCTAGTGTCGCGAAACGTAGTTTCGCGAAATGGTCGCGCCGTTTGAACGAGTCCGAAAAGGATGAGCGTCCTTTTCGGACTCGTTCAGACGGCGCAACCATTTCGCGAAACTACGTTTCGCGACGCTAGATGCGCGAGAAAAATGCATCGTGTGAACGGGCCTTAATTAACTCTACCTTTGGCGCGTCAAGGAGATTCCCGCTTGTGCCGGCACCTCACCACCACCACCACCATCGGCTGTTAGGCCTATGGGCCCGAGCTCGCTAGACGGATAGGCCTAACGGCGGTAGCACATCCTCGGAGCAGTCCACGTCCACAATCGCCCAGTAAGCGCACGAACGTTAAATACGCACACCAGCACGGGAAAACGTGGACAGCAGACGACACGCGGCAAGAACGGCAGGTTCAGTTCGCAGAAATGAGCGCCTCGAGCACCACACTGGCCCCAGCTGGGGCCGAATTCCGTTCCCGTACATTCGATGGCACTTGTTTCGACCGGGAACGGCTGCCTTAACGTACGACTAGCACATGATAAAATATAGCACACACATGAGGTCATCGTTAATTCTAATTAACTCTACCTTTGGCGCGTCATGGAGATTCCCGCTTGTGCCGGCACCCCACCACCACCACCGGCTGTTAGGCCTATGGGCCCGGGCTCGTTAGACAAATAGGCCTAACGGCGATAACACATCCTCGGAGCAGTCCACGTCCACGCGCACAATCGCCCAGTCGAGCGCACGAACGTTAAAAATGCACACCAGCACGGAAAAACGTGTACAGCAGACGACACGCGGCAAGAACGGCAGATTCAGATCGCAGAAGTGAGCGCCTCGAGCACCACACTGGCCCCAGCTGCCCCGAATTCCCGAATGGGGTGCTCGCGCGTGGGCTTCTGGGTAGTCACCGCTGTCGGGCAGCGCTCTCCGGGCTCGTTGACGACGCGAATAGAGCATTCTCAGCGGCGGCGTGCAATGTTCGCGCTCGTCGCTACGAGTGCACAAAAATTAAGAAAGCTGCCACGCGCCACCGACCTCTGCGCACCCGAACTCGTATGAACCAAGAAAACGCAACCTACGTATCCATCCGTGGATCGCGCCGTGTTTATTTACTTTTTTTCTGCTGTGGCTTGGAATCGGGAAGAAATCTGGCCCCGCCAGGTACCGACGCAGGTATTTCCAGAGAGGGGAGGTTAGCGTATTAGATGTCTTTTGAACCCCCCCCCCCCCCCACCCTTTCCCTTTGTTTTCCCGCCCTAAATTTTTACACATGCACAAATCAAGAGGAAGTCAGAACATCTGGACAGACCGCCCCCCCCCCCCCCCTCCCCCCTCCCTCTTAATCCGCCACTGGGCCCCGCCAACGGCTCGCTTATCCTTTTGAGGTCGCGTGAAAGCTTTCTCGAGAGGCCGTTGGCTGTGTTTTTCGTGAAAACCCAGGGAGATGCAGGCGCACATTTTTCGGTCCTGTTCAGACGGCGCATTCATTTCACGAAACTCGTTTCGCGAGTCAAGATGCGCCAGAAAAATGCATCGTGTGAAAAGGCCTTTAAACAACACACAATGGTTGCACTATACTTGAGTTTGCCCGAAAAGAGCTGGATTGTCTTCTGCTTCCCCATAGTACCCTCAACTTTTGAGTATTCGCCAGATTGAGCGAAAAGTTCGTATTTTGTGATTGGTTTTTCAGTAGTGTAATATTTGTTGTTCGAGAGCGTCGGGATTTTGGACAAAAACCAGCCCCAAAACGTCTTGGACCCATTATAACGTCCTCTTCCACGACGGGAAACCTGTTGGTGCCAGAGCCGGGACTGAGCGGCACGGGGGAAACGCCGGCTGCGTCAATGGCGGCCGATCTCCCGCAGACGGGTGGACGGATGGGAGTATTTTCAACTGGAGGGTTGTCATACAAGAACTCCAGTTTAAGATGGGAGTAAAATCAGGTGTTGTCGCTTTTACACCTCGTCTCTTAGCGACCAGAGTAAAGTGGTGGTTTCTAGTTTTTATATTCCCAATTGCGGGAGTGAATGCTTTAGGCTTGGGAGTTTAATCGGTATCTTATTCTTTAAAACCCCCATCCGGGCTACTTTTCGTTTACAGTGCAAAACATTTAAAGCGAGCCAAACGAATTTAAGCCTTACGGAGACAGAACCTTGATGAAATTTCTTGGCAACCAACCGTGAACTTGATGCTGTTTGCCCTGTTTGCTGCCCACTTTGTCGAAAATTCGTAAACGTGCCGAATTCAAAGATGGATTGTTTCTAACATACCGTTCCTTACTTTTTGACGGTGCAGGCCATCTTTCGCGATATCAAGACGGCCCGGATTTTGCACCGTCCGAGTTTGTTTACGCAGTCCCGAATACGGCAATGTCCCGTGCCCTCGCGCGGTACGCCGGACGGCAAAGTGACGGACGCGATAAGCTTGAATAAATTAAGCGATCAAGGAGAGTAAAATTAGCTGATATTGTAGTGAGTGCGCAGGCGAGCTGGTGGAAATTAACCATTCTGATGTTAGCCTGAGACTGAGGCAGGAAAAGAGGAAGTTTCAAAGTAGAAGAAAAAGGAACAGTCGAGGATACGTCTCTAGTAAAAGGAACAGTCGAGACGTATCCTCGACTGTTCCTTTTTCTTCTACTTTGAAACTTCCTCTTTTCCTGCCTCAGTGTCAGGCTAACATCAGAATGGTTAAAATCAGCTGTTTGTAGTGACCGGGCCTCATAAACGGAGCTCACAAGCTCCGCACAAGGTGGATGGTTGGGTCGGTATCCAAGCTGGTAACCATTACTTTCCTTACATAACACTGTGTGACTCTGCTTTGAAAGCAGACCCCTTTTTTAGTTGCTTGCAAGACGCGATACCGAAGTGACGATGAAGTGACTCCGAGTCGATGGTAAGAACCGATGCGGCGTCGGCGGTCTATCCATCCCTGAAGGTATAAAAACGAACGAGGTCCTCTGTATCCTAGACATTGACTTTTGTTAATCCTCCAGGTCGTTCTCAGCCATTTCGAAGAAAATGTGCACGCGAAGCGACGACAGAAAGACACGTTCAGATTGGGGAAGGACGGAACAACGCCACCAGAGAACACACGCAAACGCATAGACCGGGAGACAAGCCACGCCTGGCGCGGACGACGGAGAGACAGTCCCGGAGCCACCAAAAGTGCTTCGAGGGATTCCCGCGAGGGCGCGCCACGATCGTGGCCAAACTCTGAAAAAGGTCAATTGCCGACGGGGTTATGATGTGGCTTGCAAGGAGCTCTTTTGCATTACTTCATGAAGTGAGTTGTGTTTAGTGTGACTCATTATTTCTTTATCACATGCCTCGTATGTGGTGATGTGGCAATTCTTTTAAGTGAAAAAAGTGTAAATGTGTTGAGTAAACATGATAAGCTGTAAATCATGTAATAATAATATAGGAATATGCAATACCATATATGATTTTTGTACAATTTACAAGTTCTGATATGTGTATTGAACACATTCCAATGAAATGTTCACTGGGGTCTATACTTCATTTCACCCTTCGTCCGAGCGCGGCGGACGCTACCAGCCAATCCTGCGTCGAGAGAGCGTCATGTGACCTTGTATTCCACATAACCACAACGTCGCATGATACTCTCCCGGCGCCAGATTGGCTGGGGTGGCCCAGCATCCACTGGGCCACCCCAGCAGGTGGCCATTTCATGCCAAGCACCCTTTACCAAAAGCGTTAGCAAGCACCCTTTATGAAGGGTGCTTGCTTGAACGCCATAAGGGTGTTAGCACAGGGACAAACTGATTTACACCCTTAAGTGTGTAAAAACTTTTACTGTGTACTCAAGGCTTCTCTTTCCCATTAGTGCCAGTAAGCTTGTGTAAAGTGAAAAATATTGTAACTGAAGAGTAGAGAGTTTTAGTAGATCGCCCCCATGACTCCGATAACGATACCCGATACTCCGCCACCGCCTCCCTTGCGCATGCATAGTATCGCTATCGGGGCTATCGGGGGTATCGGAACGATCTACTAAAACTCTCTATTGTTGCACTGTCCCTTCACCTAAAGTTACTTCTTTTAATTTTTTTTACTGCTGCACTACCGGGGGATCTTAATGGTGGGACAACACACCATCCTTGAACCCACGACGACTGGAATGGTGGTCGCAACCAGCGTCGTAAGACTTAGTACACAAAAAGTTCAATAAATATTGAGCAGCCTTGCAGCAGCTTCACGTGTCATTACTATGTAAAAGTTTCTGGGGTTGAGTTCTCAAGCTTGACCTCCCGAAACTCTTGACAGTCTTCTGAGGAACACCTAAATTTTCTGGCAGTCTGTGATAAATTATGTATTAAGTGTATAACTACAGCCACTTTCGGCCAGTGACTGGCCGGAAGTCAATGGCTAGTGGCTGGCCAAACGTGAATGGCCAGTGGCTGGCCGAAGGTGACTGCCCAAAGGTGAATGGCAAGTCACTGGCCTAAAGTGAATGACCAGTCACTGGCCAAATGTGAATGGCCAGTCATGGCCAAAGGTGAATGGCCAGTCTCTGGCCTAAAGTGAATGACCAGCCACTGGACAAAGGTGAATGGCCAGTCACTGGCCTAAAGTGAATGGCCAGCGACTGACATAAAGTGAA
This sequence comes from Ixodes scapularis, assembly GCF_016920785.2. Classification (NCBI taxonomy): domain Eukaryota; kingdom Metazoa; phylum Arthropoda; class Arachnida; order Ixodida; family Ixodidae; genus Ixodes; species Ixodes scapularis. The sequence goes on along the minus strand of NW_024609846.1, from coordinate 184,238,927 downwards.
TGGCAAGTCACCAGACGAGGACGAAACACTGCTATTGCCGAGCATTTTGGCACAGCTTGGGCCATCGAAAATCTGGTTGGCACACTTGCCAGCGATGGCCCATTCACAACGTGCTGCTTGGGTACGCTCTAAGAAAAAGTGAGCACCCCCCTAGTCATCATGCGTTTTGACGGCTGTAACTACCCCACAGGCTTACTTAATTACCCACTGGGTTCGAGCCATTGAGCGTTACCACCCTGTTGGCAAGTGACAAGCATGGGGTAGTCACGTTTTATAAACTCTTGAATTGAACATTCACGTGCATGCAGTCGTTCACTAGTAAAAGTCACTTCAAAAATCTCAAAAAGTTCTTGAAACTTTGTTTTCTTTGTGCGTTGGTTACCATTTATTCAAATTTGAACCGGTCGAAACAAGCGTGTGGCTCAGTTCGCCTAAACTGGCAGAAAACAAACATGCCAAAGAGTACAGGCAACCTTGGTAGGCACCTACTAAAACCCGAGACAGATAAAAAGTATCGCGGTTGTCCTTTTTGGTTCCGTCGCGGGTTTTACCATGTACTGCTAGTAAACAGCTGGCAGCTGGCGTTGTGCTTGAGCAATTTAACCAAATCTCTAGAAAAGCACAGGAAGCTACGCACAGGCGTGAGTTGACTGCAATGTTCGCCGGACGAAATACTCTTGTCTTTTATTGTGCAGTTCAGTAAAGAGCGCGCTCTCATTAAAGGTGTGATCGGTCAGTTCTGCGTGCAGATCAGTTGCAAATGGCCCCCTCGGTTCCGCCGAACTTGCACACCTGTCATACCCAATTTTCTTGCTTTCAAGTGCAGTGAAGTATGAAGCATTGAACATCACGACTGAGGCCGGACAGGACGAACGTACACAGATATCTGGGATCATGCCTGTGTATTTGAGTATTTCTCTGTCTTGGGATATATGATTCACCTTCACTGGCTCATTTCGCACATTTCATCAAGCATACTCGATAAAAAATGCTTCAAACAAGTTTGTGTCCTCCAAGGTGGAGTACTTTGAAGGGGACTAGGATTTCAGGCCTTTCGGCACGCGTTCCTTTTACCTATATAAAGGATTCCAAGTAAATTTCCAAAAATAAGGCGTTGGCAAACATACACGTGCTATTCGGTTTAGATTCTTGTTTTTTGTTTTTTTTTAGAAAACGTATTGTTGGAGAAGCCAGCAGGTGCAGCGCAGAGAACTATGTTCTCGGCGTTCTTTGATGCTTGAGGCCGGTTCAGACACTTGCGTTTGAATGCGTTTGACAGAGTTGCGTCGAGAACCGAAAGCGACTCACCGGCACATCTGTGCTTCGTATGACGCGTGGAATCCAATTCAAGGAATCGTCTTGGCACGCGATATAAGCAGCAGGGATGTCCTGGTTTATCGCTGCCGCAACGCAGTCAAACGCAGCTGTCTGAACCAGGCTTCAGATAATTTAGCATACGTATTTCGCGTTCGCTGTAGGTGAAGGCACGGGCCCGAAAACGGCAATTCTGCACTGTGTCTTGGCGCGAGCGCGAGCGGATAGAACGCATATTTGAAAGACACGCGCTTGAGCAGAAACAATTGTAGCGAAAAGAAGAAAACCGAAACAACGCTTCGGGGAGGACCGGCGGACGGGCTTCGCTAGAATCACCTGCGCGCGCTCAGTGTACTCAGCATTTACTCCACCGCCGCTGAAGTCATTCGGATATGTAAAAAGAGAAAAGAAAATGCATCAGCGTGTTCAGAAAGTTGTGATTGCAGAAATTGGTTTCGATATTTAATACAATTAATTAAACAGGCTTCTGTATACTTGAAGTGTAAGCAAGCGAGAAAACGAAACTGATCAAAACGTGACGTGTAGCGACAATTCAATTTGATTTATAACCTGTAGTTCACATTTGCAATTGATTACATTAGAGATACTAGCGCTTTTATAAGGGAAGTAGAGGAAAAATATTATATACGGATAAATCTGGCACAGTCTTTTCGTATTTATGCAAAATATGACAGTGGTCACCATCCTAATCGGTCACAGAAAATACAGCAGTATATAAGCTGGTGGTGTCGACTAGTTGTGTGTATACGAATGTAGAGTGTCAATATCTCATGTTGTACCTTGTGCTGTGTGTGAACGCGTTCATGTATAATATTGTATGGTGCCTGTATGTCGCGTATGTTGAAGTGTGGTGTGGAGCAATGACTGTTGGTTTCTTTTGTCTTAGTTTGAGCGCTGTCCGTTAGGTGGCACGTGTCGCCGCCCAATTCAAGGAGTCGCGCGTTTATGTGTCTACTTATTTGAGTGAAAAACATGGAGGCGCTCCATGGCTCCACGGAGCAGCCACAAAGGGTTCGGTTCTCGGCCTCTCGTCCCAGTGGGATCAGTCCCATAGCCAGTTGAATGGGTGTTCTGTGCGGTGAATAGTGCGTGCACAGACGTGGTGGGGATTACCAGGGACTTGAAAGAGGATAACGAACGCTAACAGGTGAGCAGGAGCGTTGAACGATCGGAACCGACGTCGCTTGAATCGGTGATGCCTCGCCTCGCCGCTGTCAACCGAAAACGCCGGATCACTTGCGGCAAGCACAGCAAGCAGATTCTCTGTTCAATAGGGACATCATTTCATTTGTCGCTATACGATTCCCTCTTTGAATGTTTTCTGGCCGCGAAGTAAATGCAGCCGGCCGCGCGAAAGCAGTCGGGACAAACCCCCTACTCGTAATAGGTGCGGTGCCGGTGCTTCGGGGCGCGTTTTGGAGTGCTTTATTGCGCACGGAAGGCAGCGAACGGGCGTGCGCACTTGAGAATGTATTTTAGCAAAAAGCAGTCCAGCTCGCTAGGCCTTACTCGTATTGCTCCACTGTCGCTTGCCAGCCGCCATGTTGCTTTTGGGGGTGCTCACTGTGACTACCTGTTAATTGCACGCCGCGTGACTACCCATGGGGTCTTTAGTATTACTAAGCGGGGGGTAGCGATATCTGTGATGGCTTCTGACTACCCCAAATGTTGTACCCTACGACTACCCTTTTGTTGAGAGTGTAGGAACCACCTGTTGGCTACATTTTATTGCAGGAACAACATGCTACCCCCTCTCTACTTACAAGTTAGGAGACTGGGAAAAGAATGTGTGGTCCATAATGCAGCCATCATTCCGTGGCAATGCCGCAACACCCCATGGTCTACGATACGAGCCAAAGGCACGGGAGGAGTGTGCGAAGACCCCACAGGTTAACATTTTCAAATGTGGACTCGTTGTTTCGCCAAAAACCCCTGGCTCGGCTGCTCCCCTGATGGCGTACTGTGTTCGAGGGGGCACGACCAGGCAAATTGATCGAAATCAAATGTCCCAAGAAGGGAGAGGTGATGACTGCAAAGGCACTCTTGACCACCTGTGATTTTCTGGAGACTGACGAAGCTGGCACCTACAGCCAAAAGAAGCGCCACACCTTCTATGGGCAGATGCAACTGGGGATGGTTCTTCTTGATGTGAAGAACTGTGATCTTGTTATTTATGCTAGCATGGATGATTCAATCGAGGTCATATGCGTGGATTTCGATGCAACCTTCGTTTGGCCTCTCCTGACAACCGTAAAGAAAATTTATTGTGCGTGTACTTCCAGTGCTATGTTTGTGGGTAGAGTTAAATACACGACTAGTCTGACACTTGGTGCGGCAGCTAGTGTACTGTGTTGGACCGCTAGAGTGCAGTACTTTTCTTTGTTGTTTTTAGAGTGGACTAAAAGACAGTTTCCTTTTGTTTTTCTTTTTGCCATTTTTTTGTGAGCAGTAGCATATTTGCAGTGAAGCAAAAGTTTTGCCTTGTTAAATATGTTTCCTGTTGGCTTTGTCTCAAGAGTTTGGTCACCTGCATTCTGTAGTAGGAAAGTATCTGTGCGAGTACAGTTAGAAAGAAACTTGGCGCTTATTTCTACTTTGAGGTCAAAATACAGAATTCGCTCAATACTGTCCTTTTGGAGGCTCTCAAACTTCTCGTCATTTCTTTGGATTGATTGTTCATCAGTATTTATTTCTCCTAACTTCAGAAGGAACTGTTGATGCAGTATTCGTAAAACCCCATCCTCTACATGAAGGCGTATGCATGTGCTTGTTATGTGATAAAATAATTATTTATGAGATATACTACTAGCTCAATTACGTTCATGCTATAATTTAAAACTAATGTAAATGTTCTACGCTCGTCACCATCTCAAGAAAAACGAAGTTTTGTGGTCATATGCTGTTCCAAGTTTTTTCTAGGTTGAACTTTAAATAAGAACCGGCGCTTTCACATTCGAAACATGCATGTTAAACAAAATAACAAGAATTTATCCTAAACTCTTATACACGCATCTTCATTCACCATGTAAATTGTAGAATTAGTAACTATCTTCAACAAGTTGAGCTTTCCTTATTGTGATCCTTGCATAAAAGCAACTATATAGAAGTTTGCAATATTTTATGAATAATAAATCTACACAAAGAAACTGAAGTTTCACTCAAAAACTTGAGTACCTCAAGACCAGCTTCCTCTGCGACTCCATGTAAATTGTTCTGCAATGCCTTTGTACCAAAACATTGCTACCTAGTCTTTGTTCCTTGGCATTTGCTGCCATCTCCTCGCATTGGGCACTACCAGACAAGTGTGAAGGTCAAACAGAACACGAAAGTACTTGAAGCTGGCCTAAGATGTTGCAGAGGAATGTCCTATAACTCTCAGAGTGAGAGCCGATGTTTCGCTAAGAGACATTTCATTGCCTACAGAAGGCAAGTCTCTTAGCGAAACATTCAGCGTGATTCCGAGGTCTCTGAGTGACTTCCTCGCACGTCATGCGACTTGCAAACTGCATACCAGCAAAAGCATAGCTTATTACACAACACTCAAAACATAAACATGTGCATATCTCAAAATAAAAAAAATATTGTGTTCAAATATCAAGGAACAGACACGTTTGAGGGGATACTAACAAGGTTTCATTGTGCAGGATATTGCTGCACGGTGACATAAGGTAATGCAACGAATGAGGTAGAGAGGTGAACCATTGACATAATATCACTATGGTGATAGCAAAACATGTAAACATAGACATGCAGGCCACACATAACGAAATATGGAGTCAATATGAAGTTCTGAAAGTGAAGTCTTGAAAGGATGCACCAACAAAGCCCCGTTTTGCAAAATCACTTCAGGGTGACAGAAGCAAGTGCGACAAAGCACTAACAAATGTTGCAGGGATGATTCAATTCAATTCAATGTTTATTTTCGCGTGCATACCAACAGCTCACAGGCCTGGGCGGTAAAGCACGGAGCATAAAATACATATTCATCACAAATTGCCATACTTTAAGTTCTACACGTATTAAAACTTAAAGATATACTTTACAGTAATACACATGCAAACAGTTTTGGCAATTTCGCGGCAATCCCGTACAAACAAGGGGCAATTTTGTACAAACTATATCAACACTCCAAAACTCTGTTCAAAACATCTTGAATTTATGATATGTGATACCGGTGACACGTTGCTATGAATATCTGGGTAAAAAGCTCTGAGATTTCTAGAGTTTGCACTAGCAGGAATGCGGAAGTGAAAATAAATAAGAAATGCAGGACTGTCTATCGACCCATGAACCAACTTGTGCAAAAACCTAATACCCCGATCCCGGACAGACCTCCTGTTATGTAGAGTGCACAGTTTTAGTGGATAAAATGAAATTATATTCAAAATAGCATTTACGACCAAAGTATCTGTCACAGACAACCCGCACAAATCTCATGATTAATTTTTTTACTCACTGTACTAGAGGTAGAGTTCCAAATGATAGATGCAAACTCAAGTATTAAGCATACGTGAGTACTGAAGAGTCGCAACATACAAGGATGAGTGCTAAATGGTCTAGTTAGGTGGGCCGTTATTCCCAACATGTGCAGACTCTGGCTAAAAATGAAGTTCACGTGAGAATTAAAAAGTGATCATCCACAAAAACCCCTAGATCGTTTAACTATTGTGGTCCGACTTATAGTCTCATTTCCCAGACAGTACATATAAGATAATGTGCTACGCTTTCTGGACAAAGACATCACTTGGGTTTTGCAGGGGTTCAAAACTAAATTGTTCAGAGTACAACACCTTTGTACTGAAGACATCTTGCAGAAAAACTCATGATGACATTCTTACCTTGATAGCAATGCTGCAGAACAGCCAAAGACACACAGTTTTGGTTCAGCTTGTTCTACTGTAAATTCATAAAAAATATATATCCGAAAATGTCCCCAGTAGATGTAAATTAAACCTCAATTCTCTTGAGGAAAAAAAAGGTTCTATTTCTGATCTCGACTGAAAAGTGAGTGCTTACCAGACCCTTAGAATGGCTTTGCAGACCCCTGTTTAACAACCACTGTCTCAAGCTAAACAAAACCCCGTGCCTTTACGAAAAACTTAAAGAAATCTGTTGTCTGCCAGAACTGGTGGAGACAAATTGGTTAAGGCACACGCAATGATAAGAATGTCATCTGCTAGTGGCACCATGTGCCAGGGCATCTTTTGAGGTGCAATCTTGAGCAGCTTGATTCTTTGAATTACCCTCTCTATGTGAACCTTTGCTGCCGCTATGCGCTTCGTTGCAAGGGCTTCACACTTTGAGAGCTGCTTTCTTGCATGTAGGAAGGGGGGCCTCACCACAGCTACCAGCCTTGTTTCGCATGTGCTGTCAACGAGAAACCCCTTGTCCACCATTATGTGGTCTATTCCTGGCAAGAGCATATCTACCAAACCACTTTGATCGAACACAGCCTTGTCCGATGCTCAACCTCCGTAACCACTACTGATGTAGGTCACTAAACTACCAGGTGAAACACCTAGCATATATTTTATGGTATGGCCCTTTCTGTACTGGTAGTATGTGCTGATGCGACACCTCAAGCACTTTGGAGTGCCACACAGGAATTTCCGTACAGTCGAGCACAACACGAACATGCGCAAACTTCTCAAAACAGACCGGCAAGTTATGCAGAACTTCATCCTTAGACGGCCAAGTTATGGCAATCTTAAGAAATGCCGCAAAAACCCTTGTTGTCTTCCGTACGGTGGTGCTCACTGTGGCCGGACACACCCCAAAGATTTGAGACAGGAAGTCAAATGCTAGAGCATGTCTCAAGGCCATCATAGTCATGACTATTTTGCCTTTTGCTGACAGGTAAGCTCGTGCTGATGTGGGTGTCGTATCAGACACGAGCTTCTCCGGAACAGTAAGAAGCTCCATGTTGGGAAGGCTTAGGGTGACCACCTTCCTGCTAGCGAAATGCGGGACGCGCGAGAAGGGTGGGAGAAATTTATTAACACACGCGCTACAAACCCAGGCTCTCTTAACACATTTAATATCCTTTGCTGTTTTTTCACCTGCTAATTGTATTGCAGCAATCAAGCTTAATTAAGTTTCACTCCCAGTGATATATTTCTATGCCAAATGGCAAGAAAGAGCGGCAGCTATGCGGTCGCTTGACAACCCTTTCTGCTTCGTTGTGCAGATTTCGACCCTGTTTTGGACGTGGCTTCCGATATATCGTGGCGAGCCAAATACCCTCACCGCTCCGTCACTGTGCAGTGTTTTTGCGCTGCCTGTTGGGGACGACGCCTAGTCTATCTTCGATGTGACGATTGAGCTTCCCGCCAACACCAAACCGGAGCCCTCGTCAACGTCAGCAGAGCTCCCGCCGGATTTAAACGCTTGGATTACACCGGACTCCTTCAGTAGACAAGGAAGAGAGGCAGCAATGCGGTCGCTTGACAATCCTTTCTGCTTCGTTGTGCAGATCTGTAAATATCCCTCCTTACACTCTAGACGTCCTCGCAATGTGTCTGTGCCACTCTTCCGATGCCCACTTATGCTTTCTAGCATTATTCTTGAGTGTGTGAATGTTTTCAAGTTATTGCTATTGTCTGGGGATGTTGAATTAAGCCCCGGGGCAAACCAGAGTGAGGCAAATCTTGCTGCCATTGCTGCACTATCGACTAAAACCGACACACGGCATACTGAAATGATGGAAATGTTAACTGACCTCACAACTAACCAACATCAACTGGAACAAAGTGTCTGACCTAACTACAAGGCTCGCAGCAGTCGAATCTCTTGTCGAGTCTCTAGACGTGCCCCAGCAAGTTCCCGATCTTTCTAACGTCGTTAGTGAGGCTGTTCGGGGTGAGACTGTTGCACTGAATTCCCGACTTGACGAGCTTGAAGATAGATCACGCCGTGACAATTTAATATTTTATGGCCTCCCCGATAGCTCTAACGAAAATTGGTCACAAACGGAGACGCTCATCCCTAATACTCTTTCCATGATATTAGACTTGAATTTATCTGATGAAGCGATATCTCGTGCTCATACGTTAGGTTCGTATATCACTAATAATTGCCGCCCAATAATTGTTAAATTTTCTTCCTCTAAGTATAAGGACTGTGTTCTTTCTAAACGGCCAAAGTTTAGAGGATCAGGGATTTCAGTGGGTGAAGATTTCTGCCGGGCTACGCGACTGTCGCGTAAGAAGCTGGTTGAATTTGGCAAGGCCAGCGGCCAAAGGTTTTCGCTTCGCCTCAACAAGTTGCACGGTCTCTGACAAGACGTTTTCGGTGCCGTTTAATTTGCTCACTCGTATCGTGCGCGTCGGCTGCGGTGGCGGTGAGAGCGAATAACCGAAGACTGCGCGATCTCGGACAAGACGCTTTCGGTGCCGTTTAATTGGCCTACTCGTATCGTGCGCGTCGGCTGCGTTGGCGATCAGAGCGAATAACCGAAGACTGCGCGGTCTCTGACGAGACGTTTTCGGCGCCGTTTCATTGGCTCACTCGTATTGTGCGCGTCGGCTGCGTAGGCGGTGATAGCGAATAACCGAAGACTGCGCGGTCTCTGAAAAGAGGTTTTCGGCGCCATTTAATTGGCTCACTCGTATCGTGCGCGTCGGCTGCGTTCGCGGTGAGGGCGAATAACCGAAGACTGCGCGGTCTCTGACAAGACGTTTTCGGACCCGTTTAATTGGCCTACTCGTATCGTGCGCGTCGGCTGCGTTGGCGGTGAGAGCGAATAACCGAAGACTGCGCGGTCTCTGACAAGACGCTTTCGGCGACGTTTAATTGGCCTACTCGTATCGTGCGCGTCGGCTGCGTTGGCGGTGAGAGCGAATAACCGAAGACTGCGCGGTCTCTGGCAAGACGTTTTCGGCGCCGTTTAATTGGCCTAAACGTATCATGCGCGTCGGCTGCATTGGCGGTGAGGGCGAATAACCGAAGACTGCGCGGTCTCTGACAAGACGTTTTCGGCGCCGTTTAATTGGCTCACTCGTATCGTGCGCGTCGGCTGCGTTGGCGGTGAGAGCGAATAACCGAAGACTGCGCGGTCCCTGACAAGACGCTTTCGGCGCCGTTTAATTGGCCTACTCGTATCGTGCGTGTCGGCTGCGTTGGTGGTGAGAGCGAATAACCGAAGACTGCGCGGTCTCTGACAAGACGCTTTCGGCGCCGTTTAATTGGCCTACTCGTATCGTGCGCGTCGGCTGCGTTGGCGGTGAGAGCGAATAACCGAAGACTGCGCGGTCTCTGACAAGACGCTTTCGGCGCCGTTTAATTGGGCTACTCGTATCGTGCGCGTCAACTGCGTTGGTGGTGAGAGCGAATAACCGAAGACTGCGCGGTCTGTGACAAAACGCTTCGGCGCCGTTTAATTGGCCTACTCGTATCGTGCGCGTCGGCTGCGTTGGCGGTGAGGGCGAATGACTGAAGACTGCGGGGTCTCTGATAAGACGCTTTCGGCGCCGTTAAATTGGCCTACTCGTATCGTGCGCGTCGGCTAAGTTGGCGGTGAGGGCGAATGACTGAAGACTGCGGGGTCTCTGATAAGACGTTTTCGGCGCCGTGTAATTGGCCTACTCGTATCGTGCGCGTCGGCTGCGTTGGCGGTGAGGGCGAATGACTGAAGACTGCGGGGTCTCTGATAAGACGCTTTCGGCGCCGTTTCATTGGCCTACTTGTATCGTGCGCGTCGGCTGCGTTGGCGGTGAGAGCGAATAACCGAAGACTGCGCGGTCTGTGACAAATCGCTTCGGCGCCGTTTAATTGGCCTACTTGTATCGTGCGCGTCGGCTGCGTTGGCGGTGAGGGCGAATGACTGAAGACTGCGGGGTCTCTGACAAGACGCTTTCGGCGCCGTTTAATTGGGCTACTCGTATCGTGCGCGTCGGCTGCGTTGGCGGTGAGAGCGAATAACCGAAGACTGCGCGGTCTGTGACAAAACGCTTCGGCGCCGTTTAATTGGCCTACTCGTATCGTGCACGTCGGCTGCGTTGGCGGTGAGGGCGAATGACTGAAGACTGCGGGGTCTCTGATAAGACGCTTTCGGCGCCGTTTAATTGGCCTACTCGTATCGTGCGCGTCGGCTGCGTTGGCGGTGAGGGCGAATGACTGAAGACCGCGGTTTTCGGCGCCGTTTAATTGGCCTACTCGTATCGTGCGCGTCGGCTGCGTTGGCGGTGAGGGCGAACGATTGAAGACTGCGCGGTCTCTGACAAGACGCTTTCGGCGCCGTTTAATTGGGCTACTCGTATCGTGCGCGTCGGCTGCGTTGGCGGTGAGAGCGAATAACCGAAGACTGCGCGGTCTGTGACAAAACGCTTTGGCGCCGTTTAATTGGCCTACTCGTATCGTGCGCGTCGGCTGCGTTGGCGGTGAGGGCGAATGACTGAAGACTGCGGGGTCTCTGATAAGACGCTTTCGGCGCCGTTTAATTGGCCTACTCGTATCGTGCGCGTCGGCTGCGTTGGCGGTGAGGGCGAATGACTGAAGACAGCGGGGTCTCTGATAAGACGTTTTCGGCGCCGTTTAATTGGCCTGCTCGTATCGTGCGCGTCGGCTGCGTTGGCGGTGAGGGCGAATGACTGCAGACTGCGGGGTCTCTGATAAGACGCTTTCGGCGCCGTTTAATTGGTATACTCGTATCGTGCGCGTCGGCTGCGTTGGCGGTGAGAGCGAATAACCGAAGACTGCGCGGTCTGTGACAAAACGCTTCGCCGCCGTTTAATTGGCCTACTCGTATCCTGCGCGTCGGCTGCGTTGGCGGTGAGGGCGAATGACTGAAGACTGCGGGGTCTCTGATAAGACGCTTTCGGCGCCGTTTAATTGGCCTACTCGTATCGTGCGCGTCGGCTGCGTTGGAGGTGAGAGCGAATAACCGAAGACTGCGCGGTCTCTGACAAGACGCTCTCGGCGCCGTTTAATTGGCCTACTCGTATCGTGCGTGTCGGCTGCGTTGGCGGTGAGAGCGAATAACCGAAGACTGCGCGGTCTCTGACAAGACGCTTTCGGCGCCGTTTAATTGGCCTACTCGTATCGTGCGCGTCGGCTGCGTTGGCGGTGAGAGCGAATAACCGAAGACTGCGCGGTCTCTGACGAGACGTTTTCGGCGCTTTTAATTGGCGTACTCGTATCGTGCGCGTCGGCTGCGTTGGCGGTGAAATCGAATAACCGAAGACTGCGCGGTCTCTGACAAGACGTTTTCGGCGCCGTTTAATTGGCCTACTTGTATCGTGCGCGTCGGCTGCGTTGGCGGTGAGGGCGAATGACTGAAGACTGCGGGGTCTCTGATAAGACGTTTTCGGCGCCGTGTAATTGGCCTACTCGTATCGTGCGCGTCGGCTGCGTTGGCGGTGAGGGCGAATGACTGAAGACTGCGGGGTCTCTGATAAGACGCTTTCGGCGCCGTTTCATTGGCCTACTCGTATCGTGCGCGTCGGCTGCGTTGGCGGTGAGAGCGAATAACCGAAGACTGCGCGGTCTCTGACAAGACGTTTTCGGTGCCGTTTAATTGGCCTACTCTTATCGTGCGCGTCGGTTGCGTTGGCGGTGAGGGCGAATAACCGAAGACTGCGCGGTCTCTGACAAGACGCTTTCGGCGCCGTTTAATTGGCCTACTTGTATCGTGCGCGTCGGCTGCGTTGGCGGTGAGAGCGAATAACCGAAGACTGCGCGGTCTCTGACAAGACGCTTTCGGCGCCGTTTAATTGGCCTACTTGTATCGTGCGCGTCGGCTGCGTTGGCGGTGAGAGCGAATAACCGAAAACGTCTCTGACAAGACGTTTTCGGCGCCGTTTAATTGGCTCACTCGTATCATGCGCGTCAGCTGCGTTCGCGGTGAGGGCGAACAACCGAAGACTGCGCGGTCTCTGACAAGACGTTTTTGGTGCCGTTTAATTGGCCTACTCGTATGGTGCGCGTCGGCTCCGTTGGCGGTGAGATCGAATAACCGAAGACTGCGCGGTCTCTGACGAGACGTTTTCGGCGCTTTTAATTGGCGTACTCGTATCGTGCGCGTCGGCTGCGTTGGCGGTGAAAGCGAATAACCGAAGACTGCGCGGTCTCTGACAAGACGTTTTCGGCGCCGTTTAATTGGCCTACTCGTATCGTGCGCGTCGGCTGCGTTGGCGGTGAGAGCGAATAACCGAAGACTGCGCGGTCTCTGACAAGACGCTTTCGGCGCCGTTTAATTGGCTCACTCGTATCGTGCGCGTCAGCTGCGTTGGCGGTGAGAGCGAATAACCGAAGATTGCGCAACTCCGACAAGACGCTTTCGGCGCCGTTTAATTGGCCTACTCGTATCGTGCGCGTCGGCTGCGTTGGCGGTGAGAGCGAATAACCGAAGACTGCGCGGTCTCTGACAAGACGTTTTCGGCGCCGTTTAATTGGCTCACTCGCATCGTGCGCGTCGGCTGCGTTCGCGGTGAGGGCGAACAACCGAAGACTGCGCGGTGTCTGACAAGACGTTTTCGGTGCCGTTTAATTGTCCTACTCGTATCGTGTGCGTCGGCTCCGTTGGCGGTGAGAGCGAATAACCGAAGACTGCGCGGTCTCTGACAAGACGCTTTCGGCGCCGTTTAATTGGCCTACTCGTATCGTGCGCGTCGGCTGCGTTGGCGGTGAGAGCGAATAACCGAAGACCGCGCGGTCTCTGACAAGACGTTTTCGGCGCCGTTTAATTGGCCTACTCTTATCGTGCGCGTCGGTTGCGTTGGCGGTGAGGGCGAATAACCGAAGACTGCGCGGTCTCTGACAAGACGCTTTCGGCGCCGTTAAATTGGCCTACTTGTATCGTGCGCGTCGGCTGCGTTGGCGGTGAGAGCGAATAACCGAAGACTGCGCGGTCTCTGACAAGACGCTTTCGGCGCCGTTTAATTGGCTCATTCGTATCGTGCGCGTCAGCTGCGTTGGCGGTGAGAGCGAATAACCGAAGACTGCGCGGTCTCTGACAAGACGTTTTCGGCGCCGTTTAATTGGCTCACTCGTATCGTGCGCGTCGGCTGCGTTGGCGGTGAGGGCGAATAACTGAAGACTGCGCGGTCTCTGATAAGACGTTTTCGGCGCCGTTTAATTGGCCTACTCGTACCGTGCGCGTCGGCTGCGTTGGCGGTGAGAGCGAATAACCGATGACTGCGCGGTCTCTGACAAGACGCTTTCGGCGCCGTTTAATTGGCCTACTCGTATCGTGCGTGTCGGCTGCGTTGGCGGTGAGAGCGAATAACCGAAGTCTGCGCGGTCTCTGACAAGACGCTTTCGGCGCCGTTTAATTGGCCTACTCGTATCGTGCGCATCGGCTGCGTTAGCGGTGAGAGCGAATAACCGAAGACTGCGCGGTCTCTGACAAGACGCTTTCGGCGCCGTTTAATTTGGCTACTCGTATCGTGCGCGTCAACTGCGTTGGCGGTGAGAGCGAATAACCGAAGACTGCGCGGTCTGTGACAAAACGCTTCGGCGCCGTTTAATTGGCCTACTCGTATCGTGCGCGTCGGCTGCGTTGGCGGTGAGGGCGAATGACTGAAGACTGCGGGGTCTCTGACAAGACGCTTTCGGCGCCGTTTAATTGGCCTACTCGTATCGTGCGCGTCGGCTAAGTTGGCGGTGAGGGCGAATGACTGAAGACTGCGGGGTCTCTGATAAGACGTTTTCGGCGCCGTGTAATTGGCCCACTCGTATTGTGCGCGTCGGCTGCGTTGGCGGTGAGGGCGAATGACTGAAGACTGCGGGGTCTCTGATAAGACGCTTTCGGCGCCGTTTCATTGGCCTACTCGTATCGTGCGCGTCGGCTGCGTTGGCGGTGAGAGCGAATAACCGAAGACTGCGCGGTCTGTGACAAAACGCTTCGGCGCCGTTTAATTGGCCTACTTGTATCGTGCGCGTCGGCTGCGTTGGCGGTGAGGGTGAATGACTGAAGACTGCGGGGTCTCTGACAAGACGCTTTCGGCGCCGTTTAATTGGGCTACTCGTATCGTGCGCGTCGGCTGCGTTGGCGGTGAGAGCGAATAACCGAAGACTGCTCGGTCTGTGACAAAACGCTTCGGCGCCGTTTAATTGGCCTACTCGTATCGTGCACGTCGGCTGCGTTGGCGGTGAGGGCGAATGACTGAAGACTACGGGGTCTCCGATAAGACGCTTTCGGCGCCGTTTAATTGGCCTACTCGTATCGTGCGCGTCGGCTGCGTAGGCGGTGAGGGCGAATGACTGAAGACCGCGGGGTCTCTGATGAGACGTTTTCAGCACCGTTTAATTGGCCTACTCGTATCGTGCGCGTCGGCTGCGTTGGCGGTGAGGGCGAATGATTGAAGACTGCGCGGTCTCTGACAAGACCCTTTCGGCGCCGTTTAATTGGGCTACTCGTATCGTGCGCGTCGGCTGCGTTGGCGGTGAGAGCGAATAACCGAAGACTGCGCGGTCTGTGACAAAACGCTTCGGCGCCGTTTAATTGGCCTACTCGTATCGTGCGCGTCGGCTGCGTTGGCGGTGAGGGCGAATGACTGAAGACTGCGGGGTCTCTGATAAGACGCTTTCGGCGCCGTTTAATTGGCCTGCTCGTATCGTGCGCGTCGGCTGCGTTGGCGGTGAGGGCGAATGACTGAAGACTGCGGGGTCTCTGATAAGACGCTTTCGGCGCCGTTTCATTGGCCTACTCGTATCGTGCGCGTCGGCTGCGTTGGCGGTGAAAGCGAATAACCGAAGACTGCGCGGTCTGTGAGAAAACGCTTCGGCGCCGTTTAATTGGCCTACTTGTATCGTGCGCGTCGGCTGCGTTGGCGGTGAGGGCGAATGACTGAAGACTGCGGGGTCTCTGACAAGACGCTTTCGGCGCCGTTTAATTGGGCTACTCGTATCGTGCGCGTCGGCTGCGTTGGCGGTGAGAGCGAATAACCGAAGACTGCGCGGTCTGTGACAAAACGCTTCGGCGCCGTTTAATTGGCCTACTCGTGTCGTGCACGTCGGCTGCGTTGGCGGTGAGGGCGAATGACTGAAGACTGCGGGGTCTCTGATAAGACGCTTTCGGCGCCGTTTAATTGGCCTACTCGTATCGTGCGCGTCGGCTGCGTTGGCGGTGAGGGCGAATGACTAAAGACCGCGGGGTCTCTGATGAGACGTTTTCGGCGCCGTTTAATTGGCCTACTCGTATCGTGCGCGTCGGCTGCGTTGGCGGTGAGGGCGAATGATTGAAGACTGCGCGGTCTCTGACAAGACTCTTTCGGCGCCGCTTAATTGGGCTACTCGTATCGTGCGCGTCGGCTGCGTTGGCGGTGAGAGCGAATAACCGAAGACTGCGCGGTCTGTGACAAAACGCTTCGGCGCCGTTTAATTGGCCTACTCGTATCGTGCGCGTCGGCTGCGCTGGCGGTGAGGGCGAATGACTGAAGACTGCGGGGTCTCTGATAAGACGCTTTCGGCGCCGTTTAATTGGCCTACTCGTATCGTGCGCGTCGGCTGCGTTGGCGGTGAGGGCGAATGACTGAAGACAGCGGGGTCTCTGATAAGACGTTTTCGGCGCCGTTTAATTCGCCTGCTCGTATCGTGCGCGTCGGCTGCGTTGGCGGTGAGGGCGAATGACTGAAGACTGCGCGGTCTGTGACAAAACGCTTCGGCGCCGTTTAATTGGCCTACTCGTATCGTGCGCGTCGGCTGCGTTGGCGGTGAGGGCGAATGACTGAAGACTGCGGGTCTCTGATAAGACGCTTGCGGCGCCGTTTAATTGGCTTACTCGTATCGTGCGCGTCGGCTGCGTTGGCGGTGAGAGCGAATAACCGAAGACTGCGCGGTCTGTGACAAAACGCTTCGCCGCCGTTTAATTGGCCTACTCGTATCGTGCGCGTCGGCTACGTTGGCGGTGAGGGCGAATGACTGAAGACTGCGGGGTCTCTGATAAGACGCTTTCGGCGCCGTTTAATTGGCCTACTCGTATCGTGCGCGTCGGCTGCGTTGGCGGTGAGGGCGAATGACTGAAGACTGCGGGGTCTCTGATAAGACGTTTTCGGCGCCGTTTAATTGGCCTACTCGTATCGTGCTGGTCGGCTGCGTTGGCGGTGAGGGCGAATGACTGAAGACTGCGGGGTCTCTGATAAGACGCTTTCGGCGCCGTTTAATTGGCGTACTTGTATCGTGCGCGTCGGCTGCGTTGGCGGTGAGAGCGAATAACCGAAGACTGCGCGGTCCCTGGCAAGACATTTTCGGCGCCGTTTAATTGGCTCACTCGTATCGTGCGCGTCGGCTGCGTTCGCGGTGAGGGCGAACAACCGAAGACTGCGCGGTCTCTGACAAGACGTTTTCGGTGCCGTTTAATTGGCCTACTCGTATCGTGCGCGTCGGCTGCGTTGGCGGTGAAAGCGAATAACCGAAGACTGCGCGGTCTCTGACAAGACGTTTTCGGCGCCGTTTAATTGGCCTACTCCTATCGTGCGCGTCGGCTGCGTTGGCGGTGAGAGCGAATAACCGAAGACTGCGCGGTCTCTGACAAGACGCTTTCGGCGCCGTTTAATTGGCTCATTCGTATCGTGCGCGTCAGCTGCGTTGGCGGTGAGAGCGAATAACCGAAGACTGCGCGGTCGTTGACAAGACGTTTTCGGCGCCGTTTAATTGGCTCACTCGTATCGTGCGCGTCGGCTGCGCTGGCGGTGAGGGCGAATAACTGAAGACTGCGCGGTCTCTGATAAGACGTTTTCGGCGCCGTTTCATTGGCCTACTCGTACCGTGCGCGTCGGCTGCGTTGGCGGTGAGAGCGAATAACCGAAGACTGCGCGGTCTCTGACAAGACGCTTTCGGCGCCGTTTAATTGGCCTACTCGTATCGTGCGTGTCGGCTGCGTTGGCGGTGAGAGCGAATAATCGAAGACTGCGCGGTCTCTGACAAGACGCTTCCGGCGCCGTTTAATTGGCTCATTCGTATCGTGCGCGTCGGCTGCGTTGGCGGTGAGAGCGAATAACCGAAGACTGCGCGGTCTCTGACAAGACGTTTTCGGCGCTTTTAATTGGCTCACTCGTATCGTGCGCGTCGGCTGCGTTGGCGGTGAGGGCGAATAACTGAAGACTGCGCGGTCTCTGATAAGACGTTTTCGGCGCCGTTTAATTGGCCTACTCGTACCGTGCGCGTCGGCTGCGTTGGCGGTGAGAGCGAATAACCGAAGACTGCGCGGTCTCTGACAAGACGCTTTCGGCGCCGTTTAATTGGCCTACTCGTATCGTGCGTGTCGGCTGCGTTGGTGGTGAGAGCGAATAACCGAAGACTGCGCGGTCTCTGACAAGACGCTTTCGGCGCCGTTTAATTGGCCTACTCGTATCGTGCGCGTCGGCTGCGTTGGCGGTGAGAGCGAATAACCGAAGACTGCGCGGTCTCTGACAAGACGCTTTCGGCGCCGTTTAATTGGGCTACTCGTATCGTGCGCGTCAACTGCGTTGGTGGTGAGAGCGAATAACCGAAGACTGCGCGGTCTGTGACAAAACGCTTCGGCGCCGTTTAATTGGCCTACTCGTATCGTGCGCGTCGGCTGCGTTGGCGGTGAGGGCGAATGACTGAAGACTGCGGGGTCTCTGATAAGACGCTTTCGGCGCCGTTAAATTGGCCTACTCGTATCGTGCGCGTCGGCTAAGTTGGCGGTGAGGGCGAATGACTGAAGACTGCGGGGTCTCTGATAAGACGTTTTCGGCGCCGTGTAATTGGCCTACTCGTATCGTGCGCGTCGGCTGCGTTGGCGGTGAGGGCGAATGACTGAAGACTGCGGGGTCTCTGATAAGACGCTTTCGGCGCCGTTTCATTGGCCTACTTGTATCGTGCGCGTCGGCTGCGTTGGCGGTGAGAGCGAATAACCGAAGACTGCGCGGTCTGTGACAAATCGCTTCGGCGCCGTTTAATTGGCCTACTTGTATCGTGCGCGTCGGCTGCGTTGGCGGTGAGGGCGAATGACTGAAGACTGCGGGGTCTCTGACAAGACGCTTTCGGCGCCGTTTAATTGGGCTACTCGTATCGTGCGCGTCGGCTGCGTTGGCGGTGAGAGCGAATAACCGAAGACTGCGCGGTCTGTGACAAAACGCTTCGGCGCCGTTTAATTGGCCTACTCGTATCGTGCACGTCGGCTGCGTTGGCGGTGAGGGCGAATGACTGAAGACTGCGGGGTCTCTGATAAGACGCTTTCGGCGCCGTTTAATTGGCCTACTCGTATCGTGCGCGTCGGCTGCGTTGGCGGTGAGGGCGAATGACTGAAGACCGCGGTTTTCGGCGCCGTTTAATTGGCCTACTCGTATCGTGCGCGTCGGCTGCGTTGGCGGTGAGGGCGAATGATTGAAGACTGCGCGGTCTCTGACAAGACGCTTTCGGCGCCGTTTAATTGGGCTACTCGTATCGTGCGCGTCGGCTGCGTTGGCGGTGAGAGCGAATAACCGAAGACTGCGCGGTCTGTGACAAAACGCTTTGGCGCCGTTTAATTGGCCTACTCGTATCGTGCGCGTCGGCTGCGTTGGCGGTGAGGGCGAATGACTGAAGACTGCGGGGTCTCTGATAAGACGCTTTCGGCGCCGTTTAATTGGCCTACTCGTATCGTGCGCGTCGGCTGCGTTGGCGGTGAGGGCGAATGACTGAAGACAGCGGGGTCTCTGATAAGACGTTTTCGGCGCCGTTTAATTGGCCTGCTCGTATCGTGCGCGTCGGCTGCGTTGGCGGTGAGGGCGAATGACTGCAGACTGCGGGGTCTCTGATAAGACGCTTTCGGCGCCGTTTAATTGGTATACTCGTATCGTGCGCGTCGGCTGCGTTGGCGGTGAGAGCGAATAACCGAAGACTGCGCGGTCTGTGACAAAACGCTTCGCCGCCGTTTAATTGGCCTACTCGTATCCTGCGCGTCGGCTGCGTTGGCGGTGAGGGCGAATGACTGAAGACTGCGGGGTCTCTGATAAGACGCTTTCGGCGCCGTTTAATTGGCCTACTCGTATCGTGCGCGTCGGCTGCGTTGGAGGTGAGAGCGAATAACCGAAGACTGCGCGGTCTCTGACAAGACGCTCTCGGCGCCGTTTAATTGGCCTACTCGTATCGTGCGTGTCGGCTGCGTTGGCGGTGAGAGCGAATAACCGAAGACTGCGCGGTCTCTGACAAGACGCTTTCGGCGCCGTTTAATTGGCCTACTCGTATCGTGCGCGTCGGCTGCGTTGGCGGTGAGAGCGAATAACCGAAGACTGCGCGGTCTCTGACGAGACGTTTTCGGCGCTTTTAATTGGCGTACTCGTATCGTGCGCGTCGGCTGCGTTGGCGGTGAAATCGAATAACCGAAGACTGCGCGGTCTCTGACAAGACGTTTTCGGCGCCGTTTAATTGGCCTACTTGTATCGTGCGCGTCGGCTGCGTTGGCGGTGAGGGCGAATGACTGAAGACTGCGGGGTCTCTGATAAGACGCTTTCGGCGCCGTTTCATTGGCCTACTCGTATCGTGCGCGTCGGCTGCGTTGGCGGTGAGAGCGAATAACCGAAGACTGCGCGGTCTCTGACAAGACGTTTTCGGTGCCGTTTAATTGGCCTACTCTTATCGTGCGCGTCGGTTGCGTTGGCGGTGAGGGCGAATAACCGAAGACTGCGCGGTCTCTGACAAGACGCTTTCGGCGCCGTTTAATTGGCCTACTTGTATCGTGCGCGTCGGCTGCGTTGGCGGTGAGAGCGAATAACCGAAGACTGCGCGGTCTCTGACAAGACGCTTTCGGCGCCGTTTAATTGGCCTACTTGTATCGTGCGCGTCGGCTGCGTTGGCGGTGAGAGCGAATAACCGAAAACGTCTCTGACAAGACGTTTTCGGCGCCGTTTAATTGGCTCACTCGTATCATGCGC
Organism: Ixodes scapularis; assembly: GCF_016920785.2. Taxonomy (NCBI): domain Eukaryota; kingdom Metazoa; phylum Arthropoda; class Arachnida; order Ixodida; family Ixodidae; genus Ixodes; species Ixodes scapularis. The sequence goes on along the minus strand of NW_024609846.1, from coordinate 184,218,774 downwards.
GTCAGCTGCGTTCGCGGTGAGGGCGAACAACCGAAGACTGCGCGGTCTCTGACAAGACGTTTTTGGTGCCGTTTAATTGGCCTACTCGTATGGTGCGCGTCGGCTCCGTTGGCGGTGAGATCGAATAACCGAAGACTGCGCGGTCTCTGACGAGACGTTTTCGGCGCTTTTAATTGGCGTACTCGTATCGTGCGCGTCGGCTGCGTTGGCGGTGAAAGCGAATAACCGAAGACTGCGCGGTCTCTGACAAGACGTTTTCGGCGCCGTTTAATTGGCCTACTCGTATCGTGCGCGTCGGCTGCGTTGGCGGTGAGAGCGAATAACCGAAGACTGCGCGGTCTCTGACAAGACGCTTTCGGCGCCGTTTAATTGGCTCACTCGTATCGTGCGCGTCAGCTGCGTTGGCGGTGAGAGCGAATAACCGAAGATTGCGCAACTCCGACAAGACGCTTTCGGCGCCGTTTAATTGGCCTACTCGTATCGTGCGCGTCGGCTGCGTTGGCGGTGAGAGCGAATAACCGAAGACTGCGCGGTCTCTGACAAGACGTTTTCGGCGCCGTTTAATTGGCTCACTCGCATCGTGCGCGTCGGCTGCGTTCGCGGTGAGGGCGAACAACCGAAGACTGCGCGGTGTCTGACAAGACGTTTTCGGTGCCGTTTAATTGTCCTACTCGTATCGTGTGCGTCGGCTCCGTTGGCGGTGAGAGCGAATAACCGAAGACTGCGCGGTCTCTGACAAGACGCTTTCGGCGCCGTTTAATTGGCCTACTCGTATCGTGCGCGTCGGCTGCGTTGGCGGTGAGAGCGAATAACCGAAGACCGCGCGGTCTCTGACAAGACGTTTTCGGCGCCGTTTAATTGGCCTACTCTTATCGTGCGCGTCGGTTGCGTTGGCGGTGAGGGCGAATAACCGAAGACTGCGCGGTCTCTGACAAGACGCTTTCGGCGCCGTTAAATTGGCCTACTTGTATCGTGCGCGTCGGCTGCGTTGGCGGTGAGAGCGAATAACCGAAGACTGCGCGGTCTCTGACAAGACGCTTTCGGCGCCGTTTAATTGGCTCATTCGTATCGTGCGCGTCAGCTGCGTTGGCGGTGAGAGCGAATAACCGAAGACTGCGCGGTCTCTGACAAGACGTTTTCGGCGCCGTTTAATTGGCTCACTCGTATCGTGCGCGTCGGCTGCGTTGGCGGTGAGGGCGAATAACTGAAGACTGCGCGGTCTCTGATAAGACGTTTTCGGCGCCGTTTAATTGGCCTACTCGTACCGTGCGCGTCGGCTGCGTTGGCGGTGAGAGCGAATAACCGATGACTGCGCGGTCTCTGACAAGACGCTTTCGGCGCCGTTTAATTGGCCTACTCGTATCGTGCGTGTCGGCTGCGTTGGCGGTGAGAGCGAATAACCGAAGTCTGCGCGGTCTCTGACAAGACGCTTTCGGCGCCGTTTAATTGGCCTACTCGTATCGTGCGCATCGGCTGCGTTAGCGGTGAGAGCGAATAACCGAAGACTGCGCGGTCTCTGACAAGACGCTTTCGGCGCCGTTTAATTTGGCTACTCGTATCGTGCGCGTCAACTGCGTTGGCGGTGAGAGCGAATAACCGAAGACTGCGCGGTCTGTGACAAAACGCTTCGGCGCCGTTTAATTGGCCTACTCGTATCGTGCGCGTCGGCTGCGTTGGCGGTGAGGGCGAATGACTGAAGACTGCGGGGTCTCTGACAAGACGCTTTCGGCGCCGTTTAATTGGCCTACTCGTATCGTGCGCGTCGGCTAAGTTGGCGGTGAGGGCGAATGACTGAAGACTGCGGGGTCTCTGATAAGACGTTTTCGGCGCCGTGTAATTGGCCCACTCGTATTGTGCGCGTCGGCTGCGTTGGCGGTGAGGGCGAATGACTGAAGACTGCGGGGTCTCTGATAAGACGCTTTCGGCGCCGTTTCATTGGCCTACTCGTATCGTGCGCGTCGGCTGCGTTGGCGGTGAGAGCGAATAACCGAAGACTGCGCGGTCTGTGACAAAACGCTTCGGCGCCGTTTAATTGGCCTACTTGTATCGTGCGCGTCGGCTGCGTTGGCGGTGAGGGTGAATGACTGAAGACTGCGGGGTCTCTGACAAGACGCTTTCGGCGCCGTTTAATTGGGCTACTCGTATCGTGCGCGTCGGCTGCGTTGGCGGTGAGAGCGAATAACCGAAGACTGCTCGGTCTGTGACAAAACGCTTCGGCGCCGTTTAATTGGCCTACTCGTATCGTGCACGTCGGCTGCGTTGGCGGTGAGGGCGAATGACTGAAGACTACGGGGTCTCCGATAAGACGCTTTCGGCGCCGTTTAATTGGCCTACTCGTATCGTGCGCGTCGGCTGCGTAGGCGGTGAGGGCGAATGACTGAAGACCGCGGGGTCTCTGATGAGACGTTTTCAGCGCCGTTTAATTGGCCTACTCGTATCGTGCGCGTCGGCTGCGTTGGCGGTGAGGGCGAATGATTGAAGACTGCGCGGTCTCTGACAAGACCCTTTCGGCGCCGTTTAATTGGGCTACTCGTATCGTGCGCGTCGGCTGCGTTGGCGGTGAGAGCGAATAACCGAAGACTGCGCGGTCTGTGACAAAACGCTTCGGCGCCGTTTAATTGGCCTACTCGTATCGTGCGCGTCGGCTGCGTTGGCGGTGAGGGCGAATGACTGAAGACTGCGGGGTCTCTGATAAGACGCTTTCGGCGCCGTTTAATTGGCCTGCTCGTATCGTGCGCGTCGGCTGCGTTGGCGGTGAGGGCGAATGACTGAAGACTGCGGGGTCTCTGATAAGACGCTTTCGGCGCCGTTTCATTGGCCTACTCGTATCGTGCGCGTCGGCTGCGTTGGCGGTGAAAGCGAATAACCGAAGACTGCGCGGTCTGTGAGAAAACGCTTCGGCGCCGTTTAATTGGCCTACTTGTATCGTGCGCGTCGGCTGCGTTGGCGGTGAGGGCGAATGACTGAAGACTGCGGGGTCTCTGACAAGACGCTTTCGGCGCCGTTTAATTGGGCTACTCGTATCGTGCGCGTCGGCTGCGTTGGCGGTGAGAGCGAATAACCGAAGACTGCGCGGTCTGTGACAAAACGCTTCGGCGCCGTTTAATTGGCCTACTCGTGTCGTGCACGTCGGCTGCGTTGGCGGTGAGGGCGAATGACTGAAGACTGCGGGGTCTCTGATAAGACGCTTTCGGCGCCGTTTAATTGGCCTACTCGTATCGTGCGCGTCGGCTGCGTTGGCGGTGAGGGCGAATGACTAAAGACCGCGGGGTCTCTGATGAGACGTTTTCGGCGCCGTTTAATTGGCCTACTCGTATCGTGCGCGTCGGCTGCGTTGGCGGTGAGGGCGAATGATTGAAGACTGCGCGGTCTCTGACAAGACTCTTTCGGCGCCGCTTAATTGGGCTACTCGTATCGTGCGCGTCGGCTGCGTTGGCGGTGAGAGCGAATAACCGAAGACTGCGCGGTCTGTGACAAAACGCTTCGGCGCCGTTTAATTGGCCTACTCGTATCGTGCGCGTCGGCTGCGCTGGCGGTGAGGGCGAATGACTGAAGACTGCGGGGTCTCTGATAAGACGCTTTCGGCGCCGTTTAATTGGCCTACTCGTATCGTGCGCGTCGGCTGCGTTGGCGGTGAGGGCGAATGACTGAAGACAGCGGGGTCTCTGATAAGACGTTTTCGGCGCCGTTTAATTCGCCTGCTCGTATCGTGCGCGTCGGCTGCGTTGGCGGTGAGGGCGAATGACTGAAGACTGCGCGGTCTGTGACAAAACGCTTCGGCGCCGTTTAATTGGCCTACTCGTATCGTGCGCGTCGGCTGCGTTGGCGGTGAGGGCGAATGACTGAAGACTGCGGGTCTCTGATAAGACGCTTGCGGCGCCGTTTAATTGGCTTACTCGTATCGTGCGCGTCGGCTGCGTTGGCGGTGAGAGCGAATAACCGAAGACTGCGCGGTCTGTGACAAAACGCTTCGCCGCCGTTTAATTGGCCTACTCGTATCGTGCGCGTCGGCTACGTTGGCGGTGAGGGCGAATGACTGAAGACTGCGGGGTCTCTGATAAGACGCTTTCGGCGCCGTTTAATTGGCCTACTCGTATCGTGCGCGTCGGCTGCGTTGGCGGTGAGGGCGAATGACTGAAGACTGCGGGGTCTCTGATAAGACGTTTTCGGCGCCGTTTAATTGGCCTACTCGTATCGTGCTGGTCGGCTGCGTTGGCGGTGAGGGCGAATGACTGAAGACTGCGGGGTCTCTGATAAGACGCTTTCGGCGCCGTTTAATTGGCGTACTTGTATCGTGCGCGTCGGCTGCGTTGGCGGTGAGAGCGAATAACCGAAGACTGCGCGGTCCCTGGCAAGACATTTTCGGCGCCGTTTAATTGGCTCACTCGTATCGTGCGCGTCGGCTGCGTTCGCGGTGAGGGCGAACAACCGAAGACTGCGCGGTCTCTGACAAGACGTTTTCGGTGCCGTTTAATTGGCCTACTCGTATCGTGCGCGTCGGCTGCGTTGGCGGTGAAAGCGAATAACCGAAGACTGCGCGGTCTCTGACAAGACGTTTTCGGCGCCGTTTAATTGGCCTACTCCTATCGTGCGCGTCGGCTGCGTTGGCGGTGAGAGCGAATAACCGAAGACTGCGCGGTCTCTGACAAGACGCTTTCGGCGCCGTTTAATTGGCTCATTCGTATCGTGCGCGTCAGCTGCGTTGGCGGTGAGAGCGAATAACCGAAGACTGCGCGGTCGTTGACAAGACGTTTTCGGCGCCGTTTAATTGGCTCACTCGTATCGTGCGCGTCGGCTGCGCTGGCGGTGAGGGCGAATAACTGAAGACTGCGCGGTCTCTGATAAGACGTTTTCGGCGCCGTTTCATTGGCCTACTCGTACCGTGCGCGTCGGCTGCGTTGGCGGTGAGAGCGAATAACCGAAGACTGCGCGGTCTCTGACAAGACGCTTTCGGCGCCGTTTAATTGGCCTACTCGTATCGTGCGTGTCGGCTGCGTTGGCGGTGAGAGCGAATAACCGAAGACTGCGCGGTCTCTGACAAGACGCTTCCGGCGCCGTTTAATTGGCTCATTCGTATCGTGCGCGTCGGCTGCGTTGGCGGTGAGAGCGAATAACCGAAGACTGCGCGGTCTCTGACAAGACGTTTTCGGCGCTTTTAATTGGCTCACTCGTATCGTGCGCGTCGGCTGCGTTGGCGGTGAGGGCGAATAACTGAAGACTGCGCGGTCTCTGATAAGACGTTTTCGGCGCCGTTTAATTGGCCTACTCGTACCGTGCGCGTCGGCTGCGTTGGCGGTGAGAGCGAATAACCGAAGACTGCGCGGTCTCTGACAAGACGCTTTCGGCGCCGTTTAATTGGCCTACTCGTATCGTGCGCGTCAACTGCGTTGGCGGTGAGAGCGAATAACCGAAGACTGCGCGGTCTGTGACAAAACGCTTCGGCGCCGTTTAATTGGCCTACTCGTATCGTGCGCGTCGGCTGCGTTGGCGGTGAGGGCGAATGACTGAAGACTGCGGGGTCTCTGATAAGACGCTTTCGGCGCCGTTTAATTGGCCTACTCGTATCGTGCGCGTCGGCTAAGTTGGCGGTGAGGGCGAATGACTGAAGACTGCGGGGTCTCTGATAAGACGTTTTCGGCGCCGTGTAATTGGCCTACTCGTATCGTGCGCGTCGGCTGCGTTGGCGGTGAGGGCGAATGACTGAAGACTGCGGGGTCTCTGATAAGACGCTTTCGGCGCCGTTTCATTGGCCTACTCGTATCGTGCGCGTCGGCTGCGTTGGCGGTGAGAGCGAATAACCGAAGACTGCGCGGTCTATGACAAAACGCTTCGGCGCCGTTTAATTGGCCTACTTGTATCGTGCGCGTCGGCTGCGTTGGCGGTGAGGGCGAATGACTGAAGACTGCGGGGTCTCTGACAAGACGCTTTCGGAGACGTTTAATTGGGCTACTCGTATCGTGCGCGTCGGCTGCGTTGGCGGTGAGAGCGAATAACCGAACACTGCGCGGTCTCTGACAAGACGCTTTCGGCGCCGTTTAATTGGGCTACTCGTATCGTGCGCGTCGGCTGCGTTGGCGGTGAGAGCGAATAACCGAAGACTGCGCGGTCTGTGACAAAACGCTTCGGCGCCGTTTAATTGGCCTACTCGTATCGTGCGCGTCGGCTGCGTTGGCGGTGAGGGCGAATGACTGAAGACTGCGGGGTCTCTGATAAGACGCTTTCGGCGCCGTTTAATTGGCCTACTCGTATCGTGCGCGTCGGCTGCGTTGGCGGTGAGGGCGAATGTCTGAAGACTGCGGGGTCTCTGATAAGACGCTTTCGGCGCCGTTTCATTGGCCTACTCGTATCGTGCGCGTCGGCTGCGTTGGCGGTGAAAGCGAATAACCGAAGACTGCGCGGTCTGTGACAAAACGCTTCGGCGCCGTTTAATTGGCCTACTCGTATCGTGCGCGTCGGCTGCGTTGGCGGTGAGGGCGAATGACTGAAGACTGCGGGGTCTCTGATAAGACGCTTTCGGCGCCGTTTAATTGGCCTACTCGTATCGTGCGCGTCGGCTGCGTTGGCGGTGAGGGCGAATGACTGAAGACAGCGGGGTCTCTGATAAGACGTTTTCGGCGCCGTTTAATTGGCCTGCTCGTATCGTGCGCGTCGGCTGCGTTGGCGGTGAGGGCGAATGACTGAAGACTGCGTGGTCTCTGATAAGACGCTTTCGGCGCCGTTTAATTGGCCTACTCGTATCGTGCGCGTCGGCTGCGTTGGCGGTGAGAGCGAATAACCGAAGACTGCGCGGTCTGTGACAAAACGCTTCGGCGCCGTTTAATTGGCCTACTCGTATCGTGCGCGTCGGCTGCGTTGGCGGTGAGGGCGAATGACTGAAGACTGCGGGTCTCTGATAAGACGCTTTCGGCGTGTTTAATTGGTTTACTCGTATCGTGCGCGTCGGCTGCGTTGGCGGTGAGAGCGAATAACCGAAGACTGCGCGGTCCCTGGCAAGACGTTTTCGGCGCCGTTTAATTGGCTCACTCGTATCGTGCGCGTCGGCTGCGTTCGCGGTGAGGGCGTACAACCGAAGACTGCGCGGTCTCTGACAAGACGTTTTCGGTGCCGTTTAAATGGCCTACTCGTATCGTGCGCGTCGGCTCCCTTGGCGGTGAGAGCGAATAACCGAAGACTGCGCGGTCTCTGACGAGACGTTTTCGGCGCTTTTAATTGGCCTACTCGTATCGTGCGCGTCGGCTGCGTTGGCGGTGAAAGCGAATAACCGAAGACTGCGGGGTCTCTGATAAGACGTTTTCGGCGCCGTGTAATTAACCTACTCGTATCGTGCGCGTCGGCTGCGTTGGCGGTGAGGGCGAATGACTGAAGACTGCGGGGTCTCTGACAAGACGCTTTCGGCGCCGTTTAATTGGGCTACTCGTATCGTGCGCGTCGGCTGCGTTGGCAGTGAGAGCGAATAACCGAAGACTGCGCGGTCTGTGACAAAACGCTTCGGCGCCGTTTAATTGGCCTACTTGTATCGTGCGCGTCTGCTGCGTTGGCGGTGAGGGCGAATGGCTGAAGACTGCGGGGTCTCTGACAAGACGCTTTCGGCGACGTTTAATTGGGCTACTCGTATCGTGCGCGTCGGCTGCGTTGGCGGTGAGAGCGAATAACCGAACACTGCGCGGTCTCTGACAAGACGCTTTCGGCGCCGTTTAATTGGGCTACTCGTATCGTGCGCGTCGGCTGCGTTGGCGGTGAGAGCGAATAACCGAAGACTGCGCGGTCTGTGACAAAACGCTTCGGCGCCGTTTAATTGGCCTACTCGCATCGTGCGCGTCGGCTGCGTTGGCGGTGAGGGCGAATGACTGAAGACTGCGGGGTCTCTGATAAGACGCTTTCGGCGCCGTTTAATTGGCCTACTCGTATCGTGCGCGTCGGCTGCGTTGGCGGTGATGGCGAATGTCTGAAGACTGCGGGGTCTCTGATAAGACGCTTTCGGCGCCGTTTCATTGGCCTACTCGTATCGTGCGCGTCGGCTGCGTTGGCGGTGAAAGCGAATAACCGAAGACTGCGCGGTCTGTGACAAAACGCTTCGGCGCCGCTTAATTGGCCTACTCGTATCGTGCGCGTCGGCTGCGTTGGCGGTGAGGGCGAATGACTGAAGACTGCGGGGTCTCTGATAAGACGCTTTCGGCGCCGTTTAATTGGCCTACTCGTATCGTGCGCGTCGGCTGCGTTGGCGGTGAGGGCGAATGACTGAAGACAGCGGGGTCTCTGATAAGACGTTTTCGGCGCCGTTTAATTGGCCTGCTCGTATCGTGTGCGTCGGCTGCGTTGGCGGTGAGGGCGAATGACTGAAGACTGCGTGGTCTCTGATAAGACGCTTTCGGCGCCGTTTAATTGGCCTACTCGTATCGTGCGCGTCGGCTGCGTTGGCGGTGAGAGCGAATAACCGAAGACTGCGCGGTCTGTGACAAAACGCTTCGGCGCCGTTTAATTGGCCTACTCGTATCGTGCTGGTCGGCTGCGTTGGCGGTGAGGGCGAATGACTGAAGACTGCGGGGTCTCTGATAAGACGCTTTCGGCGCCGTTTAATTGGCGTACTTGTATCGTGCGCGTCGGCTGCGTTGGCGGTGAGAGCGAATAACCGAAGACTGCGCGGTCCCTGGCAAGACGTTTTCGGCGCCGTTTAATTGGCTCACTCGTATCGTGCGCGTCGGCTGCGTTCGCGGTGAGGGCGAACAACCGAAGACTGCGCGGTCTCTGACAAGACGTTTTCGGTGCCGTTTAAATGGCCTACTCGTATCGTGCGCGTCGGCTCCGTTGGCGGTGAGAGCGAATAACCGAAGACTGCGCGGTCTCTGACGAGACGTTTTCGGCGCTTTTAATTGGCCTACTCGTATCGTGCGCGTCGGCTGCGTTGGCGGTGAAAGCGAATAACCGAAGACTGCGGGGTCTCTGATAAGACGCTTTCGCGCCGTTTAATTGGCCTACTCGTATCGTGCGCGTCGGCTAAGTTGGCGGTGAGGGCGAATGACTGAAGACTGCGGGGTCTCTGATAAGACGTTTTCGGCGCCGTGTAATTGGCCTACTCGTATCGTGCGCGTCGGCTGCGTTGGCGGTGAGGGCGAATGACTGAAGACTGCGGGGTCTCTGATAAGACGCTTTCGGCGCCGTTTCATTGGCCTACTCGTATCGTGCGCGTCGGCTGCGTTGGCGGTGAGAGCGAATAACCGAAGACTGCGCGGTCTGTGACAAAACGCTTCGGCGCCGTTTAATTGGCCTACTTGTATCGTGCGCGTCGGCTGCGTTGGCGGTGAGGGCGAATGACTGAAGACTGCGGGGTCTCTGACAAGACGCTTTCGGCGCCGTTTAATTGGGCTACTCGTATCGTGCGCGTCGGCTGCGTTGGCGGTGAGAGCGAATAACCGAAGACTGCGCGGTCTGTGACAAAACGCTTCGGCGCCGTTTAATTGGCCTACTCGTATCGTGCACGTCGGCTGCGTTGGCGGTGAGCGCGAATGACTGAAGACTGCGGGGTCTCTGATAAGACGCTTTCGGCGCCGTTTAATTGGCCTACTCGTATCGTGCGCGTCGGCTGCGTTGGCGGTGAGGGCGAATGACTGAAGACCGCGGGGTCTCTGATGAGACGTTTTCGGCGCCGTTTAATTGGCCTACTCGTATCGTGCGCGTCGGCTGCGTTGGCGGTGAGGGCGACTGATTGAAGACTGCGCGGTCTCTACCAGGACGCTTTCGGCGCCGTTTAATTGGGCTACTCGTATCGTGCGCGTCGGCTGCGTTGGCGGTGAGAGCGAATAACCGAAGACTGCGAGGTCTGTGACAAAACGCTTCGGCGCCGTTTAATTGGCCTACTCGTATCGTGCGCGTCGGCTGCGTTGGCGGTGAGTGCGAATGACTGAAGACTGCGGAGTCTCTGATAAGACGCTTTCGGCGCCGTTTAATTGGCCTACTCGTATCGTGCGCGTCGGCTGCGTTGGCGGTGAGGGCGAATGACTGAAGACAGCGGGGTCTCTGATAAGACGTTTTCGGCGCCGTTTAATTGGCCTGCTCGTATCATGCGCGTCGGCTGCGTTGGCGGTGAGGGCGAATGACTGAAGACTGCGGGGTCTCTGATAAGACGCTTTCGGCGCCGTTTAATTGGCCTACTCGTATCGTGCGCGTCGGCTGCGTTGGCGGTGAGAGCGAATAACCGAAGACAGCGCGGTCTGTGACAAAACGCTTCGGCGCCGTTTAATTGGCCTACTCGTATCGTGCGCGTCGGCTGCGTTGGCGGTGAGGGCGAATGACTGAAGACTGCGGGGTCTCTGATAAGACGCTTTCGGCGCCGTTTAATTGGCCTACTCGTATCGTGCGCGTCGGCTGCGTTGGCGGTGAGAGCGAATAACCGAAGACTGCGCGGTCTCTGACATGACGCTTTCGGCGCCGTTTAATTGGCCTACTCGTATCGTGCGTGTCGGCTGCGTTGGCGGTGAGAGCGAATAACCGAAGACTGCGCGGTCTCTGACAAGACGCTTTCGGCGCCGTTTAATTGGCCTACTCGTATCGTGCGCGTCGGCTGCGTTGGCGGTGAGAGCGAATAACCGAAGACTGCGCGGTCTCTGACAAGACGCTTTCGGCGCCGTTTAATTGGGCTACTCGTATCGTGCGCGTCGGCTGCGTTGGCGGTGAGAGCGAATAACCGAAGACTGCGCGGTCTGTGACAAAACGCTTCGGCGCCGTTTAATTGGCCTACTTGTATCGTGCGCGTCGGCTGCGTTGGCGGTGAGGCCGAATGACTGAAGACTGCGGGGTCTCTGATAAGGCGCTTTCGGCGCCGTTTAATTGGCCTACTCGTATCGTGCGCGTCGGCTGCGTTGGCGGTGAGGGCGAATGACTGAAGACTGCGGGGTCTCTGATAAGACGTTTTCGGCGCCGTGTAATTGGCCTACTCGTATCGTGCGCGTCGGCTGCGTTGGCGGTGAGGGCGAATGACTGAAGACTGCGGGGTCTCTGATAAGACGCTTTCGGCGCCGTTTCATTGGCCTACTCGTATCGTGCACGTCGGCTGCGTTGGCAGTGAGAGCGAATAACCGAAGACTGCGCGGTCTGTGACAAAACGCTTCGGCGCCGTTTAATTGGCCTACTTGTATCATGCGCGTCGGCTGCGTTGGCGGTGAGGGCGAATGACTGAAGACTGCGGGGTCTCTGACAAGACGCTTTCGGCGCCGTTTAATTGGGCTACTCGTATCGTGCGCGTCGGCTGCGTTGGCGGTGAGAGCGAATAACCGAAGACTGCGCGGTCTGTGACAAAACGCTTCGGCGCCGTTTAATTGGCCTACTCGTATCGTGCACGTCGGCTGCGTTGGCGGTGAGGGCGAATGACTAAAGACTGCGGGGTCTCTGATAAGACGCTTTCGGCGCCGTTTAATTATCCTACTCGTATCGTGCGCGTCGGCTGCGTTGGCGGTGAGGGCGAATGAGTGAAGACCGCGGGGTCTCTGATGAGACGTTTTCGGCGCCGTTTAATTGGCCTACTCGTATCGTGCGCGTCGGCTGCGTTGGCGGTGAGGGCGAATGATTGAAGACTGCGCGGTCTCTGACAAGACGCTTTCGGCGCCGTTTAATTGGGCTACTCGTATCGTGCGCGTCGGCTGCGTTGGCGGTGAGAGCGAATAACCGAAGACTGCGCGGTCTGTGACAAAACGCTTCGGCTCCGTTTAATTGGCCTACTCGTATCGTGCGCGTCGGCTGCGTTGGTGGTGAGGGCGAATGACTGAAGACTGCGGGGTCTCTGATAAGACGCTTTCGGCGTTGTTTAATTGGCCTACTCGTATCGTGCGCGTCGGCCGCGTTGGCGGTGAGGGCGAATGACTGAAGACAGCGGGGTCTCTGATAAGACGTTTTCGGCGCCGTTTAATTGGCCTGCTCGTATCGTGCGCGTCGGCTGCGTTGGCGGTGAGGGCGAATGACTGAAGACTGCGGGGTCTCTGATAAGACGCTTTCGGCGCCGTTTAATTGGCCTACTCGTATCGTGCGCGCCGGCTGCGTTGGCGGTGAGAGCGAATAACCGAAGACTGCGCGGTCTGTGACAAAACGCTTCGGCGCCGTTTAATTGGCCTACTCGTATCGTGCGCGTCGGCTGCGTTGGCGGTGAGGGCGAATGACTGAAGACTGCGGGGTCTCTGATAAGACGCTTTCGGCGCCGTTTAATTGGCCTACTCGTATCGTGCGCGTCGGCTGCGTTGGCGGTGAGAGCGGATAACCAAAGACTGCGCGGTCTGTGACAAAACGCTTCGGCACCGTTTAATTGGCCTACTCGTATCGTGCGCGTCGGCTGCGTTGGCGGTGAGGGCGAATGACTGAAGACTGCGGGGTCTCTGATAAGACGCTTTCGGCGCCGTTTAATTGGCCTACTCGTATCGTGCTCGTCGGCTGCGTTGGCGGTGAGGGCGAATGACTGAAGACTGCGGGGTCTCTGATAAGACGCTTTCGGCGCCGTTTAATTGGACTACTGGTATCGTGCGCGTCGGCTGCGTTGGCGGTGAGAGCGAATAACCGAAGACTGCGCGGGCTGTGACAAAACGCTTCGGCGCCGTTTAATTGGCCTACTCGTATCGTGCGCGTCGGCTGCGTTGGCAGTGAGAGCGAATAACCGAAGACTGCGCGGTCTGTGACAAAACGCTTAGGCGCCGTTTAAATGGCCTACTTGTATCATGCGCGTCGGCTGCGTTGGCGGTGAGGGCGAATGACTGAAGACTGCGGGGTCTCTGACAAGACGCTTTCGGCGCCGTTTAATTGGGCTACTCGTATCGTGCGCGTCGGCTGCGTTGGCGGTGAGAGCGAATAACCGAAGACTGCGCGGGCTGTGACAAAACGCTTCGGCGCCGTTTAATTGGCCTACTCGTATCGTGCGCGTCGGCTGCGTTGGCAGTGAGAGCGAATAACCGAAGACTGCGCGGTCTGTGACAAAACGCTTCGGCGCCGTTTAATTGGCCTACTCGTATCGTGCACGTCGGCTGCGTTGGCGGTGAGGGCGAATGACTGAAGACTGCGGGGTCTCTGATAAGACGCTTTCGGCGCCGTTTAATTGGCCTACTCGTATCGTGCGCGTCGGCTGCGTTGGCGGTGAGGACGAATGACTGAAGACCGCGGGGTCTCTGATGAGACGTTTTCGGCGCCGTTTAATTGGCCTACTCGTATCGTGCGCGTCGGCTGCGTTGGCGGTGAGGGCGAATGATTGAAGACTGCGCGGTCTCTGACAAGACGCTTTCGGCGCCGTTTAATTGGCCTACTCGTATCGTGCGCGTCGGCTGCGTTGGCGGTGAGGGCGAATGACTGAAGACTGCGGGGTCTCTGATAAGACGCTTTCGGCGTTGTTTAATTGGCCTACTCGTATCGTGCGCGTCGGCTGCGTTGGCGGTGAGGGCGAATGACTGAAGACAGCGGGGTCTCTGATAAGACGTTTTCGGCGCCGTTTAATTGGCCTGCTCGTATCGTGCGCGTCGGCTGCGTTGGCGGTGAGGGCGAATGACTGAAGACTGCGGGGTCTCTGATAAGACGCTTTCGGCGCCGTTTAATTGGCCTACTCGTATCGTGCGCGTCGGCTGCGTTGGCGGTGAGAGCGAATAACCGAAGACTGCGCGGTCTGTGACAAAACGCTTCGGCGCCGTTTAATTGGCCTACTCGTATCGTGCGCGTCGGCTGCGTTGGCGGTGAGGGCGAATGACTGAAGACTGCGGGGTCTCTGATAAGACGCTTTCGGCGCCGTTTAATTGGCCTACTCGTATCGTGCGCGTCGGCTGCGTTGGCGGTGAGAGCGAATAACCAAAGACTGCGCGGTCTGTGACAAAACGCTTCGGCGCCGTTTAATTGGCCTACTCGTATCGTGCGCGTCGGCTGCGTTGGCGGTGAGGGCGAATGACTGAAGACTGCGGGGTCTCTGATAAGACGCTTTCGGCGCCGTTTAATTGGCCTACTCGTATCGTGCGCGTCGGCTGCGTTGGCGGTGAGGGCGAATGACTGAAGACTGCGGGGTCTCTGATAAGACGTTTTCGGCGCCGTTTAATTGGCCTACTCGTATCGTGCTCGTCGGCTGCGTTGGCGGTGAGGGCGAATGACTGAAGACTGCGGGGTCTCTGATAAGACGCTTTCGGCGCCGTTTAATTGGCCTACTCGTATCGTGCGCGTCGGCTGCGTTGGCGGTGAGAGCGAATAACCGAAGACTGCGCGGTCTGTGACAAAACGCTTCGGCGCCGTTTAATTGGCCCACTCGTATCGTGCGCGTCGGCTGCGTTGGCGGTGAGGGCGAATGACTGAAGACTGCGGGGTCTCTGATAAGACGTTTTCGGCGCCGTTTAATTGGCCTACTCGTATCGTGCGCGTCGGCTGCGTTGGCGTTGGGGGCGAATGACTGAAGACTGCGCGGTCTCTGACAAGACGCTTTCGGCGCCGTTTAATTGGGCTACTCGTATCGTGCGCGTCGGCTGCGTTGGCGGTGAGAGCGAATAACCGAAGACTGCGCGGTCTGTGACAAAAGGCTTCGGCGCCGTTTAATTGGCCTACTCGTATCGTGCGCGTCGGCTGCGTTGGCGGTGAGGGCGAATGACTGAAGACTGCGGGGTCTCTGATAAGACGCTTTCGGCGCCGTTTAATTGGCCTACTCGTATCGTGCGCGTCGGCTGCGTTGGCGGTGAGAGCGAATAACTGAAGACTGCGCGGTCTGTGACAAAACGCTTCGGCGCCGTTTAATTGGCCTACTCGTATCGTGCGCGTCGGCTGCGTTGGCGGTGAGGGCGAATGACTGAACTGCGGGGTCTCTGATAAGACGCTTTCGGCGCCGTTTAATTGGCCTACTCGTATCGTGCGCGTCGGCTGCGTTGGCGGTGAGGGCAAATGACTGAAGACTGCGGGGTCTCTGATGAGACGTTTTCGGCGCCGTTTAATTGGCCTACTCGTATCGTGCGCGTCGGCTGCGTTGGCGGTGAGGGCGAATGATTGAAGACTGCGCGGTCTCTGACAAGACGCTTTCGGCGCCGTTTAATTGGCCTACTCGTATCGTGCGCGTCGGCTGCGTTGGCGGTGAGGGCGAATGACTGAAGACTGCGGGGTCTCTGATAAGACGCTTTCGGCGTTGTTTAATTGGCCTACTCGTATCGTGCGCGTCGGCTGCGTTGGCGGTGAGGGCGAATGACTGAAGACAGCGGGGTCTCTGATAAGACGTTTTCGGCGCCGTTTAATTGGCCTGCTCGTATCGTGCGCGTCGGCTGCGTTGGCGGTGAGGGCGAATGACTGAAGACTGCGGGGTCTCTGATAAGACGCTTTCGGCGCCGTTTAATTGGCCTACTCGTATCGTGCGCGTCGGCTGCGTTGGCGGTGAGAGCGAATAACCGAAGACTGCGCGGTCTGTGACAAAACGCTTCGGCGCCGTTTAATTGGCCTACTCGTATCGTGCGCGTCGGCTGCGTTGGCGGTGAGGGCGAATGACTGAAGACTGCGGGGTCTCTGATAAGACGATTTCGGCGCCGTTTAATTGGCCTACTCGTATCGTGCGCGTCGGCTGCGTTGGCGGTGAGAGCGAATAACCAAAGACTGCGCGGTCTGTGACAAAACGCTTCGGCGCCGTTTAATTGGCCTACTCGTATCGTGCGCGTCGGCTGCGTTGGCGGTGAGGGCGAATGACTGAAGACTGCGGGGTCTCTGATAAGACGCTTTCGGCGCCGTTTAATTGGCCTACTCGTATCGTGCGCGTCGGCTGCGTTGGCGGTGAGGGCGAATGACTGAAGACTGCGGGGTCTCTGATAAGACGTTTTCGGCGCCGTTTAATTGGCCTACTCGTATCGTGCTCGTCGGCTGCGTTGGCGGTGAGGGCGAATGACTGAAGACTGCGGGGTCTCTGATAAGACGCTTTCGGCGCCGTTTAATTGGCCTACTCGTATCGTGCGCGTCGGCTGCGTTGGCGGTGAGAGCGAATAACCGAAGACTGCGCGGTCTGTGACAAAACGCTTCGGCGCCGTTTAATTGGCCTACTCGTATCGTGCGCGTCGGCTGCGTTGGCGGTGAGGGCGAATGACTGAAGACTGCGGGGTCTCTGATAAGACGCTTTCGGCGCCGTTTAATTGGCCTACTCGTATCGTGCGCGTCGGCTGCGTTGGCGGTGAGAGCGAATAACCGAAGACTGCGCGGTCTGTGACAAAACGCTTCGGCGCCGTTTAATTGGCCTACTCGTATCGTGCGCGTCGGCTGCGTTGGCGGTGAGGGCGAATGACTGAAGACTGCGGGGTCTCTGATAAGACGTTTTCGGCGCCGTTTAATTGGCCTACTCGTATCGTGCGCGTCGGCTGCGTTGGCGTTGGGGGCGAATGACTGAAGACTGCGCGGTCTCTGACAAGACGCTTTCGGCGCCGTTTAATTGGGCTACTCGTATCGTGCGCGTCGGCTGCGTTGGCGGTGAGAGCGAATAACCGAAGACTGCGCGGTCTGTGACAAAAGGCTTCGGCGCCGTTTAATTGGCCTACTCGTATCGTGCGCGTCGGCTGCGTTGGCGGTGAGGGCGAATGACTGAAGACTGCGGGGTCTCTGATAAGACGCTTTCGGCGCCGTTTAATTGGCCTACTCGTATCGAGCACGTCGGCTGCGTTGGCGGTGAGAGCGAATAACCGAAGACTGCGCGGTCTGTGACAAAACGCTTCGGCGCCGTTTAATTGGCCTACTCGTATCGTGCGCGTCGGCTGCGTTGGCGGTGAGGGCGAATGACTGAAGACTGCGGGGTCTCTGATAAGACGCTTTCGGCGCCGTTTAATTGGCCTACTCGTATCGTGCGCGTCGGCTGCGTTGGCGGTGAGAGCGAATAACTGAAGACTGCGCGGTCTGTGACAAAACGCTTCGGCGCCGTTTAATTGGCCTACTCGTATCGTGCGCGTCGGCTGCGTTGGCGGTGAGGGCGAATGACTGAAGACTGCGGGGTCTCTGATAAGACGCTTTCGGCGCCGTTTAATTGGCCTACTCGTATCGTGCGCGTCGGCTGCGTTGGCGGTGAGGGCAAATGACTGAAGACTGCGGGGTCTCTGATGAGACGTTTTCGGCGCCGTTTAATTGGCCTACTCGTATCGTGCGCGTCGGCTGCGTTGGCGGTGAGGGCGAATGATTGAAGACTGCGCGGTCTCTGACAAGACGCCTTCGGCGCCGTTTAATTGGCCTACTCGTATCGTGCGCGTCGGCTGCGTTGGCGGTGAGGGCGAATGACTGAAGACTGCGGGGTCTCTGATAAGACGCTTTCGGCGTTGTTTAATTGGCCTACTCGTATCGTGCGCGTCGGCTGCGTTGGCGGTGAGGGCGAATGACTGAAGACAGCGGGGTCTCTGATAAGACGTTTTCGGCGCCGTTTAATTGGCCTGCTCGTATCGTGCGCGTCGGCTGCGTTGGCGGTGAGGGCGAATGACTGAAGACTGCGGGGTCTCTGATAAGACGCTTTCGGCGCCGTTTAATTGGCCTACTCGTATCGTGCGCGTCGGCTGCGTTGGCGGTGAGAGCGAATAACCGAAGACTGCGCGGTCTGTGACAAAACGCTTCGGCGCCGTTTAATTGGCCTACTCGTATCGTGCGCGTCGGCTGCGTTGGCGGTGAGGGCGAATGACTGAAGACTGCGGGGTCTCTGATAAGACGATTTCGGCGCCGTTTAATTGGCCTACTCGTATCGTGCGCGTCGGCTGCGTTGGCGGTGAGAGCGAATAACCAAAGACTGCGCGGTCTGTGACAAAACGCTTCGGCGCCGTTTAATTGGCCTACTCGTATCGTGCGCGTCGGCTGCGTTGGCGGTGAGGGCGAATGACTGAAGACTGCGGGGTCTCTGATAAGACGCTTTCGGCGCCGTTTAATTGGCCTACTCGTATCGTGCGCGTCGGCTGCGTTGGCGGTGAGGGCGAATGACTGAAGACTGCGGGGTCTCTGATAAGACGTTTTCGGCGCCGTTTAATTGGCCTACTCGTATCGTGCTCGTCGGCTGCGTTGGCGGTGAGGGCGAATGACTGAAGACTGCGGGGTCTCTGATAAGACGCTTTCGGCGCCGTTTAATTGGCCTACTCGTATCGTGCGCGTCGGCTGCGTTGGCGGTGAGAGCGAATAACCGAAGACTGCGCGGTCTGTGACAAAACGCTTCGGCGCCGTTTAATTGGCCTACTCGTATCGTGCGCGTCGGCTGCGTTGGCGGTGAGGGCGAATGACTGAAGACTGCGGGGTCTCTGATAAGACGCTTTCGGCGCCGTTTAATTGGCCTACTCGTATCGTGCGCGTCGGCTGCGTTGGCGGTGAGAGCGAATAACCGAAGACTGCGCGGTCTGTGACAAAACGCTTCGGCGCCGTTTAATTGGCCTACTCGTATCGTGCGCGTCGGCTGCGTTGGCGGTGAGGGCGAATGACTGAAGACTGCGGGGTCTCTGATAAGACGTTTTCGGCGCCGTTTAATTGGCCTACTCGTATCGTGCGCGTCGGCTGCGTTGGCGTTGGGGGCGAATGACTGAAGACTGCGCGGTCTCTGACAAGACGCTTTCGGCGCCGTTTAATTGGGCTACTCGTATCGTGCGCGTCGGCTGCGTTGGCGGTGAGAGCGAATAACCGAAGACTGCGCGGTCTGTGACAAAAGGCTTCGGCGCCGTTTAATTGGCCTACTCGTATCGTGCGCGTCGGCTGCGTTGGCGGTGAGGGCGAATGACTGAAGACTGCGGGGTCTCTGATAAGACGCTTTCGGCGCCGTTTAATTGGCCTACTCGTATCGAGCACGTCGGCTGCGTTGGCGGTGAGAGCGAATAACCGAAGACTGCGCGGTCTGTGACAAAACGCTTCGGCGCCGTTTAATTGGCCTACTCGTATCGTGCGCGTCGGCTGCGTTGGCGGTGAGGGCGAATGACTGAAGACTGCGGGGTCTCTGATAAGACGCTTTCGGCGCCGTTTAATTGGCCTACTCGTATCGTGCGCGTCGGCTGCGTTGGCGGTGAGAGCGAATAACTGAAGACTGCGCGGTCTGTGACAAAACGCTTCGGCGCCGTTTAATTGGCCTACTCGTATCGTGCGCGTCGGCTGCGTTGGCGGTGAGGGCGAATGACTGAAGACTGCGGGGTCTCTGATAAGACGCTTTCGGCGCCGTTTAATTGGCCTACTCGTATCGTGCGCGTCGGCTGCGTTGGCGGTGAGGGCAAATGACTGAAGACTGCGGGGTCTCTGATAAGACGTTTTTGGCGCCGTTTAATTGGCCTACTCGTATCGTGCGCGTCGGCTGCGTTGCGGTGAGGGCGAATGACTGAAGACTGCGCGGTCTCTGACAAGACGCTTTCGGCGCCGTTTAATTGGGCTACTCGTATCGTGCGCGTCGGCTGCGTTGGTGGTGAGAGCGAATAACCGAAGACTGCGCGGTCTGTGACAAAACGCTTCGGCGCCGTTTAATTGGCCTACTCGTATCGTGCGCGTCGGCTGCGTTGGCGGTGAGGGCGAATGACTGAAGACTGCGGGGTCTCTGATCAGACGTTTTCGGCGCCGTTTAATTGGCCTACTCGTATCGTGCGCGTCGGCTGCGTTGGCGGTGAGGGCGAATGACTGAAGACTGCGGGGTCTCTGATAAGACGCTTTCGGCGCCGTTTAATTGGCCTACTCGTATCGTGTGCGTCGGCTGCGTTGGCGGTGAGAGCGAATAACTGAAGACTGCGAAGTCTCTGATAAGGCGTTTTCGGCGCCGTTTAATTGGCCTACTCGTATCGTGCGCGTCGGCTGCGTTGGCGGTGAGGGCGAATGACTGAAGACTGCGGGGTCTCTGATAAGACGTTTTCGGCGCCGTTTAATTGGCCTACTCGTATCGTGCGCGTCGGCTGCGTTGGCGGTGAGGGCGAATGACTGAAGACTGCGAAGTCTCTGATAAGGCGTTTTCGGCGCCGTTTAATTGGCCTACTCGTATCGTGCGCGTCGGCTGCGTTGGCGGTGAGAGCGAATAACCGAAGACTGCGCGGTCTCTGACAAGACGCTTTCGGCGCCGTTTAATTGGCCTACTCGTATCGTGCGTGTCGGCTGCGTTGGCGGTGAGAGCGAATAACCGAAGACTGCGCGGTCTCTGACAAGACGCTTTCGGCGCCGTTTAATTGGCCTACTCGTATCGTGCGTGTCGGCTGCGTTGGCGGTGAGAGCGAATAACCGAAGACTGCGCGGTCTCTGACAAGACGCTTTCGGCGCCGTTTAATTGGCCTACTCGTATCGTGCGCGTCGGCTGCGTTGGCGGTGAGAGCGAATAACCGAAGACTGCGCGGTCTCTGACAAGACGCTTTCGGCGTCGTTTAATTCGCCTACTCGTATCGTGCGTGTCGGCTGGGTTGGCGGTGAGAGCGAATAACCGAAGACTGCGCGGTCTGTGACAAAACGCTTCGGCGCCGTTTAATTGGCCAACTCGTATCGTGCGCGTCGGCTGCGTTGGCGGTGAGGGCGAATGACTGAAGACTGCGGGGTCTCTGATAAGACGCTTTCGGCGCCGTTTAATTGGCCTACTCGGATCGTGCGCGTCGGCTGCGTTTGCGGTGAGGGCGAATGACTGAAGACCGCGGGGTTTCTGATGAGACGTTTTCGGCGCCGTTTAATTGGCCTACTCGTATCGTGCGCGTCGGCTGCGTTGGCGGTGAGGGCGAATGACTGAAGACTGCGCGGTCTCTGACAAGACGCTTTCGGCGCCGTTTAATTGGGCTACTCGTATCGTGCGCGTCGGCTGCGTTGGCGGTGAGAGCGAATAACCGAAGACTGCGCGGTCTTTGACAAAAATGCTTCGGCGCCGTTTAATTGGCCTACTCGTATCGTGCGCGTCGGCTGCGTTGGCGGTGAGGGCGAATGACTGAAGACTCCGGGGTCTCTGATAAGATGCTTTCGGCGCCGTTTAATTGGCCTACTCGTATCGTGCGCGTCGGCTGCGTTGGCGGTGAGGGCGAATGACTGAAGACTGCGGGGTCTCTGATAAGACGTTTTCGGCGCCGTTTAATTGGCCTGCTCGTATCGTGCGCGTCGGCTGCGTTGGCGGTGAGGGCGAATGACTGAAGACTGCGGGGTCTCTGATAAGACGCTTTCGGCGCCGTTTAATTGGTTCTACTCGTATCGTGCGCGTCGGCTTCGTTGGCGGTGAGAGCGAATAACCGAAGACTGCGCGGTCTGTGACAAAACGCTTCGGCGCCGTTTAATTGGCCTACTCGTATCGTGCGCGTCGGCTGCGTTGGCGGTGGGGGCGAATGACTGAAGACTGCGGGGTCTCTGATAAGACGCTTTCGGCGCCGTTTAATTGGCCTACTCGTATCGTGCGCGTCGTCTGCGTTGGCGGTGAGGGCGAATGACTGAAGGCTGCGGGGTCTCTAAGACGTTTTCGGCGCCGTTTAATTGGCCTACTCGTATCGTGCTTGTCGGCTGCGTTGGCGGTGAGGGCGAATGACTGAAGACTGCGGGGTCTCTGATAAGACGCTTTCGGCGCCGTTTAATTGGTTCTACTCGTATCGTGCGCGTCGGCTTCGTTGGCGGTGAGAGCGAATAACCGAAGACTGCGCGGTCTGTGACAAAACGCTTCGGCGCCGTTTAATTGGCCTACTCGTATCGTGCGCGTCGGCTGCGTTGGCGGTGGGGGCGAATGACTGAAGACTGCGGGGTCTCTGATAAGACGCTTTCGGCGCCGTTTAATTGGCCTACTCGTATCGTGCGCGTCGTCTGCGTTGGCGGTGAGGGCGAATGACTGAAGGCTGCGGGGTCTCTAAGACGTTTTCGGCGCCGTTTAATTGGCCTACTCGTATCGTGCTTGTCGGCTGCGTTGGCGGTGAGGGCGAATGACTGAAGACTGCGCGGTCTCTGACAAGACGCTTTCGGCGCCGTTTAATTGGCCTACTCGTATCGTGCGCGTCGGCTGCGTTGGTGGTGAGAGCGAATAACCGAAGACTGCGCGGTCTGTGACAAAACGCTTCGGCGCCGTTTAATTGGCCTACTCCTATCGTGCGCGTCGGCTGCGTTGGCGGTGAGGGCGAATGACTGAAGACTGCGGGGTCTCTGATAAGACGCTTTCGGCGCCGTTTAATTGGCCTACTCGTATCGTGCGCGTCGGCTGCGTTGGCGGTGAGGGCGAATGACTGAAGGCTGCGGGGTCTCTGATAAGACGTTTTCGGCGCCGTTTAATTGGCCTACTCGTATCGTGCTTGTCGGCTGCGTTGGCGGTGAGGGCGAATGACTGAAGACTGCGGGGTCTCTGATAAGACGCTTTCGGCGCCGTTTAATTGGCCTACTCGTATCGTGCGCGTCGGCTGCGTTGGTGGTGAGAGCGAATAACCGAAGACTGCGCGGTCTGTGACAAAACGCTTCGGCGCCGTTTAATTGGCCTACTCGTATCGTGCGCGTCGGCTGCGTTGGCGGTGAGGGCGAATGACTGAAGACTGCGGGGTCTCTGATAAGACGCTTTCGGCGCCGTTTAATTGGCCTACTCGTATCGTGCGCGTCGGCTGCGTTGGCGGTGAGGGCGAATGACTGAAGGCTGCGGGGTCTCTGATAAGACGTTTTCGGCGCCGTTTAATTGGCCTACTCGTATCGTGCGCGTCGGCTGCGTTGGCGTTGAGGGCGAATGACTGAAGACTGCGCGGTCTCTGACAAGACGCTTTCGGCGCCGTTTAATTGGGCTACTCGTATCGTGCGCGTCGGCTGCGTTGGCGGTGAGAGCGAATAACCGAAGACTGCACGGTCAATGACAAAACGCTTCGGCGCCGTTTAATTGGCCTACTCGTATCGTGCGCGTCGGCTGCGTTGGCGGTGAGGGCGAATGACTGAAGACTGCGGGGTCTCTGATAAGACGCTTTCGGCGCCGTTTAATTGGCCTACTCGTATCGTGCGCGTCGGCTGCGTTGGCGGTGAGGGCAAATGACTGAAGACTGCGGGGTCTCTGATAAGACGTTTTCGGCGCCGTTTAATTGGCCTACTCGTATCGTGCGCGACTGCTGCGTTTGCGGTGAGGGCGAATGACTGAAGACTGCGGGGTCTCTGATAAGACGCTTTCGGCGCCGTCTAATTGGCCTACTCGTATCGTGCACGTCGGCTGCGTTGGCGGTGAGAGCGAATAACCGAAGACTGCGCGGTCTGTGACAAAACGCTTCGGCGCCGTTTAATTGACCTACTCGTATCGTGCGCGTCGGCTGCGTTGGCGGTGAGGGCGAATGAATGAAGACTGCGGGGTCTCTGATAAGACGCTTTCGGCGCCGTTTAATTGGCCTACTCGTATCGTGCGCGTCGGCTGCGTTGGCGGTGAGAGCGAATAACCGAAGACTGCGCGGTCTGTGACAAAACGCTTCGGCGCCGTTTAATTCGCCTACTCGTATCGTGCGCGTCGGCTGCGTTGGCGCTGAGGGCGAATGACTGAAGACTGCGGAGTCTCTGATAAGACGCTTTCGGCGCCGTTTAATTGGCCTACTCGTATCGTGCGCGTCGGCTGCATTGGCGGTGAGGGCAAATGACTGAAGACTGCGGGGTCTCTGATAAGACGTTTTCGGCGCCGTTTAATTGGCCTACTCGTATCGTGCGCGTCGGCTGCGTTGGCGGTGAGGGCGAATGACTGAAGACTGCGCGGTCTCTGACACGACGCTTCCGGCGCCGTTTAATTGGGCTACTCGTATCGTGCGCGTCCGCTGCGTTGGCGGTGAGAGCGAATAACCGAAGACTGCGCGGTCTGTGACAAAACGCTTCGGCGCCGTTTAATTGGCCTACTCGTATCGTGCGCGTCGGCTGCGTTGGCGGTGAGGGCGAATGACTGAAGACTGCGGGGTCTCTGATAACACGCTTTCGGCGCCGTTTAATTGGCCTACTCGTATCGCGCGCGTCGGCTGCGTTTGCGGTGAGGGCGAATGACTGAAGACCGCGGGGTTTCTGATGAGACGTTTTCGGCGCCGTTTAATTGGCCTACTCGTATCGTGCGCGTCGGCTGCGTTGGCGGCGAGGGCGAATGACTGAAGACTGCGCGGTCTCTGACAAGACGCTTTCGGCGCCGTTTAATTGGGCTACTCGTATCGTGCGCGTCGGCTGCGTTGGCGGTGAGAGCGAATAACCGAAGACTGCGCGGTCTTTGACAAAAACGCTCCGGCGCCGTTTAATTGGCCTACTCGTATCGTGCGCGTCGGCTGCGTTGGCGGTGAGGGCGAATGACTGAAGACTCCGGGGTCTCTGATAAGATGCTTTCGGCGCCGTTTAATTGGCCTACTCGTATCGTGCGCGTCGGCTGCGTTGGCGGTGAGGGCGAATGACTGAAGACTGCGGGGTCTCTGATAAGACGTTTTCGGCGCCGTTTAATTGGCCTGCTCGTATCGTGCGCGTCGGCTGCGTTGGCGGTGAGGGCGAATGACTGAAGACTGCGGGGTCTCTGATAAGACGCTTTCGGCGCCGTTTAATTGGTTCTACTCGTATCGTGCGCGTCGGCTTCGTTGGCGGTGAGAGCGAATAACCGAAGACTGCGCGGTCTGTGACAAAACGCTTCGGCGCCGTTTAATTGGCCTACTCGTATCGTGCGCGTCGGCTGCGTTGGCGGTGGGGGCGAATGACTGAAGACTGCGGGGTCTCTGATAAGACGCTTTCGGCGCCGTTTAATTGGCCTACTCGTATCGTGCGCGTCGTCTGCGTTGGCGGTGAGGGCGAATGACTGAAGGCTGCGGGGTCTCTAAGACGTTTTCGGCGCCGTTTAATTGGCCTACTCGTATCGTGCTTGTCGGCTGCGTTGGCGGTGAGGGCGAATGACTGAAGACTGCGGGGTCTCTGATAAGACGCTTTCGGCGCCGTTTAATTGGCCTACTCGTATCGAGCACGTCGGCTGCGTTGGCGGTGAGAGCGAATAACCGAAGACTGCGCGGTCTGTGACAAAACGCTTCGGCGCCGTTTAATTGGCCTACTCGTATCGTGCGCGTCGGCTGCGTTGGCGGTGAGGGCGAATGACTGAAGACTGCGGGGTCTCTGATAAGACGCTTTCGGCGCCGTTTAATTGGCCTACTCGTATCGTGCGCGTCGGCTGCGTTGGCGGTGAGAGCGAATAACTGAAGACTGCGCGGTCTGTGACAAAACGCTTCGGCGCCGTTTAATTGGCCTACTCGTATCGTGCGCGTCGGCTGCGTTGGCGGTGAGGGCGAATGACTGAAGACTGCGGGGTCTCTGATAAGACGCTTTCGGCGCCGTTTAATTGGCCTACTCGTATCGTGCGCGTCGGCTGCGTTGGCGGTGAGGGCAAATGACTGAAGACTGCGGGGTCTCTGATAAGACGTTTTTGGCGCCGTTTAATTGGCCTACTCGTATCGTGCGCGTCGGCTGCGTTGCGGTGAGGGCGAATGACTGAAGACTGCGCGGTCTCTGACAAGACGCTTTCGGCGCCGTTTAATTGGGCTACTCGTATCGTGCGCGTCGGCTGCGTTGGTGGTGAGAGCGAATAACCGAAGACTGCGCGGTCTGTGACAAAACGCTTCGGCGCCGTTTAATTGGCCTACTCGTATCGTGCGCGTCGGCTGCGTTGGCGGTGAGGGCGAATGACTGAAGACTGCGGGGTCTCTGATAAGACGTTTTCGGCGCCGTTTAATTGGCCTACTCGTATCGTGCGCGTCGGCTGCGTTGGCGGTGAGGGCGAATGACTGAAGACTGCGGGGTCTCTGATAAGACGCTTTCGGCGCCGTTTAATTGGCCTACTCGTATCGTGTGCGTCGGCTGCGTTGGCGGTGAGAGCGAATAACTGAAGACTGCGAAGTCTCTGATAAGGCGTTTTCGGCGCCGTTTAATTGGCCTACTCGTATCGTGCGCGTCGGCTGCGTTGGCGGTGAGGGCGAATGACTGAAGACTGCGGGGTCTCTGATAAGACGTTTTCGGCGCCGTTTAATTGGCCTACTCGTATCGTGCGCGTCGGCTGCGTTGGCGGTGAGGGCGAATGACTGAAGACTGCGAAGTCTCTGATAAGGCGTTTTCGGCGCCGTTTAATTGGCCTACTCGTATCGTGCGCGTCGGCTGCGTTGGCGGTGAGAGCGAATAACCGAAGACTGCGCGGTCTCTGACAAGACGCTTTCGGCGCCGTTTAATTGGCCTACTCGTATCGTGCGTGTCGGCTGCGTTGGCGGTGAGAGCGAATAACCGAAGACTGCGCGGTCTCTGACAAGACGCTTTCGGCGCCGTTTAATTGGCCTACTCGTATCGTGCGTGTCGGCTGCGTTGGCGGTGAGAGCGAATAACCGAAGACTGCGCGGTCTCTGACAAGACGCTTTCGGCGCCGTTTAATTGGCCTACTCGTATCGTGCGCGTCGGCTGCGTTGGCGGTGAGAGCGAATAACCGAAGACTGCGCGGTCTCTGACAAGACGCTTTCGGCGTCGTTTAATTCGCCTACTCGTATCGTGCGTGTCGGCTGGGTTGGCGGTGAGAGCGAATAACCGAAGACTGCGCGGTCTGTGACAAAACGCTTCGGCGCCGTTTAATTGGCCAACTCGTATCGTGCGCGTCGGCTGCGTTGGCGGTGAGGGCGAATGACTGAAGACTGCGGGGTCTCTGATAAGACGCTTTCGGCGCCGTTTAATTGGCCTACTCGGATCGTGCGCGTCGGCTGCGTTTGCGGTGAGGGCGAATGACTGAAGACCGCGGGGTTTCTGATGAGACGTTTTCGGCGCCGTTTAATTGGCCTACTCGTATCGTGCGCGTCGGCTGCGTTGGCGGTGAGGGCGAATGACTGAAGACTGCGCGGTCTCTGACAAGACGCTTTCGGCGCCGTTTAATTGGGCTACTCGTATCGTGCGCGTCGGCTGCGTTGGCGGTGAGAGCGAATAACCGAAGACTGCGCGGTCTTTGACAAAAACGCTTCGGCGCCGTTTAATTGGCCTACTCGTATCGTGCGCGTCGGCTGCGTTGGCGGTGAGGGCGAATGACTGAAGACTCCGGGGTCTCTGATAAGATGCTTTCGGCGCCGTTTAATTGGCCTACTCGTATCGTGCGCGTCGGCTGCGTTGGCGGTGAGGGCGAATGACTGAAGACTGCGGGGTCTCTGATAAGACGTTTTCGGCGCCGTTTAATTGGCCTGCTCGTATCGTGCGCGTCGGCTGCGTTGGCGGTGAGGGCGAATGACTGAAGACTGCGGGGTCTCTGATAAGACGCTTTCGGCGCCGTTTAATTGGTTCTACTCGTATTGTGCGCGTCGGCTTCGTTGGCGGTGAGAGCGAATAACCGAAGACTGCGCGGTCTGTGACAAAACGCTTCGGCGCCGTTTAATTGGCCTACTCGTATCGTGCGCGTCGGCTGCGTTGGCGGTGGGGGCGAATGACTGAAGACTGCGGGGTCTCTGATAAGACGCTTTCGGCGCCGTTTAATTGGCCTACTCGTATCGTGCGCGTCGTCTGCGTTGGCGGTGAGGGCGAATGACTGAAGGCTGCGGGGTCTCTAAGACGTTTTCGGCGCCGTTTAATTGGCCTACTCGTATCGTGCTTGTCGGCTGCGTTGGCGGTGAGGGCGAATGACTGAAGACTGCGGGGTCTCTGATAAGACGCTTTCGGCGCCGTTTAATTGGCCTACTCGTATCGTGCGCGTCGGCTGCGTTGGTGGTGAGAGCGAATAACCGAAGACTGCGCGGTCTGTGACAAAACGTTTCGGCGCCGTTTAATTGGCCTACTCCTATCGTGCGCGTCGGCTGCGTTGGCGGTGAGGGCGAATGACTGAAGACTGCGGGGTCTCTGATAAGACGCTTTCGGCGCCGTTTAATTGGCCTACTCGTATCGTGCGCGTCGGCTGCGTTGGCGGTGAGGGCGAATGACTGAAGGCTGCGGGGTCTCTGATAAGACGTTTTCGGCGCCGTTTAATTGGCCTACTCGTATCGTGCGCGTCGGCTGCGTTGGCGGTGAGGGCGAATGACTGAAGACTGCGGGGTCTCTGATAAGACGCTTTCGGCGCCGTTTAATTGGTTCTACTCGTATCGTGCGCGTCGGCTGCGTTGGTGGTGAGAGCGAATGACTGAAGACTGCGGGGTCTCTAATAAGACGCTTTCGGCGCCGTTTAATTGGCCTACTCGGATCGTGCGCGTCGGCTGCGTTTGCGGTGAGGGCGAATGACTGAAGACCGCGGGGTTTCTGATGAGACGTTTTCGGCGCCGTTTAATTGGCCTACTCGTATCGTGCGCGTCGGCTGCGTTGGCGGTGAGGGCGAATGACTGAAGGCTGCGGGGTCTCTGATAAGACGTTTTCGGCGCCGTTTAATTGGCCTACTCGTATCGTGCGCGTCGGCTGCGTTGGTTGTGAGGGCGAATGACTGAAGACTGCGGGGTCTCTGATAAGACGCTTTCGGCGCCGTTTAATTGGTTCTACTCGTATCGTGCGCGTCGGCTGCGTTGGCGGTGAGGGCGAATGACTGAAGACTGCGGGGTCTCTGATAAGACGCTTTCGGCGCCGTTTAATTGGCCTACTCGGATCGTGCGCGTCGGCTGCGTTTGCGGTGAGGGCGAATGACTGAAGACCGCGGGGTTTCTGATGAGACGTTTTCGGCGCCGTTTAATTGGCCTACTCGTATCGTGCGCGTCGGCTGCGTTGGCGGTGAGGGCGAATGACTGAAGACTGCGCGGTCTCTGACAAGACGCTTTCGGCGCCGTTTAATTGGGCTACTCGTATCGTGCGCGTCGGCTGCGTTGGCGGTGAGAGCGAATAACCGAAGACTGCGCGGTCTTTGACAAAAACGCTTCGGCGCCGTTTAATTGGCCTACTCGTATCGTGCGCGTCGGCTGCGTTGGCGGTGAGGGCGAATGACTGAAGACTCCGGGGTCTCTGATAAGATGCTTTCGGCGCCGTTTAATTGGCCTACTCGTATCGTGCGCGTCGGCTGCGTTGGCGGTGAGGGCGAATGACTGAAGACTGCGGGGTCTCTGATAAGACGTTTTCGGCGCCGTTTAATTGGCCTGCTCGTATCGTGCGCGTCGGCTGCGTTGGCGGTGAGGGCGAATGACTGAAGACTGCGGGGTCTCTGATAAGACGCTTTCGGCGCCGTTTAATTGGTTCTACTCGTATCGTGCGCGTCGGCTTCGTTGGCGGTGAGAGCGAATAACCGAAGACTGCGCGGTCTGTGACAAAACGCTTCGGCGCCGTTTAATTGGCCTACTCGTATCGTGCGCGTCGGCTGCGTTGGCGGTGGGGGCGAATGACTGAAGACTGCGGGGTCTCTGATAAGACGCTTTCGGCGCCGTTTAATTGGCCTACTCGTATCGTGCGCGTCGTCTGCGTTGGCGGTGAGGGCGAATGACTGAAGGCTGCGGGGTCTCTAAGACGTTTTCGGCGCCGTTTAATTGGCCTACTCGTATCGTGCTTGTCGGCTGCGTTGGCGGTGAGGGCGAATGACTGAAGACTGCGGGGTCTCTGATAAGACGCTTTCGGCGCCGTTTAATTGGCCTACTCGTATCGTGCGCGTCGGCTGCGTTGGTGGTGAGAGCGAATAACCGAAGACTGCGCGGTCTGTGACAAAACGTTTCGGCGCCGTTTAATTGGCCTACTCCTATCGTGCGCGTCGGCTGCGTTGGCGGTGAGGGCGAATGACTGAAGACTGCGGGGTCTCTGATAAGACGCTTTCGGCGCCGTTTAATTGGCCTACTCGTATCGTGCGCGTCGGCTGCGTTGGCGGTGAGGGCGAATGACTGAAGGCTGCGGGGTCTCTGATAAGACGTTTTCGGCGCCGTTTAATTGGCCTACTCGTATCGTGCTTGTCGGCTGCGTTGGCGGTGAGGGCGAATGACTGAAGACTGCGGGGTCTCTGATAAGACGCTTTCGGCGCCGTTTAATTGGCCTACTCGTATCGTGCGCGTCGGCTGCGTTGGTGGTGAGAGCGAATAACCGAAGACTGCGCGGTCTGTTACAAAACGCTTCGGCGCCGTTTAATTGGCCTACTCGTATCGTGCGCGTCGGCTGCGTTGGCGGTGAGGGCGAATGACTGAAGACTGCGGGGTCTCTGATAAGACGCTTTCGGCGCCGTTTAATTGGCCTACTCGTATCGTGCGCGTCGGCTGCGTTGGCGGTGAGGGCGAATGACTGAAGGCTGCGGGGTCTCTGATAAGACGTTTTCGGCGCCGTTTAATTGGCCTACTCGTATCGTGCGCGTCGGCTGCGTTGGCGTTGAGGGCGAATGACTGAAGACTGCGCGGTCTCTGACAAGACGCTTTCGGCGCCGTTTAATTGGGCTACTCGTATCGTGCGCGTCGGCTGCGTTGGCGGTGAGAGCGAATAACCGAAGACTGCACGGTCAATGACAAAACGCTTCGGCGCCGTTTAATTGGCCTACTCGTATCGTGCGCGTCGGCTGCGTTGGCGGTGAGGGCGAATGACTGAAGACTGCGGGGTCTCTGATAAGACGCTTTCGGCGCCGTTTAATTGGCCTACTCGTATCGTGCGCGTCGGCTGCGTTGGCGGTGAGGGCAAATGACTGAAGACTGCGGGGTCTCTGATAAGACGTTTTCGGCGCCGTTTAATTGGCCTACTCGTATCGTGCGCGACGGCTGCGTTTGCGGTGAGGGCGAATGACTGAAGACTGCGGGGTCTCTGATAAGACGCTTTCGGCGCCGTCTAATTG
This sequence comes from Ixodes scapularis, assembly GCF_016920785.2. Taxonomy (NCBI): domain Eukaryota; kingdom Metazoa; phylum Arthropoda; class Arachnida; order Ixodida; family Ixodidae; genus Ixodes; species Ixodes scapularis. The sequence goes on along the minus strand of NW_024609846.1, from coordinate 184,188,212 downwards.
GCCTACTCGTATCGTGCACGTCGGCTGCGTTGGCGGTGAGAGCGAATAACCGAAGACTGCGCGGTATGTGACAAAACGCTTCGGCGCCGTTTAATTGACCTACTCGTATCGTGCGCGTCGGCTGCGTTGGCGGTGAGGGCGAATGAATGAAGACTGCGGGGTCTCTGATAAGACGCTTTCGGCGCCGTTTAATTGGCCTACTCGTATCGTGCGCGTCGGCTGCGTTGGCGGTGAGAGCGAATAACCGAAGACTGCGCGGTCTGTGACAAAACGCTTCGGCGCCGTTTAATTGGCCTACTCGTATCGTGCGCGTCGGCTGCGTTGGCGGTGAGGGCGAATGACTGAAGACTGCGGAGTCTCTGATAAGACGCTTTCGGCGCCGTTTAATTGGCCTACTCGTATCGTGCGCGTCGGCTGCATTGGCGGTGAGGGCAAATGACTGAAGACTGCGGGGTCTCTGATAAGACGTTTTCGGCGCCGTTTAATTGGCCAACTCGTATCGTGCGCGTCGGCTGCGTTGGCGGTGAGGGCGAATAACTGAAGACTGCGCGGTCTCTGACACGACGCTTCCGGCGCCGTTTAATTGGGCTACTCGTATCGTGCGCGTCCGCTGCGTTGGCGGTGAGAGCGAATAACCGAAGACTGCGCGGTCTGTGACAAAACGCTTCGGCGCCGTTTAATTGGCCTACTCGTATCGTGCGCGTCGGCTGCGTTGGCGGTGAGGGCGAATGACTGAAGACTGCGGGGTCTCTGATAACACGCTTTCGGCGCCGTTTAATTGGCCTACTCGTATCGCGCGCGTCGGCTGCGTTGGCGGTGAGGGCGAATGTCTGAAGACTGCGGGGTCTCTGATAAGACGTTTTCGGCGCCGTTTAATTGGCCTACTCGTATCGTGCGCGTCGGCTGCGTTGGCGGTGAGGGCGAATGACTGAAGACTGCGGGGTCTCTGATAAGACGCTTTCGGCGCCGTTTAATTGGCCTACTCGTATCGTGAGCGTCGGCTGCGTTGGCGGTGAGGGCGAATGACTGAAGACTGCGGGGTCTCCGATAAGACGTTTTCGGCGCCGTTTAATTGACCTACTCGTATCGTGCGCGTCGGCTGCGTTGGCGGTGAGAGCGAATAACTGAAGACTGCGAAGTCTCTGATAAGGCGTTTTCGGCGCCGTTTAATTGGCCTACTCGTATCGTGCGCGTCGGCTGCGTTGGCGGTAAGAGCGAATAACCGAAGACTGCGCGGTCTCTGACAAGACGCTTTCGGCGCTGTTTAATTGGCCTACTCGTATCGTGCGTGTCGGCTGCGTTGGCGGTGAGAGCGAATAACCGAAGACTGCGCGGTCTCTGACAAGGCGCTTTCGGCGCCGTTTAATTGGCCTACTCGTATCGTGCGTGTCGGCTGCGTTGGCGGTGAGAGCGAATAACCGAAGACTGCGCGGTCTCTGACAAGACGCTTTCGGCGCCGTTTAATTGACCTACTCGTATCGTGCGCGTCGGCTGCGTTGGCGGTGAGGGCGAATGACTGAAGACTGCGGGGTCTCTGATAAGACGCTTTCGGCGCCGTTTAATTGGCCTACTCGTATCGTGCGCGTCGGCTGCGTTGGCGGTGAGAGCGAATAACTGAAGACTGCGGGGTCTCTGATAAGACTTTTTCGGCGCCGTTTAATTGGCCTACTCGTATCGTGCGCGTCGGCTGCGTTGGCGGTGAGGGCGAATGACTGAAGACTGCGGGGTCTCTGATAAGACGCTTTCGGCGCCGTTTAATTGGCCTACTCGTATCGTGCGCGTCGCTGCGTTGGCGGTGAGAGCGAATAACTGAAGACTGCGAAGTCTCTGATAAGGCGTTTTGGGCGCCGTTTAATTGGCCTACTCGTATCGTGCGCGTCGGCTGCGTTGGCGGTGAGGGCGAATGATTGAAGACTGCGGGGTCTCCGATAAGACGTTTTCGGCGCCGCTTAATTGGCCTACTCGTATCGTGCGTGTCGGCTGCGTTGGCGGTGAGAGCGAATAACCGAAGACTGCGCGGTCTCTGACAAGACGCTTTCGGCGCCGTTTAATTGGCCTACTCGTATCGTGCGCGTCGGCTGCGTTGGCGGTGAGGGCGAATGACTGAAGACTGCGGCGTCTCTGATAAGCGTTTTCGGCGCCGTTTAATTGGCCTACTCGTATCGTACGCGTCGGCTGCGTTGGCGGTGAGGGCGAATGACTGAAGACTGCGGGGTCTCTGATAAGACGCTTTCGGCGCCGTTTAATTGGCCTACTCGTATCGTGCGCGTCGGCTGCGTTGGCGGTGAGAGCGAATAACTGAAGACTGCGAAGTCTCTGATAAGGCGTTTTCGGCGCCGTTTAATTGGCCTACTCGTATCGTGCGCGTCGGCTGCGTTGGCGGTGAGGGCGAATGACTGAAGACTGCGGGGTCTCCGATAAGACGTTTTCGGCGCCGTTTAGTTGACCTACTCGTATCGTGCGGGTCGGCTGCGTGGGCGGTGAGAGCGAATAACTGAAGACTGCGAAGTCTCTGATAAGGCGTTTTCGGCGCCGTTTAATTGGCCTACTCGTATCGTGCGCGTCGGCTGCGTTGGCGGTGAGAGCGAATAACCGAAGACTGCGCGGTCTCTGACAAGACGCTTTCGGCGCCGTTTAATTGGCCTACTCGTATCGTGCGTGTCGGCTGCGTTGGCGGTGAGAGCGAATAACCGAAGACTGCGCGGTCTCTGACAAGACGCTTTCGGCGCCGTTTAATTGGCCTACTCGTATCGTGCGCGTCGGCTGCGTTGGCGGTGAGAGCGAATAACCGAAGACTGCGCGGTCTGTGACAAAACGCTTCGGCGCCGTTTAATTGGCCTACTCGTATCGTGCGCGTCGGCTGCGTTGCCGGTGAGGGCGAATGACTGAAGACTGCGGGGTCTCTGATAAGACGCTTTCGGCGCCGTTTAATTGGCCTACTCGGATCGTGCGCGTCGGCTGCGTTTGCGGTGAGGGCGAATGACTGAAGACCGCGGGGTTTCTGATGAGACGTTTTCGGCGCCGTTTAATTGGCCTACTCGTATCGTGCGCGTCGGCTGCGTTGGCGGTGAGGGCGAATGACTGAAGACTGCGCGGTCTCTGACAAGACGCTTTCGGCGCCGTTTAATTGGGCTACTCGTATCGTGCGCGTCGGCTGCGTTGGCTGTGAGAGCGAATAACCGAAGACTGCGCGGTCTTTGACAAAAACGCTTCGGCGCCGTTTAATTGGCCTACTCGTATCGTGCGCGTCGGCTGCGTTGGCGGTGAGGGCGAATGACTGAAGACTCCGGGGTCTCTGATAAGATGCTTTCGGCGCCGTTTAATTGGCCTACTCGTATCGTGCGCGTCGGCTGCGTTGGCGGTGAGGGCGAATGACTGAAGACTGCGGGGTCTCTGATAAGACGTTTTCGGCGCCGTTTAATTGGCCTGCTCGTATCGTGCGCGTCGGCTGCGTTGGCGGTGAGGGCGAATGACTGAAGACTGCGGGGTCTCTGATAAGACGCTTTCGGCGCCGTTTAATTGGCCTACTCGTATCGTGCGCGTCGGCTTCGTTGGCGGTGAGAGCGAATAACCGAAGACTGCGCGGTCTGTGACAAAACGCTTCGGCGCCGTTTAATTGGCCTACTCGTATCGTGCGCGTCGGCTGCGTTGGCGGTGAGGGCGAATGACTGAAGACTGCGGGGTCTCTGATAAGACGCTTTCGGCGCCGTTTAATTGGCCTACTCGTATCGTGCGCGTCGGCTGCGTTGGCGGTGAGGGCGAATGACTGAAGGCTGCGGGGTCTCTGATAAGACGTTTTCGGCGCCGTTTAATTGGCCTACTCGTATCGTGCTCGTCGGCTGCGTTGGCGGTGAGGGCGAATGACTGAAGACTGCGGGGTCTCTGATAAGACGCTTTCGGCGCCGTTTAATTGGCCTACTCGTATCGTGCGCGTCGGCTGCGTTGGTGGTGAGAGCGAATAACCGAAGACTGCGCGGTCTGTGACAAAACGCTTCGGCGCCGTTTAATTGGCCTACTCGTATCGTGCGCGTCGGCTGCGTTGGCGGTGAGGGCGAATGACTGAAGACTGCGGGGTCTCTGATAAGACGCTTTCGGCGCCGTTTAATTGGCCTACTCGTATCGTGCGCGTCGGCTGCGTTGGCGGTGAGGGCGAATGACTGAAGACTGCGGGGTCTCTGATAAGACGTTTTCGGCGCCGTTTAATTGGCCTACTCGTATCGTGCGCGTCGGCTGCGTTGGCGTTGAGGGCGAATGACCGAAGACTGCGCGGTCTCTGACAAGACGCTTTCGGCGCCGTTTAATTGGGCTACTCGTATCGTGCGCGTCGGCTGCGTTGGCGGTCAGAGCGAATAACCGAAGACTGCACGGTCAATGACAAAACGCTTCGGCGCCGTTTAATTGGCCTACTCGTATCGTGCGCGTCGGCTGCGTTGGCGGTGAGGGCGAATGACTGAAGACTGCGGGGTCTCTGATAAGACGCTTTCGGCGCCGTTTAATTGGCCTACTCGTATCGTGCGCGTCGGCTGCGTTGGCGGTGAGGGCAAATGACTGAAGACTGCGGGGTCTCTGATAAGACGTTTTCGGCGCCGTTTAATTGGCCTACTCGTATCGTGCGCGTCGGCTGCGTTGGCGGTGAGGGCGAATGACTGAAGACTGTGGGGTCTCTGATCAGACGCTTTCGGCGCCGTTTAATTGGCCTACTCGTATCGTGCACGTCGGCTGCGTTGGCGGTGAGAGCGAATAACCGAAGACTGCGCGGTCTGTGACAAAACGCTTCGGCGCCGTTTAATTGACCTACTCGTATCGTGCGCGTCGGCTGCGTTCGCGGTGAGGGCGAATGAATGAAGACTGCGGGGTCTCTGATAAGACGCTTTCGGCGCCGTTTAATTGGCCTACTCGTATCGTGCGCGTCGGCTGCGTTGGCGGTGAGAGCGAATAACCGAAGACTGCACGGTCTGTGACAAAACGCTTCGGCGCCGTTTAATTGGCCTACTCGTATCGTGCGCGTCGGCTGCGTTGGCGGTGAGGGCGAATGACTGAAGACTGCGGGGTCTCTGATAAGACGCTTTCGGCGCCGTTTAATTGGCCTACTCGTATCGTGCGCGTCGGCTGCATTGGCGGTGAGGGCAAATGACTGAAGACTGCGGGGTCTCTGATAAGACGTTTTCTTCGCCGTTTAATTGGCCTACTCGTATCGTGCGCGTCGGCTGCGTTGGCGGTGAGGGCGAATGACTGAAGACTGCGCGGTCTCTGACAAGACGCTTTCGGCGCCGTTTAATTGGGCTACTCGTATCGTGCGCGTCCGCTGCGTTGGCGGTGAGAGCGAATAACCGAAGACTGCGCGGTCTGTGACAAAACGCTTCGGCGCCGTTTAATTGGCCTACTCGTATCGTGCGCGTCGGCTGCGTTGGCGGTGAGGGCGAATGACTGAAGACTGCGGGGTCTCTGATAAGACGCTTTCGGCGCCGTTTAATTGGCCTACTCGTATCGCGCGCGTCGGCTGCGTTGGCGGTGAGGGCGAATGACTGAAGACTGCGGGGTCTCTGATAAGACGTTTTCGGCGCCGTTTAATTGGCCTACTCGTATCGTGCGCGTCGGCTGCGTTGGCGGTGAGGGCGAATGACTGAAGACTGCGGGGTCTCTGATAAGACGCTTTCGGCGCCGTTTAATTGGCCTACTCGTATCGTGCGCGTCGGCTGCGTTGGCGGTGAGGGCGAATGACTGAAGACTGCGGGGTCTCCGATAAGACGTTTTCGGCGCCGTTTAATTAACCTACTCGTATCGTGCGCGTCGGCTGCGTTGGCGGTGAGAGCGAATAACTGAAGACTGCGAAGTCTCTGATAAGGCGTTTTCGGCGCCGTTTAATTGGCCTACTCGTATCGTGCGCGTCGGCTGCGTTGGCGGTGAGAGCGAATAACCGAAGACTGCGCGGTCTCTGACAAGACGCTTTCGGCGCTGTTTAATTGGCCTACTCGTATCGTGCGTGTCGGCTGCGTTGGCGGTGAGAGCGAATAACCGAAGACTGCGCGGTCTCTGACAAGACGCTTTCGGCGCCGTTTAATTGGCCTACTCGTATCGTGCGTGTCGGCTGCGTTGGCGGTGAGAGCGAATAACCGAAGACTGCGCGGTCTCTGACAAGACGCTTTCGGCGCCGTTTAATTGGCCTACTCGTATCGTGCGTGTCGGCTGCGTTGGCGGTGAGGGCGAATGACTGAAGACTGCGGGGTCTCTGATAAGACGCTTTCGGCGCCGTTTAATTGGCCTACTCGTATCGTGCGCGTCGGCTGCGTTGGCGGTGAGGGCGAATGACTGAAGACTGCGGGGTCTCTGATAAGACGTTTTCGGCGCCGTTTAATTGGCCTTCTCGTATCGTGCGCGTCAGCTGCGTTGGCGGTGAGGGCGAATGACTGAAGACTGCGGGGTCTCTGATAAGACGCTTTCGGCGCCGTTTAATTGGCCTACTCGTATCGTGCGCGTCGGCTGCATTGGCGGTGAGAGCGAATAACTGAAGACTGCGGGGTCTCTGATAAGACGTTTTCGGCGCCGTTTAATTGGCCTACTCGTATCGTGCGCGTCGGCTGCGTTGGCGGTGAGGGCGAATGACTGAAGACTGCGGGGTCTCTGATAAGACGCTTTCGGCGCCGTTTAATTGGCCTACTCGTATCGTGCGCGTCGCTGCGTTGGCGGTGAGAGCGAATAACTGAAGACTGCGAAGTCTCTGATAAGGCGTTTTGGGCGCCGTTTAATTGGCCTACTCGTATCGTGCGCGTCGGCTGCGTTGGCGGTGAGGGCGAATGACTGAAGACTGCGGGGTCTCCGATAAGACGTTTTTCGGCGCCGTTTAATTGACCTACTCGTATCGTGCGCGTCGGCTGCGTTGGCGGTGAGAGCGAATAACTGAAGACTGCGAAGTCTCTGATAAGGCGTTTTCGGCGCCGTTTATTTGGCCTACTCGTATCGTGCGCGTCGGTTGCGTTGGCGGTGAGAGCGAATAACCGAAGACTGCGCGGTCTCTGACGAGACGCTTTCGGCGCCGTTTAATTGGCCTACTCGTATCGTGCGTGTCGGCTGCGTTGGCGGTGAGAGCGAATAACCGAAGACTGCGTGGTCTCTGACAAGACGCTTTCGGCGCCGTTTAATAGGCCTACTCGTATCGTGCGCGTCGGCTGCGTTGGCGGTGAGGGCGAATGACTGAAGACTGCGGGTCTCTGATAAGACGCTTTCGGCGCCGTTTAATTGGCCTACTCGTATCGTGCGCGTCGGCTGCGTTGGCGGTGAGGGCGAATGACTGAAGACTGCGACGACTCTGATAAGACGTTTTCGGCGCCGTTTAATTGGCCTACTCGTATCGTGCGCGTCGGCTGCGTTGGCGGTGAGGGCGAATGACTGAAGACTGCCGGGTCTCTGATAAGACGCTTTCGGCGCCGTTTAATTGGCCTACTCGTATCGTGCGCGTCGGCTGCGTTGGCGGTGAGAGCGAATAACTGAAGACTGCGAAGTCTCTGATAAGGCGTTTTCGGCGCCGTTTAATTGGCCTACTCGTATCGTGCGCGTCGTCTGCGTTGGCGGTGAGGGCGAATGACTGAAGACTGCGGGGTCTCCGATAAGACGTTTTCGGCGCCGTTTAATTGACCTACTCGTATCGTGCGCGTCGGCTGCGTTGGCGGTGAGAGCGAATAACTGAAGACTGCGAAGTCTCTGATAAGGCGTTTTCGGCGCCGTTTAATTGGCCTACTCGTATCGTGCGCGTCGGCTGCGTTGGCGGTGAGAGCGAATAACCGAAGACTGCGCGGTCTCTGACAAGACGCTTTCGGCGCCGTTTAATTGGCCTACTCGTATCGTGCGTGTCGGCTGCGTTGGCGGTGAGAGCGAATAACCGAAGACTGCGCGGTCTCTGACAAGACGCTTTCGGCGCCGTTTAATTGGCCTACACGTATCGTGCGCGTCGGCTGCGTTGGCGGTGAGAGCGAATAACCGAAGACTGCGCGGTCTCTGGCAAGACGCTTTCGGCGCCGTTTAATTGGCTCACTCGTATCGTGCGCGTCGGCTGCGTTGGCGGTGAGAGCGAATAACCGAAGACTGCGCGGTCTCTGACAAAAAGCTTTTGGAGCCGTTTAATTGGCCTACTCGTATCGTGCGCGTCGGCTGCGTTGGCGGTGAGGGCAAATAACTGAAGACTGCGCGGTCTCTGATAAGACGTTTTCGGCGCCGTTTATATGGCCTACTCGTACCGTGCGCGTCGGCTGCGTTGGCGGTGAGGGCGAATAACTGAAGACTGCGCGGTCTCTGATAAGACGTTTTCGGCGCCGTTTAATTGGCCTACTCGTATCATGCGCGTCGGCTGCGTTGGCGGTGAGAGCGAATAACCGAAGACTGCGCGGTCTCTGACAAGACCAAGGAGGCTATATTGGGCAGGAGGTGGCGTCCGTATCCCCAATTCATGGAGCGAGGTGTAACGGAAGTAGGCGTGGCCACGAGCCGCAACGAGCATTTCTTGACCAATGGGAAGCCTAGTGAGTGGGCGCCGCCATTAATTTCGGTGCAAACAACCGCGTTGCTATGACATTTCCGTGGCAACGCGATTGTGTGCACCGAAAGTAATGGCGGCACCCACTGTTATTTGAAACAGCGCTTAACGGGAGACTTTTAAACCGGTATGGTCGGAATTGGTTGAGATTATTATAAACGAACGCCTGGTTGCCCAGCAGAAAGTAAGTGACTAGAATTGAGACGCTCTAGACGACGCACTGTGAAGGAGTTGGCGGTGCGCATTGCATTTTTTCATAAACAGCAGCAGTTCTGTGTCTGAACAATAGCTTGCACTTTTATATTACAGTGTTTCAACTCGCGTAAAATTTAATAGCGCGGGGTGGGTTTACTACCGTTGAACGAACGCTGTTTTATCGAAGCTCGTTTCAGTTGAAGAGGTACGTTTTAAAGAAGCACAGTTTAGAGAATACGAAAGCTAGGCTTCTGAAAAAACCGCGCTACGCGCGGTCGTTGCTCGCTACGCTCGGGGAAATTTGAATATATTCTCAAGCTCGAGCGTGCACCCCCAAGGGTTTACCGCCAAGAGTTCATCGCCGAGGCTAATTAATCAATCAGAAATAGCATGCCGGCGACCACCATTTTCTCTAGAGCATTCGCTAAAACGAGCTTCTCTAAACTGCATGCCCCCAACGCGGGGCTGGGTGAGAAAGAAAGGACAAAGGAGGGAGAGAAAGAGAGAGATAGAGACGCACCCTAAAATAAACATAAAGCCTACTCACACACCATACTTTATCTCACCTAAGCATGGACTAACCGCGAATGCTGTGCTAGCGCGAGCGGCTAGCCTTGACTGCCTTGACTAGAGCACTCGCGGCACGAGCGCTCGTGCAGCCGCCGAGGCTTCATTGGAAGCAACCATCTCGCGCTTTTAGCACGCGCGACTAACAATAGTCCATACTAACGTGAGACAAAGTATAGCGTTGCGCAGAGCAGCCGAAACAACAGCAATGACAAAGACAAAAGATATAAGCGTATGCGCGTGTATGATATGACCACGCATATAAAACAGAGCAAAAAATAAAAATAAAAAACAAGGTCAAGAAGTAAACAGGACAGGCTCTATAACATAAAGGAGGGCCTATTTTATGAGAAATATAATCCAGTAAGGTACTTCTTGTCCTTGTATTTTTCGTGCTATTTTATATGTGTTATGATAAAACTAGCCCAGTAACGTACCTTACTACATGATATGATGAGTCGAGTCGTCCTGGGTCACTGCTGTCGTTTTGGTCGCTGTGGTCTTGAGCAGTGCTAGTGTGTGAATGAGGCTTAAGAGTAGAAGCCATGGTTTCTGTTAATCTTTCCTTTGCGACTCTATAGGTAATTATGTACACGCACTGCTAACATTTCACTTGTTTTCTCTTCACCTCCCCTGCGAGCTGCAATTTTCCCTTGACACAGTGCCCACCGACAGCGCTTCACCTTACCATAACTTATTTCGCTCGCTTTTAGGATCACAACGCCATGGCTTCACCACAGCGAATGGACCTTTTCCACATACCGACGGCACCAGGCGGTGGCTGCACAAACTAAAAATCAAGGATGTGACCTACCTGCGCTACCAATCGATATAGGGAGCTAGGCTACCAGTTTCTTCGCTCTCTGAGCAGCGGCGCCTCCCCAACGCGACTTTAAAGAGGGGCATCTGTAGCGTCCACCCAAACGTCGTGTTTTCCTTTCCGTCGACGTTCTTTTTTTGTGTAACACAATTATATATATGCTGCAGTTACGTGTTCTACTCGCTGATACACAGCCTTTTTCCCAATTTCCTCGATTTTTCGTTCCGACTTCCGCCGCTTGGCATCGGGCGCTCGCGCGTGCGCAGAACGCTTCTCGGAAAAGGTTCATTCATGTTCTAAATCTGGATGAACATCGTTCTGGCTAGGTTGCTCGTCTACTGCATGTAACAATGTTGTCATATCTCAATGACAGGCTAATCTCAGGCTGTATAAATGCTAGCAATCAATTTGTTTTCTTTTATTTTTTCGTTTTCCATCCTTCACGCGTTGAAATATGTTTGATGCAGATAGTTAGCACAAAACCGTGCATGGGCAGCTTCAAATTTAGAGCGTGTGTTGCCGTAACTTTTGTTTTGAGGTGGGGATAGTTAAATTTATTGTGGTACCTTAGGTCGTACACAGATGGTTTATTGGGGACTCAAGCTCATTGTATCCGTACAACCGAGTATAGAAAACAAGAAATAAGAAGGCACGTTAACTTGTTCTTACATTATTTTGTTTTTGTTTGCATGCCAGCTTCGGAAAATTTGTGTAGGTTATACGGTAAGCATTTGATCAACGCTTTTGTGTTTTGTGTTCATCCATGCATGTTTTTATGTAGAAACCTTATTGTGGCTGTTACTGTGGTGATATGATTAAGGTGTTCATAAATATACCACATTATTGTTGCAAGCATTGTTGGGACCAGATGGTAGGCTTGGAATGGTGCAAGATACCACAGTACCCCCATCACCAGCAGACTTATACTGGTTCATTAACACGAAATCTGTTATAGGAATGACCTCCAGCACTTCCTGTACAATCCCTTGGTTACAGTATAAAAACAGCATAGCACTGGGATTCAAACCGGTAGTCATCATACTGTGACTACCAGGGCCCGCAGGGAAACCATGCTTCGATACAGGTTGTATGTGCTGGTAGTCTTTCCAACAAACTGGTGCACTTCAGCATGCGGCACACCTAACTATAATCGACTCTAGCATACTAAGTTCCCTTGTGGTTGGAAATTTAGCAAAGAGGTTTATATACTCTTCGGGAAAAAGTGACGCCTTCATCGTCCCCTTTCTTCCACATTATGATGATCCAATGCACGATAAAGCAACCCTGGATAGAAGAGTATTATATAGCAAGACTGTGGTATACTGTATTGGGCTTTGAAAATACAAAAAAGGCAGGAAAGTAACAAAACAAGGTACATATCGACTTTGTTCTCTGTTCCCGCTCATGTAATTTTGAATCTTTCCGACTTAGTGTACTTTACGCGGCTACTCGAGGTAACTGCTACTTGGACGCTACTAATCGCAAATCTCTCTTCCAGTTTCCTCGGCCTACAAGCAAGCAAGCACCAGTTCCTTTTTTCCTCAAAGGTGAGCATTCCAGATACTCTAGTTTGGTGCGAAGCAGGAATAGTGAAGCCAGACGAGCGGATACGTGTATTTAATTGACCGAGCTCAGCACTTCCGAGAGGTCGCCGATCCCAGCTAGGAAACGGTGCATCCGATTGCAGCAGATCGCCGCACATGCGGAGGATGTGAGCCAAGGTTAAAAAAAAAACGCGCGAGCTCGGGCGCCATCCTCATATTCGGCAGGAAAGTTATCGAATCTTTTGCGATAAAAATCTCCGGAGTCAATAGAGAGTTTTAGTAGATCGTTTTGGCTCTCCCGCTACGCTATACGCTAGAGCGACGACGCTACTGCGCATGCGCGCTGCTAGCGGAAACATTGCGGAGCTGCAGAGGCTAGCGGAGGCGCGCTAGCGGGCCAAAATAGCGAGGGGCGTAGCGCGGCGTGCTAGCGTGGCTCTCGCGAGAACGAGTCTTGGCGAGATAAGGGAGGCCCAGCGAGGGACGCTGTTCAAGATGGCCGCCACGCCGCGTCTACTCGGTCTGTGCGTTTCGCGATCGTGGTCCTAAGGGGTGGATTAAGCGCGAAACACATGTACGACGAAAACCTTCCGATCCGACGTGCGGACTGCCAGAATGGCCTTTGGGGAGAGGGTTTTTGTAGCATCGGAGAGCGTTGAAAACCCTCGCCTCCGACCGTCGTATTGCGCGGTCGGACGTCGGATCGGACGGTTTCGTCGTACATGTGTTTCGCGCTTTATACCTTGCTGCTGCGAGAAGTACCCGCGACAAAGCCGTTCCACGACTGCAACAGGTAGCGATTCATGGCGGATATACTAAACGCGGCCACGGAAAGGAGAAAAAAAAGAAAGAAAAGCTTTGCAGTTTTGGTGCTGTGAGCGAAAGGTGCAGCCCCCTGCTCGTCCGCTTTGCCGTGAAGACAAAACCGACTAAGGAAGCGGAGCGAACAGGCGGATATGAGGGATTCCTGTGGCGCTTCATTTTCGGTGAACAGCGACGCAACAGATGAGCTACAGTGGTTGTCCTTTATTTTTGAAGATTTTTCTCGGTGGCTTTGGCACTTGACTCATATCGGATTGGCTTGGACAGCTTGGCCGACAGTTGTATTCAATTACAAACATAATAGTCACCTACTTACAAAAGAAGCAACGATTAGCACGTTATTCAATAAAAAAACAATATTTTATTAAGATAACGACTTTAATAAAAACAATTGCGAAGGATTGCTTTACAAATCTGTTTTACGCGAGCCCTAGTGTCCGAAAGAGCCGCTAGTTGCGTTGCGTTAGCTCTCGTAACGTTGTAATCCGTAGCGGGTTGCGAACGTTCTACTAAAACTTAAAATGGTAGTTCCGCTACGCTACATATAGCGGAGGTCGTAGCGGCTAGCGGATAGCACAGCGGGAGTGACTGAACGATCTACTAAAACACTCTAATGCCTCTTCCCCCTCGCTAGCCCTCTCTGATAGAGAGATAGATTATCTGAGCCAAGAGTTGTCCGGGGTGATTAGACGACCTCCGTGAGCGGCCCCACCCAACGGATCGACGCACCCAGCCGCCTCTCCCACCCGCCCTTCCTTCCTCTTACTTCCCCCCTCTGCCTCTGCCCTTTCCCCCTTTCCCGAAACTGCACAGGGGAGCATGTGTTCGCACCCCATGGAATAAACTTTGTTGTGAGTTAAAAGAATGTACTCGTCTGTGTTTCGTCCTCTCTCTGTTTCATACGTTCTGTTATCTAGTACATCTTAACAACACGCTCGTGAGGAATATTAGAACATTTTGTTAACTACGGCAGATATCAGTTTCCCTTTGCAGTTTGCTTTAAAAGCATAAACTATAAAACTAGTATCCACTAACAACCAGTTTTCTGAAATTTATGGATTGGATTTCAAAAACAAAAAAGTCTGAGTGTGATAAACTATATATATATATTATAAAAATATCTACAACACGAACTGAAGATAAGCAGGTATGACAATCCGACCTGTATTCCACAATGCTGCAACTGAAGGAAATTGACCTGCACGGATGAAAGGTTTCGACGGAATCTATGTCACTGTATACGGGGTGTTTATTTTATTTACCCAGTACTTATTTATAAACAATACATAAAAGGTGAAATAATATGGTCTGTACAGGTAACTTATACAGCAAAAAAATGCTTGCAGTCTGGCTAGTTGTTGGTTCACAGATGTATGGTTGAAGCAGCGCTAGAAAACGTAGAACCATGAGGAGAAAACACACAGTGTTCCACAGCCTGGGGGCATATTACCGGGGGCTCTACGTCACTATAACTTGAATATTTACCTTATATCAGTAACTAAATTGGATATAGCTCTTAATGTAAAAAAATTAAAGCCGTTTACAACTCCCAGTAACGCCGAACTACAGTGCAGCTATTGAGGAAGAAGAGCGAAGGGTACTGAGGGTCACGTGTTCTCGGGGGGGGGGGGGGGGGGTTCACGTGAAGGGTTACGTGACCTTGGGGGGTTCATGCGACCCCCCTCCCGACGTCACGTGACCCCTACATAACCTCGAGCGTCACGTGACCCCATTCCCCGAGGTCACGTTGGGGCACGTGACCTTGGGGAAGGGGGGGGGGGGGGGGTCACGCGACCCGCAGAGAAATTTTTTTGCTAGATTTAGTGCGGAAATTTTCCCGCTAGATTTAGCGGGGAAAAGTTTCCACTAGATTTAGCGGGAAAACGTTGCCGCTAGATTTAGCGTGGAAAGTTTCTCGTTAAATTTAGCGGGGAAATTTTCCCGCTAGGTTTAGCGGGGAAATTTTTCTGCTAGATGTAGTAGGGAAAATTTTCCGCTAGATCTAGCGGGGAAGTTTTTGCACTAGACTTAGCGGGGAATATTTCCCGCTTGATTTGGCAGGGAAATTTTTCCGCTAGATCTAGCGGGAAATTTTTCAGCTAGATTGAGCGGGAAAAATTTTCAGCTAAATTTAGCGGAGAAATTTACCCATAATGCACCGAGTGGTTACGCCGACGGCGACAGCGACGCCGACACCGCTCAAGCCGGAAACGAACGCCTAAGAGCTGCGCTCTGAAAAATGATTTTCGTTGAAACCTTTACGAGCGTCATGGGAGATCTCTAGATAAATAAGTTTTAGACATTTGTCGTGTGGGCTGTGCGGTATACCACACAAGTTACCACCAATGCAATAGGCGCGAGGCTGGTAATCTGAAAACACGGATAAGACACAGAAAAACCACGCAGGCACGTTTTCACAGCGGTACTCTTGCGCGGCAGCTGCACGAGCACCATGCAGTAGTGACACAGGAATGCACCCAGGATTTGATTTTCCTTGGGTCTGCAGCGCGACCTTTCGCTTCATATTCTCTGAGCTGGTGTGCAGTAGCCTGCTCGGCCACAGATTACCTTGTGGGATTAAACCGGTTTGCACCTCTTGTTAAGTGATTATAACACAACGCACGCTTCTTGCTTGTCGTTTGCAGTTTTCTGAAGGTGTTGGGGCACTCGAGAGCTTTTGAAGTTTGAAGCTCTTTGTAACTCTTCGGTGCTAAGAAAATTATCTTCAGTTCTGCTGCGCTTGCTTTCTGTTTCACTTTTCGGCGCTTCCCTGTTTGCTGCCATGTTGGTCATCCAGCACCCCTTAACGGCAAAACGAAACAATCCTGTGATTTCTCGTGAAAGCACTTGATCCGATTCACTATCGCTGACATGAAGATCTTGATTTAGTTTGAAAATATCAAACTAAAGGATCGGACCAGATTTGATTCATTCCTCTTAGCCTGAGAATCGAGTCGTTTACCTGAGCCAATCGATACGCCAACTCAATTCAATGCGCTACTATCGCGTGCAAGTAAAGGCAGAAAATGCCTTGAGTTTAAAACAATCTGCGTGAGCATTTTCATCTAAATACTTTTGGCGTCCTCAAAACAACCTTTTGCGTAGAACAACCTGCGCTAAACTACAAACAATTGTTAAGGAAGCAAAAAAAAAAAAAAAAAACTACGGCTTTTGGGAACAGATTTAAAATAATCTGCTTTGACACTTCAAAGCGCCAACCGACGTTCCATGGTGGTTTAGCTTCTCCTGTTTTGAACGTCTCTTCGGGAGAGAGTACCGGCTTCCGAGAGGTACAGTATATTTTTTCAGCATCACACGTTGCTTCACGGACGAACCTTTAAGCTATGGTCACACTGCAAACATATCATAAGAAAAGACAGTCTGCTGATGCTGTGTTATGCATGTTTCATGATTGCATTACAGTCGTGTCATATCTGTCAGAAAATCCTTGCACAGGAATGTTTCAAGCCTTTCAAGCAACAAGGGAATGTGATTGGAATATGATTGATACCTGTCCGCAGAGAATTGTGAAATATTTGCAGTAAACATCATATTTTTGTATGATGCTTAGCAGATTTAAACGGCCAAAAGAGTTTGATGAATAAGCATGTCTGAAATGAAGATAGCCAAAAGTCACATGACGCTTGTCCTGACGGCTTGCGCACGCGAGTATATCCAATTGAGTCAAAATTTGCAAGAGGGTCAAACGTGCGCGATTCTTAATGGCTTGTAAAAAAATGGCAGGAAAAGCAAAATTATCCAGACGTTCTTTCTGCAAAGCTTAAATACGTTAAATAACGTAATTGTCAATCCAGTCTCCTTTTTGTTTTGGATTTCAGAACACTATTTCATGGGAGACGCCTGTGTGAACGGAAGCGCTTTTTACGGAGCTCCGTAAATGTCAGTTGGGATTTCACGTTGTTGAGATTGAACGAGCTCATGGATTGGGCACAATTGCTGCAGAAAACCATCTTCCGATTATTTCAAGAAAAAGCAAACTATCCTGCCAAATGCTCAAAAACTGGAGAATTCAATGTCACACCCAATTCTATTTTAAAAGTTGTTTGCAAAAGAAAAAAAAAAAAACTTGTGGGGTTATGCAAAGGCACATTGGCGAGAAGGTACAAAGGAAGTTCTATATTATGACGGTGTGTTTTTAGGCTACGCAAATTATTCCTGAAACCCTGTCACAAAACAGATTGTTCGGCACTGACTACGTGAATGCGCGAGTAACTTTCTCGACATCCCTTGCTATTGTCAATTGTACAAGCTTGAAAGATAAAGTTGACGAGTTCCAGCAGCTGCTCTTGACTACTCGCAACTCCAGCCCGCCACTCGCCGTCTTGCGGACGAACAGAGAACCAGAGGAACGGGGACGGCAGCGGCGGCGGCGGCGGCGCGGAAGCGGTGAGAGGGACCGTCATTCTTGATGCGTGAAGCCATTTTAACGAAAAAAGTGAGCGTGTTAAAATAGAAATTTTTGTGCTCTGCTTTGCAGCAGCCTTGCACGAAGGTCCGGGATGTCCCATTTTATCTATAGGCCGTTACAAGGAACAGGAGCATTTGTTTTAAGCACTTTAAAAAGACGGAATACTCGTACTTGCTTTCAGGTAATTTCAAAGCAAATAAATACATGCTCGAAGCCTTTTAAGCACTTCTGTGTGTTAGCCAGCCGTTTGTGACGAGAGCTTAGAACGGGAAGTTTTGGCGAGAGAAGCCGCAAAGTTGCAAATAACGTGATTCAAAAATTTTACGGTATATTAAAATATTTATTTTTCATAGAGCAATAAATAAAACCGCTAAACACGACAATTATGTTAATAGGCAGTTTTAGCATAGCAGACAGCACCCCTGAACTTCAGTTGGACGTAGAGCGCACTGACATTCAACCGACGCTACCAACTTTCACGAGCGGCTTGATAGCCAGGTTGTTAAACTTATTAAAATAACTTAAGTAAGTGTAAATAACTGTTAAAAATGCCATTGGGGTTTTCTTGGCCCTGCTGCAAAACCTGTGTGTTTTTCTTCTTTTTTATATACTGTTGGATGCGTACTTTAGCTCTTTAATATCTGATACCGCACCCTCCTCAAGCCACTCGTAAAGGTTGGGGCTGTCAGTCTGACGTCATTGCGCTGCACGGCGAACGGAAGTTTTGGGGTGTCGTATATTTGACAAGGGGTGTAAGGATTACTACCGTTTCGTCACTAGCTTCTTCCGGAGCATTTATCCTTCTGCAGAAGGCCGAGAGTTTTTTCGGCCCCAAAGAAACTCTCGGTCTTGCGCAGAAGGATAAATGCTCCGGAAGTGGCTAGTGACGAATGCAAAAAGATACACCAAACGAAGTTTGTGGATTGTAAAACATCTGTCGTCTACGATATACCATTATCCTGTGGGCGCTCGTATGTAGGGCAAACTGGCCGCTGCATTAATGATCATGCGAGTGACCACGCGGCAACTATCAAACAGACACCGTCAGGCAATATGGCCCTGCATTGTGATCGATGCCCGTGCACCCCGAAGTTATCAAACACAATCATCTTGGGGCGACACAGCAAAAGAAACCATCAGAGAGATTCACGAAGCATTCGTCATCAAAACAAGAGGGGCTGATATCTGTATCAGCGAGCCGTCAGTGGGCTTATCAGATAAAGAAGTGTTTTATGTAGAAAGAGAGGGGGGACGCTGGGAAGTGCATAGGTTAATTTTAGGTATTTAAGCATGTGTGTTTTCTACTAAACTTTCTGTTGCGAGCGCTTCCCGTGTTGTCGTCCACTTCTTCACTTGTCCCTGTTCCTTTGGCGCTCATTTCCAGTAACGAACCAACAAGCCCAGCTAAACATTTTGTTGCCCCTAAATGAAGGCGTTATTTCGAACACCCTTAAATTAAGGTGTGGTTCCACAGTACACCGCTTAATCAGGGTGCTGCTATGACTGCCCAGTACGCCCTCTAAATTGCGTGTACCACCGCCAGAAAGGTAAGTGAAAAAAAACGCAATGACCAACACCCATAAGATAGGGTGTAATAACCCAAAAGACTGCATGAAAAGATGACTGCGAATCAGTCGAAACATGCCTGGCTCACTTTTTATTTTTCCATCAAGATTCTACTACGTTTTATTAAATTCTTTTTAGATGATTGCAGGCAGGTCATCTGGCCGCAGACATTTCTCTGCTTGTGCCGGCACATCCGTGCAACTGCAGGCTTGCCAAAGGGCAATACTACGTTCACGCGCACATCGTCAAGCTTGGCGAAGACCAGACCGAAAGAAATAGTACCCTGGCAATAGACCGATCTCACCAGCTAGTTTGAGTACGCCACCGCTGCCGCCATGTATCGTAGGAGCTGTAGTCTTTCTGCACGCGCGACAACCTCGCGGTATCTCTGTGCGAGCAGAGCACGAGGCGACATGAGCTGTCTCGTGAACTGGCATCTGCGACTTATGAACTACAATTATGGCGGCATCACGCATGCGTGCAACGCTGTGTGAGATCGGCCTATTTCACGACGACCAAGACGCTTCTGAGTCGGTGGCGGTCCGTGCGAGTATACTTGGGCCAGACTAGGATCAGTACCCCTCTTTCAGGTCATGAACATTGCATCCGTGGAAGCCTATAGTTAAATTTCGAACTTCACTTTTCTTGCGACATCTATTCTTTCTAGCACTGGAGACGTAAGCAAAACTCGACAGGCTTGCAAAGACGGAACGACCGGAAGTTACTTGGGACACAAGCAGCAGTTCATGTTTGTAAACAGTAAAATTGTCTATTGAGACGGAAGCTGGACTACTATAAAAAGCATGCTTGCAAAGTACTTACAAACAAGAGAGCGATCTTATGTAATCCGTGATAGATGCATAATCCGATTCGGGCAGCACAGACCAATTCCCGAACAGAATGACGGGGATGAAGGTGGTTGCTCACATTCAACGAAAGTCTCGCGTCCTCCAATGAGCAGCTGTTTGTCGAAGCGCGTCCAACAAACACAGCACAATGATTCCATAGACTCCGACGAAATAAACGGCCATTATGGGAAAGTTGGCATAGATGTATTCCGGCCGTTCACAACGAAAAACCGCGGACAGGAGAACAATGACGGACGCCTTTTGGAAACCGGATTTACGTGGTCCTTACAACTCACCATAAACTGGAAACGGCGAGGGCTATGACCCCAGTGAGGCCATCAGGGCGTCAGAGCGAGCCGCGTGACCAATTTTCGTCCAAGCGTTTTTGCCCTACGGAGAGCGGTCACATGTTTCTTTCCACACCTCTGATTCGCTAGAAACGGCCTTCGCGCTCGATCACAGCCAAACGAAGACATAAAGAAGGTGTGGAGGCTTATTGGAAGACGAGGTCAAAGGGAGATGGACAAAGCAGCTAATTTCCCTCTGCTGCCTCCTGGGCTGCACAGAAAGCGTCGCCTTGTGTGTGGGACCTTGGGGTTGTTGTTGGAGTGGCGCTTCCCTTTCGAAAAGTGTGGAGCCGGGGAGTGGCTTATAGGGCTCTCTGGGTAAAACTTGTTGGTCGTCGTCTTGTTTATGCGTTTGAATTCCTTCATTCCGATTCTTTTTTCTCTCCATGTGTTTGGAAGTGTATTTATTGGTTCAGCCGGGTGAGTTCGTGTTACCCGTACTAAGGGCGCCACAGTTTGTTTCAAGCTTCAGCGCAGCTAAAGGAAAAAAAAAAGATTTAGCAAAACGGAATTTGCTTGGTTTTTGCCCGAGAAAGACTTCTCGGTTTAAAAACAAGCTGATTCCGTTTGGCTTAATTTTTTTTTTCAAACGTCGTATTTTAGGCGGTAAAGAAACAAAAATACCTCTCCGGCATAGCCGATTCATGCAGGATACTATCAACACTCACCTAAAAACGGCGTCGCGTGGGTTATGTCAGGATATCGTCGGCGCGACTCATCCCGTTTGTTAAATATTGGCTACACCAAAATGGTGTGGGCACAATCTTTTCGGTTAGATCCAATATCTGCGACATATGGTCTGTTGTCTAGGCTGCATAGTTCCACCTCTTCGGTGACCTTTTGTAAGCGGAGGTGATTTTCTAAATCGAGGTTGAACTGATAAAACTGATGCACGCGCGACACGTAATTTTCGGCTCATGTCGGACAGAGAGTAAGATCGGTGTTGGAAAAAAATATTCTCTAGCACTGCCTAATCAACACGCCTTCGCGTGGCGATTAATTATATTCAATGTTTGAACCGCCGCCCACCAGCAACCGTCTCACCAAAGCGACAAACACGGACGGTTATGAAGTAATGGGCGTAATCGACAGTATCAACATTACGCCCCTCTCACTCCGTGTGAATGAAGCGCGTGAAATTCGCTCAATACCTTTTTACACAATTAAAAAAAAAGCATCGCTGGAAGTGGGGCGTAAAAAGGGCGTGTAATGGGGTTGAGACGTCAACACACCCTTTTTACACCGACTGATATCGCGGAATCGTACAAAAAGGGTGTTTTTCCTAACTTACACCCTTCTTACACCCTTTTTACACGATTATATGTGTTATAATGTTTAGTGTGTAGGCTGGCTAAAGGAAAATGGTTAGCCATCGGTTTTTCTTATCAGACCACCAAGTTCAATGCCCTAGCACAGTTACATACATTTCCAGTACTATAGGTGATCACATTATTATTAGCGCGATTTCAATCTTCCAGCCATTTCACTGAATAGTGAAAACTTCATAAGTACAACTCGTTGTTAACTGTATACCGAGGTCGTAAGCTTATTGGATGTTTTTTCGCTTGAACTATTTGTTCCTAATCCCACACTCAATGATGATGTGAGCCATATTTTGATTTTTTTGCGTTGCAAAACTTCTTGGATTTTTGAGAACACGCACACTGTGCCACGGATTAGTGATCATAAAGCTGTCGCCTCTGAGGTCAACTTAAGATCTGTGAGCATGAACAATTTACGTGAATGAATATAATTTCTTTATGACAGAGCAGATTAGGCAAAAATAAACTCTGCGCTCGAATCTTCCAGTTTTTGAAGCGTTGTCCGAATGCTTCAGCATCAATCACCTATGAATCAAACTTGAAAAAAAAAATACTTAGTTTCTTGAAAGAGTTTGTTCCAAAACGAGCACACGACAAGCCGTGGTTTACACGTGAGTGTAAACCAAGGAAAGCGAAGGACCTATTTTAAATTCATTGAGACACGGCTTTCGAGTGATCTTTCTAAACAAAAACAAAAATTCACGCAGTGGTTCAAGACAGGTTGGAGCAGCCTATGGCTACGTTCCTTATCTATTTAGAAACTATCATTCTGCGTTCTCCAATACAGTTAAGGAAATACGTCCGCAGTAACGGTAAACACAATTCTTAAGTCCCTGTGCTTGACACAATGATTCTATAGCGGATTACGATTTGGAAAAGGTGGAGTTTTTTTATTTACAATTTCTGTCGGTTTTCAGACCCTGCATGTCACGTTCGGTGCACTTCACTGATCTTTTTGCGAGCACCGTGATGCCCGAAGTTCAATTCCGGGCTTGCCCTTTGGAATGGCGACTTGTTCGGTCTTCGAAATCTTCGGTGAAGGGTCGCCTTCTGGAGCTGAGTACCTCTGTTGGCCAGGGTGTCTTCGGAAGGGTACTCATCACGGGCATAGATTACAATACCCCGCACCCATACCAAAATATCGCGAGCGACAAATTATGAGGCCGTGACTTAAACGGAGAAAATAAACGTGTAACGGTGCGAACTTGCGCATAAAACAAAATATAAGCAGGTAAGTTGTCGCAGGGGTCGATGTCCGCGAAACTGCACGATCGAGCGCTGGAGCGAGACTAGCTCCGGCTTGCCACGCGGAGCCCCTTTGTACACGCGTGGTCTTCTGAAGCAATCGGCGTGGAAGTTTCGGCATGTAGAATGTTCTGTCCTCGTATAAGGAACATTGCTCTCGGATTTACCAGAGGGCCACATTTAGAGAAACATTAAAAAATGATGACGTTTGCATTTTTCTTTAATGCTGAATCGAAGTTCAGCTCTTGAGGAGGAGGCGGCAAAATTTCCCGTTAAATTTCTTACAGCTGAATTTTGCGGAAACACTTCCTTTCTAAATTTAGCTGGGAAAATGTTGTTGCTAAATTTATCGAGAAATTTTCTTCCACTACATTTATCCGGAATTTTTTCTGCTAAATTTTGCTGGGAAAATTTGTTCGCTAGATTTAGCAGGGCAGTTTTCTCCCTAAATTCAGCGGGAAATTTTTCCGCTTAATTTGGCGGGAATTTTTTCCCGTTATATTTAGCGGCCAATTTGTTCAGCTATATTTAAGGGGGAAATGTTTTTTTTTTTTTCTAAATATAGTGGGGATTTGTTCCGCTAAATTTAGCGGGGAAACATTTCCGCTAAACTGAGCGAGAAACTTTTTCTGCAAAATCTAGCGGCAAATTTTTTTTGCCTTTGAGCCTCCATACTGTTAGATAGAAAGTAACAAAAAGTTATTATTATCATTATCCACGCGCGTTGCGTTACGGGAATAGTGCAAACGGGCGTAGACGCGTGTTGCAGTATCGAAATTTCACCGCTAAATCTAGCAGAAAAAATGGCGCTAAATTTTTCCGCGATATTTAGCGCGAAGTTTTTCCAGCTAATTATTGACAAGGAAATTTAGCTAAAAAATTCCAACTCAATTTAGCGGAAATAAATCACCGCTAAAGTTAGCATAAAAAGTTCCCGGCTAAATTTAGCGGGGAAATGTTTCCCTATTCAACGCGCGGGTAGGTCTGCTTGCATTATTCCTTTCATGCAAAGCGCGTGTTTAATAATAATAACAACCGTTTGTTATTTTCCATGTAATGATGGAAAGCCCAAAGGAAAAAAACTTTAGTCGGCAGATTGACTGGTCCTTGGGCCCATTACACTGGTCAGCAAGAAGCACGTGAACGAATGCAGATAAAACAAAGTGCACAGTAAAAACGTTGCGCATTTACTGTTGATATTTGTACAAACCAATGTTCCCCCAAGTTCAAATCATAGAATTAATATAAAAATCACGTACAATAATATAAGCGCAGTTCCTTGAAACTTAGAATAACTAAATCAAAATTGTCAATGCAAACGCAGTTTAGCAAATGTTAACCATAGCTTGTTCCGTTGCGTGACAACCCTCTATTTACGCCTACGCCGACGGCGACGCCGAAGGCGACGCCGCTGAAGTCGGAATCCAGCACCTAAGATCAGCGCTCTAAAACATGTATCCGTTCGAAGGCATCGAACCTCCGCTCTTCGCTCTTCGCGTGGGAGCCAAACACGAAAACCACTCGGCAAGGGGTGTCTTAAATATTTGGCTAGTTTCGTCCGCGGCATTATATGCTGACGATTCGATGCTTCTTTTTACTGCTGATGAGACACATCAACAAATATATGGCCAACATATAGTACTAGATTCATTGGAGTGTGGACAGATAGAAACGCTTTTAAAAAAATACGAATAAAACAAAAACCTTAATATATAGGCCCAAAAATAAACTTTTTTCTTCAGGAGGTCGCATTTATATAAACTGAGGAAATATTGAATTGGTTGACCCATTCAAAACGCTTGGCGCTGTTATTTCACAAAACATGTCATGCCACCATCATATTGAGTATTTTAAAAGATGAATTATCATAGGTGGTAGGTCTGGTAAGTCGGAATCAATATATTCTTCCGAGGTCAGGTAAGGTATTACTATATAAATTTCCATTTTTTGCTCTTATAAATTACTGTCACCTGGTTTGAGGTACCACCACGGCAAGGAATCTTAAGATAATACAATTACTTTAAAAACGAATCTGTTCAGAATGTATATTAAGTATCTACAACAAGCGTAATTATTGGATTTCTACAAAGTATGAACATGAACTGCTAAGGAAACTTTCCTACACAATTTAACTGTGTGGTTCAAACCAACGCGTATGAAAAAAATGTTATCCTACAGACTACCAAAACTGCTTCATTGTTTTTCATTCTCAGTGATATTCACTTAGATGCCATCAGCATAAAAAAGTACGTGCCTTGATGTGCCATTTTGTTATAGCCGACCATAATGCTTTTAGTGTGCGTGTTTTTTTAGTTCTCCATTGCTCTGTCACAGCTGTAAAATTTAATTCGGGGGCCGAGAGCTGGTCAAGCCGTTTCGCGCGGCCTTTTTTCTCGGTCTCCACTACTGTAAATAGAAAATAAAATGTTATAATTAATAATTTTTTTTCTTTGTAGAAAGCGCTTCTCACCGCGCACTGATGTACTGCAGTAGTGCACCGATACGACTTTGCGGCGTCAGCGAGAAGTTCTTGAAGCGACACTTCGGACCGCCGCCTCAAAGACCTGAACATTGAGGTGCATCCAGTCGGTACAAACGGTCGTCAGGTTGCCACCAGTCAAGATTCGAAGTGGTGCACCCCTTACAAAAAAAATGTGAGCCAGTCTGTAGACATCTTAACGATTTTTTAACATACCTGTCCACTTCCTATCTTATCGATATTTTTCTACAAGGTTTCTACAGATTTCCTGTCAACAGGAGTCTACAGAGCCCAGTCGACAGAAATCCTACCATCTGTCTGTCGCCAACGGTCGTTAGACTTTGCGTCGCCATATTCCTATAGATTTTCTACAGACCTAACTTGATAGACCATACACACTGAAAACATGACAAAATCGTTGATATGAGTCATAAGCAGGTTTCGTCTGTAGTAAGAGACGCTTTTACAACAGGCTTGAAGTGAACTACATACTCACAGGATTTTATTGTCACCAGATCCGGCCCTGATAAACATTTAAAAAGAATCACATAGAGTATATATACATCAATAACACAGGTTTCCAACCAAACATGCTGTATGTTGCAGCCTCGACCACTGCGTGCCCTATTTTTAATATTTAATGTTTCTGTGCTTATTTGTCATTGTCGACGCAGGTGTCAACAAACAAAGCCGCCGCTTACGCCGCCAACCGAAGTGACTTCTACTCTCAGTTTTACGAGAGTCTATCGCGCTATAAAGTTGTCTATTGGACTCGAATGATGTCTCGAGAGGGCTGCTTTGACTGCCAGTGCACATGTCATCAGTGTAGGCAGAGCAACGACGTAGCAATCACGACGCGAGAGCATACTGCGCCACCATGTGGCCGGCCGCGCTCGCTCTGCGGAAATGTGAGCGTGGGACTCTCGAGACCCGTTAGCTCACTGAAGTTGGAAGACGCTACTTTGTCGTCGCGAATCCTTTGCCCTTCGAACGGTCGCGAAGCATTTGCGCCCGGCGTATACCTTACGCAGCATCTTTCCGAAATTGTTAGCGCAGCATCGCAACCTTCTGTCAGCGAGCTTCGGCGATTCATCGTGTGCTGAAAGTCGGACGACGTGCTGTCCGTGGCGTCCTATATGTGTAACTCTTTCGTAAAAAAAAAAATTGAAGTTTAAAAACACGAACCTAACAGTGTACAAATAATTTTAAATCTATTAGTAATATATATTTATTTATTGATTTATTTGTGGACATCGTGCGCAAAAAATAGTCGCGCTTAGTTCTTCATTCTAAATTATAATATGAGTTATACGACGTAAAACATAGTGTCTTCAAACTTGCCCTGTTTAGAATCACTCTTGGGCTAGACAGCTTCTTTAGAAATTCAAAAGCTGGCCTTCAAAGAGCTGTCCTGTTCAATCGGTATTCGCGACTACAAAAGTGCCGATTTTGTTTCTATTAGCAATGAATTAGAAGCGTATATTGCTGATTACATTCCTAGTTTCCATACAAGAACAGTTGAGGAAAACTGGTCTCTGTTCAAGCAGAAAGTAACTTCTTTAGTTAACCGGTATATTCCACAAAGACGTATCAGCTCGAACTCGCGGGCGCCTTGGTGTAATCCGCGCCTTAGGCGTTTGCTAAACAAAAAGAAACGGCTATTTCGGCGCGCAAAGATAGCGAACACTCCTCAGCGTTGGTGCGCCTATGACGCTGCTGATACCGAATACAAACAAGCTCTCGCACAGGCTAAGGAACAATTTTATCAAATTGCACTGTTTTCCTTTCTCAGAGATAATCCTCGGAAATTCTGGAATGTGGTCGGCGGCAATAGGTCCGATAAGATTAAACTTTGTGACGAAAGTAATGATTCCATCGCTCAAAACGATTGTTGCACTGTTTTGAATGACGTGTTTGCCTCGGTTTTTCCTCGCGTTACGCCAACTAGTTACACTACTTTTTCTAACGCCCTTTTTTTGCCGATGTTTCCTATCTCTATTGATTCATTTGGTGTTGAGTGCTTAATTCGGAACTTAAGGGTTTCCTCTTCTGCAGGAATTGATGGTATCAACTCGAAGTTTTTGAAAAGTACAGCGACCTACTCATCTTTAATTCTTCGCGAATTTTTTTCCCAGTCCTTACATTCCTGCACCTTACCAAGTGATTGGAAGGTAGGGAAGGTGGTTCCTTTGCAAAAATCAGGTAATACAAGCTCTCCCTTGAACTACAGACCCACTTCACTAACTAGCATGCCCTGTAAGCTCCTTGAACATATCATTTACTCTCACCTTATCGCATTTCTTGAATTCAACTCGTTTTTCGCTGACTGTCAGCATGGGTTCCGCAAATCATTTTCCGGTGAAACGCAGCTATTATCATTTACTAATTACCTGTTTCGTTCTATTGATTCTGACGATATTGTTGACTGTATATTTTTAGACTTCTCTAGGGCTTTCGACACTGCCTCACACGATTTACTACTTTTTAAGCTTAGTAAGTTAAATATTGACCCTAACGTTTTGGGCTGGATTAGATGCTTTTTATCTGACCGAGCACAATATGTCACTCCTAACGAACATAATTCTTTTACTATTTCTGTATCTTCCGGGGTGCCTCAGGGATCTGTCCTTGGTACTCTATTGTTCCTAATTTACATCAATGATCTTCCTGCCCAGATTGCACCCTCTATCAAACTGTTTGCCGATGACTGTGTGTTATACCGCGTGATTACTAACCCATGTGATACTACAATGCTCCAGTCTGATCTCGATATCATTTATTCTTGGTGCTCCAGCTGGGTAATGAAGCTTAACGTTAACCAATGCCAAAGCATGCGTGTTTCCCGTCTTTCGAGGATCGCCGACCCTACCGTGTACGTCCTTAACAATACTCCGTTATCATGTGTCGATTCGTACAAGTACCTATAGTCATACACATAACTCAATCTTTCCTGGAACATGCATGTGAACTACGTATGTAATAATGCTAACCGCATGCTAGGGTTTTTACGCCGACACTTTGTTTCTGCTGCTGTTCCCGTGAAGCTACAATTATATAAATCCCTAGTTAGGCCTAAACTTGAGTATGCTTGTAAAATTTGGGATCCTGGGCAGGCTTCATTATCAAACATTCTCGAGTCCATCCAAAATCGTGCTGCTCGTTTTATTCTTTCTAATTATTCTCGTAATACAAGCGTTTCCGCAATGAAATTAACCCTGGACCTACCTGTCCTTGCCCTTCGTCGCACGTTTCTTCGCCTATGCCTATTCCACAAAATTTATCATCATAACCCGCTTCTTCGAGACCAGTTATATCTTCGTGCATTCTACGTATCGTCTCGCACTGACCATTAGTTTAAGGTGGGGACTCCATCATGTCGAACTAACATATACTTGACTCCTTCATTCCAAGAACTTCTAACGATTAGAACCACCTCCCTGCCTCCATTGCTGCCATCACTGAAGCCACGGACTTCAAGAAAGTAGCCAACGATTTTATACTGTATAGTACCACTCCTCTCTGTAATGCCTCCGGGCCTTGAGAGTATGCAAATAAATAAATAAATAAATGTGTCGAAGTTGAAAACATAAAAATCGACTGTAGCAGAACTCAATGCATCAAATGAAAATAAAAAACAGTAAACCTTTTTCGGGTTATTGTTTCCCGTCAACACTTACTTTTATCAACATGGTCCTACACAAATTTTTAACATTATATACTTTTTAGACCGTTGCGAGTTGCAGGCGTTTTGCCTTGTATGGCTGCCTACGCTAAAACAAAAATCCACAGCAGCCCTTCGCAATGACACACCGATTTCAAAATAATTACAATATTTTATATTTAAACTTTTGGTGAGCAATTTTTCTTGGAATATTTGGCCACCAAGGGGACAGGCACAACGGAGCATGCGCGTCGCACCTCCCTCAAGAACGACGGTTGCTCCCCGCAATGTTTGGATAGAAAATGGTGTACCATTGGTGATTCACACGATTACCAGCGACCTCCGCGCTTCCTCGCGCACCGTTTGTTCGGCAGCGCCATGGGTTGCAGAGTAAATTTTACTACAGTATGAAATGCGGGACATTTTGAAGCTTTGAGAATTTCTTGCGGGACGCTGGACACGAGCTCTCAATGCGCGACAGTCCCGCGAGTCGCGGGAAGGGTGGTCACCCTAGCCGAAGGCCTGTAAAGGAACACACATTGTCATTATTGACCACACGAGAAAAGTTCTCGCCAAAGTCCCCACTTGACACCTGTACACCCATGTCGAGGAGGACCACAGGTCCTCCTCGACATGGGTGCCCTCTCTTCACAATCTTCAACCGACTCTGCCTTGTCGTCGTCTTGATTGCAGGACTTCTCAGCTTCGCAAAGTGCAACCTGGAATAAAGTTTAAGCATATTATACACACTTTTTAAGTCACAAATGTTAAGGTGTGTGCACACCAACCTGAACGTTTTCTGGGAAACTGAATTGATATAAAACTGAAATAAAGACTTTGAGTGAGACATGCATTTACCTTGGCTAACAGAAGCTCTACTGCTGCTCTCTTATCGCGTCGCTTCTGGCGGCTTTCGTTCACTTCCCTCAACCTCTTCCTCTTCTCCTTGTTTTCAGTTAAGAGGACAGGCAAGTTCTGGGAGGGTACCACTCCTCTCTTAAGACGGCGTGTTTGAGTTGCATGTTCTGGAGGAAATAAAGAATGATATAAGAATCACATAACGGGGTCTGAAGCAGTTTGAAGAGTGATTCATTTCAGAAAGCCAACAAAACATTTTGGCCCTCTGATTCGAAACTTTACTCTAAAATGAGCAAATTCCAGAAAACGAAATTAAGCCCATTTTTGCTGGCACTCTGAGTAGGTGTGTATCGCTTGCAAAAGCAATCGAACTGAAATCGGTCATTTTAGGAGAGAAAAACTACTCCACGCGCATTGTACGGGTACAAGGCTCAAAGGTAATCTGAGTTAAAAGCAGAAGAGAAACCTCGGTTTCACTTCTGGCGAATTTGGCTCAGTCAGTAGAAAAGCTCCTCAGACTAAAGAAGTGCATTGCTTATTGTGCCGGAGTAATCTCGCGCCCGATTCCACATCGAGCGTGCTGTACTGAAGGCTGCTCCAGGTTGACGAGCGCGATTTTCATCTACACGCTCTCTTTCACAGTCGTAGCGAGGATTGAGAGCAAAGAGCTAAAACAGAAAATGTTCTCGATCATAGGCGCGTTCAAGAAAACTTCTTCAATCAGTGTGAAGGGTGCTACTGCGCTACAGAATGGGCAAAATATTGAGTGGAGCATGTTTTGTTTGTTATTGTGTGCGCCGCCGCACAAAGTTCCCGAACCATGTAAAGCCGTCAAGCGAGATATATATGCATCTCCACAAATCCGCACACTCTTACCTGGCAATAAAAAGTCGCTCGCAGAGAAATGCCGCGAGCACACCGTCATCACTTCGGTGACGGTCTTTCCTGTCCGAAGAACGCGCACCCACTCTTCGCGTCGGTTCACGACGCTGAGCTTCTTCTGCACGTTTCCTTGCAGTTGGGGAAGCGGTGACACGATACACTGTTACGATGCGATGTTATCGCTTATCGCTGTCGCGGCCGCAGCAGAACTGCTGAGTCAGGGGGGCGTACCTCTGGTGCTTGCTGCCGATATAAGCGGCATCGCCGGCAAGCTTTGTGCTCTTTTGGTTCCGGCTGCCGAACAATAAACGCTGCCAAATAAACGTCGGTCTCCGGATTCGTCGATTCTCCCGGAGAAACGTAACAGCTGGTGGCAGCGGTGGGATGGATCGACGACGCCGGGTTCCATGGGTGCTGTCGGTGAGTGCCTGAGGCTTCCTTTCCGTTCACCGAGCAGCTTAAGTGTTTAAGGCAGTTAGTTCTGTGGTGTCGCCAAACGGTTGATACGGGCGCTGGGCAAAAGTAGCCAAACTTTTTTGGAAATTTCTGAACATGGATCCGATAAATCTCGCGGCGATTGTGAAGCCCGATTTAATGCTCTTAGCGGAAGAGCTGGGTGTTAAAGTGGTCAAGGCCATGAGAAAGCCCGAGATTATCAAGGCCATTGAAGATTGTGGCGCGGGCGCCGACGAAATTTCCGAGTGTTGGAGCGAGGTGCAGAAGAGACGAAGGGAAGCGGAACTTCACGCGGCTCAAGAAGGGCTTCGCGTTGCTCGAGAAAAACTTGAGCTAGAAATGCTTCAACGTAACTTTGACGCTGGTGAGGCCATTGTGGTGGATAACAGCTCGAAAAAGTTTGACATGCGAGCCCTTTTGCAACCTTTTCGCGTCGGCGGAGACATGGGCCTCTATTTAGTAAATTTCGAACGGGTTTGCGCTAAGATGGGTCTTGTAGAGTCGAGCTGGCCTCAAAGGCTCTTGAGTTTACTGCCAGCGGAGGTGGCAGACGTTTTGGCCCGACTAGATCCTACAGCAGCCGATGACTACGCGTCCGTAAAGTCATGCCTGCTTAGGAAGTTCAGGTTGTCGCCTGAAGCTTTTCGACAGAAATTTCGAGAGACAAGGAAAGGACCGGACGAAAGTTACGCGGAGTTCGCTTATAAGCTTAAAGGCTTTCTGGAAAGTTGGCTCCGTGGTGTCAACTCTTACGAGGATCGTGAAAAGGTGCTGGAGCAGATAGCACTAGAGCAGTTTCTCTCCTGTATTCCGACAGGTCTAAAGGAGTGGATTCAGGATAGACCGGAAGTAGAAACGGTGCAAAAAGCTGCAGATTACGCGGATGAGTACTGCTCTAGGCACGGGAAGAAAGTTGTTGAAGAAAACCGTAGCTCAAACCGTTTCTACGAACGATGCGGACCTCGCACGTTCGTGAAGAAAGGCGCCGAAAAGGGCAAAGAGAGTGAAGTACCGACAAAGGGAGTGTCTGATTCAGACGAAAAGAAACGTAAAATGAAGGCGTTCGAGGAGCGTAAACCAATAGTGTGCTACAGGTGTAAACAGCCTGGTCATGTCGCTTCTGGTTGCCGCGTCCCTAAAGTTGCTCCCGTTAACTTGTGTCTGGGAGAAGCGGAGGACCTACTCGGGCCGTATCTGTACGACATGAAAGTAAATGGTAAATTCTGCAAAGGTTTACGAGATACCGGCGCCACGTATGATCTGGTACACTCTTCGCTAGTGGAGCAAGAACATTTTACAGGCGACTGTGTGTGGATCCGTCAGGCCTTGGAAAATCGGGCAGTTAGTCTGCCCGTAGCTAAGGTAAAACTAAACGGACCTTTCGGAGTAGTGGAAACGGAAGCAGCTGTTTCTGACGGAGTGCTTCCAAACTGTCCGTACATACTGTCAAACAGAACTGCAAGGCAATTGAGCGAGTCGGGTATACCGCTTGACATGAATCCTGTTCTAGTCGTCACGCGCTCAATGACAACTAGTGCAGTGCCGGAAACACTTCAGACGGAAGCGCGCGCGTCGACTGGTAAAACCAGCAGCGGGCCCGATAAAGAGCCGAACGAAGGAGCTGACATGACCACGCTGGTTTCGCCGGAGAGCAGCAATTTTCGTGCGCTAGCCGGTGTAGATAAGCTTACGCTTATCGCCGAACAGTCATCCGACCCGAGTCTTTCAAAGTGTCGTGATAGCGTGGGAAAAGATATCAAGCCGAACATCTCCTTCTTTATGAGCAACGGCATTCTTTACCGTAGTTTCAAGGACAAATCGGGGAACGAGGTAGATCAGATTGTCGTTCCATCCAAGTATAGAATTGCATTACTCGAGCTTGCTCACGGAGAAGGGTGGTCGGGACACCTAGGAATCACAAAGACCAAGTGCAGGCTTTTGGCAGAATATTATTGGCCGGGCTGCTTTAAGGAGGCTGAGCAATTCGTCCGTTCTTGCGACACCTGCCAAAGAACAGGACGACCAAACGAGCGCCGAAAGGCGCCTCTGACACTAGTGCCCATAATCACGGAACCTTTCAAAAGGCTAGTGATAGACGTCGTAGGACCCCTACCTACAACTAAGACGGGTTTTAGGTACCTTCTAACGATATTATGCCCAGCCAGCAAGTTCCCAGAAGCCGTTCCAATGAAAGAGCAGACATCGGTCGAAGTAGTAGATAACTTGCTCTCGGTCTTTTCTCGGATCGGGTTTCCTAGTGAAATTCAATGTGATCTGGGTAGTGTTTTTACCAGTGCTCTAACAACCAGCTTTTTCGAGAGGTGTGGCATTAAGATTGTTCACAGTTCTGTAAGCCACCCGCAAAGTAACAGCGTAGAGAGAGCGCACTCGGTAATGAAGCGCATTCTCAGGGCCCTTTGTCACGAACAGAAAAAAGAGTGGGACTTGGCATTGCCCGCTATGCTTTTCGCGTTGCGAACCGTTGCTCACGAGTCAACTGGTTTCACGCCAGCGGAACTGGTCTATGGACGCAATTTGCGTTCACCTTTGCGGTTGCTGCGCGAGGGCTGGGAGGGTGAAGCCGAGAACCCAACAGTGGTGGAGTATGTGCTTTCCTTACTAAACCGTCTCCACAAAACGCGTGAGCTAGTTGAGGCTAACCTGGGAAAAGCGCAGTCGCGAGGTAAAACCTACTATGACAAAAACAGCCGCCTCCGAACGTTTAAGGTGGGTGACAAAGTCCTACTTTTGAGGTCTTCTAAGGCTCATAAGTTGGAATTGCAATGGGAAGGACCAGCAACGGTCCAGCAGAGGCTATCAGAGACAAATTACGTGGTAAAACTGCCAGGTCGCAGAAAAGAGGTCCGCATATACCATTGCAACCTTATGAAGCCGTACGTGGAAAGGGTGCAAGTAGTCAGCATTGCACTAAACCAACCAGAGGAAGTTCCTACACGAATTCCTGAGCTGGGAAAAACCGACGGGATCCTGACAATCGCCGAAGTCGTAGAGGCCGCAGTCGATAAGACGCTCACCCAAAACCAGTTTTCGGATCTTACGGCATTAATTGGCAAATACCAAAAATTGTTTTCAACTATTCCCGGAAGAACGAGTCTAGTCGAACATGACATCGAAGTGAGGACTCGGTCAAATATTCAGTGTAAGGCCTATCGCTTTTCCCCCCGCCAAGAAAAGCTATTAAAGGAGTCCGTAGATCAAATGCTAGAGCTAGGGTTGATTGAGCGGTGCGAGAGCGACTTCGTGTCTCCTATGATTCTGGTAGAGACTCCAGGAAAAGAACCTCGTCCCTGTGTGGACTACCGAAAGTTAAACGCGGTAACGGTAACAAAAGTCTACCCAATCCCTAATATCGAAACTTGCCTTGAGAAAGTAAGCAAAGCCAAGTTCATCTCAACCATCGACCTCGTTAGAGGTTACTGGCAAGTGCCACTTACCGCGAACGCCAGTAACCTTGCCGCCTTCATGACCCCGTTTGGTGTTTTTAAGCCGCTTGTCCTGAGCTTTGGACTGAAAAACGCACCCTATGCGTTTTCGAGACTGATGAATCTGGTACTAGTCGGAACCGAGTCTTTTGCGTTACCGTACCTAGACGACGTCGCTATATTTTCGGACACGTGGAGAGAGCACGTTCAGCACCTAGAACAGGTGTTCTCGCGCCTGCAAGACGCAGGACTTACAGTCAAGGCGAAAAAGTGTAAGTTTGGCCGAGGCGAAGTATCGTATCTCGGACACGTAGTCGGTCAAGGAATGAGACGTCCACAAGAACTCAAGGTTCAGGCCATTAAAGAGTTTCCCTTGCCACAAACAAAAAAAGATTTGATGTCCTTTATCGGACTGGTGAATTACTACCACCAGTACATTCCCCAGTTCTCTGAAAAGGCGAGTCCCCTGACGGATGCGCTCAAGAAAACTGAGCCCACTAAGATCAAATGGGACGATCGCAAGATAGAGGCGTTTGAGGCTCTTAAGTTAGCCTTGGCGACTCAGCCCGTATTAGTCAGCCCTGACTACACAAGACCCTTCTTAGTGCAGTGCGACGCCAGCGAAAAAGGACTCGGCGTCGTTCTAAGCCAAGAAACTGAAGGGGAAGAGCACCCCGTTTTGTGTGCCAGCAGGAAGCTAACTTCAAGGGAGCAAGCCTACAGTACCATCGAAAAAGAATGCGCTTGTCTCGTATGGGCTGTAGAAAAGCTTCGCTGCTATCTCTATGGTTCGGAGTTTATTTTAATTACAGATCATAGACCGCTCACATGGCTTCAGCAGCTGTCCCCCAAAAACGGTCGCTTGTTACGCTGGAGCTTGACCCTCCAGGAATATTCTTTCTTGGTTCGACATAAAAAAGGAAAGCTTCATGCGAACGCAGATTGTCTGAGCCGAGCGCTCTAACCGGCGCACAGTGCGATTTTCTGTTTCTTTTGTCTCATCTGCACATTTGTAAATAGTTCCATTCAATTTCATTCATTAGCTGTCTATTCCCGAAAGATCGGGAACGATATTTTCAAAAAATTCTGGCTGCGTTTGGGGCATATTTTGTAACCTATTTCTTTTGAATAATTCGTGCTCTCGGTGAGTGGAAAGGGCGTTTCGGGTGCCTCCGCAGTTTCTGTGGTGCTTGGTTGTTGTTGGCCCTTCTCATTCCCCTCAGAAGCACGACGGACCTCTGTTGTCATCCCGACGTCCTGGCACCGACGGCACGTGACAGCCGCTGCTACTCCTGGGCCGCTGGCGACTTTGGCTCATGGTCGCAAGGAACGCCATCACCGCTCCTTCCTGCTCCTCTCGGACCGCACAGTCGACGCTTCCGACCAGTCAAGGACACTGAAAACTGCAGTGACGGTGTTGGGCCGCGCGTCGACGCTTCCGGCCAGTTTCGCAAACGGTGTTGGGCCCTGCGTCTCCAGGACTTCCCGCCCTTCGGATCAGCGCAAGCTGAACCTGTATTCGCTGTGAAGGTTTCTTCGAGCAACGACTGTGAAGTTCTGCGCAAGCAGCACTAGGATTGCGCCGTTCGTTTGTCTGTCGAACATTCCCAAGGACGTGCTTGAAACCTGGAGAGTGGCGGGAAAATTGTTTTATGCGGTTTCGCCCTAAAAGGGGGAGGAGTTGTTACGATGCGATGTTATCGCTTATCGCTGTCGCGGCCGCAGCAGAACTGCTGAGTCAGGGGGGCGTACCTCTGGTGCTTGCTGCCGATATAAGCGGCATCGCCGGCAAGCTTTGTGCACTTTTGGTTCCGGCTGCCGAACAATAAACGCTGCCAAATAAACGTCGGTCTCCGGATTCGTCGATTCTCCCGGAGAAACGTAACAACACCGTTATCTTTCCATGCCGCGGCGGTACAATGGGGCATCGAACAATGGCGTTTGCATTTGGAAGCAGTTCTTTCCGACGGACGAACGCAATTATTGCTGAGATCCGCCATACCAGCTTCCCGGGAAACCTCGTTGTCGCGGTTCCGGTTTCCGCCGCGAGAGGGCGAGCAACAAGCTGAAGACGCGAATAGAGTTTCCCCCCAAACAATCCTCAAATAAAAGGGGTGGTTTTACAGAAGTGAAGATGCCACCCTGGGGCGCAACGCAGACCGGGAAACGACCTACGGCAACAATGCAGACTTGAGACTAAAAAAAACAACAAATAGAAAAAAAATGAGAAGTGGAAACACACACACACAAAAGTTGACATTTTGTTTCGCTTTCTGTATATTTTACCCCACTAAAACAAAACGTAGTTTTTTTTCCTCTTTTCTTTGTGTTTTCAGTTTGTCACTTATTGCTCTCGTGAACACTGTCTGTAAGCGAACATTGATAAGCAGAGAAAAGTGCAGGAAACGAACTGCGAGCTGGACACCCTCTCAAAATGCCAACAAAGTGTCCCCCAACGTTGATTGCCTTTCTGAACGCAACCTACTTGAAGAAGATGCGACCACTGTTGTGGCTATTATGTGGGTTCTCTTTGTTATCCATTCACTCATATCCGTGTCCTAAGTTCGTTTATAGTAAACTCCCCATATAGGGAATATGGATTGTAGTTAAACGATGCCTCTAAAGTGCGCCGCAGGACCTGATATTCAGCGATGTCACTATTGGCCAAGCGCTCTGACCCGTTTGTCACCCCCACACCTCGGTGTTTACCCAACACAAGGCCTATGCACATGCCGACACGCCTTGTGGGCATGTTCATGTTATCTTTTTTTAATAGAGCGCGGGGCACAATGTAATGAAAAAATTCCGACAATTAGTGAAGTGACGTTTAGTGCCGGATCTCTCCCGAGAGCAGTCGTCAGAGGATGCGAGCTTCACCCACTTGGGCCTTTGTGCTGAGCTGGGCACCCTGCATGCTGCATTGTTCATGCAGGCCGGAGTGGTAACAAAAGAGCCCCTCCTCCCCCTCACCGGAGAACACGAACTCCAGCCGAACGCTGACGCCGCGCGCTGAGACATTGTATTTGTTGTCCCCATTCATCTAGTTCTAAAGCTAACCGCTTGGGGCGCCACAGTCTGATTTCCTTCCCAGTATCTAATGGGGTATCCACACGAAGGAGAAATCCGCCACTTTCCTCCGCGGAGCGCGCATCACGTGAGACATACGTCATCCCTTTTTGACGCCTCGCAGCGCCGTTCTCCTCCGTGGCGGAGGCGCGGAGGCTTCGTGCCGTCAGCACAAAAGCTCCCCAGGTGCACGCGGCGGAGCCGGGGACGGAGTTTTCCGGGTTGTTGACGTCACGACATCCGTCCGCGGAGTTCTCCTTCGTGTGGATACCCTTCTCCTTCGTGTGGATACCCCTTACCTCTTTCTTGTTGTCCCAGAAATGTTTTGTAACATCTATCAATAATATTGTCACGCGCGTTGCCCAGCGAGCGCGTGGCCGAATGAAGAGTGCCCACGCGCGATGGCTCGCTCTGATAGCGAGGTGATAACGGCCGACGCCGGCCGTGGTGACAGGTCTTTTTGCATCCCTGCCGAATATCGGATCGTGCTGCCGATGTGGCCGGCTGAAGACAAGGGAAAAAAAAACCAAGTCTACCTTCACTGCGATGTAAACACCAGGCCTATAAGGATCGTCGACTTCAAGGAGCCTTTGGAAAAAGCGGACCTTCGTAAGGATGTAGCAAAGCTAGGTGTGTACCAAATGGGACACGTGTGGCTCTGTAGCCTTAAAAGTGCGGCAGCGAAAAAACGACTGCTACAGCTTGGCCGGCTCACGGGGAAGGGAAAACTGTGCGTCCCCGTAGAATCCAACCGGCAGGAAGTTCGGGCCAAGTTACATTGGGTCCCGTTCGACGTATCCAACGACACTCTCCGGAAGGCGCTAGAAAAGTACGGCACAGTTCACGAGGTTATCAAAGAGAAGTGGTGAGTTGAAGGCTTCTAACACATCGAGTCGACCACCAGGATCGCTAAACTGACACTCAAGGAAGCAAGACGCCACAGAACCTACCTCATCAGCTAAGGCTTCAGGGGGCACGATCCTCGTTGTCGTACCCGCGCGGGCACCGCTATGCCTGCGGTGCCGAAGACAAGGACATATACGACGCGATTGCCGTGTATCTCGGTGCGGGCAATGCCGTGGCTTCGGTCATGTGACCCAAACTGCGCACTCACGTACGCGAGTGCTGTAGTCAGCCGAGCGAGCGAAGAGGGATGCGACCTCATCATGGATGAGGCGGAAGCAGAGGAGGCCGCAACATCGTCGACGCCGTTTGAAAGGGCACAGCAGGAGAAGGCGACAGTCGAAGGACATGACAACAAGAGTGCGGAGGCGACAGTCCAGGACGAGAAGCGCACGGAGACGGCTCCTGAAGCCAACGAAAAA
Source organism: Ixodes scapularis (assembly GCF_016920785.2). Lineage (NCBI taxonomy): Eukaryota > Metazoa > Arthropoda > Arachnida > Ixodida > Ixodidae > Ixodes > Ixodes scapularis. The sequence goes on along the minus strand of NW_024609846.1, from coordinate 184,149,810 downwards.
AAGGGGCAGGCGACAACGCCTGGAAAGCCTTCACCGGAGACAGTGGCGGTGATGGCGATGGGAAGCACCGGTACCGAGGCAGCAGCCATCGAGTGTGAGCCAGCCATGGAACTGGATCCCTCAAAGGTGAAACGGCGACTGGCCGACGAGTCTCCGAAAAACGTCGCACCGGTACAGCAGTGGTCTGAGGGGGAGTTTCAGCTGACTGGAAAAAAAGGTCGCTACGTCAGCAAACTGCGGTCCTCGTCGCTGACCCGCGACGGGGTGTCGCAGTGAGTAGCGACCCTGGTACGATGTGACGCAATGGGTAATCGCGGGAAGCTGAGATTGACGCAATAAAGAACGGCACAACTAACGTCTGGTCTGCGCATAGGCACCCTTAACGTCAGGGGATTTGCGGCACGCCGCCGACAGTGTCAGCTGAGTCGACTTCTCCTAGAGAGGGACCTGGATGTTTTGGCGGTTTGGGAAACGAAGGTCGAGAGTGAAAGTCAGACCGACTTCCTGGTGAAACCGTTTACGTCAAAGTAGAATGTCTGCGTCAGCCATGCTGTAGGTAGATCTGAAGGATGCTGTCTGTTCTTGAGGAGAGCTGCATGGGCTCATCGAAGAGAACTTTGTATCGAGTGAATCGGGAAGGCTTGTTCACTGCGATTTTGTTTTCCTAAATCAAAAGTGGAGGGTTATGTGTTGTTATGCGCCAAACGTGGAGAGTGAGCGACGTGCCTTTTTTGAATATATTGAAAGATTTGTAATCAGTGACCGATTTACGATATTGCTGGGAGACTTTAATTATGTCTGTATTCCAGAGAACCGGACCAATCAAAGACGAAATAGTGATAGGTCAAGTGAAGTTTTAAATCATTTACTTTAGGATAAGGGGCTCGAAAACCTAGCACCCTGCATAACACCGGGACATCGGGTCCTTTACACGCACCACCAAGGCAGAGGTCATGCCAGGCTGGACAGGGTATATGTTTCAGCGGATTTTGTACCCCAGTGTAACGACTTCGCGGTCAGCCATGTCTCGTTCAGCGATCACAGTTTGGTGAGTTTTATTTTGGGTCAGCGTAAGAAACAAACTAGCTTTTCGTGGGAGTTGTTTAAGTTAAACGCAAAGCTCCTCGAGGACCAAGAATTTAAAGGGAAAATCGAAAGTAGGCTAGGCAGACTAGAAGGCGTTTCGGAAAATAACATATGTGAGGAGTGGGAACTATTTAAACAGGAAGTTAAGATTGGTGCGATTGAACGAGCAACTAACATTAACCGGGAAGAGCGAAAGGTAGAGACCGGTCTTCGACAGGATAAAAAAGGCTTTATGTAGAGGAGGAGAGAACGCCAGGAGCCTTCAAAGATGACGTAAGCACTATCAAGGCTAAGCTTGAGAAAATAGATGAAGAGAGATATAAAGGGGCAATCGTTCGTGCCCGTGCGACGAACTTAATTGTCGGAGAAACGCCCACGAAGAGGGCACTTGCGTTGGAAAAAATTTATGATGGCGGGAACCGGATTGAAGAAATAGAGTACAGACGCGCAGTGACTCGAGATCAGGACGGTATTCAGCATGCTTTTGTTGAGTATTATACACATTTGTTTGAAAAGAAAATATCAAGAGAAAAGGGGCTTGATACGGATTTTTCGTTAAGTCAGCCGAAGCTAGGTAGCGATACTACGACGTTTTTAGAAGATCCGATTAGTTTATCAGAGGTCGAGAAAGCAATAGATGACCTAAGCGTAGGCAAGTCACGGGGACCGGATGGTTTGAGCACGGCATTATATAAGAAGCTTAAGCCGCGAATCGCACCGGTTCTGCATACAGTTCTTTCTCAGTCCTACCAAAAGAAAGAATTACCACTTTCTTTCCTGAGCACGCACACGGTCTTGATACCCATGTGTAATGACGCCGACAAGCTTCGCAGTACTAGTAATTACTGACTATTTGTCTGGCCAACGTTGACAATAAAATGCTAATGAAGGTTTTAGCCAGTAGATTGCAGCATTTTATATGAAAAACAGTAGGGCCGCGCCAAACCTGTGGGATAAAGGGCCATAGCATTGGCACAAACATACACACAACTCGAAGTGTTCTAGAGGTCTGTGACGCGGAATATCGGAAAGTAGCTATACTTCAGATAGATCTTGAAAAAGCATTTGATCGGGTGTGCCACGATGTTCTTTTTTCCATTTTACAACATGTGGGAGTTGGATCTGTGCTGCTTGAGGGGGTAAGGATGGCTTATGTAAACTGCAAAACTAAAGTAGTAATTAATAAAACAGTTAGTGCGGGGATTAACGTCCGCTCTTCAGTGCGGCAGGGATGTCCCTTATCACCCTTGCTTTTCGCAATCTACCTAGAGCCCTTTTGCCGCTTGGTCATTCAATCCCAAAATATTAGGCGTTTTCCACTACAAGAATGTGACATTAAAATATTGGCATACGCAGACAATGTTGTCATTTTTTGTTCGGCCCTTCAAAGCGTGTTAGAAGCTGTTGAATTGACCAAAAGGATTTGTGAGGTCACTGCCTGCGTGGTGAATTGGTCAAAGTGCGTGGGGTTATGGCATGGTGAGTGGACGACTGCTCCAGTTGTTTTGAGGAATGTTCAATGGTCACGGACGCCATCAAAGTACATAGGTGTTCCTCTGAACCATTATCGTGAGCCCACAAAGTACTGGCAAGAAAAAATAGCTAAACTTAAGGCCACTGCCAAGAGGTGGGTACGGAGAGATTTATCCATTTTCGCGAGAGCGACTGTGTGCAATGTGTTTCTTCTGTCCAAACTGTGCTATATCCTCCAAGTGCTGCAGTGTTCGAGTATCAACATTCAGCGGATTCACTGTGTATTAGCAGTGTTTATTTGGGCGTCCCAATGGGAGCGAACTCGCCGTACCAAACTTTTTTTTAAGCCCAAAGCGGAGGGTGTCGGTCTGTGCCACGTATTTGTTCGACAACTCGTCTCACGCTTTATGTTTATCCAAGACCAGCGTGATCCCCATCTTCGAACCGTTATTCAGACAAGGCTGTTTGACGTTTTACCGGGATTTGTTGTTTCGTCCTGCCGGGCACAGTTTGGACCGCTGTGGGGTTTTTTGCGCGAATTTGTATCTGCCTGCCGTTTTCTGTTCGTTCGTTTTTTTATGAACTATTTGTCCGGTGTATCAAGCAAAAGTTTGACGCGTGACCTAGTGGCTATGTTGTTGCCCTTGCCAACGTATAGGTTTATAGGCCCTGGGGTCCCGGGAGATGATGTGTTAAAGCGAGTCAAGAATTCCATGGTACCAGCAGCGTTTAAAACTTTCTTTTTTATAAATTACACAGCGAAACGTTGCCAGTAAAGACTTTACTGGGGGCAAAAGGCATGAACCTCTACTGGTCCGTAAATTCAAATTGTATTTTTGTGCAAACAACCGGAGAGCATTGAGCATGTCTTTTTGGGCTGCTGGGATGTTCTTCTTTTCTGGGACGTGCTTCAGCTATCACCTCAAGGAATCCTGTTCTTAACAATAGAGCGAGAACCTGTGCCCTACGACATAATCTTGCTTCTAGGGCTCCACGGCATATGGAAGAGCAGAATGGCGGGCGGCATGCTGATGTTGACGCGCGCAACCCCCGAGAGTACGTCATTGAAACCATCAAATGGTTAAGAGAATGTTACAAAAAAGATAAATACGGATGTGGAATGGTTACCAGTTCTGGACGATTTCGCCGCGCTCAAAAACTTGTTAAATTAACCATCGCAGCGACCTTCAGCCAAGCCTGGCTGGTATTATTTTAACCCCTTCAAGTTAAGCAATTTCCGAACGTTGCAGTTTTCAGAGTACCTTATTTTTATCAATATGTGTATCATATGTAAACTGGCAATAAAAAACAAAAAGCGTGGCCGAATGGTTACCGTGCTTGGCTCTCGCGCGGAGGCTCTGGGTTCGATACCAGGGAGCGGACTCCTCTTTTATTTATTCTTTCAATTTTACATGCTCGTAAGTTTGAGAACCTTGTCGTCTGATCAAGTTACGAATGTTCTACGCGCCAAACTTTCTATACCGAATGTTCCAGAAACACACGCGGGCACAAAAGGTACTCCGAGTGGCGGTCCGGAGTCAGCCTCGCCCCAGCGGTCAATCCTGCTGTTTCGCCGACATCGACGCCTGCGACGCTAGCCTGTCTATTTGTTTTGGGCACAAGTTCGCCCCATTAAACTTTTAGTTCGTTCAGTTATTCGCCGCCTCATCATTTGCCATTCGTGACAATGTTTTGCTCCTTACAGTCGGACTCCATAATATAGCCCTACGATACTTTTTTTCCGTTTTGTGTTGTCGCGTGCTAATAACCCCTTCTGGTAGCCCAGATTTGCGCAGCTGTATAATTGTCGTTGCCACTGACGTCAATACAAATTACGAAATGCGGAAGTATCTTAAAAACTAATTGAATTTAATTTCTAAGTATTCGTACTCTACTCGAGATACTTTACAGTGAAGTTAACTTAAGTAGTATTTTGAATACTTTATGAAGCAAGCACCGTAAACGACTTAATTTTCGCGGGCTCAAATTTTCGCGAATCGGGCCAAAGCTGGAAATTTGAAATTATTCGCGGGTTCTAATTTTCGCGAATCGAGCGTAGCTTCCGTAGTGTTCACATATTGCCCGAATTGTTCGCGGGAAGTATTTTTCGCGAATTGTAGGCGATTCTCGAAATTCGCGAAAATTAGGTCCTCGCGAAAATTTAGTCGTTTACAGTATTTAGTAACTTGACTCAAATACTTTTATTGAGTATTTTGTCCAACACTGCTTTAAAACCCCTAAAATGATATTCGGCTTCAGCCGTTTGTTGCAATTTTGTTAATTGGCCGCGATACGTCTCAAAGGAGAGCCGGTGATGGGGTCTGTAGTTTTGACAAATTTACGTTTTTTTTTTTTTTTTTTTTGTCAAGTAAACTTGGAGTTATGCATAGTTTTCTAAATTTTTTAGATCTCCCTAACACGTTGTACGGAAAATGGCGGTTTTAAATGCCCTTGAAGGACTTCAAAATGTTATTGAAAATTTCATCAACATCCTTTAATAAGCAAAGCATATCACTCCAATTGGTCTCTTCGACCACTTGCCTAAATGCATTTTACCGCTGGGCGGTTATATTCTGAGACTAGAAGAACTCATTATTTATACTTTGTGTGTGATTTTTTGTTTATAAGTACATGACTGCTGGAAGGTGATCACTTAGGTGGTAGTTCTTGACTCCGGATTTTGCATTTGTTCATTCGGTATTACAAATAAATCAATGAATTAATGTCTCAGTGTTTACAGCAACTCGAGATGAAATTTGTACTGCACTTAAGCACCCATTTGTATGAACGTTAATATCCATCTCCTTCTTTAAAGGGAAGCTGAAGCGGTTTTAAATATGAGAAAAAACACCTGAGCCTAGTTAATGAGACCTCAGCAATCACGAATATCGTATTCGTTTGGTCATTTTCTGTGCGGATTAGCCAGAAAAGCGCCTTCAAAGTAGCGCCGAAGTCACTCCTCTCCGAAGCAGAGGGAAAGGGGAGAGAGGAGGAAGCCCGTCAGCCGGCGTCACAAAAGGACCGGCTGGGTGACCCCGCCGCGGCTGGCCGCGCTTTCCTCGCAGGCTGCTTTTCGAGCCGTCATCGTTCTGCCGCTGCAGAGCGCTTGTTTTTATCCGTTGACCGGTCATGCTATTGACTCAATCGCCTGACGTGTTGATTGTTCTCTTGTTTGTTCACGTGTTTGCAGAATTCTCGTGGCACCGAACCAACTGACTCGTGCTGTTGCACGATACCATACTCATGTGTAGCCGCCAGCTTTCACGAACAGCGCATGTCGCAGTTGTTCTTCTCGCTTACCGTCCTTTCCTCTTCGTCACCGAGATTTTAAAGGGGTGGGGGGGTTTGAGCAAGTGCACCGTTTTTTGTTCGAAACGTGTTTCGGACGGCGCATATGAAAATTATGTACTATCGGGGGAAAATGAAATGCGAACAGAGGAGCGCGTGGCTCGCGGTACAGGCTGCGCCGTCTGGAAGTGAACCTAGGGGCGAGGGTACGTGGCCTACTTCGATGTGTTCACGCCCCTCGATTGGCGCTCCCCCAGCTTCGGCAGTGCGCCTCTCAGTGCGCTGAAAGCTGTCACCGCTATCTTTGCCTGCTCGGCGAGTGCGGCGAGTTTTTTTGCACCGCACGCGCTGAGCCAGCAAAGATAGCGGTGATAGCTTTCAGCGCACTAAGAGGCGCACTGCTGAAGCTTGGGGAGCGCAGAAGGAGGGGCGTGAAAACGTCGGAGTAGGCCACGCACCCTCGCTCCTAGGCTCACTTCCAGGCGGCGCAGCCTGTACCGCGAGCCAAGCGCTCCTCTGTTCGCATTTAATTTTTCGCCGATAGTACGTATGGGTTTGGGTCTGAAGAAGGCTCGCCTGAACCGGACGTTCTGCCGACCATGTTTGAAGGTAAGAAGGCAATTCAGCGCATTAAAAGTCACAAGCCAAGAGGAAACGTTACTACGTAGGAATTGTAGGTCGACGTTTTTAGAAAAAAACTATTGCATTATTAAAACTGTGCAGTGTTCTAGAAAATCCGCGATCATTTAGCCGAATAGCGGGTTTCTACTGGCTCTCTTGTGTTAACTGCCTTATATTAGTGTTTTAGTGTTGGTTTCTTATATTGTTGAAGTGACCATATTTTCCGGACCAACTCCGGTTCGGGAAATCTGGGAAACAAAAGGAAACAATCTTGGGTAGCCCAAGATTATTTTCTTTTGCTTCTAATCTACTCGGCTACCCAGTCACTTAGGAGAGGAGGGCTTGGTCTAATAAGTGGTCATGCAATTCATAATGCGACTTTCACGGTGCAACTTGTTTTAGCCTAAACTTTTCTTACAGTTGCTGACATTATTTAAGGTCACATATTTTTAAACGTAAACATAAAGTTTGTCAAATTTTCCTTTTAAATGTTTATATTCTCTTCAGGAGAGCTTTGTGACAATACAAAGCATGTGACCTTCTGTTCTGAATTGATTTTTTTTTTTTTTACAAGTTACGCAGTGTTTTTCGCATAAAGTTTGTGTCAAGCAACAATTTTTTGTGCCGTAGAAATGCGATCGGACGATGATAATGCTTGGTGGTGTTGTGGCGCAGTCAACAAATATTGTTAGAAGTATGCGAATGTAGAGGTCCAGGAAGCTTTCACGATTTCGACATCAAATTAAGGGCTGCCAGGCACACATCTCCGCTTTTTCTAAATCTATAATGGCGTAATAGTTTGTGGCAAAAAAACTAAACGCAAAAGAGGCTACCGCTATCACAAGGATGGACCTTCTGCGCAGTTATTCGCATAGTGCGCAAGGACATGGCGGTGGCAGAACGGCGACCCTATTGTAGAAGATCGCGTTCACGCTTGCGTGGGTGTGCGACGCGAAGAGTATGGACGAAGAGATGACATCTTTGGGCTAGTACAAAAATATATGAAAGCGTTAAACACTAGAGAATGAGAAAATTCAAAAAAAATTAATTATCGGAAAATCTAACACTTAAAGGGTAATTAAAAAGGAGTACATCACAGTGTCCGTGAAGTGGGTCTGAGTTTTGATCATGGTTGACACGCCAAAATCTTGATGCCAGGTAGGTTGGCGCGTTGGGGCTGGGTAGTGGACGACGGGGTGGCTTGAAGAGTGTGGCCTGAAGTAGCGGCAGGGCAGCCTCGGAGGCCCGCTGACCAGGCCTGTGTTTGTGGACGACGAACTGAAGCCGTGCCGACCGCGCCCATGGTTGCGGGTCGGTTTTTTCGTCCACCAGATCCTGCTCGCTTGTCCTGTTCGGTCACCTTCAGCCTTCCTTCTCCTTCTTCTTTTTCCACCACCCGCCACTCGCGCCAAATTTTCTCCGTGCACACAAACACACAGTCAACCAGCCACATCAGCATTCCTTTTCGTCGTCGTCCTCTTTTTCTTCTACATTGAAATCCGAAATCACCACAATTACCCCTCACTTAAGAGCGTTGTTTCGGTCAAACAATGTCTACAACATGACAAAAAAAACTTGTCCACAAACTATATTACAGTTTACACATTTGACACTTGGTTGTCCAAACTTTTGGTTTCTCCCACACACAAACATATGCAAAGTAATTGATTCAACAAGCTTGTCATACGCACGTTACACTCATAAGAAAAAAAAACTGTTTTGACTATTGTACACAATGCATCACTACGAAGATTAATAATAGAGTTGAGAATCTTATTTAACAGACATACGACTCATATAATCGGCGCACACATTTTCACAGCCCTTGATATATTCGACTGTAAAGTCGTACTCCATGAGCGTCAAGCTCCAACGTAGCACACGGCTGTTGATGTGCTTTGCGGAATTTATGTACAATAAAGGCTGATGGTCACTTTGCAGAATGAATGGTTTCCCGTACAAGTACACATGAAATTTTTTAACTGCCCATATCAGTGCCAAGCCTTCTCGCTCTATCGTTGAATAGCCGGCTTCACGAAATAGCAGTTTACGACTCGCGTAAGCTAGAGGATGGAGTATTTCATTATGCCGCTGCATGAGAACCGCCCCCATGCTTGTGGATGACGCATCCGTACTAAGCACGAAAGATTCAGAAAAGTCTGGTGCCCTTAAGATGGGTCAGCTAGACAGTAGTTCTTTCAGTTTCTGAAAAGCGTGTTGTTCCTTTCTCCCCCAACCCACTTTGTTCGGGGCCCTTTTTCGTGTCAACTCCGTTAGCGGTTGTGAAATTTCAGAGTAATGCGGAACGAAATCTCTGTAGTAGCCGGTCAGGCCAAGAAACGAGCGGACGCCCTTTTTTGTCTCGGGAGACTCAGCAACTTGAATCTTTTTAGCGTCTCGATTTGCGGTAGCAGGAGGTTATGTCCAATGATGTGACCGAGGAACTTGACTGATGCAAAGCCGACTTCGGTCTTCGTTGCCCGTATCGTCAAACCAGTATCTCTCACCCGATGAAAGAATAACTTGAGTGTTTCCAGGTGCTGCTCCCAGTTTTCTGTGGCAATGAGGACGCCGTCAAAATAGTGGTCGATGTTTGGCAGGCCTTGGACCACCTTCCTCATGAGCCGGGTAAACATCGCCGGTGCAGTCTTGATGCCAAAAGGCATAAATCGAAACTGGAAAAGTCCCGAAGCCGTAGGGAAAGCTGTCATTTGCTTTGATCCTTCGTGCATCGGCACCTGCCAATAACCTTTCGAAAAGTCGAACTTTGAGAAGTATCGGCTGCTTCCCAACTAAGCGAACATCATGTCCACCCTAGGGATGGGTTCATTGTCGGGGAAGAGGACCTTGTTCAATTGCCTGAAGTCAATGCACAGCCGCATTGATTCATCCTTTTTCTTTATTACCACTATGGGAGATTGGTACGGCGATTCGGAGGGTTCAATTACGCCCCGCTGTAAAATTTCTTGGACTTCCTCTTCCACCACTTCTTGGATAGCGAACGGTATCGGGTATTGTTGTACTCGAATAGGAATGTCGGTGGTGGTCTTCAGTTTGCACTCCACCAGGCAGGTCTTCCCTGGGACATCTGTGAAGCTTTCCTTGTGCGCAGCCAAGAGCATAGACACCTGCGCTTGCTGAGAGGCTGTTAGGTCGTTCGAGACTTTCACATCCTGGTGAGTTTCCTTCTTGTGGAGCGTCGCAGAAGGTATGTCCTCTAACTCTACCTCCTCGTGCTGGACCGCGACTGAGGCATGCTGCGGTGGTTGGTTCGAAACCGGCCTCTCTTCGTACTTTTTCAGCATGTTAATATGGAATAGACTGCTTCTTGTTCCCAGATCAATGACGTAGTCGATGTCATTTCTTCTCTCCAAAACTTTGAAGGGGCCCTTCCAGGTCAGGATCAGCTTGTTGTTATCGGAGGGGAGAAGAAGTAAAACCTTGTCTGCAACAGATAGCGGGCGCACTCTCGTCTCCTTGTCGAAGTACTTCTTCTGTACTATTTTCGCCTTTCTGAGCTGCTCCTGTGCTATCCGGCAAGTGTCTTCTATGCGCTGGCGGAGCTCGACCATGTAGACGTACGAGGTCTTCGTGTTTTTGTCAAGGTGCTCTCCTGTCCAGATTTCCTTCAATATGGCCATCGGTCCTCGGACGTACCTGCCATACAGGAGATCAAATGGTGCTAGCCCAACACTGGCCTGCGGCACTTCGCGATACGCGAATAGTAGTGGTGCCAAGTATCGGTCCCATCTTTTCGGGCTCTCTTGACATATTCGTCGTATCATTTGTTTTAGTGTGCCATTAAACTGTTCCACGAGGCCGTTGGCCATGAGATGATACGGCGTGGTTGGCATCTGCTTAAATGAGAGGAGACGACTAAAGTCCTTCATGAGTCCGGATGTGAATGATTTGCCCCGATCGCTGATGATTTCTCTAGGAAATCCCACGCGGGAAAACATCTCGAAGAAAGCTTCCGCAATCCTCTCCGTCTCGATGCTTGGTAGGGCAACTGCGTCAGGATAGCGGGTCGCGTAGTCCACCATGGTTAGTACGTAACGGTTGCCCTTCTCTGAGGTTGGTGACAGTGGTCCCACGATGTCCATTGCTACCCGTTGAAAAGGCGTCTCGATCACGGGCATGTTTCCCAAAGGCACGCGGCCTACCAAGTGTTTTGAAACGGTTCTTTGGCAGATGTCGCATGATTTCACAAACCGCGTGACATCTCCTTGTGGGTGATTTCAGATAAGATCGACCAAAGGATGGCTAGTCGACATTTTCAAATCAACTGATGTTTTTATATGTTATTGTCTACTGTCTGGTATGAACGAATCCAAACTTAGTTTTGACTAGAAAAAATACTTGGGGACAGGAAAAATCGTTAGGCCTGAGGTGGTGGACAGTTGCATTAACGCGCACTGATGGAGGGGGCCCGTTTGAGAGTCAATAACTAAAGAGATAACATTAGGAGAACTCTAATACGTTTTAGGCGCAAACAATGGGTATAGCTTGCTTGTAATATAAAATAATCATATTTATTTAAAATTTATTTATTTTTCTAAAAATTGACAAACATGCCTGCTCGAACGACAAATGGCAAACTTTGGAGGTCTGTATCTCATGAAATAATTTAATCATTATGATATAATTTGCAGATATTATTCTACTAATATATAGCTAATATTTAAAAAATAACTCAGGTGTCTGTGTGATACAATAGTTAGGATATATTTAGTCAAACATGGAAAAAAAATCAAACAAAGAAAAATTCCGAGGCGAATAAAAAAAAAACACCACCCTCGATTTTTTTTAAATTTAGGTAACCTGTTATACTCTATCTCGGCATTCATTTCCATTAAAAACATGTTGCATCATTTTATTGAGAAAGAAGATACAACTCCCCAAAGTAGGGTCCTTTTTCAAAGCCTACACTTAGCAGTGTTTTATACAAGAACTGACTCTGAGTTCCAGTTTCATGAAACCAACACACATCTTTTATATATTTTTATTCAGATGAGGCCAATGATAACTAAAAAAATCGTTCACAAACTTAAATTAAAGAGAAACTACTGTATACAAAGAGGTATCATATTACGGACTAGTGATCCGAGAAAAGATCATGCAGCCATCGGCCACTAGGAACTTTGTTTACTTTATTCTCCTGCGACACTATATGCTATTCCCTCTTCCTCTCTACCTTCATCTCTCTCTCTCTCTCTCTCTCTCTCATATATATCCCTGATATATATCCAGAACAAAAACATGTTCAAGCATTCCCTTTCTGCGTGGTAGTGTTCTGTGGCTAGCAAAAATCATTTCCTCGCTAAGCTCACGATTATGGCAAAATAGTTGCCGGAAACCGCAGACGACACTCGTCGCTAGTTCTGGCAAAACGGCCGATACAATCTTTTTTTCGCATTTCCCCGCTCGCTGTCAAGGACAAGGGGGTTCGCTTCAACCAGCAAAACATGGCCGCCGACGCCTGTTTACTGAGCAGTCATGCCTGTCGCCATCTCACTCGCTGGCGTCACGGGCGATAATATCAGGCACAGAGGGGCACACCAACCGGCAGCATTATCCCCAAATACTCGAGCCTCGCGTAAATACATAGAGTGTAAACGCTGTCGCCATGTTATCGTAGTAAGACCTCCCCCCCTCCCCCAACGGGGGACTGCAGTACGCGACGGCCTACTAACACAACGGCGACGATATCGACATCGCGGGCTCCGAATTTTTCCATAGTTCTACTCCACGGGCATTTCTCGAAACGCTTGATATTGTGTACGCCCGCCTGGAAGGATTTCAGGCGCGTAGTTGAGATAAGGCGGTTCTCCGCGGCAAAAGAAAGCAATTTCACAAAAGCTTAAAAGCGGCGGCGACGCGTGTGCGGTGAACGCTTGTAGTTTTGGTGTAGACAGGGTGTGTGTGTTCTCGTTGTTGACACCAGCCGGCGATAAGGCACTGCAGGCGGTAGCTCAGTACAGCAAGGGCTAATCCGAGTGACCATCAACGTAACCCCACCGCCAACCCCTCGCGAACCGGTCGCCGACATGGCTCAGGCTGTGTCATGAACCACGTGGTAGAAGCTCGGGTGCTTTCATATCAGCGCGCGGAGGGACGACAGTGCGATTCCGGAAAGTCTTTTTCGAAGGCCGCTGACCACAATTTTTTGTCTGGAGACTTTCCCTCTTTCTTCCTTTGACGTGGACCAAGCTTTGCCGACAGCCTCAGTTGTGACCTCTCTTTTCAAATGTACGTTTGCAGTGAGTGAGCTCCTCAGCCTCGGACTTGTCACTTGTGCACCCAGTAGTTCTTTCACTTGGCAATTATATGCCATCAGTTGGGGTTTAATTTCTATTATTTATGTATACATTATGAAGACGTCCTGAAGCTCCGAACGAGTGTTTTGTGCAGATTACTTTTGCAAACACAAAAAGACTATACCAAAGCAGCGGAATTTTCGAAGTGTTGGCGAGTTGGACCTAAACTCGTTGAAGCAAATTCTTCCGCCTGACTGTTCCACCAAAGTGAGTGCGACGGACTACCTGTGCTACCATTGCTTCATGCACATCACTAAGGAGATCTCGATGCGAAGCTCAGAGCAGTGCCCTGACATATTTGTGCCAGCTGAAGAAGCAATTGAAGATCTAAATCGCAGCATACTACCTACAGATATGTCGCCGCTGAGACAACCAAGCGTCGTAAGAAGTCGGGACAGGCCTGCCTATGTCAAGAGAAAGCAGACAGAACTGGAGCAGGTTGCTGTCAAGAATATACGCTCAGGGCTACGTATTGCGTACGACAGGGACGCACCATCGGGGTCGTCTGAACCAACATGCTCCACATGCACTGAGTGGGTGGACAACTTTCGGCAGGCCTTTGATACCGCCACCTCCCTCCGGGAACGTTGTCAACTGCTTACACTCCTGCCGTCAACACTGACGAAGAATGAGGTTCAAAAGATGATTCCACAGGCCTCAATGTACCTCATCAGTAAATCCCGAAAACTCAAGGAAAAGCATGGCGTGTGGTATGAGCCGGATCCTTACACGAGGTGCAAGGTGAGCCCTGAGAACCTGTCTGCTGCCCTAGAGTACTTCACGAAAGACGAGCTACAATGTTCGCGCCAAAGTCCCAACCAGAAGGACGTCATCTCTGTCATGCTCAACGGAGAGAAAACGTTCATGCCAAAGCGCTTCATGACACGCTCAATACGAGAGACCTTCCGTATATACAAAGACAAGCATCCCGATTCCGGCGTTGGGCTAACGAAATTTTATTCGTTGCGCCCTAGATGGGTCCAATGTATTCCACACCAGGAAGTGTGCGTTTGTGTGCGCTGCGCCAATTATTATCTTTGTATTGGCGCTCTAGAGAACGTTACAGGCTCAACATTCAACACTGGTGAAATGAACTCGGCATTTCTGTGCGACCCAGCAACAGAACTGTGCCTTCAAGGAGACTGTGATCACTGCCCAAAAGGCCAGTTTCTTTCACTCCAGGAACTTGATATCCTGGAGGATGAAGAGATTGTGCTTGCAACATGGGAGTCCGGCGACCTTGTGAAAAAAACTTTGGAACCTGAGACTTTCCTAAAAGTCATCAAAGTGACGGTTGGAAGTTGGGTACTTCACAACCATATCCGGCAAACGCAAGGCAAAGCGATCTTCGATGAAAAACAGTGCATGCAACGCGGGAGCATTGTCTTTCATTTTGACTTTGCTGAAAACTGGACCATCGTGCTTCCTGACGAAGTGCAAGCATATCACTGGAAAGAAAAACAAGTTTCGATATTTAAATGTGTAGTGACGACAAGAAAATCTACAAACAGCTTTGCCATCATCAGTGAGGACCTGTGTCACGACGCCGCTCACGCTTGCTTGGCTCTAGAAAAAGTGAAGGAGTGGGTTGAAGACAACGTTGCGGTATACTCGTACGTGACGTACGTAAGTGACGGCGCCGCCAGTCATTTCAAGAATCGCTACCAGCTTCACCAATTTGCAAAGGACGATTGCCCACAAGCCCAGTGGTTATTTTCTGCATCTGGACATGGGAAAAATGCATGTGACGGAGTTGGCGGACTCGTGAAGCACCAGGCCACGCTGAACAACCTGAGAGAACGTTCAGTAAGCGCAATTCAGACGGCCAGGACAATAGTGAGCGTTCTATCAAAGAAACTGAAAGGCGTGCATCTTGTATATCTGGACGAACATGAGGTTGTTCGGTATCGTGAACAAAAAAAAGAAGAGTGGCTGACGGTGCGCGCCTTCCCTGGCATTCAGTCTTGGCACGCGTGGCGGCTTAGCAAGTCATCAACAGAAGGGACCTGTGACGTATATGTAGCACGGACAGTCGGATCTGCTTGGAAGCAACTTTATTAAATGGGTACAGCGAGGAAAACCTTAGCGTAAAGTGCCAAATTTGATTTCCCAAGGACTGCTCATTTTGAATGCAGGGACATCTTATTTATCACATTTTTCTTCACGGGGTATTTAACCTACTGTTTTTGTTGGTGGTTACTAATAATTTTTATCTGATCACTATAAAAAAAAATCCCAAAATGTTATCCTCGAGCAGGATAAAATATATCGGCTTGCCACGATTCATTTATACACCGAGAGCATCGAACCTGCTCCAGTTAGGCACTATGGCATCCGTCACCTGAAATTGTTTGTAATCGTAAATACACAGCCAACCTAAATATCTTACTATTATATCTTTGTTTTTGTGTGTGGAAGTAAAGTTATTTATTTTACTCTAGATGTAAAATATACCGGAAGGTACAACTTCACACTGCATCATCTTTTCTCAAATCATTAGTCTCTAATATGATACCACTTTGTACGCTTATGTAAAATGCTGTATATAGTTTCTCCTCCCTTTTACTGTGTGACCGATCGCTCTTTTTATCAATGACCTCATCTGAATAAATGTATATAAAAGATTTGTGCAAGTTTGATGAAACTGGAACTCAGAGTCACTTCTTGTATAGGACACTGCTAAGTGTAGGCTTTGAAAAAGGACCCTACTTTGGGGAGTTGTTTCTTCTTTCACAGTGCAATGATGCAACATGTTTTTAATAGAAATGAATGCCGAAATAGAGTATAACAGGGTACCCAAATTTTAAAAAAATCGAAGGTGGTGTTTTTTTTTATTCGCATTGGAATTTTTCTTTGTTTGATTTTTTTCCCATGTTTGCCTAGATATATTGTAACTATTGTGTCACTCAGATACCTTATTTATTTTTTCAATAATAGCCATATATTAGTAAAATAATGTCTGCAAGTTATGTAATAATGATTAAATTATTTCATGAGATACAGATTTCCAAAGTTTGCCATTTGTCGTTCGAGCAGGCATGTTTGGCAATTTTTAGAAAACTAGATAAATTTTTAATAAATATTATTACTTTATATTACAAGCAACTTGTACCCATAGTTTGTTTGTAAAAAGTTTTAAAATTCTCCTAATTTTATTGTTTTAATTATTCACTTTCAAACTTGCCCCCTCCATCAGTGCGCGTTATTGCAACTGTCCACCTCTCCCTGCCTTACGATTTTTCTTGTCTCCAAATTTTTTTTCTGGTCAAAACTAAGTGTGGATTCGTTTATACCAGACACTAGACAATGTCATATAAAAACATCAGTTGATTTAAAAATGTCGACCAGCCACCCTTTGGTCGATCTTATCTGAAATCACCCTTGTACCCCTGACCAGTAAAACTCTTCAAGCACTCGATCTGTCGTTCTTTTTATTCCTTGATGTCCAGATAGTATTCCTTCGTGTGCCATTTTTAGAACGAATGTTCGGAGGCCAGTTGGGACAACGAGTTGTTCCATTTTCTTTTGCGATGGAACTCTGTACCGTCGAAAAAGAATCCCGTTCATCAGCACGAAGTCGATGTCGGCTGATCTTGAGGCAACCTTGCTTCCCACTGCTTCAAAGCATCTTTGGAGCGTAGCATCTTGATTTTGCTTGGTGCTTAGCTCCGCCGGGTTGATGTCCAGTTGATTTATTTCTGCATTTGGTAGCCCAGCAGTTGTCGCCGAGGTCCGCATCGTTACGACACTAGCCTGAAGCTCGCCTTTTTGCTCTCCGGAGCTCGATGAGGAGGTCTTGAGCAACCAAAATCTTGGGCAACCAAATTCGTTGGTTGCCCAAGATTTTGTCGTTTTCTTGGGTCTTTTCTTGCAGAGGAAGAAATTTCTGGTCTGCTCTCCACTTGACATCAGGTGCAGAAGCATCCCGTACGCCATCGATGTTGCCCAAGACGACATCATACAGCGGACTTTCCATGCAGGTTTCCCTTACTGTGCCCGTGAAATAAGGAGAGTCGATGTCCACCTCCGCTTCAGGTAGGCATTGAACTATCCGGTGAAGAAGGTAGATCGATCGACTCCTTCCTGTCAGTTTGTTATCAGGAACCAGAGATCGCTTTACGATGACCGAGTTGCATCCTGAATGACGCAGTACAATGACAGGGTGTCGTTCAAACAGTCCTTCAGCCGTTGGCATGCCATCTGTTTGAACATCGATTCTTCGTTCATCCTGCTCTGTTTTCACATTTCGTTTAAGGGAATGACTGTCTAAACCAACTTTCCCAGGCTCATTCTGAGGCGCCAGGGAACACGATTCTTGTCCACCCGAGTCTGTCTTGTTAGGGCAAGACTCGGCTTTATGCCCGCTTTTGCGACATTTCCAGCAAACAGTCAACTTTGGGTCGGATCCTCTTGACTTGGACCAACAGTCTGCTGCACGGTGACCTTGTTTGTTGCAAACAAAACAGGCGCGTCTCCCCGTAGCATCTGGAGACTTAGAAATCTTCGCCTTCCCCAATGGCTTCGCCTCTTGGTCCTTATCTGTTCTTCCAAGATGGACTAGTCCTTGAGTCTCAAGATAATGATCGGCAGCTTTCGCCAACTTGTCAAGTCCTTGGCACCCTCTTTCTCTTAAAAAGATAGTCAGTTTTTCGTGACATCTCTTGAGAAACTGTTCTGACACTATTTTGTCCCGGAGTGCGTCGTAAGTACGCACCGTTTTGGCCATTTCTTGCAAATGGTCACAATATCCCAACAGACGACCAGTAAACTGTCTGCCTGTTTCTGCCTGCTCTGGTCTTGCCTCTCTGAACTTGGCGCGGTACCCTTCTTCCGTATACCGAAATCGTTGGAGAAGAGTCTGCTTAAGCGCAGTGTAGTTTGTAGCAGCGTCAGCAGCCATGCATCCGACTACACTTAATGCGGGGATAAGCTTGTGTGGGCTCCGGTACCCCTGCACAAAGCCAGCCGGTGTATCCGCACCAGACTCGTTCGGAATTCCCTCTATTGCAGTTTCTCGTCGCTCCTGTGAACGTAATTGGAGCTCCAGTACCGCGCGTTCTGCTTCTAGGCGCGCACGAGTATGATCATCCGCGTCTAAGCGAGCCCAAGCAAGAGCTTCTGCTTCCTTAGTAGCCTCGCGTTCTGGTGTACGCTGGTCCCTCTCGCGCGCTCGCTCTTCATCCATCCATTGTTTCAAAGCTGCCCCAAACAACCCCAACTCCTGGCCAACCTTCATTAATTTCTCGGTATCCATTCTCAGCCGTCGCACCGATTCGCAAGGTGAAGCTCTTTAGGGTGTCAGTTAAGAGCAAGGTCCTGTCGCGTACGCCAGATATGTAGAGGACCGCGTTCACGCTTCCGTGGGTGTGCCACGCGAAAAGTATGGACAGAGAGACGACATCTTTGGGCCAGTACAAAAATATATTAAAGCGTTAAACACTAGAGAATGAAAAAAATAATTATCGGAAAATCTAACACTTAAAGGGTAATTAAAGAGGAGTACATCACAGTGTCCGTGAAGTGGGTCTGAGTTTTGATCATGGTTGACACGTCGAGATCTTGATGCCAGGTAGGTTGGCGCGTTGGGGCTGGGTAGTGGGCGACGGGGTGGCTTGAAGAGTGTGGCCTGAAGTAGCGGCAGGGCAGCCTCGGAGGCCCGCTGACCAGGCTTGTGTTTGTGGACGACGAACTGAAGCCGTACCGACCACGCCTATCGTTGCGGGTCGGTTTTGTCGTCCACCAGATCCTGCTCGCTTGTCCTGTTCGGACAACTTCAGGCTTCCTTCTCCTTCTTCTTTTTCCACCACCCGCCACTCGCGCCAAATTTTCTCCGTGCACACAAACACACAGTCAACCAGCCACATCAGCATTCCTTTTCGTCGTCGTCCTCTTTTTCTTCTACATTGAAATCCGAAATCACCACACCTATCTTCAATAATACTTAAAAAACAAGCGAGCTAGTGATGATTCATGGTAATAAAACCCGAGACTCAGGAACCGAGAGAGACGAGACCGGTTTTTAAGCCTCTTCCGACGTTTTAGGACCAGCTCCGCACCAACGCACCCGGTTCTAAGACGTCGCAAGCTGTCTCTCTTGATCTTACTCGGTCGCAAGAGTGTATACGAGCCTTTAGGTTACAATAAGTAGCAGTCAGTACGTTCCTGAGGGTATGAAGCCGACCATGTCGCGTCCGCGCAAGCGGTTTCTCGTGTCGGCGTTTAGTACTGCGGGGGGTCGTTTTTCTACTTTGCCAAAGGCTGGAACGCGTACTTTGTCACATCGAGGATCGTCTGGACACATTCCTCTTTAGGATCCACCGAAAGATTTCGTAAAATCAGATTTACAAGAGCAGAAGACCCGGCGCCCGCCTTCTTCCGCAAGCGACGGAGCAAACGAGAATCGAGATGGTCCTTTTATGACGTAGTGGCGCGTCACGCGTCACTAGCCAATTGCGTGCCGCTGCGGCGATCGCTTCTGATTTTTTCGTTTTTTTTTTCCCGTTTAGGGATTATTTTGGGTCAAACGGCTGATATTTGGACTCAGCGAACACAAACACGTCAGAATCAACCATGAACGCATTTTTTTTTTTCGAAAAGCTCTTCAGCTTTTTTTTTAAAGGGACCATGAAGACAGTTTCGAAGTTTTATTCGACGATTGAAATGGATGTCAGGCACGTCTCAGGTACTGTTGACCAAGTTCTAGCCCGAACAGAAGTTTGGGTGCCGCGCCAATCGAGCAAACAGGCGCGGTAATAATAGCGCCGGGAACGATGCCTGAGACCCCACCGAGGCGGCGGCAGGAAGGTGAACTAAAGTGCGCCGTCGAATCGTGACGACAACGGGCTCCTCGTCTGGCGATTGGTTCAAACGATAGACGCGCTCTTGGTTCCGATTTCGGTGGTGAGATGTGATACAAAATTTTCATTTGAACGATGGATAATGTTCTGAAGTTGTAGTTGGCAATGAATAGGTTTCATATCGTGTATAAAAGCATAATCTGAAGCAATCCCTCCGTTTGTCACTGGTTGAACGCATCCCGCACTGCTACCTCGGGCGCGTAACAAGTTTTGAGCAACCAGGGACGAAAAAAAGAAAAAGGTACGAGCGCCCGGGGCGGCGGACTTTTGGTTTTGGTTTCGTGCGTCGTCTCGTGTACGCTTTGAGAACTGGTGTCTCACCAATCATGCCGCGTTTATGTGCAGTAGTAAGTTGCGCGAAAGGTCAGCTAAAGACGTGCGGTCGATCGGGCGACGTTAGTTTGCCTAAACTGCCGACCGATGCAGCAATGCGCAGCATTTGGTTGCGCGCCGCCGTCTTGCGTAGAGCTGTGGACAGCGGTGTCAGGATTTGTTCGTTGCATTTCCGACTAGAAGACTTTGAGCAGCACCTTCACGTCAGCCGGAGTCTGGGTAAAAACATGAAGTTCCCGCGTCTGAGGAAAGACGCTATTCCCTCACTTTCCTTGCGCAAGGAGCCCACACCACAGCGGCAACGAAGCACGGTAAGCTCTATATACTGTGATCGATTTAATTTTCGCGAGGACATAAGTTTCGCGAATCGTCTGCGATTCGCGAAAAATAGATTCCGCGAACAATTCCGGTAATATATAAACACAGTGCAATATCTTTATCAAAATCCCACCGCGTCGCAAAAATGAGAACCCATGAATTGCTTCAAAACTGACGACTTTGACCGAAATCGCGAAATATTGAGCATGCGAAAAATAAGGCGGTTACAGCAGTGGCGTCACTAGGCTCTGCGGCACCTGAAGCAGTAGCCCGCCACCCGCGACCGCTGCACCCGGGGCGCAGCGCCCTGCGCCCCCGCGCCCGCGCCCGCCCCCCCCCCCCCCCCCCCCCCGCCCCCATGTGACGCCACAGGGTTACAGTATTGACACGGCGAATGTCATTAGCACTTGCATCAGCCTCATTTGGTTGGTGGCTGGCTGTATACCACAACCATAGTTTTTGTGCTACGTGTGAAGTGCACCATCTCGCGCCGTGTCGAAAAATGAATGTGGCACACAACCTTTAGATAATCAAATTTGGCGCGTACTATGAACCGCAAAAGTTTATAGGGCGTGGGAATGAAGTAGACGATTCATTCACTGCACTACTTTGCAGTCGGGATGTGCTCCATGACTGTTAAATAGTCCTTGAGGGGTAAAGATTCAGTGACACTCTTGAAGTGCATGCTAGCTGCAAGTTAGAGCAGCAAATAAATTGTTTAGTTTATTCCCGTCTCCTGTAAACTTTTTCTCGCATAAATGATTGTTTTGCTCATTGCAGAATTGATTGTTTCATTTCGAAACATATTTTGTGTGTGTCAAGCTGATCTGATCCGTTTCAGAAGGGCACAGAGTTTATATTTCACCATAATTACGTCTCTCATATTATTTTTGTCTTGTGCTACCATTACGTGACATTTCTGTTATCAATTGACTGCCCTCTAGGTCACAAGTAATGGAAGCTGCATGGGCCCAACCACAGCCGTCCACCAAAGCAGTCCAAACATGGTTAGTGAATACATATTCCCGGCATTCATAATTCTGGCCCCCAGTTTGACAAATAGAAAATGCAACGCAACCACCCTGGCCAGTTGTGTCGGGTGGAGGAGCCCAGTACTTCACCTCGTAACATTATTTTATCTTTCATCTTGTGTTATCTTGACGTGACATTTGTGCTGTAAATTGACTGCCCTCCAGGACAAAAGCAATGGAAGCTGCACGAGCCAGAGCAAAGCCATCCGCCAAACCAGCACAACCATGGTTAGTGATACATATCCCAGGCATTTAGAATTCCGGCCCCGGAGTTTGACGAACAGAAAATGAAATGTATCCACCCTGGACAGTTGCGTTGGATGAAGCCCAGGAATTCACCTAGTAACATGTGTTATCGTGACATGACGTTTGTGCTGTAATTTGACTGCCCTCCAGGATACAAGCAATGGAAGCTGCGCCAGCCGAAGCACAGCCATCCACTAAAACAGCACAACCATGGTTAGTGATAAATATTCCAGGCATTTAGGATTCCGGCCCCAGAGTTTGACGAACAAAAAATTCAATGCATCCACCCTGACCAGTTGCGTCGGGTGGAGCCCAGGACTTCTCCTCGTAACATATTTGTAACTTTCGCCTTGTGTTATCGTGACATGACATTTGTGCTGTAAATTTACTGCCCTCCAGGACACAAGCAATGGAAGCTGCACCAGCCAAAACACAGCCATCCACCAAAGCACCACAACCATGGTTAGTGATACATATCACAGTCATTTAGGATTCCGGCCCCAGAGTTTGACGAACAGAAAATGCAATGCATCCACCCTGACCAGTTGCGTCGGATGGAGCCCAGGACTTCTCGTAACATAATTGTAACTTTCGTCTTGAATTATCATGACATGACATTTGTGCTGTAATTTGACTGCCCTCCAGGATACAAGCAATGGAAGCTGCACCAGCCAAAGCACAGCCATCCACCAAAACAGCGCAACCATGGTTAGTGATACATATCACAGTCATTTAGGATTCCGGCCCCAGAGTTTGACGAACAGAAAATGCAACGCATCCACCCTGACCAGTTGCGTCGGATGGAGCCCAGGACTTCTCGTAACATAATTGTAACTTTCGTCTTGAATTATCATGACATGACATTTGTGCTGTAATTTGACTGCCCTCCAGGATACAAGCAATGGAAGCTGCACCAGCCAAAGCACAGCCATCCACCAAAGCACCACAACCATGGTTAGTGATACATATCACAGTCATTTAGGATTCCGGCCCCAGAGCTTGACGAACAGAAAATGAAATGCATCCACCCTGACCAGTTGCGTCGGATAAAGCCCAGGACTTCTCGTAACTTAATTGTAACTTTCGTCTTGAATTATCATGACATGACATTTGTGCTGTAATTTGACTGCCCTCCAGGACACAAGCAATGGAAGCTGCACCAGCCAAAGCACAGCCATCCACCAAAGCACCACAACCATGGTTAGTGATACATATCACAGTCATTTAGGATTCCGGCCCCAGAGTTTGACGAACAGAAAATGCAATGCGTCCACCCTGACAAGTTGCGTCGGATGGAGCCCAGGACTTCTCGTAACATAATTGTAACTTTCGTCTTGAATTATCATGACATGACATTTGTGCTGTAATTTGACTGCCCTCCAGGATACAAACAATGGAAGCTGCACCAGCCAAAGCACAGCCATCAACCAAAACATCGCAACCATGGTTAGTGATACATATTCCAGGCGTTTAGGATTCTAGCCCCAGAGTTTGACGAACAGAAAATGCAATACATCCACCCTGACCAGTTGCGTCGGGTGGAGCCCAGGACTTCTCCTCGTAACATAATTGTAACTTTCGTCTTGTGTTATCGTGACATGACATTTGCGCTGTAAATTGACTGCCCTCCAGGACACAAGCAATGGAAGCTGCACCAGCCAAAGCACAGCCATCCGCCAAAGCAGCACAACCATGGTTAGTGATACATATCCCAGTCATTTAGGATTCTGGCCCCAGAGTTTGACGAACAGAAAATGCAATGCATCCACTCTGACCAGTTGCGTCGGGTGGCGCCCAGGACTTCTCCTCGTAACATAATTGTAACTTTCGTCTTGTGTTATCGTGACATAACATTTGTGCTGTAATCTGACTGCCCTCCAGGATACAAGCAATGGAAGCTGCACCAGCCAAAGCACAGCCATCCACCAAAACAGCACAACCATGGTTAGTGATACATATTCCAGGCATTTTTGATTGCGGCCCCAGAGTTTGACGAACAGAAAATGCAATGCATCCACCCTGACCAGTTGCGTCGGGTGGAGCCCAGGACTTCACCTCGTAACATTACTGTAACTTCCGTCTTGCGTTAGCGTGACATGACATTCGTGTTGCAATTACTTGCAATTAGCAATTAGCTGAAACGTATCTGGCCAATCCGTAGAGCTTCACTGGAGTGGGTCTAACTGTATTTTAAACCGGATCAGGTAACACCGGAATATAATAGAAATAGTTTAATAGTGACATACCTACTGTTTCACCTTCCGATGTACTGCAGCTGATGCTACAGGCCATCCCTTACAAAAATGTCATACCTTGACTTCTTATAAAAAATACAGATATGGATATATAAGCAATTGGGCAGATATGACCACATATGCATCAGACCGTATCTGGATGGATATAGACATATCTGCCAAATTCCTCATATACCATGTATATGAGGAATTTGATCCCGTGTTTGGGCCTGGAAAATAGATTTACCCACCCTATATAAAGCAATTTTTATGTCATGCTCCTTCCAGCATCACATTAAAATTATTGCCATGGAGCAAATAACATACTTTCAGGTCCAGACAAGAGATCATATAATGCATTTTTATGAATATCCACAAAATATACATTTTACTGCTATCCCACACTCAAAACGTGTGTTTACGTCGATACATCGACAGAATAGGCCATTGATCAATCTTTATTGGCCTGGTTCAAGATTTGTAATTCCGACAAATATGTATGCTACAAAGATAAAATGCAGGCGATCGCTAGTTAGGAAATATGTCATTCGACGTCGGAAAATCACAGCCCTTCGGTGGGATTGGTTGTGGAGGGGGCACAGAGAATATGGTTTGCAAAAAAAGTTTTATACATAACAGCGCCAAAACTCCAACAAGCACTTTCGCCGTTCAAGAAACAAAATCGTAATATCACACGGACAACCATTAAAATAAATTAAAAATGTAATAGCACACAGACACCTATTAAAATAAAACAAAAGGAAGGCACAATTAAGCTGTAAACTATACGAAAGTTCCAAAGTCATTGATTCTCACTCACAAGGTCAAGTCCGGATTCAACTCTCCGGTTGAACACACCAGTTTTGACAAGGGCTTGCTTGCTAGCCTCGTCGTTGAAGTCCTTCCTTGCACCTTGCGATGTTCAAAGTCCCCCAGTCGCTCCTCGCTGGCCGTGTTTTTCCGTTCGGTCCCGAAATCATCCCTTGTGATCAACACGTCGCACACACACACGCACAAACACACCATTGTTCGCCGGAAGCAATACACGATGGAAGTTCATTACTGCTCCTTGAACACGACGAGGTCACCACCGTTTCCCGGACTAGAAAATGACGAGGGCATCATATCTTTAACTAAATCTTAATTAAATAAAAAAAATTATGAACACATAAGTAACAAAAACACGGACTAAATCATGAGAAAAACATGAAATAATGAACACAAATAAAAAAGAATAAAAACACGAAGGACTTACACAGATAGCCACATTTGTTCAATTAACAATGAGGTTTAAGTCTGATAAAAAAAATGTTCCTGCTGTGCTAAACATCACCAATATGGTGTGCAAACTAGGCGATCTTGAGCAAAGCAGGAATATTTGTGATCATATTCAAATGTCATTGCGAACTCAAAACGTGTGGCTACCTGCCTAGGTCCTTCATATATCTATTCTTCTGAATTCTGTGTTCATTTTGCGGCTGTTCAGAACCAGGCGGAACTTGGTGGTGCTCTTTCCATTCTGACCTTACTTCGGACAGCTCTGTACCCTTAGAGAGAAACACTAGCTTCTCTACATAAACCCACCCCTTCTCCTTGGAGATACCCTCCGTATATGCTGTAATTGGAAGAAAAAGAAGCAATGATCAGTACACATACACATTATTACCTACATTGTTTTGCAATATTTTTTTATAAATAGGCCCCTGGCCTAGGACAACACAAGTCTTTTTTTTTTGGGCGATGTAAAGATTTGACACAAACGATTTGGCCCGCATTTTGCTGAACAGCCAAATCCCCAGACACTTCACAATAATTGATGCTTATTAAGCAGTGTGCTTTATTTGGGGCCTTTAAGTGCAAAGCATCCAAAGTGTCTGTCCGTCTGCATTTGCAGAGTATACAGAAGAGGGGAGAATGCGGCCAGACTGCTGTTTTCACTCCTTGCAGCATATAGCTCGAGGATTCTCTAATTTTGCTTATACAGGGCGTTTCACCGCACAGAACGTACAAACACAAGCTTGGACGTCGCACACGCAGTCTAAAAAAAACGATTACATCGCGTTTTTTTTATTTGCACTATAAAACTTTGTGTAATCATAATCATAACATCAACCGGACTACACAAGATTGCATTAAAGTTCCCAATCGGGTTTGTTTTATACCGCACAGCCACTGTCTATACACAAGTCAACTAGCTCTACACATTCCGCTCAGCACACCACTGCTAGGCTGAATCAGATAAGTGTCACATTTGCCGAGCTTGAAGTACACTCGTGATCTATACGAAGGCGAACAAGCAATCGTCGACTGCTCAGTGCTGGGAGCATCATGCAGCAGCTGACCTGCTCTCCTTTTCAAATGCCTTGCGAACCAAGTGTGGTAAGTCGTCTGATAAGGAGAGAACGACACCACGGACGGAACTGAGCAGTTGATACTCACCTGTTTACCTTCATATGAATCAAGTCTCTACCTGGCCGAAGTAGCTAGTGTGTGTGCAGCATAAACGGCTGTATCGAAATCTCAAGAATACGAAAGTTCAGAACAGGCTTGGTAAGGTTTCACGTTGCAAGTATGCCCATGCAAATTTCACTTTCTAAAACATAAAAATGCATTTCAAATTGTCGCCCAAGACAAGCTGCTCTTTCACAGCTATATATATAAGGCAGCTTACCCATCAACAACCTTTGCAGACTGCCATGGACCTGAACCTCGGCCTAGTCGATGCTAGCTTCTGTTCGGCGAGGGCTGCACTGAGTAGAAAGGTGAAAAATGTGCTGTAGATTATGTGAAACAAACAAGCAAAAGCAATCCTAGCATGCACGATTTGCTAGAGGCACTGACAAATAAAAATCAGAGGTTGGGTCAATTTTGTTAACGCAATATACTTCAAAGGCGTACCATGAGTGCTGGCAAAATATGTGTTGCCGTCAATCTAGATAGGCTTGTAAATTTACATGCCAAATAACAAATAACTTAAAGGCTGAAATATATTTCGATAGAACTACAACAACCGAAGACTACCTCTGCAAATATGGTGCTATCTAGTACACCATAGATGAGTAGAATCGGATTAGAGCGTCCCCCTTCAAAGACTAAAGCAAAACAAGTATAGAGTCCGCAGTGCCACTACAACAGAAACGATGGTATTAATTATGAACGATGGTATTAATTATGAACTTTGCAGACTTCAATGAAAAAAATAGAAATCTTTCGTAACTGCAAAAAAATTGAAGGGCTCAAGAATCTCTATTTCAGATGACTTTTCACGGACCACGATAACCAGACGAAAGATGCTCTGGGAAAGTGCGAAAGCAGAGAGGGATGATGGCGCCCGAGTAAAGCTGGTTGGAGATAAGATGAAGATAAACGATGATTTCTACTCGTGGCATGTCGAGGATGACTGCCGCATTAAACTTAAAAGGAATAGATCAGATAATATTGAAGGGTGACTCGCTGAACAAAAAACCGCGCAATTACGTGTCATAAATCTAAACGCGCGCAGTTTAGTTAATAAAGTTATTGAACTCGAGCAGGTACTAATGCTTTATAACCCCCATGTTGTCGTAGTAACAGAAACATGGTTACACCCAGAAATGAGTGATGGAGAGTTACTGCCACCGGGGTATAAGATGGTAAGAAAAGATAGAAAGACGAGAGGAGGCGGCGTAGCATTGATTCTTAAAAATAATATCGGCTATGTAGTAATGAAAGACATTTAGGGCGTTGAATGTATATGGTGCAAAATTAACCTTTATAATACACACTACGTCGTCTGTGCATTTTATAGGCCTCCGTATGTTCCTAATTCAGTCTTGGAAGCACTACACGATTACCTTAGTACTAACATTAGACTCGGAACCAGACTAATTATTGCTGGGGATTTCAACTTGCCTGGAATCAATTGGGAGGAGCTTGATGCAGGACATATGGATGTAATTAATAGCGAACTTCTTCTCGATATTACGTTTGACAATTGTCTTACGCAAGTTGTTACGGTTTTCACTCGTCAAGTTGGAAACAGCTGCTCGTTGTTAGATTTAATATTTGTAAGTAGTCATTTACTCGAGTATGAAGTGTCTGTTTACAAGGGTATCTCTGATCATAAATTAGTATTTTCATGTTTCAAAAACTGCTGAAATCTGCAAACAAACAAAGTGTTCTATCCAAGTGCCTAATTTTTCTAAAGCGAACGACGAAAGTGTGCTAGATTACCTCGATCTGTCATTTTCTCGGTTTTCAACTTTCGATCGTACGGCTGACGTGAATTTTTTATGGCCTGGATTTAAACGAATTGTTACCTATTGCTTAGAACAGTTTATACCCAAACGGAAGAAATCAATAAAAAATCGAATCCATGGGTAACCCGAGAGATCGTACAACTCAAGCGTAAAATAAAACGCAAACGTGGTAAAAGAAAGGAAAACGAAGAAGAGTTCCTAGAGCTTTCATGTCTTTTAAAGCAAAAGTTGAGTTCAGCGAAGGGACGTTATTTTTCTGAAACCCTACCGAATTTTATGAGAAATGCACCCGACAGATTCTGGCGTCACTTAAAACCTCGGCAGGAACGATTAGAATATATAATTGAAAACAATGAAATTGTGACCGGTCCAAAAGATATCGCCGATAGGTTTAATAACTTTTTTCATCGTGTGTTTGTTAATACAGATGGTGCTACAGAGGACTTGAGCTTAAATGCGACAAGTAGTACTATGGGGGATATAATAATCACTGAAGAGGGAGTTTTTTCATTACAATTAAACTTAGACATAAAGAAGTCAACCGGGCCAGACGAAATACCCAACGAGTTTTTAAAAAGATATGCAGAATGGGTTTCAAAATACCTTACCATTATTTTTCAAACATCACTAAAACAACACCAAGTACCCCCCGATTGGCGCAGTGCGAGGGTCGTACCAATCCTTAAAAAAGGAAGTAAGCATAATATTGAAAACTACCGCCCCGTATCTTTAACGTGCATAGTATGCAAATTATTTGAGCACATTATTTCTAAAGCTTTATACAAGTATTTTGAATCCTCTAACATTTTTCATTCTAACCAACATGGGTTTCGCCAGAAACTATCGACGGTCACGCAACTCATAGAAACATTTGACGATTTTTCAGCTTCTTCTAATGAGAGAGGACAGATTGATGCGATATGCCTTGACCTTTCTAAGGCGTTTGATAGAGTACCACACACTGAACTACTTCATAAACTTTCTTTGCATGGTGTAAATCAGAACGTGATATTCTGGATAAGGGCGTATTTATTTAATCGGGTGCACTATGTTGAGGTTAACGGTGACCGTTCAATTGTATCTGAAGTGCCCTCGGGCGTCCCCCAGGGGTCAGTACTCGGGCCAGTATTATTTTTAATTTACATTAATGATATCGCGGCGGAAATAAATGAAGGGGTTACTGGGCGGCTATTTGCGGATGATTGTCTGGTATATTAAAAAATCGAGGAGGAAGGCGACCGGCGTAGGTTAAGTGCATCTGTTGGGTCTATTCAGGACTGGTGCTCGAAATGGAAGATGAAAATTAATACAGAAAAAACTGTTTTTGCACGAATAACTAACAAAACTAAGAATGTTCTTCCTTATACTTACGAGCTTGATGGGAGTCCTTTGGTTGAAGTTGATAGTTTTAAATACTTGGGTGTGACACTTTCTAAAGACTTAAGTTGGAGTAAACACATAAATGAAATATGTCACAAAGCAATGAAAAAGTTTTGGTTTTTAAGACGGATTCTGGCCAGTGCTGCGCCTAAAGTGAAGTTAATGGCCTACACAACGTATATTAGGCCTACCTTGGAGTACGCTCCATCGGTATGGGACCCCTATAGAAAAAATCAAATTGGTGAACTCGAAAAAGTTCAGAGGAAGGCGGCGCGATTTATTCTATCCAAATACAAGCGACTTGATTCTGTCACAGATATGCTGAACAGCCTCAATCTCCCCTTACTTTCCGTCCGTCGACAAATTTCTCGACTAAAGTTTTTCTTTATGTTTTCTCATCACCTGTATAACATTAACCCGGATTTTAGATTAACACATCGCGCATCGAGAGAACTCAGATACGTTAGCACTAATCAGTTTGAACTGCCTAAATGTAATATTGACGCTTATAGGTTTTCTTTTTTCCCTAGAACTGTAAAAAACTTGAATGATCTCCCACAAAATATGTTGTCATTGGACTGTTTAGATGATTTTGAGAGCGCCCTTTTGAATATGACTGGTTTGAAATGATAAATAGTAGTTAAATATTTTATAGAAATTTCGTTAAAGATTTCGAGTGCTGATAATTCATTTTGTTGAGTGCTATAGAATATATTGAATGTTTGTGCTATTTCAGCCCCTTTATTTTAAGTGAATGTCGCTGAATGTGTACTGTACTGTAGTCCTGATGTTGTATGTTTCAGTGCTCTTCTATACCCCACACCTGTTAAAGCCCCATACTTGGGGTGAACAGTATTCATAAATAAATAAAAAAATGATCTCGTGAAGATCAGAGTTCGGAATAAGTGTAACAGTCTTTGGCATGACAAATATGCCAATGTCATTATTCATTTTTGCATATTCTACGGTGACAGTGCGGGGAAACAATCACACACCAGATACTCAGAAAGACAAGCACACGCGCTAAGCTTATAGCTCTTGTGTATTCGACTTTTTTATTCTTCTCTTCAAAGTCTGGATTGACTTTCCAGAACGTGATAAGCAGAAGAAATAGAAAAATACAAGGGAAAAAAGCGAAAGACAAGACCAAAGAAAAAAAACGAAAAAAGAAAACCCTTACAAATCATCCTATTAATCTGTCTATTAATTCAAATCTATCTATTATAAAACAATTTTCAAAATGTGCTACGCAACCACAATCTTGACAGCAGATTCCCAAATGTACAGCGACGACTCGGTGGTTATTATAAAAATACTCCCTTAAACAATCATTCAAACACCTGCCAGTCTGGCCTACATACTTCTTACCACACTAGTTATGTAGACCAGACTGGCAGGTGTTTGAATGATCGTTTAAAGGAGCATTTTTATAACACTCACCGAGCCGCCGCTGGACATTTGGGAACCCACTCTCCGGATTGTGGTTGTGTAGCACATTTTGAAAATTGTTCTGTAATAGTTAAGAGTCGAGACCCATTGCCAAGAGAAATAATGGAAGCACAATGAATAGAGCCTCTGAAGAACAAGTGTGTAAGTAGTCCTTCTATTGTGTTGTCGACCAAAAAGCTCCAATTTCTATTTTGAGGATAGCAGTGAGGGAGAGGGATGACTTGTAAGGGCTTCCTATTTTCGTTTTTTCTCCGTTTCTTTTTTTTTTTTTTTTGTTCTTTGCTTTTTTTTTTTGTATGTTGTGCTGTTCTTATCACGATCTAAAAAGTCAATCTAGACGTTGAAGAGAAGAACGAAGTAGTCAAATACACGAGAGTTGTAAGTTCAGCGCGTGTGCTTGTCTTCCTGAGTATCTGGTGTGCGAATGTTTCTCCGCGCTGTCACCATAGAATGTGGTTCATCAACTCGCCCAAGCATCCATTCTATCATTTATGCAACATTAAAATGACTCTGAAAGTGCGAGCACCTACAGGGTGTATTCACGCAAGTCTTGCAAGTATTGAGTTGTAGGCAAAGTGCCCTTGTTGTGTCCATATGCGATATATGACCAAATACCACAAAGACTAACACTGCAAACTTCTCCGAAAACCAATGGGCGCGGTGACGAGCGGCAAAAGTGGTGCTCTTCACCACTCTCGTCGTTTGTTCGCGTCTGTGTGTTGCTACTAACAAGCGCACCAATGGGAAGGCTTAGCCATTATTGGGAACACTAAATAAACAGGTACAAAATACAGATACAACACACAGCAATACTGGGTGCATATAGTGACGCACTTCTGTTGGGGCTCTGTTGATATTTCTACAGAGTGTAGATAGTGAGCCATTTGAAAGTTGCGACGAGTTGCTCGCTGTAGATGAGCAATTTAGCCAGTGCAGTATGACTGCTAGCCTGGAATCTTCTACCTGCACCACGCAGTAGCGATACACGACCGAATGCTGGCACGATGCTTATCTAGATCGAAATGGGCAGGGGTGGGGATTGAACCCAGGATCCCTGGGTTCTGCAGCGCAAGCTTTTGTTCCACGTGTTCCGAGCTGATGTGCGCTAGCCCAGTCGGCCACTGATCCCCAACGCAAGGCAATGCAACGCACTTCTGTTGTAAACTCAGCATTCCGCTTACGAATGAAATGCGCAATTTCCCTAAAAGGCTTTCATTCCACGTGAGTGGCAACAGAAATCCTAAAGGCCAGCCCATAAACACAGTCTGTGTTAAAAGCAATCCTAGCAGCAATAAGTTGCATTATATTGCTCAATATATAGAGCACCTTACCATGAACAGCCTTGGCACTCTTCCATCAAACCATGACTTCAGCAGGAAAGACTCTCATTTTGTGCCGTCTCAGGTCACTCACATCAGGATGGCGAAAGTGAATGCAAACGTCTAATTGGGAAAGGCTGCAGTAAGTATAAAGATGAAAACAAAGATTAGAATATATGATAAAAAATATCATGGACCTACTTGAAAAAGGTGCACAAAAAGACAAGGACAAAAGGACAGGAACACGTAGGATGCAGACTGGTGCACATTCGCAACTCGATCTATTGAACACAAAATAAAATAAGTAAGAGGATGAGAGAAATCAGAAAGGCTGTACTCGGAGAATGTGAGCTTCAGCAACCGGGGTGTGAGGCAAAGATGTCAGGTAGCCTGTTTTACAGACACTCTAGAATTTGCAACAGCTTTTCCATGTAGTAAAGGGGTGAGTTCATTTTGATTGAACATCTTGAAATATAGCACTCAAAAAACAAGTAATAAAGGAGAGGAATACCTACACTACATACGAGTCAAGACTCCGAACACACATAAATTAGACAGAAAAAGAAAGAATGCGTTAGGAGCTTTAGCAGAAGTTCAAACAGGTCCAAGTGGGCCGTGTTAATTCACCCATATGCATAATACTGTAAAAACAATTTCCTCGGCCGCTCAGGTAACAGACGGATGTGCGGACAAATTGGTCGCCCATACTACGAATAATAAAAGCCTAAAATAATTTACTTCTATGTTTTTATAGTATCTGCTAAGTATTCACGTGTTTTCTAAGGATTTAAACAGTGCATAGGTAGGTGAAAAATTTAGCTTTCTGTATGTACTAGCCATCCATTTCTTACCTTCACTAACTTCAAAGTTGTTTTTCCTTTTTTTTTAATCGGCTCTTGCTAAGAGGTAAATCAGCGCGTTCCACTTGGGCATGTGCTCGAGCCCTACCACATTTTTATTTCTCCCTTCTCTGATTTATGCGAGTTCAGTTTGCGCTCGCATGAAGTCTAAGTGTTACTCTCCCTGTCTCCTTGATTTTTGGCGAACTCTTTTTCAACATGTTTAATTAGTACCAGCTCACCACCTTACTACAATCATGCAACAACTAAAAACAATTACAACTTACACCATTCGCTAAAGTCAGTACCAAACGAAAAATCAGGAATAGGTACGTATAACACTATATACTTCCACTCAACAAAATATAGATACCAAAAACTGGCGGGACACTACCTTAATTCAGGATATGCTTGTAAATTTCCCTAGAAGCGTGTAATTAATACTTGATAGCTTCTAAAAAAACAGCAGTATGAAAAAAGTAAATGCTTCGACATTTAAAGCAGCCCGAGTGTTTTGGAGGTGTGAAATTCGTTGCACGTGCGTTGGATCATACAAAACACGTGTACAGAAAATGATATTTAGAGCTCGACATTTCGCGAGGTATAAGTGCCGGCGTCAAAACTTATTTCGCGGGCACAAATTTTTGCGATCGAAAGTGGTATGCTATGCATTAATTTAACCATGGGGTGAATTCACTGCGGCACCAATTTTCGGCAATCCTTTTCTGATTACGAATCGCGAAAATGAAATCGTTTGGAGACGACTGGGCGGTGGAAGCTACGGGCTTGCTCGATCAATCAATCGCTGCTTTTTGTCGGGTCCAGCTCTCCGCACGCAATGGCGTCGGCGATGGAGGGGCACCGCACCGCGCGCTTCCAGACATTCTAGTTTACCAGTAGACAATACGGCAGAGGGAGGCAATCAACCCCCACCCCCCCTCCTCTTCCGCCTTTGACCTCCCCCCCCCCCCCCCCACCCTCCGTCTCCCAACGAGTTCCGCCGCTACTGATGGACCTTGAGCGAGTAGTCTCTTCATCGGAGAAAAAAGAAGAAAAACAGCCTCGCGTAACACCATTCGCGCATAATTAATAATACTGGTAAAAGCAAGCGATCTACAGACAATAACAAGCCTTCTGAACGCAGGAAATAAGCTAGCTCTAACTAACAAAGAAACAAACTTACTTCGGATCCCGTGCCATGATCTTGGCTGTTGAGCTAATTTAACGTAGTTCCACCTCTCACAGTCGCTTTCGTCTTTTTCAGACACGTTTAAAACTAAGGCCTACTCCACGCATCACGACTAATCGGGAAATTTAACCGTTAGCCGGTCGTAAACGCAGGCATTCAAACTATTCAAACGCACACTACAGTGACCTAGAAGGGGAAGTGTGCCGTCCGTGGCGCGTTTCAACAGAGGCGAGGTGGTCGCCGCAGCGATGACAGCGCAGAGGGCGCTGTCATCTACAGGAGCGCGACCATGCGAGGCGGTGCGTACATGTTTACACGTGTTGCGTTGGTAGTCTGCTGTGTTTATGTGTGATCGGTGCCTCGTTGCCTGTGCTGTTACCCTGACCGTGTTGTATTTGGGTTCAGCAGTGGTGGTGCTGTGTGTGTGGACTGAAATGAAACAAGATGACGGGGAGACGGCGTGACAAGCGAGACGGCTTCTGTTTTGTGCCGAACTGCAGCAGCGGCTATCGCTCGTGTAAAGAGGAACGCTCTTTGTTTCGGGTTCCGCTTGAGGCTGATCGCCGCGAAGAATGGTCGCGGAACATAAAAAGAGGAGATCGAGCCCTCGGCGAGGGCAGCGTCGTCTGCGAGCGCCACTTTGAGCCAAGGCTCATCCAGCGGTCTTTCCAGATGACGATCAGCGGTAAGGTCGTTGAAATCCCCCGTGACCGACCGCTCTTGACAAAGGATGCCATTCCTACTATTTTCCCAGATGCTCCTAAGTACTTATCAAAGTCACTGCCGAAAATAAGGAAGGAACGCAACCTCAGCGATTAGGTGTTCCCCAATTCGAAGCGAAGACGAGAGGACAACATGCTGTCAGAAGCGGCTTCTAATAATGTTGGCCTCCTGAACGATGTCGAACTTCCTGATCAAGCTCGTGAAAGATTGACATTTTCAGGGCTGACCAGGCCAAACGTATGGTAGGAAATTTTTCAGCCGTGTGCTGAGGACTCATTTCTGTACGCAGAGTGCGAAGTCGATGCTGTGGAACAAAGCAAGATAGCTGTGAAAAAGCAGGTGCGGATTACGATGCAAGCTGGGGGAACTGCTGCTACAGCCGATGTTCTCATCAGAGGCAAAAAGTTGTGCCAGAAGATACTCGCAACACGAGAAGAGGCGGAGGCACTGATCAACAATGTCAGCCAGCTCACTTTGTGCCCTGGTACAGGTATAGAGCCTTTGACTGACAAGTGCCCGTCTTTTAATGGGGCGTTCTTTTCGAGGAACTGCGCGGTTGTCGTAGCCGATAACCTCCGTGCTTGTATGCACTGTAGGTATGAGAGGAAACTGATACTAAACCAGCTTTCTAGAAGGCGGCGTCAGAAGGTGGCTGCAAACAAGAGTCGTCGTAATATACGGCGTAATCTGCGGAGAACGAAAGCCAAGCTAAGTAGTGCGAGAATAAGCTTGAGCTAGATGAAGGCAAAAAACGAACAGTTATCTGAAGAAGTGGTAGCTGAAAGAATAAGGGGCCTTCCTCACAAGCAGCAAGCAACCGTCAAGGCTTGTTTCCAAGCAGCACAGAGGAAGTCGAGAAAAGGAATGAGGTACGAAGATGAATGGCTTCTAGAGTGCATACTGACGCGCATGCGAAGTGCTAAGCTTTACAAACACATGAGAAAGCACAACATTCTAGCTCAACCGGGCCGCACCTGTTTAAAAAGAGCGACACAGCACTTCAAGAGTGGCTTTGCATTTAACCCGAACATTTTCACGACCCTCAAGGAAAAAAAACGAAGGATATGGACGAATACAGCCGGCACGGAACGATAACATTCAATGAAATGAAGCTGTCGGAACACATCGATGTCAAACCTTCTGGTAAGTGTGAACAACTATACTCTTCTTTTATACATAATTTGATGGTAACTATGTTTCAAAATATATACCACATACTGCTTTTGCCATACAGGAGTAGCACAATTTTTCGGTGTGCATGCTGCGATTCTTTTTTTTTCATTTTTAAATTGTGCAGGCTCCATTAGAAGGATTTGTTGACCTTGGTCCCTTTGAAGCAGAGAATTCCAAAAAGGAGCTTGCAGACCATGGACTCGTCGTGGTATTTCAGCCATTCTCAGGTATGTGAACGATGCTGAATGTCTTAGAATAGCTGCTTTCTTCAATTTTGTCCTTTCAAGCTATAGTTTTGTTTCGTCTTGAGATTGAGAATTGTGTGCCAATTAGCAATTGTGCTTTCTTTTTTTTCAGGCCAATGGATGCAAATTTTTGGCATCTTCGCTTCCAAGAGCAATGTAAAGGCTAACGTTCTTGCCAAGATCATCCTCCAGTCCACATTACTCTGTGAAAATGCGGGGATCTACGTTGATGGAGTGACGTGCGATGGTGCAAGTTGGAATCGGAGTATGTGGAAGGTTTTCGGCATAAAAAGTAAGTGTCTTAGCTTCCCAGCAGGCATGCCTGCTTGCAGTGACGAGTACTAATGTTTTCTTATCTGCTTCTGGCTGTACCATACTACTAT
This sequence comes from Ixodes scapularis, assembly GCF_016920785.2. Classification (NCBI taxonomy): domain Eukaryota; kingdom Metazoa; phylum Arthropoda; class Arachnida; order Ixodida; family Ixodidae; genus Ixodes; species Ixodes scapularis. Next base: position 184,113,068 of record NW_024609846.1, on the reverse strand, counting down.
ACTGCTGAAACAGTTTCTCCTTTAAAAGTGTTCACTACATTAATCACGTTCTTTGATTTTTTTATCTTGAAATGCAGGAACTGCCTCAAGCATCAAGTCAAAGTGTGTTCATCCTGTGGACGACACCCGTGCCCTGCATTTTTTTTTCTGACTTTCCGCACCTACTTAATAATTTAACAAATGCGTTCCTAAAGACTGGGTTTAATACACCTGCGGGACGAGTTCATCTGATAATATCAAGGAAGCATGGAAATTGGATGATGAAAGTGTCACCCTTAAGGTTATGCCACACATTAGTCACCTACATCTTTTCCCTAACAGTTTTGAAAAACAAAGAGTAGGACCAGCGCTCCTCCTTTTTAGTGATGAGGTGATGAAAGGACTTTTCTTTTACCGAAAGCAAATTGAAAGAATTTGTGGCCCAGCGCATGGGACAGAAGCTTTCATTTCGCGCGTCTCAAAATTAATCAAAGTTATGACGGCGCGTGTACCATCAAAAGCCTTAAAGCCACACTCTCCTCGTGCAGACTTTCTAAGGGAGTTCCTAGAGTTTATGAATGAGTGGGAATCACATGCGCACGACTCAAAGACAGGTTTTTTGAGCAGTAGCACTGCAGAGGGCTTGCGTGTTACTTTACGCTCAACGCTCGACATTGCTGAGTACTTAAGTTCAAAGTGCAGTTTTAAGTACCTCTTAACATGCAAGCTAAGCCAAGACAAGTTAGAGAACCTGTTTGGGATCGTTCGACAGTGTAACGGCAATAACGATCACCCAACACCCACCCAGTTTTAGTGACCGTAAATGCATTAGCCTTTTATAATGTAGCACAGCCTCCAAAGACAGGAAACTGCAGCACTGAAGTGATAAATTCACTGATTGGTCACAGCAGTGTCAGGTTCAGCCAGGATCAGCCGAGTCCTATAAATGCACTTGACTGCCTTGTAGATAATGGAAAGCTTGATGATGTTGAGACTGTTCTGGATATCCTGCCACCAGGAGACCATAGCAGGTGCATTACTAGGCACAGCTTAAGCCGATTAATACATTATGTTGCAGGCTACGTGGCTAGAAAAGTGGCAAGAAAAACTGCTTGCAGTACATGTGTTAGGCTCTTGACTATGAGCAAAGACCATGCGCAGTCAAATCCAGAGAATGAGCTTATTAAGCACTTTCATCATGGTGGTCTGCTGTACCCATCTTCTCAGCTTGCCAAGCTTGTGAGCACATTAGAGGAATCCTTCACCATCTTTTTCAGCTCCAAGAAAATTAATGCAGAAAGCGTGTATGATTTTTCAATGTTTCTGTGGGGTGTTGACATTCCACAGCCGGGATGCGACAAACATGATACGGAGCTTACACTGAGTATAGTGAAATTTTATGTACTTCTCCGCTTTCGCTTCTATTCCAAATGTTTAAACCAGGAGCGCCGCTTTAAATGAGAACAAGCCAAACACCTGAAGATAAGGAGGTGTGAGTTGTCCAGAAGAAGATTAAGCTGTGAGTTGCCCAGGTGGGTTTGTAGATTTGGTTTGTACTTAAGCTTGTGTTTGCTTGTGAAGAGGTTTTGACTAACAAAAAGGAGGAAGGGTTGGCCTGAAGAAATTTGTATGCCAAATAAAGCATTCCATAATTGTGTTCTGTTTGTTTTGTCGGTGTCTTTTTTGTGCGAGACCAGTCTGAAGAGGAAAAGTAGCACCCAGATGCATTCACAAGTAGCTTCCTAACTGTTAAGTGTGCTAAGCAATGCAAAATGGATTAGATACTGACGAGTCAAGGTATTAACATAGCAGCAAATATAGATGTGTAAGCTATATAAATCCGCACTAAAATTCTGCCAAAGGTGTTTTGAACATAGAATTTATTTGTATTTATTTACCCTAAGGGCCCTTCGGGCATGACATAGGGGGGATACTATTCGTTAAGATTTCTAAATGGGAAAAGCCCTGGTCTAAACGGTAACAATGCACTACGACCAGGCGTGTCCTTGGGCACGCACGTGATCGCAACAAAACTGCAACTGTGCGTTCCGGAAGCGCTAGAATTCGTCACAAGTACGCAGAGCAGCAGTTAATAAACAAATATAAACAACCGCGCCGTCCCAACGATACGAAATCCAGCAGCACATTCCGCTTGCAGAGCTATCTGAGCGGCTACCGCAGCGCTCCTGCTACCAGCAGCGCCCCCACGTACCGCGCGGAACGGTCATCGCAAAAAGGACCCGCTCTCCGCCGCCGCACGGCATACTTCCCTTTCTAGCTCACTGTACGCACACGGCCGACACGCCCGGCAAACCGTGCGAAACATAGGCTGTTGATTCGATGAGATTGTTTTCGTGTTTTCAAAACGTTTCAAATCAAAGGATAAGCAAACCGCATTATAGAACTTATAACAGACACAGTAATAATAAATTATTGCGCACGTCAATATTGCCATAATATTATGAATAAGTCCTGAAAACTTAGCAAAATATTAAATACGAAACTAAGTGTACAATGTCTCAAAACGAATTTAGCAAACATGTATACTTCTAGGAAACACACCAGGTCAACTCGGCGTCTGTAGAGTAGTTTGTTAACGCTCTCTCTTGCTGAGCGTGCGGTCTTTCGTTCGAATCTCGGTGGGCACTCTTTTTATGGCATGTTTTTTGTATTAGTTTTTATTATTTTAAGTATTTTTTTTTACCTTTTGTATTAGTGTGTATTATTTTAAATATATTTTTCTCGCCTTTTTGTAGTAGTTTTTATTATATTAAATATTTTTTTCTCGCCTTTTTGTAGTAGTTTTTATTCTTTTAAATATTTTTTTTCTCACCTTTTCTTTTATTAGTTCTTAATATTTTAGATATTTTTCCACGTTTTTGTATTAGTTTTTATGATTTTAAATATTTTCTATGTTTTTGCAGTCGTTGGCACCGTTCATTAGGGTAATAATCACGTAGAAGGTGAAAAATAAAAAGAGCGAGCCAAAGTTTGAACCGTAGCAATGCACAAACCGGGGCCCTCTTGTTTTGCCGGGATAATTCATAACCGTAGGCAAACAGCACAAGTCCTTTCAAAAAAAAAAAAGAAAAGCAATGTAATAATAATGAGCATATTGCGAGCAAAATGGGAAAATGTGTAAGTGGTAAAACTGCCACAATAATGCAGCCGAAGTGTTTCTGAAAGCGGCCATCTTCACCCACTATTGAATCAAAAATACCAGCATTTTAAAGCAGTAATTTAGCTGAGCTCGTAGCGCTCTACGTATTAAGCACATCTCTTCATATTCTGACTTCCGGAAAGTAGTATTTAATTTGTTCTGGTAGGTCAGTGCTATCCCCCGCGTGCCGCCAGGTTTTATTTGCACAGGTTGCGCTCTGCAGTTTTACTTCTTCATTAGGCCTAGACACGTTTTATTCCTGAGATTCAAGTACAGCACGGATAATTAAACTATGTTTCATAAATGGTATCATTCGGCGTTTTAACATTTATTTTTCTTAGCGTCAAGGGGTCACGTTCACAAACCCGGCATTGTGAACATTCACAACGCAGTGGTGTTTCTCGCTTTTTTGCGTTAAAAAAAAGTTTTTATATTCGCGTTCCTCTGGTACGGTATGTCGTATAACATAAGCTATCAAAGAGACATATATCGTTTGGCTATGGGAACATTTGAAATATTTCTGTTAGATAATCGTAACTACCACAGAAAACAGTTGATTCCTGCCTGAAATAGCATATTTTCACACTCAATTTCGTAGCGTCAACACACCTCTTACCTTTCTAGTCTCTGGAAAGTATGTTTATTATTGTTTTTGTAACTGAAAGCGCGTGCTCAATAATGCCAGGTTTTTTTTTTAATTTTTTTGCTCAGTTATACCGTTTTTATTTTTATCAGAGCCAAACACGTTTGTATACCACCGGACCTTAAGTACAGTACATCAAATGAAACTAGCTTCCTGAAAAAAGTAACGCTCGGCGTTTTGAAATTTATTTTTTGTGGCGTAGGCGGTCATATTCTCAAATCCTGGGCAGCAAATTTTCTTCACCGCATTGTTTTCTTTTTGCGTTTTCGCAAGAAAACACGTCAGACTTGCCATGCTGGGATAAAATACCCTAGCGTCGGCCGTCCTGTAGGAAGGATTGATCAACACAAAATTTTCACTCGCTATTCATGAATTGCCGCAGTTCGTCGGAATCTCAATGACTTGAGTGCATAGTGAAAAGGCAAAAAAAAATAAAACGATGCCGGTCAGTAAACGGATCTTCCATGACGGGGCTCGCCAGTTTGAATAGCCAAGCGCCGATGCCGTCCAGTCACTGAACTTCCATGTAAATACTGGCCATCAAAGGATATATTAGCTTTCACTTCACAAAATACTTTCAATTTTTGTGATTGTTTCCTGTTCAGATAAATTCTGAATCACGTTAATATGAAACATACACTTAACGCCAATGTCAAACCTCTCACATTTTTTTTCCTTTCTGTGTTCTCTCAAAATTGTCACTAGCGACACGTTTCAGACTAAATGAATACCGGGTTTTCTTTTCCGCCAGCTCTGCATGACGGTCAAGTTACCTCGTTTCTTCATACTGGCTACTGCAGGTCAGGAACATCGGTGGTTTTGATAGGACCGCATTGGATGGACATATGAGAGTTCTAACTTATTAGTTATTACACTGAAGGCGACACATACTGATACATGTAGCGAAGTAGTAGTGTGACAGATTTAGAAATAGATACTTTTTTATTATAAGCACGACCACTGATTCCAACTAAGTATCCTTAATCCTAAAGTTAGATTGAACGGAAATGTATTACCAAATGCACCACTCGCTGAAAGTAACTCTGTCAAATTGCCACGATATTTCATGAACCCTTCTCCAGGTCATACCTAAGAAAAACCATTTTTTTTCGGCTAATATTGGTTCAAACCGGTTACCGGTAAATACTTTACGGTTACGGTTACGGTTATGTTTTTTTTTTTTTTTTTTTTTTTTAATTTCAAATAACAATTTTGTTCCGATTATGGTTACTGAAAATTTTCGTTCCTAAATGGTTTTCAGTTTCGGTTACGGTTCGAGTCTCTGCTTTGCGTACCTATATTGATGAAAGCCCTTGAAATTGCCTGCATGTGCACCATAATAGAATGTTGAACATGCAGGCATAAACAAGGAGACCGCAGGAAAGCTTTTAAAGATACTGATATTACACTTTCCGATTGTGTGTACATCTAGCTGTGGCATCAAATTAGTTCTTGTTTTGTTTGTTGTTATGTGGAGAAAATTATGTGAAAAAGGTTATTTGACAGTTATCAAGCAATATTTTTAAAATAATTAAAAAATAACAAAACGTAGTTTAAGCATAATAATGAACAAGTATTACAGAGTGCATAGAAAAAGCTAGATGGAATTAGATGGCGATGTCTTGCGCAAAATTCGCCTTGATGTCACCTTTTTGGTGCTGCGTTTCAGCTCGCTGTCTTCTGCGGTCTGAACTCTGATCGACGCAGCCCGTACGGTACGCAGCCATCCCTCCATCTGAGTGGAAGCTGCCTCACTGTGACAGCCGTCTGCCCTAAGAACCACTCGCACACCTGGTTCAGCCAACCATACGTGGGAAGAAAACCGGTTGGAAATGTCGACATCGCATCTGTCCTGCCGTTTTACGGCTCTAGCCCGGCACCAGCTCTCAGAATAATGCGCCTTATGAATATTAGGGTCCTCTCGGAACGAAGATTCCACGATTATCAAAAAGCTTACCTCCTCCCTGCTGTGCAAAAGGTTCGTAGATCCCTCGTCTGATTCAAGCATAGTGTAACTTACTCTGCAGCAACTTTCTGCTGTGTGCCGGCATAATGCTATGGCAGCATACCCTACTATGAGTGATAGGACATGTTCTCTGATGCGAGAAAGATTGGGCACTTTTGGTGACTTTTGTCCTCTCAGATGCAAAGATCCGTAGCTTGTATCACATTTATGTTTTTTATCATACAAAACTGCTAATGCACTTTTGTGTAGTCTCATTATCATACAGCTTCCTTTAACTGCACTGTTACAGCTGCCACTGCCTTTCTTTAATATTTCCAGGTTTGGGATAGGCAACGAGACGAGGATTTGACAGCCCTTGCGGGAGAGCCCGTGGATCTGTCAGGAGATGGACGATGCGATTCTCCGGGACATAGTGCAAAGTACATGACGTACAGCTACGACTCGCATCGATTGAGCAAGATTGTCCATACTGAACTGGTTCAAGTCAAGGAAGTAAGAACCCTCACAATAATAGGAAAAACAATTCGCTCAAAAAACACAGGCACAAGGCAAAGATACAAAGTGTGCAATATTTTTGACCCCTTCCTTTCTTCTTTTTAGTGTCCCGAAGTAAGTGCAAGCAGCAACATGGAAAAGGAAGGCTGCGCACGAGGAATTGCTTTCCTGAAATCGAGGAACATCCTTATTCGCTCGTTCACGACGGACAGGCAATCGAGCATAAAGGCCTACATGAGAATACACCAGCCCACAATCCTGCATCTGTTTGACGTGTGGCACGCTGTTAAAGGTGAATGCGAACATTGTCTTTCAATATAACGAAGACCAACCTGCAGCTCTGTCTTTTAGGTGTTCTATTTCCTACCCTAGAACTATCTTCGATATTGCTGTTGCGCCTATATCAAATTGTTTAAAAGCAATCTCCATTACCAACTGTTCTATTTGGTCTCTCCAAGTGAGCAGCGGAAGGATGAAATACCGGCACACCTCATAAAAACATTTTACAGAGAACCAAACAAAACTGGCCATTCCATAGCCTCTGACGACAATTATCCTGCGACTAGCTGGAGTGTGTGGCTAAATCTTCTCTACTCCCCTCATGGCATGCGACTTTTGCTGTAGCAATTCTCTCTGGAAATTCTCTCTGGGTAGACCTTGCTTGCACTGCAGGCAAAGTAGGGCATTCGGAAGTGGGGTGTTAACATCAAGCAAACATTTTTGTCCCTGAACTTGTATTGCTGCAGGGATCAGGAAGAAGTTAGCTGCAGGCAGCAAATGTGCAGTTTGCAAGGACCTAGCTTCATGGGTGAGCCCCGTCTGCAACCACTTGTGGTGGTGCGCAAGTGCTAGCGGTGGCAATGGTGAACTGCTTGCCGCAGCATGGTCGAGTGTCACGAACCACGTCTGCAATATCCACACGGGCCATAGTCAGCTCTACCCACGGTTCCTCCACAAGGACGTTGGAAACAAACAGTGGATTGTGCCTGGTTCGTACCATCATATTATGCTAGGTTTACATCGTAAGAGATAAAAAATATTGCTTATGTACAAGATGCCGACTAGTGTGGAATCAAACTTGGTTATTTTACATGGGGAACATTGAAAAAAAACTAGTGTGGAATCAAACTTAGTTATTTCACATGGGAACATTGAAAATAAACTTCACAGATACGTAAAGTGTTTATTGCTCGGATTGCTGCTATTGTGATGAGACGCAGCCTGATAAGACCATATGGTTACTGTTGACTCAAGCATGCAGTAGCACTTGTGCCGTAGCCGAGCTTCAATGCTTTTCACTTTTAGCTCGGAGAAGCGGCTGATATGGGGAGCATCTGGGTTGGCTCCATGGACCTGGAAATGTTACTGTTGCATACATCTACATTGTTTGGTTACGATTATAGGCCGAACACTAAGTTTAAAGGAAAGTGTCTAAAGAAAGACGAGTGAACAGATATTTGTAAAATTATATTAGCTCTGCAGAGTCATGGACGTCTATGTGAATCTAATCGGTAGCCCGCCCAAAAACCAATGAAAACTGTTACGTTTTTGCGGATCATACACTTTTTTTTACTGTGGTTTGCCAAAGAAATGTTTCAATGCACTCTACTCTACACTGTATTACTGAAGGCTTCAATTTCCCCAGGTTCACCCGCCCACACGAAACTGCAAAAGACGTGAAGCAGTTGTCTCCTAATGCACAAACATATGGGCTGGAATCATTCCACAACGTACTGAGTGAATTTGCACCCAAATCGACGGCATTCTTGTATGAAGACATGGCTGCACGGTAAGCAAGCTAGGTGTAAGGAGGGGAATATAACAAGCCAAAACAACAGCACTCTCAGTTGTAGTTTCATTGAGACCAGAAAAAAATTTTAGACAGAGTCGCAAAAAGATATTCTTACACCCTAGTTACATGGGCGATTTGAACTGTCGTGGAGTTCAATCACAGTTATCGCCCCCACCTATGATTGAACTAAACTGAACTGAGATGGTGCAACACCGCCCTCTTGAACCCAGTTGAAGCTAAAACGAAACTAGTTCTTGTGCCACGTGATCAGTCTAATGGTTGAAGTAATTTACTAGAAGACGCACCTTTTATTTATTATAAGTATATCATACATTATGTTCAATACCTTGTTGCTTTCTAAAGGCGTTTACACGAGTACCAAAGCGGATTCAGGGCTAGGTTTCGCAAATTTTACGCTAGGTAGTGTAAGCTATCGCCCGCTACGATGGGTGCACCCATTACTATTTGTCCACTTATACAGCTGGTCCCTAAGCCATTTGCGCTCGTTTGGTAGCTTGCCGGCTTGTCGGGATAGTTTTAGTCGCAGCTCTGACGCCTAAACCTATTCCCTCCCGGAAATTTTGCTGCTAAGATTCTTTCTAGACGACTCCTCCTGTATTCCGAAACAGTAAGTGCCTCGCAAACAATGGTTGGCGGCAGCGTTCCCCCGGACAAGCACCATTTTAACTCCATTGAGGAAGTCCGTTCAGGCGAACTGAGGTAGGGGAGCTCAGTTGAACTCAACTGTCATTAGCGGCTCAATGACAGTTGGCGCCGCCGTGTAACTCCGGCCGATCGCGATTCAGTCAACTGTCGTTGACTCAAGGGCTGTTGCGAGCACCCGTGTAACTAGGGTTGTTGCACACTTTATTTAACACAAGATAAAGGCATGAGCAGCAATTAAACAGCCTCAATTATGTTCCAGAACGATGACCGCCATACTCCACTTTAGCGAAAACAGTAGCCGCCTGCCAGCTGTCACAAACGAAGGGCAAGAGCAATGGCACATCAAATCGCCAAAAGCCCAAAAAGGTGTTACCACTGTGTACCCCCGGATGACCCCGTGACCTTTGGTAAGTGTAGCTCATTACGATATAGAATTTACACTGCATATAGAATTTCAACTGTATGAAAAGGTCACCACAACAATTATGGATGCACTATACTTCGCTCACCCCTAAGTTGAGACTGCAGTGGGAGCCACGTGCCCTCCGAACCAATCAACCGCCGGTCTCCTTTTCATCACCCGAGCCGGCTTTCTGCGCGCAGGTATGGGCGGGGCCATAACGACGTGGCGAGAAGAATATGACTGGCCCAACGAGGACGCAGCTTTCACTGCAGTCTCAGCAGAAGGGATGAATGGAGTATAACCTACTTTATGTGTTTCTGATGGCAAAAGGGCATGAAATGTTTCTAAAAAAATACAGCATTATCAAAATCAAGTGCTAATCACTGGCTGTGTGACAAAGTGCAATATTCAGAACGACTGAAAATTTGTGTCGTGACTTAGAACACTTATGGTCAAATGACAGGAGGAGCACCTTTCAAAGATGTACTGGCCTACACTACCTTGTCTTGCATTTCAGAGTATGTGGACCGGCTACATGAGGAAGTCGTGGAACACTGCAAGACATATCCTACTTTTTAAGAGGCACTTGCCGGAAAGTCTCCAAAAGTTCCCCCGGCCTTTGTGAGCCCAGGACCAAGGCCATCTAAGGAAGAACTGGTATCTGCGCACAGAAGAAGGTTCGCCAAGCCGTCCCTTGAGGGAGACGGCTAGACAAGGATGAACATGTCTCTGAGCGTTTATGTAGAGTGCGGTTTGGACAGAAGTGGAGCTTTCTGCCAAGCCATGAAGATCGTCTGCATGGAGCAATGAGAAAACTTTTTCAATGTTTGTTCAGCTAATAAATTTATGCATTCATACAAAGCTTATTTACGATTGTTCTGATAGTTACGAGTTAGTAGCGGAGATACAGTAAACCAGTAGTGGTTTCAGGAGGGAAATCCTCCCTTATTCTGCAGACTACACATGCCGGCAGAATCATCCGGTTCCTTTTTCCAAGTCGTCTCCATAACCAGCGGACGAAGACTCGGTAAGCAGTGTAGCGAAAGCGTCTGCAGTAAAAGAAGCCGCTGTAGTGAGGACACACTTGAAATAAACAGAAAAAGGTTTCAGTTATTTTGGTCACATTATACAGACAAAAAATCAAAATGAATGTTCAAATTGCAGTGTCCCTAGATTTTTGTTTTTAATTGAGCACTATGATTGATTCTTTGAATACTCTGTTCCCAGCAACTAAAGCATTCAGCTCTCAGCAGCGCTGTGACCCCCGCTTGCAGACCTCTTGCAGAGAGCACAATATGCAAGTGTTGCACATGCCATTCTTCAAGCGAGTGAGATTTTCTTGCTATGAAGTGCACACATTGCAGGACATGAAGCCTACTCTGAATGGTGTGGGAATTGAATCTGTTCCATGCCTCCACATTGACTTGCCTTAGAATATTAGTTTTACACCGACCAAACATTGCCCCGGATGGAAAAAGGCTCGGGAAATGTAAACTGAAAATAAAGGTTTAATCGGCGAACTTGTGCACGTAAACAAAATAGAGAATGAGCGTCGGGATAGCATAAAAGCGGGTGGCAATAGCAGAAAAGCCGGTGGCAATTCGGCGGCGTTAGAGCAAGTGAGAGCGTTCGAGGCACTTTCGAGAACAAAAATGCAGGACAAAATGATAAGTTGCATCCCGCGTAAGAATAAACCCGAATCCTCTAGAAGTCCGTGGCTTTCCTAAATTTGATTAGATGGTACAATATGGGAAGACAGCCATGGTACCTGCTTTACCTGTGAATATCGTCGTGCATAGGATACCACAGCCCCCTCAGCTCGAAGTAAAGCAGACGGAGAACAGGGATGTTGAGGCACAGCATGCTGAACTCCGGGTGCTCCGTGATGCACCCAGCTGGCTGAACCCGGGTCAGCGCTGTGCCCATCTTACGACAGCAAATGCACCCCCCTCTGTGCCATTCTCGAGAATACCACAGTTGTTGCAGCTGCACCTAAAAAATAACAACAAGACTGTTGAGATCGCAATGGTCGTCAACCTCATGTGAGACACACATCAAAAGAAGCAACGGTCATCAAAAGAAGTGAGCTATAGTCTTGTGAAATAAAATTGAAACTAATACAAAAACAAGCGAGCAGTGGTGTTTTAAAAAAGCTATGCAAATAATACCAAAAGAAGCAAGCAGTGGTGTTTGAAAAGAATTTAATGCACCGTGGAAGGAACTTTGGAAATGGAATACTCCTTCGGCGTATAGACAATTCACAAATAATGCAACTTGTGTCTCTTTTACAATCGAAAAAAGGCAGGCTCCATCCAAAACGTAGCGTAAATTAACGCGTCTACCGCTGTTCGCAATTTTCTCGGCTTATCGTGCGATTTGGTGACACATGGAAATAGTATAGATTTAATAACAATAATATCTTTATTCCACCTACGAGGGCTGCGGTACCTCAGAAAGGCTATTAGCCTGTACCTGAGGCCTGTGGTGCCGCAACAATGCTGCCTACACCATAGTAGATTTACTCTTAATTTTAGGAGTGGGTTTTTACAGATTCACCCGGCCAGGCCTTCCTGCTCTAATAACGATTCTCCTCAACAAAATAAATGCAAGGAGGGGAAATTAAATTCGAAGTGTCTAGCGTTACGTCCGACGTAACCCAAGTTACGTCCAAATCTCCGCCTTCCCTAGGTTCGCGGGGGAGAGAGGGGAGGGCCGGGGGGGGGGGGGGGAGGGTTAGGTATACGCGCTTCAGTGGTCTGTCCGAACGTAACGCTAGACACTTCAAAATAAATTTATCATTTCGCAGCTACCAATAAGTAGGAATAACCACTTGCCTTGCGGAATGACAGCACGCACAAGCCATGTGGAGTATCATCATTGCAAAACGGAAGTAGGAGTGGCTGGCACATGCACTTGGTTTGATTAGCCTGATAATCGTGACAGCGCAAAGAAAGCCAAATATGAAGCAGCGGCAGCGGACAAAATAGAAGCGGTACTCGTGCGCTCTGATCGACTCCGACTATACTGATCATGTGCCTTAAAAACGATTATAATACGCTCTTCAAAGGGGACACCCGGGGAAGCCAGCAAGTGATACATCAACCATGAAATATGTGGCACGTTGTTACAGCCTTACCATTCCGTGTTTCCGTAGCGGCATTTCGGCGGCGTCGGCGAGTGGGGCGGGGAGTCGCTCTGAGGCGGCGACCGAGGAGTTGGTGGTAAGTCTGGGGCGCCCTCGTAAGGCGCCAATCCAGAGTTCTGCGTCCTTAGCAGCATCTCCCGTTCAGTCGGCGTGAGGTCGCTGAACGGGAGCTCAAACTCGTTTGCGAGCGCGGCGTTGTCGTCCATTTCTTCCACGTTTTCTTCACAGGCCGCCGTGCACTAGAGCGAACTACGGGATCCACACTGAGTGTGCATTAAATCCTACCGACACCGACAGTGCTCCCTGACGTCACTTCTTTCCAGAGGCGAAAAAGGGAAGAAATTTGAATGTTTGTTTCGGTTTCGCAAATTTATTTGCAGGTACAGAAATAAGAGTCACAACGTTCTAGAAAAAATTGTGCGGCATGCCAGGACCCCAATGCCTCCGAGAACACCTTCTTTTTAAAAAAAAAAAGTTATATTTGCTTCATGGTCCCTTTAAGGCTGAGTCTCTCATGAAACTAATATTAAAATCCGCTACACGACATGGCCGGGGAGACTTCACTCCTCGTCACGATACTTTCCAGCAAGCTACAGCGTCTTGCCCCGTGACGTGTTCCATGACAAAACCACTAGATGCACGCAACGAGCACGCACCGAGCACGTGGACAGAGGCATTTCCATTGGTGGGGGTGGGCCAGTCACATCGCTTCCCCCTTTCCGACCACCACGGCTCGCCACGACTCGCTGTCATGTTCAAGCAGAAAAACGGAAAGGGAGTCCAGCTTTTTTGGCGATGCTGTGAGCCGTTCACTGAACACGCCGCGAGTTTGCATACCCCTTTAACACCCTCCTCCCCTCCTCTCCCAGAGTAATCTGCGGATGGCTCATGAGAAAATATAATCCACCTTGGACTACCCCTACACGCCGCCTCGCGGCGCCCTGCCGGCTGCCCAAGTAGCTCCGCTGTCTCCCACTGCACTGCGGTTGCTAGGTGTTACTCTATAGCCAGCCAGTCCTGTGCTGCCGCCATCCTTCATGCACACGCTAAGGGACCTGACCTGCTTGCACCAGGGAGTAGCGTTTTCGGGAACGTTCATCCCGCGGAAAAGTGCTCAGAGGCTGCATTCATCATGCTTTCTTTTAGAAAACCGCTGCGCGAAATGCACACTCATTTCTTCGAGAATCAGCGTCACTGGAGTACCGATTTCGCCCCCATTTTTTTCTTCAAGAAAGTAACTTTTGTCACGTACGTTTCGTATTGCAAGCACTTGAAACATTTCTTTTACAATCTATGGCATTCTATGCTCTAATTTGAACAACTCTTGTTTTAACTTGAATGTATCGGGCATTTGAAAGCCGGTAGTGTAGTATTGACTGCCAAGCATCATGACAAATTTAAAAATAGTGTATGTTATATATTTTTACAAAAAAAACAACCAACGTTATTATTTTTATGTAATATAATAATAACTTTTGATAATATAATTTTTACCTTTAAAAAACACACTAGAGTAAAAAACAAATATTTTTTTTTTATAAAGGGAATAACTGTGACACGTAATTTTCCGTAACTTTTGCGTGAAAAAGAAAGTACATTATTTACGCCGTTAGACGCAATTTAGGTGGAGGTCACGACCCGTTCTAAGACCCGCCCACAGATCAGTAGGCCCACCCATTACTACTGAATTTGCTTGGCTGCTCGGCTGAAGATGCTAGGAAGCATATTGTCTTCATTTTCCCTATATCCGGTGCGTCTAGTCTGGCGTCTGACGACGCCTGCTAGTTGTCTGAGCAGACGCGCGGCAGCCTCCCGCACCATCTGCTATTTCGCCAGCGTCTATCGTCGTCTGCCATGGCCGTAGGACGCGGACATGAACGCTGCCCGTCGGCGTCCGTTTGCTATTCCGCCCCGTATAAAAACTTTTAGAACGTTCGCAAGGCTCGACCATAAAAGCGACGTTCTAGCGTTCCATCATGCGCGAGTGACGGTCCAATACATGCGTCTGTCAGCGTCTGTCGATGTGTGGTAAAAAGCGACTGAGAGGACTAAAAATAGCAACAAAATAAATACTCAGTCGTTTCAACTTTTATGTTCTTGTTGTTTTCTTCTTTTTTTTTCGCATGGCATCCTCGAGATAAGGTGCGAAAGCGTCATGACGCATAATTAAAACGTGACCTGGAATAGGCCATATGCAAAATACTTGCCAGCTATTATTATCATGCCACTTGGAGCCGCCATATTGGAGAACTTTTCCCTCCTTCCAGCTGTAGACGAGGGGCATCTAAATTTAACTTTGTTTCTATAATATTAGGAAAACGTATTTGTGCAGTCAATTAGTTGCTGTTGAGTTTTCGTTCAAAGACGAAAAAAAGACGGCCGCGAAATTCTGAAAAGGAGATGTCAGCAACGAGGTTGCAAGACTCGTCACTCAAGCAGTGAACTGGGCCATCCAGGTAAGTGAACGGTCCTCAGTGAAGACGTCGTGTGAAGGGTTTGTACTGGACTTGCAGCCCGTGATCCAGGGCCGGATTAAGGTGCGGGCTAAGGGTGCTGCAGCCCAGGGCCCCCGACTCTGGAGGAGTCCCATGCGTTGGATCGTAATTTTTTTACAAATCATATATATTTTTTTTACAAATTATATATATTTTATATATATATTTTATATATATATACACTGCAAACCAAAATTGGAAGAAAAAAAAATTAATATTTTTCATTATAAATTTTTGGAAATATTCCAGCAGCATTCGAGAAGAGAGGCACGGCAAACATAACGGCACTGCAAGTAAAACCGAAGGCACTCTCTAGCGCCGAGCTTCTTTTCCTAATTCATCTTCGGCATATGGTGAATTCCGCACGCAGATCTCGATCGCTCCAAAAGCGCTCGAGGTCTGGCACAAGTTGGTCATCTTCCGCTCATAGATCCCTTGCACAGCTCGCCCCATGGAGTGCCTCCAACCCCGCCGACCTTGATCTGCGAGATTTCAGAGATCTTGGCGGAATTTGACAGAAGCGCGCTACTTCATTTCTTTTAACTTGGCGGTGCGCATGCGCAACGAGGTTGCCGGACCGCCATCGAGTTTGATGTGTTCGATTTCGTCAGTTGTTTACGCCGGATTTTAAGGGCTCGAACACTTCTACCTCGCGTAGATAAGGGATGCAAAGCTGTGACTAGAGCGTGGGAAATCGCAAGCACTGACATCAGTAATCGTGAGAGAGAGAATGAGAAAGAGAACGTCAAAAAATCGGAAGGAGACAGACGTAAGGTTGGTTAGGCCTGTTCATTTTGCCGCCACTGATTGTTTACTTTTTACACTGCATGCTAACGTCGTTTTCTCGTGCAATAAAGCAAGAACAGATTAGGCAATGACCGTGCAATTGACTGTTTGTAACCTCTTTGTGTTCATTAAAGTTGTACCAGCAATCTGAACTGCACCCGCGGAAATCGCAGTGCGTTCCCCGCCACTTCGAAGCTGCCGGAAGGTATGTGGTTTTTTTTTGTTTTTTTTTTGTTTTTGTTTTTTATGGAATAAAAGGAAATCAGAGATGTTAGCCGGGAGTACAATCTTCTGACAGGCTACTCTGGTGGGAAAGGGGTACGGGATATCACAGAGGTAAGAAAGAGGGAAAGAAACATAAAGAACAAAAGAGACACAATCACAGATAACACACACAACCATTTGGACAAGAAAGTTCAGTACATAGCATTAGAGTCTCTTATCCAGGCCTGTTGCTAAAAGAAAACAGAGGAGGGCCTTTGTCGTATTTAAAGCACAGTCTTCGTTGTTCAATTGCCCCAGGAAGTGCTGTATTGTAAGGGGTGATCCCGGAGACTTCCTAATGTCTTGTAAACATTGTTTTCGCTGACCATCATAACTTGTACATTGAAGTAAAATATATTGAATATCTTCGATAGTTCCACATAGGGAGCAGTTTGGGGACTCTAATTTACCGATAAGATGAAGGTAATAGTTAGTGTAGACGACCTTTAGCCGAATTCTACGGAGAACAGCTTCCCGTCGTTTCTGAAGGCCTCGAGGTACTCGGAACCGTAGGTGCGGGTCAATATTTTTTAGAGGGGAGCTTTGGTTGATGTCCTCTTTCCAGAGGCTCGTTGCGATCGATTTCCCCCCAAATCACCACCCTTGAACAGATGTCCAATTTTGTAAATGGAGCTGGGACTTTTTTGGGGAGATTCGTGAGTCTTTGTAGCCATAGAGTCAGCCATTTAGTTACCCGTGCCAACACAGTGACTGAGCACCCACTGGAATGATACGGAGTGGCCAAGGGAAACGATCTCTGAGTGAACTTTGAATATGTCTAAAATTACTTGTGTGTTCGGACTATTTCTACGTAGATACTGAAGCGACTGGAGGGCAGGCTGTGAGTCGCTGATGATCGTCCAAGGGCGAGGTGATGCTTCTTTAATCTGTTGGAACCCCTCTCGAATGGCCACCAGTTCAGCAGCCGTAGATGAGGTTGTGTGGAACAGCTTGTAACCAGCTTTGAGGTGAAGCACTGGGGCAGCCAAGCCAATCGATGACCCGTTATGCGTAGTTGCTGCATCGGTATATATGTTGCAAGAAGTACAGTGCCGTGTAGACAATAGAGACAAGGAAAACTGCCGAAGGACAATTGAAGAGAGCGTCGATTTTTTTGGTATTCCAGGAATAGTCTCGTAGATTTGAAGCGGAGGCAGTGACCGGGGTTGTGTATCGAGTACCACAAGATATTGAAAAACTGTTGGAAGGACATATCCTTATTGTCAATTATAGTTTGAGAGATGCGGCTGTAAAAACAACTATCCGGAATGTCAGCTAGGTGATGAGAGTGATGCCGTGTCAGATGTCGCATCGTAGAGTTTCTTAAGTACGCAGAGCTTTCAAATGTAGACAATGAGATTCCGGAATCGTGTCTATGGTCGCGGTTGCTCGCGGTACCCCAAGGCATACTCTGAGCGCCTGCGCCTGGAGCGATTGGAGTGCTTTCATTTTTGTCAGACTTAAACCGTGCATAACAGGCAAGCTATAGCGAAGGATGCCAACAAATAGGCTGTTGTATAAACGAAAAAGAGCAGAGGTAGACGTCCCCCAAGTTGCACCACTTATAAATCTCCCCAAAGTTGTGAATGCGGACAATTCAGTCTCTAGGTGTTTCGGTTGGGAGTTCCAAGTTAAACCTTTGTCAATAGAAACTCCAAGAAATATGTGATTAGGCGCATATGGAATTGGAGTTCCATTAACAAAAAGTGGATATCGAGTCATCCTCATCTGTGTAAAGGCCACGGCAGTTGATTTTGCTGGCGCAATCTCAAGCCCCCGTATGTTAAGGAATTGAGACATTTTGGACAGCGCATCTTGTAGGCGTCCATGTATGAGCTTAGGTGAGCCTGTAGACGTCCAGAGGCAAAGGTCGTCTGGATAGACTGTAAGGTGTACAGCTCTTGTGAGCATTTCGGTGATCCCAATGAGAGCAATGTTAAAGAGGGCCGGGCTCAGAACACCCCCCTGAGGCACACCTTTGATCACTCTGTGACGAGTAGTTTCCCCTTCCTTTGTGCGCGTGTAGATCGTTCGATTTTTAAGGTAGTGAGATATCCATGCATAAAGACAACCGCCAATTCCGGTAGATTTGAGGCCCCGTAAAACAGCCGAATGTTTGATATTATCAAAAGCTCCACAGACATCAAGAAATACAGCTTCTGTGATTTTCCCGCGCAGCTTCTGGTCGTCAACATGAGTTACAAGGTCTACGACATTATGAATGGAGCTACGACCCTGTCTAAATCTTGCCATGGTAGCTTGATATATTGATTCTGATTCAAGAAGCCATTCAATCCGTGATAGAACTAATCGCTCCATACACTTGCTGACACAGCTTGTTAGAGCGATTGGTCGGTAAGACTTTAAATCCAGTGGGGACTTATCCGGTTTAAGGATGGGCACAACGCAGGCCGTTTTCCTGTCAGGTGGTATTTTGCCGCTTGTCCACGAAGCGTTGATTATGTCTAGCAAACGCTGGCGAGCGTCATGCCCCAGATGAGCGAATGTGCAATAGGGTATGTTATATGGACCTGGTGAAAAAGAATGACTGAGGGAAGCTAGAACTTGATCCAATTCCGGGGAATTAAATACATCATTCATGTAACGTGAAAATGGAGTAACTGAGGCTTGATGCTCTATATCTGAAATATCAGTGTCACTCACTGCTGATAGGACAATAGACGCGCAGAATTCCTCAGTAATGTGCAATTGCGAGCGTCTTAGGAACAGTGATATCACAAAAAAGGCGTTCTCGGTTGTGGTGAAAATCTTAATCCGCGTGCACTATGCCGTATTTTTTAGAGAGGAACAAATACGCACAGGTTGCCCTCCATTTCTTCCGTCCGAGTTGATCCAAGTAACGGCGAATATGTTTTTGTGTGCGCCTGTCTTCCCTAATGTCAGCTTGTAGTTTAGTTTGACGTGCACGTCGCTCAGCCCTTCGACGAATAGCTCAAAGTTTTTCATACTCTGCATCTACAACAGTTCGTGAGGCCGAAAGATTGACAGTCCTAGTTGCCTCTGTTGCTGATTGATTTATAACTGAAACAAACTCTTCGTAGGTCGTTGTGGTATGATTGCGCTGTTCTACACTCTCCCGAAAGTATGTCCAGTCTATATATAAGGTTCGATCATGTCTGGCTCTATCAGCTTGAGAACCGCGTACTGTGATGTAGGTAGGGATGTGGTCACTACCATGACTCTACGTCCACAAACCAGGAATTTCGAGTCACGAGCTCACATGACATGAAAACAATATCTAAACAACTGCTACAGCGACTGCCTCAGATGAACGTAGGTGAACCGTAGTTTAGAAGACAAAGGTCATGAGAATCCGCTAGCTCACGTGGTTCACAACCCCGACGTGTAGTTCTTACACTACCCCAAGCTATATTATGGGCTTTAAAGTCGGCAACAGCCACAACTGGCGATTTACATTGTTGAACAATATCATGAAGTTGTGTAGCACCAAAATTGCAAGCTGGAGTTATATAGGCAGCGATTACAGTAAAAGTTAGTTTGCCCGTGCGAACAATAACGCCTACGTACTCATTGTCTTGATGTGATGTGATATTATGGGAATATGTGAAGTCTTTTCGTAAGGCAAGAACCCGACTGACGTTAGAGGGACGAGCTGATTGAAATACTTCGTAACCTGAAAGCCGAAAGTCTGATGCTGCACGCGATTCGTTAATAACTAAAATTGGGAACTTACATTTCAATGCAAATTGTCGGTCGTCTGAAAGGCGTGCACTAAGCCCTCTCGCGTTCCATTGAAAAACGGTCGCTCTTTTGAGTCTTTCATCAAATGAGGAGGAATCATCCAGTACCCTGATGTGAACTTCCGGTCATTGCAATAACTGCCGATTCAAATGCCATGATTCTCTGCAAGATGTCTTTGAATGTGCATGGCGGCTCTTGGGTCGTGAGACCTCGAAGGACGGAGAAAATAATGCGTATGATGTCACCTATTGTCATTGTGCCAAAGACAGAGGGAACCTGTTGCTGGCGAGGCAGGGCTTCAGCGGAGGTTTTGCTGTGTGGGCGTGTACCTTCGGTGCTAGGAGGTATGCCTGATGCGTTGAGCTCTCGTGAAGCGGATGTGGGGTCACGAGGAGGCCATTGGTTGGCCATAAGGGTGGATTTCGCAGCCAGGTCGAGACTTCTTGCTTTTACCCTTGGGAGGTGAGCCCTTGAGGTTTAACGCAGGGAACACCGCGTCTTGTGTTGCTTGAAGGTCAGCGGTGGATGATTCAAGAGGAGGCCAGGGGCCTTGAGGGACCTCTGCCTCATTTGTTGACGGCGCAACTTTCGGACCATGGACGGATCTCTTGGTTCTTGCAAGAGCCGTCAGCCCCGCTTTACAATTGACGTAGCTTGCTGGGTGATCTCCGCCGCAGTTGGCGTACTTGAATGGTGCTTCTCCCTTGCAGTCTTTGGTGGAATATTGCTGGGAGCATTTCTTGCATTTTGCGGCACCTTTGCAATATTATACGACATGACCAAGTGCTTGGCAGTTGTAGCATCTGGTTGGAGCTTCAATAAACTTTGTTGCGTCATGTTTTGTAAATCCGAGATTAACTCGGGCTGGGCTGTCTGTATTTGGGTGAAAGGTCAGAACTAAACGGTCTGTTCGTTGCGCAGCCTCTTCGGACTTTCCTTGACGTCCATATAAGCGGCGGGCTGCAATAAGTCCATCTCGTTGCAGAAATGATGTTATGTCGGCATCGGTATGCCAAAGGGGCACTTTGACTAGACCACCATTTTGTAGGTAAGTCTTTGGCACTGTAGTTTTGACAGAAACCCCACCGAGAAGGCGAAGTTTCAGAAGTCGGTCGACTGTGGTGGTTTCAGCAACTTCCACCTAAGGCCACCTCTATTTGTAAAGCGATGTTGCAAAATGGCAGCAGCTGCTGCTTCGTTCACCTCGGTACTCAAGGTCAGTGGATTTTGTCGCTGCAAAAGATGCTCCCCATTAACCGGTGTAAGGAGTACAGGGATAACTGTCGTTCGTTGTCGGCGATGTGAGGCAAGAACGAAGCCCTCTAGGTTACCTTCAATTAAGTCTTCCTCCATTGAGTCACCCGGCGGTGCTTGAAGTTTGGCAGGAGTCGCCAGCAAGTCCGCAGGCTCACCGTCCCCGTCGTTGCGGCGTTTTCCAAGGGTCGAGTGTCCAGTCCGGGTGTCTTGAGCTGCACTGTACGTGTGGTCCTCCCTAGCAGGAGTCTGCTGGGAGCACGAAGGAAGATTGGTCGCTGATTCCAGTACATTTGCACCGGGCTGGGAGGTCATGCCATGTGCCGGGTTACTCGAAGTAACCCGTGCTGCTGTAAGCTCCAGCCGGTGGTTTGTAGTTGCGACTGATGTCTAAAATAAGCGAAAATGTCCTGAGCAAGGAAAAGTGCGTCCGATCAGTTCGCTGCACGTGCTTCGAATCCCCGTATGTGAGGGTGGCGAACGCGAACGTGTTCCTCGTTATGTGTGACATGGGCTCCGTGATACGGATATTTTCGCCCGACCCATGTCGCGTGTTATTTCTGTAGCGAAGCAGTCACAGTTGTCACTGGTCGTCGGCAAGATCGGCTTGTCAGGTTTGAGCAGCGGCCATTTTGAACTGCCGACCGGGTCGGTGGGTCGCTCGAAAAATGCCTGTCCATCTTCAACTCGTCGATTCAGAGCGGGTCCCACAGAGCGGATTTTTTCCTCCCTCGCGGATATTGGAAAGCGCTCTAGGTCTGCCTGAAGAAATGTCATCAGCTTTCCGGAAAATAGTTGCACAGATGGCAGCATTTTTTAGATTCTCGAAGGAAAAATGAAAAAAGGGATACTGCGCTACAAACAACGAATGGACGTCGTTCTTAGTTATTGGGTTTTGTGTTTCTGCTTCTGATTGACCAATTTTATTGAACCAGAGAGTGCAAGTAGAATTTAGTCAACCAGATCACTTCATTTTCCTGCACCAGTCCCATATTATTGCTTACGTCTGAGTCTTAAAAACTAGGTATACGACCAGGCCTTGTCTTTCCGGCAGGACAGCTCCTTGGAGTTCGCAAAAATGCCAGGTCACAAGCATCTAAGTAGAGCGTCTAAGAGAAAAGCAAAATTGAACAAAATGAGGAGAGGAAAAAAAGCTGCCAAAGTTGACGCAGTATTTAAAACCAGCTTTCCCAAGACATTCCTAAATGAAACCCTACCATTTGGACAGGGATGGGCAAAATACATGGATATATGTATCAAAATACAAATACAAAATACATCGTCAAAAATGTATTTAATTACAAATCTAATTACATTTCCAAAAAAAGCATTTAAGTACAAGATGCAAATACAACCAAATGTATTTGGTCTGCTCCAAATACTTTTCCAAATACATTCCTCAAAATTTGCGTCAGCGACTTCAGGGCACCTGCAACGGGTTTCTGGGTATCTCATTTTAGTTTTGCATCCCACAGTTGGGAGTTAGTGTGCGAGGCTCTAGTAACGTAATAGGAATAGAATCACAAAAAAAAAAATGTAATCAGCTTCGACGTAATAGGTGAAAAAAATACAGAGCTTCAAGCAGCTTTTTTTTTTTTGGTCGATTGCCTTCTGGTATAGACCAACAAACAACCGAGACGACCAAGACGCGCAGCACTACCTAGAGAATATTTTATTGTTGCAACTCGCACCAGTTACGAAAATCTGGACGACCCGCGCATTTAGAATGTTCCAGGCAAAAATATGGATGGAAATCAGGCTGGAAAGCATCACAAGTAGTCACAGGCACTTATTTAGCCAGTCTGCCTGTGAACGTCGATTTCGTCACTATTCTTGCCCTTGACTAGCACCGTAATCACAAGGTCACTAAACGCTTGTGCTTGATTGAAAGGCACTGCATTCGGTGCAGAACGTAGTTTTCTTCCTGCTCTGGACACGTCTTAGGATGAGCAAAATGAGTCGTGGCAATAAATTTGAGGGATGTATTTTCGCCCACACAATTGTATTTAATTACAATTGTATTTGAAATACCCACTTTTTAGTATTCAAATACACACGTCAAATACATTACCCAATTTGTAATTAAATACAAATGCAAAATACACAAAATATTTGAAATCCGTATTTCAAATACTTGTATTTGAAATATTGCCCATCCCGGCCTTTGGATAACTAGAAAGTCTAAATACTGATTATCGGGGACAATCCATCGATCAGGCCAGAGAAACTAGCGAAAAATCTATCCCGTCTCCTCTTTCCTGCCCGGTCAATGGTGCGTGTGAGCATCTGCATCGAAGCACCTAGCAACCCGCCATTCCCACGGAGAGCAATCACAAGGAGCCCCTCCAACTGAGTGCTCAACAGTGTTCCCCAGACCTGCACGCAACTGCATCGGAGGCGGTTGTTGACCGTGGAAGTGGGAGTGTCTCAAGAACACTTGCATCATCTTCCACTGAATGCGATCAGCGCTGTGATGGTTTATCTACCACGAAGACAAACAAGAAAAAACGTTGAAGAGAAGAAATGCGTGAGAGATAAATTGAAAGCATTTTCCCTACCTTTCCATTGTTCATAGAATGTACCTGTGCATCTCTGTATTAAAAGGCGAGAGCGAACGATCCTTTTCAAAACTCCACTTGATTCTAAATTGCCTTCGCTCCACTCTCAGCGAGGTAAAGTTGAACTATCTCGCCATAATGTCTATCAATAGGGACCTTTTGCGTAAAATATCTTTCAATGAAACAATATAGGAATTTTTAATCTTGAAGAGTAGGAAGGTGCCGCAATAATATGTTTGTTTGTGTTCCTGCGTTTTGTGAGTTGTTTCCATTTTGTTTGACGGCACATGAAACGTGTGTAACAAACACTTTCTCTTTAGTCTCTCTTTTCCTCATTCGTTAAATTGCCCGTGCGTTTACTTTCCCACAGAACACCGGGAAAGCCAATGGCTGCGACCTACGAGGCGAACTCGGTTAATGACAACCCGAAAGATATAAAAATACGAAAATAAAATCAGCAATGTGGCACTTGCAAGCACGCGAAATGTAATGCTTAATGTCATATCAAAGACATTATTTTTATGTCTCTGCATATTTTTGACCTCGTCACTCACCAAGTTCTTCCCGATTGGCTCAGCTCTGCAGGGAAGCCAACGCATGTTTAAAGGGATGTATGAGACGACGAAAGTGGTGGTTTTCACTAAGAGTATTACTAAGGGTAAAAACAAAAAATGGACACACAAGATTGTATTCTGTGTGATACTGATTGTATATATTGTATGGTCAAAAACTTCATTGTAAATATTCTTATAATATATCGCACAAACTTATTGCATTCGAAGCGTGGGCGTTTTAATAAAGTAATTTCATTTTATTTTACTGACACTTTTCATTTTTGATCAATAGTATTATCATCATAGTCGTCGTCATTATTATCATCATCATCATCATCATCATCATTATCTTGATCCTAGCTTTCGTGGCCCTAACCAGCATTAGCCCAGGGCCCCGAAATCTCTCAATC
Organism: Ixodes scapularis; assembly: GCF_016920785.2. NCBI lineage: Eukaryota > Metazoa > Arthropoda > Arachnida > Ixodida > Ixodidae > Ixodes > Ixodes scapularis. The sequence continues at coordinate 184,088,775 of NW_024609846.1, read as the reverse complement.
CCGCCCTGCCGTGATCGTATTTTACATCTACGGATCCCACTTTGTCGGGACCATTGTCTCTCGGGCGAAACCATGAGGACAGGAACCCCCAATATGGCGGAAATTTAATAACAAATCAAGAGTTCACTACATGGCGCTTTTTTTTTTTTTGCATATTATCTATTATTCGCTTTGGCAGGCCAGGTGTCCTGCGAAACTTGACGGCTACTTCCCTTTCGAAGCAAAATGATGCGAACATACTTGGACTAACTTAATGCGAGCCGAACGCCCGATTGCCTCGAGCCAAATGGCTCGCAAATTCGTATCTCTGTAGGTATCTTCACGGTATTGAAACCATGGTGGCAGTCACGACAGTTACACAATTCACAGAGCAGCGGGGCACGGTATTGAAGACACGGTCGCAATCACAACGGTTGCAGAATACAAACAACAGCGGGGCCGCTTTTACGGGAACAAACATCTTTATTGAGCATCAACACGCTCAAAGAAAGAAATCAACCATTCTGATGTTAGCCTGAGACTGAGGCAGGAAAAGAAGAAATTTCAAAGTAGAAGAAAAAGGAACAGTCGAGGATACGTCTCTTCTACTTTGAAACTTCTTCTTTTCCTGCCTCAGTCCCAGGCTAACATCAGAATGGTTAATTTCCACCAGCTCGCCTGCGCACTCACTACAATATCAAAGAAATCAAGCCAGATCGACCAAAATAGTTTATGTGGGAATGTAGGCTTAGGCCAGTCCCGCTACGAAGACAAGCATCCGCATAGCGCTTCCGAAGGAGCGTACTTGCGGCAGTTGTTTGCTGCAAAATATGTCGGTTGTTGAAATCTTCATCTAAACACCTCTGTGAACTCAAAACGACCCGCACGCATAGCATATACGATTAAAAACAAATACCTCCGGCTTGCATAACAATACCAACAATTTATCAGACGTTTCGTCTCCTATGCGGGAGACATCATCAGTGCATCCTTGTGGTGGTGGTTTGGTTGCTGGCAGCATGTCCATCGTAAAAAAAAACAAAAAAACAACTTGCGGTTGGCTTTTTGTGGCAATGCAGTCAATGCTAGGGGAGAGGGTGCACGAATCGCTGTACACGCGCCTTTCTTCTCTCTTGGAGTTGCCACTGCACGTCGCGTTTGCAGCCTTGGAAAGCAGGCGAAACGCGCGCATTTCAAAACGCACGCTGGAAATGGCGTCGGCCATGAGCTCGGCTTGCGCCCGGGCCAAAAAAGCACCCAGCACGAGCTCGCAATTTGACTGCTGCAACGGTGCGCGTGCTCTCTCAATGCTCGATGTTCTTGCAGGAACGTGTTCGCGCTACCTTCGCCGCGCTTTGAAATGAAGTGACACGGACTCTAGAAGTACATTCTTTCATGCGGTCGCGTCTTCGGCGAGAGAGATTCGAGCTGAATAAGAAAATTGAGGCAAAAAAGATGGACAAAGTTTTAAAGTTCTGTCAAAAATATCGGCTCACCAACGTCGCGCGTTTACGTAAAAAAAGAAAAAAAAAATGTGTTAGTTTTAGTTGCAGTATAAGCGCACATCAGCGCACTTAAAATATAAATACAATTACTTGCATTACGCGGACGATCTGAAATCAATGAACCGGCGCTCCCAGCCTTCCGGAAACATTGGCTGCCACGGCTCAAACAGCTAGGCGTGCCCAGGCCGCCGATCTGTACGTTCAATATCAAACGGGCTCCCGAGAGCCGTTTGATTAAACCGGTACAGTTTGACGGTCACCGGTCACCCGCTTGTGCAACATGTTCACCGGTTTGAGCAAACGTGCGACAACTTTGCCCAAACGAGTCGCCCATTTGCCCCGACGAGTGACCTGTTTGCCTAAGAAGTGACCTGTTTGCCCAAATAGGTGACCGCTATGGCTCATACGGGGGACCCCTTGAGCCATACGGGCGGCCCCTTTGGCAAACTGGTGACCGGTATGGCTAAACTGTTACCGGTAATGGACCCGTTCAGTTTCATACAGGCGCCAAATGGTTTTTTTTCAGTAGGGTATCGATAGTTCTGCGACATTATCGATAGTTTTGGAAAAACTATCGATAGTATCGATAGTCAATTTACCGATAGTTTTGCATCACTAACACACAATCAATTTTTTTAGAGCTGTACCGGTGCGCTTTTCACTTCTTCGGAAAGGGGGCCCTTGCCGGGCCTCCATGCCTATTACTGTTAAAGACTTTGCTCGCGCAGACGATACAAGTATTTCAGATTACTTAGAGACATCGTTGGAAGCATTCGAGCAACTTAGCACTACTAGTACAGTTGACGACCTCTGGAACTTTTTAAAGACAATTATTTATTTTTGTATAGATCATTATGTACCTAGAAAAATTAAACCTGTTCATCGTACAAATCCTTGAATAACACGCGAAATAATTCACCTGAAACGACGAATCAGAAGGCCTAGAAAAAATAACAAACAAAGCGTGAACGCCTTAAAGAGCACTTTAAGAACGGTACTTAGAGAAGCCAAGGAAAGCTTTTTTTCAGTAACTCTGCATAATTTTATAAAAACTGCCCCCGAAAAGTTTTCGCGTTTTTTGAAGGGACGAAAGGAACCGATTGAACAGATTGTTGACGGTGACATAGTTTTTACAGACAATGTAGAAATGGCAGGGCACTTTAATCGTTTTTTCCAGTCAGTTTTTTCAGCGCATGAGTCACATGTCATGCGTGAAGCCTCATGTGACGATACTGAAACAAGCAGACCGGGCGTGGTGATAACCCTATCAGGAATATTCGCGAAGTTGTTATCTCTTGATACGGAGAAATCAACGGGACAGGATAAAATACCGAATGAATTTCTAAAAGGATATGCTGAGTGGCTATCCCATTATCTTAAAATTATTTTTGACGCATCATTACAAACGCACACTCTTCCACAAGAATGATTATCTGCCTGTGTTTTACCAGGATTTAAAGACGGAAGCCGTCTCAGGGTAGATAATTACAGGCCCATTTCTTTGAGAAGTGTTTGTTGTAAAGTATTGGAGCATATTATTTCAAAACACATATTCACTTTCCTAGAGTACCGAGGCATGTTCTATCCCCACCAGCACGGTTTTAGATGCGGCCTGTCAACGGTAACCCAGCTTGCGGAAGCGTTTCATGATTTTCTTTTGCCGTTAAAAATAAACAACAGGTAGATGTTATTTGCGTCGATTTTTCAAAGGCGTTTGACTGTATACCACATAAAAAACTGATATAGAAATTAAAAGCACAAGGTCTAGGCTCTGTTATTATTAATTGGATTGAAGCCTATCTATCAAATCGAAGTCAAACAGTTGAAATTAATGGAAGTCTATCTGCGCCATTACCTGTGTCCTCAGGAGTCCCTCAGGGCTCAGTCCTGGGTCCACTGTTGTTTTTGATCTATATAAATGATATCGCTACTTATATTCAACCTCCAACTAAACTGAAGCTCTTTGCAGATGACTGCTTACTTTATGCTCCCGTAAACAATTCCGTCGATCAATTGAACTTAAACAGGAATTTGGAAATATTAAGGCAGTAGTGTGATGATTGGAAAATGCAGATAAATTTTTGTAAGTCGGCATACATGCACATAACAAACAAGAGGAACGTTTTACAATTTCAATACAATATGGGGGATATGAATTTGGATAATGTGGACAGTTTCAAGTATATTGGTGTCACGATCTCAGATGACCTACAGTGGCTGGCCCATATTGAAAATGATTGCTCTTCGGCCTATGGGAGTCTTGGTTTTATACGACGGAAATTAAAAGATGCTACTAGAGACGCAAAGTTGACAGCCTATAAAACGATGGTACGTCCTATTTTGGAGTATGCCAGTGTGGTACGGAGTCCCAAAAAAAATTTAACAACGAAAAATGAGAAAAGATTCAAAGGTTGGCTGTACGTTTTATTCTGTCTAGCTATAAAAGAACAGGCTCTGTAACTAGAATGTTGCATGAGTGCGGCTTGCAGCCACTAGAAACTAGACGGAAGATTGCAAGGTTAAAGTTTTTTTTTTTTTTTGTCCTCTATTACGCACACTTAAAAATTGACCCAGCATTGTATCTGAAAGAAGTGCATAAGCGATCAAGAAGACTAAATCATACGAAAACGGTCCAACCTTATTGTAGTAGAATAGATGTCTTTAAATAGTCTTTTTTCGCGCAAACAATTGAAGAATGGAATGTCTCCCGGAGTGTGTCATAAATTTAACAGACGCGTCTTATTTTGAGTCTTCCTTGGAAGAGCTGTTTTCAAAATAAAAGAAATTTTGGTTGATTGTTGTTATTTGAAAATGTAATAGTATTTTGTATGTCCTTATTGCTGTCAAACGTTAAGAATGTATGTTTTCCCTTTTATTGCTCCCTCTCCTGTAATAGCCTTAGAGAGAGGGCTGACAGTGTTGATAAATAAAATAAATGCCCCGCGCCACCGCACGCTCGCTCACGATGGACGCGAGCAATAAACTTGAAATAAAATTAAGAAATACAAAAAAACCCAAAAAAAATCATTGTTAGCGTTTTGATAAAACGTAAACTCTGGTTCATTATGTTTTTTTTATATACTTTAGTGGCGCTAATGAACAGATGCTGAAAGAGGCTCATAAACAGTTTCTATTTCTACAAAATCACAACCCAGACAGCTATAATCTTACGTCGTTTCAAAAAGAAAGCAAAGCACCCGCAATACGGTCGAGCGCTGAGGATCGCACTGGCCAAAACCTCTTTGTTTACAAGATGCTGCGCTGTGAAGATCGCACTGCTCAGCATGCCATCTTCACAGCTCAGCACGCACGTGTATGTCGATTCCGAAAGCGAGCAAAGCACGCACCGTACGCACAAGCGCTGAAAACGGCACCACGGTCAGAACCCGTCCTCTAGCTACGACCGTGACTCGTGCAGAAGTTGGTGCTAATCAATACAAGCTTGCATCTAAAGGTTGAACTCAGTGGAGCAGAGGTGAACAGCAAAATTCGCGCTACCAAAATATATTACGACACGACGCTACGTATTCGCCGGAAACCAAATTCCATGCGATGTACTCCGCCAAAGCCAATACATGATGCCAAGGCGTCTGTTGCGTGTGCGGCTTCATCTGCACAGAAATGACGCACTTGTAAACGTTGAAAACTCCGGTGCTAACCGGCGCACAACATCAGCAAATAAGGCGTTCACAAAATATGTTTGAATGGTTCGAACGTAGAGCGCGTCGGAAATCGGAGCCATGTTTTTAACCACATTGCTCGTGCTCCATGCCGCCCGTTGACCCCTGCCGGCAGTAGCGGACGCTGAGCGAACAAAAACTGGCTCGCCGAGATCGGCGGCGAAGAGCCCATGGCCTGAGCTCACCCCGAACGCCCGACCTGTATGCGCAGCTGCGAGCGTGCAACTTGTTTGTTCCGGAAACATTCTGCGCCATCTATGAGAAAAAAAAAAAATATTGCGGTGACTTAGCTCGGCTGTGCCAGGATATACGTAACGGCGTGAGCTTATGTGCACAAAATGAGGGGCGCTATCAAGCGGCTTCGGTGCAGCGTCAGACTTGGCTAATGCACAACGGAGACGCACAGCTGGGCGCCCGGCGGCGGACGTGCGTCTGCCGCGGCTATGACATCACTCCTCTGGAAAGCGCAGACCGGCGAGGCGGACGCGGCGGCGGCGGCTCCGGCGCTCCAGCTGTGCGCCGTGTGACGTCACTGCTCCTCGCGCATGCACAGCACGGAGCACGGCTCATTATGCGAGCCACGCGAAACTGCTCAACCCCGGCCAGTGTAGCTCACCCTACAAAAGGCTACATATAAATCGCGGGTGAATCCCCCTTAAAGAGGCCATGCAAAGATATTCACTTGGAAGGTTTTTCACTTTACACGACCTTACCGGAACTAGAGGTACCCAAGTACACTCGCACCCAACACCACCCTCCAAGAAACTCCTTTGTTATAGTGTCATTTTAATAACAGAAGCGAGCGTTTTCTTTCAATGTCTCCTTCGCAAAACATGATGACGTAGCTGGAGATAGCATTATACCCCAGTGACGACATTTTAATGCGGTTCATAGATTGAGCCCAAGCATTGCGTGAGCCCTCGATTTGTGCTCGTGATAATCAATAGCTCGACAAACATTCGGGTAGTGGCCCGTGTCGAACCGCTGCAATCATAACAATGTCTGCAACCCAGCGCGTTTCCTTGTGCTTTGCCAACACCAGCGCGCGGCTATGATTAACACAGGCGACATACAATCGACTCCAGATCACATGGCCGCTTGTTCTTGCTGCGAGTCAACGTTACTAAAACACTCAGTTGGGAAACTCGCCGCCGAAACCTGGACCGCTGGCGTCCACCGAGACCGAGCTAAATACGACAACAGCGCCACTCTTTATCATTTGTCTGTACTGTGGTCACTTTGAGCTTTTAGAAAGCATGTTTTTGCGTAAAAGCAAACGGAAAAGACTCTTTTTGTATCAAATTTATTGGATTTGAGTACAAAATGAAGGGCGCGTGATGTTTTTAAGATCTTTGGTTTGCAAGGTTTGGCGGAAAAATTAATATTATTTTTTATACAACCACGCCTCAGCGGTGCTTTCAGGTAGCGCGTCCCGACCTAGGTGCATTTTAACTTCGGTAGCAAGCAGGGTTGCCAGGTTGGGCTATAAAGAGCCAAATTGGACTAGTTTTATTTGCAGTTGGCGGGAAAAAGTGATAGCTGGCTATATGGCTAGAATTGGGCTATTTCTGACCCGTGCTGGGCACGCCAAAATGCCTCAAAGCACTTGAATTTATTGGTTCGAATAGGGTATTTTTATAATAAGCTACGTAAACATTTGGCGCTTCAGTCTCTTAACTCTGAAAAGTATGCGACAGCAAGCAAGTTCGTCTGCTCTTTGCTCGCCATTCTTTACCCCTGAATCTTGTCCAAATGCAAGCGCGTGCTGTTATTCCTCTATCTCAATTAGGGACGGCGCCATTCCTTGCGGCCCAGCAGTACCACCTGTTCTGCACATTCTTTAGGTTGTCTGTTGATTGGCGTGCACATATACTTTGTGTTTAAATCTGTATTGTTTTCCCGTGGCGGTCGTTCTGGTCACCATGCCCCGATACTAAGCATCCCATTAATACAGTGGAAGGTATATTGCTTAGGTTACCATTGTCCAACGCTGCAGTAGAACGCGTGTTCAGCCAGGCTACCTTCACAAAGACGGACTTGCGAAACAGGATGTCGATGGAAACACTGGAGAACATTTTGTCTGTTAAATTCGGACTGTGTGGCAAAGAGCAGTGCTGCAAGGAATATGTTCCTCCAGAGGTTTTTCTGACACTTTTTAATACCGTATACCGCAGTAATGTACCCGTACTCTGCCGTTGGTTCTGCGAGCTAGTGGTGCGAATATTTATATTTGATGTATAAAAATGCATTACCTGTCTTTAGTTCTTACAATAAACGTTCCGAATGGTCACTTTTTCTTTTGGCTATTTTCGGGGTACTTTTCTCGATCGACATTTGGCTATTTTTTGGGCTATATCTCGCAGAAATTTGGCGGGTCAGAGTACAAACACCTGGCAACCCTGGTAGCAAGACGTGGCGCGTCCGCTGGGGAGACGGGGGTGGCACCCCTGTAACCTCTTCCGCTGTATCTGTTTCGGCGTCAAAATGGACGATTAAAGCCAAAATAGACGTCACGTGCAGTTCCTCGAGTGGCCGCTGCGGGAGAAATGGCGGCGTTGTGTTCGCCATTAGCTCGGTTCTCGAGGACAGATCGGTGCCACTTTTTCAGAGCAATCTCTGTGGCAGTTTCCCAACTGAGTGGTTTAGTAACGTTGCTGCGAGTTGAGAAAGTGAACGCTGCTCGTTTTTCTTTATTTTTTCTACGACTTCTGCTGCGTATGGTGAAAAGCGAACGCGTGTTTCAAAGTGTATTAACATCAGGAATTCATTCGGTGGTATTTACGCAAAGTACAAAACTTGTTGCATCGCTTATGAGTAGACGGAGTAGAACTGCCGCCTACTTCCTGAGAATTAAAGTTACGGCGGCGTCAAGCACGCACCGAACGCTTGGGCTACGTTCCAAATCTTACCGGAGTAACTTGTCTCCTACGTCACCGGTTAAAATCACGTGACAATGTTAGTAAAGCTACCGCATCGGTTTTGAGACGGCCTGGATTTTGTCTGCATTCCCCTGGATTGACTTCGTTTAGGGCTTTAGCTGATATTAGCTGACAGCCAAGGATGTTTAAATGTCCCAGGACCCGGAATAAGGTGATGTTCAGAGACGCCGCAAAAAGACCTCAATCCGAGACTGCCTTGCGCACCGACGCCACCGACGCGCTCTGATCCAAGCTCCCATTGTCCGATCGCCGCTCGGATGGCTGCGTTTGGCTTAGGCTACGTCCGCTACTTGCCTGCGATCTGCTTTGTCTGCCCGTTGTCGCAGCTGGCTTTTGGTACTAGCGCCACTAAATAAGCTACGCTTCAGAGTAACGACACTTACCCATGTCGTGGCTTAAAATCATGGTTGCCAGTTATCTTAAGCTTTATCTGAAATGCCAGGAAACGCCTTACCGCCCCCCACAAATATTTAAACAGATCACGACAGAGCAAAGCAATATTACATGAGCTTCCTAACACCAATTTTAAAGCTGAGGAAGTCGCACTTTTTAATCATGACGATCGGCAGTTCAGTCTCCTCTGCGCAAGCAACAGAAAGGCTGCGCCCACAACAATGTCGGCGAACAGAGTGCCGATACACTATGCGCGACCCATTTAGTGGCTCCATTCGGTACGATCGGCGTACCAAAAGAAGTTCCGATGCTGATGCTCACTCTCATCACGGACGAGGGAACCGAACATCCGATGAAAGCAGGGCTTGTATTTGCTTTCTCAACACAGTGTCATTCTCAGCGTTCGTGCGTACGACGACTTAAACGCTAGCTTTCCAAAGCCGCGCTACGACGACTCGCTCTAGACGACGCTCCCGGCGCAGTGTCGCGAGCTTCCGCCACACGCCGACTTCCTGCTGACCAGGCAAGTGTTCGGCTCCATATATCACCTATTCGATACGGATTAACTCCGTCATGTAGATTTGGCGCAAACAACCGCGCTGCCACGGCAATGCCATAGCAACGCGGTTGTTTGCCCCCAAATTTACACGGCGACGTTCATTAACTGAGCTTCCTGATTGCGACGAAAATTACTCGCGGCTGTGGTAAAAGATGGAGAACCTGGTAGAAGAAAGAAGATGCAGTAAAATTGTCGTCTCATTGACTGAGAAACTAAGGGGACATTTCGTGAAAACGCCTCAACAGCGTTTCCATGGCAATGTCATGTCAACGTGCTTGTTTTCCCCCAAATTGCAAGGCGACGTTCATTAACTGAGTTTCTGATTGCGATAAAAATTACTCGAGACTGTAGTAAACAATGGGAAACGTAGTAGAAAAAAAAAAGCGCAGGAAAATGATTGTGTCATTTGCCAAGAAACTGAAGGGACATTTCGTGGTCACGCCTACTTTCTTTACACTTCACTTCATGTATGGAAAATACGGACGCCACCTCCTGCCCATTATAACCTCCTTGCTGACAGCAAACAGCAGACGACAAAAAATGACTGCTTTTCGTCTTTGAGGCAGTAGAAGAATCAACGTTACTCCAAAGAACAACGTAAATCAGCTCTTTTCCTTTTATGTGAGGTTGATGACAGATAATTTGAGAAGGACGCTATATCATCTTGCCGTAAGGACTAGGGAAAAAAATTCTTGCATAAAAAGTGCCACTAGCGCATTTATTGAAATGTTGGTGCGCTTATTTATCCTTGCATTTGCTCACGCATTGCGAATGTGATTGTAATTCTAAAGGCAGCACTTTGCCTTCACTAGGGCGTATGATGTGGCAAAGATTTCGCCTTACATTGTGCTTCCGCTGCTCCAATATGTTTATTCGGCGGAGTAAACGAACCATGGTATTTCAGAGTACCTGCATTTCACGGACCCTCTTTATTCTGTTTCCAAAGTACTCAGGTCACTGTAATATCGAACCGGACACTGCTGAAATAAAAAAAATAAAAAACGACAACAGATGTTTAAGCGAGTTAAACGATTTATTTTGTAATTCTTCGGTACACAACATCCAAGGGTACATACTATATTAACGAACACCGTTCCTTCGAACGATGCGACCGCAGTCGTTTCGTCGAGACGTATGCGGTTGCTTGATTGCATGATAGTTTAACGAATGGTCCTATTTTTGCTCAAGGTTTATGAAAACGTTCTGAACATGCTAAACTAACATGAACACTTCACTTAGACAGAAAAAAGTCGACCGCTTTTGTTTCCGTTTGATTTCAGTCAGATGCTGACGTTTGGTGACTTAGTAACTACTTAGCTATGCACAAAAATGATTTGGACGACCCACGTTTTAGCAAACCAATTAACGATTCGAATCTTCGCTGTTAAGGAGCCTCGGGGAGGTGCTACTTTAAATATTCCGAATACTACAAGAGTACGGACGCCTAAAATGTGCATGTAAGTAGACGCTCTGAACGTATCTACCTACTAATCATGGAGTTGCAAAGCGCCAATCATGGGCTCCACAACAAGCGTCAGTTCTGCGCATGGCTCTTTATTCCTGCTGAAAACTTTCTAAGAACGTTCATCTAAAAAAAAAACTTGCCAGCCTATGATCGTTCCGAGCCGAAAAAGCAGACAATAAACAGACCGCGTGACATCATTTACTCGACCCTATTCGACGTTACCCAGCAATGCAAAAAATTGTTGCGTTTTTTTGTAGTTTTTTTTTTTCTTGTTTTTTTTCTTTTTGCATTGCTGAGTATCTTGAAAATTGTTCCTTGCTCTCGAAAAGATGTTCCCGGAAAATATCCTGGAAATCAGGTTCAACAACCGCCTGAATCTCATTGCCGTTGACGTAAGAAACGGACAGACGACGCGAGGACTGCAACGCTGCACGGTGCTCTGTGGAATTAAATTCAGAGCGTATAAACTTCTTCCCAGACATTGTGTCACAGGTGGAATCAGAGACATAGACACCACACTGACCAACGAGAAAATCGCCAACAACTTAAGGTCTCCTGAAAACAGAGTTGCACGTTTTCGAGGACTGGGCAAAAGTTCAGCCAAGTTACGTTTACCTCGGTCATGTCCGGCATGCAGTTTCTCAATTATAAGAAAACCCACTCCAACGTCGCAAGTGCTACCCCTATGGGCATCGAGGGTGCGCCTTCAAGCGCAATCCAGTGTGCAAACGCTGCAACGGCACGCACGAGGACAGAGACTCCTCCTCTGCTCAAGAGAAGTGTATTAACTGCGGCGACGCACACTCGGCTACATTATCCTCTTGTTCAAAACGGCAGCAGGAAAAAAAACAAGAATTACTCTAGCCAACACGCAGTCAATTTCCGCACTGCCACAACTAAAGTTAATGAATCCGAATGGCACAAGATACCCAGAAAAAGTGAAGAGCCTTTCTCAACAGTGCAGGACATTTTATATAGGATGACTGAGAACCAAGTGCCAGAGAGGCCTACATATGCTTCACTAACTCAAATTCGAAGAAAAAACAAAACAAAGACACGTCCGACTAAGCAAAGGCCCATTTCACCCGACATATTCCAACTCTAAGGTCCGACAACGTCAGGGAACACATCCACCGATCAGGGAAAGAGAAGAATACTAAAGCGGGAGACCCTGTCCGTTTCAACACACAGCTCCAAGCAAGGGGTGAATTCCCAAGCTTCAAGCAGCTGCAAACATAATCTGCAAGCTTTTGGGATCTATTGACGCAGAATGGGCCTGTAGCATCCTTACACTCTTTCAAATGGCCCTTCTCCTTATTAGATCATTGTTTCTGGGGAACTGTAATCCCCAGGCAACCGCCACGCCACATTCCTCTTCAGAACTTACGGTGTGGCAGTGGAATTGCCATAGCCTCTGGAAAACGCGCGGCAACCTCATACAGTATCTTCAGTCGCACGTTCCCCCACCCGACCGACATTATCTACCGACAGGAACCTTGCACCCGTCCTAATCTTTCTGGATACGTGACACATGTGGCGCATAACGATCCCAATCAGGACCACATTGTGTCAACTATAGTCAAACGCGTTCATACCGCGGTCGACTTCATTTCACACCAGGACAAAACTGGCATATGCTCTGCGATAAGGTTAACGGCACGCTCGAAACTGCAGGAACGTGGTCCCTACTCCGTCATCTAATACAACCAGGCTAAGCCAAATCGGAGAGGGCAAAATACATCTCCTCCACGCCACTAACCTAACAGACTCCCAATGCCTCACATAGTTACGACAATCTTACCTTCCCCCACCTGACACTCCACGTCACGCTGACTACACGGGTCCCTCCAACAATATTCCTTGTCTGAACGCGCACATCACGGATATTGAGATTCGCGCTGCACTCACCGACATTTGCCGCAAAACATCCCCTGTTCCTGACAAGATTAGCTACTCTCTTCTCTACCACCTCTATGATTCAGACACCGCTCAGCTTACTACGTACTTAAATGAGGTTTGGGAGTCGGGTACCCTCCCCAAGGAATGGAAGGAAGCCACAGTCATTCTGATTACCAAGCCTGGCAAGCCCCTCTCCTTGCAGAACCTGCGCCCGATTTCCCTTACCTTATGTCTGGGCAAACTGCTTGAGACAGTTCTCCAGCTTCGCCTACACAATTCGTAGTGGTATTTCCACTCAGGGTTTAGTGCTCTGCCTCAAGCACGATGTTCCAGATGCACCGAGCGCTGCACAATATCGCGCTGTCCTTGCGGCAGACCTTAAGGGGGACTTTGACAACCTGTCCCACGACCTGGTCCTTGAACACTTGGCATCCACTGGCTGCGCAGCGGAGGTGTTCAATTACATCCGCGATTTCCTCCTCGACAGATCTGCCAGCCTCGTCCTTGGTCACCTTCGCTCTCTCTCCGCACCGGTAGCAAACCGTGACACTCCGTAGGGCTCTGTACTCTCTCCCTTTTTGTTTAATCTTGCTATAAGAGGTCTCGCTCTCCTTCTGGATAAGAACTCGGATGTCCGTCATGCACTTTATGCGGAGGCCATTACTCTCTAGGTAACAACAGGCTCCCTCAGACACATCGAAACTCAGTTACAAGAAGCTGCTGCTACCGTCGAGCAATATGCCCGGAGTGAAGACCTTACATGTTTACCCACTAAGTCGGAGCTACTTGTAGTGACAAAACACGCTCGTGGACAAATTGCTCTTCCACTTACCATCACACTAGATAACAAACCCGTCCCGCTTAAATCGACTATACGGGTGCTTGGCTTCACGTTACAATCCAACACTTTGGCAACAGAAATCCTCTACCCATTCATCACTCCGTGCAACCAAATCATGCACATGCTATGCCGCGTTTCTAACTGTCGAAATGGCGTTAAAGAGGCAGATACGTTACGCCTTGTCCAGGCCTTGATTTATACACGCTTATTCTACGACCTACGTACCACAACCTACTCCACACCGAACACAAACGTATGTATACCCTTCTACGCAAGGCGCAGAAACTGGCGCTCAGTCTCCCCGTTCGCTCAGCCACCGTTCGCCCAGAACGGCTTGGGGTGACCAACATCCTGGAGGAACTCATAGTAGCGCATAAGGCTGCTCAGTTGATGCGCTTGCGCTCGACGTCTTAGGAGCGGAGTCTCCTTGCCTGCCATCCTTGGTTTCCCACCCTGTCCTGCTTTCCTCATCGCTGCGGGTCTCACCACCGCTGCGTGTGACAAACACATTATGCCTCCTACTCCCCGCCATATGCATCGTTACTGTGTTTTTGTAAACTTACGTGACAAATGAAAACAATGTTCAATGTGCAATGTTCAACCCGTCACTCAGCCCATCGCGACCATCGCTCGTGCCATCACCGACGCGGGTATCCTTTAGGCTGCGATACTGTTCGCACCCTCTTTATGGACAACAGTCGGCAGAATACACGCGGGGGGATCACAGTTGTCGTGAATTGTGATTTCAGGCTGGTCCGCATTGCCACAAAACGTGGTCACACTGACGTGTCCCTCCTGGAGGAGCGTGCGGTCGCCGGAGCAATCATTTCCACCTCCACTTTCTCCTCTTCCACCCCACTCACATTCTGATTGAGTCCCAGACGGCCTGTCGCTACTTCCCTTACAATGCCCTACATCCCTCCATTGCGTCCCGACTCGACTCTTTCCTATCCTCCACTTCCCACACTTTTCGGTTGGTCTGGGTGCTTGGGCGCGCAGCCGTCTCCGGTAGTGAGTGCGCTCATGCGCTCGCCCGAGAACTCTCACACCGGGCACCTGGCGAGACTCTGCCGCCGTCCGACCCGCCCCTTTCTCATACTAAACTAACCTAGCTCAGCCACGCCTTGCTTGACAACATTATCCTCCTCCTCAGCCTTCCCTTACTCGCAAACCAGGCGTCCTATGGCGTCGTCTCCAAACCAACACATTCCCGACGCCCCCCTTTTACTCTTACCGTGTACCCCTCCCGCGGTCCGCCTGAGTGCCCGCACCAAGGCGAACGTCTCAACCTTTTCCATATGGTGTGGCAATACCAGGCCATTCCCTATGTCTCGCACCTTCCCAACCCGTCTCCCGCTTCCTAGGAGGAGCGGCTGACCGATGACACGGTCACCGGCCAGCAATGGCCGGTGACCGTGTCATTGCTGCCTACCGTGTCAATTGCCACCTAGCTACCGTGTCATAGCCACCTATCGGAGGAGGGTAGCGTGAGTAATTACGCCGGAGTAATCAAACTGCTTCTGAAACGCGAGCTTTGACATCATTGCAACGCAGCCATGGTGAGATGGGTATACTTTTTTGATAGGACTCTATAGACCTTTCCAAAAAATACTTCCGACCAGTTCTATTTTCAGTGTTCGTGCGTATGGCGCGTGATTTTCTTGCTTTCCGAAGCGATGAACATGCACGTGCTGGGCTGAGAAGATCGCACGCTGGGCTGAGGAGTTTTCAGTATTAAAAGGTGTTAGATGCACAATTTTTTTTCCACCTGGCGACTCAAATGAAAACATTTATATAAGCCACGCGTGGCCAGGCTGACCCGGCCTAAGAGCCGCAAACAGAACCACGAAACTTCCAAGAGCCGCGGGGGGGAGGGGGGGGGGCACAATTTTTGTACTGAGCAATAAACGAAACTCGAACTACTTTCGATCTATCCGAGTCAAAATCAGTCCATCTGTACGCAAGGTCGCAGTAGCACGAGACTACCAAATTGCAACATGTCTTTAGATTTAAAACGTTCTCCATTTCTCTGTTCGGGAAGCGCTTGTGTAGGCGAAAGGAAGGCGGGGGAGTAGGGGGGGGGGGGGGGACTGGAGGGAGCCGCGAGCCGCACTTTAACACGCGAAGAGCCGCGTGCCGCTCGCGAGCCGCAGCTTGGTCACCCCTGATATAAGCAAACAAACCACACCATGATTGGCCCAAAAGAACAAAAATGCTGAACATCATTCTCCGAAGATTGCCTCACCTAGGCATGTTTGGCGTAGCCTTAAGGTAGTACGTATCTTACTGTAGTCCGTTCCAACACAAACTTTCTAGATAAAACCGCGCTTCACGCACGCACTCGGTACGTACGACGACTCGTTGGGCTGCGCTTACACATGAGCTTGCGCTGGAGGTGGAGCCTCAATTGCAGATCTGTTGTTGCAACGGCTATATGTGAGATTGCATAGTTATTATTTACGCCTTTTATTCTCAACCTAGTTACGCTTGAACAGAGTCGCCGACACCAAGTAACCGCAAAAGAATATTTTTACGAACTTAACAAGCTTCAGAAACATTTGTTTTTCTGCTGGCGTCTCTAAAGCGTCATTGGTTTCGTCGAAAAGCTGTGTGGATTTAGTTCTCCGAGCGGGGCTATAAGCCTAAGGATAAATCGAAAGCAACTTTATTTCGAATGCGGTTCTATTCGGCGTGTCTCGCTCACCGCGCGTGCGACACCACACCCCTTTTTTCCCCGCTTTTTTTTTACGTGTACGTGTGCGTGTGTGCGACCACGCATACACGCACACGCACGCATGCGGACGCATCCACACACGCGCAAGCACACACATAATCACACAGACACACAAAAATACAAGCACAGGCTTCCTGTGGCATTGCAATAACAGCAGGAATATGAGAGCGCCAACTTCTAACAAGAACTCCCGCGGTTAAAATCAACGTTTTCGCGACTCGGCAAGATTCACGGCGTTCATTTGCATTCAAATCAGTGAGCGTTGGAGGCCCCTATTCGTCTATTTATCCGAGAATCTCGAGCGGCGGCGCGCCCCCGGGTCTAAACAGCCAGCGGCTCTTTTGCACGGCGCCGCCGACCACTGGCCGCATCTGTAATGAGATCCAGCTGGAAGTGAGAGACCGACTTCGTTTCCAATTGCAGTTCCTGATGCCGGGTGACAATGTTTTTCCGCCAGCGACATTCGTCGTTGGGAATTTCTTCCCCTAGAATGATATTTGTTTTTACTTTTAAATCAAAACACACACAACAAAAGACAAAACCTTGAAGTCGGTGAACGTATGTTTACAGTTTAACGATGTGGGCGCAATAAATTCGGTACGTCTTTTTTTTTTATTGTTTTTAGTGGTATTTTTCTCACTGCCTGGGTGCGACTCTGGGCAGAAAATCGGCAAACACGTTTCAACCAGAAATGAGAGCTGTGTATCAAGAGCAGGGAAACTTGGAGTGAGCGGAGAAAAGTAACCTTTCTTGCCTTTATACTTGGTTGCAAGTCCTGACTTTTCTATTATTTCTATAAATAAAAAAAACGTAATTTTACTTTACCTACGTTTAGTTGAAATGACTTGAATATGAAACGCCGAATACTTAATTGAGTAGATTTTTATTTTACCTATACCTCTGTATGGTAGCTATACACTATTGGCATCGTCCGTAAATCCCCCAAAAACAGCGTGCACATGCGGTTTTTACTGATACTTTCTCGCAGTGGCAAGAGTTGTTAGCTGGCACTAAGCGACTTGAACCAACAGCTGGCTCAAGTGTTCAGATAAAGCAATGAACATGTCGAAGCAATTAGACGCACGTAGAAGTACGTAGCTTCAACACGGCCCCTGTCTGTGTATGCTCCCAACGGCAGACATCATTTTAGATAGATCCTTGGCCGAAAACGCAATTCAAACAACAGAGTAGCCATAGTTGTCATTCCAGGGCCCCTGACGAAGTTTGTTTTCGAGCTTGCCTAGGAGTGTGTGCATAAGTGTTGTGCTCAACTTTGACGTTCGCACATTCTTCCCGATATTTTGCTTGGTCCAACGCCTGCGCTTGAATTTAGTTTCTTTCCTGCTCGGTTGTCGTTACTAAAGGTCTAGTCCCACTAACATTTATGCCGATAAAAAAAAATCTAGGTCAGCATTTTGATGACGCGAGAAATATTCCACAGTATACCGCTTGCTCTCAAACACATCTTTTTTTCTAACCAATCGGAGACGCCCGAGCGAGAGATTTCTGAGAAGTTATATTCGACCTGCGCTCGAGCAGCACTGCTTGGTGTTTGTCACCTAAGTAACAACAGTTGTTGTTAGGCACTAACAACAGTTAGGCCGTAACAATTGTTGTTATGCACTAACACTTCTTGTTAGGAAAAACAATTGTTGTTAGTAACTAACCGTTTTTATGCCCAGGCCATTGCACTAACTGTTCTTTAGCACTAACAAAATTTAAGCACTAACAATTGTCGTTATGCACTAATAACTGTTCTTTCCCCAAGATTCCGGGAGATGATCCACTTGCGCCATCTTTTGCCAGGTGTGAGCGATAGCCCAAATAACATTAGAATCTACCCGATCAAAATAAAATACCGGAAAGTTACCCCGGAATTACTAACCTAAGTGCGATTTATCAATATGGGAGATATTTTAACACGCTCCAATTATTTTTCTAGGTTGCCAAGGAAAAATTAGTCATCGCTCCCTTAGATCGCTAAGTAAATATCACTCTATTTTGCATTTCTCGTGAGTTTATAAAACAACCATTTCATACATCAGAAAGTTCCCCTGGGTATACTAAGTAGAAACTGTATGCTGTCATAATTCATCAACAGCTAACATTTAAGAGCATTTTCTGAGGTTCCCAGAGCGATAATTAATTGCCACTCCAGCCCTCTTCTTGCAGTGTGTTTTTCTTGCAGCACGACAAACCCTACGGTAAAGACCGCTTTATGTTTTTATATTTACATTTATGGTGAATTCTACTTGCAAGCCCTGTATGTCTCGAATTTGGCTCAAGCTTAACTTTTGGAAAAGGTCCACGGTCCGTATTTTTTCAAGAGAAAAGATTAGTAAAACCCAAGACCCCTCGTAGGGTAGCAATACTGTGGTTAATGTTCAAAGCATCCTTTTCCGGAAGAAAAAAAGTGGGGTGGCGTTCACGTTAGCTTTCTCAAGTTCTTGGCTAACGGCATCGGAGTAAGTTGACAAAAATAAGCAAAGATTAGCCTAGAAAATAGGATCATGAGAGTTTTCACCCAATAACGGGTGATTTAGTGCACGAGCTAACTGACAACTTGATGCCTATCAACCTGAAAGCAAACATAACTACAGTGAAGTGTGGCACGTTTTCTTGCATCAGCAATGTATTTTACCCTAATGCTTCAAGTGAGTAGCACAAAGTACAGTCGAACTCCACTCGATACTATATGACACGCAGGATTCAAGACCGCATGTTACACCGGG
Source organism: Ixodes scapularis (assembly GCF_016920785.2). Lineage (NCBI taxonomy): Eukaryota > Metazoa > Arthropoda > Arachnida > Ixodida > Ixodidae > Ixodes > Ixodes scapularis. The sequence continues at coordinate 184,070,049 of NW_024609846.1, read as the reverse complement.
CATTCCTTTGAATTAGCAAATGGAAGTGATTGTTGTAGTGGCCAGCGAGGACTCACTAATTGCTCGTGCTGTGTCAAGAACCAATACAATCCGACTACTGTCCAGGAAGAACTGTAGGTGGCGATGTGAAATAAAACTGTTGGGTGGAGTTGTTTTCTTGGTGTTATTGATTTATTGTACGCGCAATCGCATACGATCCTATTATGTGAGTTTCGGGATTGATGCTAAACGGAGAGAAGCAGCTTATTATTGTTTGCACAATATTATAGAATCCCCGAGGCTCCCAGACAAAAACTAGTTGCACCATCTATCTGCTGAAGTGGCGTAATCGGCCAAATAAAAATATAGTCTATGTGATCCAAATCGAATAGCGTAAAGTTCCCCCAATATTACTCAAAATGAGTGAAATGCACTAAGCGACCAAAAATATCAGCCGTATACAATTGTGTTTCTCGGTTCCTTGGGTAAAACACGTACTGGAATTGACTTTTATGAAATTGTATGTTTCTCTTCCTAATTGTATTAAATTTACGACTGAAAATGTTGAAATTTACAAAGTTTCCGGATAATGTAGTGGGACGGGTACGCTAACAAAAATAGTAAGCAGCCATGTTGTAAATACCTTCTTCCAGTTTTCCTGGGAGATAGTTCATTAAATCGCCAACTCGCTCGACGTATGTGGCTTCCATGCATGGTTGCATATCCTACAGCAAAGGTCACTTAATATTTTCGTGTTGACATGCATAAAAATGACGCGTATTACAACTACATTATTTGAAACTTGCTTGCGTTCTAGAACGCTTCTCGGGCACAAAATTTAACAACGCCGAAGATGCAAAAAAGTACAAGCTTTTTTTTTTGTACTAGAAGTATTGCATTTCGCACGGCCAAAATGGGGAATAGCATTCGACATATAAGATATTCATCCTAGTAATAATACTATACGATATCATTGGAGCTTTTTTTTTTAATTAGGACTCGGTTGTTAATATAAAAAGTGATGAATCTAGGTAGTTAAGAAATATCAATGGTCGAAGTAGTGAACAGGTTTTACAACCTCTCCTTCGGGGAGAGGTTGTAAAACATGCCAACTTGGGGCCTCTTACCTCGGCAACGACTCTTTATCCCGCGAAGTTCCCCGGGAATCATGTAGTACACGTTCTAGAGGGTCTATTTAATTTTGTTTAAGTCGTGCAGCTCATTTCCTGCCAGTTCCCGAGAAGGCGCACTTGCCCATTTTTTGCAAATAAAAAAGAAGGCATTTAAAATGTTCTCAAAATTATAGCAAGCTGAAAAAAAAAAAAGCTTGGGTCTATTCAAAAAAAAAAAATAATGCGAAGTAATCAAAAGCCCGCTTGTTCTTTGCGGGAATTTAGATGAAATACATTTGACTCTCGCTATATTTCTTCCCTACACGCTCACTATTTCTGTTTCTGTTTCATACTCTTGCGCGCAGGATCGTTTTTAATGAGGTAGTGTATCGCGGCGATGAAACATTTGAAATATCTCGATCTCCGCGCACCATAGCAATTGCGAAACACTATATCCAGTACAAAGCGCGCCTAATTAATGAACGCTCGAGGCCCGGATCAATTTACTTCAATCTAGAGAAATTTTACATAGTTATTGAATATAGTTGGCCCTTTTTGGAAATCAGGGCCGCACTTTTGAGAGGTTGTGAATGTTTCGCGGAAAGGAGATTGAACGAAGACCGGGCTCGAATTCAAGTGCGAACTATGCCGGCTGACCTTGTCAATTGACTTACTTCTTTTAAAAAAAAAAGTATCTATAGATATATACTTCTTTTTTTTTTAAAGAAAAAAAAGGTAAGTCAATCGACACGGTCAGCCGGCATAGTTCGCACTTGAATTCGAGCCCGGTCTTCGTTCAATCTCCTTTCCGCGAAACATTCACAACCTCTCAAAAGTGCGGCCCTGATTTCCAAGAAGGGCAATTATATTCAATAACTAATACAACGGGCATGGTGTCGGGGAACCTAAAGCGTGGGTATAACTGAGAAATATATATATATATATATATATATATATATATATATATATATATATATATATATATATATATATATATATATATGGGTGGTTTCATCTCAAATCGTGCAGGCAAAAAGGGTCGAATTTTTAATTTCGATGAAAAAAATATATGTTATGGCGCCGTTTTTAAAAACGCAGTCGCCGCAGACCGCAAGTTCGTCGGATTTTTTGTTCGCGACTTATGAATTTTTAAAGAGGCCGCGGCGAAAAGCAGTGTTTTTCACACCCGTCGTGGGTCGGATGTTTCGCTTGATCTCCCGCCGTGGATTTTCAGTCCACATTATATTATATTTTTTAAAGCACTCTGTGGACACATTTAAAAGGCTCCAATACCATAAAATAATTTTAGGCGTTTTGCTTTTTTTCTGTAAAAATGTCAAAAACGCCCCCTCGGTCAATTGTTGACGAACTTTGACAAATAATTACTGGCGATCTACTTGGGTTACATCAATACTTTTCATGTCCACGGAGAGCCCAAAACACGTTCTTTATATGTATTATAAAATGACTTGGCTGTATAAAATATTCTTTGCGGTACGTTTACGTTAATGTTATGTGAAAACCAAAAAGTACCATTTTTGAAATTGATTTTCTCAAAAAACCCATTTTTTATTTTTTTTATTTTTTGTTAAAATGTAGATGTGATAGTGTTCTACGCGAAAATCAGGTCTAGAAAGTGTATATTTTGTTTGTATGTTTTATATTTAGGCCTCAATATCGGAAAAAAACGTCTTTGTTTTGCAAGACCCAAGTCAGACATTCCGACCCATGCGTCTCTATGAATTGTGAAAAAGTTTTCTTGAATTTTCTTCTGCATTTTGTAATCAATTATAAACGAATTTTGTGGTATTGAATATTTATGTATGTTTTGATAAGAGCGGGAACCACGAGATACATATCTAACCAAATCAGCGGGCCTAGTAGACTTTGAGTAACCAAAAGGCACAGACGTTGTATTGTTTCGATTTATAAACCTTTCACAGTAAACTAGCACGAATAGCTATTAGCTGTCATATTACTAAGACAAAGAAAGTCACCACATCGTCGATATATTATATACAATTCTCTACGAAACCAAACACTGGGGCTTGTTCACCGCACATCGCACAGGTCACCAGGGAATGTCCTTTCACTTCCGTAATACACAAAAGTGGTGACACAGAAACGGTCCGAAACACACAGAGAGTGTGTCATGGGGAGGGGTAGGAAATAAAAATAAATAAATAGGAATTAAATTGCCCAACTGCCATCTTAACGAAAATTGCGTTAAAAAAATAAAGTATTTAGGTTGGGGTGGTGGCAAGACGATAGGTCCACGCCTGGTGGAAAGTCAGACAAAGAAGTCGACGGCACGTAAAGGTAAAACAAAAAAAAAATAATAATTTAATAAAGACGGGAAAACTCAGCCGCACATGGCAAGAAGATAAACCAACTCCTCCGGGCATTCCCTAAATGGGACGCAACCAAATGCGTGCGAACACGCTCTCTACATCACCGCCTAGGCCGCTACGCCATGACAAAATAAACCCAACAACTGAACAGTGCTAACAAACAGTTAGTAAGGAAACATTGAAAAAAAAAAAAAAAACCGTTCAAAAACGCACCCGAGAAACTAAGTTCAGCGGGGCGAAGAAACACACACGAGTCGGTCCCACGACACTGAAGCCTGGCTGGATGACGGCGTCCAGATGATGCTCGAATCTGTTTTTCCCTCTGTTACGCACATCCACGACGGCTGTGAGGAACAGTGGCTGTGCGAAAGAAAGTGAAGAATAGATTCGAGCAGGCGATGCGCGAGAAGGTTACCGAGACTATGCCTGAAGCTTCATATCGGGAGAGGAGCTTTCGAGGTAGTTTCTGCAGTTACTCAAACTTTCTCTTTCCCCATCCCTTTTTCAAAAGAGCACGTCAGCCGGCGCTGACTTTTCATCTCGGGAGAAGCCCACTCTTCACAAACGGTTATAGTTGACAAGGAGGCTGACTTCGACCCAACTAGTCTCCGGGCAAAATACAAACACAAGTATATTTACCAACACGCTCGTTTTAATGTCAGTCTCCGGGCTTTGCTGTTTCCAAAAGAGATAGCCCTTTATAAGGACAGAATGAGCGGGTTGGTGGGGATAATTAAACTTAAACAGCCCCTTCTCGTTTTCTTCCTCAAGTTTAATAGATAACCCTTCGGTGCTATCGGATCTCCCCGGAGAGAGAGAGACAGCACGGCCGTTTCAAGGTAAGGATAGGGCGCTCGAAGCTGGGGCAAACAGGCGGTATCGTTTCACGCATGCACGGATGGCTGGTTTCAAATTTCCCCACATCCCTAACGAAACCGGCCCATCTTCGTGGGTGCGGCTGTGGGATTTCTGTCCCGCGCCGCCGGTTTTAGCGCGCACGCGGCGTTGTTTTGGCTGGCAGAACAGTTGTTGACCGTCGATACTGTAAGGCCATGGTGTCCTCATCCTTTCAGGCAACGATTTCTTTTCTTTCCCCTGTGCAATACTCTGACTGACTCCTCCTGGGTGGCTGTCACTGTTCGCCGCGTCAACGACTTAATCGTACCATTTCACTCCTCGTGACACAGGGTGCGCTGCTCGCTTTACTGTCACGGGCCGTCCCATCTAACACAACTAGCGCGAAAGGTCGTGGTCATCTGCTGGCTCCGAAGGGGCGGGACGTTCATGCAGGCCAATGAGGGCCCCGAATCAATACGACGTCTGCCGACTCCTACACGTTAAAAATTTACGACACCTGCTGGTCTGTTAAGAAGTGTTGCTTTCTCTTTTTGGAACTCCTCCCAATGTAGCTTGCCGCCTATAATAAAATTTAAAGAATCAATAAATATAACAGGGTGGAAATACTGTATTCCATTTTTATGTGGGAACGTTGAAAAAAATAAAAAAAACAATTTCCAAGCTTGTGAAGACGCGCAATTCGTAAGTCCATTTCGTGCCGTAAAAACATGTTTTTGTACGATATTGATGCTTAAATATAAAACATACAAACAAAATATACACTTTCTAGACTTGATTTTCGCATAGAAAACTATCACATCTACATTGAAACAAAAAATAAAAAAAATAAAAAATTGGTTTTTTGAGAAAATCAATTTCAAAAATGGTACTTTTTGGTTTTCACATAACATTAACGTAAACGCACCGCAAAGAATATTTTATACAGCCAAGTTATTTTATAATACATATAAAGAACGTGTTTTGGGCTCTCCGTGGACATAAAAAGTATTGATGTAACCCAAGTAGATCGCCAGTAATTAATTGTCAAAATTCGTCAACAATTGACCAAGGGGGCGTTTTTGACATTTTTACAGAAAAAAAGCAAAACGCCTAAAATTATTTTATGGTATTCGAGCCTTTTAAATGTGTCCACAGAGTGCTTTAAAAAAGATAATATAATGTGGACTGAATATCCACGGCGGGAGATCAAGCGAAACATCCGACCCACGACGGGTGTGAAAAACACTGCTTTTCGCCGCGGCCTCTTTAAAAATTCATAAGTCGCGAACAAAAAATCCGACGAACTTGCGGTCTGCGGCGACTGCGTTTTTAAAAACGGCGCCATAACATATATTTTTTTCATCGAAATTAAAAATTCGACCCTTTTTGCCTGCACGATTTGAGATGAAACCACCCATATATATATAGGTAACATAAGGTAAGTATAAAAACAATGGACCGGAAAAAGTTAATAAGTCAAAGATGCGTACTGTCGGAGTTACTAATTCGAAGTTAATAACGACGTTTCGAGCGGGGACCGCTCTTCATCAGGTAGCGAGTGTACAGCCCGCGAATGTTTATATACCCCTAAGAAGAAATTAGAGGGAGTAAAGTGCAGTAGGAAATGGAAACAGTTCAATGCTGTTTCCATTTCCTACTGCACTTTACTCCCTCTAATTTCTTCTTAGGGGTATATAAACATTCGCGGGCTGTACACTCGCTACCTGATGAAGAGCGGTCCCCGCTCGAAACGTCGTGATAAACTTCGAATTAGTAACTCCGACAGTACGCATCTTTGACTTATATATATATATATATATATATATATATATATATATATATATATATTTATTTATTTATTTATTTATATATGTATATATTAGTTAACCCTTTTCACTAGACATGTAAGTTACTCGTTACTAGTAGCAAGCTGCTCCTACCTGGATACTTCTTTCGGTAACGAGTGACGGATTTTTGTTATTTTGAGGGGTACCGTGTACATGTCTGCTTTTTACTGATTAATTGTCTCCACGGTCGTCATTGCCGCTGTCAAAATCGCCATTAATATTTTATTCACTGGAGAATCTCAAAGGGGCGACGCAACAAACTTTGTACTTCCAGTAAATACCACTTTTTGATATTCATAACCTATGAAATACGCTTTTTTTTTCTCGCTACCTTCAATGTCGGTTGCATTTTTGCCATTGTGATAGCGGACCCTGACATCTTTGACGCTGGCCTCTTGAAGCGTGATAACGTTTGGGGCTTTCTCGGGGAGAAGTTCGAGTCTACGCTTGAATTCTGCGAGCTTGGAATGCAGGCCTCTACAGATCCACCGCAGTAGCCAGGTCTTATGTCTTTTTTTTTTTCACTTTCGAAGACGCTCGTACAAGTTGCGTCGAGCACGTTGCACTGCGTTGCATCATGCAGCACTGCGTCTCTCCCATTGGCCCGTCGCAAAGGTCGCCATAGGTTCGACGCAAGCGGTCTTAAAGTGGAACTCCGCCACTTTTTCGAGCTACCTAACCCAGAGGCATCAAGTGAATGCGGATGGCTTCCTAATTCCGAAATGCTATCTCATTCCTCTAGATCCACTATAGTTAATTTAAAAAGTGATGTTTTGTTCGCTGCCATAAGCAATACATATTCCTCCGCAATGTTTCCCAGTTTTTCCCGCCACCCAAACGTGACGTCACCGGAGGGCAGCGAGGCTCACGGCCGGCAATTGGGTACACTCGCGCCCTCCTTTCTAGCGTCAAACAGCAAGAAAACAGGGGCTTTCTCGTGCTATCTAAAGTTGATATTATTACCTAGTTCCGCAAAGTATGACCTTGACCTACGTGCCGAAGTGTGATAAAGTTGAAAAAAAAAAAAAAAACGGAATCATTGGGGATTTTGAGAAAATCGTTTTTGCAACTCGGTAGGCTCAAGCCGCGGCTCGCTAGTTTTGTGAAGTCGTTAGCAAATCCGTTCTCATTCTATCCGAATCTAGCAGTTACGCTGGCAAAAAAATCTCCGCAAGTCAAGCAATACTTTTTTTTTTTTTTTTACAAGTTACCCAAACATCACTGAGATTGCTCGAAATGTGGTTACACGTGCCACACGTACACGCCCATCTTACGTGAAGGAACGTGCCTTTTGTTTAAGATAACTTTTAGAAAAGTTACTGTTGCAGACGGTAGCGCGAGTAACTCATTTTGTAGCATGCATATACTCCTTGGTGCTAAAGTCATTTAGCAAATTATATATGGACCGTTCTAGAAAAGTCAATTTCAGCGTTCGTGCTTGTGGTGCGTACTTTCCTAGCCTTCCATAGCGATGAACATGCGCGTGCTGGCCTGTGAACTACCACGTGTAGTCTGTGACGCTCGCAAAACATTGAAATGTGTGGAATAGAATGAACTCCAATCGTTTAGGCCAGATGGCGGGTTCCTGTTCATGAAGATAGCAGTAAAATTAAAATGAAAAAAACTCCGGAACCACCAAGCCATACATCAAGGTGCAATTAAAGGCGCAGAAAATACGGAAACACACTATATCTTCAAATAAAGAATATTTGCATGAAGATACAATAGTGACAAAAGTACAGAAATGCACCGTAAAGTTTTTAATTTAAAATAAGTTCACAGAAGTTACCCCCTTAAAACATTTTTACCTTTTTCGTTTTCCTTTTTTTTTTTTACTGTTGGAGTAGATTGCAACACCCTCATCAAACACCCATCCACGAGTGCAAACGGGGAAGAATGTAATTCTATATAAGATGTTCTTTTATATTAAGGTTGCATCTGCGACTCAATTAAGCACCTTGCAAACCAAATCGCATTCGTATCTACTCCGTCCACTTCTTGGCCCACAACTTGACCCCCCCCCCCCTCCCCACCCTTCAAAAACAAATATCCCTCTATGGTCCTGACTCTCTATTACAACACGTCACCGAACTGTACATACCTCCACCGCTCCCTTCCCTCTACCCCGAGTACTCAGGTTTTCCCAATTCAGATCTATATAGACCCTTTACACTTCATGAGCTGGAGCTCGTTTTGGCCCAGAATAAAGCCGGGACAAGCCCAGGCGCGGATCAGATCGCAAAAACTATAGACGATATGCTCGAAAATCTTTTGGACACAAAGAACCTCCTCTTGCTCAAATTAACTCTCACTGGGAAGCTGGTACCCTCCCAACTGAATGAACTTCTTCCAATATCTGCCTTATTACGAAGCCTGGCAAATCAGCTACCCTTGCCAATCTCAGAGCTATCTTCCTTACCTCTTATGTCGGAAAGACCATGAAATGTACGACGCTTTACGCGCCTCAAGGATCTTCTTAATAAAATTAATTTCCTTTCTCACTGCCAGATTGGTTTCCGCCCTCATATGTTCACCCAAAATCTCTTTCTTCTAGTGTCAAGACCGGTTATAACGAAGTCAACGGGAATCGTAATTACTTCGCTACATCCGCTAAATTCGTTATTACCGACTTCGGTTTTAATGAAGTGCAAAAGGGAGTGGGAAATTGTGATTGCTTCGCTGTAGCCGCTATCTCGTTATAACCGACTTCATTATAACCGCGGTCATATGACAGTACTGTAAGAAAACTTCCTATCCCCTAAATGCGGTCAGGCCTATGCGCTTCGCCATTGTTCACGTCCGCAAAGCCTTCGAAACCCTGCTACCCCATGCAATTCTCGCCCCCCTCCACGAGGCGGGCTCACGAGAAAGGCTGTGGTTCCCATCTGTACTCTTATATCTTTGCATTTTTCCCTTCACGATGGGCCCTATTTCGGTTTGGCGACAACCTTTCCCATCTATCATCTCACCCACGGCACCCCCCAAGGTGTCGTACTCTCCCCAGCTATTTTTAACATCGGTATGGCTCCACTTGCGCGAACCCTCTCCACGAACCCACACCTTCACTCCCTCTTCTACGCGGACGACATCACCCTCTGGTGTATACACGGGTCGCCGGGGGAGGAGGGATCCTAGTTAAAACGGAGGTTCAAGCGAGTTAGTTGCTCCTGATGTATAGGGTGCGCTATTCCCCGTGTACATCATGAGGTAGAAGTAGAACCCACCGTCGAAATCGGTCTCGATCTTATAACCGCACAGTTCCTCTACCGCCCAGGCCTCCAAGCTGCTCCCGAGCAATCGGAGCTCCTGCTTTTCTCCCACTCCCAGTACCAGCGGTCAGTTAATACGCTTATTTCCCTACACCTGGACAACCGCTTTATCCCTTGTATCCCCCCTTTTCGGGTCTTCGGTTTTCCTCTCCAAAACCGTATATACACCTGGGCCAACTCTCCGCAAGATTAACCGCCGTAGAGAAAGAGTTGAATGTCTCACAAGTCGTATATAGTCCCACCTCTTCAAAGATCATGTCTATTCATTTGGCTGATGTTCGTAAACAATGTGAAGACCAGCAAAATAGACTTCAACGGTCTAACCTGTTGTTCTTTGGCTGTCCTGATTCCCCCTCCGAAAGCTGGAGTCAATTAGAAGGAAAAGTCGTAGCCTTCTGCTCCGAAAAATTGGAATTTTCCTTGCATGCGGCTAATCTTGAACGGTCTCATCGACTTGGTAGGTTTCAAGAGGGCAAAGACAGACCAATTATTGGCAAATTTTCTCGTGTCAGGGACAAGGAAAGTGTATTAACCTGCGGAGTTAAGTTGACAGGTACTGTTTTTTGCTATCAAAGAGGACTTCTCCATTTCGGTAAGACCGACTCGAGGCAGATTCTGAGTATGAGCGACTCCCAAACGTTCCTTTCAAAATACGCTTCGACGAACTGCTTGTTGGTAACAAACCCTACTTTTTTTAACGTAGAATATCAATCTGTAGACGAGCTTTATTCCCTCGAACCAAATTCGGAGCAAACAAAACGAAACGGGTCTTTTACTTCTTGTCGATTCGAGCATCACGACAAAAACAAGACCCATTCAGTCCTATTTACTAACATGCAAAGTGTCATCCCGAAACGCGACGAACTTCATAGCATCATAGAGGACAGCTCATCAGATATCGTTATTTTAACGGAAACATGGCTTAATCCCGGTATTGACGATAGCGAGATGTTTACCTGTCATGCTCAATGAAATATTTTTCGTCATGATAGAAATGCGGGAAGAAGAGGTGGTGTGCTTATCGCTAAAAAAAAAAACACATTTCCAGTTTTGATGTTAAAATCAAAGATAGTAGCATTAAAATTTCCGCAGCATGTGCCTCTACCCCTTCAAAACAAGATTATTCTTGCTGCTTGCTACAGACCACCTGACCGTGATGACCTGTTTTCTGCCAAGCTGTCCTCCATTTTGGTTGAGATTAAAACTCGCTTTCCCAAAGCAGATTTTTTACTATTTGGTGATTTTAATTCCCCCAAGATTGACTGGGAAAGTTTATCATCCGAAGGGTCTCGCGCATTAGCAGATTTTCTTGAGATGTGCCTCACGCTTAACCTGACGCAGGTTGTAAACGAGCCCACATGCTCGTCTAACATTCTCGATCTCATATATTAACTACATCTTCTGACCTCGTTAAGTCAATCCAACTCTCTGAAGGTTTAAGTGACCACAAATGCTGCACGTTATTCTTTCATTACCTGTTTTTGTGAAGAGTCCTAATTTCAAAACTATTCACGACTACAATAAAGCCAACTATGAAGCAATAAATAACGAATTAGCAATTTATTTTGACATTTTCCAATCCGAGTTTTCGCTAAGAACTATCGAAGAAATTGGAATCTTTTCGAAAATAAAGTTCTTAACTTGATGCCAAAGTATGTGCACAGTATACAAATTTGCACCGACTCATCTAACCCAGAGTATAATAAAATATTAAGGTCATTATGTAACAAGAAAAAACGACTCTTGACGAAAGCCAATCGAACTAACCTATCATGTGCTTAGGACTTTTACTACGTTGCTCTCAGAAACTACACGGAAAACCTTAAAGCATCGAAAACAAAATTTTTTTCTCAAGATTTACCGACAATCTTGCGCAATAATTCGACACAATTTTGGAAGCTTATGTCACCAAAAAGCAGTTCCAGGACCATTAATCTCACCGACCTCAACGAAGAACCATCCAGAGAGAGTGACTGCCCCGAAGTGTTAAATGGCTACTTTTCTTCAATATTTACAAATGAACACCCATTAAATATCCCAACCCTACCTGAACAGTGTTATCATCTTACGTCACCGGTCACTGTTAACACAACCGGAATAATTAAACTCATTGAAAGCAGGCCCGGACAACATCAATGCAAAATTTCTTAAAAATAGAGCTGCTATATACAGGAACTTTCTTAAACGCATCTTTAACCAGTCAGTCTCCAAAAGCTGCCTACCCCTTGATTGGAAAATCGGTAAGATTGTCCCAGTCGTCAAACAGGGAATTCGGTCTTTAGCCCCTACCTATCGTCCTATCTCTTTAACCTGCATATCGTCCAAACTTCTAGAGCACATCTTGCATTCACATATCATGACTCACTTGTCCTCAAACAATTTCTCTTCAGACATCAGCATGGCTTCCGCGGGGGTATCTCTAGCGAGACTCAGCTGTGCGAATTTAGTCACGAATTGCACACAAACCTCGAAAGTCATGTACAAACCGACGCCATTTTTCTGGACTTCTCAAAAGCGTTTGATCGTGTTCCTCACCAACGTCGTCTCTCTAAGCTATCATCACTGCATTAGAGGCTGAGTAATTTCCTGGATTAATCATTTTCTCGCATCTCACGTTTTATACACAGTCACTAACGATCACAAGTCAAGACTAACAAGCGTTACGTCAGGGGTTCCACAAGGTTACGTTCTTGGCCCCCTGCTTTTTCTAATCTTCATTAACTATCTTCCGTGTACCATCTCCTCAAAAATTTGGCTGTTTGCAATGATTGTGTCATATATAACAAGATTTCATCAGTAACAGACAACTACTAACTTCGGAATGATCTAGAGAAAATTGTCCACTGGTGCAGAAAATGGTTGATGTCGTGCAATAAATCCAAGTGGAAATTAATCCAATTCACCAGAAAACAGTCCCTGTTAGAATATCAGTATACCATACACAACGAAGTTATCGAGCTCGTTTCCATGTATAAATATCTTGGCACCAGATTAACTACAAACCTTCCTTGGAACACCCCCATTGAAACCATTTCTGCAGAAGCACCGAAAACTCTTGGATTTATAAGACGAAACTTACGAGAGGCCCCTCCACACGTTCGACAGGTGACTTATGAAACGTACATTAGACCTAAACTAGAGTATGCAGCATCCATTTGGAACCACCATCAATCATACCTTGTCGATACCTTAGAAGCAGTGCAAAGCCGGGTGACTCGTTTCATCCTATCATCATATGATCGTTTCCCCAGTGTTTCTACGTTAAAAAATAAACTGGGTCTAATCCCTTTGCACTCATGAAGGAAACTCTCCGGACTCTGCCTCCTTCACAAAATTTATTATCACTGCTCAGACATCAAAGACTCACAGCTGTCCCCCCCAGAAAGAATATCATCTCGCCTCAATAACTACTATGCTATCAGACGAATTCTAGAGCGCAGCTCTTAGGCGCCCGTTTCCGGCTTCAGCGGTGTCGGGGTCGCCGTCGGCGTAACCGCGCCGTGCATTATAGGAGGCGTGACGTCACTGGTGACGTTACTCATTACGTTATCAGCGACGTCATTGGCATCGGCATCTTCAATGATGACGTGATCGGCATCGTCATCGTCACTGATAACGTCATCAGTCACGTCATTGATGACGTCATTGGCATTCGCATCGTCATCGTCACTTATGACGTCATCGTCACGTGACCTCAAAGGGGTCACGTGACTCCCGTAAGGTCACGTGACCCCGGTGACGTCACATGACCCCCGTGAGGTAACCTGACCCTCGTGAGGCGAAGGCGACGCCGCTCGGAGGGAGGAGTAGCAAACATAATGAGGTGGTGAGGAGGAGGGAGGAGGGGCATACCTTCCCCTCAGTACTCTTCCCTCCTCCTCAAGAGCTGCGCTCTAGTTCGGCATTGCAGGGAGTTATAAACGGCTTTCATTTTTTTTTTTGGTAAGACCAATGCTTTTAATGAGTCCTTTCTTCCTATCGCCATTAGCCGAATGGAAACAGTTGCCATCAACTATAGTTACCATTAACGACTCTTCTGCGTTCCTAAGTGCCCTTCAAACCCATTTTGTGTGAGTGCTATTTTGCTGTTTTATATTTTGTATAACTCTTACTACACTTATTTTTTCTTTCTTTATATTATTCTCCATTAGTGCTCCATCTACTAATCGCTGCACTCAGAAAACAGGACTCACACCCTTTGCCGGATGGACTCTACTCCCGATGGGACAGGGTCTGCGTCAGGCGACTACGCACGGGAACCGCCATGGTACCTAAACGTACAGCAATATACGCTTGGAACAAGCAACGACTGAAAAGTTACAACGAAGAAAACTCAGACCCCGCAGACGACATGGACGAAAGTCTCTGCCGACACTGCAAGGTCGTGGCCTCAGAAAATCACGTTTCCTGGGACTGCATAAACATTTTTGAGAAAAAAAAAAAGACATTTTACAGACCATTTCCTAGGATCAAAGACCCAAGAGCTTGGCGGAATGGACCAGACCATCCGGCTCACCCAAGCATCGAAAAGAACTATTCGACTCCCTCCTTCGGTTCATTAAGGAGGCTCACCTGACTCACTTCATCTAATCCCCATCCCCCAGCCCAGGACAGCACCGACGGCTTAAGCCCAGCTGACCTGGTCCTGATGTTTCTTTCATCTTATTATTATTAAAGACATTTTCAAACAAACTGGGCCTTTAAGGTGAAACAAATGAAATGAAATGAAATGAAATATAGACAACCCTAAACACCTGCCATCAGGTAACACACCTGGTTTGCCAAGTGGTTCGGAGACACGGTGAGGTCGTCGAACGCAGAGCCGGCCAATTAGTTAACGGCTTTCGCCTTAAGTAAGATCATCTACGCTCTCCCTTACTGTGTGCTTACGCAAACACAGACTAAAGTATACAGTCCGTCCTCAGTAGACTCTATAAAGCCGCTCTACGCCTCCCAATACACGGATCTACAGAGAAACTCTACGCTACAGACTCTTTCTACCTCTTCCTACTCTACTCAAACTTCACAGGGACCGCCAACTTTGTAGCATGGCTGGCTTTACGCAGAGCCATTGGCTCCTGCAACAAGCTGGCATACGCCCTATTGATTTCCCTTTATCCAGTCAAAAGCCTCTTCCCGAACAACCTCCGATGCGCCCCGCTTCCTGCCCACATGACCCCGGGCCTGCTTGCTGGACGCCGTTAAGCACGGACCTTACATCACGACTCCTTCCCACCTGATATTACCGCATGCTACATGGACGTTACACATTTCCCTCCTCGCGGTGCCACGGCCTGTGTCAAAGTGGCGCGCCTCGCCACCCATACCATTACATCTACCGCTGGCCCTTACTCCAACCAAACTTCTCCGCTCGATCTTGAGATTGCTGCTATAATGCATGCGACTCTACTTACATCTTTTCCGCCTGCTCCCCGGTACCGCATTTGCACTGATTTCATGCAAGCGATTCGGGCAATTTGCGCGTGCCTCCTTCCCGAGGATTCGCGCGACGATTTCTCCTCCGCCCTTTCACAACTTACCCCTGCCTCGGTCGTGGTGGTGTGGGTGCTAGACCACATAGGGACTGCCGGTAATGAGTTGGCTCATAAGCTTGCCTAAGAGACTGTCAAACCGGTTCTCACATGCACAAAACAACATTGGGTTGCGTGAACGTTTATTTGCGACTCCAGTGACCTATAGGGGGCGTCACCATCAAACAAACATAGCGGCTGGGAACAGGTCGCGTCGGCCTCGGCTCGGCCGGGCCGCCTGAATGGGTGGCGGCTTCAATTTAACAAATTCTTTTTTTTGTTTAATGCCCTATTTTATAGAGAGCATAGTTTTGTTTTCCTGGTGCTTTTTGTTCTTTTCATGTCTAAATTTGTTTCGGAAATTGCGTTTACAACAAAAACTATGGGCTCCGGAGAGACGGTAATAGACTCGAATCAGTTTTGATCAGCTATGGAAAGCGGCGATGTCTACAGAATTGTTCCACCAAGATTAATTTTCAGCTAACTCGCATACTTCAACCATGCGCCTTATCTGTCTGCGAAATAGAGCTTTTGCAGGTATCCGCGTTTAAGAAACAGCCCCAGTCGTCTGCTCGGTCGACAACACAGGCTGCACGAAAATTACGAAAATTAAGCATGCGCTTCTTGAGCCATGGAGCATGTTAACCCACTGGCGCCCAACTAAGCAGCTGATACTCGTATCGCAATTCAGGTTTTCGTAGCAATCGACAAGTCATATTGAGGAATTTGCGGTTTATGTATTATATTACGTACTATGTCCCACTAAAGCGATATTGGTATATTCTTCAGGTTGAAATATGAGCTCAGTTCACTAGCTATTAGGTGAACTGCTGAATAAAATTATATTTGACAGACAGAGATATGCAACTTGAACTCAGCCAAATGGTTCTAGCCGGTAGCACGGAGACGAATGCGGACAGACTGAAGAGAGTCTTCATCGTAAATTCACGCAGAACCTCTCTGCATTGAACTTGACTTCGAATCCTGAACGAAGAAAATTAGCATTTTTGTGGCCGGACAACCTGAGCAGTGTAGACGTATATTTCTGCTGGTTTCGACGGGGGTATAATATAAATATTGGATGCGCAATAGCTCATAATGCCGCGACAGCTTCTAACTTTGCGAGACGCGTCCCCCACCCTTTGAAAGCAGACAATTTCCCTCATTAATCGTACGCAGCGAGCAGGATTTCGGGAATCAAGTAATTGCGAAATCAGCCCAACTCCTTCGGTGTGGTCCAGAGGATTTTTCGGCGAAAAGCAGCCAAGATGAATAGCCAACGCACCGACCGGCGTGGGTGGCTCAATCTTGAAGCTAATCGAACACTCGGTTGTGTTCGACTCAAGAAAAGCAGCTATCGAACTTTCCCATTCACTTGACTGCAACATTGGTGCTCTCTCCAATGAAAAACCTCGCCTGTCGTCCTCACTTCACTGTCCTACCATCCTTATAAAAAAAAAACATTCATCAGTTACCAAGTAGTCGTCACTTTGAATGTGATTCGAGACAGACAAGAAATCAAAACGTAACGTTTTTCCGTGATTCCTCCCCATCCAAGAAATCGAAAGCACGTGGCCGTGTGTTGTGGAGTAAACGGGCTTCCGAACACGCGATGGAGGGAAACAGTCTACTGCGGCTTCACCACATTAATGAACACTGGGGCAAACTTAAGAAATTTTCAGACCTTCGTCAAATTACACTGTTCGCCTCCGCGCCGAAAACACGTGTCCGCGAAAGCCAACAGAGACGTGAAGGGGCGCAAAGCGACCTGTTCCAGCTGGTCCCCCGTATTCCCACTTGGTGACGTCAGTTTTGCTGGATTCGCGAATACAGACTAGAGCTTGGTTTGCCTGAACGGGCGGTGAGCCTCCCAGCTGTATATGAGAAATTTAGTCAGCGCAGTACAACCGCTATCCTGGGGTCTTTAACGTGCATCACGCAGTAGTGATACACGACCGCACGCCGGTACGATGCTCATCCAGATCGAAACGGGCAGGGGTGGGGATTGAGCCCAGGGTCCTGGGTTCTGCAGCGCGAGCTTGCACTCCACGTGCTCCGAGCTGGTGTGCGCTAGCCCACTCGGCCACCGATCCCCCTCCTCACATGCAGCGAAGCGCTGATGTAGCGCTGCTCACGTGTCGTCAGCTACTTGTCGCCTTCCATGAACAATAGTTTTGACGGTGCCATGCAAAGTTGCTGAACGCTCCCGTCAGCACGCACTTATAGCGCGAGGTCAGCGCTGTGCTTGTAGCACTCCGCTGCATGTGTGAACAGGCCTTTATTCAGGCACCGGTAGTACCATGGCCTTTCTTTCGCCCGTGGCGGGCGAGACACATTTTTACAAGACCCTTAACCAACACGTACTACGCACAACTCCGACACTTAATGCAGACACTGCCTACACCACACCCCCAGCTTACTACCTTACGTTTTTGAGGGTAAGAGCGCTAAAAACAACGGACAAGAAAAAAACAAAAAAACAACACAGAGTGCTACTTGCAACTGAAATTTATTCTCGGAAAACATAGATATATATACACCGTGAAATCCCGACATGTACTACAGAAATGCGACGTCACCCAATCAGTGTTCGTCTGTCCGCTATCTACTATACGAAAGATATTAAAAACGCCACCTCAGAGCCAAACAGGGCTTTCGATGGAGCGCTGACATACGTTCCTTCCAACGCACTCGGTTATGAAAAAAGCTTCGGATATCAATCGAACTGACAGTGCATGTTCTCTGAGCCTATCATTTATACAACATCCCGATTGGCCTATGTTTACTTTGCCACATGATGAATGAATCTTGTAAACCACGCCCTCGCTACACTCCTTATACTTGGTCTTATATCTTTCTTCTGACAGACACCGACGCGTGTCCCCCCTCATCCCACTTTTCCACCCAATCTGCCCAGTTTTTGAGGAGCTGAGAGTTATACCGGCACCCCATGTTTTGGCCCACTTTCTTTATATTGTGGCTCACTTATGAACATAAGGTATTACAACTGGCCTACGACTTGGCCTCTCCTACAACACCACATCCTCCCCGAAGTTTCTTTATCATGCCCTCTGCCACCCCCACCCCTAAAAAGCGTAGGTGGAAAGCCCCCTTCATCTAGCTTCAATACCTGCAGCCTAAAGCTGTCTTCTATCTTATGTGGGCAAGACTTCGTTAAGGCAGCCCTCGGGCATCTAGATAGAAACTGATAAAGAATCTTTGAGGAGGATGTGGTGTTGTAGGAGAGAAGCCAAAGCGCAGGACAGTTGTAATACCTTATGTTCATAAGGTGAGCCACAATATGAAGAAAGTGGGGCAAATGATCGCATATCCACGTGGTGAATGATGTTGATTGGGGCGAAGCTCTGGTGGTGCTTGTCTGCGTAGACGACGCTGAGCCGCAGCATGCCGAGCCTTTCGTTCGTTTTCATCCATGTCACAAAGAGAACGTGTCGTGTGGAACGTGGTTATATACGCATTTAAGTATTTGACCGCAGCGCCCTCTCGTCTATAAACGTTGAGCCAATGCATGCAAATTTTAACTTGATTATATACGCATTTGACCGCAGCGCCCTCTCCTGTATAGACGTTGAGCGGCTACATGCAACGTTTCATCCATGACATGCCCAGCTCTTGAGTTACTACCACATCTCAGAGTCCCCTACTCGTCCCGCAGTCGTGGCCGAGTGGTAAAGGCGATGGACTAGAAATTCATCGGGGTTTCCCCACACAGGTTCGAATCCTGTCGACTGCGCAAATATTTCTTTTTTTTCAGCATTTTTTGTTGCCCTACACGAGCACGTGAGCTCACGAGCCCGAGCACGTGCACGAGCACGAGTACCAGCAAGATCGATGTGAGCACGGATGCCCGACGGACAAGGCTAGACCCTAAGGAGCTTCGCCCCTAAAGGGGTATTCACACGAGGGAGAAATCCCGGGGATTTCTCCCCGGCACGCGCATCCCACGACGAAAACGTCAGGCTTTGCGATGTGCAAAAGCCTCGCGTTTTCGTCTCGTGATGCGCGCGTGCCGGGGAGAAATCCCCGGGATTTCTCCCTCGTGTGAATACCCCTTAAAGCATGGGGTTCCGGTATTACTCTCAGCTCCACAAAAACTGGGCAGATTGTGTGGAAAAGTGGGACGAGGGGAGACACGCGTCGGTGTCTGTCAGAAGAAACATAAGACCAGGTATGTGGAGTGTAGCGAGGGCGTGGTTTACAAGATTGATTTATCATGTGGCAAAGTATACATAGGCCAATCGGGACGTTGTATAAATGATATAGGGTCAGGGAGCATGCACTGTAAGTTCTATCGTCACACTCGGGAAATCTGCCCGTGAACTGTGATAGATGTGGGTGTGTCTTGAAGTTTGACATCACCATTATCTTGGCCCGAAACCGAAACAAAATGACAAGGGAGATATCCGAAGCTTTTTTTTATAACCGAGTGCGTTGAAGGAACGTGTGTCAGCACTCCATCGATGGCCCTGTTCGGCACTGAGGTGGCGTTTTTAAAATCTTTCGTAAAGTTGATAGCGGACAGCTGAACGCTGATTGGGTGACGTCGCATTTCTGTAGTTTATGTCGGGATTTCACGGTGAATATGTATGTGTTTTCCGTGAATAAACTTCAGTTGCAAGTAGCGCTCTGTGTTGTTCGTTTCTTTTACTTGTCCGTTTTTTTAGCGCTTTTACCCTCAAAAACATGGATCACCAACTAGTCGAAGTGCATACCCTTTTACTACCTCACAAACACACACACTGAAAGCCATCCAGCTTAACACATTCGTCACCCTCGCCCGGATTTTCCTATATTGTTTCAGATCAGATCCCTCCTGCCCCCATTACCCCTGCCCCTAGGCGGACGTTAAGCACCCCACTTGCCCCACCACAGGCATCCAATCTCCCCACTACCCCAACACCCCTCCTCCACACTGGCGGGTGCGGCTGGCCTCGGCGTCTCACGTCAATCAGCTGGTTCTGATCCGCTTAGCGGAGGAGCACTTCTAGGGTCTTTTTTTGACCCAAATAATAATTTCTTTCTTTCTTCCAGGAAGAGTACCACAAACGAGCACTTCTAGCGAAGCGAACGAGCTTTTCCTGACGCGGCGTCTGGAATAGACCCTTTCAGAATTCAGTCTGCCCACTTTGATAACTATCATCATATAAGTGCATATCATCTGTACATGCTAATGACGGCCTTTGATGACTGGTGAAACAAAAAAGTAGCCTGAACATTCCAGACGTTCCCTACCTAAAAAGTGATTTTAAACTGGATTATGGAACAGGAAAGTCTAACTGGATTTCTCGCTGGAAACTTGAAATTCAGTTTTCAGACAATGGTCTGCGTACCTCGGCAAACCTCACTCATGAGGGCCCTCACTCACCCTCACTCACCCTTATCTTCACAGGTGAGGTGAGGGTGAGTGAGTTTCTGAACAAGGAAAATTCATGAGTGTGAGGGTGAGTGGGGGCCGTGAGGGCTGTGAGGGCTGTGAGGACCGTGAGTGCGAGAGGGCCATGAGGGCGGTGAGTGGGCGGTGAGTGCATTTCTTAATCGATTCGACTCTTCGCAGACGATTGTGTATTGTATAAAAAGATAGTACATATAGACGACACCTCGTCACTTCAAACCGATTTGAGTTCTATTGCTTTGTAGTGTGACAAGTGGCAAATGCGAATTAACATAGATAAAACCAAATATATGACCGTGACAACAAAGAAAACATCAATTAATTGCAGCTACTCTATCAACGGTGTCCCTCTGGAAAAGGTAAATAAATATAAGTATCTGGGTGTTCTTATTTTCGATAGTGATAATTGGCATGCCCATATTAACTACTTAGTTGGGAAAGCAAATCGTTCTTTAGGATTCATCAGGCGGAATTTGTTTTTAGCTCCTCCCGAAACTCGTTTGCTAGCTTTTAAGTCCTTTGTCAGATCGCAGCTCGAATACGCCAGCATCATATGGTCTCCCCACCAGGACTACCTGATTGGCCAAATTGAAAGAATTCAAAACAAAGCCGCGCGCTTCATTTTTAGTGACTATTCACCTTACACGAGCGTTTCGGCACTGAAACAAAGGGCTAATTTACCTTTATTAAAAGTCAGGCGCAAAGTCTCTCGTCTTACCTTCATTCACAATATTTATTACTATAATGTTAGCCTTAAGGAACTCTTATTACCTCCCCCTCATCGCATCTTTCTCAGACATGATCACCCTCACAAAATTCGTTTATCAAATTGTCGCACTAACCAGTTTCGCAACTCGCCATTACAGCTTGCCATTGCAGAATGGAACTCTTTGCCCCACCACGGTGTAGATATCATAGATAAAAATGAATTCAAATCATCATGTGAACGTTTGTTTCACTTTTCCATGGAATGAATTGCGGGATGGTGTCTTTCTTGTTTTTCATGTGCAAAGATGGTCTTTTCTCTCTCTTTTTGTAGCCTGGTTGGCACGTTGTTTTCTGTTTGTGTAAGAGTGTATTCCTTTCGAGCGGGTGTATTGCATTGTTTCTTGTTTATTAGGCAAATATGTACGATATGTATCGTTTCAATATTATTGTCGAAAACCTTGTACTCCCCCCTCATACAATGCCCGAAAGGGCGCTTTGAGGTAAATTAAATAAATAAATAAAAGGGGTGTGAGGGCCATGAGTGCGTTAGGGGCGTGAGGGCGGTGAGTGGCGTGAGGGCCATGAGTGCGTGAGGGGTATGAGGGCCGTGAGGGGTGTGAGGGCCATGAGTGCGTGAGGGCGATGAGTGTGTGAGTGGCATGAGTGCGCGAGGGCCGTGAGGGATTTGAGGGCCATGAGTGCGTGAGGGGCGTGAGGGGTGTGAGGGCTGTGAGAGCAGTGAGGGGTGTGAGGGCCATGAGTGCGTTAAGGGCGGTGAGTGCGTGAGACCCCCTTCAGACGGAGCAACTTTCTCAGCAATTTCGGTGTTGCTGGCGGGTTGTTCCCTAGCTTTCCCTAGATCGACACGAATTGCTGAAATCGGGTCCGGCTTAAGACAAGCGAGCAACTCGGAGCAATTCGAAGACGTTTGAAGTGGCTGCATACAATAAGGGCCGCAATATTTTCACGTGATACCTCGTGCCGGTGATGATGGCAACAAAAGACTTAATTCTGGTTTGAAATTGATCGTTTTTTTGGAAAAGAACTGTCTCAGAAATATGCATTAGTATTCTGAACAAGATTTAAATGGACAAAAACAGGTTTATAGTGTGTAATTGTGTGTCTAAATAGTGCAAGAACAATAAAATTTCATGATGGTGATGGCAAATTGCAGCAAATGGTTGCTGCGTGTGATCGTGGGCGGCCCGTGTTGCTGGTGTTGCGACGTCAAGTTTCTGGGCGAGATTGCCACATCTGAAGTGGACCTGAGTGGCGTTAGGGCCATGAGTGCGTGAGGGGCGTGAGGGGTATGAGTGCGTGAGGGCAGTGAGGGGCGTGAGGGCCATGAGTGCGTGAGGGGCATGAGGGCCATGTGTGCGTGAGGGCCGTGAGGTTCAGTGAGGGTGAGTGAAGGGCTGAAGGTGAGTGTGACTGTGAGGATGATGGTGAGTGAAGGGCTGAAGGTGAGTGTGACTGTGAGGATGATGGTGAGTGAGGGGCAGAAGGTGAGTGTAGTCTTGAGGGTGAGGGTAAGTGAGGGGCTTAGGTGAGTGTGGCTGTAAGGGTGAGGGTGAGTGAGGGCGACCTAAAATGCCGACCTTTGCTGCAAACTGGATGTCAAGTTTCCAGCAATAAATCCAGTTAGATTTTCCTGTTCCATAATACAGTTTAAACTGTTTTTTTTTGTAGGATTAGTTCGCTGTATTGTTGTTTGATGTCACAGTAACAAGTCATACGTTTATATGCGCTGCGCTTTTGAGAATGTCATGTAAACCCTTACGCTCAGCTTCGGCAAGCCCCAGACAACTCATGTAAATGAGCTGTCTGGGGCTTGTAAACTATTCGCAAAATGTAAATTTTGTTAATAGTTTTACTCAACTAAGCGCCTCGAAAAGAGTGGCAGTTCTGACACCATCCAAACCGAAACGATTCAAGAAATAACTGTACAGCGAAGAACACCGTGACTTTCGTACGTCTGCCGTTGACTAATAGGTACTAGATTTTAACCACCGTGAGCATTCTTGGGTTTATTCATTCATCAATATTCCTCGCAGGCCCATGTCCGGCCCCCTCGTGGCCGCAATCCCCACAATCCTCGTGTACTACTTTCCTTTTAACCCACTACATGATATGCGAGTAGTAAAATTCCAAACTAAAATCATTTATTCCAGGTCAGAATTTGCTGTTAAGAACTATCTTTCATAAAAACAAATGCTGAAACGCATCAATATTGTGTTCATGACAACTACATCGAGCAATGCAAAGCAAGCGAAGAGACCTATGTAACTTGAAAATTATTTCCGATTTCCAACGGACCAACTACACGACCGTTGTCTGTCGGTTTCACTTCAAGAAAAAAGGGTATCAAAGTGCACCTCGTTATACCCTCTATGTGACTCGTCTGACTCGTCGTTTGGAGTTCCTTCTAATCCGTGAAGTTTGAAGGGAGAAGCCTCTAAGAACCAAGATAAACTCAAGAACGCATTTAAAGGTTTCATCAACTCTATACGTTCTAACTTTCGCTAAAATAAAATGTACAAACTTTTGTAACGTTAGCAGAGGCCAGTTGATTCTAATGGAACTTTAAAAAGTGCTGTGATTTATAACTTAAGTTATAAAAGTGAAAAGATTGAATTTAAATCCTCCGAAAACTTTCACAGTAACAATGCAAGTCGGAGGCGTGAATGACGGTAGCAAACTAGAGAAAGGAGCTTGTCAAAATCAGGATATTCAAATTTTCCTAACGGTCGCTGAATCAACGCGCCAAAATAAAAGCTTTTCAAAAGGATCGGAGGATTATGTATAAAAGGACCATGCCGCTTTTACAACACGCTTTGTTTTCTGTTTGGTTCGGTTGTAAAGCCAGCGTGTGCTCAGCTTTCTTCAGCTCGTTAGCCAACACCGCTGCAGTAAGTTCTCCATCATTCCCGCCTCCCCCCTTTGTTGCCAACTCCTCTCCCAATTAATCAAGCTAATGGCTCCGCTCTGGCCGTCCCGCTTGGCCCCAGTCTTCGTTCAAACGTTCCTATCGAAAATTCCAGATTCGCACTTTTGTTGCTTATTTTTATGTTGTTGTTTTTTTCGCTAACGTACATCAGTTCATCGCCTTCTGTGGGGTGGTTTAATTAATCGCCTTTGCTTTCCCTGTTGCCGTTCGTAACTGCTTGTTCCGCCGCGCCGCAGCCGTTGCCTCTGTCGTTCCAAGTCGAAACACGAGAGCAATCCCAGGGCTAGGTAACAGATTGCCCACAGCAATATCCTGTGCTTTATGACTGCGTCCGATGAGTTCCATCATGGCTTAGATTAGATAACTGTTTCGTGTACACGTACGTTTTTTCTTCTTTCTTGTGTGTGTTTGGCGTGTTTGATATAGACGCGTACGGCCAGTGTCATTGGTTAGGGGCACTGACATGTTGGAAAGGGCGATATAACTGCAGCGTCAACACTTTCGTGGACGCCAGCGTCTTAATGGCTCTGCGGTTTGTACAAACCTACGTTGAGTAAGATGACGTTTTCATGGAAGGTTTTGATCATTTGAGCGGCATTCCGAAACTTCTCATGAAAGTTGACGCGGTCCTGTGACATAAATTCTAATAAAAAATTTTATTAAAAAAATTACGTCGCTTTAAAACGCTGCCATTGTCTTGGCACCGGTTGGGGCTCGAGTAACTATGTAGAGTTATTCCTCGAAGTAAACTACACACCAGCCATTTTGTCGCCAACAAGCATCATTGAAAACTATCCGAAATGCTACGAAACGCTTTTCCGTCCTTGAGAGATGTTAAAACAGTTGGCGACAACGCAAAACGATGTCGCTTCAGCTTCCTCACGATGTCACATTTTCGAAGCTTAACTATCGCCAACTAAACCCGCTCCGCGCTAGACAAAAACAAAATGGCGACAACCATAAGTTAATTGGGGAATGGTGTGTCGATTCGATACTTTAAGTGTAGCTTAAATATTTTGTGACCTTTATTGCAATAAATGTCACAAGATAATCGGCCGCCAACGTTTGTCACGACCACGCGCCTGCATGGTTGTCAATGATTGGAGCGTGCAGTACGTGCTCCGGATATTGCCTGAGTTAGGGGTAGGGCTATTTCTTTCACCGCACTGACTGGTCGCAAATGAGAACCGGAAGGCATGTCCACATACGCCACAGCGTACACTTCACCGCTATTAGTCAGCACCCGCTGGCTTTGCTGACTTAGGGCTGACTTTGAGCTTTATTAGTGACAGAACGCTGATACGGCGGCGCATCGGTGCTAAATTACGTTCAAGTTAGTGCCGTATCACTGCTTTTCTTAGCGATCCAAAGTTTCTAAATAACAGGTTCCTACTAAAGTTCCAAGATAAGTGGTTCCTGCAAGTATCGACAGTCTTTGAAGCGTCGACTGCGTGACGGTGCAGATTTTAGAAAGCGAATGGCGCCGCACAACAAAAAATTGAACTGAATGACGCTATTTTGCTCCTTCAAAATGCGCTTCGTCATTTGTTTAGTTGTGGTTACTCGTAAAACGGAAGCATTAAGGGACTTTAAGAGTTCCTAGTTCCTAACCTTTGTTCCATCTTAATTCCAGACGCAGACGACGTTACGAGAGCTGATGGAACCAATCAGGAAGTGTGAAAAGTTAACCATCACGAATGGCGTTCGTCTTGATTCTTTACCTGTTCTATTCTAGGTTCTTTTATCGCTTAACCAAACTTAAAAGACCCAGTGACTTTAACTTTTGACACTGCCTGATTGGTCCCATTAGCAAGTACAATCGGTTACCCATTTCTCTGAACTTAAGCTGAATCTAGGGGTGGGGAGTAGCGTTTCGAATAGCGCAGCGTCGTTCTTAACTTCAACAATGCAAAGAGAGCCCGAGTGTCGTCGGTTTTTCCATCACTGTCAACGCTATGAATGACACAGTGCTATCTGATCCGAACCGTGCCCACCCTTAGTTAAAACCAGGGTATCGAACCGGAACCGAACCGAACCGAAAACCGGAACCGAACCGGTATTTTTTCCGGAACTGAACCCGAACCCGAACCGTTATATTGTTATCGCGATGAGCCCGAACCGGAACTGAACCGGAAAAAAAAATAACGGTTACCGGCTCATGTCAAAACGGTTCGGCCACGCGCTGTTGACAATGAATGTGCTATCAATGCCATTTGTTTTTTAAGTGCCGTCAACTGACACACACCTCGCTTACATATTTTTCGTCTCCACTCAGTCTTAGGAATATAAACGCTGCATCCATGAATCTTGACAAACGCTGCATCCATGAATCTTGACATAGAAACCAGTATTGCGCTGGTAGCGGCTTGCACGGAAGAAAAAGAATTGAAAGGCTGTGCAAAAAAAAAAAAAAAAATCGCGTCACGGGATTTTATTTTTCTATAATCTCGTAAATCCTAAATGCTGCTGTGTGCTCATTTCATAACACGTTTGTAGAACTCGCGAGTTCTTGAAGCTTGCTTCCATCGGAATGAGAAAAGAAAAGGCTGTGGAGTTTGATAATAATGCATCCGGTTTCGTATAGACCTTTCCAATAAACGCCGTCTGCGAGCTGCCATTTTTCTTTGCTGGGCTGTGGAACGCCTTCTGAGCATGCGTAATAGCTCCCTTTGCGAAATATCGTACGCTGCGCCTGCGTCCACAGCCCAGTGACTCGGCATTTTTCGCCCGGGTGATAAGCGATGGAAAGGTGTATAGGCACTTAGAGGCTAACATATTTGTGAGACAGCGAACTCTTCTATTTTAATATTTATCCTATTACGTCCTTCTGGCGTTGCGTTCGGTGAAGTGTTTTTCATATTCCGTATCTTGTTTAATGAAAACCTCTTTAAGGGTCTAATTTGAGTTACCGAAGGCTAGTTCAAATAAAGAAAGATGTATTAACTCCCCACTGTTCCTTCGATTGCTTACACGCCGAGTTGGCGGGATAGTTAGCGAGTTAAGTGGGTTTGTAAGGAGGTCGCGAATTTTACAGCTACTGCGTCGGACCCAATTAGATGAAGTCCGAATGCGTAAACGTCGGTGAGGCAACCTTTGAGTGCACATAAAGAAACCATTTCTGGTAGAAATCCCTGAGCCTTACACTACGATGTATCCCGTTTCGTATGTGCTGATTTCAGATGTTTTATTTGTAATTTATTTTGATGTTGCAATTTGTCATGTATAATTTCCGAACCGGTTCGCGAACCGGTTCAGCGCTCCGAACCGGTTCGCGAACCGGTTCGCGGATTGAATTAATCGAACCGGAACTGAACCAGAACAAAATAAATTTACCTGAACCTGAACCGTAACCAAACCCGTATTTTTTCGGTTCGGCACACTGGTTAAAACCAATGGTGAATTCCCATGTAAAGCGCTGGATGGATTTTATAAACAAGTACCGCCAAGCTGGTACATGCTGGGACGCAGTTGAGCCAAAAAAAAATGAAGGAGCGTCGCCGCCAATCAAGTTACTCGCGGCGGTGCGGCACTGGAATCTACAGTAGACCAATAGGACCGTGCTTGCAAACGGCGGCGCGTCACCGGCAGCCACAGCAGGCCAATAGGAACGTGCGCGTCTGGATATGGGATGCGCCATGAGCCAAAAATGGCGACGCGTCGCCGGCATCCAATAGGACCGCCTGCGACACGATCAAACGATGGCAGCGTGGCGCCCTGGTAAAAGAGCGCGGCGACGCGATCACGTGGTTCATTCCGAGGGCTTCCCTCCCTCTGAACCACGCGATCTCGTCGCCGCGCTTCTTTTCCACCTCCTGATCTTGCGCGCTTTCGAAAGACCACTCTAGAGCGCAATGAAAGCAGCACGCGAATTCGCCATAAGTATATAGTGTTTCTTTTTCTATTGTGAACCCTTGGGCAGGGTGTAAGATAGGCAGGTGGAGAAACGAGAGCCAAATGAGCGACCGTATTGTGTCCCCCTCTGTTTTCCATTTTTCTGTGGCGCCATCTATGTGGAGCACCGCGAACTCTCACTCCAGGTGGGCGGCCGGTGGCGACCGCCTAAACTGACGGAGATGGTTTTTCGTGGATTTTCATTGGAAGGACTGTCGTGCTCTCGGTTAATTTTGCGCAGTCTCCCATAAAGTTCCGTGCGAATCCGATTCCGATTTTTTTCCTCTCGCCGCAGCGCCATCTGTCGCAAATCGGGGTTACCCGCAAGCAGACGTGTACACAATCCGGTCACGGCGCTACGGTAGGCTTCTATGGGTCGTTTCCCCACCTGTCTATCTTACACCCTGCCCCTGGGTCTCATTGCCTCGTCAATCGTATGAAACTGCAAGCAAAGCGATGGCGCAGTCCAATACGTGAGTCACGTTTGGCCTACTGTTTCGATGTCAAGGTTGGACGCACGGGCAAGGGAAAGTTGACCGATAGTTTACATGGCACTGGAATTATAATCGTTTAAATCTGAAAGCGTCAGGATCAAGTCAAATTAATTTTAGAAGAAAAGACAAAAAATGTGCCCAGCAGCGAAAATATAACTTTTTGACCTACTACTCCGTTTCGACCTGGAAGCACATCGAGCCGATGTGCACCCTTATAATCACTATATGGGGTGGTGCAGGTCAAAGACTTAAGATTAGCAATCGTACTGCACTGGCCAAACTTATTACAACGGACACATCAAACGTCCCTTGAGACAGACTTTGTTTTCTTGTATATTATGTATAGGTCGCATATGTTTATACAGGGTGTTTCACAAAAGGTGGACCAATTCGATATTGCGAAAACTCCACGTCACAACAGAAAAAGACTTGTGTACTTTTGGTCCTGGGCCAGGGGCCTATTTAGGAAAATTATTAAAGTGCGGGGTAATTAGATTGTTATCATTTCTGAGTAATTAACTTTTTTTAATATTGTGTTTAAGGGCATGGTTTCCATTAGAAAATCATCGAAGAACACTAAATCATCATCGAAGAACACTAAATCAACAAATTACATCACGATAGAAGGCACGCGCAGCATTTTACGGCTTTCTGAAAAACCGCACAAATTCGATGGGTTTTTAAGTTTCGGTTTGCTATCGGAGCGCATCTCGGCCCCGACGGCACCGCGCCCCATGGAAAAATAGTGCAACCAGCCTCTGCTGCGTCACGCAATGACAGGGCAGCAGAGGTTGGTTGCACTATTTCTCCATGGGGCACGCTGCCGTCGGGGCCGAGATAGGGTGCCTACATGTCTGTCTCTCTGAGGGTGAAGACATCGATTGTTGCCCTGAATGTGCCAGCGCGTGACGCTCTCGCGCACTCGGTGCGTGACTTAGGCGGTAAAATGGCTTCTACGCATTAGCCAAAGCTACGCGCTCGAGCTGAGTGACACCGGATTGCGCGCACATCAAAATGCATATAAAAACGATTGGGCGGAAAAATGGCTGAGATGTCATCACTCAAGCAAAAGCGCGCGTGTGTATAGGGAGTATTCACAGGAAGCCATATTTGTGGGTGCTCTTTAGAGCGCATGCTCAGACCGAGCTTTCATTAATAGGCTGCTAAGACCGGCAGTCTTCATGGTGCGGAATGCACGTTGGAGAAGAACTGTGGAAGCTCGGCGTCTGCACGCGCTCAGCAGTCGCACACACGGATATGGCCGCCAGTGAATACTCCCTATAAAGGCACTCTAGGCCGAGATATGCTCCGATAGCAAACCGAAACTTAAAAACATAAAGAATATGTGCGGTCTTTCAGAAAGCCGTAAAATGCTAAGCGTGCTTTCTATCGTTGTGCAATTTGTTGATTGAGTGTTCTTCGATGACGCTGATCAATTTTCTAATTGAAACCTTGCCCTTAAACACGAGGTTAAAGAAGTTAATTACTCAAAAATAATAACAATCTAATTATCCCGGACTTTAATAATTTTCCTAAATAGGCCCCTGGCCCTGGGCCAAAACAAAAGAAGTATTTTTAATAATTTTTCTAAATAGGCCCCTGGCCCAGGAACGAAACGACACAAGGCTTTTTCTGTTGCGAAGCGTAGTTTTTGCAATATAAAATTTTTCCTCCTTTCGGGAGACACCCTGTATTATCGACATTTATACGTTGTCTAGATATCGATCATGCCAATTTTATTTTTACCACATGCTTGTGACACGCATCCCTACGAGCGGTTCGTAAAGTTTTAACAATAAATCAAACTGGTTTCTTTCTGATTAACACGGTGATCAAGGAATGCAGTTTGTCCGTTGATTAGGCGTGCGGTAAGATTGGCCATGCTTGGTCATGTGGAGCTTTGTTGGTTTCGGAAGCGCTGCACATACGACTTTCTCTCGCCGTCTGCGAGCTTATCAGAAGGGTCTAGACAAGTTCAAATTTATTCAGGAGGGGAATGTATGCGTTCTGCTTCTTCGGTGGGTGCGCGTAGGGCCTCGATCTCATCGTGCTCTTGGATCGCGAGAACCCCACTATGGTAACTGAAGATAATGGCGGGAGAAGGAGGTTTCTTGTGCCTTTTTATACTATCTGTTGACATCTGTCTGAAGTTGGGACATTATACGCCCGCTGTGTTGTCCCCTTAATGCGTTATGAGCTTGTGATCCAACCCTTGATGTCCTGAGTCCCCGCAGGAAGCTACGCTTCGTCATTCGGGAGTCCGCTACTCGCGCGCGTAGGGTCGCCTGAGGACTACGTATGATGGGGGAAGTATAACTCCCCGCCCACGGTCGCCTGCAGACGAAGTATGGTAGATTAAGTATAGGGTGTCCCAAGTCACCACCCTACCGAAAAATCCAGTTTGTACTGGTGTTTTCGGTAGGGCAGGCTCGATCTAAAATGGGCCGTAAAAATCGACGCCTGCACGTAGCAATCTAAAGTTTTCTTCAAAGGTTCATTTCACAAGTCGGTTTTTTCTTGAAGAATTAGAAAGAGTAGCTTCCTTTCTGTAAAGAAATAGGGCCAAAAACTTGCCAGGGTAAACGGCGGGCGGCGACGCAGACGACCATGTCGAGTCCTAGGCAGCACAAAACGTCGTGAAAACGGCGAGAAAAGGTCCTGGACGTCCATGACGTCTTGCATAACTTCGAACACGTCATTTTGATGTTGAGGTGTCGTCCATGTATAACGTTCCATTAGAGTCCAATCATTGACGTCGTGACGACGTTGTATTTAAACTCAAACGTCGTCAATGTTCCCACGACGTCGATGCACGACGTTCTGGCAACGTCCAACGCTCACGTTTCTTTGACGCAGAAGTGAAGTCCATAAATGACGTTCTATTATCGTCCTGTCCATAACGAGCGGGCGACGTCATGTCTCAACTACAACGTCGTCATCGTCGCCACAACGTCAAGACAATACGTTTTAGCAGCGTTGAACACCCCGTTTGTTCGACGTTAAAATAAAGTCCGTCAGTGACGTTTCAGCGATGTCGCGCTCACACATAAACGTCGTAAACGTCATACAGGACGTACAGGCAACGTCGACCACTCACGTTTTGTTCGACGTTGAGGACACAATTAAATTACGTTCCACTTTTGTCCTGTCATTGACGCCCTGGCAATGTCATACCACGACCTTTGCTTTGTGTTTTCTTAGCTTTTACAGCTCCATCTCCAGCCGCAGAATTACGTATAATACGCGTTCACTGTTAAAAGCTTAATCCCATCTGTGGCCAAAGTGACGCTACTCAAGAGTCGCGAGAAAATTAATTTTTGAGAGCTGGAGGAGTTTATTTATTTATACAAATATTTATTCATTTCAAAATACTATTAATTGCACATGGGAATACGCTAGGGAGGGCATATACAAAGCCCAATGTACACAGAAAGAAAAATAATAATATGAAGGCATGTTGGGAATATTATCTCTTTTACGTGTGCTTGTTATTTGTTTGTTTTTTGTTTGCTTAGTTTGTTTTATTTGTTATATGTTTAGTTTGTTTCAAATATTGTTCCGGCTTTAATTTAAGAAGTGACGCCCGTGGCGTGTAGAACGGATCGAATTGCGCCATTCTTGCTTTTTGCACGCGCGTTGCTGTCGTCTTCCATGGGTCCAGGCACGCGCCTCAGGCGCGCCGATAACCCCCTTCAAAGAGGGTCATCCGTGGCGTCCACCCGAACGTCATGCTTTTCTTTCAGTCCACGTTCTTTTTTTGTGTAACACAATTATATGTATGCTGCAATTCCGTGTTCTACTCGCTGATCCACAGCCTCCTTCCGAATTTCCTCGATTTTTCGTGCCGACTTCCGCCACTTGGCATCGGGCGCTCGCGCGTGCACAGGACGCTCCTCGGCGAACGTCATGCGTACGGATTTTCTCAGTTCGTTCCGAAAATATCTCACTTGATTTTTTGTTCTGCGAATAGACCCTTTCCGAAATTCAGTCTGGCCACTTTGATCACTATCATCATCTGTGGAACGGCATCTGTGCCATACGAATGGCGGCCTTCTAGTGACTGATAAAGGAAGACGTTGAAGATGCTCCTAAGCGGATATTGCGAGGCCTGTACGTTCGGGGGTCAGTACGAAGCGAAGTAGGGCTGGAACACAAGAGCTACGTAAGCGTTTATTTCTAATTGCTCAGATTCAGTCAATCTGTCGTGGCACACAATCGGCTTTAAAGCACTTTGGTGTATAAAATTTTCTCGAGGCATCTCAGTGGGTTGGAGCTTTGTTCTGAATGCACGTTCTTGGTCACCATCGACCTGAAAGTGATCGAGAAAGAACTCACACTGAGCAATTCCTCGCGTGCCGTCTACTTGCGAAAGTGACGGTGCCGATACAAGTTCATTTCCGCCATTGATAGGGCAAAACCTAAACTGCTTTACGAACCACCAGATGGCACTGAATTTCTGAAAGGGTCTATTGGCCCAGGGAGAACAGCTCTGGGCATAACCCGGTCCAGCTTTTTCCGGAAGTCAGTGACTAGCACCGGCCGTCACGTCATGTCGCCGTGATTTTTTTGAGTCTGCATACAGTGTAAGTGCTGCGATTCGATTTCTCTTTAATGCTGTCCAGACTGAGTCGTCCTCTTATTTTATATCTTTCAGGCTGGCACATCCAGGGACGTCTTTGGCGCCCCTGGATGTGTCAGCTTGTCTGAAAATAGCTCAAATAAACAGTTTGCACCAAATCTGAGTTTTAGTTGCTTCCTTCGTACTTGCATGAGAACATCTTGCCTTTGCAATAAAACGCAAAAAAAAAAAAAAAAGTTTTTTTTTTTTTTTACGACGCTTAGGGAACGCAATTTGGAATGGTCTCTTGACGTTCTGTGCACGTCGTTGGTAGTCGAAATGTCGTAAACAGACGTATCAGAAACGTCGAGGGAAGACGCATGCTCACTGAGACGTGTATGTGACTTATGACATACGTCATTTGGAACGTTCCCTCAACCTTCTGTGCACATTTTCTCGCGAATATTTAAAGGTTTCATCGACGTGGAAGGAAGGTAACGTCCGGACCTTCGACGTCGTACGACAGGTTACAGACGTCTTCGACGTTCTTTCGACGTTTTCTACACGTTGATGTGCTACCTGGGGTTGTGGGGTTTGTTTGGCGCGCGTATTGATAGATGGCGTCGGAAGCAGCGTCCGAACCCGGCCGAAAGTGTAGCCAACCAGCGAAAGAAAGCAGACGACAGGCAGACGAAATCCATTGGTAGAAAAAGCGCCGTAGTTATGCAAACGCGTTTTTTTTTTTATGTTTTGATTTTTTGGTCTGCATTTATTTTTAAACCAAAGGTACATTACAAAAAGATCATATTTGTTTTATTAAACAACGGTGGTCCCGAGATTCGATTCAAACGTTTTTTATTAGCAGAAAATGAAATGACCGCCGTGCCGCTTGAACTGTATACATCTGGAACGGTGGCAGGGGTATTCACACGAGGGAGAAATCCCGGGGATTTCTCCCCGGCGCGCGGACCCTGCGAAGAAAGCGTCAGGCTTTGCGACGTGCAAAAGCCTCGCGTTTTCGTCCCGCGATGCGCGCGCGCCACGGAGAAATCATTTTCTCTTTTGTATGAATACCCCTTTAGGGAGGGAACGTAGGACCAAAGAGGACAGAGAGAAAGGTTAATGAAGGAAATATAATTATATGTAGAGGGTAAGGTTCGCTTTGCGCACAAAGGCACGCAGCGAGTCGAGAATGTGTTTCCGGTGGTCGGGTGGCTTTGTGGAGTGTGGGCATGTCCATTCCGCGTAACTTGAGGGGCGATAGCTCGCCGGCATTAAATTGAAATGTGTAACCCTGTGCATGGGGTGCTTAGGACAGTCCCATATAATGTGAGGGCACTTCGCCGGTACTTTGCACTGGGAGCAGAGTGGGCTAGGGTCAACATTATCCTCGGAAATAGGGCGGTGAAATCTGGCGCTCCAAACTGCTGTCAATGCCGTTTGTGCATGAAGCTTACGGAGGCACATCCTCTCCCATCTAGAGTATCCAGACGGGAGGGACATTCCTTTGAGAAAGGAGAGCAGCAAGTCGCGCCTTTCTGGCGAGACGAGTGGCCTCCCTGCGCTCCAATGGGTCCATGGGAGCCTGGGCTGGCTTGGGATGGGAGGGGCGCACGCGACTTTGTGAGGGTTCAAAGGTAAGTAATAAAACCCTCGCGGCTGTGCTCGCCTTCTCGTTACCCGGAATGTCGGCGTGGCCGGGTATCCACGTTACTATTACTTGGCCCCCATTGGAGCGGAATAACTTACATACGGATCGGAGCTTCCAAACGGTTTCATTTCGGCTGGTCAGGCGGGTGCACTTTCGCACCGCCTCCTGTGAGTCTGTGACTACGTGCATACGCCTACCGTGGTGATGTGAGTGTGACTGAATGGCGCACAGAATTGCTTGGAGCTCTGCAGTTTTGGTACTTGGGGTGTACGGTGCAACTTTGCTGCATCTTTGCCGGGTGGTCTGTGAGCAATAGGCGACAGTGGTTTCTCCGTCATCCGCCCGGGCAGCATCAGTGTGAATTAGTAAATTTTGTTTGTCCGCTTTCAGTATGGTAATGGCTTTGACGTGCCGAGTTGCAGCCGCCCGCTTGCGACTGACAGGACGCGGGCCGTGTGACTGTGGGAGTGCTTTTAGGTTTACAAGTAGCGTGTCCTTCCACGGAGGGTTAAGAGGGGTGTTGCTGGGGACCTGAAATACGGTATCTCCCAGGTGACTCAGTATAAGCCGGCCGGCCTGGGTTCCCTGAAGACGGAGTTTCTGACCGATGACCATTTTAGCGGCAATCTCTCTAATGGAGTTCAGCTGTGCTGCCGAGTGAAGTTGGGCCACGGGGGTGATTTTGGGCAAGTCAGTGATGACCCGCATGTATGCGCGATTAAGATTTTCAAGCGTACCCCCCCGCTTACGAGTCAATTGGATATAGTTGTACCCGTACACAGCCTTAGAAATAAGGAGTGAACGGATCAACTGACGCAGGAGCTTTTCCTGAGCACCCCAGGTTTTGCCTGTGGTACGACGGATAATGTATAGGCCGTGCTTTCAATGGGCTGTAATGGAGCGCACCAAGCTCTTGGCCCCTCCATTTTGATCAATAGTGAGAGGCCCAGGATGGTGAGGCTGGGCTGCTGTTCGAGTGTAATTCCGTAAAGATACAGCTTGAATAGGTTGCTGTAGCTTTTACTTCGCCCTTGGCGGCGGGCTACGATGATGTAATTAGTTTTAGTGGGGGACAGGGCCATGCCGTTGTCCTCGAGGAACTGTGAGCTCACGTCCAGGGCATGTTGAAGTTTATTCTGTTGTGCAGCTAGTGTGGCGCCGGCCGTCCAGAAAGTGATATCGTCAGCGTATATTGTAAAACCGAGGCCTTCTACTTCATCAAGTCGGAAGGCAAGCTCGGCCATAGAAATATTAAAGAGGGTGGGCGAAAGAACTGCCCCTTGAGGCACTCCCGTTGCATTGTGTGTGATGGGCCCTGAGGTGGCGCCTACCATGACTTTAAATTGGCGGTCTTTTGAGAATGATTTCACGAAATTTAGAATGCGACCGGTGAAGCCGAGGCGTTTAGCGGCGCGGATTACGGTGTGATGAAGAATTGTGTCGAATGATTTCTGCACGTCGGCCGCAACGGTCGTGCGGGGACCGGAAGTAAGGGGTGCGATAATGTCGTGATGTACGAGCGCGAGACTATATTGCGTGGAAAGGTTAGGGCGGAATCCGGTTTGCAGAGGAAGCAATTTGTTGTGAGTCTCTCAAATCCACGTGATTCGAGTGAGGACCATGATTTCCATCACCTTACAAAAGTTATATGTTAAGGAGATGGGACGCAGGTTGTTGATGCTAGTAAGCGACTTGCCCGGTTTGGGGATGGGTGTGACGGTCGAGAGCTTCCAATCGTTGGGGAGCAGCCCTGTTTGCCACACGTCATTAAACCAGTTCAGCAGATCCTGCATGTCGATCTCCGGGAGATTCCGTAAAGCATTAATGGTTATGCGGTCTGGGCCAGGGGCGGTACTGCACTTGGCCGTGTTCAGTGCAAACACTAGTTCCCCCATAGTGAAGAAGGAGTCTTCAGGAAGATGCGCATTTTCTGTTTGGATCTGGTAGCAGTCAGAAGGCGATGAGGTAGAAGGTTGAGGGAAGAATGTTTCTGCTGCCAGTGTTGCCAACTCGTCCTCGGAAATGTGCAGATGCAGGGCCAAGTTGCTGCCCGTGTTCTTGCTCTTAGTTTTCCCGGCCATGCCCTTGTAGGCTCGCCATACCTTCTTCAGCCCTGTCCTTTCGTTGCATGAATTGCAGTGTATCTGCAACGTGGGTCTGTCGAGCTCCAGGGTATATCGTTTGGCTTTGGCGGTAGCGAGGTAGAGTTTAATTTTTAGGCGTTGGCTTCACTTGTTCTTACGGCATTGTTAGAGTGCCTGGAGTCGGGCGAGGTTTAAGAGATGAAGGTCCAGATATGGGGAGTCTTCCTTGACCAGATATGTAGATTGAGCCTTGCGCATGGCTTCTTGGATGCGGAGGGTAAGGTCAGTGCTGTTAAGAGTAGAGAGTGCTTCACGGAAAGTGTCCCATTTAATGAAACGTATATCCTTGCGTGGGCTGCAGCCAATGTAGAGTGTTGTGCAAAGAGGGACGTGATCACTTCCCATTGTTTCCGTATAGACACTCCACCTGGTTCTGAGGCCCGAGGATGCCCATGTCAGATCCTGGGACGTGTCATCCTATTGTTCTGAAGCTCCAAAGGGAGTTGGGGTGTTGGCGGCATTGAGAAGTTCGAGATTGTGCTTCTTGCAGAGTGATGCTCTGAGGCGCCCCCTACGAAGGGTTTTCTTGTAGCCCCATTGGTTATGGGGTGAGTTGAAGTCACCCGCGAGGATGACCGATTCTTTTGTGTTATTCATTATTTCATTAATCCACGCACAGCCACCGGTCTCTGACTGATTGGGACGGAGATACACATTGTAGATGCGGAGAGTCTTATTTCCTAGCCGGATTCTGACACCAACACTTTCTCTTTCCTCAATGCTGAGTGTGTCTAGTGTGCCCAAATAGAGTGTGCCCAAATAGACACAGGAAGTGTCTATTTGGGACTGGGGAATGTGTTTTGTTACCAGGGTGAGGACCGTGTTAGGAGAGTCCAGAGAGCCACCGCGTTCATTGCTGGATCGTGGAATGAAGGGAGCGGTGAGGGTAAAGGCCGGTTCTCACATGCAGCGAAGCGCTGATGTAGCGCTCCTCACGCGTCGTCAGCTACTTCTCGTCTGCCATGAGCAACAGTTTTGACGGTGCGATACAAAGCTGGTGAACGCTGCCGTCAACACGCGCCTAGCGCGAGGTTAGCGCTATGCTTGTAGCGCTCCGCTGCATGTGTGAACAGGCCTTAAAGTATTCCGAAATCGTGGGCGTTGTCTCTACTGTCTCTTGCAGGAGTATAACAACGGGCGCGTCGTCTTTCATACGCTGCATGTATATCCAGTTTTAATTCGGCTGCCTTGGTGCGGGAATCTCGGCAATTCCACTGAAAGATCCAGGGAGGGCGTTGTTTGTGTTTCTTTGAGGAACTTACACTGGATAGAGGTTAGCCAACATACTGGTTGGCTAACCTCTATCCAGTTCCACTGCATAGAGGTTAGCCAACATACTCTTAATCTCGTGAATGACACTTTTCATGGCATCGTGCTTCGCCTTTAGGCGTGTCATTTGGGCTTCTTTAAACTTCATCCAATCGATGTCTGCAGGGAAGTTCCCGGGGGAAACCGTCGTATGCTTCATGGATGATGGAGTCTCCTTTTGGATGCGTCCAAAGACCATCGGTGGCGTACCTGTGGCAAACCTGAAAGGTGTACTCCATTCGTTTTCTGGGAGGGGAGGCCATGATTTCTCTGTTTTGGTTGCATTCCCTGGGGAGCGTCGGTTCGGAGGAAGCCTCCTGGTCGGTTTCCTTCAAGGCAGATTCTGTCGCTTTGGGCAATCATTACTTGCAGCGATGTGTGGGCCACCGCAGTTGTTACACTTAGGCTCGAGTTCACATTCATCGATGTCCTCATGTGTGTGTCCACATTTGTCGCACTTCTTGGTGGTGCCGGGGCACACGTCCGACTTATGCCCGAGCTTGCGGCATGTAAAACATACCAGAGGCCGGGGCCTGTACTCTGCCACACTGAGCACTTCGCAAAGAAAGCAGACTTTCTTCGGGAAAACTTTTCCTTCAAAGGTGACGAGAATTGTCTTTCCGGTTTCACCAATGGGTCTGGCTGCGATTATGTTGTGAGTGTGGTAGTCTAGCCCCTCCATGAGCGATTCCGGTGTCTCGGTCATATCTTTTCCATGGAGATATATTAACCCTCGTACCTCATTGCTTGAAGTTGCCATATAGGGTGTGACCTCATAACTTTTTTGTCCCTTTTCGATTTGGCCGATGCTCAATAGTTTGCTCGTGATTAGCGGGTTTTTGGTTGTCATGGCTATTGTGTCAGACTTTTCGTTCATGTGAACCAAGTAGGCATCTTTGTTTCGAATTCCTGATTTATCTATCGCTGAATATATGTCTCGTCCTGTGAAAGTGTGTACGCTTTGCTTGCATGTTGGTTTGAGCACAATGGTTTGAGTTGGGGGTTTCCCTTTGGCTGGCTTACTTGGTTGAGATCGATCCATCTTGGATATTGTGACCTTTGTTCGGATATTTCACTCCTTGCCATGCTCCTTCATTACTCTCGGAGGTTGGTGTTGTCGTATGCACTGGCCTAACCGGAGTTGTGCCGCTCTGTGTCAGCATCTCATCTCCCGGTAGGTGATGTTGGGAACGTTGCAATGCTTGCGTCAGTATGTCGTTTTCTTCTTTCTTTTCCATGTACGCTTCGAAAGCGCTCTTGTTTTTGAGGAAGGCCTCGATCTCTCTTTTGTTTGTGAGGTATTCCTCTATCCCTTGCCGGTTGTTCTTGAATGCCAATTACAGGTGGGCTTCATGCTGTGGGTCTATTGTGAAGGTGGTAGTTGCCTGTCCCGCTATTATTGGGTGGGTGGAGTTTCCCGGACCGCTGCTTCTGGTCGCGTAAGGGCTAGTTGTTGTCACGGCGCGCTTCTTTGATTCTACTCGGAGTGTGCCTGCTGGGGTCTTCAGAACTGTCCCCAAAAAAGCATGGGGATCCCTATCTGGGCCGGCTTGGTGACCGAGTGTTCTATTTTCCGCCGCCTCCAGGCTGCTGAGGTTCGGGACGAACCCCGCTGACGCGGGCAATGGTCTTTCGCTTGGACTTGTTAGGCCTAAAGAACCGAGGCGAGGAAAACACGTCTGCACCCATCAAAGGCAGAAGAGGACGTCCGTGGTCGCGACCAGTCTCGATAAAAAGGTTGCGCCATCTATCAATACGATCGCCAAATACACCCCTTAACTTGACTTGGTCGTCCGCGTCGCCGCCCGCCGTTGACCTTGGCAAGTTTTTTGGCCCTATTTTTTACAAAAAAAGAGCTACGCTTTCTAATTTTACAAGAAAAAACCGACCTGCGGAATACATCTTTGACGAAACGTTCAGACTGCTACGTGCCGGCGTCGATTTTTACGGTCCATTTTAGGTCGAGCCTGGTTGCTTGGGACACCCTATATACGACTCGCCGCGAGTGGACGCAAGCAGGGTTGTAAAAGTTACTTTAAAAATGTACCTAAGATACAGTTACAGTTACGCCTACGAAAAGGTACTTAGGTACGCACCTAGGTAGTTGCTTAAAGATGTACCTAGGTACAGGCACAGTTACTTTAAAGATACTGTCTTTATTTATGTTCCCCAAATTTGTAAAAATATATTGGAAGTACAGCTTTTTATACTAAGGGTACACTAAAAAAAACGAGTTCGATAAATGTGCTTTATTGGTGTCACTGCGATGTCATTATCGGTGTTGAGTCTTCACGCGCCTTGTCCCCACGCTCCAATTAGTTCACCGAGGCCACAGCTTTCACTCTTTACCATGTCACACCGAAACCATTCAAAACTCGCTTATTGACGTTCTTGCCCTCAGAGCCGGTGCTGACGCCGACGGGCCCAGAAGACGTCGGCTGCATGAAGAGACGCCTGAGTCCAGCGTATATGCACCTAACCTTCGCGACGACGAGCGAAAGGCTTCAAAGCTTCCTCGTTTTATTTTTCTTTCTTTAGACAATTGAAATAATGAGTTTTGTTTTTTCTTTCGGAACTTTCTTAGTTTTGATAACTGCCAAATTTAAGTCTGATTTATTGAGTGGAAACAGTATTATATATGCAATGTTACATTGCTTTACGATTGTAATTATAATTTATTTGTAATTATATTTTATATTGTGTTTATGGCAGAACAGTGCCACCACCAGGACAAGATACGGGCAACAGAAACTGCGCACATCGTTCGAGTTATCTCCTCCCTTTTATGGTAGTCAGAGGAGCTTCAAGCACGCAATGAAGTCGATTTGGGTTTGAGATGAAGGAAGCCGGTCGCTACTTTTCCTAAACGAAGTTCCGAAACGATTAAATAAATTGGTGTCGCTAGAACGGCATCGCTAATTCACCGTTTGCTCAAATGAACACCTACATTCACTAAAGTGTGTCGTTCGATGAAACATCATAGGCGGGGCTTCATTCGCTAAAACGTCGTTCGATCAAGTCAGTGCCTCCAATGCCGTACCCATCTCAATGTTAATCACGGCACATGGTAGTGGGTTAATACTTCAAGATTTATAGTTTCTACCATTTTGACGAAGTGAATAGAAAAGTACCTGTAAAAGTAGCTTCACTTAGTTACAAGTTACTGGAAAATGTACCTAAGGTACAAATACAGATACCGAGAAATTAATGTACCTAGGTTTGTACCTCAGGTACAACAAAAGCACCTAGATACCGATTTCCAGTTACTTGTACCTAGGTACTTTACAACCCTGGACGCAAGCCTACTAGGTATGTGGGTACTAAATAAAATTTTTCGCATTCTATTACTGTCCTACAGCCCTGTGTCAGCCCCGTGTCTCGAATAAAAATAAGCACAGAGGTAGTTGAACTGTTACAGAGCGTCACGAGTGAAGAGTCTAAAAACCGTGTCGTCTAACGCCACCTGAGTGTCGTTCACTCGGTGGTGCAGAAAGTGCATACCATAAAAATGTGTTTTCTAGCTAGTCACAGATGTCTTTTTTATCGTTTGGCGGATTTTATTTTGTAAACACTATACGCTAGTGTTAAATCGCCGAATCAACGAAGTCATTTGACGACAGGAGGGAACTCAACGTGATCTTGAGATTCAGTGGTCGAGGTGGACATGAAACAAGTCTATAATTTTCTGTGCGCGAGGAAGCGCGGTGAAAGAGCTCTCGGGCCGCCGAGCTTAAGGTCAAAATTTGTTTTTTGTGCACGGAAAAAAAAAAGTTGTTTGTTGGCTTTGTGCAACTAGGCCGTCAAAAAGTCAAAAGCTTGTATATGGTCAGTGGTCTCCGAGCCAAAATAAGGAACGCATTACAGTTACTCAACTTACGCTCTACTTAGGATGCGTAAGCCAGTATAAAAGCAAAATAACGATGCCCAAAGCAAACAAAAAAAAAAACAGCTGACGTATAACAAGCATTAAGAGCCGTTCCTCCGACTGAAAGGTTTGGGAGGCCCAAGAATTTTTGCGGGTGCTTAATTTTTACGAGACCTGAAAAACGCGCGAGCGCGCACGAAACTTGGTAAGTAAACATGGCATAAAAAGAAAACCTATATATCCATTGATTGGAAATTGAGGTTCCAGCAGCTGCGCGTGGTGCCAGCAATTTCTCGCGCTCCTGTTTCGTCCTTTTCACTTTCAGTTTATGTTTAATATGTTTGTTTACTTTCTTTAACACCGTGAATATCTGCACTTGAGCCATTAATTATTTGCGGATAGAAACAATATTTAACTTTCTAAAACACTCGATAATTAGCAGAGCTCTAAATTAGTTTCCTTTAATATAAACAACCGCCTTCCCCAACGCAGTTTCTTGAGCATAGAACGGAGAACTTTAAGTACTTGCAAAATAGAAAGATGACAAACGGAAAATATGCTGAGTCAACAAATCTTTGACATTGCATATTATCAACTGTACTTGTTCAAGCTGAATCTGTCCATACCTAGAAATAAGAGCGTGCAAATATTATTGGTAGGATTCCGTGTCATCGGGGTTTATTAGCTTCGAATCCGAGGTGTGCTCTCGGGATTTACCTTTTTTTCCCAACAGATTTGGTGTTTTTCTCCGTCAAATTTAGCGTCAGACAGGTTTTTTTTTAATGTTTACTCGGGTTTATGTTGAAGGAAATAGGACACGGGCGTGTGATTTTTGAATTCCAGGGAACATGCGCATGACCCGAATACTTGGAAAACGAACCAATACGAATAATCAAAGAAAACTACAATAATTCTGAAGAGAAAGAAAAAACTCGAGGAACACTTTAGTGGGGGCTGAGCTCCGGCATTTACCGAAACCACGGAACCCTAGTTACGTGGTATGTTGAAATTCACTTATCAGAAAGATTAACCTTCATATGAACTCACTGGAAATCCGTCTAATTCAATGCGTTTTTTTTTGTCCACGATTATACTACTGTTACTGACTTCACTGTGTCCGTAGCTAAATGACCCGAACACTTGTCTATTTTCTTTATTTACGGATTTAATATTATGTTACTTGAAATATGTGAGGTAATCAATATGAAGGCTCTGCAAAAAAAAGATATGAACATGATGCATATTGTAAAGATTCCTCTACACCAGGGGTCTCTAAACCCCGAACCGCAAGCCAGTTCCGGCTCTCGGATGGCCGCCGTCTTTCCAGCGACGCCCAATTCGCGACCCGCTGCTACCAACGGAAAAAAATTAGTGCTTGTAAAAAAATCGGTGCCGCGACACGCACCAAAAGCGCGAACGAATATATCAGAAAGTTTGAAAGAAAACTTCAGTGTTGTGAGAATATTCGAATTGTAGTTTTGAATAATACGCCATTCTATATTCGCTTCGAGATTAACTCTGATATTCCAATTTTTCGAAGTGTTGACCGCGAGCCCGTTTGAGCGCGCTTCTTACTGAGGACCCGCGTACCGCTGAGAAGAAACACCCGCAAAGCTCGATTCTACGGTTGTTGCTTCTCTGCAGTGCACCGGTGCTCGGTAAGAAGCGCGCTCAACGGTGCAAACCCACCACGATCAACACTTCGGAAAGTACATTGTTGTTGTTGTTGAAAACTTTATTGAACCAAACAATAGACCGAAGTCTAGTTTACGGGCTCGAAGGGTTGGGGGTATGGGACTGTCTCATGCATAGGCGTTTCTTCCACTTGTCTTCGATCTTCTGCGCCCTGGAGAGGACTTCTAGTTGTACAAATACCCTTCCGGGTTGGCTTGATAGGGGTTTTATGGCGCAAAAGCATCTTAGGCTATGATGCGCCAGGTACATACACTATTGCAGATAGGGTTTCGAAGAGGATAGAACTTTAGTAGTTGATGACAGGTTAAAACTATGTCTATGACTTGTAAGTAGTTATGGGCATGAAGTTGGGTGTAAAATCACAGTCAGTGTAAAAGGCCGATAGCTTTCAAGAAGCTAAAAACGCTGTGATGCGGAACTAATGGTTCGTTGCCAAGCAAAATAGGGAGGTTTAAAGGCGTATGTTCTTTATATAGCTGAGAAAAATGTTTCCGTCGGTCTAGGTCATAAGCAGGGCATTCTAATATTATGTGTTCGACAGTTAAAGGATTATTGCAGTGCCCGCACTCTGGGGCTTCCTCCCTGCGCAGAAGGTGGCCATAGGTGAGGTGCGTATGCCCTATCCTTAGCCGACACAGGACAACCTCACAAAAACGTTCACGGTGTCTTGCACTCTCCCACTCACTAAGCAGTGGCTTTACAGTACGCAGCTTGTTATTTACTTCTTCACCCCATTCTTGCTGCCACTTCTCTCTTATACGATGCCTTAAAAGTCTGTGATACTCTTTATATGGAA
Source organism: Ixodes scapularis (assembly GCF_016920785.2). Taxonomy (NCBI): domain Eukaryota; kingdom Metazoa; phylum Arthropoda; class Arachnida; order Ixodida; family Ixodidae; genus Ixodes; species Ixodes scapularis. The sequence continues at coordinate 184,025,653 of NW_024609846.1, read as the reverse complement.
TGTCATGCAGTTCAACTTCATTGTCACCAGCAGAACTGGCTGCAAGGTCTGCTTCCTCATTACCCGGTATACAAACATGGCTAGGGACCCAGCAAAAGACTATTTTAATGTTCCTTTTGGAAGCATCGATGATTTTATTCTACAACTCTATGATTATTAGGTGTTTAGAGGTATTTAGTGATGAGAGCGCTCTCAATGAACTGAGTGAATCAGTATACACAACTGACTTCATGCTCCTCGTTTCTATAATATGATTAACTGCCAGGCGGATACCACATAGTTCAGCTGTTAAAATAATAGCTGTATATGCAATTCGTTGAACATAGCGAACAGAGGGGCCAACCATAGCACATCCAACGAACGTTTCTGTCTTGGTGCCATCTGTGTAATACGAGATGTGTCCAGCATATCTACTTTGGATTTCATAAAATTCCTGTTTGATGCATTCTGGTGGGGTGTCTTTCTTTCTGTACTTACTCAGTGAAAAGTCACACAAAATGAGGCTATATTCCCACGGAGCTATTGTTTGAGGTACGGGGGTCACGGGCATTGTAGTGCTCAGTCCAACCGAATCGGCTGCAGCTGCATTTCTTATACTAAAAGGCGGGATTGCAGAGGGCTTGTTGTCAAAGGTGCGCTTATACCTTGTTTCTTCTACAGCCTCGCGTGCAGGATGCAGGGTGAATGAACGTATTCTAAGGGAATACATAAACCCCAAAGCAAACCTTCGCTTCTCCAGAGACCATTCCTTTGTCTCCGCATAAAGGCTGGGGATAGGCGACGTGCGAAATGCACCTGTAGACAGTCGCAATCCCTGGTGATGTTTGGGATCAAGCATTCGAAGAGCTGAAGATCTTGCCGATCCATATACACAGCTACCATAGTCGAGGCATGAGTGAACCACCGAACTGTAAATTCGGAGAAGGCAAAGACGATCAGAGCCCCATGAGGTATGAGAATGGACTTTAAGAATGTTTAGTGATTTCTGGCATTTTATCCTAAGATACTTAATATGAGAAAGAAAGGACAGTTTACTATCAAAAATAAGCCCTAGGAACCTCTGTTCCGGTTTTGTTGGAATTGGGGTGGAGTGCATGGTCACCGATGGATCTACTGTAGCTCCCCGTAAGCGAGAAAAGCGAACAGAAACTGTTTTCTCTGGTTAAAACCTAAAGCCGTTTTGATCAGCCCACTTGAGCAGATTGTGTACTGCCAATTGGATCCTACGTTCACAGAAAGCAATGTTACAGGATGATATGGATATCTGAAGATCATCAACATAAAGTGAATACTGTACGGATGATGGGATGGCCCGAGCTATCGAGTTTATTTTTATTATAAAAAGGGTGACACTCAATACGCCTCCCTGGGGAACACCGTTTTCCTGGCAGAACTCTCGAGAGTAGGTAGTGCCTAATTTGACAAGAAAGGTACGTATCGCCAAATAGCTCTTTACGAATGCTAGCATCCTGCCTCGAATGCCATAGTTATACATATCTTGTAGGATGCCATGCCGCCAGGCAGTGTCGTAAGCCTTTTCTAAATCGAAAAAGACAGAGAGGCAGTACTGTTTATTTACGAAGGCCTCACGGATGGTAGACTCCAAGCAGACAAGATGGTCCAATGTAGATCGTGACGAACAGAAGCCACACTGATATTTATCAAAAATATTTTCTTTTTCTAAACAGTACATAAGTCGCTTGTTAAGCATTCTCTCCAGAGTTTTGCTAAAACAGCTTGTTAGCGCTATTGGGCGGTAACTGGATGCACACGATGCATCCTTTCCAGGCTTTAGTAAAGGAATGACGGTTGCCACTCTCCAAGACGATGGAAATGTACTTTCCTGCCAAATGCGATTAAACAAATACAAAATTATGTCGAGTGTGGAAGGGTGAAGGTGACTAAGCATATGCTAGTGAATTCCATCTGGTCCAGCAGATGTAGGTTTAGTTTCATGAAGCACCCGTTCCAGTTCATTCAGTGTGAGAGGTAAGTTGTATGCTTCTCGAGCTCCGACGGATGTCCGCACGGATTGGAGTTCTGCTTGTCTCTCGTGTTTCAGAAAAGCAGATGAACAATTCTGAGAGCTAGAAACACGTTCAAAGTGTTTCCCAAGGTGATCTTCCTGTTCTTCTAGGCTCTCAGGGCACAGTCCGTTTTCGGAAAGAAGTGGTACTGAGTAAGCCCCGTAATGCCCATTGACTTTATGTACTCTATCCCATACTTCCTTGGTGGTGGCGGTGCTGTTAATAGAGGAAGCATAACCTCGGAAACTTTGACGCTGTGAGACGCGGCGGATGTATCTCGCATGAGCCTTCATCCGCTTGAAACTGATGAGATTAGTCACTGTCGGGTAACGTCTAAATATGCCCCATGCTCTGTTCTGCTTTTTCTTGATTTTTCACAGTCGGCATTCCACCATGGTTTAGGGCGGCGGGGTAAGCGAGATGAAGTCATAGGGATAGCTAAAATTGCAGCATTGAGGATGTGGGCACTAAGCAAATTGGTCAGTTCATCGATAAACAGTTTGTTAAGCGATGTACAAGCGAGCTGGGTTGCTTGGCTGAAGACAGACCAGTTTGCTTCCTCAAACTTCCAACGGAGAGTTCGTGTAGGCACTGTAACAGGTGGACTTAGTAGGTTCAGAATGATAGGAAAGTGATCGCTCCCATAGGGGTTAGGATCGACAGCCCAGGAAAACAAAGGAAATAATGTCGGATCGCAAAGAGACAGATCAATAGATGTAAAAGAATGAGTTGGGGAACTGAAATACGTAGACTCTGCTTTGTTCAGTAAGCATATAGGTGTTGAGGAAAGAAAACGCTCTATCATCGAGCCACGTGTATCTCGTCTTCTACTACCCCAAAGAGGATTATGAGCGTTGAAGTCACCGAGAATTAGGGCAGCTTGGGGTAATTGGTCGTGAAGTGATTCAAGCTCTTCGCGGGATACAGGATAGCTTGGGGAAATGTAAAGTGAACAGACGGTTATTAAACGGTCCAACAGAACACGAACTGCCACGGCTTCCAGAGTGGTATTCAAAGGAACCTCAATACATGGGGTAGACGGCTGGACAACTATAGCTACTCCACCAGAACTGTGCGACAAAAGAGGTCTGTCCTTGCGAAAAACCTGAAAGCGCCTTAGGATAATAGAGTGACTATTGTTTAAGTGTGTTTCCTGAAGACAAAATGCTATAGGGTGATGCTGGTCTAACAGAGAGTGCACGTCATAGTAGTTTCGAAGAAACCCTCGACAGTTCCACTGCAGGAATGCTGCCATTATGCATGAATTAGAAGAAAGACCATTCATCAAGACCTAAAAATAATTTTGATGCGGGGTGCATTTGTCTTTTTAGATGTGTTCTTCGGCCTATCTGTGTTACCACAGGAAGTCGAAGGTAAGGACTCCGAGCTTGAGAATGGCCTGTCGTCCTTGGACTTGGGCCCGCTCTCGTCCATCGGCTCATCAAGGGCCGCCTCTGGCTGACCCCTAAGGGCCTGTGACCCTGACGGCTCACCAGGTTTTCGGGCGCCTTCAGAGGGACGAGAAGGAAGTCCCCGACCTCAAGGCACCTGCGTTTTGGATGGCGCAGGGATTGAAGATCCCTGCGCTTGCATGGACCCCGAAGCGATAGGATCTACCTTTCGCTTTGGGGTTGAAGTGGTTTGTGCCACTCCCAATGAGGTTGAGGGGGACTGAGGGGGGGGGGGGGGGACGCAGGTCGTCCGTTGACGTCTGCGTTCCCGTTGACGCCGTCGACCGCGCCGGTCCCCTGCGCGCGGCCTCGGCATAAGAGCCTTGAGAAATAAAAGAATATCTTTTCCGTGCTTCTGAATAAGAAATGTTTTCTTTGGCCTTTAGTGGGAGAATTTCCTTCTCTCTCTTCCACAGGGGACAGCTGCGAGAATATGCTGGGTGTGTTCCTCGGCAGTTGACGCAAAGATGGGTATTGTTGCCACAGTTGTCGGAAGGGTGGTCAGTGCTTGCACATTTTGCACAGGTGGCTTTTCCTCTGCAGGTTAGTGACCCATGTCCAAAGCGCTGGCAGCGGAAGCAACGCCTTGGATTGGGGACGTAGGGGCGGACTTTGCAGTTGAGATACCGGGCTTTAACAGTGGAGGGAAGCGCTGTCGAGTTGAACGTTAGCACAATGTGTTTTGTGTCCCGTTCTTCACCGTCGCGAAGGATAGTGATACGTCGGACAGTGACTACCTCTTGATCTTGAAGTCCCTCGAGTATCTCGTCGGTAGATATTCCAAGGAGATCATCTCCAGAGATGACACCCTGCGTGCTGTTCAGTGAGCGATGTGGAGTCACTGACACTTTGTAATCTATTACCTGGTTGAGTGCAAGAAGTGCTTTGCTTTGCTCAGCATTTGTGACCTCCAGAAGCAGGTCGCCAGATGGAAGTTTTTTGGCTTTAAAGAATTTTCCTATCACAGTTTCTAGGGTCTTTGTGATCAAGAATGGGGAAAGCTATGCAAGTGGTTGATCTTCGTTCTCCGAGTGCATTACTATAAATTTGGGAAAATTCATGACTGGCAAGGTAAGGCTTGTTGATGTTGTCTCTTCGGTCCGGACCCTTTTCGGGGCCCGATCAAGGAAAGATTTAGCTTTAGTACCCATATGAATGGGAAAAGGATTTCGGCACCTGCGGTGTGCCGCCCACCATCGAGCCCAACTTAGGGAGTAGTCAGCAGCCCATAACAGAATGGGCTTTGCTGGAACCGCTGATCTACTAGCACTTGCCCAGGTGCTATACCCAAGTGTGGTTAGGATAAGGGTATCTGCCACCACACAAGGTTGGCCCTTGCCGCCAAAGAAGGTGAAAGTGAGGGAGAGGGAAGGGGATAAGAGAGAAAGAGGGGATAGTAGAAGAAAAGGCGACTAGACTGAATCATCCTGGCCGGGCCTTGCCAGGACTCCCGTCTACGAGAAGCGGGAGCCGAAGTGGTGTATTGCCTCACCCGGGGGGCCCCGAAGGGTCCAAACCTACCCCGGGCTCGGCTCAACCACCAGGATGCCCTTTTCCCCGGACACGGGCTCTCCACGCACAGTCAGATGTGGGTGGGTTTTAGCCACTTTTTACTCAGGGTCCGTGGTGTCGCCAATGTGGCTCGGGTCCGTGGTGACGCTACTCACCAAGCACCTGGCACCTCAGGCACAGGCGCCCCCTGCGGGGCTCGGGGTCCGTGGAGACGTCACTCTCCAAACACCTGCTTTCCCAGGTGCCCCCTGCAGGGGCCCTTCCGGGAATTCAGTGCCATCTGGTGACTGAAGTATCAGTTTCACTTTTGCCGTACTAATGGCTGAGGTAAACCTGTGGTCTGTAGTATTTTATCCGGCACCGCCACTTTCGCAAGACATGGGCGGACGAGAATGCGCTCTTCACTGTACAGTTCGTTCTTGGTGTCAGTTTGGATGGTGACAAAATACATCCGCAGTAGAACAAAGCGGCAACTTGCATGAACGCCTTGAGAAAAAAACAAATATATTCACGATTGCAAGCTGGGCGACTGGCCGCCGCCATGTCTCTGCTCGAGCAGGCATGCCCGTGCGATTACGTGCTTGCGAAAGCTACGTTCACCCGCGCGTCGCACGCGCTTGCACGCATGGGGCACCACTTGCGGCGTCATGCTTGCAATTGTCTATACATCAAGGGGCTTTAGAAGTGATTGCGAGCCGCCAACAAATTGACTGGACCAGAGTTAGAAGTAAACGCTTACGCAACTTTTGTATTATATTCCTCGTGGCCCTGTGGAACCGTCTCGAATATAGGCCTAGCATCATCCGCTTATACATGGCTTGCACGTGACGTCATTCAAAGAGCGCTCCGATGACCACCAGAGAAGAGGGAAAGAAGGAGCTCCCCTCTTATCAGGATCCTCTTGTGTGCCTTCTGAATTCGCACAGATGTCGCTATAATCCTCCCAGAAGATTATAGAAGATTAACCCGTCACTCAAAATTCTTAGAAAAGCAGCTTCCCTCTCCTCCTCTTATATGGTGGTCAAACATATGCATGAGATGTCAGTGCAAGCCACGTATAAGCACCTTCAACTTCTTCCCATATCTGTAACCAGAATAACCAGGAGGCGGCCAATGGTACCGCACATATGCAATTTCTTCGAGGATGATATTGAACGAAGTTGCCAGACGGAATTTCGGAAAGGGTCTATGGAGTCCCATTCTTAAGAGGAAAATTCAAATTGTTTTTTGTTTTTTTTCAAACCGGGATAGTGCACGCCCGTGCGTGGTGTGTGTAAAAAAAATGAAAGCCGCTTACAACTCCCTGTAACGCCGAATTAGAGCGCAGCTCTTGAGGAGGAGGAGGGAAGGGCACTGGGGGGGGGGGTGGGTGAAACTAACCAGGGGGGGTCACGTGACCTTGGGGGTCACGTGACCCCCAATGCCGATGATGTCATCACTGACGTCACTGATGACGTCATCAGTGACGATGACGATGCGGGTACCGATGACGTCATTAGTGACGTCACTGATGACTTCACAGTGATGATGACGATGACGATGCGAATGTCGGTGACGTCATCAGTGACGTCGCTGATGACGTCATCAGCGATGATGACAATGACGATGCGGATGCCGGTGACGTCATCAGTGATGATAACGATGACGATGTGGATGCCGGTGACGTCATCAGTGATGATGACGATGACGATGTGGATGCCGGTGACGTCATCAGTGATGATGACGATGACGATGTGGATACCGGTGACGTCATCAGTGATGATGACGATGACGATGCGGATGCCGGTGACGTCATCAGTGATGATGACGATGACGATGTGGATGCCGGTGACGTCATCAGTGATGATGACGATGACGATGTGGATGCCGGTGACGTCAGTGACGATGACGTCATCGGGGGGTCACGCGACATCGGCGGGGGTCAAGTGACCTCGAGGGGGTCACGTGACCTCAGGGGAGTCACGTGACCGGGGGGTCACGTGACCTCGGGGGGTCACGTGACCCCCACGAGGTCACGTGACCCCGGTGGGGGACTCCCGCGGTGCATTATGGGACATTTCCCATGATGCACCGCGCGGTTACGCCGACGGCGACGGCGACGGCGACGCCGCTAAAGCCGGAAACGGGCCCCTAAGAGCTGCGCTCTAAAAAAATTGGGTTGTATGTGTGTTTATACAGCCTAGAACTTGGTCTGCCTCACAGGGGCGACGAGTCTCCCAGCTGTAGATGAGAAATTTAGCCAGTGCGGTACAGCCGCTAGCCTGGGGTCTTTAACGTGCATCACGCAGTAGTGATACACGACCGCACGCCGGTACGATGCTCATCCAGATCGAAACGGGCAGGGGTGGGGCTCGAACCCAGGATCCCTGGGTTCTGCAGCGCGAGCTTTCGCTCCACGTGCTCCGAGCTGGTGTGCGCCAGTCCACTCGGCCACCGATCCCCCCCTGGTGTGTGTAAAAACAAATTGAAACTGTGTTAGTGTTATCTACACTACAGCCAAATTTTCAAAATTAAAGGGAAGCTGAAACACTTCTTTAAGAAAAAAATGAGTCAGAGGTGAATTCTGGCGTATTTTTATCCCGTCAACCTGAATATTACGTTCGTTTTTTCCGAAGTAACTAAACGTGAGAAAACACAAAAAACTCCGACCAGTCATGACGTCGCACTAGGATCTTTGGGCCGCCAAGCGCGTGTAGCTCGTGTGAGCAGCGCGTGCAACTGCAAGCTTGCCGGGTATCTTTTTCCGCACTGACGCCAGTTATGACGTCTATTTCAGACCTTTTTTTGTATGGTATATTCGGCTGGTCACTTTCGAGCGCTCCAATCATCCGAGTTGGAGCTACGAAATCCCGGATTGCCTCCGCATCGGAGCGAGAGAATCGGCACGCCCAGTCGAACGCTCCTCAACGTTTCAGAGCGGCAAGCCGAGCGGATAGAGGGTGGCCCGCGCCACTAGAGGACGGCGCGAGCCGCCTTCGAGCGGAATTTTTTCTTCTCGGATTCAAAGGGTTCAGCAGTATTCAGTCATCCATCCATCCGTAAATCCTTGAAAAATAGCAACCGTCAACGCGGACGCTGATAAGGTCATCGCAAGCCAGCCGTGCCAAGTGGAAGTTCTTGCGAAACTATCAAAAAAGACAACATTACAGCTGTAAAACTCTCGTACGTTTGTTCTTACTGCTTTGTCCGAGTAGGCTCGCACCATAGAAACATAGGCCTTGACCTTGGGCACCGTACACGGTGCGTCAAACAACTCGGCAAACTTCGCTTCGTAAACACGGCCCTCGTCGTCGTCGTCGTCCGAGCTGCTGGTGTTGTCGCTGTCTGCTATGCTTCGTCTCCCCTTAGCATGGACTAGGGTGCCTTCATGTGCGCTTTGCTTGGGGTGATAACATCTGGCCATTTTGTTTCGAGCACTTATTTTTATTTTTTGTTCTGAAGCGCGTGAAAGAGCGTGTCCCTGCACGTGCTCGTGGCGCTGACTGTGCTACGGCGACATTTTGTTTCCTGCGATTTCTTCGTATTTTGCCTGTGAGCGCGTGCTGTCGGCATCGGGTACTACAAACGATGGCATCACCCTAAACAGAAGGACATAGAGGCACCCTAGCATGGACTAACCGCCAATGCTGTGCTAGCGCGAGCAGCTAGCCTTGACTGCCTTGTCTGAAGCACTCGCTGCGCGAGCGCTCCTGTAGCCGCCGACGCTTCATTCGAAGCAACTAGCTCGCGCTTCTAGCACGCGCGGCTAACAATAGTTCATACTAAGGTTAAGACAAAGTTTCTTTATAGCTTCGCCAGCAGCACTGACGGTGCCACCACTAACATTAAACGTCTTCGTTTCAACGACATTTCACCTAAATTCGGGGAGCACAACACAACGGTGATGGCGTCGAGACTGACGGCTGTTTTTCGCAGCCCTCTTTCTGCGGAGTAATTGCGTTCTCACCGTCCGCTTCAGACACAAAAGCAAAATGGCGGAATGGCTGGAGTCACGTGACTGGTGGGGAGCCAGATCTCTCTCTCGCTCCCACTCTCATGCTCCCACTTCGAAGTCAGAGCGCTTCAAACCGCTCTGATTCGGAGGACGGCGAGAGTCGGAGCTTGGAGAGCGCTCTGAAATAACCACCCGAATATACTTGGAGCGCCTTACATCGAATTGCCGAATGCACACCGGCTTTTCAGAGCGCTCCAAGAGGCTGAAAAGCGAATAGCCGAATATACCATTAGAAATAGCAAGAGTGAGCGTGTCCCGAATGATAAATGATGAGGCGAAGAATAACTAAAGAAACTGAATGTTTAATAAGGCGAACTTGTGCCCAAATAACAGAACAGAAAAAGGATAGCGTCGGAGGCGTCGATAGCGGCGAAACAGTAGGATCGAACGCTAAGGCGAGACGGACTGTGGCTCGCCACGCGGAGCCCCTTACGTACATGCGTGGTCTTCTGGAATATTCGGCGTAGAAACTTCGACGCGTAGAACATTCGGGCCTGGAACAAGCAACATGATTCTCGAATTCTCCAGAACACTAAATTGCAGGAATAAACAAGACACGTCGCTCCCAGGGTTCGAACCCTAGCTTTTCGCGTGGGAGGCAGGCGCGATAACCATTAGGCCACGCGCGCGCTGCCTACTTGGCCAGCTGCGCGCGCGGCATTACTCCCCGCTTTAAAAAGTGCATCGCCCCGATGCAGCACAAAACAAAACAAAGCAAACAAAAAGAACGGTAAACTAAAGAGTCATTTGGAATACGTAACGTTCACTGTCCTATCGAGCGTAGTACGGCTTCATGCGCACGACGTGGACGACTTCTGGTCGTGGAGGGCGGCGTAATGAAGTCCGTGTTCCATCGGACATCACCTCGTAGTTCAGATCACCGAGTCGACGAAGCACTTTGTAGGGTCCAAAGTAGCGCTTCAGGAGTTTCTCGCTGAGACCACTGCCGGCGGATTGGTGTCCACACCCACACCCTGTCTCCGGGCTGGAAGTGGACGTCCCGGCGACGAAGGTTGTAGCGGCCAGTGTCGATACGTTGTTGGGATTAAATCCGGAGTCTGGCGAGCTGACGGACTTCTTCTGCCCGTTGGGCAACCACCTGGGCGTCGTCGCTTCCGTCGACAGCCGGTTCGTGGGGTAACATTGCGTCCAGCATTTTCGTCACTTTGCGACCATGAACCAGTTGAAAGGGTGTAACCCCGGTGGTTTCTTGCACGGCCGTATTGTAGGCAAAGGTGACATACGGCAACACCTCGTCCCATGTCTTGTGCTCCACGTCGACGTACATGGAAATCATGTCGGCGATGGTCTTGTTGAATCTTTCCGTCAGCCCGTTGGTCGGAGGGTGGTACGCCGTGGTGCGACGATGGCTGGTGTGGCTGAGACGAAGGACTTCTTGTGTCAGCTGGGCCATGAACGAGGATCCACTGTCTGAGATCAGGACTTCGGGAGCGTCGCGGTGCCGGAGGACGATGGATTCAATGAAAAACTTGACAACTTCCACAGCAATTCCGGAAGGAAGGGCTTTTGTTTCGGCGTACCCCGTGAGATAATCTGTGGCGACGATGATCCAGCGATTTCCCGACATCGACGGCGGAAAAGGGCCAAGTAGATCCATTCCGATCTGCTGGAAGCGTGCCTTTGGCGGAGGAATTGACTGCAAGAGACCGGCCGGCCTCGTTGGAGGTTTTTTTCGTCGCTGGCATTCATGGCATGATCGTGTGTATATGTGGACGGTTTTGGGGAGCTTGGGCCAGTAATACTTTTACGAATACGGGCCAGTGTCCGGCTGTAACCAAGGTGTCCGGACGTCGGGTCGTCGTGGCAGGCTTGGAAGATCCCCTCTCGAAGGTCGGTCGGGATTACCAGCAGCCATGTCGAGTTGTTGTTGCCGAAATTCTCTTTGTGGAGAGCTCCTTGTCTAATGGCGAAGGTCGGCCGGGCTCGTGAAAAAACACGTGGCATGGCACTCCCACGCCCTTCCAGGTGCTCGATTAGTGCGCGTAGCTCAAGGTCGTCTCGTTGACGTCGGGCCATGTCGTCGCTGTTCACTGCGCCCAGGAAACACTCGTCGGCATCGTCGTCGCTGCTGTCGGAAGGTGTTTCGACGGGAGCTCTGGAAAGGCAGTCGGCGTCGCTGTGCTTGCGGCCTGACTTGTAGACGACGGTCATGTTGAACTCTTGTAGTCGGAGACTCCATCGCGCAAGGCGTTCTGACGGGTCCTTGATGTTCGCAAGCCAGCATAGCGAATGGTGGTCTGTGACTACGCGGAACGGGCTTCCGTATAAGTACGGACGAAACTTCGTGATCACCCAGACGACCGCAAGGCATTCTTTTTCAGTCGTGGAGTAATTTCGCTCCACCTTGGACAATGTCCGACTTGCGTAGGCGATGACTCGCTCGGTGCCTTCTTGTACTTGAACCAGTACCGCGCCAAGTCCTGCGTTACTTGCGTCCGTGTGAATTTCGGTTTCCGCATCCTAGTCGAAATGTCCAAGAACAGGAGGCGCTTGCAGTCGTCGCTTCAGCTCGTCGAATGCCTGCTGCTGCTCCTCGGCCCATTCGAACTTCTCGGCGTCCTTCATGAGGCTTGTGAGCGGTGCGGAAATCCTTGCGAAATCTCGAACGAAGCGCCGATAGTAGGCACATAGCCCAAGGAACCTTCGCACGGCCTTCTTGGCTCTTGGCACTGGAAATGCTGCGACGGCGCGAGTCTTCTCTGGGTCTGGACGAATGCCTTCGTTACTAACCACGTGATCTTTGAACTTCAGTTCGTCAGAGGCGAACCGACACTTCGACGGCTTCAGGGTGAGTCCGGTGGTCCGTATGGCTTCGAGAACTGCTCGGAGTCGTCGCAAGTGCTCGTCGAAGTCGCCGGAAAACACTATGACGTCGTCGAGGTAGACGAGACAGCTCTGCCACTTCAGTCCTGCCAGTACGGTGTCCATGACACGCTGGAAAGTTGCTGGCGCCATGCATAGTCCGAAGGGTATCACCTTAAACTCGTACAGCCCATCCGGTGTGACGAAGGCTGTCTTCTCTCGGTCCCGTTCGCCGACTTCGATCTGCCAGTAGCCGCTCTTCAGGTCCATCGATGCAAAGTATCGAGAATGGCGCAGCCGGTCTAGCGTGTCGTCCATGCGGGGGAGTGGATAGACGTCTTTCTTCGTCACTGCGTTCAGCTGCCGGTAGTCCACGCAGAACCTAAGCGTCCCGTCTTTCTTTTTGACCAGTACGACTGGGGAGGCCCAAGGACTGCTTGAGGGTTGAATTATGTCGTCGTTCAGCATCTCTTGAACTTGCTCCTGGATCACCTGCCTTTCTTTGACGGAGACCCCGTATGGAGATCGGTGCACAGGGCGCGCGTCGTCCTCGTTAACGATGCGGTGCTTCGCAACGGCGGTTTGGCGCACCTTCGACGACGTCGCAAAGCAGTCGCGGTATTCGGCGAGGAGGTTAATCAGCTGACGTCGTTTCGGGCCCGGAAGCTTAGGGTCAATGTCGAGCTGCGCTGGCGATGTACTGTCTTGCTGAGGTGGCGAGGATTCGTCAGCAATGGTGGCGATTTCCGCGGAGTTTCGGAGTTCCTCGACGTGGCCAACGGCTGCCCCTTTCGTGAGGTGTTGCGCTTCGTTTCGGAAGTTCGTTATGAGGATCACAGTGCGGCCATCCTGAAGTTCAGCTACCCCTCTTGCGACGCCTATTCCTCTTCCTTGAAGCAACTGGAGGCTCCCCTTGAGCAGAACTTCGCCACAGAAAGCTTCGGTGATCCCGACAGGTTCGAAAACACTCGACCGCGGCGGTAAGTTTACGTGACTTGCGAGGACTCGGACCACGGATGACGTCGCTTTGGGTTCCTCCGGTGGTGAAACAGGTTTTCGCAGAGTTAGCCGGTTTGCTCTGAGGTCGATGACGGCGCCATAGTCGCCGAGGAAGTCCATTCCGAGGATAACGTCCCTCGAACAGTCCTGCAGAACGACGAACTTCACAGGCCACGTCTCACCGAGGATCTTGACGCGAGCAGTGCATCGCCCGACTGGTGTGATGAGGTGCCCATCGGCGGTTCGTATTTGAGGGCCTTCCCACGGCGTTGTCACTTTTCGCAAGCGGCGTGAGAGCCTCCCACTCAAGACTGAGTAGTCTGCTCCGGTGTCCACGAGTGCCGATGCGTCATGGCCGTCGATAATGATGTTTAGGTTGTTGGACACCGATGCAGGGATCGTTGTGATGCCAAGCGTCGAGAGAGTGGGAGAGCTCCGGCGTTCTTGGAGGCTCTTTACTTCGGTCGTCTTCGGCAACGCCACCTCCAGGCGTTGCGCACTTAGTTTTCCCGGCGACGCAAGGGCTACAGGCTCTCTCGGCGGGGTCGTGGCGCTGAAGACGCTGAACGTCTGGGCGACGGTGAGCGGGACTCACGGCGGAGCGGCGTTGAAGATGGCGAACGTCGGAGGTACTCCTCGATGTCACGAGGGCGTTCGTCATACCTTGGGCGCGGGTCGTTCGGGTGGAACCCGCGCAGCCCCAGTTGTCGGTAGGGGCATCGACGGTAGATGTGGCCGGCTTCACCGCAGTGGTAACGCAACGGGCGTCGATCGGCCGTCCTCCACACGTCGGACTTTCGTGGAGCAGCTTGTTCTGGGCGGACGTACGCCCGATCTTCATGGCGTCGTGAATACTGCGGCGCTAGAGGTTCACGTCGAGGTGGCGCCGTATACGGGTGAGCAGGGGGCGGTGGTCGTCGGGTAGCTGCGGCGTAGCTCAGCTTCTGTGGCGAGAACTTCTGGTTGCAGCGGCTGCTGAAGTTCTTCCCGGACCATCTGAGCGACTGAGGGCGTAGCCGGGCTTGCGGCAGCAGGTAGCAGCTTCCTGATTTCCTCCCGCTCGACGTCCCGGATTATCTCGCGGATGTCCGTGGGGTTGTAGCCGGAAGACGAAAAGTCAGCGACGCCGGGAACTCGGTGATAGTGGGCGGCGCGTGCTTGAAGGGCACGTTCGATGTTGGTGGCCTCTGTGATGAAACCTTCGACGGTGGTAGGCGGGCTCCGAACAAGGCCTCCGAAAATGTTTTCCTTGACGCCGCGCATCAAGACCCGGAGCTTTTTTTCTTCGGGAGCGTTTGGGTCGGCCCGATTCATCATGTGGAGAACGTCTTCGACGAAGCTCGTGACGCTTTCGGTCGGCCGTTGGGTTCTCGCTCGCAGGAGTTCTTCCGCACGCTGTCGTCGGTGCTGCTTGGCAAAGGTGCGTCGCAGCTCGGCCTGGAATTCTTCCCACGACAAAATCGACGCTTCGTGGTTCTCAAACCAGGTGCGTGCCGTGCCTTCCAGAGCGAAGTAAACATTTTGAAGGTACTGCTCCGGTGTCCATCGGTTATGGCGGGCCACTCGTTCGTAATGTTGAAGCCAATCCTCAACGTCCTCGTGGATCTCCCCGTGGAAAGGCGTCGGAGTCCGGGGTGCGACGGGCAGATATACGACGGCAGAAGCGGCCGGGGTCTCCGACTGGTTCGCCATCGTGGTCCTCCTTGTTTGCTTGGTCTTGGGTGGCAACGGTCCTAGTTCCGGGGGTAGGCCAAGGTTCTGGAGACTTTATCGGGTACCTTCCTGGTCTTCTTTGGGTTCTTGGGGGCTTGGATTTGGAGTTGCACTGCGGGACCTCGGAGGGGACCGCTGCACGGGCATGCGGTACCCCGCACCTCCACCAGAATATCACGAATGATAAATGATGAGGTGAAGAATAACTAAAGAAACTGAATGTTTAATAAGGCGAACTTGTTCCCAAATAACAGAACAGAAAAAGGATAGCGTCGCAGGCGTCGATAGCGGCGAAACAGCAGGATCGAACGCTAAGGCGAGACTGACTGTGGCTCGCCACGCGGAGCCTCTTATGTACATGCGTGGTTTTCTGGAATAATCGGCGTAGAAACTTCAACGCGTGGAACATTCGGGCCTGGAACAAGCCCAACATGATTCTCGAATTCTCCAGCACACTAAATTGCAGGAATAAACAAAAGACACGTCGCTCCCAGGATTCGAACCCTAGCTTTTCGCGTGGGAGGCAGGCGAGATAACCATTAGGCCACGCGCGCGCTGCCTACTTGGCTAGCTGCGCGCGTGGCAGGCGTGCATATATCTTTGACCGGCGCTGAAGATGCGCAGGAGCAGAGATTCCGAAAACTCCTAGTATGGCGTCACGCCCCAGGAAGGAGGGGTTTCATCGGTACTTTAAAAATTAATTTCTGCAGCCTTCGTGAACTAAATTGAAAACTATAATCTCGATATTCGTGATCCTGGGGGCCAAATGAAGACGATTTAGATGTTCTTCCCGAACAAAGAACCGCTTCAGTTTCTTTTTCAACTGCGGCTATTACGCAAAATGTCTTAGGCAGAGATGTCCCGACAACCGACATTCATCACTCATGATTGTCTTTTTTTTTTATTTTCCCAAATTTAAGATTCAATAAGGAGTATTTGCATATAGCAAGATTTATAAATCTCCTCAATTAGGTGGGCATTTCTATAGGTTTAATTTTATGCTTAATGCATCGTTTACTTTTACTTGCCATTCCCATGTAGGCAATGAACTTTGAGGTCACAGTCCGTAAATATAGCTAGATTAAAATTAGCTTAGATATGAACAAGTGAAAACTTGGGAACAATCTTCGATTTCAGATTGTTTTTTGTTTAGGCATATTGAAGTAGCGAAAACCTTGGAGAAACTATACGATATTAGATTCGAAATTTTTCGGCGAAAACGACTATTCGCTTCGCATTTGATTCGAGCTCAAAATTCACTATTCGGACATGCCTAAAAACGGCTCTACCACACCTCATCCCAAGTCACTTCATCCCAGGACAGTTCATGCCAGACACATCAAAGCAAAGTAATTTCATCCTAGAATGTTTCACCCCAAGGCAGTTTATCCCATGGGCAATCCATACCACGACTTCTGATGCCAGAATAATCAATACGGTTCAGCCGATTCAAGGGCCACTCACTTCATCGCAGGACTGTTCATTCCAGACACTTTATCCCAGAAACGTTCGAACCCCGGACGTCTTATCCCAAGGCGCTTTATACCAAGGATATTTCATACCTGGATATTTTATACCACATTGTCCCGGCTTATGCACTTCGTCTTTCTTATATTGTCACTCGTGCCACGGAATACCGCCCTGCTCTTGGAATCAAGCTTCCATCAGTCTAACAGTCCAGCCGGCCCGACTCATTGATTGTCACCGAGTTTGTTTATAAAACATGGCTATACTTTTGTGGCTTCTTGTTCTACGGATATTTTCGGAACAACTGTGCTGTCTTTTTTTTTCTCTTTTTTTTTTTTTTTTTGAAGTTTATTTGACATATGAAATGTCGGGGAGAAAGAGCAAAAGGTTGACGAAGCTACCTGACGAGGCTCCATTTCCCTCTTCGGCGCTACACCAGTCGCAGCAGCAGTGTAGAAGTCGTACATAAAAATTCAAGCTGAAAATATTTTAACAGAGACTGTTTTGACATAAATTAAACACAAACAAAACACAAATTAAACACAAACTAAACAAAAACCAGACACAAACTGGGATGATTTGCCTTAAATCAATTCATAAATGAATGCATAAAATAGTAATCTGAATCTGGAGAGCATGAAGCAGCGGCCCAATATTTAAGCCGAGGGCGTAAAAATGTACTCTTTTATTTCCTTTTTAAAGCTCCGCAAAAAAGAACAGCAATTTATAAAATCTAATACTTCTGAAAATTTGTTTAAATATTCCAGAATCAAAAAGCTCAATTTCTGTGACCCGTAATTTGTGCGAATTCTCTCGTGAAGGAATAACACATGCCGTAAATTATATGTCGTAATTTTCTTTGGATATATATCTAGAGACCAAGACCCGCTGTTTTTTATCTCTTTATAAATTAATAAGGCTAATTTGAAAGTTATAGTGTTGCTGAATTGTAAAAATCTTATGTTTGGAGAAAGAAAGAGCGGTGTGCGCGCAAAAATCTAAATTGTCTATGCATCGAATCGCTTTCTTTTGTAGGACAAGTAACCTGGCAAGATTCGTTGTTGCTGTTGTACCCCAGATAAGTAGACCGTAGTTGAGGTGAGAGTATAACAATGCGTAATATAATTGAAGTTTCAACCAACATGGAAGAAGCAATCTAAGCCTGCGTGATATGCCAATAGATTGGCGAAGTTTCGAGCAGAGGTGTTCAACATGCGCGACTAAGTCAAACTTTCATCAAACCAGACACCAAGAAATTTATGCGAGCTTACGTTTTCGATAATAGTTCCTTCAAATGTGATACTCGTGTTATAACTAACCGGTTTATTTTTTGGTATAAAAAGAATATATTTTGTTTTACCAGTGTTAAGCTGAACTTTATTAGACCGCAACCATAGCGACAAATTGTTTAGCCACTCCTTCGACAAAAATTCGAGTTCCATCAAGTTCAAATCAGAAAAAAAATGCATTTGTATCGTCTGCGTGCATGATAATGTCGGGTGTTTGTGACAGATTAACAATGTAATTTATGTAGAGAAGAAATAACAGGGGACCTAAGATAGATCCCTGAGGTACACCATACTCAACAGTTTCAAGCCTGGACTGCACGCCGTTTATTACTGCATACTGTGACCGTTCCGTTAGATAACTTCGAATTAGCTCCAACGCCTTACCTCTTATACCGTATTTTGGCAATTTCGTTTTTAAATAATATGTTCGATCGAGTCAAAAGCTTTTCTAAAATCTAAGAAAATTCTGAGTGTAAAGATATCATTTTCAATATTGCTGATTATCTTATCTTTTACTCTCAATAACGCCATTTCGGTTGATTTGTCCTTTTGAAACCCATATTGCTGGTTTACGATCAGAGTATTAGCTGTAAGGAAGTTGGTGAGTCTTGCGTTTACAAGTCTCTCTAATATTTTTGAAAGCAATGGTAAAACCGATATTGGTCGATAAGTATTTAGATTATTTGGTGCTCCCCCTTTATGCAACACGCACACCCTAGCAATTTTCATTCTCTCTGGGAAAATGGCTTTGCTTAATACGGCGTTAAAAATGTGAGCGAGAGGCGCTGAAATTAAATTAGACACCGCTTTAATCGGTTCAGCTTTTATTTGATCCTCGCCAGCTGCGGTACTGTCAGTCAAAGCATTAATCATAGTAAATATTTCCTCCTCACATGTAGGAGACAGAAAAATTGAGGCAGGAAAATTTTTGCTTACGTAAGATTCCGCTCCATCGTGGTCCATCGAGAATGGTGATGCACCAGAGGCTACAAAGTGGGAATTAAACTTATTTGCTAATGATTCACTAGAGAACAGGACACCATCAATTGCTAATTGGTCCGGAAATCTATGTACATCTTTTGAGCTAAAGCATGATACTGTATCCCAAATCTTCTTCGGATTGCCTTGAATGCTCAAAAACTTATGCTTGTAATATTCCAGTCGTGCTTTCTTAAACTCACAATTAACCTTATTTTTCACACTTTTATACTCTGCCAGAACACATTTGTCTCTGCTCTTAATGAATCTGTCGTATAACTTGTTACGGTCACTAATCCGTTTATAGAGCGCTTGCGTTATCCGGGGCTTCCTTGCCTTCTTGTGCGTTCGTAATTTCAGCTACGGAAATGATAAGTGGTAACAGTCGAGCAGCTTTTGTAAAAAGATATCGTACGCTTGACTCGGGTTTTGTTCATGATATACATCATCCCAGTTTATGTCAGACATAAGTAGGCAAAACGAATTAATTTTCTCGTGGTTGATAGATCTATACAACATTTCAGTTTTTGGACACTTTCTAGATGTTGCACATGGTAATATACAAGATATAGGGAGGCGGTCGTTTAGATCACACGACAAAACACCAGAGATTACATTATTCACTTGTGAAATAATAACACATGGATCAATCAATGTTTCAGTTTCTTGTGTAAATCTTGTTGGTATATCAATGACATTTTTACAGTTGTAGGATTCAATGACATCAAGAAACTGTCGACACGCTGGGCTAGAACATAATAGATCAATATTCATATCTCCAATGTCAACCATAGGCAAGTTTAGAAACGAAATTCTATCAATGAGGTCATCCATATAAAGCAAAAAGTCATTAATTGAACCAGAAGGCGGACGGTAAACAAGGACTATGACAGTGCCACAGCATTTTACAACGAGGGATTCGCAATGAGTGTTTAATACCGATAGCTTAAGCATAACATTAAAGGCAATATTGTCCCGGAAATAAAGCGCTATTTCTCCCCTACGTTTGTTATCTCGATACCTTCCTTCATATTTGTAGCCATCAAAATTAACCACGTCACTTCTAGCAGTATACCAGGTTTCGGTAAAAGCCAGCACATCAAACCTAAAATCCAGGGAGCTCAAGTGCGCATCAATTTCATACCTTTTGTTTCTCATGCTTCTTGCATTTAAGTGAAATAAGGAGAGGTTGCCCTTAATTAGGGCCTGACAACCCTGCAAAAGGCCACAAACGGCGTGTTATCGTAGTATCAATTCGTTTTCGCCGAGCTTGCCATAAAGCGAGGAAAAAAAGACAACCCAATACTTTATGTGAAATCCCTCATCATATTTTGTCCAGATCATCTTCAGTATCGATTTTGATAGCTCTGTCACCCTGTCTTTTTCGAACAAATATTTTTTCCGTCTTTCTGCCAAGCGAACTGATAGTCGTTTTCCTTCGCTCGAGTTCTGACCAACCAGAGAAGCCTCTTGTTTTGCGCAGTCAAGCTGTCAAAAAAACGTACCTCTGATCCTGCCTCTTTAAGCTTTATTTTTTTTTTCTATCCATTGGTCCCTTTACACTCGAGAAGCGAAACGCACCATCACAGCTGGGATTTTGCTTGGTCTAGCTGGCAAACGTTTAACACTTTCTAAGTCATTTTCAGCTAGCTCCTTCAGTTCCAACTTTCTCGCAAGGTCATTTTGTTTAGGTAGCAAGTGCTCGTTCTCAGTTTGCGGCAGCCCGTAAACCTCCCAGTTTTGTCTCAGACTGTACTGCTCAAGATTATTTGCCTCTGCTTTTAGCTTTTTTACTTCATTTCCACTGTTTGTGGCCTTGACTAGGTCGAGTCGTTTCTTTATGGCATTTATTTCTTTGGCCTGTCTGCTCAACTCTTTCACCACGTCGTCATATTTGTCTGACATTTGCTGGATGGAGATCTCGATATAGCTTACGGTAGTTTTAACTGTCATCAAAGTATCCAACTTTTCTGTTATCTCCCCGATTCCAGTTAGTATCCCATTAATCCTGAGTAGCTCCTTCGATACGTTAGATTGAGGCACATCTTTGCAATCATCTGACCTCACCCTTGCCTCAGGCTTAAGCTCGCTGCACCTATTACATTCCCACGCCTTTTTTTCCGCCTTACTCTTTTTGCCGTATTCTCCTTTAGTCACACCGGAGCAAGAACCAATATGAAAACCACTGCCACATCTTGAACACCTCAGGAATCTGGCGCCATCAGGGAGCGATTTATTACAAGAAGGACATAAACCTTTGGTGTCCATTGCCGTTCTCTCGTTCATACACGCAAGTAGGCACTAGAAAACAACTAGAACTGGTGAATTCTCATGTATAGTTCGATGTAGATATTTCCAGTTGCTAGCTTTATTTTATTTACAAATTGTTCGGCACACCTTATAATTAAGATAATAATAATAGTAGTACATTTATTTTTTCCAACAAAAACCAGCAGTCCCCTAAACCAGCAGTCGCGATGCAGGCACCAAAGAAATTATACAAAAATAAAACATGACATGTGCACCACATATAGGAAAAACAAATTTCAAAAGAGAACTAATGCTGTACAAGATAAGCAGCCTATTGATGCAATTTACGCAATAGTGAAAACATACAGAAAGTTAGAGCCTCACTGAAATAAACGCGAAAGGAAACATCAACTCCACAGATTTAGCGCTTATTGCGGACAATTTGGCTCGAAATAAACATTTGAAATAAACATTTCCCGTAAGATGCTCACCGGTATAGTATTGCTAAGTTCAATTTCCTGCCTACTAAGCTGGTTAAGGGTAGTCGGCAAAGTATATTTTAAACTTTGGTGGCCGTAATTCGTTCTAAAAAATGGTACTTCCCAAGATTCTTTATTCGTGTTGGGTATCTATAAATTTGTCTGTTAACTTAGATAAGTTTTTAATGTGATATTAGGATAAATTGATTTCTATATTATACCTTGCACATAAACAATATTTATATAAATCAAAAATTTTCATCACACCAATTTTAATAAAAAGATCATCCATTGGATGCTCTAGTGGCGCATTAAAGATGCTTCTCAATCTCTTTTTTTGTAACATGAAGATTTTTTGAAGGTTGGTATAGGTGAGAAAACATGATTGCGCTTCAAGACAAGGACAGAGGAAGAACACACATCACAGAGCGCTAACGTTCAATTGATTTAATCCAAGAGCCTTAGCGTAGATATACACTGCGTCGCCGCACCACATCTCAACCAATATGTGGCCCCGCCACGGACCTGGTGTCCGTTCTTCCTCTGTCCTTGCCTTAAAGCGCAATCATGTTTTCTCACGTACAATACCAACTCGCCCAACAATCAGCACTTGGTATAGGTAGTAGCGCCCCAAATGAGTTAACTATAATTTAAATGTGAAAAATAATAAATTATATAATATTCACTTTGTTCTAAGTGGTAAAATGTGTTTATGAAAATACAGATTACCGACGAGTCTAGATATTTTCGATATAATATGATTACTATGGTCTTCCCGTGACATATTTTCTTTAAAAAAATAACGCCCACAGCTTTAAACGCGTGAACAATGTCTGCTTGAGAACAATTTATAAGAATGTCCTTTGTAATATTGATATGTTTATTCTTCGTTCGGAATATAACGGCCTTTGCCTTAACGGGCGTTTGTTTTTTAATGCGTTATGTTTACTCCATCTATCAAGCTTTTCTAGTGTTTCGTTCGCGTCATCAATAAGCTCCGACGCGTCAACGCCATCGAACAATAACTCACATCGTCTCACATCGTCTGCATAAATAAAAAATTGAGTTGAGTCACTAATATTTACGATATCATTTATATATATTTATATTGAAATAAAAAGGCCCGAGAATGCTTCCCTGGGCAACCCCCGATTCAATCGGTTTTATTTCAGATGAGTGGCCAATTATATGAACATGCTGTCTGCGGGAAGATAAATATGAGAGTAGAAGTTTTGATACATGGCAACAAAATCCATGCATATCGAACTTCTTTAGTAGCAAATTAGGATCCAGATAGTCGAACGCTTTAGTAAAGTCTACGAATAAACCAAGAGTGAGTTTTCTTTTCTTAAATATTTCTAAGTATATGCTATTTTTGCGCAAGGAGAGCCAGTTCTGTAGATCGTTGTTTGCGAAAACCAAAACTGCGCTGCGCTAATTACGTCATGATTATCAGCATATTTTGTCATGTAAAGTAGTCTAACTTTTTCTAAACCCTTAGAAAAAAACAGAAGGAATTGAAAAAGGTAGATAATTGCCCAGTTCGTTTCTATTTCTACTTTTATATAAAACTGTTATAAGCGAGGTAACGTCAATGTAACGACCCGTTCCTACCTTGGAAATGCAACGTGAACGCAACTCCTTCCAAGGTTGAGAAGGAACAAGAAACGAGCTTTCGTTCCTGTTTTGGAGGAACGCCTACAACACTGGCCCCCAGTGCATTATGTAATAACTAGTTAGTAAAAATCCCTTGACAATTAGGGCTGCCTTCTTGTTTTTATAATTCTTCATTGCCTGAAAGTGTTTTGCAAACTCCAAGAACGCAAACGCAAGTTCCGATCGTCTCGATCGAACGTTATTACTATGCGCATGCAATGGTAAAACAATTTCATTAGAAAAAGAAAAAAAATGCGCAGTCCTAAAATTGCATACATATAAAACGACGTAGCCTAAGTCTACGCGAAATGGGTTAAAGGTTTCAAAATCATAATCCCCCCCCTCCCCCCCCGAAAAAAAAAAACACACACACAGAAAAAAAGTACAAATATATGCAAAAAGACGGTCGCGAAACTATCAGGCGCCGTCTGAATATCCTGAGACGAGCAGGTGCATCGAAGGGTACACCCATAGAGGCATGTACGCGTGTCTGCGCATGCGCGGGTCTGGGCCGCGCGGTAGTCAATCGGCAGTCATTACGCTAAGCAAGGTGCCCGACAGTCTCCGTTAAGGATCGAGGATTTGCACATCGAAAGGCCTCCCACCTCTGTCTGTATGTCTGCCTGTCTGTCTGTCTGTGTGTGAGTGAGTGAGTGTGTGTGTGTGTGCGTGCGTGTGTGCGTGTGTGCGTGTGTGTGCGTGTGTATGTGTGCGCGTGTGTGTGTGCGCGAACCATTCCGAACCGCCGTCGAAGATTGCCGGAGCGCCATGCAAACACAAGCCGAGAAAACCTGGCCCGGAATATTTTCCGCTGTACGCTTTGCTGAATGCGCAAAAGAAGAGCCTCTCTTCGACCGTAATGAGTCTTGAGCCGATGCAGTCGACTTTCGGGCGGCCCATAAAACCCCTGATTGGGCCGCCCTTCTGCCAGGCGCTGGCGAAAGTCCGGCAGAATTTGGCTGAATGGGTGACTTCGAGAAAAAGCGTGCAATCTACGCTTCATTTCATGTGTCACGCTCAAGGCCATCGAGGGCACAGGCGCCAGAGCTACGTTAGAAAAACGCTTTGTTTTCACGGGTACTTATGCGCAGAAGAGGCCTCGGACGTGACGGAGCCTTGACAGATGCTTATTTTTCGAACCAATAGAAAACTGCTTGAATCGATGCAAGAGTAATTGCAGTCTTACACTTATTTAGTTCCCTTTACGTGACTGGAGTCCGTTTACTCCCTTAATAGATAAACAGGGTTTATTGTTCATACATTCAGAGCTTTTTCGGTGTAAATTTTACTCTTACTTTTGTTGTGTCGGCGTATGCGGAGCGCTAGTTCGTCCGCTTCTTTTGCAGGGGTTGTGATTACGTCAGAACGCCGATCTGTGATTGGCTCTCACTAAAGGCTAGTGGATAGACCTCGAGGCAACTTGCTTTGAGGTCTACCCACTATCCTTCAATCAGAGCCAATAAGAGCTCGGCGCTCTGACGTCATCACAACCCCCGCAAAAGAAGCAGACGAACTTGCTCTCCGCATTGCATTGTCTTGCATCTTTATAAGTTCGTGGTCAAGTTCGCCTGTCTATTATCACGTGTGCCCCGACTAGATAACCGCTCTGTCCTATCACTTGATTCTGGCATCTTGGCGTTTGACTGCGTCCATAGAGCAATAAGCTTTGCTGCCCTAGCTGACGTCTGTAGTGTACTTCCCCCATGCAGGGTGTTTTGTACAGCGATAGCTTTTAATGGGACGCCTTGCGGTTTTGCGCCGTCGACCGCGTTCCATATCGACGCAGGCTGTTTTCGGCACTCCGCCAAAACGTTCCATG
This sequence comes from Ixodes scapularis, assembly GCF_016920785.2. Taxonomy (NCBI): domain Eukaryota; kingdom Metazoa; phylum Arthropoda; class Arachnida; order Ixodida; family Ixodidae; genus Ixodes; species Ixodes scapularis. The sequence continues at coordinate 184,001,196 of NW_024609846.1, read as the reverse complement.
GGCTGCTAATAACAAGATAACAAGCAAGCAAGATAACATGCATGCTCATGCATCGTAGCAATATAACATGCATGGACAGTAAAAACAGTCCCTGCCGGGCAATCTGGCAGTGCACTGGTCATAGGCGCCGACTACGAGGGGGAGGGGGGGGGGGGGCTCGGAGGTTCTCCCCTTTCCCCCGGAATTTTCAGGGGGGTGCCGAGGCCGAGCTCCTCCCCCCCTTATCTCCCGAGCTCTTCGGACAAATAAGTACCATATGGTACCATCGCCATTGGCGGAGGCGATGGTACTTTTTTTAACATTTAGAAAAACTCAGCTCCAGGCGAACAAAAGTAGCAATAAAAAAGGAAACAAACCTGTAGAAGGCAGGAAATAGATACTAAGAGACTCTACGCAGGTCATAACGATTGCGACGTCGAGAGTTAAGGCGCTTAATTTGCTCTTGCCCTACAAAATGAACAGAGAAAGGCGAAAAAGGAGCTCGGGCAGCTTACAGTTGACGCTGTCGGAAGCAAAAAGAAAGCAGAAGCAAGACGAAGGGACTGATGAAAAAAGAAAAGTGGTTCGCTAACTCACACTATGATGATGATAGGGGATCCCTTACAGCCACCATACTTGCAGTAGTCACAGCAGCGAAATGCCTTTTCTGACTTTCAAGGGCGTTTTAAGCAACGTAGTGTCTAGAGTACCGTCCGGCGGCACTCTTGTAGAGCGTTCAAGTGCCGTCCGACGGTACTCCACTCACGCGTTCAAGTGCCGTCCGAAAGTCTCGTATAAAAAGAGTTCTAAAAACGAGTTTTTCGAAGCGGAGTGTAGTTTAGTGGCAAGATGTTCGTCTCATGAGCAAGCCATCCTGGGTTCGACCCCAGTGCGGGCGTACTTTTCTGTTTTTTGTGTTTTCGAACATTTTATTTTGCCGAAGCATTTTGCGATATTTACATTTATTTTTTTTATTTTGTTTACGATTAATATAGAAAAAAAAACGAATGTTGTCGCCGAAATTTCGCTGAACGAAATGGTATGGGACTTGGTTTCGGGAGGTGCGTGCACTCTTAGAAAAAAGAGTGTGGATAGTCCTCCCTTAAGGGAGGAACGGTCTTGTAACCTATGTTCCTTTAGAAAGGGAGAAACATTCGTCCCTGAAGCAGGGGAGCAAAGTTCCTCCGTCGCTTGCATCAATCGAGCAAATCGAGCCCAATAAGGCTTGACGAGGACGCTACGTCTCTTGTACGGGACGAGAGCAGCAGCAAATAAAAGCGTAACACGAGCTCTCCGCAAACTGTGTTTATTTCCGAAGCCAGATTCCCCCCACAGGTATAGAAACTTACGTTTCGAAAGCAGTTACTCAATCTTCTCGTCGACAGCCGATACCCAGTTACTTCGCGCACTCTGCGTCTTACCTTTGGTGTTCCTCGAGTCACAATTCTTTCGTCAACCGCACATCACGGAGAAGGGCAAACTCAATCCGCGAAACCAAAAGCCGCTCTCGAAAGAATAAACTCGAAGCCGCTGTTTATCGCGTAGGGTGAAAGAAGGTTAAATCGCTATCGACCAGATGGCCGGGGTCAAGCAGAGTAATTGCAAGTAGCTAGGCTAGGTGGCGCTAGGTACCGCCCAATTCATGTTCTACAAAAAATAATTAGCTTTTCTCAGGTTACTGCTGCGCTTGGGGATCCTCTACATTACACACTTTACGCTTATTACAAGCATCAGGCGAACATACATTGAGCACATACACGGCACACACAAATATCAATACAACGGAATACCACAGTGAACCGAACACTACACCCGCGCTCTGCGTTTCCGTCTTTTATACTGGTCGTTTTAAACGTACGGAACTTTTCGGTGACTTCCTAAGCAATACAAAATATTCCCAGCATGTTGATTTTTTCCCAGAAATGTCATACCTCTGAGAGTATTTTGAATGGCTCAGAAGATGAATCTCTCATTAAAAAGTAAACGCTCCATTATGCCGTCATTATTTCAAAGCAAATAAATCAAGCCGCTCCAATGCGGTTCGAAGCCATGAGTTTGTTTCCCCACACGGCTCGTCGTAGCCTGTATTTCTATTGGTTTTTCTATTTGTGCTGTTCGCGCAAAGCTGCAATTGCCGTCTTGAATTAATTTCTGTAGAGCGGATATTCACTCAGCTGGAAGTGATGCTTCACGGGCTGAGAAATTGCTTTTCAATCAACTTGAACGCAGTCAAAGCCGCGATTTGCGGCAGGTGTTAAGTGTACGGAGCTACGCCGTGGCGAGTCCGAAAACTTCTAGCGCTCATTCCAGCGCGCCACTTGGAGGGCAGTTTCTCCAGGAATCGTAGTATATTTAAACAGCAAAATACAGGGTAGCTTTTTTTTTTTTCTCGATTTGACCTACGATTGTTTTTAATGCCGACATTCCATACTGTACATATATACGTACTTTCCGTCACGATTTCGTACTGTTCAGTCCTTGCCCCAGAGCGCAATCGCTCTCGGGGACGAGACGATTCCGACAGTCACATTGGCCACTCTACGATAGGAGCTTCACTCTTAAAAAAAAGGGTGCGCAAAGGGACCAATCGCCATCTTTCATCCCCGCGACCCTAGCGCCCTCTATTCAGAAGCGGTAACTCGAGCAGTTCGTCCCGCGGGCATTTCGTTGCTCCCGTTGGAGTTCATCCCCTAACGAATACTTTAGTCGCCTCGTCAATAATGGCTGCCGCAAGCCTTCGATGAAGTGGACGAAGCATCACTCGAGTAGCTATTTTGGAAAGAAGCCTTGGAAAAACAAGATTTTGGACCCGGGATTTAGAAATTGTGACTACACGCGCATATTCGGTGAATGTTTCCGGTCGCGAAAAACATGAGAACGGAATCCGAGCGACGCGGAGGCGCCGGAGACGAGGCTACCTACTCTCCGACTGCCGCGCGCGCGCCCGAGTTTGAACTGGAGGTGACGGTTGACCCAGTTGACCTGTGGCGGTGCGGTGGAAGCCTCGTCGGATGCAGTCGGAGTGGCAACTGATTGGACGGTGAGTTTTGATTGCTTTGGCTACTTGTTGAGCAGCAGAAATGTTATAGTCATTTCAGAACGTACTTCATAAAGTCGCAGGGTTGCCCTGTACGATAGGCGCTCGCTCTCTGACGCGGTCGGGCTCGTACTCGTCCATGTTAGCGTGCAAACGAGGCCTAGCACTTCAAAACTAGACCCGGCGGCAATCAGTTCATCAAACAAACGATGTAACACCGGCAGATGGTTTCGTCGACGCAGCAGCGTTTTAATGCCACTTAGGTTCATCGAAAAGTACCCGTGTTCGTTTCATCGACCAACCTTGCGACGCTTCATCGGAAGCGTCTTTCCGCACATATCGCCTCGGTCGGCGACCAAGGCGATGCGAGCTTGACGAAACCGTTGCGGTTCGCATGAGGCCTGGTGCGAGTTCGCGCCTCGAGAGTAAAGCTTCGCGCTTACGCTCTTAGGCGAAAGGTGTGGTCGTATCCGATATGCGTAAATAAACATGTTCTCGATCAATATTAAAGTGTCTCCGAGCGGAGCGAAGGTTTTCAGCGCGTAGTGCGGACGGTTTGAAAGCGGCGATCGCCCATTCATTTGTGGCGTATCAGAGTCGCCTGGGCAAGTCCGCTTTAGTTGAGGTAGGTTTGCGGCGAACGAAATTAAACCAATAATGCAATCCCCGTGATGAACGAAACAAAACAAAGTCGACGAAACGTTGTAGGAGCACGTATCGACGAAATTGAGCGGTGCCACGAAGTCGTGCACGCGCGCGTTTAGTGAAGCATTATTTTATGTTTTTACTTTCTCTGCGGGTTTCCGAGTGTCTTTCGGCCCTCTATGTTTCGGCCGATGCTGGTCGGCTCCGCGGCACAGTTTATAGTTTAAACCATGCTCGGGAATCACCAAATTGGAATTGAACTTGAACGCTGTAACGATACTATTGTTTATAGAGCCCAGCGTAGAGGTGTTTTGTCTTGTAATACTTCTGCTTTTGAGATCCTCACTTCGGAGTTCGTTTTCGCCCTGTGTAACTTGTGCTCGTGGCTTCGAAATGTGTATTGTATACTTCAAAGCTGCTCTTCTGGTCTTCGTTCAAACGTTTTCGTTTTTTTTTTATGCTTGTTATTGATAGCTGTGTTTACTTTGGGCTCTGAGCATTTTCAAACAGTCTGGTTAGGACACGCGTGTCGAAAAATAAATTTTACGCGAATAAACAACAACAAAAAAAAAATTAGAGTAATATTTATTTATTTATTCATTTATTTTTTTATTTATTGAAAGTACATGTAGGGCCCGAAGGCATTACAGAGGGGGAGAGGCACATACATAAAATAAAGATATTAATATAGTAACAAGTGAACAATATTAAATATCCATCAAACAAAAAAAAAATCAACAGGTCATGGGTCACTGTTAAATTAGTTGGTGATAGACCCTTTCCGAAATTCAGTGCCATCTGGTGGTTTGTAAAGCAGTTTAGGTTTTGCCGTATCAATGGCGGAAATGAACTTGTATCGGCACCATCACTTTCGCAAGTCATTGGGACGCGACGAATTGTTCAGTATGAGTTCTTTCTCGATCAGTTTCAGTTCTATATTGACCAAGAACCTACATTCAGAACAAATCTCCAACCCACTCAGGTTTAAAGCCGATTTTGTGCCGCCCACAGATTGACTGAATCTGAGTTATTAGAAATAAACGCTTACGTAGCTCTTGCGTTCCATTCCCACGTCGCGTCGTACTGACCCCCCGAATGGCCTCGCAAGATCTGCTTAGGAGCATCTTCAACGTCTTCCTTTATCAGTCACTAGAAGGCCACCATTGGCATGGCAAAGATGCCATTCCACAGATGATGATAGTGATCATAGTGGCCAGACTGAATTTCGGAAAGGGTCTATTGCGCGAGACGCGATTTAGTCGGTAATCACGTCCTTTCCACTTGTTTTCTTTCGGGTGCGGGGAGGAGAGGTGGATTGCCTTGGCCATCGCGTTGAGGTGGAGAAATGGTATGCCAATCTTATTGAGGGGAAAATTGCGTATTATTATTCCGTGACGTCATGAAATTAATAGAAAATTAATCTCGCGCCGTCAATATTGCTAAAAAATGTTTTTGCGCAAAATTTATTTTTTTTGGCACTTGTGTCCCTTACAACCTGTTTAAAAGAATTTTTTTTTTTTCAGGGGTCCTTTCGGGTGCAATTTTTTCGTATTGACTGTCATTCAATTTCGCATTAATAAATTCTGGTTATGACAGACACTATGCTTTATGACAGTATCTTACATAAATAATGGGGTATTACCACATAGCATCGTCATTTTGGAACAGAAGCAGCTGCAATCAAAAATAAAAACAAGTCACGTAAAAATAAATTTGCACATGCCATGAACAGTTATCACGACACAACATGTTGCTATAGCTTCATTTAAAGGACACTTTAATTTTGAGTTGGCCTAGCACCTCCCAAATACCAATACCTTAGCCCTTAATTTTCTTTCTCGGTTATCATATTTCAGTGCAGGGTATATAGTGGACAGTGCTATGTTAGCATTGGCCTAGAACTCCTGTTCAGTTGGTGAGAATACGTGTTCCAGCTGAATGCAAATGCAGCACTTTTTCCAGTCAGCCTTGCGATGACCTACGAGAGGGGGTAGAATCCAGCAACACTAAAGACTTGCGATCTAAGAGGCATTGAACTAACTGAGTAATCTCTGATTATTGAGCTCCTTTAACTATTGATTTCGCACTTGTAGGCTTCTTTGTCTCTTGAATGTTATTAGAAAAATACTTTTGATGTAGCAAAAAGAAAATTCGACCACAGGTGGAGAACAGACATATGGAAAAGGGTTGATTTATGAGGTTTAGGGCGAAAACGAGCTGGTGCTAGTTAATTAAGACTATGTCTGCCTGTCCTTTCTTTTTCGAAATCTCTGAGTGTTTTTACTATGTTCAAGGTTGGTTTACTTCTTTCCTTCTAATTTTCAGAAGCTGCAAGCATCCTCGCCCACAACTGAAGACTGAAATTTTATAGCCGGCCACATGGACGCAATGAGAAGAGAAAGGAAGGGAGCGACTACGTATATGGAGATGGTGAAAGATGCCATGGAGAGGACTTTTTGGGCAAAGAGGGTACATCAGCATACACCCTACAATCTTCAACACCGTAGACGACTATCCAGCCCTAAAGCTCACAGACCAGGTAATATGTTCCTTACTAACGATGTTGCTCATGCTTTTAGGAGCAGTAAGTTCCCTGATAAGACCACGACCACTCCCATTATGGTGCATTCGCGCTGCTAGCGAATGGAAGCTCCTGCAGGGAGATCTCGGTGACGCGGTTGGGGAAAATGTTCCTCAACGCACAGATCTGCTTTGCAGTTGCGGCTCCAGTCCTGGCATAAATGCGCCGTTAGTCCTGTCATGGTGAAGTCTGGCACCATGATGGGTCTCCTTTTTTATCCCACTTACATCAATTACGATTTTGTTACAACTGATAAGTCATGATTTTTTTCGCTTTTTCTTTTAAAAAGAGCAGTTTACAAATATCTTCAAGTAGACTGAAAATGTGAAAATAATGTTTCTTGCAGATCTTTGCAGTGTCTTTTTGTGTTAGTACTGGCGCCAAGGCAAAGGAGCGATTTATGAATGTTGCCTCAGAAAACCTGCCAACTGTTCTCATGGTGACTGAGGGAAAACCAAGACCGTCCCTGTTCTGCGAGATCATTGTAAGGCTTCATGATGCAGAAGATATAAAAAAGGTGCACTTTACCCTTTGTTGTATTACACTTTTCTTTTACAGCACATTTGCAGAAAATGAAGCCGTTCGTCTTTTGCTATTAATTTCCTTCCAAGGGCTCAGCTTACGGGTTGGCAGAAACTTCGGGCTCTCGGGACAAGTATTTCATTACCTGACCCTGCCCTCATGCACATGAGTATGTGCAGAAAGTATGGTCACCAGTTTTATGATCGACAGCTGGCTGGATCTGAGAGCATACCCAATGTGATAACAAGGTTTAAAATGGCACTGCCCTGCCAACCTGTTGGAAGTTTTCAAGAGAGCAAGCACACTGTCCTTGCCCTCCCTTAGCGAAAAACCGGGGCTCTTAGAGTATACTTTATTTGCACTTCCAGAAGTATGCTTGATGCTCTAAATTGGCCGGTTTTTAGTATACTTCTGACGCACTTCAAAGTAGCATTTCGCCATACTTTTAGTATACTTCTAAGCATACCTGTAGGAGGCATTTTAGTATACTTCTTACGCACTTCAAAAGTAACATTTCGCTATACTTTTAGGATACTTCTAAGCATGCCCGTAAGAGGCATTTTAGTACACTTCTTACGCACTTCAGAAGTAACATTTCGCCATCCTTTTAGGATACTTCTTCTAGTACACTTCTGAGCAGAATTTTAGTATGCTTTTATGCAGGCCTTTAGTACTACAAATTGTACCCCAGATTAAACTTGGAAGCAGGCTTTCAAATATAATCGGGGGTACACTTAATAGAACTTTTAAAGCATTTCACCAATTTATTCCTGACCAATTCCAGATAAGAAAAGTAGAAAATTATATTGATTTAGCAATTGCAGTGGTTTGCACTTATCGAAACTGAAATGCATTATGTTACAGGCTTTAATGTAGACGAGTTCAAAGTGATGACAAATTAAAGTAAGAACTTTTTATTAAACAAATATTTTTTTCAATAGAATGAACACATTTTTCCTATAACAAACACTTACGATGGAACAAAAAACGTAATACTTTTAGTGGCTTACAAATATCACAGATGCACTTAAAGCTTTATAAACAAGCTCTTATTAGAAGAAAAAAAATAATTACAAACTATCATGCTGAAGAAAAACGAGCAAAAATAGTATTGCACCTGTTAATATAAAACCTACAATATTTATCATCTACCATGACTGAAGTAACATCACCTACATGACTGAAGTAAAATGAACGAAAAAAGTTAATGCACTTGTTAAATAAAATCTAAATTAATCGCTAATCAGATTTAAGAGAAAAAAAAAGCCAATGCACAAAATGAATGAAAATGAAAGCTAATTTTTTTTTTTTTCATTCTGCAGTTTTCTTCTGTGTGTTGGAGGCTTTGTTTTGAGTGTTGGAACCATTGCTGCACTTCCTTTACAGGTATTCTTTCACGGACTTCCGAGTTTCTCCAGGGAATTGGCAGTAACAAAAGCTGAAAAGAGAAGACAATAGACAATTAAGAAACTTGCCTTAAGACTCCATATTTACTTAATACTACTTAAAATTATACTCCAGGTCCACATAATTTTAGAAAATTTCACAAAAAGAAACCAACAACAAAAAGTTAATCATCTAAATATATTGAGCACGGGGACCAATGATTATGTTTATTGGCAACTGTGAAATATTGCTGCTGTGAAATAATGTAAAACAAAGCATTTCGTCAATTCGCAATGCATTAAAGGGATCATGAAACAAGTTTATTGTGGAAACAGTCTGGAGCTCCTTACTTTTATTTCTTTTACCTTATCACAAGTACGAGAAAACACACCGTGATCCCTCAAAATGTCGCGAGTGCACTGCGTAATCAGAAAGGAAAAAAGGGTCCATTTTTCATCATGCAGCTTATGGTGGCCACAGGAACTACTGGCTTGGCGCCAATAGTGGTCGAGTTTGCGGGTTGAGCAGGTATCTGCCCAATTTGAAGCTAAGGTTTTTATAAAAGTTGTCATTCACTCATTTGGCCCCCAATTCATGTCACACGCACGTGACCTGGAAAGGACTCTAAAGGTTGAGGGGCCCCCCAAGCTTAAGTCTATTTAATTTTTTTAATAAAACTAGTGCACCTTGGAAAAAATTGTTTTCTGATCTTCACTGCACATGCGATGGTGGGATACTGCCACACTTACTTGGCCGAAGTCTGAAGACTATTTCATAACCCCTTTAAAAGCCTGCAAACATAACATTCTTTGTGACAGGGACTCTCAAACTTTCTGACATCAGCGAACAAAAATTTACTAATGTTATTGTTAGCCGAGGAGCCCCTTCCACTCTTGGCATTGTTGCAATTGAGTGTATGACAATGGTGTAGGAACGATTGAGGAAGTTCAGGTGCTGAAAGAACCCTCAGTATACTGTACTAGGAACCCTGTTCGAGAACCAGTGCCTCAGGATATTTGGCTAGAAAGTCGGAGATAGCGTAGCTAGACAATAATTTTAAACACACAGATGACCACATTTTTTTAATTTTGATTCTGACATCTATTTTATATTTCAGGGTTTACTGATATAAAACCAACTGAGGCCATACTGTACCAAACAATTACTTTAAAACAACTGAACAAGCTGAAAGTTTTTGAAAGATTCAGCAGCCTAAAGCTGGGGTAAACAGTCAGCTATCTTCAGAAAATTGTACACAAAAGTAAACAATACTGAAGTTTCGTTAAGTTTAATCGCTGATATAAATCGACGATCAAAATTAAGCAGAAGGAACATCACAGTGAATTATAATCTAGGCAAAAATTAAAGTATGCTAGAACTGGGGCACATTATTGCAAACCAGAGGTGTAGCGCAAGACGTAATGACACAAAAAGACAAATACCTCCCCCAACATAAGCCAAAAAGAAACAACCATCCATGAGTACCGAGACACAAGTCCAATGGTGACCAGACAAAAGCTCACCGGACAGAAGCTCACCCGTTTTTTTCGTAGACCCACACAATAGCTCACCCCCTTTTTTTTGGCTACTTGGTGAGTCACGAGCTGGGCCAAAGTGCGGACGCAATGGACATTGCACTATTTCTAGAAGAAGTGGTACCCCATCTCATGCAACGGTGTCGACAGGTAAGCCATAACAGGCACAGAAGCAACGATTTGGGACAAAAATTTAGGTCACCAAAATGAGTGGAGCTGAAGCTGATAAGATAAATCTGGGTTGACTCAAGGTATGCCACAACCGTCTGGAAAATATTTGCAAGGGGCTCCAGGTACACCGAGATCTACCAAGACTGCTGGAAACAGCCTGTACGGGACTGCATTTCCTTCTAGCCAATCGATAAACTTGTTTCCAGTCTAATCAACAAACCATGTGCCTATCAGATTTAATTCATTGTTGTGTTTTAGTGTCGCACGCATGCACCTAAGTTGTCTGCACTCGTGTTAAGACCAACATGAAATTTTCACGTGGTGAGCTTTTGACCGGTGAGCTTCTGTCTGGTGAGCTTTTGTCCAAGATTTAAGTCCAATATATGTCAAGAGTAAACTTAGTATTTGTTCCTGTTAAGTTTGATTGCAATAGTGCCTTGCCATTTCCTCTTTACGGCAATTTACTCACCTATCAAGTCCTTAACTCCCTTTTTAGGAAGCTTTCCCTTCATTGCCGACCCCGTAAGGCAGCAGTTTGTCAGGGCCTCAGTTCCAAATACCATGACCGCGAGTTCCTGAACGTAAATGAATGGCTGCTTCGTGTCGACATGCTTCAACTGCGCTTCAGGAAGCGCAATGTCTCCAAAGGTTATCTGAAACATAAAAATAGAACCAAATACGGTCATTACATCCATATGAATGCCTTTTAGATGAGCGCATGTGCACGAATGGCCGTGACATGCTGGTGGTAAGGAAGTGTTTGATGAAGAGAGCTAGCTAATAGTAAAGAGGGTAGTAAGGCTAGTTTGAACATTTACTATATAAAGTCCACTGGTCAGGCTAGTCACCATCACATTGGCGCAAAGCATTTTTGTTTAATAGGGCGATTGATGCCTCACTCACACGCTTTTTTCCTTTTTCCCAAATTTCAGATGCTTCATGCAGTTCTCTGCTTGTTCTGTCATTGTATTTGCGAGAATTTTAACATAAGGCAATACCGGGGAACAGAGGCATCTGCTGCAGTGAATGGCGAGGTGGCCAGACAGGCTGGCTGGCGTGGCAGCCACATGCTCACGGGCAGGGTCATTCCCACATCTGGCCCATATACACTACCCCTCACAATATTGGTATCTGATACAAAACGCCCGAAACACACCCAGCAATTTTATCCTTGTGTTTTATGCTGCAAGGCTAAGACGGCGGGGCTTGGGCCTGTTGATTCTGTGGCAGAGCCAAGCCATCCTATTGTGTGCCGAAGACATCACAGTAGTGCGGTACCGCTGACCGACTTCCTTGAATTGTGTGACACTGAGTGTACATACCAGCCAACCTGTGGAATTTCAAATTCGTAAAAGTCGCGCGGCTGCGGCCGGGGCGGGGGGGGGGGGGGGGGGGGGGGGGGGGTTACGCGAAGCGATGTTGCAGCTTAATGTCAGCCTGGCCAGCGTGCGAAACGCTTACATCACACGTGTACGTGCTACACAATCCAAACTTCTCTTGCTTTTTGGGCGGCATGAAGCACGGAAATTTCGACGTGTAGGACTTCAGGAACACCTGAAAGTACCTCTTTTGAGGTTTCGAGTTCGGCATTGCGCCGCGAAGCCACAGTGACCAGGCGAATGCTACAGTTACACGTGCAACAAACACAGACGCCATACTTTTTGCCTCGAAACTGGCCGAAACAACGAGGCCCCAACAACGTCTGAACACGCCGAACCAACTTGCACCTGTGCACCGCCGAACACACGAACAAAGGCTTTGAGCTTTGGATTGGTTTTCGATTCGTGGCCACCGGATAGACGGATAGTAAAAACCACGATGCTGCTGTGGACGGTACCTATCGCCCTCTTGTGGCAATACAAGATACCACCAACAACGGAGTTACAAAAACAACAACAAAAAAAAAAAAAAAAAAAAAATTTTTTATAAGATTTGAAGCAAGATTTGTAAAATCGTAAAATTAGTCCCAATTTGTACATTTTACGAAAATTTAGGAAGCGTTGGCAGGTATGAGTGTAAGTATGGTACCACATCTGGTCTCACATTGGGCCTCTCACGAGCAGGTTTGTTTATGCCTCAACTTTATTTAACAAGCTTTTGGCGACCTGAATTATACACATCTGCAGGTAGCTTGCTTCTGGATAAACAAACCCACTCGTGAGAGGTCCAATGTAAGACCAGCTGTGATACCATAACCTCAGTTTCACACAATTAAGGGAAGTCGGTCAGTGCCACCGCATTCCTGTGGTGTCCTTGGCATCCAATAAGATGGCTCGGCTCTGCCACAGAATCAACATCATAGAGCAGCCGTCTGAGCCTTGCAGCATAAAACACAAGAATAAATTTGTGGATGCATGAATGAACGTGCCCATGAGCACGTGGCTGCCACGTGAGCTAGCCTGTCTGGCCACCTCGCCATTCACTGCAGTAGATGCCCCTGTTCCTTGGTGTTGCATGATGTTAAGATTCTTACCAGATACAATGACAAAACAAGCAGAGAACTGCATGGGGAATATGATATTTAGGAAAAAGGAAAAGAGTGTGTAAGTGAGGCATCAATCGCACTATTAAACAAAAATGCTTTGCACGAAGTGATGATGACTAGGCTGGCCGAAGGGGCGTATATAGTAAATTGTCTTTCCAAATAAACAACAGTTGCGAGTGTGCCAAGGCTAATAGTAATCAATATTATTGATTACTATTAGCTATATCCCTAGCAGCCATGCAAGTGTCCCTTTAAGAGAACATGCATATGGACTGTAGTAGGTGCCTCCAACTATAATTACGCTTCACTCTGTGATTGCAGCCTCCGGAAGTTCTGAATTGGCAATCTTGCAGCATGCAGGAGTCGACTGGGGAAGTATTATCGAAGCTGAAGAAAACATCCGCTGTCGAGCACATTCCAGGCTTGATCTGCGTCGTTTATTAAAGCAGTTTTCTGATTTTTTTTTTTTTTTTTATTTTGAAAATGCTAGTCTTTAAAGGCAACGCCCAGAAATTTTTACGAAACTTCTACACATTATGCGATGGAGAATGAAATGTGTCCCACAGTGGATACAGTAAAACCCCAATTATGCGTCCCCGGTTTATGCACAACTGGACGAGTCAGCAGAAACTCACTGATTTCTTTTGAAGTTCCAAGGTGATAATAAAGATTGAATGGCACCTCTATTACACAATTTCTAGGTTACATTCATAGTTGCATGAGGGTTCTAGCTTCTTCAGATTCCAGCAGATTATCAGCTTAAAGGCTGTTTGGAAGTTCTGCATGTCTTTGTCCCGTAACTGTAGTTTTTTGGATTATCCAATGTTGTCGCGCAGTCTCCTGAAAGTCACATAATCGAGGCACCACTATATCCTCCAGCTTTGAAAACGCCTCAACCAATTGAATGCTGCGAACTTCCACTGGCCGTATTCGTGGAGTGTGGCAGCATCACTCGGAAAATCATCGAAAGATAGTGGTGAACCTAATACACTATTTCCATCCAGTTCCCAGAATTTAGAAGGCGTGCGTAGAGGCAATGAGGGATATATCTGTTGCAAAAATTGTTCCCTGGGTTCTAACAGAATTATATTTAGGTTATGAAAATGATCAGCAGAAAGCAGTCCTGACATTGTTGGGATGGCCTAAGCCTGCATGAACAGACACCCCATATACAGCATCTAATTAAAAAAAAGAACCTTTTAAAAAAGAGGACGGGTCTGCTGAAACCTAGCAAACAACGAACAAAGCAAATCACTGAGATTTAAGGACACGACAGAAACAGAGACAACACAAAACAATTCAGAAATGAAACCAACAATACGGTTAGCGCTGTTTGAAGAACCATTACCTTTCTATGCCTCAACATTGCTAAGCTTCTTCCATAGATTCCAATGCTTACCTCTTCGCACATCCTGGTGGAATGTGGAAACTTAGGCCTCACATTATAAGGTCAGTAAGTATAGCTATGGTTCGAATATTTGAACCTCCCTAATAGGCACATTTTTTGCTAGAACATAAGGTTCGTTCACACTTTTAAAAAGCAGTCTTGCTGCCGACCGAACTTGGTCACCAAAAAAAGACCGAACTGTTCAGGCTTAGCAGAATGGACAATTGGGCAAGTTTACGGTAGAGATCATTATAACTTACAGTGCGACTAGGACAAAGAGAGACAGAGGAGAAAACAAAGGCCAAGCGCTTAACAAGCAACTGATTCGATTGAAAAGGAAATACATATGATGATGCTGCTGCTCGTCCAGGCATGCCCCTCCGTGGTCCTGGCGCTTTTTCTTTCACTCAACACGATACCAGCCGAATTATCCGAGATACAAAAAGCCGATCTCGCTCTTCATCAAAGTCACTGTGGGCTGGCTCACACACAAGGATCCGTTTTGTGTTATGTAGTATGTCTGCATCATTTCTCGGGGTAGTTTCTGGTTGTGTCGGAACATCACTGTCGTGTTGTTCAAAAGGGGTTGGCATCCGCAATCCCGGCAATGCATTGTGAGATGTGTGTGAGCGGTTCCTTTCATAGAACTGTGGTGTTTTCGTAGTCTTATGTTGAGGCAACTCCCAGTTTGTCCTATGTAGGCACGCCCGCAGGAAAACGGGATCTTGTAGACCACACCTTTTACGCAGGCGACAAACTGCATTCCGTGTTTGATGCTGCAGCGGCTGTGAGATGTAGGATCGTCATTTCTCGCACGTTTGTTGACTGTGGAGCACACAGATCTAAGCTTGTGGCGGGCGGAAAAAACAACATTCACATTGTATCTCGTGGCAGCTTTCTTGAGTCCGTGGGAAAGACGGTGGATGTACGGTATGACTGAAGTTTTCCTTTTCTCTTTTTGCTCGAGGTCACATTGCTCGATCTCTGGATCTGTTTTAAGGTATTTCACGATTTTTTCGCAAGCTGAAGTAATGACCGAATTAGGATACCCCGAATCCTTGAACCGTTGAATTTGGGACATGAAGCTGGAACTCAATTTGTGGATGCATGTGCTTGTTAAAGCTGTCCTCAGACAGGAAAATGCGATGCCTTGTGTGACGAGTTTGGAGTGGGCTGAAGTCCACATTCATCGGATGGCAGGACAAGGTGTACATACAGAAGTCCGGAGTATGCATAGGGTCGAGGGTAGCCTCTGTGCTCAGTAACATCTTCCTAGGCAAGATCCATCGGGATCTGGAACCTTGCTTGGAGAAAAACACCAAAAAAGTGTTTAGGTACGTAGACGATTATTTGGTGTTCGTTGAGAGGGCTAATTTCCATCAGAAGCTTGACGATGTGCTGAAGATCTTCACGAAAAAAAGGCAAGGACTTCGATTCACCTATGAAGCCCCAAAAAAGAACCTTATTGAGTTCCTGGATCTCCGCATCAAAGAGGGGGATGATCATGTTTGCTGGTGTTACAGTCCCAGAACAGCAAAGGCTCTTCTAAACTTTCAGTCAGCCCACTCTAAACTCGTCAAACAAGGCATCGCATTTCCCTGTCTGAGGACAGCTTTAACAAGCACATGCATCCACAAATTGAGTTCCCGCTTCATTTCCAAAATTCAACAGCTCAAGGATTTGGGGTATCTTAATGTGGTCATTACTTCAACTTGGGAAAAAATCGTGAAATAGCTTAAAACAGATCCAGAGATCGAGCAATGTGACCTCGAGCAGAAAGAGAAAAGGAAAACTTCAGTCATACCATACATCCACTGCTTTTCCCACGGACTCAAGAAAGCTGCCTCGAGATACAATGTGAATGTTGATTTTTCCACCTGCCACAATCTCGGCTCTGTGTGCTCCACAGTCAACAAACGCGCGAGAAATGACGATCCTACATCTCAGCCGCAGCAGCATCAAACACGGAATGCAGTTTGTCGCCTGCATAAAAGGTGTGGTCTATAAGATCCCGTTTTCCTGCGGGCGTGCCTACATAGGACAAACTGGGCATTGCCTCAAGATAAGACTACAAGAACACCACAGTTCTACGAAAGGAACCGCTCACACACATCTCACGATGCATTGCCGGGATTGCGGATGCCAACCCTTTTTTAACAACACGACAGTGATGTTCCGACACAACCAAAAACTACCCCGAGAAATGATGGAGACATACTACATAACACAAAATGGATCTCTGTGTGTGAGCCAGCCCACAGTGACTTTGATGAAGAGCGAGATCGGCTTTTCGGATCTCGGATAACTCGGCTGGTATCGTGTTGAGTAAAAGAAGAAGCGCCAGGGCCACGGAGGGGCATGCCTGCCTGAGCAGCAGCAGCATCATATGTATTTTCTTTTCAATAGACTCAGTTGCTAGTTCAGCGCTTGTCCTGTGTTTTCTCCTCTGACTGTCTTTGTCCTAGTCGCACTGTAAGTTATAATGTTGAGGCTTACTACTCCCTGCCGTTCCCATATGATGCATCTGGGAAATCAGTTTCCTTAGTACAACCCTGCCGTGCCAGTGTGCGTCGGCGGAGGAAGTTAGGAGGTCAACTTTTGACAAACACCATGCATTACTTTGAGTAGGTTACCTATGCTCATTGCTCAGTGACAACCAAGAAATATGCGAGCACAGAACGAAAGCTGTCCACAGCACGGGGTCTGATTTTCGTCTTGGCGAGAGTGAAGGAACTAAAAGACTGTTTGCAAATATGTTGCCTGTCAGTGCGAGAAAAAGAAGAGTTTGGGAAGTCAACGCACTGGATTTTCTGTGACCAAAAGGGGGACCGAGCAGAGCACAGATTTAAGATTAATAATTAGTGAAGCATCATCAATCAAGTGCGACTCGTGTTCTCACCGAATGGGCAGTCAAGGCTGACATGACACTTGTGTTCAATCCGCGCTTCACACTGACTCCTTTTAGGTGACATGGAAAATCGGTGCTAAAACCTCAAGTTCGTCTAAATTGTGTTGGTTTCGCCTGCCATGAAGTGTCAATCACCGACGAAAACACAACAAAAAAGGCATTGATGTATCGTCTGCTAAACGAGATTTAAAATGATTTGTGAACGTCTGCTATATCACAAAGGATGCAATAGACGAAAGTAATCCCTGGAGAAGGGGAACAAGAGGGACAAAGGACAAACATAAATCTCCAAACACAGCTAGGTGACTGGTGAGCGACCGAAAAAATCCGCCTGGTCCGGGTATTGAACCCGGGACCTCTCCATTACAAGTGGAGCGCTCTACCAACTGAGCTAACCAGGGGTTAGACGTCAGTAGAGCAAACGGGTTTTATCAGCCGCCACCAGTCGAACACCGACAAGGGTGAAGCTTGCAATTTAAAGTTATAATTATAATGCAATTAAATGCAAAGGTGCAAGCGAGCTGGACAAGAATGACGAAAGTAATCCCTGGAGAAGGGGAACAAGAGGGACAAAGGACAAACATAAATCTCCAAACACAGCTAGGTGACTGGTGAGCGACCGAAAAAATCCGCCTGGTCCGGGTATTGAACCCGGGACCTCTCCATTACAAGTGGAGCGCTCTACCAACTGAGCTAACCAGGGGTTAGACGTCAGTAGAGCAAACGGGTTTTATCAGCCGCCACCAGTCGAACACCAACAAGGGTGAAGCTTGCAATTTAAAGTTATAATTATAATGCAATTAAATGCAAAGGTGCAAGCGAGCTGGACAAGAATGACGAAAGTAATCCCTGGAGAAGGGGAACAAGAGGGACAAAGGACAAACATAAATCTCCAAACACAGCTAGGTGACTGGTGAGCGACCGAAAAAATCCGCCTGGTCCGGGTATTGAACCCGGGACCTCTCCATTACAAGTGGAGCGCTCTACCAACTGAGCTAACCAGGGGTTAGACGTCAGTAGAGCAAACGGGCACGCTTGCACCAGTCACCTAGCTGTGTTTGGAGATTTATGTTTGTCCTTTGTCCCTCTTGTTCCCCTTCTCCAGGGATTACTTTCGTCATTCTTGTCCAGCTCGCTTGCACCTTTGCATTTAATTGCATTATAATTAAAAAAAAAAAAATGCAATAGACCTTTTTTAAAAGCTGCATCTACCTACCCTGGCAACCAAAAGGCAGTGTGCTGTCGCAAACCAACTGTAGCTGAGGACAGAAAAGGCCGAGCAAGATAAGGAAGGCAAGCGGCAAGGCCATTGCAAGCTGAGGAGGCATGTGACAGAGCCTTGCACGAGACATCCTCGCGTCGCCGAAATTCATTTTCTTGCTGCACATAAGCTGACATTCCCTGGTGTGACATATGGCAATAGAATTCCTGCCTTTTGTTCTAATTAAAAAGTTTTCTCCAGCAAAAAAAAAAAAAAAAGATCAAAAAGGTCTTTGATCGATCCGCTTGCCACAGGATATTCCACAGAGTTCTGACACCCAGTGTCAAAAGTCTGCGATTGTGGTTCGAGCATCAAAATAATCTGATCAAATTTTGACGCCCAGCGTCAAAATTTCGTGTGAATGAGGTTAGGTTAGGAAAAAGACAAGATAAAAGATTCACACCTTTAACTGCGATGTGAAGAAAAAAAATTTTTACATACCATATTCCACACAATATCCTCTTGAACCACAGGGCCTGCCA
Source organism: Ixodes scapularis (assembly GCF_016920785.2). Classification (NCBI taxonomy): domain Eukaryota; kingdom Metazoa; phylum Arthropoda; class Arachnida; order Ixodida; family Ixodidae; genus Ixodes; species Ixodes scapularis. The sequence continues at coordinate 183,982,817 of NW_024609846.1, read as the reverse complement.
CTCCACGAGTCTCCATAGCCGCAGCAAGGGGCTGCACACCTGACGGTAGGAAGCATAAAATTATAAGAAAATTACTGGTTCAACAGTCAACACTGAAATCACAGGCGCTTTGAAGTTACACACATGTGACACCTGGTTTAACATTAAGGAAAATTAAAAGTGCACACGATTAAAGCAAACACTGCACCAAACTTGCTCCTAGACTTCAAACTTTTAATATGAATGGTGGGAAAGCATGAAGCTATGAAATCCAAGCCTGAAATCCCATGCTGGACATGTGTATACTCACCATAAAGAAACCATTCGGGGCATTATCCGAGCCCTTTAACTTGCACTAGAAATATTGCTCTCCCTTCAGACTGCTTTGCCACCCCAATACCCCTCAAATCTCATTCCCTGATCTTAGTCAGCTCAGTTCAGTGGCTGTCACTTTTATTTTCAAAATTTCGCTCCTAGTGCACATTCAGTATTTTTTGTGCATATTTCACTGCTTTCGACACGGGCACTCACTGTCAACACGCCGCTTCACAAACCGCTCCCAAATCGAGTAAGAATGCTGCTGCCACTCTATATCATATTATGAGTGGCCCCATTTCACCTATGTACAGCTGCAACTTTAAAGAGAAATGCACAAGCTATTCCTGTAAGGAGAACAGCAAATTGAGGCATGAAAATTGACACTGTGTGTAAACATAGAGACAGTCAAACTCCAAACCCAAGCAGGGTCAGCTCTCTCATCACGATTCAGTGCTTTACCATCACAGATATTGCCTACCCTGATTTTGAAAAAGTCTCTCCTGTATCAGCATTCAGTTTAACTAAAAAAACTTACGGAATCACAAAGAATGGTAGCAGCAGTAGTACTCATTTTGGGATATGAAGAAGCTTGTTGACCATTTAACGCAGAGAATTAAAGCAAAGTGTAGATAAGAAAAATGTTTTAAACTTTATTTTTTTGCTTTGTATACATCTTTGTAAGTATGGCCTATGGGCGCCGCCATCTTGCTTACTGGGGGGTACTTAGGTACACTGTGGGCCGCGCCATAATCTGACTACGTCTTCTTCTCAAGGCATCGTAATTAGGTTATGGCGCAGCTCACGCGCTCTCCAGCTAGGAAGATGGCGGCGCCCAGGGGACGTACCTGCAAATGTGTATATGTAATCGATCACTAAAGTTATTTTTGGTGCAAATGAACTTCTAAGCAAAAAATCTTTTAGGTTGCAAATTTGCGACATCGAGCAGTTAGGCCTGGACAAGTAGGTTATACTGTTTCACCTTACATCCGGATGCAGAGGACGCTACGTTACAACCTCGACCTCCTGTGCTCTGGCCTCGGCCGCCCTAGCCTCAGCGTCCCCCAGTCAGGTCGGTCCTGGTCTCAACCTGCTCCATGCTGGCTTCAGCCTCGGTGGCCCTGCCCTGGTTTCGGCCTCGTTGGCCCAGGCTTTGACCTTATTAGCCCTGGCTTCGGCCCCGGTCTGAGGCTCACTGGCCCTGGTCTCGACATTGTTGGCCCAGGTCTCGCCCTCCTTTATCCGGGCCTCCTTGGACCTAGCAGAGGCCTCTTCAGCAGAGGCCAGGGCAGGTACAGCAAAGACAGGTCCTTGAGCTTGTGATGCAACGTCCTCAGGATCCCCAGAAGATGCACGAAGCTATAAACAGAAAATATAAGCAGTAATGATAGATTATCAGAGTTGTACAACAAAGTATAACATTGGAAGTTCTAAGCAACTGCTTCCCAGAAGTGACCTCTGACTGACCCGCAAAGTTGCATTCCCGTTGCCCACCAACTTTTTCTAATGCTGAGGAAAATAACATCATATGTCATCTGCCCTCACAGTGCAAAGGTTACTGAAACAGTATATCTAGTCTCCAATTACTTCAGCATTCTGAACAGCTTGCAGTTTGCATGAATGAATAATTGATAAGTACACTTGAAAAAAAAAATAATGACATTGATTAAAATATATCTAACCAAGCACCAAAATGGCAACATTATATAAATCTGATGTGCTCTCCATAAAGTTAACACTTTCTAACAAAAATGTTGTTATACATACCCTGTGACCTTTCAGCTCCTGGCGAAGCTTTTTGAGAAGCTTGTCCTCCGCAGTGTCTTTTTTATTTTTTTTTTCTTGTGGGCTGCTTGTTCTGCAACGAGTGATTTCAAGAAAAAAAAATCAGCAAGTTTTTGCAAAATTTCGAAAGACGTTGCGAACGTCGCTGTTGAAGCCGCAGGATCACAGCGTGGTTCATGTTCCGAAGTTCCGCAATTATAAGCTGCGCCATTGTAAACTCATTTCCTTGACGTCACACTTCGAGCAGAAGAAGCTCTTGTCGAAAAAAATAATCAGCGACGGACTCACCCGGTCTGTGTCCGCCGGAGCATCATCTCGTAGAGTGCGAATCGTCATCATCGGGGAACACCATCTGTAGTTCTTCAGCCCAGTTCGACCAAGTTTCCAGTCGCTTCCCGGTCGTTGGATGCCACTCAAGCCGTCCCGCTCACCTTCGATGAAGCAACAGCGAGCGTTATTTCATCACTCCACCCGGACTGCGCTGCGCCGCCACCGTGTTGATATGCGCCTCCCAGTCCCGCGCACTTCATGGCGCTCGCTGCCGACGACGAGTCAGAGAAGGCGGGAATGGACGCCGTCAAGTCTGGCATCGCGGTCACCGATGCGAAGCCCCGTTGCGACGCTAGGGTCCGTACGAGCTCACGGTCCGCGGCCATGGCTGTGCTTTCTCGTCGAGTCAACGGGAACACTGAACGGCCTCTCCTCGGTCGCGGAAACAATGGACGCGCACCACCGCCCGCGAAGAAGACTCACGTTCGTCGGCGTGAACGTGGCTGTCGCAGCCACCACTGTTCCGGGAAGGTTCAGCGGTAATCCCACTTCTGAATGCTAAAGTTTTCGAAGTAACATCATCGAACGTTCATAAAAATAACTGGTTTAGTTAAAGACAACAAAACTGACGGCCGATCAATCCGGCACCATCTGGATGATTGTATGGGTATGGATACTACTGCGGCGCCTTGCAACGCACTTTGTAACGGGTGGTAGCTTGCGCCACCTAGCTTAAGTCTAAAAAGCGACGTATTTGCAAACGTGGTCGGTCACGCTCATGACTGATAGAAATACCAAGAACTCAAACGCGTCACGACAGCAACAGACCCCAAATCATTCGAATTTTAACACTGCAATGAAACCACGCGGAGCTCTCAGACGCAGACACGATGAAGCTTGTTTTTTCTGCGTCGACGAAACTCAGGAGCATCGATTTCGCGACCCGGTGCACCACTACACAAACTGCACTGCTTTATAATCCGACTGAGAACTATCAACGACAGAAGATTGCTCGTCGATGTTGGTGGGGCAAATAACACGTAGCACTGATGATTAAACGATGGAATCACAGACGTAGTCGGTAATGCTCGCATATTTGTTGATTGTCACCAAGCAATCACTTTCTTTGTACGCGGTGTTCGGATTCATCCGCCAAGCTCCTGACTTTTGCGGGTTGCGATGTGATATCAGCCTCCCGAAGCTGGTGGATCAAACGGTAATAGCGTATCTCACTCGCTGTTGCAGGCTGCTCACCGCGTCCGTGTAACCAGAACGAACTGGAAACGACAACAACTACGCTGAGACTGCAGCGGCTACCTTTCATATTCCTGAAGATATCAACTGAACGTACCTTTCACAGTTTTTCTTGCGCTCTTGTGAGGGGTAACCACTGCGTCAACGCAACTATTGTTGTCGTTTCCAGGCGGCTCATTTCTTGAGCGCCACGCCGGGAAGCTACGCGTCCACAGCGTGTGCGCAACTTATAATGGTCACTACACTCATTCTGGGACGGTGCAATCGCAGACGTAGTCGGTCACGCCTGCCACCGGAACGCTGAGAACTTGATCAGGGGGCTCACGTACAGCACTGAAACGCCACAGCGCTCGAAACAACGCGAGCTGCTGACGCCATTTCATGACACAGACACAGCGACGAAGCCCAATGTTGTCCTCATTTCATGGTGAGCGCGGCTAAGCATACTCGGTGCATACTCCGATTATCCTTTCAGCGCACTTCCATAGTAAACTTTTCGTTCACTAAAAGAAACCTTAGAGAGGCAACTGATAAGTCACTGCACGAATACTTACAAGATCCTTCCAGCTTACTTCCATAACGTTCTTCTAGTGCACTAAAAGATACCCAGGGCAGGCTACTAGTAAGACGCTTTGCATGAACTTAGAAGCTACTTAGGTCTTAGCTAGTTTACTAAAAGTATACTATTAGAGTACTTACTTCAAGCATACTAAGAAAGGACACTAATAGTACAAGCCTACTTCTGGCTAGCATCCTTTAAGGACAATTTTAGTATACTTCTTGAGAATGAGTATCTTAAAAGACCGTAAAGTATACTTAAAGTAACCTAGTTTTCGCTAAGGGCTGTTGCTCAATTCAGTGGGAATTATTCAAGTTCAACATGCCTTTAAAAAAAATTCTCCACATAGGCCACTTCTTGTTTGCCTTTTTTATAGCAGCATTATAAGAAAATACTTGCGTTTTAGTTATATTTGTGGAGGGCTAGAAAACCGAGCAAATAGCTTTATATTTTGGTAGGTTCCTCCTGCTGAGCGAGATTTGGTGCAGCTGAGATGTATCTGATCGTAACTGGCCAACCAAAAACACTGCACATTCTGAACTAGTTGGCTTATGTAGAAAATTGGGGTACTTCATATTTGTTTTTATTCCTTTGTTTATTTTAAAGTAAGTATTAACAGCACTTCTCAAAGCACGGGCAAAACTAAATGTGATCACAAGCATAATGAGATGTGCTTGGAACGAATTACTTTCAGAAAACTGATAACAACATCATAGTCTTATTAACTGGCACTTCCTCCATGGCAAAAGCAAGCACCACGAATCTTTTATTATCCCACTGACATCTTTGCAATTACGATTCTGTTTCTCATAATAAATTAGGAATCTTTCTTTCTTATCTCCCTCTTTTCTCAGGGTAGTTTACGATTTATTGGCTCACTAAAGATCATCTATTTTTATTTCAAATTTTTGCTGAGTTTAATCGCATCACAAGCATCGATGCCGAGCAACTCTCTTTTTAAATTGCCTCAGAAAACCTGGCGACCGCCCTTGAACTGACAGAGGGCAAGACAAAGCCGGACATTTTCTACCAGACTGTTGAAAGGATGGATGATGTTAAAGAATCGGAGAAACAAGGTATACCTGCTTTACAATTTAGCCTTCATTGACTGTTAGCGGAAGTCCCAATCCAGCTAGCTTTCTATTGCAACCGAATTCGTGCCGACTCAGTTCATGTGATAGGTGGGTGCAAACTATGTAAATTAAATTCGAGATATCTAACAGTTATCTGTACGGCATCTGAAATTCCAAATGCTTCTGTACATTAATTTTAAATTGTGAGTGACCGTCTGGTGATGAGTAACATTAAAAAAAAAAATGGGGGAATGGCTGTATTTGAAAAGAAATATAAATTTGCATTACTGATGTGATGCTTAAATAGAGCCTTCATATTTTGTGTTGAATTGCCGTGACACTTGGCACTGAGCACAATTGAAAGGATTAGTTTAAAAAAACAATCTACTAGCATGGGTGATTATTCTGTTATTAACTGTGTGCATATGAGGAAACAAAATCAGGCCCTTATTTCTCACCTGGTAGGATTTGACTGCATGGTATTACTGTTTCACCCTATGTCCGGATGCAGCGGATGCTAAAGGCAATCCCATTTAATCGTGCTCTTTGAACATAGCACATAACACATGTCGCTGCGCCCGCTCTCTAGGGACACATGACACCCGCACAGCTTTGGATTTGCTCTGATGGCTCGCAGCATCCGCTGCGCCCTGACTAAGGTGATACAGAGTATAGTGTAGATGGTGGTTGGACAAAAAAATTCTGAAGTGTCTGTGCTATGTGGTATGAAAATATTTTAAAGGGATACTTAACGAAATTTGAAATATACCCGTCCTGTTCAGATATAGGCTGAATATGATCAACAATATCCGTAAATGACTATCTCACGTTTGTATTTTGAGCCTGAAGGCTGAATTTTTCGTTATAAACGAAATACCTTTCTGGCTTTAATGCAAGGCATTAGATGAATCCGTGTTAAGAGCCTTTTCACATACATCAACCGCATCTAGGAGTTTTAGATATCGCAGTGCTCCCGAAACTTACTGTTGACCGGAGATGGTCCATCTTTCGCGTTGTTTGTGCTACTCCTTTGCTCACCAGTCGAACAACGTGGTGAAGTTTGGGTACCCGATGATGACCTAGCCTGGAGAGGATATTCCAGCTGCTCCAATGACCAATTTAGCTTTGATTTGCCAAGAACAATATTAGGGTAACTGGTTTGGGGTGTTAGGTTTAGGGAGTATGTACTGAACCTCTTTCAGGTAGTCTATCAGTTACCTGTATCTGCTTATCATCAGTTACTAGTATCTGCTCTAAGGGCAGGCCTCTCTTTTTAGAAAGCCTTCGATTTTATGATTTGTTTTAATTCCCAACCTTTGTTTCAGACGTGCCCCGCTGTCTATTCCATCGAAGTGTGTCCCAGGACCCCAGCAGAGCGCTGCCGTGTGCTTTTTGTAAATCTGACTTATGAGACAGAGGGCCCTCTGGAAGCTGTGGCACTTCGTTTCTGCCTGGCATGGGTTTTCGACCTTCAGTACTTCGTTAAATATTTGTGCACATTTGTTTGTTTAGAGAGACTTGTACGTCTCAAACATTCAAAGCTGGGCTGCATGGGCACAAGGCTGCTGACCAGCCTAAATTTAAAAAAACGTTTTTTTCCACACATGTTGTTAAAAGAATGTTGTTCTGGGCTTGTAATGCATTGAAGGAATGCATTCGCATTTAAGTGAACATTATTTTTACTTTCTTGAGCACATGCATTCCTGAAAATCTAAAACCCATGGCAAATTTTTTGTTCTTTTTTTTCGTTTTTTTTTTTATAAAGATAGGGTGACCCAAGTCACCGGACTCAATCAAAAATGGACCGTAAAAATCGTCGCCTTCACGTCGTAGACCGTGGCAAGTTTATTCGCCCTATTATTTACAGAAAAAGAGCTACGCTTTGTAATTAAAAAAACGACCTGTGAAATACACCTATGACGAAAAATTTAGATCGCTACGTACAGGCGTCAATTTTTACGGTCCATTTTAGGTCGAGCCTGGGGACTTGGGTCATCTTATATACTAGTAATTTCTTGAGCAGATATGTTCCTACAGGCCACAAACCCTTCCCAGGTTTTTTTTCTTTTTTTTAAATTTATAAATATACTAGTAATTTTACTGCCTCACATTTTATGATTGGGAGCTCTTTTACTAAGGTGTTTGATTTTTTATAGTCATTTTCAATAAAAAAGGGAACAAACGACAAAAAGCTGTCTCTTGTTAGCTTTTTTTTTTCTCTACAAGTTTTCTTATTTTTGAATGGATATTAGGGTGTCTACAATATGTTTTAGTGCTGTGAAACGAGCCAGAACAATAAGATCCTGCATGTAGAAAGCTCAATTAAGATTTAACCAAATGTGAATTTTTCCTGCAGAAATTTCAAAGCTTAGCTCCCTTCACATGAAAAATAAGACCAACAAACTGGCCAGTGTCAATAGCAGTCATGTCTGCAGATGATAGAGTTAGCGATGGTTGTAACTCCCGGTAGGCACAACGAGCAGATGAGATCGCCTTCTGCTTCCCTTGCTGAGAACAAAACGACGTCGCAGTTTACAAGCATTGCTAACGCTGCAAGCATGTCCACCGTAGGCCCTGGCAAGTTCGTCTAATTTTTCACAGGAAGGAGGCGAAATTCCTTACAATTTCAACAGGTAACATGCACATTCAGTGAATGCTTTAACTTTAACGTGCCGGCACCAATTTTTCGGGCTCGTTCAGCAGCACTAAGAACCATTGTAGATTTCTATATATATGCTAGTCATGTAAAATTTTGGCAAGTTCTTCAGTGCCAAGATGGCAGTATTTTCTTGTATACTTTCTTGTGATGTGCAATTGTTTTCATTTACAGTGTTGTGTAGTTCTAGAATAAATATATTTCCACAATGAAAGTGCTAGTTTTTTTTTCTACAGATAGCTGGTGCAACGTGTTTCGTAAAATGGTGATGTTAGCTGTAAAAAAAACCTGCCTGAAAGTTCTACGAGTGTTGTCCGCATATCCAGTCTTCGCAGCTTCTTTCACAACAAAGGCTTGCTTTTTCCAAATAAAGGTGTGCGACTTTTCATATGTACTGCAATATTTAGCTGTGAATGGGAGTGAAAGGTCTGAGGTATTGAATACCTCCCTGCTCTGAAAAGACACTTTGTGCAACTTTTCAGAAGATATACCTTTTCAAACAAGTTGCACAATCTGCCTTTTCTGAATAGGAAGCTGTTCAATGCCTCAAACCTTTCACTCCTATTCACAGCTAAAGGGTCTCATTACTAGTAATTTCGGCTCTAAAAGTGTCAAAATTCGTTCACAAAAAGACAAAAATTACCCTCTCAATACTATAAAATTAATCCCTAAAAGGGTCAAAATTGATCCTCAAAGGGACGAAAGTTACTCCCCCGTCACTATAAATATCATCCCTTTAAGTGGCAAAATTAATCCCCAAAGGGACGAACTTTAGTCCCCAATAAAAAAAAAGTTAGTCCCCCAGTCACCACTGTTGATCCCCAAAGGGATCAAAGTTACTCCCCCAATTATAAACACGACGGCGCTCAAGGGACCATAATTAATCTCCTGAAGAGTTAAGCTTAGTACCTGATGCCCTGCTGTAGGGATCAAAAGCACTCCTCTTAACGGTTCAAAACTTTGACCTGAAGGGATCAATGGAAAGGGAGTAAAAGAAAAGGGAGGCACTAAACTGGGGTTTTGCCGTTTTGGGGGGATCACTCTCAGTGACATCGATTTAGTCCCCAAAAAGGACGAAGTACTACTCCTTTTTTTTTAAGAGTGTTCTACTTTTCAGACCAGCGTTCCAACATGACTATCCGCACGTTGATCGATTGCACGGAATCCCTTAAGTGGTATTAAATTTTTTAATGTAAAGCGGAATGTCAACCTGCGACGTCCCGCCCCCTCCGATCACGGCCCGGCCAGCGGCATCAATGCCCAACAGTTTACGATATCATCTTCTTGTTACACCATTGATACGCGAACACACGGTAACATCGGCGATAATTCCAGTCTTCTGTTCACAACCCACAACACTGCCATCACGATGTTGCAGCTATGTTGCTGATACGCACAAACACAAAACCACTTTGAACGCCGGTTGCACTCGGCATCGGAAAACAGAACCGAACTCAGCACGGAAGGCACTCCGGCAGCTGGCAGCAAAACCTGTCTGTCTTGGACGCAGTTCCTGCGGTTTCCATAACGTCGAAAAAGTCGACACAGTTCCGCGTGGTTTCGCTACTGTAGTTCCGTGCCGCGCGAGTCCCGCGATCCGGAGACGGCCATCCCCCAGTGTACGTGGCGCTGCTGGCACTGCTCTGGAACTTCGCTGTTTCTAGCGGCTTCGTTTGCTCGTTTGATAAAATTAGTGATAAAAAAGCGAATGCAACCGAAATGTTCTGCACGTTTAGACCAGAAGACGGAATTACAGGCGGCCTTCGCTGCCGCTGAAGCTCAATCAACTCAACTGTTATTTATTAAACAACGTGCACGACCTGCTCGAAAAACGAAACCGAAAGAAGATGAGTCGGGAGGGCGAAAGCTTTCTCGCGTCTGCCTGGAGAAGGAGAACAACGAGAATCAAGCTCTTGTATCTAGAGCTTGATTCTCATTACCATACTGCACTGAAAAATTGCTTATTTCGAATAATTATTCGCTAGACGAAATCGCAATTTTAACCTGGTAAGGCGTCTTTCCCGGGGGGGGGGGGGGGCCTTCGTCGCCTCCCCTTCCCCTTTTTAAGAAATTTAAAATTTTCCGCCTATGGTACTGGTATAGGTGTCCATGTGACCCAGAATTAGCACAAACAGCAATTCTCTGGAGATACGCATATAAAACGGCCTTAGAATTCTACGATGCAATCTGCGTCCGAATGCAAGTGGAAAGCAAATACGTTAGTGCGCCGTCAATTCACCTGACAGATAGAGTTTTATTTTCTAAACGAATAGCCAGAAAGAGTGCCAATAGGGTATTCGCTTCAATAAACCTTAATTTGAGAGTGCACTTCGTCTTGTCTACTTGTTTGCCTTGCTTATTGGGCGCTTTTCGCTTAGCACGCGTGACAATTTGTACCGAAGTGACGTACGAGTGCCCGCTCCCGTCCTCTATGCAGACAGCTGAAATGCTCATTGGTTCCACAATGCTGTGAACATTTCGTCCGCGGTGTCACTGTTTACGCCTATGTGGACTCTACGGTGCGCGCTTACACCTTCACAGTTCATTCGGTCCATCTGCTCCGAAATACAGCTTAGCGGCTCCGACGTCACACCTCAGCTTTCGCTGTGTTTCACCTGACTGGTTGAGTGTTTGCAACCTTTTTAGGGCTTAATCTTCTTTTTGAAGGAGCCACGAAAGCTACACTAATGCGGTTTGTGCAGTAGAGTTATATACAGCCAGGAGCGCGTTCATAATCTAGAGAAATAATCGTCGCGATAAGTCGGATAATTAACTAATATCTATTTATTAACTTTTAATTATTAAAAATAAACATGATTCGAAGGAAATCGTGTCGAGCGTCATCGAAATTCGCTAAATCTGTAAGTTTGACACATATATAGAGCGCGTCGAAAGCACTGTGGTGCGCTAAAGTTATCATTCGTGCGACAGGCTCGAGGCTGGCGGTATACCGAAAACGATAGGCGAGCGGTATTAAAATCCGCGTTTCCTCACCGCCAGCATCGGCGGGAGGTGCTGTCCGTATGTTTCATATATGGACCGAAAGTGTAACGGAAGTAGGCGTGTCCAAGGAACATGCCTTCAATATTTTTACCTATTACAGAAAACTGAGGAAATGGACGGAATGAAAATTGGGGAAAACAATGGCTTGCTATGGCATTGCTATGGTAACACATTTCTGGTTGAAACGACGTTAAACATGTGAGATTTTGAACCCGGACCCCACACTTGCCTACAACCAGCAGCTATGGGAGTCGGCGTGTGGCCGGTAGTGTCGTCCAGAGCCGTTTGTGTAGTGAGTTTGGCCATTCGTTGGGAAGTATAGGAGAGAAATGAGGAGGCGCCATTGGCCGAAAGCGGGTTGGGCGAGTCCCGGGACGTCTTCAGAAATTCCAATGTGACCAACCGGAAGCCGGAAATAATACCCTGGTGGTGGTCGAGAGAAGCAAATCTGATAACTGCATTGAAGTAACTCTCGATGGCTGAAAATATGATACATGTAATTTTTCAATTACGCTCATCCAAAATGATGGTAGAAGAGTGCGACTAGCGGAATGATCGACATAATCCGTACGCCAAACGCCGAGGGCCTGAATCGGCCGTCCGAGCGGTCACATTCTGTCCGCGCAAAGCAGAGTTGAGTGGCGCATTCGTTTCTTACACCTTTCTGCATGATCATGATCAAAACAACACGTGCACCCTATTTTCAACCACAAAGAGTTACTACACTTCACTCTTACGCACTTATTCCAATTAGGGACCAAGAAAAATCTGCCAGACCAATTTTGTTTATTTTTGGTGTACAATGTCTGCTTTGCACAGGAAGAAGATTCCTCGCGTTTGTCAAAAATTCATTTATTCGTTCAGAAGTTACAGAAGTGTACTTTCAATAGTACAATGGGACTTTTACATAGAAAAATGGGCATTTGCTCAATATTGCTACTTTGACGCATGAAACTTCTTGAAGCATCCGTGCTTCAAACAAAGTGTAATGTTGCACTTTGCGCATGCCCACATGGACCTCTTGTGGCAATACTGGCAGCGCAATTGCTTTTCCAATTTGCTAGGAAAGTGCCCTCCTTTGTTCAAAACAATGTCACTCACGATGGAGGCTGGCCGCCTACGGATGTAATGGTCTTTGTACCGAGGCGGAGGTAGTACCGTGTGACATTTCGTAGGAAGGCAAGGAGGTCGACCGGCTCATCTGCAATCAACTGATGAATTTTCCAAGAATTCACCACGGCCACATTCAGCATCTGAGTAAACAAAGGCCACCACCACTTTTTGCCGCGAATGCGAACTCTATAGTTGTTTGCAGCTTGGTCTAGGAGGTCTACCCCTCCCATACCGCAGTTATAGCTGCTGAACAGTTTAGGTTGTTGCACATTCACTTTCTCCTGTGCTAAAGATGACCACCGTTTTACAGAGCACATGGGTACAATTCCGTCGTAGTTGGTAGCCATTGTTACTACACTACTGTCCTTCCACTTCACGAGAGGAACCTCACCGACAGGGTCAAAGCAATGGGAAAAGTGTCCTCTCTGTTTTTTTTCCATTTCTTTCTTACTTGGAAGAGGGCACTTCATTTGCCGGTTCTCACGAAGGGTACCTGTAGCCCTAAATCCGTTATTACGGAGTGCAACAAGGAGACTGTGACTGGTAAAAAAATTATCAAAAAGACAATATGGTCACTCGGGTTTGAAGTTGCCTCAAGCAGAGAAAGAACGACACGACTTCCTAGAGGGTTGTTATCTGCTTTTGCAGATTTTCCGCAGTAGGTATCAAAAGCATAACAATACCCGTCATCACTGCACATCATCCAATTTTTGTAGCCAAAACGAATGGGCTTGCCACGCATGAATTGTTTGCAAGGATGGTGCCCAAAGTATATCACCATAGACTCATCTACTGAAAGGTTTCGGTGAAAGATTCCATGCTGCTGAAATCGCTCATTCAGAAGGTTCATGAGAGGACGTACTTTATACATTCGATCAGTTGATCCCTTGATCAAGTCAATATCAGCTAGGTGCAAGAATCTTTTTATCTCGTAAAACCTATTTCGGCTCATGCACTTGGCCACGTATGGCACTCCAACATCTTCGTCAACGCACCAGTAAAGCTTCTGTCGAGGAAGGCTGTGGTAACCAGACAGCAAAAGGATACCGATGAACCTTTTCAGATCATCCAAACTGTGGGAAAAGCCATGCTCGTTTTTCTGTTTCGCATAGTTGCCAGTCTGTACTATAATGTGTGTAAGTATGTGATCATCAAAGATGGTACTGAAGATTTGACTGGGTGAATAACCTTCATGCAGAGCTCTCAACTCGGCCTTGCGCACTACTGCTCCGTCGATGGAGTTCCCCCAGGTGTACTCAGGTTCTTTTCGGCTCCAGTTTACGGCAGCGACCTTTGCCCGCTTCACCGGAGGGACGCTCTTGTCAGCTTCTTCTTCATTGGTACGCCAGTGAACTTCCAGAGTGCCTGCAAAAAGGCAGACTTTGATGTAACGAACCTGTAATGCTTCAAAGGCTATTTTACAGGAGCTATAAAGCAAAGACAGCTGCAGAAAGCGCGAAAATGAACAATGGCAGCGCGGCATGAACACCACTTCTAAATATTGGAAGCAAAGTTGAAAGCATACACTGCGAGGGGCGTCAAAATAAAAAAAAAAAAATAAAAAAATCGGCAACATCTGCGAACGCTGACACTCAAATTCACAGGACAAAACATTTCCACTTTGACCGGTTCACCAACCTGCATTTATTTACAACGTTCTCCCACTTTAGCCCCACTACATACTGTAGAATAGCCGCGGCCGCAGAGCCCGTACAGTCCTCGTCTCCTTCTTCCTCGTCGGTATCTGGTGATGGGTCCGGAGGAATTATGACGATATCCACGTCGTCTTCAGCATTCTCTGCTATATCTGCTGCAGCCTCGAGGGCTTCGCTGAGTCGACAAAACGGTTTTGTGCCGACGAAAACGTCCGGTTCCATTATAGTGGGTGCCTGGAATAGCGAGCGCCATTGTGCATACACGAAAGCCCAGCGTACTATATATAGTACAGCAACGTTTAGATTTGCATACCACAAAAAGTATGAAAGGTATGTAGCATTCACAGCACTCAGCGTTTACTTCTACCTTTCTCGCAGATGTATGCAAAAAACTGTCGCGAATGATTGCATACTTCAGCCAGGATCGCTAGGTTGGACATTTGATAAAAGGTACATGGAAGTGACGTAATGCAAAGGAGGAGCGTATCCTAGCAACACTCACGTGGCGGCTCTTCCCACTTTGACGCCGCTACGTCATCGCAAACTTGACACCCGTCACTCGTTTCAGCGACGTCCGGAGCCAACCACCGACGAGCGGAAGTAGCTACGCATTCCCTGAGGCGTCCCTACGCGCGGGATACGGGGTAGGATTTACTACGACGCGGGGAGCAGTTCCTGCGTTTAGCTACGTTTAGCGAAGGAACGGCAACCAATCCTGTGCGTCGCTGGCCGCCGCATCTGTTCTAGTACAGGTAAAAGTATTGAAAAACAATCAAAACCTTTTGGGCGTTGTTAAAACAAACCGCTTTTTTGTACCCTTTTGCAATCAATTTAAGAATTAATTGGAGAGAAAGTTGTTCCAATATTATGCGGGATGTGCGCTACGCGCCTTCTTCAAACCAAAATGTCGAACCACGAGGAGCCGGGTGTGCCGGGGGCAGCGGAGGGGTCGGCGGAACAAACGGGGAGCGCGCGAGTGACGGCTGCTTTAGTCAGAAACAATTTTTTTATCTTTCGCGAACTTGCTATTGCTGTGCTCAAATAAGAATGTTTGGCGCAACATCTGTGATAATTCTTTCAAAGTGGTCCAGTGTTTATATGGTGGTATGCTAGTCAGAGAATATATATATATATTTTTTTCCTTTCGAAATTTAACTATTGTGCTCAAATAAGACCAGAGTGTTCAACAAGATATCTGTGATATATACTTAAGATTGCCCAATTGCTTACATGGTTCCAGTCGATGCTCAGTTTTACTTCCAAGAATGAAATATTACATTCCATGTTATCACACATTTATTTATGAAGTCACAGGTTTTTCTTTAAGAAATAAAGCAATTTTCAAAACAAACTACATGTGCACTGTCTTGAGATAACACAATCACCTAACTTTGATGAAGTACCATAAAAGAGATAATAAAATGGAGCAGAAGGCAAGACGCTTTGAAGCATTTGTAAAATGAAACAATGTCCATGACAACAATATCCCTGGTTCAATCAGCAACTAAGAAAGCAATCTCTGCAAAAGCAAGCATTTCTTTCTAGAGGTAGTCTAAATTACTTCTGAGTTCTTTGCAGGGGCAATCCAGATGACCTGTTGGTCTGGCAACTAAACCTCCGAACCTTTTCTGTCACTGTCGACTGCGTCTCGTGCCTTCTGCTCATAAAAATAAAAAAAAGGCTGTATCGATTTCACCGCGATGCACTCGACACGTATCCGGAGGCAGCACGCTGGCTGTGCGACGAACTTCACAAGGTGTAGGAGCGGAAGAGAGTATGTAGCTTGTGGACGGCCATGACTGTGGAGCAGGAAGCGAAGTGTGCACTTTACGGCTTCCACGGGGAGGGCTTCACTGAGGGCAAGAATGTGACGGAGTCCTTGGTGGTCAGGACCTCAGTCGTGGTGGCGAGAGGTTCCCTGTCGCTGGCGGCGTCCGTGCTGGGCACCACCGCAGCGAGGGCGCTGAGGGGCTTCCCGACGGAGTCCCTGGTGGTCGGGACTACCGTCGTGGTGGCGGACCCCTTGCGTGTGGCGCTCCGCACGGGCACGTCTGCGGCGGGTTCCGAACCGGGCGACAAGGCGCTGCCTCAGAGCCTTCCCCCTGTCCGAGAGGCCGACCGGAAGGCCGACCGGAGGGCCGGCAGGAGCCAGCCTCTCGGGAGCCGACGCTGACCTCTCCGAGCTCGGCTCAGAACCGTCCGAGCTCGGCTCAGACTCCAACTCTGACTCTTCAGGGTCGGAGTCTGACTCCGGTTCTGGCTCGCTCGATGCAAGGCAGATGTAGTGGAGCACTGCACATGCCGAAATAATGGCGGTGGCTGTTGAAGGGTGGTAATACAGAGCCCGGTGCCTTTGCAGACACCGGAATCTGTTTTTCAACAGCTCGATGCAGCGCTCCACAACAGATCTGATCGAGGAATGCGCCTTATTAAACCGGCCGCAAGCGGTGGAGGTCGCGTGGTTCCCGGGGACAGGGGTGATGAGCCAAGGCTCCAGGGGTAGCCGCTGTCACCTGCACATGTAGAGGATGGAACATATTACATTCTTTACTTTTTAAAATAAAAGGCAAGAAAACAGCTGTGTGCAACTATGTCAATTATAATGTAACTTAAGTGTGACTTAAAAGTGTGTTAATATTTCTGCACCACAGTATCAGTTTACATTATGATTAATTAGCACCAGCTTGCCTGCAAACTCCCTGGTATTTCATGTAACTATGTGTTTTCCTGGTGGGTTGTATGGGATGTGTGCACGATTCCTTAGGGGTGCTGTGTTGCATGCAAGTGCATTATTAGGCCCTTGCATCCGACAGATAAAAGCTCTGTTGCTTTTGGGAGTGTGGCCGTGACCTTAGGCACGGCCACACAGAGCAGAACACGCTGGCCTTGTCTTTGGCAAGCAAGGGGATAAAGCGCCAGTTCGACGAACCTCTTTCCTAATCCTCGGTGGAGTTGGAGATGGGGAAAAGAAAGGGGGTGGTTAGATTGGAAAGGAGTCAGGTCCTGTTGGGACACGGAGGGTCTAATAGGAGGAGCTATATAGGCAGACCGAAGAAGAAGGGTCAGGGACAAGAATCCAGTGTGTGGGACAGAGACGACCCGAGGACAGATTTGGCGAGCCCCAAGTGGCCAAGGAGGAATTGATCCCATTCCGTACAAACTGACGACCGTCAAAGCGACCAGGCGAGCCCTCAGGGATCGGCGAAAGAGCTCCAACTTCATGCAAAAACCAACCAGCAAGAGGGTACAGGCAGACAGTAACAGTGAGTGGGCCGAACCGGACAACGACTCGCACTGCGGTTGCATGCCTTGTATAGTCTATCACTGTCGTGAGATTGGTGTAGTGTGGCTTTCGTAGCCTGCAGAGTGTGAGAGTTATGTGGACATAAACAGAGATTAATGGCCAAACACGGAGCCACCGTGTGCGTAAGGAATGAATTTAGTATGCTCACCACGCAGGAACCGGCCGTCGCGTGGCACCTGCCCTTGCTCGAGTTGGCTTCGGAGCCAGGAAAATTGCCACACGAAGGAGTCGTGCACCGACCCGGGATACCGTGGGTCGATGCACATTATCCGGCAGTCGGCGTCACACACCTGAAAGTGAGAGAGATATTGACATGTAATTACCTGAATCCACAAGTAGTAGATTGTACTTATGGTTCACAAAGCAGTCGCAATTTCAGAACCTTTTAAGTTATTTTGTCTGACACATGCATGTCAACACACCTTCCTGGATGCAAGGTACAACAAACTACCTTAAAACAAAAATAATGTTGTTGTTTTTTTTTGTTTTTTTTTTTTTACGGAAGCTTGCACGTCTTAAAAGACAAGTATTATTTTCGGGAGAAGCGTCTCACGGCTCACATGCTACGCAGAGCACACGCTCGCGCAGTCGTGAGACCCCACAGCCCGCAGTCATAAAACGGCATCCTTAAACCGTATCGGCAATGCGTTTTTTTTTTTCAAGAGATATGGGGCGCGTTTTGACAACGTAACCTGAGTGTACTTACCACCATCACGTTGAGGGCGTAGAAGTACTTGCGGCACCAGTACGCCGCCTTCGTGACGGTGGGGTCGTTCTTGGACGGGCCGACGATGGAGACCATGGTCCCGTCCACGCAACTGATGACGCTGGGTATCCTGCCGAACAGCCTGAAGCCCTTCTCCGCGTCGAACCTCTTGCTCGGCGTCTCGGGGAAGTGGATCCAGCCACGCTGGACCCCGAGACGACGCACGATAGCGACGGACACGGCGCGGACCGCAACGCTGACTGTCTTTTGGTCCCGCGCTACGTGTTCGTCGCTCGCCACCATGCCTTGGAAGCTCCCCGTGCCGTAGAAGCGCAGTGCACACAACACTTGAAGCTCCACAGTCATGACCGTCCACGAGGTACGCACTCACCCCACCTCCGGTTCCTCGCGAAGTTCGTCGCACAACCACCGCACCACGATCTTGGGCAGGCGGTATTGCTTCCGAAAGATCTCCTCCGGGAGCTCGAATGCATCGCGGTGTTCCCGATACAGCCTTTCTGGCGAAAAAAAAAGCTCTACTAAAGAAAAAGACGAATTGACGAGACGGCGACGCCTCGCCGCCGAACACATGCTGCCAATGACACCTAGTTCCGAGCAAGTACCTTTTGAAACGTACTCGGTACAAAACGAAACGTCATTTTGTTGTCACGTCCGGTAGCCGACTCCTCCCAGTTTTGCCGACTCCGCCCACATTTTTCTAGGGAAATTACGTCACTTTTGTTTCCAACCAATCAGACGTGATGACGTCACTTCCGTGTACTAAAAAAAGGTACATGTACAATGTCGAACCTAGCTATCCAGGAGAACAAAATTTGGAAGCACTCACCTCAGCGGTTGGCGGGAGCGGAGTTTGTCTATATTTGACCGTAGACATATGCGCCCCTGAGCACTGCGAACGCTGATCCTTGATTTGGGGGTGTAGGTTATCCCTCTGGTGGTAAAATAAAGAACTACTGAAATCGAACTATTTATTTTGGAGTTTTCAAAAAATAATATTGTAGCTGTACTTTTAAAAGTACACCGGTCCCTAATGGGTTAAAACCATATACGAACATAGACCTTCGGTCAGAACTGTTTCTCGCTACCACCGCTGGGGGATTCTTTTCGGCTTCTGGTTGGCCAAGAAAGCATGCCAAGCCCTCTTTCCGAATCTGCCGCACGCCCTGGCTCTGCCCGCGCCTCCCCATTGACCAAACTCTCTACATATCCGGCTCCGGTGTCGTCCGGGGGTCTCTAGTCTGAACGTATGGCGAAAACGCCGGCGAGGAATTCGGCGGCCGTGAGTGGCCGGCGTCGCGCTTGACCTCGGCGCCGACCAATCACGGCGGTCGAAATAACAACCGACTTTTTCGTCAAGTGCCCAGATTAGAGCCCCAGACCGGATCATCGTATGGTCGCTTTTGGAAAGCGGGCATATCAGGCGCCGTACACATGAACGCATAGACTGGCACTGCATGGGTTGAGAATGAGGTATAGGATCTCCGCTTCCAGCACGCGTTCATCCTTCCGTCGTGTTTTGATTGCGCGTGCGCGTCGAAAGTGCCCTGGTTGCACCAATCGCATCGAAAGCTGCAGCTTTGACAGCGGGCAGATGAAAGGGATTACAGGTACGAAGCAGACGCCGCCACGTAGCCGACCGAACAGGCGATGAGAACAGCGTCGACGCGCAAAGCAGTCTGCGAATGAGTAGTTCTTCTGGCGTCGCTCAGAGCATGACTTCATCCCAAAGTCAATGCAGCGACACTTACTTGGAACTATAAGCCAGGCTTCCATACAGACCGCTTTACATGCGGTTACCCCTCGCTTCATTCCGCTCCGCAAAGTACTCCCGAACCCCCTTTACCCAGAACTCTAAAGCCAAGGCCATCAGCGCGCAGGCGCAGTAGGGGCTTCTTCTTTGCAGAGGGCTTAGCGGAGGGGGGAATGCGGTCTACGAAAACTCCTTACTAGGGATTGTTCGTAGGTCGTTCGCAAGAGCTTTACGTTGCTAGCGGGAGCCCGTGCCTTCACGTTGAGGACGTATGAGCAGTGAGCACACGTCCCGCAGAGTCCGTAGTCCGCAACTTACGATCTGCGAAAAGTTGATCATCCTTTCTCAGGTTCCAGCTTGCGCCATGACTCGGCGGATTCTCTCTCCGGGCGACCACTTTCTTTACAAAAAATGCTGGCTTCAGTCTCTGCGTTCGTGTGTGCGTCCGTACAGGAGACAGATTGCTCGTTTCCTTGGTGACGCTGACCAGCAGAACTACTCAATCGTGCAAAAAGAGACGGGGGTGTGACGAGATCAGAGGTTCGTGCTTGGGATCTTTCACCGTACTTCTTACGCGGAGGGCTGATTTATGTTTGACCAACCCTACACAAAAACAAAAATGTTTCTAGCTTTGAATTTCGACTACGTTTTTTTACGGCAACGTGGGGCTAAACTATCAATATGCCAAAATACTTCATAGGTGGCAGGCACGTAGCCAGTGAGAAGGTGGCCCATGGGCCCCTCCGGGAGGCACTCACTTGATCGAATGACGTTTTAGCGAACGCCCACGTTTCACCGAATGACACTTTAGCGAATAGTCGGACGCCGCCAAGAGGCGTTTTCGGGTGGGCCAAATGGGTTCACATTTTTGTAATGAGGCGCCGCAGACTGTCGCCGCGAAGCGGCGTAAAGCGCAGCGCGGCGGGTGGGTTAACGCGCGCCCCCGTTATTCGCTAAACCGTCCATTCGCTCAAAAGTCGCTGTTCGCAAAAATGTCATTCGCTCATGTGATATGGACCCGCCCCCCCCCCCTAAATCTTCCACTTTGCTGGGGCCTCCTCTCCCCCCTCCCCATCATAAAGCATTTTGTCATGGGCGTCCCCCCCCCCCCCCCCCCCCCCCGCGAACCAAAATCCTGGCTACGTGCCTGATAGGCGGTGTCTACAGTGACGGATTCAGAGGGGGGGGGGGGGGGGGAGAGGGAGGGGGAAGGGGGAGGGGAGCGGGAAGGGGGCAAGGGGCTCGGATGTTCTGACTCTTGGGACGTGGAAACGGGGGAGGAGGAGGGGGGATAGGAGTTTATGATACGCTGACCAACACTTGCCCCCCCCCCCCCCCCCTGCCCCCTCTGGAAATATGTGCGTCTGCCCCTGGGTGTCTATTGACTCTTCAGAATGTCAGCATTATTTTAAATACTAAAACCTAATTTTATGGGTGGGGTGACCTTCCGACATAAAACATGACTGACAATGTTAAATTTGTTGAGATCGTAAAATGTAATAAAAATAAACATTCAACTTCTTGAAACTTTGCCTGCTTGATGTTGGGAATTTCAGTTTGATAATCGGATCAGTGAAATGCACAGTCGAGTGCAATTTTAGATATCTCGGACATCCGTCGATTTTTTTTTTTTTCATGTTGTTTTAGAGAAATGGATTTAAAAATATACTTCCAGTCATGTTTCAGATTTGTTTGGCGCAAGCCTTGTGAAGAACACTAAGTCATACGTCAAATGTGTCGTTAGTTGTTTAAAGAGCTGCCAGCTTGACGTTAGTCTGCCAAAGTTTCTGGCCACATTTTTATTTGAAGAGAAAAGTACGCTTAGAAGCCAACGAGCTGTTTACAAAGAGCGAACGCAGGAGACGAGATGAGGCGAGGAGGGAGTCCATTTCTCTCAGACGTTCGCTCTGCTAAGTGGAAAGTTGGACAACCTTGCGGGAAGGGCTTGTCCTGCTTTTCTTCACCTGCAACTATTTTTAGAGCGCAGCTCTTAGGCCCCCGTTTCCGGCATGAGCGGCGTCGGCGTCGCCGTCGGCGTAACTGCGCGGTGCATTATGGGTAAATTTGCCCGCTAAATTTAGCGAAAAAATTTGCCCGCTGCATCTAGCGAAAGCATTTCCCCGCTAAATCTAGGGGAAACATTTCCCCGCTAAATCTGGCGGAAAACTTTCCCCATTAGATCTAGAGCAAAAATTTCTCCGGGAGTCACGTGACTCCCCCCCCCCCCCCCCCCCCCCCCCCCGAGGTTACGTGACCTCAGGGAGCGGGTCATGTAACCTTGGGGGTCACGTGAACCCCCCCCCCCCCCCCTAGGTCAGGAAGACGTTCCGCGAAGACGTTCCTTTCTACCAACTTTCTAACAACTTGTATGTCAGTGTTGGCGAAATCGAGCGGGCCCACCGACTTGGTGTGAAGAAAGCTGGTTTGAACAGGCTTATTGTGGTTAAGTTCCTGAATTTCAAAAACAAAGACGAAATTATTAGAAACGCGTACAAACTAAACGACTCTGCGTTGCGTGGCGTTTGGATTGAGGAAGATGTTTCACCAAACATTCAACTAATTAGGAAGAAGCTACGCGATTTCGCAAAGCTACGGTTTGGGGTCAGCAATTTCAGCCTTTATTACGATAAACTGCTGGTAAATAATACTTTTTTATCGATATGACGCAGGCAGCGATATGGTGGTAGAAAGTATAAGGACCCCGTCGACACCGCGCACCTCACCAAACACCTGACGGGAAGCTAGTAAAAACAACAAAGGCAAGATAGTATCTCGGGAACGGCTTTCTTTCATTCTCGACAACTTCCGAAGCATTCTTCCGAAGCATTCTTTCGAAGCAAGATCATTTACTTTCCAGCATTGAAGCCTGTTCAGCTGATATAGTTTCTACGAGCGCGGATAGATCGCGCTGCAATGCAGTTGGGCCACCGCTCCCGTGTTCCAATTACTTCTGATCGTGACTGTACATGTACAGCTCGGCGATCAGCTGATTGTTGACACTTCTGCCGTTTGCATCAGATTGCGGCGCTTTTAAATTATAAAACAGCGAAAGGTCAATTCCTTTCGTTTTCTGAGATTCCAGACAATCTTCGGTGAATTTTTCTTGTCTCGCGAGTATAATCTTGGCTTCAGAAAACAGTATCGTTCCATAACCATAACTTTTCTTGTGATCGCGTTTTTAGGAATATTTTGGTATACGCCTCGCAAGTGGGCTCATTTTCGTCTTCTGCGCATGAGAAAGGAAGTAGCGGTGACGTCAGATCGCCGAGCCCTGATTGGCTGATCGGGACCCCCTATCTGAGCGTCGTCTGCTCCTTTGCAACGTCGTCTGCTCGCAACGTCGTCTGCGTCTGTCTCACCTTTCCTGCGACTTTCGGAAGTGCAGGTCGCTACGAGCGAGCTCGACTTACCTTTCAGAGAGGGCAGACGAAATAACTCGAGCGGTACGTTGTTTTTGTCTAACAACTAGCCGATGCGCATCAAGGAGGGATGTCAAAGGACTCAGTGGCGAGGTGTCCCGAGGCGCCGACGTTGGTTTGCTGAGAACCGAGAGGGAGGGTGGTTAGCGTCCGCAAGTTCCCTCCCAAATACTTTTTCCCTCCTTTAGTGTGCGGCGAGACTTCTCACTCTTTAACGGCGTCGGCGAGTTGGCGCAGTTAAAGTCGTCTGTTCTACGTCTGCTAGTCAAAGCGATGGCTGCTTTACCTTTCCTCCGTCTGTCGGAGATTCACCGCTTTTTTACCGGCGAGAGTCACCGTTGCCTCGGAAAACAAGGAGATGACAAGAGGAAGAGATTGACCTCTTAGTCTAAAATTGAGGTCAGCGATCAAAGTATAAGACGGGAGGGATTCACAAGGGTCGCGCGGGCATATTCCATTCAGCACGCCGGCCGGTCGTGGCCCGTGGGCAGACGGTCGCCGAGTCGGAGTGCCTGCTAGGCCTATCTGTCGTTCTCGCTTGGTCGTTGTCGGTGGAATCGTGGACGTTGGCGCTTTTCCCGGGTGTTTGTGGATCCAGCGTTCTTGTTCCTCGTGGTCTGTTTCAAGTGCTTTTTACGTTTTTGCTTGAAGTCGGGACGCGTGAGAAGCGCACGTAGAAAAATTAACGTCCGTTGGTCGTCGCGACCGCGACGCTGTCGGCCATGCTGATTTGATTAAGACAGCTTCGGAGCTGTCGTAGGATTTCGTCGTAACCTGCGCAAGACTTACGAAAATTTCGTTTCGTGAATATGAATTTGTTCTCAAGTTTTGTCTCACGCATATTTTTGGCGTAAAATCGTTTCGTGAATCTGGCCTCAGCACTTTCGAAAGTGGCAGGAAAGGTAAGACAGACGCAGACGATGTTGCGAGCAGACGACGTTGCAAAGGAGCACACGACGCTCAGATAGGGGGTCGCTATCAGCCAATCAGGGCTCGGCGTTCTGACGTCACCGCTACCCCCTGCGCAAGAAGCAGACGAACTTGCCCTCCGCATATAGACCCCTTTCGGAATTTCAGCAACACTAAAAAAAATTTAGCCGGAATAGTAAAACATCTAGCAGCATTGGGTGATCGCCGCCATTACGCAGGGTTCGACTCGTTCGACCGGTCGGCGTGGAGCGTAGCCGCCGTAGCGTTTTGAGCTATGGCTTGTGTAAATGTTCTACCGATCACCTGTTGGTCTCATGATCTATCGATACTGCCACATATAGGTGACAGAGACGTGGAGCAGTTCTACAGGAGCCGGTCAGGCACAAACCGGTGCATGGAAAGAAGCTACAACTTCTTCGTCCAAGCATACGCGGTCCCCGCATCGATAAGGGCTAACTACTCACGGAACAGGCAAGTTCTTTCTTGTTTTGTAGTGATTGTTTTAGTAACATTCCATAATTTTAATACAGTTAATCATAGTGATCGAGCTTTTAGCGTGACCACTCCGAACGACCCGGTACGCTGCCCCCGTCGTGAGCTTGTCGTTCGGTGACAGCCGAGAACTCGCTCGTTTCGTTTTTCGTACCCCTCCAATAAACTTACGACCGCGTGCCAGTAACTGCAAAATGTGCCTCACGAGTCACAACCTTGAGTGTTCAAAAAATCGCAATCGCAAATCGTACAGAACAGCAGAAAGGGTTGTACGGGTGGGTGGCAGGCAGCATTTTAAATTCCTTCCTCGGTAACCTTTTAAAGACTAAGAAGTTAAGCAGTTTATGGCATTCACTCACAAAGCCTACAGAGTAGCCTTTTCAGAATTACTGATGTATTGAGTTTATTTCACGGCGTTTGTAAACGTACCACGTTTGTTTGAACCCACTCAAAATGCGACATTACAAAAAAAAAACAAAAAAAAAGTGTGCTGGAACTGATCTTTATTTTCACATAAAATATGCACAGCTGTTTGAGTGTGAAACCGGTGTATATTTTTTTTTATCCCACTCAGTGGAGGAAGTTTCTTCATCAAGTGTTCCTGCTACCGAAGCAAGAGGAAGACCCAAGAACAACATACAATGTGCTCAGGAATAAAAACCGTTGAACAGAATAACAATTGCTGAACATGCTCTAAACACCAACACTTTGGCTGCATTCTCAAAAATTTTCAAACTGATTAGTAGCGTAACGTCCCTAAACGTCTAGCGGTACGGCCTTGGCACTCTGTTCAGGCCACCACTCCAAAAGTTCCCACGATCGCAAGGCGGGTTCGAGTGATCTTCAGATTCGGTGTACACTGCATTTAGTCTGTACACCCCCTCCACCCGACGTCTGCTTTCTGGAAAACTCTTTACCGGCGTGAGTAAAGGAAATGAACTTGCGGAAGAAGTAATCATGCATCTACATGCCGAAAAAGTACCTAAAATGGCCTCGGTTGCAGTGAAAAAGCACTCAAGGAGGGAACCGCTCGCGCATGCGAGCCGCGCACTGAACCGCGGCCGTACCTTTCTAGTTAAAGACAGGGCTCGACACACGGCCACACTACTACAT
Organism: Ixodes scapularis; assembly: GCF_016920785.2. Taxonomy (NCBI): domain Eukaryota; kingdom Metazoa; phylum Arthropoda; class Arachnida; order Ixodida; family Ixodidae; genus Ixodes; species Ixodes scapularis. The sequence continues at coordinate 183,957,420 of NW_024609846.1, read as the reverse complement.
ATAATAATTTGCGACGCTTCCGCTTACGGATGATAAAAGCGTTTTCTTGTCTAAGCCGCGAAAGTTTTGTAAACAACACGAGGACTCGGTTTTTCTTTTTGAACACTTTAGAACTTGTCTGACACGTACCTTTTTCTCCGTATCCATCCTGCGTACACAAAGGTACGCAGCAATGCGATGGCATATTGATGCGGCGTGCGCAGACTGGGACTCAAAGTGTAAGCAGCACCGTTGTAGGCGGTAAGATGCAGGCGGTTCTGGCGGGACCACTGCCTGATCGCGGCGGACCTAGTTGCAGTTGCGTGCAACAGGTGGCGCTCTACTCCGAAAGGTGTCTATAGCTTTCATTCGTGGCGACGACAACTTCTATTCGTGGTGACGACTACTCGACGACTTCTATTCGATGATTTCCGGGCATTTTAGCAGCTGCCGTGGCGAGTTCGTCACTGTTTTAAACTTCATCGGTCTCAGGCATGACTTGATTATAATAGTCATACCTGCTTACTTATTCTCGATTATGTTTTGTCTTCAGCGATGTAGCGAGTAGAGCGTCCTTCTCGCGCTTGGTGAGATTTGGCGCCCCCGATGGCTCCTTTATTTCAAAATGTGAGCACGAAAACTACTGTCACTTCCAAAATATTCTGTTAGTGACCGATATTAAACACACAATCACAGATGTGAAGAGCATTCGCGTTTATTTAAAGCGTTGACTCCTGTTTTCGAAAGTTAAGCGAAAAAATGATTGAATTTGGAGACCTTTAATTCCTTACTCACCGAGGAAATACAGCGAAAAGAAGACGCCGACTACAGCAGGTTTTTTATTTACATCTCGAGATTCCTCACCGCCAATCGTATTAGTCCCTCTGAGCGTTCCCTAGTTCGCTCTGTGTGTCCCTACATTCCCTAGGCAAATCCAACGTTTAGCTAGGGGCGCGTCTGTAAAGCCGGGTTAATGTTGGTGCAACCGGAATTTAAACCCGTGCTTATCCGAGCTCGGTTTAGCACGCTAAGCTCGGTTTAGCACGCTAAGCCGACTTAGGAAAGAGCCGCTTTGGGTTAAGGTAAGCGACGTTGGTGCAACCGGCCCCAAAATAAACTACGCTTCAGAGTAACGACACTTTAGCATATTGTGTCTTAATATCATGGTTGCCAGTTATCTGAAGCTTTATCTGAAATCAAAGAAAACGCTTTTCCGTCCTCCACAATTGATTAAACAGTTCGCGGCAGAGCTAAGCAATATTACATGTCCTTCGTAACACCGAATCTAATGTTGAGGAAGTCGCACTTTTGAATCATGACGATCGGCATTTGCGTCCGCTCAACATACGGACCAAAATGGCCGAAACTTTAAACGCAGCTCATTTAGTGGCTCTAGGTGGGACCTGGAGCAGGCTACCGCACCTAAATTGCGTCTAAAGGCGTAAATATTGCTTCATATAAATTAATTTTTTTTTTTAAAAACTAAAAAACAAATATGTCCCATTTAAGCCTTTTCAAAAGTGTTTTCTTTTTTTATTGCAGTGTTCTTCTAAGAAACATAACTGCACGAAGAGTTCTGTAGCTAGATATTCCACATGCATCACGAAGCAGAGATTGCACGAGAGCCTGCTGGAGGGTGATTCCACGTCAGTTCATGCAATGATGGTCCGGGTCATAATTTAGATATTTTTGTTAAAAATATATATGAAAGCCATGTTTTTGGGAGGAACATTCAGCTAGATGTGAACGCCGTAACAATTTTCTTTCGCTGAGATATAATATAGAGAAGCTTGAGGCGTGGAAATTGAGAAGATTTCACAATGCTAATTTGCACAGTCGTTATTTCCTTATCGAACATTTCACGGCACCGTAACTTTTTTAATCGGTTTTACGAAGGTTATACAACACATGCACAAAAAATTAAAAATCTTAATAAAATTTTTCTATGCAAACAAAAATATCAAACATGGCATAAAAACGCGTTTTAGAGACATATTCATATTTTTTTTGCAAATAAACCATCATTCATAATACTTCACAAAACATATCAAAATACGGGTATTTAAATATTCTTTACGGATATGTAAAAATTACATGCCCACCCTTAATTGTCTTCTTGTTATTAACGCGGAAATGCGGCTGATTTCACAAAATGTGGCAAGATTGGGCGTCGATATTTAAAAAACTCCATCTTCTATTTCTTTTTAACTCCCCGTGGCACTTTACAGTGACTTGAACTAACCTGTGATGGCAAAAGATTGAGTAACATATGACCTCCAAGCGGGAAAAGCTATGACAAACCTCCACTCGGAGCGAGCCGACGTCTTCTTCAAGGCGGCTTTGCCGCACAGCATCAAACGTTTTGAGCGTTAGTTATGGCATGTATTTTATATTATTAAAATTCTTTTTTTTTCATAAGGGCTGAGTATTAGTGACGCGAAAATGGACTTTGAGCTGGAATACCATTAATTAGCTTACAATTGACAGGAACAAAACGGCCCCACTGTGCGAATTCGCTATGCATAGATAAGCTTAAAACTCTCAGTTATGCGAGTGGCCATGTATACATCCGGCCTCTCGGCATATGATGACTTCCACAGATGAGAAGCCTGGATTCCTCTCACAGGTTTTATGGTGGTCCACTCTGCTTGCTTTACCGCACGAAACTCTCGAAGCCGTTCCACAGACAGGTGGAACATGCAGACATTTGTTACTTTTTTACGTAGCACTTCCACAAAGTCTTTAGCGGTGGCAATCGTTGAGTTGAGCGAAGATCTCAACTTGGTGAGCGTTGGTTCTTCCACATACTTCATCACAAGCGCTTTCTCCGTGTCCAGTGGCTGAAAAGATCCATCTTGCCGAAGAGTGCGGCTTCCGAGACAATTCGTGGAATTGGAGGCGATTCTTGAAATGCGCCGCCGCTCCGTCTGATACAAAAATTATTTCAGAAAAGACTGGGAAATGAACATTAACATACTCTTTTATGGCCTATGGGGCTAGAAGAGCGTGAGCTGTGTCATGTGTTGTGTACCATCGGTGACAACGGCAAAGCTTTGCGTGCCTTGCGTGGACGTAACCCCACTTGTGGAGAGAGACACTTGAGATTTTTTCAATGAAAACTCTGCACTTCGGCTGAAAAGAGTACTGTCCATTTTTCCGCAAAATCGAAGTGGAACATCACTGCCTTGGGTGGTAAGGCGGTTCTTGTGTCATGTATCAGGCTTCGTTCAAGGTCAAGGATGTAAGAATGCCTCATATACTTTTCGCTCTCCTATTGCCGCAGAAAGGCAGAAGTGTCCCTAACCTTTTTGACGAGTTCACCAGCGTCCCCTAACGCGAAACAGATCTCTTCGTCTTCGTCGAGATGAAGCGACTGCAGCGAGATGCTCTGCGTTTTTGGGCACTTTTCGCAACGGCGCAGAAAGCAATCGTTCTGTGGAGCGCAGCAGAGGTAGACGCGCTTGAGGTCGTCTTCAGTAAATGTATTCTTTGGGGCATTTGTTATTGCCGTTAAAAGCAACTGAAAATTGACGCAATATATGCATGCGCACACCTCGTGCTCGGGACTTTGTTTTTACCCATTTTGGTCGTAGGGAATAAAATTTGGAGATGCCTAGTTCGGGATGGGGAGGTGCCTAGTTCGGGATGGGGATGGTCCTTCCTAAACAGCTGGTAAGCTAACTTAATAGAGCGGGTCATAAACCTTTTTACGACTTTGGACATGTCGTTGATCATGGCTTTGACGACGTCCTTTTTGTTGGGGCTCTGAACAGAGCATGCGAGGTCGTCGCGTGTGTAGTACTCAATTGCGACCCTCACGTCTTCGGCATTCGCCTTTTTCCCCATGTAGGGATCAGGGGTTGCCCAAACACCACCTTTGCGCTTCAGTTTTCATGTTTGATCAATCATGTAGGCAGTCGCTTCCGACACCAGACGCAACATTTTTTTCTTCAGGATGATTGGTGGCAGAAGCACTTACAATCTCTTGCGTTCCTGGTGGGAACTACATGCCTTCAGCACTTCGCAAAACGCGACAAACCACTCTGCGCAGTGCTCACAACTGTCTTCGAGTTCGAGAGTTTCGTGCGGTGAAGCAAGCAAAGTGGACCACAGTAAAACCTGTCAAAGGAATCCAGGCAACTCATCTGTGAAAGTCATCATATGCCGAGAGGCCAGATGTATACATGGCCATTCGCGCAACTGAGAGTTTTAAGCTTATGTATGATGCATAGGTAGCGAATTTGCAGAGTGGGGCCGTTTTATTCCTGTGAATTGTAAGCTAATTAATGGTATTCCAGCTCAAAGTTCCTTTTCACGTCACTAATACTCACCGCTTATAAAAAAATAATTTTAATAATATAAAATACATGCCATAATTAACGCTCAAAACGTTTGATGCTGTGCGGCAAAGCCGCTATGACGAAGACGTCGGCTCGCTCCGAGTGAAGGTTTGTCGTAGCTTTTCCCGCTTGGAGGTTATATGTTACTCAATCTTTTGCCATCACAGGTTAGTTCAAGTCACTGCAAAGTGCCAAGGGGAATTTGAAGAAAATAAAAGATGGAGTTTTTTTAAATATCGACGCCCAATCTTGCCACATTTTGAGAAATCAGCCGCATTTCCGCGTTGATAACAAAAATATATTTAAGGGTGGGCATATTATCTTTATATATTCGTAAACAATATTTAAATACGCGCATTTTGATATGTTTTGTGAAGTATTATGAACGATGGTTTATTTGCAAAAAAATTGTGACTATGTCTCTAAAACGCGTTTTTGTGCCATGTTTGATATTTTTGTTTGCATAGAAATATTTTATGGATATTTCTATTTGTTTGTGTATGTGTTGTATAACTTTTGTAAAACCTATTAAAAAGTTATGAGGCCGTGAAAGGTTCGATAAGGAAATGACGACTGTGCAAAGTAGCATTGTGAAATCTTCTGAATTTCCACGCCTCAAGCTTCTATATTTTATATCTCAGCGAAAAAAGTTGTTAGGGCGTTCATATCTAGCTGAATGTTCATCCCAAGAACATGGCTTTCATATATATTTTTAACATATTTTTAACAAAAATATTTAAATTATGACCCGGACCATCATTGCATGAACTGACGTGGAATCACCCTGGAGCAAATCCCAAAGATGTATATCATTGCCCTCAAGACATGTCTGATCGAAACATTAACTAGTTTTGGAATGCTACTTTAGATATCAGTAAGGCCTCAATGTTTTGAAAATATATTGACTGGTTCACCTGAAATAAAGAGCTTGATCAGTAAAGTAGTTTCTTCCCGAATTAATTGCTGCGTTTGCGTCTTAAACGGACGATGCAACATTGCTTGTACATTGCGAAAACACCGCTTAAAACGAATCCCCGATGTTGATAACCTTTAAAACACGCGTTTGTTTTTCACCCCATGAAATAAACGTCGGAGAAGAAAAAGAAGAGCAGCCTTCACTCCCTCAACCCGCAGTTAGAACAAGCGGTCACGCGCCACGCGCTGGCATTGGAAAAGCCAAGACACGCGCTAAGTTCCAGACACTGTTATGGTTCGGCTATTTTCGTCATTGAAGCGATTGGACAAGGGGCACTACTCGAATGCTTGTCGAACTATCGATTAATTATCACGAGCCAAAATTTAGTGCTCACGTAATGCTCGGGTCCAATGCATTCAGATACCGTCATGGGGGGTACTATGCCGTCACACCGCCGTACTAGAGTGTACTAGAAGGAACGAGTGGGACGAGCTAGAGCCACTAAATGAGCTGCGCTTAAAGTATCGGCACTCCGTTCCCTGACATTGTTGTGGGCGCCGCCATTTTGGCTCGTATGCAGAGCAGACGCAACTGCCGATCGTCATGATTCAAAAGTGCGACTTCCTCAGCATTAGATTCGGTGTTAGGAAGGTCACGTAATATTGATTTGTTCTGTCGCGAACTGTTTAAACATTTCTGGAGGGCGGAAAAGCGTTTGCTGTGGTTTCAGATGAAGGTTCCGATAACTGGCAACCATGATTTTAAGACACAATATGGCCAAGTGTCGCTACTCTGAAGCGTAGCTTATTTAGTGGCACTAGGACGAGCTACAGCCTCCGCTCATGCTTTCAGTTGCACCTCAAAATGAGGAAAGCGATCAGGTGGACCCAAGCCACTTCGATCGCAGCGCCACCTTCGTCGGTTGCTTAACATATATAGCCCGGCGTTCTATTCTTTCCATGACCTCGACCAGTGGGCCGGTCGATCTTGGCGTTGGAACGCAACGCGTTTTTTATAAAAACCGGCTAATCTGAACCGCTTCGCTCGTAGTGCCCGAGAGGGCGCTACGAGCGAAGTGGCTTGGATTAGCCGGTTTTTTCCACACCGGAGGTACCAAAATAGCACTCGTTCCTTCTAGCACACTCTAGCCGAACTAGATTGAAGCGCTTCTTTTCTGTACGGCCTTTCCCATCACAAAAAGAAGCATGTGCATCTTTCTGCGTAAGAGCGCTGGCACACTCACGTTCTTGCTGTTGCACCCTGTTAACCTTGCTGCTGATAGCGGTCTGTTTCTCATGGCCCAGTGGTGTGGTGTCGTGTCCCGAATTGCACGTTAACATGGGGGAAGATTTCTGGTGTGTCTTTCGACCAGCTGGTCATCGATGAATCCCTAAGCCCCCCACGTGAAACAATAGAATACAAAGAAAAAACTTGTTGTCCACAACCAACCATCTACGGTGTGGGCGTAAGGTACTCTATTGCTTTAGTAAATCATTTAGCGTATTATTGCTTCGGTGGCAATCAAATCAATAAACAAGAGTGCTCATGCTTTGTGATGTTTGTGCCCTGGCATTTCCTCAAGGAAAGTGAGCATTCAATTCTTCGACCATTGCTGTAATTATGCTTTTTCTAGAGATTCTCAGGATTCGTACTCAGAATTAACCTTCACAATTAGTCACCGAGAATCCAGTAGCACCTTACGCGCATGACGCATTTCCAGCACAATGTAACAAAAAAGGCATAGCAGTAACCGCGATAGGTTCCAAACAATTTACACCTTTGCTTCTTCTTTGTCGACTTTTCCAGTTTGCTATGACCAGAGTCCATACTCGTGGGCAATTCTGTGACATTTTGAAAAAGGGGAAGAGAGCAAGCGTGCACAGCTTTGATAAGCGCTCGAGCGTGCATGCATAGCCGCATGCAAGCATTTAGATGCGTAGCTGCGGAAAGTTGTCCCCGAGTATAATAATAATCTTTATTTGCACTCATTGAGTCGCGGGTGGAGGGGCAAAAGGTAAACAAATTTTCCCTGACGAGGCCCCACCACCCTGTACATAGCTCAGCAGCATACAGTGACACATCCTACGGCCATGTTGTGGCAGTGCTCCCGGGCGGCCAGTGGCGTTTAAAGCCTACTATGTGTCAGTGCCGCTTTGGAAACAAAATTTTTATCATGCCTCACCGTAGCGGCCGTAAGACAGCGAGCGCGTATCCAGTCCCGCCGTGGTCGACACTGTGACACCCACGCTTCGTCATCAAGTTTTTCGAAGGAGAGATTGAAAGAAAACGCTCGCTTTTATGCTTGAAATTACACCGCAACAATGGAGTTTCTTGGCCAGGGGCGTCGCGCGAGTAGGCTTGGGTCCCACTAGCGCCAGTAAACTCGTGTTTTGTGAAAAAAACGAAACAAAAACATTCCAATTGAATATCGTTACACCGCCCCTTTAACTTTTGATTTCAAATGACAAGCGTGGGGAACTTAATGTTTGTATTCGTATTGTTGCTGCCCTCTAGAAAACGCTCTAGCCACAAACGGGTGTGGCATTGAGCCTGAAGTTTGTAGTTCGCGACAATAGATGGTGCCACAATACGCTCGGCGCCATATTTAAACTTGAAAGCGCCGGTTTGTGTAGCAATACCAATCGATAGATTCGGCGTATCACACGTCGTATGCCCTTTAAGAAAAGGCATACGTCGTGTCGTATGCCCAAAACCCACTCTATGCAGCAGCGTGGTTGCAACTGTAAATTTGATGTAAAAGGCGATACAATGCTGGGGGAATATAAACACTTCCAGGCACATATGCACTTACGTAGTCTCGGGCGGCATTCGCACATTTGTTTCTTCCTGTAATGGTCGCGCAACTTCATCACTCTGGTCACATGAGGGGTTAGTGCATTTTGTGGACTCCACAATGATGTTATGATTTTAAAGGATATCTATGGGTTTCTCAATATATATATATATATATATATATATATATATATATATATATATATTTCTAGTATAAACTCATTGTTTGAAGTTTGTAAAATATAATTTTAACATGTATAAGACACTTTCGTCATCGGCTCGAGTAAAATCTCAAAATTTGGTCTTCGCACATAGTAACCAATTTTGACATTTGAATTAGCATTGAAACCCTTATTATGGTCCCAGATACCATCCTACTACTTCGCATAAAACGTTTCGTTTAGAAAGTTGCTTAACAAAGTTAAGTCTAGCGCTCATCCTGATTGACTAGGTCTTCTAGTAGCATCGCCTACGACGTATGTGATGTCGTCAGTAAATACTTCATCATGCAGGGCTCGGGACGCAAAAATTTCACCGCTACCCTCCAGCAGAGTTGTCGAGCCTATTGGTAACAGATTAACATCTCCGGCAATAAGTGACCAGAGATTTGTTCTTTCTGCTTTTTTTTTGTAATGCCGCGCGCGCAGCTGACCAAATAGGCAGCACAATCACGGCCTAAAGGTTATCGCGCTTGCCTTCCACGCAGAAAGCCGGTTTGATTCCTGGCCGCGGGTACGCATTTTTTTTTGACACTAATGTGATGTAGTGGTAAATTCGACAACTGTGTTGTTGATTACAGTTTAGAAGCTTCTACACGCCGAACCGCCGATTGTTCCAGAAACCCTTGCGAGTACAAAAGGGGCTCTGCGCAGCAAGCCGCAGTCAGTTTCGCCCCAGCGCTCGATCTTGCTGTTTCGCTGACATCGACGTCTGTGATGCTAAACTTCTTTTTTGTTTTGGCCACAAGTTTGCCCCATTAGATGTTCAGTTCTTACGGTCATTCGCCGCCTCGCTATTTGTCATTCCTGACATTTTGGTGGAGGAGCGGGGTACCACTTTTCTTGCCAGTGAAACGTACCCCTCAGGAGATCTGCCGGGCTCGACCTTTCTGAAGTCTCGGAAAGCTTATCTCCGTTGACGACCCTGAAACCCAAACCAGTCGCCGTACCCAAGGCGTGTCCCCGGAATTCGTCCCTCTACCGTCGAAGCCAATAAGGACTACGGCCACGATGAGTACCACGTCGCAGCAAGACGGAGCACCACCAACTTCCATCGTCTTTGTGCAGGCCTCGCCTCGGGCGCCGCCGACTTTCAATGGCAAACTTTACGAAGGTAGGGACGACTGGTTAAGCCAGTACGAGCGCGTCGTCCCGTTCAATGGATGGGGGGCTGAGCAAAGCCTACGAAACGCTTACTTTGCTTTGGAAGGCACGGCCCGCACCTGGTACGAAAACCACGAAGCGGCGATTTTTGTCGTGGGAAGAATTCCAAGCCGAGCTTCGACGCACCTTTGCCAACCAGCGGCGACGACAGCGAGCGGAAGTACTTCTCCAAGCAAGAACCCCAGAGTCGAACGAGAGCGTCAGAAGCTTCGTCAAAGACGCTCCCGAAGAGGAAAAGCTGCGGCTACTGATGCGGGGCGTGAAAGAAAACATCTTCGGAGGCCTCGTGCGGAGCCCGCCTACCACCGTCGAAGGTTTCATCACTGAGCCCACAAACATGGAACGCGCCCTTCAAGAACGGGGCCTCACACTACCAGAGACTTCCCAGCTTCGCTGCCTTCTCGCGGTCCAGCTGCAGCACCCGGACATCTGCGAGATCATCCGGGACGTCGTCCGGAAGGAAATCAAGAAGCTCCGGCCTGCTGCCAACCAGCCTGCTTCGCTGCCGATAGCCGAAGTTCTCCGCGAGGAAGTCTAGAGAGCCACCCAACCAGAGGCACCCATCCAGAGTCTCCTGCGCCGCAGCACGACCGACGCCACGACGATCAGGTCCAGTACGTCTGTCAGGAGTCCCGTGCACCTCGCAAGACCGACGTGTGCCGAACGCCTGACCGACGCCTTCTGTGCTTCCACCGCGGGGAAGCAGACCACACCAACCGCCGATGCCAATACCGACGACTCGGTCTGCGAGGGTTCCACACGAACGACCCACACCACCGTTATGGTTAACGGCCTCCGGAGATCAACGAGTACCTGCAACGGTTTCAGTCTAACGAGCCTGTGTCCCGCCTAGAGTTCCGGTCGCCCTCGCCGCGACGTCCAGAATCGCCGATGCACCGACCCCGACGTGAAAGCCTGTTGCCCCTTGATTCCAGCAGGGGAAACTAGGCGCGGCAACCTCTGAAGGTGCGGTTGCCGAAGACGACCCACGCTAAGATCCTCCACGAATCTTCTCTATTTCAAGCAGTATTCCAAGCATTCACTGTTATTTGCCGGGTCGACACTAATTTTAATGCACTTTGTGTGATAATTTTATTGACTGTCGCGAACTAGAGCCCTAAAAGTGTTGTTCCAAAGGCCTTTATTGCGCTTAGTGGTTTCATCTTAGAACTTTCAGAATATGTCTAGTCATGCCATTGATTTTTATGCCATTTTGTTTGTGACAGCCACAATAAAACATTGTCATTTACTTTCAGAACTAGTGCCATCTTCATCTATTATAAGACCATACTTCAAGTATGTACTATCACAAGCACAAAGGGCCATAGTACCTTCCTTTAGGAGGTAAAAGTGATTCCAACAAGTGTACACTTAACCTGTAATCAGGCGGTGAACTGGGCCAGTTGGCTGGCGTTTTACATGATGAAGAAAATAGCTCAGAAAGCGCGGACTACGAAGAAGAACCAACACGACAGGACAGCACTGTCCTGTTGTGTTTTTTCTTCTTAGTCCACGTTTTCTGAGCTGTTCTTCCTATCGTGTACATTTAACCCCAAAGAGGATCATAGTTCCCTCATAAGGGGGTAAAATTTGAAACTAGGGGCGTGTACTCTAACCCTCAAACTGCAGAAACAGTTCCCTCTATATGGAGCTAAATCCAGCTGCTGTTGTATTCGAAAGGAGGTAAAAGCAGTCACTTCAGATATGTTGTCGTAGCTCTGAAGGGGGTTGAAATTTCACCCCTAAAGAGGTGAAAGCCAGATTTGTACACGTTACTGAATAATACTAAGAAATTACATTTACAATTACTAAAGGCTAAATTATAATTAATTATAATTACAATTGCTCTTCCCTAAAAGTAAGTGGCCGTTACCCCAAAAAGTAATCTGCTACTTTCGTGACGTTACTTTCAACATCATTCTCCTCAATTAGAAAACCAACGGAAGAGGGTTTTGCAACTTTCATTGTTGCCATCTGTTCTATTTATAGGTGAGCGGCGTTTTAGGAGATTGTACAATACCTCCGATACCCCCGATGATGATATTGCCGCGCGCGCAGCTGGCCAAGTAGGCTGCGCGCGCGCGGCCTAGCGGTTATCGCGCTTGTTTTCCATGCAGAAGGCGGGGGTTCGATTCCTGGCCGCGGCTACACATTTTTGTTGACACTGTAATGTGATGTTCTGGTGAATTCAAGAACCGTCTTGCTGATTCGAGGTTAGAATGTTCTGCGCGTCGAACCTTCTACGCCGAAGGATCCAGAAATTCACGAGGGTACATAAGGGATTCCGCAAGGCGAGCGGAGTCATTTTCGCTCCAGCGTTCGACTCTGCTGCTACGCCGACTTCGACGCCCACGATGCTCTGTTATTATCTTTTGTACCCTTTTATTTTTGGCACAAGTTCGCTACATTAAACGTTTATTTCTTCCTGTTTATTTCTTGGTTATTGGTCACCACCCGTGACGTTTTGGTGGAGGTGCTGGGTAGCAAGAGTCCTAACTCCGGGGGTAAGCCAAGGTTACGGCGACTTAAAGGGATCTCGGTCTGGTCTCCGTTGGGTTCTTGGGGGCTTGTGTTCGGACTTGCACTGCGGGAACTCGGAGGGGAGCGCTGCACGGGCATGCGGTTACCCCGCACCTCCACCAAAATGTCACGGGTGCATCGGCCAGCTTCACCGATGCACCGACCCCGACGTGAAAGCCTGTCGCCCCTCGCTCCTCGCCGGGGAAACTAGGCGCGGCAACCCCTGGAGGTGGAGTTCCCGATGACGACCGACGCCAAGATCCTCCACGAACGTCGGAGGGCCCCCACTCAAACACCACCAGAGACCGAAGCGACGCTCCTGCAACGGTGAAGAATAACCTACACGTCGTTATCGACGGCCACGAGGCGTCGGCCCTCGTCAACACCGGAGCAGACTACTCCGTCCTGAGTGGGGGGCTCTCCCAACGCCTTCGGAAAGTGACGACGCCGTGCGATGGCCCACAGATACGGACCGCCGGTGGTCACCCAATCACACCAGTCGGGATTTGCACTGCTCGCGTCGAGATCCACGGTGAGACGTGCCCTGTCAAGTTCGTCGTTCTGCAAGACTGCTTGAGAGACGTTATCCTAGAAATGGACTTTCTTTCCGAGTATGGCGCCGTCATCGACCTCGGAGAAAACCGGCTGACGCTACGAAAACCTGCTCCAGTGCTGGAGGAACCTAAAGCGACGTCATACGCGGTCCGAGTCGTCGCAAATAGCGTGAACTTACCGCCGCGGTCCAGTGTTTTCGTACCCATCGGGATCGACGGGGCTTTCTCCGGTGACGTTCTGCTCGAGGGATCTTCCAGTTGCTTCTAGGAAGAGGGATCGGCGTTGAAAGAGGCATCGCGGAGCTCCAAGACGGACACACTGTTGCACTCGTAACAAACTTCCGACAGGAGGCTCAGCACCTTACAAAAGGCACCGCCGTGGGTCACGCCGAGAAACTCATGGACTCAGCCACAATCGCCGGAATAGCAGAAGACATCTCTTCGGGGCCACACGACGTGACGACGTGTGGTCGTCACGTCGTCAAAGGCGCACCAAAGGACGGTTGCGAAACATCCAATTATTACTGATGACGACGCACTTCCTGCTCATTGGTCGCCGTATCGTGTATCTGTGAAAGAGAGAGAAGTCATCCAGAAGCAGATCCAAGAAATGCTCGACGATGACATCGTCCAGCCCTCAAAGAGTCCGTGGGCTTCACCGGTAGTCCTGGTGAAAAAGAAAGACGGGACTTTTTGGTTCTGCGTGGACTATCGTCGACTAAACGCCGTAACAAAAAAGGACGTCTACTCGCTGCCACGCATCGACGACACTCTGGACCGGCTGCGCCACACCCGATTCTTTTCGTCGATGGACCTGAAGAATGGGTACTGGCAGATCGAGGTCGACGAACGGGATCGTGAGAAGGCTGCCTTCGTCACGCCGGACGGGCTGTAAGAGTTTAAGGTGATGCAGTTCGGAGTGTGCACGGCGCCGGCGACGTTCCAGCGCGTAATGGACACCGTTCTTTCCGGCCTGAAATGGAAAAGCTGCCTCGTCTATCTCGACCACGTCGTTGTATTTGCAAGCGACTTCGACGAGCACCTGAGACGTTTGCGAGCCGTGCTACAGGCTATCCAGAATGCTGCACTGACACTTAAGCCGTCAAAATGTCGGCTCGCTTACGGCGAGCTCAAATTCCTTGGTCATGTAGTGAGTGCTCAGGGTGTAAGCCCTGATCCTGCAAATACAACCGCTGTTGCTAAATTCTTGAAGCCATCAGACAAGAAAGCCGTCAGAAGATTTCATGGGGTGTGCGCTTACTACAGACGTTTCGTTCGCAATTTTGCCAAAATTTCTGCACCTCTCACGCATCTGACAAAGGACGACGTGAACTTCCAGTGGGGGGAGCAGCAAGAACAAGCGTTCAACAAACTGAAGGAAAGACTCCAGTCACCCCCTATCCTCGCACACTTCGATTCATCAGCGGAAACGGAAGTTCACACGGACGCCATCAACGACGGACTCAGTGCGGTACTCGTCCAGAGGCAAGACGGAGCAGAAAGGGTGATCGCTTACGCAAGCCGGGCACTGTCCAAGGCAGAAAAAAATTACTCAGCGACAGACAAGGAATGTCTCGCTGTCATCTGGGCGTTAACCAAGTTCCGCCCGTACATGTACGGGATCCCGTTACGCGTTGTCACGGACCACCACACTCACTGTTGGCTTGCCAACCTCAAGGACCCGTCAGGACGTCTCGCTCGCTGAAGGCTTCGACTGCAAGAATACGACGTAACCATTGTGCACAAGTCTGGCCGCAACCACAACGACGCCGACTGTTTGTCTAGGGCCCCAGTCGAATCTCCTACCGAAAGCACTGACGACGACGATAACACCCGTTTTCTCGGCGCAATCACAGATACCGACATGGGAGCACTTCAACGAGACGACCCGGAACTTCGCTGTGATCGACCACCTCCAATGTCAAGGAAGTTCAGTTCAGCGAGTCTTGGCCCGAGACTTCTCAAGCTTCATTCTGCGGCGAGGCGTGCTCTTCAAGAAGAACTTTGGAACCAGCAACCCTGCCTGGCTGCTGGTTGTTCCGGCCAGCCTGCGAGAAGAAATCTTTCAAGCATGCCACGACGACACGACGGCGGGACACCTTTGTTACAGCAGGACTCTTTCCAGGATACGCGAGAAGTACTACTGGCCCAAGCTTGCGAAGACAGTGCACCACTACACCCGATCTTGCCTCGAGTGTCAACGACGGAAGAAGCCACCGACGAGACCGGCAGGACTTATTCAGCCTATTCCGCCGCCCTCTGCCCCATTCCAGCAAATCGGTATGGATTTACTTGGACCTTTCACACCGTCGACGCAACGAAACCGATGGATCATTGTCGCAACCAATTATCTCACCCGGTACGCCGAGACAAAAGCCCTTCCATCAGGAACGGCTGTTGAAGTCGCGAAGTTTTTCATCGAGTCCATCGTCCTCCGGCACGGCGCTCCCGGAGCCCTGATCTCAGACCGTGGATCATCATTCATGGCCCAGCTGACGCATGAAGTCCTTCGTCTCAGCCACACCAGCCATCGTCGCACCACGGCGTACAACCCGCAGACCAACATGCTAACGGAGAGACTCAACAAGACCATCGCCGACATGATCTCCATGCACGTCGACGTGGAGCTCAAGACATGGGACGAGGTGTTGCCGTACGTCACATTCGCCTACAACACGGCCGTACAAGAGACCACCGGAGTGACACCCTTTCAACTGGTGCATGAGCGCAAGGTAACGACAATGCTGGACGCTATGTTACCCCACGAACCGGCTCTCGACGCAAGCGACGACGCCCAGGTGGTTGCCCAAAGGGCAGAAGAAGTCCGTCAGCTCGTCAGATTCCGGATTGAGGCTCAACAACGTGGCCACACTGGCCGCTACAACCTTCGTCGTGGGGACGTCCACTTCCAGCCCGCAGACAGGGTGTGGGTGTGGACACCGATTCGCCACCTTGGTCTCAGCGAAAAACTTCTGAAACGCTACTTTGGACCCTACAAAGTGCTTCGTCGACTCGGGAATCTGAACTACGAGGTGATGCCCGACGGAAAACAGACTTCGTCACGCCGCCCTCCACGACCGGAAGTCGTCCACGTCGTGCGACTGAAGACGCACTACGCTCGATAGGACTGTGGACCTCATGTGTTCCAAATGACTCTTTAGTTTCTTTTTATTTGCTTTGTTTTGTTTTGGGGGTTGCATTGGGACGATGCACTTTTTAAAGGGGGGAGTAATGCCGCGCGCGCAGCTGGCCAAATAGGCCTCGCGCGCGTGGCCTAACGGGTATCGCGCTTGCCTACCGCGCATAAAGCCAGGGTTCGATTCCTGGCCGCGGCTACACACTTTTGTTGACACTGTAATGTGATGTTCTGGTGAATTCGAGAACCGTCTTGCTGATTCGAGGTTAGAATGTTCTACGCGTCAAACCGTCTACGCCGAACGATCCAGAAAGCCACGAGGGTACATAAGGGATTCCGCAAGGCGAGCGGAGTCAGTTTCGCCCCAGCGTTCGAATCTGCTGCTACGCCGACTTCGACGCCCGCGACGCTCTGTTATTATCTTTTGTACCCTTTCATTTTTTTCACAAGTTCGCCAGATTAAACGTTTATTTCTTCCTGTTTATTTCTTGGTTATTGGTCACCACCCGTGACAATATGATGCATGCGCAAAGGGAGCGTCGGATAATCGGGTATCGTTATCAGAGTCATCGGACCGATCTACTAAAATTTTTCATTGACGAAATCATCATGCTGTAGAAGTCACCATACATCTAGCCAAAACTTGAATAAGAATTGATTTATGTACATCCTACTATAACGGCCTATATTGCCAGACAATAGCAGAACATAGTTGTAACAGTAAGGTGATAATTAAATAATAAATAAGGTTTGACTCGATATTCTTCTTCCTTTGGTTCTGAACAGGTCGAGCCTCGGTTAAGACGTTGGTGAATAAAAGTTTTCCAGTAAATAAATATAAGTAATAAAAAAATAAACACCATTCTTGAAGCGATCGCAAAAAGCTGGCTCACAAAAAGGGTGACTGAGATGCAGGTAACCTGGCTGGAATTCACAAATAAAGTGGGCCAACTCTAGAAGTTGGACTACAAAAAAGTAAGTAGCTCTTAAAACGGGGTCAAATGATGTGAAAGAAGTAGAAAAAATACATCCCGTTTTCTAAAAGAAGATGATACGTGTGCAGCAACGAACGAGGATGCTTCTGGCAATAACACCTTCACATATTGTTACATCTCTTTTAGGGGATTTTAGGGAATTAACAATGTCCCGAGAGGGACATTGTTAATTCTTGTCTGTACACAACTGCCTCCACCTTCTCGAAGAGGCACACAATACCTTGGTGTCCTCCTATCTCCGCATTCGTTCGCAAAGAAAAAAACAAAGGGACTAAAGAAAGCGGATATATCTTGTGCCCGGTCGTTTTATAGGAGCAGGTTCGTAGACCCAAATCACCGTGCGCACTATACGCCAGTCACCTATGCCTTCTAAGACGACCCCAGCAGTCACCCGCTCGTTGGATACTGAAGATGATGATCTTCCAGCCATTATCGGCCAGGCGACCGCTGATCATACCCGCACTCTCAGAGCGGTTCTGCAAGAAGATCGTAACCATATGTTCAAAGTACTACGGCAGGAAAGAACCACCATCCAGGAAGGCCTGGTCTAGGCCCTGCAGCAACTATTCCCCCGAAGAGCCCCGGGTCAGCCCACCCAAGACCTCCCCCCACCGGCCTCCGAAGTCTCCACCAGAGCAGCGTATGCCGCTTCCCAGCAGCATTCCGGAAGCTCCAGGTACCCCCCCCCCCCCCTGCCCTCCGGACCTTCTGCCCAGTCTTGGGTAAGTTACTTTTAAAAAGTAGTTCGTTACAGTTACAGTTACTTTCAGAAAAAAAGTAGCGAAGTTACCGCTGCAGTTAGCACGACAAAGGAGTAACTCGTTACAGATTTAGTTACTTTTAAAAATTAACGAAGTTACTTTTAAGTTACTTTTCTACAACAAAAAGATTAAGAAGGAACTAGAAAACGCCCCTCCCCAAGTTTTATTGCATAAAATTTAAAAAAAGTGGGCTTTTTAACCGTTTTGTTCTTAGCCCGAGACTGAGGCAGGAAAAGAGGAAAGTTTCGAAGTAGAAGAATGTGAAGAATGTTGAATGTGAAGGTGTAAGTGGTTTCTTCCTTTGTGTATCACGTGGATTGATATCTTCTGTTACCGGGATGCTTTGTGATTATTGGTCGGAGAGTAGAGGGAGAGAGTGTACTGTGTACGCGAAGGATTCAAAAGTGTCTTCCGGATGAGGGGAGCTATTGTTCATTGCTTTGTGGAAAAGTCAAGGACGTTTGACAATTGTGGTGGAAAGATGTGGGACCTTTGTTATCTTTTGGCTTTCGAGATCCGGAAGGTGCTGTGGTGAAGTTTGTGGAGTGTATATAAGAAGGTGACCAAATAAACTTGTCTTTAGCTGTGTTAGAGACGTGTCCTCGACTGTTCATTTTTCTTCTACTTCGAAACTTTCCTCTTTTCCTGCCTCAGTCTCGGGCTAAGAACAAAATGGTTAACATCCACCAGCTCGCCTGCGCAATCACTACATTATCATGGGCTTTTTAGTTTATATTGCAACCTCGCAGCAGTTGTTTCTCGAATGTATTGTCTGAAAGTTTCCCTCGCTTCATGGCGAACACGTCCCTGCCCTTGCTTACAAGGCATTCAACTAGAGCGCTGGAACGAATTGCACGGGAACAAACGCGGACCCAATACAAATGCCCAATCCTTGGCATCACTAGCACATTGCTGGCTCGTTGATGGTTGCTCTGGGTTCATGGAGTACCTGGACATATTTCAGTTCGTCCCCGGCAAGCCAGAAACAAACCCTGCGCAAACAGTACTAAATTTTGCGTCAACTGTTCACACCACGCCGGAGTAGTGGTGCAAATCAAGATACAAAACATGAGCAGTGCCCTCCGCATGTATTGTTGATTCACGGTTGATTCCCAAGATTAAAAAGCGTTTGCCCAGAAAAAAGAAAAACCGCTACATAGATAGTGCTTCAAGATACTAAGATGTAAGTGTTAAGTCACAAAGGACAAGCGCGTGCGTAAAGATAACTATATTTTTTTTCTTCATCAAATCTACACGTGGCTATATTCGGGTCGTGACTCGCGAGAAAGAACGTGTTCAAAAGTTTGTGTAAGGCCAACTTGGCACTCAAAATGTCGGTGAACACAATGTGGGAAGTGCAAGGAGTAGCAAGGATGTACCTCGTTCAGTAATATATTATTCACAAAAAAACTGGAAAGTAACGACAAAAGTAACATCGTTACTTTCATCGTTACCTCAAAAAAGTAATAGAACTAAAGTTACATGTTACATTTTTAAAAAGTGACTTGTTACATTTGCAAGTTACCAAAAAGTAATGAAGTTACAGTAACGCGTTACTACCCAAGACTGCTTCTGCCTCCAGTGGGTACACCCTCCAGTCCGCCCTCGGCGGCTACGACGCCGCTGCCGCGGCACAGCCGGCTGCCTTCGGCCAGCCCCCCCCCCCCCCTCCACCGTTCCAGAGCAACTTTGGGGAAGCGCACCCCTCCCCCCCCCTTCCCCTTCCCCCCCCCCCCCCCGACCTCTGTGGACTACACCGCCGATGCTGCCACAGGCCCAGAAGAGCGCATCTTCACGGTCCAGGACCCTCCCACCCGACGAGACCTGGGCGAGGCATTTATTCACATCCAAAATGCCAACAGAAGTTCACAGCTCCTGTCAAAACGTGATATCATCGAGCCGCAGCTCTTGGAGCCTTACCTCGAAGTCTGGGACAGTTATCCACCCCTCACCGCCCAAAGCAAGCTCAAAGTGTTTGATCGAGTACGATTATTGTTCCATGTCGCCACCTCAGGGTGGAACGCCGCGCTCGACGGATATGCTGACCCCTCCGCAAGCTACCTCCTTGGGCCCCCGGCGAGATGCATCGACCAACCTTCAAGAGCAACCAGCCCCAACCAACCCCGAAGAAACCCGGGACGACCCAGCCGCAAAGGCAACCCCAAAAAGAACCCACCTGCTAAAGATGACAAGTGAGTTGCTCCTCTTCCCATCACCCCGGCGCCTCCCTGGCACCCCAGTGTCCCCTTCCCTCCGGGAAAGACTGCCGATTGACTTAGAGGGAACTTTTCAAATGTTGTCATCGAGTCCTCCCAGACAAGAGCCACCCGAGCTCAACTTCAGTAGCACCACGGATCTAAGCCCGACCGTGACTGTGCCGCGTCCGCCGCCCACTGCTGACAGGCCACGTCCAGGCCCCTTCCCGCTGCCAATTCCCATGCAGCCTCCTCACACCGTTAAGGACTTATTACCCTTGCCGCCCCCCCGCGCTGCAAAGAATGGCATCCGTCCCAGAGCCCAATTCCTTCAAACGGATCAGGCCATACCGCGTAACTTGACTCTGGTTCTTACGGAACCCCAAACCCAGTGGGTTCTGGTCCAAGGCCAGCCTACGTCAGCTCTGGTGCAAGATGTTTTATCCGTCGACGACATTCTGGCTCAAGCAATGTCCATCGCGGGTGTCCGCATGCAGCAACCCGTCCACATCCAGCCACAGCTACAGCCCGCCGAAGACCCGGAGCCCACCGACTCCCATGAAGTTGCGGCCGAGCGGATCTTCGCTACCTTGAGGACCATGAGACCCTCGTCCCCGGTCAAGAGGACGAGCGCAGGCAAGCCCAACAAGATGACGATGAAAACAAGGACGACGCCTCGGAAGACGACACCAGACGACAAGCAACCAGGACAGCAGGCACACCCCACCCTCCCGTCCGGCCTTCCAAGGACCCTCCTGCTGTGATGGAGACGGGTGAGCGCAACGTTTGGTTACTTCCCCCCCCCCTGTTACCCTTCGAACCTTCAGCTAAAATGCCACAAGAACGCTGTAGTTAACAACCGTGCTTCCCCCACCCCCCCCTCACAAGTTCCGGTGCTAAGACAAGCAGTAGCTTTGATGCTACAGTCTGGAGTTCTTCGTAAAACAACCAGGGACCCATATCTAAACCCCTTTAAACTAGCACCAAAGAACGACACGGAGAGTAGGTTCATCCTGAACGCGGCAGCGATTACTTTGCACATGAAAGCCCCAAACTTCCGCCTGCAACCTTTGCCAGTCGCCATTTTGGAAAACCTCTTGCCGCCTAACGCGTTCTTCACCAAGGTTGACTTAGCGGAGGCTTATTATCATTTCACCTTGAGTGCTTCAAGCCAGCGGCTTACAACTTTCGGTCTCAACAACGAGCAGTACTGCTTCACACGTCTCCCCTTTGGCCTGCGAATGGGGCCCTTTGTGATGCAGTAGCTGGCCACCGCAATCGCACGGCGCTTACGTGCACTCGGCATCTGGGCATGAAGCCACTTGGACAATTTTCACTGGCTCATCCAGACCCCCAGCTCCTCGCCCAGATAACCCGCCAGTTCCTTCGGGACCTCTACAAGTGTGTAATTAATGTCAATCCAAAACACACCCAAGAACATCCGACCCAGACCATAAAGTTTTTGGGCTTTTTACTAGAAGGCGCAGACCAGATGATCGGACATACTGGCAATCGCAAGCGCGACCTTGCAGCATTGCTGCAGAACCTCCAAATACCACTCCCAAAAAGACAGTGGAGAAATTTGTGCGCCATTTAGTTTTTTTTTTTATTTTACACTTTACCGAACCCACTACCACATTTTGTACCCGCTTTTTCGACTTCTCAACTACCCGGGGCTGCTGCCCCAAGGATACGTGACAACTCCCCAGCAAGCGTGGAGGGTACTTACCCACAGAGTTCAGTGGGCCCTCAAAGCTCCTACGGCAGTGGTCGCAACCAACGCCAGTAACACAGGACTGGGTGTGGCAACTCCGCATGGCAACCTAGCCATCATCACTCAACCAGCGCCCAACATCTAGGTCAGGGAAGGTCAAGCCCTGGCCATCGCAGCGCTGATTGCTCAACCCGGAAAAATCATCCTGTGTGATAACGCCGCAGTGGTTGCAGTAGTCACTCGCGGCCACGATCACGCCCTGCTGTGGAAGTTAGCCACTGCTATATCGTTACTCTTTGTCAATAAAAGGCTCTGGACACGCTGGGTTTCCACGCACGTCAACCCCGCTGACGCCCCCTGACGCCTAACACGTACAAGGTCCCAAGCGTGACCAATGAAGGGGCGCCGCCAGGGGGTCTCTTCTCTGCCTATAAAACGGCCGGGGAGAGACCGTGGCAGAGGCCGTCTTTGATACCCTGTGGCTGGTCGGACACTGACTGAACTCCCACGCTCTCTCCCCGGCCGTTTTATAGGCAGAGAAGAGCCCCCCCCCCCCCCCCCCCCCCTGGCGGTGCCCCCTCCAAGAGCTGCAGCTCGATGATATCACGTTTTGACAGGAGCTGTGAACTTCTGGTCGATATTTTTTTTTCTTTTTGGAAGATTACCTATTTTAATCTTTTGACATTGTTGTTATTATCTACGAAAAAAAAAGATTCAGATGCTTGGTGTTGCAAAAAAAAAGGCGTTGGTTAACTGAAAAGGGGGAGGGGGGTGGTTGGTCCTGAAAAAAAGTTTACGAATTACAGCGAGTTTGTTACGTAAGAAATGTAAGGGAATTACTTTAAGATTACTCTAGAAAATAAGTAATCATTTCGTTACTAACTTACTGATAAATGTAAGAGATTACAAGTAATTTCGTTACATATAACGGATTTCGTACAAGTCTGGTAAAAGCTGACCTCACAAAGATGCCATTTTAACCGCAAAAGAAACTAAGGTTCCCTTCAAAAGGAGGAAATGTTGCACCCTAACCCAGGGGGTAAGTTTGCACCCTTGTTGCAGGGGGTACGTTACTTCCAAAAGGGGTTGCCCTGTCTGCAAGTCGGTTGCCCCCTTATGGAGGGTACTAAAATACCCTTTTTATTAAGAGTGTGCTGTTTCGCCGACATTGACGCCTGAGACGCTAATTTTCTCATCGTTTGTTTCAGGCACAATATAGGCCTATTAAACGTTCAGTTAATTCAGGTTTTCGCCGCCTCATCATTTGTCTTTCATGACAATGTTACACGGGTAATCACTGGAAGAATCAAACTATAAAAACAAACAGGATGACAATATGAAGCTGTTGATTTAAAAACACAGAAATAGCAGCAGCTTTCAAAACACTGGAGGGCTTTAATTCTTGACGTGCATTCGCATCCTTAGAAAAAAATGGTAAATAGCAGGAAAACGAGCTCAACGCTCCATGTCGAGCGCAGACCCCGATCCCGTTTGCATACTTGCCATCCTCCTGCTCTCCTTTTCTTAACTGGTATTCGACAATGTTAGTATATTTTCAACATTATCCCGATCGCGAAATGAGTTACAGGCTCCCTTCCAGGGGATCAGTGCGTTGAAATGGTCGGTTGGTTATCAATCCATTTTTCAAGTCTATCTGGCAGGAACGTATGTTGCCGTCTCTTCAACTTTGAGCTTTCAGCACTCGTCCCATTCGCCACAGTTGCCTCAGTGCATTACTATTATCCACAATAACAACGTCGTCTATGCTTAGGTTGATTGCAGTAGGTTGTTCCACATGGTGCGCCGATCGAAATTGCAACAAGTATTCATGCTGCCAGCGTTTCCAAAAGCTGCCAGTTAAGCGCCGCCGACACTTGGTCGTCTTGAGTAGCCCTGTTTTTTGGATTGGTGCTCCGTCTTCGTTATTGGGTCGAGAAAGCATCAATCCTTTCCAAAGCAAGATATCTTCTGGGGTTATTGGCTTGGGCTCCGTTGCTTTTCTGCTGTTCGTTGTAGGATGTAGTGAGTAGACTATCCGTTCAACTTCGGTCAAAACAGTGGATAATTCATTAAAGGTTTTACATTCCCTCCCCACCACTTTCTGTAAGGTAGTCTTTACCGTTCGCACGAACCTCTCCCATTAGCCTTCCCACCATGGGGAACTGAGAACAATGAACTTCAATGTTTATCAGTTATTGGCGAGGTGACACGTGAAATCTTCTCGCGTTGTTCTAAACAACGCCCGTAGGTAGTGCGATGCCTTGTTGAACGTTAGTGTGTTGTCAGAAAAGATCGTTTTTGGCAATCCTCTTTGTCTCATGAAACACTGAAATGAAATTAGACAATCTTCTGTAGACATTGCAGCGCCAGGTTCAAGATGAACGGCGTGAGATACTGCACAAGTGAAAAGTGCGACTATGACTTTACACTACCGCTTGCTGCCCTGACGAACGAGGGACTCGCAAAATCTACACCAACAGCACCAAAAGGCGCGCCTTTCATCACTCGATCAAGAGGAAGTAGATCCGTTGGGGCTGTGTCAGCAGTGAATCAGAACCTCTTGAATAAACAGCAGCTGAAGATCCCTGTCTTCACCAATCTTCTCTCTTATATACTCCAAAATCGATCTCGGAGTTGCGACAGTTTGTCCCGTGCTCCTTTGTGAAGAACCTGGGAGTGCACGTTCTGCAAATCCATGGTTCTGAAGTAGTGCTCACTTGGTGTTATCAGTGGATGCTTGACGGTGTCCGATGCTTGCAGCATTTGACGTCGGCCTCCCACCCGGAGGACATCGTTTTTATCCAACAATGAACACATCCCTCCTAGAGACGATTGCTTGTGAACATGTTCTATCTGCAAGATACATTCTAGTATATCGGCTGGGTAAGTACTCTTCTGAACATTGTTGATCCAGTGCAGTTCGGTTCCTGCTAACTCCTCGGCACTCCTGATTCGCTTGACGGTTTACCTTTTCGACAAATTTTCAGAAATCAGACACTACGCCATCATATTTAAAGCCCGATGAAGTCCGCTGTGCCTCGTCAGATCCAAGAGTTGTTCAGTTGGTTATGTTTGCAAGATTGCATGAACTGCTTTTCTCTCTTCTTACAACAAGTCTGTTTCTTCTTAGTTACTCGACCTTAGATCAGGCTATTCATTTTCGTGTTCAGTCAACCCTTTTGGTTCAAATCACCATAAACCTATCGACACCAGTCGGGGACCTGCGTTGCCACAGCTAAGCAAATCAAATGCGTTGTCACTTGCCGGAGAGTACCTCCAACGAGAAGGATCAGTGTCTCTTTGTTTCTCCGTATGTCGGTTGGTCACGAAAAGCGTAGAAATCTGGGCGAACTTGTGATGCATCAGAACAAGAAAAAAAACAGCACAAAGCAACCACGGACCAGTAGAAGATAGAGACAAATAAGGCGATCACAAAGGTCTTCCATTATCTAATGTCGCTTTTGGTTCATGTCAGTGTGACGAGAGAATCCGCCCACAATGTATATTCGTACGGAATGTCTTCAATGATCTTCTAAGAATATTAGTGCACTCTCGATGCGATGATGGCCCCCATAAGTTCCAATGCGAGCAAGCGTCTGCTTCTAGATTGGAGCAACCCGAGCTTTTGCCAAGAAAAACAACATAGGCCGTTCAGGTGGCGATGATTTCTTTGTTACGTAAACTACAGCTACATCGGCACTTGGGCTTCCGTCGCAGAAAATATGAATCCATGTGTCCTTGCTTTGTCCTCAATCGAATACGAATCTGGGGTGACAACTGCATTCATCTTTGGCAGGTCACGATACCATTCTTGCCCTTCGTTCTTTCGATCCTCGGGCAGAGAACTGTCCACGGTGATTTTTCTCGCCCATAGCTTCTGAAAAAGTGTCTTAACTCGGATTGGGAAGGGCGGCAAGGGAATCACGGGATCGAAATGCTAGATGCGACTTGCAAAACAAATAATGTAGTGCCATTATTCAATACTATGCATTTTAGTAGAGTTGGCAACGCTAACTTTAAGACATCGTTCTCTGGATCCCAGACAATTCAAAGAACCTTCATTCTTCTCTTTTGAAAGATAGGTGTGGCATTTTCTGTATTTGTCTCTTCTGAAGTTAGCACATCCCTCAGTGCTTGTGAACTCGTCATCCACTTTCGGAGAGTCGTTCCAACATCCTGCATAATAGTCTTTACGTCATGGTATAACTTGATGTCTTCTTTCTTAGTATTTGTGCGAGTAACCAAGTTGTACACGTAGAAGGAGTTACGAAGTACGTGGCCATTTGCTTCATCTCTGTGGTCAAACTTTTCTGGTGTTGGAGGATCGTAGCCATCAAAAGGAGTGGAACTACAGGTATTACCAAAAGGAACCCTCGTAATCCACCACATTTGTACCTCTTTATTCTTAAATGTCGAAGGCAGTATATTTCGAAACAAGAAGACACGGAATGCATATATGTCCTTTTCTGTCACAGATTTTTGAAGAAATGCCTTCTGGATGTCTGAGGTTATGTCAAATCGGCTCACCCAAAATAGGAGGAAAATTTGAAGAAGGTATTGATAGAAATTGTCTCCATTCTCCAAACATTCGTTCAGAGACTTGCACCCAGCTTCGTGCCAGGATGCATGGAAAACGACTCGAAGTCGTGTCGTCGGTGCATTTTCTCTTATGACTTCGCCGTGTATCATGTAAAATACTCTGCGGTTAAATGGCTAGGAGAGATAGTCAGTGCATGTTTAACTTGTAAAGCGCCTAAAGATACGAGGACATGAGGAAGAAGAGACAGGCCTAAGCGCTATCCCGAGCAAAAATAACGGTTTGAAATCAGTCCTGAAAGTGAAATCCAGACTAAAATCAAACCGGAGTCACACGGGAGAGACGGCTTCCGGTGCGCACAAACCGTGAATTTTCAAATCCGGTTCAAAATCAAATTGGAGGAATTCCGGAGAGGAAAATTCCGGTTCGCTCATACGGTGATTTTCCTAATCCGGTTCAAAGTCAAATCGGAGGAATCCCGGACAGCAAATCCGGGTTCGTTCTAACCGTGATTTTCCTAATCCGGTTCAAAGTCAAATTGGAGGAATTTTGGAGAGACAAATTCCGGTTCACACAAACCGTGATTTTCCTAATCGGTTCGAACAAATCGTGATTTTTGGAATCCGATTAAAAGTACAATTGAAGCAATTCCAGACACACAATGTGCGATTCAAACAAACCATTCGTTGTCGAATTTAAAAGGCAAATTGGACAAAGTCTAGACTTAAAATATTCGCTTTGCACAAACTGGTGCCACTAAATAAGCTACGCTTCAGAGTAACGACACCATTTTGTGTCTTAAAATTATGGTTGCCAGTTATCTGAAGCTTTATCTGAAATCACAGGAAACACTTTTCCGCTCTCCACAAATGTTTCAACAGTTCGTGACAGAGCAAAGCAATATTACATGAGCTCCCTAACACCGAACCTAATGCTGGGGAAGTGGCATTTTTGAATCACGACGATCGGCAGTTGCGTCTGCTCAGCATACGAGCCAAAACGGCGGCGCCCACAACAATGTCGGGGAACAGAGTGCCGTTACTCTAAGCGCAGCTCATTCAGTGGGTCTAGCACAAACCATACTTTGCCATATCTTGTTCGAAAAAAAATCGCATCAGCCGGCTGATGCCGAACACTTTCACGCATATGGCTGAAACATCAGGTTGCAAACAATCCATCCCGATACAGTATGTACGGGCTGCGTCGATCAGAGCTCAGACTGCAGAAGACAGCGAGCTGATACGCGCAGCCAAAAAGGCGACATCGCGGCGATTTTTGTGCAAGTCATCGCCATCTAATTCCATCCTAGCATTTTCTACGCACTCTGCAATACTTGTTCATTATTATGCTTAAACTATGTTTTGATATATTTTAATATTTTTTAAAATAATTGCTTGATAACTGTCAAATAACCTTTTTTATATAATTTTCTTCACATAAAAACAACCAAAAACAAGAACTAATTCGATGCCACAGCTAGATGTACACACAATCGGAAAGTGTCATTTCAGTATCTTTGATAGCTTTCCCGCGGTCTCCTTGTTTATGCCGGCATGCTGAACATTCTATTATGGTGTTTTATCTGACATGTTTTATCGCGAAAACCCACGAAAAAACAATGCGGTGAAGAAAATTTGCTGCCCAGGATTTGAGAATATGACCGCCTACGCCACGAAAAATAAAATTTACAACGCCGAACATTACTTTTTTCAGGAAGCTAATTTGATGTACTATACTTAAGGTCCGGTGGTATACGCACGTGTTTGGCCCTGATAAAAAATAACAACGGTATAACGGAGCCTAAAAATGTTTAAAAAAATGTGGCATGATTGAGCACGCGCTTTGAGTTACGAAAAACACAATAAACATTACTTTCTAGAGACTAGAAAAGTATGAGATGTGTTTATTGCTCATGACGCTACGAAATTGAGTGAGAACATTTGATATTTCAGGCAGGAATCGGCAGTTTTCTGTGGTAGTTCCGATTATCTAACAAAAATATTGTAACTATTCCCATAGTCAAACGATATCTGTCTCTTTGATAGCTTATGTTATACGACATACCGTACCAGAGGAACGCGAATATAAAAGCTTATTTTTTTAACGCAAAAAAGCGAGAAACACTACTGCGTTGTAGATATTCACACTGCGGAGTTTGTGAATGTGACCCCTTGACGCTACGAAAAATAATTGTTACAACGCCGAACGATACCATTTCTGAAAGCTAGTTTAATTATCCGTGCTGTACTTGAATCTCAGAAATAAAAATGTGTTTATGCCTAATAAATAAGTAAAACTGCGGAGCGAAACCTGTATAAGTAAAACCAGGCGGCACGCGGGGGATAGCACAGATCTACCAGAACAAATTAAATACCACTTTCCGGAAGTGAGAATATTAAGATATGTGCTCAATACGTAGTGCACTATGAGCTCAGCTAAATTGCTGCCTTAAAATGGCGGTATTTTTGATTCAATAGTGGGTGAAGATGGCCGCTTTCAGAAAAAACTTCGGCTGCATTACTGTGGCAGTTTTACCACTTACAGATTTTCCCATTTTGCTTGCAATATGCTCATTGTTATTACATTGCTTTTTTTTTTTTTTGAAAGGACTTGTTCTCTTAGCCTACTACACTGACCCACATATTAGCACGGAGGGACTGAATTATCCCGGCAAAACAAGAGGCCCAAGGTTTGTGCATTGCAACGATTCAAACTTAGACTCGCACTTTTTATTTTCACCTTCTGCGTGATGATTACCCTAAAGAACGGTGCCGACAACTGCAAAAACATAAAAATATTTAAAATCATAAAAACTAATAAAAAAACACGGGAAAAATATCTAAAATATTAAAAACTAATACAAAAAGGTGAGAACAAAATATTTAAATTAATAAAAACTAATACAAATTGTGAAAAAAGATATTTAAAATAATAAGAACTAATACAAAAAGGCGAGAAAAAAATATTTCAAATAATAAAAACTGATACAAAAGGAAAAAAAAATATTTAAAATAAGAAAAAGTAATACAAAAAAATAAAAATAAAAGAGCGTTCACCGGGATTCGAATCAACGTCCGCACGCTCAGCGAGACAGGGCGTTATCAAACTACGCTAAAGTCGCCCGGTTGACCTGGCTTGTTTTCTAGAAAGGTGCATGTTTGCTGAATTTGTTTTGAATCATTGTACACTTAGTTTCGTATTTAATATTTGCTATGTGTTCAGGACTTATTCATAATATTGTGGCAATATTGACGTGCACAATAATTTATTATTACTGTGTCTTTTATGAGTTTTATAATGCGGTTTGCTGATACATTTATTTGAAACGTTTTGAAGATACGAAGACAATCTCATCGAATCAACAGCCTATGTTTGCACGGCTTGACGGCCGTGTCATAGAGTTATTACAATAAACGCTAGAGGCTCAGCTGGCGCTAGTGTCTACGGGACTTCCGGTTGCAAATTGAAGCAGACAGTATGCAGTCTACTTTTCCAGTTTTCCTGTGTATTCCTATGGGAAAACGCGCGTGAATTTTGTCTCTTCGCCGGAAAATAACACGAATAACTTTTGTTATTTGGGTTGTACCGGGTAGTACGTACCTTTATTAATATTTTGAAAGTGTAATTGCTTTAGTTTGAGCATTTTTTCTTTACTACTGAACGATGCTAAACTTCGCTATCTTTCAGGGCCAAACCTCTGTTCCATGGCAGGTATGTAGAAACGAGCGACGATTCTAATCAAAATAACGATCGAAAGGAACGTAGAATGTGTTCAAACTTCGCCAGCAATTCGTTGGGGCTTATATATTGCTAACATGCCTGTCCTCTCACTATATGAACATGACCCCGTCGTGCATCTTTACGAGTGGTTAAAAAAACCAGAAACGTTCGAAACGTAAAGAATAAAGTACGTGGGCTAAGAAAGGTGTGTTTACTTATTATTTCCTATGTTGGGAAGTTTTTATCGCGCACCTGTCCTCTGGCTTCCCCCTATTTGCAAAGATTTGGAGCGTGCGGGTGATGATTTGAACAGAGAACAAGCGTCTTCGCACATATTCATAAGCAGAAAGAATAAAGCCGTACTTATTTATTGCAAATCGGACTATATTACGTGACTTTCAACTTATTTTGACCGTCTGCAAGCACAAGGAGTTACTTACCCAGTGTTACTGCGTAGTTCTTGCCGTCTCTCTTGGTTTTCCACATGTCCTTCGCTCGTTTGGCACGTATATCCCCCATGCTGGAAAGCGTCGACGCCGTGTTCGCGCTAACAGTGTCCGACAGAGCACATAAACACACGTACGAAGCTATTTTAACATCGTTTTTAATGCCGCTAATTTCTAATAAAAATGCTGAAACTGACCAATTATTTCATCTGCGTGACTGAGAAACGTTCCAATGTGCCTAGTACGTACAAATTATTTGTGATATTTGCTCTTATAATCGAGCGCAGAAAGAAAATGCACTCACTTTTTTTCGTAGAAATGCATTACCGGAGGTCAATTTCTGACTGCTTGCTGTCTGCTTCAAAATGCAACAGTACACTACCGCCAGCTGAGCCTCTAGCGTTTATTGTAATAACTCTATGGGCCGTGTCAGCCGTATGCGTTTGAATGCTTGCGTTCACGACCGGCTAGCGGTCAAATTTCCCGATTAGTCGTGATGCGTGGAGTTTGGCTTAGTTTCAAATGTGTCCGAAAAAAACGGAAGCGACTGTGAGACGTGGAGCTACGTCAAATCAGCTCAACAGCCAAGATCATGGCACGGGATCCGAAATAAGTTCGTTTCTTTGTTTTATAGGGCTAGCTTATTTCCTGCGTTTAGAAGGCTTGTTATTGTCTATAGATCGTTTGCTTTTACCAGTATTATTAATTGTACGCGAATTGTGTTATGCGAGGCTGTTTTTCTTTTTTTTTTTCCCCCCGATGCAGAGGCTGCGTACTCACTAGAGGTCCACGAGTAGCGGCGCTATTCTTTGGGAGGACTAAAGCTATACGCAGTCCGGAGTGCATTTCAGACGAAATGGCTATACGCACTCCGCGCAGAGTTCATGCCGCTCAGGCCACCCTTTTCGAACGGCGCGTGTATAACTAAGGAGCGCGTTAACACAGCCCCCCGCCTACGTTCACGCCGCTTCGCGGCGACAGTATCGGCTGCTAATTACAAAACTTAACCAGTACACGCCGCTTCGCGGCGTCCAGCCGGCAACCCAGGCCCCGCTGTCCCCGGTCGCACCTCCGGAAAGGGAGACCCATACCATTTAGTTCTGCAAAGTTTCGTCGACATCATCATCATCATTGCAAAAAAGAAATGTCGTAAATATTGCGAATGCCTCGACAAAACAAAATATTTGAGAAAAAAAGAAAAAAAGTACGCCAACCGCGGATCGAACCCGCGTCCACTTACGTACAAACCGGACCCCTTACCCCCTATGCTATGCCATCACTTAGAAAACTCGTTGTGACCATTCGTTTTATACGAGTTTAGCGGAGTGCGTATAGCCATTTCGACCGAAATGCACTCCGGAGTGCGTATAGTTTTATTCCTTCGGGAGACGGGGGTTGGGGGTCAAAGGTGGAAGAAGAGGGGGGGGGGGGGGGGGTTGATTACCTCCTTCTGCCGTATTGTTTACTGGTAAACTAGAATGTCTGGAAGCGCGAGGTGCGGTGCCCCTTCGTCGCCGCCGCCGTTGCGTGCGGAGAGCTGGACCCGACAAAAAGCAGCGATTGATTGATCGAGCAAGCCCGTAGCTTTTGTCGCCCAGTCGTCTCCAAACGATTTCATTTTCGCGATTCGCAATAAGAAAAGAATTGCCAAAAATTGGTGCCGCAATGAATTCCCCCCATGGTTATTAATGCATAGCATACCACTTTCGATCGCAAAAATTTTTGAACGCGAAATAATTTTTGACGCCGGCACTTATTCCTCGCGAAATGTTGAGCTATAAATACCATTTGCTGTACGAGTGTTTTGTATGATCCAACGCACGTGCAACGAATTTCACACCTCCAGGAAAACTCAGGTTTCTTTAAATGGTGAAGCATTTAATTTTTCCTACTGCTGTTTTTTTAGAGGCTATCAAATATTAATTACAAGCTTCTAGGGAAATTTACAAGCATTTCCTGAATTAAGGTAGTGTCTAGCCAGTTTTTGGCATCTATATTTTGTTCAGTGTAAGTATATAGTGTTAGACATACCTCACCCCATCCCTGTTCTTTCGTTTGGTACTGCCTTTAGCGAATGGTGTAAGTTGTAATTGTTTTAGTTGTTGCATGATTCTAGTAAGGTGGCGAGCTGGTACTAATTGAACATCTTGAAAAATAGTTCGCAAAAATTAAAGGAGACAGGGAGAGTAACACATTGACCTCATGCAAGCACAGACTGAACTCGCATAAATCAGAGAAGGGAGAAATAAAAATGTGGTAGGGCTCGAGCACAGGCCCGAGGGGAACGCGCTGATTTACCTGCTAGCAAGAGCCAATTTAAAAAAAAAAAGAAAAAAAAAAGATAATTTCTATGTCAGTTAAGGTAACAGACGGATGGCTAGTACATAAAGAGAGCTCAATCTCTCTCTAAAATCTAAGATGGATTGTCACCTACCTAAGCACTGTTTACACTGCTCGTGTATGTCATCCTTAGGAAAAACGTGAATAATTAGCAGATACTATAAAAACATATAAGATAATTATTTTAGGCCTTCATTATTTGTAGTTTGGGCGACCAATGTCTCCGCACATCCGTCTGTTACCTGAGCTGCCGAGGAAATTATTTCTACAGTATTATGCATATCGGTCAATTAGCACGGCCCACTGGGACCTGTTCGAAATTTTGCTAAAGCTCCTAACGCACTCTTTTTTTTTTCTATTCTATGTGTGTTGCGAGTCTGCACTCGTATGTAGTGTATGTATTCCTCTCCTTTATTCCCTCTTTTTTGTGTGCTATATTTTGAGATGTTCAATCAGAATGAACTTACCACTTTACTACATGGAAACGATGTTGCTAATTCTAGAGTGTCTGTAAAACAATCTACCTGACATCTTTGCCTCACGCCCCGGTTCCTGAAGCTCACATTCTCCGAGTACAGCCTTTCCGATTTCTTGCATCCTCTTATTTATTTTCTTTTGTGTTCAATAGATCGAGTTGCGAATGTGCACCAGTCTGCGTCCTACATGTTCCTGTCCTTTTGTCCTTGTCTTTTTGTGTACTTTTTTTCAAGTTGGTCCATGATATTTTTTATCAAATATTTTAATCTGTGTTTTCATCTTTATACTTACTGCAGCATTTCCCAATTAGACGTTGGCATTAACTTTTGCCGTCCTGATGTGCGTGACCTGAGACGACATAAAATGACAGTCTCCCCTGCTGAAGCCCTGGCTTCATGGAAGACTGCCAAGGCTGTTCATGGTAAGGTGCTCTATATATTAAGCAATATAATAGCAACTTATTGCTTCTAGGATTGTTTTTAACCCAGACTGTATTTATGGGCTGGCCTTTAGCAATTATGTTGCCACTCACATGAAATGAAAGCCTCTAGGGGAATTGCGCATTTCATTCGTAAGCGGAATGCTGAGTTTACAAGAGAAGTGCGTTGCGTTGCCTTGCGTTGGCGGATCGGTGGCCGACTGGGCTAGCACACACCAGCTCGGAGCACGAGGAACGAAAGCTTGCGCTGCAGAACCCAGGGATCCTGGGTTCAATCACCACCCTACCCATTTCGATCTAGATGAGCGTCGTACCGGCATGCGGTCGTGTAACACTACTGCGTGGTGCAGGTTGGAGATTCCAGGCTAGCAGTCATACTGCACTGGCTAAATTGCTCATCTACAGCGAGCAACTCATCGTAACTTTGAAATGGCTTGCCAACTACACGGTGTATAAATATCCACAGAACCCCAACAAAAGTGCGTGACTACTTGCATCCAGTATTGGTGTGTGTTGTATCTCTATTTTGTGTTTGTTTATTTAGTGTTCCCAATAATGGCTGAAGCCTTCCCATTGGTACGCTTGTTAGTAGCAACACACAAAATCGAACAAACGTTGAGAGTGGTGAACAGCACCACTTTTGCCGCTCGCCACCGGGCGCATTGGTTTTCGGAGAAGTTTGCAGTATTAGTCTTTGTGGTTTTTGGTCATAGATCGCTCATGGACACAAACAGGGCACTGTACCTACAACTCAACACTTGCAAGACTTGCGTGAATACACCCTGTAGGTGCTTCCACTTTCAGAGTCATTTTAATGTTGCATGAATGATAGAATGGATGCTTGGGCGAGTTGGTGAACCATATTCTACGGTGACAGCGCAGAGAAACATTCGCACACCAGATACTCAGGAAGACAAGCACACGTGCTGATTTTACAACTCCCGTGTACTCGACTACTTCGTTCTTATCTTCAACGTCTAGATAGACTTTTCAGAACGTGATAAGGAGAATAGCACAAAATACAAAGAAAGAAGCAAAGAAAAAAAATAAACGAAAAAAAAAGTAGGAAGCCCTTACAACTCATCCCACTCCCTCACTGCTATCCTTAATATAGAAATTTGAGCTTCTTGGTCGACAGCACAATAGAAGGACTACTTACACACTTGTCCTTCAGATTCTCTATTATTTGCGCTTCCAATATTTCTCCTGGCAATGGGTCTCAACTCTTAACTATTACGGAACAATTTCCAAAATGTGCTACACAACCACAATCCGGACAGTGGGTTCCCAAACGTCTAGCGGTGACTGGGTGGGTGTTATAAAAATGCTCCTTTAACGATCATTAAAACACCTGCCGGTCTGGTCTACATAAGTAGTGTGGTAAGAAGTATGTAGGCCAGACAGGGCAGGTGTTTGAATAATCGTTTAAGAAAGCATTTTTATAATAACCACCGAGTCTTCGCTGAACATTTGGAATCTGCTGTCAAGATTGTGGTTGCGTAGCACATTTTGAAAATTGTTCCGTAAGAGATAGGATTTGAGACCCATTGACAAGAGAAATAATGAAAGCGCAAAGAATAGAGCATCCAAGGACAAGTGTGCATGCAGTCCTTCTATAGCGCTGTCGACCAAAGATCTCTAATTTCTATCTAAACGATAGTGGTGAGGGAGAAGGATGAATTGTAAGGGTTTTCTTTTTTCGTTTTTTACTTTTTTCTTGTCTTGTCTTTCGGTTTTTTCTTGTATTTCGTGCTATTTCTTCTGGTTATCACGTTCTGGAAAGTCAATCCAGACGTTGAAGAGAAGAATGAAGTAGTCGAATACACAAGAGCTATAAGTTTAGTGCGTGTGCCTGTCCACCTAGATGCCGGGATCGAGTCGTTGATTTCCGAAGCAGAAGCAGAATTTACGCAAGTGATAGATAATTCAGAAAAGATCGTCACGTGCTTAGCGAAGTTCAAAAGGAAAGTGAAGAGCCTGGAGGACAGCCAACGAACACGAGGGGATTCGAACGATAATCAAGAAGCAAGAAAAGGGACAGCAAAAATCATGCTTCCTAAATTAGAGCTCAATAAGTTCAACAGACACCGAAGAAATT
Source organism: Ixodes scapularis (assembly GCF_016920785.2). NCBI lineage: Eukaryota > Metazoa > Arthropoda > Arachnida > Ixodida > Ixodidae > Ixodes > Ixodes scapularis. The sequence continues at coordinate 183,922,078 of NW_024609846.1, read as the reverse complement.
GACAGACCTTCTGAAGACATTGCAGACCGCGATCCATGAAAATCCGGACCTACCATCGTCAAAACAATTAAGCTACTTGAGGTCAGTCCTGATTGGGGATGAAGCCGCCGCCATCGCAGGACTGTTCCGAACCGCTCAATGCTGCGCACACGTAATCGAGCTCCTGCAGCAGCGGTTCAGGAACCAGGCGGAGCTGATCCAGGACCAAATGACAGGGCTCGTGGACATCAATCAGGTGCCGTCATCGCGCAGCGTCAGAGCTCTGTGGCAGGTCTGCGATAGCTCCCACCCTCACATCCGGGGCCTTAAACGTTGGGTGCGATGGATCAGTGCAACTGTGCCATGCTCTACCAGGTTCTGCTTCGGGCGCTTCCGGTCGACACAAGGCTGGAGTTCAAGCGCAAGATATCTTCGGGGAAGGCCAAATATGCCCCCACCGGGAGAACATGAGCAACCGACATCGGCTCCGACTCAGGAACGGAGCCGGGACCCGTTAAGGAAGTGCGCGCTCTGCTAAACTTTCTCAAGATCAAGGTGGAAAGCCGGGAAAAAGCATCCAAGGAACAACCCGCAGATGCCGGCGTTAAGCCTACACGTTGTTTCCTCATGCATGAACTGCCGAAGAGGTGCCTGAACTACGCCAAGACTCTGAACGCTACTGCTACGGCCTTGCATGGCAGGAAGGACAGCATGGAATATTTCCTTTTCAAATCGAAGGCGCACAGCACACCAGACTGTAACGCAAAGATTGAACTCAAGAAAAAAAAAACGCAGTCTGCCGGCCGACAGAGGTGCTTCCGTTACACAAAGCCGAACCACATTGCAAGAATCTGTCGCGACACGCTCTCTCGTGAAAGGCGTCAAGGGAGGTGTGTATCCACTATGTGTGATCAAGATTACGTGCCGGGACGGGCTGCCGGCGGATCGGATGAAACGCGGAAGAAAGACAAGACATCACTCAACCTGCATGTGAGCGAGAAGGGCAACAAACCGGCTGTCTTTCTGCAAACGGTTACCGCGTGGGTGGAAAGCAAGAACAGACGGAAGTTGGCCCGCATTCTCTTCGGCAGCGGTAGTCAGCGCTCCTTCATTACAGAGGAGCTGGCTATGGGTCTTGGTTGCAAGCTTCTCGGGATGGAGGTTCTGACCGTTGGAGTGTTCGGTGGCATGACTAGCGAACAAACGTACCGTAGACATACAAGTAGTTTTAAGTAATCGTCTAGCCGCCCAGATATACGAGATAGACGTCCTCGAGATGCGTTCTATCTGCGAACAAGAACTTCCAAGCCCGGATGAAGACATCCTTTTGAATATGGAAGCGCTCGGACTAACGGTGGGCGACGACCTGGACGGACTCGAGTGCAACAGAGTAGGGATCTCCATGGGATCGAATCACTACTGGCGATGCGTTACGAGAAGTGTCCTTCGACTGAGCGAGAACCTGACGGCAGTGGAGACCGCCTTTGGTTTGGCAGTACATGGACGCTCCCAGGCGACTTCAGCTGTTGTCAACTGTACTCAAGTGATTGTCCTCAGACCTGCCGTGAGCAAGCAGGAAAACACGGCTGTCCTTAAATCTCTTGGGTGCTTAAAAGTATGAGAGTCGTGGTGGCAAAGGTCCAGGATCACTCCAATAGCAACATCTTGCAGCGCTTTAAAAGAAGCATTGGCAAATCCGTTCGAAGATACGAAGTGAGCCTCCTTTTAAAACCTGGTGTAAAGCTAGATCGCAATCAAGAGGTGGCTTGGAAGGGACTCGAAAGCCAGCGAAATCGACTAAGAAAGAATCCGGAGCTCATGCTGAGATATCATCAGGCAGTGAATGCATGCACGACATGTCTCACCAGGCTGCTCTGCAAGAGGGCAGCATTACGACAAAGATGAGAATCGTTTTCGTCGCCGCTTCACACGAACCAAACTGCAAGTCACTAAACGACAACCTGAAGAGCGTTCCGAACCTGAACCCAGACCTTGTTAGTCTGCTTCGGAGCTTCAGGCAACACCCAGTTACACTGGTTGCGGACGTTGAAAAGGTCAGCCTTCAGATCGGAGGAATCCCGGATGATCACATTGCTCTGCGTTTCTTCTTGTACAAAGAACCACCTCAACAAAACGAGAAAACTCCAGAGGTGGAAGTCTGGCTTATGACGAGGGTCATTTGCGGAGCCATGTCTAGCCTCTTTCTGTTGACCGCAAACCTGCGACATAATTTCAAAGAAATAGAGGGCGTATTCCACAAGACAGCAGAGCGACGGTGTAGATCGGTCCAACTTCACAACTTCTTTACGGGCACGGGAAGTGAAGAGGATGTCCGGGCATTCTGCAACGAGGCAATTGAAATATTGGGAGCAACTGGGATGAAGCTCGTAAGTGGGGTTCCAATAGAGCAGCCCTGACAAAAACGCTTGAAAACAAGGGTCCCGATTAGAGACCATTAAGAGAGTAGACGAGTGTGTTGGAGGTACTCGGTCTGGACGTGGAAGCAGAATTAAAACAGCCTTTCGTCTTTGGCAGAAGACGTGATTGAGTTTGCCCGCCATCGAACAAACATCAAGCGTTTCGAACTCCAGACGACGGCACGCCTGTATGAGCCGCTTGGCTTCCAATCCCCCTTCGTGGTGCGAGCCAAGATCTTGTTTCAGAAAATCTGAAAGCTGAGCCTGCGCTGGTACGATACACTGTCGGAAGAATTTATGAGTTGCTGGAACAACTGGTTCAACGAACTTACCACAGTTCGGCAGATTAACGTGCCCAGGTTCTACGACAGCGAGGTGAAGGGTGTTCCGTCTTGCTGCGACGAGGTGTTCATAGCGGGCGTAGTCTTTGTTGGCTTGGGCGGTAGAGTAACGGATTCCGGGGCAGGCCTTGGATACGGCGACTGGTGCGAATTGGATCGTCAACGGGATAAGCTTTCAGGGACTTGAAAAAAAATCAATCCCGACAGATCTTCTGAGGGGTACGTTTGATGGGCATGGAAGGCGGTACCCTGCACCTCCATCAAAATTTTACGAATGACAATTGATGAGGCGACCAGTGATTGACTGAAACAATGCGCTTAAGTGGGCGAACTTATGCCCATTACTGATATAGTAATAAAATTGATTAGGCGTCGATGGCGGCGTAACAGCAGGATCGAGCGTTGGGGCGAGACTGACTCCGGCTCGCGCCAAAGTGGAAGCGTTAGCACAGCGATGTTATGCTTCGTTTACACTTGCGGATCCGCTAGCAAATCCGCCCAGCTTTTGCCGCTGGGACGAAACGCTGGGCGGAAAACATGACGGCGAGTCGTATAGGTCCAGGACCTATTTCTGTCGCCGAACGAGGCGTTTCACTGAGCGGAATTGACATTCCAGCGCAGCGCGACGCTGCCTACGTCACAAGTACGCGTTCTTCCTGTTTCTTTTTGGCAATGGTGTAGACGGCATCGAAGACATCCAGCGTCGGTGCCATGCCGAAGCGTCGCTAAGATACGAGCGAAAACGAGGAAGGAGGCAGCTTGCTTGATTCGTCCTTTCGCGGTGTAGTAAGCATGGGCGAACCCATCACCGCCGACGGCGCCGCTGCTTTTTCGGCGGTCGCTTCTCCTCTTTCACCATCGTAAGCAGGGAACACAAGAGAAGAGTCACCGCAATCTCCCCTTCTTCGTCCACGTAATCATTTTTAAACTTCGCGCTGTTTTTTTTTTCGTCTGTTTTTTTCCTTTGGGATGCAGCATCAACGTGAAGATCACGCCTACTTGTCGAGCCAAAACCAGCGACACCGGGGAGCATGCAACGCTTGAGAGAGACAGCCGAGCTGGCAGCTCTCGCGTCTTCTCGTCACATTTAACGGGATGTTCCGAAAACAGCTGCCGCAACCTGAGCCGTCAATCTGTTGTAAACACATCCCGACGAGCGGGATGCATTTACAATAGATGTAAACACATCCCGCTCGTCGCCACTGCCGCCGGGAGCCAATCCGCTACCGCGGCAGCGGATTTCTTCTCAGGTGTAAACATATCATTAGTATGGCCGATGGTGTGGGCTGAGACAAGGATTCTGCGACCGGTCTTTATGTTGTCCATCGGCACTTCGTTTGTGGGTCTCTGGGCCCCAAGTATGACTCCCTTGACATGACCTGCGAGGGTGGCTATGTAAGTCTGGATACACTGAAGGGTCCCTTGTATGGTGAGTTGCCAGAGCTTTTTTATTAGCTGGGGGGCTGGAGGCATCTACCGCAATAATATTTTGCTGTTCTGTTGTGTGCGAGGCTTGATTTACACAGCGGGGCTCTCTTCGCGGCTGACTCCTGCGGCAGCAAGGACGGCCTTTTGATTTGTTCACACTTGCGGATTCGCAGGCGAATCAACCGGGATATTCACGCCGGGAGAGGAATTCCCTCATCGCCGACGAAATATTCGATCGCGAGAGCAATCGGCCTGAGACCTATTTTCCCCCCGCAAAATAAAGTTTCCACGCCGTCGCAGCCAATCGGAACGCACAGAGGAAATGGAGCTTGCCAGCGTCACATCCTGCCCGAGTCGCCTAAATTGTCGGGGTTGCCGCCGGAGTTGTCGGAGTTGCCAAATTGTACAAAAGGCGCTGTCTCCTCTGGTATTGTTGTGCCAGCAGAAATGCCTGATCGAGGCTAATTATTCAACCCTGTTCGACAAAGGGCACCTGAGCAACAAAGACAGTGCCCACAATGGAGATCTGTGGAATAAAATTGGCTTTAAGGCACGGTCACAGTAGCAGCAAACGTTGTCTCCTTTTACTCGTAAATTTATTATTGCCTTGTCGTGTCGCCAAGATGATGTTGCCCATTTTCTTGGCACTGCGGGTTAGAATTAACTAAAAGAGAAAGTCTGCGAGAGTATTTTTTGAACACCACTCGAGCCACCGGCAGTCCCCAAGTCAGTTCCGCGCGGCGGCGCGTCTCTCGGATCTGGTCGATACAGAAAAGCCGCACGTGCGCCTGTTGTGCGCCTGAGGGGAATCGATGGCCGAGTCATTCTGTTTCCGGTTGCCTATAGGTGCGGACGCAGAGTGGGCTCCGTGCGAGCAGCGATAGCGGCTGTTGAGGGCTCGGCTTCTTCTGTATCAAAGGAATATCAGATCGTTGGGGCCCGCTGCCCGCCGGCGAGGCGATGAAGAGTGCAGTCATTCTCCACTGCTTCATCTCCGGAAGACCCAAGAGGTTTGAAGGTTTTCGGAAGCCGTTCAAAGACATCGACGTAATCCGGGAAGTAGCCGGAATTGGGGCATACCGGTAGTCGCATGTCAGGCTCCTCGATATGGGGTCGGACGACCCGAAGGAGCTGCGCGACGCCGGGCAGCTGCTCGTCAAGGAGAAGACTGGCCTTGTCGTGGATCCGAAAAGGTAGCAATCCCGGGTGAAGTTGCATTGGGTGGCGTACGACGTGACCAACGACACGATACGACGAGCCTCCGGGGAGTACGGCGATGTGAAGGAGGTGACGCGAGAGAAGAGGAGGGTCGCCGACTCCGAAGACGTGGAGTCTATGACTAGGCTCGTCCGGCTGGTGCTGCGTGAGGGTGTCACGCTTGACCGTCTTCCACACCAGCTGCGCCTCGGCAGCGGCGCGGTTCTGGTGGTGGTTCCCGGCCGGGCTCCGATGTGACTATGATGCCGCACCAAAGGGCATATTCGGCGAGACTGCCGGGTACCGAAGTGCTCCGAGTGCCGCGCATTATGGCATGTGCCGGCCGACTGCACACGTTCGTACGCGGGTGCGGTTGGGCTGGCACGGACGGGGCCACAGCGAACTCGTCATGGACAAGGACGAGGCTGAGGGCGCAGCGGCGCCTGCAGCGTGCCAACCTAAGCCGGTCGAGGCGAAGGAAGGGACCGACACCGCCGCCGCTGAGAGAGGCGGTGCTGACCTGCAGCCGATAGTGTTGACTCCGGGGCCGGAGGGTCGATAGTCGACCGCGCCGTAATCAGTAATCCCGCAGGGGGCACCTGTGAAAGCAGGTGTTTGGTGAGGGGCGTCACCACGGGCCCCGAGCCGTGGGGGTTCGCCCGCCCACGTACGGCTGTGCGTGGCTTTCCCGTGTCCGAGGAAAAACGCATCCTGGTTATTGAGTAGAGCCCGAGGTAGGTTTGGACCCTTTGGGGCCCCCCGGGTGAGGCAATACACCACTTCGGCCCCTGCTTCTCGTAGACGGGAGTCCTGGTAAGGCCCGGCCAGGATGATTCAGTAGTCGTCTTTTCTTCTACTTTCCCCTTCGATCTTTAACTTTTACCTGTCCTGTTTCCTTCATTTCTTTCTCATTTCTTTTGCTCATTTTAATCCCTTCTTTGGCGGCAAGTGCTAACCTTGGGTGGCAATAGATACTCTCGTCTAAACCACACTTGGTGATAGCGTCTTGGTAGCACTGGCAGAGCAGCATTCTCAGACAAACCCGTACTGTTATGAGGTGTTGCCTGTCCCCTTGGTGGACTCCGTGGTGGGTGGTGCGCCACAGGTGCCGAAGTGTTTTTGCCTTCTTATGGCTGCCCCTCCTAAACCAAAACCCGGTTCGTGGCGACTATGCAAGCGCCTGCGCCCCGAACATCTTGTCATAGCTAAAGAGTCTAAATCAGGCATGTTTACGAAGTTCTTCGTACTTCATTCAGAAAATGATCAGCGTCCAATGTCCAAGCTCTCGCCTTTTTCTGTTGCAAAAGTCATTGACTCATGCCTTGGAGACGATTAAAATGCGAAAAAAAACAGTATTCCGGAGACCTGCTTGTGGAAGTAAACTCGAAGAAACAAAGCATTGCTTTGCTCACCTTGAACACCTTTGGAGATGTAAAAGTCACAGTGTCTCCTCACCTCACCCTAAACACCATTCGTGGGGTCATCTCTGAGGACGACCTCCTGCACAGCAGAGAAGAAGAAATCCTTGAAGGCCTCCGCTCTTCTGGAGTAGTTGTCGTAAAGAGAATCATGTTCCGGAAAGATGGATCAGAAACTCCCACTAACATCTCATAGTCACCTTTGAGCGTCATTGTCTCCCTGCTTCTGTAAAGGCTGGCTACATAAACTGTCGCGTCCGGCCGTATATCCCAAACCCCCAAAGGTGCTCTAGGTGCCAGCCGTTTGGGCACGGCTCGCGCAGCTGCCGTGGAAGAGACACATGCGCAAAATGTGGGAACACGGAGCATGTACCTGATGTCTGCGAAAGCTCACCGTGTTGTGCAAACTGTAAAGGACCCCATCTAGCCTACTCACGTGCATGCCCTCTGTGGAAGCAGGAGAAAGAGATCTTGACTATCAAAACAAAAGAAAACGTCAGCTACCCAAAGGCCATGAAACGCTACTCGTTTCAATCATTGGGCTCCTATGCTGATGCCGTGCGCCGGGGGCCTGCACGGCCAACAGCTACAACGGGAACACAGACGTCCTTGGACGGCTTGTGTGACCCTTTTTTGTCCCCCTCAACCTCAGCGGGGACGGTGCTAGCAGCTCCGCCCTCGAACCGAAATGTGGATGCCGCTCCGTGGGGATCCACTAAAAACCAACCACAGTGGACTGTTCCTTGTGCACCCCCTGCACCCCAGCCACCTAAAGGCTGTGGTCTCTCTCGTGCCTCTAGTGGCTCCCGTATACCTGGCCGGCCGCATGGGCTGGAGAACTCTGAGGGTCCTCCAGTGGCGGCTCCAGATGAACCGATGGACGAGAGCGGGCCCCAGTCCCAGGAGAACAGGCCCCACTCTAGTTCAGAGTCATTACCCTCGGCCACTCGTGATACTACAGGTAGGCCGAAAGATACGTCCAAAAACAAAAATGCACCTCAAATTAAAATTGACTGCAAAGTTTAGCTAGACAGTTTCTGAAAAATATCACTTTATATATGATGGAAGAAGTCCTCCTCCAATGGAATTGTCGAGGATTGCTACATAACTATGATGATGTGTGCTATTTGTTAGACCATCATCACCCCTTAATATTTTGCCTTCAAGAAACCCATTTAAATCACCACCATTCAGGATATTTAAGGCACTTTCATGTTTTTCGAAAAGACCGTCTACATTTGTCCCACTCCTCAGGTGGGGAAGCAATAATAGTTCAGCTATCTACTCCATGTATTGAGGTACAACTTAATACTACACTGGAGGCTGTGGCAGTTTGTGTTTTGTCTGACCGCTTGATGACACTTTGCTTCATTTACATACCTCCTAATCATCCTCTAACTCGGGACGAACTTCAGTGTCTGTGTGACCAACTCCCACAACCAGTTTTAATCCTTGGAGATTTTAATGCTCATAACTCTATATGGGGTAGTGGAAGATGTGATACGCGAGGATCAATGATTGAACGATTTATTTCTTCAACGGTATTATGCTTGCTCAACAACTCGCAGGCTACATATGTTAGTGCTCCAACCCGCTCATTCACCTTCATTGACCTGTCGCTTTGTGACCCAACATTGTTCTCCTTCTTCTCGTGAGGGGTCAATCCTAACCCATTCGAAAGTGATCATATTCGCATAATTTTAAATCGCATTGGGCGACCGGCTACACTTCCAATTCAAACCCCCCTTTGGAAGTTTGAAGAAGCAAACCGGTCAGTTTTTAAACAAGCATCCCTTTTAGCGTGTACATCTCTCCATGAGCTCTCCATTAATCGCATAACTGAGCATATCACCAAGCATATTTTAGAAGCATCAATCATGGACATACCCATGACATCAACACATCTTCCCAAGAAACCGAAACCATGGTGGAATAAAGACTGCCGCATAGCAAAAAAGAAACAGAACGATGCTTGGAGAATTTTCCGCCGATACCCTACACAAACTAATCTCATCACCTTTAGGATAATGAAATCTCGCGCTCGGTCCATTCCTATGAAGTCTAAGTGAGATAGCTTCAAGGGATAACATCTTTGATAAACTGCAGTGTTTCGTGCAATAAGGTATGGGACCGAGGTCATAAGATCAATGGCTGCTACCGTCAATATTCTATCCCTCTTTTGACTAGACATGGAATCTGCCCCAAAAGTATTGAGGAGCAAGCTAATCTACTTGGAGAGCATTTTGAGTCTGTCTCAAGCTCTGATAATTATACGCCAGCTTTCATTCGGCATAAACTCCCCATGTCGAGAAAATATCTATAAGAACCTTAGGAGGTAATCAAGAACTTTATAATGTACCATCTACACTACATGAACTTGAGGCAGTACTGCATAGTCCCAAGCAGACTGTCCCTGGCCCTGATGGTATTCACTACACTATTCTATGCCACCTACATTCCTCAACGCTTGAACTCATTTTGTACTTATTCAATCGTGTTTGGTCGGAGGGTCATTTCCCGTCGTCTTGGAAGGTCACTACTGTCATTCCTTTGCTTAAGCCAGGCCCGGATGCTTCATGTGCTTCCAGTTACAGACCTATAGCACTAACAAGTTGTCTCTCAAAAACACTAGAGAGAATGATAAACAAAAGACTTATGTATTACCTAAAAAAAAAGCAACCTTCTAGACAAATATCAGTGCGGCTTCCGTTCGTTTCGATCCACGCTCGACCACCTGGTTCGATTTGAGATTACTGTGCAGGAGGCATTGGTAAATAAGCAACGCTGTTTTTGTCTTTTTTGATTTAGAGAAGGCATAAGATACGGCCTAGCGTTTTGGAATTTTGCAGGATTTATTTGGTCTTCGTGTCCGAGGTAGAATGCTAGGTGCTATTCAAAGTTACTTGCAATGTCGCACTTTTCATGTAAGAATGGGAACCACCCTTTCCAGGGAGTTTTTTCAAGAAAATGGAGTTCCCTAGGGAGGTGTCCTTAGCGTAAGCCTTTTCATTGTAAAGATGAATTCTATTGCCCGTGCTATACCTCCTTCCGTGCAATATTCTATGTATGTAGATGATAATCAATTTTCTGTCTCGTCCCGTAATCCTTCAATATGTGAACGTCGGTTCCAACTGGCAATTAACAAGTTACAAAAATGGGCTGACACAAACGGTTTTAAATTTTCGCCAGAAAAAACTGCCAGTGTGTGCTTTTCTTCCCGGCGTGGAGTTCTGCAAGAGCCTTCTTTACAAATGTATGGAATACCAATAGCGACAGAAAGTGAACATAAGTTTCTGGGACTCGTATTTGATCCGAAATAGACTTTTGTTCTACATATTAGGAACTTAAAACTTAAATGTCTCAAATCGCTGAATATACTTAAGGTTGTATCACATGTATCATGGGGCTCCGATAGACTATGTCTGTTAGGCATATACAGGGCGGTTATTCGCTCCAGGCTTGATGATGAGAGCATTGTGTATGGCTCTGCCCGAGCATCAGTCCTAAAGATGTTGCACCACATTCACCACCATGGACTGCGATTGGCTACTGGAGCATTTCGCACCTCCCCGGTACTTAGTCTGTATGCAGAAGCTAATGAGCCATCCCTTGAAACTAGGAGGTTTGCTCGGAGGTTTATGTATTCTATTCGGGTTCGCTCTGTGCCTCAGCCTGCGATAACCTCGAAAACATCAGGTTCCAGAGAACGTTTGAAAATAAACCAACCGTTGTTCCTCCTTTTGCAATTAGCAATATGAATTATGCTGCGTCTGTAGAACTAGATCCCAGGCCTCCAGTAGTTCAATGCTTAACCACTAAAGCCCCGTGGGATCATCATATCATTAATTGTGATCTTACACTGACTAAACATTCCAAAAAATATACACCGAACGAAGTCAGTTTTTTAGTTACAAAATAAATATGAACAGTACGTAGGTTTGTATACAGATGGGACTAAAAGAGACTCCGCGGTTGGCTGTGCTATGATAGGGCCATCTGTGAAGCAGATCAAGAGAATCCAAAATGCAGCGACCATACTGACAGCTGAGCTCTATGGTCTGCTTTTAGCTGTTGATTATGCAACGAAAAAAAGGCTTCGGCACTTAATTGTTTACACAGATTTCTTGAGCTCATTAAGAGCACTTACATGACTGAAGCGCATTAGAAATCCACTTGTTCTAGAATTACAAAATAAAGTTATCGCTGCCTCGTACAAGCAGATTGAGATAATTTTCTGCTGGGTCCCAAGCCACGTCGGCATCCCTGGTAATGAAAAGGCCGATAGTGCTGCAACTTCTGCAAATGAGAGACAAATAGTCCTGCAAAAAAATGGCATACAAAGACTACCACATCCTTTTGAAGTTTTGCATTCGAACTAAGTGGCAACGCGAATGGAATAATGAAACACATAACAAACTGCATGCTGTAAAACCTTTTCTAAGTGAGTGGGAGAGCGCCCGGCATCGGGAACGCTTTTATGAGGTGGTATTGTGCCGGCTACGGATTGGTCATACGCGTCCCACCCATGGGCATCTCTTGCGTGGAGAGGATGCTCCACAGTGTGAACGTTGCAACATTCCTCTATCAATATCACACATCCTACTTGAGAGCCACAAGTATACCCAACATCGTTTCAAAAATTTTTCGCAAATGTATCAATAACATACTCCACTGCACTTAGTTCTTTTACTTGGCGAACAGCCGCTGATTTCGCATGCTTGTGTGTTTAATTTTCTTAAGGATATCGGCCTTATACACCGATTATGATTTTAATTAGTAATCCGAACTCATCTTCATTCTGTATCCACTTATACAATCTCATATATAGTTTTATTACATCATCAGATACTATAGTTCTTTCTTCTTCCAAACCCTTGCTTATACAATAGTTCCACTCTTTGCGCATTTGGGCCTTAGTAGCCCTTGCGCCATGAAACCCCAATCAATCAATCAAGAATCAGTCATGACGGAGGTAAACGCCTCTGGAGTAAATGTTCCTGCGTGCGACGAGGTCAGCACCAATTCAGAGATGCAAGTTGAGGCGGCAGCGTTAAAGCGCCGCTGGGATGACCCCCATCCGGCATCGCGGGATGGGGGTCATCAGCTTAGTGAGCTTGAGAAGGAGTGGAAAGTTTTCGGTGGCAGAGGAAAGAAGATGCGGATCGCCAGTCATGTGCGGTCGGCCTCACTTCCACGCGGTGACAAGACGGCGCCCTGAGCACCTGTGAGAACGCGACACTCTGCGCCACGTGAAACTGAAGGGGTAAGTACCGAGCGCTCCGTCTGAACCACTACACTATGGTGACTCTAGACCGGTTACTCCGAATCGCGACCTCTTATGTCCGAGGGCCGGCTGCCAGGAGGCGGCAGAACCAGCTGTACCGCCTCGTGACAGAAAAGGACTGGGATATAGTCGCTATTCAGGAAAAAAAAGTTGGGACCGAAGACTAGACAGTGTGTTTGGTGTGGCCTTTTATGACGCGTTATGACGCCCGTGTCAGTCACGCGGTTGGGACGTCGGCCGGATTTGTTATTTTTGTTCGCCGGTCTTTAGGAGCTGTCATCCAGTCAGTGACGACATGCTAGTTGGGGAGACTTCTCGTGTGCGATTTGTTCTTCGAGGATTGAGAGTGGCGCATCATACGTGTATACGCGCCAACTAGGGTTCAGGAAAGGTGCATCTTTTTCGGAAGTGTGCGGCAGTACTGTGATACTGAACGGGTCGTTTGTTTGCTGGGGAATTCTGATTGTGTGTGCTCTGCAAGCGATAAAACTAGCTCTACTCGGTACCAAGTTTCGAGCGCCGCCCTATTAAGGGACATAATTAACGACTCCGACTTAGAGGACGTGAGAGAATGTGTCAGTGACGGTTGCTCTGTGAAGGAAAAACTTGAGATTTTAAATCAAGAGCGTTATCTCGGCGACCCGGTCAGGGCGAGAGCTGAACGGTTAACCATGTGGGAGCCGCCGACCAAACGAGCGCTGAGCGTGGAAAAACGATACGCGCCCGTCGTAACGAAATAACGGAGGTCGAACGTGACGGTGCAGTCACGAGCGGAAAGGCAGGAATCGATAGGTTTTTTTCGATTGCTACAGTAACTTATTCGCGTCGAGTAAAGTCGATGTAGATGGCTTTAAACGTGACGTTTTGCCTTTAATGCCGCTGTTAGACAACGAAACAAAATAGGTTTTGGAAGCGGCCATCACTGTCGAGGACGTTTTGTTTGTCATTCAAGCCCTGAACCCGGGAAAGTCCCATGGATCACACAGGCTCAGCGCTGCGTTTTATAAATCTCCAAAGCATGAACTTTCAATAGTACTGGCCAATCTCTTCAATGAGGCTTTTAAACTAGGAGTCCTACCTCCATCCTTTTTGTCGACCCACACTATTTTAATCCCGAAATCTGATGACATTGCCAAGCTTTGGCAGATAACTTCGTATAGACCTATCAGTCTAACTAATGTTGATTATAGAATACTTATGCAAATATTCGCCAGGAGGTTACAGACAGTAATTCCGGAAATAGTTGGCCTCTCCAAACATGCGGCATTGAAGGCAAGACCATTTTCGCAAATATCCACAAAGTACGGAGTGTGTTGGACTGTTACGACGGCCATGCATAGTGGTGTGGAAATGCTACAATTAGACCTAGAGAAAGCGTTTGATCGTGTACCGCACGTCGTGTTGTTTGTTGTTCTAGATCACGTAAATATTGGTTCAGTGATACGCGAAGGCGTACGTATGGCCTATAGCGGCTGTACAACGAGCTTGTAATAAATCAGTCTGTCGGCAAGCGAATTCAGGTGCAGCGCTCTGTTCGTCAAGGGTGTCCCTTTTCACCTCTTATTTTTTGCATCCACTTCGAATCATTCTGTTTAAGTAATTTAAGGCATGGCAGTGTCAGTGGGTTCAAATATATTCATCTGAAGTACGTATTCTTGCTTATGCGGTCGACATTGCCATTTTCTGTACAAATCACGAAAGTATCCATCAGAGTTGTCAATACAGTCAAATATTGTTTGTCATGTAAGTGGCAGTGCGGTCAACTGGGCTAAATATCTGGGCTTCTGGCATGGAGAACAGAGTTGTACCCCAAGTGTGTTTGCTCATGGTAAATGGGTCACCACTCCTGTAAAGCACTTAGGAGTGCCCCTAGAGTATTACCCAGAGAGTGAGGAATATTGGCGTAGTCAAGCAGAAGAGCTTCGCGAGAAAGCAGAAAAATGGAGGGGTAATAGTGTTTCGAATTTTGCGCGCGCCACAGTTTGCAATTTATTTCTTGTGAGCAAACTATGGTACGTTTTCCAGGTGTTACATTGTTCTCGTGTGAAGGTGCAAAAACTGCACCGTGTTTTTTTCGGTGTTCATTTGGGGCTCGTCTTGGGAGCGAACGAGCAGAATGAACCTCTTTCGAAGAGTTCGAGAAGGAGGACTAGGCTTATCTTACTTGTTTTTGCGCCAAATGGTAAATCCTTTCTGTTATTTTTGTGATTTGAGTGATCCGTTTTTGCGAACTGTTTGTCAAGTAAGATTAGGTCGAGGTTTGCCTGAGTTTGTTGTTTCCTTGTCCAGTGTGAGCGACGGTATTCATGGGTTCCCCAAAGAAGTAGTCCCAACATGCGCATTTTGGCTGCCCGTTTTTGTATGGAGTATTTGAGCGCACTAACACGTAAGCGGTTGTATAAAGGTGTTTGCGAAGCTGTTTTTCATGTTTCCTTCTACAGGACCTTGTACTGTGAAGGCCCAGGACAGGATGTCTTGAAACGGGGGGGGGGGGGGGGGTGTTATCATTTTAGCCCGTTCTCGTTTCGACCTTCTCACTTGCCCTTCTCAAAACAACCGTTCAAAAGAAGATCTTCTCGGTTGGACCTGTCGCATTTGGTCCTTACCCGTTTCGTCTTTCGCATTCCAACCCTCCTCATTTGGGTCCGTTCTCGTTTCGCCCTTTTCATCTGGCCCCTTTCAAAACAGCCACTTTCAAAAATATCTCGCTTTGACCCGTCGCACTTGACTCTTTCTCTAAGAAAATCGTTTTTCAGGGTAATATTAATACATTGATATAATTTGTGTGTGTGTGTGTGCACGTCTGTGTGTGTGTGTGGGTGTGTGCCACACTACAGGCATACTCTGTCTGCTCAAGATTTTAGCAGTGCGTCGAGATCGTCGTGAAAAGCTACTAGCTTACAATAAAACTAACCAACTATTCATCGCAGCCAGATCATATTCCGAAATGTCACGTTGTTTGAGGTCTCTCGACTTGGGACAATGCCACCACTTCTATAATTCAGTGGTTCTCAAAAGTGGGTCTGCGAAGACATCCCAGGGGTTCGCGAAACCCTGTCTCAGCAGTCACGCACGGCGATATTAGCTTTCTTTCTTCACGTTGAGAAGAAACCCTCCAATGTTCGGGAGAGTACTCTCGTGTGTATGCCAATGAGATAAGTCTACTTTAAAACAGCAATTAGTTATATTCATTTATTAAATCATTATTATAATATTCTATACATTTCTCTTCCCCTCACCCCGAATGGAGTCCTCGATCATCTTCGCCTTTCTACAAGGCGTCCGCGAAACATCAATGGTTGAGAATCCCTGCTATTATGCGTGCTATTTCTGTTCAAACAAAGTTTCCAAATTAAATGTTCATCACTTTTTCTCGTTTGCTTAGAGGAAGGGAAGCAGGCGTCAATGTACGATTCTCAGTGCGTACCTCTACACATAACATATATCTGATGGTATGTTGGGGGTCCAAGCAAGGTAAAGCTCATCAGCAAAGCCGCGAAGGCCTAACGACGTTAGAAGCATGCCGAACTAGTGCCATTCGGTCGTAGCGCGAACGGGCGAAATAAGAATGGGTCCAGTTGCGAAAAACACGATTCGGATCTTATGAGAAGGTTCAAACGAGAAGGACCAAATGAGAATGGGTCGAAATGTGCAAGGTTCAAATGCGAATGGGAAGTTTTGAGATACACCCCTTGAAACGTGTGGAAAAGATGAGGGTTCTAACCGGGGACAAGTCATTTTTCTTTAAATTACATACCGGCACCTAACCGGTTAAAACATGGATGGGGGTCCCGTGAGGTGTTTAATGTTTCTTATGGCAAAATCCAGAAACTATTGAACATGTCTTCTTGGAGTGTTGGGATGGCGTCATTCTTTGGGATGTCCGACAGCGCACTTACCTGCCGGTAGAAAACGAGGGAGGCGCCCCATTTGATCTTGTTAAGTTGCTGGGCCTCCATAGTATCTGGAGGTCTCGGATGGCTGTGCACCATGCAGACCGTGATGTGCGTGAAGCTAGAGAGTATTTCCGTCAAAGTTTAAATCCATTTGTTGAAGTTCATAAGGCTCAGAAATGCACGCCTGAGTGGCTGCGCTGCATTGAAAAGTTGTTTAAAATGAGCAAGTTTTAGCCCCATAATGCTAGCCGAGGCCAGCAGGCAGTTTTAGCATTATTTCTCTTTTTTTGTTCTGTGAGTGTTTTTATCTATTTTGAGGTGTCAAATTCCGGGAATTAAAAAAGGGAATCGGTGGACGAGTGGGCTAATGCGTCTTCAAGTTCAAGTTCAAGTTTTATTCGCCTCAAAGACGTTCGTTCGAACGTATTACATGAGGGGGGGGGGGTAGAAAAATACAATCAAATGCAAGATGGAATGGCAATCAAAGAACTAACTGAGGTGAAAAATTAACAACAAGCAAAAACAAAGAACGAACTATACAGGATTCGGAACAAAGTTTACACAAACCGGGCACAGCAGAACTGGGAACACAGTGTGCAATTTATAGTAAACACAAGCAGACATGGCGCGGAAAACATATCATGGAACCAAAGCCGAAGTTTTTTCGCGGAATATTATTTCGTTCTGTTCAGTGACTATGTCGTTAGGGAGAGAATTCCAATTTTTAATGGACAGAGCAAGAGGAGAGTATTTGTATCTATTAGTGCGACCGAACATAGGTGCAATTTTTAAGGAATGATCATGACGCAAAGAAATATATGAGGCAGGCTTACAGTGAGTGAGCATGAATGATGGCATGTTGTAATAAAACTTATGAAAAAGAGTAAGGCGAGCGACTGTCCGACGTGATTCAAGAGAAGTTAAATTAGAAAGAACCTTTAGTTGGGAGACACTGATTTTCGTACTGTAGTTTCGATGAATGAAGCGGACGGCCTTATTCTGGACTGATTCTAGTCTATTAATGAGGTAAAGTTGATGAGGAGCCCATATGGTGCTAGCAAATTCAAGTTTCGATCTAACGAGGGTTTTATATGCAGTAAGTTTCCCGTCCTGTTGAGCAAGGTATAAATGCCTTCTCAGAAATCCCAGAGTTCTTAATGATGTATTAACGATGTTTTCGATATGGGCATTCCAGGTTAGATCATCGGTAAAAGTGATACCTAAGTACTTGTATGAATGAGTAGATAAAATAGGATCGCAAAAAATTGAGTACGAGGGATTGTGGTGTTTTGAGGAATTAAAAGAAACGAGCTTGGTTTTAGTAACATTTATGTTCATTTGCCATGTTAAGCACCATTCACCCAAGATGTCGATGTCGCGTTGAAGGAGTTCCGAATCGCTAGGATGAGAAATTCGGCGGTACAGTACACAGTCATCAGCAAAAAGCCTTACTGATGACGAGATTAGTGAAGGTAAGTCGTTTATGTAGATGAGAAACAAAAGTGGACCTAAGACGCTGCCCTGTGGAACTCCGGATTTAACTGTAATGGCGGGCGAGGACGTGTCATCTATACATACATACTGCTTACGATTGGTGAGAAATGATGAGATCCAACTGACGATTTTGTCATTTATGTTTAATTGAGAAAGTTTTAGAAGTAAGCGTTGATGAGGGACAGTATCAAAGGCTTTAGCGAAATCAATGAAAATTGCGTCAGTAGTATAAGAGTCGTTAAAGTTATCGTGGAGATCTGTTACGAATTCAAATAACTGAGTATCACAGGAAAGATGTTTGCGAAAGCCGTGTTGTTGAGGGTGAAGATAGCTAAAGTTGTTAAGATAGTCCATGACTTGAGAGTAGATGACATGTTCGAATATTTTACATGGTATGCTTGTCAGAGAGATGGGTCTGTAATTTGAAGGGTCATTGCGGTTTCCATGCTTATGTACAGGGATGACTTTTGCAACTTTCCAATCGAGCGGTAATTCAGACAAATCAAGTGAAGCTTGAAAAAGGCGGCACAAGATAATTGATATTTTGTCTTTCGTTATTTTGAGAAAGTTAGAGGTGATGTTATCGTCCCCGCAAGCCGAATTTGCACGCAAACGTTCGATGACGTTTGCTACTCCGTTTGGTGTAAATGTTATGTCATCCATGCTCGTGCTGGCACGGCACAACGTCTGCGGTAATGGCAATGACTCATCCGTGAACACGGAACTAAAGAACGAGTTAAATATGGTTGATGAGTCATGAGGTGACAAAATGGTTCCACTACTATCGTGGAGAATGGGTGAGGGGTTATGCTTGCTAGGCGAGACCGCTTGCCAGAACTTCCTTGCATTAGTAAGTAACATGTTAGCCAGGTCGCGATTCAAAAATTTGAATCTACTCTTCTTTATCTCTAACCTGTAAGTTTTTGCACTTTCGTTATATTTAGACCACAAGTCAGGAGTGTCTCTTGACTTGGCTAAAGAAAATAACCGTTTCTTCCTGTTTAAAAGTTTTTTATGATAGTTATTAAACCAAGGACTCTTTAAGTTCTTATTAATGAAAACTACCGGAACACACTCCTTAACAATTTCGGTTATTTTATCCTTCAGTAGCGCCCAGTTCTCAGATACAGAGCGAGTGTCGAAGAATTGCAGGTTCTCGCTTGAGAATGAGTCAAAAGAGAATTGCAGTTTATTGGCGTCCACCTTGGAAAAGTTTAGGAATGTTTTTCTAATGATATTCCGCTTAGCCGGCGAGAATGTAGAGTTGATAAGAACAGCGTTATGGTCGCTAATGGTTTCTAATATATGACAAGCAGACATACATTCAGGGTGTGATGAAAAGAGCAAATCAAGAACAGAATCACCTCGTGTAGGATCTAAAACAATTTGAGTAAGGTTGTACGACTGAGTGACTGCCAAAAAATCTCGGCACTCAGATGAATCACGGCAGCCTGCTCGAAGCGAACAGTCACTCCAGTTGATCCCTGGATAGTTAAAGTCTCCGGCCAACACTACTGGGCATCTGGGATAACTACTGACTACACAGTTTATGCACTCGTTAAGTTTATCACAGAACTGCCCAGAGAATGATGGTGGTCGATAACACACTCCAATGATAATGTAGGAGCATACTAATTTCACACGAACCCAAATTATCTCAAGTTCAGATGCGATTTTAAGGACGTCGGATGAGAGGACGTTTTTTACTGCGATCATGACCCCGCCGCCTCTCGAATGAATTCTGTCTTTACGGAAGATATTGTATTCGCCAGAAAAAGCAAGCTCCTCATTATCTATGTCCTCTGATAACCAAGTTTCGGTTCCGAGGATTATATGCGGACTACACGTGTCAATGACTGAACAAACGTCATCTTGTTTAGACAAGATACTACGAAAATTACACAGCAAAAACGAAAAGTTAGAGGTAGAGTTAAGAGATATCGTTTTATTTCGATGACAGTCAGAAGGCCGAGGTGGATGAGATGCAGGTTTAGTCTGTCATCGCGTACACTCTATTACACTGTTGCTGACATCATCATAAATAAAGCACTTGTTCCCAACAAACATCTTATCGAAGCGCAGCCTGAACGTGGCATTCGTATTTTTTGCATACTCAATCAGGCGCTTTCGAGCGTAGACTACTTTTTGGGAGTAGTCCTCACTAATAGAAACTGATTGGCCTTTTAGTTTAGGAGCACTTAAAAGAATCGCCTCTTTAACTTTGAACTGGTTGAAGCATACTATAATCGGCCTTTGCTTCCCGTTTTGGAATTTACCTAAACGGTGCGCCCTGTCGATCAAACTCGGCTCTAAAGGTACTTGCAGTGACTCAGAAACGAGCTTCAGTACCGCAAGTTCAGACTCATGCCATGTTTCTGTTGGCTTATCGGCCAAGCCGAAAAAGAGCAAATTATTTCTTCGTAGTCTATTCTCAAGGTCATCTTGAGATCTGGAAATTTGTGTCGTAAGTGCCGAATTTTCACTCGCAGCAACTTTAAGTTGTTCCACGTCAGTTTTTAGCTCATGCACCATCACAAGTTCCTGTTCTATTTTAGCCATCCTTGTGTCAATCGCGGCGAGCGCGTCATCAGCTTTCTTTTGTTTTAACTGAATGTCGTGAGTGACCTGCAGAAGCTTCTTCTGCCCGGCTTCTAGTCTAGTCAAAAAAGCAATGACTTCACTGTCTGCTCCCGGTACCCTACTCGAGGTAGCAACAGATGACGTTTCAACCCCGTCGGGGCCGGGATTGGCTTCAATATCTCCCGCGCTCATTAAAAGTGATTGAATAACAGCAAGAACACTCCACGTATTGTGAAACACAAAACAGAGTACAGTATGCAAGACCATGGGGCATGGCACCTCAAACAATGAAACTTTCCTAAACCGGTATTTTGAACATGATAAGTAACTAACCTGCAGAAAACATAAGGGTGAGCTGGACATCCTTCCAGTGCCAAGCCCCGAGTGATGCGAGGGCGGTTGTTGCTCTTGTAGCCATCCTGTTGCGTCAGTCGTCCCTTGTTGCCAGATGCCGAGCTGGTGAAAGCGTAGTCGTTGGAAATCCGGGAAATTGCTTTCCCGGTCCGCTGTCGAAGTTGGTGAAGATATCGGCATGGATTCCGAAGGTGAGGGCGAAAAGCTCGCTTCCACGGTGAAAAGGCATATCTGCAGAAAACATAAGGGTGAGCTGGACATCCTTCCAGTGCCAAGCCCCGAGTGATGCGAGGGCGGTTGTTGCTCTTGTAGCCATCCTGTTGCGTCAGTCGTCCCTTGTTGCCAGATGCCGAGCTGGTGAAAGCGTAGTCGTTGGAAATCCGGGAAATTGCTTTCCCGGTCCCCTGTCGAAGTTGGTGAAGATATCGGCATGGATTCCGAAGGTGAGGGCGAAAAGCTCGCTTCCACGGTGAAAAGGCATATCTGCAGAAAACATAAGGGTGAGCTGGACATCCTTCCAGTGCTCAGCTCCGAGCGTTGGGCGAAAGCTTGCGCTGGTCACCCCCTGGGTCCGACCCCCACCGCCCCCGCACGTTTTGATCTGGACGAGTTTTGTACCGGTACGCGTTCGTGTAATCACTACTGCATGATGCATGTTAATAGCTCCATCTTAGCGGTTGTACTGCCCTGGCTAAATTTCTCATCTACAGCTAAGTGACCGGTCACCCGCTGAGGCGTCCCAACATCAATGCTGTATAAACATACAAAGCAAGACAAAATGCGCCTGGCGGCGAGCGGCGAACGCCGCGCGGCGCCCAGTTTCACCGCTCATGTATTCCATGCTTTAAGCATGAAGGAAATGCGAGCGAAAATCACGTCGCTTCGCGCCACTGGGTGACGTAATCATGACAACCGTTGCTGTCATTGGTGGTTTCTATAGTTACGCCGCGTTTCGGTGTGATGCGACTCCATGTTCTGCTCACATGTGTTTCACGCGTTAAGGCACGGTGACAGTAGCGGCAAACGTGCCTCAACTGCACGTCGGCCGCCGGCATGCCGTTGTGGCATCCGCAGTGAGAAGGTTAAGCCGGTTTCACATGTAGCAATTTTGGCCCTAGAGCGGCGCGATTTCTGCTGTCGCGGCGCTCTGGCCAGCCGAAGTGGCTGAGCTGCACGGTTCCACCAGGTTGGAAATGTTTCGCCGCGGCAGAGCGGCAGCTTCCGCGTTGGCCGATCACAGCGTGGATTGAAATCACGTGACAAGAGGAGAAACATTGTGGGAAAGTTGGCGCACAGGACGGTGGCGTTTTCACGTTCTTGAAGCGGACAAGCAGAGAACGTAAGCAAGCAACTAGTTTGCGGTTTCTTTTTTCCGGCGGATGGAGCTTCTTCGCTTTAGCAGTCGCGTCGGAACTGTTCAGGAGATTATGGGGGAGGGGGATGGCTGTCTCTTTCATTGGAATTTGTTTCCTCAATAAATGACGCGGCTCCTTTCTACTTTCCCCGCCTGAGTACCAACTGTAGCGAGCGCAGGAGACCCTAATCGGAAGCGGGTTGTGCCAGCGCTAGTGAGAAAAACTGAAGAAGAACTGAGCGACACTCACATGTCGCTCAGTCTTTTCCAACACAGGTCGTCACACCAAGTAAGACAAAATGTATCGTGCCCAGTTCAATGAACTTCTTATCAGTGAAGTGTTGAAGCGTCGAGTTCTTTGGTACGCTCAGCTCAAAGAATTTAGAAACAGTGGCACCAACGAGAAACTCTGGGAAGAGGTGACTGGGGCCGTGAAGATGATCGACAAGACCGGTATGAAAACACTGCACTACTACAAAAGGTTCGGGTCCAGCAGGTTGGGGTCGGCCAAATCAGTTGGAGTCTTTACATACGAAGAAGGCGCTACGCATGACGCTGCCGATGATGATCTGAGGTTTCATCCTCCGCGACAACAAATTTGAAAAAAAAAAAAAAAAATACACAAGTAAGTAGGAATAGGGTTTATTTATATTTTAACCGTTTTTTTGTTTTGTTTTGTTTTATGAAGGTGAAATTCAAAGGGAAACTGAAAACTAAGGCATTAAAATTGTTGTTAGAAGCCGCTGTAACCGACTGTGCGCATCTGCTTCTTCCAAGCAACATTGGGCATCGCAACCGCAGAAAACGGTCATGTGAAATAATACCTCGCGATCCCTGACGCTGCGCCGCAAGCGGCAGCGATTTCCGCCGTGGAATCGCTGGATGTGAAACCCGCTTAACCGCTGATTCAGACCAGGAGCGGATCCGCGTTCGCTAAGGGGTTGCGAAAGCGGTTGTATAAAGATCCAGTAAAAGTTCACGCGCACTCGATGACATCAAGTGCGCTTGCAATTGTACTCTATCTTTATACAACCGCGTTCGCAACCGCTTTGCGAACGCGGATCCGCTTGCGGTGTTAATGAGCGGTAAAACCGTCCTCCACACTGCCGTTGACGCGTGGTAGTCTGGTGACACCACTTAAGAAAACGCGTTTTACGACCTGCACGAGATCGCGCGCAATTGCTCGCGCGATTTATCGAGTGCACTTGAAGTTTTCTGCACTCTTCGCACGTTCCATGCATTATAGTTCGGCGTCTGCCCTTCGTTGGGTCCTTTTATTTTGGCTGTCCTTCTACGTCCCGAAACGACGTACTGTTCTTCGGATTTGTTGCCTGAGCCTCTCATGACGGGCCTTAATGACAATCTTGCGACATCTGGTAATGAGATCACCCTAGTCTGCTCTTTGATGCTACGAAGTCGACAGGATCGAATGGCAAGGCGTGAGGATTTTGGGTTCGGTCTGGCTGGTGAAATATAGGAGCATTTAGTTGGGCTATAAAACACTGCTCTCGTGTGTTTGATTTAGTTCGCAGTCTGGTTCACACATTTGGGACGGTTGCGTTCGCAGCAGCCAACGTGCCTCAACGACACGCCGGCCATCGTAGACCCAGACGCCTTCAAATCAGGTCTTCTATTGCACTTTTTATATTGTTAACCATTTACCGACCTTTTCCTGGATGTATTTATTTTTGTGTCTGCTTTACCAATGTATAATATGAATGACCCCCCCCCCCCCGTTATATGATGCCCTCACGGGCCCTTAATATTCAATCAATGAAATGAACTAAAATTAAAACGACAGAAACGACCAGAACCCCGGAATAACCATGACTCATGTGAGCGTTGGAAAGCTACCTCTTGCATCGCTTGTCACGCTGTGTGAGACGAACACTTGTCTCGGTTACTTTGTCGTTGCCGCCGTTTCGCGTGCTCCGAACACAACGGGAACAAACGTATGAAACTGCCCTTAAGACAAAACAAATTATGGCCTGCGCGCTCACGCTGACGGATGCAACAACGCGTGCTTTTTGCCAACACAAGATTCGCAAGAAAATGACCGAGATTATCGTAGCTAAAAGGGGGAAGCATGTGTATCGCGTAGCTTGCTCCGTGTGTGGCAGGGCGCTATACTCCGCGACAACTTTTCTTGGCAATGCAATGGAAGGTACAGGCCCATGTCCCCTCTCCCATTTTGAATGTGCGCGGGCTCTCCTCCTCTCCCCGGAAATGGGGGAGGAGGAGAGCCTGCGTACACTCAAAATGAGAGAGGGGACGCGAGAAGTGCTCGTTTGCGGTGCTCTTTCCGGAAAGATCGCCCCATGCGTCCAGACTACCGCGATGGCAAAATGTCAAACACACTGCTTTGCGACCAGATGCGCCCCAAGGAACGGTTCTGCGAGAAAGAGAAGAAAGCCTTTCTCTTCGCCGTTCCCGACAACGACGACGACGCAAAAAGCATCGGCAGGTTTATTCTTGTGTGGCGCTAGCCAGATGTCTGAAATCAGCATAGTTTAACTTTCAAAAGTATTTTTAGGAGCGCTTATCGCACGCTATACTTCTAGCGATTTCCACAGGTCGTTTTGGAACGCTCCGGGTTTGACCTTCCTGGAGCGCGCTTATCTCACGGGCGATCGGGATCGAGACGGACTTGTTCCACTTGTAGCTTTGGATCAACCCCAACTCCAGACCTCCATCCGGATCCGAGAAAGGTCGTTCCGCTTGGCTCCACCGATTTCGGCGTATTCGACCGGAGGCCGGCATGGCCAGCCTTCGGCACGCACAACTGACTTCCTTTGTCGCCGGGCATCTCGCCTCGCAAGAAGTCGTAAAGGCCGCTCGCGTAGTGCCGTCAGCTTTACTAGTGCTGCTGCTTGATGACAGTTCGTCACAAAGTTTCTCGAGCCGCTTCTCCAGCAGCAGCGGCTCGAGTAGCAGCGACGACGAGGATTGCTTGAATGGCTCGCATGAATTAGACTGCCTTTTCGGACCTCCGCTGAAGAGGCCGAAAATCGAAACGTACTTAGACGCCGTCCACGAATATTCCAATGAAGAGGTAAGGGGTCTACGCTGACGAACATCGCTTCTTCATACGCATCTTTCACATCGTGGTAACGTCGCTCGTGCGTTGAACACGTATTGTTAGCGGCGTGTTTGCGAAAACATGTGCTTCGAGATTCAGGACCATGGGAAGAGGATTCCCGGGCAGGTGAATGACGGGAAGACATTCGTCGATCCCGGAGGAGTGGCCATGTTTTACTGAAGATCCGGAGGCGAAGCGACTTCGTTGGGATCGCGTGCTCCGTCTTGGATCTGGTCTACTGGTCCAACACCACCTAGAAGAGTGAAGGCCTCCGCACGCCGGCGTGATGTATGTACCTCAAGCGTATGGTTCTGGAAGTCGGCTTTACCGCGAAGGGCAGTCGGCGCTCGCGCTTTCCAGCGACAGCACGCAGATCGGCGCGCTTTCGCCGCAGATCCTAAATTTCAACTATAGCACAACATTATGTGCACTAGCTAATCGTTCTGAATTGGATTACTCAAGCAGGAAACCATGCAGAGCTGATTGCCGAAGTTTTTTGTTTATGTCATGCTTTGCCGCTTCATATGTGAACGTTTTTACCGAACGTTCTTGAAATTATTACAATAAATGGAAATTGTTGCTTCTTTAAATTTGTCCAGTATTATGTGACCATCCTTGTATTATTACTCTTTTTGAGTTCAGTTGCAATATCAAGAAAACACACGAATTAACCATTACTTTGAAAAAAATGTGACTAAAATTTTTTCACTGTTTTGTGATGGAGAGGTGCCACACCGATTGAATTTATAGGAGACATAGTGATTTCTTGTGAACCAAAAAATTTATAGCGAAAGCTTAAAAATATTAACACTTGTAGAATAAAACATCACATTGTGCAATTAAATAAATGCCGTCAACGTTATTATATATATAACTCACTGATCATCAGTTTGGCAGAATGCACACTCACAAACATGTATTCACACACACAGTCGGATCTCAAGCTTTTACCGTTTCAAGCTTTCGCTTTATTTATTTATTTTTTTGTAATTAGTTTGATATTTCCTTTTTTGCACAGGTTGTTGAGCATTGTACTTGTCGCAGCAGTAAAAACGTGGGGCATCACTTTATGGGATGCGTGCCCATAGTCACAGACTTCAAGTCTTCAACGTCATCTAGGACAGCAGACACAAGAGCAACCAGTGTTTCTTCCTGCTTAGGCAGGCTCAAGAATTTTTTGGAAAACTGTGGACTTCCTGAGCTTGTTTATCATCGTTCCTGTGACAAGAACAGCAATTACTACGACAGCTAGCGGGAACTTCAATCCACCTCTTGCAATGCTCGTAATCAGAGCATTTTTTTCAATGCCAACCTCTGTGCCTTCTGCTAAAAGAATGTCTCTGCACGAGGCACACAACAGCTTTTTTAAAGCTGCCGTCGGCGCAATACCCAAACATACGTTACAGCTGGAAGCCGTGATGCATTTCTTTAATGTCACTGTAATGAACTGCGATCGGACATTTCAACGAGGTGCAAGAAAGAAGAAGACTGTTAAGAAACGAAAGATTTTGTTAGAAATAAGCGAGATTTGTTTTAGAAAAGTCTATTTTTCTACACTTCCGTCGGCACTGTTTTTTTTATCTGCCCATGTTTGTGTCTGCCTATTTGGGCGTCTTCCACCCCCAGGCGCGGGGGGCTTCGAGCAGCCGCGGGGCTCGGTGGAGAAGAGTCGGACCCCGGTCGTTAACAGATTGGGTTTCGATTTGGGGGCACCGGAACACCCCTGTCTTGGGCTTCTGTCCGCACTTGTGACTTTTAAGCGGGTGTGCTTGTGTCCGGCGTATTTCGCCGCTTAGTATAGAAACTTTGCTTTTAATCGACGCAATAACTTAACTTGGTGGCGCCAGCAAGACGGCAAAAAGGCATGTGGTGACACTATAAAGAATTTGGGTTTGGCCGTTGAGGTGTCGGAGGGGGGTCACGTTGACAACTCGCTGATCATTGGGTAACAGTGTACCACGTGGGAGTAGTGACATTTGAAGTGATCGGTCCGTCTCTGGAGGGGAAAGAGGCCCTTTTGAGTCTAGAAAAGGGCTGCCGAGAGGATTCTCGGGGATTCGGCTTTTGAGATCAGGCAGATTCGGCTCTTGAGACTGGGGACTAAAGTATGGGCTTTAATTTTGGGAGTTTTGTTATGTAAATTACTGTTGACTAGTTGTCGTTTGCTTTTTAAATAAACGTGGCCACACTGGCGACTGTAAACCAACCAACGTCTTAATGTGTCCAGCGGGAGCAAACAACTTTTAGTGTTTTTTTTTTTATATTCGACTTCTTGGGGGACTTTCATCAAGCGGACACCATCATCGATCGTCACCATCCTGACCGCCCCCCACCCCCTCCCTTCGGAAAGTTGATTAAGATGGTATTCTAAAGGAAAAGCAACACGAGACAACAGGGAGGAAAAGAAGAGGAGGTGACTGGAACAACGAGGACGAAAGCGAACTGGCGGTTGTCTTTCTGGGAGCCGTCGACGCAAACAGAAACGACTGGGCGCAACTGCGAGGGACAACCGGGCCGTATCGTGAAGACGATGTTTCGTAGTCCCTGACGACGCCCAGTGGCGGCTGCACCGACCACGGGAGACATCACCACATTTTTGCCACGACGTCACTACCGTCGTTGTCAGGTGAAGTGAAGTGAAGTGTTCCACCCTGATCTCCATTAACTTACTTGACTCGAGACTCGCATTTATTATCCAGTGGCATATTAAATAGTTGTTTTATGACTACCCTAAAGGAATTGTGTATCCCGTAACGTATTTTATGACTGTCTTTAGATTTGTGTCGCTATTTTTTTTTCTACAGAACTACTAAAACTCACACAAAAAGAGTACTTGCCTCGTCAATACTTTAATGCATTCAAACAAAGCTTGACCTCGAATATCAAACCTCCTCACATTGGCGTCCGCGATAGGACGAGGCAAATCGTGTGCTGCTTTTGTGTAACCTGAAAAAAATATCAATACGAGAGAATTAATGTCGACAGGCGAGGTACTCGGTCTGAGTGGAGATGATCTACGCAAGTGGGCTGACGCAGAGCGGGGGTGTCAACGCAACGAAAAGCTAGCGGAGAGGGAAGAAACGAAATAGCGGCTAGAAGCGGAGCGCGCGCAGGCTGAATGCGAACGCGAGCACCTAGAGCTTGAACAACAAACTCTCCAACTAAAGTTCCAGCTCCTGGAAAGGGAACAAACTAATGTAGAAGCGGTTAACTCGGGATTATCAGGCGAAGGAGGTATCTCACCAGTAACTGCAGCCGTTATTAGTACCCACAAGCTGATCCCAGTTTTTGATGAAAAACGGGACGATCTAGATGCTTACCTACATAGGTTCGAGCGCATAGCCGTCGGACAAGGTTGGCCACAAGAGAAATGGACTACAGCTCTGAGCATGTCCTCGTAGGGGAAAACAAGAAACAAGTTATCAGCCATTTTCGCAGTAGAAGATGAAAAAGACGGCTATCAGCCCCGTCACCTCAAAAAACACAAGGAGCTAAAGATGAAAGGTAAAAAACGCAGGCGAGCTGGTGAATGACATCAATAGTAACCCTGAGACGTAAAAAAAAAGAGCGGACAGAACAACGAAGTCTCTAATACAGCTTGAAATTTATTAACAACCTTCGTCCTATATACATGTCCCAGACCTCCATTACAATTTAAAAGACCTGCGAAGTGGGCGAGGAGGTCTTTTGAATGTGATGGAGGTCTGGGACATGTATATAAACGATGGTTGTTAATACCTTTCAAGCTGTGTAAGAGACTTCGTTGTTCTGTCCGTTTTTTTTTTATTTTCCTACATCTCAGGGCTACTATGGATGAGCTAAGGATGTCATGCTTAGCCAAGACCTCTTAAAAGAAGAAAAATATTAGCTAAGGGAGCTTTTTAAGGGGTACGACGATGTCTTTTCAGACCTGCCCGGGAAGAAAAACATCCTTGATTGCCAACTTCAACTCACAAGCAACGTGCCGTTCCAAACAATGCAGCATCATGTGCCCCTGGCAATGAGGGAGACGATCGAAAATGAAGTACAGGAGATCTTGCGAGGAGGAATCATTGAAAAGCAAAAATCCCCATACAGGTCTCCACTGATTCTAGTACGGAAGCCAGACAACACCTTCCGCATATGCGTCGAATTTCGTCGCATCAACATCTTGGTAGGGGATGCAGAACACATGTTCCGCACAGATGATGTGTTTGCGGACGTGGGGTAGAAGAGATACTTCTCCAAGTTTACCTAGTTAAAGGCTACTGGCAAATACCGTTGACGGAAGAATCCAAGCCAGTTACGGCGTTTTCAACAGCCTCGGGCTCGTATCAGTTCAAATACTTGCCGTTTAGGTTAAAGACCGCTTTAGCAGTCTTCACAAGACTCATGAGAGAACTCTTCAACGGGATATCACATGTACAACATCATATCGACAATGTTCTCGTAGACACCGGTACTTGGTCAGAGCACCTGACGACGCTGCATTGTTTGTTGGAGCGAGTTCGTGAGGCAGGCTTAACAAGCCCAGCAAGTGCGAGGTTGGCATGAAGAAGATCACGTTCTTGGGCTGCGAGCTAGAAGAAGAGATTCAACTAGGCGCCATATTTGAAGGCGGTGTTTAGAGTGCATGCTCGGAACGAGCTCACATTACTAGGCTGCTATCACCGGCAATCTCGACGGTGCGGAATGCACGTTGCAGAAGAACTGCGGAACTTCGCCGTCAGCACGCGCTCAGCAGCCACGCACACAGATATGGCCGCCAGTGAATACTCCCTATTCGCGACTCCAGCAAAACAAACGGCACCTAGCGGGAAAACACTAAACTGGCCGGAACAGGTCCCTTCGCGATTTCTGCTCGTCTCTTCTGGCTTCCCTGTTTACATGTTGTCGGTGGTTTACGCGACAGAACAGTTCTACCGGTTACTGCGTCGTAACCGTAGTATCGCCTTGTGACCCAGGTTGCTCTGCACGCGACCTATGTAACCGCGTGAGCCAGACATTCTGCGTTTATCAACGTTCATCAGCAGCGTGAAAGGACAGTGGGCAGTCATTTGCTCGTTTCCTCAAAGAAAGTCAAGCCTCTGGAAGTTCGCTTACCCCAGCCTATCACCGCAGGTTGGAAACGTGGAAGATAAAACGCGGGGAAACCAATTTTGAGTCCAATGCTCACATGCTGGTGCCCCAGCGTTGTGCGTTGAGCTGGCACATGGCACGCCATGACCTGGATTCGACCGCCATATTTGCCCGACAGTGGCGTCCCCTATAGGTCGCTGGAGTCGCGAATAGTAGGTCACGAAGGCGCAAAACCCACAGACAAAAAAGCAGGTCCGATCATTATTGGGCCTGGGAAATTATTACAGGCAGTTGGTACCAGGATATGCTCAGATTGCCCAACCCCTGGTGGAAATGACAAATAAAAGAGAGCCAAACAAAGTACATTAAACAGACCAAAGAGAAGAGGCCTTTTATATGTTAATAGTCGCTCTCTCTGCTAGGCCTGTGCTGCGAGCACCCGATATCACCAAGGAGTTTGTAGTGCGAATGCATGCGTCAGAGACCATGATTGGCGCCGTCCTGGTGCAAGAGCACGAGGGATTGCCACATCCCAAATCATACGCGGGACAATGAAGAAGACACCGTAGCAAACGGCAGTGTTTTTTATGCTCTCCGATCAAGAAATGCTCAGCGCCAAGCCCAGCCCCGTGCTACCAAATTTGGACCCTTCTTTTGAACTTCATGGAGGCCCTAATCCTCCGGTGAATCAAGAATAAGCGACCAAGACTTCTAGCCAGCCTGGCCAAGACTAAACAGAAGCCATGGACACGAGAACCGTTGCCGCCGGACAAGGCAACGCCAGACCCGTCGCCGACACGACGAGGAAAGCAAACTAGGCCAGTACGCCCTCGATACTAAAGAAACTGACTTTCGAGGGTGCCACTGTATTTAAATTCAGTGAGCGAGCGACATTTCCTTCAGCTAGCACGGCGCCCTCAGCCGATCAAGCCCTGAGGGCTCTCCTTTCGACCATCCCAAAGGACAGCCTCATCGACATCTTCAAGAGCATTCTAGGCGAATCTCGCAATATAGTTCCTGCAGCCAAGGCAAAGAAGAAGAAACCGGCGGCCAAGAAGGCCCCGGCAGGTACCCGAATGTCGGTCGCAAGCGAGATGGTTCCGCGGGTACAGGTGGTGCCACCCGCTACGCCTGCACTTCCAGACATTACGTCTGACAAAGCCGCGATGTGTCGGCAATAAGGCGAAACGCAAGCTATGTCAGGGATCAAAGACACCGTAAGCGTGGGAGAAGCTGCGGCCGAAGAAGAACAGTTTTTAGAGAACGACTGGACAGTCGTCACGAACAAAAAGAAAAGGAAAAGGGTCAGGGGAGATCCAACACAGCCAGCTGCCGTCGCCGCCGCTACATCTCGGCAACGCCGTCGACAGTTCGAAAACAAGATCCGCCTGTCGAGATTACGAATATACCGATCAAGCCACTTCTACCCCAGCTCAAGATGCACATCTTGGGCACCCAGAAGAATGCGCCGTTCACCATGCATCTAATCGAGAAAGCCAACATGATCTCGGTCAAGACCGGCTCGAAAAAGGTGGCAGGATTCCTCGAGAAAATAACAGAAGTTATGATTGAGGACAAAATACTTCCCGTGCAAGTTTTTCGCTCGTACGCAACACCTACACCAAAGGTGTAATCTACGACATTTGCACAAAGGAACAGGACCCCAGGACGATGTCCTCAATCTTGAACTAGAATCAGAGAAAATCCACGTGGTTGCTGCCCGGCGCCTGGGAAAATGCAACACAGGAGTGCTCACGTTTGACGGCGAAAAGCTGCCGCGCTCAGTCCTATATGGGAAGTGGTACCATACGGGTCTTCCCGTACAAACCAAAAGCAGTGACATGTACAAACTGCCACCGTATTGGACACAAGCCGGCCATATGCCGGAATACTACTGTCTGCACCACATGCGGTAACCACGACGACTCAAATCAACAGGGATGCCCCACTCCTAACGCACATTTCTGCCAAGGATGCAAGAAGGCGGGATATCTTTGCATGAACCGCGCGTGCCCGACCTGGCAAGGAACGAACAAAAAAATGCGCGAGGAAGTAAGAAAGTACAAGGAGGTGCATAAGCTCCAACAACAACGGGAGATCACGAACAGAGAAGTCAGGACTCCAGTCCCACCCGGAGCCTCCTCTCTGTGGGCCGACTTGCTCAAGGAAGGCAATAACCCTGCAGCACTTCAAACTCCACCGCCGCCGGCACCAGAAGTCCAAGAATTGGGAAACATCTGCGCATTTCTCAAAGCCGAACTGGACCGCCTCAAGGCCACTGTCCAAGTTCAGCAAGAAGAGAATAATCACTACAAATCAGCCCTCAGCCAAATGAGAGCACTCACATCAACCTTCATCAAAGCTTGATAAGAGTGCTCCAATGGAACTGCCTGGGGCTGCGCAAGCGGGCGGCGGAGCTCAGGGCACGACTGTTAGCTAAGTGTGATGAGAAACCTGACGCGTTACTTCTTCAGGAAACCAACATCACCAACATCAACTTTATAGGCTACACGGTTTACTCCAGCCCATCAATATATCAAAACGCCCAAGTCAATCAGCTAACCCCCCGGGAAGGTTGTTGTTTATGTCAAAACGGACTGACCCCAGTAGCAAATAGACCTTACACCTTACTGCAATGAAAATCAAAAAGTAGGGGCGGTCCGAGCCTTGGTCCGGCAGCAAGACGTCATCTTCACTTCTATATAATGTACATCCCTACAGAAGAAGATATACAACCACGGGTGGATCGCGCACCTCCACGACCGCCACCCACTGAACAGAAACTTTACGCCGGGGACTTTATTCTTCACCACCGGGCGTGGGGCTACTACTCCAACCACGAGAGTGCGGAAGAGCTGCAGGGCGAGATGCAGACTTACCGTTTACATCTCGTCAACAAGGCAGGAACCGAAACGAGGATCGGAGATGTCAGGCAAAAGCACACAGCCCCGGACCTCACCTAGACATCGAACACTCACACATAACACCACAAGTGGAAATGCTCCCGGATCCGTGGGGCAGCGACCACTTCCCGATTTTTTTCGAATTTTCGCATTCAAGAAAGGCCAAAGAAAAGACCAAGAAAAGGGTAGTCAAGACTATCTACTGGGATAAGTTTAGGACCGCGCTAGAAGCAGACGAGTTCACGGGGTCCAGCTTTGAAAGTCTTCTCAAGAGCGCCATGAAGGCAGCCACAATAGAATCGAATGTCAAAGAAGGCGCTCCGACTCCTGACCTCTACCTATTACGCCTGTGGGCCAAGCGCCTCCAAGCGGTGCAGCAGTACCTCAAGGGACGTAAAACGCCGCAACCTAGGCGAGCGATTACGCCCACCACGTCCGAGGCCAAACGTTACGCCCAACAACTAGAAACCAACCGTTGGCTACAGTACAGCTCTTCCCTTTCTGACAAGGCGTCAATTGCCAAGCTCTTTGCAACAAGTCGAGCCCTGCTCGGGAAGAAGAAGACGAAAGGCGCGACACTCACGCTCGCTCCCAAGCTGGACAAGACGGAAGAAGAACTCGCGTCGATGGCCTGGGACCTTTTTTCCCCCAACCCGTCCCGTTGAGCTGTTTGGCTCCGTACGACACAAAAGACCTTGCTCCAGACGATGGCATGGACCGGGAGTTTACTATGGGAGAACTTGAGTGGGCCCTCCACAAAGGGAAATCCCGTTCGGCGCCGGCACAGGACAAAATCACGATGAAGATGTTGAAAAACCTTCCTGAGAGCACCAAGGAGCAGCTCCTCGATACGATTAATCACATCTGGGTCACGGGGAAACTTCCCGATCAATGGAAGCACTCTGCAGTCGTTCCGATCCCTAAGCCCGGCAAGGACAAAGGCTCACTCGGCAATTATCGGCCCATATCGCTCACATCATGCACTTGTAAAGTCATGGAGCGTATGGTACTGTCACGAATCGACCGGCACCTGGAGTCCTCGGGAGCCTTTCATCCGGCCCAGACAGGCTTCAGACCCTGTCTTGGAACTCAAGAGAGTCTCGCCCTAATTTTGGCAGACGTCATCCGCAACATCAGCCCGGGGCTCGCAACCATAAGAACTACCGTAGTTATCGACATCAAAAAAAGCATTTGATTCGGTTCCCCACACTTCAGTCATCGGAGAGGCAAGTCGGTTCGGCATCACCGGCAGGTCGCTTAATTTTATCAAGAACTTTTTCGAAGGGAGAACATTCTCGGTGCGCCTCGGCACGCACAAGAGTTACCCGAGAGCGAACCGAGTGGGAGTCCCACGAGGCTCTGTTCTCTCCCCCACACGGTTCAACCTGGCGATGGCGGTTCTGCCCCATGAACTGAACAAGGTTCCCGGACTAGGCTTCACCGTGAATGCGGACGACATCTCTATATGGGCACGACGAACAGACGTCGATAAGCAGCAGGAGACTCTTCAAGCCGGCCTAGACACCATTGAGGCCCACCTATGCTGGGTAGGAATGCCCAAGCAGCACCCGAGAAAACGAACTACACCGTAGTGACAACTCCCAAGCTCAGGAAAGCCAAGCTAAGCGAGAAACTCAATCTCGTATTGGCTGCAAAGAAGATCCACACCTCCCCGTCGGTAAAGATTCTTGGAATCACAAAAGAGGAATCCGGGAGAGGCGACATCTGGATCCAAGATACTATCAAACACTGCAACTCGGTGCTCAACGCTATGCGTAGGATCTGCAGCGCACGAGGAGGTGCAACAGCACGCATCGCCAGAAACATGGTAAAGGCCCTCGTAGTATCGCGTGTATGCTACGGGGCCCGCCACTTCTGGCTGAACAAGTCTCAATGGAAATGGCTGGAGACACTGAACAATCAAGCAAAACGCGTAATCACTGGCCTCCCGAGGTTTACTTTCCTTAGTAAACTAAAAGAGTACGCTCAGATCAACGAACACCACGACGTCGTCCAGGCCAGGATCAGGGCGCACGACGAACACCTCAAGCTCACGCAGCAAGGAAGGAGCATTACGGAACTTCTTCGAAGACCCGTAGAGCACCTTCCAAAAGTGCCTGAACAGCTCCCACCATTGGAGGATCTTCCGGCTATCACCGAAAGCAAGCCCAGCGGCGCTCGGTAGGGGGACGCCAAATAAGCAGAACACAGAGCCAAAGCACACTGCGAGATTGTGCAATCATGAGACCGAACCAAGATCGGGGCTGCTTACACGGACTCTGCTTCGATGGAAGGCT
This sequence comes from Ixodes scapularis, assembly GCF_016920785.2. Lineage (NCBI taxonomy): Eukaryota > Metazoa > Arthropoda > Arachnida > Ixodida > Ixodidae > Ixodes > Ixodes scapularis. Next base: position 183,886,999 of record NW_024609846.1, on the reverse strand, counting down.
CCGTCACCCTGAAGACGGCAGCCGTCATGTTTCCATCGCTCCTGCTCGAAAAAGCAGAATGCCTTCCCCCTGGAACCTCTACCATATGGGGAGAATTCGCAGCTATCCGCTTCGCCCTCGAGACGGCCAAGGCACACCGCGACCAGCTACCTGAGAATCTCAGGATCTTTACGAATTCTCAGGACGCACTAAAGGAATGCAGAACTAAAAACAGCCCCAGCCGAACAGTCCGGAAGATTAAGAAACTCGCCTCGAACCTTAGATCCCGAGGAACACACACGAGAATAGAGTGGTTACCTGGTCATTCGGGCATCCCCGGAAATGAAGCAGCTCACCGCCTGCCCGCGCGTCTTTGATTCTTCCCCGCGGCACAGACGAAGAGCAGCCACAACATGACCACAGTTACGGCCTCATCGCTCGTAATCGGGCATCGCGGGCCAACAGCGAAACAGAGGAATACGACCCCGGGAGAGGACAGGGTCCGGATCAAGGAAAACTATTTAGCAGAAATCAAAGAGAAACTGACCGAGCCGCCGTTCCCTGGCCTCCCTCACCGGGGATTCGGAAGGCCAGGGCAGGTTCTCTTAACCAGACTCCGGACCAACACGGCACTTACACCAGCATGGGTCGCATCGTGGAGTAGAAGCAAACCTTTGCACAGAATGCGACATGCGCGCCAAGGCAGACATTGACCATCTCCTGTGGGAATGTCCCCAAATACTAAGGCGAAAGGTTAAAACACCGTCCAGCAGATATCACATCCCTAGAGGGGTGGACCCACCCACCCGGCCCAGAGAACATCCAACGAAGGATCCTGCGTGGACTTCTGGATTTTATCCATAAAGCCAAGCTGGACGTCTTCATTTAGCCCCCGAATACCTCTCCCTCGTGCCAGCGCCCAGGCCTAGTCGTCATCGGCGCACATCCCCATTCCTCGACCGCTGGTGTTTTTTTGTTTGTTTTTTAATGGTATTAAACGTTTTCTGAACTGAACTGAATATCATACGCGAGGAAACTACTTCTCCCGCGTGAACATAAATATTCGAAGGTAGAACGGGAACGCTTGTCCCTAATATGGGCGATTCAGAAATTCCACATGTACCTATATGGTAAACAGTTTACGGTACAAACCGACCACCATCCACTGCAGTACTTGAACACTGCGAAGTTGATAAACAGTAGGTTGTCAACGTGGTCTCTCTTGTTTCAAGAATATAGTTTTAGAGTTGTACATTAAGGGTATCGAAAAGGTAGGAGCAGATTTTATGAGCAGGATCTGCGATTTTACATGCATTATCAAGCTGATATGTTTTTGTTTGTCTGTTTTGTTTTTTGGTTTACCAAGTATCTTTTCACCAATGCAACTGGAATTTCTGATCTAAAAAAAAAATCTCAAATGGGGTGTTGTGTGGTGAACTGTGATCGGACATATCAACGAGGTGCAAGAAAAAAGAAGGAAACGGTATTCTGAAAGTAAAGGAGCACGAGACAACAGGAAGAAAAAGAAGAGGAAGTAACACAAGCGCCGAGGACAAAAGCGGACAGGGGGTTGCCTTCCTGGGAGCCGTCAACGCAAACATAAGAGACTGGGCGCAACTGCGAGGGACAACCGGGCCGTATCGTGAAGACTATGTTTCGTAGTCCCTGACGACGCCCAGCGTCGGCTGCACCGACCATGGAAGATATCTCCACACATCGTTGCCGCGATGTCACCACCGTCGTTGTCAGGTGAAGTGAAGTGTTCCACCCTAACCTCCATTAACTTTGTTGACTCGAGGCTCGCAATTATTATCCAGTGGCACATCAAATAGGTGTATTGTGACTACTTTAAAAGAATTGTGTATCCAGTAACGTAATGTATGATTGTCTTTAGATTTGCATCGCTATTGTTTTTCTACGAAACTACCAAAACTCACACAAAAACAGTACTTGCCTCGTCAATTATTTAATGCATTTAAACAGAGCTTGACCTCAAATAACGAACCTCCTCACAGTCACTCTCCGTAACAGGGATATCAAACCACATCTTCAATGAATCTGCACTCATGTGGGCAACATCACACGTCGTCACTACATTAAAGCCTGGAAGGTCAAGCACGTTCTGCAATCGCATTTTTTTTCCAGATTCATAAACTTGTTTCATTGACATCTGATAGTGTGCACAACACAGCTGACGATACTTCCCGAAACGGTCTTCAATACAATCAGTCTGAAAGTTTCCAAAAATAACATACTGCATTCCAAGTTGCTCTAGGCAATATACAGCACTTTAGTGCAGGATGTGTGTAGTGTGGCACAAAGATGTGTGGGCCTCCCGTGTCAAATGACCGGCATTATGCATCAAACTTCCCCATTAGTGTAGCCAGTGCATTGTGCTCTTCAAGACCAACAACTGAGAACATGGCGTAGTGGTTACAGGTCTTTATAGGTCGTCCCTCAGCCGTTGTCCCTTGTTTAGCGTTTTCACGCTCACTACGTTCCACCATGTGAGGATCATATTGATATACACAGCTGTCCCAGTTGCGTGCTGAAGTCTGCTAGCATGAAGTGCTAAGACAGTTGACAAGATCCGCAATGCTAGTTCCACATTCTGCCTTTCCATGTTGGATGGGTTTAGTTCCTTCAACGATAAATGTTGGAGCCAACTTTAAAAGCTATTTTTCTTAAAATTCGTGCAACTCGCATATGGTGCTAAAAGAAGACGTCAGAATTTCAGGCTTTTGCTCAGCACTTTTTGGATCTGAGAAGTTCATGCATCTCCCAGGGCTTCGCTGATTGATGCAGTTGTTTCTAACACACTTCAGCAAGTTAACAGGGTCGACAACGAAAATTAAAGGACGTGATGGATCAGCTGGGTGCTGATAAACAATCTTGAGGTCAGGAGGGTTAGAAAAAAAAACAGATTGTTTTTTATTTATTGAATTGTTTCTCCGAGGTGACAGCAATGACTTTAAACCCTGAAGACTCTAGCTCCTCAACAAGCATTCGTAGAAAGTCATGCAACGTCTTAGCATCTATCTGAGCGACGGGCATAATGGGCACAACATCTTTGTGACTGGAAAGGAGACTCTTTGTCATAAAAACGTATGCTGTGTTTGCTGGGCTTGCACTGTTAATTGCAGCACCTCTTATAGAACGAGCCTTGAAATCAAAGTACGGCTGAAAGTGTTTTTCATTCATCATTTAAGTAACGAATCTTTCACGTTCTTTCATAGTTTTAACGAGTATTTTAGCATACGAGAGAAAACCAGATACTTGCTGTTCTGCCGCAGGGCTCACATGGTAAGAGGAGCAAACTGCCTCACTGCCTCGAGATGCGGCCCATTACCTTCTGAGAATTTTTCAGGAATCTGTATGCGCGTGGCGACATAGTAGATAACAGACTTGAGAATACCAGCAAGTTTCTTGGATATTGCACAGCATTGCTGAGGACGAGATCTACTTGCCGTTTCAAAAATTTTACTTCCTCCATGTGCCATCCATGCAGCTTTTGAGGTTGGTCATCACAAATCAACTCCTGCAGCAGTGACGACACCAAACCAAGCAGCTGCTGAGTCCGCTGCGCACCATCAGCAGGGTGATCAGTGTACAGCTGTTCAACATAGTGAAGGGCATCTCTTAACTCCCTGAAATCCTGCAACTGTGCAGGAACACTGACACAAGCAAGGTTCACAACGCATGTTTCACCTATATAAGCTTCATCACACAAGCCACTTGTCACTGCCACTGAGGAACGCACAGCTGGGGCATGTTGATCAGTAAGGTCCAGGAAAAAAACCTTAGAACGTTGGTTGCATACGGTCCAGAAGTGAGACGTCTGAAGCCATGGAAGAGCATCAAGGAATGCAGAGAAACTTGTCACTTTATGCTTCTCTGATTGTAGCTCCTATTCGTCTATGGACAGCTGTAGGGCCTCGTTTAGTGATGCTGCTACCAGGCGTTTTCTTTTCTCCTGTGGTGCTTCTCGAGCCGACGTTTTCGTGTGAGACAGGTATACGGGGCAGTTTCGAAACAAACTCAGTATCGCATCTTGTTTGACTTTGACGAGTCGCAGAGGCACTTCGTCAACTCTTCCTGTCTCTACGTTTGTGTAGCGTGTTTGACGTGTTTTGAAAACTACCTCTCGTCATTGGCTACCACAGGCTAATACTAAAACACCAAAACTAATATACCAAAAGCAAAAATCTTACCACAGTATACTTTGTTGGAATGAAATCCTTCCGAGGGACAGCTCGAGTCCACGCCGTCCACCCTAGAGGGCCAGTCTGACGCTTGGTGCACCTGCGAAGTTAGACTTGCAGTTCGGAGCGCAACTGCAGCCAGGCATCCCGACAGTTTCGTTATGCGTGAAGGTTCATGAAAGGAGTACTAAATATGCTAAGAACAGCAAAAGACAACAGCGAAAAGAACCAAAAGAACATGTGGAGGCCGCGCTGACTTGCTTTTGCGTTTGCTGATTGGATCATTGTGGCCACCGGACGCAGAACGAAATCCGACAGGAACAGATTTACATGTCACTAAGTCTGTACGGAAAGTTAAAAAATAAAACAATCCACTAAAGGGTTTCTTCTGAAAATATTTACTAAGACGGAATTTACAGTTCATATTTACTATTTTGTTTAGTCTAGGTAAGTTCAAAAGGGGCTGAAATGAAGTTTTCGCAATAACACTATATTTTTGCTTTTTAGCCGAAACTACTTTTAAATCCAATATCAGCCAACCATAGCTGTTCAACGACGAGGCGCAGACGGCGCAAGGAGCTGAGAGCTTGCTGGCGATAGAGCCATTGATCTCGCTTTCATGATGCAGGCACTTGTGAGAGGAGGTCCCGAAGAGACCTTCCCCTCTTCTAGGTGGTGTGGACTAGAGCACCATATAGCTCGTATGGAGCAGAGTAGCGCAATCCTTTGTTCCGTGTGTTTTGCCGACAATATGGCCGACAAAGCAGCTCGGCGCGAGACACGTGGTACTGAGGGTTCCAGGAGGCGGCACCTCCTATGGGAGAACAGAAGGAGATTGACGCAACACGATTGATTAAAAAGTAAATGCCGAGTTCACACTTTTCAAAACTAATCTGTAGTGAAGTTGGTAAAGCACTAAACACTTTATCAAAGTTTTCATAACATCGGATGCGTGTGAAAATTTTGAGAAGGCAATTTCCAAGGCAATGGCGTTTGAAGCAGACGTTTTTTGTACGCTTCAAAAATGGACCTTTTGGGTTGGCCGGAGCGATCACGTGAACGCTGTGACGTCGCCGCGTCGTCTCCTGCATGATGCCGTTAGAGCAGTTTTTCAAAAATAATTACGTCCTTACGTGGCACACAACTTAGGACAAATTATTCTAAAATGTTCCCTTATCATGGCGAAAACTATTGTCGTTCTGTATATCCCCTCAATATCGAAGAAAAAACGATTTTCTCATGTTCCCCGTGCATTTCTGACCGGAGTTGGAACCTCCGCGCGTTTGCCGCTAGTCGCCGAGAGATGGCGTTCTGGATCGCGCTACTCCAGAGCCGTGTATTTTGAGAGTTTGGCCAATAGGCGGAGCAGAGGCCACCGCTATTGCCGAATATTCCCCCCCGCGCTTAAGCGTAAACTAAATTTGCGACACAGAGTCGACCAATAAGGACACCGCGACATCACAATGTTGCAAACAACATTTAAAGCGTGAAATAGAAACGTTCAATCTCGGCGTCTCTTCTCCATCTCACAAATGTGTGCGGTGAAGATAAAGGCACAGGCGCGTGAGCCTAGCTCAGCAAAACGCTTTTGTTTGCACGAGAACTCGTGCATAGGAGGCACTTTCCAAAGCCACGCGCTCGTGCCCATGCCTTTGTCTGCACTGCTGATGTTGGCTTGCTAGAACAGCGCCCTGAGACTGGCTGAAAGAAAACAGTACAAAGGGTGGGGCCCGCGAGCGTCTTGAGACGCGGAGTCCCACTCGGCTCGTGCGCTTGCTTTGGCAGTGCTTTCTTTCTCCGTCTCAGCTGAGAGACGCTGTTTCTAGCAAGTCGGCCCTGGTTTGGAGCAACGTTATTAGAACCAACACAGTTCTGGAACTGCGCTCCGGAGGGGGGTCCCTTTGCGTGGCGGCTGTTAGAGGGCGAGCGCTCCGCATTAATACTCGCCATCGTTATCATTAACTTCGCGCTTGTGGCCGGTGCCATAGAGATCGTACATGGCCGTTGCATCTGGCCCATCTGGCATACTGCATAGGCCTACTGAGCTTACGTGGCTTACGGATGTTCGTGGCGCTTTTTCTGACAGTAGCAGACGACTTTCAAATTGTTCCTGCTGCAGTTGGCAGTCATCGGCACATCTACTATTACAGTATGTACAACTTTGCCCTGATTGTAGCCACCGGATTGTGGCGCCGACGAATTTGGGTTGTTGGAAACGCTTCGCGCTGTCAGCGCAGCTAATTCAGCAGCATTTGACAATAATGCAAAGCGTATGCCAAAATGGTCGTAGCGCTTTTCATGCTCAAAATGTAATTTTTACTTGCGAAAGGGCAAAAATTAACCAAATACCATGCTGAACCTCGAGAGGAGTCGGGACTCGCAAGCAGCCGCGGAGCAGTAGCACACGAAAACGCGTGGAATACTGCGCCGGCAGCGCCACTTAGCCGCAAAAACTCGGACACGGTTTCGGACAACCTCCAATGTACAGCGTCTATGGGAAGTTCCATAACTGAGTTGATCTAGTAATGTTGGTTTGGAGCGTACGTTGGTTTATTCTACACTTGAATATTGGCGTGACTAAAACATGACATGCACAAAGTTTTCAGTCACCGAGAGCTAGACTTTTTTCACTCTGCGGCGATAAAACGGCTCAAATTAGTCGTATCACATCTTTAGAGCACGCGACCACCGCTACGGGCTGTTTCGCGGCCTGTAATTGGCCCCGAGATGCTCAAATATTCAAGCCAAACTCTCCCAATAAACGGCTCTGCGCTAATCTCCTTTGAAGGAGCTATATAGTGCTCTAGTGTTGACTGGCCCCGGCGCGCTCCAAAACGACCAGGTGAATTCGCCATTAGTTGCGGAGCAAGAAAGCACCTGAATCGCAGCGGACGCGAAGGGATGCGCATCTCATAGTATCTTCGATCAACTCGCACCGGAATCGCCCTAAAACCTGGACAGTGCACAGCCAGCACAGCGCTCCTCAGTCGTGTAGCACGAAGTCGGTGCAACATCGAAGACAAACTGCGGCGCGGCGGTGCACAGTAGCGAGCTCCACCATGCGTCACCTCGCATTTTGTTCGTTGTTTCTTGCCTAGGTCCGCGCGCTGTGCCCGTCTGCTGTCAATCTCTCCTGTTTTTTTTTACTCGCGGATTTGACGGCCCCACACAAATGAACATCGTGGACGTGATTGTCGATGGGGTCACGAAGCAAGTGACAATTCCACAGGTATAGGCCGCCCATCATTGGTGTTTCGAGAAGGAGAACCACCACATAATGGGAGTACCTCGGTGTCATCGAAACACCTCGCAACGCTTTCTACGATGTTCATACCTTGCGGACGCTCCTTACCACCGCAGCAGTGTACGGTAATCGCGGCGATGGTAAGAAGATCGTCGTCTCGCTCCCAGAAGAGCTGAGGAATTAATCGAGTACAGCTGCGAGGCATGCTTGTCCTCGCAAGGTCGCTACCTCGATGGACTGCGCGTCCGCTATTCCCGCCATCTTTGTACATTTGTACATTCATCATCATTTCACCTGTTAACACACAGCCGAGAAGGCAGCCAGCACTTGGTTGTACCGGCTTCTGTGTTTTGGCTGCCTCAGGCACTCGGTTGTGTGGAAGTTGTGCCATTAAACACCTTGAACCTTGAACCTTGATAAGGCGCTGCCTCGATTCCCGCTCCTGGCCTCAATGCCTAATGGCACTGCACCCCGGAGCACCGTCGATTTTCGTGGTGCGCGTTGGGGCGACGAAAAGCTGCACCGGGAGGCTGCGCTCAGCTCACCCAGGACGTCCGGAGCGCACCGGCGCACTTGATCGGAGACGATGGGGCGAACCCCGCTGCCCCGGTGCGCACTGGTGCGGATGATCTAGGATGCTATCAGTGTCGACAGCAGTGCCACTGCTACATCCTGACCGGCTATCCTTTTCTCGAGCACCGATTCTGACACATCCCCTTCTAGACACTGTACAGAGATGTCAGGCGGGCGCTACAAGCCTCATCAAAACCAAACAAGGGCAGAAAGAATTTGACGTTTTGGTGTAGCCGAGCGACTCCCGCAGTGCGAGTGCAGTGTACTAGAATACTTGGATAGTGTTGGGACCGGAGTGGCTCGCCTGAGGACCGTGGTATTGATCGCGACAGGTGTCATCACCGGCGTGTTGCCTAGAAGGAGTTTAGTTTTTATATGCTTATGTTTACATGTTTAACCAACGTTAATATGTTTAACCAACGTGCTCAACTCTTTCCTGCGGCCAGAAGGTGTGCGCGTGCGCGGCTGCAGGCGTGAAATTATTAAGTTTTGGTGCCGCTTCAGTTGAGTCCACATAGTATTTCTAATACAGCTACGACCTGCCAGCGGTCGTACCGCGGAATCAATTACGCTGTGGCACGACCGTTGGCAACATGATGCTTCAATGTATTGGACGGTACGAGCTACATTACTCTCCCTTCTCATAAACAATTGCAACTTTAAAGAAGGGGATTGCAAGCTGTTTCAGCGTAGAATTAGCCGCGACTTTCGGTTCGTCGGATGGTGAGTATTTTAAATGAAATACCCATTTCCTTGATTTCAAAAGACAATACATTAGATATTTGGCAGGAATATCTAAAATCTCAAAAGGAGTTTTCGTTTTTTTTTTCTTTATTTTATGGTGAAACGAAACGGCACATACTTAACTTCTCTGCCTTCTTTTTTGACCGTCTTTTTCTTCTTGTCCTTAATCAGCTCGCTCCACTTGTCACTCATTTTGTGTTTATTTATGCTACAAACCACCCAAGTGACCCAAGTGATTCTTATCACGCGTTTTAACATTGAACTTAAGTCCAAAAAATGAGACAACGTGGGCTCAACAAGTAATGCTTTATAAGATTCAAAGAAGCAGAGAAGCAACTATTTGACATTTACACCAGGAAACAATAGCACATGTAAATAAGGCAAGCTAAAAGCTGTAATAGTTTACAACACGGCATTGAAATACATGGTTACAATGTGTAGCGCATACATGATTACAATGTGCAGCGCACTGTCCTCTTGAGGGTAAACCATCTGTGACCCACACGCTCATAACAATACATCAACCGACAGCTGCTTTCTGACAGCCAGGTAAGTCTCGCCGGAGCTGGGTATTCGAAAAAAAAGAACCTTAGTTCCACATGGTCTTTTGGTTTACACAGACATACAGGGTTTTTTTGTTTTATTCCTTACAAAACTTTACAGACATTAAAAAAAGGAGGTCGCAGATACGTGGTTGCCGTTTTTACTTGTATCTGTAGGGCTCGGTTGAAAATAACTGGGGGATTGATCGTAGCAATGTTTAATAATTAACCAAAATCCACTAGCTAACTTGTTCATTAAAGGTTTAATTGGCCATGCTGCAATTGCAGTTTAGAAGGGAGTCATTATTAAAGGCTAACACAATTTTGACAGTTCGCGAAAAGGCAACGAGGTTTGCGAAATTGATCTTTAAAAGTTTTCCTTTCTTCCCATGATTCAGAAACCGCGTGACGATAATGATACGTAGAATAGTGACGTAGTCATCTTCAGGTGTGCTTGGCATACCACGTAGTCGTCTTGAGGTATACTTGGCATACTATAAAAGTTAAGTTATCGAAATAAAAGAACACCCTTCTTTCGAAGCTGATCTTGTTAGACTTCGCCTCAAGGGCAGTCTCCAAATAAGCAACACCGTCGAAGTTGCTGAACTTGTGAACAGCCCAGTAGGGAGATAACACACTCAGGGAGCCTAGTGCGTCGCGATTGATGCCTTGTGGGATCACGGCAGGAGCTTCGCTGTTCGCCGCTAGGGACAACGGGTCAGTTTCCCGAGCGAGCCCCGAACGCTTTGCAACGATGAGCACTGGTGAATTTGCTTTCCGCTTTCTTTCCTCTCGTATTGCGGGAGGGTCACCATTCAGGTCCTAGGGTACACTTGGCAGCAGAGTCCGCACCGCGTCCTCACTTCCCTTCCGCCGATTATGTGGACGTAGTCTCGAAGGACGAAGCCGGGCTCGAAGGGTGGCTCGCAGACAGCGCTTGTTTCTTCAAGGCGCTTTTCCGATCGTTGCAGCTTCTTTTCCCGAAAATATTTTGTGGGTCTCTTCTTTGAAACACCAAAAAATGACGCCTTTTTCACGCTTTTAACTCGGATGTAGCCCGTTTGGCAGCCAGGTGCGCAGCAGGAGTTCTGTCACCGTTTCGACGACGGCATTTCGGCGCTACACTTACGCGTTCACACTGCTCAAAATCAGAACACACAAGATTCAAAACATATTTCGATCGAACACACGGAACCATGAAATCGTAGTCGGCTTACCAACGCGCGCACCGCTCAAAATGAAAAAAAAAAAAGCAATAATGTTGTTGATTTTAAACGCATTTTTTACCAAACGTGGCGGGCTGAGCGATTTTCTTTTTTTCGTAACTCGACTACAGCGCCCGCATCAAACTGCCAATACACGCGCCTTCACGAGCTCCCGTTGCCCAGCCGCTCCGGTTTCCACACTACCCCAGTATTCTAGTCATGATTCTAGTACACTGTAGCGCGACGTCGCATGTGGGACGCCTTTTTCGGAGGTCGTTAGGGGCAGCGACGTCCGTGACGTCACTGCCAGAAACGTAAAAACTAGCAAGACTACTTTTGTTTTCTTTTTTTTTTTACGTTTTGTGGAGAGTTTGTAGCGGGTTGTTGTGTTCAGTGTTGGGGTGGGGTGAGGCGGCGGTTGCGGCGTGTTATTGTTGCAGTGCCATGCGCTAAAGAACCGATGTCAGATTCGCGAAACGATCTTGCGCCGAAAATGTACGTATGACAACAGCTTTGCGATCAAATCAACATGACCGACAACGTCTCTATGTTACTTGGTCGCGGCGACCTACGGACATTTCATTTTCTACGTGCTCGTCTGGCCGGTTCCTATTTTAAGCAACAAGAAAAAAGAAGGAAGTACTCGAAACCGGCCACGACGAACACAAACGCTGGATCCACAAACTCCTGGGAAAAGCGACAACGGCAACCATGACACCGACCGCGCAAGCTCGACAAAATTTAGTCCTAAGAGGCGCTCCGACTCGGCGCAGCGTTGCTCCGACAATCCTTGGCCAAGACCGTGTGCCCAGGACCGGCTGACTTGCTGAATGGAATACCCGCCCGCGCGACCCTTGTGGACCCTTCCCGTATTATAGTTTGATCGCTGACCTCAATTTTAGATTAAGAGGTCAATGTGTTCCCCTTGTTGTCTCCTCGTTTTCTGAGGCAGCGGTGACGAACGCTGTCGTCGAAAAGGGACTTTCATCGATTCCATCTCCTGGTTTTGTGTGATGTGGAGCTCAAATAAATGTCGTACGAATTACCTTCGCAACACTTTGTTATTAGTATGCCATTTTTACTCTGACACTTCTGTACGTCACTGTCGAGCTATAACAGTTCGTGGAAGCTAGGCGATGCCGGTCCCACCTTTCTTTGTCGAGTGCTACGTCAGTATCGAGTGGTAATCGTAAGAGATCGGTCCCGAAGCCCTTCGATTAAACGCGCGCGTCCACTGCGACTCTGCGCAGGTATTTACGTGGCTCGTGCTGACACTCTCGTAGTTGAAACGCATCTTTTATAACGTTTGCTCGCTCCTGAATCTCCGAGGCCGCGAAAAACGCCGCGGCAAATTTTTTCCATCTACGTCGCTTTGCAAACGACTGGCACGGGCCGTCTTTTCCAACTATGACAGTTTGGTTGACTTCGGAGGAACGAGCTGGGAGCATACTCCGGAGGAGTGCGCGAAGTGAAGGGGTGAAGATGTCACGAAAACGGGGACATGACGTCACGGACGTCAAACTACTACTTTGCCAACACCCTCTACAAACTAAGGCCCGCTCACTTCCTGCTGACGTCACGCACCCCGATCCACCGTCACTTCCGTCGCCATATCAGTCATGCCCGGTTCTGCTGTTGGGTTCGACGTGCTATCCGCCACTGTGATCATTGTTCGCCCGTAACGAGAAATGCAACGGTGCTCAAACTTTCTCTTCTATATGCCCGTGAACTTCGTTCTTCAGAGCTCAAGTCTCGGCGCGATATCGGCGAAAAAGAACAGAAAGGTGAAACGAAGCGGTTACGCTGACTACGGCTAAGCCTCGTTACGCCTCTCCGGCGGGTGTTAGGTTTTTTTGCTTGCGTTCCACAACGTTCTCCCCGAGAGAAGTGAACTAGGAAGGAGCAAGGAATATATCCGGCGTATGTGTGTGCGCGAGTGTGCGCATGTGCTTTCGTTAACGTCTACATGCTTCGCGATCTGTGACCTGCGTGTGCGAGAGCAGCGCGAGTCAATGCAGTTCTTTGGAGCTCAAGTTTCGATACAATTTCTCCAAAAGGATATCATTACTAAGGTGGAGCGTTATATCCTTTGGGAAGTTTTCTTTTTGTCACGTTTGATATATATTGGTCCAGCCAAGTATAGAATTCGTAAACTTGGCGAGCAATGGTGTGAAAATATGCGGAACACAAAAAATGCCTTGCTACTTCCTGTACCGTTTGTGCTCTGTTATCGAAAGTGCTGAAGCCCGATTTATTTCTATGGTTATACTGTAATATTGAAAGCTGGTTTGAGTCCAGGAAACGATTATAGATAAACGTTTGGTATAGTGCTCAACGCTGCAAGCGTTCGCGTTGATCCTTCGTGCGTAGGCGTTCCTGTTTTAATAGTCAAACTGACGTAAAAGGTCGGCGTAACGAGCATTGTTTTCTTTGTTTGGCGGTCATATATACCTATTCTGGGTAGTCGGTTGTATGTCTTCCATTGATGCACTATTTGTGGAATGTCCTTTACGTCTCTTTGTTGGTTTTACGGTCGTGTATTCCTATCTAAGCACCCAGTTGTATGTTTTACGGTGGTTTACCGGTTGTAGCATTTCCTTTAGGCGTTTTCTCTTAACAAAAACAGCTGGTTTACAGTATACTACCTCAAACACATAATCTGACACCAGAATTTAATTAATCGCATAGCAATTGAGGAAGCCTTTTGAGTGTCAAAAAGCATTGTTGGGAAATGAACTTTTAATACTCTTGCCGCTTAAGTCTAAACTTGCCGTTTTGAAGAGAAGCTAGGAATTGATGAAACACTAGTGATATGGTTACGTATATGGTTGGTATGTGGCAATATGTATGTAATAAAATTGCAGAGCTTTGCCATTTGTTCAAAATATTTTTGAACAAACTGGTTTTTGTGCTTTCTTTCATTGGGTTATAAAATTATACAACGGAGACATTGGCTAAGTCATTTTTATTTTTTCAAGTTGATAAGTAAAGAAAGTGCATGTACCAATTTGTAGGTATTTTTGTCATAAATCAGAGCAATGTATGCTGTGAACCTTTTAAGAATACTTTATTGTTGGGTTGTCGACTTGCACACCAGTGAACAATAAACATTTTTAACACAACGCTGCATATGTACATCAAACTGAATAATATTAAGTAATGTTCCAGGAACCCGATTTTGTGCACTGCTGGAACCACGTCCATTTCATTTTAAGGTTTGTAGTTTTCGTGCCTTCTCTTTACCCTTTTCTGTACGAAGGTGATCATTTTGTTGCTGCACACAGTTTTTTAGCAACATATTGGCAGCTGCACAGGGTACATAGGACAGCACTGTCTGTGGGTGATGCCCGTTACGGCACATATCAAAGTCTTGATCTTCCGCACTTGACAAATGGCACTTCACTAGCCCCAACAGTATCCCACGTTGGTTTTCAGCACCAAAAAATCTGTGTCTATTTATGCTGGTGCAAGTGAGCTTTTCCAGCACAATCTGCGTGTGCAATACGGGCATTTAGTACGCCTGGCCGAGAAAACTTAAGACTACCTTTGGAGAGGTTATCTATCAGCACATCACTCTCAGCTTGCATCTCTCTGGTCTGCACGGTAAGGTTTTCCGCACATGCATCACAAGTTAACTTTTTGAGAGCAGCATGTGCACAAAATCCAGCCACGTAGGCAATGGCTGGCACTTCAGGCTCCTTCAGTATTATATCATTGACGGTGACACTGACAGTGTACTGGTGCAGGAGTTCCTCTTCATTGGATGGTGTAATCTCTTTGTGTGCTTCTGCCATGCTTGGGAAGCTAAGAGAGTCTTGTAGCCGAATTTTGTTTTTCTGACTCGAATACTTGTGTGATTGACACATGGTACTCCAACCCTGACACCTGCCTTCACCTTCCGAACCGCTCTTCGAGACAGTCCGCCTGAAATTTCCCCTACAGGACGTACTCAAGACCCAGCTCCTGAAGGCAGTATCGGGTCAGCTCGATTAGGGCGTACGAAGTCAGTCGTAGTGCTGTGTGGGTGTCCGACGTTAGCAGGCCTGTGCTAGTCCTCAGGTTTCGCCATGTGTCAAGCCAATCCACGAACGTGCTCAAGAAGCCAACCTGCACATCATCCATGGACGTAATGGGCTCTTGGAAAGCATCTTTTAATCGACGCCTTTCGTTGGAGTTTTGACATTTGCAATAAACCACCACTTCACAATTATCTCAATGTAATCGGCAGTTCCCTCTGCATATGGCAGATTCAATGTCTTGCCACGCGTTCTCATTGCCTCAGCGACTAAGCTGTGAAACACCTTGAGTGCAAGTTTCACATTTTGCCTCTCGAGGTTTGAAGGATTCAGTGCTTTAAATGTGAGACCATGACCGAACTTGACAAGTTTGTACTGCTCATGCTTGTGTTACTTCTTCAGTGTAGTTAACGATGCACCGTTAACTTTGGTAGTGCTGGCAGTGTTTATTGCTAGGTAGAACATGCACTTCTCTAGGTTTCTTTGGTTTAACCAATATTGCGCACACACTTCAACAAGTGAACCGGATCTGCAACAAAAAACAAGGGTCGCCTGGAGTCAACTGGGTGTGCGTAGCAGATGTCAAGTTTTTCTTTGGACGAAAAAAGACTCATCACTTTCCTGTTAATAGCATTGTTGTCACTTATGACTGCCACAACAGTGAGTCCAGCTTCCTCAAGCTTCATGATGACTTTTTTCAAAATTTTGTGGAGCTGTTCAGCATCAATTCTTGCGACTGGAGGTATGTGAGCGAAGTTTTTGTGAGGCGACAGAAGTGACTGCGTCATGAATACATGGGCGGTTTTTGCTGCTTCTGTGGAATTTGAGGCGGTGCCAGTTAATTCCCCTCCATTGTATTCAAAAGATTGTTGGATGTGTACTTCGTCAATCATAAGGGTCACCCTACGCTCATGCGGTTTCATTAACCTCACCCGTCGTTTTATGTAGCTCGGGAACCCATCATCGTTTTGTTCATTTGCTGGGCTTACGTCGAGCGAACGGCACTCACGCATTATCTTGGACGGATGCGGAAGAATTGCGTTTCCAGAACGCCTGATGAACGCATATGCGTGTGGCGAAATCGTATACACAAGACTTGCAAAAACCACAAGCTCTGCTAAGTACCGAAATGCCCTCTTCTCTTGCATGAGTAGCTGAAGTTACTCTTGAACGAACCTAAGAACTTCAAGTTTTTCCCCAGGGAGTAGATCATCACTGATAAGGTTCTCTAGGAGAGACAGCATCAGCATCATGGTTGCCGTAGTTCTGTGCACTTTTTCGTCCTGTGGTGTAGTCTTGATAGATATCATGCTTTCGAACAGTGTGTGGAGGGTACGCATATCTTCGATGCTTTCCGGAATTGTGACTAGGTTGGCTTGAGGGTGCAACTGTTAACCTTTCCAGTAAGCACGACAAGAGAGGTCCTGGGACACAACAACGGAGCATTCAATTTACGGAGCCTGGCAATTTTCTATGTGAAAGCACATGAGACTAGTTTTCGTGTGCACAACCGTCCAGAATGGCTCCAGCTCCAAACGATGCAGTTGGGATGCAATTTGCGCAGCGTAGTCACCTGGTTGGCGCTTCCTTCTTCTGCATGGGTCTCCACAGAACGCCTGATGGCTTCTTCCACAGAACCACTTTCTTGCCTTCTTCGCCTCGTTTCCGGGCTTTCTCGCAGTTCTGTTACGTCGGAGAAGTATGTGGGGCAGTTCGGCATGGACTGTCGGCACTGCGTCTAAAGTGAGCCTCGTGAGGCCCATCGGAAACTCAATGGTTTTCCTACTTGCGTCAGTACATGTTGTTGTCGTCCGGAGGTACTCGGCTTTGAAGTGTAGCTCGCATACCCGCGGAATTCTCATCTTCTTATTTCTGGTAACATTAAGGTAGCTCTATTTTGAGCATGCAATACAACTCACACGAAAAGAACAGAGGTAGCACAAAACATTGTAACAACATTAATTTTTGTTGTGTGAGTTGAAATAACATTTCGTTTTAGGTGTAAATGTTACAGTAATGTTCAAATAGAACACACAACGTTTTAGGTATGCTCTTAATGTTAGTGGAACGTTCAAATTAAACCTATAACGATATTGTTGTGTACAAAACGTTATAACAACATTCGATACATAACTGTAAAACAATGTTATGAGTACTAACATTAACATTTAGTAACATTATGCTCCTAACATTATTTTGAAGTTTACAATGGTTCAGTGACGTGATTGCTGCGCCAATTTCGCCAAACTGCGCCAAGGGGCTAACCCTGCTGCATCCTGCTACATTTCGCCAAAATGTGGGTAATCTGCACCAAGCCTGCGCCAAAAGACCAATTTAGTTCGCCTTTCAAAACCGAAACTAAACTGAGAACTGTAATTGAGCAGGCGTGCGTTATGTGGCGCAAGCGGCCGCCTGACACAAAGTACCGTGCATCAATTCTCCACCGGGTCTTGCATGGTTTTCCCGGCGTCTCGTGTTTCGCGCTTTCGTCTTGTGGGTCTCGTCTCTCGTCTCTTTTTTTTATATTTTCAGCGATAGACGCGGATGTGTGCAGACGCTCCGACGCTAGCGTGCAGGGTACCAGCCATGACGTCATGCTGTGAAACGAAACCACGTTTTTGCTCGGCAGGAGTTACTTTGTGAGCTGTGGCAACGGCCGTAGGAAAACTATATTTGGTCACTGCCTTTCAGTCACCGTGGTGGCGCGACGTCGAATCTATCCGTCCCCACATCACTGCAGATATGGTACTTTCTAAAATGAAACTAAATACCGCCGCATGTTCATCACCTTTCCTGTTCTTGTTTATATCATACGTTACTACAAAAATCCATATTCAATTCAAAGACTGCTCTGTCAAAGTATTGATTATCTAGATTCCTCTCGGTGGGCCTTCTTTCTAGAGGGACCTCTATACGTGAAAAATCTGCCGTGAAAGAAAGTTGGTAAAGAGAAGTGAGCTAAAGCAAAGAAGGCAAGATCGGCACGCTGAACCCGCACAGCGTGCTTGTTTGTCTCGAGTTCAGTCGTGTCACAAAGTGCTCCGAGAACTTTTTGAGGCTGGCTCGCTATGTCTTGCATCGATGCACTCAGGCTATTTATTTCTTATGGGTTTAGCTTGTACCTTGTTTGCCGGCCTGGCAAGCACGCGCCACTGACAGTTTTGTCGCATGCTCGAAAGTTACATTTTGTGTACAATTTCGGGGATAAGTTAGCGACGGAGCTGAGGGGCATGGTTTCGGTTTCGATCGGACAGCCGTTGTCTGCGCTCGAGCGGCGAAGCATGCCCAACAGCAAGCCTGTCGAAATCAACCTCACGTGCATGCGAACATGATTGCGCGATTGAGGCACCAGCTGGGACGCTTGCAATTCATTGTTTTACGTTCGCTTACGTTTGACGAAAATCTGGCACGTCGGGAACGAGTAAAACGGTGGCAAGCGGTTTTTTTTAAATTGCTTGGCAATGCCTACAGCACTGTACACATGTGGGATGTCTGAGCAGTAAAAACAGAAGCCGTGAGTTCTGTCACAACACGTCACATCAGAACACAACACAACACAAAGTGCCCTTCGTTTGTACTGCCCTTAATACAAATATTTTTATTTTCCTGAGAATATATGCTCCAAAATCCACTTTTGCTGCTCCGAAACCCTGTCTTGGCTGCTCAAAAAGCCTTTTTTGCTGCTGCAAAACACTGTTTTAGTTGCTTCGAAACGTGCGCCAAAATGGCTTAGGCCAATCACATCACTGACAACGAAACATTATAGTAACGGTGAATGTAGAACCGTGAAATAATGTTGCAGGAAGTAACATCGAAATAACATTTTAACATGTATTTCCAATGTTATTTTGAAGTTTACAAGGAAACCTTACATTCGATGAAAAATAGTAAATAAATGTTACAAATAGTAACACTGAAATAATGTATTGGTTTGATCACATCTCTGCTTCTCAAACTTCAAATTATTGTTCCAAATAATAACATTCAAGAAATTATTTGACAATATTGTGTTTTAGCATTATTTTGAAATTTACACGGAAACACTACGCACAGTAACAATTTATTGGTAGAATGTTTTGAAAAGAGTATAACATTTTTGCAAATGTAAGAAATTGTAGTAAACTATTTAGTTTTAGATTTTACTGAAATGTAGTGTAAAAGTACAAAAAAATTACAAGGAAAATGAAAATATACGCAATGCTACTTTTTTTGCATTTCATGTATTTTGCCGTATAAAGATGGAATCGTTTCGATTAAGCTTTTCTGTAGCAGCTGCTAACTCCAAAAAACGGAAAATCTTGGAAACCTAGATGTAAATTATGATCCATAGAATGACTACCATAAATAGCATGTGCTTGTTTCACTTGAATAGATTCACTTCCCTTTACCAGGAAGGTCTGAGGGGAGAGGCGGTGATTATTTCGACTATGGAGCTTGTGGATAAGTAAAGCGATGATGTGTGTAAACGATCAGTCTCTCGGCGACCAGGCCGTGCCCCAGCGCTCAAGTCACACCTCCGATCAACTCCGCACATACGACCTACTTCCAGCGAAAATTCACCTCACGCCTTGATTCAACGTTACCATTGTGTGCCTCAAGACTTGATATTGTGCATTTTACGACCACTTCAAGTTTCGAAGCGGGATCGCCCCGCTAAGCCTACCACGCCAGCGGCGAGGCCTGGCCAGGGCTTCGGCCACCACGCCGCCACCGATGGCGGACGCGCCGCTCAGCGCCGCCGCCGACGCAGCCCACCTGTCGTCCACCGGGGCCTGGGGGGACGAAGACATGGAAACCCGCGAAACTCAAGATGCCTCTCCGGCCGAGGAGGAGAACGACGAAAATACTGAACCTTGTATCACCATTACGAAGCGTGCCGGCCGCCGCGGGCAGCAGCCACGTTCGACCACGCCGCCCCTACCTCTACCGCCACTGAAACCCGCTCTCTACCAAAGCCGGCCGAAGGTGCGCAAGCCCCGACCACCCCCACTTCCCGCCGACGACTTCAAGTTGGCAATTCGTCCACGGAACGGCCTACAGCTCAACAAGGTGAGCCCGGGGAAGTTAGTGGACGCCATCGCTCTCGCGGCGCAGCTACAAATTGGCGCCACCAAATTCAAAGTACGCCTCGACGCAGACCAAAACATTCTTGTTCTGAACACCCCCTCCCAATCTACGGCCTCGGCACTCAGCAAAGTGCAGAAACTTACAATTGATGAAACCACATACGATATCGCATCGCACGGTGTAGCCCCGACAACTCGTGTAAGGGGCTGATCTATAACATCGCCCACGACACTACACTCTTAGCGGGGTAACCTTTAGCAGAGGGTACGTTTTTGCAAATTTCTACCTTTGAATATAGGAGTTACAATGTAACCGCAAGCACTGTACCCTCTATGCAGTGGTCACGTGGAAGCTCCTGAATAAAGGTTACGGTAGCGTCTGACATACACGCTTTTTTCTTTGTAAGGTTTTAAAATGTGGGCGACCGTTGCGTCGGGGCTTTTTTTTTTGTTTTCTTTAGAGTTGTTTTCAGAAAAGGTGGTAATACCTACGTGGATGCAGTCTACACCGTATTTTCGTTTGGCCGGCGGAAATTATATGAGATGATAAACTTCACATTATGTTCACTAATTAATCAAAATTTGATAACTAGCCTTTAAATTAATGGCTTAATTGATCATGTTGCATTTGAAGTCATAACGTGAGTAATGGTTACTGCCTAACCCAATCGAGGCGATTCGTGAAAAGACAACGATCTTTGAGATATTCATGGTTAAAATTTTGCCTTCGGTCCATTCAAGGGCGCAAGCTGGATATAATCAGCAGGAAAGTGACGCAGTTATCTCTGTCCCTCCGTCACTGTCATTGAAGCTTGACAACAGCGCGTCCTCCAATGGCACGCCGTCGAGATAGTTACGAGCAGCCGATAAAACTGCGTCACGCTTCTACGCACCATAATCAGGCGCGCCTGTCTGCGAGCGGTTTTGAATCAAGCAGAGAAAGCAAACTTTGAAACGACAAATATCTCAAAAGTTGTAATTTATTTTTGTTAACTGTCTAAATTGGGTCAGGCTTTAATAATTGGTCCCGTTATCACTGCGATTGCGGCATGGCCAATTGAGCCATTAATTCAAAAGTCAATCAACATATTTTGATTAATTAGTCCAAAAATGGGACGTTTATCCCCTCACCTAGTGTCCGCCGAGCCCCGCAAAAATGCGACAAAGACTGCATCCACGTAGCAATACCTCCTTTTCTTAAAAACACCGTAAATAATAAAAAAAAATACGCTCTGTATATAGTATCTACTTATGTATACTTTTTAGCAAGTCATTTTCGCCAATTTAACCCCTCCTTGAATATAGCTTTTAGCAACAAAATTAAACACGAAGCACGTCCCTCGCCCTAAGATCGGCCCTCATTTAAAGTTGACTATAGTCAATAGTATTATATTTGTGACCCTTGTAATTTTTACGCTTACATAGCCTCGCTGATTGGCGAAAATGAACATCCCACATAAAGATATGCGCTTGGGCAGCTTAAATAATGCAACAAATGTTGAGAACTACTCCCTTTATTGTCAAAGCCTTAAAGTAATTACAAACAAATATTAAAACGCCCTGTTCACGACGATGTTCCAAAAAGAATGAACCTTTTATGCAAGGTAATGTTCGACAAAGCTCACCCAGGTCTTCATTGTCCCAGCTTAACCAGCAACGCTTTCAGCTTTCCGTTCATTAACACTCGGGTTTCAGTATCCTTGGGCAAAAGCAGTTTTTGGAGCAGTGTCAACGGCTGCGGAAGTGCGATCACGAAGGCTTTCACTGAGTGGAACACGTTCTCCTGGTTTTCGGCCGTAAATCACAGTCTTCTCAGCTGTTGCGTTTATGTGATGGACCGACGAAGTGGGCCTGTCTGGCACCTCTGCCTGCGGTATGAACAGACAAAAAAGAAATTAACTCACCAAGCTTGTGAAATTTTTCATATCATTGGTGTGCTGATCGTTTATCAATATTGGTCTGACACTATGCGGATTTTGTGCCTCGACTTACATAAATCATATATATCAGAAGTATCAAACTTTTTAACAGAAATCTCACACAAGAAAATGCACAAAATTAATATTGAAACCTTCCGTACCTGGTTGGTCAAGAGGTACTTTGCTCCAGCTTGCTTCAGGTGTCGCTCAATGTGAGAAGGTACAGCGTTTTCCGTGCATGTCCCAAAAGGTGTTGACTGCATTGATCCCGACGTCCACGAGAGCAGACACTTGCTTTTGGAACCTCAACTCGGACTCAGAACCAAGCTGGATATAAAGAACATTCGGTATAAAAACTCGAACCGAAGCTGTTATGCAGATTCAATCCTGCGTCGAGTATAACATTTTTCTCATTAGCTAAACGTGAAGCATACCTTGTGAAGATTTGTCGTTTTAGAGTAATCCAGATGAAACAGCAGCGACGAAGAGTTCCGATCCGAAACGATGCATGACAGCCGCGCGCGGCCACAACCGCGATGCGGCGATACCACCAAAAGCGAAGTGTCGGCGGTGAAGGCAGTGATGGCGCCAAGGAGTCTGGTCACGTGACGTTACGTCTCCATAGCTTCGGAATTCGTTGAACTAAAAAGGTTGGGTTCACTCCTCCTCTTATTATGCCTCCTCTCTCACTCGTGTCGGCCCCTCCCTTCCTCTTTCCCTTTCTAAGTTCTATTTTTGGAAGGAAACAAAAGTAAACAATCCTTTCGATCGTGTAAAGGTTACCCGTTCTTGTCCAACGTTACATTTTAGAGGTTACAACTAGTCTTGTGCGAATAGTAGATTTGGAGTTCGAAGCGAATTCGAAGCGAATAGTGGTCTTGGCCGAATATTTTCGAATCGGATATCGAATAGTTTTTCCGTGCCTTTCACTACCATAACATAATGCTTAAACAAAACCCCAGCGAAACTTGTGAAGGTTGTTTCACCTGTTCATTTATAAGCCGAGTTTAATCTATCTATATTTATGAACTGAGACCTCAGAAGGTCTGATGTGTTGGGATGGAAAGTAAACAACAAGTTTGACATAAAATGAATCCAATGGAAATGGCCAACTGTATACCCAATTGAGTAAATTTACAAATCTTAAATATTTTCTCTTTAATTTCGAGTTAAAAAAAATGACTTCCGCATGGTAAACGCAGGTTTTAAGGGCATCTCTGCCCAACACATACTCTTGCAAAACAGTCAGTTTAATTTTAAAACGTTTACTACAATGTAGATACTGTAAAATCCTTAATGTTCACGAGCTCTTAATTTTCGCGAATATCGCGAGTTGAAAAATTTTTGATACTTAAAGGCACGCGAAAATTTTGGTCTTCAAGAATTTCAATGCAGGTCTCTGGAATTCGCAAACTTTAGTGGCCGCGATATGTCCTCTGTGACCGATTCGCGAAAAATAGGGGCCCCGAAAATAAAGGGTTTTACAGTATACACATTCACAAAGTTTCAATTTATTTTCATATACAGCCGGCACGCGTGCACCATCGCGCTTTGAATGTATGGTTTTCGTCCAAGCACGCAACTGCGATATTCATACTTTTCCAAATGTTTATCGCGGCGGGTTACTCCGTTGAGTGCGCTTCTTAACGAGCACCGATGTAATGCGGAGAAGCACCACCCGCGGAGCTTGTTTTTGCGGTATTGCTTCTCCGCAGTGCACTGGTGCTCGGTAAGAAGCGCACTCAACGGGGCTAACCCACCGCAATCAACCCTTCGAAAAACGCGAATATTGAAGTTCTTCTCGAAGCGAATATCGAATATTGTATTATTCGGAACTACTATTCAAAATTTCGAATATTCGCACAACCCTAGTTACAACACAAGAGTCGCAGCGTAACCACTAAACGTGATCCTAGACAAAAAAATAATCGCCGTTTTAACCTCTAAGGCAACGGAAAATGTATGAAACCTTTAAAAACGACTTCGTAACTTCTATAATAGAAGTTTCATCCGTCTATAGGTAGCCATAGAGGGTACGCCGTTAAGAATGTACGCTCGAAATGGTGCTCCAACGTATCGCAGCTCCCGGCTACGAAGCCCTCACCTGTCGAAGACTGGGCAACACATCAACCATGGTGATCACATTCTTGGGAAAGCGAGTACCATACTACATTGAACTCTCCGGATTTCTGATACGGTGCTACCTCTACAAGCGGACCGTGCCCCACTGCCGAACCTGCCAAGAGATCGGCCACAGAGTGGATGTCTGCCCCGGTCACGCCCAAGTGCGGAGAGTGCGGCGCGCCGCTAACGACGGAGCAACATGACTGCCACCCCCGATGCTCTTTGTACGGTGGTAATCACCCGACGGCAACCAAACCCTGCCCTAAAGGTCCCTCTCGCCCGTCAACCGCCGGAAACCGCAGCAGCACCTGGGGAACCCCCCGCAGTCCCCCAGGCGCGTCAGCTCCCCATCGCCGGGACCCAATGGCCGGCGCTCAGCATCCCACCAGTTCCGGTCCCCCACACAGCGCGGAAGTGTCCGAGGAAAAAGCGCTTCCACACACCGTCCCGGTTCCAGGCGTCGGACTCCGTCGCGGAACCGGCAGCCCTCCAGTTCCAGGACCTCAGGCCGAGGTCGCTCCGCTAGTGCCAGGAGGAAAAACCAGGGAGCAGCGCAGGCCACACAGCAGCTGAGCTGGGCGCAGGTTGTCTCTCCCGAAGCTCGTCCCCCACCGACCCCGCAAGTCAGCGCAGAGCTAGCCCAAGCACACGCATCTATTACGTGTCTCAAAGAAGAGAACGCTACACTGAGGGCAGAAATCACTCAAGTGCACGCAGAGTTCGCAGCACTCAAAGATAAATTACTCGAAAGAACTAGAGGCATTCCGGCACAGAACACACAAAACCCACCCCCCGAGAAACGCAAACGGGCAGAGAGGCCAGAGCCCACAGATTCCCCTAATTCCACACCGCAGCGAGCACCCACGCAGCCCAACACACTGCCGGGGCTCCCACACGCCCAACATACCACTTCCCAGCAGATCGAGGAGATTATAGCAAGGGCCATCCAGTCTCTTCATGCATTCCTACAGCTTACTCTTAATCAGCAACTCACGGCTATACAACAGACAGCGGCTCAACAACAACTATTCAATACTACCGCGCGCGCAGCTGACCAAGTAGGCAGCGCGCGCGTGGCCTAACGATTATCGCGCTTGCTTTCCACGCTGAAAGCCAGGGTTCGATTCCTGGCCGCGGAGGCACATTTTTCTTGACACTGGAATGTGTTGTTCTGGTGAATTCGGGAACCGTCTTGCTGATTCGAGGTTAGAATGTTCCACGCGCCGAACCCTCTACGCCGAACGATCCAGAAAGCCACGAGGGATTCCGCAAGGCGAGCGGAGTCAGTTTCGTTCGCCCCAGCGTTCGACTGTGCTGCTACGCCGACTTCGACGCCCGCGACGCTCTGTTATTATCTTTGTACCCATTTTTTTTGCAACAAGTTCGCCACATTAAACAATTATTTCTACTTGTTTATTTATTGTTTTTGGTCACCACCCGTGACAATACTCAGAGGGAGGAACGCGTCGCGAAACTAGAGGAACGCTTACCAACTCTCGATGCTCGGCGCAACCGGCGCCAGAAGGAAACGACTCCCCCAGACCTACCGAAACACCACATGCTGCAAGAACTACCCCCCTCTCACAACCTCGATGGCTGCTACTCAACATCCAGGCAGTAAGCGCAAGGGCCCCTGAGGCGAAACCACGGTGTGGCAGTGGAATTGCCGGGGCTAGAAGAACAAGTACGGATCACTCACAAAATACGTCTCCACGTCCACAACACCACCCGAACTCATCGCCCTGCAAAAAACGAACACACAAGTCCGCCTACCCGGCTACGTCACGTACGCAACCGACACGGGCAACAACCTTCACACCCTGGTTAGTAAGCGATTAGTAGCAGTACAACACCATCTCCAAGAATCCGAACCGCTTGCCATTCTCCTCAAGACTATACCACCGGCACCAGAGAAGAAAAACCCCATGTTCCTGTTAAATATGTACTGTCGGCCGAAAAGCCCGCCAACGATCCTCAAGCACGTGTTGGATCAGGCCACACACATAGCAGCCAACAACCCGCTGCTAATAGTGGGCGACTTCAACGCAGCCCACCACCTCTGGGGCTAATAGTACGCCAACCCCAGGGGAAACCTGCTTCACAAACTTATTGAGGACATGGACCTCACCCTCGCCACTGACCCCACAAAAAGAACGAGGCTCGGCACAAGTGTCACAAGGGACCCCAACCCCGACCTAACCCTCACCAGAAACATCCCCCAAGCTGACTGGACCCACCTGGAGGAGTACCTAGGCAGCGATCATGCGCTGCTAGCCACCACCCTTCATGGGCTCGAATACAAGGCCAGGGTAGGCACTGCTCGCCTCACAGATTGGGCCAAGATGCGGGAGACAAGATCACAACGACCCGGAAACGAAGACCGCCAACACCACCTCTCCATCCAGGACTGGATTAACCAGTTCCACCAGAATGTCCTGGCACATGCTAAAACTCTACAAACGTCTACCACCATTCCGTGCATCGACGCTCGCCTCCTCCACATGTGGGAGGCCCGACGCAGCCTCCTGAAGCGGTTAAAGCGCCAACGATGGAATCGTAAACTCAAGAAACGCATCGCCCTACTCACGGAGAAGGCAGCGGAATACGCCACCTGGCTATGCAGAGAACATTGGCTATCCCTCTGCGACGGCTTGAGAGGAACGCTGAGCACGTCCAAGACGTGGAAGGTATTGCGCTACCTCATCAACCCAGCCAGCGGCAAAACGGAATCCCACCACAACTTGGCCCGAGTGATCCATCAGTTTCCAGGAAAAGGGGCAGACCTCCTTTTGACCCTCAAAGCCCTGTTCTTCCCCACACAACCATCGGAGCCGCTACCTCCGTACACTGGCAGTCTAAACGATCTCCTGGATGAGGACACTCATCTCCATGAAGTATCTGCGGCATTACAACGCCTGCAACGACACACAACCGCGGGAATGAACCAAATCACCAATAAAGCGCTCATTAATCTTGACAGCCCCTCACTACTAGAGCTTACCGCTCATCTAAACAAAGTATGGCGCTAAGGAAGCCCTCCCGAGGACTGGAAAACGGCGGAGGTCCGTCTCATACCGAAGCCAGGCAAACCACCAGCCATTGAGAACCTACGCCCCATCTCCTTAGCTTCTTGCGTTGGAAAACTCCTGGAGCACATCGTTCTCAACAGGTTACAACCGTACCTGGAAGACTCGGACAAACTTCCGACAACAATGGTAAGATTCCGCCTGCACCTCTTAACCCAGGACATCTTACTTCAAATAAAAGAGGAGGTATGGCACCAGCGACGCGCAACTCTCCCACCGCCCTCCTCGCCCTGGATCTTAAAGGGGCGTTTGATAACGTCAAGCACTCAGCGATCCTACAAAGGCTGAACACCCTTGGGTGTGGGGCCAGGACGCACCCCTACATAAGGGATTTCCTGTCGGATAGAAAAGCCATCCTGAAGGTCGGGGATCAAGCCACGGACCCCTTCCCACTGGGTGGACGCGGCACACCACAAGGAGCAGTGCTATCCCCTCTCCTGTTTAATATTGCCCTCATAGGACTTCCGCCGCTCCTTGACAACATCCCGGGGATTCGGCATGGCTTATATGCGGTCGACATTACCATCTGCTCGTCCACAGGGTCCATCGGGGCAATGGAGAGCCGTCTGCAGGACGCGGCGTACGTGGTGAATGCCTATGCTAAGTCTTGCGGCCTCGGATGCGCCCCCCAGAAGTCGGAGCTACACCTGGTTTCGCAGCGAAAGCTGCACCCTCTCGGCTCGCCCACTATCACCATACACCTGAGCCGGTTTTGTCGAAGCGATGGTAAACCCATTTTGATAAACCACGGTGCCTAGGAAGGGAAAAGTACCTAGGTACTGTAATAAACGGTTAGATATAGAACAACAATAATTATTTTTGATTGGGCAATAAGATGCGCCATCTATCGGTGAAACAAGCCAGTTATTTTGTTTATCCTCTTTTTCCGCTGGTTGTCATCAATCTAGTATGGTATTTTAAGTCAAAATATAGTAATGTTGTACTTGAAGACCAAATTGTTTGCTTCCGATGGTACGAAGAAATTTTAGCTACTACGCTAGAGTTTGTCGACGAATATTCGAAAATGTAAGAAACATTTCCTTCAATATGTTTTGCCATAAACAACGCATAACTTTCCCGTGTTTCTTCCAGTCTGGCAACGCCGGTGCTGTACTCTCGTTTTCGTTCCTTGCGACGCACGTTTCTGCAATTCCTGCTGGTCTCAACTGTTTGCTCTCTCTTCCGTTTGCCCAACCGATTCACCGGTGATGAGAAGCTAAGCTTCTCGTCACCGTTGAATTGCTGGCCACCGGGGATATGTAGAAACCTCAATGCTGTCGGCATACTGTCGGCGCACTGTAAACTAAAAAACGGTACAATGTCTCAGCTGTTCACCCTGAACGAAGACTTTAATGAGGATAACCCCCTTTCTCAGCAAAGTAATCGCTGCTCACGAGTTGGCGTGCATAGTGTAACAAATTAAACGTCTTAGTATAAATATGTACCAACACTCGTTCGCAAAACATTTTTTTTACTCACCATAAAAACACTTGCAAGGCTTATGTACCGTCATATGTCTTGGATCCCGGACTGCTGAAGAGTGACGCGTTCGCGGAATGCTGCCGTCGGTTCGTTTAGTAGTCCCTCTGAACTATCGCTTTGCTGGACGTGCTAATAGGTTGATGGTGAGTCATTAATATAACAGTCAGATCGAAATGAATGTTCAGCAGAACCAAGCAGAACTATTAGCCCTCATTAAGCGACGCCGCGGCATTTTGCTTCTAGGTACTGCTTCTCCCTCGGCGCCCCTGCTCTCCCACTCACGTGACCTGGAATTCCCCCTTCTAGGGAAAATAGTTAACTTTAAACCACGGTTTGCGTTCCAGAAAATGGGCCCTGGAGGGACACACCATCGCCTCATCCCGGAGCGTGAAGATACTGGGAATGATTTT
Source organism: Ixodes scapularis (assembly GCF_016920785.2). NCBI lineage: Eukaryota > Metazoa > Arthropoda > Arachnida > Ixodida > Ixodidae > Ixodes > Ixodes scapularis. Next base: position 183,858,407 of record NW_024609846.1, on the reverse strand, counting down.
CCAGGCAGATGGCAACAACTCTACATTGGTGAAGAGGCTCCTGACTATTATAGACCAAGTTACCCACATGATTCGACGAATCGCGACAAAGACAAGAGGCATGGGGGAGGAGGATACGCTTCGGCTTGTCCAGGCCTTCGTCGTGTCTCGGATCACTTGTTATCCCCTACGCTTTACTCAACCCGACGGAACTAAAAACACTAGACACAATGATCAGGAAAGCGTAGAAGCAAGCCATGGGCCTCCCGACAAGCACCTCCACCGAACGCCTCCTCCGGCTGGGAGTACACAATACGGCCGAGAAGCTGATTGAAGCACACCTCTCCAACCAGCGAGGGAGATTAGGGGCCACAGAAACGGGGAGGTCCATCCTCTCACGCCTGGGGCTCTCGGCCCCGCTCCATCACACGACTCCTCCAACTGCAAGACCACCCCATGCCATCCGGAGCAACATTATAGTTCCTCCCCTTCCTCGCAACATGCACCCCGTGCACGACGCGCAGCGAAGGGAGGCCCGGGCACGGGCTATTCACAAGCAGTACGGGTGTCAACCCTCCACAGCCTACACGGATGCGGCGTCATACCCCGGCAAAGCAGCCACAACAGCTACCGTTATCATGAACAACGAACCTCGGAGTAGCATATCACTCCCCCGAAAGACCCCCTTCAAGCCGAGGAGGCGGCGATAGCCCTCGCTCTCACTCAAACCGAAGTCGAAGTCATCGTCACCGACTCTCAGCAGGCGTATCGCAACTTCGCTAGTGGACGCATCCATGCCTACACGCTACGACTCATCAACCAGAACCCTCCAACGAGACAATTCAGAATTGTCTGGGCGCCCGCCCACCAAGGCATTGCCGGCAACGAGATTGCTAAGCTCGTGGCTCGAGATTTGACCCGCCGAGCCAACGCCGAGGAACCCAAACCGGAGCGCATGCACCCTCTCGTCTCCTACCAAGAGATCACGCAGCATTACAGGCTAACCCGTAGAACTTACGCTCCTGCACACAAATCACTACCTAGAGAACAGGAAAGAATACTCCGTGCGCTACAGGTTAATACTTTCCCCCACCAGAAATCACCTCCTAGCCCCCACTGACTTTTCTCCGCAATGCCGCTTCTGCGGAGAACCCGGGTCCCACCGACATATGGTAGGAGGCTGCTCCCAAACACCACTAGATCCCCCCATCCTCTACCCCACCACCGAGCTTTGGGAGAGAGCCTTGGCCAGCTCCGACCTCGACGATCAGCTACGACTGGTCGCGAGGGCCCAAGACGCGGCCTGAGCTCAAGGCATCCTGGACTAAGGACGCCTCCCGAAGCTTCTTTTGCTCAATAAAGGTGTTTATTCACTCTCTCTTTCTCTCAGTCTCTCGGCTTGTCGGCTTGATCCTGCTAACGTTTTCACTATGTTTCCTTCGTGCTCCCTAAGTGACCTGGATCACGCTACGATTTACTAGAGAGGTGCCCGAAGGTGGAGGATTAATTATCTGAAAGCGTAGAAACATGCGCCTCCTTAAATAAAAAAAAAAAAATAAAATAAAAAATAAATGGTTCTTTTTTTTTTTTCTTATCAAAAACATTCCGTTTTTTTTTTTTTTTTTGAAATGATCAAAAATGATTCTGGGCATATCGGGTATTTATTACGACTAAATAATGCGTGGAATGGGAAGGAAATAAAATTTACAAATATGACATTCGTTTCATTCGGCCTCAATAAACGTCTCAGTGTCCCAAAATAATAAAGTTTTTTTTTCTTTTCCCTTATTTGAATTAGATATATATGTATAATATATTTACTGCACTTTGTATGTAGGGAATGTACATAGGTGTACTGGTGCGGTGGGTAGGCTGGCATCCATGCAACTATGTGTCCGAGGTACCTTCGTTGTTGGCAAGTGAACTGAGATGGCACAATCAAGGCAACTGCACCCCCTCTCGACGAGACCTTGCAGTGTAAAAAAATTCCGTAATTTTAAAAACACTTTGTTCTAATTCTGACGGAATCTTTGCCCGTATTTTAGTTAACGAATATAAAACCCGTTTTTGTTAGGTTTAAGAAAATAGTATACAGTTGTGTGCCTAAGAGTGCCATAGTAGAAGATAAAAGCATTAAAAGTGCTTTTATCGTTTAATCCTGCTAAAAACGATTCCTTATAGTAAAGAAGCCAAAGACTGTACCAAGAAACCTACAGTACCCTGCCAGAGGAACAAATTAAAGGGGTGGGGTAAGCACTGAATAGAAATTAAGTAAAAGTCCATAATTCACAGTAAACCACATAGGCACTGCTCTACCTCACTGGGAGGAAAGGTGTCAAGTTGCCTGTCTACAGCTGTTTTCGAGCATGTGACGATTGTTAGGGGGCTTCTGCGTGAATGATGCACATAAAGGGATTGCCAGAACAGTGAAGACCACACCAAGAAGGAATGCTATTGCTCTACGGTAGGAAACAGTTGAAAGGCACCGGCACAATTCTTGCAAGTAACTCCCTTCAGTCCTGTCTTGTGACCTTGCAGTTCCACAATGTCGTCTGGGGGGCATAATAACACGACCCCTAAAGGGCCACACTTAAAATCACCCCTGGCCCGCCAGTGGAGGGCCAGAATTCTAGCCAATGTCAGAGCAGTGAGTGATCGGCAGCGAGCATGGCTGCCGAAGAATAGCGTAAGCTTCCCCCTTTTGCTGAACACTTTCAACTGATCTTGCAAGATCAACCTCATGCGAGTCTCATATAGAGCTACGATACTCTAGGGGTGGCAGGACCAGGACTGTTAGAGGCACCTAAGTGTGCTATGGCCTGTTTCACTGGACACGCCAAGTACAAAACCCAGTGTTCCGAACATTTTGGACAAAACTGCCGATATGCTGTGTGAAGAAGCATAGCTGGTTGTTCATACTAGACCTTGTCGATGTTGTTCTGCAAACCTTCGTGGTTTCTGGGGCCACCTGATAAGCAGCACCAGCATCAGGTCATCCGTAACAGCAGTGGTGTCGGTTGGAGGGAGGCATTATCACGATTAACAAGCGTGTTGAGAACAACAGGACTGAGCACACTGTCCCGTCAAACTGTCGAGCACTAAGGCCACTGGAAATAAGTTCCATGATATACACTGCACTCTGAGTGACTCAACTTGAAGGCTTCTAGTATGCACACATTTAATTAATTCTAGTGTTAATGCGCACCACTGGCTCGCTGGACAAGTCATAAGACTCGGTCACGGAAGCCGGGCTGCACGCACAGCATAGCAGGACTCTGCCATGCTTTTGGGAAGTTCCAGCTCCAGGTTAAAGGCGTCGCCAAAAGGGTAATCGGAAAAATACCACGACCAGCGCAAATCTAGAGTTCTTAGCACGATCCTTTCGGTAAGTTGCGTGCTCCACTGTACCAATTGACAAGGTGACCGCCATAAACCGAATCCTGCTCCCTCGTTCTACAAACCGAAAGAACTGACGTGGGATGCGTCTCGGGAAGTGAGTGAAGGTGCAGCAGCTTATTTGGGACCAAGTGCCCATTTTGAGAATCATACTGCGAGTTGAAACAACGCTGAAGGCTCGCGTCTCGCAGCGTCGCTTGTAGAAGGATCATTCGGAGAGTCTGCACACTGTGAAGGTAAAAGCGTTCACATCGAAGAGCTCATCATTGAAGGTGGCTACTTAGGTTTTAAGAGCGACTGATCGTAGTAATTGCATTCCAAAGGCGCCGCGTTGTCGAGGATTGTTTTTCACCAGCTAAGCCATGCAAGGCTAAGGCCAGGTCTGGGGGATCCGTCGCCGGAAACGTGAAGGAACCAAGCAAACGACGTGAGGCTCACTGACTGGGTTCGTGGGTGCCGACGACGTCCGAGCAACCCTAGTGGTGTCCTTGCTTCCAAGGAGACTGAAGATTCTTTCCGGCGGGCCATAACATCTAGACAGCATGCTTGTGGCTGATGCGGATCGCAGGAGGTGGATAACAGGACAACCAACGCACGAGTAGGTCGAGCACTGCGGTACTCGAGAAAATGATGGTCGCTGCCATGCAACGTTACTAAAACACTCAGTTGGAAAACTCGCCGTTGAAACCTGGGCCGCTGGCGTCCACCGAGACCGAGCTAAATACGACAACAGCGCCACTCTTTATCATTTTTCTCTACTGTGGTCACCTTGAGCTTTTACAAACCATGTTTTTGCGTATAACAAACGGAAAAGACACTTTTTGTATGAAATTTATTGGAGTTTAGTACAAAATGAAAGACGCGTGATGTTTTTAGTATCTTTAGTTTGCAAGGTTTAGCGGCACAATTAATATTGTTTTATACAAAAATGCCTCAGCGGTGCTTTCAGGTAGCGCGTCCCCAGCCTAGGGGCATTTTAACTTCGGTAGTAAGACGCGGAGCGTCCGCTGCGGAGACGGCGTTGGCACCCCTGTAACCTCTTCCGCTGTATCTGTTTCGGCGCAAAAATGACAGATTAAAACCAAAATAGATGTCACGTGCAGTTCCTCGAGTGGCCGCTGCGGGAGAAATGGCGGCGTTGTGTTCGCCATTAGCTCGATGCTCGAGGACAGATCGGGGCCACTTTTTCAGAGCAGTCTCTATGGCAGTTTCCCAACTGAGTGGTTTAGTAAAGTTGCTGGCATGTTAAAATGAAACAAAGCCAAGCTTCAGTTTAGTACACGGTGCACTACCAACCTGGTTTATTACAAATAATTATATAAATGCTAAAACAGCTTTCTCTATTTGACAGTTTTAATTTCAGTTGACTAAAACAAGCACATTCACAATGCGTAAAATGTGATTGATCGGAACTAGCGAGCAACGATTATCGCCGCATCTCCATCGCCATCGTATCAAAATACAAAAACAAAGCGAGCGGGCGGGCGCTTTCAGACTTTCGGAAAAAAACATCGAAGAACGTTCTTGAAAAAAGGAAGTGTCCTAGGTGCCGGCGCGGCCATGTACCAGCTGTGGATTTGAGTCTAAAGGGTGAGTCCTCGCCCATTCGTTTTACTTTTTCAGTCCTTTCTGTTTGGAGCGTTTATGACGTTTTCTTGTGTGTGCAGTCGGCGTGAAAGCGAACGTGTGCGGTTCCTTGTCGGACACGTGCTTTCCGCATTGGATGACCCTCGAGCTTTTGCCAAGAAAATCCTGGAACCGACCTGTCCCTGAGCGAGCAGTCAGATTGCTGGAGCTCACCAAGAAGCAAAGGTCCCACCGGAGGCAGGGGGAGCAAGCGATGTACTTGGTGAGTGCATCACGGAGCTTTATCTCGTAGAAAGGCTTGATTTCTGCAAATCGGGTGGCGGCTTGGTACCACCTAGCTAGGCGGTGTGTTTTGCGGTACCCATTGCTGCTAAAGGTAGCCGTTAGCGTGCTGGCGCTCGTATTAGCTTCCACTGTGGGAGGTTGAATTCAAGTTCGAATTTTGTCCTCGGAAACTACACGAAACATTGCGTGACGTGCGCCTTTAGAAGTAGGGTCTGTATTAATTATGTTGCTTGCGAAGTGTATAAAGAGTTTTTTTTTTTCAATTGGGACACCGACTTTTTATACAAAATCCTGTATATCTTGCACTTATTTACTAACCCACAGGCTTATTTACTAACCAACCTTCATTGTGAAGGTTAGACGAAAAAATAAAAATTCGCATTGAGTAGTGTTTTAAAAGAAACGGAAAAAGTTTATGCAATAAAACTGGTTGGGTTAGTTGGTTTATATTGATTAAAAGGTTAAATGGCGCGAACAAAACAGGGCGGAAAAAGACACGTAAGACACAGACCTGTCCGTGTCGTACATGTGCCTTTTTGGTCCTGTTTTGTTCGCGCCTTTTAACCTTTTAATCGAAAAAAAGGTGTTTTGAACAACTTCCTTGCGACACCATGAACTGATTTCAAACTACTTCCTCCAAAGCTTTCCTCGTCAGTTCATAAGAAAAGTGAGAAATCACGTAGTCGTATTTCACTGGAACCCAAAGTTTTCTTAGCAGTCTGAGAGTCGGCAAGTGCAAAGCCCTCGATAAAATTCACGCTTCACATTTTGGCAAGTGCCGGCAACCATAAAATATAAACCGCATGAAAGCAATTATCGCTCCAGCCGCACAACCAGGCAAACAACAAGAAAGCGACGGGGGTAAGCGACCAAGGCGATGAGCAAAATTTGCTAGAAATCCAAAAACCGAGCAACGCGATGAGCCACAGTGAGAAATATTTCTCGCTTGCTGCCGTCACTCGTTAAATTGCGTACATGTGGTTCAGCTTTAATTGTGTGAACGCGAGAGACACGTGCCACTCACTTCCAAGTGCCTTTCATTTCAGGGTTACACTGCTATTGCTTTCAAGTGCTGCACATGCCTCGTGCACTGGCACTTTGACACCACTTACGTAACTAACACAAACATACCCAGGGGTTTTAGGCGGGTTAGCCATCCTGCAAGATGGTGTTGCTCAGTTAATCTATATCAAGTTCAAAATGAACCGCACTGTTTATTGATGGCTGATTCACACGACGGACTGATCCGCAGACGAATTGATCATGTCCGCTGTTCGTCCGTCTCCCAAGCGCATCCACACGAGGGAGCAGACGTGCAAATGACAGCCAGGACGAATCGAACACGCTCGCGACCCCATGGTGCCGCGAAACTCTAACATTGCACAATCACACTGGGGCACCGTTGTCCAAGATCGAAATCAACATTTGCTACTTTGAACAAGAACTGTGCGCCCCTGTTACGTGCAGAGCGGGAGATAACACCATGATAGGTTTAGTACAAAGCGCCACTAGGTTTACTAAACCGAGGCATAACAAAGACACAAGCATATGGTCCTGCTCGAAATGGTTTTGGCGAGGAGGCCACGAAGTCCTGGGCTCGCAAAGGGGCTTTGCAGATGCCTTCACTGACTTTGCGTTCACGCCTTCAGCACAACACAGGCACAAGAAAGGTCTTGCTGGGTGAAAGGTTGATTGGAGATTCAAATTGATTGTGGCGGCGTGGTAGACGCATTTTGACAGAAGATTCTCGACGCAGATGAGTACTGGAATCTGCGTCGTGTCAGCCGGGCGAAGTTCCTCATACCAACCTTTTGATATGACAAATGAAATGAAAGAATAATTTGTTGCATTAGTTTGGGTCATTTTTCTTTAGAAGTCTTGCTTGCAACTTTCAGAAATGCACAAGCATTAAAACCAGCTGCCGTCACACTCATGCCCCCCCCCCCTCTTCCTGGTAGTTGCTGTCGGTGAGCAATCTGATAGCCTTGGACTTTCCTAGTAGAAATTAGCGTTTCTTCTACATGTGCAAAAGTGAAAAGTATGCTACTGCCATGTTTGTCAGTTTCGTAACTTTTATTCCATGCTCAAAGTGAAGACTTGAGATTGTTTTGGCAATGCCAACCTCCTGTTTAGGATCTGTAAAAAGTCCTTAATGATTGTAGTGACGAGAGAGAAGTTTCTGCTTTCATGAACAGGATGGGGGGAAAGGAAAAGTGTCTCGACGGACAATGAATGCTCCAGGTAACCCACTGAGCCAGGTTTCTGCAACATGAACCAGGCTCTAACAGAAAGTCCTAGGACAAGCACTTGGAAATCTTTAGGATTTGGCAAGGAATGAAATAAATTTCAATGCACAAAAAAGTATGGGGAGAAGAACGACAAGAACATTTTGGGGGCTTGTGTTTTGCAACTTGAATTGTTTGTGCAGGAAGCATTACTGAAACATCACTTCAGTCCTGGGGCAATAATTCATTGCTAGTCAAAGCCTCTTTCCAGAGATGCACATCAGGTGAGCAGCTTTTACTTTTTTTAAACATTAAGTGCTTTTTAACATTACGCTCGAATTTCGAAATGTTGTCCATCCGTCCGTGCATTTGCTGCTAAATTTAGCGGGAACACTGTATTTGCGTGACCTCAACTCAAGTTCAGTTTCCCCGCTAAATTTAGCTGGAAAATTGATCTCACGGGACCTACAGACCTTTCCAAGCTCTCCGATATATTTAGCGGAAAATAGACATCACGTGACCTATGCTGCAATTCAGTTTCCCCTCTAAATTTAGCAGAAAAATTGATATCACCTGACCGATGCATCAATACAGTTCCCCTGCGAAACTTGGCAGAAAATATTATTTTACGTTACCTGACGTCATGTGGCCTGCAGACGAGTTCAGGTTCCCCGCTGAATTTAGCGGAAAAATTGTGATGTTACGTGACCTATACACCAATTCAATTTCCTCACTAAATTTGGCAGGTAAGTTTATGCCACGTGATCTGACGTCATGTGGCCTATACGCAGATTCAGTTTAAAATAAAAAGAACAAAATAAACAACCTCCTAAATACTGCATTTCATGCGTTATAGCGCTTTGAGGTAAAAGTGAATTCCAATAATAATTCATGTTTTTATTTAAAGAAAACCTTTCTCTGAATGTTTTTATTGAGCACTAGTGTCGTAAACTGCTCCTAACAGCCTTGAGCAGTAAATTTTGCACATCAGAAGGATTGCTAAACTTTAACAATATCTTTTATCTCTTCCAACTGTACACAATATGTGCATGAAGGTGAACATTACTTTCTTTTTACAGAGCCAGCTCTTCAGTTCTGGGACAATAAGTCACTGCTAGTCAATGCCTCATTCCACAGATGCATATCAGGTGAGCACCAGTTTTACGAAACAACTTTGCTCTCATTGTTCTAATTTAACTCTAGTGTAGGAAACCTTGTTTTACTGCGGTTCTTAAGGTGAAAACGGGGATAATATTTTAGATTAATGAAGTACTTCGTAGGTGCTCTGTATAAAATAAAAAAAAAATTCCTTAAATTTAAAAAAAGTGTTTTTTAATATGCGCACTTTAAAAATGGTGTCTTAACTTTTCTTTTAACCTTGCTAGTAGGAGCGTTGTAATTGTTAATTAAAATTTCGGCGTAGCCTTGCATGTTGCGGCACACCGAACGAAGCCAGAGCACGAGAACGGAGATTAAAACTGGCAAAGGGTCCGGTAACCCTTGCTTACAAATAGGCTGACTTGGGGGTGCCAACAATGACGTCACGACGCTTTGGACAGATTACAAGTGGAAGAGAGACTCACCGTATGCCCTACTGCAATCACTGCGCATATTTTTTTTTAATGAATGGAGTTTACGTTGACTTTCGCCTAAGTTTAGTACGGTTACTGAATTCACGGGACTAGATGCTATGGAAGTCCGCTCCTAACCCAGATTTCTTACGAAGTGCTTCAGCTTCCCTTTAATGCTACCTTGACTTAGTTGCAGAGGCCTGTGCCAGTGCATACAACTAAAGCAAACACATTGCTGTACTATTTTGCTTTTATTGCACTGCTAGTGGAGAAAGGTACAGCTTTTATTGCGCTCAAGAAGATAAACCATTCATTTGAATGTGATGTACAGTAGACTCTCATTTATTCAAACTCCAGGAAGTCACAAATTTGGCATGAATTATCAAAATCTTGAATTATCAGAAGTTCATCTAAATATGTTGCAAGATAAATTATGATTTGCTTTATGGATGACGACACACACAGATCAGATATTCGATGGTTCCCTCTACACAAACCTACGAATCATAAGCAGCCGTGCCACTTATGAAACATTGGTGAAATTTCTGACACAAGTTTATTCAACTATCAAACATGTTGTTCATTGGGGACTGTTTAGACAGCACATGACACCTCAAAACAATATTAAGTTTGTTCCACTAGCAAACAGTTGTCTATTATACTTGCGTGAACGCTGTGACATAAAGCCATGCCTCCACATCACAGCTTCCACGCAAGTTGATGTGTAAACTGCCACGCGGCACCTCTTTTTATCACTCATGTGTCCTCTGCTTCAGAGACGTTTATAGAGAGAGTTTAACCAATCATTTTGATCGATACGAAGCAAATGAGGAAGCGCTATTAGCCGAAGGTGGGCTGGGCATGTGCCGGAGCGTTGTCACAAATGCAAATGTGGCCAACCAGAAGCTGCTCATAATACCCTGGCGGTTTGTGCGATAAACAAAATTAATAAGTGCGTCGGAGTAACTCTCGGTGACTGGAAATATGGTGCACACGACGTTTCGAGCGCCGAACGCCGGGAATCTGCCGTTGAAGCGGTCAGACTTCATTTGAGCAAAACAGAAATCAAGTGACACATTCGTATTTTACGCCTTCTTGCATAACCATAATCGAAACATTGCGTGCACCATAACCATGAAGAGTTACTACATTTAACCCTTACGCACCTATTCAAGCTGTTTCTCGCTACCATGGCTAGGAGATTTTTTGATGCTTCTGGTTGGCCAAGAGAGGTTGTAAAGCCCTCTATCTGCGTCTAGTGCATGCCCTGGCTCTGCCCGCTCCTTTCATGGACAAGCTTTCTATAGACTGTTTTATCGTGAATAGCGTCATCTTGAGAGCGAGAGATAAGGGGAAAGGGCTACCGGTGTTTTCCCTCTTCCTGGAGCATTAGAAAGAGTGAAAGTCTCCTATCAGAGGCTTCACCGGTGTTGGGTGTCTGCATTGCCCGAACTTTGTTCGCGCTTCTCTGTTTTAAACTCCCAAACTCAATTAGAGCGACGGGTTTCAATGGCGACAGTCCCCCGGTCATCGCGGCACCATTGCTGGGTTATAGGGTAAACGAATAATGACCAAAAGCGTCTAATACTGTCTGAGGACCTATGTAGCTTCCATGGAATCCGGCAAGGTGAGTGCAGCTGTTTCCACACGACCCCAATCTCCGGTGGCCATGGGTTGCGTCCGTAAGCCAGAAAGACTTTTCCCCAACGCCATCCTCTGAACTGTGCTCGGAACATTTTGTGAATGGAGCGTGCACCGAGCTTCACGCTGTACCGTCAATGAACATGGGGTACGCTTGCAAGGTGTGTGCAAGTTTTTTTGTGATATCTGCTGTTTGAGCTTGTAAGGGGGAAAGTGCTGGTAGCCCTTTCTCTTTTTCTCCCTCGCCTTCTTTCAGTAAAGCGGTCTATATATGACTCTGCTCTGCTTTAGCCCTGTTGAGCGCGCCTCTTACTGAGCCCTGGTGCATTGCGGAAAAGCAACGCCAGCGGAAGAAAGCTCCATGGGTGTTATTTCTCCGCAGTGCACTGGTGCTCAGAAAGAAGTGCGCTCAACGGTGCTGCGAGAACAAAATGTATGAATTATACAAAAACGGTGTTCGAGTGAATCGGCTTATGAATACATACATTGAAAAAGTTGCGGGACAACCCAAGATTTTGAAAATTGTTTGACTTCACGAGAAGTATTAAATATCAGAGTTTGAATTATCGCGAGCCTACAATGTGTATATTAACGGAGATCTGGCTCAGTTTAATGTGCTTAATATCACTGAATAGTTGTGAAATTCTAATTTGCTACTTTATTTCTCAAGCACTTGTTGTAGAGGGTTTTCAAACCAATGTAAATTTTTACTTTGGTTCAATTTATGGGAGGTTTGTTTTATATGTCATGTACAGTAGAAAGGTGGGGAGCTGGGTTAGTTGGCAAGCACGTTGCTTGCTGACTTTAATCATGTATGTCATATACAATTTGTTGTGATTCTGTATTGATTCCCTAAACCTCTTCTGCTCTTAATTTCAAGCTGCCCTTACATGCACCATTAAGATACTGAAGACGTCTGTAACTGAAGGATAACTATTAGCACAAGCCTGGAGGGGCATCTAGACGGCCAGCGCAAGGACAACTATAATGTAAATATTCTCCAAGGTTAAAACAAGGCATGCCTTCTTCCAATAAAGGTATTGTGGCAAGTAGGTATGACTCAACTTCAAGCCGTCGCAATATATAATCGTGCTTGGGAGAAGAGCGTGTTGGTTTTGGTCATGGATGAAGAAAGAATAAAACAATTAAAACAGGGACAACACAACCACATCTTTCAACTAGCAACAGACGAGTAAACTTTCAAACAGCGAGCAGCCGACTATACCCAGTAGGAGTAGGGAAAGAAGGGGGAGAGAAGGAAAGGAAAGAAAAGAAACGTGAAGTGCAAGTCAGGGTGGTAGGGTTATCTCGGATTTTAAAAATTCAACCTCAGTTTTCGTCAGCAGGAGGGAAGGGTTAGACACGTTGTTTTTTGCTGTGGTCATCGCGAATGATTCTATGATTTCCCTGCCGAATCTGCTGTCATGTCCCCCCAGGATTTTTGTGTCATCAAAAAGGGGATGACAACGCAAACACGAACGGGCATGTATGACTATGGGATGATAAGAATCTGGAGAGGCCTTAGAAACTTCGTTGTGGTGTTCGCGGAGTCTGTGATTGGTGCATCTGCCGGTCTGTCCTATGTATTGATGGCCGCAGCTCAAGGGGATGGAGTAAACTTTCTTCCCTTTGCATGGAATGAATTTCTTTTCGTGTTTGACGGTTCAGCCAATCGGAATCCGGTTGTTGTTCACTTGTTGACATAGTTGTTTAAGACGCATGCGGCACGAGAAGACGACATTCGTGTCGAACTTTGAGGCAATGGATTTTATCCGGTGGGCTGAATTGTGTACGTAAGGAATGACGGCGAATCGGGCTTTCTTTTTTGTAAATGGTGAGTGGCGATCAGGCCCGCGAATCATCCTTTCCAATACAGATCGGAGAAGGTCGACGGGAAACCCTGCCCTGACGAGCCTCATGTGCTGCAATTTGAAGCTATCTTCTGAAAGATGACAGCAAGACTTCGTGAAGGATGAAGAAAACAACGATTTGATGATACCGTGTTTTACCGACTTCGAATGGGCGCTAGAAAACGGTAAGACAGGTTTGGCAGACCTTTGTTGAAATGCCCAGCAGAGTCCAGTGGCACTGACATGAAGCCGCAAATTTAGGTACTGAAGACCTTCATTCAATGGTTCTTCTTTTGTGAATGGAAGGCCTGAAGAACAAGCGGAAAAAACCGCTGTAATGCTATCTGGAGAAGTTCGAGCAGGATGAATGATTAGGTAATCGTCTACATATCTGAAAACATGGCAGCCAGGGGTGGAGATGTCCAGTTGTGCTTTTATAGCTCTGTCAACGAATAAAAGGAACAATTCGCTGAGAACAGGGGCGAGACATGAACCAATGCAAACGCCCTTTTTTTGGCGGTAGATCCCTCTTTCATGTTCGACTAAGGTGGACTTTAGATATAGATGAATCAGGTCCACGAATCCAGAAACGGAGACACCGGAGGAATTCTGAAAATCCACAGCTCCGTGCTCAAAGATGGCGTCGGAGATTGAGGCAAGCAAAGTGGTAGGATCTAGATTGAAATACATGTCTTCTATGTCAAGTGAAAAAATAGAGTGGGGCAAGGAAAAGGAATGTTGGGAACTGATGACAGAGATGAGTTCTATTGAGTTAGACACTCTAAAGGGTTGAGGGAGGTGGATGCAGGACAGATGCTTTTGTAGAAAGAGCCCGAGCTGCTTCTGCCAACAACCCTTCTCTGGCACTATACTTCGGAGGGGAACTCCAATCTTATGTGTTTTTGCAGTGAAGAAAACTGAAAGGTACTGCTTCGCTGGACTACTAATGGCGGTTTTTAAGGACGACAGGTTCAAAGACGAGCAGAGTTGTTTGGCTCTTGACCTGAGGGTCCCAGACGGACGGGATTTCAGTTTGAGAAAATTCTTTGAAAGGGCGGCGTTCACCTTATCTCCAAAATCTCCCTCCTCTAACACAACAAACACACCCGTCTTATCGGATTCTAACAGCTTTAGGTGTTCTCGACGAAGCTCTTCAACAGCGGCGAGTAGAGGGATCTTGCCTGGCTTGGGGGGTGGGTGGAAGCACACGGCGCGGATGGCGGAGCCGAGAAAATCTTGCCTCTGTGGTTCTGGGATGGCGGCGGCGACTTGATGTACTGAGGCGAGTCGGTCAACCTTCTTAGTAGGAAGGTCTGGGGCGAACTTGGGGCCTTTGGAGAGCAATTCTATGGTGTCGGACGAGATAGCAGTGTTGCACAACAGGACAGGCGGTTCCAACTGCTTCTCGTTCAGCTTGCGGCAGGACGCAGTCACTCCAGCAATCACTTCTTTCCATGAAGCTTCAAGGAGGCGAGAAGCGGCGTCGACGATGAACAGGTACGAAGGATGCGAGCGGAAGCCAGGGCCAAACAAGTTCGTCATATGGCTGGGAAGGACCCTCTCCAGAAGGCGGAGCTCTAGGGATATTTCTTTCCTCGATATCTGCATGATGCGGTAGATGGAGCCCCAGGTGTTACAGTGGAATCCAAGGACGGAGGCCACTCCAGGATGAGGGAGGCTCTTGCGTAGGTGCAAACCGAGCGAGCGGAGCCTTAGACGGAGCAAATTCATTCTTGAGATGAAGCAAGCAGCCTCGAAGAAGGAAGCGGGGTTGAAGATCGATGGCTCGCAGTTGGGACTGGGACGGTACATGGCTCAGAAGAGTAGGTATGCTTGGGAGAAGAGCGTGTTGGTTTTGGTCATGGATGAAGAAAGAATAAAACAATTAAAACAGGGACAACACAACCACATCTTTCAACTAGCAACAGACGAGTAAACTTTCAAACAGCGAGCAGCCGACTATACCCAGTAGGAGTAGGGAAAGAAGGGGGAGAGAAGGAAAGGAAAGAAAAGAAACGTTAAGTGCAAGTCAGGGTGGTAGGGTTATCTCGGATTTTAAAAATTCAACCTCAGTTTTCGTCAGCAGGAGGGAAGGGTTAGACACGTTGTTTTTTGCTGTGGTCATCGCGAATGATTCTATGATTTCCCTGCCGAATCTGCTGTCATGTCCCCCCAGGCTTGAGCGGCAGCCTGGCGTCCGGCAAACGGTGGGCCGAAAGCTCCCGTGCCGCTAGTGTAGTTGTGCCTTGACTGATGTGATTCGATGGGAGCTGTATAATGTTGAGGCCATCTTGAGGCTTGTGTATGACCGTTTCCCGATTTTGAGTGCCCGGGATGTGGTTCGAAACTCGCTCCCTGCTGAAAATTAAGAAGAAACACCTACAACATAAGTGCAGCAACTAACGAAAATAAAATAAACCATCATACGAAAGCAGTTGTGTGTTTGATCGTTGAAGTAACGACTTGCTACTTGTGACGTTAAGTAGCGCGTTCCTTTTGAGATTCAGTAACGAGTAGCATGTTTAGTTACTTTGTGAGCCAGTAACGAGTAGCGATATTTAGTTACCTTTTTTTTTTTTGGGGGGGGGGGGGGGGTGACATGTACATATCTGGAAGAAACGTACCCCATAGCGCATCCGGGAACAAAGCAGTGTGTTTCACATTTTGCCATCGCGGTAGTCTGGACGCATGGGGCAATCTTTCTTTCTCTCCCCCTTCTTTCCCTACTCCTACTGGGTATAGTCGGCTGCTCGCTGTTTGAAAGTTTACTCGTCTGTTGCTAGTTGAAAGATGTGGTTGTGTTGTCCCTGTTTTAATTGTTTTATTCTTTCTTCATCCATGATATAATCGTGTTTGTTTATTTCTAATCACCTGCTCTAGTCACCACTTCTAGTGAGTTTCAAGCTTGTTTCTGTAGTACATACAGATTTGTTTTAAATTATTGGTGAGTCATTTTAATAGCTGAGTCTAGCAGCACCCTTGCTCGTATGTATATGCTTCTTTTCTCTTCATCTAAAACCACAATAAATCTGTTTTAGAACATCTACCTCTCTGATTTCATCTCTGCATGGGTAGTAAATTGCAATTAATTTTGTCTCAATATACTGTGTGATGAAAAGGAGCTTGGCAACGGTTGTGCATTCTAGCATTGTTGTTAATAGTGCGCAGTTTGTGCCTTTCACAAAAATTATTTTCCTCGGTTAACAAACATGTTACGATCAAGCTTCCTCAAAATGTGCATACAGTCAATTCTGTGCAGTTATATATGTAGTGCACCGGAGTCCGGTGTTTCATCTTCTGGAAAACATTGCTATGTATGCGAAAAAGGACCTCCTCGAAGACCCAGGACGCAATATTTAGCTGCAAGTCTTAGCTTTTTCAGTCCTTGGGAAAGCCATGCCTGTAGCGAAACACGGCCTGTCGTTTGGTTTTAAGGAGGTTCCTTTCCAACACCTTTCTTCCTGCTTTGAGTACCTGCGGTTTTGTTGGTACGCAAGTTAATAAAACATTGAATTCACATCAAAGAAAATGGTACTGCTACACTAGCAGAATATCCGCAAAATGTTAGAAAGAACGTTTCAGTTGACGAAGACAAAGGTATTCTAATCGGACGCACTTGCTACCCATGCAGTTCGCCTCCTTCACAGCAGAGGCGTAACTGCATGAGTAGCGGTTGCGTCTGATTTACAATATTTTTGTCTTTGTAAACTGAAAAGTTATTTCTAACATTTTGTGGATATTCTGATAATGTAGCAGTACCATTTTCTTTGATGTGAATTTAATGTTTTACAAACGTTGCATATAGGTCGTAGGAGTGTTCCAGAAATATTATAATAATGTTTCCTTCAATGTTAGTTTAATGCTTTGCAAACAATAAATTTATGTTAAAAACGTTTCCCATATGTTCAAATAACGTTTGGGAAAACATTAATCTAACGTACACATAAACGTTGTGAAAACATTAAACTAAATGACATTAAGGACATTTTTCAAACGTTTGGGACAAACACTAAAATAACAATATTATAATGTTTTCGTGCTACCTGGGAAATGGCCGAATGACAGTAGGCTGTCTCTTTTCCATTCCTTTGCTAATTTCAAATCAGTTCTCGAGCGCGGTTCGGTTGTCAAGTGAACCGTTAAATCAGTCCATAATGTGAGCCCGACGAAACTCTTCAAAAAGGTGTCTTTAAGTGGTGCATTTATCATACTCAAATTTCGTGAGTGTGGGTTCGCAGCAACTAAAACAAGGAAGAAAAAACCCAATCTCAATATGAACGGGGAGAAAATACGTGAGCAAACAGTCTGCTTGATGCTGCCATTCACAAAGGGCTCCACGACGCATGACGAGGTTATACGCATTGAACTATGGTTGTCATGTGATCAGGTACATCTGAAACGGTACTGGACAACCTTCTCAAATTTTGTGGTGGCATCTGTGAGTAGTAGCCTCAAGCAAACTTTGTTATCGTTTGTTTTCTCCGTGCATGGAGATGATTTGAGAAACACAAAAGAATAAAACAAGCAGAGACGAAGACAGACAGTACAATTCTTCGAAGTGCAGGTTTTTTCTTTTGTTGTTTTTGGAAACACGCTCAAAAATTTGAGTATGATAAATAGATGAAGAGCTTCATTGCGCTCACTTTTGGAGTGATTTAAACGGTTCATTTTAGTTACGACCGGACTGCGCTCGAGAACTCCTTTACGTATTTCTACTTTAAGTCAGTAACGCTAATTGAGCAAAGCTGTTTCCCTGCAGCCTACTTCAGTGTCAGATTCAAAAATAATCATAGATGTATTGAATGAATAAGGAATCGCGTACTTGCGGATCCCATAGCGTGTCCAAGTCGACGTCATCTCGACGGACGGCTCTCTTCCACGGGGTTCTCCGAGCTGGATCTTTTGGGAAGGAAAATGTACGAGCCTTGAGACCGTTCTTATATTCTCCTCGACAATTTGGGACACAACAGCAACCCATCGTGGTTCCCAAACGCAAACAAAACCCTGCACGCAAAACTAAAGTGAACGGAGCCCACGCGGGAAGACATGCGGACGGCCAGCTCCCCAGCGCCGAGGCTAGATCGGGGTACGTGACGTTAGCGCCGTGGGAAAGGGAAGGTGAACGGGCCTTAGTTTCTAGAGGGTGTTGACTCTGCCCCCTTGCACTGCCCCGTATCAACCTCCGAAAAAGGCGTTTCGTCGCATATGGCACGCTTTTGGCGCTGGATTGGCTAAGATAGCTCTTGGCAACGGCCGCGGTCACTCCAGTCTTGAAGGTGAAAGCGTGGCTCGTGGCGGTTGTGCGTTGCCATGGGGTCGCTCTGTCATACAGCGGACACCTCTCGTTTGTTCCTTTTTTTTTTTTCTCTGCGGCACGGCTGGCAGAAACTGTACACGGACCAGTCTCCCGACCGCGTGCAGATCTCGTCGTATTGCGGCAAAACCAATCGTTGCGGCACCTGGTGCAGTTAAACGGTGCGTGCCTCGAGGCGCCATTCCGCCAGTGTGGCCGTAACCGGAGACGCAGAAAAATACCACGCTGATTAGCTGAGATACACGCTCCTTTCGAACGGCCCGGCGACGCGGTGCTGAGCATCGCCATGGCGTCGCTATTTGCGCAGTATGTGACTGACCCACTTTTGCTGTGCGGTGCGGCAGAAATCGCGCACCAGCCGATTTGTCGGACGGCAGAGGAAGCTCGCCGTTCTCCTCCAAAAGTAGGCTTGAGCGGCAGCCCGGCGTCCGGCAAACGGTGGGCCGAAAGCTCCCGTGCCGCTAGTGTAGTTGTGCCTTGGCTGATGTGATTCGGTGGGAGCTGTATAATGTTGAGGCCATCTTGAGGCTTGTGTATGACCGTTTCCCGATTTTGAGTGCCCGGGATGTGGTTCGAAACTCGCTCCCTGCTGAAAGTTAAGAAGAAACACCTACAACATAAGTGCAGCAACTAACGAAAATAAAATAAACCATCATACGAAAGCAGTTGTGTGTTTGATCGTCGAAGTAACGACTTGCTACTTGTGACGTTAAGTAGCGCGTTCCTTTTGAGATTCAGTAACGAGTAGCATGTTTAGTTACTTTGTGAGCCAGTAACGAGTAGCGATATTTAGTTACCTTTTTTTTTTTGGGGGGGGGGGGGGTGACATGTACATATCTGGAAGAAACGTACCCCATAGCGCATCCGGGAACAAAGCAGTGTGTTTCACATTTTGCCATCGCGGTAGTCTGGACGCATGGGGCAATCTTTCCAGAAAGAGCACCACAGATGAGCATTTCAGCGTCGCGAACGAGCCTTTCCTGGCACAGCGTCTGCAATTTCCATCTCACAATCGATGAGCGCGCCACCTATCGTCCTCACGATACACTAGCACGGCGCCGCACACGCAGCAAGCTGCGTGATTCTGACACCTCCCCTTCTAGCCACCGTAGTCTGATTGCGCTTACAAAGAAAAGGGTCAATTCGCTCTTTCTCGCGCGAGTGGAAACGTGGTGGCGTCAGTGTGCAAAAAGTCCTCGTTCACTTCCTGTTCAAAACTACATGGCGGTCTTCGCAGTATTCGCGAAATGAAATATGCACGCTATATTCTGAAATTGACCACTTATTTAGCCGTCAGACTTAATTTACTCTTATCATAAAAGAATGAGAAGTAAAAAACTAGGAAATATACGTGAATCAGAAGTGTGCCAGAGACATCCCATACATGGCGCCACTGAGTTTGTTGCCAAACAATAAAGGGCAAATAGTACCAATTTCGCCAAACGCTTTTTCAACGTTAACAGAAGGCGAGGCAGTTATAGTAGCGGTATAGCAACGTGTATATATGATTTCATGATTACAGACGTTACGAGCGTTCAGGAATGCTTCTTGGGTGAAGAAAGGCCCTGAAGGTACACGTACTTTATACACGCCTTTAAATACAGTACGCACCACTAACACTTCGAACTTGATCACATGCATGGAGTGTGCAAAATAAAAAATTCGGGTGATGTTCGAAGACACAAATACTGAACCTCGACTACAGTGGTCTCCACTGTAGTCGAGGTAACCAAACACGAAGGCACGAGCGCTTCTACAGACTTGAGGGTGACTCCACGACATCGACGCACGAGTAGAAGAATCTCTCCTTCTAGGACTTACTGGTTTATATTCGCGACACACGACGAGGATTGACAGTCAAGGAAAGCGCTCCAAGCGGAACGATGAGCATCCGCCACGTAAACCATGTCGACGATCACCACAGACGCCGTTTTCCAGCAGATAGCAGGAGTCACGACGGGCATGCAACGAGCGCGGCCGAGCACTCCTCGAGCTATGATTGGTCTGTCAGTGCGGTCTCTTCGTGTTTTCCCAAACGTAGCCAAAAAGTTCAGCACGGTTCAACTTAATGGCAGCAAGGCATGTAGGTGGGCAGCGCACTGTCTGTGTGTTTCTTCGAACTCTTCCTACGTCTTTTTCCGCTGTTCCAGCCAAACAGTATCAACTCAATGGGTCGCAAACGAACGCGAACGAACCGGCCGTTTGGCGCTTCGTTGCCATAGCAACTCATCGTTCCAACCGGCTGCATCCGTTCGTAAGTGGAGCGGTCGCTCTGAACGGAAGTTTGTGAACGGGCCTTTGCACAACATCAATACGGTGTTGTGACGTCATATCGCGTTAACAACGACGTCGACGTTGACAACGACCACGTCACGCGACGTCAAGAATACGCCGTCCTTGTCGGCGACGCGATATCATAAAGACGCTTAGCGAGAGGTCGCCGACGTCGTTGACGACGTAAAGCCACTCGGCGTCACGACGACGTACCGACAGCTTCACGCCGCTGACAACGTTACACGACGTTACACTTCGTCGTGTCGACGTTCATGTTGGCAAAGGAGACGACGTCACACGACGTTAAGACTTCATAGTGTCGTCGTTGTGACGTCGCGTTGAGGTTGACGACGACTTCACGCGACGTAAGGACGTTCGGTAGGACGTTAACGTGACATCATAGCGACGTTTGACGTTGCGTGTGGCGTCGACATCAACGTCGGTGTCGATGGCAACGTGGACGCTGTCTGCGATACAATGCGACGTCATGACGGCGTTACGACGAAGTTTTGGCGAGGCGTAACGTCGTCGTCAACAATGACGTCGTGACTTTGTGCTTTAACGTGATGTCTGATGTCAAGATCACAGAGCCGGGTTCACGCTGCTTAAGCCGTGGTCACACTGCTTATACATCATACAAAAGACAGTCTGCACACAGATTTGAAAGCGAGTCCCCGCGAGATCCGTTCGTCGAATTCCGCATGGCAATGAGTTCAAGGAAAAACTTGGTGCGCGGCATTCGAACCACGGGTATTGCGGTGACTCGTGTTTGCAGACTGTTTTTGTATGATGTATGAGCAATGTGACCCCAGCTTAAGGGGCTATGTTGCCCATATGACCTTGACCTGTGTATTGATAGAGCGTAATGGTCGAGGATAGCTGTCGAACGTGGCAGTGAAACCCGAAGCATTTTTGATACATATATGCTGATAAAGCAGGTTTCGTGTTGAAATTTTCTTTATCAATCTCTTGTTCAGCTTGTTGATTCTAAAATAGATGTCCGCTGCGTAAAAAGAACTAATGTGCCATATGTATGCTAAGCAGTGAAACCTTATTTGC
Source organism: Ixodes scapularis (assembly GCF_016920785.2). Taxonomy (NCBI): domain Eukaryota; kingdom Metazoa; phylum Arthropoda; class Arachnida; order Ixodida; family Ixodidae; genus Ixodes; species Ixodes scapularis. The sequence goes on along the minus strand of NW_024609846.1, from coordinate 183,837,226 downwards.
TGGCAAATGAGGTTGTCAGGACAAAAAGAATTGCCTTGGAATTTAAGCAAGGAAAAGGCGAAATCTTTTAAGTCAAGCAAGTTTCTACAACGCAAATCCGGGTGAAGCAAGCGACTTCCACCGCAGCGCCAACACGCCAACTTTCCGCATGCCGAGCTTCAAGTGAAAGCAGTGTTGTGGAACGAACACCCCCACTCCATTGTAACTTTATTCCGGAGAAGCAGAGTTTCCGACAATTGCATTCCTTCCAACTCATAGGAATCGAAACGCTGGGCCCATTCCCACTCCTGGAATGGATGAACTATATACCATTACATTCCTCTAAATCCTAATTAAGAACAAAAAAGACCGTTGACAGCTAAACTGTGCTACAAGGAAAAAAAAGAGCATAAAGCTGCAGTTTTTAAACGCAGAGACAACCGCAAAAGTACGCAAAATGCTCCCCGAAAAGTCCTTGTTTACACTAAGCCATGCGCTGGTCGGAAAATCACTTCGTGGCACTTGTCACTACAGATATCAATCGCAGAATCAAACATAAAGGGTTCGCAAAACACGTGACAAAATAAAAGCAGCGCTTTTGTCCATCGTTCGCAGATACATGGCCAGCGTGTTGTCTGTTTGATGAAGCCTTTTTGTGCTTGGCGCAAATAGCGGCTATCCACTTTCTGCTTTGAGTATGCCTGCACAACAGCCCTGCCAGTGCGCCGTCAAAAGAGACGCTGCATATAGCTTCCCCAAACTTCGTGCATTGTGCAAGCACACAAATCTGCTAACTAAACCGGCACGGGGGACTTTATACTCCTTTCACCCAAAGTCCTGACAAGGCCGAAGCCACGAGCTCATAGAACCAATGAGACAACGTCAAAGGCGCACCATCGTGGCGTTCGTAATGCTTTTGTACGTGTTCTATTATTGCTGAACCTATCATAAAAAGAAAAGGCGCTGTGACCTGTGCTGTTGACTCTACATTAACTCGTAGCATGGACTGCTTCTGTACTTAAGCTGAAACGAAGTACAGGACCATATTGTGAAACCGGGTTTACAATGTATACCTTTGCGTTTGCTGTAAGTACGATCCTTAGAACATAGAACATAGCTTTATTGATTTCTTACCGTTCTTACATAGAACATAGCTTTGCGATTTCTTACCATATTCAATGTGATTTTTTATTTCTTTTCTATACGAACCCTGGTAGATCGACAGGGTTAAAAGCTACATGCCTGCTTCGCATGGTTAAAACAGTCGCCCTTTAGCGTCTTGCGGCTCCAAGAGCAGTACAATGTACGTCTACAAAATGGTTGCTTCCCTGGAGGCGCACCCGTTTGATCCTCAAAGGAGCATGAGCCCGCAAGACAATCAAGCTGTCATTCACTTTCAGTGAAATGATGCGGTTCCAATAGCAATTCTATCATGCACTACACTAAAAAAAAAAAAATCGTCTTGAAAGGTACTTTGACGCCCTAATAACATTTTAAGCTCATAAAGACCGGTTTCGCCTCATGCACTGTCGCCCCTTGGCGGACTAGAAAGGCAACTAGACGATGAAGAAATCGTTTGCATAAAAAAAAGAGCTTAAAAGAACCCCTTATAGGTTTTTTTCACGAAGAACATTTAGAAGTTATTTAGGACCAGATTTTGTTTTCGAGCGCAGCGTCACACCAGTAGCCCGTAGGCCCTAGCTGAAGATCAACACAACACAGCTAGCATAAAAATCTAGCCCCCATTTCATTTCCATTACATTCCGTTTCAAGGGGATCTAGTTCCATTCCCATTCCATTCCTCCCAGCGCTGGCGGCATTCCACTCCCGGGTCGCGGAGTGCGGAATCATTCCAACTCCGGAGTCGTCAGTCCGCAACACTAACTGAGAGCAGGAGATGAGCCGTTGCTCGCCGCACTCAATCGTTCCTGAAACGCACTAGCGGAGAGTGAAAACCTGCTCGTTTTCTTTAATTCTTTTTGTTGTTGGAACTACCATTGTTTGAAGAGAAAAAAAAACAAAAAAACATCGTGTATTTCAAGGTAGAGACGTCGGAAACTTATTCTAAATAATATTCGTGCAAAAAAAAAAGATCCTACATTTTTCTTTTAAATAAAACAAAATAGGAAATGGATTTTCAACTTGTTTCTACTTAATTTTAATCCTCAACTTAAAAGCGAAATAAAAAATCACGTGGTCGTTGCGTGCTGGTGCACCGAATGCGATGACTCCAAGCTTATACAGTGCTTTGTATGTACACCATGAAACTTGGTATACGGAAGCGATGATGAGTGCCGTCACGGAAGTCATTGGCCACGAGCACGAATCCAATATTCGTCGAAGAACTGATTTTAACGAGCGCATAGGTCGGAGTGACAGAGTGCTCGTGTCCAATACATGAGGTGGGTTCGGCTAATGTTCCTGGGCACCGCGGATGCCTCACGATGAAAAGGCGGGACGTTTTCAAAGGAAAGAACCTAAGAAATATTCCGCTATATTTTTAAACTGTTTTGACTGAAAAGCAGGTATTTCGCATCTCCACCCTCGTGTACTAGTTTTCTTTTGGCTCGCTGAACGATGTGCGATTAGTAAAACCCCAGCCTGAAATCATTTATCGCACTTCGAAATTCATATCATGATCTCTTTAAAGACGAAAGGTTACCACATTGTCGAGCATAATGCTTTAACATAATTACTCCTTGGTTAGCTTCGCCATCACTCAAGACGCACAAATAAATACCCGTGCGCAACGCCCAGGAATAAACATGTGTCACATGACCGCGTTGCAGGCACGCCTCCTCAGGCAGTGCAAGAGAGCAGGGGCATATCTGCCATATTGGTCATGTCCCGCGGACGGACGTAACACGCAATCGTGGCCTCGCACACGAACGCGACCCACAACCTCGCGCTGACAGCCGAGGGTCCCGCGACCTCCTTCATTCACTCTCTCTCTCGCTGTCCACACACAAACTGCTCTGCTGACGAGACAGAAATGCGGAAGGGCGGCCGGACCATCCGCCACCGTGGACGACGGACGGTTTCTGGACAAGTCGCAAAACAACGAGCTTAATGCAATCCGCGGCTGGTCGATAGGAGCCGGTACACGAATAAATTAAGGAATGAAAAAAAAATCCAATACAAAAAAAAAACAAAAAAAAAACATGAACGTGCATACCTTAACAAAGCAGACAGCCGGCGGTGATGAATTTCTTCCAGGCACGAGATAGCGCGGAGTGACACCTCCCAGGGAAAGAAAACTGAAATTACCGGCATGGGGAAAAAAGGGGAAGTATGGGGAAATAAGGAGAAGAGAAAACAGGAGGAGGGGAAGAGATGGAATATTGAAGGCGAGCCCTGGAGGAATAACAACAAGGATGAAGTGGACAGAGATGGGAGGAAGTGTAGGTGCGGGCTAAAAGAAACGGATGTTCGAGGGAAAAAAGGGGAGAGGGGAACGCAGTAAGGAGATGTTGAGGGATGAAGGAAGGAAGGTGGGATTATGGGAGAGGATGGGGGGAGAGACGTGTAAGCGGCATTGATTTAAAGGCGCATTGCGGAGGGACGGGGTAAGAATGCTGGCGTCTGTCGGGCCTTGGTGTGAGGCACGTTCTGCGGGCGCGATCCGGTAGAGGTTCTCGACGAAAGTTCCGGCAGCCTGCTGAGCGATTAAGAAGGCATGGCGCGTGTTTGTGATTTGTTTCGTTGTCTTTGCTCGCGCACCTAAGGAATCCAGGTCGGGCGATATATATATATATGCCTAGATTTAAATATGATTCTTTTTATCGTGTGTGAAAGACAATACAACTGCGTCACTCTGAGTCCTAAAACTTCAATTCAAACATTGACAGTCTACTTGCAATTAATTGAAATATTGAATCCGCATCATGGGAGAAAGTGTTATGTAACAACTTTAGACATCAAAGACTTAAACTACTGGGGATGATAATATAGTGATATTTCAGTCTGCCACTGGGATTGATGGAGAGAGTTTTTTTTTAGCATTCTAGAGTTTTATTTAGAATCGACTGTGGTAAATTTTGAAAGTTATTTTTTTTTTATACAGAAACAGGAAGTGTGTATTGGGTCGTCATTTGCGCCAGTGTTGTCGGAGATCGTTTTAAATGAGATGGATGTTCACCTTGACTCGGCTGTGCGGTCCTCGCCGAGTGGAGCTGTCGTTGTCCGTCCCTATGTAGACATTTTGATTTGTGTTTTCGAGGAAGGGTTGGTAGAGGCGGTTAAGAAGTGTTTAGTATACAAGTGCCAGGATTTGACGTTCATGGAAAAAAGTACCCTTCAGTGGAAAAATTTAGTACTTTGACGTCCTGCTGCAAATGAAAAAGGGCCTGTGCTGGAGGTACGGCAAAGAATCGGCAAACCCTTTGTTGGCAGGTGACCGCTGTCACTCCAAAATAAGTAAGAGGGGTGTAATTGCATCCGTGATGGATAACGCCTGTAAGAAGTCCTGTATGCATTGGGCTGGAGAGGCAGTTTAGTTGCAAATGTTGCGTCTTTTTTGGAAGTGGGCCATCACCAGTATGTAATTTCTAAAGTGGTGCTCAAGGTGTTGGGAAGGTTTAGATCAGCTCCACTTGGAAAACCGGTTGTGAAGAATGTTGTTTGTGTGCCTTACTAACGTGGAATTTCTCAAAACTTTAAATCAGTGGCAATGAGGTTCGGTGTAAATTTTGTTTTCAAAGCTCAGTACAAATTAGAAAGGTTAACACCTTAACAAAGGGGTTAACCTCAGTACAAATTAGAAAGGTTAACCCCTTAGCAAAGAAAACAACAACATCAAACCCAGATGTAATTTGCCAGGTAGGAGTGGCGCACAACATTCCGTTGCGGTATAGGTTGTCTTATGCTAGGCAAACTGGTCATTGTTTAAAGGAAGGGCTCTTAGAACATAAAAGGGCAGTAGGAGATGAGGCTCAGTACTTAGAAATCGCTAAACATGTTGTAGACGGTAATGACTGTTAGTTAGCCTTAGGGGGGAGATACCAAGATTTTGCACAAGGAAAAGCAAAATGGTAGGAGAGCTCCGAGTTGTGGATGAGACCATGCGTATTTCACCCCTGTTAACTGTGTGAGCACATCGTCCTTGGCATTCGATAGCTAAATGAGTCGTTTTTCTGTCTTTATGGTCGTGTCTTGTGGTTTTTTTAAAGAGTAGTGAGGGTTGTGCTTCAGTTGCCTGTAATCGGATGTCTGGCCAGTCTCCAAACGAGGTCATCAGGGTGGGTCGGTGGCGTGAAAGGCGCCAGCATGAATCACTCACATTTGCCTGAGTGTCCGTTGACGAAGAACTATTCCACGACACACTACATCATTCCGATGCTATAGTCTGTTGCAACTCAAGAACGTAGGACGAGGGAAAGGAAGGGCGGGGAAGAGGAAGCAGACGGAGCGCTGGAGAGGAGAGAGGGAAATTTCCTCCTCTCTCCAGCGTTTCGCCTGCTTCTCCTCCCCGGCCTTCCTTTCTCTCGCTTAACCTTTTTGAGTTGCAACGGACTATAAACTCCGTGTCACTATAGTCCGTTGCAACTCAAGAAGTAGAGCGAGGGAAAGGAAGGCCGGGAAGAATGAAGCAGACGGAGCATTGAAAAAGAGAAGGGGAAACCTCCTCCTCTCTTTTTCGTTTTGTCTGCTTCCACCTCGTCGGCCTTCCTTTCCTTCGCCCGACCTTCTTGAGCTGTAACGGACTATAGTTGTGTGCAGGGAACGCCAAGGCAACGCCAGGCGAAGAGAGAAAAGGCGAGCACTAGGAAGGCAAGACGGGAGAGGACGGCAATGGAGGGAGAGGGGCGAAAGCGATATCTCAAGGAACGTTAGAGAAGGTAGGATGTTTCTCGTTTCTCTCCTCCTCAACAGCGTTCCTAAAGCTTGCCCTTACTCCCCTTACCTGGCGCTGCCTTCGCGTGTACTGCACGCAGCTAGTGACACGGAGTATAAAAGCTGTCTTCGAGAATTGTTGTTCTGTCCGTTATTTTATCGTTCCGTGTTGCTATGGAAATATCACACTCATCCTCCTCCGAAGACAGCGAAACTACTGAGTGATTTTTGGCAACTTGGAAATCAGTCGGTCGCCGGCTTGATGTAAGCAACAAAAGAGTTAAGTCTTGTTCGCACACTCTCCGACAAAACCAGTTTTGAAGCCGCTTGTGAATGCTTACGACGGGCCTTGCAGCAGCGATGGCGGTTGTTAGCTATTTAAAAACCGGTTCTGTCCGACTCGGTCGTAGTCGGTACGCAAAAGTTTGAACGAGCCTTTACATCAGTAGGTATTCGAAGCAGTAGCGACAAGACTCAGCGTCAACATGGGTAGTTGTGCTACATTCTCAAGGCTGGTTTAGTTTCCACAGCGCTGAAGCCCTGCACTACTGCACGACCACGTGGATTAGTCTACTTCTTCGTGGGCCCTCAGTAGCTTTGAGAACGCTGCGAAAACTACGTTAACCCTGAAACAGCACTATATAGTAACAACACAAAACAAGGATGGCGCCGTGTCCACGTTACGTTTGGGTAGCACTACATACTTTGACTGAATGCAATATATTAAGAAAAGCTGATAAATAAATCTAGATTGATCAATGCTGCAGCCTGAAATGCGTTCTCGCCGAATATTCAGGTACTCGATGAGCGGTTAAATGCGGGAACTCGATGTCCCGCGGTGACAGCACGACTATATAAGACACACACTCTTACGACAATAGACCGATTTTGCAGCCAATTTTATCACGCCACCACTGGTGCCATGCATAGTAGGAACAAGAGCAACTAAATGAGCTACGCTTAGAGTATCGGCACTCTGTTCCCGCTATTGTTGTGGGCGCCACCGTCTTAGTGCTTGGGCTTGAGCAGACGCAACTGCCGATCGTCATGATTCAAAAGTGCGACTTCCACAACATTAGGTTCGGTGTTAGGTAACTCATGATTGCTTTGCTCTGTCTCGACTGTTTAAATATTCGTGGAGGACGGAAAAGCGTTTGTGGCAATTTCAGATAAAACTTCAGATAAGTGGCAACAATGATTCTAAGCCCCAAAGTAGGAAAGTTTCGTTACTCTGAAGTGTAGCTTATTGAGTGGTTCTAGTGGGATGTTTAGTGAGATCGATCTATTCAAACACTCGACTTGTAACACACAGGCGCGTCCCCGGCAAAAGTGAGCCATCGTTATTTATTTATGAATACAATTTTTGCATTGAGACTAACATGAGACTGAATTCTACGTGAGTGAATAGATCATTTCCAAAATTTAGTTGGATCTCAATGACTATAGTCACGTGAGTATATATTATCTGTACATCATGATGGCTGCTTGTTGATGGTTTATGTGGGAAAAATTGAAAGAGGCACCGATGTGCAGTCTAGACATTCTATTTACCTTTCCACGAATTTCATTGCTGTTTGTGTGTTGTGCACAACGCAATTTCTGGCTGGCCGCAACAGACATTATGCTTTTTTGGCGTCACGTTGTCGAAAATGCTCGGCTGCAAACCTTAAAGATGACGGCCTCTTCGGCTGCATTTCGACCCAACTCTGGACGAGGTGTTTCGAAATCCCGGTGACCACTGGTTTAAAAGAAAAACAATTTCTCGCGCGCTGATATTTGACAAGGTTTGTTACCAATCACAACGTAAATTAACTGAGCGTTCGTTAAACCTCTTCTGAACTAACTAAAATCATTTTTCAACAAAAAATGAGCTAAAAGACGGGATACACAAATCATTGTACAAAGGCGCTGCTTAACAATTTCACCGTAAAGGCGCTAGTGTTCGGCAGGGGTGCAGGGATCACAACTAACATAAGCCTGGCCACATGGAGAGTATTTCATATTAGAAAAAAATCCCAAAGGAGGGACTTGTAATAAGAGATTTGTGCAGGTCAGCGGCAATTGAGCACCTGAATACTGGTGATGCATCAGAGGCGCTCATATTTACGTGGAACGCTTTGAGTAAAATGATGCGTCACTGCGATCTAGATGCATGACATTCCGAGCGACCTTCTATACCGTCCCAGAACAAGGATTGCGCGCCGCCATCTCTGAGGCACATGCCTCAGAGATGGCACATGCTTCGAATGTGGCGCCACGATTATAAATAAGGTCTATTGCGAGCGAGCGCTGACTGGACTGCGATTTTTGTAAACGATGGAAACGTGCACACTCCATCTCACGAACATCTGCAATACAGAAGAAGGAATATACACGAGTGTATGGCTTTGGAAAAGGGATCTATGCGCGAGTTCTCGAACAAAATCATTATGCTCACCTAGGCTCACGCAAATGTGCCTTTGTCTTTACTGCAGACATTAGTGAGCAGGAGTACACACGGAAAGCCTGGCTGAGACAGTTGGGTTTGACTGTGTTTGACTGTTGCGGCTGCGAAAAACCAGGACATCCCTGCTTCTTATGTCGCGCGCCAAGCTACTTTTTCTATTGGATTCCACGGTTCATACGAAGCACAGATGTGCTGGTGACTTGCTTTCGGTTCTCGATGCAACGCAGTCAAACGGACTCAAACGCAAGTGTCTCAACCGGCCTTTTTGTAGTCCGCTGTTCGATGTAACCGTGACGGGACTTGTGAGGTTTGTACGCTACGCATTCGAGGGTGTCTTGTGAATCCTTAGGATTCCTGGCTTCAGCCTGCCCGAAACAGGACATGACAATAAAATGTGATGAATACTAACAAGAGATTTCCTCAATTGAGCGCATCTGACTGGGGGGAAGTTTATTGACACCATTATAACTCAAACGAATAGACAAACACACTCTAGAGCGAAAAACATCGTAACTTTCGTACGTCTGCGATTGCCGAATAGATACTTAACTGTATTTGTTATTAGAATTCAAAATTTGAAACTGATATTTCAGCCACTAGAGGTCACCGAACTTCTGAAAGGATCTATTACACGCTACACGCTCTTGAACCAATGAAAAGGTCGTAGCACTAAAGTACCTTCGGCGACCCTTACTAGTAAACCTCTCACTATCGGGTCAATTTCTCACTAGCAGGGCCCGTGCTTCACATTTTCAGAATTATTTAAGGGAAACGTACGTTCCTTACTCCCCACCCCCCTCTACTGCCGACTGCGTACGAACTACGCCGCCGGTATCCCATAACACACCCACCGTAGGAGCGCTCACACAGCTTGTCCCTGTCCCAAGCGGTTGACATCGCAGGTCAAACTCCAGCGTATATTATCGTATAACTCTTTGAGCCTCTTTTATTCTGTGCTTTTTCCACCTTGAGTGCCCAGTATAAAGTCATACTCCATTCGCGCGGCTGACAGTGCGGTGGGAGCTACGCGCTTGCCGAACTAAACAACCGACATACCTGTCATCGTCTGACCCTCCTCTCTGCGCATGGATATGGGCGAGTGCGCGATCACGTGGCGAAACAAAGACGTATGGCTGGTCCAACTATACCTCCACCGCATTGTCAGATTAGCGGTGAACGCACCGTAGCCATACGAGGAGAAGGCCGACGGACTCTACCGTCGGCACAGCCCATTCAACAGATCCGTGCTGCGCGGAGCGGTTTTGGCTATGAGGCCCTTGCGTCATGGTCGGGTGGCCATGAGCACAAAAATGCGAGACAGCGCATTGACGAGCTTCCGGCTGTTCCGGCGGAGGAAGCCATTAGAAAGGCGCCCTGATTAATGACCTGTCGGTCTAATGGCGATGGCGTGAGTATGGGGATTCGCGCGTATGTTTTAAGCCATAGGCGGCGCGGCCCGTGACCCCAAAATCAAAGGATGTGCGGATCTACTGTATTTAGCCTATTTTACGCGCAGTTACGAGGCCGTTTTTAATTGAGTTTGGGTTGTGGCGCGTTCGTTTTTGCTCTTCTACCGCTCCTCATTTGTGGTAGTCAGACGCGTCGCCCCTAAACTGCTGCATGGGGCCCCGATGAATGCTTCGGTTTCGGAAAAATGGAGGAGGTCGCCGGTCCGATTCACTCGTTGTTATCACTGCAACATTGAAGTTCTGCAGAATTCCTTGGTGTAGTGTTGGAGAGAGGTGACTTACGGTATTATGAAGACTCTTCGTCATTGGTCGTGTTGTGTATAAACAAAGTATTTAATAGAAAGTCAAGTTCTGATGTTTTCTCAGCGCATTTTTCTTAAGTGCAATGCAATGCGCATATAATGCTTTTTAGAAGTGTTCTACTTCTAGATTACATAATGCAACGTTTTTACGTTTTATAAAAAAAAAATAAACGAAGACTGGTTTTGAAAATGTTGGTTTCTTTTCAAGCGAAGCATATCGGGAATCAATGCCTTTTTTAGTGATTGCCTTGATGTTTTGAAGCACAGGTGTGCTTCAAACATGTAGTCGCAATAACAGTTATGACCACTAGAACACATCTAGCAAAACGTGTAATAAAGATTGCCGCCGTAGAGCAACGCGGAGGCTCCGATTGAGATAGACCGCTACAGAGCGACTGCCCAGGGAGATTCCAACTTGGGGAACACTTCCACACACCCTACTAAGTCTCGTGCCCCGTAATCTTACACTCTTGACCTAACGTGTAAAGAAATGTGTGGATAAAAATGATGATGCAAATCGCGAAACAAATCGAAGAAACGCTCTTTTTCCTGCCGCTCTCTCAGGCTCTGTTTAGTTTTTTAGCTACTCTTTTTGGAGGCTGGTTTCTTTCGGGAAGACATAAAATTCGAAGCCTTTTTGCTGGTGCTGTTATTGTAGCACCCTGGCACACAACAGGTCAGGCCAGCCCCTGATAACCGTGAGAAAACACCCGACTAAAAACTCGTGCTAAACCGAAAATTTCCAAACGCCGTGCATGCATAAAACGCGCATTGACGCAGGCGGAAAACTGGGAGGAACCACAGGCACTTGAATGCACCGAGGCAGTGGTGGTGTTGCGCAACTCCTGGTGATGTCGGTTTATTGGGACCATTGATATCGGATGACCAAATACTAGAGCATGTCTGAAATCGGTATGTCCGAAATTTCAGACGTGCCCCATCATTCGGACAATTACTGCTCCTCAAAGAGTTAGTGTGTAACAGCGAGTGAAAATTCGGACAACGTACCCCTCGTCACTGGATTGTTTTACCTTATTAGCGGCCGCAATACCGCCGTGGCGAAGTGAGCCGCCGCCACTATTGTTTGTTTCGGTTTCGCCTGTAGCCTCGATACCGCGTTCGACGCGCGTTCTGTAAGAGAAGGCGCTGTCCATGCGGTACAGAAGCTGGGTTGAGGCCAAATTCGGAATCATTGCCTCCTTTTTGCACAATCGAGGTTTATTTGATTGGTGCTTTTGTTTTGTGTTTTTCACAAAGGGATCGTGGTGTTGCGGTCGTTTAACGTTCAGGTATTGTCGGACTGCAACGTCAAGTTCATTGTCTGCGTAAACAGCTTGGTTCGACTTGGACTTGTTTTGTGCTGTGCCTCTGGGAAGCTTTCGAATCCACCAAGGGATCGTGGTCGTCTAAGCGTCCGAGAACCGATTCAATGTCCGCCGCTGCTTTTTTTTTATAGTTTTGTTTATGAACAACTTGACTGATGCTGTCGTGTCAATCGAGAAGTTCACAGACGTGGACATTGCACTCCGTGCCGGCCAGTGACAGGACGTCCAACGTAGACCGATGAAAAGTTAAGCGATCTGGTCGCGAAGAGGCGAAACACCGTCCAGCAAGCTATCGACTTGGTTCTCCAGCCCTTTAGTATATAAACTGGCAATACAGATATGTTTTGACTGAATTCACTCTTTCGGACTGCTTGCTTATTCCGACTTCTATGCAATCCCGATCGATTCCCAATAATCGGTCGGCGACTGTATACTCGTTTCTTAGAAAAAAAACAACAACCAAAAAACAAAAACAAAAAACTAATTACATTATTTTGAACATGTTATCAAAAAAGGAACGCATTATATGAGCTTGAAAATAACGCGTTATTTTCTAGTTAGTGTGAAAGTATCGTATCTTAGAAAGATTTAACCGTCTTCAATACTTGTCGTCCCCAATCATTCCTTGCTTTTTTAACGCGTTCAATCACGGATAATTGTGACCCTACTGACATATCTTCTGCACCTCTTTCTTGTTGTCTATCTGGCATTTTTTGGACGTGCAAATTTGCAAGCGCGAGCTGGGGCGAGAACGTGGTTGGGTACTTGAGTTGTAGATGTTCCACTCCAGAAATACCTCAATACCGTTACTCATTACTTCATCAAGAAGTAGCGAAAATTCGTTGATCGGTCCATATCTTAAGAATTAACTAGGTCGTTACTTCGTTACCAAATAACGTAACTATACTCGGCGACAACTTTTCTTGGCAATGCAGAGGAAGTTGACAATAGCCCACGCACAGCCTTATCCAGCGCTCAAAATTGGATAGAAAAGACGTCTCTGTACCCTCCACTGCATTGCCAAGAAAAGTTGTCGCTGAGTATAGGTATAAGTAACGCGCTACGAACATGTCTGTTTGTACATACTCTCCCCGCATCCCTTCCCGCTTTGCGGACGACGCTGCCCAGCTTGCGTAAAGGTCCATTGGTAGAACCGGTTGACGAACATTCCCCGCATTCGAGGGCTGATGGTTTGAGACTGGCCAAGGGAAGGGTTTTTAGAGTGAGGCACCTTAGGCAGCGGTAGCCCGGCTCTCTCAGCGTATAGGGACATGTCAGTGCTCATCACGCTGGTAAAAGGTACCCAGTCACTGGGCTCCCGACGCACGTCAAATCTATGATATTCCTCCAGACAGAGCTACTATTGTACATACTCGGCACATGATCCACAGTCTAGCAGAGAAAGAGAGAAGCAGGCAAAGGGCGATTATTAAAATGGTAGTGAGGGCCGGTATTGCACGTACAGTACATAGTTGTACGCCTGTCCTAAGTTTTTTTTTTTTCTAAATGGGTATCATTTTACGTGCTCGTACACTTCGTCTCTGTTCCAAATAACAAAAAAAAAACATATTCTATTTCACTGTAGTTCGTCGTGCGCTGTCTGTCGCATAGTTACGACGCCTTAGATAAAAAAGTTTTTCTTGTTCACCAGTTCTTGAACGTTCCTGGCGTAATAATGGGAGCAAAGTGCATTTGTAAAATATATTTTTTTAATTCGGTTCAATGCCCAATTTAGCTCACAAGGTATACAAGTAATATAACAAAAATGATAATTAATATTATAATATAACAGTATAATATTTTATATTATAATATAACATTTCATAATATGATATTATATCGTATTATAATAATTTAATATCTTCTAATAAGAAATATAAGTGCTTGAGCTTCTAGTAGCTTTCATTAGGTATTTAGTTGAAAGGTCATGTGGCCTCATGCTATGCACAATCAGCAACAGGTGCCGCTATCGACAACATCTGTTGCTTCTGATGCGAATCACTCTTTTATTGCTATAGATGTCTAGAGTTAAACACTGAACGATATATTTGTAAGAGAAAAAAAACTCAACATGCAATACTTCCAAAAATTACTGCACTTAACACTCTACTCATTGCATTATGGGCCCTGGTTGGCCATGGAGAGGAATGTCATGGTTTCGGCTTCAATCACCCCGTTGACGAAGTAGTACATCTCAGCATCGCATGGAAATAAAATTTGCGCTCGCTCGCATTGCACGGATTCATCTTTGTGAGAGCCCCCGTTGAAACACGGACCTCCAGCGGCCGTAACAGCCTCCCTTTAGGGTTAGCGAGGGGTAGGAGTACGACCTTCCGAGTCCTGTTCTTTTCTCGCGGCCTGGCTCTCACTGCACAGTGCAGCTTGACCCTCCTGGCATACGAATAATTTAAACAGCCGAAGACATTCAGGAGACGATAGAACAGGATGACCGAGCGTACCTCTTCTTCCATGTATAATTCAAGAGTCGTCCTACGTTTTCCTGGTACAAACTCGCGTCCGCCTAAAGCAAAAAAAAAAATAATAATAATAACACGTGCTTCGTCATTCTATCCGTATCGGTAGGCAAGAATTACAGTATTATTAATTTAAGGAAACTAAAACATTCGAAAAATACAAGCACCGTATTTGTTTGCGTCAGGATGTCATGGAGGAAGCTCTGTAAATCGAAAAAAAAATTTAGCGGACAAGCAGTACCCAAGATCTTTTTCGCTGCATTCCACCGCTATAATCGCTTCGATTCTGAAAGATATATATTCTATAGTAGGCTAACCTTACTGGGCAGCAGGCCAACCACACAGTCAATGCTTTAAAGCCTTTGAAACTAGGACCATGGTGGACATTAGCTTCGCCTAGGCTACATGATAGTAGACAGTTTTAGTATAGCGTTGCTGGCTCTTACGTACGCAATACGCAGTAGTATAGCGTACGCTAAAAATGACCTGCTCGGACCGAATTTAGTTGTGCATTACGTTTTCGAGTGAACACCGCGCATGATCTTGGTTAGATTTGCTACAGTTGCAGAATTCCGCGTGCTTATAGCGCAACCATGCTCCTGGAAAGAAATATTGAAAATGAAAACGTGTCCAATGATTTTATTTCAAATTAAACCAAGCCGCAGCTGCCTCGTCAAGCGCGCTTTCCTGCGGGGTACAGAGGCTTCGAGTAAAGGCCGGTTCAGACACTTGCGTTTGAGTGCGTTTGACTGCGTTGCGTCGAGAACCGAAAGCGAGTCACCGGCACATCTGTGCTTCGTGTGAAGCGTGCAATCCAATTCAAAGAATCATCTTAGCACGCGATATAAGTAGCAGGGATGTCCTGTTTCTCGCTGCCGTAACGGAGTCAAACGCAGTCAAACGCAACTGTCTGAACCAGGCTTACGAGTGCGTAGCCAAATTCGATCACGGAGCCTCCGTCATCCTTCCCTTTGAAACGGCAACTTTATCAATGCTATCGCGGTATGAAATTCATGACCTACTGATGTCCAGTACATAGCGAGAACTTCGGCGATTTCGTTTAGAGTCGCTCGTCCGTCGGCGATGAACTGTGCGAATAGGCTTAGCGTTGAGCAGATCGCAGCGTTGACGCACATTCCAAGCGGCGAACATTTTCACCGTGCACTCCTTCAGCTGCACGGCGATCTGATTCGACCGCCGTAGGTCCCGGAAAGAATTGCCGAGCTGAACACCACGCAATTTCACGTAACACAGAACTTCGAAAACACCACGTCGCCTTTGCTGCGCCAGTCGAGGTAACCGCCATCTTGAAACTGGCGCTCTCGTTGGGTCCGAGATCTCTCGAGAACGTCCCGCAGAGCCCCCTAGCCCGCCACGCAAAATCTCCAGCGTTGCGTGCGTAAGCAATACGCAAGCTCTTCTATTGCGTTCTGCGCACGCGCACTCCCGACCCGCAATTTTATTGCGTACGCAAGGCTTTAGCGTACGATCTACTAAAACTGTCTAGTATTTTGCTGCCTTGCGCTATCTAGAAGGCGTCACATATGCATTTTTATACCAGTGGCACTAAGGCACTTCGTCTGACGGCAATGTTAAGTCGATGCGTTTGCATGAAGATGGATGTACTGACATTTTAATCCAGGTCAAGAGTCGAGCCCGGATAGTGTCGGTGGAACCCCTATTTTCTCCATCAAAACGAACGAGGAAAAATAGCGTACGCAAGGATCAAAATAAATCGAAAGTCTTGAGGCGCGAGTCGAAGAAAATAAAAGAGAGAATCCCGAACTCGACGTGACCCCGAAAATAACGGAGCTGTTTCTTTGAGGAAATGAACAGGTTTCCACTGAATTTGACAGCAGAAACTAAAAGAGCGTTTCCGGGTTTCAGACGCTGGGTCTAATGTTTTCCTTCGGCTCTTCGGTGTTGACTTAGAAGCTGGGATATTTCGACAACGAGGAGACACTTGGGTGTTAGGTTAAAGAAAGATAGGAAACATGTGAGATACTTGGGAGACGACGAGCCTCGTTAGAAATAAAAGGCTGAAGACAACAACGACAAAAAACAAACAAAAAACAAAACAAAAAAAGTGAAGCAAATAAACATGAACACGTAAACGTATCAACGAGAAAGTGTACACGGAGCATACTGCAGTTCCTTTGTGCGGAACGTCATGGAAGATTCGTTTACTGTAGACGACGATACTTTCTAAAGGCTCACCGTCAGCTGGTCGCCACTTGCTTTCAGTTCACTTTTTCGCCGTATGTTTGTTAGCTTTAATTTATGTGTGTGTGTGTGTATGTGTGTGTGTGTGTATGTGTGTGCGTGCGTGTGTGCGTGCGTGCGTGCGTGTGTGTGCGCGCGCGCGCGTGTGTGTGTGTGTATGTGTGTGTGTGTGCGTGCGTGCGTGCGTGTGTGCGCGCTTGCGCGTGCGTGCGTGTATGTGTGTATGTGTGTGTGTATGTGTGTGTATGTGTGTGTATGTGTGTGTGTATGTGTGTATGTGTGTGTATGTGTGTGTATGTGTGTGTATGTGTGTGTGCGTGTGCGTGTGCGTGTACGTGTGCGTGTGCGTGCGTGCGTGCGTGCGTGCGCGTGTGTGTGTGTATGTGTGGGTGTGTGTGTGTGTGTGTGTGTGTGTGTGTGTGTGCATTTAAGGGTTTTTAGAGAGGTTGCGATCTTCTACAGGTTATGAGCCAGTCGCTCTCTTTAGAAGAAAAGGGGCATATATATGAGTAGAATTCCGCTGTAACTGAAGGTATCCACACGTTTTCACCATAAAGGCCCTGACGTTATTACGTTTTTTTTTCTTCTCTACATCGTCGCAGAAGTGCTTTGCATAGCGCGTCTTCGGTGCTCGCTTTCGCGTTTTGAGTGGCGTTGAGTCCAATCGGTACGACGACTCTGCTACTTTGAAGCCGGCAGTGGATCTTGTTTTGTGCTTGAAAGTAAAAAAACAACTTTTCTGCCGTAAAATTACAACAGAGATTGAATTAAAAACTTGATTAAAGTGCTCTGTTCATTAGTAACGTGATTTTTTCTCTTTAAAGAGATCCCTCGGTTCACATTTATTCTAACCACTATCATCTTAATACGATGTCCCGCTAGAGTGACACCAATATTTGTCTGCCAACCTTATAAATTTTCTACAACGCTGCTTGTCAACCAAGTTGTTTGTTTCTTTGGAAGTTCTTAGCGGTCATTCATAAAAGAAAAAGCAAACAAATATCCTAAGGGACAATGCACAATTTATGTGCCCGCGACAAGTGTTGCGGATCCGTGACATGTGCTGTGAATGTAAAAAAAAAGCTATATAATTGTTTCTAAAATAACAATAAAAACTGATTGACGAGGTGAACCTTTAACGGTGACGGGCACTTGTTAAAGGGACCTTCTCTAGGTTAGTAAAATAATTTTGACGTTTCCCCTCGCTTTGGTTACGTAATAGTCCCGATGTAACTCCGCACTTGTGAATACACACTTTAAAGCAGGGACCATTGCTCCGTAGTGCTTACCCGACAATACATTTTTCCTTCTACACATCTGAGTTATTGCGCTTGTGCGGGCACCCGCTAAACAGAACACAAAACAAGTATGTTATATATTAAAAAAAGGCTCTTTGTTAAACTTCTGGAACATAACAGTACTTTATCGTTCATCAAAATCTATCAAGTCCGAGGCACTACCGCACGCAATAAACCAAAAGGAGAAGGTATTTTGTCGCAACCAGCCAGAGACTCGCCATGTCTTACGTGCCGCATCGCTACTGCGCGCAATCTCTCAGCCGGTCTGTCCGGAACAAAAACATAAAGGCGGCCACGCTAGGGCGATGAAGAGCTCGCGTAGGCTGCGAGCGCTTCCTTCACCTCTCCACCAGGACCGTGGCGGCACCGTCCCATTCTTCTGACGTGTCTGATGTAGTGTTATAGCCTTTGGTAGCGCAACTCTTTCCTTTCTCCCTCCCCTCTTCGTCTTTCGCAGCGGCGCATACGGCTGGCCCCCGTCTGACGCGGTGAAATTTTGTATGTACTGTACATCTGGAGGGAGAGAAAAGGCGCCCGCCGTCGCTGCTGCCTGCAGGCGGAGTTTATTTATGGCCATCCAAGACAGCCAAGAGGCGATGGCGTGGCCTCTATCGACGTCGAATCTCTTCCTTATATCCCACCTCCGTGGAAAAAAAGAGAAAGAAAAAAATGTTGTTTTTTCGTGAAATTTACGAGAAAATGAGTCCGCACACTGCGCACCTGTCCCGCGATTATGGAAGCTGATGCACTTTTTCTCTGCCTGCCTGCCTATAGTAGGGATCCTCACGTTTCTTTTTATTCTGCTTGTTTGAGGTATTCATATACACGAACTCAACTCTACTACGTCACGCCGCGATGGTGACGCGTCGGGCGCACTTCCGGTCTGGGGCGGTGGGCAGAAGTCGCCGTGCCAGACATACATTCCTGTGTTCTTTTGGGAGAAACCAAACATAAACCCTACCTTCTCGTCTCGTGCTGCGACGGGGGCTGTACTAAGAGAGTCTGGAAAGGTTTCAAGATCATTTTTCACGTGTTTCTGCCCCCTCCATTCGTCAGAGTACGTGGATAGTAGCCGTGAAAAGGGCAAACCAGACGCTGTCGAACTACGATTGCTTGTGCGGGCAACACTTTATGGTCACCAGTTGCATTTGTTTTATTCCAACATGAACGAGAGAAAACCGCCAAGTTGTCCCGACCGCCCGCGGGTTCAGTGTGTCCTCAAATCAACACAGCTGCCTGGTCGTTCGAACTTTCATCTGCTCTTTGAAACTTGTCTGCTCTTTTTCGTCTGCTTGTTCAAACAAAAGCGACCCGTAGATCAATGACCCGGTGATTGCAATAAGTAATTGGAGGCCTCAAAAGACTTAAGCAAGCTCGGTGTAAACAGTGGACACAAGATGTTGATTATAGGTACCAGTGGCGATCACCGACTGGTTACGCTTGGTCCTTTCCCGCTTCTGATTTTCAGTAACGACGTCGATCACAGCCGCTACCGTCTACACTTTTGCAGCACATCGACGTCCCGACCGAAAATAGCTAGAAGAATCTCATCATGGTTTTGGCATCCATTCTGTGGCGTTCATGCAAATATATCGCCGCACGTCAAATTATTTACGCAAAGTTTAGCGGCGTAACGAGCCTTGATAAATTTGCTACACCCTACCAAAAAAAAAAAGGGTTTACAAATAAACCGGAATGAATCCGGAATTTAAAACCGTCATATGGGCCCCTAAGCAAACCGGATTTCTAGAAACCGTAAAATGAATCGGAAATGCCCAGTCCGGAAACCCAACCGTAATTGGTCGAAGCGGAAGCTGAACCGTATCTGGCCGATCCGTAGAGCTTCAGCGGGGTGGGTCTAACCGTATATTAAACCGTATCAGGTAAGACCGGAATAAAATAGAAATAGTTGAATAGTGACATACCTACTGTTTCACCTCCCGATGTACTGCAGCTGATGCTTGAGGCCATCCCTTACAAAAATGTCATATCTAGACTTCTAATAAAAAATACAGATATGGATATATAAGAAATTGGGCAGATATGACCACATATGCATAATCAGATAGTATCTGGATGGATATAGCCATATCTGCCCAATTCCTTATATAGACCGACACGCTGTTTACAAACAAGCCCGCGCTTGCCCCTGCGCATGCGCAGAAACTGAATTCGAGTGAACCTGAAGCTTCTGCGCATGCGCAGTGCCGTCGACAGCGCCACCGCAGCTGCGTGACGTCAGGGACGCGTGTTGGTCTATACCATGTATAGACTGCTTTATATGATCCCGTGTTTGGGCCTGGAAAATAGGGTACTCACCCCATATAAAGCAATTTTCATGTGATTCTCCTTCTAGCATCACATTGAAATTATTGCCATGGGGCAGGTACCGTACTTTCAGGTCCAGACAAGGGATCATATAATGCATTTCCATGAATATCCACAAAATATACATTTTACTGCTATCGCACACTGTCAAACGTGTGTTTACGTAGATACATCGACAGAATAGGCCACTGACCAATCTTTATTGGCTTGGTTCGAATTTTGTAATTCCGACAAATATGTATGCTACAAAGATAAAATGCAGGCGATCGCTAGTTAGGAAACATGTCATTCGACGTCGGAAAATCACAGCCCTTCGGCAGGACTGGTTGTCGATGGAGCAGAAAGAATATGGTTTGCAAAAAAAGAGTTTTATACATAAAAGCGCCAAAACTCCAATCAAGCACTTCCGCCGTTCAAGAAAAAAAATCGTAATATCACACGGACAACCAATAAAATAAACTAAAAATGTAATAGTACACAGGCACCTATTAAAATAAAACAAAAGGAAGGCACAATTAAGCTGTAAACTATACGAAAGTTCCAAAGTCGTTGATTCTTACTCACAGGGTCAAGTCCTGATTCAACTCTCCGGTCGAACACATCAGTTTTGACAAGGGCTTGCTTGCTAGCCTCGTCGTTGAAGTCCTTCCTTGCACCGTGCGATGTTCAAAGTCCCCCAATCACTCCTTGCTGGCCTTGTTTCTCCGTTCGGTCCCGAAATCATCCGTTGTGGTCAACACATCGCACACACACACGCACAAAGGCACCATCGTTCGCCGGAAGCAATACAAGATGTAAAGTTCATTACTGTTCCTTGAACATGACGAGGGCGCCACCGTTTCCCGGACTAGAAAACGACGAGGGCAACATATCTTTGACTAAAACTTAATAAAATAAAAAAAATAAATGATGAACACACAAGTAACAAAAACACAAACTAAATCACGAGAAAAACATAAAATAATGAACGCACACAAAAAAAGATTAAAAACACGAAGGACTTACACAGACAACCACTTTGTTTCCATTAACAATGAGGTTTAAGTCTGATAAAAAAAATTCCTGTTGTGCTAAACATCACCAATATGGTGTGTAAACTACGCGACCTTGAGCAAAGCAGGAATGTTTGTGATCATATTCAAATGTCATTGCGAACTCAAAACGTGTGGCTACTGCCTAGGTCCTTCATATATCTATTCTTCTGAATTCTGTGTTCATTTTGCGGCTCTTCAGAACCAGGCGGAACTTGGTGGTGCTCTTTCCATTCTGACCTTACTTCGGACAGCTCTGTACCCTTAGGGAGAAGCACTAGCTTCTTTACATAAACCCACCCCTTTTCCTTGGAGATACCCTCCGTGTATGTTGTAATTGGAAGAAAAAGAAGGAATAATCAGCCCACATACACATTATTAGCTACAGTGTTTTGCAAAAATTTTTCTAAATAGGCCCCTGGCCTAGGACAACACAAGACTTTTTTTGGGCGATGCGAAGATGTGAAACAACGATTTGGCCCGTATTTTGCCTAACAGCCAAATCCGCAGACACTTCACAATAATTGATGCTTATTAAGCAGTGTGCTTTATGTGGGGCCTTTCAGTGCAAAGCATCCGAAGTGCGTGTCAGTCTGAATTTGCACAGTATACAAAAGAGGGGAGAGTGCGGCCAGACTGCAGTTTTCGTCTCCTTGCAGCATATAGCTCGAGGATTCTCTAATTTTGCTTATACAGGGCATTTCACCGCACAGAACGTACAAGCACCAGCTTGGAGGTCGCACACGCGGTCTAAAAAAACGATTACATTGCGTGTTTTTTTCTTTGCACTATAAAACGTTGTGTAATCATAATCATAACATCAATGGGACTACACAAGATTGCATTAAAGTTCCCAATTGGGTTTGTTTTATACCGCACAGCCACTGTCTGTACACAAGTCAACTAAATCTACACATTCCGCTCAGCACGCCACTGCTAGGCTGAATCAGATAAATGTCACACTTGCCGAGCTTGAAGTACACTCGTGATCTATACGAAGGTGAACAAGCAATCGTCGACTGCTCAGTACTGGGACCATCATGCAGCACCTGACTTGCTCTCATTTTCAAATGCCTTGCGAACCAAGTGTGGTAAGTCGTCTGACAAGGAGAGAAAGTCACCACGGACAGAACTGAGCAGTTGATACTCACCTCTTTACCTTAATATGGATCAAGTCTCGACCTGGCCGAAGTAGCTAGTGTGTGTGCAGCAAAAACGGCTGTATCGATATCTCAAGAGGACGAAAGTTCAGAACAGGCTTGGTAAGGTTTCACGTTGCAAGTATCCCCATGCAAATTTCCCTCTCTAAAACATAAAAATGCATTTCAAATTGTCACCCAAGACAAGCTGCTCTTACACAGCTGTATATATAAGGCAGCTTACCCATCAACAACATTTGCAGACTGCCATGGACCTGAACCTTGGCCTAGTAGATGCCAGCTTCTGTTCGGCGAGGGCTGCACTGAGTAGAAAGATAAAAGTGTGCTGTAGATTATGTGAAACAAACAAGCAAAAGCAATCCTAGCATGCAAAATTCGCTAAAGGTTAACGCAATATACTTCAAACGCGTACCATGAGTGCTGGCAAAATATTTGTTACCTTCAATCTAGATAAGCTTGTAAATTTACATGCCAAATAACAAATAACTTAAAAGCTGAAATATATTTCGATGGAACTACAAAAACCGAAGACTAGCTCTGCAAATATGGTGCTGTCTAGTACACCATAGATGTGTAGAATTGGACTACAGCGTCCCCCTTACAAAGACTGAAGCAAACGAGTATAGAATCTGCAGTGCCACTACAACAGAAACGATGGTATTGTGATCTCGTGGAGATCAGAGTTCGGAATAAGTGTGACAGGCTTTGGCATGACAAATATGCCAATTTCATTATTCATTTTTGCATATTCTACGGTGACAGTGCAGGGAAACAATAACACACCAGATATTCAGAAAGACAAGCACACGCGATAAACTTATAGCTCTTGTGTATTCGACTACTTCATTCTTCTCTTCAACGTCTGGATTGACTTTCCAGAACGTGATAAGCAGAAGAAATAGCACAAAATACAAGGGAAAAAAGCGAAAGACAAGACAAAAGAAAAAAAAAACGAAAAAAGAAAACCCTCACAAATCATCCTTCTTCCTCACCGCTATTGCTAAGATAGAAATTGAAGCTCTTTGGTCGACAGCGCTATAGAAGGACCACTTACACACTTGTCCTTCAGATGCTCTATTCTTTGGGCTTTCATTATTTCTATCTAGCTATTAATTCGAATTTATCTATATTAAAACAATTTTCAAAATGTGCTACTCAACCACAATATTGACAGCAGATTCCCAAATGTACAGCGACGACTCGGTGGTTATTATAAAAATGCTCCCTTAAACGATCGTTCAAACACCTGCCAGTCTGGCCGACATACTTCTTACCACACTAATTATGAAGAACAGACTGACAGGTGTTTGAATGATCGTTTAAAGGAGCATTTTTATAACACCCACCGAGTCACCCTGGACATTTGGGAACCCACTCTCCGGACTGTGGTTGTGTAGCATATTTTGAAAATTGTTCCGTAATAGTTAAGTGTCGAGACCCATTGAAAAGAGAAATAATGGAAGCACAAAGAATAGAGCATGTGAAGAACAAATGTGTAAGTAGTCCTTCTATTGTGTTGTCGACCAAAAAGCTCCAATTTCTGTCTTAAGGATAGCAGTGAGGGAGAGCGATGACTTGTAAGGGCTTCCTATTTTCGTTTCTTCTCCATTTCTTTTTTTTTTCTTTGTTCTTTGCTTTTTTAATTGTATTTTGTGCTATTCTCCTTATCACGATCTGAAAAGTCAATCTAGACGTTGAAAAGAAGAACGAAGTAGTCGAACACACGAGAGTTGTAAGTTCAGCGCGTGTGCTTGTCTTCCTGAGTATCTGGTGTGCGAATGTATCTCTGCGCTGTCACCATAGAATATGGTTCATCAACTCGCCCAAGCATTCATTCTGTCATTTCTACAACATTAAGATGACTCTGAAAGTGCGAGCACCTACAGGGTGTATTCACGCAAGTCTTGCAAGTGTTGAGTTGAAGGTGCAGTGCCCTGGTTGTGTCCATATGCGATATATGACCAAATACCACAAAGGCTAACACTGCAAACTTTTCCGAAAACCAATGGGCGCGGTGGCGAGCGGCAAAAGTGGTGCTCTTCACCACCCTCGCCGTTTGTTCGCGTTTGTGTGTTGCTACTAACAAGCGCACCAATGGGAAGCCTCAGGCATTATGGGGAACACTAAATAAAGAAATACAAAATACAGATACAGCACACAGCAATACTGGATGCAAGTAGTAACGCACTTCTGTTGGGGTTCTGTGGATATTTATACAGCGCGTAGTTGGTGAGCCATTTGAAAGTTGCGACGAGTTGCTCGCTGTAGATGAGCAATTTAGCCAGTGCAGTATGACTGCTAGCCTGGAATCTTCAACCTGCACCACGCAGTAGTGATACAAGACCACATGCCGGTACGATGCTGATCTAGATCGAAATGGGCAGGGGTGGGGATTGAACCCAGGATCCCTGGGTTCTGCAGCGCAAGCTTTTGTTCCACGTGTTCCGAGCTGATGTGCGCTAGCCCAGTCGGCCACTGATCCCCAACGCAAGGCAATGCAACGCACTTCTGTTGTAAACTCAGCATTCCGCTTACGAATGAAATGCGCAATTTCCCTAAAGGCTTTCGTTCCACGTGAGTGGCAAAAGAATTGCTAAAGGCCAGCCCATAAATACAGTCTGTGTTAAAAGCAATCCTAGGAGCAATAAGTTGCTATTATATTGCTCAATATATAGAGCACCTTACCATGAACAGCCTTGGCAGTCTTCCATTAAGCCGGGACTTCAGCAGGGAAGACTGTCATTTTGTGTCGTCTCAGGTCACTCACACCAGGATGGCGAAAGTGAATGCAAACGTCTAATTGGGAAAGTCTACAGTAAGAGACAAAAAAAGACAAGGACAAAAGGACAGGAACATGTAGGACGCAGACTGGTGCACATTCGCAACTCGATCTATTGAACACAAAAGAAAATAAGTAAGAAGATGAGAGAAATCAGAAAGGCTGTTCTCGGAGAATGTGAGCTTCAGGAACCGGGGCGTGAGGCAAAGATGTCAGGTAGATTGTTCTACAGACACTCTAGATTTAGCAACAGCTTTTCCATGTAGTAAAATTGTGAGTTCATTCCGATTGAACATCTTGAAATATAGCACACAAAAAACAAGGAATAAAGGAGAGGAATACATACACTGCATACGAGTGCAGACTCCCAACAGAGATAAATTAGAGAAAAAAAAAAGAATGCGTTAGGAGCTTTAGCAAAAGTTCAAACAGGTCCAAGTGGGCCGCGCTAATTCCACCCATATGCATAATCCTGTAAAAACAATTTCCTCGGCAGCTCAGGTAACAGGCGGAAGTGCGGACAAATTGGTCGCCCCATACTACGAATAATAAAAGCCTAAAATAATTCTCTTCTATGTTTTATAGTATCTGCTAATTATTCCCGTTTTTCCTACGGGTGTAACCAGTGCATAGGTAGGTGACAATCCATCGTAGATTTTACAGAAAAATTTAGCTCTCTTTATGTACTAGCCATCCATTTGTTATCTTCACTAACATGAAAATTTATAATTTTTTTTTAATCGGCTCTTGCTAACAGGTAAATCAGCGCGTTCCACTTGGGCCTGTGCTCAAGCCCGACCACATTTTTATTTCTCCCTTCTCTGATTTATGCGAGTCCAGTTTGCGCTCGCATGAGGTCTAAGTGTTACTCTCCCTGTCTCCTTGATTTTTTGCGAACTATTTTTCAAGATGTTCAATTAGTATCAGCTCACCACCTTACTACAATCATGCAACAACTAAAAACCATTACAACTAACACCATTCGCTAAACTCAGTACCAAACAAAAGTCAGGGGTAGGGTGAGGTATGTCGAACACTATATACTTACACTCAACAAAATATAGATACCAAAAACTGGCGGGACACTACCTTAATTCAGGTCATGGTTGTAACTTTCCCTACAAGCTTGTTATTAATACTTGATAGCCTCTAAAAAAACAGCAGTATGAAAAGAGTAAATGCTTCAACATCTAAAGCAGCCTGAGTGTTTCTGGAAGTGTGAAATTCGTTGCACGTGCGTTGGATCATACAAAAGAGGTGTACAGCAAATTATATTTAGAGCTCGACATTTCGCGAGGTATAAGTGCCGGCGTCAAAACTTATTTCGCGGGCACAAATTTTTGCGATCGAAAGTGGTATGCTATGCATTAATAACCATGGGGTGAATTCATTGCGGCACCAATTTTTGTCAATCCTTTTCTGATTACGAATCGCGAAAATGAAATCGTTTGGAGACGACTGGGCGGCAAAAACTACGGGCCTGCTCGATCAATCAATCGCCGCTTTTTGTCGGGTCCAGCTCTCCGGGCGCAATGGCGTCGGCGATGGAGGGGCACCGCACCGCGCGCTTCGAGACATTCTAGTTTACCAGTAAACAATACGGCAGAGGGAGGCAATCAACCCCCCCCCCCCTCCTCTTCCGCCTTTGACCCCCCCCCCCCCCCCCTCCGTCTCCCAAAGAGTTCCTCTGCTACTGATGGACCTTAAGCGAGTACAGTCTCTGCATCGGGGAAAAAAGAAGAAAAACAGCCTCGCGTAACACCATTCGCGAACAATTAATAATACTAGTAAAAGCAAGTGATCTACAGACAATAACAAGCCTTCTGAACGCAAAAAATAAGCTAGCTCTAACGAACAAAGAAACAAACTTACTTCGGATCCCGCGCCATGATCTTGGCTGTTGAGCTGATTTGACGTAGGTCCACGTCTGACAGTCGCTTCCGTCTTTTTCGGACACGTTTAAAGCTAAGGCCTACTCCACGCATCACGACTGATCGGGAAATTTAACCGTTAGGTGGTCGTGAAGGCAGGCATTCAAACTGTTCAAACGCACACGGCCGACACGCCCGGCAAACCGTGTGAAACATAGGCTGTTGGTTCGATGAGATTGCTTTCGTATCTTCAAAACGTCTCAAATAAAAAGATAAGCAAACCCCATCATAAAAATTGTAAAAGACAGTAATAATAAATTATTGCGCACGTCAATATCGCCATAATATTATGAATAAGTCCTGAACATTTAGCAAAATATTAAATACGAAACTAAGTGTACAATGTTTCGAAACGAATTTAGCAAACATGTATACTTCTAGAAAACACACCAGGTCAACCCGGCGTTTGTAGCGTTAAGGAAATTTTGAGGTGTCAACGTCAGCCCTTGAAGGGATGACGACTTCATATTTCTTCCTCATTTGTATATACCTGTCATATAACCATGTCATGTAACCACGGGTGCGTAATGTAAATATGTGTGTTTGTGTATGCTTGGTTTAAAAAATCAGGTAATAAAAAGCGCGTTTGTAGAGTAGTTTGTTAACGCTCTGTCTTGCTGAGCGTGCGGTCTTCGGTTCGAATCTCGGTGGGCGCTCTTTTCATGTTTTTTGTATTAGTTTCTATTACTTTAATTTTTTTTTTACCTTTTGTATTAGTTTTATTATGTTAAATAATTTTTCTCGCCTTTTTGTAGTAGTTTTTATTATTTTAAATATATTTTCCCGCCCTTTTGTATAAGTTTTTATTCTTTTATATTTTTTCTCACCTTTTTGTATTATTTTTTGATATTTTAAATATCTTTCCCACGTTCTTCTATTAGTTTTTATGATTTTAAATATTTTCCATGTTTTTGCAGTCGTCGGCCCCGTTCTTTAGGCTAATAATCACGCAGAAGGTGAAAATAAAAAGTGCGAGCCTAAGTTTGAATCGTCGCAATGCACAAACCGTGGGCCTCTTGTTTTGCCGGGAGAATTCAGTCCCTCCGTGCCAATATGTGGGTCAGTATAGTAGGCTAAGAGAACAAGTCTTTTCAAAGAAGAAAGCAATGTAATAACAATGAGCACATTGCGAGCAAAATGGGAAAATCTGTAAGTGGTAAAACTGCCACAGTAATGCAGCCGAAGTTTTTCTGAAAGCGGCCATCTTCACCCACTATTGAATCAAAAATACCGCCATTTTAAGGCAGTAATTTAGCTGAGCTCGTAGCGCGCTACGTATTAAGCACATCTCTTAATATTCGGACTTCCGGAAAGTAGTATTTAATTTGTTCTGGTAGATCAGTTCTATCCCCCGCGTGCCGCCAGGTTTTATTTATACAGGTTACGCTCCGCAGTTTTACTTTTTTATTAGGCCTAGACACGTTTTATTCCTGAGATTCAAGTACAGCCCAGATAATTAGACTAGCTTTCAGAAATAGTATCGTTCGGCGTTGTAACAATTATTTTTCGTAGCTTCAAGGGGTCAAACGTTCACAAACCCGGCACTGTGAACATCCACAACGCAGTGGTGTTTCTCGCTTTTTGCGGTAAAAAAAGTTTTTAGATTCGCGTTCCTCTGGTACGGTATGTCGTATAACATAAGCTATCAAAGAGACAGATATCGTTTGGCTAGGGGAACACTTGAAATATTTATGTTAGATAATCCTAACTACCACAAAAAACAGTTGATTGCTGCTTGAAATAGCATATTTTCGCACTCAATTTCGTAGCGTCAACACGTCTCTCACTTTTCTAGTCTCTGGAAAGTAATGTTTATTATTTTTTTGCAACTCAAAGCGCGTGCTCAATAATGCCAGTTTTTTTTTTTTTTTATTTTGCTCCGTTATACCGTTTTTATTTTTTATCAGAGCCAAACACGTGTGTATATCACCGGACCTTAAGTAGTACATCAAATTAAACTAGCTTCCTGAAAAAAGTAATGCTCGGCATTTTAAAATTTATTTTTTGTGGCGTAGGCGGTTATATTCTCAAACTCTGGGCAGCAAATGTTCTTCACCGCATTGTTTTTCTTACGTTTTGCCGATAAAACACGTCAGCCTTGCCGTGCTGGGATAAAATACCCTAGCGTCGGCCGTCATTTAGGAAGGATTGATCAACACAAACATTTCCACTCGCTATTCATGAATTGCTGCAGTTCGTCTGAATCTCAATGACTTGACTGCATAGTGAAAAAGGCAAAAAAAATAAAACGACGCCGGTCAGTAAAAGGATCTTCCATGACGGGGCCATCCAGTTTGAACAGCAAAGCACCGATGCCGGCCAGTCACTGAACTTCCATGTAAATACTGGCCATGAAAGGATATATTAGATTTCACTTCACAAAGTACTTTTAATTTTTGTGAGTGTTTTCTATTCAAATAAATTCTAAAACACGTTAATATGAAACATACACTTAACGCCAATGTCAAACCTCTCGCATTTTTTCTTTTGTTCTCTGTTGTCTCAAAATTGCCACTAGCGACACGTTTCAGACTAAATGAATACCAGGTTTTCTTTTCCGCCAGCTGTGCATGACGGTTAATTTACCTCGCTTCTTCATACTGGCTACTGCATGTCAGGAACATCGGTGGTTTTGATAGAACCAAATTGAATGGACATAGGAGAATTCTAACGTATTAGTTATTACATTGAAGGCGACACATACTGATACATGTAGCGATGTAGGAGTGTGACAGGTTTAGAAATAGACTTTTTTATTATAAGCACGACCACTGATTCCAACTAAGTATCCTTAATCCTAAAGTTAGATTGAACGGAAATGTATTACCAGGTGCACCACTCGCTTAAAGTAACTCTGTTAAATTGCCATGATATTTCATGATCCCTCCTCCAGGTCATACCTGAGAAAAACAATTTTTTTTTATTTTTCGGTTAATGGTTAAAACAAGTTACCGGTAAATACTTTACGGTTACGGTTACGGTTATTTTTTTTTTAATTCAAATAACAATTTTGTTCTGATTATGGTTACTGAAAATGTTCATTCCTAAATGGTTTTCAGTTTCGGTTACGGTTACGGTTCGAGTCCCTGTTTTGCGTACCTATATTGATGAAAGCCCTTGAAATTGTCTGCATGTGCACCATAATAGAATGTTGAACATGCAGGCATAAACAAGGAAAGCGCAGGAAAGCTTTCAAAGATACTAAAATGGCACTTTCCGATTGTGCGTACATCTAGCTGTGGCATCAAATTAGTTCTTGTTTTTGTTTGTTGTAATGTAGAAAAAATTACGTGAAAAAGGTTATTTGACAGTTATCAAGCAATTAAAAAAAAATAATTCAAAAATAACCAAACGTAGTTTAAGCATAATAATGACCAAGTATTACCGAGTGCACAGAAAAAGCTAGATGGAATTAGATGGCGATGACTTGCGCGAAAATCGCCTTGATGTCCCCTTTTTGGCACCGCGTATCAGCTCGCTGTCTTCTGCGGTCTGAGCTCTGATCGACGCAGCCCGTACCATATCGGAATGGATATGGTACGGGATATGGCAACTTGATATTTCAACCATACGCATGAAAGTCTTCGGCAGCAGGCGGCTGATCCAATTTTCTTATGAACAAGGTATGGCAAGGTATGGTTTGCGCAAAGCGGATATTTTCAGTCTAGACTTTGTCCAATTTGCCTTTTAAC
Source organism: Ixodes scapularis (assembly GCF_016920785.2). NCBI lineage: Eukaryota > Metazoa > Arthropoda > Arachnida > Ixodida > Ixodidae > Ixodes > Ixodes scapularis. Next base: position 183,806,957 of record NW_024609846.1, on the reverse strand, counting down.
CGAATTTGGCAAGGAATGGTTTGTTCGAACCGCATATTGTGTCACTAGAATTCCTTCAATCGTACTTTTAACCGGATTCCAAAAATCACGGTTTCTGCGAACCAATTAGGAAAATCAGGTTTGTGTGAACCGGAATTAGTCTGTCTGGAATTCCTCCAATTTGACCCAGAAGCGGATTAGGAAAATCACGGTTTGTGCGTACCGTAATCTCTCTCTCCGGAATTCCTCCAATTTGACTTTGAACAGAATTAGGAAATTCACCGCTTGAGCGAACCGGGATTTGCCTGTCCGGAATTCCTCCAAATTAACTTTGAACCGGATTAGGAAAATCACGGTATGAGCGATATGGAATTTGCCTCTCCGGTATTCCTCCGATTTGACTTTGAACCGGATATGAAAATTCACGGTTTGTGCGAACCGGAAGCCGCCTTTCCGGTGTGACTCCGGTATGATTTTAGTCCGGATTTCACTTTCCGGACTAATTTCAAACCGTTCTTTTTGCTAGGGAGGCGATTAAAGTGGTAAGACAGTGCTATGAGGACGTAGAATCAACAATTCCAACGCGAAAAAGAGTACGCAGACTCACACAGACGCCGACAACGTGACATTCGAATGGTTTGTTGACGCGGGACGCGGTGCTTCTTGCCCGCACTCCATTGCGCATAGTTTGAACTGTCATCTGCTCTTTCGATATTCTCTGTTTTTTTTTCGTCAGCTCCTTCAAACGACTGCAGCCCGTAAACCAAACGTTGACCCGGTAATTGCAATAAGTAAGTGCACGCCTCAAAACACTTTTGAAGATTGGTTGGGGTAAGTAGGCTCAGTGTAAACAGTAGATACAAGATGTTGATCATTGTTACCAGTGACCATCACCGACTTGTAATGTCCGATTCTACTTGCGGTTTTCACTATCGACGTCCACCATCGCAGTTACGGTCCACGCTTTTGCAGCCCGAGCGACGTCGCGACTGAAAATAGCGAGCAGAATTTCATCGCGGGAGTCAGGCTTTAGCGCCCATTCTGCGGCGTCCACGTGAAATGAATCGCCGCACGTCAGATTATTCACGCGAAGTTTCGCTGTGTAACGATCGAGCCTCTTTAATTTTGCTGAAGCCGCTCAAGTAGTCAGACATTGTTAGGAGGACGTAGAATCAACAATTCCAACGCGAAAGAGAGCACGGGGACTCACACCGACGCCGATAACAACGCAGTTCAGTAGTTTGTTTATGGACGACGGCGAGCTTCTTGCCCACCGTCCACCGCGCATGCGCGGCGCCGGTGGCGACCGCTAGGGGCACTCCGGTTTGTCTGTAAACATGAGTTGGTGTATAGTGTGACTGCATATGGGTTATTAGATGATTAGGTGTATTACTGGTGAGATGCTTGTTGTTCGCACCTGCATCGGCTCGACGGCGGTTTGGCATTCGTCAGTACAAGTACTGCCGGATCAGCCATATAAGTAAAATTATTGCGTGGTATACCAGCTTGGTGCAGTTGTTCACATGTGTCTGGTGAAAATGCAGTTATGAATACGTGACAAGTTAACAAAACGTAGCAGAAAGGTTAGCCTAACCTTTTAAAATTCTGGGAACCTCTTTTGCACAGACACTAATTTGAGGTTACCGAAAAAATATAGGGCTCTTCCGCAGCACATTTCGAGTGCTGGGCAGCTTCAAGAAAAGAACTAGTGTGGTGGCCTGAACTGAACGAGCGCGTTCACATAATCTAGATTACGACACCAAATTTCAGATGCTTAGCAATGGTCACTCGACCTCCGAAGCCAACGTCTGTTGGTTACTCACTACAAAGTGTTTCATAGACCACTTAAAACTTTGCTTTACAAAAACTCTGACATTGAAGTGAACGTTATCAAGGTTTTCTGAATCCTTCAAAGACACTACAGTCATTTACTGCCATGACTATAAATAAATATGATTCCTCAAAAGAAAAAAGACAAGGTTTAAGAAACCTTTTCTTTTTTTAGGGGCACGTTCAATACATCTAGGATAACCATGAGAACGAAGCTGTGGATTCCTTCATTTAGAGACAAAACAAAAATAACAAAAACGGATATACACACTCACTGTCTCAACACACACGACGTCTTTCTGAGATGAGGGGTTTGCTTTTGTTTAGTTTTTATTTTTGCACTTAATTCGGGTTAAAATTAGGAAGTCATTCACCAGATTTCACGCGCTTTTACATTCTGTGTAGTTTCGTTTTCACAATCATGTCGCTTCACCGCGTTGCAGCTGGGTTTTAAGTAGAGCATAACTTCAAAACGTACGAACTCGTGCATGTATATTTGAGAAGCTTGCACTTCCTAGATGACAATAACAAAAAAATACGAGACTGCAAGTTTAGGAAATTCAATATATGCAGGCTTCCCTATCCGAGGCCAATTTTCTACTCGAATAATTTCCAGCCGACAGGAATTCGGAACTACTCAGGTATATTCAATTACTGTCTCGTAACTAACAAAATTTATTACTTTCATTTTATTTAATTTTATTCTCCTCATGGGCATCCGAAAGATGAAATACATGGTGGGATTCAAAGCTATAGGTAATATTCATATAACTATTATTTAAACAGGAAATACTGGTTAAACACATACGGTAATTCGAACATATAAGAAAATATACATTTACATTTGATGTCAGCAGTTATATAACCCTATGTACTTTTCTTTCAATAAGATGGGATTCCCATCGATTACAATATGGTCGGGTAATCTATTCCCGTCAGTGATGCAGAGTACAATGAAAGCAAGAACGAATGTTTCAGTGCGGCAATGAAATGGTTCTATTTTGCAAGATTGGGTCAGTCTAGATCAGGGGCGGCCAAACCGCGGCTCGCGAGCCGCATGCGGCTCTTTGCTGGTCCAAGTGCGGCTCGCGGATCCCTCGTAAGGACCCCCCCCCCCCCGCCCCTTTCTGTGTTTCCCCAGGAAAAAAAAAAAAGAAAGGATTTCAGAATAAAGCATGGCTCGCGGTTTGGCGGCCTTGTCCCCCATACGTACACTCGTACAGCCTGTGTCCCCATTCGTACGGTCAGACACTGAACAAAATTTAAGCTTGCCCCCCCCCCCCCCCCCCCACCCCCCTTCCGCGGCTCTTAGAAATTTCGTGATTTCGTTTGCGGCTCTTTGGCCGGGTCAGCCTGGCCACCCCTGGTCTAGATAATGTAAAGTTGGCGGGTCGGCAATGAAGAAAGTTAATGTAAAATTAGGTATTATATGTTTCATAAAAAAGTTGATATTTGTCGTCTTTTTTCTAATTAGAAATGTTAATGTTAGTTTTTTTTTGTTTTTTTTTTCAAGGCGGAAACACAAAGTTGGGATGAGTAGCCCTTGCATATTTCCATATGAATCGGGCTGCTTTGTTCTGGACGGATTTGAGTCTCGAGATTAGCTAATTTTTTTGTGGGTTCCAAATAATGCCTGCGTGCTCGAACTTTGGTATGATGAGTGTCCGGTGTGCAAGGCGTTTTGTCTCAAGAGGAGCAGGTATAAGTCTTGTCTTAAGGAGCCAAGTGTTTCAGTGCACTATTGATCATGTATTCAATGTGTTCGTTCGTTGATAGTGTATCTGTAGTTAGGATGCCTAAGTACTTGTAGGATGATAATATTCCACTTTTTTTAAAGAACTACTGTGTAGGTGTTCTGATGCAGAATTTTGTTACAAAAAGGGTTTTTCATTTGCTGTTGTTTATGTTCATTTGTCACAGAGAGCACCATGCAGATATTAAATTTAGATCATCTTGAAAAATAACCTGATTGTTCTCTGAAATAATTTTCCTTTTAAGTTACGCAATAATCGACAAAAAAACCAAGTGGTAAATTTTATAGATGAAGCGATATCATTTACGTTTATTTGAAATAATAAATACCCAAGGATATTACCCTGGGAGTCACCGGATGCAACAGGTTTCGGGAACTATTATGACTGGTTGATTTTGTCGGTACATTCGATTTACAAGAAAACATGATATTCCACTTATGACGCAAGAGTCTATTTGAAGTCGTAGAGTTTAAGAAGGCGATAATGTGGAATGGTGTCAAATGCTTTTGCAAAGTCTATAAAAATGACATAAATTTTTGTGGCTATATTAGTATTGAATTAAAGGTCTGAACTAAATTCGAACAGCTGACTAGTGCATGACTGACCTTTTCTGAAGCCTTGCTGGCTAGCAAACAACAAGTTACAAGACTCTAGATGAGATAAGTTATGTGTATACAAAAGATGTCCCGTGATTCTCCATGGCACACTGGCAAGCGAGATGGGACGATAATTCGAAGGGTCGTTTTGAGCACCTGTTTTAATGATAGGCACCCTTGAACGAAACACCAATCAGGTGAGAGACATCCCAAATTTGGAGATTGCTGGAGCAGCTCAGTAAAACATTTTGATGCGGAATCACATAATTCCTTTCAAGAATTTCGCAGAAATAGCATCGTCACCAGGTGCACTGCTGAAAAAATAGTTTTCCATTATATAGAATGCGCCATTTTGTTCTAACATGACAGGTCGCATAACGATATCCCAGCTAGAAACGTACTGCGGTAGTGGATGAACTTCATGGATGAGAACGCTCGGAAAAAATGTGTTCAGCAAGTTAGCAGTTTCTAAATCCCTTGTGATTTTATTTTGATAATTCCAAATTGCTGTACTGTTTTTTTTTTCTTTTGGGACATATCTCCGGCAAAACATATTTGTGGACTAAGAAATGATGCAAGGTATGGTCAGAACAAAAGTCTTGTGGGTTTCCTTTTATTTGTTTGCATTCTTTCAAACTGATTTTCAAGATAGCAAGCACCTTATTTGTTTTAGCTTCAAAATATTATTTTATTTTTGTTCAGGTGGCGTTTCAAGTTGTTTGTAAACCAAGGTGATCAATCCTCGGTTAGCACCGTGAATCGCGAGACGAAGGTCACAAGAGTTCGTTGAATGTAATCTTGGTGATAAGGGGAGTTTCTTAGTACTGCGATCTTGATTTGACGCAGTGAAGTTTAGTTCAAATTTTGTTACTGGTTAGATTAAACCTTCGATACCTGTCCGTGAATATGCGAACGAACTTTTCTTAATTTTATTGGATTGTTGAGGGGAGCCAAAACCACGACATGTTACATTTTTATCGAGATTTTCGCGCAGTAAACTGAGTATAGTCAACGGAGGATAATATATTCCCCAGATAACTTTCGGTGAAGATTGTGTCGACTGCACGGAGAAACAAAATATATTCACCCTAAAGCATGTTTATTTAATTTATTGCATCTGTTATACAAAATCAGTAATAAAATACATTTCAATATATCTGAAGTTACCTTGCAGTTCTAAACTTGAGGGTGAACTTAAGCTTAAACCCAGAAAGAAAACATTAAGGGTTGAATTTTTCAAAACATATCTGCAACCATTTGTATTTTAACATTCATGATCGCATCCTGCTTCTGGCATCAAGTATTTCTTCGTCTAGCTTTTGATTAAATTATTCTGACTACAAAGTTATTCTCGATACATTGTTCAGCGTTTGGTATGTGCACCGCAAAAGTTTAGTTATCCGACTTTCATGCAGTCGCGAATGGCGTGGGAGTATATAAAAGTTTAGCAGGATGTTCGCAGTGACATGCAGAAATTCCTGTTCAGCCATAAAAAAGTACAATTCATGGCAACAGTGTTTTGGAAAGTGGAGCAAAGTGGCGCGTTCTCATATCTCGAGTCTACCCAGCTCAATCATGTGTGAAGGAAATGTGTCATGTGCGCACCTGTTTCACGTCGAGGTGGGACAACACAGCCCAAAATGTTCGATCGCTGTGAACAACTTCCTCCGCCTTCACGGAACGTCATCATCATGGCGCTAACATAACAATTAGGCACGAGCCCGAGGCTGAGCGCCCTTCGATTAGACGCGAGGTCGAGGTGAACCCTGACGCAGCACTCGTGTCCAGTCCGTGTCTGCGCTCGATCTCTCCATGATGACGTCACAATTCTGGTGCACAGGCTTTGATTACTTTCGGTGGTTCTGGGTAGGGCGATATCGGAGCTTTAAAGGGACCATGAAATGACTTTTTTACTTTTTCCAGATAACTTTTACATTAAACCGTCAATGTTCACTGAATGCCGAACAGGCATCCGTTTTCGTCTCGGTTTATTAACTTCTACACAAAAAATTAATGAAATATCGACTTTTTCTTGACCGCAAAACAAGCCGTGACGTACGCTATTTCCGGAACCGGAAGTTCTCTCGGCAGTAGGAGATGGGAACGTTAGCGGCGACGAGTTGGGGTGCGCCGGTAGGTTCTACTGCGCCGATGTCACCGACGTATTTTCTGAATCGGCGCCTCTCATCGCCGCATCGCAGCTGAGCGAAATTCAATGAGATACGTCGCGCTACAGCGACAGCATGGGACTAGTGCCATACACCGGTATGCCTGTTGGGAAGTGCAGCGAGTCTTCCGGTGAAGACTCCAGAAGTCAACCCAACTGTCATTGTTGGCAAAAGGCGGCCAGTGTCAGTCGTTTGCAAAGCGACGTAGATGGAAACAAATTGCCGCGGCGTTTTTCGCGGTCTCGGAGATGCAGGAGCGAGCCGACGTTAAAAACGATACGTTTGAACCGCGAGTGTCAGCAAGAGCCACGTAAATACCTGTTCACACTCGGGGCAGATGCGCGCGTTTGATGGAAGTGCTGTATTCGCGCTGTTGGTAAGCGCTTCGGGACCGATCTTTTACGATTGCAACTCGATACTGTAGCGACACTCGGCAAAGAAAGGTTGGACCGGTATTGCACGTATACCTCTCACGAACTGTTACAGCTCGACAGTGACGTGCAGTCTGTCAGAATAAAAATGGCATACCAATAACAAAGTGTACATACCGTGTTACAAAGGTAATCCATACAGCGTTTATTTCAGCTCTATATCACACAAAACAAGAAGAGAGAATCGACGAGGGTCCCTTTTCGACGAGTGTTCGTCAACACTGCCTCGGAAAACAAGGGGAAGAGATTGACCTCACCTCTTAACGTAAAATTGAGGTCAGCGATCAAACTATTATACGGGAAGGGCTCACAAGGGTAGCGCGGGCATATTCCATTCAGCACGCCAGCCGGTCGCAGGCAGACAGACGGTCTTGCGACGAAGCAACGCTGCGCCGAGTCGGAGTGCCTGCTAGGCCTATATCCTGAGAGCTTCGTCGGAGCGCGATTCGCGGCTGTTGTCGCTCTTCCCGGGTGTTTGTGGATCCAGCGTTCTTGTTCGTCGTGGTCTGTTTTAAGTACATTTTTTTCTCGCTGCTTGAAGTCGGCACGCGCGAGATGAACACGTAGAAAAATAAACGTTCAGTCAGTCAGAGTTTTGAGAGGAAGGAAACCAAAGGAAATAACCGTTCTGAAGTCGGCCCTGCCCTACTGCGCACGCGCAGTAGTTGCTTCGTTTACCACGCGATAGATGGCGCTTGGCTCTCAGCATTATCAAATTTGGCAATTTTCGCCACACATCTCTAATTATGCTACAAAATGTGGATCTGAATATTATTTAACAAAACTTTTAGGAAACATTCGCCGGCTATTTATTGTTTACGATCGCGGTGCTGGTGAGGTAGGCTCTTTCCCAATTGGCGACCTGGATTTGGCTGACGTGCTCCATTTCCGCGAATGCATCGTAGTGAACAGGCGAAGGAAGGAAGGCGCAAAAGAGTCCAGTTTTCTTTTAAACGTTCTATAGCAAATAATTTTTTTGGCTCCCTATTTTTGTGTTTTTGTGTTTCTTTTCACACCTTTTACGACATGCGGTGGATGGAACTGGATTTTAAAATCATTTCATGGTCCCTTTAAGGAGCTCATGTCACAGAAAGGCCGGCGCCGGCGTTGTGACGAGAAAATCCTGATTGGTCGATGGGATCATGGCGTTACTGCCACATGACCACGCACTTGAATTTCAAACAACGCACATCGTTCACGTGAAGGAAATTGATTAAACTTGAAATATAATGCGAATTAAAGTTCGCCCCTTGTCCCAAAGAAATTCATTTGCCATAAAGAAAGTTAAGAATTTACGGCGGAGGAGCCTACGACCCTTGGGTTGCGAGAAGACAGGATGCCAACTAGATCCGACAGACACGCTTGTACGGCTTGAGTAAGAGCAGGGGTTTATATATTTAGCTACAGCGTTCCACTCTTAAAGGCGAAGCTTAAGTGTTCTCCTGTAATTTTTTTCAAAAAATATCCGCGGCGATTAAAAATGAACTGCAGTCATATTGGCATTAATATCATTCAAAGATGACTTATAATCATTATTTAACAGCACAAAAATCCAATTATGTATACAACAATAACCCACATTGGTTTCTGCCAAAATTTGTTGTTTCACTTTAAATGGCTAAGCGGCTATTTTTAGTGCATATTTCTTCACAGGATCAGTTCCTCTGCATGCTTTGTGCAGGAGTTTGCTTACGAAACCTTTTGTTCTTCGTCGTGCAATGGGACATAAGTCTCATCTCACGCATGGTTATTTTTTAAAGTCAAAATACAAGCGGTGTTTTGCGTTTGGTGAAGCGTTCGGTAGCAGGTTTGTAACGGTTTCAGGTGTGCCGCGCAAGTCGTACACCGAATTTGTTTTATAGACGTCTAGGCAGCGGAAAAAAGCCTTCAAAATGGCTTATAGTGTTTTCGCTGTAGATTAACGATTTAACTAGTATACGACGGAGTGCTATTATCCTGGGCTCTTTAACGTGCAACGAGGAGTAGTGATTACACGACCGCACCTGTGCAACGGGTGCGGTCGTGTAATCACTACTCCTCGTTGCACGTTGAAGAGTCCGGGTGCGGTCGTGCGCACCTGTGCAATGGGCAGAGGTGCATAGGGATTGAGCCTGAGATCCCTGGGTTCTGAAGCGATAGCTTCTGCTCCAAGTTTTTTTTTTAATTGTAGTGCGCAAATACCCTTCAAAGCCAAACACTTTATGGACACAAAACACAAAGAATGCATGAATTGATTAACATCTTGTTTGTATTCACTGTAAGCAGTTGCTCGCCGACATCCGAAACCTTAAAACTGCGTGATAATCGAAATCCAAGAAGTAGAGTAAGTGTAATAAAACAGAAGTGCGACACACTTCGTGTCGCAATTTCAAACTGCATCCCCCTTAACGGTACGTAAGAATAAAAACCAGCCTGTTCGTAGCAGTAACAAACATGAGGAAGAAACAGAGACGGGACGGACAACAATGACTTTCATTGGAAGTCATTGTTGTCCGTCTTCTCCATGTTCCGTCCTAATTTTTAATACAGAACGCTTCTTGCTTTAAATTCTTAGCCACCGGAAAATTCAATTCAAAAGAGTCAAAGTAAAGATAAGGGTCTCTCCCGAGATTCCAAAGCGTTCCTTGAGCAGATAGCGCTCTTTGTTCTTTTCAAATACGTTTTCTATTGTATATTACGGCGCGTTATTTTTGCTTTGTTTTACAATTTGATAAACTACTCGAGTATAGAGCAATTTTATGTGTTTGTTTATTTGCTTGTTTGTTTGTGTTTTCGATGTTATCTACAAAGAAGGAAAATAACAGTGTTTGGTGCCTGACAGCGTTTGTGCCCCCTCCTCAGTTTAACAACGTAAACATAGTTATTGCAAAGATAAGTATTCTATACAGACAGTAACAGCGAAAGATTTGTCATGTTCCGGAAAGCAATAAAACAGCATTCAATGCACCATATAAAGCTAGATGGCGGGTATGGAGAAAAATAATAAAGATGATATGGTTGTGATAAGCACATTGAATATGTTATCAAGACTTCGGTATGCCTTTTCAGAATATACTAAATCTTCGGCCTTTATTGGGTTCTTTCAACGCCTATTACAATTTTAATTTGAACTGACATAACAAAAGTGGTAATTATCTTGGTGATATTGCATTATAAAAAAACAACTGATTTTTATTATACTCACAGCTCAGCTCCCGTATCGTACCGTTAGGCATGAGGGTGAAATCCGGGAACAATTAGCGACGAATGCAAAATGCGGTTATTTGAAGCCTCGAAGGAGAGAAAATAATGTGGGAGACATATAAGTGTTAAAAAATTATATTAAATCAACACATTGACGCAGCGTAACTTTCCAATGAAAAATAATTGCGATACTTCCCCAAATAATGAATTTTTAATATATTACTTTGGTGCCGAAAGAATTTAATCCACAAGAAAAGTAGTTGTAATTTCAAGTAAAAAAAAGTTATAGTTCACTCACTCAAGCACGCAGCAGAAGGTGCTTTTGACCTCAATATGGTGAATACCTAACACAAACCTTAAACATAAACCATCTCACATGAAATTACTGCGTCAGGGTGTACATAGTGACTAGAAAACACAGCCAGAACGAGTTTGCTCCTGATGCTTCCGCTGGACTTATGTGGAAACGTTCTTCCTAGGCGCACCTCATACATAAAGTTATCCTGACTTCCCAATCGGCCCTTAGAAAAAAAAAAGAACGTATACATACGGCAAAATTTTTGAAATTGTAAATGCCATAACCGAAATGTTACGGTCACCTCAACATTATGACGCGAAGAACACGTTGGGAGTAGTAGGACTACATTTAACTAAAAAAGGATTATTTTGTGAAAGAAAAAAAAACACGATAAAAAGGTAGACGCAAATACTTTTGGTAGAAGCATTCAACAAAAAATTAGAAAGAATCAATCACATAACTCGGAATACACCAAACAAAAATGGATAAAACATATTTATGTCTGCCAAAAATATATTGACCAGTAGAAAAAAAATGTTATGTGCGTAATTTGAAGGGCAAACAACATATACGTCAGTTAGGTTGATTGATTAATCTTCCAGTTCGGAAAAGAGGCCGAAAAAATAGTAGAAGGAATATGGTCTAGGCCAACTCCTCGAAGGCCAACTCGTCGACGGCCACCTCGTCGGCAGCCCATTTGTTGTATAGGGCAATTTGCGAAAGGAAGACTCGTCGCAGAGTCTAACTGGTCGCTGCTTTCTAAAAGCAGCGACCAGTTAGACTTTTTTTTTCGTGAAATGTTAAATCAAATACCTAAAATCGCAGCACGGTAACTGACCTCCAGTATTGTCTCTCAGGTAAAAGATAACAACTTGCGACTTTCGCCGCTTTCCCGTTGCAGCAGACCAATGACGCATCTAGAATTTGCCTTTAATGCGAAAGCATAAGTTGTTTTAATGAGCGAACCGACGTTACCCGCTTCGACGCCGCGCCTCACGGCACCTTCCCCTGTCCCAATGTCATCTGTAGCAGAAACCTGATGGATAGTCCCATTGGGTGGCGCGCATCATCAAGGAACGAGGCTCTTATTGGTTCTCGTGCGGCGTAGTTCCAAAACACACCACTAGAGAAACTCCCTCCAGGGCGACGCAGCGCACGCAACGGCTCAGCCACCGGTAAGGGGAGCGGTGGTTGCCGAGATGGCAGAGCCCGCACGTGCACACTCCGGAGAGGCTGTACGGCCGACCTCAGCGCGGCACGGCCACTTCATGAGAGCGCGCCCTCGGCCGTCGGCCGCTAGCTCGGCAGTGGCGAAAAATGGCCGTCCACGCCAGTACGCCGCAGACGAACTAAATGAGCGGAAGAACGAAATTCATGCTTTTGCATTCACAACATATAAGGAGAGCTTAAGTTTCCTCGGGCTTTTATTTTATTTTTTTTTATTATTTTTTTTTTTTTGTGTGTGTGGGCGGGGGGGGGGGGGGGGGGGCTGAGGTGGCTGGGATGTCCATGACTTCGAATGCGGAGAGGAGGAGGGAGCTCAAAATGCGTGTGTATAATATAGGGTCGGCTGAATTTTTAAAGGGGGGAGGTGGGAGGGGGGCAAAGCTTCATAAGCCTCCCCCGTGGCTGCGCCACTGCAGTGGAGGACGGGAACTACGTCGTGCGTGTACCACTGGGGCGCGTAATAACCTACCGGGCCCGCCCGTTCACGCCGCTTCGCGGCGACATTCTGCGGCTGCTCGTTACGAAAGGTAAAAAAGAAAATTTACAAAAGGGCGATCCCGAGATGACAGACTTTTCAGCTTGTCTCGAGGATCTTTTATGTCTTCGCCCTCTCGTGATTTTTTTTCCTCAGTCTTGTAACCTAACCAGGGCGCTGCGCTTATTCCAGACACAGATAAAAATATAGGTCAAAAGGGAAGAAACCACTAAATTTTTCCTTAAATCTTCATTCAACCCACTCGACGAATCACCCTTCGACAGATTGCCCATTTCGACTAGTTGCCTCTGTACGAATTGCCCTATTACGAATTGGCCTATTCAACGAATCTACCGTTGATAAGTTGGCCATCGACCAGTTGGCTTTCGACGAGTTGGCCGGATCCCGGAGGAAATATATGTAAACGTTCCGAGTAAAACAGGAAAACAACAAAAACTAAAAACGACACTAGAAAAAGACGTGGCTCTTAATATAGGCAAAATTAAATTGCATTGCACATAGAATACTTAATGTTCAAGTGAAAAAGTCTTTTGTTAGCGTATCAGAATCAACTTGAATGTTTCAGACTCAAAGATAAATTTAGGTTTTTTACTGCTGCGGGTGTCTTCAGAAGTTTCAGACGGCTGTGAGGACTTGATATGCATCTTTCTTCGAAACACAGATCTATTATCAGCTAGTTGTTTAAGTCAGAAGCTACTTTAGAGGTTTCAATAAACTCGGACTAATTCATGGGCCTCCTTCATTGAAAAACCAATTTAATAGATATCATCTTCTATACATCCGAAAACCCATTTAAGAGCAACTCCTTCTCAACTTCATTTTATAGGTGCCTCTTTGTAACTGCAGTGATATTTATAATTTATAAAAAAAATGTACTGTCGCTCTGAATTTTCTTAAGCCACGTAATATTTATTTTTTGGTAAACATACCATAAATATAGATTTCTCGATATATTTTTGTTTAACTAAAGAATTTCTTTGCCGGAGTACTCATCCGAATATTTTTGAGGAAAGATCGAGTTGATCCTCTCGCCAGGTTCTTGAGGGCCATTGAAGACATAATTCCAAATGATATTTTCTTTTCCTTTTCCAACATCTTAATCACCTCACTCGAGGTTAGCCCTTCCCCCCCCCCAAGGATTCCCTTCACGGTGCAATCTGGCGCGAAAAAATCGGGATCGCATAATCCTCCCACGAAACCTGATTCAATTGCACCCAAATGTCCAGACATGAGTCTCCCCCCTCCCCCTTTTTCCCCCTTAAAAGAAAAAGAGAAAATAAAGTGACGATACTTTGAAAAGGGAAAAGATAATTGATGACTCGTATAATTGATGGACATTGTAAGAAAGCCACGTCCCACAGAAAAAAAAAAATCCCCAACAATGAACCTTTCAACCCTCAAAAGTAAAAGAAGAGAGAAGAAATATTAGTTAAACCGTACATAGGAAGGAGAATTAATAATACACAAGGTTAGAAGAGCGTCTCTTCTGAGAAGCGGTTGAAGCCAAACTAATCGGAGCCGGCTGAGCCTTAAAAACGAATTTGTCGACGTCGTAAACAAGTGGCCCGGAGGGCACGACGAGAAGCAGACGGTCCTGTTCGTTAAATTTCCCCATTTCCCTTTCCTTTCCTTTCAACCTTCCCCATATTGTCCCTCTTTTCCACTTCCCCATTCCCCCTCTCAGTGGGAAGCTCTCTTGCCGTTGATTCCTCTGTGTGCGAGCTCTTTCCCCGTGAACGTTTTCATTTCGGAGCAGCAGCAGCGGGGGTTAGGGCGGATACACCCGCGGTGCATGCGCCAGGTCTGCGTAATTACGTGAAATGAGCTTTTGACTGGAAAATAGGAAATTTTAGGAAAATCGATGAAGACGGTGGGAGGGGGGACGGGTGATCAGCGAGTGGAGCATACTCGGGGTGCCGCTTGCGGGTGTGTCCTGAGAGGGTGTGTGTGCGTGTGTTTGTATATGTGCATGCACGACCGTGTGTGTTTTGCTTTTCCGATTCTGCCGCTTGGTTTCCGGTTCTTTTTTCCGGTTTGGGGTTTCTTGCACCTCTTTCTTTTTGCGACCTCCATTTACGCTTTTTTGCTTGGCTTGTCTATTCTTGTCATATATGTTTTATCTTGTTCATTCACCAACGTCGGAAAATAAATACAAAAAAAAGAATAAGGTAGCACAACAAAAAATAATGGAAAAGATGTGAGGTTTTCTTGCGCTTTTTATAGCCGAGATAAGCTCTGATCTCCCAAAGTTTTAGTTAGGCTTTTTGGCCTTCCACGGCAAAGAACAGCTGCAACATAACACAACCGGGACTGCGGTTCGCTGATGCGACATCGTTGAGAGAGCAACAGGTCGGGAGAGCCGTGAGCGAACCGGCACTGGCGAGGCGATCGTTTAAATTCGCTCTCCCGGAATATTTTGTTCGTTTCTTCTGGTCGCGGCAAGGTAGAAGAAATGTCGTTGTTTGCATGTCTATCGTAGGGAGCTTGTAAGTTTTCAAAGTAAACGCTTTTTTTTTGTCCATGTTAAGACACATCAGAATACGTCTTTCTTTTTTTTCTTTTTTTTTTTTTTGTAATGGTAACAGTGATGATATTGGAACGTGGGAGGTGCATGTGTAATGATACGGCACGAAACTCTCGACGATTTACTTTTGGTGTATTCAGCGTCTCTTCAAAGCAGCTCGGCCGCGAAGGTTCCATCGAAAGCAAATTAGAATGATTGATACGGTCGTTTCAGTTCCATAAGCAGTCACTCTATCAACGTCGTCCAAATCTCTTGGTTTCGAGACGGGGAGGAAAGAGCGGCTTGGCAGCGCGTCAGAGCCCCTTTGCCTTCGCCTGTGGGCAAATGAACTGACGACAATCTTGCCGGCATTGGGTTACTTGCAAGAAAAAATCCGAGTAAAAAATTTAGACAACGATGCAAATAACGCGTAACCTCCTTATATTCTGAAATGCAATCAGGTTGTCGAACCGGTCATTATTCCTATTCGGTTAGGTTCGGGTTCAGGAGCTGTACATTTTCTTTCGATGTTCGGCTCCGGTTCAGTCCTGCATCTGAAATATTGGTTTCGGTTACTGCGGTTTCAGCAAGCTCGAGCTGGTTTTAACCGGTTTATTAATCTACCTTAGACCGCGGCTGCGTCGCGCATTCTCTTGGCTAAAACAACGACAAAAGAAGTTCACAACTTCCACTGCTTAAGAGAACAAACGTGCATTCAACTCGGCCTCATATGAATTAAAGTGCTAAAAAAAAAAACTCGGTAAACGGAAGCCGTTCTGCGGAAAGGAGAACAGCAAAACAAATATCTGCTCTATTTCGTTTTGTGATCTTGAATTTTTTATTGTAAACACAGTTCGATGCAAATCACGTGGTTATACAGGTCCTCAAAACCAGTACCAAAGCACAGTACTCGCACGCGAAGCCAATCAGCCAGCACAGCTAAACGACACCGCTAGCTTCCACCGTACTCGCAAATTACAGACAGCGAAGGACGGTAAAAAGATAATACAAACATATTAAAAAAAACTGTATGGCATGTCGCAGTTGAAAAACAAAACAAAACAAGACATATTTTCATCTGGCGTCCTAGCGATTGGCGTCCTAGCGGCGGGCGCCACAGTGTCGCCGTCCTTGTTCCTTCACCCAGGCGTGCGAAGTAATCTGTTACTTTTTTAAAGTTATTTTGTAATTACTACGTTTCTTTCTCCGGTAATAATTTGCAATGTAATTTAGTTACAAAATATTGGTAACAGATTACTTTAATTAACAATATGAACATAATACAGAAACTGCAGCAATATGAGGGGCGACAACCCGCTCGACCAAAACTCAAAAACGGGCGCTCGCACCCGTGCATTCTTTTGCACTGCATGCAACTGTTACTCCATTCATGCATACGCTGAGACTGCGTCAAAGCTACAGGCATGAGACCGCAGCTTTGAGACGTTGCGCTCACGCTTGAAAGGACCCTTTAAAACAAAGCTTTCGTATTGCCTAGCTGTACCCTAGTTACACAGCGCTCTGAATTGTTTATTAAACCAACGATCGTTGGCATCTCCCAACTGTCATTGAGCTTAACAAAGTTGTCCGGTATTACTCGGTACATAGGCCTAGCAACCTCAGTAGAAAGGCGCGTCACGGGACGCAGATGAGACCGAAACGGCACCAAAACTGACATCATATTACCTTTTTCAAAAAAGTGATGCAAATGATTCATTGTATGCACACTTTTCATTCGTTATAAATGTTTGAAACAATATAAAACAAACTACTTTTTTGTTTTAGAGTAAAGAAACAGTAATTTGAACGTTTAACACGATTTCAATTAAATCCGGAGGAACGTGAAAAAAGTCTTATCAGCACCGACATTACAATGGCCGCCCTCGCCAAGCTTTGGCTTCCGCAACGTGCCGTGATAGTTCTAGCTGCAGCTCTAGCCCCAAATCATGCCTCTTCCGACAATGCTTCGTGCTACGATACTTCCTAGATACCTCCCCCAATCTGCCGCAAAAGTAAGTGCTTCGGTGGCGGTGGCCATGGGCGGAGATGCGGCGGACGCCACCATCTTTAGCTCTAGTGGGGCGAACCGCCATCGGTTAACTGAGGTGGGTCAGCTCAGTTGAACTGAATGGTGGTTAGCGACTGAATTGCAGTTGGCACCGCCGTGTAACTCCGGCCCATCACGACTGAGTCAACTGCCGTTGGCTTAATGACAGTTAAAAGCGCCAGTGTAACTAGGGTAGTTGAACGGTTCCTTACCTCCGAATTTACTAGCGGAGTTAGACGCTGCTACGGAGCATGCGCACCGCTACCTTTGTCTGCACCATTCAGGGATCGTTTCTGGTTACCTTAAGCTAGCGGGATGGCGGGTGTAGTTGCAGCTTTTGCTGCCTCGTCACCTTACAGGTGAATGGCGGGCAACTAGATGCTTTCTTTTAAATACTGTAAACACTTATTTTTCAAGGGCTTAATAATTCGCGATTTAGGACAAAGCTGATGTTTTAGAAGAATTGGCGTGTTCTAAATTCCGTAACGCGGTGGGATCTCCATATAGATTCCAATCTGTTAACAATTTACTTGAAATATTCGCCGGACCTATTTTTCGCAGATTGTAGGCAATTCGCGAAAATTAGATCATCGCGAGGATGAAGTCGTTTAGAGTATATTACTTTTTTTCACAAGGAGTATAACAACAATCTTTTGCATTAGTTTCTTAATAAATTTACGAAAAAGCAACGTGAAAATAATTTGCAACGCAACGAGTAATCTGATCCGTTACTTTTCAGCGCAAGTAATTTGAAACGGTAATCTTTTACATTTTAGGCTCGGTAGTTTGTAATTGTAATTCATTACATTTTTAAAGTAACGGGCACAAGTGTGCCGTCACTTTTGCATGTGGCAACTCCAATTTTTGCCACCGCGCAAAAAAAAAAAAAAAAAAAAGAACGACGAACACGCACGAGCAGTCGTCGATTTTTCTTTTTCTTAAGGCGAAAGCCTTACTTTTCCTACTGAGCGAGAAAGCGGCGGATATGGCCTTAAAGATACAATTGAGCGGCACATGTTGCTGAATCGTATGCTCAATAATGACGCTGTCCGTGGCATCGTCCTTGAGGTGTGTCCTAGAGGTCGTCTTAGACCTCTAGAACGACCTAGCTTGTCCATTACCCGAGAAAGCGGCGTCGATGTGCCCGCAAGATGGCCATAAAATACGTCATCAAGCACGCGCCGCTCACGCTCAAGTGCGGGAGACTGATGTCACCGCCGGAGCTCTGTGGAAAAGGTACGCTTCAGACTTCATCTGAACTCGTTGTGTGCTTTGTGCGATGGACTGTGACGCGACCGCGTCTACATCTACGCCCTCGACATCGGCAGCAGAGTCTACATCTAGCGCGACTTCCACAGGCAAACGTGGCCGCCCACGCAAATACGCAAAAAGTCTCCGTAAGTGTCGTCCTCTAGGTGTGGTTCTCGACGTCATCACAGACGTCGTCCATAAGGTCGCCCTAGAGGTCGTCCTAGAAGTCGTCCTAGACGTCGTTCTTGACATCGTCCTCTAGGTCGTCATCCTCGACGTCGTCCTAGACGCCGCTCTTTACGCCGTGCTTGAGGCTGTCCGAAAGATCGTCTTCGGCGTCGTCCTAGGCACCGTCCTTGACGTCGTCGACGTCGAACTTGGCATTGATCTCTAGGAAGTCGTCCTCGACGTCATCCAATACGTCGTCCTAATCTATAATACTTGGAGAAACATCACTCGAAAATATTTCTTCCGCGGTACTATAATGCTTTCGCCTTCCTGCACGTAAGCAGTATTGAGTGTCCCCCTGTAACTTTTGTTGTGGTTTCCTAGCGAAACCACAACAAATGCCACGCTATTCAGCGTGGCAATGCTGAATAGCGTGGCAAATGGAATATCACGCTGAATAGCGTGATATTCCACGCTATTCAGCGTGGAATATCACGCTATTCCACGCTGAATAGCGTGGGATATCACGCTATCCCACGCTATTCAGCGTGGAATAGCGTGATATTGCCACGCTCGTCAGCGTGGCAATAATATTGCCACGCTGACGAGCGTGGCAATATTATTTAGCTGCAAACAATATAAAAAAATAATAACTCTTCATTTCCTTGGCCTAGTCACAAATACTCCGGTTCAACCTATGATGGGCCGCAGCGGACTCAACGCGCCATCCCCGCCCATCCCGCGCTGTGGATGTGGCACGTGGCTTCAGGACCCGCGTATCGCTGCAACCCTATCGAAGGTGGCGTGACTCTCACATTGCGTTGGGTTGACTCCCGTGTCTCGTGGCGTTTGCTGCGGTACAACGTCAGATGAAACGAATTAAAGGGGCGCCATAACATATATATTTTTCAGAGAAATTAGAAATTCGACCCTTTTTGCCTGCACAATTTGAGATGAAATCACCCATATATATACCGGGTGTTTCTTTTTATTCTGACACGTTTGTTTAAAACAAGAAAAGCCGTGCGGTTTGAGCAGGTTGGTTATAAGGCCAGGCGGACATCATGTGAGTGGCTAATCTTTTTGACAAGTCGGCTAATTAATTAAAATTTGTTAATTAACTTTTTTTAATTAGGGGAAATAGAACTATGGTTCCAATTAGAAACTTGCTGAGCATCAACCGAAAAAAACGCTAAATCAGTAATTCTTAGAAAGACTGAGCGCGCGAGAAGCATAGCAGTGCGCTGAAGTTACCACTCGTGGAGCAGGTACAAGGCTGGGACTAGATAATAGACGGAAAAATTGCGCGGGCGCATACCGCAACCGCTAGTTTTGTACCTGCTCCACGAGTGGTAACTTTAGACCACTACTACGCTTCTCATGCGCTGAAAGTTTTTCTGAAAATGACGGATTTAGTGGTTTTCGATAACGCTCAGCAAATCAAAGGAATCATATGTCCATTTACACTGATCAAAGAGTTATTTAACAAGTATTAATTAATCAGCTGGCTAAGTAGTATGTCTTTGGCAATTCTTGACGTCCGCCGCGGCTGGTAGTTTGTTCCCGAAGATAGATTCTTCTTTTTTTTTAAACGCCCTAATTTTTTTGACTTTTGAAATTCTTCGCAAAACACACGGTATATATATATATATATAGATTTATATACGGAAGAAAACGCACCTGAGACGGTTGTTGGAGTTTTTAAAACATATTATTGGTAAAGTTGGTCGACGTTTCGGCCTGAGGCAGACCTTTTTCAAGACTGGCACATAAGATGTCAGATTGACGCTCATTGACCACGTCACGTGGCATTCCAAACATCTGGTTTCTCTCAAGAGTTGGCGGTACCCCCGACGCAGGCGTCCCCCCCCCCCCCCCCCCCCCGGGTAAACCTGACCCTGGTGAAAGAACTCGCACCATGTCGGAAAATCTAACTGAAGCAAAGCGGTGGAGGAGGGAGGAGGAGGGGCAGCCCCAAGAACAGCAAACAACAAACTCTCGCCGGAAAAAAAAAAAAAAAAAAAGCTTTTCAGAAAAATGTATTGAGCGGTGTCCGAGCGGTGTACCACCCGCCCCCTCTGTCCGTGAAAAAAACACATATCCACACATCCCCCCTTCACGTAATGAACTTCAAGACAGGGAAGACGAGGGGGGGTTCTGGACTTCCTCACCAAAAAAAAAAAAACGGTTGCAGCTTTTGAGAAAACTTGCCCCAAGCGGTGCACGAGCGGTGTGCGAGCAGCCTCCCCAGTGCGCCAAAAAAAAAAAGGAAAAGAAAAAGCAACACACACACGCATACATATCCCTTTTCTCACATAATAAACTTCAAGACGGGGAAGACGAGGCGAGGTTGTGGATTTTTAAACCGATATGATACGATTCTCTCTGCTCGCAACACGTTATCAGCTGCCCTTTCAGTCAACAATATTATTAGAACGAACTCTATATGAAATAAATCGTGGATGGCCTAAAGCCTGTGGAATGTGTACGCTAACGCTAATACAGGAGGATCGTAAATGTTAACCGCGTGAATGGAAGACATAATGCCGGGATGTTTATAGATCGCGGCTTTGAACTTGTGAATAAGGTAAGATTCTTTCTGCTAGCGATCTCTGTTGCTTTTGAAACCAGACTGTAAAAATGTGACTTAGAGCTCATCAAATGAGTGTTTTGAATCGCTAACATGCTTTGAAACGGGAAGTGTGGGGTTTGATTTTGCATGCGATCTGTGATTATTAAACCGCAATCGGAAAGGTGTCTCTGTCTGGCCCACGTACTGCGCGCCGCAAGTGCTACACTGTAAAAGGTATACTACATTACTGGTGTCGCAATTTAAGTTGCCATAAATTTTGTAGGTGAAGTTGGAGTTTGTACTCTCTATGGAGTTTCTCGGTGTTACGTGTGGGCAGACCCCACATCCCGACTTTCCGCATGGCCGACTCCCAGTGCTCTCAGTGGCAGTTATCTTGGACCTGACTAAGGAATCCTTAATGTTACGCGAGCGTCTGTACACCACACGTGGGACGGTAGTAAAAACTTTTGCGAGGCCTTCACTTTGTTGCAAATTATTAAAATGTTCCCTTAATATGGCGGTGACATTCGGAGACTTATTGCTGAAGGTCAGTACGAGGCTGGCCTGTCGGCTTGTCTCCGCCTGGGGACCGCTGTCACCTAACAAGAGGTCGCGATCGAGGGCACGCGCCTTACTAATTGCGTCATTTATGATTTTTTATGCGTACTTCTGTTCTTTTAGAACCTCGCGTAGTTGATTGGCGTTGGATCCAAAATCATCGTTATTAGAACATGCACGTTTAAACCTGTGAGCCTGGCTGTACGGAATACTGGTTCGGCAAGGTCGAGGATGGCAACTGTCGAAGTGCAAATATCTCTGGCTGTCCGTGGGCTTTCGATACAGTTAAGTGACCAGAGTTGTGTCCTTAATTATTACTCTAACGTCTAAGAAATTAATGTCAGTTTTCGAGTAACTGTGTGTGAAGCAAATGGAAGGGTGCGCGGAGTTAAAATCTGCGATGAACTTGAGAAGCTCATTTTCTGAGTGTGACCAGATAAAAAATACGTCATCAATATACCTTCTATAGAACATCGGTTGGAGCGGACAGGATGCGAGAAAAGTTGATTCGAGGTCGCCCATAAATATATTTGCAAAGTTCGGGGCCATTTTCGTGCCCATTGCGGTCCCTCTATTTTGAAGAAAAAATTTGCCGTCGAATTCAAAACTGTTTAACTCAAGAACCAGGCTCGAAAGGACAGTCAGAACTTGGCTTTCCGGGAAGTCATCCCTCCTGTGGGCCTCATATGCCCTCACAAGCGCCTCTATGCCGTCTTTGTGGGGAATATTGGTGTACAGAGCAGTTACATCCATTGTCACCAGGAAAGCATCCTTGGCTATTTGAATTTTATAAAATTCTTTGAGAAAGTGAGTCGTGTCCCGAATGTACGACGGGAAGGTAGGCGGGATGTGTCTGATGAGGTTATCAACGAAACTAGAAATTGGCTCGGTGAGCGTTCCTGAGCCCGATATAATGGGGCGGCCGGGAGTCCCTTCTTTGTGGATTTTAGGTAAAATATAGAAGCGCCCAGGTACAGCGTGTTTGGCAGTTAGCCCCCGTAAAGTTTTGCCGGTAATTTCACCTTGTTTCTCTAGCTCGATAAGTCGCTGGTGTATAAGTTTGGCATGCTGGCTAGTTGGGTCGTTGTTTAGATGACGGTAGAATTTGGCATCGTTTAGTTGTCTATAGCCTTCATTTATGTAATCCGAGATGTTGAGTACAACCATGGCACCCCCCTTGTCAGCTGGTTTGATTATAATATCATTTCTGTTACCTAGATCCTTGAGCGCCCTGCGTTCGGGACGCGAGAGGTTATAGTGATGCGGTTGCTGATTTCTATAAGCTGACACAATGTCCCTTTGGACCGCCTGGATATAAAGGTCTAGATGCTTATCTCTGTTGGGACCGGGAGTCCAGCCGGACGATGTCGAATGCAGAGGAGATGCGCCCTGTTGGGGCCTATCAAAGAAGAATTCCTGAAGCCGAAGGCTTCTTGCGAAATTACCTAGATCCTGGAGGAGAGTGAATTCGTCGTACTGGCCCGTGGTCGGGCAGAAGTTAAGACCCCTTGAGAGGAGCGACTCTTCGTCGTGGGTTGGCTTTACACTGAATAAATTAACTATGTTGCTACGATCAAGAGAGTTATTCTGCATGTCTCGTCGACTCACCGTCGTCGGGGTGTATTTAATATTATCCCTAGCTAGCTTACTATTTTTTACCTCCTTGATGATCCCACGTTTCTTTTCTTCAAATGATTTGACTATTTTTACTAAATCGAGAGAAGCATTCGTAAGCACCGCATTCTATTTTTTTAAATCGCTTTCGGAGAGATTTGTCATACTAGGTGGAAAAACAATTTGTAAAACCCTGGGAGCAATGCGCGCGTCGAGGCAAGTCTCAAGGTATGCGGCATGTGACTCGTGGCGTATCCTTTCGTCCGCTAACTTCCTAATTTCTATAAAATATGGTGAAAAGTTAACAGGTATCTCACTCAAAACAGGAGGAGCTTTTGATGTACCAGGCGGAGACCGTCAGTCCTGTTGCGAGCAGAGAGCCGCGCTGTAAGTCTTGCGCAGATTGTAGCGCGCTTGAGGGGCAGGCTCGGCAATTTGACTCCTCTGTCCGGCAGGGCGTCCGCCGGCGTCGTCCTCTAAGCAAGTAGGTGCCCCCGCCGAGGGCTGGGGCGTTACGGTGGCCGGGTGGCCGTCAGGAAACACGGGTTCTGGCTGTTGCGTAGGCCCAGCGTCATTTTCTCGGGAAGCGGACACCCCCGCCGAGGGCGGGAGCGTCACGGAGGCCGAGTGGTCGCCGAGAAGTCCAGGGTCCGGCTGGTGCGTTGACTCAGGAAATTGCGTCCCACGATCCTCCAAACAAGGGACTCGCTGTTGAAGATCCAACAAGGTGATTGCGCTGGGGTCTCCCACGTGCTCTCGAGAAGCGGCATGGTCACGCCAAACGTCGGCAACTCGGCGGTGGCACCGGGTGAGCAGCCGATGCACGTTCCAAGCCAGGAAAGACACGCCGACGAAGCTGGCGTGCACTCCATCGGCTGCCATGACCAGACGTGCAGGAAATTGGCCGAAACAAGAAACAAGAGTTGACGGTACCCCCGCCTGCGTCGGGGGTACCGTCAACTCTTGAGAGAAACCAGATGTTTGGAATGCCACGTGACGTGGTCAAGGAGCGTCAATCTGACATCTCATGTGCCAGTCTCGAAAAAGGTCTGCCTCAGGCCGAAACGTCGACCAACTTTACCAATATTATGTTTTAAAAACTCCAACAACCGTCTCAGGTGCGTTTTCTTCCGTATATACTTTTCATCATCCTGCGCTTCGTTTTTTTCTCTCTCTCTCTCTCTCTCTATCTATATATATATATATATATATATATATATATATATATATATATATATATATATATATATATATATATAGATACATATATATATATATATAGATACATATATATACATATATATATACATACATATATATATATATATATATATATATATATGTGTGTGTGTGTGTGTGTGTGTGTGTGTGTGTGTGTATATAAAAGCGCCGCACAATCAACAATTAAGACAACACAAGGCCCCTTCTGTTGTCTTACTGCTTCTAGGTCCTTGTTGTTTTCGGCACTTTTATGTTTTTAAACTATGAACCAATTAACCCAATTAACCACCTTGCTGCTATGTGAATGATGCCGAAGGAAAACTATAATCACCGACAGCTTAAGAATCGCAGGGCGCGTTGAGTGTATTATCGTCCGAGAAACTATCGAATTGTGGAGTTAGCCGATAAGGACGGCGAAGCACTAATTATGACGCTAAAGGAGGGAACATGGAAAGCCACGCCTTTTCATTCCTCCAGCTGGCATGGACTATAAAAAATATCGAGAACAAAAAAAAAAGAAATTTTTTTTCAATAACCGCATGATTTTTTCGAAAACCACCTTGTAATCTAAAGCCGAAGGACAAGAATGGCCAGTGCGAAATAGTAATAATTTCCAAATCCCTTTGGTTGCAACCACGAAAAGAAGGGGTCGTGCACTTGTGGAGGTCATTATACAACCATGAACACATACCAATTTTCTCTACAGAAAAACAAAGAAACCTGGCAAAGGGTCACTCCACACCCAACGTTATTTTCTTATTTTTTTTATATAGGTTCCTAGGATGCTATTGCTGATGCATTATTACAGCAAACACCGCAGTCAATCCTTCGGGACGGTTTCGTCGCGGCTCCACTACCAAGTTCCATTGCGCAAGTGCGCGCACGTGCCGAGATCAAAGCTCAGGATAAGTGTGCTTAGCATAATCCCGCCAAAGCCGTTCATTAAATCGAATGAACAGCTTGAATTAGACATGGATCAGCCGGAAACTTCTATGATGAGCGCAGCAGTTTGATAAAGGGGTTTTTCGACGGAGAGGCATTAGCTTCGCAAAGATCGTGTGTGCGCCAACATTCCAAGCCGCCTCTGCTGGCTCATTAGATAATTAAGGAATAAAGTAAAACAAAACAGGCTTTTGATAGATTCATACGCGAGGGTTAAGCCACGTATAGCTTAGGAGTGCACAACCCAGCTCTATATGTACTGCCGTTGCCGATATACCATGGTGTAATCAAGTTCTACTGTGTTTAGGAACTTAATGTGTCCTAATGTACGGCTTACACAGTCGTTTGTGCGAAGAATGGCTGTTTGCTAATCATCGAAAAAATATTCGTTCTCCATCGCCTTAATTACGCCCAGCAGCCAGCCAACACACCGAGATTAGTACGAATTATGTATGTCCAATATTACAAATATACCGGGTGTTCATTTTTAATTTGAACAGATTTATTTTTAAAAAAAGCCGTGAAAGTTACAATTATGCTGCTTGTGGAGGTGACTTATACGGCCAGGGGGACATATTATAGGGGGCTCATCGTAACGATCAGTTGGCTAATTAACTAAAATTCGATAATTAACTTTTTAAATAATGAAAATAGACATATGGTTTCAATTAGAAACTTGCTCAGCGTCATCGGAAAGCACTAAATCAGTTATTTTCAGAAATACTTTCAGCGCGTGAGAAGTGTAGTAGTGCACTAAAGTTACGACTCGTGGAGCAGGTACAAGCCTGGGGCTAGATAAGAGACGGAAAAATCCCGCGGGCGCCTTACCGCAACCACTAGCTTTGTACCTGCTCCACGAGTGGTAACTTTAGTGCACTACTACACTTCTCACGCGCTGAAAGTATTTCTGAAAATAACTGATTTAGTGCTTTCCGATGACGCTGAGCAAGCTTCTAATTGAAACCATATGTCTATTTTCATTATTTAAAAAGTTAATTATCGAATTTTAGTTAATTAGCCAACTGATCGTTACAATGAGCCCCCTATAATATGTCCCCCTGGCCGTATAAGTCACCTCCACAAGCAGCATAAGTGTAACTTTCACGGCTTTTTTTAAATAAATCTGTTCGAATTAAAAATGAACACCCGATATATATATATAGATATATATTTGATCTCGAATAATAAACTGCAATAATATGTTTTAATAAGTTTGTGAGTTTGTTTTTTAACAACTCAACCAGTTACGCTCGAAAAAACAAACAAAAACGCATGATCTTGGTGCATTTTTTTTGCGTGATCGGTGTGGCCCAAAGTAGCAAATACACAAACACGACGGGCGCCGTGACGATGCACTTTTGGCGTTGCTCAATGGGCTCCATCAAGTTGTTACGTTGGCCCCGGGCAGATCGAATGTGAAACGGATCAGAGAATGTAAAATAACGGAAAAGGGGTTTTCTCGGCGACACACAAAAACCTTTATGCCACAAACGTACGGACGAGCTGCACAACAACCGAGCTCTCTTTCCCTGGGGATGACGAGAACCCCGATATGGTCCTTAGCTGCGCGCCGATTCCCTTCGCCGTCAGCGACGAACATAAGCGCGGAGGCGAAAAGTAAGACGCATACAAGCTCGCGAATTTCGGAAATAAAATAGGGCCTATATGAGCCAGTAGTCTCAAGACGTTGAAAGGAGTCATTTGAACCCGTCTTTTGTGGGGTAGGGATGGACTTTATGGTTCGAGGGAGAGAGTGTGAGAGAGAACGAGACAGAGAGAACAAAAATTGAAGAACGAATACACTTCACTTATCGACATCGCACTCGAGTCTTCAGTATTTAGCGAGGTTATTTTACTATAATTATGGTCACTGACAGATTTAAAATGACAGTGAAGCATTTGAGTTGTCCCGTCTTCCGCAAGAGCTTGGTATACCTTCGTCGACGCTAAAATGTCTTGTCTGCTTTGAGCGAGTACTTACCGCCAGCGCATGGCGGAAGGCACCAGCCGCGTTCTGGAGGCTGGGCATTCGTAACAGAGACATTGCGTTTCTTGCACTGCCACGAACTACACGCGTCAAATTATTCTTATCTACTAATTTTATAATTACAAAAAAAAAAATGAACGGGGTTGGGTAAACGCACAAGGAAAAATACCCCAGCCCGCCTTTCTTTTCTCTTGTTTTCAATTTCTATGTACGTTAGCTGCAGACTCACTAATGAGCGCACATGCCTTCAGACTCTTGGGCGAACGCCTTCTGAATAACGAGTCAACAAACCAGGCGGTTGCCGGGACGTTATGGTCCACTTGGGAGCCAAAGACGATGACTCGGGTCGGGGTGCCAGAAACAGTTCTAAGCATACCAAAGAGCTTATACATTTATAAGCACTTTATCGCTAGTCCAGACTTACGCATCATGGTGCTGCATCGTCTTTTCCCCTCTACTTCTGCTCCTCCGAGTTCGCTGGAGCAAACGCAATCAGAAATACGCTGATACTCCGTTCACCTCGGTAAGCAACCCTGAGACTACTCTCGAAGCCCTCGGCAACCAAAAAATAGAAACCCACCTAAAGCTTTTACTTTCCTTCTTTTTTTTCTTTTTGTTCGTGGGTAGTATGTATTTTGTTAAGTGTATGTGATCACTCTTTTTTTACCACTCAGTCGAACCCGTCTGGAAGGAGCTGTAGGTTTAGTCTTCATGCCCTTCTTCCTTGGAAAACATTGATCAAAGTTTCTGCTACGTCAGGACATGTAATGCACAAAAAAATGTTCACTACTGTGGAATTGCATTAGTACAGTTGAAGGAAAATTTGCTTGAGTGCTGCTTTAATTATCAACCGTCGCGATGCCTTCCTTACCTAATGAGGTTTTTTTTTTCCTCGCCATCGAATTTATTTTTGGAACAAACTTTCTTGTACCCTTCAACACACGCGCGCAATACAAGTACAGGTTCCTTTTTTTTAATTAATAGGTATATTGGCACAAAGAGGCTGGCACTTTGATATTGAATGAAACAAATAAAGAATCATTTGAGTCTTTGCCCTTTGGTACGTCGATTCGAGAATGTATTTATATAACAAAACGGTTTTTTGTTTTTTTGTTTTTAATAAAAGGACATTCTCTTTTTATAAAACGTCTTAGGCTCTGTGTGACAGTCATTAATTCTAATTAACCCTTTGTCTCTCAGCCACGGCGGCACCGTGGAGACAGAATCGTTCTGGTTCAGTGCTAAGCGAATAACGTTGTGTGAGCCTCAAATTTGATTGCTCTTTTGGAGGCTCGTTGAAACTGTCACGAATTTTACGAGTCATAAATATTTATTTTTGTCGTATTTCGCATATTTCTGCACCGGACTGCGCGTGTTTAATCAAACACTAATATCAGGAAGATTCTAGTGATATTTCATATACGAATAGATTTCTTGTCCACTTCTCATTTGTCACCTTTCACTCTCCACTCCTATACTCTGGCAATGGTTCGGGGTCTTAATTTGACTCAAAATAACGTCTCTTTTTTTTTTCGCTCTCTTTCTCTTCTTAGTTAAGTGCTATCAGTCCTCACCGCTTATTATTATTATTATTATTTTTTGCTCTTAGGAGCAACCTGCTACGCGCTCCCTCAGGAGGAAAAAAAATTCATTTCATTTTTTTACAATTTATTCTTCTTTCACGCACCTTCTCAACTTTCAAAACTACTCGAAATTAGTCGTGAAATGCGGAGAGAACGAGATCCTGGATGATGCTATTGTAGCAGCACAGCATGTACCGTATTTTTGTTTTTTTTTCAAATCAGAAACTTATTTTCACACTTATTTTAGGCGTTGTTTATAGCCCATCTTTTGCTGATATATATGGGTCTACACATAGCGGACAAGTACTTGATTACAACCTATGGTTTAGATGTGTACAAGTATGTACAAGAGGAGTAACACATTGACTTACATATTTTGTTTATAGATACTGGTCTTTTAGAGGTCTGTGCATGAGTCCACCTTATCGGCAGGCTCCCCCTCAACCCGAATTCCTCTCTACCGCCTGTGTGGAAGCCCCTCTATGTCCAGCTGGGACCAGTTCTTGGGAATGCCCCACACCCACTCCTGGACAAGTACTTTCAGTTTCTTAAGAGCCGCAAAATGGCGTCCACGCAGTTTTTTTTTTATTTATTCCACCGAACAGGCGGCAAATACTGGGGCCCCGTCATGCCATGCCGATGCACGACCAAAAGTCCGCCTTGTCGAACTACGTGTCCGAAAGACGGGCGAACCCTACCAGGCGCCGGTTAATTAATCATGGGTAGTGTCATAGCCTCCTCTATACTGACAAAGCCTGGCAGATCGTCACGTGACGCGGCCGCCGGAAGTGAAAAGGTAGAGCGGCAGACAAGAGTCATGTAACGGGCGCCCCGCTGCGGCGAGACGCCGCAACACACTTGTACCGAGCGATGGAATCTCCGCTTGTGCTTCTCGCGTTCCTCGGGCTACCGCTTCTTTTCTAGTCGGGTTTGGAAACCATGCCTCGGGTCCTTGCCGCTGCAAAAGCTGTGCGCCGAATACCATACCCCTTAGAAATGTTCTGTGCTACCAGATCCTCGCGCTCCAAATCTGCGACCGGGCACGCTATGGCTCCGTCATCGAACTGCCGGGCTTCGTGAGTATAGACGAGGCTATGGTAGTGTGCACGAGGCCATGATTGGCATGCGCCTGATCGCGAGGCCGTCACACGTCGTATGATCAGTCGGACGTTTGAACCAGTGTGTCGAACCGAAAAAAATACGGGTTCGGTTACGGTTCAGGTTCAGGTAAATGTATTTTGTTCCGGTTCAGTTCCGGTTCAATTAATTCGATCCGCGACCCGGTTCGCGAACCGGTTCGGGGTGCTGAACCGGTTCGCGAACCGGTTCGGAAATTATAAATGACAAATTGCAACATTAAAATAAATTACAAATAAAACATCTGAAATCAGCACAACGAAACCGGATATATCGTAGTGTAAGGCTCAGGGATTTCTACCAGGAATGGTTTCTTTATGTGCACTCAAAGGTTACCTCACCGACGTTTACGCATTCGGACTTCATCTAATTGGGTCCGACGCAGTAGCTGTAAAATCCGCGACCTCCTTACAAACCCACTTACAAGTAGAATTCGCCAACTATCCCGCCACCTCGGCGTGTAAGCAATTGAAGGAACAGTGGGGAGAAAATACGGCTTTCTTTATTTGAACTAGCGTTCGGTACCTCAAATTAGACCCTTAAAGAAGTTTTCATTATACAAGATACGGAATATGAAAAACACTTCACCTAACGCAACGCCAGAAGGACGTAATAGGATAAACATTAAAATAGAAGAGTTCGCTGTCTCACAAATATGTTAGCTTCTAAGTGCCTATACGAAACCGGATGCATTATTATCAAACTCCACAGCCTTTTCTTTTCTCATTTCGATGGAAGCAAGCTTCAAGAACTCGCGCGTTCTAGAAACGTGTTATGAAATGAGTACACAGCAGTATTTAGGATTTACGAGATTGTAGGAAAATGAAATCCCGTGACGCGATTTTTTGTTTTTTTGCACAGCCTTCCAATTCTCTTTCTTCCGTGCAAGCCGCGACCAGCGCAATACTGGTTCCTCTGTCAAGATTCATGAATGCAGCATTTATATTCCTAAGACTGAGTGGAGAAGAAAAATATGTAAGCGAGGTGTGTGTCAGTTGACGGCACTTAAAAAACAAATGCATTGATAGCACATTCATTGTCAACAGCGCGTGGCCGAACCGTTTTGACATGAGCCGGTAACCGTTATTTTTTTCCGGTTCAGTTCCGGTTCGGGTTCGGGTTCATCGCGATAACAATATAACGGTTCGGGCTTGGGTTCGGTTCTCGAAAAAATACCGGTTCGGTTCCGGTTTTCGGTTCGGTTCGGTTCCGGTTCGACACCCTGGTTTGAACACGATGTATATGGCCTGATCGGGATCAATGTGGCTATAACCAGTTTGGTGGCCTAAAACTACCCCGCGAGGACGCCGTTTTGCGGTCATTGAGAAGCTTTGCAGGCGTGGGAGTGAGGCACTTTACAATGTGGTTCTAGCTCGGCATGCGGAGGCTGCCACACAAGTGGTGCAAGGGAATTTAGAAGCCGGGGCCTGCCGAAAAGGTGGCCATATCTATGTGGCCGGTATCTTCAGAAAAAAAGAATAAATTGTAGATCTATATGATACGCTCATATAATGTAAATGAAACTATCGTTGTGATTTCGTTGTATCCTTTAAAAAAGAAAATACAAATCATGACTTATGGTAACTTTTTCGTGTCAACATAGCGCGGTATGTCTCACTTGTAAGCTTGACATACCACAAGAACTATACTGATAGCGAATATTATTGCCTAACGTGCACACACAGGCATTTTATGTTCAAGATTGCTTCCTCAGCTGAAGAACATTCTCTTCGTGTACAATGGTCACTGTACTCATAAAATTTCGTTTGAATATTTTATTTGTCAGTCGCATCAATATATTTTTTGTCTAACATGGGTACCTAACACACGTATTCAACACCGAGTCAATTTCTCAGATGTTTTTCTCACTGCTGATTCGTTTTTCCAAAAAAAATAAAAAATGCGAAAACAATTGATATGGTTTTGGGTTCATTATTATTATCGATTCATTGAATAAGGTAACTCAAAAGAGCCCATATTTTTACAGCTATTGAGGAATAGCTTCCCCAGTTTCGTGTCCGGTACCCAACAAATGTCGACACAAAACTACTCAAAACTCCGGACAGCTTCCGCCATCTATGAGCGACGGCGGTGACAAGACAACCAGTCTGGTTGCCGCAGTCGCTCAGCGGTGGTTGCAACCTTTCCAGCTATCGCAGAATTGATAGTTGGGCGAGTTGGTGGGAATTTATCGCAGGAAACAGCGCGCAAAACAGACGAGGACGAACAAGAAACGCACGGGACGAACGTACAGCTTGTGAGGTATTCGTTCTTCACCAGTGTGGAAGGGCTGAAAGATTTTGTTTAGTGATAGTTATTGATTCAAAAATATATTAGGGCTTATAGCAATTGCTTCAGCTAAGCCGAATATTACTTACGTGTTTAGATCTCAACTGTCTATTGTGATATTTTAAGAACATGCGGCACATTAACATTTGCACGTAGGTCCTCAGTCATCGAAGTTGAACGAAAATGTTAATTCTCGCTTGTTTTGAAAAAAGATATCGGTGGTGGCTGACGATCATGGGAACCCATTATGAAAGTCAATGGTATTTTTATTTCTTGATTTTCTTCTGACAAAATGTTGTTACCCTACACCAAAACGAAGAAAGCATGATACCGATTTTTTTTTCTTAATTTGATTGAGTACAATACTTTATAAAGATAATAAACCTTAAGTGCCGTTGGTTTTTGGTGTGCCGAACACAAATATTTGGTATCACTCACACTGTCGCATACTCTTTGAAAAATATTTGTTTATAAATGGCACACTATTTCATAGACAAAATGTTAATATATGTCTTCACGCCTTTAGCCTGTGATATATTTATGTTATTGCATTTTTCGAGACAATGTACTGTGCAGTGACACATCGATTACCCACCCATAGGTTCCCAAGCAGCACACTTGCTTGGGCTAGCTGGGGCCAGGATGGGGCCTTGGCCGTAGTAGACTGGACCGGGACCGCCCAGGGAATTCGGTGAACTGCCAGCCTGGCGGCTCACCGTATTTCCCGGGCACCGGTATGCCACGGAACTGCCAGGGAAGGGATTTCCTTGGCGTTCCTCGTCTTTTCTTGGTCCGAGCAGACCAGTGTAGACAGGCGGCCGCCAACATTGGCGCTTCAGTGTGTTCATTGGCCCCAGGATTTTACGGAACTGCCAGGGAAGTGATTCCCTTGGCGTTCCTTGTATTTTGTTGGTCCGAGCCGACCGCGGTAAACAGGCGGCCACCAACATTGAAGTCTTAGTGGCGCTTCAGCGTGGTCATTGGCCCCGGGATTCTACGTAACTGCCAGGGAAGTGATTTCCTCGGCGTTCCTTGTATTGTCCTGGTCCGAGCCGACCAGGTTAGACAGGCGGCTGCCAAGATTTAAGGATTTCGTGGCGATTCATTGTATTCACTGGCTCCAGGATTCCACGGAACTGCCGGGGAGTGGTTTCGGGCAGTGGCGTCACAAGGGGGGGGGGGTCGCGACGGGAAGCGGGGGGGAGGGGGGGGGGGCGCGGCGGGCCACGCGAGAGCGGAGGGGGGGGGGGGGGGGGGGGAGTTCGCGGCGGGCCACGCGAGAGCGGAGGGAGGAGGGGGGGGAGCGGCGGGTCACGCGGCCACGCACGAGCGGAGCGGGGGGGGGGGGGGGGGGGAGAGGGGGAGGAGGGGGGTGTCGCGGCGGGCTACCGCCGCGAGTGCCGCTGACCCTCGTGACGCCACTGGTTTCGGGTGTCGTTTATTTTTGCAAGATCAGCGCGCGAAGGAACGACGGGCAATTACCGTCGTTCATTATTTTTTGTCTGGAACTTGCTTGACATCGGACCCTGAAGTACTCGATACGGCCACTTTTACTTACATCAACTTAAAATCCGTTCTTACGTTGCTCTTAAATTTGACTCTCACGCTATTATCACAAAGCCAGTGACATACAGCTTCGTACACGAGAATCTGCGCTTAGACCTTTGGCCAGGAACAGTTTCCTCCTTTTCAAGAATATTGCGCTTGCCGGCGTGACGCGATCGTCGGGCTTTATTGACACACCCGTGCCGACAGTACATCGCAACCGCAAGCAGGGTCCGCAAAACAGCACCCCCCATGTCTGATTTCACAAAAATGCCAAAAACAAACTGTTGCACTGGATGTGTAAATTAGAAAAAAAAAAAAACAATAGAACACATTTCATCAAATTCCAGAGGCCGGTGTTTATTCCAGAACAAATTAACTAATCGCAAATCAGTCGGCGCTTCAAGAAAATATATGTGAAGAACATGCTGCTCAACTAAATCTGCGTACATTGCAGAGGCGTTGAGCGCGCGTGTTCAATTTTCCGTTCGCTAAGACCCCGAGTTCTTTCCAGACTGAAAAGAATGACCGGGTGCTTCAGTCAAATTGATCGTCCCACATTTAAATAAACAACAAATATCAGTTTCACATGCTACGTAATTGCATCCTGGTGGTGCGTTTTCTTCGCGAAAGCGAACTTGCCTCACAAGCTTCAAGCAAGAAATGCTTTTTAAAACCGACATGTGCTAAGCCTTGAGTTTTTCAAATGAAACGCGACACGCAAAACTTCCGACACGAGAAAGGCTTAGATGTTGGCTGGTATTCCTAGGTTCAAGAAGAGGCAAGACTGCTCTCGCTGCACCAATGTCAACGCTTAGTGCCGCAGTATGAGAAACTGATTTTTAGTATTTATTTAAAGCGGGAACGACCCATCTGACTCACCTTACACCGCCAACACACGTGGAATGCGGTCTGCACGGACCGCACCACAAGTTACGAAAGCCTTGGCCACGCGTGGTGTAAAGCAAAAGCGTTGTATGTGCAAGTGGCGCTAGCGATCAAGTACATAAAAAAGAAGTTTATTCAGCGGAAAATCGCATTCACTGATGTAAGGAATCGAAACAAAGTAAAGTGCACCGGGAATGTAAATATTTATTTACATTTTTATTTTAATCTCAAAATTAAGCAAGCCGGATTTTAATCCGCGTTTGGATAGGTTCCCACGTGGACTCATGCTTATCAGAATTTGTAAATACGAAATAGGCTTAGCGTAGGCAGTCAAAACATAGATGACATAGATCTACCCTGCCATCTATTACACTATCTACATACAAAACATAGATTACATCTATGTTTTGTATCATTTCTTTGTTCTATGACTCTTCATTCTCTCTTTCACCATAAATACGAGCGAAGGTGAGCTCGTGACGTGTCAACATCGACCTCACATTGCTTTCGCTCGCACTGAGCGTGAAACGAAGTGTAGGACATGTGGGGCACGTTTCGGCGGTGCACGCGTCGACGTGTTCAGAACTAATTTGTTCTACGTCATCAAGGTTAGCGTAACGTCTGCAGGGCAAAAATTGCAAATTGGGTTATGGGGATATTTTTACAGCGTGCAGTTGGTCAGCCATTTAAAGTTGCGACGAGTCACTCGCGGTAGATGAGCAATTTAGCCGGTGCAGTACAACCACTAGCCTGGGGTCCTTAACGTGCACCACGCAGTAGTGATACACGAGCGCAGGTCGGTAGGATGCTCATCCAGATCGAAACGGGCAGGGGTGGGGCTCGAACCCAGGATCCCTGGGTTCTACAGCGCGAGCTTTCACTCCACGCGCGTCGAGCTGGGTGTGCGCTTTAGCCCACTTCTGCAGGGCTCCAATTTCGTCAAAGCTGGGGTGAGCACGTGCAAATTAGAGGCAACGCAAAGCCTCGTGGGCGTGCTCTTGTAGTTAGTTTTCTGAATGCGCTGATCACGTGCGCTGAACCTGTAGCTATGGCTCCAGAGAAAAATTGGGGAGTGTGTATGTTTATACAGCCTAGAATTTGGTCTGCCTCAACGGCCGAGGAGTCTCCCAGCTGTAGATGAAAATTTTAGCCAATGCAGTACAACTGATAGCGCAGGGTCTTTAACGTGCATCACGCAGTAATGATACACGAAAGCGCGCCTGTAGGATGTTCATCCAGATCGAAACGGGCAGGGGTGCGGATTGAACCCAGGATCCCTGGGTTCTGTTGCGCGAGCCTTCGCTCCGCGTGCTCCGAGCTGGTGTGCTCTAGCCCACTCGGCCGCCGATCCCGCTCCGGAGGGAAACAAGTCTTCTGTTTAGACACGCACAGCAAGTTAGCGAGTGGATTACACCGCTGTATGCACTGAAGCTGTAGCGATCTAGAAGGTCCACGAAAAAAAAAAAAAAAATACAGCCATACTCGTTGGCAGGTTGAAAGTAAACGCTGGGGAGGGGGTCGGCTCCTCCCGAGCGTTCGCTCTACAAAAGTGGAAAGAGATGGGAGGAGCTGCTTCATCTCAAAACTGAAAGTTTTCAGATGAAGCAGCTTCTCACTCCTTCGATTTGTGTGTATGTTGATAAGGGAAAAAACGCAGTGCCTCTTATGCTCATTTAGCGACGCAGCCAGGAATATTTTCTAAGGTGGAGGGGAAGGGGGGGGGGGGGGGTGCGCTTCTCCCGCCTCCCCTGTATTTACATCACTTGTGTATTGTCGGCTGTTCATGATCTTAAATTTCTCAAATCAACCTGTTTTACTGAGCCACAAAACACGGCCTGTAATTCAAACCAAACCAAAAAAAAAAAAAAAAAAAAACTTAAAAAATACGTACATTTTCTTAGCAAAAAAATTAAAACTTAAAACAGATATCCAGTGAATGATTAAGCAATTACATGTATTCACAAATAAGAAATCAAGTCGAATTAAGATATTGAACACCGTTTGTTTGAAGGACCAGATGGACATGAGTTGATGCAGATTCCAATCAGCAAACAAAGGTTATCAAGCAACGTATAACAGGAATTAGAAACAGCGCGGAAAGACGAGGACCAGACAAAGAAGTGACACGGACGTAGCGCTGACTTACAACTGAGTTTATTGAACGCAAACTCGCAATATTTATTTGCGGTGTCACGAACAAAAGAACATAAAAAATTCAGCCCATGTGATGTATCACCAATAAAAATAAAACAATGATAAAAAACATTGAAAAAAAACATTGAAAAAAAATAATAATAATGAAATGCGCCATGACACAGCCGTACAGAGTATGTGCTAAAAATCGAGCAAGTCACGGAACTAGAAAATTCATCTCTTTGCCTGATAGGGCCACAGAAGGACTGCTTACACATGCTGCACCCAGCCTCGCTATCTCAACAGCCTCTAGAATTTCCCGAGTAAGCTGGTCCCTATGACGCTTAACAACCTCACACCGTTGGAAGTCGGGAAGGCAACCACAGTCAATGTTTTTATCAATGTTTTTTATCATTGTTTTATTTTTATTGGTGATACATCACATGGGCTGAATTTTTTATGTTCTTTTGTTCGTGACACCGCAAATAAATATTGCGAGTTTGCGTTCAATAAACTCAGTTGTAAGTCAGCGCTACGTCCGTGTCACTTCTTTGTCTGGTCCTCGTCTTTCCGCGCTGTTTCTAATTCCGAAGTATGTACCAACTCGCCCAAGCCTCAACTTTAGCGTATAACAGGAGAAGAAGTTGGGAAATTATGTCTGCTCGCATTCGATTGACTTCAAAGTTCGTATAGAGTACGATAACTGCAGTCATGTCAACCGTCGTGACACCGGCCCCAGAAATATGGACTGAGATAGAGTGGGGTCGAAACCGAAACTATCAAGTCGTATTTCAATCCTTGGCTGCCTTGGCTGGCTTGGCTTCGTGCCAATTCAAAGCCGCAAGCAACTTCTGGATCCTTGTTCGTTCCGGAGAGGACACAAAGGCCTTTCTCGGAGTGCGTCGGTCGATCCGAGTTTAGGTAAGTTTTGCCGATTTCATATTCAAAATGCATGCTAGAAGAATATCCAGATATGCTAGATCATCTTCGGAACAACGTAGCTCACGTTGCCACCGTAATTCGGATGATTTTTCACTTTTTTCTACGATTTGAGTCGAAAAAAGTGAAATCGTCTTAGCACTGACCGGCGGTGGCGGCGGCGCCGCCGCGGTGCCGCCGTGCCGCTATCTTGAGAATCCCGTGAATGCTCTGCGACACCGGAGCACTGCAGAGACGCTGATTAGATTGTTTCTAAAGTACGCGTTGCTATCAGTGAACTGTTCTGTGTTGTTAAACGCTTGATTGCGTGTCGTCTCGTCCTTTTTCATGCTAGCGGCAGCGTTGAGTTGTGCCCAAGGTTTTGAAACGCCCGGCCCGCGCGCTCTGGGTTTTCATGCCGCGTCCAGCGGGATGGCGCGGTTCGACTGGCGCTGGCGTTTGGCGTATTGATAGGACACGCTCCTAACTGGGTGTCGTCGTTGTGCTCGTGTACGGCGTGTGCCTCGCGCCGGCGTGCGGTGCGTGGCGTTGGGTTTGAGGTGCTCGGGCCTTGAGTTTCTTATACTTGGGACACACGGGCAACTCGAATGCCATTTACAACGAATGACATTTGAGCGGACGGCCAATCGGCGCGCGACACTCCGGG
The DNA here is from genome assembly GCF_016920785.2 of Ixodes scapularis. Classification (NCBI taxonomy): domain Eukaryota; kingdom Metazoa; phylum Arthropoda; class Arachnida; order Ixodida; family Ixodidae; genus Ixodes; species Ixodes scapularis. The sequence goes on along the minus strand of NW_024609846.1, from coordinate 183,768,972 downwards.
CGTGACGCATTCCACGCGCGACAGATAGCGAGCTGATTCGCCGATCACACAATTGTCATTCGTTGTATATGGCATTCGAGTTGCCCGTGCCGCACGGGTATTAAAAGTGTTGACCGAGCTCTCTTAGTCTCATCGTTCTTGTTGTTTTCTCCCTTGCTGCCTGTTTGTTATTTTGATCATCTTGCTCTGGTTGATTGGCTAGCAGACGATCGTGCGTACGGGCCCCTGCATATATGTCTAGCCTTGCGAGCCACCCAGGGTACTACTGTCGCTAATAATGATTATTATTGCTTGCCTTAGCGACGTTTTAATTTACCCCGGCTACATTCGTGACTTGTAGAACTCGTGGGTGCACAAGTAGTTTACATGGCTGAGGAAAGAGGTTGAATGATTTGATTAAAATGCTCTGATCTGGTATAGAACGTTTAGTGGTACTGGGGAGACACATACAAAGCAAGGAGATCCAGCTTTGAATGTGATGGCTCCCTACTTACTACAACGTTTAAATACCTGAGGCCCTGGTAAAGTTGAAGGGAGTCTCTTAAAACATTTGTGGAAAGACCCAAAGCTGGATACAATTTTAGTCTAATAGCTGGTCTACACTGCAGCAACCGACTAGGACTGACTCCGACAAAACCAGTCTTTAAGCCTCTTGTGACGGCTTATGACCACGCCGTCCAGCAGTAATAATGGCAGTCGTAAGCGGCTTAAAACCCTGTTTTGTTCAACTCGGTCGTAGTCAGTTGCAACAGTGTGAACCAGCTCTAACGCCTCTTAGGTGCATGCGCAAACAGTAGCTTCAGGATAAACTTGCGCATTGCACTGCCCCAGAGGATATCGATCACATCCCCGGTGTTTATTTTTAATCTGTATCCCTGCACTGCAGAACATGTCAAGAGGCTTGTTGATTGCTGTGCATGTGCCTACCAAGCGAGCTGTGCTATTTTTAAGTGGTGTTTAATTTGTTTTTAGCTTCCTGGGATTTCTTAAGGTACCAGTAGGTATCTAAGCTCTACATGCACATTGTTCTTAACAGGCACTTCACCAGAAATTTGTTTTTTTTTTGGGGGGGGGGGGAAGGCCCAGCAAAATGGACGATTTTTGGGGGGGGGGGGGGCGGGGGGATAGGGTAGGTAATAAAAAAAAGGTGAGGTAGGCTCCTACTTCCCCCCCCCCCCCTCTTTCCGGCTGCGTGCCTGGTTCTTAATACAATTACGTTATGAAGAAGCTCATTTTCCTTGTTTGGTTGAGTGTAATGGTGCTGTCATCATGGTCTTTGCACTGTCGACAACAAGAGAAGCGTAATGTTGGCACTTTTTCTTTTGTTGATCTGTGAAGCAAGTTTTGGTTTCTTTGTTTGTTCCAGAATATCAGTCTGATTCTTATTCATGGTATTGCAGGAAGTCTGTATCATCAAGAAAAAACTGCAGGTGGCTGGAAGCTGCCGATCAGCTGCCAGTCTGGATAGTAGCCATCAACTCAGCAAAGGCCTGCAGGCGAATCAGCCCAACCTGTTTCTCTGCTGCCTTTCAAGACAGGATGGTTTGTGAAAAGTGAAACGGGGCCCATGCACCGCTTCCGCAGGGCCCTGCTGGTATTTATCTGACCTTTTGTTTTCCTAAACAAATAACACCATTCCAAACTGTAATATACCAAGCAATTGCCCACTCTAAATTGGGGATGACCATGGAGAGCTGGGGGATAGGGTAGGTAATAAAGCACAGGTGTACATGGTCGGGTGGTCCCTTGGTCTGACCACGGAATTACAAACAGCTGCCATTTGCAAAGCTGGTTGACTGTGCAAACACGTAAAAACAAACAGTCTGTTTTTTTTTCTTTTTTTTTTATTACAAATTAACATCCTAAAGAATGGTTGCTTACGCACTTGCTTGTTCTTGTTATAAAGCCTTAAATTTATTCTTCCGAGTTAGAACAAAAAAGCAACCCATCTTTTTTTGGGCACAACTTTCTTTGGCAATGAAGAGAAAACTAGGGAGGGGGGGAGGCAGGCAGTGCCAAAGGCTGTGTTAGTGCACCAAATAGTTATCATTTTTTGTTTTTTTTTTGTCTCAGTTTCAGTTAGGGTGTTGGCGTGTCAACCACGCAGTTGCTTCATTGCATGTTTTTGTACGAGGATTGCGGTTGAGGGAGCTGAACCGCGATCGCCGAGCATGCAGGCATATTCAGATCTATTTCTGAAGGCTTCACCCGTTTTTAAGCGTAAGCCAACACTTTGACTGAAGCACTCGGACAGACTTGCAAGGTAGATTTCACCGTGGTCAATCTCCTAGAATTTAATTTGTCTCTCAGCTGACGAAGATAGGCAGTGTCGGATCAGGAAAAGCTGCGAACTTCATGATAGATAACCGCCGGAAAAATACCTAGACAAAAATTTGACGTGAACACTGGCGTACCGGCAACTAACATTTATTGAAAACAAAATTTCTTATATAGTAAGTGGTAAGGATGCAGATTTGTGGTAATGAACTGTCCTCTCATGTTGATATCTTTTCAGATATATCAGTGTTTAGAAGAAAGCTAAATTTTTATCTTTAATTCGTGATTGCATGTTAGTCTGTTCTTTTTTACAAGTGGAAGACATTGTGTTAAGTCATCTACTACCATTTTATGTGCCACCACACTATGGCCTAGTGGTCGTTCTGGGGCATGATTCAAATAAAACATTATTATTATTATTATTATTATAGCTGTGAAAAACGTCAGTCATGACTACAACTGGTCAACCCTCTATCAAAAAATTCATTCTTTTGCTGAGAAGGTTATGGATGTGTCACTTGTACACCTGGTGCCTTTGGCTTTAATCTTAAACGCCTGGTGTAGCTCTCTAGATTCTTTATCTGGGTATCTGGCCAAAAATTTAGTGTCTTTAAACGACTGGGAGCAAAAGCAGCGTCTGCAGTGTGTGGCCAGATGTCGTGATGGAGATCGCTTGTGTGGCCACCTCGCGTTCGCGGGCGCAGTCATTAATACATAGGCCTGTCTGACCCGTGTACACAGAACCATATGACATTGTGATTCCGTACACAACTTTGGTTCTGCATTCTGTGAATTTTTTGCACTGTTTAGTTTTGCATTTGTCTTTTCCAAGGGCCGCTGCTGCAGCGACAACACACATCAGCTGCTGCCCTTGTTTCCCGTCATTTAATGACACCAAATTTTTGGCCAGATACCCAGATAAAATGTCTAGAAAAAGCTACACGAGGTGTTTGAGATTATAGCCATAGGCACGAGTTGTACAAGTGACACATCCATAACCTTATCAGCAAAAGAATATGAATTTCTTGATAGAGGTCTACATTGGTTGTAATCATGATTGACATTTCTCACAGCAATGTAACAGATTGTTTTTTTTTTCAATGATGTTAGTTGCGAGTGCGCCAGTGGCAACTTCTTGACCCTGTCTATTTTTTGGCGCTTGTCAATGATCATGAACCACCTGACCCGAATTGCCACATGAACGAATTTTATGAGTGCTGCCGCGTTTTGAGGTCAGTTATCTGTAAACTCTTCTGGTGCTGAAAAACTATTGCGCGGGAGGAATATACAGAAATAGAAGCACGCACACTCCACGACGCAAAGTCGCATTCCATTTGGATCGCATTCAGTTATGGCTGGCCCTAGGGGGTCGCTGGCACACCACAGCTCAGAATATGTGTAGCGAGGATTGCGCTGCAGAACCCAGAGGTCCTGAGTTCCGTCCCCACCCCTGCTCAGACACACCAGTGAGCTTGCTAGCCAACCGGCATACGGAAACAACTAGGAGTCCCGGTTCCCACTGTCCCATTTGTCATACATGTTGCACACCACTTGCTTGGTTTGTTTTAAGATTTCTTGGTTGCCAAACTTCATAAAAATCTTACATGTCAAACAAAGGGGCGAGCTCACAGAGTGTGCCTGCATTAAACCGCACTGATGATGCCCAAAGATGCGCATGATAAAGATGCAGTAAAGGTTCGTCCCATGGTTGAATAGATGATGACTGCCCGGCGGTGTCTTGCGGGGCCAATCGTTTGATGAGCCTTGTTCGGTGTGTGATCAGAAGAGTGTGACAGATGCGGGAGGACTTCGTCTAAACTGTTTATTTAGACGTGACGAGCTATTGTACACAGTATATACAAAGCGAAGGGAATTCGCCGTCCTCCAAATTAGTCCAAGTCCAAGCCAGAAGAGAGCTTCTCTCTCCCCCGTCACGGACTTTTGAAGACGCTGACCCCCTCACTCTCGGGCGAGGATCAACCAATCATTTCAAAGCTTTGCTGGAGCCACGTGATATCCACCGTCCAATAGTTGGCAAGGGCGTCGATACACATTCGTTAACTTGCCAACGGACTACAGCCGACAGCTCCGTAACTTCGTCCGTGCATCCCGTTGCAGACATAGCGGCGCCTCTCCGGAACCCCCAGGTTGAAACCCAAGAAGCCCCGTAGAATGCGCAAGCCTTCCAGATTCAAAATAAAAGAACAACATCTCTTCCCGAGGGGTCATCCCGATGGGGGAGACACAGGAAGACGCTCTCCAGGGGGCCGCGTCGGCAGAAAGACCCGCGCGGTCCCCCGTTAGAAAAGCAAAACTACACAAAACGACCTGGGAGGGAGCATCATACACGCCGCCGGACAAGACGACCGTCGCCCGGCTGATCGAGAAACCAGCCGTCTCTCCCAGAACCCTTACACCTTCCCCCCAAGACTGTTTCTGGTCCTCCTTGGACCTGCTAAACAGTTAATCTAAACACACGCAAAAGAAATAAAACTAGGTAACACTAACGTGAAGTTCTTCAGAACCGACTCAAAGCGTGCAAACATAATCGTAAGCTGACAATAAAACAAAACACCTAAAGACAACAGATTCTACTTTAACAAACCGGAATGTCCCAGTGCAAACATAGAAAGGGTCCAAAACGCGTGCGTGACATCCCAAAGGCTGAAAAATAACACACACACAAAGAGGAAAACAGCGTAACATTCGCATTGAACGTATTCACAACAGCAACGAGAAAAGCGTCCTTTTGGGTCCCCAAGTTCAACTCGCCAATTCACTTCACAGCCCCACTGCGCCCTGCGGCACGGGTGAGGGGAACATTCACGTCTAACCGAGGCGGCATGGCATGATCACTCAGTCGATTCCCAACATAAATTGTTGAGCCCGCACTATGCGTCAGTATTTCCGTTACTGGTTCCCTTCCCATGCTGGACTGTTACATTGTAACGCTGAAGGGCCAAGGCCTACCTAGCCAACCCCACAAGTCAGTGCTTCGCTGTCTTCATCTCTTCCTACGTTCTGTTCTTTAACTTCACAAGGATAGGCCGCTGTACCTCCCTGTTGCACGTGGACCTTACTGCTCCTAGCTTTCAACAGTTCCCAATCTTCCCAGGCAAGCAAACAGTTCACCCCTTCCGCCAGCTGATTGGTGAGCGCGCACACTAAGTCGGCTTTAGTTGAATTTTCTACCGCCCCTGGACAGCTCAACCTTATTGGAAGTGTTGCAAGATTGGCATCAATGGCGTGGCCAAAAGCGGACACTAGCTTCACTGTGCCCGACGGTTCCCTCAAAGCTTGAGGTAGCAGGCTCTCCCGTACCACCGTCATTTCGGTACCCGTGTCGAGCACTGCTTCGGTGTGTACGTCGCCGCACTCCAGTTGAACCAATTGTAACTTCGAGCGGCCCGTCTCCGAAATCGACCGCCTCACCTCAACCCGAGCGGTTAACACTCTGTCTGTCTGCCCTTTCGGTTCAGGAACATTTGCCAGCCCCTGAGGCACCTCACTACCCGAAGCGCGAGGGCAGTGCTTGGCAATGTGTCCCTGCTCATGACATACATGACACCTTACAGCTGCTCGACCCGAGTTCACGGGACCTTTGAACCCTGGCGAGCGCCCCGTCCCTGACTGTTCTGTTGGAACGTACACCTGTTTTGTGGCGCTCCCTTTCCCTTTTGCCTGCTCATAAGTCTGTAACACCCTCGCCACCTCGACCGGTTTTAACCAAGTTTCTCCCTCGCGAAGGCGAACATACTCCAGACCATCGGTACTCAGGCTCGCCTTAATCCGATCAGCAACCATGAGCTCCGTTACTGTCTCCTGCGTGTCCGCACCTCTCACCTGAAGGTAATACGTGAAGTAGGTTCGGACACGGGAGGCGAACTGAGCCCATGTTTCATCTTTTCTTTTGGCTGCACTGTCGAACCTGTCTAGGTACTCAGCTGGCGTGAGTTTCAGTTCGCTCAGCACCGCCCGTTTTACCGACTCGTAATCTAAACAATCGTCTTGCCCTAGACTGTGCAGCAGGTAGCGGACACGCTCCGTTAGCACCGGCATAATCAAATGTACTCGACCACTATCCGGCACCTGGTACGTGGTAAACAATTTTTCCACCTCATCAAACCATAAAGGAACGTCCGCGTCACATGGCAGGCTGTACCCTTTCAAAACTTTTGCGCATTGCGCAACCGGGTCTAAGCCTGCGTGCCGTTGGTCGCCTGTTTCCGACCCAGAGGACGAAGGTCGACCACTTTCCTTTCCTAGCTGTGCCATGCGCAACGCGATCCCCTCTTCGGACTCAATCTGAAGTTGCGCTTTCCGCAACTCAAATTCTAGTTCGAGCCTTCGAATTGTGACCGCCTCCGATTCCTTTTCTGTCGCACCCTGTGGCGCCTCCTGCCCCTGACTAGAGGCTCCTGTCCCCTGCGAGTTCTCTCCATTTAACCCGTTCTCCATGTCGGCCAGCATCTGACGCGTCAAAACCATAAGTCCCGCCAACTACCAGCCATGCCAACCTCGACCCGACGCAAGAAATCCCACTCACCCGGCGCAAACGTTGCCGCAGTTTGAAGCCCAGAGCCCGGATATTGCGTCCTCAGTAGTCGTCCTTGGCCTCGGCGTCGGAACTCCTGACCCTCGAGGTCCCTGGTTTCAGTCACCGGTCGTTCAGCGTTGCTGTCCGATGACCCAGGTGGTTTTCTCTCCGTCGATGTGCCGCATGCGCCGCTTTCCACCGGCCAGTCCGCTTCGGCAGTACCGCTCCCTGACGCTCAGCGCTGCTTGTCGGCGGATTCCGTCGGTCGCTCCGTTCAAGCACCTGGCCAGCCAGGAAGCTTCAGCTGGACCACCTCTGTCGCCTTCTTGATCCTCTGATCGTCACCAAGGCTCGCTCATCGCTGTCGAGCTGCGCCAGTAAAGTTCTTGTTGTGGTGGAGAGAGACGTCAGCTGTCGAAGATCCTCTCCCCGATCGCGGCTGGTGACTTCGATGGCGAGGCAGTGGCAGCGACGACGATTTGATGCTTTTTAACTATACATTTATTCACAAAGAACAAAGGGCCTGCGGACGACACACGTCCGCGACCGACTCCGGGACCTCTCCCGCTCCAACTCCCCAAACCCCGCTCCCCCGGGGGTCCGCCTACGTCCCCCAAGGGAACACATTCCTTCCGCGCGCGCGGCGCGCGCGCTCGCGGAGGGGCCATTTGCTCGCTCTCGCGCACCGCCAGCACCCCCTCCCCTCGAAGAGGTGACCCTCCCGGCAATGCCGGCAAGCGGTGGAAGACAAAACAATACTAATTAAGGAAAACATACGCTCTGATCCTTACAGATGCCATCTTAATTTTGCAGGGAGCTAGAAAACCTAGGGTGAATTTAAACCAAGAAAGCACAAAATGGCTAAAAAGGAAATGCTCTAGGTTTGGCACATCCTGGCCAATGTTATGCTAACATTCTAAAGTCAAAGCTAAACGGAACAATTTTACATATATTTTAATTGGTTACGTTCCACCCAGCAAATTATTATGGTTGAACTATATTCAGCTATGCAGTGAAATGGTGTCCTTTGGCTCTCTAGCTTTAGCTTCATTGCCACGGAACATTGTCCCCAAGTATATTACTTTCTAGCTCTTTTCGACTGCACCCCTCCTATTCCTCTCCTGCTTTGCTGTTCTACTTGTTCTATCCCCATTCTGCCTGCCAGTCGTGGAGATAAACGCCCATGGCGACAGGGTGCCTGATGTCTCTTTCATATATTTTTTTAACTTGCTTAAAATAGAGGAATAGGCATTAATATGTCCTTAGATGAGTTGATATGTTTCAAAAGTAGGGGTTGAGCGCTTACTCTGCCGCGGGTGCATGCTCGGTGTTTTTTGGTAGTTTTATGGCGTTGTGCGTTACTAGAATAAGTTGGGCTTTAGTATAGTTACCGCATATGTGTACAGTAATTCACGCAGTTGTTAATGGCCGTTAGTACCTGACTCAAACCTGTGCAGGGTTTCTATGAGCTGAAAATTGGTATTGTTGAGAAATTCGGCAATTGGAAAAGTCTCAAGATTTCCAGCCTAATCAGTATCGATCAGGGAATTTCAACCTTCCTTTCTCTGAATGTAAGCAAAAGACACGTGTGGTGTGACACATGCACCTTCCTCCTACTCAGCAACTCGGCCGGCCTGCCAACGTAAATCTTTGCTGGAAACTAGAGTCTTGGTAGAATCCAGAGATGCAACTTCATCTCGAAATGTATTTGCAAGGCAAACTTCTATACTTTCAACGAACTGCTGCTGCTTATGGCAGATTTGTGGAATGGCTTCATAGTGCGAGAGTTTGTCTCTATAGCTACCCTAGTTGCTCCTGAATAAACTTCTAGGGGATCTTTTCCGGGCTGTGAACATCATGACAGTTGAGGTAGTTTCTGCTGGAAAAGGGAGGGGGACAGAGAGGGTATCCCTCAGCTTGACAGTCCATAGAAGCTTTGTCAGCCAGGATTTTGAATGTTGCGAGGACAATGACAGCTGTGTTAGCTCATATATTTTTTGCCAGAAGTTGTACGACTAACTGCCAGGATTGCAACATCCAACAGCATGACATGCCAGCTCCTGTGGTGTCATTTAATTTTGTCGCTTAGAGACCACTTTTGGTACATGGGTTATATAGAACACTAAACGAACCAGTTGGAGGCGCATTCCAGGCACCATAACGTAGCCTCTGCTGCTGAGATGTTCTTATTGCAGGTATAATTTCCGATTCTGCTTTTTTTTTTTTTTTTCAGTGGGAGCTCATGGAGGTGGCACGGTGCATGGAAGGACAGAGTGGCTGACAGTGAGCTGCCCAAGCAAGCTGCTGGCTCTTGTGACCGTCTCCGAAAGCCTCTGGATGGGCTAAATTGCAGACGTGCCTGGACATTTATAAATGGTAAACACAATCTAGACTACCTTTGAATTATGCCTTGGTCTAACGGATGTAGCTTGGATGTCGTGTTTGGCTGCTAGAATGGAACTGGATAGTGTTAAGCGGCACATGTCACCAAGTAAGCACACGCTGGGACGCTTATCCACAAACTCGGCTTCCCAGTCCACGAGCCACCAAAGACCCAGCCAAAGAGATCCCGAGTCATCCATGATTTCATGTTTCATACGTATATGATGGTTTTACTGCAACAGCTCATAATATTTGGCATTCTAAACTTTCCCATCACTAAGAATACATTTTTGTGGTGCCATACGTGTTGGTTTTTAAAAGCTCTGATATCTGGGCCTTGTTCTGTTAGTTTCCATGCGAACTGTGAATCGCTTGCCAGGGATGCTTTTGCCACTGCAGGCCAATTTCCTTGGCAAGGCATTTAACTATTTCTGGTTTCATACTTGGCTTCAATTGATTGTTGAGCCATTGACTTTCTCTTTCGACGCTGGCACTGCCACCACAATAGTCCCATCACATACACTGGCACTACTGCTCGTTACAAAAGGTACAGCCGTTTGCATCTATCTATCCATCCCTTAGATGGTCTTTTCTCCTGTGCCATGGTGGCCCTTAAGTTAATGTAGCTATCCACTTGCAATGAAGTTCTTCACATCAAGGTAAAAGGAATCTTTCACATTCTTTTAGAAGATTCTTCACTTCAAGAGTAAAAGGAGTTTTTCACATGCCTTAAGAAGATTGGTCCCAATATAGGAATGTTGCTTGCCCCGACATCTCTAAACCACCTCTGTAGTGGTTTCTCGATGTCTTAACATGCCGTGCGTCAGAATGTGTTTTGTCCCGCTTTTATGTCACACCGTTTCTTGAGTAGTTTACAAAGATCTTGTGGGCTCCAGTGACACAAAACTTTTTGTCTTCTTCTCCACATGCCTTATTATTTCAAGTTTTGTTGCAAATGTCAACTTTGCCCTCTAGACATTCACAGTCATAACAACTCTCACAGAATTCAGTGGTTATTGTACTCTTTTTACTGGTTTCCTTTTTGAGCAAAATGTGCGAGTGCCAAAAGCACAAGCTCGGAGGAAGGGATCAAGAAGAAAGAAGATGGAACCCGCGCACGGTGTGGTTGTGGTGGAACGCGAAGCAAGGCATCGGCGCTATGGCCGGTGGAACGGCAAGCAAGGCTTCGTGGGTTTGGGTGGTCAAACCTTGAGCAAGGCTTCGTCAAGACTGTTGGTGGGCCCCGAGCAAGTCTTAGACAATGTGCCTGTGCTTGTGAGTGAGCACTGTGTGGTGCTGTAAGCACCCAAGCCACCACCGACATCTTGGGACCATGATTGGACTCTCCTCTTCCTCCAAATGTATGGCATCTTTGATTTGGCTTCTGTTCCTTTTGTTATGCTTTCAAAGCTTTTGTGTTTTTCCTTCTGCGGTTATGAAGAGTGGAACGCTTGCAAGATATGTTCTATTCCTTTATTTATTCCTTTTTTTTTACGACTGTGTGTGCGTCCTGTGCACCTTTTCTTTACTTTTGAATTTCTTTACTATTAAATAGTGTTCCATAACGCCAGGCTCGACTCACTCTCAATTCCTACCGCCTCTCAGGAAGTCCATCGCCTAGGTGTGGCCTTAGCACCTGGACAGCAGTCCAATTCAAATTACAAGTTTGTTTTTATGGGATCTTTTCCAACCGAACCTGTGACTAACTTGTGACAGGTTCAAGTCCTGTAGTGGATGCCAGTTTGTCACAGGTTCGGTTGGAAAAGATGCCATAAACAAACCAACTTGTAATCTGAATTGGACCGCTGTCCAGGTACTAGGGCCACACCTAGGTGATGGACTTCCTTAGAGGCGGTAGGAATTGAGAGTGACTTGTACCTGGCATTTCGAAACACTATTTATGAGTAATGAAATTCAAAATTAAAGAAAAGGTGCACAGGACGTACAAACGGTCGTAAAAAAATGAAAATAATAAAGGAAAAGAACATATCTTGCAAGCCTTCTGCTCTTCGTAACAGGGGCAAGAAAATCACAAAAGCTTCGAAAGCGTAACAAGGAGGGAACAGAAGCCAAATCAAAGACGCTATACATTTCGTATGAGGAAAGTCGAATCATGGTCCCAAGATGTCGGTGGTGGTCCCACTCCCTTGCGGCACCAGTTGGAGTCGAGAACTTGTGGTGGCTTGGGTGCTTATAGTGCCGAACAGCGCTCGCTCACAAGCACATGCACATCGTCGAAGTTTGCTCAGGGCCCACCAACCATCTTGACAAAGCCTTGTTCGGGGTTCGACCTCCCACACCACTGAAGCCTTGCTTGTTGTTCCAACCACTGAAGCCTAGCTCTATGCAGCTTCCGCCTTCCTTCTTTTTTTCTTTTTCTTCTCTTCCGAGCTCGTGTTTTCGGCACTTGTGCATCTTACTCAAAACGGAATCACACGAAGAAAAAAATCTTTCAATTCTGTGACAGCAACATGTAGGCCTATTTGTTGGTTGATTCTAATGTCAAATATCCATGATTGTCCACATTGGATATCATTTGCCTGCGGTGTGTTCTGCAGCCACAAACATCTGCCATGCCACCGCTACGCATTAGTGTTCAGTGGAGAAACCTGCTACGTGGCTTCAGAGCGTGCAGGCATTAATTTCAACACTAGGGAATATGACAGTGCTGTCTCATGCAAATGGACACCTCCGTTCCTACCCAAAAGCGTCCATAATGTGAGCTGTGCATAATAACAGGACAAAATGCAGGTATTTACCCGGTTGGTCCCCGAAAACGGTTTTTATATAGCAGAGTATCCATATTATTGAGACATGACTGTTTCCCCACCCTGCCCGAGTCCTACTAGAGCGACAAAGAGAAACACCTGACACTGATATGCCTCAAGACTGGATAATACGCCAAAAAACACAGACGAAATGAAGGAAGATCTGGGCAGGACACGTCTTAACTTTTAACTGAATAGTTTACTTTGGTAAAAAAAATGTATCTACTGATAGGGAGTAACACATGCTGTGTGAACACTGTAAACCTGATTCGCATGGTGTGACTTTACTTGGGAGTTTGCTGTTGTGACGTCACTCATGCAGCGAAATATAGGCATGGGGGAAGCTGCAGTGCCTGCAGTCACAGGTGTAAATTTGCAAGCGAAATTGCGCCATGTGAAGTGGGCTGATGCGTCGTCTGAACGCACTCCCCCAGAAACGAGCGTCATTGGCTCTGCAGACCGTGGAATTCTTTGTCATGTATTAGTAATGAGGGTGGGCTCACATGAGTTGTTATTCTAGGATTTCATCAAGAAGGCATTGTGAATTTTCCTCTTTGCTTTTGTCTTGTAGCAGCCCATGGCACTAGTCTTTTTCTAAGTTGGACTTGCACTCACAATGGACACAGTGAATTGCTAGGTGACCTTCTGGATGAAATACCAGGGTAACAACTCTTGTCTGAGGTGCACCCTTAGTGTCATTGTCTGACAGAATTTCACTCTCTGTGGAACTAGTGGCACTGGTTTCTGAGGAAGTGCATTTTGACCTTACAGTGTTCTGCCAGCAGGTGTCAGTTTTTATCTGTATAGATGCTTTTAGGGAGTCAGTTACTCGAGCTACCACCAGTCGGTGCGCTTAACGGGCTGCCATAGCTGACCTTCATTTTGTCGCCGTTGCTTCGCATTGTGTGCTGCACCGGTCACCACCAGAGCTTTGTTTTCGTGTTCTTTTACGTTCCGCGTTGAAGTCGAGTGTTTTCTTTAGGTCTTTTTGATATTTCCGGCTTTCATTTATTCATCTGATACCTAAGTTTCAATATAGATGTATTTTCTTATTTATAGAATGGAATCGGACAGTGAATGGATCACGATACAAGATCATGGCCTAGGCTTCAGAGAACATGTAAGTTCATCACATTCTTTTGTTTTTGTTGCTAATAAAGGGCAGTCAACACCATTGCGACATATGAAAATATCAACTGACGCAGTGAGGCTATCTCCAGATGCCCGTCGTTGGTTTGGCACGCAAAACCCCCAAATTTTTGGCAGTGAGGCTATCGCAGTCGTGCTTCTCGGTGCATGTGCGCGCTTTTAGACATTGTTTCCGTAGATAAAAGCCGGACCGCATGTAAGCGCTTTAGCAAGCAAGACGAGAGACAACGACGAGTCAGCAACGAAAGTTTCTCACTGCCACCCGTCGCGGCGCTCGGCTTTTTGATTTCTAGAAAACCGCATGAAAGCGATTTGGGGAGCAGCGAGACAAGCGACTCGCTTCGCTTTCGCTCGATCAGTCGCGCGACGAGGCAAACCGCACGCAAGCGACCAAAACGACGAGCGACGTTTTCTAGAAATCCAAAAACCGAGCGATGCAACGGGCGACAGCGAGAAATCTTCGTCGCTGACTCTCATCGTTGTCACCGTTGCTCGTCTCGCCGCTCGCTTGAGCACTTACATGCGGTTCGGCTTTTACTTACAGAAACAATGTCTAAAGTTCGCACATGCAGCAAGAAGCACGACTGCGATAGCCTTACAGCGTCAGTTGAAATTTTTATGTGTCGCAATGGTGTTGACTGCCCTTATTAACGATAAAAACAAAATGTGATGAACTTAATGGTCTCTGAAGTCTAGGCCATAATCTTGTATCGTCGATCCATTCGCTGTCCGATTCCATTCCATAAATAAGAAAATACAAGAGCGATGTTCAAATGTCGGTATCAAATGATTAAATGAAAGCCCGAAATATCGAAAGGACCTAAAGCAAAGACACGATTTCAACGCAGAACGTAAAAGAACTCGAGAACAAAGCTCCGGTGGTGGCCGGTGCAGCACACAACGCGGAGAACTGCGAGAAACTGAAGGTCGGCTGTGGCGGCAGGGTCACGTGACGTCAAGGTGGCGGCGGCGCACCCATGAAATGTTGCCTGAAAGGGTCTATATGTATTTCTGTTTTTTTATACGAACCATTCAGTTGAAGGTTATGCAGTGTTCTGTCCAGATCTTCCTTTGTTGTGTCTGTGTTTTTTTGGCATATTATTCAGTGATGAATAGCCAACTTGCCATCTTAAGCCCCAAGACCATGCAGCATGCATACCAAGATATCTTTTGGCAGGCTTGCAATAACTTGTGCTTTTTTCATGAGCCTCGAAAAATGGGAAGCCTGCCAAAGGTATCTTCGTGTGCATGCTGAATGTATTTAAGTCGTGTCGGGGTCGGTTGTTGTTCCTCTTGGTTGCTTTAGTGGGACTCTCATCCCATTTTACATTGAAAGTTTATAATACAATTTCACAAAAATATTGCTCACATTCATTGTATTTATTGATTCAATATAATCAAGTCAGACTGAATGTTTTTCTGATCTGATTTTCTTTTGTGTCGTTTTAATTTCTAGGGAATTTGGTTTTTTGTGGGTTTATAGCTTCAGGGCTATCAGTGGAAGTTGAGACCACTTTATATTGCAACCTTAGAGGTAGCAAGGTGTAAAGTTGGTCGAGTTGATTGGTGGTCATATTGAATGGGTTAAAACAGCGCAAAAAAGATTGACGAGTAAAAGGAAAGACAGCGCTGTGTTTGTGATTAAACATGAGGAAGATGCAAAGAAAGGGGGGACGGACAACGAAGTTGTCCGTCTGTCCCCCTCTTTCTCTGTGTCTTCCTCATGTTTAGTTACTGTTACCAACATGCTCGTTTTGTACGTAACTGTGTCTGTGTTTCCTTTTACTGGTCCTTCGTCTTTTTAGAGGTAGGTAACATAAATACCAAAAAGTACTTCTATGCATTTAAAGAAAAGCAGATAGAAAACATTGTCTTTACAGTGAAGTTGTACTTATGGCTTGGTTTTACTATCAAGAGAATCAAGAATTCCCTTGCGGCAATTCAAAGTCTGCTTTCAAACGATCTGAGCAACCTTCCACAGTACTGTATGTTATATGTGGTGTTCACATTGAGGTGCTCTAACTGGCTTTTATTTTGCATTTACTGACAGTAGTATTCTACAAATGGAGGGAAATCATGTTTGTCACTGTCAAGTTCTGTAGTTCCTGCGTTATGTATTCTCCTGCAGTATGAAAGACCCAGTGGGAGCGCCTGGCCGAGGCCGTGACTGGTGTGCTCTGGGAGATCCCAACCTACCCAAGGGGGAACTCACTTAGTGTTCAGCTAAAGTGCAATGCACACTTATCAGTTTTTGGGTTCACGGTGGAGAGCAGTTCATTCACATTATGTCACAGCCACTAATTCTGAAATGGCTGTCCGAGAGAAACTGGCCCGAGTCAAGGCAATTATTTTCACTTCTAAAGTGCATGGTCCATGCCATCCTTCTGATTAATAAATCCGCTCATCAAGACATTTTCTTTTTCAAATATGAGGCTCGGGTGCAACATTAATATTTGTGCCTGTTTTCAAATTTTACACCAGAAACAACTGATAACAAAAACAATAATGAGCATGCTTACTTCGAGCCTCCATGATCATATCTGTGGGCGCAATGCCGATAAAGCACGCTCTTAGTCTAAACCTAAATCGAAAACTGTCCGCAAGTTCAGGACCAGTTCAGCCCCGAGTGAGCGTCCTTTCCTCGAGGCAGAACAGAATCTCGTGGAGCGCACATAGCGCCCCCGACCACGGTCATCTCGGCCACGCGCTTTTAGTACGTCTTTTATATTGAAGGAGACTGAAGATACCACCAAGACCTTTTGGGTTGCCTTTCTGCTGTTATAATTTAATTAGGAGCATGATTTATAGTTCATGTGAAACATATTTACTAAACATGCATCACTGGTTATCTTGTTCCTTCTCCAGGTGCTGCTATCCAGCTCTACGTCACAGCGATGAAGTGGCCATGGGGTGAACTGTGTACAACTGCTGTCATTAGTACTCGAATCGGCAGAGCCACCTACTAGCTCTGAAGCGCAGTTGCCAGGCACCAGATACTCGACCAGCAACCAACCTTTGTCGCTCTAGTGGGACACGAGAGCGACAAACAGAAACAAACGACAGCTACAAGCCTCCAACCCATTCAGCATGCCCGTGGTGGTACTTTTGGCAGGCGGCGTTTATTCGTTCGGTGCTCGTGAAATAAGCATGAGTGATTCTAAGCCTGCCAAAGATACCCTCGCGTGCATGATGCTTGTGTTTAAGCATAGCCTCCTTTATTCTACAAAGCCTGTCAAATCGGGAAAGACTCGGGTTTGAGACTTGTCGTCATTTGTTTCTGTTTGTCGCTGTAGTGGAACTCGGGCATAAGCTAGCACCATGTACTGAACATGAAATAAAAAACCACTGTATCAAACTTGACTTGATTTTGCAGCTTCATTTGCATGCCAACTGCACAATAAATACAGCAGCTCGCGCATGTTTTCAACTTTCATTTTATTGTTTAAGTATTCTGAGAAAATTACTTTAGCAGCTCCATTAATCGTGGGTCACTAAATCCGGAACAAGGTAGCAACCAGTTTTTTTCTGCACACAGCACCAAAAACTGGAGATGTTTGACTAAAAAACATCCTTTGAATGACAACATAGACTTCCTTGGGAGAAGTCTGTAAATTCCCCGTATAGCCAAGATTGAATGACCAGAGAACTCCCACCTTGGCCCACACTGCATTTACACCGTTTTGCCAAGCTTGACTGACCACTGAACTGCCAGTGTGGCCCAGGATGCATTTAGACCGTTTTGCCAAGCTTGGCTGACCACTGAACTGCCAGCCTGGCCCACGCTTGTTTTACACCGTTTAGCCAAGCTTGGCTGTACAAGGAACCCCCACTGAACTGCCGGGCCGGCTAGCCAGGCTGGGGCTAGCTTGCCCCTTGGAGCAAAACGGTGCTTGGGCCAGGGAAACTTTCCCCGGCTGCCCAAGCAGGCTCAAGCTTGAGCCGGTGAATTGTGCTGCTTGGGTTACTGTTTTGAATGGCCTTACTCGGTCTTTGTTCATTGAGAGCTGTAACTTACTTGTTTTCACAGTCGTCGAATACCCGAGTCATACTCATTTCTAAATCTCAATGTTCGTCATGAAGCGAGAAAGGATGAACGACATAGATTCGCCATTCTGTAACAGTGATGGAGCATACCGGAACAGATGTTGCCAAGAAAAGCAAAAAAATGACATCCCATTAAAAAGTGGCACCAGAAGGTAAAACATTGTTTTAATCGCTTGCTCATACATGCCGCTACACGTTAAAAAACAGCAGCCCAGTTCTGATGGGAAGAGAGCGAACGGAAACTGAAACCACGTGGGAACGCGCCCCAGCATACGCGAGCGAGGCACTGAAAGAGTTAATACTGCGTGCGTGTGTTTTTCTATGCTCCTTTTTTTTTTACTGCCAAGTAGCTTTACATGAATAATTGAATTTCTAGAGCACTTTCACTGATCTCCCACTTACTGCGTGGGAACGAGTTATGAGACGTAAATGTTATTCGCCCCCTTAATACGGGTTCAATTTTATATTTTAATATATTTTTAGTTATAGAAATTGTGCAGAAAATTAGCATTCAAAGGTTATGCAAAATTCATCATTTTATTATACAAATTTAGCACCTACCCGAAGGACACGTGGCTACGAAATCTGGCTGAGTGCTCTCCTAAGGAAAAGGGCTAGCATAAATGCTTAAAAGAAAACCATAAAAGCACTGTTACTATTATCATCACATAAATGACATTTTCACCGATGGAATCTAAAAAATTATTAAAGGTCGGGGTTCTCCAATCTGGATGCATATTATGAACAACTCTTGATACTTTAAGTGGTGGACGTCCCGGTTGCAGCCAATGACGTCTTGTCGGTAACTCGCGACGACAGTGCTGTAAAATGACTTCACTCGAAACAAACTGAGTAATCGGAAGGTTATTGCTGTCGTAAAGGTTCCAAGATAAGCTCAAACTTCGTATTAAGGCGTTGTCAAAGCCTATGGCTTGGAAATCGGAAACGTCAAAAACTGGAGGGGCACCGAAAACAAAAGCACAACTTTGCGACGTCGGTGACGACACTTTCGAGAAAACGAACCATGGTTTGTAGAAAATATCTATGAAACATATAAAATAAAAAGCACACGTTTTCTTTTACACGTCTACTTCTAATAAGAAAGTCATCCAATCGTATTACGACCGAGGGAAGTACTGTTGGGTTAAAAAAAAAATATTTCCTACAGCTACCATTAGAATTTGAGAAAGAAAATTTAGATAAAAGTCACGCTAATAGTACGTCTCTTTTTGTCTCGAGGTAACGACTGTAAAATCGTTCGACATTCCGCTCTTTCCAGACTCTGGCGATGATCAAAATGGAATGGGAGCGTGTTCGGTGGTCCAGAAATAAAAAAAAAGTAATGTTGGAAACTAGAAAGTATACATCAAAGACTATCTGAACAAACATAAGAACTCTACAACGATTCTTTCTTGGAGAAAAGAGGTGCTTTCTTGATCAAACGACTCAAGCGTGATAATATTTGATCGAGGGTGTAAAAAAAAACTCAGGATATAAGTCGCGCGCGATCTGTGATACTTTATTTTTTACTTCAGTGACAGTCAATGAACGTGTCTAGGTTCAAACATGTTTTTACAAGGCAAAAATATGATTCCTGTTACACAAATACTGTGGTTACCTTTTTATTTTTTATTTTACTCGCCGGACTTAAACCACTAGAAGAGATAATTAACATCGTTCTAAACAAATATAGCCAAAAATCGTGAATAAAAACTGCACACGCACTATCATAAATGGGAACTGCAGCGTGACCTTGCTAGCTGAGTGAATTTCAATGGTGGCAACGCTGTTGATTGTACCTGCTCTTTCAGTGTATCACTTGAGGCACGGTTGCTTGTTAGCATGTATTATATTGAGTTTATCTAGCGATGGCCATAGTATACTGATGAATGAGAGAGATTATCTATCGATGTGACTATGGTTGGGTGTTAACACAGTTTATAAATATAAACAATAGTACACCCCACCATAGCCGTCACTGGATAATCTCTCTCAACATACATGAAATCTAAATGTAAATGTTTATCCAATTATGTGGAATACACACTCCCGTTGATTTATATATAATGGGAGAGTGTATCTCATTATATATAGAGTTTATATATAGGGTCTCTAAAATGCGGAGGCTAGATCTAAAATGGGCTTTTAAAAATCGGCACATGCACATAGATATCTAAACTTTTCGTCACCGATGTATTTCTTAGGTTGGGTGTACCTCGCAAAATGCAAGGCGTAGCTCCCTTTTTGTAAAAATAGCGCCAACAAACTTGCCAGGGTCATCGGCGGACGGCGACGGCGACGGCGACGGCGACCGAATCGAGTAGCGTTTGGCGCACGTACTGGTAAATGGCGCTACCTTCTCGTACAGGCTTGCTTTTAAGAAAACATCGAGGCTGCCTGCGATGACCTTGGTCTGTTAAGATGAACATAATCTTTTTAAAATGTACCTCTTGTTTAAAAATAATTGCGGAAAATGATATAAAACTTGAAGTAACAAAAAGGCGGCTATCTTGCTGTCGACCGATCTCGTCTGTGTGTCGTCTGCTTTCTTTCGCTGATCGGCCACACTTTCCGACGCTGCTCCCGACGCCATCTATCAATACGTGCGCCAAACACGCCACGGTTCTCGACTCGGTCGTTTGCGCCGCCGTTCGCCGTTGACCCTGGCAAGTTTTTTCAGCCTTATTTTTTACAGAAACAGATCTGCACCTTGTACTTTTACGACGAAACACCCACCCGTGAAATCCACGTTTGACAAAAAGATTAGAGTGCTACGTGCAAGCCCCGAATTTCACGGTCCATTTTACATCGAGCCTCGGCATTTTAGATACCCTGTTTATTAATATTTTTGTTACTTTTCTGCCCGCCAAGGGGACAAATGTAGGGGCTAGGGCCCTGCCAAGTGGCGTTATTGCAGCTTTCACTCCTGTCCCCTTACCCACAGTTTGTACACTGCGAAATAAATTGAATTGAAGAATGAAATACAAAATACGAGGTAAAGTAAAAAAGGTGAGTTTAAACAGCGATGACTATGAGTGGCATGGTAGAATGAGAAATTTTATTTAGCAAAAGCTCCGGGGTGACACTGCAGTTGTGCAAAGCACCAGAGCCTACCTCGTGTCACTACTACCTCATGTCACCCTTGAAAGTGAGGTCATTTTGATACTAAAACGACTTCATGAGCAAAGAGAAGTGAAATCTTATTCAAAACAATGTGACGTACTAATCAAGGAGAAATTACATTATAGTGAAAGATAAGGAACTGCATAATAAAGAAATGACGGCGCTGAAGGAAGTGAAGACAAGTTAAAACAAAAAAAGCGTTGTAATGGCGACAAGAAGTGATCACTGCGACAGCAGCAGAGGTGCTAAACGTAGATTCAGGAATTTGCCGCCCTGCGGTCATTAGTCACGGGAGCTCCAAAACATTAGGAAACCGCCGGCTGAAACGTCAAATTCGGTGACCAAACTTGGCGTTAAACGTTTTGTGCATGTCTGTGCGGGCAGCTGCACAGCGCGGCTGCGTGGAAGGTTGTGCTCAAATATCACAATGTTGACATTCATATCGGAACACGCCGATTATCATGGCCGCGTCCGGTAGGAGAAATCCGACGCACCGAGCTGGTGGCCAATGAGCGCGCAGAGTTTTGACCAAACGGAAGTGTCTTTCGGAATGGGCTGCCCGCGAGCTCTCTATACGGACGCACCCTTTGAGCATAGCTCACGCATTTCTGTTTGAGTGTGATCGGCTGCGTCTTATGTAACTGCGTCGCAGCCTTTTCTAGACACTCAAGACAACAGAATACACTGGAAAAATCTAACGAGTGTCCCTGGATTATTATTATCCGCGTATATATTACGTGATATTTACCGTGTGCTCAAAAAAATTCTCATAATACTAGGAGAGACGGCTCCACACAGGCAGAGCGTATACTTTTCATCTCGCACCGGGGATGAAAAAAAAATTCGTATTCCAGCGATTGCGAACGAGGCGCCGCCGTTTCATCCGAAAAACAATCTGAAGAAATGCTCATGCTGCAAAAAATTTAATGTTAGCGAGCGCTTGATTTTCGCGAATTTCAAGAATTGAAAAATTCGCAAAATTGAATGGCACGCGAAAATTTTACTCCTAAAGAGTTTCAATGCAGGGGTCTCTAATTCGCGCAGTTTATTGGCCGTGATTACGTCCTCTGTGACCGATTCGCGAAAAATTGGGGCCGCGAAGATAAAGGATTTTACAGTATCTTCAAATGGGCTTCTAAAGGTCCGTTACGATCAAAATAAAAACAAGTAGGCAAAGTAAAAAAAAAAATAAAGAAAACATTTGGAATCGTTTAACACTCTCGCGGGTGTTAAAAGGGTGTCACATGTACTTTGACCACAATTACCACCAAGAGGTCAAGACCTGCGTCTTTACCTCCAAAAATCATCACTAAGGGAGCTATACTCTCGCACCGGAGCATTCATTCTCGGCGGAGCGCAATATCTTCTGCTTCTTGGGAAGGTGTTGCGGTGACGTCAGAACGCCGAGCTCCGATTGGCTCTCATTGGAAGGATAGTGGGTAGACCTCAATGCTTCCTGCCTCGGGGATCTACCCACTATCCTTTCAATCAGAGCCAATCAGAGCGCGGCGTTCTGACGTCACCGCAACACCTTCCTAAGAAGCAGAACTTGCGCTCCACATCACCAAGAACGGTTCGGAAAGGCAAGGCGTGGTCTATTCTGACCACGCCCCCTGCTTCGTGATTCGCTCGTTGACGTTGTTCTCAGGCCGATCCAGAAATCTCATAGAGCTGCGGAGCGAGAAGATATTCGGGTTTTACCCAACTGGAGGGAGAGGAGGAGACGACAGCACGCGGGAACGCAGGAAACTGTTGTGAGGTGCTTTTAATCCAGACCTTGACTGCATGCCATGATGATTGCGGGACTGTCATTCATGCAATCACGTCAATTACCTGTTTGTTAGTACGCAAAGAGACCTGAAGTCATGTAGTTGCTTGATCAGTTGCCTTCTTTTTAGTATTTTTTATAATGTGTATCATACGTGTGAAAGATATACGAGATTGTCTTGAACAACCTCAAAATTGCTAATTCCCAAATAAAATTACTTAATTTTCATATTTGTAGTCCTACTAGTTTTTCGTATAATGGGTCCTATGCGGGTGCGTATTTTAGCGTGTTTTTGTTTTCAGAAGAAGGCTAGATTACGATTAAGATATGTTAGGTTATTTGTAGTTTAAATAAGCACAGCGAATGTTCTTGTCGTGAGACCTTATGCGACGTATAATTATGTATTATACACTGTTGGTCAGCTATTTTTCACACAAATACGTTTTCCTTTAGGAAAAATAAGCATGTAAAATAAAATTATATTAGGCATAAAAAAAAAGAAGCGCATCATCACACAGGCGTCGAAAGGGAGAGAATCTAACGAAGGGGAATATACAAGATACCAAGTGCCCCAGCTATACCGCTGCTGTATGCAGTCAAGGTATCAAAGCGATCGTTATCGTCTCGTTAATTTTCTTATCGTCCCAGTAAAGATGGATATATGTCCTCCATCTATAGTCGGTGAGACGCCCCGGCTCCATCGCAATCTTTCTGCTTTTGATGGCTTTCGTCGCACGTGCAGTCAGAGGCCGCGGTTGACGGCGACTAGCGCGTGCTGGAAGCGGAGCATATACTGGGCTCTTAACCAGGCACCCAAATGAACAAGGTGATGACGTCGTTGTATTGCAGTCTGAATGCAACCATGCAGCCACCATTTTCCCATTCGAGGTCTGTTAGCTATTTCTTGGCATCCCTACACCTTCAAGACATTTAGAAAATCAAGCATGGTAGGGGACGACACAACTTTAAACATGCTGTCACTAGTGTATGGCTTGTCGGTTACATCTAAATTTGGTGTGACGATTATTCGTGTGTCTATGCGAACTCTTATACGCATCGTTTGTCTTGATACTTAGAAACAATTGCTTATATTAATTCACACAAACCGATGAAACAACGTTGTTTGAAAAAAAAGTTTAAAAAGGGGTGGGGGGGGGGGGGTGTTCTTGAAACGTGGTTTTTTTTTAGATTCTTTGGTCTTGTGAAAATCCCTAATTTATATTTGCATTCTTTTTTGATGTTGACGCCATTTGCGCTAGAGCACCCAGCTTTCATTTCTCAGCACCTTTCAAAGCTTCCAATATATGTTTTTAACTTTTTTTTTTTCTTCTGGAAAACGGCTTTAAACCCGCACATGTCCGATCGTTCGATATCCCTCCAATTGCAACCTCAGACATGTTTTTCGATCTAAACGTCCGTCAAGAAACCAGCAACACGATATAACCGTAACAAAACACGCGGCTCCTGTTTTGCCCTGCAGAAGGAAAGGGGGAGAAAGAGGAATAGGAGGAACGAAAGGCTAGCATTTCGGAGGGGCATAAACGATAAAGTGCACCTGCTTCACAACTGCGATGTCGGCAAGAGCTCTGAATCCCCACAAAAAGCACGCACGAATTGTCCGGTTCTTAATAAAATATAAAAAAATAAAAATAGACACAAAAAAACAAAATAGCTGAGAAAAAAATGGACGTCGTGAGGTTTCAACTTTTGGTGTGTGTAGAGAGAACCCAAGGAGCGCTCCAAAAGTTGACTTGGACGCACGAATGTCTTCTTTTTTTATGTTATTTCATTTTCATGAACGGTCACCTCCGACAAGCCAAAATAGTGAAAAACAGAATACGAAGAAAAAAAAAGTGAAATGGCAGTAACTTCAGCAGCCGTTGGCGCGTCGGAAGCGATGTCGGGGGACTCAACGTGCTTCGCGCGAAGGCGTTGGGAAAATAAAGGCCTGAACGCTTTCCTTTAATCTTTATAGTCACGCCGGTTACACCGACACCTGTTTTATGACGCATTCTTGGGTGTTCCTCTGAACCGTGCCTCCTGGTCACCATTGGTATGACCGCGTACTGAATAAGGGGCAAGAAAAAAATGAAAGCCGTTTACAACTCCCTGTAACGCCGAATTAGAGCGCAGCTCTTGAGGAGGAGGAGAAGGGTACTGAGGGGGTGGGTCAAGTGACCTCGGGTGGCGGGGGGTCACGTGACCTCGTGGGAGTCACGTGACCTTGTGGGAGTCACGTGACCTTGGGACGTCACGCGACGTCGGGGGGTCACGTGACCTGGGCCACGTGACGATGCCGATGACGTCATCAGTGATGATGATGATGATGACGATGCGGATGCCGGTGACGTCAACAGTGACGTCACTGATGACGTCATCAGTGATGATGACGATGACGATGCGGATGCCGGTGACGTAATCGGTCACGCCATTGATGACGTCATCAGTGGCTATGACGTCAACGGGGGGTCACGTGACCTCGGGGGTATCCCCAGGTCACGTGACCCCAGGGGCGGTCACGTGACCTGGGTAACTATCGTGACCCTCGTGAGGGTAACCCTAGTAACCCTTGTGAGGGCAACTCTCGTGACCCTCGTGAGGGTAACTCTCGTGACCCTCGTGAGGGTAACTCTCGTGACCCTCGTGAGGGTAACTCTCATAACCCTCGTGAGGGTAACCCTCGTGAAGGTTACCCTCACGAGGGTTACTAACCCTCGTAACCCTCGTGAGGGTTACGAAGTAAGTAACCCTCGTGAGGGTAACTCTCGTGAAGGTAACCCTTTTGAGGGTAACTAACCCTCGTAACCCTCGTGAGGGTTACGAGGGTAAGTAACCCTCGTGGCCCTCGTGATCCTCGTGAGGGTAACCCTCATGAGATTAACCCTCGTAACCCTCACGAGGGTTACGAGAGTTGCGGTTACGCCGACGCCGACGCCGACGGTGACGCCGACGGCGACGCCAACGGCGACGCCGCTCAAGCCGGGAACGGGCCCCTAAGAGCTGCGCTCTAAAAAGCCGAGAAAGCAGTATTAAACGCAGGCACGCCTAAAGCCAAAAATAAAAAGAAGAAGGCCGTAAGCAAAATGGGGAATATTCCGGGGGAGGTGAAAATGTTTACTCGCCAAGCTGGACGAGCTGAGCTCCCATGTCCGACTCAGCGGCATTCGGTGCGCGTAGACAAGCACATTTTCCGCCCGGAAATACGAGAAGGGAATGCGAAAGACGGATAGGCTTTAAAACGCCCGTGTTCGTGATAGAGCTCACATAGACAACAAGGCAGTAAGAAACCCGACGTCGTTAAGAGTAGGGAGCATTAGTTAAATTTAAAAAAAAGGCAACACATACAAATAGAATTATCGGAAAGGGGTGAAGGGGAGGAAGGGCAAGATACGTCTGTCAGACCCCATCGATATAGGTATGTACCCCCGCGAACAAACAAGGGCTTTTAGCAAATCGTTACAGTGTTCCGCGTACCGCACTACCGGAGACTTTGAAGCATGCATTTAAGTGCGCGTCCCACGGTCACGGTATCACCCGGGCGCTTGCTTGCTTGCTTAAAAGTCTGCTTTAAAGACTCCGGTTGTGCGACGCGGAATGCGGTAACGGTTTGCTAAGAATCCCGAATTTAAACTAAAACATCTAATCTCGATTTTTTTTCTACGTTTGTGGTCCCCGCAAACTTTATCGTCTACCAATTTGTCAAAAAAGTGCCAATTATGTGAACTCAACTTCGCGCCCCATTCTTAGATCGCACAGCAGCTCTCCCAGAGACTGTCTGGTATTCGCCAAAGAAGCAACGAGGACTGGTTCATTTCATTCTGTCCACCATAGTACTTCCCGTACTTGTAAAAGTAGTACTACAAGGTTGGTTCAACTCTCATAACGTGGATGTCCGAACTTTTCGCACATAGGTTAACACAGCGGTGCACGAATACTACATAGGATGAGCTACCATTTGCGATTAGAGGGGTTGGTGGTTACATCAAAGGAGCGTGTTATTCTGCTGCGGACTGTCGGCGTCTATTGATTACCCCCTCGTCGTCGTCCCCATTCTACGGTCAAAGACAGTTTAAGAAACGCAAGAAACCGCAGGGCGTTTCGTATCATTTCTTATGTGGAACGTACAAAGAGAACTAGTGCCGTGACGATGCACTTTTGGCGCCGCGTGAATGGCTACAATCGAATTTTAGCCTAAGTTATGGTCGGACTTAAGGTGAAACGGAGTTTTAGCCGTCGAGAGGGAGACACACAAAAAGCGTGTCGACACCGACCGCTGACGTCGCAGAAAACAATTTGTAGCATGAAAAAACAAAAAAACAAAAAATTCAGAGGGTGCCGAAGCTCTTTTTATGAGCTGTGAATGCCAAATTATGAATGTCGTTCTTCCGCTCCCTTATATCGTCTTCGGCGTACTGGCGTGGACGGCCGCGTTTCGCTAAAGCCTAGCTAGCGCCCGACGGCCGAGCGCGCGCTCTCGTGAAGTGGCCGCGCCGCGCTGAGCTCGGCCGCAAAACCTCTCCGGAGTTTGCCCGTGCGGACTCTCCTCCCTCCTACCAGCGGCCGGGCCGCTGCGTGCGCTGCGCCACCATGGAGAGGGCTTCTCTGGGTGCGCTTTTTGGAACTACGCCGTGCGAAAGCCAATGGAAGCCTCGTTCCTTGAAACTATGATGCGCGCCGGCCAATGGGAGCCTATTCCCATAGATTTCTGCTACAGACGACATACTTCGCTCAATTGGGACAGGGGAAGGGGCCGTTTAGTGTTGATTTGTCGCGGCTTCAAAAGCCGATGACGTCGGTTCGCTCCATGGGACACTTAATGCTTTCGCATTAATTACGCTTAGATAAATTATCCGCTTTCAGGGAGACTTTTGTGATATACTTTTTCTCGTCTCCGTTTTAGTGTATACGGCACAAGCGAAACTTAAACGGCGTTTTTTTTTTCATTTCATTTGACCACACAAAGAATTTTTTTGTCGGAATATAATTACGACATGAAGAGCCGGTCCTATACTTAAATACATGGAAGAAAAACAAGATTATTAAGAGGGTATGGGTAACATAATAATTGCTGAATATAAACAAAAAGGAAGCGCGAACGCGAAATAGTATTAAGACAAAATTTACAGTGATGCAGCTAAATCCGAAATACCTAAGGGGCTCTAATAATACGCGTCAAGTGTATTGTTCGTTGGTGGTAATGCCCGCCTCCTTAGTAATAAATACACTTTAATAAATCAGGAGGGCCAACCTTTCAACAAAGAACTTAAGAGATCCAATCACTTGTGGATGGAGCTTGGCGAATGGTGAACCTGAAATATGTCTAGACCTATAAAAAAAACTGAGTGTTGTGGCAATGAGTATGAGTTTTCAACTTCCCTCACGCACGCACACACACAATAAAACAAAACTGTAATAAAGAGATGGCAAATATTACACGTAAAGTGTAATACTACAATTAAAAAGAAAAGAGCGGTATACTTCGAGTGGTCGATACACAACGTAATGTAAGCCACACTCGAGGAATAATTAAAATGATCTCACTTTCTACTTTCCACGCCCAAGAAAAACGTACTGGAACGTGGGCGATCACAAGGAGCAACAAACTTTGTGTCCTATCAAAGCAAACTAAAAAACAAATTTGACCTGTTTTTTTTTTCTTCTTCTTGTGTTTGAGCCGTTTGCGAGCCACACTGCCCTTTCCTAGGGTATTCAATATAAATAACATTAAAAAGCGCCGGTGGGTTGTAGAGCGAGAAACAGCCCAAAATATTGAAACATATATTTCAGCACATTTTTTGGGTCCGTCCTTGCAAGCATAATATGGCCCTGAATACAAGGTAGCGCCCTCGGCCAAGCGTCAATGTTATCTTTAAATTAGTTACTTTTAATAATTGTTGGTTGTATAAATGTTTCAGCATCGTGCTCAAAACTCTAGATGTGTAATGTGTTCTCAAGGGAAGAGGTAAAACCTTGAGAGGCTAAAATAGAAATATTTTTTTAATGG
Source organism: Ixodes scapularis (assembly GCF_016920785.2). Lineage (NCBI taxonomy): Eukaryota > Metazoa > Arthropoda > Arachnida > Ixodida > Ixodidae > Ixodes > Ixodes scapularis. The sequence continues at coordinate 183,740,920 of NW_024609846.1, read as the reverse complement.
TGATATAAAATTTGAAGTGCTATCTGAAGTAAATTCGGAAGACAAAACGAAGGAGTCACGTCAGCCTAGCTGGTTGTCACAAGACTGAGCGTTTATTCGTCGTCGTCGTCGTTTTGCCTTATTTTTCGGCGCGGCCGATCTTGATAGATCGGCGGTTTAAAGTAAAAGAAGAAAACAAAACCACTTCGGTCAGCCGCGTGAACCGCAGCGCGTGCAGCGTCATTCGCTCCCCAACACTCCTTTCCCCTTGTAGAAGAGACGTGATGGGCGAGCGACGACTTCGCGTTGATCGTCGCGGAGTTGGAGACACGGATGTTGGTACCGCGGCTACCGCCTCAGGTGAGACGGTCTCGAGAGCGGGATCTGGCGCGGAAGCCGCCTCAGGTGGGACAGTCTCGGGAGCGGGTGCTGGCGCGGGAGGCTCAGTAGCTGCGTCACCGTGATCACGACGGCGAAGCTGGTCGGCGTGGCGCCGGTGGTCCTTGCCATCGCCTGGGGACTGAACTTGTACCAGGTGGGAACCAGTTGTTGCCTTTACGATTCCAGGGTTCCACTTGTCGCCAGGACCGTAGGTTCGGAACCACACTGGCTGACCTGGGCAAAAGGGACTAGCTTCCGATTGACTGCAAGGAGTGGGTAATGGAGGCAAGGCGGCGTCCAGACGTGAACGTATATCATAGAAAACTAAACGCTGAGATGGGGAACAACCGTCTTTGCCGGGTGTACGACGATACTCATGCAGAAAGCGCACTAGTTGTGTCACCATACTGCCCCTGCTCAGCCGTTGGAGTCCTGCTTTTACAGTGCGGACGGCTCGCTCCGCGAGTCCGTTTGATTGGGGGAAATAAAGAGGCGAGAAAATGTGTCGGATATTGTTCCGCTCGAAAAATCGTTGGAACTCGGCACTTACAAACTGGGGCCCATTATCGAAGACCACAGTCCGTGGCATTCCGAATCGGCTGAAGATAGAGCGTAACGCGGACGTGGTTGCTTCCCCTGACGTGCACTTGAGTGGAACTGCTTCAATCCACTTGCTTGAGAGTCAACGAGAACTAACAACATGAACCCGTCTGTTGGGCCTGCGAAGTCCACGTGCACTCTCGACCATTTCTCGTTCGTCTCCGGCCATGGCACAGGATCTCTGGCCGGTGGGGCTGGAGAAACTTGGGCACATTTCGTGCACTGACTGACCATACGCTCCAGATCTTGGTCAATTCCGGGGTACCATATAATGGACCGAGTTGACGCCTTCATGGCCGATGCGGCGCGGTGGCTTTCATACAGGAGAGCAAGTACAGGCTTCCGAGCCCTCTGCGGTGTTACGACTCGAGATTTCCAATATACCAAGCCGTGCGAGGTGGTTAGTTCGCTCCGCCTTTCCAGGAATGGCTTTAGGGTCATTTTCCCGTTTTCTTCTGAGGCCAGGACCCACTTTGAACCCACTTTTGGACCTGCCTTAATTCATTGTCTTCAGCCGTCAGCCGCTGCAGGTCTGCCGTTGAAACGAAGTTTTCATGGAGCTGCTCCATCAGCAGGACATACTACAACAGCTCCTCGGTTGATGATTCACCTTCCCTTGAGCACGGCAGCCGGCTGAGAGCATCTGCATTCAGGCTCTCAGTTCCTTTTCGGTACACCAGATCGAATGAATAAGCCCGCAGTAACAACGACCAACGCTGTATGCGAGCGGTGGCCATCGATGGGATTGGCCGATCCGGACGAAAATGGCCAATCAATGGCTTGTGACCGGTGACCAACGTGAAATGGCGGCCCAGCAAGTACTGCCGGAACTTCGTTACTCCAAAAACCAGAGCTAAAGCCTCCCTTTCGAGATGAGCGTAATTACGCTCAGCTACGGATAGCGTTCGTGAACGAAACCCGATCGGTCGATACTCGCTTCCAACCTTAATGGACAATACTGCCCCAATGCCATAAGGCGAGGCGTCACACTCCACTCTAAGAGGCTTGCTGGGGTCAAAGTGAGCCAGAAAATTTGTGTCTTTTAAAGCTGCTTTGCTACCTTCGAAAGCCTTGTCGGTGGCGCTAGACCACTGCCACTTTTGGCCTTTCACTAGCAGTGCATAAAGCGGAGCTAACGGGGTCGACATGTTCGGCAGGAACTTGTTGTAATACGTTATGAGACCGAGGTATGACCTCAGTTCCGAAACGTTCTGCGGTCTAGGGGCTTGCATGATTGCTTCCATGTTCCCTTCCTTGGGATCAAGACCTGCGGCATCTATTTTGTGACCCAGGTAATTGACCTCTTTCTGACGGAACTTACATTTGTCCCTGTTCAACCTGACCCCGTGCTCCCGCAGCCTTTGTAGCACTTGCCGCAGCGTTGATTCGCCATGTTTCTCGGCTACCAGAACGTCATCCAGGTAAACTTGTGCTCCATGGAGGTCTTTCAAAATGGACTCGATTCTGCGCTGGAAGACGGCCGGTGCGGATGCGATGCCGAATGGCAATCTATTGTAGCAAAACAACCCCTTGTGCGTGTTGATCACGGCCAACTGTCTCGCGTCTTCGTCAAGGCAAAGCTGGTGATACGCGTTTTTCAAATCCAACGTGCTGAAGACCTCACCACAAAGAGATGCAAATATGTCTTCGATAACAGGCAATGGGTACTGTTCGGTATGGCATGCCGCATTTACCGTGAGCTTGAAATCCCCACAGATTCTGATGTCACCGCTCTTTTTAACGACCGGCACTATCGGGGCAGCCCAAGCAGAATACGGCACGGCAGATAACACGCCCTCGGCCACTAAGCGATCCAACTCATTAGATACCTTATCGCGTAGCGCGTAAGGTACAGGCCTTGCTCTCGCGAACCTGGGATGCGCGTCTGGGCGTACGAGCAGACTCACCGGCGGGCCTTCCATGGTTCCAAGTCCAGGCTCAAACAAATCCGCGAACTCCTCGAGTAGCTCCGGGTCCGGCGGCAGGAGTGGAAGTAGGCGTCCTGGCGCCTGAAAGACTGAGGACAGGAACTCCTCGAGCATTCATGTCAGTAATCAGGTCCCGGCCACACAAAGAAGGACCTGAACAGCCGAGCACGATAAGACTACCCTCTGTAGTCTTTTCCTGGTACTTCACGCGCATGTTCAGCTCGCCTAACACGGGCAATGTTCCAAGGAAACACGACAAACGAACAGACGTTTTCTGAAGTTTCGGCCACGAGTTTCGATACTTGGGGTAGACGTCATGGGAAATTGCGCTCACGGGAGACCCTGTGTCCACGAGCATCTTGAGTGGCACGCCGGCCCAAACAAACTTTCGCATTACTGGTTCTACTAAACCAACCAAATTGTCTGACCTAGCGTGAGGACATTGGAGCGTAAACAAGCTTCCTTCCTCGCCTGATAAGCTGTCGCTGCATTCGACGGCGTTCATTCCAGGTTCGTGGTTGGCTTTGAATCCACGGCCCCCTTTCCTGGGAGTAGTAAGGTCTCGGCAGCACCTGGCAATGTGCCCAACCCGACCACAGTGATGACACGAGGCTCTCTTAAATTTGCACGATTCCGCGTCGTGCGTGGAGCTTCCGCAGCGTGAGCAGGCTAGCGTCGTACGCCTCCGGGAGCTTTGAGGAAGTGGCGATCGGCGATGTGGGCCTTGTGTAACCGCGTTGATATCGGACTCCGGCGTCGGCTTCATGGCTGCGATGTTTACGGTAGCGGATTCCGTGGCGAGCACTATGTCCTCGGCCACTTGTAGCGTTAAGTCTCTTCTCGTGAGCAGCAACTTCCTACATCTTTGTTGGTGATTCCGCAGACGATGCGATCACGGAGAAGGCGTTCGCGAGTGTCCCCGAAGTTGCAGGTCTCGGCTAGACGGCGAATCGCGACGAAGTATTCCGGGACGGACTCGTCTGGCTTCTGATCTCTTTTAAAAACTTGAAGCTCTCAGCGATTTCGTTCAGTTTCGGTGCGTAGTACGTTCCTAAGCGCTCCACGACTTCGGTATATGTAAGCGAATTGACCGCTGTCAACGAACTGGACGCTTGCAAGACTTCAATTGTCTTCGAACTTAAAACGGACACGAGCAGCGCTCGTTTCTGCACCGCGTCGGTCACTGCACTCCCCTCGAAGAACGCTTCCAAGCGTGTCAAATAGGTGGTCCACTTATCTGATCCCTCGTTGAACTGGGGAACAGAGAAGGCCATGGTATGCTTGGTCGAGGTGGGTTGACCGGTTTCAGTCATTGGGTTCAGCCTCGTCGCCAACCAAGTAAATTCGGAAGACAAAATGAAGGAGTCATGTCAGCCTAGCTGGTTGTCACAAGACTGAGCGTTTATTCGTCGTCGTCGTCGTTTTGCCTTATTTTTCGGCGCGGCCAACCTTGATAGATCGGCGGTTTAAAGTAAAAGAAGAAAACAAAACAACTTCGGTCAGCCGCGTGAACCGCAGCGCGTGCAGCGTCATTCGCTCTCCAACACTATCCAGGCCTTTTATCGAGCTAAAGCACGAACAAAAGAGTCATGTTAGATCTTAACATACAGCAAAATCAAAAGCAGGTAACGAAAGTATCCGTTATATCCCCTGAGAGGAGTAATCTTTTGAGGGTCTTGTCATCTTTCAAAATTCCGGCGTACCTAGTAAGTTATAAGCCGCATTTTGTCTAAGTGTCACCTGCAATGAACAAAAAAAAAGTTTCAAGAAAGTTTCTTTTTTTTTTTGTGCCACGTTACACACAAAAAAAAAGCATAAAAATTTAAAAATGTGAAGAACTATATAAGGGGCTTTCAGGTTGGTCTTTTCCTAGCCTGATAACTCATTCTATACTCTCTTTGCCTCCTAAGAAAACAAAACATAAATTAATACGGAAATATTTTCAGATTAAAAGCATGGTCAAAAATCGAGATTGTCAGCCGAAAAAAAAGTTGCATAAGAGGTTTTAGCGTTTTTTATTCAAATTTAGAATAAATAGATAGAACCCGAATGATGATAACTCTGGGTTTCAACGACACTTAAATAAAATACGTAGATTGATCGTTTACTGTCGCAAAAGTGCAAGCTCTAAACACCTTTTTAGTGCCTGGTTCAGCTTAGGACGTTGATTAGATACGAAGTACATAGTCATATTGCAGTTGCCGTGTCTTTGTGAGAAAGCCCAGAGTCGGAATTCAGGCGCCGTCAGATTTTGTTTTTCGGCGGTTTTCAAACTTTTTTTTCCCTTTCTATCATGGGGTTTCTTCGTTCACCCGTCAAGCTGCTTATTCAAAACAGCTTTACGGGCTGGGGCAACACCACCTAGAATAATCAAAGCCTCCGCATGGCCTCCTCTCCCTCAAAGGGGCCATGAAACGAACTTTGGGCTGGGATAAATTATTTTAAATTGGGACTTAACTAATCGCATATTGTTTAGTTGGCCAAAGGAAAGAGGCTAGAAAGTCAAAAGCCAGCTTTTCGGTACGAACATTTGAAAATATAGCAGATTATTTTGTACCTTCTTGCCTTCGAAAGCTCTCCGCCTTTTCACTATGATACATCCGCGGTTCCAAAAGCGCGTCACCGGCGCCAAACTGACGTCAGCAGAGCCCAGCTCACGCATTAGACACGAGAACTGCTTCACTCGGACGTATGCGCTCTTCAACGATCAATCCGTCGATCCAACGATCAATATTTGGATTCGCGTTCGTGGCCAATGAGTGCCCTGACGGAACTTATCGTCACTGGGGAATGACAAGTTCTACGGTGTGCATAAAAAGCACGGTGGAAGCTAAGAGTAATCGCACCGGTGCCGAAGGAATGTCACGACCACGTGATTTCACAATTCGCATTTGGGTTGAGGATTAAAGCTAAGGAGGAAGAAGTAGGAAAATCGTTTCATGACCCCTTTAATGAAGCGTCATCACAGTCGGATCGCGCTATTGGGCCCGAGTCCGACTTTCGACGCCCTGATTGGACACGAGCCCCAGCCGAACACTGACACAGTACTCGGGACCAATCGCAGGCCTCGATCGATCTGACTGGAACGACGGCGCATAGGCCTCCTGCTTATCTAGGTGGCGTTGGCTGGTGACTTGCCAAGCTGTTTTGCACCTTTCTTTTTCCCCAGCTTCCGTTTCCTCAATTTGTGGAGCAAACGAAGTTATCTTGTTGTATTATATTGCACATTTCGACTATTTAAACAATACAGTCAGACCAACGATCTTTTATCTGAGTTTATGTATTTCGTTTCTTTCTTCTTTTTTTTTAATACGAAGACAGGCGTGGAAGCCAAGGTAAGCTGGAGTAGGTGACCTCAAACAGGCTCGAGGCATTTTTGTTCGGAACGACCACAAGGTGTGCACAGTGACACCCCGAAGTATTTTAAGTAAAGTGTGTGTGCTCATGCTCCGCATTCAGCCTTACAATATCAGAGACGTTTCTAACTTGACTCGCCAAATCTTGTTGTTTTGTTTTTTGAACATCACATCAACCTGCCCATGCTCAGGCTGCTGTATTAGACTTGACCATATTTATCTGTTTGTATATAGAGTAAATAAACGACAAAGCTTGTTTGTCGACTGTAGGAAAAAGCTTATAAGAGAATGTTCTATGTTCGAAGTTATATGTTACGTTTGACTTTTTATTGCCCTTTTCGTTCGACCTGTTAACTTAAATACTTCCACGAGTCATGTAAGATAAATATACAAACACTGTCCTCTATTTCACAAAAAAAAAGACATATCAGCAGCAAAAAAGTATATATATATATAGATATATAAATAGTTTTTTTTTTGATAAGCACAATTGGTGCGATGCTCCAGGTTTCGTAATCGCTGAGGTTGCATCATTGTCCATAAGAAGGGCGCCCAAATATATACGGCACCTCGAGCAATCGTGTTGCAGAGTTTGCCTCCGTGTATGCTTTAAAGGTCACGACCGCGAACCGGAGCTGCTCATCAATTTCCTTCCGTAAAATAAAAAAAAAAAAAAAAATGACCGATGGAGAAATCCGGAGGAGCCCACGGTCGTACTTCCGAAATTGTTTTATTTGGCCTAGGAGGAATCACCGAACGAAAGGGGGAACTCAGAAGCTATATTGTAAGGAAAACAAGTAACTTTACACAAAAAAATAAAATAAAACGGGCATAAAGTTTGTCGGTCTTACCTTTACCGCAGGCAGCCGTAAAGTAGCTAAGAGATCTTACATAAATTTAGGTGAGGTGAGAGAGCATGCGTTATTTCTCGGAAGAGAAAGTGCTGGTCGAAGCCAAGAGGGAATGGAGAGTCAATGCGCGAGTGCAAATGCACGAGAAAAGGGGAAGCGGGAATCGGTGTGCACATCTAAATATTCCCGCAACCCGTGGGTTGTTCGAGCCCGGAAATTAAACAAAAAAATCGCACCAAACACTTCCATGTATTGCTATTTTGGCCCGCGAATGGCTAATGGCGGCTTACGTTAGCACTTAAAAGAGATTGCAAGACGTACAACAGGTAACAGTACTAAACTATAAAGTTCATGTTTACCTCGAGCTGCAGTGTTGAATTAGATGACGTAATTGTTCGATCAATTAGCAGGTATATTAATGCGTTTTGGTAACTCGCATAGCACTCGTTGAACGTGTTCATCTTTATATACACCATCAGTTGTGGTGCGCTATACTCTGTTTCACCTTACGTTGTACCGCAGGAAAGGCTGTTAGCGCGATCTCCTTGCTCTGGGGCAGATCTCGGCGGCACAAGCTCTCGTGCAGTAAGGGCAGCTGTCAACGCTATGAGCTCGCGCTTCCAGCCTTCGCTGCGGTACAACATGAGGTCAAATGGAGTACAGTGAGAAACGCTGTTAATCTGTATCAGGTTCAACTCCGATGAAGTTAGAATTTCTTGCGTGTATGGATTAGATATTCAGACATTCCCGAAGACGTTTGTTGCAGAATTGAGCACGCTGTGTTTCAAAGAAACGTTACTACAACGATCACTCACCGTCGTACTTTTCTCCTCTGAAAAGCGTAAAAAAAAATGAAGCAAAACACAAACCCGAGCACCACATTTTCCGGGTCAAAAGTACACAAACGAAAGAAAGAACAACATCGGCCAGATTATTATCACAGCCTTATCTAAGATAATGCTCAATCTTCATTTTCCGCCTAAACAAATGGCTCCATCGTGTCCTGCTGCCCCGCTTGTTTCCGAAGTCGTGTACCCCTTAAAAAGAGGTGGCGCTAGTTTCTCGTATAGTGAGTAATTATGATCCCTCTTCTTAAAGGACATATTAACGCGCACGAGTTCCGGCCCAAACCGCGCCGCTTAGATCGTTGTCGATGCTCACATTCCATTAGCTCCCATGTAACGAGAGTCTTGAGCGTATACCAGGGCACGATCAATTCGTAGAAAAGCAGGCAGGGTCATAATCGCTGCCGGTGTTTCGTGCTTACACAGTAACATTAGCGTCTTCTTAACGGTGCTAAAAACATAAACGCACTTTTTTTTTGTTTCCGCCCTTTATTTTGTTGCACCAAAAAGAGGTATAGAAAGAATGCACTTAGCGAGAATAAATACCTCTTTTATCGTGTGTCGCTGCATTTACTAGAAAAAGAACGAAACGAAAGACGCCTTGTGGCGCCGCCACGAACTGACACTTAACGTTTTGCTTTTAACTCGACGCCAGTATTGGGGAGGACATCCGCCCGTTGCGACCCTAGCGGCTAAGCTGAGAACTAAACTAATGGGGAAAAAAACACGAATTATTTATTGGTGTTTCTGACGCAGCGCTCGATTGACGTAACCGAGGCTGCGTTAGCGCTCGGTTGAGTCTCGTGACGAATCAGTGAAGCCCCAATGGAACCTACGAGTTCCTGTCGAGCGCTGAAGCGGCACTCATCTCTTGTCTGCGTTACGGAGGCGACCGATCAAGGATGCCGTCTTAAAAGAACCGGCTAACCGGCCTTACTTTTGGGTAGACACCGAGTTACACAGAATACAAGCTGGAAAAAGCGCTCCTCAGATACGAGTAGTTCGATCTCCTCCCCAACACTCAGAGACAGGATGAAAACAGAAGGGAGGAAATAAATTTTCCCGACTCCACCGTGAGCCCTCCAACCTTCGGCGTATCGTGGGCTTCGAGCGTGCACGCGCAGCCAAAGCGCGACGGAAGGCAGCGAGCGAGTGCTGGAGGATGGACGTTCGAAAGAGGCATCCTACTGTTCTCATGTTATTAGCGACTGTAATAAGCCCGAGTCGCTGCAAAGCAAAATAAAACAAAAAAAAAAAAATAATGACACCGATCCCATAGCCCTGAATCCTCCAGCGGGATCAATATACCGCTGCGGGTCCTTCCGAGCACACAGCGGCGACGAAGTTGCAAATTAAAATAAATAAAGCGAAAATATTCCCTGGATACGGAAGACACATTTCAGACAAACAAGATTATGCAGACGAGATGCAGGGGAGCCAATCACGGGTTTCCAGCTCTCGTCGAACGAGCTGGTGAGGCAATACGGCGTCGAAAATTCGCGGAGCGTCGGAGAATTCCGCATACGTCAGAAAACTGACAAATGGGATTTTCTGGTGGACACCTTGCGCATCTTGAGCGAAGTGAAATAGGCCGTCGAGACTTGACACTTGTGTCTGGCTTATGCGATGAGGCTATAAAGTTCTTCGGAGCAGTCGACGGGTAAAGAAAATGTCCGGGATCGCTCGAGTTCGCCTACGGAGCTAGGGTGTCTTTGTTTGTGCATCGCGCACGCCTGCCCCGGCTTTCCGTCGGAGCGGAAGTTTTTGTCGCGCTGGATGTGCACACAATGTCGCTCTCCCTGAAATTCAACCTTTGTCACCCGAGAAGAGGGAAACAAGGGAGTTTCTTGTCGATGAGACGGGTGGCTCGAGCTTGGCGGGAAGAGGCGGCTGGTTCCCAAGCGGCACACTAATTGTTTACTCCTAACGATGCGTGATACTTTGTACACTCGCCTCTTTATTTTGCGCACATTGGCGTGCTTTACTTCCACTGCTCATACAAGCTGCTCGGATGAGAAGCTGCGCGCGAGTCTGTCCGAGCAGCACGTCAGGCTAAGTTCTCCTGGTTAGTAGCAGAAAAGTCTATGAGCCAGATATCGTGTGAAACACACCTCTCATCGCTCAATTTGTGTGTATTACTTTGCATAAACATATTGAAGTTTTTATCAGCTTGTCGAGTCACGATCTCGACAAGTATTGTAAGATTCTAGTTCAAGTGACTCCAGCACAATATCCTTCGCAACGGCGGACTGACCACCCCTGTCATGCGGGTTGAAAATCATTACAACCTTGCCGACAGTGTTGAATCAGTACAGTGTTAAATCAGTAATCAGTGATAACAGAGGGCTTCTAAAACGCTTTACTGTTTTGTGATACTAAAGATAGAGACTGCCTTGTTGGCGAGCTTTGTGTTGTCTCAATTCCCAAGTTCTCACTTTTTAGGCTTAAATCAAATAAAGTAGTAGTTCTGAAGCTTCGAAGGATGAATGGTTTTGTAGGGACCTTTTGTACATAAAAAATCCACTATAAACGCCACTATAATCTGAAAGAAAATAAGCAGCGTGGTCGAGAATCGTAAATTGAACAGTATTAACTGCTCTCTAAATTAACTACGCGCACTTGGTAAACTATAAACAACACTTTTTCATTATTTATTTGCACATACCCAAGGTAAACATATATATACATATCTGTCGGGGTGCAATTTACAATGCAGAATGTACGAATTTTATAGCGTCGTTAATTTTCTACAATGTTCGACGGATAATTTCCCTAAATACTATTAGGTCGTACACTAAATCGACAAAAAAAAATAGAGGATTACACGAAGAGAAAAAGCCGAAAAGCGCGGGGTTAGTTTTGGTGACCCTTGTGAAAGAAGGCACGGCGAGAAGAATTCAGGCTAGAGAAGCGGATTGACTCGAGGGAGTGATGAGGTCGATAGTATGGTCGGGATCGACAAAATCACTGGCATAAAATTATTGAAATCACGTATAAAAAACAATGAAAAATAAGTTAATACATTAAAATCAATGTTATGCAATCATCACGACTACTCATGAGTGGGCGATCTCGCGATCTTTTAGTGTCACTTGGAGTGGACCGAATATCGTCAGTTCTTGTTTTACTGAACACCTTCCGTTATCCAGATGTTTTATAGGTTCGAGGGGGGGGGGGGGAGGGGAGGGAGGCGGGAGCGAGGGACCATTAAGGAAACTTTCGTAAGGTAGTGATTATAGAAAATTTGAAGGTACCAGAAAATTGTGGCCTGAGTTAATAAAAAAAGTTTCTATAAGACCTGCGATTTTTTCTGAATTAGACGCTTTGCTTAAACCTTTTCTTTTCGACTAAAGGAGTCTGCGACTTCAAATCAGGCTTCTTTCCCCGAAAAGAAAAATATATTAACAACATTAAGCAAAAACGACGACGAAGTTAAAGCCTCCGTTCAAATTGCCAGCTGGAACTCTTGTTGCCTCGCGAGGGTACAATAACCTAAGAAACACAAATTTTCTTTTGCCATCGGTACCGCCCCTTTTTAGTTTGCTGGCTTATAATTATAACAAAAGACTTCAGACAAAATTAAAAAAACGCCGAAAGAATTACTATAGAAATACTGTAATTAAATTAAACCAGTGTGGAGCATATTTGCGACACTGGAATACTTTATGAACTTATTGCAGAGGTTCTCCAGTGGCATTCTTCTCTGCGAAAGTATTAATATAAACCAAACCACCAAAGTAAAATTGCATATTCACAGTTTTTTTTTTTATTGTTATCATGAAAAACTAAGCAAATTAACAACTATATGTATGTCTCCTGCACAGCTCGAGTGAAACAGTTTCTTAAAAAAGGCGTAACTTCTGTTTTGAAAGATTCAGAAAACGTCAAGCTGCTATAGAAACTTTGCGTGTGGTTTTTTTTTTTCGTTTCCTTCTTCGAGACATCCCTGTTCAGTTTGCGCGTGGTTCTCGCGAAATTTCAATTTATATGCGAATGGTCTTTCGTGCCAAAGAATTCGTGGATTGACATAATTTATACGTGACATTTGCATATAGCTTTAAAAAGCAGATGCTTTCTGAGCTTCAAAAAACAGACGCGGCTACCATTAAGGTAACATTGGTAAAACTCACTCACCTGCATTAATGCTTCGTTGCTGCGGGGTTTTGTGCAAATAAAACAACAAAATAGAAAACGGAGCTGGTTTACACGTAAAATAATATTTTTAAATATCATCCCCCTCTCTACAGAAAAAAAAAAGAAAACGAAAAGGGATTTATATCCGCGTATTCTCTTGGTACTGAGCACTGTGTCAATCAACAATTTTTCATTTACTTTATAGAGAACTTCGATTTTCTTTTTTTCAATTAGGAAAGTGCAATGCCAATCGAATTCCTACAAGAACCATAAGTTGGTAGCAAGGCCGACGCAGGGATCTTTGTTTATAATTCGGCGGTTGTGCAGCGGTAGCCTCTAGGAATTATTTGTGTTCTGTTTATATTCCTATGTCATTCATTCATTCATTTGTTTATTTTTGCGCCCATGAACAGCTTGACGCCTTGATAATGATGCACATTTAACATACAGCAAAAAGAGGAATAATTCTACAAATTGACAAGAGAAAACTTGAGCGCTACAAAAGATAGGTTAAAATTTATAGATTTGTAAGAGAAAACTTGAACGCTGCAAAAGATGGGTTAAAAATGTCAAAGCAAAATCATCGAAAGTATTATACAAGATCTGAATACGTGTGATGGGGCAGGTTTGGAAGAATTGATTAACATAAAATGGAAGAGAAATTCACAAAAATCTTCTTGGAACATGAATATTTATCGCTGAAGTTAGGTCAGGGCAATCAATGACTCCGTGAAGGCATTTGAACAAAACTATGAGATTTCTGTCGCGTCGTCTGGCACTCAAAGTAGAACACTTGTATCGTTCTAGGAGTCTTCTATATTCAAAGCAAACAGTGCGACCAACATAGCGGTCATAAAATATTCAAAAAAAAACGTTTCTGGACATTTTCAATCGACTCTTGGTGCGTACGCCCAATAGAATTCCACACAACTGAGGAACATTCTAGCTTAGACCTAATTAAGGAAAAGTATAACTGCATAATACAGGCCGACATGGAAAACTCACGTGTAATTCTAGATATGACACCTAACGCAGAAAATGCGGGGTTGACGATGTTATTGACATGTGTATTGAATGACAGAGAAGAGTCCATATAAACTCCAAGATCACGAGTGCAATCCACCCTTTGCAATGGGGCATTGCAGAGTTGGTAATAGAAATGAAAAAGTCTTAGCTTCTTAGCAAATGACATAACAACAGTCTTAGTGGGATTAAGTGTCAGCCTGTTGAGACTACACCAATTGTTCACTGATTTTGCATCATCCATTAGTTTCCCACAGTCCTCTAGAGATACTATCTGCCTAAATACCTTGATATCATCGGCGTATTGCAAGATTTATAAATGTAGAACACATGAGCTTAGGTCGTTTATGAAAACATAAAAAAGAATCGGCCCAAAAATAGACCCCTGCGGAATACCAGGAGGGTGACAAAAGGCCGGGAGAGATGACCAAGGATACGTACAAATTTATGTCTATCGGACAAATAATTGTGAAGCAATGTGCATAGTGTAGTACTGATACCGTACGATTTCAGCTTTTGTAAAAGGAGCGAGTTGTCAACCAAATCAAATGCCCTAGACATACCAAAATATACAGTGTCAACCTGACCCCGCTGACACACAATAGGCGAAACGAAAATAAGAAAAGAAGCCAAGTTTGATTCCACTGGTCTTCCGCGCACAAAACCATGTTGTGAGGGGAGGATCTCATGTTTAGAAAAGCTCGTAATAATTCCGAAAGTACTATTTCGTAAACCTTTCAAAATGGACATAATAATGAAATGGGACTATAGTTTTTTTGATCATCTGTTCTTCCTTTCTTATGTACCGGCTCGGTTATCGCGTTTTTCCAAATTGAAGAAAAAGTGCAAGTCGATAATGAAAGGTTAAAAATATGTGTTAGAATGAATGTGAAAATGGAAGAGCATCCTCTGACAGTGAAACTCGTGATACCGTCAAATGCGACCGATAACTGAGGTTTCAGTTTTTGGATTGCAAGTTTAATGTCAGCGTTTTCAAATAATGGAATTGATAGGCAATCGCTTCAACTGTCAGCAACGTCAGGCTAAGATAAACCATTCCGGCTGCAAGAATACACAGAGGCAAAATAGCTCGCAAAGGCGTTCGCTACAACTTCGGGTTCACTAATCGGAATTCCAGATGAGTCAGCGATGTTTGTTGTCGATCAAGTTGTGGCTGTAAGGTTCTTGACGCACCTCCAGGGCCGGTTTTCTCGAAGCGATGGTAAAATCATTTTGGTAAACCACGGTGCCTAGGAAGGAAAGAGTACCTAGGTACTGCAATAAACGGCTGGATATAGACAACAATAATTATTTTTGATCGGGCAGTAAGATGCGCCATCTATCGGTGAAACAAGCCAGTCATTTTGTTTACCTCTTTTTCCCCTGGTTGTTATCGATCTAGTGTGGTATTTTAAGTAAAATATAGTAATCTTGTACTTAAAGACCAATTTATTTGCTTCAGATGGTACGAAGAAATTTTAGCTACTATGCTAGAGTTTGCCGACGAATATTCGAAAATGTAAAAAAATATTTCCTTCAATATGTTTCGCATAAACAACGCATTACTTTCCCGTGTGCCTTCCAGTCTGGCAACGCCGGTGCTGTAGTCTCGTTTTAGATGCGGAGCATCTCTTGCTCGGGTTTATGTCCCGCGGCGTCGTAGTCGGCACTCACGTTACGCATGCGCAACTCTCCTCCTTCCCTCTCTCCAACAGCTGCGCGTTCCTCTCTCCGCTCTCTCTCTACCAGCTGCGTGCACTTCGCGTGCGTTCGCTTCTACTCACACCGCGCGCGCATGCTCAACTCTCCTCCTCTAGTCTCCTCTCCTTCAAGTGAATATAAGCAGCGGTAGCGCGCTGCTTATATTCAATATAAGCAGCGGTAGCGCGCGTTCATTTCACCCCGCTGTTGACTCCATTTGACTCCGTTCTTCCCATGAAGTGTGATGGAAGCAACACTCCCGTCAGTTAGTGGGTTGGCGCAAGCAAGCGTCAGCACCACCCCACAAAATAACGTAATAAAAAGCAAGTTAACAACGTTACTAACAACGTTACTAACACTGTTAATAGCCCCGTTAATAACGATCCCTCCGCATCACCCCATGGTTCCCCTCGGGAAGATGGTGTAATTTTTTTTGTTCCTTGCGACGCAGGTTTCTGCGATTCCTGCTGATCTCAACTGTTTGCCCCCTTTTCCTTTTGCCCAACCGATCCCCCGGTGACAAGAAGCCAGGCTTCTCGTCACCGTTGAATTGCTGGCCACCGGGGATATGTAGAAACCTCAATGCTGTCGGCATACTGTCGGCGCACTGCGAACAACAACAACAAAAAAAAAGAACAGTACAATGTCCCAGCTGTTCACACGGAACAAAGACTTTATCGAGGATAACCCCCTTCGCAAAGTAATAGTTGCTCACGAGTTGGCGTGCATTGTGTAACAAATTAAACGTGTTAGTATAAATATATACCAACACTCGTTCGCAAAACATTTTTTTTTACTCACAATAAAAACACTTGCAAGGCTTATGTACCGTCATATGTCTTGGACCCCGGACTGCTGAAGAGTGATGCGTTCGCGAAATGCTGCCGTTGGTTAGTTTAGTAGTCCCTCTGAACTACGCTTTACTTGACGTGCTAATAGGTTGAGGGTGCGGCATTAATATAACAGCCGGATCGAAATGAATGTTCACAGAACCAAGAAAAACTATTAGCCCTCATTAATCGACGCCGCGGCCATTTTGCTTGTAGGTACTGCTCCTCCCTCGGCGCCCCTGCTCTCACAGTCCCGTGACCAGGGTGTAAGATAGACAGGTGGGAAACGAGAGCCAAATGAGCGAACGGATTGTGTACCCCTCGGTTTTCTTTTTTTCTGTGGCGCCATCTATGTGGAGCACAGCGAACTCTCACTTCAGGTGGGCGACCGGTGGCGACCGGCTAAACTGACGGAGATGGGTTCTCGTGGATTTTCAGTAGAGGACTGTCGTGCTCTCAGTTTATTTTGTGCACTCTCCCATAAATTTCCATGCAGATCCGATCCCGATTTTTCTCCTCTCGCCGCAGCGCCATCTGTCGCAAATTGGGGGTATACCCGCAAGCAGACGAGTACACAATTCGGTCAAGGCGCTGCGGTAGGCTTCTATAGACCGTTTCCCCACCTGCCTATCTTACACCCTGCACGTGACCTAGAATTCCCTCTCCTAGGGACAATAGTTAACTTTAACCCACGGTTCGCGTTCGAGGAAACGGGCCCAGGACTGCAATGGGTCACGATATAATCTGCGCTCTGCTGACTCATGGTGCTCTCTCTTATCGCGCTGCAACAACGACTTTGCCTGCGCACGTGATTCGAAAAATTTGGCGTATCAGAACGCTGAGTCAGAAGCCTTATATTTTCTATCATAATGCAATTTGGGTCTTAAAGCTGATATCAGCTTGGAGGAGCACCATTGAGGACACCGAGTACTTTGGGGACGTTTCTTAGGAACGAAGCGCTCAAGTGCAGATACGATGTGTTTTGTAAACGCTGCTGCCGCACAGTTTACATCAGTCACGTTGTATATGTGTCCCCAGTTTACGTTATCTAAATATTGAAATAGACCAAAGTAATCACCTCTTGAAAAGGAGAACAAGTAAGGATTTGTTTTTTGCTTCACGTTTCGCACGAAAAGCTTAAGGGAGACAAGAAATGGAACGTGCCAAACATCGGGGGATACCAATGAGTTAAGGACACACACTAGGCTGTCGATGACAAAGTTAGATGGAGCAAGATCTAGGACGTTTCCTGCATGGTTTTCAAAACTATTCCATTGGTTAAGCCCCAAAAGTTAACAAAAATAAAGAATATTTGCTTTTGGTGAGGCATTGCGAGTGGGCAGAGCTGAGTGTTCTGGACTCCAATTTATATCATGAATGTTGAAGTCGCCAAGTTTGAGTACACTGTGTCGGTCTGCATCTAACGTATCTCCCACTATATCTAACTGATCAGAAAGCACAGATGCACTAAAGTTAGGGGGAAAATAAAACGTGCCGATTAGAAGGCTAGTGCTATCACGGAGAGTTATTTCAATCCAAACGGATTCGCAGTCTGACTCAAGATTAAACCTGCGAACCGCATGCAAGTGATTTTTAACTGCAATGAGGACTCCGCCACCGAAGTTTACAGTCAAATTTTTATTATCTCTGTCCCGGCGGAAGACTGCGGGTTCGGGGGAAAGTAATCATTTGTTGCGGAGAAGCGGTTCAACCAAGTTTCGGTTAGTGAAATAATGTCAAAATCACTTAAAACGACGTTGTTAAAAAATATAAGCTTTTGTGCGCAATCCGCGTACATTTTGGTAAAAGTGTTACAATTCATGCTGTTCTCTAATTTGTCGTAATTGTGTCACGATCATCATTACACCGTACCGCTCCAAAAAATGGTCTGAATAGAAAGCCTATTGGCCAGACGTCCGCCACATTAATTTTGTTGAAGTCTTCCTCATTCACAGTTATGTGGAAAGAAGAGTAATTATCATGTTTCGTTTCCAACTTGATGCAAGTAAAAGTTTTCTCTTCCAGAAAGGCAGTAAGAGCTGCTCCTACATCATCGCACGAGGTGTCCGGACTAAGGCGGGAAACAAAAAGTGCCTTAAGCCTTAGTGGTCTAGGAACTGATAACAGCTTACTGCTTGCACAGGTTCCAGATGAAGGCTTGACGTGTTTCTTCCGTTGGACGAGCGTAAATCCATCAGCGTCTTCCGGTGCTACCTCGCCCGTCACCTGGATTGTCAGTGCGGTTGAAACCTCAGTCACTGCAGGTTTGGACAAAGACTTGCGGATAGTAGAACGAGTACTTCGTGGCGCTGCCTTGCCGCCGTCGGTCCGAGAGTCTCTGCCATGGCCGACGCGAAGCTCGCTGGTTCAGGGCTGGGCACTTGAAGCGGTGTTGTAATCGGGGGCGGCAGTATGGCTTGGGCTGTGAAGCGACGTAGTAGCTCTGTATTCCGGGCCAGATGCAAGTGCAGGGAGGTGTTATCAGCCCTGATGG
This sequence comes from Ixodes scapularis, assembly GCF_016920785.2. Lineage (NCBI taxonomy): Eukaryota > Metazoa > Arthropoda > Arachnida > Ixodida > Ixodidae > Ixodes > Ixodes scapularis. Next base: position 183,722,798 of record NW_024609846.1, on the reverse strand, counting down.
AGGCCACTTCTTTGATTAGTGAATCAAACTTGTCGTGCAGGGCCTAAAGGAGATTGTTCACACAGCCGCACGCGTTGCAGCTACTCGAGGCGCTCGCCGTTGCTGCGTCGTCACGTTCCGAGGGGCGGTTTCCAACTATAACACTCACTTCGTCGGAGCCATTGCGCTTTGTGCAAGACTTGCACATGTATGTACTGGAACCAGCCTTCATGAAGTATTCATATTCGTCGTTTATGACTCCTATGCACTTGCAGTGAAAGCGAAAACCACAATCCCCAGAGCATCGCAGGAATTGCATCCGGCCGATGAAAGTTTCGGAGCACACACCGCATTCGTCCTTCGGGTACAGCATATCACTTCGATCTTCGATAGAAAGGGAGCGCGTGAGCATGCGACTGCCCTCATTCATCGGTTTTGTATTGTTAAAAATAATAATATGCAGTTGCTAGAAAAGCAAGGGCCGACTCAAGAGTGAATTGGTGTTGGTTCATGAGGCTATACATTGTTTCCAAGCAAAATTAAAGTTCCGAGTGAACGACCTAGCTGCTGCACGGGCTTTGGAGCGTTGAGTTTTGAGAAGTGCGGCATAGCACGTTTGTTGTTACTCGAACGATGATAGAGTTAGAGTTACTGTTGATCAAATGATATTTTAAGTTAAAGTAGCTAGATACTCAAATCGCATATAATTAGAACAGCTTACATTCTTGTAGTTATTCACTTGTGTAGCTCGGCAGAAATTAGTTCGACGCGAGTTCTGATCCTCACGGGGGGCGCCCGGATTCCATGCTTTATCGGGGGATTTCCATGTTAATTTGATCTTCCTCTCTTTGCGCGCGAGGTGGTGCTTGCGGTAGCAGAGATTACGCTGCCGTTGTTTACGCGTCGGTATTTTCGCTATATACTGGCTCTCAAACGCGTCTGCCAATGAAGAATTCGCAGTATATTTCGGAGTAGCTACGCTGAATTAGCAACGCTCTGAATATTGGAGGCTCTTTTATTGTCCTAAATGTTGTCCATTTTTTTCTTAGCCCGAGACTGAGGCAGGAAAAGAAGAAAGTTTCTAAGTAGTAGAAAAATGAACAGTCGAGGACACGTCTCTAACACGTGTCCTGGACTGTTTATATTTCTTCTACTTTGAAACTTTCCTCTTTTGCTGCCTCAGTCCCGGGCTAAGAGCAAAATGGTTAATATCCACCAGCTCGCCAGCGCACTCACTACATTATCACAATGTTGTGTCTCACGTGTTTGTGCCGAAGCACATTGAAGGCCCCGCGAGATATGTAAAACCACTCCAATTGTTTTCCTGCCTTTAAACAGTAAAGTGCTAATACAGGGACTCGAAATACAAAGGGAACATTTCGTATATTGCTTCCGTAACTCCGCTCAGGCCGAAAATAGTGATTCTACGTGCACAAGTGAGTTGCATAATACCCTCTTAGAAATTATTTGGCGTTTTCCAGAAGTGAACCTACTGTTGGTTAGTGACTTTATGTTTCCCAACCAATGCTGCTCAAGTTTAACAGCTACCGCAGCACTATATTGCAGTGAGTGTCTTGAACTATGTTTGCTATTTAACATAACACAAGTCGTTGAACGCTCAACCCGTGGGGATAACATCCTCGACCTTCCATTCACGTCGTCCCCAATCTTGTCCAGTCTGTTACCTACAGCACTAGGGTTTCAGTGACTATAAACTCTTGAGGGTCCCGCTATATTTTCTCTATTTGATTAGAATGCCTATGAAAGAAAGTGATACCGGACTTTATATATCTGATTTTGATTAAATAAATAGTCATATGACCACATTTTTACAATCTTATCAAATCAAATTTATTCTGAGAAGTGTTTAAGAAAACTGTATTTTATATAAAATGCAAGCCAATGATCTTATTCATTCATGTGTGCCATAAGTAGAGGTTCGATGTGATGGTGGCCAGCCCTGGTATGATCAATCACTTAAATCCCTTGACAATAAGAGAAGCGCCTCTTTCGAAGAGCAAAAATGACCAGTTGCTCAAGTGCTTTGGAAACATACTACGCTTGATTTAGTGAATAGGCTCGTCTAATCAAATCTTAAATAGTAAATATTATAATCAGGACTTACAAGCCATTCTTCAAAACAATCCCACGATGATTTGGAATTAAATATCGTCAAAAAGCAACATTCAATTTATTTTTTTATTTACTTATTTATTTATTTACAATACCCTCAGGGCCATAAGGCGTTAGAGAGGGGAGTGGGTGTTTAGTACAATGGTTGATAGTGCTTCTCGGAATCTGATGGGATCCTGAATGGTGACGATGTGTTCGGGAAGGTCATTCCAGTCCACAATTTCATCAGGAAGAGGGGCGTGCTGATGTGCTGTGGAAAAACACTTTGGCCGGGCTATTTTATTGCAATGATCGAGTCTGGAGGAAAGATAAGCCGATTGGGAAAGAAGTGACTGATCTAAAAGTGGTGAATAAAAGTTTATGCAGAAGGCAAAGACGGGATATTTTTCGACGGGTGAAGAGCAATGGGAGAAAGACATTTGATTTAATCGGGGAAACACTGGAAAAACTGGAGTAATCAGACGGAATAAAACGCGCAGCACGGTTTTATACAGATCCAATGTAGTCTGTTAATGTAGCTTGATGAGGGTGCCAGATTGAAGATGCGTAGTCTAATTTAGACCGGACTATGGCAAGATAGAGGAGCCGTTTTAGTTGAGAAGGGGCGGATCTGAAATTGCGGCGAAGGAAACCCAAGCTTTTGTTAGCGGAACTCACAACTGAATTAATATGGTTTTCAAAGGAGAGGTTGGAAGTTAGAAGAACGCCGAGGTATTTATACATATCCGCGGGTTGAAGAGGGATGCCATTGAGAAAATGAACAGGAGAGGTTAGAGAAGAGGAACGAGAGAAGCGCATGCATTTACATTTGCTGATGTTAAGCGTCATCTGCCAGTTAGTACACCAGCTCTGAAGTAGGTCGAGGTCATTTTGTAGTTTTAAAAAGTCATGAGGGGATGTTATTTTTCGGTAAAGGACACAGTCGTCGGCAAATAGGCACATGGCTGAAGATACCTGAAGAGGAAGATCGTTCATGTAGATGAGGAAAAGTAACGGACCAAGCACCGTTCCCTGAGGCACGCCAGATGTTACGTGGGCTAAAGTAGAAGAACATGTATTAACATGAACAAACTGATGACGCTGAGAGAGGAAAGATTCAATCCAGGAGAGAACATTATTATCGAGGTTTAACAACGATAGTTTTAGAAGCAGTTTGTTTTGCGCAACTTTGTCAAAAGCTTTAACGAAGTCGAGAAATACAGCGTCAGTGGGGTTGCCAGAATCACGGTTTGCGAACAGGTCGTTTGTTAAAGGGGCCCTCCAACAGTATTTGAGCGTCGACTTTTTTTTGCGGTTTCTACACGCTAGTGGCCCCGGAAACCCAGTGGACAACGAAAGAGTTTGAAAATATTAGCGCATCATATTTTAATTTGACAACTCGGAAACACCTCCTCCGACGGTGGCGCCGCGAGGTGCCGAATGCGCGCGCAAAACGGCGCTCCCTTTCACTATACGTCACATTCTCTGGGTTTCGTGATTGGCGAGAACCGTCCCAGGAATTTTGAAGCGAAATAAAGTATATCACACGTTAACCGTCATTATTTCTCAAACAAGTCATTTTTACAGAGCTAATAAAGTTGCAAAGTAAAGTTCAAAAAGGGCGAAAACAACGCCTTGTCGCTCATGCGCGCCTCCCAGCGGCGTCCGCGACGTACCATCGCGAGCAGACGACAAGTGGTCCGTGCAGACCACGCGCATCATATTTTCACTTGTGCGCCCACGGTCCCGGTCAACTAAAAGCAGTAAGACGAGCGAGGGCAACCCTTATTTTCTTTTAGTGCTGTGACAGACTGTTCACTGTTCGAGTGAAGTGCGGCGACGGGACCCAGCTTATATCGTGCCCAACGGGAACGCTCCCCAGTTTGTACCTCCTAGTCGCCGAGGCGGCTCCGGTGGCGGAGTTGCGGGAGACTAGTCATCCGCGGCTGTCGAAGCGGATTGAGGCAGAGACGCGGCGCTTGCGTGGAGTGTCCTCGTACGGCGCGACGCCCAGATCCGCCCTCAAATCCGATAAGCCCGGTAAATTCATCGATGATGGCAACCCGATCCCAAAGCTACGATGGTTGCTACTAGGCCTAATGGCCGACGAGCCGACCGAGCCGACGGGCTATCAACCGAACTCGCGTCCAATTGGCCAACCGCTTTGCTCCAATCGCTAAACTGTTTCATTTTACGTCATGAAGCGCAATATTTTGCTTATTTAAAGTTGTTCTCTGCAAAATTTAATTAGCTAATAACTCGCAAAATATTGCGAATTCCTGTAATATTTTTTTTTCCTGGGTGTTCCTGCTTTGATGGAGCTCCGTTTCAGCGCGAACTTCAAACCTGTCAAAAAATTGTTGGTGGGCCCCTTTAAGCAGAGAAGTTGGGTTTCGCAGGAGTAGTTTCGACGGAAGCCGTGCTGCGCTTTGTTAAAGAAGGAGATAGAATCAAGCTGAATAGATAGTTGCTTGTGGATTACGTGCTCCAGTATTTTAGAAGGTACAGAAGTTAGAGATATTGGCCTATAATTTAAAGGAGAAGATTTATCACCGCTTTTGTGGACTGGGATGACACTGCCGATTCTCTAATCCTCAGGAACCGCCGACGTATCTAATGATTGTTGAAAAGTTTTTGTTAGAAATAGGCTTGAGGAATATTTAGTGCTTTGTAAAACCTTAGAATTTATGCCGTCGACACCACAGGAAGAGGACCATTTTCAGCTACTTAATAATCCTAACGATACCTTCGTAATCAATACAAATTGGATCCATAGGTAAAACATTGCTAGCAATAGGTAAGGACAGTGCTAAGGGACAGTGGGTGGTGAAATGGGAAGAATATATATGATTAAGAACTGTGGCACGCTGATTAATCTCGATAATGTTCTCAGAATCATTAATAAGCGCTAGTGGGGAGTATGGTACATAATTTGCAACATTCCAAAATTGGCGCGGGTTGTTTAGTAGCATAGATGGAAGGGTCTCCTGGCAGGATATGCGCTTCTGCTGCTCTAACGTAATTTTATAGTCAGTGGCGCATTCATGATATTTAGACCAGGATAAAGCAGTGTCTTGTTTTTTGGCTACTCGAAAACGTCGTTTTTTCTTGTTGTTAAGGGTTTTCAGTGAGCGCGAATACCAAGGATTAGAAGACCGGGAACTGATATTAATAGTTGGAACATGAGCTTCAATGAGTTGCAGTAATTTGTTTTTAAAAAGGCACCAATTTTCATTTATATTCCTATCGTCAAAACCCTCCAAGAAGACTGAGAAATAGCTTCAGGGGTCCTGGTTAAGCTGCTCATAGTTCCCCTTGTTAAATAGCTTTATTTGCTTGGTCAACCTGACTGGTTCTAGTGCTTGAAATCCCAGGTTAAAGGACACTATTTTGTGGTCACTGATGCCTTCAAAACTGGTGAGAGAGGTAATAGATTCCGGATGGTTAGTCAAAAGCAAGTCTAATATAGTTGAACATGAGGTGGTTACACGGGTAGGGAAAGAAATCATTTGGGAAAGGTTAAAATCCAGGCAGAGACTAGTGAAATCGCGACACTCACCAGAACTTCCACTGCCAACAAGATCTGATAAATTCCAATTTATCTCACGGAAGTTAAAATCGCCTACTAAGAAAACAGAATGACCAGTATATTGTATGAAAAAAATTGACAACTCATCACGCAAGGCAGTCACAAAACTAGGGGACGCATCTGGTGGTCGATAACAGACGCCAACCAGGATTTACTTAAAACCACATTTCACTGAGACCCAGATGGCCTGAATTGACATGGAAACGAAAAGAAGTGTGCTTATGATACTCTTATCAATGCAAATTAAAACGCCACCACCACGACGATCCTTCCGATCGCGTCGATAAAATGTAAAGTTTGAATGATTCGGCAGTATTTCATTGTCGTTTATATCAGGATGAAGCGAGGTCTCAGTGATCATTACTATCTTAGCATCACATGTTGAAATATGAGAACACAATTCGTCACGCTTTGGTATTAAACTGCGCGCATTTAAGTATAAAACACCGATAAGTGAGTTAGAGTTGGAGGAAGCAACGCGTTTGTTCCCACTCCACGCGTGTTCCTATGCGGAAGCACTAACCACAGAATCGGAAACGGAGTCGTAAAGGAAGACATTTGAACCCATATGTAGTTTATCAAAACGCAGCTTATACGGACCTTCCTGTGACTTGGCGAATGCAAGAAGTCTCTGACGCGCAACGTGAACTTTTTTCGAGAAATCTTCAGACGTAGAAAAAGAGAGGCCGCGCAGCTTCGGTACACACAAAAGTAACTGGTTTTTGTTATGTATGAAGAAAAACTTACAATAGGCATGTTTTTTTTCCCGAGATGGGGTTCCCAATCTATGTGCACGTTCGATCTGTGAGCTATCAAGAGTAACACCAAGTTTCTCATTTGCAAATTCTAGAACTTTTTGTTCGGACAAAGACCATGACTCGCCGGCAGCATCGGGTATGCCGTAAAATAGAAGATTACAACGTCGCGAGCGGTTTTCAAAATCATCAAGTCGAGATAGCATAACTTCAGTTGCAATGGACTGCATAGCGACGGAATGTTGCAGATTACAGATATCTGCTTTGGCCTCCGTGATAGACAAGATTTCTTTTTCGAATAAAACAAGTTTTGCCTTTAGCGCCGCTACCGAAGTCTCAAGTTGAGCCTGTTTGCCAAGTATCGCCTCGACATCGGCTTTTAGGGCTGCTTGTCCCGCCGCAAGGCCGGTTACATTAGCATCGAGTTTCTGCATTAACTCGTACATACTACCAAGTTGTTTCACCTGCGCTTCCAATTCAGCCTTGGTAGGGGCGGGACCAGGATTTGTTTTAATGTCACCGGACAAGAGTAGCAGATTACCAATAACGCACGCACAATCACAAGCGAGACAAAGTAACACTTTGGGGCACGGGAATAGTAAAATGTTCACGTTGTTTGTACTCTTAGCATGCAACAAGAAACGTTTACAAACCTGTACGAGAGGAAGCATTTCATGCGTGAGCGACCCGTGCCCACTGAGGAAGGAGTGGCTTGCGCCGTCCTTATGTAGGCTGGAATCTTGGAATGCTGGGAATGCTTGCGACCAGGGTGACGTCACGGTGCTTGGGGGTGGGTCCTGCTGACGCACGAAGGATGACACGTCGAGAAAAGATGCCAGTCGGGTGGATCCGCCAGGATTGCTGACCCCAAGGATGACTTGAGATGAACCCGGTGATAGCGCGAAACCGAGGAAGGCCTGAAGAAGTGGGATATGTACGAGAGGAAGCATTTTATGCCTGAGCGACCGTGCTGCCTTAGCGTTACCGTGCTCAATTGTTTTTTGAGAGCAGCAACCCCGCTGAGGATAAACTGTGCAACCATGCCATGAATACTTTTTTTGCTTCCATTTTTACTAATGAGAGGCCCCTATATTTGCCCGTGCTAATAGCTGTCCCGTACGAGCATATAGCCACTATTTGCGTTTCATCTGCCGGTACTGCCGCTAATCGATGGGCTGAAGTTTTCGATCATCTTTAGGGTCAAATAACATACCACCCAAAGTTTTAAAGGTACGGAAACGGTATCTGGTAAAATTTTCTAGACTATATTTAATCAGTCGCTATCCGAAGGTTACCCTCCTGATTGAAAAATCGGTAAGATTGTTCCGGCCCACAAAAATGGCGATCGCTTTTCGCCTTGTAACTATCGCCCAATTTTATTAACTCCGATTTTTCGGAACTTCGCTAACACATTATATACTCTCGCATAATGATTGTCTCATTTAGATTGCAATAAAATGTTTTACTAACAGCACCAGGGTGTTCGTCAAGGCTATTAATGTGAGACACAGCTGTCCGAATTTACGAATGACATACATCACCATCTTCAATCTCGTAACGAAAGTGACGCAATATTTTTAGAATTTTCAAAGGCACTCGTCCTGTTCGACAACTCCATTTAATTTTAAAACTCTCTCACCTTTATTTAGACTCAAGTTTTATTGTGAATACGTCGTTTCCTTGTTTAGCGGATACAGTACAGAGTCTTTAAAGGGCATGAATATAATTTTCCTAATATCACCTCCGGTGTGCCTCAGGGCAAATTTCTTGGTCCTTTTTTATATTCCTTATTGACCTAACAAACTGTATTTTTTTAACATACATCTTTTTGCAGACTTCTGTGTACTGTATTAAGAAAGCAATTTACATAATGACCAAACTCTCCTTCGGAACCACCTAATACAAGTATCCCATTGGTGTAACAACCCGGTGATGTCATTAAATAAATCCAAGTGCAAACCAATCCGCTTTTCTGGAAAGAAAGCCCATTTCTCCTTTCACTACATGCCAGATGGCAAGAATATTGAGAAAGTCGATGAGCACATATATCTCGGTATCGAACTAACTTCTGATCTGACATAAACTAACCACATTAAGACCATTCATTTGACACAGCAAGAACCCTTCACTAAATCCGGCATTGCCTGAGTAATTTTCCTCCAAAACTTACGAAGCTTGGCCACAAAACTTTAATTCGACCAAAATTAAGATACGCTACCGAAATCTCGAATCCTCACCAAAATTACTTAAAGGGCCATGAAACCAATTTTGGGATGGTATAAATCACTTTAGGTTGGGATTTTACTAATAGCCCATCGTTCAGTGGGCCAAAAGAAAAAAAGTAGAAAGTCAAAAGCCTGACTTTCAGTGCGAAAATTTGAAAACACAGCGGACTATTTAATACTTCCTCCCCTTCGTAAGGTCCCTGCCTTTTCACTGTGATACATCCGCTGTTCCCAAAGCGCGTCCCTGGGTCCAAACGCTCGTCACACGATACCGGACCTCCCTTATTCCATTCACCCCTAAGTGACATTGTGGTGGAAGCCACTCGCTTGCTTGACGAATCAGCCGCCTCCCTTTCATTACCTGATCTTATTCTCCGCGCGCGGGTATGCGCGAGAGAGCGTGATCACGTGGCAAAAGTGTGGCTGGCCCAACGAGCACGTAGCTTCCACAGCACTGTCAGCTTCGGGGTGAACGGGGTGGGGAAAGCAACGTTTGTCTGAATTTTGAGCGACGGGCTAATCTTCTAGGGGGACAATGACTCTGTCCGGGTATACAAACGAGATTCAGAGCAAGAGGGGACTCCCTCCTTTTCGTCTTCTTGAACTGTTTGGTAGAGTGCGCGATTTAGGAGTTGAGGAGGAAAGCTAAACAGGAAAACGTTGGACAAGCGTTTCATGACCCCTTTAATAACTCAGCTTAAGCAGTTCAAAACCGAGCGGGCCGCTACATTTTCTCTAACTAAGATTATACAGCCAGTGTCTCTTCTATGAAAATAAGCCTAAATATATCTGCTCTCGAGGCACGCCTCAAGGTAGCATGCCTTTGCTTATTCCATAAGCGTTATTATTGTCACCCCGCCGTTAGATGTTAATTCCTGTTTAATCCCACGCGGTCATGTCGTCGACTCAATAACTTCTGCGATTTCTAACGCATATCCGGTTCGAGTAACGCCTTTAACAAATCATTCATACCACTAACAATTTTGAACTGGAATGGTGTTTCAGAATTTCTCGTGTTTTCACGGACCCTGCGGTTTTTGAAAGTCCTATCATCTTGCATTTTCGCTCTACCGTTTAGGTTTCCAGTTTTGCTTCTTTTCGGATTTGTTCGCAGTAGTGTGTGGTGTTTCTGTTATTTTGTTGTTTGTGTTTTCAAAATTTCATTGCATAATTTCTTGCGTGGCCCCAAGATTGTGTAATGCCCACGCACGAGGACCATTAAGGAAAAATAAATAAGAAATGAAAGCGGTTTGCAACTCCCTGTAACACCGAAGTAGAGTGCAGCTCTTGAGGAGGAGAAGGGAAGGGTACTGAGGGGAGCGTATACCCCTCTCCCCTCTTCCTCACCTCCTCATCCCGCCTGCTACTCCTCGCTCCGAGCGACGTCGGCGTCGCCGTCGCAGGCGGCGTAACCGTGAGGTCACGTGACCCTCGTGACCTCACGTGGTCACATGGCCTCATGGGATCACGTGACGTCACCGTGGTCACGTGACCTCACGGGGGTCACGTAACCTCGCGGGGGTCACGTGACGTCACTGGTGCCACGTCACCTCACGGGGGTCACGCCACCTTACGGGGGTCACGTGACATCACCGGGGTGACGTGACCTCACGGTTACGTCGACGGCGACGCCACTCAAGCAGGAAACGGGCGCCTAAGAGCTGCACTTTAAAAAATAAAATATATGACGATGACCAGGAGACTTGCCTGAAATGAGCCACTTTCGGGAAAATGCAAGGCCAAGCTTCTGCAAGGCAAAATATTCTGCATACACACACAAGGGAAGATTTCAGCTAAGTTCGGGTGTTCCTAGAACTCCTGTGGCCAGCTACACATTCTTAATGGGAATTCGCATCTTCCTCGTGATGAAATTGATGTGTCAGTGAGAATTTGCGGACACTGCACTGTAGAGCTTTCATAGAAGTCGACGAAGAGGGCGATATAAGCATGACTTTAAGTCAGGAAGATACCAGAGGTGTTCTGTGTCATTTAGGACAATCAACAAAGACACCTTGATGTTGGACTGAATCTTGTCTAACATGAAACAGTAGCCTCTTCCAAGAATCCAGGTCGAGTCTTTGCCGCACCTGAATATTCATCTCGTAGTCCCCCGGAATAAAGTGGTCGGGACAGACGTGACCACCGCGTGCGCCGATGTCGTCCAAACCATCGCGGGCCAATGGTCCGAAGCCACAGGACCCTACGATATGGCTCGCGCGGCAGGTTATGAAATTGTATGTCGTCTGCGCTACTGTACGTCTTGCAGCAGTGACTCACAGCGCACCCGGTTGGCATGGCGAGCGCTGAAACACGCACACAACATACGCGAACAACGGTAAACACGAATCACAACCTAAACCTTCCGTGAAGAGAAAACGAGAAGCCGCGGAACGACAATGCCACCTATCAGCTGAGAAGCCACCGTTGCTATGGTTACCAAACGGCAAAAGACCCGGATGTATTTGTAAACGAAACTCAATTGCAATCACTTGATGCAATATCATGTAAATAACATAAGAGCATAAAAAAGATTGTTTCTTTTAATCATTTTCACATTGTTGTTTGAACATTAAATAAAGTTGAATATATCTTCCTTATCACTCATGATAACGTTTTGTTGCCATGGTGTCGTATGGACGTTTCAGAATCTTCAGAACATAGGAACTTTCAACGCGGTTTGTCAAATTCATACGCAATATTTGGCCGCAAAACTTAGGAAACAACAGCTCATGGCTTTAATGATTATAAGAAAATTAAAATGAGGACATGTTTTCTTTCATGACCCCTTTAATGTTTTGCTTGCTCTAGTTAAATAATATTTAGTCGGCATAAAATCAAGACATCTACGGATATCCCTATGGTCTGCTTGTTTTCTAATATTAAAGCAATATTAAAAATTACCATTGAAATTAATATTTTTTGTTTCATTTTGCCCCACCATATCTCAGAGCGTGAATACATAGGCACAGAATTCGGTAAACACAAGTTTGATGGAGTTAATCAAAATTATTGAGAGTTTGGTGAGTTCGCATAGTACGCAGAGCGTATATATATATATATATATATATATATATATATATATATATATATATATATATATATATATATATATATATATATATATATATAAGAAGTAAAGACTGGTAAATAAAAAATTCAGATAAAAAAGAAAAAAAAATGAAAATAACTCAAAAGTTTTAAGACAGTTCCAGGTAGAAAGTTCCTGACTCACGTCGCCGTGGAGGCGAAGTAGGTGATTGCCGGCGGACTTCCATTGGAACCTTGGCTGTCGGCCACTCTTGTTCCCGATGAATTTGCCCGATATAGTTTTCGGGACAAGAGGAGATTGCCGAGAGCTGAGGCGAGGCGAGCAGCAGGTGTACTTGCTTCGAAACGGAGCCGAAGTCGAACCGTCTCGTCGATCAAAAATCTCTCGCGCGCAACCCCTCCTCGGATCTCTCTCTCTTCTTCTTTTATTTTTCTTCATATTTTTCAACCTTGTCACAAGGACGTCATCGAATATTTTTGCCGATGCTCCTATAACTTTCCTTGTCGAAAGGCAAGAAAGACATGATAGCTTTCACCGTTTAGAAAGTCAAACAAAGTACAGACATAAACTCACCCATAACCTAGCTGACAACTCTCAGCGAACAATAATAAGGCTACGCAAACTACATATTTGATTGCGCACATGCCCAATGTGAGCACATAATGTGAAAACAATGAGTCGTATTTCCGCCGATATTGCTACAGAATAGTGTTTATGAAGCCAAAATAGGATATTTCAGAATGTGCAACAAATGATCCGTCCAATTCGAAACGCTTTCGGAATTTATGGACACACGCATACACAAACACTCAGGCGCACAAGCTCACACGTGCTCACACGCGCACACACACACACACACACGAGCGATCACGCACATACATACCCGCACCCACGCACGCTCACACCCGCACACGCACGCACACATATAAACACACATAAACAAATAAAACTCCTGTCGATATCACACGCTTCAAAATAAAAGCTACGAGGCTTCTGCGAAAAAACCATATGTGAGGTTACGCCGATGTCGCAGGCACGCGGGTTTACGGTATATATGATGTACCAGAACTCGTCACAAAACTTTTTTTAAAAATGAAACCGCTTCTTTGTGGAGTTTTTGCATTTCAGTGCATCTCGCTATAGACGCATCGCGCGCTCTACAGCGCACGCTAAAGAACTACGAAACGGTTTGAGATGGCGGCTAGAGAATCCGACAGGCAGGAAACTACATTTTGCGTTCGCATATTTATTTTAAAGGTTCGTAGTATAGCAACAACATATTTCAGCAATGACCTAGATCCCGTGCTTCATAAGGCTTCAAAAGGGATATTTTTTCTCGACAGAAAAAAGGCCCAAACGCGGCTGCCACCCTTTCTCGGACTCCATTAATTTTTCCGGTTCAACATCTCCAGGGAACCACAGAAGATGGCTTACTTTGTCTTTGGAGTTTTCTGCTGGATATTCGGCTCTCCGGCAACGGCGGTCCAGCATTCCCCCAAGCCTCGCGTTGCTTTTTCTGGGACAAGTGTTCTTCGATTGAAACTGATATTTATATGTCGCGGTGTCTCGCCATCGTTTCTTTTCTAATGACCTGTGTTGTCGGAGGTTTTAAATAAACCCTGTCAACAAAGCTTTTGGGGACAAGAATTCTTTGTAGAATGGCCGAGACAGAAAAAGAAAAGTAAGACTGAGGGTATTTATACGGATGTGTAGGTATTTTTCTCTCTTATCGTTTGGGGTTGCATGGTTCTCGTACGCTGTATCACAAGGACAATTGTTAAACAACACTACAAGTTCAAAAGACGCAAAAAAATCAAGCTTGCACTACATTCCGTTCATATTGAGCATAAGAGAAAGGACAATGCTCTAACTGAAAGCTTTCTAGGCAAATAGGGAAAGAAAATAATGCTGATTGTGAGCGACGCTGTAATGATTTTTGTTTACTTTTGCACCACCTATCCGAACGACCGAACGACTAGAATAGGCAATGGGTCCTTGTTTTGATAATCTGAGACACGCGATGCCAATTTAGTATGGAATGGGAGATTTCACTTGAGTTCTAGTAGAGACGATACGTGTATCGCACTTTGCGTTTTGAATAGACCGATCTCACAAGGAGTTGCGCGACGCCACCGCTACCGCGGTGCATTCTGGCACCTGTAGTTCTCCCCAGTTTTCCGGCCGCGTCGGCGCGCATTGTACGCCCGGCGTTTGGAAATTTTCGGGTTAGCACGAGACTTTTAGCCAGGTGTTGACTCATGGTTTTCAATCGGTGGCTTCACATGTTGTACGCCACGGAGCTATAATAACAGCACCATGCAAAAAGGCCTCGGATATTATGTCTTCCCGCAAGAAAGAAACATGGCAAAGAAAGGTCGACAGAGCCAGACAGAGCGGCAGGAAAAATAGCGTTTTACGATTTCTTTCGCCGATTTGCTTCATAATTTATATACAATTATCGCACGTCAGCTCAAATATGTAAGATTACAGGGCACGAGACATAGAGCGTGCCGAGGTGTTCCGTAAGCTGGAATCTCTCTGACCATTTGCTCCGTAGCGGCCTATTCGTTGGTCTATCTCAAATAGGACCTCCGCACTACTTTGCGGAGGCCGTTTTTAATACACATCTTACTCGGTGTATTTTTGGTAGTTATAACTGTTATTGCGACGACATGTTTCAAGCACAACTGTGCTTCAAAAGATCAGGACAATCGCTAAAAAAGAGCAGCGATTCCCAATATGCACCACTTGATATAAAACAACTTTTTTTCGAAAGCAGCCTTCATTTTTTTCTTCATACCAACGCGAAAAGATTACATAATTCAATTTAGAAGTGCAACACGTACTTACCGGCAAAAATGTAACAAACGAACCTCATCCATTTTGTGGTGGTCCATTAGGCTGGTGTTACTGGTCCATTCTGCACTAGCACCAGTCGAGACCGCAGTAAAAGCTACCCCCGTCAGGCGACTGTTAGCGTTCGGATCTTGCGCAAACAAAATAAAACTGAATATCAACTGTGCACGAAAAATCAGCTCCACCCCAAGCTTTCAGGTATCTGGCATGGTTGCTTCTTTTTGATATATGCCAATTATTACGGCACGTCAGGCATGGCCTTTCTGTAGATCAGTTCTTTGTGTGCAGGCTTCTCCCGCTGTTCATCTGTACTCTGTCGCACAGGCTCTCAACCAGAATGAAACAACTTTTAGAAAACTATCCCTGACCGAGAAAGACTATTTAAGCTACTCTTAGTTGATGGCTGATTAAACGTTATGCACAAGACTGAGCACCACCAAGCTCAGTTTTTCTTCACATTTGATGCTGTTCCGTGGTGCTACACCGAGCCGATGGTCCCTCGAATTTTTTTGTTCTTTGCTATTGCACTAGATGTTCACTTGTTTGCAAAGCAATTGAGACGTCCGAGGACTCGGAATGCTCAAGTAGTCTTTTTTTTTTCCGCGGTCGCAGTGGGATTACCCCGTGAACGGCAGTGGGCTCACGCGTTCACGAAGACGAAGAAGCAGACGACGACGAAGCAGACAACAAAGCAATTCTAAAGCGATACGACGACTGAAACTGCTTTTCTGCACGTGGTGAGGAAAGTAAGGCATCACAAACAACGCAATCTTATGAAGTAAAATTATGCAAGAGAATCAGGGTGATACCGGGGGGTGCCAAATGATAATCTATGATGATGTACGTACGCGCAGCCGTATGTAGCCGGGAAGCCGGGAAGGGTTGACTACAAGTAGCATGGCGGCGGCACCACTTCCGGAATGCGCGCTCCTGCGCAGTTCGCTTGGTGGCATCGGTCTATTAGAGGAGTTCTCTGGAAAGAAACGACGACGCCCGCTCTAATCCCCGCCCACTGATCAATGGCCCCGCCCATGACTACTGGATTGACTTGGCTGCTCGGCGGAACACGCTCGGAAGTCTTGTGTCTCCCTTTCGCGACATCCGGTGCGTGTAGTCTGGCGTCAGACACTGCCGGTTAATCGTGCGAGCAGACGCGCGGCTCCGTTTGCTATTTCTCCACCGTCTATCGTCGTCTGCGATGCCTGTGAGACACGGACACAAAAGCTGCGCGTCAGCGTCTGTTTTCGCCTCCGTCCGTCTCTTATTCCGCCCCCGTCCAAAACCTTATGCAGCGCCCAGAAAACGCGAACATGAAATGGATCTTCTAGCGTTCTCTTATGCACAGGCCGCGGTCCAATAGAAGCGTGTGTCAGCGTCGATCGATTTGCGGTAATAAGCGACCGAGCACTAAACAAATCAACAAAATGAATATGCAGTCCTCCCAGCTTTACTGTTCTCGTTATACGTTTCCGCAGGGTATTCGGGAGCAACGGGGGTGAACGTTATGACGCCCAGTGAAACGCGACGTAAAAATATTCCCTTTGGTAGACCACGTGCACTGCAAAACTTAAGAGCTACTTGTCTTTTGAAGCGAGATGACGGGAACATAGACAAAATGTATGCGAGTCGAACGTCCGATTGCCTCCAGTCAAATGGCTCCCAAATTCTTACCTGTGTAGGTGTCTTCTCGGTATCAAACCATGGTTGCTGTCAGAACGGTTGCTCAATTCACAAAGCAGCGAGGCTTGTTGTATGGGGAAAAAAACATTTTTATTCATCACCAACACGCGCAATGGAACAAATCAAGATAGATCAAGCAACATAGTTGACGTGAGATGCTAGAATTAGGACATTCCCACTACAAACTCAAGAACCCGCACAACTTTTCCGAAAGCGTGGGACGCTAGGCCTAGGCAAGTCCCGCTACGTACTCAAGAACCCGCACAGGGCTTACGAAGGCGCCTACTTGCGACAGTTGTTTGCTGCAAACTGAGTGGGTGGAACAGATCTTCCTCTAAACACCTCGGTGGACGCAAAAAGACACGCACTCGTAAAAATAAACAAGGTCAATGAGCTACCCTCGTTGAGCACGCCCCAAACGCCACCAGCCATGCATGTATGTTATCGTTTGAAGCAGAAGCGGAAAGGCAACCTTTGAATATTTTCTAGCACGCGTCTTGTTTTCTTGCAAAACAAGACGCGTGAGCATAATGGGGATGACCTGGGCTTTTTAAGTTGTCAGGGACTAAATTTTAAGTGTACTTAAACGAGTCATGAAACGACTTTTCTATTTTCGCTAAATACTACCTATTCAATCCCTAACGTTAATAACTGAATAAACTTGCCTGAGCCTTCCTTTCTAGGCAACGGCAGTCGCCCAACAAATTCAAGAAATATGAGTATCGTTCATCCCCTCAACTTGGAGCCAAAACAAGCGGCCACGTGGAAAGATGCCTAACCTATTCCGCCAACGTTAATCATAGCGATGCGCTGGTATTGCCAAAGTTGAAAACGCGTACTGAGCTCCAGGCATTGTTAGAGTTCGGGTATTCTCATCACCGCCAGCTGTTGGACGTGATCCACTAACGGAGTGTCTGCCGAAACATTGATTATCATGAGCCGAAGTCGAGTGCTCACGCAGTTCTCGTGTCCAATCCGTGAGCCGCGCTCGACTGTCGTCAGGCGGGTGGTTTCGATCCCACAATTCGGTCACCAAGCTTTGCGAAGGCAGAACTGAAAGAAATATTCCCCTTTTGTACTGGCACTTTCACCGCAACGAAGCTCCTTCTGAATCAGTGGCGGTTTGTGCGAGTACAGTTAGGCCAATCTAGGATCAGTACGCCTCTGAAAAGTCATGAACTTTTCAACCCGAAATCGTTTCATGACCCCTTTAACTATTATTGTTATAATAACGCCAATTCTCATTTTGAACCCTTGGCCTCGCATAAGGTAACACCTACATTGTTTGAAATCCTGTCTTGTTTACCGTTTCACCTCACCATAACAAAACAAAAGAGCGCGAAGCAGCTGGAAGGAGCAGTCGCGACGGACGGCCTAAAGCTCCTCGTTGAAACGATAAATTGCCCGAGGATCCCATTTCTTTTGCGCGTGACCAGTCTTCTCGGAGAGGCTTCGCGCGTGAGGCAGCATCGCCGGGCGGATCAAGACACGGCTATCCTTCCTCCGACCGGACGAATGACTTTCGTTTCGCCAAGTGGCAAGGACAACAGGGCCTCCAGACGTAAGAAAGGCGGGGAAGAGAGCGAGGGTGAAAACTGCAGGGGAGGTGAGTCGATGCCCAAGAATAGCTTCAGGCAGCTGTAGGTGTGAGACAGCCCTGTCGATACGAAAGAGTTTTATGAAACCAATTTCGACCTGGAAAAAAATGCGACCCCGGAGAAATAATGTTTGCGCTGCGCACTAAAAAAAAAAAAAAACACAATTAAAACACGCACGTTATTTTGCCTTTTGGCAGTTGTCTTATTTGTTTTGAAGACATATCTATGGCTGGGACATTCTACTCGAGCATTCTATTAGCTTCCCAGGAATTAGTACTTTCGGGTCTGCCGTCTTTATTATCTACATAATTATACCATTTCATATCCCGTTTGCGTGTATTCCTAATAACATAGTGCTTGTTTTAAATTATCGCACTATAACTATATCTTTTGCCACCAACCTCTTTAGATAAAGCACCTTGTCGAAATTTAAGAACGAAAATAAATTAATCAATAAAAATATCGATATTGCGCGTGGATTTTTTATTCATTTTAATTCTAGTCACTGTGTAGCTATTTTTTTATTATTTTACGTTTCACCTATAACACCAGCCATTACGACGACATTTGGTAGAGTACGCCCCCCGCGAACGTCATTTGGGTGTATTCTTGTAGCGCTACGCGTCGCTTGAACTTTGAACGTCGGCGCATCTCCAACGTTTCTTGTTCGGGATAGCAATGTTTACAAATGCCCCGCACGGTGCGCGGAAGATACAAACTGACATAATCTGGTCACTTTGGTTTAGTGAGAAAGAACGCGTTCAACCCACGAATATTCTTGGCGCCTGATGCGGTAAAGTCATTTATGGCAGGGTATACATAGTCCAGAGCTAAAACTTCCCTCAACTAATATTGGCGTGAAGCCTATGAGCGCGAGCTCCTCAATCGCATCGACTGCTCTAGCCCTCATTATGGAGCGATTTTCAAAACTACCAGCTGACACCCGTAGCTGTCGCTTGGACACTTAAACCGGTTATAGGAAACGGAGGAGGATCTTCCCGTTTCCGAAAAATGGTCGCGCCGCTACTCTTTGGTGTATCATGAAAAGCAAGGGGTGAACGACGCTACTGTTTTGATCCCATTTGGTAGTGTGCTTATCATTGCCATCATCATCATTTCTGTTTTTTACCCAAAGCCTCGGTGCTGCCTATGAGAACGCGTGCTTTCCAATAAATCATTCGCAACCTCTCATGCCTCCCGAGCGGTACGTCTGAGCACTTACACCTTATTGCCTTGTTCAGGAACATTCGTCAAGGTTAAATGCAAAGCAAATTTTTGGTTGGGATTAAACTTTTAGACTTCATTTTATTTCAATTAGTTTTTTTAAGGTGCGAAGGCATTACAGAGATGAGTCTGTTTTAAGACAAAAAAAATGAGTTTAACAACTAACAATGCAAAATATAGGAACAATGGCTAATGAACAACATGAAAATTAGCAATCACGTTTTAAAATCATCCGAATCAGTTATTAAAGCTCGCTTGAAGACAATTACAATTTATTGAGGTTTGGGGAAGAAAAACGGCATTAAATGAGGACGTGTTACAATTGGGGATGCCTATCTTTAACTGGCGTTTTGTTCGTGATGATATGTAAAACGGTTCTATGAGAAGTAGTTCACGAGGTGGGGGATTAGAGTGACAATTCTTGGTGATAAAGACATAAACGAGATAATTTTCTACGAAAAGAGAAGTTTTGTAAGGAGAAAGAGGCTTTCATAGAGGTGACAGTGGCTGTGCGATGACAGTCTGAAATAATGAACTTCATGCGGCAAACACAAGGATAAAATCGCCGTTTTGTGATAAGTATTGTTGAACCCTCTGTTTTGCTTGTTCACGAGAGCCGAAGTTTAATAATGGATGATTTTTTTAATGAAAAAGTCCAGTCAACGTGTGTGCTTCGGCTGGCAAATGCCTAGTTTATGATCCACGCCTCTTCAAAACACATTTCTAGTCAGGCTGCACCATTGTGGACTTTCTTGTAGTGTCATTTATATATCATTTGTTTTTCTACATATTTGTACGCGGTCAGTAGCTAACGGCATTAGAAAAATTAATATGGTTTCTCAACGTAAATTTTAACATACAATCTTATTATATATGGTGACAGGGGCATGCCTATAGAAAATTACAGTCACTGCGCAAGCGAGCTTGTGTAAGCTTACCATGATGATTTTAACCCGAGCCTCAGTAGCGAAATATTTTCCAGTGAGTAACGAAAATCTTTGATGTCCATCGAAAAAAAATTATAATCCCTTCCATGGTGATCCTTGAGTAGTTTGATCAACTCGTTTGAATTCCATAGTGACAGAGATTGATCTAGATGAACATGTCCTAAACAGTTTTGACGAAACACAAAAACAACGTTGTGCCATGTTCGAGTCTTATTAACAACCACCCGAATTAGCATCTCCCCTTTGTGATCTTTTAGAAAAAACTGTACACTCCATGCCATCCTCGACAATACCCCCAGGTTCTTTGCCACATCTTTGAAATCGTCTGTATTTTCGGATTGTACTTATATTCTTCCTAATCGTTCCTATGTTGGCACCCTCTCTGTTTTTGTCTGAAAGTTTGAATCAGGAAAAATAGCAAATCTACCTCACTTATCAGTTTGTAACAGTTGGAATGACCTAGTTTCTGCTCCTTTTTTAACGGTTTAGACATGGTGGAATTTTTTTTTTAACTCGGGTACGCGTGGTCTATTAGGTTTTAAATTTTACCGACAGCAAGATCTACAAACATTGCTTTCTCCTCGGGGCTGACAGCCCTCGCAACTTCTGTATGAATGAAAACAGATCAAACCTTGATGAATTTACTTTTTTACAATGCTTAGGTCCTTTTCCGAACACTTCTGGCGTCTTTTCTTTCAAAAGTACACCACTTGGGTAACCAATAGAACCGCGAGACTTGTAGCTGACATAATCACAAAATCATGACTTTCTACCTCCTCGTTTTTGAGATTTCACTTTAATACTGTTCAAACATGCCTCCCTTTGACATACTAGAGCCTGTCTAAGGGGGCCCGCTCAATGCTGTTCTAATGATTGTTGTCCCTGTGACGCTTGAAATTACATCCCAGCAGGAGGACCCACAGTCTGTCACATGTGCTGCGCATGTCTTGAATGCGGCGACTTGAGGCCGCTCTGCCTGTTTTGAGAAGCTCCTTCTTGATGCTTCATGAGAATCCAGATGTTGAAAGACGCTTGAACATCTCCAGGACAACGAATCTTTTCCGAAGGCAGATGCCGAAGAACGCCACCTCTGCCTCCCTCTCTGCCAGGCGACGTCCTATCTTGTTCAACCCGGCCAAGCTTGCAAATTTAGAGAGGTCGATTTTGTGATTTTGATGCGCATGAATATGATTAAGGGATTAGGCCTGCTTCAGGTACGTTTAACAAATTTACAGTCAGGGGGTTAAGGGGCAACTGATGGCTTCCACCAACGGCCATGCCACCACAAACGCGAGGAGATAGAAATAAATGAAAATATCATTTCACTTTATATACTTGTGTCGCAAAAAGGAGTTTCGGAATCGACAAGCCGCATGTTTATCCAAGTACGCAACCAAGCCAAGTTCAAGTACGAAGGCAAAACAAGTTCAACCCTAAGTCGAAATTACATTTTCAAAAATGGCGGATTTTGGCGGATGACCTTTTGTGTAATCGCTTGTTTTCACTTAAATTAAAGTGCGTTTTGTTGGAAAAAGTAATCGAGTTCGTTCCCTGGCCTTCACAACTTGCAAGCCGGTCTGTCAAATTTTAAGAGCTTCCGTGGGAATGCGCGCCTTCGACTTCGTTGCCGCCAAAACTCTAGCGCTCATACTAATACGTATGGCATCGGCAAGGCAAAAGGCATTTATTGATGTAGGCAAACCAATAACACGGCAGGCAAATCATATATATTATGAATAGCCTCCATTCCGACGATTAATTGATCCCAATAACAAAGCTCTATACACCTGCATTTGAAAAGTTTAAAGAGATGACAGCGATGTAGGGGCGAATATGAGTCACAGCCACTCTTTCAAAAAGGGAAAAATGTGCTTTGAATAAATGAAGAATATTGGGAAACAAGAGTATCTCAGTTGCATATTTTCTACGCTACTTATAGGTTTTATGATATGGCCATTGACCGGAGAAGTGTGTTTCCAGCCTGTGTAATACGCTCATATACTTTCTGTAGTTTTGGCTGCTTGAACCGGGTTTTCTCTTCTCGCGCCCCCCCCCCCCCCTCCTCGCATCCCCCAAAAATAATATTAAAAACTACAATGGTTCTTACTTGCAAATAGCACGGTCGCGCAATACGGGTAGAATAGCGACGTCAAGTAGTTGGACGGAGGTGCGACGTGGTTAATTCTCATAGCTGTCTTGGTTGCCGTCGTGGATGCCACAGACGACCACCACCAGGGCTCGGTGATCCGTGAAGTATGTGTGTAGGCGCAGTGGAAGTTTCCAGATCCAACTAACACTACGCGTAGCAATGTGATACTGCCAAAGTGGGATTTCGCATAACGCGAGGAATGTTAGAAAACAAGTCTTTCAAGCAGACGAAAGGAAGGTTCTCCCGTTGTCGCTCCATTCTTGGCACGACGCCAGGGCTGCCTTGTTCGCTCTCTTCGCGCGGACACGGCCGACGGGAAATCCCGACTCGCGCCCAGAAAGGAGAGAACAAGGGTTTTTCAATTATTTGTGCGCGCGGCGACGACAACCCACGAGGTCGCAATCTCGGCGAAATGTCGCCGGTACTTTAAAATAACCTATACGCATCGTCTAACCCATAATATCTACCCTAATGTAGCACTAGCGGTCTGAACGAGGTACCAAATATTCAGGCCGAACCGGATTATCCTAATGAAAAGTTGTAGGTGATTTTCAAAGATTGACAGTGATTAGATGGTGGCCGGAAAACCTGAAAAATAAATAGGGCTGAATGGTGCAAACTTGCTGAGAAAAGGCCCCGTTTCCCCATTGAAAATTCCGAAAAATAACTAAAAACTTTAGTAGAAGATAACGGTTTGCTCCAAAACTTCGGCATCTGGTACGGACTGGCAGCGCTACATTTGGGCGGGAATTAGGATTCGGCAATGCGTACATTTTTTATGAAAAAAAAAAAAATTACGTTTTTTTTGGAGGTTGGGGAAGGGGGGGGGGGGGGAATTTGTACATTCTAAAAGTTTCCAAGACGCCGAAGAGTTATCGGAGGTAGGAAGCTCGCCCTGGAGACGGGACGACTGCCGTCTTCGTCTTGTCAATGTATGCAGACTCCGGGTGCAACTGACGCACATTAAAAGAACACTGTATTCAAAACAAAGTTTTTTTAAAAAAAAAAGACAGGCATATAAAAAAAATTACCACCAAAAAACTTTTTTTTTCTGAGCAATATTTACGCCGTTAGACGCAATGTAGGTGAAAAAGAAGGTGGAGGTCGAAGTTCGCTAAGCCTCTCCCCGTGCTTAGAGGGTGCTCACACTCTCCTTTGGCTGGAGAGCTGATTGGCGTTCGAAAGGTGAAAGGTTGGATTCGAAAAGCGCCACAAAGCAAGGACAACAGAAGGGACAGACGAAACGATGCGGTACTCTCAACTGAATTTTTATTCGGAAAAACAAACATATATATACACACCCAAGCAATCATTTGTTTGAAATGACACTTCTCGTGAGATGGATTCAAATTCCTTATATGATAAAAGAACTGAGGAAGTGATGATACATGCATTGCCCTTCACCCTGATTTTAAAAGCCTATAAAAGATATAAAACAAAACAGAAAGAGAAATCTTCGAGGCCTTTAAAATCAGGGTGAAGGGCGATGCATGTATCAGCACTTTCTCAGACCTTTTATCAGACAAGGAATTTCAATTCATCTCACGAGAAGTTTGATTACAAGCAAATGGTTGCTTGGGTGTTATGTATATGGTGGTTTTTCGGAATAAAAATTCATTTGACAGTAGCGCATCGTTTCCTCTATTCCTTCTGTTGTCCTTGTTTTCTGGCGCCTTTCCAATCTAAGGTGTACCAACTTGCGCAACTCCAGATTCTTCTACAGTGAAAGGTTGGTTGTAAATGTGTACCTCCGTGCGGTAAGAGTAGTTTCATCAATTTTTTTTTAATGTTTGAGGAAGAAATAATCTAGATAGTCATTATTGTTTTCAAAAACATCCTGTGATTGCCTTTACGCTTCGTTTCTAAACGAAAACAAAGGATAGCAACTATAGTTGTCGGCGTTTGCTGTGCGCTCAAAGACCGTAGTTTGTTGAGCTCGTTTATTTTTGCGAGTTCGAATCGTTCTGAGTCCACAGAGGTATTTAGAGTAAGAGCTCAACCGACCTAGTTTGCAGCAAAACAACTGTCACAAGTGCGCGCGACTTCAGAAGCGTTGTGCGGTTGCCCGTTTTCGTAGCGGGACTGGCCAAATACCCCATTCACACGGTCAGCGTGAATAAAGTTCCATTTGCAATCGACGTATCAGCCCGCGCTCTTGGGTCCCGAGAACACGCCACACGCGGTGGATCGCGAATCGATTCACCGCTGGCCATGAAGGACACATCGCTAAGTGATGCTTTTCTATCTGTATGAATGGGGTATAACCCTAACGTCCCATGTCTACCACGTTGCTCGATCTCGCTTCATTTATTCGTTCGTGCGTGTTGGTTTTGAATAATGCTGTTGGTTCCTGTAAAAACGGCTCTGCTGCACGGCGAATTGTGCAACCGTCATGATTCTAACCATGGCTTCAAGGCTGAGAAGATACCTAAACAGGTAAATATTTGCTACCCATTTTTGCTGGAGGAAATCGGTCGTTCGGCTCGCATCAAGTTGGCTCAGGCATGTTCCCTTTATCTCGCTTCAAAAAGCAAGTAGCTTTCAAGTTTGGCAGTGTACTTGGCCTGCCAAAGCGAATCTTTTTAGGTAACGCTTTGATTGCGCGTCATGGCACTCAATCACCTTGTTAGTGGATGACATGCGAAAAAAAAATAAGAACAATAACATAAAAACTGAAATGACAACACATTTTTTTTCTAATGCAATTAATGCAAAGGCTCGAGCCAGCTGAACAGGTATGGCAACAATAAACCCTGGAGACGGGGAACAAAAGAGGACAAAGGACACACAAATCTCCAAACATAGCTAAGTGACTGGTGCGCGAGCGAAGAAATCCGCCTGGTCCTGGTGGTGACCAGGGACCTCTCCATTTCCAGTGAAGCGGTCCACCAACTGAGCTAACTAGCAGTTAGGCTTCAATAGAGCAAACGGGTTTATCAGCTGCCACCAGTCTGACACCAATCAGGATAAAAGGTATGCATTTTAAGGATATAATTGTAATGCAATTAATGCAAAGTTGCAAGCAAGCTGGACAAGAACGACTATAATAATCCCTGGAGCAGGAAACCAAAAGGGACAACGAACAAACACAAGTCTCGAATCACAGATAGGTGACAACAGCGAGACCGAAAAGATCCGCATGATCCTGGTATCGATCCAGCGACCTCTCCATTTCGAATGGAGCGTTCTACCAACTGAGCTAACCAGGAGATAGACGTCGGTAGAGTAAACGGGTTTTACCAGCTACCACCAGGCTGACACCAACAAGAATGAACGGCCAACATTTTAAGGCTATGATTAGAATGTTGCTTTTTTCAGTCATATCAGTTCCTTTTTACCGCACATCTACAAGCGCTGACAAACACTTGTATTGTACCGTCGCTCGGGTATGGTGGAAAGCTAAAACGCTGCCTCGATGGTCGAGTCTTGCGAGTATTGTAAACGTTTTTAAACAGGACGAGGTGATAACGGATGCCGATGGTCAGCGTTCATACCTATCCGCGTCCTACGAGCATTGCAGACGACGATAGACGGTGGCGAAATAGGAGAGGATGCCGGAGGCTGCCGCGCGTCTGCTCGCACAACTAGCAGGTGTTGTCAGACGCCAGACTAGACGCACCGGGGCCCGTAAAAGAGTGACACTACACTCAAAAAAAAACCCGTGCATCTACTTTCCCGCACAACACACTGAGAGCCAAACATCGCGAATTACGGAGGCAGCTCAGCGAATGTCGATGCCGAAACATATGTTTAGACCAAAAAACGCAGTCTGAGTTTTCGCATTACATTAAGTAATGCAAAACGTCACGCTAGCATTGCTTAATGTCACGACTCAGACCGCGTTATTTGGTCTAAACTCATGTTGCGGCATCGTGATTCGCTGAGCTGCCTCCGCACATTGCGGTGAATGGCTCTCCGAGGGTTGTGCGGGAAAGTAGACGCACGGGCTTTTTTTTAGGGTGTAGGCTTCTTAGCGTGTTAGTCCGAGCACCGAAGCCGATCCAGTAGTAATAGGCGGGGCAACTAATCTTTGGGCACGTCGTAGAGGGGGCGGTTGACCAGCCCGCTCCACCTAAATTGCGTCTAACGGCGTAAATATTGCGTTTTTTTTTTTTGTTTTTTTTTTGCTTATGAAAGAATAAAAAAAATAGTGTCCTGTAAATGCTATTAAACAAACTGTTATTTAGTGCAGTGTTTCTTGCAGAGTCTTTCACGCGGACGGTTGACCAGCGGGGCTCTTGCCCCGATGACCATCGGTGACTGCGGACTCCCTTTAATAGTCCCACTGTACGGTCGCGGTTTGGAGTGTTTGACGACGTTTGGCAGCGTTGCATTGTGAAACGGCGTCGGCAGCTCTCAAGCGCGTGTGTGTATATGCGTTTTTTTGTTTTTTTTGCCGCTGCGGATGTTTAAAAGTGAGAGCAGCCATGCATGACACTAAATGAAGACGTTTTCTCAACTCAACTCATCTCAGCACTACCAAACTGTGGCGAGGAGGAAATGATAGCGCTCAAGGACCTACAAGAGCGCCGATCTTTGATAAGAAGGTTGGTGGCTAGACGCGGAGGCAAGCTGTCTCTGTCTGTACTCAATGTTCGATTTATTTCGAAAGCCTAACGGCGGCGTCTGGCGTCCGAACGCGAGACACTGCGCGAAAAGCAGATGACGCTCTTGTTCGGTCGAATTGAAGGGACACAGTGGGTACAGACAAATGCAGCTAGTCTTCTGCGTCTACCCATTAATCCTTCCAACCAGAGCTCGGACCTCTTACGCCGCCGCGGGCTCTGATGTCATCCTCTTTCTCGATTTATCACCATAAACGGTCACACACGCTTGAAACGTGGGAGGGTGCAATTAACGTAGGGCTTACGACCCGTTAACTGCTTCCTCCGAAGACTTCTCAAAAAATTACTACGTGGTGTGTGGCAATTGGAGTGGTGTCGACCCCTAAATCGATCGCCCCGCCCCTCCGTTAAGTTCAGCCCCTGCGTTAAAGTTCTGCGAATGCCCTTACTTAAAGACGTTGCATATTTTTTAAGTTGAAGAAGAACGAATGGAATAAAAGAAGGGAAAGTCGTTTTGTTTGCCCCAGCGTAGTTTCATCGTGAACTGGGTAAAACGCTCGGATTAATATATGGCATGTCTGAACCGCAGCGACTCTATATAAGCCTCGTCCGAGGGCCCCAACCGCTCAAGCGGGGAAGAAGGGACTTAGCCTCGGATATTTGCGCGTATCCCCCGAAAGCTCGGGTTCATTTGTCCTGGAAAGGTCTTTGTCGGGGAAACGTTACCAGGGCAACGACATCTTTCTGTCGGCAACGGAGGTAACTGCATTAGGGACGGGAGCTAGCTTCTCCTATAATGCTCGTTTTCTTCGCGTTGCGGTGACTATTTACGTCTTTTTCCCCTTAACTTCGTTTTTAACCTTAAATATATTGTTAGCTTCTTGGCTCATTCTTTGCCCGGTGTGTCCCAAAGAAACACGCGACTGTGTTTCGAATGTCGAGAATTCCCTGCGCGAGATCTTTTTTTTTTTTTTTTTTCCCTTTGAATATTTTACGCACAGTGGAAGGCTCACTCGAGGTTGCCTCATATTCTAGCAAAGTAAATATATTCTCCCTGGACGTTTCGCTACTTTTTACTATTGTCCATCCTTTCCCTCTTTGCTTTATTTTGTTGGAGTGTAG
Organism: Ixodes scapularis; assembly: GCF_016920785.2. Classification (NCBI taxonomy): domain Eukaryota; kingdom Metazoa; phylum Arthropoda; class Arachnida; order Ixodida; family Ixodidae; genus Ixodes; species Ixodes scapularis. The sequence continues at coordinate 183,694,948 of NW_024609846.1, read as the reverse complement.
TCGTTTTATTTGATTCACCTGAGCAAGCAGTTCTGCTCTCGTTACATCGCGTACTACGTTAGTCGTACGTTTCAGTTTCTGGCGACAGGTGCAGCATTTTCTAAACGCCGGTTTATTGCAGAAACTTCATATCAGAGGCGAGAAAAGACTTGGTGAAATCGAATAGTGCTGCGTCATTTATAGCTGGGGTTACGTATTTTCCTAGTTTATTTCTCGTTACATTTGGATGGAGTTTTTCGGAATTAATTTTGTTGCAAACATTTGAAGTTTATTGGAGTTTATTTATGATAGATTCTGAATTCTCCGAGATTTAGAGTTCAAGTTTGCTGTGTATCCAAATTTCCTTAATTCAATATAAAAACACATTTTCGAGACACTACTCCGCCCTAAACTCGCAAGAACTCACCTGTATCGAATTATGTTTCTTCAGCTGAATTGGGCATTAGAGCCTTTCTCATTTGTAATACTTTCTGTACCACAAGTAAGCTTGCAACTAAGTGTTTTTTTAATGTATGTCAATACTGTAATACAACTAAAATTTCCCACGTATTATTTTAAAGCTTGTTTCCTTCCCATCTTCCCATTTTTAATGATGTTGATGCGAATCGCATCAACATCGTTACAAATCGATGTTGATGCAATTCGCCTGTGGTGTTGTAGAAACTCGCTTTTTTTAAACCCCAACAAAACTAAGGTTGTATGTTTCTCCCGTAAGGCAAGTGTTATTGTTTATCCTTATAAATTGCACGGCTCAAGCATTTTAAGATCTTCAGTTGTACGTGACCTTGGTGTTTTGATAGACTCACACCTCAATTTTAATTACCATTCCTATCAAAAAAAAAAAAAAAAACAGCATGAACTGAATTATGAAACAGAAAATTATACTGAATTTCTTACTGGATAAAGAAAATCCAGTTTGCAGACAACTGCCTGTAAACTAGATTTCAAGTTTCGAGCAAGAAATCCAGTTAGATTTCTTGCTCCATAATAAAGTTTTTACTGTTTTTTACAGCAGCAATGTTTTGAAATCTATCAATGATTCTTTACGCATCCTAGGCGTAATTGCATGCCTTACCAATAATTTTCGCAGTTAATCCTTCATATTGCACCTATTTCTGTCGTTAGTTTTATCAAGGTTGAACTCTTCTTCTACCGTACGGAATTCCCTGGGAGTCAGTCAAATGCTAACGTTAGAGTGCGCGCAGCGATAATTTGTGAGAATTTCCTATAATCGCCACATAGAATGGCGAGTTTCTTAAGATTACGTGCGTCTTTTGGATACACTTCGTCTTTCGCCCCTTTCGGATAAATGAGTAGTTCGCGACATGTTTTTTTCTTAAATATAAACTGCTCGGCGCTGCTGTTGATTCCCCCCTGCTATTGAGTAGAATCTCACTTCATGGACCTCAGCGACAAAATCGGTCTACGGTTTCTTTTTACCCTTCTACCTTTAAATATATTAGTATGTTAACTCGGATGCACTCCATGTATAACAAGTGTTTCAACCCTGACGTGAACCTTTTCACTACATTTGCATGTTTAAAAAAAATGTGTAATACTGAGGCTCACTCCTTAGTGTGGAAATATTTTTGGTCTGATTGTCTTTCACTTCATGCTAGTGTAACCCTCCAAAGTACTTACTAGTTGTTTGGGAAATAAAACACGGATCCAATGATTGATCCCATTCTACCGCTTCTTCTTTCGGCTGGGTGGGGTGGAGTGGTGAGATAGAATATTTAGCTGCCCTCCCCCCCCTCTCCTTTTATGCTCATAAATTTCACTCTTATAAAAACACAAACACACCTTCTTCTAAGAGGGCAAAAAATGAAAACTAGAACACTGACTTTTTGCCGTGTCCCGAAATTACAATGACGCGTTGTTCTAAACAAAAACTTGACAAGATGAACAGCGAACTCTCTTAAGACGCAAGACACTAGTTGGAAATATTAAAGGAAACTGGAGAGGCCTCTCCTCAGGGCCACTGACCCTATCCTCGGGCCGAACTAATTTGTAAAATACTGTTGCTGTTGTTTTCTTTGCCATTGTGGCATAAAAATTCCGAGTTTCTTTCAATAAATCCTAATTGGCAAAATCTTTACAAACGAGTGTGTTTCAGATATTACGGGAGTTATTCGAAAACGTGGAACCCTATTCATGGCCTTCGCAGTGGAAAGCATTACCACAATAACGTGCTTTCTTCACAGTGTTGAAGTTAGAAATGACACTGCACGATTCCTTTCAATCCATTAAATTTATATTTTGGAGTCTTAAGTGCCAAATCAACGAAAGTCATCTGGCACGTCATAGTGGTGGACCGAGGATATTTAGACGTAAAACCGAAAACCAAATTACACGGCGCCTTCTGCGCAATTGGCGAGAAAATCGAACTATAGATGGCGCAATTTTATTATCATCATCATCATCACCACAAACAGTCGCTCTGCAGCAAAACAACTCCGACGCCAGCATTCGCCTAGTGTATACGCCGCATCGCTTCCGTGCTCACTGCGTTTGTAGTGATATGGTGCGCACTCGCTGCGTATCATAGTGCTCGAAGCATCCTTTTGAACGACGTTTAGTCTACGCGGAGGACTGCAGCACGTGCGCGACGATGCGGAAACTGTCCGCCGTTGGCTCTGGTGCAACGCTGCCCTCGAGGACATGATCGCATGTTGTGTACGTTCTCTGCTTCAACAAGACACCGCTAGCTTTCGCCGATGTCGTCCATGATTGTCGAAAGAGACGGGGTAACTGAAAAGTGAAGGTTTTCAGTTTCGTGAGTCATTCAGGAAAACACGGACGCATCGCGGGCCACGCACGATCCATCACGCGTGGCCGACACGTCGCAGCTGGCCCGGCACGCATGCGCGTGACATATCCGCTTTTCTTGCCTTCCAAGAGGACTTAGACGGCATTTTACGCAAGAAAGGACTCGATTACTAATGTCTAGATGCGTTGAGGAGAATAAAATAGAGTTACATATATTTCACGAGCCTTGCGTCGTCGTTTTCCATGGCAGCGAATGCACTATGAATGAACGGAGGGTTTGTTTTCCGCACAACGTTGGTTCCCGAGGTAGCCGCCAGGGGGTGCCACTGCTCGATTTTCTCCCAAATGAGCATTCGTCAGGTTGCGGGCACCACGACCGGGATTCGAATCTGCCACCTGAGAATCTGTAGTGCGGCGCTTTGACTCGGCGCCACCAAGGAAGCATTTTGAACCATTGTTTGCACACTCTTTCCTTTCTATTAGAGGGAACTGTTACAATAAACAAACAACAGGTCTTCACAAAACTATGCTCTCGGGGAAAATAATTAATTCCAAAAAATGCAAAGCACCGTGTTGTGCACTCCCGTACGTGAGCCCATGTATCTAACCATATGTATGCGTGTTTGTGTATGTGCGCGCCTGTGTTAAATTACTCTTATGTGGCACTTCGCGCTAATTCGGACACATTTCTGAAATGCGTAATTTATTCAAGCAATGAGAGCGCGTTATTTAAAACATGGGTTTCTTCACTGGAAAACAGCGGGCTCTTCCCTCGAGCCTCAGCTCGACCCAGAATCGACGTCGGCATTCGACTATAAGAAGGGTGGCCAGCGGACAGTGAAGACGCGTCTCTCTCAGTGAGCATCAAATGAGGTAATGTAGTTAGGAGGTTCGCGTGTAATCGAGTTTTAGGGACCGGTCTCTGGAGAGTGCCGTCACGGCCTCTCAATATTCCCGGTGAGGAAGTGCAGACCGTCCACTGTCCGATCGCGCATTGTCCGCTCCTTCCATCGCGGCCACCCTCTTTCTTGTCTGAATGGCGGCGGAGGGGGGGGGGGGGGGGGGGAGGGGGAGGCTCTAAGAAATGACGAGTAGTGTCGCAATCATTAATCTTTTTCAGCGGAGGTTTTTCTTGTTTTATTATGAAAAAAAGAAATTAAATAATATTAGCGACCAGGAGCACACGTAGACGTTACTGAAAGTATCAACACAATGATGGACGAAAAAACACATCTTTCAACGTTCACTGATTGGAGTGTTCAAAGTAGGACGATCTGTCGTTTTGTACGTCCTTGTGTTGATACCTTCAGTATTGTCTAATTGCAACCAACGTGCTTAAATTCCACTCACTTACCGAAGCTGAAATTGAAAGTAAATTTCTTCACCGATGCTTTTACTTATAGTTGACCTGGTTGAAAAAATATGAAGTTCTGGCCGAAATCACTGCCTGGTGGTGCCGTTCGGGGCCACTAAAAGTATGTTCCTCGTCTTCGAAGTTGATTTACACTCCTCTCTGTTTTGACACAAACGAATCGGTGTGAGACTACCTCACATTCGTTAAATACAAAAAGATGACGCACATTAAAGACCGCGGGTTACTATAGCCGAACTGGGCATGGCAAATTTTTCTTTCGCCTGGAGTCGTCGTTATGAGGTAAACATAGTTTCGCGGAGTTTTGCACAAATGCCTTGATATTAGTTGAAGTTAGTGCGGTGCGCATTTCAATTAATCATGAGATCTGCACATAGTACATGTTACATCAAACAAGAAATCTAAAGTTAGAGGACTTTGTCTCGTATATGTTACTGATGAATAAAGATAACATGTATTGATCGACGGAAGAATGTTCTAGAGTGAATAACACAGGAAACCAACCGTCAAAGCTTGGAAGGGTATGCTCAGCTTTTTCAGTTTAAGAGGGAAAACCATTCGGAGCTCAGTCAAACCCTTGCAACGCCAAAAGTATAACCTATTCAGAATATATCAACTTTCATAAGGCGAGTAAAAGTAACTTCGTCCAGACAACGCAGGAAATAGATCCACCTTTTTCACCTACCATTCTCTCAACTGTATAGGTATTGCCATCGCTCCCGCAACAACTGCATTTTCTGGAGAAGTTTAAGCGACTAACTTTTGCCGTTTGCAGACAAAATGTTCGGGGGTTGCAACACGTTGAAGACCAGACTTCTTTTCATATTTCGAATGTTTACTTACTCGCCTGCATGTTTCTCGTTATTTCTATTATTAAAGGGTTCTTCAAATCAGGGATGCGCAAAGTAGGGGTCGCACCTCCCATGGGGTCGCAAGACGGAGTCATGTGGTCGTGCTGCATCAGAAAGCCGAACCGTTGTTAAGTGACATTGGAAAAGGGAGGGGGGGATAGGTTCATCGAATGGCGATTGAGTGTTTTAAGTGCCGCGGACCTAAAATGTCGGCGCGCCCTTGCTTTAAAAGAAGACTTCCCTTACACTTCCCATTTGAATGATAACCGAACCTCTTTGGCACGCTGTCGTTGGAACCAAAGGCGGAATTCGGTTATCGGCGAGGTCTATGCGGACGAGACAGTTCCCAATTAACGGAGACGAATCTCTTCAGTTCTGGATTAGCATTCTCTCCGCCATTGTAATTAACATCCGCTTCTTCTGGGCTACCCCGACACTTGAGGGAGAGGTGGAGAGGGTGCTTGCACTAACAAGGTCAATCGCACCTTGCAAGACCCGACTCGCCGACTTGACTCGTCGGATGGAGCTTTCCAGGTCCGAACCAATTCGGGGGATTACGCGTCGGCCGCGAATGAACGATGTCTCTCTGGAATTACTGAAGGGACTTAAGGAGCCGTAGGTATGCTTTGTCGGGTGCTTGGGTTTCCCTGATTAATTTTTGTTTCTTCGGTTTACCCGAGGACGACGTCGAGATCACGGAAAGTGTGAGGGTCGTACTTGCAGATTCGTTGTGCAGGATATCGGGTCTCTACAGGCACAACCCACAATGTTTCTGCGTATCGAAACATCATTTGAGGGGATTTTACCGACTTACGTCATATTTAGTTTCGTGCAATTGTACATATATCGAGTGCACCCGGCGTAATCCCCGCGGCTTTAGATTCTGCGAAGCAATCTGGCCATACTCGGTTTATCTTTGGGTTTATCGCAAAATATTGAAACCTGAGTGCGTGTTCATTGCACGAACCTCTGATTGAGCCGCGCTAAGGCCGAAGACTAGGATTTCCTTACTCATCTGCACCGTCAGTTGAACAACGAAAGGTATATACGCTTCTGAAAGGGGCTAAAAGGAAGGGAAGAAAGAAGAAGCGGTTTAGCATAGAGGGATACACGTGCAATATACGCATGTGCAACAAAAATTGGCGTAGGAATGGCAGACTAATCAAACTTATGACGTTTATCATTTTATCACAAAATTTAATGAAGCTTCGTTGTCCGCGCACCACGGCAACTGAGAACAGAAACTAGTGCTTTTACGTGGCGGTGGTGGCCAATATGACTATGGCTCCCAGATACTTCACAATTCTTACTAAGCACGAGTACTCTAATAATTTGTCCTCTTAAGGAGTAACCACTTAGAAACACCCTGACTGTTCTTGTTTCACCACAGGAATGAAGTTCGAGAAATATCCGGCATGTCGTCTGGATTACAACATACTATGGTAAACAACACAACTACAGAATAGCTCGTAAACGAAGAGGATCACGCAAATCACATTTACGTTCCGTCATCAACCGCATTGTATGACATCCGTGTCTAACCACCCTGTCATCCGTTTTTTTTTGTTTTTTTTTTGTAATTTATTGCACGGTTATGGTAGGAGACTGAGTTGCTCGAGCATAGACGAGAGAAAGAGAGAACGAGCTTGACGTGGATGTCAAAGTATCTCGGAAATCTGATTTTTTTTGGGAGCGTTTCAGGAGTAAGCCCTTCGCTCACTTCTGTCAGCAATTTAAGCACCGACTGGTTTTCAATTGACAAAGCCAATAGTCACGTAAAAACTGTGGTTCCTGCAGGTACGAACAAGGCTATTTCTGTTTCACCAAAAATGTAAGCGAAGCCTATGCACCACGCACGATCACAATGCCTTCAAGAGAAACTGAAGCGGTTCTGTATTTGTAAAACGAAGAAAACAACCCTTAAATCTTCTTTCTCTGGCCTCCAGGATTATGAATATCAAAATTATATATCACACAGATAGGCCAAGTAGCCACAACGGCACTTTCAAAATAGAACTGAAGCCCCCCCTTTCCGCCGCGTTTGGTGCGAGGGTAGGTCTCTAGACGTATTCTGCAGGGATCTCGACATTTCCGCGCACTCAGGCGCTATATATATATATATATTGTGCGCCTGAGTGTTTGCGTATATATATATATACCTATATATATATATATATATAACTGAGAAGAAAAAAACCCTTAGTGAGAAACAGCAACAACGGACGATTTAATCTTCGACGTTTCGGCCGGAGTCCGGCCTTCGTCAGGAAGCTTCCTGACGAAGGCCGGACTCCGGCCGAAACGTCGAAGATTAAATCGTCCGTTGTTGCTGTTTCTCACTAAGGGTTTTTTTCTTCTCAGTTTTATACCCACGCCTTCGGCCTCCCGCCAGCATGCCCGTTGTATATATATATATATATATATATATATATATATATATATATATATATATATATATATATATATATATATATATATATATATATATATATATATATATATATATATATATATATATATATATATTTATAACTTGTGCGGCTGAGTGTTTGCGTATGCGTGTGTCTTAGGTTGTCCATAAATTCTGAAAGCGTTTCGAATTAGACTTATCATTGGTTGCACATTCTGGAATACCCTATTTTGGCTTCATAAACGCTATTCTGTAGCAATATCGTCGGACATACGACTTCTTGTTTTCACATCACGTGCTCACATTGGGCATGTGCGCAATCAAACATGTAGTTTGCGTTGCCTTATTATGGTTCGCTGAGAGTTGTCAGCTTGGTTATGGGTGAGTTCATGTCTGTACTTTGTTTGACTTTGTAAACGGTGAAAGCTATCATGTCTTTCTTGCCTTTGGACAAGGAAAGTTATAGGAGCATCGACAAAAATATTGGATGACGTCCTTGTGACAAGGTTGAAAAATTATGAAGAAAAATAAAAGAAGAAGAGAGAAATCCGTGGTAGGCGGTGCGCGCGAAAGATTTTTGCTGGACGAGACTGTTCGACTTCGGCTCCGTCTCGAAGCGAGTATGCCTGCAGCTCGCCTCGGCTCAGCGCTCGGCGATCTCCTGTCTTGTCCCGAAAACTACATCAGGCAAATTCAATGGGAACAAGAGTGGCCGGCAGCCAAGGTTCCAAAAGGAAGTCAGCCGGCAATCACCTACTCCGCTTGCACGGCGACGTCAATCAGGAACGTTCTACCTGGAACTGTCTTTAAACTTTTGAATTCGTTTCTTTTTTGTGTTCTTCTGAATCTTTTATTTACTCATCGTTACTTCGTATTATATATATATATATATATATAAACGACGAGCGCCCCCAAAATTGAAAGAAAGAATTGTTCCCGAATATCGAAGCACCGTACGTTTGCTCACATTTCTCTAATGTTTCGAGAAGTTTCAAATTACAATTTCCAGGCCTTTTAGTAGCTGCGTCGTCAGCATTCGAGATCCAGATCGATCAACGCTCAGCGTGTACCGCGTCCTGCTTCCGAGCACGGATTGAATATCTCCGCAAGGGAGCTTCCTTACTTGATAGTTAATTATTCTAAAGTTGAAACAAATTAATGGTACGTACCAAAATGTAAAAAAAAAAGGTTTGCCGCTGCTTTTTAGGAAAAAAGGCGATCCGCTCGCAATGTCGGCTTTTAATGTGAGAGAAATGGGAACGGTTCTTCGCAACGGACATATAAAATATCTAGGCAGTGGTCCCTCGGATTCTAACCGAAAAACGCCTCTAATATTCGTCTATGTCACGTGTACTTACATATTTTTGAAGAATATTGCCAGACATGTACATGGCGTCCAAAGTAAGGGTGAGCATGGTACAACATGTACACCACCGTACGACGTGAACAAAGAATAGCAGAACATCAATAAGTACAGTCGATGAGACAACGCAGAGGGACAAATAACTAATATTAAAAAAAGCAAAACTAGAACACACTATTTATTTGAGATTTAAACCAAAAATAGGCATACATTGAGACACAGTAGGAAAAATAATTTTATGACAATAATAATTTGTAAGTGCCGCGACAACGCAAGGCGTTGTGGACTGATTCGCAATGCTGAGCGACATAATTATTTCATTCATGAACAGTGCGTGATATAAAAGAATATTAAGAAAATTGTATGTAAACTTTTTGGTCACCATAACGGTTTTGCCACGCTCGTTGCGTGTTTGTCGTGATGTACTGTTTGCACATATTTTTCGAATAGTAACTTAACATTATTTTGGACTCTCTTGTAAGGAATCCTGAAGCGATTAACTTTTCGGTGTATGAGTTCAGGTATTCATGAAATCTTATAAAATTCAGAGAGGGAAATTATTCTGTCGTAATAATTGCAAACAGAACGCAGCGTTTTTTTTTCTGATTTTGTTCTAATTGCTCTATAATTTTCACTGTGTAGAAGCCCCATACCGAGTTCGGATGTTCTAATATTGGCCTAATTATGGTTGTGTATGCCGTTCACTTTGTTTTGAATGTACAGTGGATTAAGTTTTATCTTAAAAACCTGGAGTTTCTGCGATGCTCTAACAACTATGTACTTTACGTGCGCGTTTTACGTGAGGTCTCACGCAATAAAAACACCAAGGTACCTATATTCACTAACAGCATGTGACGGAATACGATTCACGGAGTATGAAAAAGTTTAGGAGTTTCATTTATGGTTAGAGTCATCTGCACTCACTCTTTACCTTTTGCCAATTACACCAATCGTAAATAGAATCATTGAAGTTGTTAATCACTTCTTGGTCTTCAACATGACCTTTTTCTTTCACTTTGTCACAATAACGGTTTTGCCATGCTCGTTGCGTGTTAGTAGTGATGTATTGTTTGCACATATTTTTCGAATAGTAACTTAACATTATTTTTTTACCTTGTAAGGAATCCTGAAGCGACTAACTTTTCGGCGTATTTTGAGTTCAGGTATTCATGAAATCTTATAAAATTCAGAGAGGGAAATTATTCTGTCGTAATAATTGCAAACAGAAAGCAGCGTTTTTTTTTTTCTGATTTTGTTCTAATTGCTTTATAATTTTCACTGTGTAGAAGCCCCATACCGAGTTCGGATGTTCTAATATTGGCCTAATTATGGTTGTGTATGCCGTTCACTTTGTTTTGAATGTACAGTGGATTAGGTTTTATCTTAAAAACCTAGAGTTTCTGCGATGCTCTAACAACTATGTACTTTACGTGCGCGTTTTACGTGAGGTCTCACGCAATAAAAACACCAAGGTACCTATATTCACTAACAGCATGTGACGGAATACGATTCACGGAGTATGAAAGAGTTTAGGAGTTTCATTTATGGTTAGAGTCATCTGCACTCACTCTTTACCTTTTGCCAATTACACCAATCGTAAATAGAATCATTGAAGTTGTTAATCACTTCTTGGTCTTCAACATGACCTTTTTCTTTCACTTTGTCACAATAACGGTTTTGCCATGCTCGTTGCGTGTTAGTAGTGATGTATTGTTTGCACATATTTTTCGAATAGTAACTTAACATTATTTTTTTACCTTGTAAGGAATCCTGAAGCGACTAACTTTTCGGCGTATTTTGAGTTCAGGTATTCATGAAATCTTATAAAATTCAGAGAGGGAAATTATTCTGTCGTAATAATTGCAAACAGAAAGCAGCGTTTTTTTTTTCTGATTTTGTTCTAATTGCTTTATAATTTTCACTGTGTAGAAGCCCCATACCGAGTTCGGATGTTCTAATATTGGCCTAATTATGGTTGTGTATGCCGTTCACTTTGTTTTGAATGTACAGTGGATTAGGTTTTATCTTAAAAACCTAGAGTTTCTGCGATGCTCTAACAACTATGTACTTTACGTGCGCGTTTTACGTGAGGTCTCACGCAATAAAAACACCAAGGTACCAATATTCACTAACAGCATGTGACGGAATACGATTCACGGAGTATGAAAAAGTTTAGGAGTTTCATTTATGGTTAGAGTCATCTGCACTCACTTTTTACCTTTTGCCAATTACACCAATCGTAAATAGAATCACTGAAGTTGTTAATCACTTCTTGGTCTTCAACATGACCTTTTTCTTAAAACAAGACACAATCGTCCACGAAAAATCGGCATTGAATAAACAGACCAGCTGCCGGAGAATTTATAAATAGCAGAAATAGCAACGGACCGAGTACAGAGCCTTTCTCACAACTGACGAAACTGGAACTATACAGTTCTGGAACTGGAACTATCATCATCTATGAGCAGAACTGTTGGCGGCTTGATAAGTAACAGTCCAGCTCGTTCTTGGGCAAATGTCTTATTTTTTACAACATGCAGTTTTGGGTGAGAGACAGCCAAACGCTTTGGAAAAGTCTAATAAAATAACGTCGGTATGTCCCCCTTTATTCATAACCTTTGGAAACTCATTTAGGATATGAAATAGCTGCGTCATTGTCGACAAGCCAAAAAAAAAAAGGCAAACTGTTCTTCACACAAAATACATATTGTTCTCGAAGTGCGCAGATAGGTCTTTAAACTAATAAAAAATGGTGCCAGCACCTTCCCACTTGTAAACTGACCGATAGTTGGTTACACGTAAATTTCCGCAGATTTGTAAACTGGCAAAACATTCGCTGTCTTCCATTATTGTGGAACTCTACCCTGTTTTAGACTACAGTCGCATCAAATGGAATGATTTTGGCGCAACACTTTGCATAAGAATATAAAGATATATTTGGAATTTGACTGGCCCACGCGCTGTTTTCGCAATTAAAGACAAAAGTGGTGAAATATACCGGCCTTTGGCAAGACACCATCAAGTATGTTCAACGGATAAAGTGAACGTGTTCCGACGCTACTGTCGTGTGTTATAAATATCGTGCTAAAATAATAATTGAACGACTTCGAGATAGAGTAATTATAAGATATTTCCCCGTCGATTATATTTATTTTGTTTACGAAACGTTTCGCACGAGATAGATAGCGCCTAAACTTCTGAGGGTCGTTTCGTAATAGGTTGCCCATCGTAAGGTAGCATTTCTTTAAATACTTACTCACACGCTTGACTGGAGATCATAAGTGCAATATTTTCAGGCTTATCTATGCGTGTCGCCATTTTGCAGAGAGGCAGAAATTTATCGATGCAGGTTAGTACTAATTGCTTAAGCCAATTCCATAAATCGCTTCCATTCTCTTCCCTTTCACTACTCAACTGAACATATTTATTGTACGATAGGTCTAGTAAATCCAAAAAGTCAACACCCATCCGCTCTTTTGAAGTCATGGAACTCTCTTACAGGCGCATGCATGTTTGGGAGCAAAATAACCGAACAGTTTAACCAAATCCTATGATAGGCCAATATTCCCGGTATGGATTGGCAAAGATTGTCAGTGTTTTTTTCTGGAATACAAAAATAAGATCAAGAATTGAACGAATCTATTGAGTAACTCGGGTAGGACCGCGTACTATTTGTCTGGGGTTACACGCAATTTTTGTATCGAGGCGTGCCTCGGGATGGCTACAGCCGGTTGTAGAACACACGGTATCCCGATTCATGCTTGGTAGGTCGAAATCCCCGCCAAGAATAATTTTCTGAAAGTGTTTAGATTGCTCACAAAGAAAGCTATGTCGTGCATACATAATAATCGATACTTTCATTCGGTGGCTGCCACATGGGACGAATATTAATTCAGATATGTTTGACACAGCTTGAGTCTTTCATCACTGTAGAAATCAATACCTTTTCTTATTACAATGGCTACCCCTCCTCAGTTTAAATTCCGATCTTTTTGAAAGATGTCACAATTATCAGGAATAACTTCGTCAGATCTGTTATCGTGTAACCACGTTTCTGTGATAATGATTAGGTCCGGATCATAGCACTTTAAAATATCTTCTAACTCAGAAACGTTATTTACAACAATTCTAGTCTCAACATTCATGATTATGAGGCGAGTTAGAGCGCGTGGGGGTTTACTTGAGTTCTCAAGATTCATGCTTACGGATGGGCCAACTTCGGGGGCTGATGGATGTCCGGGTCTCCACAATGACACCTTTATATTAGCAGACTCGTCCTAAATAGAAGTGTCGCCGTTTACCTTTACTTTGTCAAATTACGAGAACACGTGATCTCACCCTTTTTTCTTTGGTCAATCGTACAATCCAATAGTTCATAGCCACAAATCTTCAATTATGCTGTTGGGTGCGTGCCCTCTAGACGTCTGCGGTACTTAAGAATTGTGTACCTATCTCAGCCATGCAGCAGCTTCAAAATAACGGGTCTGCATTTATCATCAGTTTTCCTGCCAACCCTCTGACTTCTTTCAACAGCCCGATCCCGAACGGACAAAAAGGCTGCAATATATTTTTATATGCATTATCTTCCGTACGAAGTGCTGTCTTTATATACAGAATCCTTCACTTCGGGCACGATCAGATTACTGCGTCTGCTGCTGTTTTATAAATCGTCAACCTTGCCCAGCCCCCCATCCACGGCCTTTTCCAGGGATGTCACCTTTTCTTGGTATTCACTTATGATGAACTGAGTGGTTTCGGTGTTTTTGTTAATCGAGGTTTGTCTAACATTTGTCTCGGACAACACTTTGTCTGTTCCAGTCGTACTTCTCTTTATATCACTGATATCGCGGACCACCGACTGTATCTGCTCAAAGATTTCATCCGTTGTTGGTTCCGGTTCGACTCGATACCCCACACAAGGAGAGTAGTGCACGATCAAGTTCAGGGCAAACAGGCATGAATTCCAGCAGTAACCGTGGGTACGGCACAATAAAAAAAGAAAAAAAGTTGTTGCTAGGAGGTACGCGTTCATCTCTTACAACGTTCATCTTTTACATGTACGATGCAAACAAACGGATTTGTTAGACGCATTGTCTCAGCGAGATCGCCGTGCCTACTTGCGTGTACTCTGTAGTCGCTCCGAGATATGACCCCTAATGTTCGCGAGCCCCTAATTTTCGCAAATTGCGCAACTTGGAATATTCGCGAAATTTAGGGGCCGCGCATATTTTTATTGTCTTGAGAGGCACTTCCAGCCTTTAAAACTGGCGAAACGTAATGGTTGCGAATATAACCTCGCTGCCCGATTCGTGAAAAATCGGGACCGCGAAATATAAGGATTTTAAATAGTGTGCCACCGATGCCGCACCTCTGTTCTCGTCGACGATGGTGCTCCTTGGATGATCGTTGATGGGAAGGCAGCTTTCTTGGTTGCTGCGTCCTTTCCACGAAGTGAGGTTGCGCGCCAAAGGTGACGACATCTGCGGTGCTTCGACGACTCCAAGGCCGATGTTGAAATCAGTCCAAGCAAACGATGGCACCAGGAAGTAGCCGATCAGCAAAACCTGGATGCTATAAGCGAACGGATTTGTGAGACGCATTGTCTTAGCGAGAACGCCTCTGGTTCTCACAGTACCGCTTTCTCGCGTTACGAAGCTTACGTACACTTACGTCGAGACACGAACGCTAGTCACGGGCAGAACCGTGGTTCGTATTGAGTGTGAAAAACTACTCCTTTAACTGGCTGGAACGCTTCGTGCAAATCGCTTATGTCCCCTGCGACCATAACTTTCGCATCTCGACGTAAGGGTACGTAAGCTTCGTAAGATAAGACAACGGGGCTGTTTGAACCAGCCGTTACACTTAGAGAGCCACTAAAAAGAAATGTTTCTAAACAGTTATTGGTTGGGCCACGCTTGACAAAAAATGAAATTTAAGCAAAAAAAAAATCTTTTTAGAGCAATATTGACGGCGCGCCACGCGATTTAGTCAATAGTCACTTCCTTTCCACTTCTTTTCTCTTTCGGCATTTTAGGCGCGCGGAGGAGAGGTGGATCGGCTTGGCCCTCACTTTAAGGTGGAGAGAGTGTATGACCATCTCGTTGACGTGGAGAGAGTGCGTGACAATTTCGTGACGTCATGGACTCTGCGCGCGGAGTTTAAAATAAATCTCGCGCCGTCAATATTGCTCAAGAAACTTTTTTCGCGTAAAACTTTTTTTATTTCAGTGGCCTTTTAAACCTTTGTAGCTCATTTACCAGACGTCTTTTGAACGATAATCACCGTTTTTAGCGTCCTTCCCACACAGATCACTGAAATAAAGCTATACTTGAATAAAATGGGAAACAAAAGTGGAAGAGAAACTTTCACTGAGTTTCCTTATAAATAAACACCGTAACGTCTACTGCCTAACTATACATCCAAAGGTAATATTTTGGTTCCATTTGACCATGAATCGGCAGGATTCGGGAACCCTGGGTAGCTATGTAGAGCAGCCTTTTGTGTACCCAACAAACACGCGGATTAGAGGGGAACCAGGTAATAAACTAAGACGCAAGAAGAAAGGTCTGTCAGACCCGGAAGCCGGGTTCCACCGAGGGGCTCTCTCCTCGGGGCTTAGGAGGCGTCTGGATTGTAGTCCCTGCGGCTCCGGTAACACACGCCGGCGTCGGTTGCTATGGTGCGCGCATGGAGAATGTGGCGTTCCAACACGCGGCCGGGACTGTGGTTGCATGCGGGCTGGACATTTATACATCATTTTGTGTACATGTTCGTGCATGCGTGCGTGTGCTCGCGTGCATGTGTGTCTGTGTGCTTGTGCGCAGGCATGAGTGTGTGCGCGCGCGTTCGCATGTCAGTGCGTGTGTGCGTTTGCCTGCGTGTGTGTGTTTGTCTACGCGCGTGCGTGTGTGTGTGTGTATGCGTGCGCGCGAGCGGAAACGTGCACAGGTGCAGAAATGTGGCTCTTTTGCCACTCATGACTGCGCGGATGTATGCAGCGTGACACTTTTGGTACGAACACAATATCGACACATTTTTCATTTCATTCATAGAGTTTGTTCTTGAAGAACAAATTTTATAGGATAACAACACCCACTGATCCCTAAGAACATTTCGCTGCAATGTTAAGTTTTCAAGACAGACCTTTAAATATATTCACAGTTTTATTTTGTAAATGCAGGGATGCGTCTTAATGTGTCTAAACACGTTCAACGTAAATATATTTTTTTTTTTACGTATGCGGGCAGGTATTTGTTTTTAAAGCAAGTCCGCGCTTATGTCGGTCTCCATGCATATGAATCGTTTTTGCGTCAACATACCCAGCCATCTTTCTAGGCTTGCTTTTCTGGTCTTGTAATTCATTGTTACAACACGTTCATATCGAGATAATGGTAGTTTATTTTGTGATAATAGTAACTTACGCGCCTTCATCGTTTTTTTTTTTTTTTTTTATGCTCGAACTTGAAAACGGAGCTAAGAGATGCAAATCTACCATTGCCCAAAGTTTAAGTAGCTCGCTCGCCGCAAGCCTTCAGAAGTGGCTAATAATCAAACGCATTCCATTCATATATTCGCCTTTTTTGTGTGTGATTAATCTATGTCTAGGCAAGCGGGTAATACAAGTCACAATCCAAAGTGCAGATATCCCATGAGACCAAAAATTCCAGCATGCTTGGTCAGAATAATATGTTATTTCGGGCTCAAGTTGTGCTCTGATTGCTGTATGGTCACTTTCGTAACTAAGTCGTGCATTTTAGAATTTAAAAAAATTAATCAGTTTGGATCACTATCTGATGAGCGTTTCTTCTTACCACAGCATCGCATGCGTGGCAGGGTTAAAGAAAGGCATTTTTAGATAAATGAGTAATGAGAACCGGAGAGAGAGGAAGAGAAAGAGAAAGAGAGGAAGAAGAGGGAAAGAGGGAAAGAGAGAGAGATACCGCGCTGCGATGCTTCGCGATAGATGCCCTGTTATATACTTTAATGTTTTTGATTCAATTCAACTCTTTGTTTTTTATATTTGCTCTTGCGTGAGTTGAAACGGTGGCTCCAGTCTACAAATAGCCCTCAAGCACTTCAGGTTCCGAACCATACGGCGGGTTTCGCAGTATCTGCAAGATGAAATCTACGAGCTATTTTCAGGGAATGGTCGCTTTGGCCACTCTTACACATAACTGAGTTTTATGGTGAAAGAATGGTATGTAAAGAATGAGAAAATATGCCCGGACTGGGAGTGTGGCCAGGGCTACTCGATAGATAGCGCGCCTGAGTTTGTTGCCAAACAAAAGGTGAGGAGGCGGGGCGGATATACAGCGAAACCTGTCTCAAATGAAAAGCTGCTAAAAAGCAGCGTACTTCATTATGAACTCTGTCATGTAATTTAAAGTCTTGCAGAAAGTCCTGATATGAGGTACAACAATAATCAATGTTTTAAAAATGCAATTTACATGCTTATTCGATTTATAGAAACACTACTTATGAGAGAGAGAGAATAAACATTTTTATTGAGCAAAAGAAGCTTCGGGAGGCGGCCTTAGTCCAGGATGCCTTGAGCTCGGGCCGCGTCTTGGGCCCTCGCGACCAGTCGTAGCTGATCGTCGAGGTCGGAGCTGGCCAAGGCTCTCTCCCAAAGCTCGGTGGTGGGGTAGAGGATGGGGGGATCAAGTGGTGTTTGGGAGCAGCCTTCTATAATATGTCGGAGGGACTCGGGTTCTCCGCAGAAGCGGCATTGCGGAGAAAATTCAGTGGGGGCTAGGAGGTGATTTCTGGTGGGGTGGGGGAAAGCATTAACCTGTAGCGCACGGAGTATTCTTTCCTGTTCTCTAGGTAGTGATTTGAGTGCAGGAGGGTAAGTTCTACGGGTTAGCCTGTAATGCTGCGTGATTTCTTGGTAGGAGACGAGAGGGTGCATGCGCTCCGGTTCGGCTTCCTCAGCGTCTGCTCGGCGGGTCAAATCTCGAGCCACGAGGTTAGCAATCTCGTTGCCGGGAATGCCTTGGTGGGCGGGCGCCTAGACAGTTCTGACTTGTCTCGTTGGAGGGTTCTGGTTGATCAGTCGTAGCGTGTAGGCATGGATGCGTCCACTAGCGAAGTTGCGATATGCCTGCTGAGAGTCGGTGACGATGACTTCGGCTTCGGTTTGAGTGAGAGCGAGGGCTATCGCCGCCTCCTCAGCTTGAAGGGGGTCGTTTCGGGGAGTGATATGCTACTCCGAGGTTCGTTGTTCATGATAACGGTAGCTGTTGTGGCTGCTCTGCCGGGGTATGACGCCGCATCCGTGTAGACTGCTTGCGAATAGCCCGTGCCCGGGCCTCCCTTCGCTGCGCGTGGTGCACGGGGCGCATGTTGCGAGAAAGGGGAGGAAGTATAATGTTGCTCCGGATGGCATGGGGTAGGCTTGCACTCTGAGGAGTCGGGTGATGGAGCGGGGCCGAGAGCCCCAGGCGTGAGAGGATGGACCTCCCCGTTTCCGTGACCCCTAATCTCCCTCGCTGGTTGGAGATTTGTGCCTCAATCAGCTCCTCGTCCGTATTGTGCACTCCCAGCCGGAGGAGGCGTTCGGTGGAGGTGCTTGTCGGGAGGCCCATGGCTTGCTTATACGCTTTCCTGATCATTGTGTCTAGTGTTTTTAGTTCTGTCGGGTTGAGTAAAGCGTGGGGGATAGCGTAAGTGATCCGAGACACGACGAAGGCCTGGACAAGCCGAAGCGTATCCTCCTCCCCCATGCCTCTTGTCTTGGTCGCGATTCGCCGAATCATGTGGGTAACTTGGTCTGTATAGTAGTCTGGAGCCTCTTCACCAATATGGAGTTGTTGCGATCCGCCTGGAAAATCATTCCCAGTATCTTCACGCTCCGGATAGGGTGATGGTGTGTCCCTCCAGGTGTATGGTGATAGTGGGCGAGCCGGGAGGGTGGTTCTTTCGCGGCGAAACCAGGAGTAGCTCCGACTTCTGGGGGGCGCAGCTGAGGCCGCAAGACTTAGCATAGGCATTCACCACGTCCGCCGCCTCCTGCAGACGGCTCTCCATTGCCCCGATTGACCCTGCGGACGACCAGATGGTAATGTCGTCCGTATATAAGCCATGCCGAATCCCCGGGATGTTGTCGAGGAGCGGCGGAAGTCCTGTGGGGGAAATATTAAAGAGGAGAGGGGATAGCACTGCTCCTTGCGGTGTGCCGCGTCCACCCAGTGGGAAGGGGTCCGTGGCTTGATCCCCGACCTTCAGGATGGCTTTTCTATTCGACAGGAAATCCCTTATGTAGTGGTACGTCCTGGCCCCACACCCAAGGGTGTTCAGCCTTTGTAGGATCGCTGAGTGCTTGACGTTATCGAACGCCCCTTTAAGATCCAGGGCGAGGAGGGCGGTGGGAGAGTTGCCCGTCGCTGGTGCCATTACCTCCTCTTTTATTTGAAGTAAGATGTCCTGGCTTGAGAGGTACAGACGGAATCCTACCATTGTTGTCGGAAGTTTGCCCGAGTCTTCCAGGTACGGTTGTAACCTGTTGAGAACGATGTGCTCCCGGAGTTTTCCAACGCAAGAAGTTAAGGAGATGGGGCGTAGGTTCTCAATGGCTGGTGGTTTGCCTGGCTTCGGTATGAGACGGACCTCCGTCGTTTTCCAGTCTTCGGGAAGGCTTCCTTTGTGCCATACTTTGTTTAGATGAGCTGTAAGCTCTAGTAGTGAGGGGCTGTCAAGATTATGAGCGCTTTATTGGTGATTTGGTCCATTCCCGGGGTTGTGTGTCGTTGCAGGCGTTGTAATGACGCAGATACTTCATGGAGATGAATGTCCTCATCCAGGAGATCGTTTGGACTGCCGGTGTACGGAGGTAGTGGCTCCGATGGTTGTGTGGGGAAGTACCGGGCTTTGAGGGTCAAAAGGAGGTCTGCCCCTTTTCCTGGAAACTGATGGATCACTCGGGCCAAGTTGTGGTGGGATTCCGTTTTGCCACTGGCTGGGATAATGAGGTAGCGCAATAGCTTCTACGTCTTGGACGTGCTCAGCGTTCCTCTCAAGCCGTCGCAGAGGGATAGCCAATTTTCTCTGCATAGCGAGGTGAGGTGGTATATTCCGCTGCCTTCTGCGTTAGTAGGGCTATGCGTTTCTTGAGTTTACGATTCCATCGTTGGCGCTTCAACCGCTTCAGGAGGCTGCGTCGGGCCTCCCACATGTGGAGCAGGCGAGCGTCGATACACGGGATGGTGGTGGACGTTTGTAGTGTTTTAGTATGTGCCAGGACATCCTGGTGGAGCTGTGTAATTCAGTCCTGGATGGGGAGGTGGTGTTGGCGGTCTTCGTTTTCGGGTCGTTGGGGTCTTGTCTCCCGCATCTTTGCCCAATCTGTGAGGCGAGCAGTGCCTATCCTGGCCTTGTATTCGAGCCCATGAAGGGTGGTGGCTAGCAGCGCGTGATTGCTGCCTAGGTACTCCTCCAGGTGGGTCCAGTCAGCTTGGGGGATGTTTCTGGTGAGAATTAGGTAGGTGTTGGTGTCCCTTGTGACACTTGTGCCGAGCCTCTTGCTGTTCATGAGGTCAGTGACGAGGGTGAGGTCCATGTCCTCAGTAAGTTTGTGAAGCAGGTTTCCCCAGGGGGTTGGCGTACGCATAGCCCCAGAGGGGGTGGGCTGCGTTGAAGGCGCCCACTATTAGCAGCGGGTTTTTCGCAGCTATGTGTGTGGCCTGCTCCAACGCGTGCTTGAGGATTGTTGGCGGGCTTTTCGGCCGACAGTATATATTTAACAGGAACATGGGGTTTTTCTTCTTGGTTGCCGGCGGGATGATCTCGAGGAGAATGGCAAGTGGTTCGGATTGTTGAAGATGGTCTTGGACTGCTACTAATCGGTTACTAACCAGGGTGTGAATTCTATTGGAAAAACGTACAAGAAACAAACCTGCTGCTTGTACAGTTCGGGTATGACACCAAAATAATTTCTTGTTATTATGGATGCAGCTAGTTTGGTTCGGCTTTCTGCATAACTGGAGACACCGGCACCGCTATGGCTCCGGGTCTGTCTATACTGGCAGCCAGTTTGCTTTCCGATATGATTCGGTGTGCTGGTATGATTTTGCGTCCGATGACGTAGGCGACCGCCATCTTTCCAACAAAAAACGCTTATACCACACGACCACCGTTATATCCAAATCATACATGCAGAAAGACGACCGCCATCTTCCAACTTAACGTCCATCGTTTACCACAGGTATCGTTACATACACCATACATGTCGAAAAAGAACATAAGCCCGCGTTTACATGAATGCGACTTAGTCGTATTGAATCCAGTTGCCGCACTCCATATGCGGTCATGTAAACGGCATAATGCGCAAAGCGCATCGCATTAAAGTCGCTAGACAGAGGTGGATCGAGATGTCGAGTGCGCATTTATTCAGCCCATGTAGGCGGAGATCGCATCGCATTTTGGAACGGGGAGGATTATCGGAATGCGCTCGCTGCGGGAGCTAGTGAACAGCTGAGAACATGGAGGCGGCCAATCTCGTCGGCGGCGCGAAGAGCGGTCCCGCAATTTTTTCCCCGAGAACAAAGGCAAGCTTTTATTGTGAACATAACTAAGCGGAATATAGCGGAGCTGCTCGGTGTGGGCGGCCCCGTTCAAACCTTTGCGAAGTACGACTTGCGTGTCCGAAGGGGTCACAAAGACATCGGTGCAAGCACGAACGACACCGAGAGCCCCGAGCACTGTTGAGCACTGCATGGTAGCGCAGAACGAGCTGCTCCTACCTCGGTGCCGTTCCCGGCTGCGCAAGAGCCTCTCGGACTCGGGGTACGGTCGCGATCGGCGAGCTCTGGCGCGGCGAAACGCGGAGGCTTCCTCAAAGCGTGCGCACACATGTCGCCTCTCGTTCAGAGTGAACCGGCGGCCCGGCCTGGAGTCCTAAGCGCCTTGGTTTCAATGCTTCTTCCGTCTCGCAACTTCTTCCACAGCACCGAAGACAGCGGGCACCATCTTTACGGTCACTAAATGCGTCGAAAGGCCTCCACGTGCGATGCACCGGAAAACGTGGTGCGGCTGGTGCCGGAACAGAACAGCGTAACTTCGAGCTTTGAGTCAGCGTGCACGGCAACAAACCGATGGTGACACCAAGCCGCGGATACCGCATCGCCGGTCGACAGCGGCAAACGGCCCGTTGCTCGTAGCGTGGGCCGTGACTCGTACTCGGCCAACTCGGCGTCTTTTCGTGGCCCCTCGCGTCGTCGCAACCAGCCGCAAACCCGGCGTCGGAGAAAAGCGAAACCGAAACGTAAAGCTTCCGCCCAGTGGCTTCCGCTGTCGCGCCTTTTCTGATTTCCCGGCTTCCACGCTTCCGGTCGTCGCGGAGATGGCGACGTAGTGGTTTTGGCGGTTTTGGCGTCGCTGGCTCGTTTTGGGTCCATATCACAAGAGCGAATGACATTTTAGCGAACGGCGACATTTGAGCGAATGGTCGTTTTAGCGAATAACGGGGGCGCGCCCCAAGCAGCACGTTGTGAATGGGCCATCGCTGGCAAGTGTACTATGGCCAACCAGATTTTCGATGGCCCAAGCTTGGCCAAAGTGCTCGGCAATAGAAGTGTTTTCTTCCTCGTCTGGTGACTTGCCATTCACTTTATGCCAGTCGCTGGCCATTCACTTTAGGCCAGTGACTCGCCATTCACCTTTGTCCAGTGGCTGGCCATTCACTTTAGGTCAGAGACTGGCCATTCACCTTTGGCCAATGACTGGCCATTCACATTTGGCTTGTGACTAGCCATTCATTTTAGGCCAGTGACTTGCCATTCATCTTTGGCCAGTCACTTTCGGCCAGCCACTGGCCATTGACTTCCGGCCAGTCACTGGCCGAAAGGGGCTGTAGTTATACACTTAATACATAATTTATCACAGACTGCCTCAGTGTTCCTCAAAAGACTGTCAAGAGTTTCGGGAGGTCATGTTTTATAACTCAACCCCAGAAACTCTTACATAGTAATGACACGCGAAGCTGCTGCAAGGCTGCTCAATATTTATTGGACTTTTTGAGTACTAAGTCTTACGACGCTGGTTGCGACCACCATTCCAGTCGTCGTAGGTTCAGGGATGGTCTGTTGTCCCACCATTAAGATACCCCGGTAGTGCAGCAGTAAAAAAAATAAAAAGTAACTTTAGGTGAAGGGACAGTGCAACAATAGAGAGTTTTAGTAGATCGCTCCGATACCTCCGATAGTCCCGATAACGATACCATGCATGCGCAAGGGAGGCGGTGGCGGAGTATCGGGTGTCGTTATCGGAGTCATGGGAGCGATCTACTAAAACTCCCTACTGTTCAGTTACAATATTTTTCACTTTACACAAGCTTACTGGCACTAATGGGAAAGAGAAGCTTTGAGTACACCGTAAAGGTTTTTACACACTTAAGGGTGTAAATCAGTTTGTCCCTGGGGTAACACCCTTATGGCGTTCAGGCAAGCACCCTTCACAAAGGGTGCTTGCTAACACCCTTGGTGAAGGGTGCTTGGCATGAAATGGGCCCCTGCTGGGGTGACCCAGTGGATGCTGGGCCACCCCAGCCAATCTGGCGCCGGGAGAGTATCATGCGACGTTTTGGTTATGTGGAGTTCAAGGTCACATGACGCTCTCTCGACGCTGGATTGGCTGGTAGTGTCCGCCGCGCTCGGACGAAGGGTGAAATGAAGTATTGACCCCAGTGAACATTTCATTGGAATGTGTCCAGTACACATATCAGCACTTGTAAATTGTACGAAAATCATATATGGTATTGCATATTCTTATATTATTATTATATGATTTACAGCTTATCATGTGTACTGAACACATTTACACTTTTTTTACTTAGAGAGATTGCCACATCACCAGATACGAGGCACGTGATAAAGAAATAATGAGTCACGCTAAACACAACTCACTTCATGAAGAAGTAATACAAAAGAGCTCCTTGCAAGCCACATCATAACCCCGTGGGCACTTGGGAAGTATTACGGCACCCCCCTTTCTCGAACTCTAAGTGAGCAAGCAGTGGCCCCAAGCATCGCACTGCACGGCTGAACCATTGTGAACATCATGGTCTGCCACAAACGAAGCATGCAAAGCTTTCCTGTTTGGAGATCAAGTGACATGTTTTCTTTGTCTCAGAGGATTGCAGGCAACACGCTTTGCTTATCACTTGTCTCCTACGCGCATCTGTTTACTAATTGGAAGCAGGGTAGAGGGGGGTAGTTTAGCCCTTGACTGAACCACAGCAGTATTTCATTAGGTGAAGCTCATTATGACATCAATTAGAATCTGTTAAATTGGACATTTATTGAACCTTGATAAATGGAAAATACAATGTATGCCATTCCATGAAATAAAGAATGCTATCTGCAAATATCTAATGAAAAATATTACAGAATGAACTTGCACTCTACGGCAAAATAGCAAACGTTTCAGTAGAACACGCTATCCTCTTGCTCACGTACAAAGAAAATTATAAAGTTCTGGAAAAAGACTATGGATAAGGAACTCGTACAGCTAAATTCTAAGCACCTCGTCTACAGGAGGTCAGCATTAGTTATCACAAAAAGTGCCCAACATTTAAAGAAAGAAAAAGAAAACATACCTCCATAAAACCTTCTATCATTCGTTCTGGAAGCAAAATAAAAATTAACCTGATAATACTGGCGAGAAATGTGGATTATACACTTTTAAAACGGCTCACAACACGTCTCTTCAACCACATACCTTTCTGGAAACATTGTTCAAAAATTTAATTACGACTGTCCTTGGATCGGCGTCGCTCAAGCCAAGGAAAATCCTCTCCAGAGCAACCAGTGTGTTGGAGGCCTTGCATTCGTACTGGATGCTGAAAAGCCAATATGCTGCCAACAACATGCATAGCCCCTCTTCTGCATTAAAAACGAAAAACAAGCGCTCACGATCCTCAACAAGGTGAAGAAAGTTTGCATCGTCCAGCTCTTGCTTGTTGTAGAGGACACATGGTGGCGGTGGGGTGTTCTCGTCCTGCGTTAGGTAAAAGGATAAAGCAAAACATATTTTAATGTAGAAGGCCAAAACTTGTTTGCTCTTGTCAACTGCTATTATTCGCTGCAGTTAGGGCCATGAGCATCAGCCTCCACACAGGCATACAGTGCTTATGTTGGAACAAGTAACCGGCGTCTTCAGCAATGTAAAACGAATAAAGAATTACAATCGGGGCAACATCACAACATGCAAGCATTGCGATGTAATCTTAGGGGCACTCGTGAGTATCTTTATTTCTGTGCCGAAATGCATTTCCGAAGTCTATTTGTGTTTCAGTAGTGAAATACGTTTGCGATGTATTATGATACGCTGCTAGACTTATGTATCTTGTTACATTTATTGTTAGAAATGAGGTGACAGGTTTGGAGATTAAAAAAAAAAAAAGCCACTCAAAAATCCGACGCATCACTGGTTTA
The DNA here is from genome assembly GCF_016920785.2 of Ixodes scapularis. Lineage (NCBI taxonomy): Eukaryota > Metazoa > Arthropoda > Arachnida > Ixodida > Ixodidae > Ixodes > Ixodes scapularis. The sequence continues at coordinate 183,669,753 of NW_024609846.1, read as the reverse complement.
TTTTTGCAATGAGTGACTTTTTGCTTTGCTCTCACTTTTAACTTCTACAGTGGCCGGTTTTCTTTCTGCTGACAGCAGTCTTCCTGTGTACATTTGAGGTTATTGTATGGGTAAGAGGCCACCAACAAATGCACAGATGAGAAACAATATGTCAAAAAGAAGAAGGCAAAAAGCAGGGACGTTTGGGCAGACACGCTTTGTCAGGCGGTGTCATCGGTCGCCAGCGTTCATTGGGTGCGATAATGGGTTCTTTTCGGTATCAGCGAACATAACCAAGGGAAGTCAAGTTGCAAAAAAAAAAGGGACAAGCACCGACAGAAGGCGGGGAGCTTATAGGTGCTACAATCCATGTTTGCCACAGACGCACCCTTCTCACCTCGCCACCCTGCATTTATGAACCGTATAGGGCTGCGACTGACCATAACGGTACATGCTAATATTTGTCTCTTGGCCAATGTTAATTTTTTTTGCCTCCTCCTCTACACTGAAAAACCCAAAGATAAAGGTTACATAAAACAGCCAACATAAAAATGTTTCGCATGTAGCTGTAAAAATTAATTTTCAAGAGCTACATTTTAAGTACAGTCGCCGGCCATATGAACTCCCCCGTCCAAACACCAACCGGTGCAGCAAAAATCCAGCACGCAGCGTGTCGAGGTTGACGGCTGCGGTTTTCAACGGTGGAGGGGGTGATTACACATTAAAAGGTGCTCGTGATAATATATTTCTACAGCTATCTATGATACATTGTTGCGTTTGCACCTCAATGCACCCCTCGAATTCGTGACAGACAAAGGTGTTCTGACGAAATACACAATGAGCTGTCTGCGTCAAGAGAAGAGCAATCTCGGTGGCCCAAAAGGTAACCTGCGGCTGCTGGATGACTTCATGTAAACGGACCCAGAATTCACGGGCTTGGAGAGAGGTGCAGAAACTATGTGACATTCAACTGAAAAGTTAATAAGCTCAAATTATGATCCATTTTAAGGCAAAATCCATGATTCGCAGGTGCCTATTATTTTCACAATGAAGCCAAAAGCGAACCAAGTAGTAGTCCGTGGATTTATTGCCGAATAGAATACACTTTGAGTACCAAACTGGATGCTTTGCTTATGTTTGGAAGGTTGCAATGACAAATACAATACTTAATTGGGTGAAAAGCAAAGTTTTGTAACAATTATGTGCATGATTACATTCTACAAGTCGTTTTACGTGTATACACTCTGCACATCATTCTATTTGAAAGCTAACAAAATTTAAAAAAAAAGGCCGTGAGAGTTCTGTCGATGTCTTCACTGCGTGTTCGTGGGACTCGGCGGACGTTAGTAAAGGGGATAACTGTCACAGTACGTTGACTAATTGACCAAAATCTGTTAGCTTTGTAATTCATGGCTTTATGGACCATGTTGCAACTGCAGTGTTAAAAGCCAGTCAATATTAAAGGCTATCCCTATTTAAACCATTCACAAAAAGCCAAGCTGCTTGGAGGTATTTATTGTCCAACTTTTGCGTTTTTAATGTCGGATGCAAAAACCGTGCTCAGCTTGAGCTCAAGATTTCGTGCCGTTAATAATGGGCAGAAGAGTCCCCTAGTCATACCAGGTACGTCGTCACTATGTCGACAGTGTGTCCTTGGCGAAAGCATCGGCGTCATACTTCCAGGATAGTGAAGGTGCGTCCGAAGCAACCAGGTCCGCACGACAGCCTGAGGCCTTCTGCGCGCAAGATTTTGGAATTGGGCGACGAAAAGGCAGATTTTTATCACTGGATATTTCGAAACTTGTTGCCATTCGCAAATTGTGTCAATTGTGTGTCTTTAATATTCACTGCCTTTGAAACTAGAATTGAAACATACCCCATAAAACCATTATTAAAAATGTTGGTTAATTAGTTTTGAATAACATTCTGCTAAGGGTTTTCCCCTTATGTAATGTCCTCTGAGCCCCACAAACACACATTGAAGTCAACATCCAAGTAACACTCACGCCGTTTTTTTAACTTTATTTGAATCAAAATAGAACGCTTGGTATTTATGTATATATAAATATAATAATAAATATAATAAATACCGGGTGCATGTGCATGCAGCCGTGCACCATCCCAATATTGGGCAGGAGATCGAACTATAGGGGGCGCTCTGACCCGTTTGTTTTCCCCACGCTTGGTGTTTACTCAACACAAGGCCTGTGCACATGCCGACAGGCCTTGTGGGCATGGCCATGTCATCTTCTACAATAGAGCGCGGGGCGCAGTTTAATAAAAAAATACTAACAATCGACGAAGCGACGCTAAGTGCCGGATCTATCCTCAGAGAATGCGAGCTTGACCCACTTCGGCTTTTGTGATGAGCTGGGATTGTGCATGCTGCATTGTTCATGCAGGCCGAGTGGAAACAAAACAGCCCCTCCTCCCCCTCGCCGGAGAACACGAACTCCAGCCGAACGCTGACGCCGCGTTCGGTTATGTCGGCCGAACGGTGCGTCATTGTATTTGTTGTCCCCATCCGTGTAGTTGTTAGGTTAACCGCTTGGGGCGTCACGGTCTGTCCTCCTCCCCAATAGAGGTCCACTTTTTTCTGAAGTAAAACTGGTTCAAACGGACAAGGCCAGTTTTACATAAACCCCGAGCACTGCATGTACCAAAGACTGCCAAACATCATTGCTCACCTCTAGAACACTCTGCGCGGCTTGAAGATAGAGGCTTGCGGTCTTTGACGGTGAGTCTACTCGCTTGGTGCAGCTGGGACCTGCAATAAATTCAATACCGCTTGCCATATCCCACAAAGTAACGAAGAAAAGCCAGCAATACGTAAGTCTACAGCACGACATGTCCCAAGGACCGCTAGAAATTCTCGCTCGATTCATAGAACACTTCATGCGACAAAACCCCGCATTAAAGACCGATTGAACTTAGCATAAATGTTGCAGAAAAATAAGGATCTGTATTCAGCTGTGTCAAAACACGTGATCTAATGTAATAATTGTGTGGCCTTATAGAAGACTACTGAAATAATTTTGACTAAAGAGAGTGACCACAAGTGTATACTGAAAGAATCACTAACAATGATGAAACCTAGAAATCTATTAGTGCCTTCCCTATGTTTTGCCATCGAGTGGAAGAAGTTTCTTGGCCTATATTTTTGTTAGAAACAGGTGTGATGCGTCCGTCTGTTTTTTTTTTTTTTAAATATTGATGTTGTGCATATTTTTATTTCCTAGGTTGAAAGCTCAAGGCATTCCCTGTTGTTTGTTCAATCACATTTACCCAAATGTTAGTAGGTTGCTTTTTTATGTTTACGGTCCTTGGGTATGTCAGCGGTTGTGAACAGTAGAACGCTGTAAGGCCCAGGAAGGAATTCCCTTTGTAAAGTGGTGGCAAGCAGAAGAGAAATCGTAAAGACTGACTTCATGTCTTCCCCTACGTTTTCTTTCTTGAGTCGCCTATTCATTTTTTGCCCATTAATACTCAGCTGTGTTTGATACTTCTCTGCGTTTGTGTCGTCCTTCAGAGAATCCGTCTTTGATAAATTATGTGTTTAGCCTCTTTAGCTAGCTTGCACCCTCGTTTTTGTTTATTAAGAAATGACTGTAGGATTCAACTGCAAGCACGGTGTTAATGCATACTACTAAATAGCAACATACTTTTATTGACTAGTGCTAATGATTGGACTGGTTAGTAGCCAATTATTGAAAAGAAAGCATGAGGAATACGGGAACGGAGGATATGAACACAACACAGCGCTGTGTTGATCTCCTCCTTCTTGTCCGTGCCATTCACATTCCATGTTTTAATAACACATTTATTTATAATTTTCTGCTTGGTATCATCTGTATAGGGGTTCACTGGAACGACCCACCTGCTATTGCATTCACTTTAGGGCAGCTCCCCCTTCCTCATGGGTGCCATCGTTCAGGAAGTGCAAGGCGGGTGTCACTCTCACTCTTGTGGTTCAGTTTTACAGGTTCCCATAGGTTTCAAGCTGCTATCCAAACTGAGTCAGGCCTTGCAGCCCTGAATGAAATGTCAATTCCACTTTTTTAGATGTAGACACCCACATTTTGCATGTACGTAAAAGAAGCTCTAACAGAGAGGAAACAAAATGATTGGCCTTTTTTTAATGCATCATTTTCTTTTGCTGAGAACATGCATAAACATTACACGCTATTGTACATACAGTGGTTCGGCTTAATTTAGGAAGAGCACTTTTTTTCATTTAACTTTTATATAAAGAAAAACTCAATATAATGGGTCGGGCATAAATGGTTGCTATGAACTGCCCTATACGTTTACACATTACCTGATATCATCAAAAGAGTAGAGTAGCGTAGGGCTGCACTGCACCAATTACGACTTTGTAACCAATTAATAGTTGGCATTTATTTGTTTATTACTATTGGCTATTATTCTTTGACAGAAAGAATAACCGGGCGAGTTGGTACGGTGGTAGTGTTTGAACTCCATCAAATATTCAGGTTTGACATTAGTTAATTTTTTGCCTTTTTTCATGTTTTTGCTTTTTCCAGCTGCTCTGATTTTTGTAAGGGCTTTCGCCACTACAAAAAAACGTGACATCTAAACTCCTTTTATTTTTTGCATCACACAATTGTAAACGTAAAAAGTGTGCCGGTTCGGTAAACGCGAAGAGACCTAATTTCCGAGGGTAAAAGCTCTAAAAACAACGGACAAGTAAAAGAAACAAAACAACACAGGGCGTTGTTTGTCCTTTGTTTTTAGCACTTTTACCCTCGGAAATATGACGAAGAGACCGCGCGTCTCAACGCACAGGCATTAGCATATGCAAAAAAATCATGCTGCATGCTCGCTCTTGTAACGTTTTTCTCGCTCCCGCTTTATGAAACAAATCGGTGGCGAGCGGCTGTCAGGACAAGACGTCACAACTAGCATGACCTGTGATTAACACTTTGGACGGCGACTGAATGCTTGAACTGCCGTCAGACGGCACTTGAACGCTCCGCACAAGCGTCGTCGGACGAGCGCCGCACGACGGCGCCCAGAACATGCCCACGGTTCCGCCGCACGGGAATCTTTCTCACACTGCGGAGCGAGCCACAGGTTCTGAAGAAGTTACGCTCTTTTCAAATAACGAAATAACACAGGGCAGAAGCATAGTTAGAATCAAGCATAGCTTAGCAAGCACACGGTACACGACAAAGTTTGAAACAGCAGCCCACTTCGCAGAAACAAAAGAAAGTTGCTTACCGGCGTTTGCACGAGTCGTGCATGGGCGGTTCTGAACTTACGGGCGTTGGCAAGACGCAGCGTCTCCCAGCTCTCAGTCATCGATTGCTAGTCTTGAACATGGTATTCGTAAGGAAGATATCTAAAATATCCACTAAAACGGCTAAAACGTAAAAAAAAAAAAAAAGATTTCCGAAACCTCTGGAATTTTAACGACCATTCAACCGAGCCCAACGGAAGCTGATTGCAATAGCGACTGCCTTGCGCAGTCTTCAAGAGTCTCTTTTCCTTTTTATTTATTGTTATTTTTTTAGAACGATACTAAGCAAATTATTATTATATTGGTAACAATAAGAATGTCTTTATAATAATAATGTAAAACATTACAAAAAGTGAGTAAATCTTAGGTTTTATTTAAACTTTAGGTTGTTTCTTTTTTGTGTAAACCGAAACCGAAACTAACTTGAGCAACGTTTCCTTCGTCGTAATTGTTTGCGTGTGTGTGCGTGTATGGGCGCGTGCGTGTTTGTGCGCGCGCGAGTGGATGCGTCCGCGTGCATGCGTGTGTGCGTCTCTGGTTGTGCGTGCGTGTGCGTCTGCGCGCGGGCGTGGGTTTGCGCGTGTGCATGCGTGTGTACGTGCGTGCGCGCGTGTATGTGCGCGACTGCGAGCGCGCGTCTGTTTATGCGTTCTATTGCACTGCGCCCGCAAGAAGAACAATTGGATGTCCCTGGACACTGTTAAAATACTAACTTATTATTATTATTATTATTATTATTATTATTGTTATTATTATTGTTGTTGTTGTTGTTGTTGTTGTTGTTGTTGTTATTGAAACATAGCCCCGAGTCTTTAGACACAGGGACCTAAACGTTTCTATAGCTGGCTGTAGCTGTATCTATAAATTTCTAAGGCCGACCATGCAAAGCTACAGGGAGTGATAGCCTGCCATTGAATTTTCCATAGACGACCATAGGCCATTTTTGTATGGGATGTCTCGGACTGGTTTACTATGGGATTTGCCTCTTTATGTGTGCGAGTTTTTGTGCACGTCACCATATTCTCAAATGAATATTTTACTCAGGTTGACATGGTCATGTGACAGGTTCTAGCAGCATGTCATGAATATTTGTCAAACATTTTCACGATATTGTTATTTCATGTTGCCAGATATAAACTCGAGTCTAACTGATCTTTTACTGTGCGCTTCCATCAATAAATATTTGTAAAAAATGCTAGTATAGAGCATTTCACCCTACTTTGCAATTTCTGTGCATGGAGTGATTTGTAAGAGAATTAAATATGAACTCATATAGAAGATTTTGATTGCAAAGATAAAAATTGTATGCAAAAGAGGCACTTTATTATCAGCTATTTGCATGAATTACAACTGACCTTATAAAAAACTAGACTGCTAACAACTGTTGCTTTTCAAGCAGAAATCTTACTGTCCATTAAGGACAGAGCCTTATATAAGCTTTTCAAAACCATTTCACATTATTTATTTAGCACCCTCTTCCTGCACCCTTCTCATATTCTTCACTAAATGTAGGGTGTAACACGAAACAGCACCCTTTTCTTTAAAACTATGAGGTTTTATTCCTAGTTTTTAGGGTGTTAAAATGGTGTAGCCGAGGGTGTAAGTTGCTACGACACCCCTTTTACACCCTCAAAGGTGTAAACACTTTTACTGTGTAGTACGGCCGAGCATCACTGGTGTCAATCACCACGATAGCCTCAATAGCGTCACGGCGTTGCCCACCACCCGCCAACAACCACGTTGTTAACAACAAAACCAGCGTTCTGCACATCTAGGTTGAGATGTTCAGTTTCTTTTTCTTTTACGTGTGGTTCGATTTTGAACGTTTCCGTTGCGGTTTTAACCGAAGCTGTTACCTTTCATTGACTCAGAAAATCAGTATCTTAGCACCTATATAAAACATTACTGAGACTAGCTTAAGTTTAATCAATATATGAGAGACGTCTTGTTTAGGCTCTTGCAAAACAGAAAGCCTGAAATATCCAATCATATCCGATTTAAGCACAAGCTGATGGGGAAGCGTGTCTAGCGTGGCGGTTTACTAAACTGAGTGCATTGATGCACCTATAGGTTTTTAAGGTAGAGAAAGGGGCTTATGGTCGGGGTACAAGTATACACTGGCTTCTTCTTCGAATGCAGTTGGGAAGTAAATATGTGGAGCACTAACCGAAAAATCGCGGATGTGGTATTCGCGCTAAAAGTGCCGCGCAGCGACAGAGGGGTATTGTTAGCGCGAAAATGACGTGGGCGCTGTTTTCCTATTTTATTTTCATAGAACAACGACGGGCACAATATTTTCCCACTTCTGGTAATGTTCCAAATGAACATATCACACGACAGTGCTAGTTAAGACAATAGCCTATCAAGTCTAACGAAAAAAAAAAACTGAATAAAACGGTGATCGTTTGCTTACGCTAACAGTGTTCGCGCGATGCACGCACTAATATCCTGCCAACCACTCCCTCATGATGCTTCTCTCGCTGCCCGTCGTTATGCCAAGGTTTAGTCAACGCGATGAAAGTTTAGATTATGGGTGTCCCTGCGGCGAAACTGAAAATCAGCACTTTTGGCCGAACACGTGCCGGCCATGTATATGTCCACGGCGGCCAAGCTGAAAATCAGCATTTCTGGCCAAACACTCGCCGGCCGTGTTTATGTTTCCGGCGGCCAAGCTGAAAATCAACACTGCTGGCCAAACACTTGCAAGCCGTGTTTATGTCTCCGGCGGCCAAGCTGAAAATCAGCACTGCTGGCCAAACACTCGCCGGCCATGTTTATGTTTCCGGCGGCCAAGCTGAAAATCAGCACTACTGGCCAAACACTTGCCGGCCGTGTTTATGTCTCCGGCGGCCAAACTGAAAATCAGCACTACTGGCCAAACACTTGCCGGCCGTGTTTATGTCCCCGGCGGCCGCGATGAAAATCAGCACTGCTGGCCAAACACTTGCCGGCCGTGTTTATGTCTCCGGCGGCCAAGCTGAAAATCAGCACTTCTGGCCGGGCGCTTGCCGGCAGTGTTTACGTCTCCGGCGGACAAGCTAAAAACAATTAGTTTGTGGCCAGACTCTTGCCGGCCTTGTTTGTGTCTCCGGTGGCCAAGCACTTAAAGTGGCCAAGCTGTCCAGACACTGGCCAGCCGTCGGCCGATCGAAATTCACTTTCTGGTGCTGCTTGGGGCGTTAACCCATCCGTCGCGCTGCGCTTTACACCGCTTCGCGGCGACAGTCTGGGGCAACTCATTACAAAAATATAAACTCACTTGGCCCACCCGAAAACGCCGCTTCGCGGCGTCCGACTATTCGCTAAAGTGTCGTTCGATGAAACGTGGGCGTTCGCTAAAACGTCATTCGATCAAGTGAGTGCCTCCCGGCTCGTTCTGCGTTTTGGGGGGACAGATGTTTTGCGGTCCGTTTCTACTGCGTCTCTGGCTCTCAACTCGACGGCGCCTCTCATAGTTCAAACAGGCGTGGTCAACCTGGGTCAGGCCGGCTCGACTCGTCCGATCGCCGGACCGCAGGCGACTTCCCAGTTCGGCCGTGAGGCCTAGGATCCGAAGACGTCTGTCTCCGTGAAGCGGTAAGCGAATCTCGTCCCGTTTTCGTTCTACTTTTAAATTACGTTAGGTGCGCTACAGTGTAAGCATGCGTGCCAAGTGTTCGTAACAATTTTGAACTAGAATAATTGTGCTTCATTGCGGTTTGTCATTTACGGAAAATATAAATCGAGCAATGAACGAGGAGCCATGCTTGAAAACGATGCATGTACGATGTTAACTTCTACCTCGGCGGCTTTAAAAAAAAAGTCAAGACTGGTTACGGTTGGATGCGAGGCTGGTCCCAATGCAATGGTAAGCACTTAGAGCGCCTTTCTGAACGGCATGTAAGCAATATAGCGATCAACGAGACGAGCGACGGCGAGAAGCTACGAGTGCCGGCGCCGAGCGACGAAGATTTCTCACTCTCGCTGCTCGCGCCGCTCGGTTCTTGGGCTTCTCAAAACGTTGCTCATCGCCTTGGTCGCTCGCACCAATCCCTTTCATAATGTGTGTCTCGTCGCGCGGCTGACTACCGTGTTTATTCGAATATAAGTCGACCTTTTTTTTTTTCGGAAATTGCGATTAAAGACTTTTGGCCTACATTCGCGACCAAATCTTGCGACCCTACCGGAGGCATGGAGCTATCGAGTCACCGAGCCGGAGTTGCCGTAGAGCCGCGCCGCTCCTTGTTTCAAAACGCTTTTGGTGCACGAAAACGACCGCGGTGGCCGGTGCCGCTATCGCGCGCCTCTCGGGCGTCTGGTTTCGCCATCGCGCCTCTAGCCACTAGCGTTCCCCTTGCTGCGCAACGCGGAAGGAAAGAAACGCGATGCGCCATGCACTTTGCCCTCAATCCTCGCAAACGCGCACAAACGAAAAAAAGAAAAAAAAAGTTGGTTTTGTTTGTTGTTTGAGGCGGCTCGGCTCGCGTGTTGCTCATGGCGGCACGGCGGCTTTGCTTGCGTCTTTGTAGTTCGTCTTTCGTCGCTTCGCACCTTCTTTCGTTTCTTCTTGTCATTTTACAACGGTGTCAGTGAAATATTGTTGCGAATTTGCGAGGATGTCTACGAAGCTGACGAAGCTTCGGACAACGATGACATGTCCAGAAGTTCTGACGGTGATTAAGTTTTTGGCATCGCCCCGTGATTTAGCTGAGAGTGATGTAAATAAAGGTTTGTTTCTTTGGCCCAAAATTTCCCCTGTTTTTAAAAATAAAAAAAAAAGGTCGACATATATTTGAAATATTTTTTTTTTTATTTTCGGTGGGTCCAACAAATAGGCTTCGACCTATTTTCGAGTAAGTATGTTAACTTTAATTTTTTTGGGGGTTACGTCGGACGTAACTCGAATGCTTGACAGTTACGTTGGGCGTAACTTTAATTTTTATTTCGGGTTCCGTCGGACGTTACGTTAGACACTGCGTTACACTTAGGCAAAATAGGGGCTGCTGGTTCATCATATAAACCAACCATTTGTGTATGATTAAAGCGCATCACTGTCCTAAAAGAAATACTGTTATCCTATAGGAATGTAGCGCTTCAGATAAATTTGTTAATTTTTACTTTTAGTCCCTGCCCCACCAGATACAACATCTGACCTAAAGCAGTGTTCCGGATCTCCTTCCAAGACCTCAGGCGGGTCGTCATTCAATCCAGGAGTCGGCGGCGTCTCATGGGCGTGTTGCTGGTGCTTCTTACTGGATGGTGCTACTGAGTGAAAAGTGGTCATGCTTGGGAAAGGCAAGTATGGCCGCCGTAAGTATAGATATTTTTTTTACCTTTGCTCGAATCCACCTTTAAGTAATGCACAGTTCGCATGTGTGCATCTCTCAATGCTTCAACAGTCGGCTGTTAATATTTGGAGTGCTCCAACTCTGTCAGCGCTAGTTTCTCTAGATCATGCAAATGGGATGCAGCAATAAACCACATATGCTCTCGCAACAAACAGCGCTGTGCCGAAACACTGTGGAATTTACTCTAGCTTAATAATGCAGCACAAAATAGTTTACGCCAAGTATGGCTGCTTTTGTGACTCCGTTTTACCAAAAGCTCTGCCGAAACAAACTTGCCGCCTTATACGTAGTGCAAAAGAACCTCGCGTGCCTAACCTGGAGAAGGGCATTTTTTTTCATAGGTCAATTTTTTCTTAAAGCAATACCTTCAGCCTCCTTGAAATTTTAACATCATGTGACACTCAGAAGAACAGTAAACCACTTAATGTTGGCGACCCTCTAATATTTGCTGCATTTAATTTTGCGGAATTCAGTGGCTGCGATTATGTCCTCTGTGACCGATTCGAGAAGAAATAGGGGCCACCAAGATAAGGGGGCTTCACTGTACATCGGAGGAGAGAGGAAGTCACTTTTGTTTGTATGCGAGAGTAAAACCAACAACAACAATCATGGTGTCGACACTTTCTGATCCTATCTGTGTCTATTGAATGCTATCAATTTTGTTTCAGTTCATTAAACATTGTTGGCTGTACACTGTGGGATGTCGTCTTCAACACGAGCAGTGGTTTTCCTCTGAAGCATCCAGCATGGACGCGTGCCGCAGCACAACATTGTTCATTTGCAGGTGGTACTGCAGTTTGAAGGATGGTTCGCACAATATGGTGAAATCGCAATTCAATGTTCTACCTCGGGCGTAGACAAGATTTGCTCTATCTAAATCATTTTGTCTACAAATCGGGAACTTGCAACGAATGTACCCGCATGGTTGGAAGGGCCAGACAAGCCTTGTGAGTGCTTCGTTTCCTAGCCTCTCAGTCCTGAACCTACTCACGTACCATATGTGTAGATGTTACGATAGGTGGGAGCACTTATTTGGAAAATGGTGAGTGGCAACTGTTGTTATCTTTAAGGTGGACTGCATATTTGCAGTACTTTTCCTCACTTAAAAATATATCTTACTAAAAATATGTAGTATAGCCGATGACAAAAAGAGAATGGCTGGGCGTCCTCCAGCACGTGCTTGTGCTTTTCACCCCGCTTTGGACAGATGTGCTCGCTCCAGGCTCATGAGGCGCTGAAACGTCATCGAAGGTAGCAGACGGGCTGGAGGTGGAACAACGGAGACTTCTCCCTGCCTTTCTGATGGTGTCAGTGAGCGTGTACTTCTATACTCTAACTTAGCTTAACCTGCACAGAGCTGAGTAGAGTAGGCTTGGCAAGTGCCCTTATTGCATATGAATTTGTACAGCTGAGGCACTTTCTAAATCAAGAACATTGTGTACCTTACCTTCAAAAACACATCATTTTGTGGGTGCAAAAGGAATTCTAAGGCATATTTTTGTTTGTATTGTCCTATTACGCATCGACTACTTCAACGTAATGCAGAGTCGACCCAGCCTCTTGAAAAATTTAATGCTTGCCAGGTAATTGTTTTGCGTTTAGTTGATATATCAGTATTCAGCTAGGCATCCCAAGTCATTAGTCGTTGAGGTGGAGTCTCTCTGTAAGTCAATCATGTTTAACATTCATAGAAATGCTTGTCAAATAATGGCACTGTCGAGGATATCTATTCAGCTCAGAACAATCGCTGGGCACAAGCTGATCGTGTGGTTACAGGCAGCAAACATCCCGGTTGGAACGTCCTATTTCGCAATGTAGCTGCAGACTAGGTGAGGGCCCCACTCATAAACGTCTATGCTTTTAGTCTCTTTAAGCTGGACCACTTTTGACACTACAAGCCATTGCAGCTAAAACAGCATGACACATGATTATAAGCTGGACGTACCATGACGTCCAACTAGAAGGTCACATGGCTTGCTTTGTGCACTGAATTTGCAAGGATGGCTTGAAGCTTCTGTCGTTGTTAACTTTAAGCTGATATAGTTTAAAATAATGCTCTCAGTTTTTAGTGTTGCCCGGGATGGTTAACAAGTTGGTGATATAGCGCTGCATTGAAAAGTCTGTGCATTCATGACTGTATCACCTTATGAATGCATACGAGCTATTAAACTCTTCGTTTTTCAGAGAAATGAAATGCACTTTGCTTCCAATTGCACCCGCTTCTGTAACTTCATGGTATGAAGCACGTTATGGCTGCATGCTGTGACCGATCTTGTTCTGTGGTCTGCGCAGGCCCATATCAGGGAGTCGCTCCGAGAGCCTCACCAAAGTTTCCTGCCCGTGGTCGTTCTAAATTTTTGTTTGTAGGTATGCATCCTTTCTGTCTTTCCCTCAATTGTACTCAAACGTCTTCTTTTCATTGTCGCCGATTTGCCTCAAAATTGGTTAAGCACACCAATGGACGCTGTACAACTGTATTGTACATATTTTGTTCAAGGTAACTTTTCTTTGCCAAAGTTACAGATTTTTTTTATGAAGATGAGTCTTTTTTGTTTTTATTTACAAATTTATGTGAGTTTCCATGGGCAACACTAAAACGTTATGCCAGAAGCAAGGACAAGTTCACTGCTGTAATTTGTTCTCAACTGATTGCAAGAAATTTCGTTAATGTCGTGAAACCTCCTTCCAGCGCTTGCTTTGCAGCATAAAAAAAAATCATACATAGGACATACTCTGTTTTTTAAACTGCTTGCTCATTCTGCAGGTCTGCCTGCCATAGATGTCGTGCTACTGGAGAGCAGGCGAATTCGATTGCTGGTTTTGCCATTGCTTTTTTTTAGCCGTTGTCTTAGTAGTTCTTTTAAATTTAGAGATTTTCCTAAAAAGCAAGCCGGGAAGAATATTTAGTTTAGTTAGGTAGCTGAAAATAATGACTTAGTACCCCTTTGTCAGTAAAATAGATACTGTGTACCGCTGTTAGTGTCAAGCCGAGATCCACGATTTTTTGGCATTTTGCTCAGAGTAGTACCCATTCCTATTCGTTAGCCTCTTGGTGTGCCAACTTTGTATACAGAAACCTGCCCTCTGCTGGTACACTCTACCCTCATGTTCAGCGAGTGTATGAACTGGAGTTGTATCCACAGTCGACACTCGCTGAGCACGAGGGTAGGAAAATCTTTCCATTGCAGCAGAGCCATATATGGGGAAAGTATGGCAGTCTATGATTTCGCTGCCGTAACGTCTCCCTTCCGAGTGAGCTGATCAGCCCGCGGCACAGAGCAAGAGGCGTGAGTGCATGCGCGTGAACTCTAGGCTGCTCCCAGCTGAGCGGGGAGGGCCGCCATTTTCATTCATTCGCCCGGCACGGGATCGATATTCAAATTTCGGTTCTTTCCTTTTACAGTCGAATCTTGTTAGTTCAAACTCGAAGGGGACCGAAAATTAGTTTGAATAAAGCAAGGTTTGAGTTACCGGGAGTTTTCTTCTATAGAGACGCATAGGATGGAACCTGCGTGTTAGTTTGAATTATCCACAAGTTTGAATTAAGAGAGTTTGAATTAATGAGATTCGACTGTATTTGGCAGGCTCTGGCAATAAAATGATATAGTGGTATTCCTCGGTGGCTTAAAAACCTAAAGAAAGAAGTTCCTCCATGTTTGAACGCACTTTTATTTAGGCAAAAGAAATAAATAAGCCCATAGCAGACGACTCATAGCCTCAACAGTGCTCCGTGCCGACAGCTTTGCGTCAAAATGGCGGTCATCTCTTTGCCTCTTTGCTGCCTTCTCTATCCCTCCTTCGGCGTTCTCCTCCCTTTCCTCCTCTCCGGCGCCTTCGTTGCCACACCCGCTGGCTAAACTCTCCCACTATACGGCTTTGCATTGCAGTAGTAGTTTTATTTGTAGTCTTCACAGTTGAATGTGAATATTTGACAGAAGTATCTCAGGTTGGGGCGAAAGGGGGTTAAATGAATGCATTTGATCATTCGCCTAAATTCGGTACCCATCATTTTAACGCCCACGTAGCCTTGTCCTGGGGGGTAACTATGACTAAAATAAGAGGATATATGTGCTGATCACGAAAGAATATGCTAGCCATTCTAATGTAGCTCTGCCAAGTACTTGATTGTGATTTATTTTTAGTTTCAGCTACTTGGGTGCCTCAAGATCTGGAGATCCTAGTGGCCGCAAGCTTGGACTCAATCTTTTTCTGTGGTCTGGCCAGGACCATGGGCGAGGTAATCCCAGCAACAAGAGCATCGCAGTATCTCCCTGCCTGTGACTTTCGATCAGCGTCACGACAGGGGAGGCCTCGTGCCACCAGGTGTTAAGTATGCCACTTTAAATAAGCATTTTTCTTACCTATTAATAGAACAGCAAAAGCACTACTAAGCCTAAAATGCAAAAAAAAACAATTCAAATCTTGGGTTGGATGAAATTCCAATTACAAAAAGGAGTCTGCAGACATGATTAACATGTGAACTTAAAGCCCGCGGATGTAGGTTCGACGGTGTCACAGAAATAACTTACCGCAGATCGCCTTGCTCGTGCTATACCCAAACAAATTCTTAAAATAATCATTGTGTTTCGTTGGTCTCATCAATCATATGTCCCTACCACACCCACCAGTCGGGACATGTGAAATATAAAAAAACAGGAACTTGCACATTGTCAGCTCTGCAAATATTTATATAGTAAACAGAGCATAGCACGTTCAGCTTAAGAAAAAAATTTAGTGCAGGCCTATATTCATGGTTCACATATGTGTAATTGCTCTTTATAATGCAGTGAAAACTGCTTAAGTTGTGGCCCACTACAGGCTTTCTATTAGTGTTAAAAAGTGCGGTAGAAAACATGATTGCGCTTGGAGGACGGGGACATAGGAAGGACAGACACAACAGAGCGCTAACTTTCAACTGATTTAATTCAAGAACCTCAGCGTAGAAACGGACTGTGTCACCGCACCACATCTCAACCAATCCGTGGCCCTGCCACGGATTGGTTGAGATGTGGTGCGGTGACGCAGTGTGTTTCTACGCTGAGGTTTTTGAATTAAATCAGTTGAAAGTTAGCACTCTGTGGTGTCTGTCCTTCCTATGTCCCCGTCTTCAAAGCACAATCATGTTTTCTAACGTACAGTACCAACTTGCCCAACAATCAGCACTTGTTAAAAAGTGCTATTGTGTTTTAAGCAGCTCGCAGCAAATATTTTCTTGAAATACATAGGTTCATGGAAATTATTATGTAGATGTTGGCAGACAGTCATGGTGAGGCCAATCTTTAATGCCAAGTGGTCCACTTATTCAGAGTTAAATGAGTTTGTAAATATTGTAGGTCGCAAATTAAATTTTTATGGTACGCAATGGGCACAATCATCCGTAATGACTAGCTCTACCTAGGGGAACTTGATACGTTTACTACGGCAAGATGGTTTCGAAAAACAAAGTATTTAGTTTATTCAACTCCTGCACTAACCTTGTCTTTAGAAACTTTTTACATTCTTTGCGATGCTGAGATAAGATTCTGGAAATAGTTTTTCTAGAACTACTCTAGATATTTCCAGTTCATCATTTTTCTCGCAAAGCATTCGAGAGAGCCAAACCCTGTAATGTACGGAGGGAACTCATAGAATGATGCGACTGACAGTTTGGAACATTCGGTACTGTAACAGTAATAATGACATGTCACTTATATAATGCTCATTATCGCAGATCAAACTGCTTTTTCCGTCTACACTCATTTTCAGTAGACTCATTCAGCGAACTCCCACCTGAGACTGCAGCGCTGGGTTCTGCAAAGTAATTTGAATGAATATAGATGCAACAGGTTTCTTTGAGCGTGCGTCTAACACATATTCTTCATATTGAATCTGCTAACTGTATTCATGACCATGTCCATAATTGTATCCACATTCCAGCTTATTTTTGTTTTGACATTTGAGTTTTCTTCAGTACTTTTCTCAACATCTGTGCTTGCTGAGCCGTACTCAAGTCCATACATCTTGTCTTTCGCTATTACATTAATATATAAAACTGTTGATGCCGAGTGAGAATTCAAGGTACCGAATCTGTCGTGCGAGCTAAATAAGAACCAATAAAAAGCTCTGCAAAGGAAATTTTGTTAAAGGATCCTGTATGGGCATTAGAATAGCACATGCCATGCTTAAAAAAAAATACAAATTCTTGTTAGGTATGTGAGGATGACAGTGCTGTGCTGTTGCTGATGTGTCACAAAAAAAAAAAAAATCAGTGCCATACAATGTTCCTTATGGAAGTACAAACTGTTGAATTCGAAGCCCAGAAGTTTTATTCAAGAATGTTCCTCAATACAAATGTATTTAGAGATCTGAGCCACTGACTCATACATGACTATGTGGCAAACATTCATTTTCATGTGGATTATAGTTTACAAGGTCTAGTCTGCATTGATTTATTGCATTCATGCTGAAACTGGGAGGGGTTCTCTGGTTATGAATAAAGAGATAAACATTTCTTGAAATCAAAACATTTGAGAACGGACAAAAGGAAGGATCTGAGAACGGTATCTTAGATTCTCTTCTTTTTCTTACAGCATCTCTAATGTTGACTTTATTTCACCTGATGCATTTAGATTTTAGCGCAGCTCTTAGCACCCGTTTCCGCGTTTCGCGGCGTCGCTGTCGGCGTAACCGCCCAACTAAACTTGGCAGGAAATTGAATTAATATTGTGGTCATGTGACGTTAATATTTCCGCTAAGTCTAGCTGAGAAACTGAATTTTTTTATGGATGACGTGACACGGTCATGCGACGTCATTTTCCCCACTACTTTTAGCGGAAAAACTGCATTTGTGTTGAGGTCATGTGACATCAATTTCTGCGCTAAAGATAGTGGGAAACTTAACCAGCTAAATTTAGTGGGGAAATTTTCCCGCTAAATTCAGGGAAATTTCCCGCTAAATGGGAGGGAGCAGAAGAGGAGGAGGGGAGGGGGAGGAGGGGCATACCCTCCCATCCTCCTGTTCAAGATCTGTGCTCTAATTTCACGTTATAGAGAATTGTAAACGTCTCATATTTCATCTCATGTTTATTCAACTTTTATATTGCAGGTGCGCTCGCAGCAAAAATCTGGGTTGTGCTGATCCTCTACGCACAAGTTAGGAACACCTGAGTGGCAAGAGTGGGAGTTTAGTCTGACAGCACAAGGGACACCATTGTTCAGTATTGAATTTTTAATAATCTTCTTTTGAGCAAAGTTAAGCTTTGCTGCATGCAGTTCTTGTAAAAATTAATACCTGCAACCAAATTTACCAGGTCGCTACATTTCGCCTCTGCTCTTAGTGGTCCTGGTGAGCCTCGGATAAGAGCTTATTGGTGTGCAAACATCATGCTTGTTTGAAACCACTCACTGATGTAGAGACTCGCTGACATCCAGCATTCCAATGAAACGCTGGATGTCCACAAGTCTTTCTTGAACAATGCAAGCGGGGAAGGAACCATACAATCGTACCGTATCGGGGGACATTCTACAGAGTGTTTTTTTTCTATGTTTTACAAATTAAAAAAAAAAGCCGTAGAAGCTACATTTACGCGGTCTGTGCACGTGAGTTATATGGCCAGGGCGGCATAGTATAAACGGCTAATTTGTAATGATCCGTCGGCTTATTACAAAGATGTGCCAGACTTCTTTCAGAAAACTAGATGGAGGTTCATTCTAGCGTAGTTTCATCCCGCGAATCTGAATATCCCGTTTGTTTTCCTCAAAGATATAACTAAACGTGAGAAAACACAAAAAAACATCCTACCAACAGTGACATCGTAAGAAGACCTTTCGGCCGCCAAGCGTGTGTCGCTTAAGGGCCGAGCGTCCAATCGCAAGTTTTCTAGGTATATTCTCCGGCATTGGCACCAGTCGTGACACATTTTTCTGCCCTTTTAAAAAATAGCATGTGCGTGCATAGCTTTGATAGGCGCTGAAGATGCGTGAACAAAGATTTTGAAAGCTGCTCTTGTGACGTCGCTCTCTAGGGAAGTGCTTTCACAGCGCTTTAAAAATGACTATGCAGCCTGGATTAATTAAATTAGCAAATAATTTTGATATTTGAGATTCTGGAGGTCGAATGAAGAAGATTTAAAAGTGTTTTCTCAAATACAAAACTGCTTCAGCCTCTCTCTAAGTATAGTATGTTCGTGAAATTTTTAATCAGTGAAAATAGACCCATGGTTCCAATTAGAAACTTGCTAAGCACCATCAAAACACTCTACATCAATTTTCTTTGTAAAGATATAAGACAAGAGTAGCATTTTATGGCGTTCTAAAAAAATGGTCAATTTGGACGCGTTTCCAGACTTCGGTTTCTTGCCAGAGCGCATCGTTGCACCTGCGGTCCAGCTGCCCGGTGGCCGCAGTGCGAAGCCGCCCCCTCGCCTCCTTGTAGGATGAAGAGAAGCAAGGCGCACGTGTGTTGCGTTTCTAAGCCCCTGGGGAACAGGACCGTGGGTGCAGAGATGAGCTCCGATAAGAAACTGAAACCTAGAAACTCGTCCAAATAATGCTTTTTACAGAACGCATAAAACGCTACCCCTAAATTATATCCTTCTAAAAAAACTTGATTTTGTGGTTTTCAATGACTCAGCAAGTTTCTAATTGAAACCATATTTTCATTTTCACTAATTAAAAAGTTGATTAACAAATTGTATTTAATTATCTGACTGATCGTTACGACTAGGTGCCTATACTACGTACGCCTGGCCGTATAACTCGCCTGCACAAACCGCATTAATTTAGCTTTCACGGCCTTTCTAAACATATATGTAAAGCTTAAAACTAAATCGCCCTGTAGAACAGTGAAAAGGCGAAACCAACATGCTGGAGCCATATGGCTCCACCATGCTGGTATCGCCTTTTTGCTGGTATAGGATGTCCCATATTACGTTATGCATGTATGGTTCCGTCCTTCTACATGGTTCCGCCTTAATCCACTACGCTGATATAGGATGTCCCATAATACGACACGCTTGTATGGTTCCGCCCACCTGTATCGTTCCGCCTTATTCCACTATACTGGAGCCGCCTTTTTCGCTTGTATAGGATGTCCCATATTACGGTTATGCTTGTATGAGCCTTTTCCGTCATCGTTCCAACATCGAGATTTTCCAACAGGGAAGGCTGTTGCCCGTGTCGGTTCCGTACGTGACGTAGCCGTGTAGGCGGACTTGTGTGTTCGTCTCTTGCAGGGCGATGAGTTCAGGTGGTGTTGTGGACGTGGAGACGTATTGTGTGAGTGATCCGTACTTGTTATTGTAGCCCCGGCAATTCCACTGCCACACCGTGGTTTCGCCTGGGAGGCCCTTGCGCTTACTCCCTGGATAATGAGTAACAGCCATCGAGGCTGTGAGAGGGGGGTAGTTCTTGCAGCATGTGGGGTTCCGGTAGGTCTGGGTGAGTCGTTTCCTTCTGGCGCCGGTTGCGCCGAGCATCGAGAGTTGGTAAGCGTTCCTCTAGTTTCGCGACGTGTTCCTCCATCTGAGTATTGAATAGTTGTTGTTGAGCCGCTCTCTGTTGTATAGCCGTGAGTTGCTGATTAAGAGTAACCTGTAGGGAGGCATGAAGCGACTGCATGGCCCTTGCTATAATCTCCTCGATCTGCTGGGAAGTGGTATGTTGGGCGTGTGGGAGCCCCGGCAGTGTGTTGGGCTGCGTCGGTGCTCGCTGCGGTGTGGAATTAGGGGAATCTGTGGGGCTCTGGCTTCTCTGCCCGTTTGCGCTTCTCGGGGGGTGGGTTTTGTGTGTTCTGTGCCGGAATGTCTCTACACTACTTATGAACAAAGTACTCGCGTAGAGTTTTATACAAAACAAAAGTACAGCCAAGCACCGCGTTCTTCATAAGAAACGTGGCAAATAGGGAGGTCGAGAACACGTTTCTGCGTAAAAATGGGGTCTTTGCAAATAGCATTTTCGCGTGAGGACGTTATCTCTCTCCCGTAAATCGCTGGCAGCTTTCTGTCGATGGCGGTGATTGGCTACTCGCGTGCTCCGAAGGAAAGTTTACCCGCGGGCTTGGTTCATAAACAGTGAGTCTATTGCGCGAGTAAATACTGCGGTCGTAAATTTAGAAGCTTCGTTCCCCGCTGTACCGTCGATTAAGTTCAAGAACACACAAAAATCTAACATGGAACAATCCGATAACCGTCCATAGTTCAAGCTGTTTCTTTCTCGATGACGTTGTGCCACTGCAGTCTGTTGCAACGCAAAAAAAGAAACTGCAATAGCGGCTCCGCCCGCTTATTCCTAGCGAAAAATAACGTAACAAAATCAATAAAAAAAACTCAATAAGAACGAATAAAATTTCTGATGCGATGTAAAGTAGTAGGAGCATTCTTCAGCTCTTTTTATATTGCTTTAAAGATCCCTCCTACAAAAAACAAAAGTAAGCCCTACTGCAAATTTAACTAACCGTATCTCAGTTTACTTACTTGTGGAAGAAGCGTTTCTTTATTATAATTGAAACTGATTAATTATTAGTTCCTGAATTTGGAGTGGCGCTCAGAGAGACAGGGTCACAATTTTAATACATCATACAAAACACAGACTGCGGACATTGTTTCAGGTGTGTTTCTTCCTTGTGTGACACTCCTGTCACGTTGGTCATAAAACAAACTCTGAAGTTTGAAGTTTGAAGCTTACATACTTGTGCAGCAGCTTTGTACATGCTTTAGGCGTGTCGTTGGATAACTTCGTAATCTAATCTAAAGCAAACGTCGTTTTTTTTTTGTTTTTTTTGTATTTGGTTTGGGGAGTGTTCTGCGGATTTAGGTCACCCGACAAGGACGTGCGATGAGTGCTCTGCATGAATCTTCGAAAACATTTGTTTAGGTTACTACTTTAGTTTCGGAGCGCGAAATTCTTGGAAAGATCGAATGTTTGGCAAATATTTTATTTTCCGTGCACACAATTAACGTTCACCGTGCTTCAACCTTGAGCTGACGACATACGCGCACTAATCAATAGTGATAAGCGAGAGCTCCCCAACTCTATATGTTTCAGAATAGGGGATGGATGGATGGATGGATGAATACGGCTGAGCCCTTTGGATCGGGCGGTAGCTTACGCCACCTAGCCATTTTGTTTTACCATTTAAGCTTAGAATATTTAAATGTGAAATCTATATTCACTCCGCAGTGCAAAGAAAGTGAGGCTATGAAACCCCCTTGCCATCAGTGGATAAGAAAATACCTAGTTTTCTCTCGATTTCTGCCACCATTCACTTAATCTTTGCTTGGTAATCTCTACAGTCTTGAAATCCACTCTCCCTTCGCTGTCTCTAAAACCCAATGACTTTATTAAATCTATGTTGTCTTCGGTAGGCATAGGGTGAAGCCCTTTACAGTAGAGTATCAAGTGTTCAGCCGTCTCGTCCTCCTCTCCACAAGCAGTGCACACTGTATCAATTTCCTGGTACTTCACTCTGTATGTTCTGGTTCGCAGAACACCCGTTCTTGCCTCAAACAGCAATGAGCTTCCCCTAGAATTGTCATAAATGCTTTCTTTGGCAATAACTCTCTTGTTTAATCTATAGCTTTCCAGAGCCGTCTTTGTCTGCATTCCCTCTAGCCACCAATCTCTTTCTGTGGCCTTTACTTTCTTCTTAACTGAGACTTGCTCTTCCGTATCTTCGCTATAGCCCAAAAACTTTCCTCTTAATTTCCTAGTGCGCTGTCTCCACTTTGTGTCTACACTCCTCATGTATAAATAGCTGAAAACCTTTCGTGCCCATTGCTCCCCGTCCATTTGCCTCAACCTATCCTCAAATTCTACCTTGCTCACCGCTTCCCTGCTCTCAAATGATGCCCATCCCATGTCTCCTTGTACTCCCTGGTTTGGCGTTTTGCAATGTGCCCCCAAAGCCAGTCTACCTACTCCGCGCTGTTTTATTTCTAGTCTCGCATGCACTTCGGATTTCGTGCATAGCACTGCGTTTCCAAAAGTCAAGCCAGGCACCATGACCCCTTTCCAAATCTCTCTCACCACCTCATACCTGTTGTAATTCCAAAGTGCTCTATTTTTCATTACAGCTGCATTTCTGTTGCCCTTACCTATTATATACTTTTCATGGTCTCTGAGATATTCTGCACCATCACATATCCATACTCCTAGATACTTGTATTTACTAGCTCTCTCAACTGTAATATTCTGTATCTTCAGCCTCTCAACTTCATCCTCGTTAAAAATCATGACTGCCGATTTTTCGCTACTGAATTCTAAACCTAATCCCTCTCCTTCCCTACCACAGATGCTCATTAATTCCTGCAACTCTGTCCTGTTGTTAGCCATTAGTACAATATCATCCGCATACATCAATCCCGGTAAGGATTGCTGAATTTTTTGGCCTAGCTTACTGTAAGAAAGGTTGAACCCAAGCCCACTCTTCTCTAGTCTATCCTCCAATCCTCTCAGATACAACATAAACAGCAAAGGCGATAACGGGCACCCCTGCCTAAGGCCTCGTCTTATCTCTATTTTCCCTGTCGCCTTTCCTTCCCATGTTATAATCACCTTGTTATCTTTGTAAATGTTCCTTAATAGTGCTGTTAGTCCTTCATCTAGGTTTGAGTTCTCCATTATGTCCCACAGGTGTCTTTGGTTCACATTGTCATAGGCACCCTTGATATCCAGAAATGCCAGCCAGAGCTGTCTGTTTTCTTTTTGCGCTATTTCTATACACTGTGTTAGAGAAAATAAATTGTCCTCCAACCTTTGTTTTCGAAACCCGTTCTGTAATTCGCCCAGTATGCCCTCGCAATCTACCCATTCCTCCAGTCTGTTCTTTATAATCTGCATTACCAACCTGTAAATAACCGGTGTCACGGTTATAGGACAATAATTCCTAATATCAGACTTATCTCCTTTTCCCTTATATATCATACTCATCCTACTAAGCCTCCATTAATCTGGAATATTTCCTTTTGTTATCATGGTACTCACTACCTCCCTTAGTTTTGCCTTAGATTTAGGACCCAAATTCTTCACCAGCTTGATAGGGATACCGTCTGTGCCTGTCGACGTGGCACTAGGGACTCTTTGTTCCGCCTTTTCCCATTCTCTTTGTCCAAAATCCGCGATGTCACAAACTGGACTGCTACTTCCTTCGGTTCTCCTATCTTCCACATTTAACCGTTCCCGAAAGTTCTCCTCCATCACTGCTCCTATATATTGTATCGCATCATCTCCCTCTAATTGATCTCCCTGATGCGAGAGTATGAACCTCTGTCTAGCTTGCGTTGTTTCACCGAGTGAGTTCAAGTGCTCCCAAAACTTCTTGGCAGCGTTTCTATCTTTCTTACTTACATTACTCATCCATTCCTCACCCTTTCTCTGAATTTTCGCATTGATCAAACTGGATGCCTCTCGGCGACATGTTATAAAATTGTCCCATTTTCTTTTTACTTCCGTTTCGGACTCCCCACTACGCTTGGAATACCTGTGTTCTCTAGAGGCTTCCTGACGTTTTTGTATCGCTTGCTTCACTTCTTTGTCCCACCAGCTTTTTGGTCTATGTCCTTGCTTCCCCTTTCGTTTACTCTTAACTTTGTCTAGTTCTAGAGCAAAAAGCCTAGTTAGGCTCTCATAGGTCCAATCTGTATGCCGTTGCCCTGAAACTGCTGCCTCTATTCTTTCAACAACTATTTCCAACTCTTTGTCGCTGCAGAAAGTTTGCTTTGATTTATGTTGTCTAGTTTCAGCATTTACTTCTCTGGCAAAATTCAGCTTAATACGTTTGTGATCACTACCAAGACTTTTGGAACCTTCTTCATCTATTTTCATTACTTGTAACTTACCATATATTTTGTGTGACATGAGTACGTAATCTATAGTTGAATGCAGATTGCCACTTTCCCAAGTTATGTGCCCGTCACACTTCTGACTGGTATTACATAAAACTAAGTCATGTTTTTCCACCAGTTCTAGTAATATGCTTCCAGTTGAGTCCGCATACCCATCCAGACCCTCAATATGGGCATTCATGTCTCCCATAATAATTATTTCGGAGCCTTCCCCTTGTTCACTAATGTCTCTTGATATGCAATCAATCATTTTTCTGTTTTCCTCTTTAGCACCTGTCCCTGTCCATAAGTAAACCACTCCAAGGACTGTTGCTTCCCCAGCGACTTTTCCTTTCAGCCACAAATGTTCGGCGCACTCCTTTCTGATCCTTTGAAAGTTCATATTCTTCTTAATAAATGCTCCAATTCCACCTCCCTTCCTCGTTCCCTCCATTCTGTTGCATTCTTCCCACACATAGTCAGGGTTGCAAGGTGGCTGCTCCATGTCTCTGAGATGTGTTTCCACAAACCCATACACCATTAAATCCTCCTTTCTTAGTTGCTCCTCTACCTCTTCCCATTTTAACCTATTTCTACCACCCTGCATGTTAATATATCCAATGTCTGATTGTGCTGTTTTTTTATACCTGTTCTTACGTTTTCTCCTCTTTTTAACCCTGGGTGCCTCTCCTGACTTCGTTGGGTTTTCAATTACTTCAGTGCCCCCAGGGCCCTCGGTCCCCCCAAAAAAGCAGTCACCGTGCGGCCCATCCTATCCCCCACCCTGTAACCCGTGGCCTCACTGTAGTGAATGCCATCTGCAAAAGGGCGGGAGCCAGCCTCGTACACCTCTCTGTTTACTTCCATTACGTCGTACCGAAGCTGTCGACTCATACCATTAATTACTCCGTTGGCTTCGACAACCCTCCTCTCCGTTAACCCGGACTGCCCCCGAACTTCTGGAATGGTGCACACAACCACATGCACATTCTCAGACACGTCCCTCAGCTTACGTATTCCCACGTTTAGCTGCTTTCCGAGGTTCTGGCTCCTACCCTTCAGCACATCATTAAGCCCCGCGTGAACTATTACTAGATTCCTTCCCTCCCGGTTATCCCACACCCCCTCACGTGCTGCGGTCATAGCATCCACCATACACTTCCCTGGCTGGACCTCTACGGTTACCCTCTGGTCTCCCTTCACCCTGTTATGTACACCCCTCCTAACCCGTGCTACGTTAGAGCTCCCCACTACCAGTACCCTAGATCCCCCTGGTGCCTGCGCGCCTTTGTCCTGCGACTTATCTCCTGTCACCTGACTGCCCGACGCCTGCTGCTCGAAGGCGCCATTGAGCTGAGGTTCAATCAGCTCTCCAGCGTCGTCGAGCCCGCCTGCCAACAGGCCGGACTCCCGACCACCAGGGACCCCAGCCTGCAGACTGGTGGTTCGTCCCGCTAGAACTGACACTTCCTCCTTTCTTCCCTCGCTACTCTCACTCGCTCGAATTACCCCTTCCAGGCGCTCTACCCTACTGTCACACTCCCTCTTACGCTCCTCTAAACCCGCCTTCCATACTTCCCCCAGCTCTTCCGCCTGCTTCTCGAGGCCGACCCGCTGCTCCCTCTCATGATTAAGCTGCCTAGTCAGCTCCTCTACCTGGGCCTCGAGACCCACCCGCTTCTCTCCTTCTGCCTTAAGCTGGGCCTCAATCTCCCGAACTCTACCCTCCCATTCCCCAGTTACCTGCTGAAGCTTCACACAAAGCCGACACTCGAAACTCACCTCCGCCGCCACCTCCAGGCTCCCGAAACCCGTCTCCTCCAGGTAACATTACCTCCCACACCCCTCGCACTGCACCAACTCGTCCCCACCCTTGTCATGCCGACCCAAATCTAGACCCATGTCTAGACCGGGAACAAACCGTCCCTTCCCGCCAAAAATTCAAACAGAGCCTACTTTGCGAAACTAACGTTAACTGCTGCTGTTCAAACCTAATACTGCTACCGCATAGTCACTTCCAATCAACTCTCAAAAAAAGAGAGAGAAAAGAAGAAAAACTGGCACTTAGCTTCGGATGCTCGAGGAGAACCAGGAAACACGTCCGCTCACCGCAACTCAGGGGCTTCCCAAAAGTAAGCGCCTCTGGTGCCAAACGCGCGAACTACACAAAATCCGCCATTACTACGGCGTCGGTTTTTCGTACCGTTCGGCTCGTGCTTAATCGGTGCGATGCCGACTCACTGCTGCGTCCCCCTATGCAGCCAACGAGGACCGAAAGATGAACAAGAAACCAAGGTAAGTCACTGTTGTGAAGCTGCATGCCAACAATGCTGTGAATAATATAAATTGGGAGAGACAGATCCGTGTGGAAGAGGCAGCCTTCATCCGTGCACATGGGGGGACGAGCTTCACTAGGACTAGGACGCTAATGGCCCAACAAATCAAAATCAATCTTCCTATGTTGCACGTTTAGTTGCGCTGCTCGATCTAGTCTGTGTCAACGCTTTCGAAAGCGTTGGACGCGTGTGCGGCGCTTGGTAGTTGCAAGTATTCCTAACGAAAAGATAATCGTGACAGGATAACTCGCGTGCACGGAACATTGTTTCGAAATATGTTCCTTCATGTGTACACGTCGATAGTTTATACAATGCGCCTAGGCCTGCAGCGTAATACATGACTGGCCGTCGCCGCGAAATCTAACGTGCCGGCAATGAGGACAAGACGAATGAAACAGACAGCTTGCACAAAGACTGGTAGAACAGCTAATCCACAATACGGTATGTACGTGGCGTGGAGTAGCGAAATCCACCGACACGACGCAACGAGTGACACCCGCCTTGATTTGGCCCTTTAGCCCCGCCGAAGAACCACGTTACTGAGTTTCCCAACCTTACGTAAACCAAAAACAAACTCCGAATTAAAAAGTACAGCATTCCGTTCCCCCTGCTTCCATCTCAAGCGCAAGCGAAGTCGAAGGCGTAAGCGGGCAGCATGGTACCTTTAACAGCACTTGGACGGCACGACTGCGCGCAAAGATCACCTAGGGCGCTTTGCTCGAAATTGTAGCTTTGGCTTCGCTCATACGGCCAAACGGAGCATAGAAATAATATGATGCATGTCCAATATGCCCAAGGAAAGAATATTGCTCACCTCGACACTCGAATCGACGACGGGTCTATGTAGGCCTCCGTTACGAACTTATAGCTTCGTGCAGCCTGACGGCTCGACCTCAACCTGGACGTACGGTAGGATTCGACTTTATCTACATCGAAGCTCTGCGGTACTTTAGTGAGACTCGTGCTCCACGATGAAGCTGCTGATTCTGTTGAACCGCTGTCAGCGGTTGGCCCACAGTCAGCCGCAGCCATCGCTTTCGTGGCGACGCCGTAGTAATGGCGTCGGCTAACTTTGCCAAGGGTGCTTGACTGACTTTCGGGAAGGGCCTATTGGCTCATCGATGATGAGTGAGCACTCCAACGTTACTCCACCCACATGACTCCTAAAAGCGACCTTCCTCTTACGTGAGCCAAGCAAAAATGCGCCCTCCTACACACACACACACAAAAAAAAAGACACCGAAGTTTTCTAAATGTTTGCTTCCCCCGTTAAGAAAAGGCGCTGGCATTCCTAGACGCCACCACCATCACCGGCTTGGCAAAAGTAGATACATATATACGGTCGTGTCACGCACAAATACAGACATAGAAAATGCGGCGCGTGAGCGACAGCCGCAATAACAAGCGAAGAACGAGCGCTCGAGGAGAGTGGCGATAAGGCCGTAGGATCTGCGCCTTCAAAAGACCGGACTAGGCAGCGAGGGAGTCGGTGCGGTGCGCGATACCAGAAGACTGGTGGAACGGGAGGGAAGGATCCTACAGGGAGTTAGTTGACCGCAGTCCAGCAAGAGGCCCCGGCGTCCAGGACCTGACAAGTTTCTTTCGGGGTACTTTCGCCGAACCATCACGCGAAATTTCGGGAGCTTCACCGGAGGATCCGATCACCGGCTAAGCTATTTTAATTCATCGTAATACTTTACCTCTCCATGTTTCCCTTGGTGAGAGGTATGGACATTTCCCCATACCGCATGGCATCTGCTGTATCTGCGTGTCGGTGACCCTCATTGCGAATTCGCTTCCAAAAACTCGAGCACAGCCAGTCTTGTACATGTTACTCTAAAAACGTAATCAATTACAATTACTCGTGGTTAAATTATGATCAATTACATTCCTTGATTACTTGAGAAGGAACGTAATTGGCCGTTACTTGAAAGAGTGACCGTTACTTTTCTTGTTGTTTCAAATTTGCACAAATAACAGATTTTTTTCTCCGCTGGTTTGAAACCGAACCTTCGTTCTCGATAATAGTCCCTGGAGATGGCGAACACGGAAGACAAAAGACAAGCACAAATCTCCAAACACAGCTCGATGACTTGTGCGCGACTAAAAAAAAATCCGCCTGGTCCTGGTATCGAACAAGAGACCCCTCCATTTTGAGTGGAGCGCTTTACCAACTGGGCTAACCAGGAGCTCGACGCCAGTAGAGCAAACGGGCCCTTAACAGCTGCCACCAGTCGCTAACACCAACGATGATGAACGGCCTGCTTTTTAGGGCTATGATGATAATGCAATTATTGCACAGGTTCAAGCGAGCTGCACAATCTTATCAATATTCTTGTCCAGCTCGTTTGCACCGTTACCTTACATACATTATTCTATTTCGTTCTGTCTATTACAGGATTAGAATCGCCGAATTACAAATTACTCATCTCCTCAGTGCACCAATTGTTTGGGAAATCTTTGTCCTGTCGGAGGCTTGGTTCGAAAATTCCTCGCTAGGTAACTTGTAGAAACAAAAGGCGCTATTAAAAAAAGGGAAGAGAAAAAAAGAGTAATGGGTACAAGTAACTTTAGTACTTCCCAAAGTAATCAAACTAGTCGCCGGATTACTTTCTAATAACCATATATTGAAATGATTACAAAATTACTAAAACGTAATTGATTACAAGTAATCTTAGTACTTGTAATAAGTACAAGTCTGCGTACACGGACCCTTTGTTTCTTTAGAATGAGCGCCATCTAGTAGCTGCTGCGCTAATTATCCGAGTCCACCATTGTCCGGGCACGTACTCCGAGCGTGGACTGGGGACGAGGATTTCGTCAGCGTTCGGCGAGGACTCGGATCCATTCACGAGCTTCGTACCCAAGAAAAGGCCACGGGCAATGTTGCTTGATTTGGTTTAAAAATAATGGTATTTATTGAAAGTGCACAAAGTAAACCGAGTCAATCTCGTGTTTCACTTTCTGTTTTGCTCGCTCACGTATCTGCTTCAGTGGTTCATACTAAATCATAATTTTACACAAATTATGATTTAGTGTAAAATTTACAAAATTACTCATGTGAAACTCAACTACTCACATTTACTAACGACTTATTCTCTGCTACAGATCACTTAATCACTGTTGACTGCATTTTCATCGACTTTTCTAAAGCATTCGATAGTGTCTGTCATAGTCTGCTCCTCTATAAATTAAGTAAACTTAACATGAACCCTAATATTTTTAAATGGATAGAATGCTTCTTGTCTAATCGCACGCAATATGTAACCGCCAATGACCATAACTCCCCTCACTGTCCTGTAACGTCCGGTGTCCCGCAGGGGTCAGTGCTAGGGCCCTTGCTTTTTCTTATTTATATTAACGACTTACCTAGCTGCATTTCTTCATCTATAAAACTTTTTGCTGACGACTGTGTTGTTTATCGCAAAATTCTGGAACCTGCTGATCATCATGCTCTTCAGTCTGACCTTGATAACATTTAATTTTGGTGTGACACCTGGCTAATAAAACTTAGCCCTGCTAAATGTAAGTCAATGAGAATTGCACGTCATTCAAATCATATCCTACCGTGTGACTACTTATTTAACGGTGTTCGCCTAACGCAAGTTTCGTCCTACAAATATCTTGGCATTATCATTTCTGGTAACCTCTCATGGCAAGATCACGTCGACTACATCACTAGTAATGCTAATCGCGCACTCGGTTATCTACGGCGTAATTTTTCTTTAGCCCCAACTAACTTGAAACTCATACTTTATGAAACTTTTGTGAGGTCAAAGCTTGAATATGCATAAGCAATCTGGGACTCTGATATTAACTCCATTATTCTTCAAATAGAAGCCATCCAAAACCGTTCTGCGCGTTTCATCTTCTCAAATTACTTTCGAACTGCCAATGTCACTTCTACGAAATCTAACCTTAACTTACCCGATCTTTCATTGCGTCGTAAACTATATCGTCTTTGTCTCTTTCATAAGTTTTATCATTTCAATTCTCTACTCAGTGACTCTTTCTTTCTGCCACCATCGTACATTTCTTCCCGCAGCGACCATCACTTCAAGGTTGGCGTCCCAAGCAGCCGCACCAATTTGCACTTCCACTCGTTCATTCCCAAAACCTGCACAGACTGGAACCACCTCCCCGCCTTCATCGCTTCAATCACTGAAACCGACCGTTTCAAAAGTGCCGTTTGCAACCATTTTTTGTAATCCCCCTGCTGTGTTTATGTTCATGTTGTACATTTTTTTTTGCTTCACCACTCCTCTCTTTAATGCTTCGGCCTTGAGAGTAAATAAATGAAATGAAATGAAATCCGTATACTGGAAAAAAAAATCAGTGCGTTAATATCGACACGCACGCTTTTTACATGCTTTAATTGTCTGTCATGTCTCTGGAGATTTTAAAGAGTTCAGATGACGCTGGGTAGTAACCATTTCCGAATTTGTTAGAGCTCAACTATTAAAATAAAAATGCAAAATTAACGGAATTAGATATAACGTACTAGTGGGAAATGTATAGTCCGGGGATGCCACAGTATTTTGCGCCCAAGTCAATTTCCGACAGTGTGTTCATTTGCATTTGAGCAACGCACAGCAATCGGGAAAGACGATATCCCTTCGGGAAACTGGAATGCGTTGCGATGCGTTTATACGAACCTCCGCGCGCCTCTCGCACTTTTATCTCGCCAAAAGTAAAAGGCTAAAAAGAAAAACTAAGAGCGCAACTACCGCTCTGACAGTTGACACTAACGAGCTCGTTTACAAACATACCCGCGGATACAAAAGATGCAGAACTTAAGGCTAAGTCACACATCCGCGTTTGGCTGTGTCCGATTGCGCCATAACCGGTGTCTTACGCGGGCGGTGGTGAGCGTTCACGAGCGTTTTAAAAACCGGCCGCAGCGCAGAAGGTCATACTGAACCGCAATTGTGTAAACCAGGATTTACAAACGCCCCCCCCCCCCCCCCCCCTTCTTTCCTCCCTGCAAGCAGAAATGAGGAATCCCACCTTCACCCACCTTCGCTTTCCCCCGCGCTGTTCTTCCCGCAACGAGGGATGAGGACACAGCCCATTCTTCCTTCCTCTCCGTTTCCGAGCTTATTTACGACTCGTCGCCTGATGAATGTTCTCCCGGTTTCGGAGAGGCCACAGTCGATGTCCGAAGAATGCCAACCGTCCAATTTCCAGACGCGGGTTAGCACTTGTGCCATAAGAACGTGGAAAGGCGAGGAAGCTGGGGAGAGTGTACCCCACCGATAACTTAAGAAATTCAGCGAGTTGTGAATCCCGTGTATTTTATTATTACTCCGCACATAATTTGCAGCGTAAAGCGCCCTTCACACACTTGCAACCGAGTAAGGCCAAGAGAGACAAGACCGGTTTTTAAGCCTCTTGTGACGGCGGAGGATCGGATGCGCTGCTACGGATCAGGTCGTACGCCGTCGCAAGAGGCTTAAAAACCGGTCTTTTCTCTCTCGGTCGTACTCGGTTGCAGGTGTGTGAAAAGCTGCAACCGAGTACGTGGCTGCTGTCGTAGTCAAACGCAACTTGTCTCTATTAGCCCAGAGAAGATGGAGTGGCGCCACCTGACGTCTCCTCCTTGTGACGTAGTAGCGAGGATCAAGTGACCACTTCTGGGCTTTGTTGGTAGCAGGTAAGTTGGCCTGTAGCGTTCACAGTTCATAATTATTTCGCTAATTCGAAAGAGAGTCTAGGGTTGCTTTTGTCCTAATTGTTTCGTTCTACTTGTCAAAATTAAACCCAAGCAGCGCTACAACCGCGGCGTCGAGGCCTACGGAAGAGGACCCAGCTTCGTGTTATCATACTGACCACTTCCAAGTCGGTCGTCATCGTGGTTTCGGAGGCTTGCCAAGTGACCGAACTTGTAGATTTTGGAACAGCGTAATTCCCGGGGCAAGGTATTATTTTTTTTTCAGCCTTTTGGAAACGAGCAGATGAAACCTAATTCTATCGCGATAATGACGGCCAAGCAGGCGTCGAACTTGACATTTTGATCGCTGCTGTTTTTTAGCAGTTTGCTAGTGCTGCTGTAGTCCGGGGTCACACTGCTCATACAAAATACAGTCTGCAAACACGAGTCACTCCAATGCTCGTGGTTCGAATGCCGCGTGCCGTTTTTTTCCTTGAACCCAATGCATGCGGCATTCGAAGCACGGATCTCGTGGTGACTCGCGTTTGAATGTGTATGCAGACTGTCTTTTGTATCATGTATAAGCAGTGTGACCCTGGCTTTAGAGACAAACAGGAACAATAAAGTGTACCGTCGGATCCGAATGAAAAGCGAACAGTGACGGAACTTCGATTCCACTACCGGCGCAGCTTCCAAGCTTGGGTTGTGCTGGGCGACATTCAAACACATCGGAAAAGGGCGCCTCGAAGGTTCTGCGTCCTACTCCAATCTGTTTGAACCTTGCTGTGCCACGGCAGGACTGGAATCACGCGCTCTCTTTCTCTTCTTACGGCCTTTGCCCCGCAGGGGGCACCTGGGAAAGCAGGTGTTTGGAGAGTGGAGTCTCCACGGACCCCGAGGTCCGCAGGGGGCGCCTGCACCTTAGGTGCTAGATGCTTGGTGAGTAGCGTCACCACGGACCCCAGCCACGTGGGCCACCATACCCGCACGCAGGGGGCACATTCTTTAGTAGGTGCTTGGTGAGTGGCGTCACTACGAACCCCGAGCCATGTGGGTTCGCCCACCCACATCTGGCTGTGCGTGGCTTAACCCGTATCCGGGGAAAAGGGGACCCTGGTGGTTGAGCTGAGCCCGGGGTATGTTTGGACCCTTCGGGGCCCCCCGGGCGAGGCAATACACTGCTTCGACCCGTGCTTCTCGTAGACGGGTGTCCTGGCTTGGCCCGACCAGGATGATTCAGTCAGTCGCCTCTTCTACCCTCTTCTTCCTTCTTTCACTTTTTCTCCCACCTCTT
Organism: Ixodes scapularis; assembly: GCF_016920785.2. Taxonomy (NCBI): domain Eukaryota; kingdom Metazoa; phylum Arthropoda; class Arachnida; order Ixodida; family Ixodidae; genus Ixodes; species Ixodes scapularis. Next base: position 183,636,108 of record NW_024609846.1, on the reverse strand, counting down.
TCTCTTTTCTTTTCCACTCTCATCCTTCCTTTTTCACCTTCTTAGGCGGCAAGGGCCAACCTTGAGTGGAAACAGGTCCTGTCCCTGCTACCACACTAGTGTATAGTGCCCGGGCAGCGCTGGTAGTGTAATTGTGTCAGCCAAGCCTTTCTTGCTATATCACATTACCTACCCCCTTGTTGGGCTCGGTGGTGGGCGGTGCTCCCGGGCACTGAACTTCCCTCCCATCTTTATGGGTTCTAGGCAAAAAACCTCTGATCGGGCCCTGAAAAGGGTCCACACCGAAGCCATCACTGCGAAAACACCTGACCTTCCTCCAAGATTCTCCAAGTTTCTAGTCATTCATTCTGGAGGCGATAAACAGCTCTCACAAATGTCCCCATTCTTAGTTGCAAGAGTACTTGAAGGTGCAATTGGGAAGCACTACAAGGCAAAGAAAATGAGCTCCGGCGATTTACTTGTTGAGGTGGAAACGAATCAGCAGAGTACTGCACTACTAGGTTTAACATCTATTTCCGGTTATGACGTCTCTGTCTGTCCCCACCGAACGTTAAACAGCATTCAAGGAGTTATCTCCGAAGATGACCTTCTTGACAGCCCTGAGAGTGAAATTGTTGAAGGCCTCTCTGACCACGGTGTCACAGCTGCAAGGCGTATTACCATTCGACGTGACGAGAACGAGCTGAAAACAAAACATGTTGTACTCACCTTCCAATCGACCGTCCTTCCTAAAGCTGTGAGGGCTGAGTACCTGCGCTGCAGGGTTCGGTCTTATGTGCCAAACCCCCGTAGATTCTTCAAGTGCCAGAGATTTGGCCATGGCTCTCAGAGCTGCCGTGGAAAGGCCACCTGTGCGAAGTGTAGCAAAACCGACCATGAAGCTGATGCATGTTCTAATGACCCACACTGTGTAAACTGCTCAGAACCTCAGTCAGCATATTCCAGATCATGCAAGAAATGGAAAGACGAGAAAGAGATCCTCACCTTGAAAGTTAAGGAAAACCTTTCTTTCCCTGAAGCACGCCGTCGCTTCGCATTCGTGCAGAAAGGCGGCTACACCCAAGTGGTGCAGCGGGGACCTGCACCACTGAAGTTTGCAGTGGCAACCCATACGTCCTTTCTGGACTATGGGAAGTCACGGCAGTCCCCCACGCCCGAGCTGAAGATTCAGCTTCCGGGGCGTGCAATCTCGGCTGGGCGGTCTACGGACCCTCCAAGCCAGAGTGCGAACCCTCGCGCTCCAACAGGGCAACAGCCTGGGTCTTCTCAGACTGTTTCCCAAACCCGGGAGGGGCCGGTGGCTGCCGCAACCATCCCTCCTCCGCGATCTCCTTCCAGGGAGAAGGGTCGACACTCTCGCCCACACTCCCCAGAGAGAGCATCATCGAAGGAGCGGCATAGCTCTCGGGCCGCACCTTCAGCGCCTAAGGGACACGAACGGGTGGACTTGGGCGACGCTTCGCCCAGCACCTCCTCTGCCCCTTTGGCTGGGTCTGGTCGTGGACGGCGCATGTCGCCCCGTTCCCCAAACCCAAGGAACCCTGCAGTAAAAGCCTCGCCTCAGGAAACTGAAGCCATGGATGAGTGTGAAGTCTCCACTCCTGCGTCTGACCAAGACGACATTGAGTGGCAGACTACTAAGAGTAAGCACAAGAGCAAAAAACCGGTGATCCCACCAACGTGATGTTGTACATTTTTTATTGCCCTGTGCGGCAGAGTTGACGTTTTTACTTCTACTTGTACTTTACGACTTTTACTGATTTACTAATTTTTAACTCTGTTTTAGAATAATGGCTAAATTTACTTTTATGCAGTGGAATTGCCTCGGCCTTTTACGGAATATTGACGATGTTAACTTTTTTATGGACGACTTCCGTCCTGTAGCTCTCTCTTTACAAGTGACACACCTTAATGAATAGTCATGTGTCTATTTTACATCGTCACCAAGTTTTTAGAAAAGATCTTTCCACATCAAACCCATCTGGTGGGGTAGCGGTAATCGTCCAAAGTGGAGTTGCTTGTTCTCAGATTCCTCTTTCTACACCCCTTGAGGCTGTAGCTGTACGTCTCCTCTTGGACCGCTTCATCACCATTGTTTCCATCTATATTCCACCAAATGTTCCACTGCATATTCATGATCTCCATGATTTAGTTACTCAGCTCTCTCACCCCTTTTTACTTTTAGGAGATTTTAATGCCCACCACCCTTTATGGGGTGGCACACGCCAGGACTCGCGTGGTGGGGTCATTGAACGGTTTTTATTGTCATCAAATCTCTGTCTTTTGAACAGTAGAGAGCCTACCTTTTTTAGCGCAGCTCACAACTCATTTGCGTCCATTGATCTTTCCATTTAACCTCCATCCTTGGTATCTTGTTTCACATGGAGCGTTTTAAATAATTCTTTTGGAAGCGACCACCTTCCGGTTGTTCTGGAGAGCGTGAAATCTATTCCCAGTCTCACGAAACGGACTCCGCGTTGGAAGCTAGAAAAAGCAGACTGGGCTCTTTTTAGCCAAAAATCCAAGTTTGTTCCCTCTATGTTCTCTTCATGAACTCATGACGATGCCACAGCCTACATCACAGAGCATATAATTGGTGCTGCCCTTTGCTCCATCCCCCAAACTTCTTCGAACATCCCCAAGAAATGTAAGCCATGGTGGAATGAAGATTGTTCCACCACAAAGAATAACCAAGATAAGGCTTGGGGTGTCTTTCGTAGATACCCGACATCGGTAAAGTCGATGGAATTCAAGAGACGCAGAGCTTGTGCCTGCTGGACTCGGAAGCAGGCGAAGGGGGGAAATCTTGGAGAGGTTACTTGTCCTCCATCAGCAGTTATGTTCCAGCAAAGGAAGTGTGGGACCGACTTCACAAGGTCGAGGGGAAATACCGTTGTTTTACGATCCCCCTTTTTCGTTCTTCTGGAGCCTCATTGTTAGACCAGGCTAATGTGTTGGGTACTCACTTCGTTGCAGTTTCAAGCTCCGCACATTACTCTCCAGCATTCCTTAAGCGTAAGGCAAGCATGGAAAAGACGAGGCTCTGCTTCACAGGGGGATCGTCTGCACCTTACAATCAGCCGTTTACAATGGTTGAGCTCGAAGTGGCTCTCAACTCCCGCAAGAATTCTGCCCCCGGTTCCCATGGAATTCACTACGACATTGTTCGACACTTATCTAGAGAGTCACTCAGTGCTCTTCTCACATACTTAAACGGCCTGTGGTGTGATGCCTACTTCCCTGTTGAATGGAAGCAGGCTGAAGTTATACCGCTGTTGAAACCTGGCAAGGATCCTTCCCTTCCTGCAAGTTACAGACCAATAGCATTCTCAAGTTGTCTGGGGAAAACATTTGAAAGATTAATTAACAGGCGTCTTATTTATATTCTCGAGCAGCATAATATCTTGGATATCAATCAGTGTGGCTGTCGGCCTGGACGCTCTACAACTGACCAGTTGGTGCGTATGAAGACCTTCGTGCGCGAGGCATTCGTCAACGGGCAGCATTGTGTATCTGTTTTCTTTGATTTGGAAAAGGCCTATCACACCACTTGAAAGTATGGCATCTTGCACGACCTTTCTATGTACGGAATACGAGGTAGAATGCTTCAGTGTATAAAGAGCTTTTTGTGTAAACGCACTTCTCGAGTTCGGTGGGAACAACTTTATCAGACTGGTTCGTTCAAGAGAACGGTGTTCCTCAGGGTGGAGTCATAAGCGTCACACTCTTTGCAATAAAGGTTAACTCTCTTAGTAAAGTTATTCCTCCTTCAGCATCTTACTCGCTATATGTCGATGACATTCAGATATCTGTAGCGTCATGTAATATGTCCAGCTGTGAGCGGCAACTACAACTGGCCATAAATAAAATGGCGACATGGGCTGATGAGAATGGATTTAGGTTCTGTCCGGAGAAAACTGTTTGTGTTCCTTTTTCTTTAAGGCGTGGCCTCGGTTTAGATCCTACACTTCTTTTAAATGGAAACAACATTGCTGTCAAAATGGAGCACAGGTTTCTAGGAGTTACCTTCGACCGTAAACATACCTTTGTTTCTTATCTCAAACAGCTCAGGCAAAAAACTCTGCAGGCAGCGAACATACTCAAAGTTCTTTCGCACAAGTCGTGGGGCTCGGATAGAAAATGTCTCCTTCGTCTATATTCTTCTCTTATTCGATCCCGCCTTGAGTATGGCTCAATTGTCTACGCCTCTGCGAGACCGTCTGCTTTAAAAATGCTCGATCCAGTACATTACCTTGGGCTGCGTTTGGCATCTGGTGCTTTTCGCACCTCCCCTGCGGTTAGCTTGTATGTTGACTGTCATGAAATGTCACTTGAATAAAGGCGACAGCTGCTTAGCCTCACCTATGCTTACAAAATTTTGTCGGACCCCAGCTCCCTCACTTATAGTTGTATTCAAAACTCTCGCTTTTCTCGCCTCTTTAACAATAAGCCAACTGTTGTGCGGCCTTTGAGTCTTCGTGTCGAGAGTCTCCGCTCCTCCCTCAATCTGACTCGTGATTTTAACCTCGTCGATAGTTCACACCATACTGCCCCATGGAATGTGAAACCCATTTTTTGTGACTGGTGCTTCACGAAATTCAGGAAGCAAAGAGTCTCATCTTTAATTTTACAGTAGGAATTCTTTGCATTGGAGGAAAAATACAAAGATTATAATCACTTTTACACTGATGGTGCAAAGTCAACGTTTGTTGGTGCGGCTGTATACTCTTCTCGTTTTTCCAAGGTCACTCGTCTAAACACTCTTGCCAGTATTTTTACTGCCGAGCTGTACGGGGTCATGATGGCGCTTGACTATATTATTCAGAGTAAAACAAAGAAAGCCATCATCTTCGTAGATTCCCAGAGTGTTGTTAGGGCTGTGTGTTCTGTTTTATCAACAAAGAATTGGCTGACCCTAACTGTGCGTGTTATGGTGCAGCAGGGCCTACAGGATGGGCACGATATTAGGTTTTGCTGGATTCCTAGCCATGTGGGCATTGCTGGCAACGAGGCTGCAGATAAGCTGGCCGTTTCTTCGCAAAATCGTCCAGTGTCACATGTACGCATCCCCCACCAAGACTTAAAAATGCCTGCAAGACTTGCAGTCTTGCGATCGTGGCAGTCTGAGTCGGATTCAGAAGTTAACAATAAGCTTCACACCATCAAGCCAGACCTTGGTATTTGGGAAACATCTTTTGACAAAAATAGATTCTACGAGGTCCTCTTTTGCCGCCTGAGAATCGGCCACACCTACCCTAACTCATAGGCACCTACTTACTGGTGGAGAACCTCCATCCTGTGAGCGCTGTGGTGAACTCTTGTCTGTTCTTCATATTTTATTTCTTTGTCCTGGTCTTTGGCAGCAGCACAAATTCTTTTTTCCTGATCTTTTCAAATATCGCATTCCATTTCACCCTGCCTTGTTACTTGGTGAGCGACCACTGATTTCATTCAAATGTCTTTTTGATTTTCTTGAAAATACTGGATTTTTAAACAAATTATAGAACTATTCCCCCATAGTTTAGTTCAACTCACCCTTTTTTATTGATTCACCCTGTTTGGCGCAGTATGGCCATTGTTGCTCTTGCGCCATTAAAACCTTAATCAACAATTACGTCCTTTGCAATCGCCCCAGAGTCAATGGCATTTTTTCTCCGTATGTAGTTCACTTGCTTGCCGCCAGGGTCGGAACCACCTCACCCCACTGCACCCCACTCGGAGAGTCCCTTCGAGCTGCTTTGCGCTGGTGTTCGAGCTTCGTCGGCTGTTGTTTTGGCAACGATTCCTCGGAATACCTCTGATTAACCATGCAAAGACGGTCAGGGACAGAAACAAGAAATCAGCTGGATATGTGAACAAGCCCTCGAGGAAGCACTTTAGGCTGTAACATATGCACTGTGCGAAAATTGTACAGACTACTACACCCTCGTCTAGAGCAGCTGACCGACTTCATGTGCGCCTATATAAACTGATGATGTAGACCACGGCAATAGATAGACTGGGCCTGCTTACATTTCACGAGAGTGTACGAATTATTTATCATTTAAAGTTCCTCCACGTAGAAGGCGTCCTTGTCCTCCTGTTCTTGAGTTGCAACAGAAGTCCTGGAAGTAAAGACGAGTATGGTTTTTCGGAAACTGCAATCGCTGTCCCTACTTACTATCTTTACTCCCAAATCTCTCAGAGATGTGCGTCAAATATTCACCATTTTGGGATCATCAGAAGCGCATTAGATAGTGGCTGAGGGTCTCAACGTAAGGATCAGGTGTCAAAGGCTAGAAAAATCTCGGCCGCAAGTTGGGACAGCTGTGAGATACACTGTCAGACGCGCTCTGTGCAAATGGCGAATGCTAACCCAGGGGTTAAAGCCCCTCCAGGGGTGAGGTGACAGCGTCCCCCGCGAATTGCGGCGGGAGGTTGCGATTGTCCCAATTGCAAAGGCTGTAAGAAGTGAAAGAGTGCGCGCGCTTCCAGTCCGGCCGTGGCCGTGCACAACTCAAGCCTGGAAGCTGCGCCGGTAGTGGGCTCGAAGTTCCGTCACTGTTCGCATTTCATTTGAGCCCGATGGTACGTAGCACGTGATGCGAGTGCAATCCAAACCTTGTTTATTTCAGCTGCAGTTAAAGAGAGCATCAAATAGAATCAACGAGTGTGACACGTTCGACGAGATCGTCCGCTATTACCGTAAAGCTCTTCGAAAATTACCAGGGAAAGGCAAAATGATAAGGCACGCCTACTAACAGGAAGTTTTAGGTCAAGGTATAGGCTATCCATACAAAAAAGTACGCTTAAAAAAAATTATCGCGAACATTTTTTTATTTAAGAAGCAGCTGGTCGTAGGCAGCGAGTGGTGAGCACCTTACTTGGCCTTCACTGTTGGAAAGGCTTCGGCTGCTCAAGTCAATGGTATTTTTGTCGTTACTTCCGGAATCCCCGGATCGAGCGGCTTTCACCGAGAATTGTGGTTTTTTAATCGGGATATACCGGCACGAGGTGCATGTACATAGACAAGTAGGAGAGGAAGATAAAGTGACTTGTTCCACTGCTCGCCATTATGGTATTGTATCCCACTTCTGACACCATGTATCCGCATGGTTTCAGAAGCCATGCCTCAAGAGTGCTGACTGACACTGAGACAAGGTACTCACAGATCGAGAAAGAAGCGCTTGGAAACGTCTATGGCTGCGAAAGATTTCATGATTTCATCTATGGTAGAAAAGTGATCGTGGAAACGGATCACAAGCCACTGATACCAATCTCGAAGAAAAACTAGGAGACATGCCGCCAAGGCTTCAGCGATTCTTCATCCGTCTCATGAAGTACGAATTCGAGTTCCGGTTCGTCCCTGGCAAAGAACTGCTCCTGGCGGACACACTTTCTAGAGCGCCATTAGCAAGACCCGTATTTGACCAGAAGGAAGATGACGACGTTGAAGTGCATGCCGTCTCAGTTTTGTCAATTCTGGTGAGTCTGCAGACACTGACTCGTTTGGTTTCTGCAACTCGCGAAGACCAGGAATTACACCGAATTGCGCAAGCGCTAGAGGCACATGAGAAAATCGAGGGACCTTTCAAACCTTTTTCTTCAGAACTGACCATAATGAATAGAGTACTCCTCAAAGGTTCAAAGGTGATAATTCCCAAGTCTCTGCTCAAAGAAATGCTGGCAAGAGTGCATGAGGGACACCTTGGCCTAGCCAAATGTAAAGAAAAGGCAAGAACATTGATGTTCTGGCCCAGAATGGCGACAGAGATTAACGAAATGATCGGTCGCTGCAAGACATGCAAATGTTTTGCGTATCATCAGCCCAGCGAGCCTTTTATTATGCGACCGACACCCAGTCAGCCATGGGAACGTGTGGGAATAGATCTCTGCCAGTATGCCGGAAAATCCTACCTTGTGGTTTACGACGCATACTCCAACTTCCCAGAGGTTGAACATTTACCGGACACAACGGCAAGCACCATGGTCAGCAAGCTTTCAAGTTAATTCGAAAGACACGGAATACCTATAGAAGTCAAATCAGACAACGGGCCACAATTTGTGTCCCGAGAATTCAGGGTGTTCGCCTCCAAGTATGAGTTTAAGCACGTGACCTCAAGTCCAGGATTCCCACAGTCGAACAGCCTGGCCGAAAAGGGAGTGCAAGTCGTGAAGAGACTTATGAAGAAAACAAACCATGTAAACAAAGACTTTTACTTAGGTTTGCTAAATTACAGGTCCTCGCCATTGGAAGGAGGGAAGTCGCCTAGTGAGCTATTGATGGGTCGCCGGATTCGTTCAAGAATACCCGATTTCACAACTAGACCAAACGAAAGCGTCGTGAAACACAAACAAAAGGAAGACAGGGGCAAACGGCTGCCAGGCCTGCAACCTTGAGATGTTGTCCGCATGCGACACGACGACGGTTGGACTGCTAAAGCTCAGGTCGAGAACTCTCTCGCGCCGAGATCGTACAAAATCATCACTCAAGACGGGCGCGAGTTCAGAAGAAATCGGCAGCATCTGCTTACAACCTCCGAGACCTTCGATGCTCCTGACAATCTAGAAGGTCACGCAGCTAGTAGTCAGAGCACTGAAGTACCGACTTCACCTGCGGAAACGCACCACAGTGCAGAAAATACTGTAGCAGCAGCACCCGCAAACCTGTGTGCCACTGAACATCACGCGACGCCGCGACAGCAACGGCGCACCGGTATCCCTGTTCGCACCTCACCACGGTTGAGGCAACCGCCCCGTCATCTGGGATATGCCAGAAATTTTAAGCAGATTCCCTGAGTCCGCAAGTCTGACATTCCGGCTCTCTCGGTAAAGAAAGGGGGGTGTATCGGGATATACCGGGACGAGGGGCATGTACATAAACTAGTAGGAGAGGAAGTTAAAGTGACTTGTTCCACTGCTCGCCATTATGGTATTGTGTCCTAGTCGCTGATACAGTTTTGAGCACGTATTCTTTTCTTTTGCTGCTTTAATTCGGGAAGCGCACGAGGAGCATAGAGAAGTATTCTCGTAGGTCTCCACGTCGAAGTATCCGAGCGGTGTTGGCGGCCATGAGGCTATCGTAGAATTCCATCGTAACCTACACACAGCTTCCGATCGTTTTGCTAGGCGTATTTGGATTTTCTTTTTTTTTTTTAGGCTTCATTCCGCGCAGGTTTTGCGTCATAGCAAAAGAACAAGAATACTTTCAAAAATTTATGCTGCTACGCGTTGAATGACAAAACCAAAGTAAAGCAAAGCGGTGAAAACACCTGGTACCGTAACGTGATAATGGTCACTGTGTCAATATCGAGCGATCGCAGTGCTTCAATCGGTCTCGCTCAGGGCTAATACCTGCTTTCAAAAGACAGAAAGGAGGGGTCGCAAAAACACCATATTAAGCCTATTTAAAAGATGATATACACTCCCAGAATCCGAGAGCCTTAAAGGACCGATGCAACAATATTAACTTCGAAAAACAATATGAGGTTTTTATTTTCTGTACGTACTTTTTCTTGTCCAAAGGGATGAGGGAACCGCTTCATTCCTTTCAAATATTGCTATTCCGTTGCCTAATAGCATAGCAATAAATGGGAATATTTCGTGATTTTCAGACGCGAGGTGGCGGCCATAGGCATTAACACGTTACGCCAACCTGGGTGCGTTGTAATAGGTTGGCAAGATGTGCTATTATCTGCTCCATCTAAGGCTATCTGTAAGAAATAATATTGTTTCAATGTCAGTCGATGCGTCCAAAGCCTCATATCATCGTCAAAATTGTACTATGTTCAATTTTAGTGGCGCCATCTGCCCGAGGTGAACAAAACCGTTCCTCTTTCGAGTCACTGACGCCTCGCACTACGTCGCATGTCCGACATTTTCACGAAAAGGCAACCCCCCCCCCTTTGTTCCCCTTTCTCAGATCACTCACACAAACCTTTAAAGTCGCTATGTGAATAGCAAGCAGAGGCAGCGCGCGTTGGAAGCTCCGAAGCTTTGTGTTCCCAGTGCGCCCATGGTACAGTGCCCCTCAAACTTAACGCCGCCACTCGGTTTCGCAAATATTGATCCATTCAATCTTATTGCATGCTACCCAAACATGAATTGATCGCTGCAGCTGCTGGAATACCTTCCCCTGGTTAAGTTTCTAGCGGGGAAGCAAATCTTCACTAACCATTTTGACTGCTATGTTCAGGAATAGCTCAAAAAGTGAAGAGACCAAACCATCTCGTGGCGGCGTTAAGTTTGAGGCGCACTTTACATGTCCCTGCGCATGTGACTCGGAAGACGGCGTAAGAATTGAGAGTGATTGGGAAGCGACCATAACTTGCATTGTTTGACAATTTTTTTTAAATAACTCTCGCAGGCAAAATTGGCTTTCACTTCTAAACGTGACAGGGAACAACTCCTACGAATATTTAAACCGAAGTCCAAAAATTGGTGCAAGGTTCCTTTAAAACTAAAGTGGCGTAGAATTCTTGCCACCTGCCATGCGGTGCGAGAACTCCGGTGCCTATCGCTCCTTCATGTCGCACTCGAAAGGGAAGTTGTGTGGCCGAGAAGATCGAGGGAGGTTAGCGAAGCGCATCCGGCATCCAACATTGCGTTTCGAAAGGTCCCGGGGGTCTCGCTATCGATTTGTTCCCGCCCGCGCGATTCAATTTAGATGGGCGCTCCGGGGGCGGAACCCCCCTTTCCCATCTCCTTGCTCTGCTGAAACCGCGATCGCGTGATCCACGGTGTCGCGTCAATATTGCTACTCTTTCCATATGCGCCTAAGCTTGCATTCAGGGCGAGCTTTAGATTGTGCTCTCTGCGACGGCGTGCATAGATAAAAACGAATATTTTTCTTATTCGGCTCTTCTCTTTTAAACTGCGGTGATAGGTCTCCCTTGCTTCCTTCTTATCCTGCGTCTGTTTGCTGGTTTTCTGTATGCTCTTTCTGCCCTAGAATGCCGCGGTAGCAACTTTGAAGAATGCTCATCCGCGCGTGGTGTGCATCTCCGCCCAAGTAATATATATATTCTTCGTCGCTTTTCTTTGAAATATTTCGTCTCTTTCTTCAGTGATTCATTTGATTACGAGATATTTCTTTTCAGCCTGCTGGGGTCATAGGAATCGGCGAAAGATATTAGACGGAACAGCGGAGAATTCTTTAGGGTTGCGATGAAACTCTCTCGTGTCTTTCAACAGGAAATGTTGCCCTCTGAAAACATCATAATACAGACGTTTTTCTTTTCTTCTTCGGAAGCTGTTGTAGCCAGAGCAGCAGAGTCTCCCCCAATAAACATGCCACCAGCTGTGCTCTAATAACGCCAGGGATCATTCATTTCAACTCTATTCTTCGTTTTTGTGATGTAGTGTCTTTTTGATAAATAGGACGAGATAATATGTAGTGCCCACCTGCTTTCAAATTCGTATATCTTTTTTTATCGCTTTCTATAAGTTCCTTTTCACAAAACCCGACCTAATAATCGACAGAACGAATCACGCACACCAGGTTTATCATCCCAGACGCCGAGTGGAAACGAGGAATGCTCTTCACCCGGTTGCCTATGACAGGGCCCCATTTGCCGCCGAGTCCGATATAACGAGCATGACACACATCCGCACACTTGGAACAGAGGGGAGTCCAGTCGGCACCGCCGTCGTTTGAATTGGAACCAATTAGATAACAAGGGCTAAAAAGGCGCCTATTTGGGCGAGGAAAACAAGAAACAAACAAACGAACGAAGGTGACTATGCAAGCAGTTCTATACGCGCTGGGCCACGCACTCGCGTCTCGTTTGCGCTGCAATCGCGAGCGGAGGACTTGGGCCCACGGCCGGGTTCCAGCGATCCTCACATCCGCTCCTCCGGCGTGGCTTCTCGTAATTAAAGTGTCTGTTCGTATCCGTCCGCCCTCACGAAGCAATTATTTACTGCGGGGCGTCGTTCTTCACCGTGGCCACCGCTTCGCTACGAAAAGTGACGCACAGTTCGCGAGCGGGTCTGCTACGCACTCCACCGTTTCACCTTACGATGGACCACATCGGACGCTATACGGCGAGACACTGAGAGTGGCCAGGGGGAGACCAGAGTGCGCGGTGACATCAGAGATCAGAGTTCCGATTGGAAGGATAGTAGCTAAAAAAAGCTAGCTGCCTTCGTCATCTACCCACTATTCGAACGGCAGCGTCCGGCGTTCGGCGTTCGACCGCGAGCCACTGGGCGAGAAGCACACGACGCTCTTGTTTGCCCTGATTTGAAGCAGACGGGGGATAGGGAGAGAGGCAGCCAGCCTTCGCATCTACCCTGTGATCCTTCTAATCGTAGATCGGCGGACACCGCGCGCGCTCTCTTCTCCTGCTGTGGACTTATGAAGTTACTGCGCGCCTGGCTCGTGTCGCTGCGAGCCTCTACCGAAGGCCGCGTGACGCTGAAGCGGTACTTGATTAACTAGATATATATGCCTCGTAACGTCCCTTGCAGTCCATCGTAAAGATTCAATGGAGCATAGCCGCGCACCTTTGTTCGTTCCGTAGCTGCACATGATGTTATGCGCGGAACGTGGGACAAAAGTTTCTCCCGAAAATGAACGCGTCGTTCATAGGAGATATAACGATGCCGTCGTATATATGTCTCTGCCAATGGTCATATATGGGGTAGTGATACGTTTTTCAAGTGGTTTGGAATTTAATAAGATAAGATTTCAAATAAATATATTCAATTACTAAAGATAGAGACACGGCTTCAATAGACCGATCTCAACAGCCACCGCTGCCGCAATGCATCGAGGGAACATTAGTGTTTCTCAACGTGCGACAACCTCTCTAGAGCTCTGCGCGCGTAGTGCACAAGACGGCACAATCCCTCGCATGCACGGCCGTCTGTCTCCTATGAACTTTAGTTATGGCGGCGTCATGCATGCGCCAAACGTTTCGTCAGAGCCGTATATAGAGAGAGTTTGGCCATGCACTGGGAAGTATGGGAGGCAAATGAAGAGGCGCTATTGGTCAAAGGCGGGCTGGGCGTGTTCCAGGGCGTCTCCACAAATTCGAATGTGCCCCGCAAGAAGCCGCGAATAGTATCCTGACGGTTGTCGCGGCCAACAAAATTATAAGTGCGTCGGAGTAACTCTCGATAACTGAAAATATGTGCTCGCGATGTTTCAAACTCGATCATGCAAAATGAAAGTCTAGCAGAATGATCGACGTAATTTGTACACCAGATTCCAGGGGCCGGGGATATTTCGTCCAAGCGGTCAGAATCCGTCCGAGCAAAACAGAGTTCGAGCGGCACATTCGATTATTACATTGTTTTGCATGATTACAATCGAAACGATCTTGAGCAGCACATTTTCAACCATAAAAAGTTACTGCATATAACACTTACAGCTTATTAAAACAGTTTCTCGCTACCACCGGTAGGGGATTATTTTCGGCTTCTGGTTGGCCAATATAGCAGGTCAAGCCCTCTTTCTGCGTCTGGTGCACGTTCTGGCTCTGCCCGCTCCTCGTCGTTTAGTGAGATTGGTCTTTTAGAAACATATTGAACACCATCATAAACCACGAGATAATAATCTTTAGGAGTAATTATGGTTTGTGCTGTGTTTTATTCTGTCTCGCCATCTTACAATTTACTCTGCCTCCACCTTTATCCCCTGCCACCCATTTGCCGAACAATAGAAAACAAACAAGCAAGCACGTACTTTGAACTTGCCGTAGAGGTTTCAGTCTCCTTTTTGACGTTTGCGTGCAGCCGCGCTTCGAGAGAGTCTGTCCACCGTGGATTGAAAACGCTTTATCTGGGCGCCAGTCTGGAAACAGTGGGTACTCCTCAGAGAGAGTCTGGCCACCGTGGATGGAAAACGCTTTGTTTGGGCGCCAGTCTGGAAACCGTAGGTACTCCTTATTCACACCAGCACCCCTGAGGGTGCCGGTGTGAATGAGGGCCAAAATGTAGATACAGACGGGAGGGTTTCGGAGGAAGAGGAAGCCTCGCAAAACTAGGAAAAAGAAACAGCTTAACATAGGGTTCATAAACATGCAGGGGGGCAGGAACAGAATAAGGTAGGAGGAGTTTGAGGAGCAATTAGAGAGCGAAAACTTTGCAGAGTATGGATTAGCAGACACACATCTGAGGGATATGGAAGAACAACCATACATATTGGGATGTCATTGGATGGGATGCGACCGGGCCAATGGGGAACGCAAGGGAGGGGGATTAGGGGTGTTAGTTCAGTGTCAGGAACGGGAAAGGGAACGAGAGGGCTGCAGGGAACACATGTGGGTCAAAGGCATGATTGGGGGTTTGGACACAATCCTGGGTTTTGTTTATCTCAAAACAGGGAGTGATGCATGGGAGGAAAATGCAGAACACTTGACATGTATATCAAGAGACGTTAGGGAAATCGGCACTAACAAGAAAATAATTATCTTGGGGGACATGAATGCACATTTGGAAGACTTTGATGGACATACAGATGCAACAGGGAGGATGTTAGAGGAGTTCTGCGAAGCTCTTGATCTGGTATTGTTTAATGCTCAGGTAAAATGTGATGGAAAAATAACATGGGAGAGAAAGAACTCTCACTCGACTATTGACTACTGTTTAATGTCGCTTAAGATATACAACAGATTAGGAGGCATGGAAATAGATGAGGAAGGCACAAAAAAGTCTGGGGAGCGTCCATAAGAGAATCAAGATCAGATTTGGCACAGTAAAACCAGAAATGCAAAATCGAAAACAAGAAGGTAGGAATAACTTAAATGATAAACAACTACAGGATGTATCTAAGCGAATCGAGACCATAGTATCCAAGCAACCGGAAAGAGAATGGACTTATGAAGACTTAATTAGTGGTTTCAAAAGGCAGTTAAAGAATTATCGAATCAAACAAGGAGGAAGAAAACTAAAACGCAAGCTCAAAAGGTACTGGGATAAAGAGGTTAATGGAGCAATATCGAGACGCCAGGCGGCATTTAAAGAACACAGATGGGAAAAGAAAAAGGGGGCCACACTAGCCGAAGTAGCATCAAAATGGCAGGAATTTCAGGAAAGAAAGCGGGAGGCATCATCATTAATACAGGCCGAAATTGGGAGGGCAGGGGTCCAGTGGATGATAGAGATAAATCAGAAGGATAGGAATGCTGCAAAAAGGTTTTGGGAACACATCAGTGCGCAGGGAAAAAAGACCGAGGGTTACCAGCCGAAACTAACCACACAGGAAGGAACAAAGGTAGAGGGGGAAGAGGCAAGAGAATACATTAGACATACAATCGAAGCAGCATTTTCGGAGTTAGAATCAGATCAGGCCGTAGGGAATAGTAGCGTCTACACAACACAAGAGGAGGATCATAGTGAAGAAGAGAAAATGACCACCGGAAAGTGGGAAAAAGCAGAAGGAAGGGTTCCGGCTGGAACTGCGACAGGTCCAGACGGCATGCCAATGTGATTGATAAAAGTTCTAGGCAAAACAAACAAAATGAAACTAAGGCAGGTGATTGACCAGCTACTTACGGGAGGGGAGGTACCCAGTGACTGGAAATTGAGCAGGATGAGATTATTATATAAGGGCAAGGAAGACAAAGACAGTATCAAGTCATACCGACTAATCACAGTAACTTCAGTAATATACACGCTAGCTATGCAAATTGTAAAAAGAAGAATGGAAGAATGGGCAGAGAGAAAGCACATTCTAGAAGAGCTTCAAAACGGTTTCACTCGTACCGTGCAACCTAGGTTTTGACCTGACTTACATGGAGGCAGGACATAAAGAAAATCAAGTATTGCCAGAGTTAATGTATGTAGATGACATTGTACTCGTATCAGAAAGTTGTGAGACAATACAGGAACTGATTAGGATTTGCAGCAGGGAAGGGGACAATTTATGACTAAAATTTAGTAGGGACAAGTCTGGTATAATAGTTTTCAACGACGAGAAGGGGGAGCCCCTGGAGATACAGGACACCTTGATAGAACACGTAGAAAGTACAAATATCTGGGAGTATGGTTAAGTGAAGGAAGACGGCATGTAAAAGACCATGAACATATTGTAAAAAAGAAGGGGAAACGAGATTCGGCTATCATGAAACACAAGGCACTATGGAAGTGTAATAGATATGAAGTCGTTAGGGGTATATGGAAGGGAGTCATGGTGCCAGGACTGTCATTTGGGAATGCGGTATTGTGTATGAGGTCAGAAATCCAGGCAGGTTTAGAGATACATCAAAGGGTTGTGGGTAGGTTGGCATTGGGGGCACATGGGAATACACCGAATGAGGGAGAACAGGGGGATATGGGTTGGGCATCCTTCGAGAGTAAAGTAAAATTTGAACAAAGACTAGCTGAAATCGAGGATATACGGTGGGCAGCGAAAGTGGACAAACCGAAGCCGCAAGCTGAGATTTAAATACATTCAACAAGATGGAGCCGATCAGTGAATATCAGTAGAAAATGGAGTGAAGGAACCAGAGAGAAAATTGTGGGAAGAAAGAATGCAGGTGAAATCTGCTTTAACAATATACAGGGCACAAAAACAAGAAATAATGAAGGAACAGCTGTAAGATAATTTAGTGGGGAGCTCTTTGCTGTTTGAAGCTAGACCGGGGGCGCTACGAACGAAAACGTATAGGGCTAAATTCCAAGAAGTAGACACTCTGTGCGACGTATGCAACCGCAAAATGGAAACTATAGAACATGTAATGTTAAGGTGCACGGGGCTTCGTCCCACCCTCTTGGGGGCGATGACTATGGATTTGGAGGGGGCACTAGGTTTTCCGGACATGGATGGACGAATGGATGAGGAAAGAATTGCGGTAACTAAGGGGAGATTGGAAGATTGGTGGAAGAGATCTAGGGAAGTTTCTTTCCATGTGGTGGTGCGTAGTTTTCACAGAAAACCTTGAAACTTGCTGCGTTTCGTGAAGCTTCTATTGCAGTATGACTTTGTTCTTTTCTTCATCGTACCAATTTAGTGGCGCCTCTGTCTCGCAAGTATTGTCATAATCAGCTCAAGTTACAACTTAACGAGAGTCTACGATTTGGATCGATGCTAGAAGAGGACAAGGCTTTTGTGGAGCCTGGTGAAGCTACCTCCTTTTGGGAACACTGATTGCAGGGGGGCCACCTAGGTGGCGAACCGAAGGCGATCAACCGATGCCGGTTTTAATTATGGTTGCAAGGTCACTGACGCCTGCGCAGGATTTCGACTTCATAATGCCGCATGTCTGAAGGAGCTCGGTGACCTTCGGCTAAAGCCGAAGGTCACCGAGCGAGGGTGCGAATTCTCTCGCGATTTCGCTGCTGCGGCGTTGCGGACCGCAGCCTCCACCACGTTCTTTTTGCCGCACGAGTGACGTCGCAACAGCGAAATCGCAAGTAAAATCGCACCTTGTGGATGGGGGATAAGTCGGCTTCATTACAAGGGCTCTACGCTACATCGCGAGACCAAGTGGGACCAAGGGAGCGGGACAGCACCGTCTGCTGCGATTGGTCAGCAGCGTGGCACTGACCAATCGCAGCAGACGACGTTGCCCCGGTCCTTTGGTTCCGCTTGGTTTTAAGATGTAGCGTAGGGTGCTAAGTAGCTCGTCTTTGTTGCACGAGTTGATGGAACAAAGTTGGATAATGTGCGTAGGAGAGATGACTGCGGCTTGGACCATGAGCAAATCAAACGGATGACTACCGATATTGCTGGCTACTTGGTGTGCTGAGATTATTTACTGATTAAATGTGGTAGCATCCTATTGAGTCTCCCCAAATAATTCCGGTCGTAACATCCAAACACATGCACATGCGCGGGAGAGTGAGATAGACTTGCAGTTCTTCTCCCCTCTTTTTTGAGCGCATGCGCGGGACGAGGCGCCCTCTAGTTGTGCCGCTGTCTTAACAATGTCTCGCAAGAGGGTACAGTGGACTGAGGAAAAGGATAACTGAGGAGAGGCGGCGACGTGCCAAACGGACGTCGGCGGAGAGAGTGAGTGGCGTTTGGCTGGGGATCAGAAAGAAAGACGTGTTCCTTCTGCTACGACGGAAAGTTGCATGAAGGAGCGAAAAGCCGACAAAAAGATCGCACACATAGATACCCGCTGGAGGGCTCGTCGCAATTTAATCGGCGGAATATATCCTTCAAAGGCGAAAAGCAGTGCATCTTGCATTTCGAGGTAGTCTGGAGCGAATGCCCGCAAAAACACAGTCCTTATTTTGAGCCCGAATAAACGCACACATTTCGTGTCACCGTCTTAATATACGTTATGCTGGATCTCACATAGCATAGCCTACCAAATTAATGGGTAGACGGAAAGCTAGCTCCCTTCGTCTCTATACTAACTCTTAGCACGCGTTCGAACGCCGTACGCAAGACGCCTGCGTTCGGCGTTCAAACGCGTTGGAAGTGCGAGTAGAGACAACGGCAGCTATGCGGAGCGCAAGTTCGTATGCTTCTTTCGCACGGGTTGTGGTGACGTCAAAACGCCTAGCTCTTATTGGCTCTGATGGAAAGGACAGCGGGTGGACCTCAAGGCAGCTTGCTCGGAGGTCAACCAACTATCCTTCAATTGGAACCAACCAGAGCTTGACGTACTGACGCCAGCACAACACCTGCCAAAGAAGCAGAACTTGCGCTCCATATAGCTTTGTGTCTACCCACTAATGTACCAGAGCTCGGTGTCCCGACTCCTCCTCTCCCTCAGTTTCTACCCGTATGGGCACTGACGGCCCGAGAAAAGCAGGACGTGACTTATTATGTTACATCTTGCGCCGTGATTGGTCCTTTTGCTTTCTTATCGGCTAATGCCGCTCTTTGATTGACTGTGGATAGATAATGAGTTGTTCGGGACTACAAGCCACGCCCTTCGTTTATTAAACTGAAATAGATTATAAAAAGCAAATTCTGGCGCACAAGCCACATAATTTGATTTAAGAGTAAGTTTCTAAAAAAAATAAAAAATAAAAAGAGACTGCAGTACGCGACGGCGTACTAACACAACGGCGACGATATCGACATCGCGGGCTTCGAATTTTCCCATAGTTCTACTCCACGGGCATTTCTCGAAACGCTTGATATTGTGTACGCCCGCCTGGAAGGATTTCAGGCGCGTAGTTAAGATAAGGCGGTTCTCCGCGGCAAAAGAAAGCAATTTTACAAAAGCTTAAAAGCGGCGGCGACGCGTGTGCGGTGAACGCTTGTAGTTTTGGTGTAGACAGGGTGTGTGTGTTCTCGTTGTTGACACCAGCCGGCGATAAGGCACTGCATGCGGTAGCTCAGTACAGTAAGGGCTAATCCGAGTGACCATCAACGTAACCCCACCGCCAACCCCTCGCGAACCGGTCGCCGACATGGCTCAGGCTGTGTCATGAACCACGTGGTAGAAGCTCGGGTGCTTTCATATCAGCGCGTGGAGGGACGACAGTGCGATTCCGGAAAGTCTTTTTCGAAGGCCGCTGACCCCAATTTTTTGTCTGGAGACTTTCCCTCTTTCTTTCTTTGACGTGTATCAAGCTTTGCCGACAGCCTCAGTTGTGACCTCTCTTTTCAAATGTACGTTTGCAGTGAGTGAGCTCCTCAGCCTTGGACTTGTCACTTGTGCACCCAGTAGTTCTTTCACTTGGCAATTATATGCCATCAGCTGGGGTTTAATTTCTATTATTTATGTATACATTATGAAAACGTCCTGGAGCTCCGAACGAGTGTTTTGTGCAGATTACTTTTGCAAACACAAAAGGACTATACCAAAGCAGCGGAATTTTCGAAGTGTTGGTGAGTTGGACCTAAACTCGTTGAAGCAAATTCTTCCGCCTGACTGTTCCACCAAAGTGAGTGCGACGGACTACCTGTGCTACCATTGCTTCATGCACATCACTAAGGAGATCTCGATGCGAAGCTCAGAGCAGTGCCCTGACATATTTGTGCCAGCTGAAGAAGCAATTGAAGATCTAAATCGCAGCATACTACCTACAGATGTGTCGCCGCTGAGACAACCAAGCGTCGTAAGAAGTCGGGACAGGCCTGCCTATGTCAAGAGAAAGCAGACAGAACTGGAGCAGGTTGCTGTCAAGAATATACGCTCAAGGCTACGTATTGCGTACGACAGGGAGGCACCATCGGGGTCGTCCGAACCAACATGCTCCACATGCACTGAGTGGGTGGACAACTTTCGGCAGGCCTTTGAAACCGCCACCTCTCTCCGGGAACGTTGTCAACTGCTTACACTCCTGCCGTCCACACTGACGAAGAATGAGGTTCAGAAGATGATTCCACAGGCCTCAATGTACCTCATCAGTAAATCCCGAAAACTCAAGGAAAAGCATGGCGTGTGGTATGAGCCGGATCCTTGCACAAGGTGCAAGGTGAGCCCTGAGAACCTGTCTGCTGCCCAAGAGTACTTCACGAAAGACGAGCTACAATGTTCGCGCCAAAGTCCCAACCAGAAGGACGTCATCTCTGTCATGCTCAACGGAGAGAAAACGTTCGTGCCAAAGCGCTTCATGACACGCTCAATACGAGAGGCCTTCCGTATATACAAAGACAAGCATCCCGATTCCGGCGTTGGGCTAACGAAATTTTATTCGTTGCGCCCTAGATGGGTCCAATGTATTCCACACCAGAAAGTGTGCGTTTGTGTGCGCTGCGCCAATTATTATCTTTGTATTGCCGCTCTAGAGAACGTTACAGGCTCAACATTCAACACTGGTGAAATGAACTCGGCATTTCTGTGCGACCCCGAAACAGAACTGTGCCTTCAAGGAGACTGTGATCACTGCCCAAAAGGCCAGTTTCTTACACTCCAGGAGCTTGATATCCCGGAGGATGAAGAGATTGTGCTTGCAACATGGTAGTCCGGCGACCTTGTGAAAAAAACTTTGGAACCTGAGACTTTCCTAAAAGTCATCCAAGTGACGGTTGGAAGTTGGGTACTTCACAACCATATCCGGCAAACGCAAGGTAAAGCGATCTACGATGAAAAACAGTGCATGCAACGCGGGAGCATTGTCTTTCATTTTGACTTTGCTGAAAACTGGACCATCGTGCTTCCTGACGAAGTGCAAGCATATCACTGGAAAAAAAAACAAGTTTCGATATTTACATGTGTAGTGACGACAAGAAAATCTACAAACAGCTTTGCCATCATCAGTGAGGACCTGTGTCACGACGCCGCTCACGCTTGCTTGGCTCTAGAAAAAGTGAAGGAGTGGGTTGTAGACAACGTTGCGGTATACTCGTACGTGACGTACGTAAGTGACGGCGCCGCCAGTCATTTCAAGAATCGCTACCAGCTTCACCAATTTGCAAAGGACGATTGCCCACAAGCCCAGTGGTTATTTTCTGCATCTGGACATGGGAAAAATGCATGTGACGGAGTTGGCGGACTCGTGAAGCACCAGGCCACGCTGAACAACCTGAGAGAACGTTCAGTAAGCGCAATTCAGACGGCCAGGACAATGGTGAGCGTTCTATCAAAGAAACTGAAAGGCGTGCATCTTGTATATCTGGACGAAAATGAGGTTGTTCGGTATCGTGAACAAAAAAAGAAGTGTGGCTGACGGTGCGCGCCTTCCCTGGCATACAGTCTTGGCACACGTGGCGGCTCAGCAAGTCATCAACAGAAGGGACCTGTGACGTATATGTAGCACGGACAGTCGGATCTGCTTGGAAGCAACTTTATTAAATGGGTACAGCGAGGAAAACCTTAGCGTAAAGTGCCGAATTCGATTTCCCAAGGACTGCTCATTTTGAATGCAGGGACTTCTTATTTATCACATTTTTCTTCACGGGGTATTTAACCTACTGTTTTTGTTGGTGGTTACTAATATTTTTATCTGATCACTATAAAAAAAATCCCAAAATGTTATCCTCGAGCAGGATAAAATATATCGGCTTGCCACGATTCATTCATACACCGAGAGCATCGAAGCTGCTCCAGTTAGGCACTATGGCATCCGTCACCTGAAATTGTTTGTAATCGTAAATACACAGCCAACCTAAATATCTTACTATTATATCTTTGTTTTTGTGTGTGGAAGTAAAGTTATTTATTTTACTCTAGATGTAAAATATACCGGAAGGTACAACTTCACACTGCATCATCTTTTCTCAAATCATTAGTCTCTAATATGATACCACTTTGTACGCTTATGTAAAATGCTGTATATAGTTTCTCCTCCCTTTTACTGTGTGACCGATCGCTCTTTTTATCAATGACCTCATCTGAATAAATGTATATAAAAGATTTGTGCAAGTTTCATGAAACTGGAACTCAGAGTCACTTCTTGTATAGGACACTGCTAAGTGTAGGCTTTGAAAAAGGACCCTACTTTGGGGAGTTGTTTCTTCTTTCACAGTGCAATGATGCAACATGTTTTTAATAGAAATGAATGCCGAAATAAAGTATAGCAGGGTACCCAAATTTAAAAAAAATCGAAGGTGGTGTTTTTTTTTTATTCGCATTGGAATTTTTCTTTGTTTGATTTTTTTCCCATGTTTGCCTATATATATTGTAACTATTGTGTCACTCAGATACCTTATTTATTTTTTCAATAATAGCCATATATTAGTAAAATAATGTCTGAGAGTTATGTAATAATGATTAAATTATTTCATGAGATACAGATTTCCAAAATTTGCCATTTGTCGTTCGAGCAGGCATGTTTGGCAATTTTTAGAAAAATAAATAAATTTTTAATAAATATTATTACTTTATATTACAAGCAAGTTGTACCCATAGTTTGTTTGTAAAAAGTTTTAAAATTCTCCTAATTTTATTGTTTTAATTATTCGCTTTCAAACTTGCCCCCTCCATCAGTGCGCGTTATTGCAACTGTCCACCTCTCCCTGCCTTACGATTTTTCTTGTCCCCAAATTTTTTTTCTGGTCAAAACTAAGTGTGGATTCGTTTATACCAGACACTAGACAATGTCAATTATAAACATCAGTTGATTTAAAAATGTCGACCAGCCACCCTTTGGTCGATCTTATCTGAAATCACCCCACAATGGTTTTACGCGTAGCGTTTGCTATCAGGAAACCCGTTTAAATCCTAACCACAGTTTTTTTGTGTAAGCACAATATCTACTGACTTATCGCAAAAACTATCGATATCATGAGAAGAATGTACCTTAATTTATTTTCTAAATCTCTCGGATGCCCGCGTTTTTGTAAAGGAGCCTTCTTCGCAATCGCTAACTACCTTCGTAATTGATTTCCGTCGAGCCGCGCGCCATTCAAAGCGAACTCTCATCAGCCGCGCTAACGAAATTGAACTTGGGCGACAGGTGAATTAAGTTAGTTGGTACGAAGTTCGCCAATAGAGCCGCGAGCACTGTTGATACGGGTCTGATCAATAAACAGAGTGCTGTGAAGTTCGTTCGAGCATTAATATTCCAGGGCATATATAAGCACTCCACCAATATAAAGAAATACTGATCCTATTTTGCACTTCCTTACTTTCAGCTTACAATATTACAGACTTCTTTAAGGATCTTATGCCGTTTGCGAGCTTAAGATGAGTGACATTTAAGGGCGCAGTGAGTTATTAGTTTCAAGAGATATAAACGGAGGAGACGGGTCGCCAAACACACGGAGTTCCTGTTCGTAGTGTATTGACTGTTTTGGTTTTGCAGCTATAGTCTACGAGAAGTTGTTTCCAAATGTTACTACACCCATATGGGCTTCACGACTATTTGTTCATCATTTAGCTACAGCGATATATATATTAGTATTTTTCTAGTAAGTTTGGACCATCCTGGAAAAAGGAATTATAAAAGTTGACTGCAAAAATGCTCGTCAAAATTATGAAAAAAAAATCGGAAATTGTTTGTCTAATATATTTATTTCGCTTTAGGTTTTTTTTTTTCCTTTTTATGCAGTTAAATATTAAAATATTGAATACGCATGTTATAAGAACATTTACAGAATCCAACAAATTTCGGATACATATAATGAAAGTACATCTTACAACAAAGTATATGCAAGACTGAAGGCGTTCGCCACTTTTTTATTTTGCTAATATTAAAAAAAGCTGACTTCGCTTATATGAAAAAAAAATATTTTTCGAATTAAAGAGGATGGCGTTGAAAATTTATAATTTTCTAACCCTGAACCCTGTACATAGTTATAAAATTACATGACAACTGCGCATACATTCAAGACTGCTGCGGTACCGACCTCGGAAGGGAATTTCAGAGCACTCGTTTTTTGTGGTGTCTCTTTTTGCGGCGTCTTTTCGACAAAATAAGCTTGGGAAATGACTGATGCATTCTGAATATACTTTACTAAGGAGAGAATAAAATTGGAAGAAATTCAACATGACGAAAATCCAAAAGCAGGAACGATACATTTTTCGGTAAAGCAAGCGACTGGGGTTTGTACAAGCTAGTATTAAAGGTTGTGTTTTATTTCAGGTGTATTTAAAATGTTGCTTTTTTATTACATGGCACTCCATTCACGGCCTTCGCATGAAATCCCCTATAAAATGCGGATATCTCTGCAATAATATAAAAATCGGGAAATCGAATATCAACCTCTATATAAACATACCGCGGATTATACCTACGGTAATCTTCGCTAGTCCAGTGTGTGATTTCCACAGTTCAACAAGCGTGAGAAGGCTGCTGCTACCAATCCATTCATGCCCATTGACTTGCTCGCACGCATGTGTTCATCTGCCGAGCAATGTCTCACTTATAAGGTCTGAAGGTGGCACTAGCCCAGTGTTTTTAATTAAAATGGTCACTGTTGAGTGCCACGAAGGACACCGGCTCGAGAGCGTAGACGGGCAAAATGAGTACTCGCTCTGAAAAACAATAAATAAAATAAGAAAACCTTTCAAGAATCTCGCGTTTGCATTCAGGCCTCTGAAAATGCCACACAAAGTTTGCATTCGGATATTTACACTAAGAAAATTCTGCCCGTCAAAAAAAAAAAAAAAATTGGAAGCGATTTTATTTCTAAAGTGCATCAATTGCAGTACTTAGGGAGCAATCGTTTAAAATTATTTATAAAACATTAAACAGTTCTTTGGGGGAAGTGAAGATAGGATATCTTTTTTTTTATCAATTTCCCCGGTGCATTGAGCGGGGAAACTGGGTGCATTGGCTACGTGGCCTATTTTCCCCGCTAAATCTAGCGGGAAAACTGAAGGTGTTTAGGTCAGGTGACATCACCTCGTGACGTCAATTATTTCTCTAACTTTAGCGGGGAATCTAAATTTGTGTATGTTTCGTGACGTTAGGTCACATGACAGAAAAATTTCCTCTAAACTAATTCAGGAAAGTTAATTAGTGTCTAGGTCACGTGACGTCAGGTCGCTTCACGTCATTTTTCCCGCTAGATTTAGCGGGAAAACTGAGTTGGTGTATAGGTCACGTGATATCAATTTCTCTTCGACTGACGGGGAAACTTAAATGGTACACAGATGGCGTGACGTTAGTTCACGGGACATCAATTGACCTAACATGACCTAGTAAAGTAAAAAATAAGTAAAAACGGAAACCCCACAAAACACAACAGATTTTTTAATTTCTTTTTATATACATTGACTTTGAAGAATACAAGTTGCATTGTAGCGGTAACCGTATACTGACCACCGCTGTAAATGCGTCTGAGTGAACTATGCTATTTTCTTTTTCTTTTTTCAAAAGGCCATGTGCCGCCAGCGCGAACCGGCTGCGCGCATAGAGAGTGGCGTGATCTAGAGAAGGTAACGGAAGCGCCTATGGAGCGCGCAGTGACCTGATATAGGTGTTCCGTTAGTAGGAAGCAGAGGATTCTAAATGCTATCATCGTATTGCATTTTATATGGCCACAGCAAGATAAAAGGGGCAGTTTTCATTCTTATCCATGTAAAACGTACGATGTTATCTCGGGAATAGTATATTCTTCGGCTTGGCTCAGCGAAATCGTTTTATTCTAGTTGTTAGCCGGACAGCCTCGCCCCTCCCTTCGTCTTTCTCGTTTTTCGTCGCGTGTCCCTGCGAGGCGTTTGATTGGTGCCTAAGAGCCCGTCAGGGTCACCTGTCTGCCGCAACAGGATTTGTGTCATCGGTGCGCGACACTTCGCGCGGATGCCGGGGATCGGGGAGCCGAATCGGCGGAGACGTAAGCTCGCCGACCCAGATCCGGCGTCTGGGATCCAAGGGATTTTTCGTGGGAACTTGGACACTACTGAAAGCTTCGCCCGACAAACCAGTAATCCGCCTGAATAGCTACTTAGTTTTCCACTAACCACATCAGGGTTATTTGTGTTTCTGTTGCAAGCTATAAGTGTTATTTTTCTTTCAGGAAATGTAGTGTCGGTTGCAAGAAACAAGAGGCGAGGTTAGCAGATCAGTGGATGTGATTATATACTGTAGCCTCTTGATTACCCTTGTCACCTCATGATATATTAATTATTGTACCAGTGTGCAATATTCGTTATAGGACTTAAGTTTCGTACAGTTTTGTGGCATGTCATGTATGGCAGTGTTGTGGTTATGCAACGGGAACGAGGTGTAATAAGGTACATGTACTTGCTTCAACAGATTTCACAGCCGAACATCATTCATTCTGTTTTGTGATATTTTATAAATGCAGCAGTATCTCCGCCTCCAGCACTCGCCCGTTTCTAACATCCTGCGCTTAACTGCGTTTTTTTTTTCTTTTTTTTTGCATATACGGCTTTAAACGTAAGGAACAATTTCTTGTAAATTTTTATGCCAAGTGCGTTGAGGCCTTAAGTTCTATTTGCACTGGCCATAGAAAATGTTGTGATTATCACAAGGGACACTGCATTTCTAGTTGTCAATATTATTTTGTCCCTCTCATCGCCATGCTACGTTCACTCTTCAGCTGTGACTACGTGGGAGCTACGTGCCCGCCAGACCAATCAGCCTCCTCTCTCTTATCACCTGACGCGGCTCTCTGCACGTGGGTTTTGCCGGGAGCGTGATGACGTGACAAAAGAGAGGCGCATGACTCGTCCGACGAGGACGTAGCTCCCACTGCAGGCTCAGCTTAGGGGTGAACTAAGCGGGCGGCGGAGAAAAGCTCACCGGAGAAAAGCTCACCGGAGATAAGCTCACCGGAGAAAAGCTCACCGCTTTTTTTTTTTAACTTATAGCGAGTTCGTTTCACACGCACTGGCACCGTTCGAGTTCTCTCCCAGAATGCATCGCACTCACAGAGTGTTGCACGGAAAACTGGACTCAAACGAACACGCCCAATGCACCGAGTGCAAAAGAGTGATGCTGCCGCCATCTATGTTGTAGAAAGAGTACCGACCTCAAATCGAAACTAGGGCTTTTCTGTTTGGAGTGGTGGGTGGGAATGCGGGAGTGCAGTCATAACCAACGTTTATCTACAAACGTTGAACGCTGCAACCTTTGGTTTATAGTTGCGATGACTTTAAGCAACTCGGCTGCCGTAAAGAAAGTTAGTTACACACGGCGTAAATTTCCGCATCCAGCTGTCTACAAAGCAGCTGGTTGCGATCTTTCAATTCTTATAACCGTTTACACTGAAGAAAACTGATGATGCTGTCCGAGCAGAAGCTTGATCCGTTCGAGCATGGTATTATGCGTGAACCACTGAAATGGTATTGCTTAAAACTAGTCTGCTGGAATATCCAGCAAAACTTTTCGTGGGACTTTCGATTTTGGTCGTCATTACAGCTGGTGAATCAGGTATTAAGCGCGAAACATATGTACGACGAAACCTTCCGATCCGACGTGCGGACCGCCGGAATGACCTTGGGGGTCGAGGGTTTTCCTAGCATCTGAGAGCGTTGAAAACCCTCGCCTCCGACCGTCGTATTGCGTGGTCGGGCATCGGATCGGACGGTTTCGTCGTACATGTGTTTCGCGCTTTAGCCTTGGTGAAGACGTCGAGAACGAGAACTTTTTCGAACAAAATTCGACGGGGTAAGTTAGCTGACGTAGGTAAATGTTAAACATGATAATGTTGCCCAAGTCTCGAGTAAAGTCACTATGTTTAGCTTTCTCGTATGCCTATTGGGCAGTCAGAGGTTTCAGCTGGGGGAGTTTTGTCGACAAATGTTCAATTTTTCACCCGCACACGGATGAGAATAAAAATCTCGGGTGCCGCTGATGCGTTTGTTCTGAGCATTTCTTGACACACTGGTATATTTCAGCGTCTGTACGGCAACAGAACGACTTAAGACCTGCAAATAAAGCACGGGTTGTTAATTGCTTCTTTCATGAAATAGCAGACGCTCATAATTCAAGCTCGCGTTTGATTATGTTGCCCGCGGGACGCGATTTCTATCAGAAAATCTACTTTTTTTCTTTTCGGGTCCGCGCAACGAGTTAGTTGGTTCCGCGAGACATCGCAGCAGACGAACCCTCCGTCGTCTGCTCCCGCTCCTTGCCGGACTCGCCGGAGCGAGGCATGACGGGATTGCATTTTGGCGCACGCCCAATTTTCTCGGTGCAGCGAGTGCATGCACGCGTTGGGTGCCGCCGCTGAAACGAACTCGGAGAGTGCAACCGCTCGTGGAGTGCCTGCCGAAACGAACCCGCTTTACGCCGCGAGTGGGCACGCGTGGACACGAGTGCCGTGAAACGAACTCGCTATTAGCGGATTCTGCGCCAAACGTGGCAATTGAACATAATTCGTATACGTCACTTCATTAAAAATATGTCCTCTTTTTTTGTACTATTCTTGAAGTTCATTGTGCGTATTTACTGATTCCTCCGAAATTAGTAATCAACCATTTTGTATATTGATGAAGCCGCAAGGGTATAAAATCAGAACATTGTACACCGGTAAAAAAAGACAATTCATCGACAGCTCACAGTGCGCAGTCGGGAGCTCTGTCAGATAAAGAGGTTTGTTCTTCACGAGCTAATATAAATAGCGGCGTGGTGAACCGTTTCAACTACAAAATATTCTGCTATGCCTGATACACAAGCGGGTGTTTGTTGATGTAATCAGTGTCCGCTACGCTGTTTTGTTTCTGTTAATTTGAGTAACAATTCCCAGGCAGCACAAAATTTTGGCCCGACACTGGCCAATGCCTGATTTTTGCTCGGCACCTGCCTGGCCAGCCCGGCCACTGGAAAGCAGCTGGCCAAAGGTCCCCAAAAGATCACTATTAAGTCCCCGGCCACAGAGTCTTAGTTTTTCCATTGGCAACCAATCACCAAATTATGTTCGGGAAGGGCTTGGCCACCAAGTCTTTGTTTCCTCCCTGGTCACCCGCCTCAAAAAGGTGACCAGCACTCATCCGGCCAATGTTCACCGGCATGAACTTGGTCAATGAAGACAAAAAAGTGCCCGGTAGAAGGCGGAGTACTGATCACTCTTTTCATCCCCGGCCACCAGTCCTAAAAACATCCTCAGCACCTGTCCGGTCAATGTTGACTGGCAGCAACCTGGTCAACGAAGACAAAAAAGTGTCCGGTAGAAGCCTGGGACTCACTACTCTTTTCATCCCCGGCCACCAGTCCTAAAAACATCCTCAGCACCTGTCCGGTCAATGTTGACT
Source organism: Ixodes scapularis (assembly GCF_016920785.2). Taxonomy (NCBI): domain Eukaryota; kingdom Metazoa; phylum Arthropoda; class Arachnida; order Ixodida; family Ixodidae; genus Ixodes; species Ixodes scapularis. The sequence continues at coordinate 183,606,667 of NW_024609846.1, read as the reverse complement.
GGCAGCAACCTGGTCAACGAAGACAAAAAAGTGTCCGGTAGAAGCCTGGGACTCACTACTCTTTTCATCCCCGGCCACCAGTCCTAAAAACATCCTCACCATCTGCCTGGTCAATGTTGACTGGCAGCAACCTGGTCAACGAAGACAAAAAAGTGTCCGGTAGAGGCCTGGGACTCACTACTCTTTTCATCCCCGGCCACCAGTCCTAAAAATGTCCTCAGCACCTTTCCGGCCAATGTTGACCGGCAGCAACTTGGTCAACGTAGACAAAAAAGTGTTCAGTAGAAGCCTGGCTACTGACCACACTTTTTATCCCCGGCCACCAGTCCTAAAAACATCCTCAGCACATGTCCGACCAGTGTTGACTGGCAGTAACTTATTCAATGATGAAAAAAAACTGTCTGGTAGAAGACTGCATGGGTACTGACCGCTCCTTTTATCCCAGGCCACCAATCCGAAAGGTGGTCACCCTATTTGGCTTGTTTCAAATTGGTCAACAAAAGAAAAAAAGTGTCCCATAGAACATGGGTATGCAGAGTGCTGCTTTTATTCAGGACCACCGATCCTCTCTGGCATTACATTGCCCAGCAGAGACAAAAGTATACAAGCCACGGGCTTGGTAAGCAATGACTTCCGCTTGTTCTGCAAATATTAAGTCTGGTCACATGTAGGTGGCTACATGTTTGCCCTGGCCAGGTAAGACTGGGAGAAGGGATTAACACTTGAGGAATCCAGGCCGTGGCGCATTCCATACTATAAAATTGGCTCAGAAAACTTCATTTGGACAAAAATTATATTTTGTTATTTGAACACAAATTATATGTACAAAATGCGAAAACATTAAGAAATGTCTGTGCCTTTAACAGAGCAGTGAATTCTGGACTTGTTGTACACAACAAAAATGAACCAGAATATGAAAAAAAGCTTTCTCCGGTATTCTTTTGCCAATTACAAAATTCTTCATAACAACAGCTTTTCTTTAGTCACAGATTTCTGGCCAAGATAAAACCAGAAAACCTGAAAACAAACACAGAATAAGCACATGTATTTCATAACCAAAACCTGGCTGGCAGTATTGCTACATCAAATATAACAGAAAAGTTCTATCACTTAAAAACCAAATTATATAAGCGACAGTAAAAAAATATTGGGTGAAATCACGGTCAGAAGTCGGGTCTCTCTCCACCTGAGGAAACCTCAAAGTGACTGGTAGCAGTAAGGACGTTGTCAAATGGCTACAAAAGAAGCACATTGGGCTAATGGCAGCGCGTGCAGAGCAAAAAACAAACAAACAAAAAAAAAAGCTCGCCTAACTAAGCCATGGTTAAAAATATTGGGTGAAAAAATGGAGGAAAACACATATCCGACTCTTCGCGACAACGAAAGAACTTTATCGAACGAATCACACTTCCCGCCGTGGTAGGCCGACGTTGTCACAATCACGAGACCTCCACTCGTCGTCGAAAACACGCCGCTGGCTTTTTGAGGGGAACGAACGGCACAATCGTACTACACACAGTGCGACGGCTTTGTCCCAATCACGATATCTCTACACGTCGTCGAAAACGCACCGCTTGCTTCTTCCACGGCACGATCGAGCACCAGTTGCACAATCCTGCGCACCTTCCTTCAACTACGTCCGACAGGCGTAGCGTAGTCTCGCTTTGCCCAGCTCGAACACTCACCGCGACGCCGCGCAGTTGACGATGCGAAGCAGTTCTCACAAACGCTCTCCCGTGCACAAAAAACATAAAACAATCACATGCCGATGCCTCGGTTGATTTGTGGGCGTCTAACTTCGTTGAATGTCTCACGTGTACACAGATTTCCACTGACCCGTCACATAAAGTTACGTAACTTTGGCTACGGAGGCCAAATAAAACGAGATGCGGTGCTTCTTCTTGGCTCCGTAAGGTCCAGAAACATACACCGATCTATCTTAGGTCCGGTCCAAGGTTAATTGTCCGGTCTTCAACATACCTTTCCAATTTTCCAACGAGAAAAACTAAAAAAAAAAAAAAAAGGCGCGCTGCTCACCCCTGCTCACCGAGCAAACATACAGATTAGAGCACTATATAGCTCCTACGGAGCAGAGTAGCGCAATCCTTTGAACCCCGTGTTTTGCCGACAACATGGCCGACAGAGCGGCTCGGCGCGAGTCACGTGGTACACAGGGTTCCAGGAGGCGACCCGCCCTATGGGAGAATACATGGAGATCGACACAACACGGCTGATTAAAAAATGAACGGCGAGTTCACACTTTTCAAAACTAGTCTGTCGTGAAGTTAGTAAAGCACTAAACACTTTATCAAAGTTTTAATAATATCGGATGCGTGTGCAAATTTTGAGAAAGCAATTTCCAAGGCAATAGCGTTTGAAGCAGACGATTTTTGCTCGCAGCGGAGATGGGCTTTTCGGGTTGGCCGGAGCGGGTCACGTGAATGGTGTGACGTCGCCGTGTCGTCTGCTGCATGATGCCGTTCAAGCAATTTTTTAAAAAAAGTCAGGTCCTTGCGGGGCACAAAACTTGGCGCAAATTATTCTAAAATGTTCCATTATTATGTCAAAAACGATTGCCATTCCGTACATTCCCACAATACTGAAGAAACAACGATTTTCTCCCGTTCTCCATGCATTTCTGACCGCAGTTGGAACCTCCGGCCGTTCGCCGCTAGTCGCCGAGAGGCGGCGTTCTAGATTGCGCTACTCTGTAGGGAGGCTGTAGTGAGGGTGGGCGCAACTCAAAACCTGGAGAGCGTTTGCAATTTAATGGCGGCGCCTGAGGGAGAGGATTCGAGAAAGGATATGCGCCAGTGTTGCCTGCACGAGAGCAGGCGCCCGCTCTGTTGCAACTCTGTTGCTCCATGCGCCTTTCCTCCTCTCGCCTCCCATTGCAAGCAACGAGCGCCTTGGCGCAGCCTCTCTCGCTTCCTTCTCGCTCCGAGAATTGCAAACATCGAGCGGAGAAAGCAAAGTTGCCAGACAAGCAGCAACGTCCAAGATGGCGGAATTTACCATTTTTCGCGTTAAAAAAATACTTAACCTATCGCAACAAAACTGGTGGCTATGGAAAAGTAATCATTTATACCTTGTGTAAATTATTCAAGCACCTTAATGGGCTTTTATGACCCGAGTTAGGAAAGAAAACGACCCTTTGCCCCATAGACTCCCAGCAAGATTTAGCAATTAAATGGCGTCCATGTCCCGTGATCGCCGATCTAGCAGTTGCACCCACCCTCACTTGAGCCTCCCTACTACTCTGCTCCGAAGGAGCTATATAGTGCTCTAATACAGATGAAGCAGGTGAACCGGAAGTGATCTCGTCCCAGCAAGTTCCGCCAGTTCCGCCATTACTTGTTTATGCATACCAATGCATACCTTCCTTGGAATACCCTGTACACCGACTGCGTAGGGTGAACACGAAAACTGGCGACTCTCTTGCATAAAAGAGGAGTGACGGGTGCTTTAATTAAAATATATTCATGTTCGTCCTAATCCCCGAAAATCTGACTAGATTCCCTGCGCGGTGATAGTTATCCGCCAGGTGGCGCGAACTACCTCCCATTGCAAAAAGTGTACTTATAATTTTATTATTCACCCATCCACTCGATCGTGTCGCGCTGATGCCGGTGCAATGGCCGGTGCAGCTGGCTGATGGTGGACTCATCAGGCCTAGTTCAACTTCAAGCGGTTCAAGGCGTTCAAGGTTCGACGATTTGAGAAGCTTTGTTATCGGTTTGTGCACATTTCAAGCCACCCAAGATAGCACGCGGCGGCATCCAGAGACAAGAGGCCATGAATACGCTGATCAAGGAGTAAGTCCATTTTCTACTCGGTGTTTTGTTTTGCAAAGTGACTGGAACACAATGGGCATAGGGTTAGTAGTAACGGCTCAGTTGACAAGCTCTGCATTAGCGGTGCTTCGGAAAGGCGGCCCCGTCCGTTCGTGCGAGCGTGATGACGCTGTCGTAGCTGCCCGCTTGGTTCGCAAGGTCGGGGAAGCTCGGGCCACTGGCTTGTCATTGCAAAATCAGGCGGTCGGCGGCATGTCAGCGGCTCTTGTGCACTTTTTAGATTCTGCTGCAGCCACATGATTGTATGATTGTTAATAGGAAGCGGAGATTTTGCCGGCAACCGTCATGACAAACCTACAAAGAAAAACTGTCGCGAACGCCGAACTGGCATGTTGTTTCTTGTATAACACGATCTGTAAGCGTGGAAGTCTCCGAGCCGGCAGTAGCTCAGTGGTCCGCTTCTCACGCAGAAGTTGCGGGTTCGATCCCCAGCGGGTATACTTTTTTTTTTTTTTTTTGTCAAGCTTTTTGCGATGTTTGCACATTTTCTTTTAGACAATTATCGCTGAAAATGAATATATATGTTATTATTTGTTTCCACCGATAATTAGTTTTTTTTATACTTAATGTTTTAGTGATAATGCTTTTTTTTATAATTGATTTTTTAGTGGTAATTGATAGCTTTTTGCGATATTTACACATTTTCTTTTTGACAATTATCGCTGAAAATGAACATATATTTTATTATTTGTTTCCACCGATAATTAGTTTTTTTTTATACTTAATGTTTTAGTGATAATGCTTTTTTTATAATTGATTTTTTAGTGGTAATTGATAGCTTTTTGCGATATTTGCACGTTTTCTTTTAGACAATTATCGCTGAAAATGAATATATATTTTATTATTTGTTTCCACCGATAATTAGTGTTTTTTTTATACTTAATGTTTTAGTGATAATGCTTTTTTTTTATAATTGATTTTTTAGTGGTAATTGATAGCTTTTTGCGATATTTACACATTTTCTTTTTGACAATTATCACTGAAAATAAATGTATTTTATTTTTTATTTCAACCGATAATGGATTTTTTTTAATAATTAATTTTTTATTGATAATGTTTTTTTTTTATAATTGATTTTTTACTGGTAATTGATAATATCATATGCGTGAATGACATTTTAGTGAACAACGCCATTTGAGTGATTATCGGAGGCGTGTCTTAACCCACTCCCCAGCACTGCACTCGCACCGCTTTTCGGCGGCAGTCTGCAGCTGCTTGTACAAAAATGTTAGCTTTCGATTGTTTCGATCTCGCCCAGAAGTTCGTTCATTTCTAACTTTCAATGAAAAAACGGTTAAAGTGCGGGCGAGCTGGTGTAAGTTATACATGACGATTGAAAACCTGAGTCTGTGGTTGGAAAACGGAAAAACGTGATGTAGAAAGTATGGTGCCTGGATCGCGTCTACGACTGGTGTGTTTAGCATCCTATCCCGCCCATACATCAAAAGTGGTCCCGAAGTGGCAACAGGTGACGTCACAGAAGCCGGAGTGTCATGCTGTTGACTGTCACGATCCTGGCGGTTGGCCATAGAAATGCTGGCGAAAAGCACAAGCGAACGCGAGTGTCGCTGACGTCACGGCGTCCCAACTTGCAGCTGCTGTAGCTTCCGTGGACTGTCACAGTGGAGAGCGACCTGCAGCAGAACAGGCGTCGCCACATACACCACAACCATTGGGACGCCACCAGGTTCGCGACCAGCGACAGCATGACACTTTTATGACGTCATCAGGCGGAAATCGAGGAACCACTTTTTTGGACACGATAAACACACCAGTCGGAGACACGTTCCAGGCACCATAGTAGAAAGACAAAGTGACAGAGAGCATCTCTTCCATTTTTTAACCACAGTCTCAGGTTTTCAATCATCATGTCTGACTTTTGATTGGTGTTTCTCGTGCAGAAGTTCATTTGCGTTACAACAAAGCAGCTGAGTAGTTGGGCAGTGAAGTTTCGACAGGGGCCTTTGCTTGGCACGTAGCCAGGATTTTTTTTGGGGGGGGGGGAAAGATAGGAGGAGGAGCAGGAGAGGAGGAGCACGCCCGCCCATGACAAAATGCTGTATGAGGGGGGGGGGGAGGAGGTCCCAGGAAAATGGAAGATTGCGGGGGGGTCCCATGGTCCCCCCCCCCTGGCTAGGTGCGTGGTCTTTGCACCCCAGCCTTGCTGTGTCAACATTAACAGGGGCTGACAGTGAAGTGGCTAAAGACTTCTTATTTTGGCTTGAAATAGATAGCAGAAGCATCACGACATCAATTGAACAACATCATCATGAACCTATGCCCTAAACAGACCTCTTGCTTCGCTCCTAAGTGTAGCGTATTCACTGTTCAGTCTGTGGTCGTGTCTCGTGAGTGACAGTGTGCTCCTTTTTCAAATCGTGCGGCGAAAAGATATCACGCGCTGCGGGTCAAGTGCAGACGTTTTGCGTCTCGCTGAAAGTTAGACGTGCCTGTTTTGCTAGATGTATTTATTTTGGATCTCTGCTACAGTTTTTTGTGAGTTTAGTGCATTATGCTTGTATCAGAAACCTGCATTTGTAAGTACCTTTTTTAAAAATTTGTTTAGCGGATTTCTCCATCCAAAAATAAACAAATCTGGCAGTGGTTGCTGGCGGGGCCCCCAACATTGCCCAAGCTGTCTAAAATAGGTTCTAATATTCCGGTAGAATGCATATTCCACACTTTTTCTCTATAGCTACCACGTCGTGCACTTTAGATGAAGGGAGCGCATACGTCGTCTCGGAGTGTTGGCTGGTCAGGAAGCTAGGGCAAGTCGTCTCCTACTGGCCACCTTACAAGCAAAAGCAGCAGGTCCTCAATGCAATTTTAGAGAAAGAACAGATTACACTGACTTGGTCGAATCACCCAGTGAAGATTCTTCACTCCTACACTAGGTTGGCGATTTTTCTTTTAATTGAGCGTATAATTGAGATGATCTTTTCTCATGCAACCACACTGCAGCACGCTTCAGACCATCTGGTCGCAGCTGCCTGAGCACCCAATTTGGACTGACGGACCGGATGTAGCCCCAAGACAGGAAAGGGCTAGGAGGCCTGCTGGCCATATGGACAGCGACTCTTCGGACGATGCCTCAAGAGAAGGTGTGTGTCCCGGTATAAGGCTGTTCATTATAAATTATTATTCAATGTGAATCAAAACTTGCATGAATAACTTTAGCTCCTTATGCAATTGTAAAATTGCTAAATAGTTATAGTCAGTAACAGGTCAGTAACAAAGGGCAAGGGAAACGAAGGCTGGATAGAAAGCAGACTGAAGGTAGAAGAGGTTTTTGTCCTCTCACCTTCAACACCCCATCTGTTTTCTCCTTTCCCACCTTCGTTTTCCTCGCTCTTTGATCTTGATTTATCACTGAGTGTAGGTCAGTCTGGTTAGTGCACGCACATTGTAAAATTCAGTAGTTAAAATTGAAAGAATGAAAGCACGAAAGATGTATACAGACAGCTGAGAGCTGTCAGTTAGCAACATTTAATTCTGGATGGAAAATTTTGTGCAGTGCCCGAAACAACCAACAGTGGTTCAGCCTTGAGCGAGCCTCCCCTCTGAGCAACTTGGAACTGTCCGAATCATGTACTGCGCTCCTTTCGGCCATCGCCTCGGCCATGCGCTCCGAGTGGGTATTTCATATTGCTGCAGACTGTACCACATCAGTTAGAATTGCTTGTCCTTGAAACCTTGCAAGCCAGTCCTTTAGTTACCCTAGTTACACATACACTTTCAACTATTGTTGAGTCTACGACACTTATCGGCCTCAACTTTGACTGAACTCAACTCAACTCAACTCAACTCTCTAGAACCCAGTTAAAGCTAGCACGAAACTGGTTCTTGTGCCGTGTGATCAGTCTAATTTTTAAGTAATTTACTCGGAGACACACGTTTTATTTATTTTAAGTAGATCATACTATATGTTTGATACCTTGTTGCTTTTTAGCGGTATTTACACGAGTACCAAAGCAGATTCAGGGCTAGGTTGCACATATTTTAGGCTAGGTGGTGCAAGCTACTGCCCGCTATGATGGGTGCCCCTCTACTATTTGTCTATTTATGCAGCACGTTCCTCCGCCATTTTTGCTCGTTTGGAATCTTGCCGGCTAGCCGGGATGCTATTATTGGCAGCTCGGACGCCTAAATTTATTCCTTCCAGAAAATTTTGCTGCTACGATTCTTTCTAGACGCCTCCCCCTGCATTTCGAAACAGTAAGTGCCTCACAAACAATGGTTGCTGGCAGCGGTCCTGCGAACAGGTGCCAATTTACCTCCGTTGGGGAAGTCCGTTCGGTTGAACTGAGGTGGGGATCTCAGTCGAACTCAACTGTCATTAGCGGCTCAATGACGGTTGGCGCTGCCGTGTAACTTTGGCTTATCGCGATGGACTCGACTGTCGTTGGACTCAATGGCAGCTGAGAGCGCCCGTGTAACTGGGTACTAGGGCACTAGCTGTCCAACAAAGCTTCCAGACAAAAATGTCCCCAGCCTGCGCCCAGGGTAGTTCTCTCAGCCATGAAGTGAACAGGTGTGGACCATGGGGTCCCCAAGAAATGTCAGTAGTCTATAATGCCTTGTTGGTGGTCTTTGATTTCTGACTTTGTTGGGCTCAATCTTTCATACTTTCAAATATTATATACATAATCTATTTTCACTTACGTGGTACAATCGACACGGCGAGGATTTGAATCCAATCGCGAAGCCTGTGATTGGATCCGAGTCCTCGACGAACTCTGACAGAGCGCTCATTTGCAATATGACCTAAGTTCACGCCGAACGCTGACGCAACTGCCGTGTCCATTACATGCTCAGAGTATGTGAGCAAGCAATGGTGGCCGGGTGTTGGTACAAACTTTTGAAAAGGCTCTAAAAACAAATTTATGAAAGCTTTTATTTCAGACGACCATGCGATTGAGCTTTTTGTTCGCTGTTCTAGATAGCTCGGAAAATGGCACTCTGAAATAAGAAATAAAAAAGTGCCTTAGTTGTTCACCATACCTCTAACACAAGAACATTTGGGAACATGGTGCTTAGATATGCTGTAGCTTTGGGTTAAGCAATATGGCCTATTCTAGGCTCTAGGCCTGAGGCCACAGATGTGGCCTCAATCCAAACATTTTTGTCATCAGAGTTGTGCATTCTTGCGGTAGGATATTACAAAAGCAGTCTGCATGAATTGAGCGTCAGGCCTGCATTCCTTTTAATGGATTGCCAGAGAAGTGTCAAAAATGTGGGTAAGAGTTCATAAGTCCTACCTTTGTTTCAGGGAGCCATTGCAAAGGCTACACTGTAAAAAACACTGCTTACATACCTATAGTTTTTGTAGCATTGTTTTCTGTATCTACAAAACAGTTTCACTCTCTCTGATTCGGTCTAAGCATCTCTCTTTTTTCGTGTTTGAATGTCTTCTACTTCAGGTTCAGTCCTGCCAGCTTATCATGTATCAGGTTAGTTCGGGCTCATTATGAACTATCTCAAGCTAATATAGCTGGTCCCACTTTTAGAACACATTCAATTTTGCTCTTGGTTTTATCTCTTGTGCACTCCTGCTTACTTGAGGCCGTCTTTTTTTTCTACTCCCTACAGGGCTGAAGAGAGCCGCGTCTACCACAACCTGGATGCAGGGAACTTCTCCGAAGGGGTGAGAACATTTATGACATCTTGGCTTGTTAAAGAGCACGTAAACAGAGGATCGGGATTGGCTGAAGTGTGATGTCGTTGCTTGCTTTTTAATAATTTCTGCAACTCTGCATGCACCACCAAAGATAGGTAATTTTGTAATTTCACGGCATCCAGTCCACAGATAGCAGTCGATGCGGAATGCTAGCCGTGGCTAGCTACTAGTTCAAACTTTTCTTGGAGGAAGCAACATTAGTAACCTCATATTAATGCCTTGCAATTTCAGCAGGATGCCCATGGTGCTATCGTTTTATCTATGCATGTTTGATAAACAACTTTTTCATCAGTGCACATTTTATCAACACTCATTACGCAACCTTAACTGTTGCGATGTTTGATTGGCACCGTGATAGCAAGCTACAATTCCAAACATGCTGCGCTTTGTGCGGTCACCCCTTGCTTTGCAAGGGGAAAATAAATCTATTCTTGGGCTTGAACTTGCAGTGAGCCTTTTTAGAAAGCTATGCTAGCAATCAAAAGGGCGGATATGGGGCGCTGTTGGCCGAGCTTCGATCCTAAAGAGGTCTGGCGATATTCATGTTAACAAAAAATCAATTTCAAGGCTGTCATGAAAAGGAAGCTATCTATGAAATGTGGCAAGATGTGTTGCTGAAACAGACAGTCTTCATCGACAAAGCAATTTGTCGGTGAGACATTCTTTGATGAACTGATTGCCACCAGGGGGTCTAGACAACATCTGAAATCTCAAGGCCTGCATGCTTCAAATTTGACAGTGCATAGGTAGGCCACTGCAGTGCACAAATTGAACACGAGTGCCGCATCTGCATTCGGCAGGGTCCTTGGTAGAGTTAGAAAGGGTTGCAAAGTGAACAACTTTCGAACATTGCCATGGTTTGAATTTACAAAGTTGCTTTTGATGTTGATAAAAGTAGAGTTCAACAGTTTCCTCTTTCTTTTTTGCAATTTTGATTCTAAAAATATTTGAAGATTTGAAATTTCTTGGTTTAAGTTAGAATTATTTGAAGATTAAGAGTTTTGTTCCAAGTATAAGTTTGTAAAGTTAGAAGTCTTCAAATCGCACGAGGGTCCCAAATTCAGTTTCGAGTGATTTCTTAATTTTCTGATGTGTGAGCTCTGTTTAACTGAGTTTAAACAAAGCTTGCGGAAAACAGAGATGGGTACAGCTGTTGCTACCACCAGATAGCTTGCTGCATTTGCTGGGCAGGTCGGCACTCGGCCACTTAGCTTGCCTCTTTGAGCTGTGAGTCAGTCTCCTGCGACAGCAATTGTTATCTGCACAGTTCAAGCGTGGTTCAAGCGTTGAAGCAGTTGCTATGTGTTCTGAACATGTAGGTACCGATTGAATCCTGTTTCGTTAGAAGTTCCTCAGATCAAAAGTTTAAGCTTCGTCAAACTTTTGGACTTCACGGGTTCGAAGTTCGACAAATCTGTAGAGAAATAATGACTAAAATAGTCGAATTTTTTGACATGATAGGTTCAGTGTTATATTTGTTAGTGCCAAAGTTAGAAAGGTTTAACATCTTTGAATTCTTCAGACCTCAGGTTTGGAAAATGTTTGCTTCATCTCTAGTTCTTGGTCTGATCAGTGAGAACACGAGCCCCAGCCGAATGCTGATGCAGCACTCGTGGTCTGTCTGCTTTGTGCTGGCCTATGTGTCAGCATATTTGAAGCAGGTCAAAATGCTTTAGGGGGGGGGGGAAGAAGAGAGGAGGTGCCTGCAAAACTAGAATTTCTGAGTGAGTAATGACCTGGCAACTACTTAGTAACCAATTTTCTGCATCTTATTCCCACAAGTGAGAAGCTAAGACTAATTGGTGTGTGGTAGAGTAGAACCGGATTTGGGAGGCACAAAAGGGGGCCCTGATAAGAGGCGAGCTTCTTCTTGCCCTCCTCCCTGGTGGTCATCGTAGCGCTTTTTGAATGACGTCGCGTGCTACCCATGTGTAGATTGAACTACCAAGAGCGCCGTTTTGCTCTGCAAGCTGGCTTTCACTCAATGCAGACAAGCCCTTGAGGGAAAGCCAGCTTGCAGAGCTGGCTTTCCCCCAGTGCACCTGCAGGCAATGAGGCCGCTTGAAATAAAAAAGCCAGCTTGTAGAGCAAGCTGGCTTTTCTCTTTCAAGAGGCCGTGTCGACCACCCGGAAGAGAAGAAAAAATTCTCTTCTGTAAAGGGTGTGGGGAGAGGGTGAGCGGGTGAGACCTTAAAAAATGAAGAAACGGCCACTGACTATCCGCGTGACGCGTCCCTCATGACATACAGACGCTCCTTTGAGAGCAAACAACTTTCCTAAATGTGGCGTTCTTGTTTGTTGTCAAAATCATTAGAAGTTTTATAGACACACACGCCTCCCTGACGTCACGCAGCTGCGGTGGTGCTGTCGACGGCACTGCGCATGCGCAGAAGCCTCAGTTCACTCGAATTCGGTTGCTGCGCGTGCGCAGTGCCCACACCTGGTGTGGGCAAACGCGGGCTTGTTAGTAAACATTGTGTCGGTCTATATCGAATTACTGAGTATGTCAGACTGGTAGAGAGTTTTTGCGAGTTCAATAACAATGTTGACTGTAATTTTATGTCTAAACTCAATGCTTTTTATTTTCTCAGCTGCCAGCAAGGCGAAGTATACGGACTTGAGCGAGGCGACGGTTCAAGATATCGCAAAGAGATGGCTGTGGTCATTTGTCGACCGTGATGGTGGGCGAAGCAAGAAGCAGGATGAAGAAATGGAAGAGGTTAAATAAAAATAGTCCCAGAAAATCCTCAGCCTTTTTTGTTTTAACAATACAAACCAGTTCTCAGTGAGTTTGTGCATCCCGACATTTGATCTCAAGTGGTTGATCTTAACTGATACAGCATACACAGCTACTGCAAAGTGTGCAGGCAAAATGTCAGGCACAGGCTCTTGTTCTGCAGTGCGTCCATGAGTTAATTGCAAGGCTAACACCTAACTGCAAGTCGCTCACTAATGTGCGACCTCGGCTGTAGGGCCAGCACCCAATCGCAAAGGTACGGCCTATGATTAGTTGCGAGGCATCGGCCTGTGTCCAGCTGCATGTCATCGGCCTGTGCCCGGTCAAACTTCTTCGCCTAGCACCTGACATCTAATGTACGGCTAATGCCCAGCTGCTTAACTCCGGCCTGCCTCTGATCACAGGACACCGGCCGATGCCCTGTTGCTAAACTTCGGCTTGCTTTCGGCCACACGGCATTGGCCAGTGCCCAGATGCTAACCTTCAGCCTGTGTCCTGACACAAGTCTTCGGCCGGCCTCCATTTGCTAAACTCCGGCCAGCTTTCAATCGCAGGTGATTGGCCAATGTCCTGTTCCGCAACTTCGGCTTGCTTTCGGCTACATGGCATTGGCCAGTGCACGGATGCTAACCTTTGGCCTCTGTCCATACCAAAGTCTTTGGCCGGTCTTTATTTGCTAGCCTTCGGCTTGTGTCCTGCTACAGGTCATCGGCCAGCCTCCAACAGCCAGTCCCCTCAAGTCTTTGGCCAAGGCCCACAGCCATGTTCGGGCATAGTAGTTTGACCAGCCTTAGGCCGGAGGAAATGTGACTGGCCAAAATGCTTCAGCCATTGCCCGGCCGTTCATTTTGTGCTGCCTGGGTAAACCTTTAGTTGCGGGAACAGCTTTTTCACTCCGTCGTCGTCGTTTGGGCGCTTTTCATTAGGTATAACGTTTCCAACTCGCCCTATTCGCTACCTTACAGAATACTACTTTTTGTGTAGGTCAGGAGTAACGACGGTGCCAGTGTGCAGCTCTGAAGGTCATGAGTGGCCCACCGTAGAAGGGCACTATCGCACAAAGGCAGCGTGTGGAAACACCAGCGCGAACGGCTAAAAAACGTGCATTTCCGGAAGAAAGAAGCCTTGATATCCCTGCTGACAGTTTTATCCTGTTTTCAAAGGTTAACAATAGCTTCAAAGAGAATTTCAGGCACCGCGTTGTTGCGCAGGCACTTTCGAATCTTCCGCATTTACAGTTTTTATTTTTATTTTTTGGGCAGATATAATTAAGTTTTCGGACATTTTCCTGCTCTTCAAGTTCATGAAGTTTTCAGTTAGGCTTTCATTGCCCAGAGAGTAAGCCACAAAAAACACTCGCCCGCAATTTTTAATTTGCGAGCAGTATACACAATAAGCTTAACAAATATATTACGAAAAGGGACATTTTATTTTTGCGAAGCTGACGAAATTTAGAAATAATAGATTGATATATGTTTCGCGTGATCCAACAGCCTCCCAAGAAAAAAAAATCGGTGAGCTTCTTCCGCATGCGCCCAAAGGCCGGTGAGCTTTTCTCCGCATCCGCCGGTATTGCGGTGAGCTTTTCTCCGGTGAGCTTATCTCCGGTGAGCTTTTCTCCGGTGAGCTTTTCTCCGGTGAGCTTTTCTCCGGTATTCGAACTAAGCGTAGGCAGTATCCGTAAATATCAGTGTTGTGCTTATCAATCTACAGATGCTGCAAATGTTTGGATAGCTTTATCGCGCCTTTGTGCCCTCATTTTACAGCGAAGCTGTATTTGACTTGCAGGTGGGACTTTTTCGTGTCCGTCAACAGAAAACCCACACGCACCTTATACCCTTTCGCGCACGCTTTATAATGTATCATGTGGCTCTGACACTCGTAGGGAATTGGTGGACGAGTGGGCTAACGCGTCTCAGCTCGAGCGTGGAGCGAAAGGATGCGCTGGGAACCTCTTGGGTTCGATCCCCACTGTCCCCAGCCGTTTTGATCTGGATAAGTTTCGTACCAGCACACGTTCGAATAATAATTACTGCGTGATGCACGTTAAAAAAACCAGCCTAGCGGTCGTACTACACTGGCTAAATTTCTCATCTACAGCTAAGCGACGGGTCACCCGTTGAGGCGTACCAAGTGTGTGTAAACATACAAAGCAAGATCATTTTTTGACAACCATTTCGTCGTTTACCCTGGGGTTGGTTTTTTGTTTTAGAAGAACAGAAGTAACGGAAAAAACAGACAGGTCTCAAACTCAGCTACAAGTTTATTTCAACAACCTCCTCTTATATAGTTCGTTCTCGTCGTCATCAACCAATCACATACGACTTGTCCTCTGCACCGTGACTTTACAGGTTCCACTCTATCACAATAAAAGCAGACACTCCCAACGTTTCCAAGTGAAAAGGTTCTAGCATAAGATATGCCTCACAAAGACTTCAAGCAACTCTTTTGTGTCCTCACAATAAACAGGACAACAACCCACAACAACATTCTACTCAAAACCGGTCACCTCCAAAATTATAGAAAACAGACAATTCCCTCCAATACACACCACAGACAATACACACCAAAGAAGCCTTTCAGGATGACTAAAAAAAAGAAACCACTTAAAACTGTAAAAATTGCTTGCAGCGGTTCCCTATTTGCATGGAAGGTTGACTAATGCAATTTCCCAACGATCTAATCCTAATTGTTTGTCTCACCACCCTTTTAACATCGTTGCTTTCCTTAACAACTACATCCGTTCCAGACCAATTCGTTGTGCAGTTTCTACACTCCTCCAGATGCTTAGCCAACTCCGAATTTGCTGCGTTATTTTTAACATTCCTTTTGTGTACTGTTAAACGATCGTTCAAACACCGAGAGGTTTGGCCTACATACTTAAAACCACACGCCAAAGGAACCTCATACACCACGCCTACGCTACACGGCACCGACGTTTCCCTATGCGCCTTCTGACAGCCCCTCTGAACGGTTTCAAAAGGTGTCAATCTATCTAACCTAAAATCCGTGCTGAATACGACATCCACGCCATATTTTTTGCACATGCTCTAAGATTGTGGGACACCTCGTGAAAATACGGAACCACAGCGTACCTATTCCTGATTTCTTGCGTCTTCCCCTTTTTCTCCCTGCACTGTAGGGCAATCTGCCTTTTGATGTACTCTTCCCCATAGATGAAGAAAGAATAAAATAATTAAAACAGGGACAACACAACCACATCTTTGAAAGATGTGGTTGTGTTGTCCCTGTTTTAATTGTTTTATTCTTTCTCCATCCATGACCAAAACCAACACGCTCTTCTCCCAAGCATCTTCCCCATAGCCTGCCATTACCAGTCTTTCCCACTGGTTTTCTAGTGCCTCCGGTCCGAAATGCATGCATGATCTCACCAAAGCATCACTAATCAAAGATCTGACTACCCCGGCTTTTACATTTTTCGAGTGACAGCTACTCTTTGACAAAACCGGTTTTGGGTTTTCCTTCCATACTCCCAACAAAGACCTCGTTCCAAATGTAAACGCAGGTCGAGAAATTGCAGGACCTCGCCCCTTGGCCTCTCTAACGTGAATCTCAACTCTGGCGCCGCTGACCTTACTACTTGTTCCAATACTTGGTCCAACCCTTCCTGAACAGAGCAAACTAAAATATCATCCACAAATCTTTTCACAAAACACTTTGGAGACACCTCTTCTACCTTGTCATACACTTGTTGGTCTACCGTGTTTAAGTATATTTCCTCTAACAAAGGCGCTACAGACGAACCTATACAGACTCCCTCTTTTTGCACAAAATTTCGACCTTCGTATTTCAACACCGTTGACTTTAAATAAAGGTCTAGCACTGAAAGAAAACTATCCACCGCTAATCCTGTTCCTGATTGAAACTTAATAAGGTTCCCTTCCAAGGCAATCCTCACTCTATTCATTAGTCTGTTTTTCTCTAAAGAGTAATATAGGTCCTTGATGTCCATGAAGAATACCGCGCACTTCCTTCTGTGAAACCTTTCCATTACTTCAATCAACTCACTAGAGCTCCTTAAGGCAATTGACTTCTCCAAATTAGCTAACTTCAAACCCCGCTGTAAGAAGCATGAGACCACCCTCTGCCACGTCCCATTCTCGTTAACAGCGGTACGTAGGGGCATTTCAATCTTATGATCCTTCAAAAAGAATTTAAGGTTGAGCGTTGAACGCAACGGTTTCAAAACGCTTTTCGCTACCTCTTCCATGCTTTCCTCCCGAAAAACCTTGCAAATGCTCTTCCTCAGCTTCCCGATATTACCCTTCCATTCATTAAACAATGACCCCAACGCTTCCTCCGACTTCTTCTGAAAGGCCTGTACAGGCAAAACTGCAAACCTTCCTCTTTTATCTGTCTGAAACAGTTTTAACGAACTCCTTTCTAACTCTTGTTTCACCGCTCTCACATCCTTGAAATTCCTCCTATCGATGGGGTACGCGTTTCCCATCAATTTTTTCATGCGCCCTACCGCATCTTCGACAAACGCAAGTTTGTCGAAGATGCCTCACTATCTACACCCCTGGCGATCGAATGTATGTCAGAAAACACGTCGATTCTAGACGGCTCAACGTTTACACAGTACTTCGGACCTCTAATCAAGAACTCCTCCAATTTCTTTGACATCACTACATTTTCCGGGTTAATTATACAATGCTGTTGTTTGCGATTTCCTGTCCCCTGTACACACTTCTTTATCTCTGCCCCCCGAGAGTTCCACAACTTGAAACTGTCCAAAACATGCCTTCTTTTGACATACCACGCACGGTCGAAATGTGTCCTCATAACGGCGCTCCACAGATGGTAGTCTCCATGCCACCTGAAGTTCTTTCCGAGAAGAAGATTCCAGAGTCTGTCACAGGCGCTGTGGATGTCTTGAACCCGTTGACCTGTTCCAGACCTGTAGGCTTTGATGACCTTCCTCTTGTCCTTCCACGGTATCCCGGAGGCGGCCAGTTGTTTGAGGAATAGCGGGTCCACATACTTTTTCCGCAGACACATCCCGAAGAACGCAACGTCGGCTTCCAACTCCACCATCCGACGTCCCATCTTGTCCAGTGCCACGTACGCTTGGCTAATTAGAAAGGCCGGCGACGACGAAAACGTTGGTTCGAAAGAACCGGTAAAAGAAAATGGTAAAAAGCCTGCTTCAGGTACGATTAACGAGAAAAGAGTCAAAGTACAGGCTAGCTGGTGGAAGTCAACCATTTCGTCGTTTACCCTGAGACTGGGTTTTTTTAGAAGAGCAGAAGTAACAGAAAAAACAGACGGGTCTCAAACTCAGCTACAAGTTTATTTCAACAACCTCCTCTTATATAGTTCGTTCTCGTCCTCATCAACCGATCACATACGACTTGTCCTCTGCACCGTGACTTTACAGGTTCCACTCTATCACAAAAGAAGCGGACACTTGTTTTAATAAGAAAACCATAAAACAAGTGTCAAAACTACGCCATAGATTATAAGGCGCGCGCGACCGATGATAAACACCTTGCACTCCCCGCATGCGCGTCTATTTAAAGATTGCGTCTGCATAAGGTGCCGCGGCAACGGCAGAAGACGAAGTGTGGACTGACGTCGCTAGCCCCGATAACAACGCGAAGCACGTAGCGCTTGCCACATGCCTTTCTCGGTAAAGATTGGGGTTGCATAAGTTGCGGCAGGAACGCCAGCGTTCGAAGTCTTTCATATCTAAAAAAACGTTTTGGTAGAGTGCATTTACTTTTATTGCGTCAACCATTTGGTATATACCTTTTTGCTGTTTACAAACACCAATTGCCGCTTGCGTCCCAAGCGACTTCCGGTCGCACCGTCTTTGCTAGCCTGTTCAGCGTGCTTATGCCACCTGTGCTAGAAATAATAAATATTACACGGGCAACAATGTTGGAGATTTAAGTACTGTCTTCGGCTATACAATATTACATCTTGGAGGAGGCAAGCCGGTTCACAAAAATATTCAAAGCATTTTAACAGATCTTGCACTCCTTCCTTCTTTTGGCATTCACCTGGATAATTGGTGGTTAGAGGTTTCATCTACATCTCAAGCAGCGGTGTTAAGGCGAACCTCGATCATTATTTTTATAAACTGGAAGTTCTCTGGCCCGTCAAAACCTGGAACACCACTTGGTGGCGTTCGCCATAAAAAGGGTGTAGAGTTGCATAGTGCAGTGGGCAGTCGTTGCAAGTGATACCACAGCTTCCTTGACCAACCGCCTTCACATGAATTGGAGCCTCACCTTTTTTGTATTACGTTCAATGTATTAGTACACTAAATATAGACTTGACGTTCGTCGAAAAGTTGCTGTAGATAAACCTCTACGTGAAGGAGATGGAGCACAGATTTTTCCGGAAATGGGCTTCTGGCCCATGCCACTTTCAGCGTTCGCGTGTATGGCGAGTGCTGCACTCAGTCTCCGTAGTGTCGTCGATTTTCAAAGTCTGACACTCTCCATAGAAAGCTTTGAAGATCCCGCGTTTGATTGCGATTGCGTAAATATTAGAACGGTGAATACATACCAAGGTGGTATACATTTATTTATTTATTTAGTTGCCAATATTGCCAGAATTTTGTATGCAAACGCCAAGACAGAAATTGCATACAACAAAGATAACAAAAACAAACCATACCAGTGCAATACAGGCAAACTAATTTACAAAAAAAAAAACAGCGTTTCAGTAGTAATTTGTTAGAAATGATCAGGTATTCTGCATTGAGAACACATTTCGGGATATTATTTCATTCGCCTATCGTGTTAGGGAAGAACGACGACTGAAACAATGTGTTTCTACGCAGTGGTTTGGTGATTGTCAGTTCGTGTTTATTTCTTGTAGACCTCGATTCGTTAATTGCTGAATAATCAATCAGGCACAGTCGCAAATGTTTGTCAACAATGTTATAAAGAAACAGATGCCGGCCTATTTTTCGTCGTGTCGCTGAATCACACACTCTTGACAGGACATATTATAGTTCGAATATTGAAGATATAAAACTATAGCGATTGTATGCAAACCGTGAAGCTTTTTCTTCGCACAGCCTCAAGCACATCAGAAGACAACTTGGTGTGGGGCATAGCCTCCTCTATACTCACAAAGCCTGTCAGTTCGACGAAATAGTCATAGAGTGCCCGGTCGCAGATTTGGAGCGCGAGGCTATGGTAGCCCAGACCATCAAAGAGCCATTTCTCGTGGAACCTGGACGTCAGGGCACAGCCTTTGCAACGGCGAGGACCCAAAACACAATTGTTCGCTCGGGAAAAGTGTGTTTCGGCGTCTCGCCGCAGCGGGTCGCCAGTCGCGTGGCTCTCCTCTCATCCGTTGTCTGCCGCTCCACCTTTTTCACTCCGGTGGCCGCTTCTTCTTGCGATCTGCCAGGCTTTGTCAGTATATAGGAGGCTATGTGTGTGTATACCATATAACTTCAGCATATTCTAGCATAGGTCTATGTATAGGTCTATAATACTTGTTTCTGTCGTACAGCGACAAATGTTCCACTTTAAAATCTACAGGGTTTGCAAAGCTATCCGGGAGATAAAGGTTACATGAGCGTTTCAGGCTAGGTCAGCAAACGAGAATATATTTCTCGTTTGCTAACAGGTTGCACGCTTCAATGCCGCAAGAGTACAAATATAAGAATGTACAGTGAATTGTGTGAAGCACGCTGTGGCAGAAATAGTTCATTTGTTTGAATCAATGATAGGCGGACTAAACTTCACTTGGAAAATGCCTAATGATACTAGTATTCAGTTTCTGGACTTGCAGCTAATTTTTACTAGGGATCATTTGCGCTGGAGCTAAAATCCACGATCGAAAAGAAACCTCTTTTCTTTCAGCAGTTTTCCACTCGAAGCTTGTTAAACGCGGGATTGCATCCACCTGCATTCACGCAAGCATTACAAAAAACTGCCAGCATAGACTCCCGATCAGATATTTGCACAAGGTGTTCCACAATTCATAAAAGATGGTCGCTAGGCACAGGGTGAATCTGGTGTTCTCAGCCCCGTGCACACTTTAAAAAATATGCTCCGTGATGTCAAAACAAAAGTTTGTTTCGTGCTAAAAAAATGTGTAACAAAATAAACCGAATGCGTGACTAAATTGGTGTATCAGATTCCTTTCAGTTGCGACGAAGTTTACATCCGGCAGACGGGCCGATGTTTTAATGAAAGAGCGTGGAAACACAAGCTTGCCATGTGCAATAATTCGGATGGGCATATCGCAGAGCACTGCTAACAATGCGGGTGTGAACTAATCTTAGAACGCACAATGCTTTATAAGAGAGGAAATGAGAAGATGGCAGGGAAAATAATCAAAGCTTTCTGTATATAAAAAAAAAAAATCTGACAAACGCGTAAGCATGCCATTCATTTATCTGTATCATTTTTGATGGCTGTGTGATAGGAACTTTTATCTTGTTGCTTAGGGGTGTCTATTCCTTATGATGAATAACAGTTTGACGATGTTTTGTTTTACATTAAATCAGTTGGAATTTGCGCTTGTCCTTGTCGTACATGTGTCTTTTTTTTTTTTTTTTTGTTCTGTTCCAGTTTGCGCCTTTTAACCTTTTAATACTAGCACACGAAGGTAGGACCCTCAAACGTTACATTTCGAAAGCATCGGATCAATATTCTTTTTTTTTCAGCCCATTTTTCTTCTCTTTTATAGTACGTCCACAGTACGCCACCACGTCAGCTAAATACAGCTCAGGAATCGAGTACGAGGACTGCGGCACTCGTGGACTGCGCCCGGGAGCGGACAATCCGTCGGCGCAGAATCCGGCCTATGTTTGTGTCAAATTAGAGCGGTGACAGAAATAAAAGAATAGAATAAATATCCACGAATAGTGCTTGATATTGGCGAGGAGATTGAACTATAGGGGGCGCTGCGTTCACCAAAACAAATACCGCCTCCGTGGAAAACAACTCCGCCGTTACAGTGTGTTGCCGTTGGCTGCCGTGTTGTTGCCGCGTTCCCTGCAGGTTTGTTGGAAGATAGTACGCTCTTGTTGCGTACCGCAGTGCTCAGCGCATGTTTCAGAGCCTGGAATCAGCTTTCATCGCTTTCCTGCCGAGAAAAAAAAGCTAAAATCGCAGTGGATAAGTAAGAGTAGGGTAAGAGGTTGACTGGCGCACGAAGTGGTGTGTGGTCGTCACTTTTCAAGCGATTCCTTCCAAGCAAACTACGCTAATGGACGAGGCATGTACGCGCGGAAATCACGCCTACATCGACATGCGTTCAAACCTTACATTGTATTTTATAGGTAGTAAATATTCTGCCGGCAACCGGCACAACAAACCGAGCAAAAAAAAAAATGCAGGAAGTTTTTATTGGGTTTCGTGTAAAAGGAACAGCCAAAACGGTAACGTCTAGTTGTGTGAGTAGCTCAGTGGAAAGGTTTCCGTTTCACGTACCGTAAGCCCCAGGTTGACGTCCAAGTAAGCGAACCTTTTTTGTTTTTTTTCGTAAAACATTTGGCGATTTATATTTATTTCTTTCTTTAGCATAATCATTGCCGTCTGAAACTCCCGGCAATCTTTTTTTCCTGAGTGGTTGTGCCGGCTGTTTGAAAAATATCCCCACTCTATTTCATAACAGTGCACAACAAAAGGTTCTTGATGCGCAACGCCGTTCCGTCGGAGAATCGTCTGAGGGATCACACGACCTGGTCGTGAGGCTTCGGAAGCCACTGAGAAATGCTACTATCTCATTTGATCACTGTTTTATTCCAGGCGGGCTTTTACACTGGAACATATTAGGTAGCAGTTTCAGTTCGATATTGTGATATTTACGCAATTGCGTGAATCATTTTGCGATTCCTATAATTTCAATTGAGCAATGCAAATGTGCGTATGACTAAGTCCTCGTCGTGCAGAACTCATTGATATTTCATTGTGATCCGTGCATCTTTAAATAACAGATAAATTAAACTCAAAAAGACAACGTGTAACGTTTAATGCCAATAATCAGTCTAATTATCCACATTGTACATTATAAAGGTCACCAGTGTGTTCTGTATTTTGGCATTTCAAGAAAAACGTAATGTAATGACTATTTTGGTTGATGTTTTGGTGAAAACTTCTTCGGGGTGACGGCGCGCTCGATTACATGACCACATTTCAGCACGTCCTCGCCTTCAGCGAGGCACCTCTCGCTCTCGCCGATGTGACTGATGGTCGTAGCAAAAGACAGGGACACTGAGAAGCAATGCGCGTGTTTCGTGAATACTGTTTCTCCAACCTAGGAAGCGCACAAACATCGCCACACCGCGTCAGTCACGCACGACCTGGCGCGGGCAGCCGGAGCGACGCGGCCGATCGCGAGCGCCTTCGCGTGGGTTGGTTTTTGCTTCCAACGAGAATGCGGCAACATTTAAAGCAAGGTGAGACAAGCAGGGATTTGCTAACCCTACGCAGATGCTTTCCGAGCAGATAAATATTACCCGCATACCTTTCACGAACCTCAAGTCTTCGTCTTCCATGGCTCAATGAATACTAGCGGCGGGGTTGTTATCCCCGCAGAATAGTTCCTACGGCGGCCGCTAGTCAGCGCCACCGTTCGATCTCTTCCCCAATTCGAGATGGATGGATGGATGGATGAATCCGGCTGAGCCCTTTGGATCGGGTGGTAGCCTACGCCACCTAGCCATTTTGTTTTACCATTTAAGCTTAGAATATTTAAATGTGAAAACTATATTCACTCCGCACTGCAAAGAAAGTGAAGCTATAAAACCTTCTTGCCAACAGTTAATAA
The DNA here is from genome assembly GCF_016920785.2 of Ixodes scapularis. Classification (NCBI taxonomy): domain Eukaryota; kingdom Metazoa; phylum Arthropoda; class Arachnida; order Ixodida; family Ixodidae; genus Ixodes; species Ixodes scapularis. The sequence continues at coordinate 183,583,632 of NW_024609846.1, read as the reverse complement.
GAAAATACCTATTTTTTTTCTCTCTTTCTGTCACCATTCACTTAATCTTTGCTTGGTAATCTCTACTGTCTTGAAATCCACTCTTCCTTCGCTGTCTCTAAAACCCAATGGCTTTATTAAATCTATGTTGTCTTCGGTAGGCATAGGATGAAGCCCTTTACAGTAGAGTATCAAGTGCTCAGCCTTCTCGTCCCCCTTTCCACAAGCAGTGCACACTGTATCCATTTCCTGGTACTGCGCTCTGTATGTTCTGGTTCGCAGAACACCCGTCCTCGCCTCAAACAACCATGAGCTCGCCCTAGAATTGTCATAAATGCCTTCTTTGGCAATAACTGTTTTGTTTTAATCTATTGCTTTCCAGAGCCGTTTTTGTCAGCATTCCCTCTAGCCACCGACCTCTTTCTGTGGCCTTAACTTTCTTCTTAACTGAGACCTGCTCTTCCGTAACTCCACTATAGCGTAAAAACTTTCCTCTTAATTTCGTAGTGCGCTGTCTCCACTTTGTTTCTATACTCCTCATGTATAAATAGCTGAAAACCTTTCGTGCCCATTGCTCCCCATCCTTTTGCCTCAACCGATCCTCAAATTCTATCTTTCTCACAGCTTCCCTGCTCTCAAATGATGGCCATCCCATGTCTAATTGTACTCCCTGATTTGGCGTTTTGCAATGTGCCCCCAAAGCCAGCCTACCTACACCGCGCTGTTTTATTTCTAGTCTTGCATGCACTTCGGATTTCATGCATAGCACTGCGTTTCCAAAAGTCAAGCCAGGCACCGTGACCCCTTTCCGAATTTCTCTCACCCCCTCATAACTGTTGTAATTCCAAAGTGCTCTATGTTTCATTGCAGCTGCATTTCTGTTGCCCTTACCTATTATATACTTTTCATGCTGAATGAGATATTCTGCACCATCACATATCCATACTCCTAGATACTTGTATTTACTAGCTCTCTCAACTGTAATATTCTGTATCTTGAGCCTCTTAACTTCATTATCGTTAAAAATCATGACTGCTGATTTTTCACTACTGATTTCTAAACCTAATTCCTCTGCTTGCCTACCACAGACGCTCATTAATTCCTACAACTGTGTCGTGTTGTTAGCCATTAGTACGATATCATCCGCATACATCAATCCCGGTAAAGATTGCTGAATATTTTGGCCTAGCTTACTGTTCGAAAGGTCGAATCAGAGCCCACTTTTCTCTAGTCTATCCTCCAATCCTCTCAGATACAACATAAACAGCAAAGATGGTAACTGGCACCCCTGCCTAAGGCCTCTTCTTATCTCCATTTTAACCGTTGTTCTTCCTTCCCATGTTATGATCACCTTATTATCTTTGTAAATGTTCCTTTATATTGCTGTTAGTCCTTCATCTAGGTTTAAGCTCTCCACTGTCCCACAGGTTCCTTTGGTTCACATTGTCATAGGCACCCTTGATATCCAGAAATGAAAGCCAGAGCTGTCTGTTTTCTTTTTGCGCTATTTCTATACACTGTGTTAGAGAAAATATATTGTCCTCCAACCTTCTTTGTTTCCGAAATCCGTTCTGTAACTCGCAAAACGACCGTCTCCAGCAAAACGGACAACACCTAGCGGGAAAACACTAAACTGGCTGGAACAGGTCCCTTCGCGATTTCTGCTCGCCTCTTCTGGCTTCCGTGTTTCCATGCTGTCGGTGGTTTGCGCGACAGAACAGTTCTACTGGTGACTGTGTCGTAACCGTAGTATCGCCTTGTGACCCAGGTTGCTCTGCACGCGACCTATGGAGCCGCGTGAGCCAGACATTCTGCGCTTATCAACGTTCATCAGCTCTTCGTTTCCCAGAAGAAAGTCAAGCCTCTGGAAGTTCGCTGACGCCAACACGTCGCAGCAGGTTCGAAACGTGTAAGATAAAACGCGGGGGAATCAATTTTGAGTCTAATGCTTACTTGCTGGTGCCCCAGCGTTGTGCGTTCAGCTGGCACATGGCATGGCACGACCCGGATTCGACCACCATCTAATAAAAATTAAATGCAACAAAGTGGCAATGGCTTTTTTTATGCTAACTGTTCAGCTGGCACATGCACGGCACGACCCGGCTTTGACCACCATATTTGCCCGATAGTGGCGTCCCCTATAGGTCGCTGGAGTCGCGAATAAGCATTGCAAACCAAGCCCCTTGAATGTGATAAGAATTGAAATCTTGAGCCGGCGAATGAACATTAGACAGCTTGTTCTGACCAGGAGTCTGAAGAGCGGGCACCGCAGGTCTTCTTTGGCAAGATGGGTCTCGAAGCACGTAACCATTAGTTTCGTTGATTAGACCAAGAGAAGATTTTACTCTGTTTTCTTTTTCTTTTTTATTCATGATACTGTGTTTTGTAAAACTTCAAGAATAGTAAAGCAAAATGGGACTCCTGCTATGTGTTTTATTAACCTTCTGAAATATTTGGAGTCACAATGAAGTGAAAGTTTGAAATACAATTTTTGTGTACGCTTTAAGTTGATTAGAATGAATACAATATCTGAGATCAGCTCTTACCATAACACGCAAAATTGACCGGGAAACCGCCAGAGAAATATGCTCCCATAAGTGTTCTTTTCTCCTGTTACACTCCCAGTAGGAGTGCGACAACTAATGCTTCTTTAGGCGAAAAGAGTAAAGAAACGTTGCCTTTTGACTTTTTTCTTTGTTGTGTGTACATTTATGGGTGCCCACTTTAGCCAACGCCCAATCAAGCCCCGCCTTCACCGCCCCAAAGAAGGCCTCATAACGCAAGGTACGAAGGTTTTAAACCCTCACAGTCGGACGAATTAATGACATCGCCATGTCCTTTCACCGTTCCGTAGCCGACCAACCTCGAGCTCGACACCCCAGCTCTGCTCCGTGCCATCCTCGTCTTCTCCTCTCTTGGAATCCGCGGGCCCATGACCGGCCCCCTCACGGCCGCGATCCCCGCACACTAAGTTTGCTTTTATCATAGATTGTTCTTCATTTGTAAATATGAGATATCACTGCCACACCGCATCTTCACGTCGAGGATGATAACATCCTTGGCCTTAAAACCAAAGCAATCCTAATCAAACGCTAAACAAATCAGCCGAGGTGAGGTGAGGTGAGGTGAACAAAAACAAAACCAGAAGGTCCAGCAACTTTTATCGAGGAGTGTCGATATTCTGAGAAAGAGCCGCTTTATTGTCTGCAGAGACATAGCTTTCATCGTTAGGCGGAGGTGAGATCAGTTTCGGCCACCGCTCGCGTGTGAAACGCACACTATTTAAAAATAGTTTTCAATGAGAAGGTTATGAACGTCCAGACAAATTTGCAAAAGACACATATACTTTATTAGACAAGCGTTACTGGAAGAGGCTTCCCTTATCAAATATGTAGTCTGTAGTGTTCACTAGTTTAAAAAAGACAAATCTCTTACAGAAAGACGTGTGTGTAATACAACCTTTCTCCCTATTAAAATTGCTCTCAAAGTTTTATTAGAGTACGATAAATTATAAATGTAACCGAGCTTAATCGGGGGTAAAAGAGCATGCCGGCATTCCTAAAAAAGGGATTGCATGTTTCGCGTTTTCCCAATTGCTTTGCTGCAGAGAGCACCGTGTTTCTGTTAGCCGTTAGCTGCCACCACATCTGCGCAAACAGCTCGCCAGTTTACTTTATTACACGCTCGAAAAATACTCGGATGAAAATGTCATCCTTGTTTGAACAAAAAGAGTGAAAAAGAAAAGCCTTCATGCATTTTACTAACATCACCAGTGCTCTCCTCTTCACTTCGAAATGTAGATGTTCGTTCACCCGCACACACACACACATACAAAAGGGCTGTTTTGAACAACCGAAATACTAAAAAGGTATGCAGCAGGTATATCTCAATAGGAGAGAAACCACGCAAGTTTCATTTTCTAAAGCCCCCCTCTTGAATTCACGTGCTTTTAAAATAGATAACCGCAGCAAAGAAAAGACGGGCACTATTAGATTTTTACCTGCCCCGCAGTATGCCGCAACGTATTCCGCCTTGTCTTGCGCGGCTGCCGTTCGTGACATTTTTGTGTTTTTGTTCGTTGCTTTTTCAGTCGGTCGCTTCAATCCCGCATTGAAATGAAATCCACTCGCTCTCGGCTTATTTCTTAAGCGGTACTTCAGTATTTTTTGTCGCGCGTTTCTCGGTTGACTATTTTTGTTTGTTTGTTTTTGTCCCTTGTTGTTTGACGGAAATCAAGGTTGCCCGATTCGAGCGCACCTTTGTGGGTATTACTAAAGCATAACAGGTCAACCGCATAAAAAAAGAAAGGGAAATAAGATATTGTTTATTTGTTTTTGAGACAGATTTGATGTCATTTAGCTGGAGCGCTATAACTTAGGGCTATCAAGACAGAAAAAAATGTTGCTCAAATGTAGCCTTTTCAATAAGTTGACCAATTTGAAATAAAAAAGAAAAAAAAGCTTTGTACGGGGTGAGCCTCGTTGTTTTGAGTTTCATTTAACTGCTAGTATAAAACCAATCTGTAGTAGTTCGATGGTCGATGTTAACGCGGAAGCGTGGACAGTAGTTGAGAGGCTGTTAGGTGAAGATAATGAAAAACACTACTGTGAAAAAAACAAAGAATAAATAAAAAATACGTTATATAAGGGATAATCAACTTTAATAAAAACAAAACAGTGTGATTGCGAAACGCTCTGCGTTTTATAAATTAACCTATTTTGACATGAACTGTCTTTTTTCTAGCCTCCTATCGTATCATCACTAATTACATGCTCGATGCACCGCGGTCGGTGACAGTACCATCCTAAGGTTCCTATGCGGCGGAGGAATGTACGTTGCCCACTTTTAGAGCCAGGCACAAAAAACAATTTGATCATCCACATCCGAACCGCATCCGAACCGTAATCCGTGCACTCATGTTACACCATTAAATAAAGCGTGAATTTAAAAGGAGTGCCTATATGGTACCTTATGTGTCCTTTGCTTATTTTTGCACACGAATTCTTCGAGTCATAATATGGTATAATTTATTTTATAGAATTGTTCTTGTATCTGGATAGGGTGTTTTTACCGTCGTCATACCGTCCACCATTTTGTTGTTATGGGCAGTCTGGCGCGCGCAGAAGGCAAGCACTCCAAAGATTAACATCACACCCTCAGATTGATAGCAAAAAAAAAAAGATATATTTTATTAAGTTGACAGCTAACAACAAAATGGCGGATTGACGTCATGAGAAGAACATCATCCAGGGACATTCCAAGCAGCTAGAAAGATGACTGAAGTTATGAGATCGTCATGGGGAGTTTGCGACGTTCTGCCAATAAAATGCCAAAAATTAAATAACTTTTTTTTTCTCCTTTTTTCATTTGTAACATTTCTTTATGCAGACGCGTGTTTATTAAACAAGATAATTAGTAAAAGACAAAACAATAGTAAAAATACTGGGAGTGCGCAGGCGAACTGGTGGTAGCTAATCATGTCGTGCACATTGTGAATGTATATGTTCTTTGTATTTGAAAATGCTTTCAACAAAGGAGATATCTGCGTAGAAGGGGGTTGCTAGTGGCTGTGTGGGTACCTATACACTCCGTGCGGGAACTATAGGGGGCGCTTTGAAAAACGCGCGCAGCGCCGCTAGCGGAGGAGCTGGCGTTCGACTGTGAGGCGCGTTCAGCAGCCTGCGGCGCCTTTTCGCATGCCAAGCTGTGTCGACGGAAGCGCGCACGGACGAAACTTTTGCTTTTTGAGCCGATAAGTCGAGGGTGACGTTGCATGAGTACTGGGGTAGACCTAAGAAGGGCATCTAGCTGTTCTCCACTTCTTATATATTGAGTTTGAGTCGTTATTAGGGGTAATTTCTCTAGTTGCGGCCGAAAAAGGAGTTGGAGCAATTTTCCGAAAAACAAGACGGCCGCCACCTGATTGCTCTGGGTGGGAAATTTATTTCGCTCGTCGCTGTAAACCTAGGACTGCTGGAACGATGATATTTGGAGGCGAGTGAGATGTTCACTAAGTTTGTGCACGAAGAGTGCCAAGTTTCTTTAAGACAGCAGGTGTGAAAGTTAGGTTTCTAATGAATAAAGAAATAAAGCTGTACGGGATATCCAATATTCGACCCAAAATGTTGTGTTATAGCGGGCTGTGTAAAGCGCAGATTTGGGCACACAGGTGCTTGGTCTTGACAGTAACATGACACAGTACTTATTATACAAAAAAAAAAAAAAGTGGCATAGGGAAACCAGGTGAAAATTTGGTTTGAGCGGCGTAACTCAATGGAACCGGTTTTGACCATGAAAAGGCTGTCAAGAGAATACCACTGGTCGGGGGAGGTGGAGACTTTAGAGGTAGGAAGGGACTAGGGTGGACTGTACTTCCAATTGAAACAACTTTACGAAAGGTGGTTCCAAAGCCGAGAAAACAAAGTTGTCGGCCAAAACACGGTTTGGCCGCCAAGGGCTATTGCGGTCTGCTGTTGTGTAATAACCTGCTGTGCGAGGTGCTGATTTTCGGCGCACGGGTACTTTGACATGACCGTCACTTGGCACAACACTTATTATAACAAAAAGAGTTGGCATAGCGAAACCAGGTGTAAGTTTAGTTTGGGCGGCGTAACTAAATGGGAACTGGCTTTGACCGTCAAAGGCTGTCAGATAATACCACTCATCGTGGGAGGTGCACACTTTACAGGTAGGTAGGGACCAGTGGGGTAATTCCAGTTCGAACCACTTTGCAATAGGTGGCTCTAAAGCCGAGAAAAAAAAATGTTGTCTACAGAACTCTTGGTGTCAGCGTTTCCACATCCGAAAGGAGGCTGATCAAGAAAGAAAGCACACCACATAAGCTTCCTTACTCAAACGTCGATTCTCCAGTGATTCCGAGTTTCATTGTTGTTTTCTTTAGATTTATATTTGTCACTTTTTTTACCGTTCGAATCTTTCTTCATAAAGTACAGATTGCGTGCCATACTTGTCCGGAAATATCATCGACACGTACGATGGGGACGAAACTTCATTGGAGGGCATTCCTCCAACGAGATTGGCACTGCATACCCGCGAGTGTGGGATGGCGTTTCAGTTCGTCCCATCGGCGCTAACAGATGTAGGCGTTACTGGTACGAAAACAAACGCAAGGCGCAAAGCGGCAGTGTAGCTAGAATATGTCAGCCGTGCCGACACAGTGGCAGACATGATCGGGAGACCAAATTTCTCGTGTCGTACGGCACGGCTCCATCGTTGTCGCTTTTCCACAAAACATCGGCGAGGTGAAAAACTGTGAAACTTTGTCTCCACGAGATACGACGCATAACTATTGAAGCATTTAATGACGCAGCACAGGCAGCAAGCACTTCATGCTGTGAACCCAGCGCAACCGCACCACTGCGACTTCAATGCGTACCAACGTACGCGGCGTGGTTTCGGTTTCGTTTTCTCTGGGATTCTCACTGCCTACCTTCGGTACCGGCCGCGCGGCGGCGCGCCAGTCGCGTCGCACGGAGTGTATAGGATGTTGCAAAACTTTAGTTTTGCAACAACGGTACGTGAGCTACGTCACAAGGGCCTCAGACTATGTCTCTCCGACAAGGAAGGGGGGTTTGTGGTTGTGGATTCCGGGACGTTTGGAGAAAAAGCCCGACAAGCGATGGCGAAGAATTTCACTCCAGTCGAACCGAAACAAAATATATCCGCGAAAAGGGCCACCCTCAAAATACTCGGCGAGGAGTAATGTGGAAGTCTTGTGACAAAAATCAAAGGAACGAAACAAGGTGACCTATCTGCAATTTTTCGGCCAAAACACACAAGGACGAGGTTCCCTTTCGCGCCATTGTTTCTGAAAATCACACATGGCAAGGCCATCTCTCAACCGTTTTGGCAACAATACTATCCCAAGCTCAGATAAACGCCCCATTCAGAATTCCCAACTCTCAGCGAGTAATCTGCTTACTTCAGGAAAAGAGGTGCGACACTGTTTCAGGCTTTTCCGTCGATATAAAAGACATGTATTATTCCCTTCCCCATGCCACTCTTCTACCGGTTCCTCGTACAACAATCGAAGAGCAAGGCGTCCAACGCCTCCAAAACGCAGCTTTGATGAACCTCGACAGCTTCCTGGAGCTCCTAGGTATCTACCTTACGGCAACTGTTGTTTCTCACCAGGGCCAGAAATATGTACAAAAATCTGGTGTTTCCATAGGTTCCCGAGTTGCCCCATGTTTCTGCGATATATATCTTGCAGCATGCGGGAAGACCATCCAAGAGAATCTGAAAGATCATCGCATCGAGGCCATCTTTCGATACGTAGATGACTTTCTTTTACTGTGCAACTCTGTAGCAGACGAGCGGACTGATGGGTGTTTAGAAGTATCCATGCGCAGCCTTGACCAAAGCTGCCCTGGACTTTCCTTCACCCATGAACTTCCTGTAAATCGGTGTATTCAATTTCTTGATATCCCCTTAAAGTTCACAAGCACACACGTATGCTGGATGTATCAAGCTAGATCCTGTAAGGGTTTTCTTCCGAGTGATTCCGAACATTCAAAAACTGTTAAACGAGGATTGGCTACGACAGCTCTTGTGGCGGCACTACAGAAATCTTGCCCCCATAGGCTCGAGCGCAGTTTTCAAACACAAATCTCTAGGCTTCAAGACTCCCGGTACACGAGCACACTCCTCGTACTCGGGAGTGTGCTCGTGTTCCTTCCTTCGGCGGCTCGGGAGCTCTTCGGCTCCCGGAGCCGCCGTCTCTTTTTTTTTTTTTTCTTTTAATGTTGACGCTGTTTTATTTTAATTTTTACAATGTAATCCGTGTAAAATGTGTAAAACAAAATTTCTACTTCACAAAACAGATGCGTATATCTTGTATGTTTATTTCTACTGTACAACATTAAAGTTACACAATCTCCACATTGACTCTTGACTGCTGGAGCACTCTCTGGGTCAACAACAGTAAGTGATTCGAAAATATTTTATTGGTCCACATTCGTATATACATGTGATTGCCTGAAGCTGAGCAGGTCGGTTATTTATATTTGTAGGATATGCCAGCTGAACGAAGGAATAAATATGCAGTACAGAGAGAGTCACAAGGAACAAACACACACACTCCGCTGGACTAACAACCATTTACTGAATCGTGTTCCTTCGTTCAGCTGGCATATCCTACACATACGTATATACATGATCTACTTCGGACGCTCTGTATGTTTTATAACAAACAGATACTAATACTCACAGAAATTATTGAATAAGAAGGAATTCGTTATATCGTACACTTCGTAATAGATTTTTAGCGGAACCAAGTTACACATTTTTTTTCCACAGGGAACATGTTGAATGGTCCATTCGCTTTCACGCCAACTCGGGCTCGGGAGGTAAGTCCAGAAATATTATTACCAGTCATAAGAGTATAGTAAGAGTGCAAAAGAACACAGCAAAGAGTACGAAATCCCAAATTCCGGCTATTATAAAATATACGAATCGGCCCAGCCTGAAACACACTGCGGGCGAGCCAGTACCAAACAATGAAAACTCTATTCGGTATCTGCCCATATTCAACGTTCGTAAACGTTCCTTGATATACATTTGATCGGAAGGAATGTATGGCTCAAAAAAAGCGGCTAAAAAACTATAGACAGAGATTACAAAAGTGGATAAATTTGCTTTCTAATATCTATAGCATCTATACACTATTTTCCATAGAAATTCTGTAGAAAGTGGATAAATTTCTGCAAAAGGGCCGTGATACACATTTGCTGGAAATAAGGGAAACAAATTTTTCGAGTGCAAGCTGCACCGCTCAATTAATACGCACTTTCTCTTTCTGATCTGGCAACCACCTCCGTTAACACACTATTAACAGTTAAACTTGTCTATTTTCTTTACAGCAACTGAAGAGTACAACCAAGCTTTGTCCAGGTTCCGGTTAAGAACTCGAACATGCCAACACAAGCGCATTTTGCAAAACATTTTTAAAAATCATTTGCGGCACTCTGAGCAATGCCGAAACTACCCAGACCTGAAAGTGTGCAATACAACACAGCACACACACCTCAAACATGCGCCACGCTCTCCATTACGGCAAGAAAGCGATTTTTCTAGTTTCTGAATGATATTAGAGGCAGCCTGGGGTGGTATATTACATTCCCGAAGAGCTTCCCTGGCACGTGATATGATTTAAGCAAAGGTAAGTACTGCTGAGGCCTGACCAAGCTGTCAGACTCTTCCCTCAGCGGCGGAGAAAAGCCACAGCTGTGGGTTGTCAGTTCAAGGAAATGCTTGATCAAATAGCTTCTAACGTAAACAGTGGACGAGTCATCAAATATATTGAACCTGATGTCTGATGTCAGCTCAAAAATATTTTCGAGTGGTGGGAAGTTATCGATTGGAAGACATTCCACATTGTCTGCAATTGAACTTTCATGATGCAAAAATATTGGCAACTCCTTGTCATCCTCTACGTTTCCATTGTTCGACAGTTCGAACAGTCCCTTTATCCCCATCTGTTTCAGTCCTGAGGTGAACTGATACACCCTTGGGTTTGTATTGCAGCCCCGCAATTCTCTTATAGCTCCAAAAATGTTCTCAAGTCGGTCTTGCTGCAGGCGTCCTGTAAGTAAGAACTTAGTCATGGTTATTTGAAAGCTCCTCCCGGAGCATGAGGACACTCTTTATAGTAACGCGCCACCCCATGAAGGTTTTTGTCGGCACCCTACTTTCGAGCTTCCATACTGAAATTGATCTGAGTTACAGGTGAAGGAAGTCAAATACCTCAGATTCTCCTTTCAAAATGGCATGACGCAACTTCTGCCCTGTCTTCTTGAATTGTGAGCCATTTAGAAAGCTGTCCATTCTATCGCAGAAATAGGCTGTAGCCATCGCTGCCTCAGGAAGCTGGGCATAAATAATAAATGGGATTCCAAGACAGACTGAGGCACTCATTACTTGTGCGGCACGTTTTACTTTCATGTTATTGAAAGGGTTTTGAAAAATGCGTCTCTCAGTAAGTTTCGGAACCAATCGCAACCTCATCTCATGGGTAGAAAGATAAAGTTTAAAAATATGGGACCACTTAATGACCTCATTTCCAATGGGAAATTTGTGTGCTTGGAGATTGTTTCTGGTTGTTTCGATAAGGTGCGGAACATCAAAGATAAAGTAAACATGTTCGTTAACAACTTCAAAAAACGCGGCTTAACCACAGTCACACCAAGTTGGTTGGCAAAGCTTACGTTTGAAGCCCCCTGATCACAGACCAAAGCCTTTACTGTGAAGCCAGTCTTAAGCTCTTGCAATGAGGAAAATGAGGAGACTGCGGATAACAAAAAACGGTATTGAAGTGTGCACAACAGTGTATGCAAAGGGCTGAACCCACCTCCTGGATTTCCAGAGAGCACAACACAACAACCAAGGATCTATATGAAACACCGTTCAACACCGTGATTTGTAAATCCATGGGCAATGACGTTCGCAAAGTCATAAGTCAAGTCCCTTTTCAAACAAATCTCATCGAAAATCAAGGCGTACACACAATTGCAGCCCGACAGCCCAACGGAAACAACAGCGCGAGAAGCTCAAGCCGCTCGCCCCACAAACTCACGCTGAGCATGCAAGAACGCAGGCAGTCATGCGTCACCTTGTTTGATGCAAAGCCGACCGAATACGCTGCAGCAGAAAACACAAACGGACGGCACGCACGGCACGGGCGAACGACGCACGGACGAGCAGAGGCCATGCAGAGTGATGCTGAGGCGACGGCGTGCAGGCAAGCAGGCGGCCAGCAGGTCGTGGCGGGCGCCATTCCTCACGTGATTTTTGTGACGTATTAAATTAAAGCTATTTAGTCGTTTTAAGTAGTTTAAATTATTCAAAGGTATAACAATTTCAAAAATGAATACTTCTCACGGAAAGAGCTCTAACTAATTTTAACCAAATTACAGAAAAGCGCCACATAGTGGAGGGCATTAAACGCACTATCTGGGCCGCGAATCGGCTTCTGTGTCCTCTCTTTACTCATGGATGAAGAAAGAATAAAACAATTATTATTCTTTCTTCATCCATGACTTAAACCAACACGCTCTTCTCCCAAGCATACCTCCTCTTTACGTTTACTATATTACTCTATGACAGAAGCGTGTCCGTAAGTGTAGCCATCTGCCGAGAAAAAAAAAACACGCACACAAACACCATGTTTTGCTCGTTGATTAGGTTACTTCTACTTTCTTGTGGCTTGTGCGTTTTCGATTTTGTTTGCCAAAGACCTTGTTTGCCCTTTCCTTGAAAAACAAGAAACAACGTTCGCATGCACATTTATGTCTGGATTTTTTTTTTACCTTTTCTATGGACAGCATTTTTAGCGAGATAAAATTTCTAGAGCAATTTTGGCTAGAATCAGGCCTTTCTTGGCGTAAAGAATAATTTTCTCCCAGACTGCCTCGTTTTCTCTCTAAGGCAATAACTAACTCCCGCGAGAGATTAAATGCCACACTTCATGGTATCACTGATTTATTCCCTCTAAAATCTGAGGTCGCACACGTTTGTTGGTCGCTTCAGCAAAAATCTAGATTCGGACCCGCGGATATATGCGCCTGATTCGCATCCGTAGCTCCGCGGGTAATCCGCAGATATGCAGGGCTCTACCCACGTTCAATGTTTGCAAACGCCGACCCGTATTAACAATTGTTTTATGTGTACAACGTTACAAAAAATTATCGAATTGCGGTCACAGTTGTAGCCGTAACATTTGGGTAGTACTGAAAATAGAAACAAAGGCTATTTGTAATCTTAGAAACGCTTTAAAAATTATCGACTACTTACTAAGATTGCGGCTTCGGCGAACTTTGGATTCATAGTAGGAATTGATGATTCATTATAGAAAGTAGACGGTAACAGCGCCCTTTGTTTTTTTCTCTTTCTGGGCCTCCTTGTTGTGTCCGAGCTCTTTTGCGCCGTTGCTTCCTACTGTGAACATTTAAGTAATAAATCTGACAGAAACACACACACGTTCACTAACCATAACACTCTCGCTGTTCTTAAAATATACTAAAAGATTTCCAACGGGGCAACGACGACAACAGCCGAGCCATAACAATGTCTGGAACTCAGCGCGTGTCCTGTGCTTTGCACACCCCAGCGCGTGGCTATGATCAACACTGGCGGCATATAATCGGCTCCGGATCACGTGGCCCCTTGTTCTGGCTGCGAGTTGAGAGGGTGAACGCTGCTCGTTTTTCTTTAATTTTTTTCTGGGACTTCTATTGCGTGGGGTGAAAAACAAACGAGTGTTTCATAGGTCATTAACGTTAGGGATCCGTTTTAGGCGGTATTTGCGCAAAGTACAAAAATTGTTGCATCGCTCCTTTAAGGAACAGTCGTTCAAAGTTGGGTCAGATTAATCCGGATTGCTCTTCATGGTGGCCTTTGGCTTGTACTTTCAGCGGGTAGAAACATTCACATATATAGCTGCTATCTTAATCGAGCGAGAGTTTTTTTTTTTTTTGGCATATAGAATGTGATCATTTTTTCCCTAAGAAAAATTTTAAAAAAGGCGCTGCAACCTGACAAAATAGCGGAGATTTGGTCAGCGTTTTTGCCTTGTCTGCCGAGAAAACAACAAAAACTTCGCGATCCTTCCAGCTTTATTCAGTTAATGATCTTAAATTCTGGAAAATGTATGCGCATATATAAGAAAGAAAAAGAAAACTTTATTCTTTAGGTGAAACCAATTTCCCAAGTGCGTGCTTTTGGCTGATCCAGCGAATGTAACCTCTTCCAGACTGACTCAAAATGTTGCTTTTTTTTTGCTGTTTTGTCTTTGAGTACATGTCTTGCGTTCTGTCCGAGCAGATGTGTTGATATACGTGCATTGCTGTCTGTAAAAATGTATGTCTGTGTTTTTGCAGCTGTGCGCGGATGTGTCTTCGCGTGCGTTCCTGCGATAGCCAGTGTATATGCGTGTGCTTATTTGCGTGTGTGTGCGTGTGCGCGTATGTCTGTTTTAGAGCTTTCATTCTCGCGCGTCTGTCGTTCGGCGGCGTGCCTGTCCATGATGCGTGTGAACGCCCAAGTCGAAAGCCGGGCACACTTGCGACTGCTCTCCACCGGACAGTCTTAGAAACCCGTTTTAAACTCACTGCATATATTCCGTTTCGGAAATTGGTTACAATGTAGTTCGTCGCAGTCGAACGCAGCTGTGTGAACCATCCTCAAGTGTCTGCGTGCCTGTGTGCCTTCCTGCGTGCGTGTTGGTGGGTAGGCAGGTGAATGTACATGCGTGGGTTACCATGCGTGTCAATTTGTGTGCGCGTATTGTCATGTGCTTGGAAACATGCGAGGCTGAGAGGGAGTTGGGGGGGGGGGAAGGGGGGGGCGTATTGCATCGATAGTTGTGTGACCGCAGCATTGTCACGCCATCGCGAAGAAACGCGTACGTCACGACGATTTCGGGACATCCCTTGTCACAGGAGTGAACCAGTAAACGAACGAAGGGAAGACAACGGCGTAGAGGAAGCTCGCGTTGGTCTCGACGGGCGACGCTTGCGCGATTGTCCAAGCGTTTTCACAGAGCGCAGAGAGCACGACTGTACTATTCTCAATTCGTCTCGCAACAAAAACCACCCCGAAAAAAAAAATATGCTCTTATCGCCACCAATTCGCAACGCGACTTGTCGCAATGTCGAACACTAAACGAATGAAGAGAAGCCATAGGCACCACTTCGTCGGTCTCGTCGACCGAGGCTCACGCGATCGTCCAAACGGGGGCGCCTAGCACGTGGACTGCGACTAAGTGGAAGAGCGAGACAATCGCTCAACTGTCACATCGTAGCACGGAAACTACCGCGTACAAAAACGGATACCGGCACAGCTCTGCGACAGAAACTCGGGTCACATTAAGAGGTTGGCGTTCATCGGATAAAACGAGGTTACAAGCAGCGCGCGACATGTTAAGAAAAAATAGTTCATCAACCCCTAACGTCAGTGACGTGAAAAACTGAGTGGAAGCGATTGGCTGGCGAAGTGAATCCAAGGTGGCCGACTGTGCTTTGACCTTCTTCACCAAACCTTGGGTATTGCTGTTTGGCGTATGTAATCTGTACTGGTGAGTATACTTCCCTTATAGTGGTACTACCATTGGTAGGCCGATGCCGTCACGGCATTCCCTTGAAGCTTCACAGACATCCACCAGGTGGCTTTTGGTTATCGTTTAATTCAATTTAAAATATATGTTCTTGCTTTTTTCAACACAATACAGATGTTTCTAAGGTTATACTGCTACGTACGTCATGTAGAAGCAAAAACATTAGCCAGAAAAATTAATTTCTTTACCCCTATAAGATTGCCGTTTTTGGGAACCTATAAATTCAAGCCCGTTCTGAGCATGTCCTGCGAACACTGCACTCAAATATGGCATCCGATGAATACCCTCAATCACTTCACAATGATTACTTGACGTCCATCATTGTCGATAACGTTATACCGAAGGAAACATTCCTTTCTTTCAAGTGCAAGCATTCTCAGCCCTCGTTCAAACATCCTGTATGTAGCTGGAAACAGATTTTTCCGAGCTCCATTTAATTTAACGGCTTCTTAGCAAAAATGTCCTTTACGCGTTGTTTGACACGATTCAAACCGCCTTCTATACTTAGGCGACTTGTGTTAAAGGTACCTTTAAATCCTTCATGTCACGTAGACATAAAAGCTCCATGTGATAAATAACGGAGCGTAGGTGCTCTCAGTGTACCACTACCAAATTTACGATTTCACCCACGCAACCGTGATATTGGGGACTTTTAGCAAATCGTTACCGAGTTCCGCGCATTACTTTTGAATCATGCTTTTGAAGGGCTACAAAACAATAATGTAAATATACAAAAACCTTTCTGAAATGGGTGAAGTATGACCTATAATATCCCTAAATGACAATCGCACGTTTATATTTTGAGCGGATGGCTATACGTTTCGCTCCAAACATCCGATTCTAGCGAGCGATTCGAAAACGGCCATCGAGGTGTGCGATGCGTCATGGGAACTCTTTCGCAATCGTGATGAAAGGCTCCTCAGCACAGCCAAAGGCTGGCGTGATTATTGAGCGCCGCCACGCGGTGGCTTTTGCGTGTTGCAATCTCGCTTTTCAGAGTGGCGGACGACTGCGTGAGAGACCGTCATGACTTATTCATATCGGCCCTTGTAGTGCGCGGTGCGTTCCGTCATGATCTACGAACTCCAGAGGTCGAGGATATCAACTACCATGGGGAGTCGGCAGATGTCAGCGAGGACGAGTAGTCACTCTCGCACATGGTGACGGACAGGCGATTCGAGCTAGAATCGTACAAACCATCCCACAGCCCGACCGTGCGCCCGACAAAATCTGAAGGGGGTCGGGGTCGCCAGGAAATTCCTTGTATATAATAATGATTGACCAGCTTCGAGGTACGCGCTATTGAATGTGTTATAAACAGCGAGCCTAATTACCTGTTTGGTTCGTTTTAGTGCGCTTCGGAGAGTTCTTCTGCTTTTCTATTTTTGCAAAAAAAATATTCGCCACAACCCCTGATAGCCACCGACTATACTTGGTAGAAAGACACTTGAGGACAGTCATTGTGCTCAGCGCAAAAATGGTCACCGCACAGGCGATCGGTTCTCACTGGCGGCCGAGAGACGACGGACGCGCCAGACGGATCCACACGCTGCGGAATTTCTCACCGTTCAGAAACCCGGGCGTGGCTCGGAGTCTCGCACAGTGGCGGATTCATGGGAAGGGGGGGAAGGGGGGGAGGGGGAGTTTGGGGGGGGGGGGGGGGCTCTCAAGCGTATGATACGCTGTGTCCCCCCCCCCCCCCCCCCCCCTCTTTTGGAAACACCTACGTACGCCTCTCGCAGTTCAGCACCACTTTTGCCCCAGCCCTCTTCCCCGTAACAGCCTGGCACCCTGAACGCAAATGTGCTGAATAAACACAGGAACCACTCGGCGGTACCTAAACAATCGCGCGGAGCGCGAAGCAGCGCATTTGAGTTATTGCTTTCATGGTTAAGGTATCTCTATGAGTACGGTGTACTGCCGAGGGTGGCGCCACTGTGGGAGAAGCAACACGTCACGATCCCCCAACAAAGCTTCGGCGCCCCAATTTACGCGTGCACGTGTGAAATCGTTTAATTAGTTTTAAAATTACGTTACTTGCGTTTACGAACGAGAGACTGACGTTGCTCAGGTAGGGATGTGACGTGGTATATACCTAAGCTATAAAATGAGCCCTAAAATTTCGTTTCCGAACCCTTTCAAGCACGCGTCCGGCGGTCACGGTGTAACCTGGGTGCGCGCTTAAAAGCATGCTTCAATAGGGAGTTTTAGTAGACTGTTTCCCGCTCCGCTAGCCCTCCGCTACGAAGAAACCGCCGCTGCGCCTGCGCGCCGATGGCCTTGGCTGTAGAGTTCCGGGTAGCGGAGGGGCTTAGCGGAGTGGGAAAGACGGTCTACTAAAACTCGCTAATAGCTCCGTAGTGCGGTACATGGAACACGGTAACGGTTTGGTAAAAGTCCCTAATGAGCGCTGGGTAGGAAAGCTTTTGTTGCGTGTACGAATGCCTGAGTTTGTACGTGTGAACCTGTATTTGCGAGCGTGTAAGTGTGTTCGTGTGTGGGTGTGTGCGCGTCTGTGAGCATGCGTGTGTGTGAGCGTGTGCGTGGCTGTGCGTGTGTGTATGTGCGTGTATGTTTACATGTGTGCGCGCGTCTGAGCGTGTTTTTGTGTGTGTGAGACGTGTGTGAGTGTGTGAGTCCCCGTTGCTTGTGTGCGCGTGTGTGCGCATGTGTGAGGGTGTAGACGCTTGTGTGAGTGTGAGTGCCCATGTGTGATCGCGCGTGCGTGCTGCGTGTGCGTGTGTGTGTATGTCTGCGTGATAGTGCGCATATGTGTGTGTGTGTGTTCTGTCGCTTTTAAATCAGCTATTCTTGTTCAACTCACTTGCACACGCGGTTCAAACTGCAGTGTCTATTAGAACGGACACGTATACATTTTGAGCACCGTCACAAGCAAATGGGCAACATAAAAATTCTTTACAATCAACACCGTCAATGTTATATATAAAAATAAAGAAAAACAAACAAAAGAAAACAAAACAGATGCATAATTGTTTTAGGAGGAGCTCTCATTTCGCTCGCGAAGGCTTGTTCCGTCTCAAGCACTCCCCACAAAAAGGCTACCTTAAAGAGCCTAGACTTAAGAGAAGGAGCAACTGAAAACATGCAGACCGGTTGTATTTTAATGCCGGACGCCTCCTGCGCGATTGGTCGCAATTGTCCATGCGCCACATTCTCGCGTCGCGATGTAGAAAGGCGAAAACGCTTGCAGACAGTCACCGCGTTTGGCACCCCCTTGCAGCTCGTATGCAAACGCGGTTCATAGAACACGTGACCTTGATCGCCCTGTTGTTTAGCACTCTAGAATCGAGACACTCTAGGCTGGTCCAATTCCCGAGAGGAGAGCGTTGACGGGACATCCGCGGAACAAACGAGATTCGAAATGCAAATGACGACGCCGACCGCGTAGGCCGATTTTCTCTCACCCTGATGGCAATTCAATTAACTGGTTAGAGTTTGCGAGCCGCGTGTTCCTCGAATGTGAGAATAAAAATGCGCGCGTGGCTTCTCTGAACTCGCAAAGTTTTCAGATTAGATTGCGTGACCAGGACGGACACGGACAGACACCAACCATCCAGCAGCGTAGCGTCCCCAAAAAATATAGGCCTAATTCCATCTTTGCAAAGCCGTCCTCGGCGGCGTGGTTCTATGCAACTATGGAGGTGTTGAAACTGGTAGATTATATAAGCCCCACGGCAATCGGTGAATTTGTTGTGTTGAGATGTCGGACGGTTAAAAGAGGACGCTCCGAAAAATTATCTCCGATGATTACGTGCTTCATAGGTTCATCTAGTTAGTTGGTGTTGTTATTTTTTTCAGTTTAAAGCTAAACGAGCTCTTCCCACAAGGCCTTCGTGGAAGTTCTATTCCCGTATATATGTCGGTTGGTTGTGTTTACATTTGATGAGGTGTCCCTAATTAGAAACGTGCCCATGACATAAATGTCATATTTTTGCTTCTAATGTTCATAAAGTACGTCCGAAAAGCAAATAAAAAGAAAGCGTTAACTCATTTCTATGACGCACCGGTATATTGACGCATATGGCTCGTCTACGGCACCGCTGAAGCAAAATCGTAAGAATAAAGTGTTCCAGTCAAAACATCCACCAGACCGGTTTGATGTGTTCTGGTGTTTCCTGGTGCAAACTTCCCTAATATATCATATTCCCATCAGTGTGGCTAGTGTGTTTTGGTGTACACATCAGAGTGACTTAGTATTTTGTGTGCACATCAGAGTGGTTTAGTGTGTTTCAGTGTGCACATCAGAACACTTAGTGTGTTTTGGTGTGCACACACCACCAGGCTAGTGTGTCCTGACGTGCACATCAAAGCGACTTACTGTGTTGTAGTGTGCAGACCACATCAGATGACGGATCCTGATGTGCCATTCAGACCAGCTTAGTGTGTTTTGAAGTGCACTCTACAACAGTGTGTATGTACATCAGGCCAACTTAGTGTGTCCTAGTGTCCAACGCAGACCATCCTAGTATAAAATGACATGATTTTTAAAGACGGTTTAATGCAGACACAATGTTTCTCCTTGATACATAGGAATCAACGTCTTTGCGGTTTTAATATGAATAGAAGAAAATTAGATCTGGCAGATACATTTTCTATTCATGATGTTTTTACGGATCAAGAGGGCCTTAAAAACCGAAAAATAATTATGGCAAATGTTCAGGGAATTGGGCTGTATAAGTCAAACTCTCTAGCCTCACAAATGTTTTGCGATACTCTAAGTTTGAAGACGCCAACCACCGACGTTCACGGCGCTCTTCCTCACATAGTATAATGCGCACCATGTGACTTGATAGTTTCTAGAATGAAGCGATGCTACCACTAGTAGGGCCGGCTGATAAACCCGTCGATCTTCCTTAGCCTTCCATGTTCTCGGGCTCCTCTGCCTCAGTACGCAAAGGTAGTCGAACCTCTCATCTCCTACTGCTGTGGTCACATGACCTACCTGCTAACCAATCAGCGTCCAATACATCACGCATTCTCCTTCACCTGTCAACCAATCAGTGTCGAGCCTCGCGGCCACGGTTTTATCCGGAAGGCTTCACTTTTGGGCTTCACGAAATGCGGAACACTTAGTCGAAAAACGTTTCACGTTAAAATTACAAAAAAAAACTTATTAAAAAAACCACTTTTTACAGAAGAGCTATTAAGAGCTAGTCTCCCCAGGATCGTTTATGCCAGCAAATAAATGTCGACACAACACTCCGGACAGCTACCGCCATCTATGAATGACAGCGGCAACCAGACAACCGGCTTGCCGTTTGTCTGGTTGCCGCCGTCGCTCATCGATGGCGGCAACCTTTCCAGAATTTCCACTCTGTCTTGCCGACTTGCGGCCGGTCATTACTTCACTCCCACCACAATACAGCTTCGCTGGTCTTCCTTCTTCACCAGATTGGAAAGGCTGAAAGTGTTTGGATTGTAAATTTCAAACACATTTACATGAACCATTCGCTTATGTTTGAATATAAAATTACAATCACACGACTTTTTTATATTTGGTGACACAGTATTTGGAGACGCAGGTAAAAAATCAAAATCCCCAAGCCGTTTTTTTTTTGTTCTCAACAAATGAATAACATTGCCAACTTTCTGTGACATTTCATGGAATAAAAGATTTTCAAGAAAATATCAAAATTCTATTTGATTTGCGTGCTGGGATACGCAGGCAAGTACAGTCCTCGGGAACATTACGATCTTTTGTCAAGAAATGCAGAAGTTGATAATTTTGTGAATATGGCCTATAATTATCAACGCAAGAAACTTTGTGCAGCTGTGGAATAAAACTAAAGGCATCCAAAAGTATAATTACCGATTATTGATAAATTATGAGTATCATCTAAATTATTCCCGGGGGACATTGTGATGTTTGTTGTTGTCCAGTTGAAATTATCATTTTACTGCAAAGGCGCAACGTGTTGATGTCCAAGAAAGTTGGGGATGATAAAGAAAAAGGCATAGTTAAAACTCTTAAAAACTTCCCGAGGGCCAGAGTATGAGTGCATTCTTAAATACAGTTTGTTAAGAATGGAACCTTCGGCGACCTTCTTCCCAGTTTCAACGCTGCGGAAACGAGTCAAGACGAGTCCGGGACCGTCTCCCGTTTGTCGGGGCCTGCGCGAAACGAGTCCCGACGAGTCCGGGACCGTCGCCTGCGTGACGGGGCCTGCGGCAACAAGTCTCAACGCGCCCGTGACGTTAGCGGGACGTGTGTGTGTGCGTGGTGGTTGGTGCGCTCGGGAAAGGGAGAGAGGCATGGCCTAACTGCGGAGAACTTTGGCTACGTCGCACTGGACGGCGGACTTTGCTGCATCGCACTTGACGGCGGGTTGCTGCATCGCACTGGCTGCCCTGGCTGGGAGTGAGGGAGAAACGGACCCTATATAAGGCGGAGCGCGAGGCTGCTCCGTTGTTCTTTCTCTCGGATTTGTCGACTGTATCGCTACCATGTAATTAAACCGTTCGTTACGTTACCAAGTCTCCCACTTCCACTGGACCCCTGGGTTCTTCACTTCGGGGAATGGACGTCGTCTCGAGCCAGGAAGCTTCCGGGCGTGCGGCTCAAACCCCGCCTCCAACAACTGGTTGGCAGCAGTTGGGATCGGACCATGCGACATCGTGCTACATCTGTGGGTGAGCGTTTGGACTTGACTTTGAGATTAGCCAGGCTTCAGATTATGGGTAATTAATTTTGAACTGCTGGGAATCCTTAGTGTTTGACTCGTGCGCTAGGTTTTTGTACAACCTCGCGACAAGTTTTAGAACAAAGCCAAAGCTAAAAAGCAGCGATCATGGATCTAATGAGGTCACTGAGAACAGATTTACTCTGTTTATGTGAAGAATTGGGTGTGGAGGTGGAGCAAAAGATGAAGAAATCTGAGATCAGTAAAGCAATTTCTGAGAGCGCGGAAGCAGAGGAAATTAAAATTGCGTGGGAATTACTTCAGAACGCTAAAAGTGAGGCTGCAGCGAGAGAGGAACGAGCGCAGGCTGCAGCAAGAGAGGAACGAGCGCAGGCTGCAGCAAGAGAGGAACGAGCGCAGGCTGCAGCGAAAGAGGAACGAGAACAGGAGCAGGCTGCAGCAAGAGAGGAACGAGCGCTAAAAAGGCTAGAGCTCGAAATTGAACAACAGCGATTAAACTCGCAGAACAGTAGAGTTGGGGCTCCTGTACGAGCAAGTGAGGCCGAGTCGTATCAAATGAAGAAGCTCCTGCAGCCGTTTAAAGCTGGGGAAGACGTGGGCCTATTCTTAGTGGACTTTGAGAGGACATGTGAGAAGTTGAGCTTCGCCCCAGAAACGTGGCCGCAACGGCTTTTGACTTTGTTGCCCTGTGAGGCTGCAGAGGTTGTCGCGCGCCTTAGTACTAGAGACGCGGACTACTACGACAAAGTGAAGTCGAGCCTTTTGAAGCGGTATCGCCTTTCTGCCGAGGCGTTCCGTCAAAGGTTTAGAAACGCATCCAGAAAGAGCAGCGAGGGCTATTCGGAATTCGCGTACGGGCTTAAAACCAATTTGATAGAATGGTTGAAGAGCGAGGAAGTGTACGAAAGCCGAGACAAGGTAGTCGAGTGTGTGTGCCTCGAACAGTTCTTTCGTAGCATTCCGCAGTCAGTCAAGCTCTGGGTGCAGGATAGGGTAGGAGTCGACTCTGTCGAAAGGACCGCTGAGCTAGCCGAAGAGTACGCAACGCGTAGAAAGCTGAGTGGAGAGGACAGCGAACCCGGCCGGACCGATCAGCGCAAGCCCTTCCAACAGGGAAACGGCTCGCGAGAAAAAAGGCCCGAGAAGCCAGAAACAGGACAAAAGGTCCCAGAAAAGAGCAGCGATCCCTCGAGCGGAGATCCCTCGAACGGAGACGAGGCACGGAAAAGCCAAAAAGGGCAGTTCGAGTCAAGGAAGCCGTTCCTGTGCTACAACTGTCAGGAGCCGGGACACACAGCGGCCAGGTGTAACAAACCGCGGGTTGTCTTCTCGTACGTGAGCGGTAGTGACAGGGACCTGGAGCTTCTTCGCCCCTATCTTCACGAGCTCCAGGTAAACGGAAAGCCGTGCAGGGTGCTTCGGGACAGTGCAGCGACGATGGACGTTGTTCATCCGTCGTATGTAACTACATCCGACTTTACTGGAAAGGTAGTTTGGATCAAGCAGCTGCTCGAGAAGCACAGTGTCTGTCTGCCTATGGCGAGAGTAAGGATAACTGGCCCGTTCGGAGAGCTAGTGACAGAGGCGGCTGTCTCGCAAACAGTCCCGTTGGAGTATCCCTATTTGTTTTCTAACCGGTCAGATTTCCTGCTGCGCGAAAGGGGTCAACAGCTGGGAGAAGGACTAGTTCAGTCGTGTACGAGGTCCAAATCGCGTCAGCTGGGTCCATATCACAAGAGCGAATGACATTTTAGCGAACGGCGACATTTGAGCGAATGGTCGTTTTAGCGAATAACGGGGGCGCGCGTTAACCCATCCGTCGCGCTGCGCTTTACGCCGCTTCGCGGCGACAGTCTGCGGCAACTCATTACAAAAATATGAACTTACTTGGCCCACCCGAAAACGCCGCTTCGCGGCGTCCGACTACTCGCTAAAGTGTCGTTCGATGAAACGTGGGCGTTCGCTAAAACGTCATTCGATCAAGTGAGTGCCTCCCGCGTCAGCTCGCCCCTTTGTTAACGAGTGATCCAGAGCGAAAGGCAGCTGACGGGGAGCAAGCACTCCCAGAGTTGGAGGCAGAGAAACGGGATGAGGGGGTCCGGGTTGTAGAACAGCCCGACCTCGTAGCACTAGAAAGCGTACGCCGTCCCAACGCGCCGGCGAAAAAGGCGGAGGAAGACGGGATCATTAAAGGATCTCTCGCAGCTCCGGCGTCACATAACTTTGGTCCTCTGTTACGAGCAGACAGAGTGTCTTTGACAGTCGAGCAGAAGAGCGACCCTAGTGTGTCAGGGTTTCGCGGTACAGCTCAGGAGAGTGATAGGACCAATGTGACGGGGCATGAAAAAGGCGGATTGTTTTATCGGCGCTATAAGGACCGCATTTTTACGTCTAGAAATCACGTGAAAATCGATCACTATGACTTCAGCGTAAGAAAGAGGAAAGGCAAATTTAACAGCAATGTCGATGGGTTGAGCAGATTTTTCTGATATCACCAAAAAGAGTAGGGATGATCTCAGAGGTTTTCGTCATCCACGGGAATGAGGATCAAAGTGGGGACACTTTGTTAAAACCCCAAAATGACCTCACAAATTGCGAAGTTTTGTATTTTTGTATTTTGTTCATAGTGACCTCTTTGGAAAAATGAGTTTTGCTTTGGCGACAGCGGGTTCGATACCCGAAATTGTCCTAAGGTCCTAATTGCATTGTTTTGGCAAATTTTGGTAATCCGTAATTCAGTCTAGCGGGTCTCTGGCGGATTCCGAGCGTTTGACTGCGGTGTGGCGTGGTGTTGTGGGGGACGTTTCCGCTGATGCCTCCGTTGTGAGAGGTTTGGGAGTTTGCTTAGTGCTTGCAGCATCTTCTCAAGGCCTACTCCAAACCCACCTCTTCAGGCCAGCGATAGTATCACCGGCCATTCAAGGTTTCCCTGGCCCCGGAGGGGCTGTTAAGAATGGAACCTTCGGCGACCTTCTTCCGAGTTTCAACGCTGCGGAAACGAGTCAAGACGAGTCCGGGACCGTCTCCCGCTTGTCGGGGCCTGCGCGAAACGAGTCCCGACGAGTCCGGGACCGTCGCCTGCGTGACGGGGCCTGCGGCAACAAGTCTCAACGCGCCCGTGACGTTAGCGGGACGTGTGTATGCGCGTGGTGGTTGGTGCGCTCGGGAAAGGGAGAGAGGCATGGCCTAACTGCGGAGAACTTTGGCTACGTCGCACTGGACGGCGGACTTTGCTGCATCGCACTTGACGGCGGGTTGCTGCATCGCACTGGCTGCCCTGGCTGGGAGTGAGGGAGAAACGGACCCTATATAAGGCGGAGCGCGAGGCTGCTCCGTTGTTCTTTCTCTCGGATTTGTCGACTGTGTCGCTACCATGTAATTAAACCGTTCGTTACGTTACCAAGTCTCCCACCTCCACTGGACCCCTGGGTTCTTCACTTCGGGGAATGGACGTCGTCTCGAGCCAGGAAGCTTCCGGACGTGCGGCTCAAACCCCGCCTCCAACAAGTTCTAGTCATTCTGATGTGAATCATATAGGAAAAAATAGCAGATTGTCTGACATTACTTTCTTTATTATTTATTGATAGCAAGCAAATAGGTCAAATTCGTAGATTAAACGAGATAGAGATTACCCAAAAAGCAAGAGTACACGACTTAAAAAGGCGAAGCGCGCTAACATTGATCGGCTGGAGAACATGCAGGGCGAACTGTGACCATACGTTAAGAAAGCTAGAGATCAATATTTTCCACATTCACTGACTAATTTTGTTCACGACATCCTCAAACCTATTTTATTCTGAGTTATTTTAAGTTATTCTAAGTTATTCAAAAAAGTTCTTCTAAGAATATAGAAAGCCCATCAATACGATGAATGTTGTATCTATAATTGTGACTATGTATTCGAGAATTGTTCGTCAATTTATTAGATGCTTTCGGTCAATATTTGCGGACTCCGAAAAGTTAGAATTATATTGCACTCTGTTTACCTGAATCCTAGGTATCTTACCGGCGACTCGTTTTTTTATAATATTTCTTTATGAACGAAACCCATTTTTTTTTTGTTTCTTATTTGACAGAAATATTAATTCTTTCTTTGTGTCGCATTTCTTTCTGAAGCCGCTGGTTCCCCTTAAACACAATTTGTGTAGGCCATTTATTTCTGGCGAGCAGTTTTGCCCGAATGGCTGCCTCTTTGCGCTCGTAGCAGTGTTGTACGGAACGGCGTTCCTGGAACGCGTTCCTTTTAGGAGGAACTAAGCAACGCTGCTGTTTTATTTTGCGTTAGTGGAACTGGAACGGGAACTCGTTACATTTTTACTGGAACAGAAAAGGAACGGCGCCTTTTTTTCTTTTTTTTTTTGGCCAGTGATGCAATTTTTATTTTATTTCAAATAGGGAAATTCTAGAGTTATAAAAACAATATCTTTACGAAAAGCAGGATCTCGTTAACTTCTTTGTTATTTACTTTGTGGATTATATTGTGTGGTCCTGGCTTGGTAACAGTCGGGTGCAGGAGAGCTGGTGGACATCGATTTCTGTTTTCAGTGCCCGAGAATGCGCTGCAAAAAGCAAAACTTTTAGTCAAAGGAGAAGATACAGGAAGAGGCACGTTTCAAACTCAGCTACGTTCTTTGCTTCCACGAAACAAAAAACAGCATACCATGTATCCAACACACCCTTGTATCCTGAAGATTGGACACCTAAAATATACACAAAATACACAAAAATTAACATTTTTTCATTCACTGCTTGTCCCCCACCTTGAAACCGAACAAATCCAGCCTTCATGAAGCAGGACTTGTGGTTTTCAAGACTGACCTTCCAACAGCCCGACTCTCCTTCACTTGCTCGTTTTGACGACAACAACATCGAAAGGCAGCTGTTATGAAATTCGAACAAGGGATTTCGCTAGATTGAAGCGTGTGAGGTTGTCGTAAAACGCTCGTGCAATGTAGAGTAACAGTACATTTGGCTCGTCTGAGTACCTCCCATCCCCCCCCCCCCCCCCCCCATAAACGTGAAGATGGTTAAAAACTGAGATTTTTAAACTTGAATATATCAACAAATCAAACCCTGCTTCCGCTTGTTTTCTTCTCTTGGTGCTCTTCCATCATGGAATTCAAATTCGTATGTTCCCATATCAAGGGATAGATTTAAAAATATTTCCTCGATTTAACTAAATATGGTAATCAGCAAAATGCAAATGTAACGTATACGTAACGGGACGTTTCATTTCCTAACTGTAACAGGAACGAGTTTTTTTTTTTTTTTTCAGCCATAAAACTTGTAACGGGAACGCGTTTCGAAAATCGGAAGAAACGAGGAACGATCTTTCGTCCCCTTTTTGACGAACGTGTACAACACTGGCTTGGAGTCCCGGTGTCCAAGAGGGGTAGCCGCCTATATCCCATAAGGTTTCGAGGGACTTCACTAGCATGTTCGTCGTGTAAGTTCTTTGTGATGACAATTGTTTCGTGACTGAAATTCAGCGTATATTTACAAGAAGTAGACCGCAGTAATTGAGATTAATTATTGATTTCGTTTGGGTTTCAAATTCAGAAAGTGCGTCGTGACGTTAGGGATTTAGTATTTTTGTCTTTGGTTTTCGTGTTTTCTGTACTTCATTATGCAGACATTCCCCAGCTTCTAACAGAGTGCAGACTTTTCGAAAGGATTCTAAATCACAGTGCATTCAATAAAAAAAAGTATATATATATATGGGTGGTTTCATCTCAAATCGTGCAGGCAAAAAGGGTCGAATTTTTAATTTCGATGAAAAAAATATATGTTATGGCGCCGTTTCTAAAACTGCAGTCGACACAAACCGCAACTTCGTCGGATTTTTCGTTCTCGACTTATGCATTTTTAAAGAGGCCGCGGCGAAAAGCAGTGTTTTCCACACCCGTCGTGGGTCGGATGTTTCGCTTGATCTCCCGCCATGGATTTTCAGTCCACATTATATTATCTTTTTTGAAGCACTCTGTGGACACATTTAAAAGGCTCCAATACCATGAAATAATTTTAGGACTTTTGCTTTTTTTCTGTAAAAATGTTAAAAACGCCTCCTCGGTCAATTGTTGACGAACTTTGACAATTAATTACTGGCAATCTACTTGGGTTACACTGATATTTTTTATGTCCACGGAGAGCCCAAAACACGCTCTTTATATTATTGTAAAATTCCTTGGCTGTATGAAATATCCTTTGCGGTACGTTTACGTTAATATTATGCAAAAACCAAAAAGTACCATTTTTGAAATTGATTTTCTCAAAAAACCCATTTTTTATTTTTTTCATTTTTTGTTCAAATGTAGATATGATAGTTGTCTACACGAAAATCAATCCTAGAAAGTGTATATTTTGTTTGCATGTTTTATATTTAGGCCTCAATATCGGAAAAAGACGTCTTTGTTTTGCAAGACCTAAGTCAGGCATAGCGACCCATGCGACTCTATGAATTGTGAAAAAGTTTTCTTGAATTTTCTTCTGCATTTTGTAATCAATTATAAACGGATTTTGTGGTATTGAATATTTATGTATGTTTTGATAAGAGCGGGAACCATGAGATACATATCTAACCAAATCAGCAGGCCTAGTAGGCTTTCAATAACCAAAAGGCACAGACGTTGTATTGTTTCGATTTATAAACCTTTCAAAGTAAACTAGCACGACTAGCTATTAGCTGTCATATTACTAAGACAAAGAAAGTCACCAAATCGTCGGTATATTATATACAATTCTTTACGAAACCAAACACTGGGGCTTGTTCACCGCACATCGCACAGGTCACCAGGGAATGTCCTTTCACTTCCGTAATACACAAAAGTGGTGACACAGAAACGGTCCGAAACACACGGAGAGTGTGTCATGGAGAGGGGTAGGAAATAAAATTAAATAAATAGGAATTAAATTGCCCAGCTCCGTTCTTAACGAAAATTGCGTTAAAAAAAATAAAGTATTTATGTTCGAGCGGTGGCAAGGCGATAGGTTTACGCCTGGTGGAGAGTCAGAAAAAGAAGTCGACGGCACGTAAAGGTAAAAAAAAAATCAATAATTTAATAAAGACGGGAAAACTCAGCCGCACATGGCAAGAACAAAAACCAACTCCCCCGGGCATTCCCTAAACGGGACGCAACAAAATGCGTGCGAATACGCTCTCTACATTACCGCCAGGCCGCTACGCCATGGCGAAATAAACCCAACAACTGAACAGTGCTAACAAACAGTTAGTAAGAAAACATTTAAAAAAAAACGTTCAGAAAAAACCGCACCCGAGAAACAAAGTTCAGCGGGGCGAAGAAACACACACGAGTGGGCCCCACGACATTGAAGTCTGGCAGGATGACGGCGTCCAGATGATGCTCGAATCTGTTCCTCCCTCTATTACGCACATCCACGACGGCTGTGCGGAACAGTGGCTGTACGAAAGAAAGTGAAGAATAGATTCGGGCAGGCGATGCTCTAGAAGGTAACCGAGACCATGCTTCAAGCTTCATATCGAGAGAGGAGCTTTCGAGGTAGTTTCTGCAGTTACTCAAACTTTCTCTTTTACCTTCCCTTTTTCAAAAGAACACGTCAGCCGGCGCTAACGTTTCATCTCGGGAGAAGCCCACTCTTCACAAACGGTTATAGTTGATAAGGAGGCTGACTTCGACCCAACTATAGTCTCCAGGCAGAATACAAACACAAGTATATTTACCAACACGCTCATTTTAATATCAGTCTCCGGGCTTTGCTGTTTCCAAAAGAGATAACCCTTTATAAGGACAGAACGAGCGGGTTGGTGGGGATAATTAAACTTAAACACTCCCTTCTCGTTTTCTTCCTCAAGTTTAATAGATAACCCTTCGGTGCTATCGGATCTTCCCGGGGAGAGAGAGAGAGAGCACGGCCGTTTCAAGGTAAGGATAGGGCGCTCGAAGCTAGGGCAAACAGGCGGTATCGTTTCACGCATGCACGGATGGGTGGTTTCAAATTTCCCCACATCCCTAACGAAACCGGCCCATCTTCGTGTGTGCGTCTGCGGGATTTCTGTCCCGCGCCGCCGGTTTTAGCGCGCACGCGGCGTTGTTTTGACTGGCAGAACAGTTGTTGACCGTCGACATTGTAAGGCCGTGGTGTCCTCATCCTTTCAGGCAACGATTGCTTTGCTTTCCCTTGTGCAATACTCTGACTGACACCTCCTGGGTGGCTGTCACTGTTCGCCGCGTCAACGACACAATCGTACCATTTCACTCCTCGTGACACAGGGTGCGCTGCTCGCTTTACTGTCACGGGCCGTCCCATCTAACACAACGAGCGCGAAAGGTCGTGGTCATCTGCTGGCTCCGAAAGGGCGGGGCGTTCATGCAGGCCAATGAGGGCCCCGAATCAATAAGACGTCTGCCGACTCCTACACGTTAAAAATTTGCGACACCTGCTGGTCTGTTAAGAAGTGTTGCTTTCTCTTTTTGGAACTCCTCCGATGTAGCTTGCCGCCTATAATAAAATTTAAATAATCAATAAATATATCAGGGTGGAAATACTGTATTTCATTTTTATGTGGGAACGTTGAAATAAAGAAAAAACTCTTTCCAAGCTTGTGAAGACGCGCAATTCGCAAGTCCATTTCGAGGCGTAAAAACACGTTTTTGTACGATATTGAGGCTTAAATGTAGAACATACAAACAAAATATACACTTTCTAGGCTTGATTTTCGTGTAGACAACTATCATATCTACATTTGAACAAAAAATAAAAAAAATAAAAAATGTTTTTTTTGAGAAAATCAATTTCAAAAATGGTACTTTTTGGGTTTTGCATGATATGAACGTAAACGTACCGCAAAGGATGTTTTATACAACCAAGGAAATTTTATCATAAATATAAAGAGCGTGTTTTGGGCTCTCCGTGGACATAAAAAATATCGGTGTAACCCAAGTAGATCGCCAGTAATTAATTGTCAAAGTTCGTCAACAATTGACCGAGGAGGCGTTTTTGACATTTTTACAGAAAAAAAGCAAAAGGCCTAAAATTATTTCATGGTATTGGAGCCTTTTAAATGTGTCCACAGAGTGCTTCAAAAAAGGTAATATATTGCGGACTGAAAATCCATGGCGGGAGATCAAGCGAAACATCCGACCCACGACGGGTGTGAAAAACACTGCTTTTCGCCGCGGCCTCTTTAAAAATGCATAAGTCGAGACCAAAAAATCCGACGAACTTGCGGTTTGTGTCGACTGCGGTTTTAGAAACGGCGCCATAACATATATTTTTTCATCGAAATTAAAAATTCGAACCTTTTTGCCTGCACGATTTGAGATGAAACCACCCATATATATATATATATATATATAACGGGCATGGTGGCGGGAGGCCGAAGGCGTGGGTATAAAACTGAGAAGAAAAAACCCTTAGTGAAAAACAGCAACAACGGACGATTTAATCTTCGACGTTTCGGCCGGAGTCCGGCCTTCGTCAGGTCTTAGTCTTCCTGACGAAGGCCGGACTCCGGCCGAAACGTCGAAGATTAAATCGTCCGTTGTTGCTGTTTTTCACTAAGGGTTTTTTCTTCTCAGTTTTATATATATATATATATATATATATATAATGTATATAGATAAAGATCAGAACTTTTGGGGGCCCTTTTACTCAAAAGCACGACACATGGTTTGGCGCCAACGGTGCTCCAAATGTTCCATTCAGATAGCGTAACAAGGCTACTAAAAGCAAGAAACAAACAAAAAATCCAAGAAGAAGTGTCATAACGGCGGACGAAAGGTCGATGCGCGAGTAATACCTTACTGGCCCACAATGGCAGAGGCGTGACTACGTGGCCGTTGAAGCCTCTGGTGGAACCTGGTTTTCGGGAGCACTAGGTACACGCCCCGAGCCCATTCCCGAGCTCGAATTTACCGACGATATTCGCACGTGGTGGGTTCCGATAGCCTGAACAAACATTATTGCATCCCCGGCACTAGCTGCAGGCTTCATTATAGAGGGCAGCGCGGCACGCCTGGCGCGGATGGCGGCGGAAACATAAGTGCGCCTAGATTTCAGAGTGTTTTCAATGGCACCATCGTGCCCACGTGAGCCGCGTTTGCAATGCGAACAGCGAGGTGGTGATAGAATCGTTTGATCGTTTCCGAGGAGATCAGCGTCTCTTTCCGTTTCCCCCCTCGCCCAGTGAGAACGAAACGCATGCGCACTTACGAGCAACCTGCCCGGGAGCCGGCGTCCGCCGCGATTTGGCAAACGCTCTCTTTCCATGGATCGAGTCGCTCCCTCTCTCAAAATATAGGCTCCCTTAAGGAAACAAAGCACAGGCAGCTGCGGAGAGAACGCGCCGCGGTCATCGTTCATCATTTATGTCTCGATTCCGAGCACATTGGGTTACGGGTTCAGGTCCAGCTTCGCAGTTCAGAATGTCGTGCGTGTTTCGCGTTTGCGAAGAAATATGGTTTAAAACAGTGGTCATTGCACGAGCGTTTTTAAAGCGTTTGAGCCGCAGCTTCTACTTACTTCGTAACCACGTAGCAGGTATATTGTTGTCAGGATTAATTGAGCTTCCCGTCTGAAATGCCATCGCGCCTGGTGTCCCATGATGACCAGACTACTATTCTCTGATCAAGAGTATATATGACACGGTTCTTTTCACCAGCAATTTATTCGAAGAGCGCGGCTTTACGGAATCTTGGAAATTTAGTGTATTTAAAAAAAAAAATCTTATAAAGTTATGATTAATAAAAGAAAAGAAACGAATTTGTGCCTGAAAGACGGACGCTTTCACGTTGTTGCGAAAAAGTTTCTGCAAGTTCATGGTGCCTTGTTGTGGTACGGGGCCGTGCAAGCAGAGTGAAGACGGGTGAACGCACAACAGGAATCTCCGGGAGGTGGAGCGTTGTATGGCCCCGACTTCGGATTCTCTTGCAATGCTTCCTCTTCTGGCTGTCGCAACCGTGACTATTTAAAGCATAGTGGTTTTCGTGGGCACCTCGCATCCACAACGCTCAGCGTATGCTTGTAGACTTCACGCCCTTCGGGAAGGACCATGCACGATGTAGTACATACAGCAATTAAACTATAATGGTATAAATGTTTAGAATGGGGGGTGCGAAATTTCACCTCTTTTTTAAAGTATGTAACTCAATCGAGAAAAACAGCATCGAATCTGACTTTTTCAATTGCATATGCGCGGTTGTAATTACCCAAATGTGCGCTGACACGATGTCATCGTCAATCGGGAAAAGAGAGAAACGACGCCCATGAGAGGATCAAGAAAAGAAATGATATATTTACAAGAATGAAGATAGGAACGTGTCAGAAGCGATACAATAGGAAAAGAATTAGCAATAAGAAAAGCAAAACACTGAAGGCAGATAAAGTCACGTCAACACACTCATAGCCCGTTCCCGCTACAGTCCTTGCCTCAAGTTCAAGTCTTTCCCCTCGGTGCCTTGCGGAGCGTCGCCGCTTGGTGTGATGATGCGGAAGCCGGTGTCTCGTACTCCCCCTGGAGTTGCTCGTAGCAGGCGTCGCCGTCCGTAGTGGCTGGTCCTCCCTCCGAGCTCTGGTCGTCGCCGTGCGTCCCGGCCCGACCCTGGCTTTCACTGCTGCTTCTCCTCTCGCGCCCGCCGTTCTCTTCTCGCGCTCGCCGTTCTCCGCTCGCGCTCGCAGTTCTCTGGAACGCGCTCGTTCCCTTCCGCTTCTTTTCTTCTTCCACCCGTAATAATCGTCACAGGCACGTGACACCCCCCCCTCTCTTCGAGAACTTCACAACATAAAGTTTCTTTACGAAGGCGACCTCCTCGATGGCTTGCTGTAGTGACCGCGGCAAATTCACAAATACCACCACACTTGGTCCTTAGCACTCACGCACGTATGCCGTTTCCACATCCCAAAAATTAGTATCGCCCAAATCACGAAAACAAACCGCGGTTACACTCTCGCGTCCCTAATTGCTCGTACAAATCACCTGGGCAACACACTCTTGTCCATACCTAATTCAACAACAAAAACGAAAAAAAATCCTAATGGGTCTGATCTGTGTCCTGCCTTTACAAAAAAATATCCCCCGACGGCTTAGCTCTCTAGACGACTTAAGAAGTCTGCTCCAACATTGTCTTTCCCCTTAATGTATTCGATGTGAAAGTCCTGTTCCTGCAATGACAAACTCCATCGCATTATGCGGCTGTTGGAGTGCTTCGCTGTGTTCAAAAACTCCAAAGCTCGGTGATCCGTATGTATGCGAAATTTTCTGCCATATAAGAACAACCTAAATCGCTGGACGGCCCAAACAATCGCCAGACACTCTTTCTCTACGGTGGCGTAATTCTCCGATTTTCCCAGTGTTCTGCTTGCATATCCCACTGGATGCAGCAGTCCTTCACTTTCCTGGAGCAATACTGCGCCCAGGCATGCATCAGATGCATCCGTCCTCAAAACGAATTCCTTTTCGGGATCTGGCGCCAACAAGATAGGTGGTCTCGATAAGCAGTCCTTCAGTCTCTCGAACGACTCCTCCTGTGCTGACCCCCATTCAACTTGGTTTCGTTCTCCTTTCTTCGTGAGCTCCAGCAGTGGTGTAGCAAGATCCGCGTAGTTTGGGACGAAATCGCGATAATAGCCGGTCAGCCCGAGAAACGACTTCACTTGACGTTTTGTCACCGGCCTTGGCGCGTCTTGTATCCTTCCAAGGATCTCCGCGTGGGGTGCGACTCGTCCTCCACCCAACTCATGACCGAGGAAGGTCGTCTTTGTAAATGCGATTTCACATTTCTTCGGCCGAGCCGTGATGTTAGCTTCTTGCAACCGATCAAAAACTGTCTGCAAAGTTCTCATGTGTTGCGTCCACGTATCCGAGGCGATGAGAATGTCATCGATGTAATGATGAGCCTCCGGAATTCCATGAAGCAATTTTCTCATCAGTCTGGTGAAGGTAGCAGAGGCAGTCTTGAGCCCGAAAGGCATGAACCTAACCTGGTAAAGTCCGCTACTCGACGAGAACGCTGTCTTCTCCTTGGCCAAATCCTCCATCGGGATCTGCCAGTATCCCTTCGCTAGATCCAGCTTAGAGAAAAATTTCTTACGGCCCACCCTAGCGAAGGTGACGTCCACCCTTGAAATCGGCTCTGCGTCATCCTTAAGCACGTCGTTTAACTTCCTGTAATCAACGCAAAAGCTGCTAGAACCGTCTTCTTTTTAATAATTACAACCGGCGCGTTATACGATGACGTGTACCGCTCAATAACGCCCAGTCGGAGCTTTTCCGAAATCTCCTTTTCGACTGTCTCTTGCACGGAAAATGGCAACGGATGTTGCCTTATCCGCACAGGCTCTTCGGTTGCCCGAACTCGCCGTTGGGTTGATCGGCCCGATGATGCCGATCGACACTTTCTTGAATGGTGTCTTGACGTCCGACATTGTCCCAAGAGGCGCTTTGCCTACTCTGCCTTTTGGCACCGTGCGCTGGCATACATCGCAGGAACGCACGTACCTCTTGATGTCACTCTGCATGCCCGGCCAAAAGAACTCTTCAGCCGTTAGCGCGAGCGTGTTCTTCATGCCTCGGTGACCTGACATGATACCTTCGTGCGCCATTGCCATGGCAGTTGGTCGAAATCTTGCTGGGAGAGCCAGCTGCTCTATACTCCTCCCGGTGGAAAATATACAGCTCCGAAAAAGCAGGTTGTTCTTTATCACCATTTCATACTTCGTACGACACTTGTGTTTCTTTACCACCTTTCCGACCTTGTCGAAACATTTCCTTAAGGACGCATCGTTCCTCTGTTCTGTCGAAAGCTCCTCGACTGTCGTTTTGAGAATCGGTACCTGTGGCACATTCAGTGGAGGTTCCGCTTTGTTCCCGCTCTTATTCTTCCTCAACTCTCCCAATCCCGCGGTACTTGAAAGCGGAGTTATCAGTCCCAAGTCCGTGTTTTCCGAGTCGTACGGAGAGGTCTCTTTGTGGTCCTTCCTCTCTGGCACCTCGGCTCTCTTGTCCAGCTGGTGGCCAACTCCCTGGACAGTAGGTGTCTTCATCTCGTCACTTCGTTGTTGATCGAAATCCCAATATGGGTTCGGATCGTTGGGATCTCTCACTTGTGGAACGTTGCCAAGCACTAAGTCGTATAGGGGATCGTCAATGCACTTCGCCACGACTTTTCCTGCCAGAAAGGGTGTGTTAATCACAATTTCTGCCTCAGGTAAGTATTTCACTGTTCGGTCCAGTAAATATACGGGACTACAGTTTCCAGTGTAGCACCCAACGGGCACTAAGTTCTTTCTTACGACTACTGTATTGCAGCCGGTGTCCCGAAGCACCGTAACTTTTCTCTCGCCAATGCGGCCTTCGACCACAGGCATATTCTCCACCAGAAACTTGGGTGGCCTCCCTACAGCTGCGTTAACCACTGGGATTTTGTCGCCGTTCTTTAACGTGAAGTAGGTCCCGTCTGGTTCGCCTGCCGTTTCGTCGGAGGCTGTTCACAGGCAAGAAGTTTGTGGTTTATCGTTAGCCCTCATAGTGCATTTGTCGGCCTTGTGTCCCATCCGGCCGCAGTGCCAACATGTCAATGGTTTGTATTGTTGATTGCGACCCTTGCCATTCTCGGCTTTGTGTCCCACCTTATTGCATAAAAAGCATCGGAGGATCCTCAGTATGTCCTCTCTGAGTGCTTTAGGGACTGTACTTGCACTGGTTTTCGGGTCTTGTCCCTCTACCTTCGCTTTTGAAGCGCTCGGCTGAGTCTGTGCTTCCAGAAAGACGTCGGCTTTTTCAGCCAAATCATCTAGGGTCAAGCAGTCTCTTTCTTTGAGAAAGACCATCAACTTACTAGCGCAAGTTGTCATGAACTGCTCCGTTAGCATTCTGTCCCGGAGCGCCTCGAAAGTCTTCTCGACTCCTGCCACTTCGATCCACCTATCGAAATACCCCGTCAACCTGGCTGCAAACTGTTTCTTGTTTCCCCAGCTCCGGGCTTCGCCTCACGAAATCTTTCGTGATAACCTTCTTTTGTATACCGGAATCTTTGAAGCAGCGCCAGCTTCATCTTTGTATAATCCCTCGCATCCGCAGGGGTCATGCGACCGACCACCGTCAGGGCTTCTCCTGTGAGACAAAGACTTAAAGTGGTTGCCCACTTGTCTTGTGGCCATCCGAGGCCTGTGGCCGTACGCTCAAACCTCTGCAAATACGCGTCGAGGTCGTCGCGCGTCTCATTATACTGCGGTATCAGTTTGTGTGGACTGGCGCTATGACTTGGTCCAGTCGAACCGCCTTCTCCTCCTTCCCCTCGCGCTTCGCGATTTCCTCTTTCCTGGGCAGCGATTCTGAGTTGTAGAACTTCCCGCTCCTTATCCAGTCGGACACATTCCGCTTGACATGCGCGTTCTTGCGCCGCGTGCTCTTCTCTTGCCGACTCCCGTGCCTGCAGCATTTCCTCTCTTTGAATATTTTTTTCCCTCTCAACCCAGACCTTCAGCTCCTCTCCAGCGTATCCTAGTTCCCTTCCAGCCGCCATCAATTTATCAATCTCTACAACCCCGGACCCACTCATGGTCGCGAACTCTCTCCTCCGGACCAACGAGATCAGGCTAGTGGATTAATGGAATCCTGGCAAGCTCGCCAAATTGTCATCGTCAATCGGGAAAAGAGAGAAACGACGCCCATGAGAGGATCAAGAAAAGAAATGATATATTTACAAGAATGAAGATAGGAACGTGTCAGAAGCGATACAATAGGAAAATAATTAGCAATAAGAAAAGCAAAACACTGAAGGCAGATAAAGTCACGTCAACACACTCATAGCCCGTTCCCGCTACAGTCCTTGCCTCAAGTTCAAGTCTTTCCCCTCGGTGCCTTGCGGAGCGTCGCCGCTTGGTGTGATGATGCGGAAGCCGGTGTCTCGTACTCCCCCTGGAGTTGCTCGTAGCAGGCGTCGCCGTCCGTAGCGGCTGGTCCTCCCTCCGAGCTCTGGTCGTCGCCGTGCGTCCCGGCCCGACCCTGGCTTTCACTGCTGCTTCTCCTCTCGCGCCCGCCGTTCTCTTCTCGCGCTCGTTCCCTTCCGCTTCTTTTCTTCTTCCACCCGCAATAATCGTCACAGGCACCTGACACACGACCTTCGTTGCTGCTATGATAGAAGGAACCCGAATTAAACTAGTTATTTGTTTAGTCTTGATCGTAAACAAGTTCATTACAGGTAATGTCGAGCTCCGTTGTGCAACAACTCAGTTCACTATATTTCAGATATCACAGGATCACAATGTGGTGGCTATGAACGCAATTTAGTAGCTCGAATTTTTAGAACCATTTGAGCTTAGTTCATTTTTACGTCACGTTTTATGGTAAAGCAGAAGGGACAACTGCATGCATTTGTCATTGCAGCGTGCGTTATTCTTTCGTTTTCTCGAGAATTATATTACAGCCTTAGGCTAAAGTTACCTAGGTTTTATAAGCCAGCATTAAGTTATAATTTCACAACATGCAGATAAGAGCGATCTAACATATATCTGTGCAATATCGGAGTTAAGAACGCACTTTGTACCTTAGCCAACACGATATAAGAAGCAGAATAGAAGTTAGACGCTATAAAATATATAATTTCAAAAATAACTAACCAGCAAACCAACCCTACCGATTGGGTGGCTCATTAAGAAAAATAATAATTAAGTCTTAGTTTGCTATAATTCCACCTCATTAGCTTCTGCTAAAAGTAAAGCATAAACTAACTGAAAAAAGACTGAAGAGACGACGAAACAAACAAGCAACAAAAAAAAAAAAAAAAAAACGAACGCAGAATAAAAGCTGCTACTCGAAGAGAAGCCCGAAAAGCATTATGAAACAAATTCCGAAAGTTTATAACGGCATGACAGAGGGAACTGAAAGTTACAATAGAGAGTTACAATTGAAAGATTAACTTCAGAGTATAGAGCTATACGAGGAGAGCCATAAATTGAAATCAAAGTGAAGAAATGGCGAAGATTATTTTTTTAGGGATCAGGACAAAAATGATGGCCAACGGCCAATCGAAGTCTGCGCCGCTAGAAGCACTCCTCATTCCTTTTTATTGGACACCTTTCCGTTTCCTGAAATTATCTTTCTTCTTTAACATATCAAACCAACACGTTTTTAGACCTTACGCGGGAGCACGGACGAATATTCCTGGCGTTGCGGGGTTTCTTGAAATCGGACTATCGTTTATTTCGTTCGTTACAGTATAACTAAATTGTAAATATTAGAACGCAGAAAGAGCAAGGTTTATTCCTAGTTCACTGGGTAGTATGGATAATAACGCTCGCCGAGAGACATAAAGATCCGCTTCCAAATTAGCAATTTTTATTCTTATATTTCTTTCCGGTTCGCTCGTAGTCTTTGTAAGGTACCGTTCGTGCTTAAGATCTTGATATCCGGAGCTTTCGAGACTTTCTAGGTTATTAAATTGGAGATTTTTTAGATCTAGATGAGAAAATGTGAAGTCTTCTAAATTAGGAATTTGTTTCTTGTTCAGTTGTGCTTTAAAGACAGGTTCTCATAGAATGAACCGGGAACTTTTAAAATCACATCGCTACGCCATTTATACCTCCACGTTTCACTGAAATAGGCGATTCAACTTGAGATCGCGTTTCTGGGCGTGTCCCTTGAATGTGCTGGTACGCTGATTGTAAACCTCTTTCGACTACTGTCGTCTCCAATGAAGTGGTTCCGGTATTGGGTATGAACGACAAAACAAAATTCAACATTTAAGCCTGGAAATGGTAAAAAAGAAGAAAGAAACGTGGGCCACGGAAAGCAAGAACGAGTGACGCTGACGCTTAAAACGTCAACATTTCCAGAGAACTGGCGAGAACAAAACAATGCTTTCGCCCATACCGGAAGGGCCGCCATTCAAGATGACGACAGTCATGAAGGAAATGAGTATATAAGTGCCTTTTATATTCACTTTAAAAAGGGTTAGTAGATAGTCGAGTAGGAACAAATAAGACAGCAACACGCGGGAAAAGGTAAACGATATTGGGACAACAGGAATTCCGACAAACAGAACTCAGTTATCGGCACTTTTCATAGCAGAAAACATTTGTCAACCCCTCTCAACGACATTCCGGAATAGAGGAGATACTAAACAGCCTTTAGAAACGACAATAAAAACCCATTCGTAAAACTGAGCAGTTAAACTTAATCAACGACAGCAATGCATCACCCGATAACGCAAAAAATAACGAGAGATTACCGATTAAATTTAATCAAAGTGCATTTCAGTTTATCGATGTACTAAAAAAAGATGAAAAAAAAATCTTGGTCTTAGACTCCTATACCAAGCGTACGTACATTCACCGCAATAAAGGAATGGGTTGCCATATACACTAAAAGTGACTCGTGTATAATGCGCACTATCTATAATATGGCGATTTCAAGACGGTAAATCGCTCGTCCATCTCAAAAGTGC
Organism: Ixodes scapularis; assembly: GCF_016920785.2. NCBI lineage: Eukaryota > Metazoa > Arthropoda > Arachnida > Ixodida > Ixodidae > Ixodes > Ixodes scapularis. Next base: position 183,543,439 of record NW_024609846.1, on the reverse strand, counting down.
TGACACGATCGAATGAAAATCATATCTGGTGGGTCAGCTGTTCGTGTTTCTTTCTGTCCAACCCGCGCATCGAGGCACGGTACGTACCCGAAACTTAGGCACCAACCCTGAAAGAGAGTACAACAAAAACGGCCTTTGGGTGCACACACACAAACACACACACACACACACACACACAGAGGAGGCCTTTTCTGCCGCCGCGCTTAGGGGACGCATATAGAGAGACCCAGCAACGCATAATGCCGCGCACGCGATCCAAACCTAGCCATTCGAGATCGGGGAACACGCGCTGTGCCGTAAGCCCGCGAGATGTTACCACTTCGGTCAATGCCTCCTTTCCCTCGGCGCTCATTCCCCAAAAGACACGACGGCTCGGCTCCCGATGGCGTTTCGAATGACTCCCCAGATGGCTCTCGCTTCGACCTCACCGCGTGTCGCGAAAGGAATCAGATTTCGTCGACGACCTTTTGTTACGGTATCTCTTTGTGGTACACTCCGTTCTCTCCCCCCCCCCCCCTCCCCCCTCCGCGCGTCGCTGTTCCTCTCGAAGGTCACGTGAGACTCACGCGGCACTGATAGGTTTCGTTGGCTCGTATCCTCACTTGCGATCCATCGTATACGATGAAATGCAGTATAGCGGTTCCAGCCTTGCCGCTTGGCCGAATCGCGGAGTCTAGCGACGCTCCGGAAAAAAGGAGTTTCAAGCACGGAAGCCCAGGAGACAAGAGGTTGGTTTCATAAGCGCGACAAAAGAGGCGAGCCCACCGGTAAAATTTTACCAATTCGGTAAAATGAACTCGAAAACATTAGGTGCCTCATGGTTTTGTGCATTGAAGCATATCTGTTGTGTCATTTATCGTATATATATATATATATATATATATATATATATATATATATATATACAAGGTGTCTCCCAAAAAAGTTTACAAGTCATTTCTTTTTTGTTTTTATTGAAAAATAAATTGCGCATAAGCGAACGATTATTCTGTGCCGTAATTTAGCCGTAGCGGTATGAACCAGGTGCCAAAGTGTAGGCACTCACCGTTATCTTAATCAGAAGTTATAACCGATTTCTCGAACTTTTCATTTGGGAAAACGGTGGCCGATGGACCTCCTATAATACTTGGAGCACAATGGCGCCGGTCACTGAAAATGAGCGAAAAGGGGGCCCCATTTTCAATAGAAGATTTCAGGAAATCACCTATAACGTTTGACTAAGAAAACGGTTAGTTGCGAAACTTTAACATCTGGTTCGGATCTCTACGGCTCCATTTGGGCGGAAAATGTGTTTTTGGTATTGCGTAATTTATTTTTGAGACAAAATATATACATATATATATATATATATATATATATATATATATATATATATATATATATATATATATATATATATATATATATATATATATATATATAACGAACCTGTAATTAATTTTTTTCTTTTGGGAGAGGGGGGAGCGCATTTTGTGTATATGATTCGTGTCACCATGTCATCTATACAACATAAAAGTGTGTCTCGTATACGTATATCTGTTTGAGTGTGTGTTTACTTTTCATCGTAGTACGTTATTTGGTGAATGTCGGCTTCACCATACTTTTTGCTTAAGCCAAAGACAGATCGATCGCACTCAAGGGAAAAGAAAGTTTAGGCGCATATAAATGCGCCTCTATAGAAACAGAAAACCTCGAATACTTGAACCAAACCTGTGGCTACCGACAGCCCGGGGAAACGCGAGGCGTGGCCTATTATAAATGATCACTCTTCTTGATTTGTTATTTTCTTTCCGCGCTCTGCTCGATTGATGACACAATTTTATTGGCTGGACAGTGGTAATTAAGATGCTCGGGAAGAATCGCCACGCCCTGTGCTTCTGAAGCTCCCAGTGACTAAACGGCGTGCAAGTTGGTCTGCTCGTTGCACACCTCGTGCATTTCTTTACGCCCCGAGATGAGGTCACACACTTTTGTACACCCCCCCTCCCCCCCCCCCCCCCCATTTTCCCGAATTCTACCAATGGCGGCGCACGCTTGGCTACCTCTTCATCGCGCGTTCTCTGCGCGTTCTCTATAGAAGGTATTCACTGGACGCCATACTTGAGGCCGATGTTTCGAGCGCATGCTCAGAACGAGCTCACATTAATAGCCTGCTAAGACCGGCAACCTTGATGGTGCTAAGTGCACGCTCCAAAAGGACTCCGGAAGCTCGCCGTCAGCACTCGCTCAGCAGCAGCACACACGGATATGGTCACCAGTGAATACTCCCTTTTATTCCCTATGATTGGCATGACCCTCATAGCGTTCCAATGCGCCAGAGACCCGTTTTTCGAACACTTGCTCGCCCTATAAACCGTCCCACTAGGAAGAGCGGAGAGAGAAAAAATGCCCTCCCCCTCTCACCCCTCGCGTCGTCTGCTCCGCCGAGTGGGCTGTACCTAACACCCGGCTGACGTTCAAACTCGGTTTAAAATCGCGTCATTTTAGAAATTTCAAGCGCAGATGCGCAAACTTTTATATGCATGTTAACGTGTAATGCTATGCTCGATAAAACGACTAAACGACTCTAATGGACCTTTTCCGAGAAGCGTTCTGCGCACGCGCGAGCGCCCGATGCCAAGCGGTGGAAGTCGGCACGAAAAATCGAGGAAATTCGGAATGAGGCTGTAAATCGACGAGTAGAACACGTAATTGCAGCATATATATAATTGTGTTACATAAAAAAAAGAAAGTGGACGGAAAGAAAAACACGACGTTTGGGTGGACGCTACGGATTTCCCTCTTTAAAGTCGCGTTGGGCATGTTGGGCACGCGACGCAGCTCAGAGAGCGAAGCAACTGGTAGCGTAGCTCCCATTATCGATTGGTAGCGCAGATAGGTCACTTCCTCGATTTTTAGTTCGTGCAGCCACCGCCTGGTGCCGTCGGTATTTGGAAAAGGTCCATTGCAATGTTACTTGCGTGCGAATGAAAAGAAAATGGTAAACACAGGAGTCAAAGAAACAATAAAAACACTTAGGGACAAGGACAGACAGCACAGTTCTTTCAACTAGCAACACACATTTACTGGTGTCTGCTTCAATAGTGCTATCTCCCTCCTAACGTTTGAGACTAAAGAGGAAGAAGCGGAAATTAATATATTTATATACACCCGGAAAAAAAAAAAAAACTGTGTCAGAGTGGCCGGTCGCTCCGGCGAAAAGTAAATCCTGTTGCAGTAGCTATTCTACTATACGAAGTTCGTACTGGTGTTGGCATTTAGCGACAATGAGTAAAAGTCTATCATAAAAAATAAAAACGTGCTCTCCTGGTGCAATAGACGCAGTGGTTGAGCTGCCGCCCGACACCACTGCTATTGAAGTAACGGAACAAAGATATGCTGGTTGATCATTTAATGAAATAAAACAACAGAGCGCTAAAGGCTGATTTTGAGTAGCCGTAAATATTCTAAGAACGCGAACCACTACATAACGGCAGCCACGAGCAAGAGTTCGTTGTTCAGTACAGCCCGCCGGTGCAGCCCAAAGATGGAGATGGCGACCTCCCGGTTTTTCGTCTGCTAGCAGAGTCGGCCGCATGTCTCTCTCACGTTCTACCCCGCTGAACCTGCTGAACTTCCGGGATGTGTAGAGAGGGCGCTGCGGTCTAACAAAATGGCGCCACCCTGAGAGCGCTATGTTCTATAGGGAGTATTCAATGGACGCTATATTTGTGAGTTCTGTTTCGAGCGCACGGCACAGAACGAGCTCACATTAATAGGTGGCCAAACCGGCAATCTCGATGGTGTGGAATGCACGTTTCAAAATAATTGTGGAAGCTCGCCATCAGCACGCTCTCAGCAGTCGCGCACGCAGCTATGGAGGCCAGTGAATACTCCCTATAGACCAACACAACTCACTGACGTCACTTCACTGCGGTGGCGCTGCTGTCGGTACTGCGCATGCGCAGACGCTTCACTCCTCCCGAATTTGGTTTCTGCGCACGCGCAGTGCCCACACCTGGTGTGGGCAAAGCGGGCTTGTTTATAATGACTATGTTGGTGTATAGCCGAGTGTAAGCAGGTCATCTGGCCGCCGCCATTTCTCTGCTCGAGATGGCAGGTGCGTGCACTTATAAGCTTGACAATGCTGCGTTCACGTGCAGGCTGCTCATGCCTGCACGCATGATGCACTAGAGAGGTGCCATGCTTGCAATTGTCTACGTACCCATTTGATGGAAAACGCCCCCAGTCGGTGCTCCAGTGTTTAACGTCCCAGCGAACATGCGGTTCATAAAAAAAGGAACAGAGCCAACCTTAACACTGCTGCTTGAGTTGTCGATGAAACGTTTCACCACCAGTTCTCCAGGTGAACGCTAAAAGAACGAAGACGCGCGAGGGTTAAAATTTTTAGAATATTCTTGTAAACCAACCTCCCTCTTTCAAGGCGTTAAATTGTACAGCCAAAGACCCTCGTTAAATCTTCTATTTTGTTGTCCCTGTAGCATTTATGCTTTTTATTCCTTCTGACATACGCAAGCTTGACAATCTTTAAAGACGGAACGACCGGATTTCGTTTGGTACGTAAGCAGAAGTTCATGTTTGTAAGCCGAAAATGGTCTTAGTCTTCAAAAATAAAATTAGTGTTATTCAGAGGCCATAATTTTCACGTGACAATTATAAGCTTACTGAACCGCATAAAACACACACAAAAACAGTGACCAGACGTGGGAGCAACTAATCATTATACGTAGCGAATCTTTAGTAAGATCTGATGGTGTGCTCAATGAGCGGAAAGGAACTTGGCCGTAGCAGCAAGACAGTCTTAACATCTACCACGAACGTCACTGGCCATGTCATTTCCACTGAAGAAGCTGCCATTACGCATCGATCATAAGCTTAACGCGAATAAAACGACAGTGTAGAAAATATTGAATACCGCAGATATCCTTGTCGAAAGTCCTGGTGCTCGCTCGGCTCGTGAGTTTGAGCGATGGAACCGAAACAACTCCAAGCGCATTAAAAATGGGTTTGGTCAATGGCTCTTACTACAGGACATCCAGTGGGGCCGCTCAAAGCGAAACAAGGTAACACTGACTGATGAGCTTCGTTCCAGCATGTCACAGGTTGTCTCTAACGATGCTGTATAACTTCCGAGACTCAAGCCTGTGAAGCTGGCGCGAATTAAATTTGCACGCGTCGCTTCTTCCTCGGTGGAGTTTGCCGAGGAATGGGCGACGCGATGTCAAATTCGGTTCCCGAAATGCGCTCAAATTAGAATGAATGTCTTTCTACTCTGAACGAAAGCAGGTTAAGGCGTATACAGTCGTTTTACCCGAGAGCTCTTTAAATAAAATAGACGTTCTGGCAATCTCTTTTTTTTTTTTTTTTTAGGGAAGGTAAAGCGAGAAATGCCTTATCGTTGCGGACTATGTAAGGTGTTTATTTGAAGCGCTTTCTCCAAGCAGTGTCCGCACATTTTTGTGAGCGGTGTTTGCTTAGTAATAATATATTAATTTGCAATTTCTTGGAATGTTTTACCCCCTCGGGTAGGTTGCCGTTGATCGTTTCGTATGTTTTTATTTTTTTTAGGTTTCTTTGTGTATAGTCATCAATGTCATTGGTCAATGCCCCCATGGCGACACCGGATGGTCACCGAATTGAGGTGAAAAGTGTGTGTAGTTTCTTCCCTTTGGCTTCTTAGCAGCATTATTTTTTGCACCCAATCTATTCAAGCTGCATGGTGGAGGAGAGTCGAGACCCGTGTTTACTATTCCTTAAGTAGTTTGGCGGTGCTGTATTATATATACTTCTATAAGAGTTCCATTACATACCCATATTGACACACAAAACCTGAACACCAATGTTCCTCCCGCTTACGTTCACGCGCAAAATTATGGGATATATATTTTTTTTTTGCATAAAACTTTATCTAAGAGCTTGAGCTTCTTTACATTAGAAAACATTAGCACAATAATGTTGGAAAGTTGTAGCACTTAAATTAGTTAAGCCTAAAAAACTGAAACAATAAAGAGCAAATATATTTGCTCCGTTCCATAAAAAAAGAAAAATAAGATATGTTTCGACTAAAATAAGAAGAGAAACATTGGATCAAAAAGAAGCCCCTTTTTCCTGCCAGTGGTTTCACTGCTTGCATTACGACAAATATTTCTAAAACAATTCGGTTAAGTTATACAAAATCTAAGTGATGGGGGCACGGAGTAGCATAAAATATTAATAAAGATTACAAGCGTATACTCAATACACGTTTCTTTCAGTGCCTCCCGCTGAATACTGCGTTGTTCCGAAACACCAGAACAAAAAGGAAAGCGTCTGACTGTAAATCATAGGTAGATCCCAAATATACATCGAGAAAGGCAAATTCAAAGCATTCGGTTCCTATACGCCTTCCGTTTCAGAAAGATTTTTTTTTTGTGTGCGTATTTGTGTGCTTTTACAACATACATTTTCCAAGTACCGCGCGGCCTCTTCTGGAAAAACAGTCCTTTTCTTCTCTTTTTTGTTATCAATTACTTTTTTGTACTTAGGTACTGCGCGTAGAATAGTACTTCTCCAAAATATATTCCATTGTGCGTGGTGATTCTATTGACCTGCAACGCGTTCTTCCCCTCGGTTACCCTTTCGTCTATCCACAAACTTTATGTGACCAAAGCACTGTTCAACGACGTCCTTTACAAAAAAAAACACTTTTATAAAAGCCCAGACAAAAAAAAAGAGCATGCATAAACCAAAATAAATAATTATAATAAGAGCATGCTTCCGACGTAATACACCCAGTGAGCCACAGAGCCGCACCAAAACGCGAGCCTGTAAAAGGGGCGCCACAAAAGATCAACATGATAAAAAAAATAAAAGTTCAAGGTTGAAAAACAAAATTCTTCAATGGACGAGTTAGAGAATAAATGTACGACCAAAAGTTATACTTCGCCCTATTTTGGTTTCTTTCCCAGTTTGCTCAGTTTTCGGACAATTGGAGTGCTGCTCTTGGGCAAAGAAATTTAACCCGCCGCATTCAATACGTTTAACTATATGCGGAGATCTGAACTGCTTGTTTTTAACAGGCAACGCGTGGCGAATTCCGTGTACCTTAGTGCCTCTCCACTTCCAATGGGCTTGCGGCATTACCTGATAAAAGCGCTAAAGAACAAATCCCAAAACAGGAAGCATACGAACGTAGTGAATCACTCTCTACATTTCTTATCTTTCGATGACTAAGTAGCGTGGAAACTATTAAAGCCGAGGTATACCATGCCTTCAATAGATCGGGGACATGTCCTAAATCCTTAACACAATGCACGATTAAGTGTTTGGAATATCGACACTAAATGTAATTGAAATGATTGCTCATAAATCGTTCTTTTCAGACATGGAATAAATGAAGAACGCGAAGCGAGTTTCAGATCTAACGCCGGTTCCGTTTAAATGCCACCAAAAACTCCAATCTCGGTGACGAGACGCGGACGTTTCAAAGCGACCTTGTCGGTAGAGTGCTCCTTCAAACAAGAGTGCAGCGTAGCTTGTTACCTTAAATTTACAAATGGCAAGTGTTGTTTCTGGGAGGAAAAGCGTGTGTGTGTGTGGAGGGGGGGGGGGGGAGCTGAACACTGTGAAGCGACATTTGCCACTGATAATGAACGGACTACCTGACGTGGCTATGATAATTACCGCGTTTGTCGGTCCAAGTTTAAGTGCCGATTGCTCGTATCGAGTCATGTTTCAATCTCAAAGGCTTTGAAACGAGAACGGTACAGTCGAGTGTGGTCACTCCGTCTCGTTTTTAGGTCTCTATTTGTGTATTCAATTCTACTAGTGCCATACGAAACATTAGTAGGCTCGTTACAAACTTTAGTTTAAACAAATTAAAGATTAGCTGAAAACGCAGAGTAAACCCCTCAAGGGGGGGGGGGGGGGGGACAGTCATACAGATAATAAGAAGAAAGTATATGTCAGTGAAAATATGTCATTCAGATACCTTTTTCTCCTCTCATCTTTCAACGGGAGGCTGACTGGCATTGCATGCTCAGATTCATATCTACAGGGGTTGGTGTGAAGAATTGTAGAAAAGGCAATTTTCCCAGTTTCTTGTCTCCGAACATTTTATGATCACGCAGCTAGAGGCATGCTTTCTTCAAGACATGTTTCCAGTGGTCATCACCTGGTAATACCTGGTTAACTGGAACAGGCGGACACAAAGAGCAGGCTACTTACCAGCAAAAGAAGAGGCCATTGCACATCTCGCTCCTCTCCAGCATCCGAGAAGATAAGATATTCGCTGTCTTCCTCACTCGTCCGATGAGTAGTTCACAGTGCGATGGAATTAGCAGACGATTATCCAATATCCACATGATATCTCGAATAAGCTTGATCCCGCGACAAAGCAACATGGGAAGATGTATGGTTGAAAGTACATTCAATTTCGAATTAAGCTACTACAGTGTGAACAAGCACGCTACGCATCATAACTGAGTGTGAACTTAGCAATCGGAAACATAGGATGCTGGAAAACCAAATAATTTTTTACCTACCACATGGAGGTGAAACTCTCAGTTGCCTTTTGCAGGAATACACTTTGTGCTGCTTGAATTCCGTTATTTTAATCTTTGCTTCATAGGTTGTCAACTTTAAACTATAGCCAGTCATTGCGAACCTAGATTTTTTTCAAATACCAGTGGGAGTTCGAAAAATTATTAGTTATTTTTTCTGTACCAATTGGTCTTTTTGTGATTGTAAGTTGAGCGTATCTGTCTACATTGGTTCCTTGATCTTTTAGAGTTCTAGTAATGAGGCGGTGAGGTAATTTCTTTAATGAATTAAAAGCGCATGGTAAGTTTATGAGTGGTATTGAGAAGAAAATTAAGAAGAGATTCTTAGCAGCTGCCTAATATTTGACATCATCAAGCTTTATTGCATGTGTATTAAACGGAGCGAGATGAAGAAGAGCTACATTTCGGTGTGTTAACAAAGAAAGGCAGAAAAGATGGTTAAAAGTGCAATTTACAAAATTAATGTGTCGTTTCAACGTTTTTTTTTTACACTAACCAGAAGGGATGTCGATTAACAAAACACAAAACATACTCTAATAATACTACTATGAACATTTAAGCAGCTACCTATGTTAAAGGAAAATGTACGGAATGTAAAAAGTACATCCATTGCTAAGAGAAAATGATGTTATTACGAAACGAATAAAATAACATGAATATTGCATTTCAGTTCGACGATGGTCAAATATATGTCGCCAGTATTTTAATGTGTTCCAAGCATCGCAATTTTGTATTATCAGTGTCGTATGGATAAAATTAAAAAAAATTAAAAGATCAAGCGCAAGTTAACATTAACCGTTACGAATTTATGAACGACGTGCCACGTAATCGTTTTAACGGGAATTGCCACGAATATTAACAGAGTTCTTTTAAGCGGAGCGAATTCCCGCAAAAAGATTAATGACAAATGAAAAAAAGAAATACCAAAGGTAGTGACAATTGAAAACCCAAGTCGTGCGAAGGACATATATTCTTCAAGAAGGTCCGACGGCCATATTCGAGCTTTCAACGTTGCGTCAGGGTTAAATCATAGAAATATTTTCTCCTGACATAGGTCCGAGACGCTACTGTAACCGCTCACAATTGTGTTAAGACTTGGTTACGCCGTATTCTGTCCTGTACTGTGCAGACGATTGGGATAGATTCGACTTTGAAGAAGACGGTCTGATTTAGCTCTTTTGCTCCGCAGTTTTAACGCTGTATGAATACTTCCACATAAGAAAGCTATAATGATCTAGCTTAATCGATATATAACTTATTCAATATTTTTTTTGTTTTCTTGTGCGGCATTGAGTGACGCACAGATCCCCCGAGAGATTTATACTTTCTCTAATCATTTATGTGCAATGCTAGTAAAATCATCCTCAAGAGCCTAGCTCTGCAGAATGCTTTTTATGCATATGAAACTGCGCGACACGGTCTGCACGAAGAGGACAATGGGGGTGTTCGCCTTCTATTAAAACAGGAACTTAACCTAGCATCAAAATGTAGTGCCTAAGTTGATACTCGAAATGAGTTCTATCCACCACACTTATAACAACCTCTCAACTCAAAGATAAATCTACAAAAAAGGCGATTGCTTGTTTGTGTTGACCATGTCGCTCTTTGCACCTACGCCTAGAAGACACATTTGGAAATCATGTGGACGGAATGGGCGACTGCCAGTCCTGCGCATAAATTCCGCTGTGAACTGAAAATATGTTTTCACCGCAAGCACTCATGCTAACAAAACATTTTGCACGCGCATGACTCTGCATTTATACGATTGCGATTCATTAAACGCGCTAAGCTGGGTAGTACTTGGCAGATAAGGGCTGCTTATTCAGGGTTCAAATGAAGCGTGAGACATGTGTGTGCTTAAACATTACAAAAAAAAAAAAACGAGCCTGGGACAATATGGGATGGACAAACACAAAATCTATATTTGAGACTTTGTGTTTGTCCGTCCCTTATTGTCCCAGTCTCGGTTTTTTTTCCAAATGTTTAACCACCACCAGCTCGTTTGTGCCCTTACCTTTTGATCATATATGTGCTATCGGCAACAAAATTAAAGGGAGCAGTTAATCGTTTTTTTTTTTTTAAGTTTCACAGCTCCCACAACATTCGTTAAACCTCAACCTGTCAAACATTTTCGGATCTAAACTTTCCTCGTAGAGGATTTGAATTTGGGCCATTTGGTTGATCATGTTTAGGGTTAAAAGAACTAAAAAACGACGGACGAATAGAAAAGACACACACCAGAAAGCGCAACCCATCGCAAAATCAACAAGACACACATTCCATTCCCCCCCAATCGCTACACATCACATTTTCTTCTTTCACACTGTGCATGATCGTAAATACGATAGCTCCGATGCATGCAGGGTCACTGATAGGTCACTAACACAAGTACCCTCGTCCCAATCTGAAATAAAAAACGCTTCCGCTATCTCCCTTGTCTTCTTATTCTTGTGTTGCGCCAAGATAACGGTGTTGTCGAAATGAGGTATAAATTTATTTATTTATTTTTTTATTTATTTATTTACTCTAAAAAACCCTTTTGGGCATTACATGGGGGGGGGGGGAGGGCAATCATAGACAAAGGTAGTAAGTACACTTTGTGACAAAAAGATGACGTTGGCGCAACATATAATAACAGAAAAGACAAAAAAAAATGCTTAGTGAAAATTAGGGAAGCAAAAACTACATACATCGTTATACATTGGTTAGGGCGTAGGAAAACATTTGGGCTGAGGTGATCGACGCAATATCGCTGGGTAGGCTGTTCCAATCGGAGATAGCGAGGAGGAGAGGGGAGTTTTTGAATAGGTTGGTGCGTGCAAAAATGGGGCGTAATTTTAAGGGGTGATCTACGCGGGACGAAACATGATGAGGAGGCTGGATGTATGAATGTCTGAAAGCAGATGAACCATGGTATAGCTTGTGGAAGAAGGACAAGAGGGAAATATATCTATGACAATAAAGTGGCGAAAGGTTGAGGAAATGTTTTATGTTAGTCACACTTGAGTATCGGGAGTAATCCTTAGCTATGAACCTGGCGGCTTTATTTTGAAGTGACTCAATATTAATGGTTAGATACATTTGTTGAGAGTGCCAAATAATGGACGCGTACTCCAACTGCGATCTTACGAGTGAGGTATACGGAAGAAGTTTAGTTGCTTTATTAGCCTGGAACAATGAACGTTTAAGAAATCCTAGAGTTTAAGACGCTTTGCTGATGATATGCTCAGTAAGAAGGTTCCATGATAGGTTAGCTGAAAGGTGGACGCCGAGATATTTGATTGGTGGTACATTTTCAATCTGGTTCTCTCCAATTGCGTATGCGTGGCGATCAACATTTAATTTGGTAGTGAAACTTACACACTTTGTTTTTTTAATGTTGATTTGATGCCATTGGCTGATTATTTCAAGGTCGCGCTGGAGTACGCACACATCTAAAGGAGTGGATATGGGGCGATAAATGACGCAATCATTTGGAAAAAGGCGTATGGTGGACTCAATGTTAGCGGGAAGGTCATTTATATAGAGAAGGAACAAAACCGGACCAAGAACCGAACCTTGTGGGACGCCAGACTTTACGGGTGTGGGAGAGGAGGCATGTTTATTAATCACGACAGATTGAGACCGATTTGATAAGAAGCTCGCGATCCATTCAATAACTAATTCGCTTATATTAATAGCACCGAATTTATATATCAATCTGTTGCGGGGGACCCGGTCAAAAGCTTTTGCGAAATCAATAAACACAGCATCAACGGGACGTGGGGAATGAACAGAAACATGAAGGTCATGAATTAATTCGAACAGCTGTGTTTCATAAGAATGCTCGCGTTGGAAGCCATGCTGGTTCGGAAAGATAAGGCTGTTACTGGATAGATGAGTCATAATCTGGGATGAAAGTTTGCATGCCACGCAGGTTCGCGAAATAGGCCTGTAGTTGTTGAAAGGATTCTTATCACCAGACTTGAAAACGGGGATGACGTGGGCAAGATTCCAGTCGTCAGGTATTTCGCCAGAGGAAAGGGATTGTTGAAACAGCCTACTCAGCAGAACCCCAAATACGTGTTTGGTTGATTTCAAGAGTTTGGTTGATATTCCGTCAGGGCCCGGTTTGGAGTTAGCGTTCAAACGATCAATGGCACATTCGACTCCGTGACTGGTGATAACAATGTCCTGCATAATACATTCAGCATGAGATGGCAAAGCGACTGGCTGAGAGAAGACATCCTCCTCAGTGAAAACACTGCTAAAAAAGATGTTAAACCCAGCGGCCAATTGGCGTGCCCCCCCCCCCCCCCCCAAAAAAAAAAAAAAAAAAACCCGTCATCACGAGAAACGCTTAGCAATACTGGAGAAGGTTTAGGATTAATTACTTTTCAAAATTATTTTGCATCAGTTCGAAGCATGTTCGAGACATCCTCGTCATAAAATATTTGATTGGCTTTTTTTTTTTTTTACATATGATTGAGTAAGTATGGTAAACGGTCCAGGCATGTTCCGAGCCTAAGTGAAGGGCACGCCTGTACAGACGTTTCTTTTTCTGAATAGATATTTTAATAGTAGTTGTAAACCAGGGCTTATGCAAGCTTGGAGCAATCTTTAAAGTCGGAACACATATATATTGAATCTCCGATAGTTTTTCCCGAAAAAAGACCCAATTTTCATTCAGAGACGTTCATCAAATTCACTAAGAAATGCATTGGAAAATTCGCGTAGCATGGAATCTAAAGTTCCCGAATCAAATCTCTTGTAGTCAAATAATTCTTTCCCTATTGAGTCCCGTTTATTAACAACCAGAAAGAAGTCACAATGTATAGAATGATGATCGCTAATTTGGTTGATTACTTGTACGCTAGCGTGCTCTGGGTGAGTTGTAAAGACTAAGTCTAATACAGCATCTCCACGAGTAGAAGCGGTAATTATTTGCTCCATATTAAAGTAATTGGCAATATCAAGTAACTTACGGCACTCACTTTTCCTTGCACATTCATCAGGTACAACACAGGCTCCCCAGTCAATGCCAGGATAGTTGAAATCTCCGGCCAATATGAGAGGGCAGTTAAAGAATCTACATTGGATCTCGTCGATAACTTCTGTGAGGCGCTCAACAAAGTCGGCCGGAGAGTTCGGAGGACGGTAGCGTACGCCAACTACACATGTCTGAAATTCCAATTTTATGGTGACCCACAGAATTTCAAGCGTACTGTTAAGGGAGATAACAGAGGATGAGACGCTGTTTCTAATAGCTACTATCACTCCGCCTCCCCTGGCACTGGGTCGATCTTTGCGATAAACATTGAACAAATTAGAAAAAGACAACTCTGAGTCCGCAATATTCGAAGAAAGCCAGGTTTCGGTTCCTAACAGGATATCAACAGAACATGCATCGATGCAAGTGAGCAGTACATCCTGCTTTGGAAGCAGACTTCGAAAGTTAGCTATAAGAAAGGAGAGGGAACCAATCTTTTTAGTGCATCATAAACTGGATTTATTTTTTGTCGCGTGCTCAGGTCGCGCAAATTATCTTTGGGAATACAAACAATTTGATCAGTATTTGCATCGTAGACGTAAGTAACATCGTTTAGTATGAGCTTATCGTATGATACCCGAAATCTGCTCGCACCTCGATTTACTTTTGCGAAGTCACGGAATTTCTTGCGGGCACGTTGCAGTCGAGGTGAAAAGTCGTCTTCAATCCAGATTTCGGCGACTCCAAATTTTTTAACTTGTGAGCATTTTGCTGAACCTCGGATTTTCTTTTAAAGGTAAGAAATTTTATGACAATTGGTTGAGAAGTTCCAGCCCTATGCTGGCCGATCCGGTGTGCGCGCTCAATTTCGCCAGGGTTAACATTTAAGTGGGTTGAAAGGAATTCTCTGATCTTGTTTTCCGTGTCGTTCCAGGTTTCACGCTCAAGTTCAGGTATACCCTTCACTACAACATTGTTTCTACGTAGACGATTGTTCAGGTCGTCGACAACATCAGCGATACTTTTCAACCCACGTTGCCTGTAGGTGAGGGCACCCATTTCAGTTTGAAGAGTGGAAACAGTCTGGTCAAGAGACTTGACATCTTCTCTGAGCTTGGTAACCTCGCGAAACGATTCCTCCGGAATTGACACACGCTTTGAGATGTCAGTTATTCCTGCATTGATGACAGCAAGTACAGCTGAAGTTTCCTTCTGATACGTTTCGTTCAACGCCATAACCTGGTTAATGTTCGCAAGAATTTGGTCGATCTTATCATCAGGTCAGGCCCATCTCCCGCACAAAGCAAAAGTTGGGCGCAACACAAGGACAATAAAAGTATTTTCGCACTAGGACACAAGAATTTTACAAGGAGGATGTTGCGATGTGGATGGCCGAAAGCACGACATCTTTTACGCGAAAAAAACAGTCAACGCGTATTCTGTACGTAGACAAATCTACGCCCATAGTAGTACACCACTTGACAGGGATTTCCGGCCACAAATACTCGGTAAGTGATGGAAACGACAAAGTTTGTTGACTCACCTACAAGAGAGCAACAAGCCAACTCAGTGAGGTGAACACTTGGCCGCAAATCCCGCGTCAGTGGGGGGGGTGTCCTGATGTGGGGAAGGCAGGGTTAGCTTTGCCAAAAGTGCAAGCGTTGTTCCGCCCTGGGATAGGAGGAGGGGAAAAGATGGGACTTAGGTGAGTAGGGGGGAGGGTGGGAAGGCAAAATAAACCAGCAGCATTCATGTCTCAGTGAGCCAGTTAGCGAGTCCGAGCTGGGCTAGTGGCACTTAGCGGAAGAGCAGGAGGGCGTCATAGTTGCTCTGCTAGACCGGTCTCTCGTAGGAAACCCAGCAGGAGGGACTGTATGATCCGTCTTCTATGCCTGGGACCTTTAGGGAAAACTACGTCTGATTCTGTCATCGGTCGGATGTGTTGTGAGGATAGGACGGAGAGAAACGTCCTTCGAGCTTCCTCGTGAAGAGGGCAGCCCCAGACTATGTGAACCTCGTCCTCTGTGACCGCACACCGCTGACAGAGCGGAGTGTCTCTGCGTCCAAACCGGTGGAGGAGCTTCCCTGTGTATGCGCTCCCTGTTCTAAGTCGGAAGAGCAGCGTCGCGTCGGACCGCTTTAACCCGTGGGTCAGGCAAGGTGGCCGCTTTGAGCTGCTCCAGGGGGAAATATCCGAGAAGAAAGCCTGGATGGCTTGCTGGTAGCGCTTGGGATTAGGAGGCGCCCTTAGTGTAGGAGAGAGGTCGTGGGCACGTAAGGCTATGCGGTCCACAATCTCGTTTCCGCGGAGGCCCACATGGGATGGGACCCACTGGAGCGAGATGGAGTGTCCATGTTCTTCAAGCTGGCGGACTACCCGTCTCACCTCGTTGGCAGTGGGGCATGGACCAGGTTTGCGTATGCGCTGAATTCCTCCACGTGAGTCCGTGAGGACAACGATTTGTTGTGGAGGCAGCGACTTCGTCGCAGTCAGGGCTTCTGCGATCGCCAGCAGCTCGGCGGTCGTGGACGACACCATGTGAGTAGTGCGGGCGCTACAGTCTTTTTGTAAGCCCGGGATGTGGTAGGCTGCCGTGCTGCTTTGCCGAGACCTGTCCACCGAACCGTCCGTGTATATGTGTAGATGCCGAGTGTACCTCGCTGCTAGCTGTTCTTGTGCAGCTGCTTTGAGAACCAGAGGGGGCGTGTTGGCCTTTTTGCGGACGCCGGGTAGGAGTTCGGCTAACTGCAGGCCTGCCTCCCAAGGGGGTGTCCTGCCGTGCGGGTTGATTATCTGGGGGGTTCCCATCCAAGTGCGGCAAGGGTCTTGGTGGCGAGGCTGAGTTTGGATTGAGTTCGGGTCCTGAGCCTCTTGATCAGGGACTGGCCAGGATGAGTCTCCCCTAGACGAATGACTTGCAGCAAAAGGCGTTGGGAGGCTTGGAGGTGCAAAGGAAGCGACCGGGCCTCCTCATACACCCTCTCGTTTTTGGCGCTTCTGGGAACGCCTAGCGATGTTCGCAGGCCCGCACGGTGTAGCCGTTCGAGTTTGTCGGCCTGACTGGGGAGGAGGTCCATGTATGGTAAGCTATACATGAGTCGGCTCACCACCAAAGAAGAATGAAGGGTCAGCATGGATCGGGGAGAGTTGCCCCAGTTCTGCCCTCCGACCCGGCGCACAGCGTTCCGGGAAGAGATGGTGGAAGCCGTGACGGCCTTTATCTGGTCGTGCCACTTGCAGCGGTTCTGAAGAGTAATGCCGAGGAAGCGGTGCTTTGATACAAGGCGCAGGGGCTGCGAGTCCAGTTGGAGCTTGACCTCCCGCAACCGGCGGTTCCTTCCTGGGAAGACCATGGCTGCTGCCTTGTGACCGGAAATTGAAAGACCTTGGTTCTCGAGGAAGGCCTGGATCTTGTTTATGGCGGATTGCATTATGGCCCTCAAGGTTGGGTGTCGGAAGCCAGAGACCCAGATGCATAAGTCGTCCGCGTACATAGAAATGCCAATCGGGATCCTTGAGTTGGGAAGAGCGGCTGGGAGGCCCGCAATGGCGATGTTAAAGAGTAGAGGCGACAGGACGCTGCCCTGGGGTAGATCGCGTTGCACCGGTCTTGGCTGGCTGAGTGTGTTGCTCAGTTTGACTTGGATTGATTTGTCCGAAAGAAAACCCTCGAGGAAGCTCTGAACTCTTCCCGTGATACCCCAAGAGGTTAGTTGAGCCAGGACTGATGCCGGTTCCACATTGTCGAATGCAGCCTGAATATCGAAGAATGCCGCCACGGTAGACTTACGGCTAGCTGCTGCATGCTGCACTGCACTGACAATGTCCAGGATACTGTCTTGTGCGGAGAGACGGGACCTGAACCCAGTTATATTTGACGGGAGTAGGTTGTGTTCCTCCAGCCACCAGATCAAGCGGGCGTGTACCAGCCGCTCGAAGAGCTTGGCAACGCATGAGGTGAGGGACACCGGCCGGTAGGACGATGAGTCTCCTGCTGGTTTGCCACTCTTGAGTACAGGGACCACCCATGCCAGTCGCCAAACCGCTGGAGGCTCTGATGAGGCCCAGATATCATTGAACGACGAAAGAAGTTCCTGTAAACGTGAATCTGGCAGGTTCTGTAACATTTGCGTCGTGACCCCGTCTCGTCCCGGTGCCCCTCGTCTCTTGGAGGCTCTCAGTGCGGATCTCAGTTCGGATTCCGTAAAAGGGGCATCCGTGCAGAAAGGTGCTTTATCCGCATGGCAGCGCGGCTTTGGCTGGGAAACGGCCGCGGCATAGAGAGTATCAAAGTCTTCGGCCAGGGCCGCTTGTAGCTTTCCCGTGCATAGGGCCAGAGAAGCGAATGGGAGGCTGTACATTCTTTTCCCGGACAGACTGTCCATAAGCCTCCAGATACGCCGGGCTGGTGTGGTTGCATCCACCGAAGAGCAGATCAAATCCCACTGCCGCTTGAAGCATTTTTTTGGCATAACGTCGTAGGGCAGCGTCAATCCTGTTAAAGAGGGTCTTAAAGGTCACGCCACCCTTACGTTGCAGAAGTCTCTGGGCCCTCCGTCTTGCTGCACACAGGTTTAGAAGGGTCAGGTCGGGTGCAGGGAAGGATGTAGGTACGGATGCCTTGATTGTGGCTTCTTTCGCCGCGTCGCTGATGGCCTCCAGGAGGGGTCGTGTAGATCGCCCTAGGTTGTCTCGGAACCGGTCCCAGTGAATGACGGAGATCTCGTGGACCCCAGGACGTTGTAGGCCTATGATGTCGATGAAGACTGGGAAGTGATCACTGCCCATGGTGTCGGCTGCAACCCGCCAAGACAGTGGGATCTCCGGTGAATGGGCTGTGACGTCGATGGCACTGAAAGTGCAGGGTGGCCGGAAAAATGTCGGGGAGCCGTCGTTGGCCACAACAGGGTTGTGTTCTCCAAACTGTTCTGCCAGCATCCTGCCCCTTGCATCTTCTCTGGTGTCACCCCATAGAGCATGATGAGCGTTCCAGTCCCCACATATCACAACCGGATCGGTGATCCTGGTGCGCAGGGAATCCACCAAGCCGGCGACCTCCACAGCGCCCCCTCCTGGGCGGACATAAATTGAGATAATAGTGAGGCGCCGCCCGGCGATCTCAGCACGCACCGCAACGAGGTCCCGGTTAACAGTGCAGAGGTCAGAGACATCCACGACATGGTGAGGGATAGCTTTTTGGATATAAATTGCAGCGCTGCCGTTTGGAAAGCTTGGTATGGACGGGTTTTTATAAGCAAAATACCCAGGGATGCTGCGATTTCCTGGGAGACCAGCTTCGCAAAGAGCTAAAATGGGTATCTTCCATTGTTGAAGGTAGAGGGACAACTCTGACAGTCTGGTCAGCAGACCTGCACAGTTCCACTGTAGAGCCACAGGGGTCTGTCGTCGCCCTCTAGCAGGGGACTGATGCACTGAGGGAGGCATCAGCGGGGCTAAGGGTACCGCTGTCAGTCGAGCTTCAGAGCAGCGCCCCTATGATGCCCTCGAGCGCTAGGACGGCTTCCAGGAACTTACGGAACGAGGATGTTGGCAGGATGTGGATTAGGTCACGCACGGCGCCAAAGATCATGGTTACAATGGACTTGAAGGGATGCGGCGAGAAGGGGGCGGCGGCTTCGGTGTGGCCTGAAGATGGCGGCACAGGTGCGCCTTGTCGAGAAGCTCGGGTGTCGCGGCCTTTGGATGGTTTCGAGCCTTTGACAGTTTCTGCCCAGGTCTGTTTTACCGTGGTGCTGAAGGCTGAGAGGCTGGTGCCGGGAGTGGCATCGGTTTCTTGGCAGGTAGGGGATGATACCGCCGGTGCATGAGTGTCGGTCGGGGAAGGACGCGCGTCTTGGGGTACATTCTTGTCTGAGGGGGTGCTACTCTGCTCACTGCGTGAATTCTTGTCTGACTTGGCTGACGAGGAGTTGCGGAGTGCTTCGCGAGCATCCCGGAACGTTGCGTTGTTTTCTGAGCGGTAACGCGAGATGGCGAGCTCTCGACGTCGGGTTGGGCAGGACGAGGACGTGGCCTCATGGCTCTGACGACAGTTGATGCACTTTGGTTCGGGTGATTCGCACCCGCCGTCGTGTGAGGCGCCGCATCGTGCGCATGCCTGGGAACGATTGCAGACCGCGGATATATGGCCGTAACGGAGGCACCGCCGACACTGCAGGGCTTTTACCTTGAAAGGCAGGACCGGAGTTCGAACTAGTCCGTAGAGGAGGGAGTCGGGCCGCGTCTTCCCGAGGAAGACAATCTTCACGAGTTTAGACTTCTCCCCAAGTCGCCGCACGTCCCAGATCTTGACTGGAGCCCGTATCTGGTTCCGGATGTCAGCGTCGGAAAGGCCGAGTTCCACGTCCCTGATAAGCCCGATGCAGGTGTTCGGGGGACTGGAGAGGAATGCTCGGACAGGAGTGGTGCAGAGTACCTTGAGGTCCAGGAGTACTCCCTTGAGCTTGGGTGTCCGTGCTTCGACTGCGATTAAGTTCCTTGCCTTGTTGACGCGGACTTCTTTGACGGCACCTGGCGCAGCACATTCGACGTATTCTGTAAGCTTGGATGGACTGAGCGACGCAACCGAGGCGGAGTTGGTGGGGCCGAACAAGACGGTGAACCCCTCTTCAAGTAGCCTGTGGCTAGTAGTCCCGGACGTGCCCGAGCCGCCACTTTTCCGTCGGCGCTTTTTGCCTCGCGATTCGGTCCAGTCTTGGGACCCTTCAGTGTCGTCCATATCGGAGATGCCTTCCTTGAAGGTAGAGTCGTCCTCCGAAGATTCGGCTACCTCATGAGCTTGTCGGGGAGACGGACGAGTCCCCGACGGCACGTGCTCCGGCTCCAGGTGGTAGGTGGGCCTGTCAACTTGGGATGAAGGTTGGCCAGCAGACATTCCGTCGTCGGCAAGGGGCTGAGGTTGGCTCTGCACGAGCCCCCCGCGGCGCTTGCTTGCGGTAGACCGGGCGATGTTCGGCGTCTCCCAGAAGGCCCCAGAAAAAAAGGCTGAAGTTCAACGCTCGTACCGGCGAGGTTTTCGGCGTTAGATGTGACAGCAGGAACAACACAGCGTGCTTCGAGACGACAGCGGACGCAGCTCAGCGGCAACCGTCCACTTCGGACGCCGAAGACAGAGCGCAAAGCTTGCCGGCGATGCCGCTTATGTGTTCCGGTGGCCGGGACATGAAAAACCCCCGCGTCAGTCGTGGGCGACAGTCCTTTTAAACACAGTAGAGGCGTCTCGCCGTAAGGTGGCAGCTTCATAGGTCATCCGAGCCGACCAATCAAAGCCAGGCAGAAGTGTCGCTTGAGGGATGGTGATAGTGGCCACGGCACGAGGAGATGGAGGACGAAGTGGTGCAGCACGGCACGAGGCGATCGAGGACGATGTGATGGCCACGGCACGAGGCGATCGAGGACGATGTGATGCAGCACTACAAGAGAGCAACAAGCCCACTCAGTGAGGTGAACACTTGGCCGCAAATCCCGTGTCAGTGTGTGTGTGTGTTCGTCGTTTGGTTTTAATCGTCACCTAGGTTAGCCTAGCACGGGGTAGCTGGCATGGGCAGGTAACGTAAAAAAAAAAATTAAAGTCGGGTTATGATTTTTGTGTTTTGTAGAAATGCCAACATGGCTTTCAGGGTGTTCTGGCACTTTCGTCCGGAACTGTCGGGTGCAAGGATGTCATTTGTTGTGAGGTCGCTCTTGCCAAGCCTTTTGCGCAGTGCTGCTCGTTGAGTTTCATATGCTGGGCAGACACACAGAATGTGTTCCACCGTCTCTGCGGAGTGACTCTGGGAGCAAAGTGGGTGCTGCCCCTTACCTATCTTCGTAAGGAAAGCATTCGTGTAGGCCGTGTTTGTGCGCAGGTGTCGCACAAGAGTCCGCGCCGCCCGAGATAGGCCGGACAGCGCACCTCTTGGTAGTGCCGGTTTTGGCTTGCTGTCTTGAAGGTGCCAGTGGACGTTGAGTGCCGCCTGCTGTGGGTGTGGTGGTGTGGGGACAGTGCGAGGCGCTAGGTGAGGAGCACCATCCGGTGAGGTGACAGCTGGGTAGCAGCTTGGAGGGCCTTGTCAATAGCCACTAGCTCGGCCGTCGTGGAGGATGTAGGCGCCTGTAGCCTGTCGCACCATTCCAGGGCTAACTCCGGGATGTAGAAAGCTGCCGTGCTGGATGTTCTAGCCTTGTTTACAGAGCCGTCCGTGTATATCTGCAGCCAACCACCGTAGTGTTCTTCGATGTGTTTTTCCACAGCTTCTCTGACAGCGTTGATCGGTCCAACTTTTTTGCCTCGCAGGCGCTTGATCCGTAGCTCGATGGATACCTTGGCAACTTCCCAGGGCGCTACCCTTGCTTCGCTCGTCATTGTCGGTAGCGGGCCGGCTATGTTAAGGAAATCTTCTACCGTGTCGTGCCATGACCCTTTGGTCCGAGCCCCGTGTCAGTCGTGGGCGACAGTCCTTTTAAACACCGTAGAGGCGTCTCGCCGTAACGTGGCAGCTTCGTAGGTCATCCGAGCCGACCAATCAAAGCCAGGCAGAAGCGGCGCTTGAGGGATGGTGGTAGTGGCCACGGCACGAGGCGATCGAGTACAAAGTGATGCAGCACGGCACGAGGCGATCGAGGACGATGTGATGGCCACGGCACGAGGCGATCGAGGACGATGTGATGCAGCACTACAAGAGAGCAACAAGCCAACTCAGTGAGGTGAACACTTGGCCGCAAATCCTATTACAATGCACTGCTCGATTACCAGAGGGAGGTGACCTCAATGACAGGACCCCTCAACCTTTCGTTCATGCATCTCCCAGACTGCCCCACGTACACACTCCCACGAGACAGAGGGACTCTAGTGGGGATTTTGTACAGAATCTAAAGCAAAGTGGGGATGGTGTACAGAATCCCTCTGTCCTGTCTTTCGGTGGATCCTGAAGGGGCATGTGTCCAGAGAACCCTCGGCACGACAAAGTGCACCTTCCCGGCCGTCGGCAGAGCAGAAACGCTAACGCCGAAGGGTAGCGACGCTACATGACCGCTTCGTACGTGGCGGAACGTTGACTGCTGCTTATTGTAACTTAGGAAGTGTTGAGAGTAAGCGCAGTGATGTTGGCGGGACACGGCGGGCCGGATTAGCGTGGAACTCCCCGAAATGGTATCCAGAAGACAGGGATTTAGCCCACGTCGGCATTCGTGCTTGGCAGCTGCTGTACACGTGAGCGTGCAAGCTACATTATTCACCAACGCTGGAGCACTCGGCAGACAAAAGAGCTTTCCGCGATCTCTTCTGTTGCTCGACAAGCATGCCCTGAATGCGAGGCCCTTGTGTGAGTAAAGTTTGTCTCCCAGCACACGGTTCATCTTGAATTTCATTTTAATATACTAAAGGCCTTTAGCGTAAATGCCATTTTAAGTGCCCGCCTGACAGAGGTATTAGACTATACGAGTAATTGCGCAGAAAGGTCATGCGTGTTTGGCAGCGAAAATAAACGAACACACGTCAAATCTTAGTGGTAATTGCGAGGGCTTCCTGGGCCTCTACATTCACACATCATAATTTGTTGGCTGAATTAGGCCATCACCAAGCGTCATCGTCCGTCGAACCTAATTTTTGCGACACAAAGAACTATTCCACGAGACATTACATTATTCTGATGTTAGTGTTTCCGCGTAAAGTTACAGAAACCGGGAAATATTAAAGTTCTCGAACGAACCTCGCACGACTATGGTCGAACTTAATTTCAAAACAGCGTAACTTGTAGAAAAAAAAGTGAATATACAATATAATTATGCTGACTCTTTAATTTCCAAAAGGCACTCCTGGGGAGAACGTGTAATGTCGAATAAATCGACCGATAATTGTTTTTTTTTAGACTAATCTCCCTTTTGCGTGTGTTTTGAATGAGCTGAGGCGCAGTCTTATGCTCAAATCTGGTCGGCAGAGCGCCGGGTTCAGACCAGCTTTTTTTTAACCAAATCCACACGTTTCATTTGTACGCGCGGTCCGAAACACGTTCCGAACAAAAAGAGTGTGCTTGTGAAGCCCAAACAATCCCTGTTTGCATAGCGGGAACCCACCAGTTTCCCATTTTGACGTCGGCGTGAAAAGGGCGGTAAGCGGAAAGAGCAACGACGCCGGACTCAGTTTGTGCAGGCGACGTCTACGCGGGAACATGAGCCAGCCATTTCAGTGCCATAAACATTACGCAACCCCGTAAACGAGCAAGAAAACAATAAACGTGTCGGGCGATCGAATCGGTAGCACGACTGGTTAACAGATAAAAGCAAGCTCTATGCAGCTGCATAACGAAGACGGCTCTGAACGTCAGCTGCCTAGAAAAAAAGCGCGGCCAGTCCCCGCGAGTCCGTGGGTCCCCCAGCCGGTCCTTTCGTGACGTCGACTGACGGGCCTTCCTCCTCTCTCCCCTTTCTTTCTACTTCGGAAAAGGGGGGGGGGGGGGGGGGTTCAGCGCTACTTTGAAAGCGTTTCCCTGACTGATCCGCGCATAAAATAATGAAACGAATATGACATTCGTAATTGCTGAGGGCTGCAGTAATTTTTTTTTTCTGCTAAAATATGCCCTTTTTCAAAAGTCAGAGTCATCTTGTGGCAGCGGCTAAAGCTCCAATATTGCCGCCCTAATGTTGGTGTTTGGAGATTATGCTCGCCTAAATCAAGCGCCCTCGACTTTGTAAATCGTAGGTAACGTAAAATGACCAACCTCTTTTCCGCTTTCTGCCCTGCGCTTTCGAAGACGTTCGCTTTTTCAAGTGTGGAGAGCTGTCTAGTGTCGCCATTAGAGCGTCCGTTTTGACACTGCACAGGGTGGGTAGACTGACTTTCGGTAAGTGTCTATTAGCGGCGAGACGTTTTGGTGGCGCCCTCCTATGGTTCCCCCTTGTGACGTCATTACCTTGCGAACAACAAGTTCGATGGTGTTTGTAAATAGCATGGTGGAAGCCTGAAATCATTGCGCTCTCAAAGCAACACTGCCAACACCGTCAAAATTAAAGTTCTTTCATTCCTCTTATTTCCGTCGATGGTATACCCTTTCCGACGTCATAGTCAGCTTTTGGGCCAATCGTGGAAGGCCGACCACAGCGACGCTTTCGGTCGCACACGTCGCCAATTCACCGTGTCCAGAAGCTTTCCTTTCCCATGGAATTTAAAATGGCACGATGTACACCTAAGCACTTCTATGAATTTTGAATGCAAAAGTATGAATGTCGATCTTGCGGGCGTCCTCGTGAAGTGGCCGCGCTGCTTTGGCACCCGCCGTGCCGCCACTCTCCAAAGCGGCGGCACGGCCCATTCCTTTCTTGCGCGCTGGTGGTCTGCCCGGGTGCGCCAGCCGATTCCTTGTACCGGCGCACTGGCGGCGCGGGCACGCAGCGCCATGGGGTGGCCCTCCTTGAAACTGACGCGCAGCGGCCAATGGGGGCCTTGTTCCTTGAAACTGACGCGCGCCAGCCAATGGGACCGAAGCCAAAATCCATCAGATTTCGGCTTCACATTGGGAGCGGGGAAACTAGGTGCCGTTTTGCTAGGCTTTTCGCGCGGTTTCAAAGCTGGGAGCCATCAGATCGCGGCTTCACTTGGAGAAAGGTGTTTAGGTGCCGTTTGGCGTTGCTTTAAGCCGATGACCTTGGCTCGCTTCATGGAATAGTTAATGCTTCCCCATTAAAAAAAAAAAAAAAAAGACCTCTGCCGTTTCGCTCTTTTTCCAGTCTTGGGTAGTAACGCGTTACTAGTAACGCGTTACTGTAACTTAGTTACTTTTTTGGTAACTTGTAACTGTAACGAATTACTTTTTAAAAATGTAACTTGTAACTGTAGTTCTATTACTTTTTTCTGAGGTAACGACGAAAGTAACGACGTTACTTTCGTAGTTACTTTGCAGTGTTTTATGAATAATATATCACTGAACGAGGTGCAACTTAGCCATTCGTTGTTGCACTTTCCAAATTGTCTATTCCAACATTTCCAGTGTCAAGTTGGCCTTGCACAAAGTTTTGAATACGTTCTTTCTCGTGAGTCACTACCCGAATATAGCCACGTGTAGATGTTATGAAAAAATATCTAGTTATCTTTACGCACGCGCTTGTACTTTGTGCCTGAACACTTACATCTTAGTGTCTTGAAGCACTACCTATGTTGTGTATTTTCTTTTCTTTTTTTTTGTGCAAACGCTTTTTAATCGGGTGAATCAACCGTAAAACAGCAATACACGTGAAGGGCACTGCGCGTGTCTCGTATTTTGATTAGTGCCACTACTCCGCACTGCGCATGTTTCGTATTTTGATTTGCGCCACTACTCTGGCGTGGAAACTTTCAAACAGTAACTTCGAGAAGCAACTGCTGCTAAGTTAGAATATGAAGTAAAAAGCGTACTTTTTAATTTTATGCAATAAAACGTTGTGAAGAGCGTTTTCTAGTTTTTCCTAAATTTTTTTTGTGTTATAGAAAAGTAACTGAAAAGTAACGTCGTTACTTTTTATAAGTAACTGTAACTGTAACGAGTTATTCTTTTGTTGCGGTAACTGTAACGGTAACTTCGCTACTTTTTTCTGAAAGTAACTGTAACTGTAACGAATTACTTTTTAAAAGTAACTTACCCAAGACTGTCTTTTTCCCTGCGTATCGTGTGAACTCTAGTCACTCGCAATACAGAATCAGAACGACAGGGAGCTTTTTGGGTTGTCCCGCCTTTTGCGCGAGCTTCCTGCCTTCCATAGCGCCTGGGCTCCTCCCGAGCCTCGAGCGTGGGCGTGCAACCAAAACACAACGGAAGGCAACAAGCGCGTGTGGGGGATGGACATCGCGAAGAGACACAATACAGCCGGTGTCACGCGGCTTATACATCGCACAAAAGACAGTCTGAAAACACGAGTCAGCGCGATATCCGTGGTTCGAACGCCGCCTACCAAGTTTTTGTCATGCGGCATTCAGCCGCCTTGGTGGCTCCGATGCGAGAGCGCTGGCCTACGGATCCCCATGTCGCGGGTTCCAATCCTGGCCGAGGTGCCCGCAATCTGACGGAGACTTATTGCGGAGAAGGCGCCGTGTAACCCAGCTTTCGGTTGCACGTCAAACGATCCCCAGGTGGTCGAAATTAATCCTCAGTCCTCCGCTGGGGCGTGCCAGATGCCGTTCGTTGGTTTGGCGTGTAAAACCCCCAAATTTGACTTTGTCATGCGGCATTCGAAGCACGGATCTCGCAGTAATTCGTGTTCGAATCTGTACTCAGACTGTCTTTTGTATGAAGTATAAGCGGTTTGACCCTGGCTCACTATTCTCAGCCTGTCAGTGATTATAGTGCGAACCAGATACGAAAACGGACAAGTTTAATACTTGTTAAAGGGGCGACGCAACGATAGTCAATTGGAATGTTTTTCGCTTTACACGAGCTTACTGGCACTAGTGGGACTCAAGGATACTCGCACGCAACGCCACTGGCCAAGAAACTCCTTGGTTGCGGTGCAATTTCAAGGACAAAAGCGATCATTTTCATTCAATCTCTCCTTTGCAAAATTTGATAACGTAACGTGGGGATCGCAGTACACCCAAATGACAATATTCGAATGCGGTTCATAGATCGGACCCGAGCATTGCGTGGGCACTCGATTTGGGCTCCTGATAATTACTAGTTCGAGAAACATTCGGGTAGTGGCCCGTGTCCAATCGCTGCAATGACGTCACTAGCCGAGCCATAACAATGGCTGGAACTGAACGCGTGTCCTGTGCTTTGCACACCCCAGCGCGTGGCTATGATCAGCATTGGCGGCACATAATCGGCTCCGGATCATGTGGCCGCTTGTTCTGGCTGCGAGTTGGGGGGTGAACGCTGCTCGTTTTTGTTCGATTTTTTTCTGGGACTTCTATTGAGTGTGGTAAAAAACGAACGCATGTTTCATAGGTCATCAACGTCAGGGATCCGGTCTCAACGGTACTTGCACAAAGTACAAATATTGTTGCATCGCCCCTTTAAGTGGGGCACTTTCTTTCAACCTTTGTGTGAAAATGATTAACGGAACCTCCCAATCCCAAAACATAGTCTCTCTATTTCCCGCTATATGTAGAGGGAAAACTAATTTAGAGTTTAAGTCACGTGACGTCAATTGATGTCACGTAAACTGACGTACCGTGATCAACACACTGATTAAGTTTCTCCGCTAAATTTAGCGAAAAAATTTACGTCACGCGAATTGACGTCACCTGACGTCTACACCAATTGAGTTGCCCGCAAATTTTTGAGGGGAACGTTGATGTCACGCGGCCTAAACACCTTCAGTTTCTCCGCCAGATTTAGCGAGGAAATTGACGTCACGCAACCTGACGACAGGTGACACGTCGATACAATTTCTCCATTGTATTTAACAAGAAAGCTGACGTCAAGTGACCTCTACGCCAATTCAGTTCCCCACTCTCCCCCTAAATTAATGTCACGCGACCTGAAAACATTCACCTTCCCCTCTAAATTTATCTGGGAAATGGACGTCACACTGACCTGCCGACACGTGACACGTCGATGCAATAGCCCTAGCGAATCTAGCAGAAAAACGGACGTTGCGTGACCAATACGCCAATGTACTTTTCGCGCTAATCTTAGCGGGAAAATTGACGCCACGTGACTTATACACCCAGTTTTCCCCTCACCGTAGCAGGGAAATTGATAAAAATTAAAGTTTCTTTTTTATTCCCCGAGACGACACTGTAATGAGTTCTAAGTAACTCTGATCGATCGTACAGTCGGCATAAACATCAGCTGGCTCATCGTAACGCCGGCCGAAGCGGCGGAAATCCGGCATGTGGCGTCGCTGTCGGTAGAAGCCGCTAACAGCGAGGTTAGAACGAACTACCGCGGGGGAGATTGGTAGAAATGATAAGTCGAGCATCTAGAGTGTATTGGACGCCTGTCTTTGCGTGGCCGACACTTAATTTTGATGCATCATTGCGCAATTCATGTTTTTTTTGTTTGTGTTTTCTTTCTTGTGGTCGCTGACTAGATGCGCGGCTTATCATTACTACCATAATCCCTTGTGCATGAAATCGCAACAGTCCGTTCTAGTTGCAAAAAGTTGCGAAAATCCCCATGCGGGATCTTTGCATCTCTGGCCGTCGTTCCGCCGAGCCAGCTCATTTTGATGCCAGCTATATCTAAGATACATGCATTGCATGCATCTTTTTCATGCGCATAACGGGTGATCTAGAAGAAAAAGGTCGCTGCCAATTTTTTTAATGTTTACTTTTGCAAGCAGTGTGCATGAGACTGCAGATGTTGCTCGTTAGCATGATGTGCGTGCTCTACTGGACCTGAGCGTAAGGAGTCGCTATCAAAAAAATAAAAAAAAGGAAATCTGTACGACGACTGTGCGTTTCATCTCAGGTGGAACTTACTGGTTCTAGTAAGCAGCAACAGATCTCGTAAAACCGACAAACATCCTTTTTCTGTCTTGCCTTACAACCCCAACGCAATAGAGTGCCATGCAGTCTAGGTTGTCATCAACAGCGCAGACAAAAACGCATTTATTTCCGACGTTAGCTGTGCGGCCCGGCCCGTACAGAGCGAAGGGCGAAGAAAGAAGACATTTTACTGCGAACCAGTCGTACTAATAAACGCGACCGTTGTCTGAAACCGCTCGAACATTAAATCCAAAGAGCTTTGTAAGTCAGGCCTTAAAACTTTAAAATGTTACAGTGTAGTCACGGTAGACGGCTTAACGCAGCACAGAACCGAACCGTGCCAAGGGTTAAAAATAATGTTCTTCGTCGTCATGCGCCGCCGCCTATATGAGTAGCACCGAGGGAAGTTCGGCGCTAGTTTGCCGGCAACGACTATTCGGGAAAACGACCGCGGTAATAAGGGGAAGGTATACACGCAGCCCTTTTAAAATGCGCATAACCGGGGAGGGGAGGGGGGGCGTCAGCGCAGCCGTCTCAGGAAAGATTGCCGCTACAAATGAAGTCTCATGTTCGTTCCTTTGTCGCTGCTAGCTGCAAACGGCGTCCACGCGGTATACCACGGAAAATCTCGTACCTCGGCCTGATATATCTGCTCAGGCCAGCTTCATTTGGCGCACATCAAAGGGAATGCGGAGAGCTACCGGTGAAGCAAATATATATAAAAAAGAGAGAAAGCGTATACGCTGTGTACCTCATTGCGGTATATACGGCGGGCGACGGAGAAGTGGCTCCCGTGCTCCCTCGTGTAACAAGGTGGGGCGGGGCACACATTCGCGTGGAGGGGGCGGAAAAATCGATGACTTTTGCGGCTCCCTTTGGAAATGCGTGGGGCTTAGGGCGGGTAACGTCCGCTTCCCTCGCAAACGAAGTCGTAAAAAGGGTCTATGTTTGCGTTTGTCTGTTGAGAGGGTTAGCGCAAAGTTTGTTGCGAGGCGTTGTGATTCCGAGAGCGTGAAAGGATTTATAGCCAGAGACCCTACATAAACACGTATACATTAGGAGGGGGAACGGGCTGCTTGTCTTGGTTCGTTGTGCGCGATGGCGCCTGGACGGGTTGGGAAATATACGGTGCGTGGTTGGACGACGAAAGCACAATGTTCGACTCTCAAGTACGGTGGCTTTTTTTTTTCCTTCTTTTCTTGTTTTTTTATGAAAATTTGATTATCTTGAAGGCCTCCAAACAGACAACCTGTCACTCGTGAACACTAAAGCAACATTTCGAGCCTCATGGTTGTTTATTTTTTGTCTTATTAATTTTTTCGTATTTTGAGAGGGATAACGAAGATGGACGAGGGTGTTGCCGAGGCATGTACACTCTTTCGTAGAAGGATTACGCAATATAATTTTAATGCCTTAGCATTAGTGCCCTAGTACATGCGCTGACCATGGACTAGTTTGGAGCACACGTACATGAAGTTCGTAACGTCTCAACCGGATGGCGTCAGAGCTCCACTGGGCTGGGCACTGGCTAGGAAACACCTTCTGCAAGCGCCGACAGATGGCGGCGGGGTGCATAGTTTGAAAGGCTTGGCGATAGGAAGCATAACAACAGAGGCCGCACTGGATTGGCTGGTTATAGTTAGCGACGCCTTGACGTAACACCTGGCAACCGAAGACCGCCGGTGACGTCCCCCTTCAACGATTTTATCTCCACGCAGTGGGGGACGGTGGGTGTATTACTGGGAAGGGGGGGGGGGGGGCGTGTTAACCCTCCCTTCCCCCCCTACCCCCCTCCCAAATTCGCGCCGCTTCGCGGTGACATTATGCGGATGAATCATTACAAAATATTAATACACCATTAGCCACCGGTACACGCCGCCTCGCTGTGCCAAAGCACGCCCTAGCCACTATGTTCCCGCTGCACCTCGTTTGCTAGGTGTTACGTCACGCCGTCGCTTTCTATAACCAGCCAATCCATGCTCTGTTATATCACCACGCTTTGTTATACATAACCGCTGCGCGAAATTCTCACGCGCTTCTTTTATAATTTATTGTTTAGCTATATACGTTTCACGTTCCTAGAATGGTACAGGTATACCATCTATAACTTTAATTTACAACATTTCTCATTTTTTCACACAAAAAAAAAAGAAAAAAAAGTAATATGTCGCCTCACTTGCAAGGCCGCTTTTAACGTTTCGTGTTGATCTCTTCGACAACAGCGCGGGTACAGAGGGGCCATTTGCATCTCAATGAGTTTGTTTTATTGTTAACGTTGTTTTGGCCCAAATCCTATTACCCAGAAGACTGACTCAACCCTAAAAATTGGCATAATTTTGCTTTGCGTGTGTTTTCTGAGCAAACACTATATCTGCAATGCGCAGATTTAATGATTCCACAAATTCGAATCTGGCCAGCCAGAAGCCGCGAATAATACCGTAACGGGAACCGCGAGAAAAAAGAAAAACAAAAAGTGCGTTGGAGTAACTCTTGGTGTCTGAAAATATGGTGCACTTGATGTTTCGGTCACGGTCACGCAAAATAACAATCTACCAGAACGAGCAACGAAATCCGTATGCCAGGCGCCGAGGTCCAGAAATCTGCCGTCCGAGCGGAGCGGTCAGACTCCGTCCAAGCAAAACAGAGTTCGAGCGGCACATTCGATTCTTACAACTTTTTGCATAATCATAATCGAAATATCACGTGCACCATATTTTCAACCTTGGAGAGTTACTCCCTTTAACTCCTACGCGCTTATTAAAAGTGCTTCTCGTTACCACCCCTAGGGGGATTATTTGCGGCTTCTGGTTGGCCAAGGGAGCATGTCAATCCCTCTTTCTGCGTCTGGTGCACGCGCTGGCTCTTCCGGCTCTTCCCATTTACCAAACTCTATCTTTTTACGGCTCTGACAGTGGCTAGCTCTGGGTGACCCTAGTACGCGCCTTATTTTGTCAATGGGACTAGAGTAGCCGGGACTAAAAAACGTCCCTGCGCTTCCGTGCCTGAGAAAAGCGCTCTTACGATCCAAGCAAACATGAAAGTGATGCACCCTGCTGCGTCCCGAAGGAAAAATCCATCAATGGAACCCTGTTTGGCAGTCAATGTTTTCTAGTGGACCGCTGACTGTGCCTGACTGTACGTCAAGCATGTCTGATTGGCCAACAAGTTACTCTGACCGACAGTCAAACTCCAGTCAGACTCCACTTGTCGGATTTCTGATGGTTTCCTGGTGGCAGTCGGCCGCCGCGAAATGCCATCAGGATGTCTTAGTGGCGATTCTGATTGAACATCGATTGTCTGTGACTGTACGTCAAAAAGCTTTGACGTGCAGACAGACGTACGGTCAAAGGACGTAGAGTTTTTTCGGATATCACTATTTCGTCAAATCTATGAACACGAAAAGTAATCTATGCACAAGAAAACGATTTCGGGACGTCAGCCCATAAAACCGCTGATGTTAGAGATATGACACGCAGCCGACCGACAACCTTGATCAGAAGCCCGCCGATAGCCGAACACGCCACTTCGCTTCGCCCATAGAGGCTTCGCCGAGCTTTCATGAACGATCGCTCTCGACTCGTTTTGTTTGCCCGCTTGCTCCAACCTGTCGATCCTGCCCGGGCTCTATAATGTCTTATGTTTTAGTGGAATTTCTACTCGACAAGACCCTGCCTGTTGTGAGTTCCGACGATGTAAGGGACTTTAGCGGTGTAATTGAAGACGACAAGGTGTACCAGGTCTACTGGGCCGGAGACGCGCGAACAAAAGGATCGTTCTACGACGCGAAAGTACTCTCCATGGCAGGTGAGTAGAACTGAAGTACGGCGAGTGATGTACGAGTGCTTTGCATAACATGCTGAAGGCTTAACTGCATTTGCAGCCGAAGCGTCTCCTATAAAAAGAATGGTCAAATCGAGTTTCCAAAGCGATGGCATAGCATAGGGGTTAAGGTGTCCGGAAGTGGTCGCGGGTTCCATCCGCGGTAGTCCTGCTTTTTTTTTTTTTGCTTTTTTTTTTCTCGACCATTTTGTTTTATCGAGGCATTCGGCGATATGTATGAGTGCGTATAGCTTTACTCTTATATAACTGCTGTTCTTGTTGATGAAATTCCCTTGGCAGTGGCACTCAAACGTCATCTGATGGACCATCAGATGACGTCTGATGGTTCATCACGTTCCATCAAGGCTGCTGACTGGCAGTCAGTGTCCCAAATTACGTATCTTGATAGAATTTTGAATGGGGGTGCTACCGCTATACTGAAACCTGCTGGGGCCATGCAACGGTAGATGTTCCCGAGAACAGGCATCACCAGCCCCGCGACGTGCGAACTGTACGCTGTAAAGGCTGTGAACGGCGATTGGGTCGCAAAAAAGTCACCCGAAGGAAAAATCCATCAATGTAACCCTGTTTGGCAGTCAATGTTTTCTAGTGGACCGCTGACTGTGCCTGACTGTACGTCAAGCATGTCTGATTGGCCAACAAGTTACTCTGACCGACAGTCAGACTCCAGTCAGACTCTGCTTGTCGGCTTTCTGATGGTTTCCTGGTGGCAGTTGGCCGCCGCGAAATTCCATCAGGATGTCTTGGTGGCGATTCTGACTGTACATCGATTGTCTCTGACTGTACGTCAAAAAGCTTTGACGTCCAGACAGACGTACGGTCAAAGGACGTAAAGTTCGTTCGGACACCACTATTTCGTCAAATCTATGAATACGAAAAGTAATCCATGCACGAGAAAACGATTTCGGGACGTGAGCTCATAAAACCGCTGACGTTAGATATTTAACACGCAACCGACCGACAACCTTGATCAGAAGCCCGCCGAAGCGCCGAAAACGACACTTCGCTTCGCCCATAGAGGCTTCGCCGCTTCGTCGAGCTTTCATGAACGATCGCTCTCGACTCGTTTTGTTTGCCCGCTTGCTCCAACCTGTCGATCCTGCCAGGGTTCTACAATGACTTATGTTTTAGTAGAATTTCTACCCGATAAGACCCAGCCTGTTGTGAGTTCCGACGATGAAAGGGACTTTAGCGGTGTAGTTGAAGACGACAAGGTGTACCAGGTCTACTGGGCCGGTGACGCGCGAACAAAAGGATCGTTCTACGACGCGAAAGTACTCTACATGGCAGGTGAGTAGAACTGAAGTACGGCGAGTGATGTACGAGTGCTTTGCATAACATGCTGACGGCTTAACTGCATTTGCAGCCGAAGCATCTCATATAAAACGATTAGTGAAATCGAGTTTCAAAAACGGTTCCATAGCATAGCGGTTAAGGTGTGCGAATTGTACGCATGTGGTCGCGGGTTCGAATCCGCGGTTGTCCTGCTTTTTTTTTTCTTTTTTTTTTTCTCGATCATTTTGTTTTATCGAGGAATTTGGCGATATTTATGAGTGCGTATAACTTTACTCTTATATAAATGCTGCCCTTGTTGATGAAATTCCCTTGGCAGTGCCAGTCAGACGTCATCTGATGGACCATCAGATGACGTCTGATGGTCCATCACGTTCCACCAAGGCTGCTGACTGGCAGTCAGTGTCCCAAATTACGTAGCTTGATGGAATTTTCAATAGGGCATTACCGTGCGCCCCTAATGGCAAAGCGACGCACTTCATTGGCGGCAGCGCCTTCCACTGGGAGCCATTTTGTTGACAGGTTAGGGTTACAGTAGGTCGTGGGCAGGACAAGACAAGCTTCAGGATGTTTTTGTTTGTTTTGTCTTGGCCTTTTCGCTTACATCTGCCTATTCGTTGCAAAGATTATTTTCTCATCACTTCCTTTTTTCTTCTCAGAAACCACTGTTTAGGCGTTTCTATAGAGCAAACTCGCGTCTTCTATTTCTACAACATTCCTCCCCCTCCTCTCTCTCCTCCTCCTATTCCCTCCTCATTCAAGCTCGCAGATACGGAATCTGATCCAACAAAGGTAACATTTTCTCTAAAGTTAGGCTAACCGCTAACTAATAAACGGTATATATTTTTTTCCTCTTCACCTGCTCTAGTGAAGGCGTTTAGCGAGTTTCGTGCAACTTCTTGCACGTGTGGTTCTTAAGCTGTTTCTCGAGCCCCCGCAAAACGGGATGCAGAATACGAAGACAGCTATCACGGAGAACGAAAGAAAAAAAAATCCCATCGAATGACGAAGCTAAGAATACAGTCGGGCCATAAATGAAATGCGATATTCGCACTGTTGGAGGCGTTACCGAAAACGTAAAAAAGCATACGTTACTCGTTACTTGAAAATAGAAAAAAACAAAAAAACAAAAAAAAAAAACGCGTTACCGAGCTATGTTACCTAAAAAGAAAAAAATTAACCGTCATTTGTTACCGTTAACGATAAAAAACCACGCCCGTTATTTTTGCGTTACATTTTTATTCATGGAAGGGCTTCGTTTGTCGACACTGAGAAAAAGGGCGCGCGCGTTTTCTCTTTTTCTGAAGTGGGAGTCTTCGCGTGAGGAAAAGAAAGGCAAAATTTTGATGATACGTGGGATGAGTGCAAGAATCCAGGCGCCATAGCGGCCAGAAACACGAAATTTTTTTTTTTTTTTTAATATTGAGAAGATATGGGTAATTTCAAAAGAAGTAACATGAGTACGTTATTTAATACCGTTTTTGTAACGTAACCAGTACGTTACTAAGTTACTGAAAAAAGAAACGCGTTACGTGTAACATCCTTAATCGTATTGCCGCTACCTGTAAGGCGTTACCCGCAACGCCGTAACTTGTAACGCATTACTCATAACGCCGTAACTTGTAACACGTTCCTACCAACAGGGACAATGGGCGTGAGTGACGTGCTTGCAAAATGTCCCTGCTCACGTCGTATTTTTATTTTTATATCTATTTGTAAATTGAGTTTTCACATTCACCGGGATCCTTGCATTCTTTGCCGCGATTGGCCCTATCCACGCCCCGTAGGAAAGTGAAGTCACATAATTTTTCTAGAGTGTATGTAGTTGTATAGTATACTCAGTCTAACATTGAGTTGGACCGCAGCCAACGCTACGATCCGAAAGGAGCCAATCAGCGGCGCCGACAAAGCAACGTCACGGCGCTCGTTGTCTCTTCTCCGCGTGCCAACTTTTTCCAACTAAACCAGTCCAGCACAAAAAAAAAGAAAGCTGTTTTGTGGTCCGTTTACTGTTTGTGATTGGTTTAAACCGGTGATAGTAAATGCGTAAAGACGACGGGTGCCATAACGATATATACTCATTTACCGCACCGGACGATATACTGTATCGTAACGGAGTGTAGTAATCCCACGAATGCGCTGTGCGATGAACGCCCGTCTTGTCGACGTGGCGTCGTTATTGGTGTTTGGATATTTTCCAAATATGCTTCGGTCAAAACAGAAAGTTTTTGCTCGGCTCTGTGTCTAGCACGAAAGTAGTACTTGAGTTTGAAAGAGCATAAAATAATGCAGAGAGAAATATTCTCGTAGAACCTGAAAATATAAACTGTCGTTATGACAACATATACTGACAACTACGAATATGCTAAAACTTGCAGCGCAATTTCAGTTGCCATTCTAGAGCTCCCTCGGGTGGTTAGTTATACTACTTAAAGTATACCAAGATGCGTACGAAATGTCTACCAGTAACTGTTGCGATTAGCCTTTCTTTGCGTAAACCTGCGACTCTTTATCATTTTCTTTAATCGCAAAAATATTTGCTTCCATTTATTTTCTGTGTGCATGGTGAAACAAGCGCGGGTTGATACTACACGTTCGTAGTCATTTTCTAGGGGAGTCGAGCGACTGTTTCTACGATTTTGGTGCAACGCGTTGTTCATATGAGGTAAAACAAACACTTAAGAAAAATGTAAAATAATAATCCACGAGAACGAAGCAAAAAAGGGTGAGGTGGTGTACAATAACATATGTTTTTGTTTGTATTTCTTTGTCCATTGTCTATAAGGATGGCATAAATAATTTATTAGCCTGCGTGTATCACGTATTTTGTGATTTTATATAATGTTATTTTGGTGTGTAGTTTCAAGCCTGCTGCATATGTTCAGCGGGATGCGGTCGGTACAGCGCCAGTCTAAACAGCAAAGCTTAGTTCCTCTGGCTTATGTTTGAGACGTCTACCTCCCGCCCCCCGTCCGCCCTGAGTTTTCAGAGGGTTCTCAATATCAGGCCAGTGCAGCAAGGGGGCTGTTAACGTTTCGCAAAACATGTAAGACATGCAAATTTAAAACAAATCTGAGAAAAAAAAAAACGGTAAGAAAACACGTTCTGTTTCAGTTTTTTTTTACAACCTATTTTTTATGCCGTTCAAAAAATTAGTTTTTTTTCATTTTTATTCATTTCAAGTGCGCCTCAGGGCCCCGAGAACACAACACTGAACTTCTTCATAAGTATATGACAAAAAAAAAAAAAAAGCACAAGCGAAGTTTTCTTGTTTTGTTTTTGTCTTTTAATTAATTAGGTCAAAAACAATCTAGAAATATAAACCTCGCCTTTTTTTTTCGCAGGATAATCCTTGACAAGCATCCGGGCATAACTTACTTTACGATGTATATGACAAGAGAAAAAACAAATATCGTTTTAAAGGCGCCGGCAAATTAGTTTAGTAGATCAACAGCGCTTCCAATATCATTCTTCAGACACGTGTTTTGACACCGACGTTAAAATATTTATTTTACGATAAGCCAAACTCTTTGAACGTGCTAAACAAAAAACAAAACAAAAATACAGCAATAAAAAAAAACAAAAAAAAAAGCCAGGTCTTACGACCGGTTGCTCAGTGAGTAATTGCCGGTTCTTACATGCATCGCAGCGCTGAGATAAAGCAAAGTCAGCGCTGACTCACCGCTGAGTGAACTCTTCGTTTATGCTTGGGAAAAGAGCGTGTTGGTTTAAGTCATGGATGAAGCAAGAATAAAACAATTAAAACAGGGACAACGCAACCACATCTTTCATGAAATGAAATATGTGGTTGTGTTGTCCCTGTTTTAGTTGTTTTATTCTTTCTTCATCCATGTCTTCGTTTACGGCGCTCAGTTAGTGCTGTGTTGTATGTGTAAACGTGGCTTGCATTGACACGGCGCTTGCATTGACATATCAGCTGCCTTCGCAGTAAGCTGGCTGCCGAGGGCGTATTTTTTTCGGGATGTGTTTCGCACCGCCAGCTTTGGTCTCCTCGGCCAGAACAAGTTCTAATAAAGACAAGCATAGTGCAATAAATGACCTCGTGTGCAAACCTAGTTTACTGGCGTACGGTCATGAAATCGCTGTTGCGTCGTTCACGTTAAAAACACCGTGTTAGCGGTTGTGCTGCGCCGAACAAATTGCCTATTGGCAAACAGACAACGCATTCTAGGCGCAGTCTTACTTCTTGGAATTGGAGAAAACGCGCTGGCGAGCTTTAGAAAGAATGCTCCACGGGTGGTAGCAGTGCTGTACACGTTCCTCATAAAAAGGAACGAAAAATCGTTCCTCGTTCCTTCTGATTTTTGGAACGCGTTCCCGTTACATGTTCCAAATATGAAAAAAAGGAACTCGTTCCCGTTACAGTTAAAAAATGAAACGTGTCGTAACATATACCTTACATTTGCATTTGGCTGATTACCATATTTAGTCAGATCGAGGAAAGTGTTTTTTTCTTACATCAAATACGAACATACGAGTTTCAATGCCGTGATGGAAGGGCACCAGGAGAAGAAAACAAGGGGAAGCTGGGTTTTATTTGTTAATATATTCACGTTTAATAATCTCAGCTTTTAACTATATTTATGTTTGTGGTGTGTGATTCAGAGTGGCTAAATATACTGTTACACCACATTGCACGAGCGTTTTACAACAACCTGACACGTTTCAATCTAACAAATTCCCTTGTTCAAACCTAACAACAGCAACTTCGCGATGAAGTTGTCCGCAAGACGAGCAAGTGAAGAAGAGGGTCAGTCATAAAAATTACAAGTCCTTCATCGTGTAGGTTGGATTCGTTGTTCAGTTTAATGGTGGGGGACAAGGGGACAAGGAATAAAGGTTACTTTTGTGCAGGGTGTCGAACCGGAACCGAACCGAACCGAAAACCGGAACAGAACCGTTATTTTTAGCCGAACCGGAACTGAACCGAACCGAAATCTTCGCCGCCATCTTGGAACTGAACCGGAACCGACCCGAAAAAAAAAAATATAACGGTAACCGGTTCAAAACGGTTCAAGGTATTATTTTTTTTCTTCTTTGCTAGTATCACAAAATGAACATATGGGAATAAACAAATGGCGGCTGTCTTTCTATCTGTTGATCGAATCGTCATATACTTAATTGCAACGTATGATAAATTGTGGGTTCTCATGGAACCTTTGTTGGCACTATGATTAACCATGTGTCAAGTTGTCACGTGACGTCATGGTGTCAATACATGTGTCAAGTAATGTCATGTGGCCTCGTGACGTCACGTAACTCACTGCGTTAGATCGATTTCATTTGAGGAAGTCACTAGATGTATTAACCTTGTTGACAGCATGACTTAACATGACATCACGATTTCGCACCGAGAGTCACGTGACACCGTGACGTAAGCGATTTTCATAACTCCTAGTCGAGTGCTCGGGTTCATGACAATCAGCATCGCCAAACATTCAGGTAACGGCTCATGTCAATTAGATATGATAATCAATAACCCAACACCAACAATATCTGAAGCTCAGCCCAAGCTTTTGCTTTGCAAACCCTTGCAACCGAGGGCATGATTGTGATGAACACTGGCGGTATATCATTAGGGTCAGATCACGCGGCCGCTTGTTCAAATTGCGAGTTGCGGAGATATCGACAGCTGTCTCTGTCCTTTATTTTTGCTGCATCTGTTATTAGGGGAAAACTAATGGATGTTTCCGCAACCTATCAACGTCACGGGTTATTTCTTAACACTATTTATTGAAAGTACAAAAAAAAATGTTGCAAGACCAATTTTACATTATTGAGGCATTGAAACATTTTTTCGTTGTTGCTGAAGTATATCCGAAAGATGTTCCTGAGAATAGAAGTTTTGAAATGACTAAATGCGACCTATTAATATGACGTTACATAGAACTACTCGTGTGTACGAAAGGAATACCTAAAAAACGAAGATATTTTGGTGACGTGAGAGGAACAGCCGAACGTTGGCAGTCGCTGTAAAGGGGTGTTTAAACAGGACACTACAGAACGCACGACTCCGACAAATCAGGAAAATTGAAGCGGAAGCGCCCGCTTCGCGCCCGCTTCAATTTTCACGATTTGTCGGAGTCGTGCGTTTGTAGTGTCCTGTTTGGACCCCCCTTTAGTCTCACACGAGCGTCGTTCTCAACTTATTGCCCAAGTTTCGACCCCTCTGTATTTTGTTGAAATGAGCCATAACATATTTCTATACCTTACTAAATACTACTCAGGATCAGTCCCTAACGTTAATTACTGATTGAACTTGGCTATGCTCTTTTTTCGAGGCAATGGTAGTCACCGAAAAAATTAGAGAATTATGAACATCGTTCATCCCCTCAACTCGGAGCCAGAAGCGGCCACGTGGCCTGGTGCCTATCTTATGCCGCCAACGTTAATCATACCCCCGCGCTGGAGTTTTAAAGAAAGAAAACGCGTGCTGGAGCTCCAGGCATTGTTAGAGTTCGACTATTCTCATCACCACAAAGGTTGGACACGAGCCACTACCCAAGTGTCCGCCGAGGCATTGATTGTTACGAGCCGATGTACGGTGCTCACACAGTTCTCCTGCCCAATCCATGAGTCGCGCTCGACTGTCGACAGGCGGGTGGTTTTGATCCCACAATTGCGACATCAATCTTTGAGAAGGCAAGACTAAAAGAAATAGTCTCGTTGAATCCTCGCAATTTCACCGCGACAAAGAAGCTTCTGAATCAGTGGCGCCCTGCGCGAGTACACTTGGACCAGGGGACCAGTATGCCTCGGAAAAGTCATGCACATTCCAACCCGATATCGTTTCATGACCCCTTTAAACTTCACGGGGTGAAAAATAAAAGCAATGAAAGGTTGCGGTTAGCAAGTGTCAAATAAAATTGGCGAATTAACAGACACAAACGAAGGAGGCATTTCCTCAGGAATACTTTCAGCCTTTCCACTCTGGTGAAGAAGGAAGGCCAGAAATGCTGTAGTATGTTGGGAATGAAGTAATGGCCCGCCGCAATTCGGCAAGCCAGACTGGAAAGGCTGGAGGGGTTGCCGCCATTTATAAGCGACGGTGGAAACCAAACAAATGGCAAGCCGGCTGTCTGGTTGCCGTCGCCATTTATAGATGGCGGTAACGCATGACTAGACCTTAACAGCACGACTGTATAAAGAAGTGCGTCTGTGTGTGGGGCCGGGGGGGGGGGGGGAGGGGGGAGTTTGAGAAACACTACTGTGTTGTAAAGGTTCCTCTTCCCTGCATCTTTGGCGCACATCAAAAAGCGTGACCCTGGAAACTACTTTGATTGGAAAAGCGCTCTTGCCAAAAAGCACGTTTTTGTCGTGCCAGACGCTGGCGCCGTTCCTCACAACGATGCATTATAGAATAATAATACTAGCCTTTCAAATACTTTGCT
This sequence comes from Ixodes scapularis, assembly GCF_016920785.2. Taxonomy (NCBI): domain Eukaryota; kingdom Metazoa; phylum Arthropoda; class Arachnida; order Ixodida; family Ixodidae; genus Ixodes; species Ixodes scapularis. Next base: position 183,501,984 of record NW_024609846.1, on the reverse strand, counting down.
TTCACTGAGCTTGCACCTCCTGCAGCGTGCCTTTTGCACCGTCGAATTCGACTTTTTCAGCAAGAAGGAATCAGAATAACCACCAGCGTATAGTGTGATAACGTCACGTGCATACCATGCTAAATAGTTCAGCTTTCTGGTGAAATATGATGTTCGCAACACTAGCCATAAATGTCCTAATTGTAAATTTGTGAAGTATTTCTAGCAGTCTCGCGATGAGATATGGCAGCCTAGAGAAATGTAAGAACGCGTGACTATTCTAGCATAGTGCTGTAAAGTGAGGGCCCAAAACAAGTGCAGGTAAAACCGAATGTAACATTAGCCTCCCGAGGCAGTATTTCGGAAGTTTCGAGGTCATGCAAGCTGATGATATGTAATATACTAAGATTTAAAAAATCTTTGTCTCTCCTTCGCGCTATTTATGTAAAATCATGAATATCATTGCTTGCATCTTTACGCATCTCTTTTTGCAGTAAGGCGTTCTGGAAGGGATTATTTGGAAAACATAACATTAATTATTTCTCTCTTTTTGAACATTTCGTGTATTTGACTTCCAATTCATCATGCGAGCATAGAGTCCTTTTTAGCGTACCCCGCAACCCGATGTTTCACACTGCCAATCAGCAAACAGAAAAACACTTTTACGTAGACTCCACAGCTCGCGTAGTTTCGAGTATCGTCCTTCCGCGTCGGTCTCAAGCGGTTATGTGAACTTCATAAAGTAAAATTTTTTAATCAATATAAAATATATTTATTACAATGCCCCCCAAATTATTTGAAAGCGGTTCTGCCAATCTCTTCCGGCGTTTTTATCCTTGACAGGCACGTTGTAATTAAGTGATATGGGACGGCCTTACATACATTTCTGATTTTGAAGCTAATTTAAATAACTCTGTTCCTCACACATAGAACTTCTCAAAGATATAGAAGTTTGTTATTGCCTTTTTTATCTGGTGAACATTAGTTTTATGTGTCTGTGGGCTGGACGAAAAGAAAGTAAACAGGGGCGTGCGGTGGAACTATGATGATTACGCACGCAAACTGTCAGAAAGTGTCCAATTAAGTAGCTGCCTTGTCCAGTATAACGTGAGATACTTCTTCGTTTTACTAAACAAAAAAGAATTTCGAAGGACGCTTAAGCTTCGCCTTTAAAAGTGGAACGCGATCGCGTCAACGGGTCTCGTTTGCATCGCATTCTCCTTTGCTGCGCAAGCGTGCCTCGCGTGGTCTAGTGAAAAGCGTCTGACTCGCAACTAAAGGGTTGTGGGTTCGAATCCTGCCTAAAATATTTAATTTTTTCTTTAAGGCAAAGGAATTACTTTCAAAAGTGAAATCATTTGAAACATGCGGTGACCTTTATTTCGCATTACATATCATGTTTTAATCACCCTCATTCCACGCGTGATATCACGTTTCACGTAAGCATTGTGGGTTGTTTGAAGTTCTTGCGCTAGGGTATGTAGCTCTGACGTCATGAACCTATCGACCCATCAGGATTTTCCAGTCACGCCACCGACATCGGTTTTTCTGCGACAAGAGCTCGTTAACGCTATCATGTTAAAATCATTAATTAGCAAGGGTGATGCTCATTTGCAAATTAAATTGTCCGGCATCTTGTCAACAACAAACCTTAACAGCCAGGCTATGCCTGCTTATTCTGTATAAGAAAATGTTCACTTGGGCAAGCGCTATTTTAGGCCAAATTCGATCTGAGTGCGAAGGTGCGTATATATTAGAGTGAACAATTGCAATTACTCCTTGCTCCATGATTAGTCGCGTGCGTGCGGTGCTGAGAGTAAAACATGTTTGGTTAGAACATTTCGATTGCCGCTCGGTGTTTCTATAAAAGATAGACTGGAAGGAGTTATCCTAAAACTTTGTTACATTTCGAAAATTTCATTGCTTTTAGCTCAGTTGGGTCGTCATCATATATATATATATATATATATTGTGAAGTGTATTTCGTAAACCTTATTTCATGATATATGGCCACGAGGTGCATGCTCATTTCATATTTTTATGTGATGTAATTAATTGCGTAGTTCAATGACACGATTTCACTTTTAATACTGACACACAAAGTTGTACCAATCACGGGTATTTTAGACGACCTACCACACTTCGCGACAACATTTTATACCGTGTAAATAGATCAGCTTGAACTTTAGCATTTTACTTTAACACGAAGAAAGGACAAGAAAATACAGTATAGTTCTAAATTAGAAGCTGATCTGTTTACAGGTATGTACCAAGAAGCTCAACTTTTTACTCTTGTACTTAAACATTTTGATCCAGGCAAAATATATTTTACTCGTAAACAAATAGATATTGAGTCGTATCAACACGACGTTATGTGTGTTAATGTAGATTTTCTTCTACTCTTGCGTCAAAATTAAATAACTGATTTAATATTTTTGGTACCTAAGAACAAAAGAAAATTGCACGGACGATCGAAGCAACTATATAGTTAATCGTTTCGCAACGGGAATAGTGTATATTGCCAAAAGAACGCGGAAAATATGTTCTCAATTTAGCAGTTCAAACCGGTTCGAACCGGTTCGAACCGTTATTTTTGGCTCCCCCAAACTGAACCGGAACCGAACCGAAAGCCGTGAACCCGAACCGGAACCGAACCGATAAAAATCTCGGTTCGACACCCTGCTTTTGTGAATCTTTTAAGTGACCGATTTTAGGGGCACAGGGGTGGGTTCCATGTCTGGTAACCTGTTTTTTTGTTGTAATTCTAGGTCTCTGTCGAAGTTGAGTGATGGCTGTAGTCGGCCTTAGATTTCTGGGTTTATGAAGATTCGTGGAAGCAAAAAAAGCAGCTAAGTTTGAAACGTCTCTCTATCTGCGCCTTTTCCTTGGACTAAAAGGTTTCCTTTTTGTACCGCAGTCTTCGGTACTAAAAAAATAATCTATGTCCATAGCTCCTGCACCCGACTGCTACAGTGCTACCAAGTGAGGACCACAAAAAACAAATTCTAAGATAAGTAACAAAAAAGTTAACGAAATCCTGCTCTTCGTAAAGTTATTCTTTTCATACTTTTAGGATGTCTCTTGTAGAGATAAATTAAAAATTACCCCACTGGACGAAAGAAAAGGAACGTCGTTCCTTTTTCCGTTCCAATAAAAATGTAACGCGTTCCCGTTCTAGTTCCACTGATGCAAATGGAACGGCGGCGTTCCTTCGTTCCTCCTAAAAAGAACGCGTTCCAGGAACGCCGTTCCTTGGAACACCGTTCCGTACAACACTGGGTGGAAGTAATGAAATTACTCTAATTGAATTACAGTAATTAAATTCCTTTGAGAGTCGTTTGTAATGTATCTCATTACTTTTTGATACAGGTAATTAGATAATGTAACGAATTACCCTAGTGGTAGTAATTGTAATCAAAATCGTAATTATTTTTTAGATATTTCAGCCATGTTTTTTTTTTATTTGCAGATAAATAAAAAAAAATTTGAATTTGCAACAAAAAAAAGCAGATTTAAAAAACAACGAAAAAGGAAGCACACATGCGGTTTTCATTTGCTGCCGCCGACTCGTATGACGGTCGGACTGGGTGCCTTTATGTGCGCGTTGCTTGACGGGACTCTAGGTCGGACCGGAGGGTCGTGCCATCTAAATCCTGCTGGGTTTGTGTTGCCGTGACCAAGAATAAGCCTGGCCAAACATGGCTTTTGTCCCCCTTGAAGATTATCTTGCCCCGAAATTCACACAAAGAAGACACAGCCCACAGGAATAATCAATAGCGATGCAATCCGAACCCAGACGCATCCGTGGATCAACAGCGTGCGCAGTAGGTATTTTGGTAAAAGGGAAACCCACAACACAGACAGACCCAACGTCAGCCGGTTCGATTTGGAAGGACGTGTTGGTACGCCTTCTCTGTCTTTGGTTTTCTCCACTGGTTTGGTCTGGGGTTGACGGTTGTGCAAATTCAAAGCAGAGTGCGTTCTTTCTCTTAGAGCGCAGCTCTTAGGCGTTCGTATCCAACTTGAGCGGCGTCGCCGTCGGCGTCGGCGTCGGCGTAACCAAACGGTGCATTATGGGACTCTTCCCATGATGACATCGCGATTGACGTCACGTGTGACGTCACTCGTGACTTCACCGCGCGTTGCATTATGGGTGGATTTTCCCGCTAAATTTATCGGAAAGAATGCCCCGCTAAATTTGGCACAAAACATCCCCGCTAAATTTAGCAGAAAAAATTCACCACTAAACCTAGCAGAATGTTTTCCCCGCTAAATTTAGTGGAAAAAAAATCCCTGCTTCATTTAGCGGGAAAAATTCCCCTCTAAATTCAGCGGGAAAATTTCCTCGCTAAATTTTGCAAAAAAAATTTCCTGCTAAATTTAGCAGAAAAAGTTTCCCGCTAAATTTAGTTGAAAGTTTTCGGTAAGTTTAGCGGGAAATGTAGCGGAAATTTCCCGCTAAATGGGAGGTGAGCCTTTAAAGTAGGAGGGGCGGGTACAGATGAGGAGGAGGGACCCTCCTCTCCGTACGTTTCCCTCCTCCTCTCCAAGAGCTGCGCTCTAATTCGGTATTAACGGGGATTGTAAACGTGTTTCATTTTTTTGCTTAGCTCCTTCTTTAAAACACATAAAACAGTAATTTGAAAGTAATTTCATTAATTTTATGTGGTAATTTGAAATGGTAAATTATTTACATTTCAGTCGTTTTTTGAAAACTAATTAGTAATGTAATTTAATTACAATAAATGAGTGATTTGGCCACCTCTGGAATGCTCACACCGAAAACAGACCCTAGGGATGAAGGACACACACAGAGAAACAACACAACACCGTGTCTCACCCTCTGTGTTCCACGCCATTGGGTTGCTTCCTTAGTATGATCACAGACTTCCCGCCGACTGAGCTTGAGAAAGAAAAAAAGACATTCACCAGAACAAAAGTTCGCAAATACTCGCTGTGCTACCCCTCGCGCTTCCTGTGCCTCTGCGACCCAGTCCTTCCACGCCTCATTCCTTACTCTTTCTTAATCTCTCCTGCGGTCGTCACTTACCTCGTTCACTATTATTCCTCCGACGTCCTCAGCCAAGAAACTCCCTAAGCAACAAACACGCTGCGTGCCCCTCTCCAGAACTGCCGTGTCGCCTAACTTTCCCCTTTATTTCTGCGATCTTACCACACGTCCCACCTTGTCCCCGACTAAGAAACCAACTGTGTCCCTGTTTGTCATTCTGAAGGACACTCTCCGGAATACCGCACTCAACGCTCAAGCCGTCCTCCGCCAGAAAGACCAAACACAGAAAACAGGAAACAGCTCAGGCATGCAACGCGGGCGCTTAGCAACACAGCACTAAACGCGACTGGCATCCTCTTTTTTTTTTCCCGATACTTTTCTGTTTTAATTTCACTCCTTATTCGTTCTTTGCCTTTTTTTCCCGAACTTGCGAACATATCTGTATTTGCGACTCGGCACACGAGTCAGCGTGCAGAAGAAGCCGTCGCCGAGGAGGCCTTCAATTGTTTCTTCGAGGCGGTTTGGACCGAGAGCCAGCCTCCTCGGCCGCCTTCTCCTTTAAGTTCACTTTGCGAAAAAAGCCTGCCGGCCCGAAATTCAAATACCTCCGAAACGAGGCCTGTCTGCTCGCCAGGCCTTCCCTTCTTGGCCGAGAGGAAGTCAACAAAAAAGAAATCCGGAATGAAACAAGAAAGTGGCGAACAGAAATGGCGAGGGTGGTGGGTGTCTTCGCTTCGGTGTTTGAGTTCCGGATCAGCGCACCGCAAGCTCTTCTTTATCACGGCCAGAGGCGATTGTTACTGCCCATCCGAGCGAGCCCACGCCTCCGAATGCTCCTTTTATTTACCTTTTTTTACGAGTCCACTTCTTTTTATTTTTATTAGAGCATTTCTTTTTTTTTTTTTTGGAGGGTGGGGTGCGGGGAAGGTAGGCTTGTTTAGCCCAGGTTGTGTATCTATTCGCCTTGGGCCTTGTCAATTTGCGGAACTGAATAGCGTCTTGGACGGACCGGGGAACGTAGTAAGGATAAAAGAGGACGCTCTGGTTACCGATATATACATGTATACGGTATATAAATTTTGTTCTGCCTCGTTAACTCTTCCTCCGCCTGTTCGTATTTATAACGTCAACACGGCTGTGCTTTTTGTTCTTCGACACAAAGCCAACAGCTGATCAAAAACACAAAATTGCTTCGGTGGAGGACATTGCGCGGCATATTGATGACAGCGCAATATTGTTTAGGCAAGATTTTCACCTAATAGCAGTGATACAGACGTGCCTCCCGCGCCTTAAACACGGACTACCTAAAGTCCCTTGATAGTTCATGTAGAAGTAACGACAAGCGATACAAATGACAACGCACAATTCGCTGGAACAAAATGGCGGCATTCAGTTCTCTGCTGTGCGCCGTCATTCGCGACCTAAAACTTGCACCATCACGCAGTCGGCGCTTCAAAGAATGTCACTACTTGTAGGAAGCTCTTACCTAGCGACTTTAGGACTACCATGTCACAGCAGGTGGCAGACGAAAAAATAGTTGCACATTGGCGATTTAGTTCAAACTAACCAAAAGTGACTTACTGTAGACCATTCGTTTCTTAAAGAGTATTTCGAACAATGGACTTCTTACTGTGATGTAATTTTGCTCTTTTGAGGTGAGGAGGCTCAGAAAGCCAGAGCCACCTTTCTTTTAAAATAAATTCATATTAGAGTGTTCTTATGCATTGAAAGCTCATTTTATTCAATTCGGCTGAATTCTTGAGTAGGTCAGAATTTTCAATCTGACTGGACGTAATTTGAATTACATTGTAGTTTGACTCAAAAATAACATTTGAGAAAACGTTTCAGTAAGTTGGCTCAACTTCAAGTTTGGCTAAAAGACTTAGTTCGGCCTCACGCTTCTATGTATCGAAAAACGCAAAGCTAATGAATCGTCATCTGAATTTTCTGATTATAACCTATACACCCTAAAGATAATCACTGTGAGGTCCATCTATAGACGTGCAAAGTTCTCAGGCTGCAAATATTGAGATGCAGCCCATGCATTCTGTGCAACATCACGGGCATCTAAAGGCGCTTGAAAATGTAAAAGTCATGGCTTGATAGTTTACGTTATTCATTTACTCCTCTTCATGATTCGACTGGGTCACCACTGAAGTCTTTAAAGATCCGCTAACGCAAGTTCGGGTGGCCATTTGTAGCATGTGGCTTGTCTGTCCTAACTCTTTATTTTTTTTTTTCTGATGTGAGAATTTTGAATTCAACACGTAACTGTTCCAGCACTTCTGAAAGTATGGTCTTTAGTCATATGACAATTATAAATTAAATGCGTATTTTTTTTTCGAAAATCGTCGCTGTTTTTGCAACTTTACTTGCGGTGCATAGTAAAAGCAAGTGTTGTGATTTTCATATTGGATTACACTTTCGGCCCTATCTATAATGTGACATATTTTTATATTTTTTGGAAAGGGGGGGGGGGGGCGGTAAAAATAAAGGCTGTTATTTATTTTCATCTCCACCGTAATCTTGACCTTCGTCTGGTGTAATCGCACCGAAGGCTTTGGCGTCCAGATAAGGTATTGAAAGGCCCGTCTTTGCGTCTTTTGAAACCAGCGACCCGCAAATTGAATGTGTGAGTGATATTATACCGCGACATGTTAGAACACTTATGTCATCTTAATTGCTTCTGGTCTGCGAGGACCCAAACTACATCCCTCACCAAAGCGGAAAAGAGAACGAAGTCTACGATAAATAATTTGCCATGAAACCCAGATGGCGTCACACAATGATAAACAAACCATTCTCATGACAATTTGCAGAACTCTGAAAAACCACCAAATATTTTTCTGCATATTGCCTTGAATTCTCGTCCACGTCCAAAGCTTAAAGCTTACAAGCATTCTGGTAGGTCATTAATATATCAGATACGGGTCATCTAGAGATAATTATAGGTTGTTGTTGCCGTTTCGTGCGAAATATCGCACGCTTTTAATGGTTGCTGTCATACGCAGAACAGTTAAAAGCCACAACACTTAACAGATATAGAAAAGTTACCTCTTTGTTATCAACATGCTTAAAAAATTATAAGCATTGAATCTTATTTTTCAAGATTCTAGATTTTATTTATTAAAGCCAAGGGTATAAGCATTGAATCTTATTTTTCAAGAGTAAATTTTTTTATGAAAGCAAAAGGGAATTCAGGAGTGAATACCGCACAGTTACATTTAAGTGACATACCCTTTGCAATACCACTAGAAGAGCATTTTAATCACCTCAGAAATCTCCTCATGTATCCAAATGGGTGGTAACGTTTCCGTTCAGACTAAGTATTATTGAACGATATTATAAAAGTGTCTCACAAACTAATATTTGTCCAATAGGTGCATTATAAAACACCAAAGTAGCATAGCTGTAGTCATATTCGTTTTTTGTTCCCTCTGCTACGTTTACCCCACGAACAATATGGGCTAAAACACCCATCCGTCCATTCAACCCACAGCTTAAAATATTCGACCCACAAATTAAAAAAAAAAAAAAAAAAAAAAAAAAAAAAAAGGCAGTTGCGTTGAAGGAGCACGGCGGACTTATCACAACTCATATTGTCCGCAATTGTACATATCGGGACCTCCATTATCTCTAATGCTATGAATATTCGTACTTTGTGGAAATCCAAAGCCCTTCCAACAGGATGTAAGACTAAGCGGAGCCTTTTGCAGGGGTTGTGTGACGTCAGAATCGCCGAGCTGCGATTGGCTCTCATTGAACGATGGGTGGTAGACCTCAAAGCAAGCTGCCCTGAGGTCTACCCACTATTCTTCAATCAGAGCCAATCAGAGCTCCGCGGTCTGACGTCACCACAACCCCTGCAAAAGAAGCAGACGAACTTGTGCTTCGTATACGTTCACACTGCTTCAAAATATTCATTTTTTATCACATAAAACAGATGCTCAAATCTTTTCCGGCTTTTTCATATTTTTGTTATATTTTTTTCAGTTTGTTAAATTCCCTATGTTATCCCCAATTATTTCTTATTGCCGACCCAAAAGAGTTATTCTAGTGCTGCCTAGGTTGCGCACTTCTCAAAAAACGTCGGCGTCCAACGAAGGACAGACGCCATTCAACAAACTACGAGTCAATAAAAACAAACAATGCGAGAGCGGATAACTTGCCGCTTTCACTTTTTTAGCGTGGCCTCCTTTATCGTGGTTCATTTTCTCTTCAGTATTATTACGTCGTGAAGTATACAATCCGAAGCCTGCCGCAGAAAAGGCGGTGCCACCAGCGTAATATTATCCAGGACAAAGAAAAACCGTTCGAAACCGATATCATGTTCCGAAAAAGATACCAAGCGAGCGTCGAAGCAATCCGACGGACTTATACTCGTCACCGCTCGTTCAAAATCCCCAAATAGCAAAAATAGTAAAAACGAAGCATGCATAATAAAGAAAAAAACAAAAAACAAAACAAAGGGAAGACAGCTCAAAGGGTGGACTAGAGGAAACAACTCCAAGCTCCACGACTAGAGCCTCCGAATAAAGAAAAGGAACGTTTTTTTAGATTATATTTCTCAAAGCACACACAGGCCACCCGACAAGCGTTAAAGCCTTTCCGGTGCGGCCACACGCAAATCGCTAGCCTCGGTTCAGTGATCAGAGGTAACGATAAAGTGGAAGGAAAAACGCTTCAAAGAACGCCCCGGAAAAGAAACAAAATCGACCTAAAACGTCTGAGAAAGACGGCCTTTTATTAAGCCTCTGCTTTTTATATTTTAGGTCCATGCTACAGCCTCAATCCGACGCAGGAGACACAAGCCGTAAGATTCCATCACTCCAAGTGGGCAAGCTGTCACTCGAATAACCTTGAAAGCGGTAGATTTTTTATTTTTATTTTTTTATGAGAATTCAACCCGGACCTTGCTTGTTCCAGTTGGTGCTGGTCGCATCATAGCAAGGCCATGGGTGAAAGTTTCAGCCAAATTAACTAAATTCGCTCAGATGGGGAACTCTCGGAGAAGGGGAACCCCCGTCCCACTTCATCGCCTTCAGTCCGCCCCCCGTTGTTTGAAGCGCCCTCTCAATTTTCGCTTCAAAGCTGTATGTTCTGTACAGCGCTCTGAAGCGCCATCGAGACGCTATGCTTCAAAGAATGTGTACTCCATAGAATACACAGCATCTACCATAGCAGCCGACCTCACAACGGTGGCGCGTTGAACGACGGGAGGCGGGCCGCGGGAGAGAAGAGGGTATACCGCTTATGGAAGCAGCATCTACGAGCAGTTTCGTAACTGAGTTAAACTAGGAACGTTGGTGTCAGCAGAGGAGCGCAGCGGTTGGTTTGACGCGCGACCAGCGGAACGCAGAGGGGGAAACGGGCCGCTAAAACCCTTCCAAACTTGTGCCTATGTCAAATACTCTACTCAACTTACTGTATTTCAAATACCTTTTGAAGTATCTTGGTATCTTGCAAATACTTTTGATCAAGAGTATTTGCCATTCTATTTTGATTACATTTCTGAGTATCTTCTACTCATTATCTCAAGTACATTTTTGATATTCAATCATTTTCCGATTTTTTCGGTATGAACTGGCGTGGGCGTGGCACGAGCAAACTTGAACAGTGTTTCCAGCAATCAAATCATGTAGCTAGCTAGCTCCGATAAGCTACGGTTACTTAGATCGAGCTCGTGAAAACATCACCTTTCAGCCGATTGTGACTCAGATTTTACGCCAAAGTTCTTACAATAAAGCTCTTCCGCTCGCCTTCCCAAAGGCACCTTTTGTTTCCTAGAGTTTCCACAAAACAATCTTCAAACGAAACGGGTGGTTTTACGGAAGAAAAGACTGGCCACACTGAGTCGCAACGCAGAACGGGAAACGACCCTCGACAACAATGGAGACTTCAGTGTCAAGAAAATAACGAATAGAAGAAAATGAGAAGTGGACACACATTTTTGCATGTTGTATATTTTACCCCGCTACGGCGAAACGTCGAGGTTATTTTTCTTTCTTTTCTTTTTGTTGTCAGTCTGGCACTTATTTCTTTCGCGAACACGATCTGTAAGCGAACATTGGTAAGCAGAGAACAGGACTGGAAATGAGCTACGAGCAGGATGCCAGCAAAACGTCCCTTAAAGTTGAGTGCCTTTCTGAGTGCAACCTAGCTGAAAAAGGTACGAGCAGTGGCGTGGCTATTATGCGGGCTGGCTTTGTCATCAATTCATTCATTTTTGTATCCCAAGTTCGATTTTAGCAACGTTACTAGAACTACTCAGTTGGGAAACTGCCATAGAGCCTGCTCTGAAAAAGTAAGACCGATCCGTACTCGAGAACCCAGCTAATGGCCATCGCCACGCCGCCATTTCTCGTGAGCGGTCACTCGAGGAACTGCACGTGACTTCTATTTTGGGTTTTATCCGCCATTTTGGCGCCGAAATAGATACGGTAGAATGGGTTTCAGGGGTGCCGACCCCGTCTCCCAAGCGGACGCACCGCGAATTTCTACCGAAGTTAGGATGCGCCTAAGTCGGGACGCGCTACACTCTTAACGGCGTGCCCTCTATGGCTACTTATAGGCGAATGAACCTTTTATTTTAGAAGTTACGGGCGTCATTCTTAAAGGTTTCATGCATTTTCCGGTGCATTAGAGGTTAAAACGGCCATTTGTTTTTGTCTAGAACCATATTTAGTAGTTACACTTCGACTCATGTGTTGTAACCTCTAGTATGTAACGTTGGACAAGAACGGGTAACCTCTACACGATCGACACGATTGTTTATTTTTCTTTCCTCCCAAGAAGAGAACTTGGAAACAAAGAGGGGGAGAAAGCTGGGACGACACGTGCGAGAGAGGAGGCATACGAAGAGGGAGAGTGAACCCAACCTTTTCAGTTCAACGAATTCCGAAACTATAGAGTCGTAACCTCACGTGACCAGACTCCTTGGCGCCTTCACTGTCTCCACTACCGACGCTTCGGTTTTGCAGGGATCGCGGTCGTGACTGCGCGCGGCTGTCGTGCGTTGTTTCAGATCGGAAATCGCATTCGCTGCTGTTTCAACTGGTTTACTCTAAGACGCCAAATCTTCACAAGGTATGCTTGACGTTTGGCAAGTGAGAAAGATGGTATACTCGACGCAGAATTGAGTCTGCATCACAGCTTCACGCTTCGCGTTTATTCAGGTCGCCATGGCGGCTTTGACGAACATAGACGTATTTGGGGGTAACCGGACAAAAGCTCACCGGACAAAAGCTCACCCGTTTTTTGACAGACCCGGACAAAAGCTCACCCGTTTTTTGACAGACCCGGGCAAAAGCTCACCTCGACTTCTTTTTTTTTTCCCTACCGGGCGAAACGCGGGCTGAAATAAAGTGCGGACGCAGTAAACATTGGACCATTTTTAGGAGAACTTGTACCTCATCCACCATTGAGTTGCGAATTTGTTTTAAAATACTTTGAAAGAACGGGAGTTTGGCCTATTGGAAAAGTACAAGACAGATGACCAATTTAGAAAATTGTGCGGGATTTTAGATAGGCTCGGGTTCCTTCCACCACAGCTTGTTCCACAGGGAAAAGTCTACCGGTGACATCGGCTACCTGCTGGACTACTTTGATTGCACGTATGTCAACGGCCGCTTCTGTTATGCTTCTGTTCCATCTGCGGCGGCACCCAGGGCGAATTCTTCCCTTCGCCTGACTCTGCGCCGACGGCGATCGGAGTTTCCCCCGGTACGCTGGAATATATACGACACCGCTCTTCAAGATAAAGACCGGATGAACACCTGCAAAAGATAGAATATCGGGTTCCAGAAGCTCGGCGGCCACGCCCATCCAAGCGTCTGGAGGCTGATTGAATGCCTACAGCAAAATCAGGCGCTCGTTGCCACGGCATTGACAAAAGCCCGGAGAGGTGAGCCCACCGTAAAGCGGGTGCGAAAAATTACTCTGCACCTGCAGAATCGTCTTAGAAATATTTGCGAGGGCTTGCATGTACATCCATATCTACCAAGACTGCTGAGCTAATGGGGGACTGCATTCGCTTCTAATCAATCGATAAATAAACTTGTTTCTATTAAAATCAACAAACCATGCGCCTGTCAGATTTAATTTATCGTTGCCTTTTTGTGTCGCACGCATGCACCTAAGTCGTCCGCACTCGTGTTAAGACCAACATGAAATTTTCTCGTGGTGAGCTTTTGTCCGGGTCTCTGAAAATATGGGTGAGCTTTTGTCCGGGTCTGTGAAAGAATGGGTGAGCTTTTGTCCGGTGAGCTTCTGTCCGGTGAGCTTTTATCATGTGAGCTTTTGTCCGGGATTCGTATTTGGGATAGTAAGAGGACGGTGCAAAGAAGAAGGATGCATGTGTGCTGGATACCTTGTAGAAGCCGCCTCCCTCACTACCAATGCCCCGCAGTTGAAATGTGGGTATTGTCAGCACACACCTTCAACTCATGGGCACATGGGGACTTTTGGTAAGTGTATGGTCTTCTTCCACAAGCGATTGGCAAGGTTATATTTGAAGACTGTGTCGACCGCGATTCCCAACCGCAGGAACATAACCGTAATGTGACGGATTTTCTGTTTTGTTTGACTAGAGCGTGAAAGCTTCTGTTGGCGGTTAGTACTACGTTTCCCTCGATTGTTTAAGCTCTTATTTACCAGGGGTCCATATCATATACGCGAATAGGAATCATTTAATCGAATGGACGTTTTCGCGAATGACGGTTAGCGGATAGGCTATTTCTAGGCGGCGGGCGGCACGCTGTAGAGACGTTTCGTCGCGCGTTGTATCATTGGAACGCACGTTAAGCCATGAAAAAAAAAAAAAAAAAAAAACGGTTACGCCGCTTTGCGGTGACACACAAAACGGCTCTTTAAAAAAATAAAAAAAAGGAAGGAGAAAAGACGCTAATCCGAGTTGGTCGATGCAACGGCTTATTGCTGCTCGTAGGCGGAGGCACGTTGTAGGGACGTTTCGTCCCGCGTGTATCACTGGGCGCCTATTATCCATTGACCACTCATCCACGCCGCTTCATAGCGGCAGACAAGGCGGTAGATTACAAAAAGTAGGTAATCCGTTGTGTCGATGTAAGTAGACCCATTCGCTAATAGGAACGCCATCATTGGATGAAACCTCGTAATTTCGTTTTCATCCATTAAAACATCGTTCGATCAAGTGAATACCTCCCGGGTTTTACGCTTTAGATGTTGCATCTTTAAAATGATTGAAGTTATGCTGTGTACTTCATGTTCACCTTTCGAAATTCATGGGACTATAGTTTGATTTGCACACTTTTAAGAGAAGACGAATTAAACCAAATGTATCTTGCATAAAGGGGCGAATATATTCAGTCGTATTTTAAATAACACTGAGACTAATGTACTTGTGTCGTTCTCGACATTGATGCGGTGGGCGCAGCTTTCCGGGTTTCCTATGTGTCTTTGTCAGTGCCGGCTGACTTTTCTTTAGGATACGCAAGTTTGCCGGTATGGTAAGCCTTATCAGGAAGACGAGTCGCTCTTTTAATAGCCTAGTAAGGTTAGGATCTGTTCAGGTCTCGTGATCCGCCTCGATGCCGTGGCTAGCTAATTATTTCGTTGACTGTATCCGCTGTTTATTATTGATGCCGAAGTGTCAACACATGCTGGGTACACCCAACTGATTGAGGTTTGTGGCTATTGTGCGCCAGGAAATTCTGATGTGTCCGTTGTTAGTCTAGAGATGATAGTTTGTAGGCAGTGTGGGCGGAATTTGTATAACTGAGGCTGGCAGGGTTGACATGTGCTGGCTCATCGCAATACCTCGTGTTCCCGCTCTATTTACATGAAGTATCTGGCTACAATGGGCGAGGTGCTGACTTGTACATTCAGGAATAAAGAAAAAAGTGCAGCATGTAATGACATTTTGATTTTCCTTTTTTTTAAATTTTGCTAAAAAGGTTGTTTTCACGAGAGGGTGAGGAGAGGTACAAAATATTACGCTTATTGCGTTATTTTTTATCTTGTCAAGTTACTGATCGTTTGAGCGGCAGTGGCGCAGACAAAATAACTGTTTATACTCCGACGTATCGTCAATGAGCATCCACGCTCTCTTCTTCACTTCGCTGGCTCATGATCTCACGTGCAGAACGGTGTTGGCGTCAGTTAGAGTAGCCTTAATTAGCTCATCGCTCGTCGGCGATTGAGTCGAACATGACTTAAGCAGGAGTCATTTTTCTTGCTCATCAGGGTACAAGATTTCGTGACGTCACGCTGCACACACACTCGCCACGCGACGCACTTAGTTGCTGGGCTGCAAACGTTAAATGAGTAGTAAATCAGTTTATTTAAAACGCATTCGCTGCGAAAAGCCATCGCTCAAGTATTCCATTTATGTTAAAAAAAAGCTGGTGACCGTGCTTTTGGGTTGGTATCGCCACCATTCCAGTAAGGACCGCTAATGTATGCTGATATTGACAACCATGCACCCCTTGGCCGGCCGCCCGGACGATCAAGTTGTAAGAACATACACTTAAGCTCGTATATATATATATTTTTTTTTTTAATTTTACGATAATATTTTGTTGGCCCTCGTTACAGCACGCCAAAGAGGTCACACAAAGGGAAATTCACATCACGCAGGCGTGTCCACCAGATGCAGATGAGCGCGGTTTGACGAGGTGTTGTACATGAGCTACGGAGTTTCGAAACCATGAGCGAAATTTACGTGATAAACAATTTTGAGGCAGTTCAAAGCACGAACCTAGCTGAAGGCAGACGTAGTAGGTACGCTTGTTTGTCTCACGGTGGCATCCGATTGCCAGGGCGACGATCCTGACGGCGCCAAAAGTCTCTGTGGGCCAAATAGCGCTGCCTTGGTTTTTTTTATACACTTTCCGTGCAGTAGCCGTTCGCAGCGACGAGAGATTGACCTAGCTCAACGTCAACGTTCCACGTAATAGATTCCCTACCTTTGAACCCATACCAAGTGATGATTCAAATTTGCGTAGACAGCTGACATCGATGAACGACGACATCGGTAACAAGCCCCATGCTCGGACTCGTCGGCGTTTTTCATAGAGGCCTGCTAGTTCGTAGTTCAGATTTCAATGTCGAATTCTCCATACACTCACGGTGCTTGCAATAACTTCAAACAGCAGAGAAACCTATTCACGATGGAGTTCAAGCCGCACACCAGACCGACACTACCAAGGTGGTCGAATAAACGCTAGCCATAACTGGTTCCTCGCCGCATGCAGCGCAGCTCGTCCCGTGATGCTTTCTGGATCGGTTAGATCGAAGCGACTTAGCGTCACTGTGACGTAAGGACGAATGCGACTGGTCGCCAGGTAACCATCGCGCGGTGCTCGTTTTCATTGCCTGTGTTTGTCCAGCTTTACTCGGCGAAAGAGCAACAAAGCTGGCAGCAAACAGTGATATGACTAAAGAACTGGATAAAGCCCGTGCGACCGTGCTGTATGAGGCTCGCAAACGTCACTCTTCTTTCGCACATGACAATATATTAGCGAAGTTATTAAGATAGCGCGACCGCTCTGGTGTGAACTTGACCCCTACTTCTTTACTAACTATTTGCTAATATAAGCCTCCAATTACATTATATTAAATGCATCTTAAATACTTCAGATGAGTTAATAATAGATTTTTTATCAATTGCGTTAGGAAAAAATTTGACAGACGGCGGAGTAATCTAATGCTTAATAAAACCACATAAATACATCCAACATGCTCCGCCTATCGTTTATAAAGGATGTGAGAAGAGGAAACGACGTCAAATATTACCCTGCGATGTCCCAATTCTGGTGTCTTAGGGGGCTTCTTCTTTGACACAATTAATATTTTTTTAAGAAAGTAACTTTTCGCCAAGCACAAGCCTGCTTCCTCCAGAATTGCATGGGGCAGCTCAAGCACTCCCTGGTTCATCTGCAGGTAAGTAACCATGTTGCCGAACTGCTCGCACGGAACATTTGATATAAAACAGTTCCACCCAAAGCAGTAATGAATCTGAATATTTTTTTTTCCAATTTTGGATTCAGGCTTCTCATTATCGCCCCCTATTGAGGTCCAGTGTCACGCCGCGTGTGGTGTCGGAGCGGAAAACACGTCCCACGAGTCTGGTTAGTAAACTATGACATGCGTCGCTCTTCTGTCTCTAACATAAGTTATACAACAGACAGGGACCAAACAGCACCTGCGAAAGAATTTGTCCCCAGATCAAACCGGGCTCAGGTCCAAGGTAGGAAAATTTGCTTAGTATGTTACCTGACGATTCAGAATTTCCGTTGCGTTCATTGTGCGAAAACTGTCTGGTTGAGCGTTTGGCATTTTTTTTTAACTTTTTCTCATTATTTTCGCAGGAACTCTACTGGTACAGCCTCAAGACCTCCCTGGCTCCAGCACTGGCAGCAGGAACCTTCCCCAGACTAAGGTTGCTCGCCATATTTATGTTGAATGCAGATTTTCAACAAAATTCTTTCAAAGATTTCGACAACACATGAGAGAATGTCATGATGTCAGATCCGCTGTAAAGTGCAGTCTCTGTGGCTCAAGGTTTCTGCACATGTCGCAATACAAATGACACTTTGATGTGTGTACCTTGCAACAACATGACGAAGAAATCTTGTGTGATGTTGATGATTCTGCTAATCAATTTGACCACGCTTAACGGGAAGGTAGTGTGGTTGAATCAGATCCCAACATTGAAGCAATAGTTTCCAACTTGTGCAGAAAGCTTGAAGGACACCACAGATGCTCAAAGACTGCCGTGGACACGGTTGTCAGCAGTATGAAGGACTTGTTTGAACAGATGAATCTAGGTGTTGACATCTCGTCACTGGAAAGTGACTGTACAAGGAGGGCACTGTATGAGTCACAGGGCATTTACTTAAAGCCACAAGAACTGACGTTGCCATCCGGGGACAAGGTATACTATATCCCGTTGATGAATATACTAGAACATCTTTTGAAGCATCGTCTCTTTGAAGAATATTTTCAAACAAATTTGCTTCCTAGTTCCGACGGAGTGTTGAGGGACTTTAAGGACGGCTTACGTTTTCAGCGGCACCCTATTATTCAGAAGTCCGGGAGTAACGCGATCACAATCTTATTGTATTGTGACGACATTGAAGTTGCAAATCCTCTTGGAATGAAACATGGATTCCGGGGGAAACTGACTATGTTTTATGTTACATTCGTAAACATTCCGGCATCAGAGAGATCTAAACTGAAGAATATATTCCTATTAGCGGTAGGCCATGCCAAAGCACTGAAATCATGTGAGGCAAAAAGTGCTCCGCTTCATGATTTTATTGCGACGGTTAATACGTTGGCGAGGGGCTGCGAAATAGAAACAAGGACGGGACGAAAACTGTTTTATGGCTGTCTGCTAGCCTTCATCGGAGACTCTCTGGCTTGCCACAATATGGGCGGATTTAAAGAGTCATTCAGCCCAAATGTGCGTCTTGCGTGTCGGACGTGCAATGTGCCAACAGCGTCCCTGTTCAAGTATCACTACAATGCGCAATGTCCACCTCGTACGGAGGAAGAGCTTAGCCGCCAGTTGAAACAATTAAGCGATGCAAAAAACAAGAAAGAACGGAGGCAGTTGTCTACAGAGTTTGGTTTGAGCTCCAGATCGGTTTTGTCAGAGGTCAGTCATTTCTCTTTGATCTCTGACCTTTTGTATGACCCGATGCACGTGCTTTTAGAAGGAGTTGTTCCAAAGGAGATCTTCCTTTTTGTGCATTTCATGGTACGAGAAGCGAAGTGGCTCACTCTTGACGAGCTCAATGTGAGCGTGACTGAGTTCAGCTTTCACAGATCAATAAGTAAAAGCGATAACCCACGAGTGTTCGCCTCTGACCTCAGCATTGCAACGTCAGCGAGTGGTTCACTTGTGCTGCTCCTGCATTTGCCCGTGATTGTTGAAAGGTTTCTTCCTTCTGCCGAAGAACCCCATGTTAAGTGCTTCTTGATGCTGTCAGACATGTACAAATTACTCAAAAAAGGTAGTTAAATTAAGCTACTGAGTATCGACGCCAAAAGTAATTGGAGTAGAGTAGAAATTACGCATTTGTAAAAATAATTGAGCAAAGTACTAACTACTCCAAAAAGTAGCGAGTTACTTTTAAGTTACATTCGAAGTTACTTTTTTTATATTTTTGTGGTAGCAAAACGAACAGCAGTTTTGGTCAATGAAAAACCCTGCGAGCCAAAAATAAATGCAGTCTATTTATAGCTTGCGTTTTCGACAAAATAGTTTATTCGCTCGCAGAAGCAATTGACTTTCAAAGTTTTTGATAGGAGAGTTTTCCTCTTTTCCTTTTAATGACGTCCCCAGCCGAGGTAAATAGACGTTCCACCGTGGCACTGAATAGAACGTCAGCGTTGAATTTGCGAAACAGGCTGTGCAGGGTCGGGTAAGCGAGTGTCGGCATCTTAGGTTTCCATGACGAAATATGTGAGGTTTGCCTCGGGTAGGAAGGTCTTTTATAACAAACTTTCCTCCTTTTTTCTTTTTTCTTCGTCAAGTTGAGATTGTTGTGACTTGCCCCTCTTTATTCCGACGTCGTTCTGAGAGTACGCTGAGCGAGTGCACTAGACCGTCAAGGGTTTAAGTCTCGCGCCACGACGATGAGATCATCCGGACGACCGCGCGTCCCGTTGTAGTGCTAGTACTACGCTACTGAAAAAAGAAATGTTTTGGTTCAACAGAAGATGAACCGAAGTATACTTCGCCGCTGACGCCGGGTCCAACAAAAGGATCTCCCAAGGGTAACTCGCAATCCTCGCCGGCGACTACAATATTCTGACGCGCCTGACACGCCTGACAAGTAAAGGCCCGTTCACACTCTTGTGACCGAGTACGACTGAGAGAGACGAGATCTCTTACAACTTCTTAAATGTTTCTAGAATGATGACGTTGTGGCGCCATCTATGCGGTCACCCTGGAACTGCATTTCACAAAAGTGAAGGTTTTGCGGGATTTCCGAGGTCAAATGTGCGTAATACCCATAGGAAGGCTCGTTTATAACATTGACAAAAGTTTTTCGAGCCAAAAAAAAAAGGATATTGCGCGAGAAATAAAAAAAAAAAAAATATGCCGGACCGCCGAGTTTACACTGCTTCCCAATAGATGTCGCCAGTGTGTTCTCTGGTTTAAGAAGTTTTAAGGAACCCAGGTTTAAGAGGTCGCAAGCAGTCGCAAGAGTGTGAACGAGCCTTAAATCGTTTTTAACAAAGAGGAGGTCTCCCAGGCATGGATGGTCGGAAGGACACGAAGGATTACGTGAACAAGCATCGTCGCTCGTATACAGTTACAGCTGGAAGCGGGAACGTGCTCCCACGAACGGATTATCCGTGCCAGGGTTTGTGCGCGGGGGAGTCCGGCTTTGCAAAGGCGTATGCGCTGACGACAAGGCGACCATGGGAACAGGCGCCCAGCTGCGAGGTCATTCCAGTGGCGCCTCCCGTGGAACCTACCGCTTGAGTAAGAACTCTCTAAAGACAGACTAAAACTCTCAGAGTGTCCCCGTCTTCCACGGTTGCAGCTGGAAACGCGGCGCCTGCGTGCATTACCGGATTAGGTCAATACCCGACCAAGGCTTGTTAAGCATCTCTTCCTGCGTTCTTGCGTGCCGGTGTTATGTTTTGGCTGCTCGTCGCCACCTTCACACAAGGACGCCTTCCCGAACAAGGGGGCCCCTTGTTAGGGAATGCCACTTCATCTGCCGGCGTCTTATTCATTTCTGCGCTCAAACTTTCGTGATGGGCAAAATTAGCACTATATAATTTCGAAAGTAGTTAGTAATTTGAGTAGAAGTTACATGAAAAAAGTAGTTAAATTAAACTACTAATTACCCAAATCAAGTTGTAATTGAAAGTTACCAAGTTACTTGAAAAAGTAGTTAAACTACAGTGCTTGAGTAGAGTAGTTGAACTACGTCCAAGTCTGGATGCTGTGCATTTTAACCCAGATGGTGCTGTCACCCATCATTACAGTAGATACACTGACCCTGTTGGAGTCTCTTATCGCTCAATACAACCAGCTTTTCGTAGATTGCTATGGCAGCACTGCATTCATTCCAAAGCTGCATATGATCGTTCACATTATTGAGCAAATCAAACGCTTTGGGCCCTCCCGCCATCATTGGGCTATCCGGTTTGAGGGTAAAAATGCACTGCCTAAAGCTAAAAAGTTCAGGAACTTCAAAAACCTGCCGCTTTCTGTGAGCGAGTACCTTCAGCTTAACACTTCGTTCGAACTCTGGGACGCGAACGGATGTCCAAAGGAGACATCACCTCCGATAGCTGCTTCGGGAAAGCCATTTGTATTAACGACCGACTTTCTAACTGCCGGATTGGATGATAGTGATCTTGGAAAAACTGCCCTAGAAGTACAAGCAACCGTAATTGATAGTGTCCCTCTCAAAGTGTCGGATGTGATGATGATTGGCAAACCATCTGAGCGACCCGCCTTTGTAAAGGTTCTTAGCATTATTTTGTGGAAAAGCCAGATATTTTTTGCGTGTAGGGTTCAAGTGGCTGCTAGTTTTGTTGCTAAATTGAATATGTTCATGCTGCATGAGACTTCACACTGGGTGATAATCACGACTGACTCTTTATTGTACCCGTGGCCCGTGTGGACGTACACTGTGAACAAACAATACTGTTGCATACCAAAGTGTTTACATGTCAATCCTGATTCCATGTAGGAATGGCCTCTAGAGCGATTGCCGGAGTTCTCTCAGACTGTTCAGCCACTTCTTCGAGGTAGCCCTATGAGTGCGAAAGAACACAAGAAAATGTGCCGGCAGCTCGGAGATGAACTGTTGTTTTTCTTGGAGTAAGTGTCTGCCAACAATGATATTTTCACGTTTGAGTACATTTGGTAATCAGTTGCTTCATCATGTAAGCCAGAATACGTCAGCCAAACTTAAATTTAACCCAGGACCTTCGCAAATAAAAGCCTGGAAAAATATATTCAATATCATCTGCTTACTTCCGCAGTGAAAATAAGCTGGTTACTACCAGGTCAAAATCTCAGGAACGCTGGGAGTATAAGTCTTTGGGAGATGCGCTCGCCACAAAGTTTCCATCTCTCTCATGGGAAAATCCGGACCCAGGAGCGAAGGTCTACCAGAGAAGGAGCCAAATCTACGCAGGTTTATTGTAAAAAGACTTAGCGGGACATTTGTAACAAAATGGTACCTGTGTTGCAGACTGTGTTCATGAGGAAGCTTACAACTACGAGGGAAGTCCGGAGGTACAGAGAGAAAGCAGCTACTGGGTGATTTCAGATAAGATCGACCAAAGGGTGGCTGGTCGACATTTTTAAATCAACTGATGTTTTTATATGACATTGTCTAGTGTCTGGTATAAACGAATCCACACTTAGTTTTGACCAGAAAAAAAAATTTGGAGACAAGAAAAATCGTAAGGCAGGAAGAGGTGGACAGTTGCATTAACGCGCACTGATGGAGGGGGCAAGTTTGAAAGTGAATAATTAAAACAATAAAATTAGGAGAATTTTAAAACTTTTTACAAACAAACTATGGGTACAACTTGCTTGTAATATAAAGTAATAATATTTATTAAAAATTTATTTAGTTTTCTAAAAATTGCCAAACATGCCTGCTCGAACGACAAATGGCAAACTTTGGAGGTCTGTATCTCATGAAATAATTTAATCATTATTACATAACTTGCAGACATTATTTTACTAGTATATGGCTATTATTGAAAAAATAAATAAGGTATCTGAGTGACACAATAGTTACGATATATTTAGGCAAACATGGGAAAAAAATCAAACAAAGAAAAATTCCGATGCGAATAAAAAAAAAAAACACCACCTTCGATTTTTTTTAAATTTGGGTACCCTTTTATACTCTATCTCGGCATTCATTTCTATTAAAAACATGTTGCATCATTGCACTGTGAAAGAAGAAACAACTCCCCAAAGTAGGGTCCTTTTTCAAAGCCTACACTTAGCAGTGTCCTATACAAGAAGTGACTCTGAGTTCCAGTTTCATGAAACTTGCACAAATCTTTTATATACATTTATTCAGATGAGGTCATTGATAAAAAGACCGATCGGTCACACAGTAAAAGGGAGGAGAAACTATATACAGCATTTTACATAAGTGTACAAAGTGGTATCATATTAGAGACTAATGATTTGAGAAAAGATGATGAAGTGTGAAGTTGTACCTTCCGGTATATTTTACATCTAGAGTAAAATAAATAACTTTACTTCCACACACAAAAACAAAGATATAATAGTAAGATATTTAGGTTGGCTGTGTATTTACGATTACAAACAATTTCAGGTGACGGATGCCATAGTGCCTTACTGGAGCAGCTTCGATGCTCTCGGTGTATGAATGAATCGTGGCAAGCCGATATATTTTATCCTGCTCGAGGATAACATTTTGGGATTTTTTTTTATAGTGATCAGATAAAAATTATTAGTAACCACCAACAAAAACGGTAGGTTAAATACCCCGTGAAGAAAAATGTGATAAATAAGATGTCCCTGCATTCAAAATGAGCAGTCCTTGGGAAATCAAATTCGGCACTTTACGCTAAGGTTTTCCTCGCTGTACCCATTTAATAAAGTTGCTTCCAAGCAGATCCGACTGTCCGTGCTACATATACGTCACAGGTTCCTTCTGCTGATGACTTGCTGAGCAGCCACGCGTGCCAAGACTGAATGCCAGGGAAGGCGCGCACCGTCAGCCACTCTTCTTTTTTTTGTTCACGATACCGAACAACCTCATTTTCGTCCAGATATACAAGATGCACGCCTTTCAGTTTCTTTGATAGAACGCTCACCATTGTCCTGGCCGTCTGAATTGCGCTTACTGAACGTTCTCTCGGGTTGTTCAGCGTGGCCTGGTGCTTCACGAGTCCGCCAACTCCGTCACATGCATTTTTCCCATGTCCAGATGCAGAAAATAACCACTGGGCTTGTGGGCAATCGTCCTTTGCAAATTGGTGAAGCTGGTAGCGATTCTTGAAATGACTGGCGGCGCCGTCACTTACGTACGTCACATACGAGTATACCGCAACGTTGTCTTCAACCCACTCCTTCCCTTTTTCTAGAGCCAAGCAAGCGTGAGCGGCGTCTTGACACAGGTCCTCACTGATGATGGCAAAGCTGTTTGTAGATTTTCTTGTCGTCACTACACATGTGAATATCGAAACTTTTTTTTTTTTCCAGTGATATGCTTGCACTTCGTCAGGAAGCACGATGGTCCAGTTTTCAGCAAAGTCAAAATGAAAGACAATGCTCCCGCGTTGCATGCACTGTTTTTCATCGTAGATCGCTTTACCTTGCGTTTGCCGGATATGGTTGTGAAGTACCCAACTTCCAACCGTCACTTGAATGACTTTTAGGAAAGTCTCAGGTTCCAAAGTTTTTTTCACAAGGTCGCCGGACTCCCATGTTGCAAGCACAATCTCTTCATCCTCCGGGATATCAAGTTCCTGGAGTGTAAGAAACTGGCCTTTTGGGCAGTGATCACAGTCTCCTTGAAGGCACAGTTCTGTTGCTGGGTCGCACAGAAATGCCGAGTTCATTTCACCAGTGTTGAATGTTGAGCCTGTAACGTTCTCTAGAGCGGCAATACAAAGATAATAATTGGCGCAGCGCACACAAACGCACACTTCCTGGTGTGGAATACATTGGACCCACCTAGGGCGCAACGAATAAAATTTCGTTAGCCCAACGCCGGAATCGGGATGCTTGTCTTTGTATATACGGAAGGCCTCTCGTATTGAGCGTGTCATGAAGCGCTTTGGCACGAAGGTTTTCTCTCCGTTGAGCATGACAGAGATGACGTCCTTCTGGTTGGGACTTTGGCGCGAACATTGTAGCTCGTCTTTCGTGAAGTACTCTAGGGCAGCAGACAGGTTCTCATGGCTCACCTTGCACCTCGTGTAAGGATCCGGCTCATACCACACGCCATGCTTTTCCTTGAGTTTTCGGGATTTACTGATGAGGTACATTGAGGCCTGTGGAATCATCTTTTGATTCTCATTCTTCGTCAGTGTTGACGGCAGGAGTGTAAGCAGTTGACAACGTTCCCGGAGAGAGGTGGCGGTTTCAAAGGCCTGCCGAAAGTTGTCCACCCACTCAGTGCATGTGGAGCATGTTGGTTCGGACGACCCCGATGGCGCGTCCCTGTCGTACGCAATACGTAGCCTTGAGCGTATATTCTTGACAGCAACCTGCTCCAGTTCTGTCTGCTTTCTCTTGACATAGGCAGGCCTGTCCCGACTTCTTACGACGCTTGGTTGTCTCAGCGGCGACACATCTGTAAGTAGTATGCTGCGATTTAGATCTTCAATTGCTTCTTCAGCTGGCACAAATATGTCAGGGCACTGCTCTGAACTTCGCATCGAGATCTCCTTAGTGATGTGCATGAAGCAATGGTAGCACAGGTAGTCCGTCGCACTCACTTTGGTGGAACAGTCAGGCGGAAGAATTCGCTTCAACGAGTTTAGGTCCAACTCGCCAACACTTCGAAAATTCCGCTGCTTTGGTATAGTCTTTTTGTGTTTGCAAAAGTAATCTGCACAAAACACTCGTTCGGAGCTCCAGGACGTCTTCATAATGTATACATAAATAATAGAAATTAAACCCCAACTGATGGCATATAATTGCCAAGTGAAAGAACTACTGGGTGGACAAGTAACAAGTCCGAGGCTGAGGAGCTCACTCACTGCAAACGTACATTTGAAAAGAGAGGTCACATCTGAGGCTGTCGGCAAAGCTTGATCCACGTCAAAGGAAGAAAGAGGGAAAGTCTCCAGACAAAAAATTGTGGTCAGCGGCCTTCGAAAAAGACTTTCCGGAATCGCACTGTCGTCCCTCCACGCGCTGATATGAAAGCACCCGAGCTTCTACCACGTGGTTCATGACACAGCCTGAGCCATGTCGGCGACCGGTTTGCGAGGGGTTGGCGGTGGGGTTACGTTGATGGTCACTCGGATTAGCCCTTGCTGTACTGATCTACCGCATGCAGTGCCTTATCGCCAGCTGGTGTCAACAACGAGAACACACACACCCTGTCTACACCAAAACTACAAGCGTTCACCGCACACGCGTCGCCGCCGCTTTTAAGCTTTTGTGAAATCGCTTTCTCTTGCCGCGGAGAACCGCCTTATCTTAACTACGCGCCTGAAATCCTTCCAGGCGGGCGTACACAATATCAAGCGTTTCGAGAAATGCCCGTGGAGTAGAACTATGGGAAAATTCGGAGCCCGCGATGTCGATATCGTCGCCGTTGTGTTAGTACGCCGTCGCGTACTGCAGTCTCCCGTTGGGGGAGGGGGGGGGGGGCGGTCTTACTACGATAACATGGCGACAGCGTTTACACTCTATGTATTTACGCGAGGCTCGAGTATTTGGGGATAATGCTGCCGGTTGGTGTGCCCCTTTGTGCCTGATATTATCGCCCGTGACGCCAGCGAGTGAGATGGCGACAGGCATGACTGCTCAGTAGACAGGCGTCGGCGGCCATGTTTTGCTGGTTGAAGCGAACCCCCTTGTCCTTGACAGCGAGCGGGGAAATGCGAAAAAAAGATTGTATCGGCCGTTTTGCCAGAACTAGCGACGAGTGTCGTCTGCGGTTTCCGGCAACTATTTTGCCATAATCGTGAGCTTAGCGAGGAAATGATTTTTGCTAGCCACAGAACACTAGCACGCAGAAAGGGAATGCTTGAACATGTTTTTGTTCTGGATATATATCAGGGATATATATGAGAGAGAGAGAGAGAGAGATGAAGGTAGAGCGGAAGAGGGAATAGCATATAGTGTCGCAGGAGAATAAAGTAAACAAAGTTCCTAGTGGCCGATGGCTGCATGATCTTTTCTCGGATCACTAGTCCGTAATATGATACCTCTTTGTACACATAGTTTCTCCTTAATTTAAGTGTGTGAACGATTTCTTTAGTTATCATTGGCCTCATCTGAATAAAAATATATAAAAGATATGTGTTGGTTTCATGAAACTGGAACTCAGAGTCAGCTCTTGTATAAAACACTGCTAAGTGTAGGCTTTGAAAAAGGACCCTACTTTGGGGAGTTGTATCTTCTTTCTCAATAAAATGATGCAACATGTTTTTAATGGAAATGAATGCCGAAATAGAGTATAACAGGTTACCTAAATTTAAAAAAATCGAGGGTGGTGTTTTTTTTTAATTCGCATCGGAATTTTTCTTTGTTTGATTTTGTTTCCATGTTTGACTAAATATATCCTAACTATTGTATCACACAGATACCTTAGTTATTTTTTAAATATTAGCTATATATTAGTAGAATAATATCTGCAAATTATATCATAATGATTAAATTATTTCATGAGATACAGACCTCCAAAATTTGCCATTTGTCGTTCGAGCAGGCATGTTTGTCGATTTTTAGAAAACTAAATAAATTTTTAATAAATATTATTACTTTATATTACAAGCAAGTTGTACCCATAGTTTGTTTGTAAAACGTTTTAAAATTCTCCTAATTTTATTGTTTTAATTATTCACTTTCAAATTTGCCCCCTCGCGTTATTGCAACTGTCCACCTCTCCCTGCCTTACGATTTTTCTTGTCTCCAAATTTTTTTTCTGGTCAAAACTAAGTGTGGATTCGTTTATACCAGACACTAGACAATGTCATATAAAAACATCAGTTGATTTAAAAATGTCAACCAGCCACCCTTTGGTCGATCTTATCTGAAATCACCCTACTACATCTCCACCAGCTACGCCATCATCACAGCCGGTGGTTGCAGCCATCAGAAAAGAGAGTGCGATGGCAGAGCGAGAGGTAAAGCGCAGATATCTTTATTTAATGATATCACTATATTTTGGCGCTAATTTAGCTCTATCACATTTTCCCTCGCAGGTTCTGCTGTCGTCATCTTTCGAACATGCCACAATGGATATCGCAAGGCTAAAATAACTTATGAAGGTGACATTCGATCAGCGGGCAGCGACCTTCTTTGACCCCCTGCCAAAGTCAATTCTCGGCGAAGAAATAGTAAGTGTCTAAACCTTCTTTAGTAATTTCATAAGGCTGAAAAATAGTGTGTCATGTGCAGAATTGTACAGGATCACAATGACTATGCCAAAGAAATTAGGGAGGCTAAGACAGCATTTTTGTCTTATACTAGTTTTCGGAGCTATGATGTGGCCACATGCGCATAAAAATTGCTTTGGTGTCGGCATATACCTTTACGCACCGCGCGATATTGTTACCTGGTGCGTTAACGCGAAAAAAGTGTGACTGCTGTCCTTAAAAGTATAAGCTTGATGGGAAGTCACCATTTGGGCCACTACATTCGTTAACATCCCACCCGCTCAATCTATTTGAGGGAAACTAAAATGCGGCAGTATGGTGTTCACATTAACAGTGTCGCGCGATGTACTTACTCTTCTGTGCAGATTCAATACAAAATGCTGGTTCACAAATATTTCGTTTCTTTTTACCGCTCTCACGTGCAATAAAACTTTAGTAATGCGGTAAAATATGCTCCATAAAAACTACACATTTTTTATAAAAATGATCGAATTTTAACATATATGCTAAACGGTTGCCTGATGCTTGGTGTTTGCGGCCTTCCGTACATTCTATTTGACTTTATTCCCTCTCCCCGTATTTTTAATGCAAATATTTTGTGTCCTTCTTCGCACCATATTTCACTAATTCCTCAAAACTGACCCGAGTCATTGGCAATAAGCGCACTCGTGACTTGTCTTTTAGTATTATAAATGCAGAGACAAATGTTTGAAACTAAACTTAGCACATAATATCCTTTATAGCTGGCTTTCATGAAAACTGTGACGATGAACTGTAACGATAGACTGCGACGCGTGGTTGTAGAGGAAGATTAAGCGTTTGACCATTTCAAAGCGGTAGGTCATATAAAAATACATAATAAATTGCTTAATTCTTAATATGCTGGAATGAATAAATAAAAAATAGAGTTTGACCGAACAGAATTCCAACCAGGAATAAAGGGATCGCTGGCAATGAGATGCCGATTAAACTATCGACGGTCTTTGCAACGGATCTTTCAGCAGATTAGGCCCCATCTAACCTGATATCAAGTTTTAGCCATATGAAGCGGAATTAATCGAAGGTCCCCCGCATTCTTAGCCTATATAACGAGCAGCCAGAGTAAAATGCGTTGCATTATAATGGTTTCTACAAACCAGACGAATGTCGAACTTATCCGAGCTTACAGAAAATTTGCAAATTCCTGATCATGCTGACGAAGCTGACCGGCACAGAATGCGTGTTCAAAGGCAGGCAAATATTAGTTTTAGAATAAGATTCGCATGAGCCTTGGGGCGCTCTACAAATAGCATCACCATAGGATTTATATGGAGCCACAGTTTTTACCGTGCGCCAAAGGCCTATACGAAAGTTATTTTAAAACTCCCCATTGGCATATGATGTGTGTTTGCGGTTTTAGACACACGTCGGACCTCCCATGCTAAGTGATAATACTACACTTTAAACGGTGGCCCCACGCCCGCAATCTTTAAAGTTAGATTTTAACGCTATTTTTGGGGTAGGAAATAGTATCGAGCTGTCGTTTTGCAGGTATTTTTCTGATATCGGTGGGTAAAGTTTCAGCAATACGTTATTGACATGACTAATTTGCGTGATCGGAAAATTAAAAAATATAGAACTCGCTTATTGCTTTTAAGATTTCTTTTTTAATAACGTTTTGACTACCTTTTTTTTTCATTTGTATTGTCATGGCTGTGCGCTTCTTCTGAATAGAGTCCTTTTTTTGCGATTACAATTTTAATTGGACTTAAAGATAACCTGTTTATTAAAAAAACTAATATTTAGGCCTATTTTAAAACTGTAATCGTAAGAAAAAGGGTTCTTTAGAGAACAAGCCCACATCCGTGAAAACATGAATGACAAAAATGTGACCATAACTTTATTATTGAAGGGCAAACCCTGGAAGCGGGGTTTACCCTTCAGGTTACCTACCAGTTTTAGAAAAAGGTTTTTATTAATATTTAAAAATGAAACGTTGAACACCAGTAATAAAGATGGCGGCTGAGGGACCGCCGCCTTAAAAGTATAAACATACAACATCCCACCACGCAGAGCTCAACGTTTACCACGCGAAGTATAATGCCCTACCGCGGAAAGCTTTCAGAATCACAGATACATGTGATATTTCACTCATTGCCAGCCTTTGTACACACACATTTTGTGCCCTTCAGCATTGTCAGCAGGACCAAGTATGCAATTTTTAATAAGTATGTTAGTTCAATATTTTATACCGTATGTTCTTTATATGCAGCTTGCTTTTGAGTCCGAGTTGAGGTTCCAAAGGCAAATGTCTGCCCTCGTGGACGTCGTGACCAATGCAGTCAACATCTTTTCGGACATCCACGGAAAACGCTGCACCTTCTCCGACATTGAGCGACACTTGCAGCCAGCTGGAGCAAAGTACCTCTTGGTCAACCAGGTGCGGAAGGTTTCAAGACTTACTTTTGTACATTCTCTTGTGTGTGATTTCTGATAGCAAGTTTAATTCTCCTAATGTACATAATTTACGTAAGTAAATATAGAACGCCTTAGACTAACAAAATAGTGAGATTGAAACATTTATTGCATAAAGTCAGACAATGTTCCCTTATAGTACTTTTAACGAGAGACAGAATACACATATTGTCAAACCAATATTCATAAACGTTCAGCGCACCAACGATATCAAGAATTCCCCAAGCTTGGTGAGTTAATTTCCTTTTTGTCTGTTCATACCACAGGCAGAGGTGCCAGACGAACCCACTTTGTCTGTCCCTCACATATACGCAACAGCTGAGAAGATTGTGATTTACGGCGGAAAACCAGGAGAACTTGTCCCACTGAGTCATCCGTGCACACTGGAGAAAGCCCTTGTGATGTGCCTTGCCATCTATTACACTAAGAACATCCACTACCCTCTCGCACTTGCGCAGCCGTTGATACTGCTCCAAAAACTGTTTTTGCCCAAGGACACTGCACCCCGAGGGTTTATGAACGGAAAACTGAAATCATTGCTGGTGAAGCTGGGATAGTGAAGACCTGTGCGACCTATGTCGAGCATTACCTTCCATAAAAAGTAAATAATTTTGGAACATCGTCGAGGACAGGGCGTTTCATATTTGTTTGTAATTACTTTGGCTTTGACAATAAAGAGAGTAGTTCTCGACATTTGTTGCGTTATTTAAACTGCCCAAGCGCATACTTCTATGCGGGACGCCCATATTTGCAAATCAGCGAGCCGATGTAAGCGTAAAAATGACAAGGGCCACAAATAATATTGATTATGGTCAACTTTTAATGAGGGCTGATTTTAGGGTGAGGGACGTGCTTCCTGTTTAATTTTGTTGCACAAAAGTTATATTCAAGGAGGGTTTCAAATTGGCGAAGATCTATTGCTGGAAAGTATACAGAAGTATACACTATATACAGAGCGTATTTTGTACGACGTTTTTAAGAAAAGGAGGTATTGCTACGTAGATGCTGTCTTTGCCGCATTTTTGTGGGACTCGGTGGACATTAGATAAGGGGATAAACGTCACATTTTGTTGGCTAATTAATCAAAATAAGTTTATTAACTTTTGAATTAGTGGTTCAATTGCCCATGTCGCAATTGCAGTCTTAACGGAACCAATTATTAAACCCTGACCCAGTTTAGACAGTTCGTAAAAAGAGATAAACCTTTGAGATATTTTTCGTGTAAAAGTTTGCATTTCTCACTCGATTCAAAACCGGACGCAGAAAGGCCCGCTTGATTATGGTGCATATAAGCGTAATGCAGTTTTATCGGGCCTCCTCGTAACTATCTCGACGGCATGCCTTTGGTGGACGCGCCGGCGTCAAACTTAAAAATGATAGTGACGGAGGGACAGAAGTACGTCATTTTTCTACGGATTATGATCAGCTCGCAATCTTGAATCAAGAAAAGGAAACCATTTTAACCATGAATATCTCAAAGATCGTTGTCTTTTCGCGAATTACCTCAATTAGGTTAGGCAGTAATCATTACTCCCGTTATAACTGCAATGGCAACATGACCAATTAAGCCAGCCATTGAAAGGTTAATTAACAAATTTTGGTTAATTAGTGAACAAAATGTGACGTTTATCCTCATATAAAGAGCGCCGACCGTCACGAAAATGCGGTGAAGACTGCATTCACGTAGCTATTACCGTCGTTTCTAAAAAAAAAAAAAAACTAAATAATAAAAAAAGCCCGCGACGTAACGGTCGCCTACATTTTTAAACCTTAAAGAGTAAAAAAAAAAAAAGTACGTCAGACGCTACTGTAACCTTTATGTAGGAGCTTCCACGTGACCACTGCGTAGAGGGTACAGTGTTGGCGGTTACATTGTTATTCCTATAATCAAAGGTACCAATTTGCAAAAAGGTACCCTATAACAGAGGGTACCCGGCTAAGAGTGTACCTGAAATCACCGCTGAGGCATGGATGTATAAACACATTATTAGGGACGAAGCTCCTTAGGGTCTAGCCTTGTCCGTCCGTCCGTCCGTCCGTCCGTCCGTCCGTCCGTCCGTCCGTCCGTCCGTCCGTCCGTCCGTGCGGCCGGCCGGCCGGCCAGCGTCCGTGCTCGCATAAAAAGAAAAAAAAAAATGGTTGCGCAGTCGACAGGATTCGAACCTGTGCGGGGAGACCCCAATGTATTTCTAGTCCATCGCCTTAACCACTCGGCCACGACTGCGGGACGAGTAGGGGGCTCAGAGACGTGGTAGTAACTCAAGACCTGGGCCCGTTTGCTCGAAGCACTAACCGCGGCTAAAGTTAGCCGCAGTACCTAGGAGAGGGATTTTGAAATCACGTGACTGGCTCGGTAGGGATGCGGGGAAACATGGCGGTGCCCCAGTGAGTGAGCACCGCTCGCTTTGGAAGTAATATGTCGCTGTAGCTGTAACATCGAGCGCGTTAGTCAGCAACGAATGGTGCAGGGGGCTTTCGCTTTGCCTTACCTCAATTAAACCGCAAAGCATGGGCAATGACATCGGTGCATTTTTTAGATAGTGTTTCGATTCTGGGCATTCCTAAGCCTAAATGAACGCGATAATTGTCGGCATGGCAACGTCTTTGGAAAGCGGACTGCCTCGACTCAATCGGCCGGGTACTGATAGCACACAAAAGCAGACAGCGTACCAACAGACTTTCTTCTAAATTATCCAAGCATCGCGAGGAGAACGCTGAAAGTGTAATTCTACGGTCCACGCGCGCTGGCCTTCCTCTTATAAAAGATTCGAAGTAAAAAAATCATAATAACGCTTTAACGAACGCGCGTGCAATGCAAAATTTGTTTTATACTTTTTGCTTTAGGACGGTTACTACTGCAGACGCCAGCACGTGCGACGCGTGCATCTACAGTTGTAGCATGCACCTCGGTGCTTGGATAATTAAGAAAAAAGGTCTGTTGGGACGCTGTCTGCTTCTGTGTGCTATCAACAATCCGCTTTCAAAGACGTTGCCATGCCGACAATTATCGCGTTCATTTAGGCTTAGGAATGCCCAGAATCGAAAGACTATCTAAAAAATGCGCCGATGTCATTGCCCATGCTTTGCGGTTTAAGTGAGGTAAAGCAAAGCGAAAGCCTCCTGCACCATTCGTTGCTGACTAACGCGCTCGATATTGCAGCTACAACGACATATTAGTTCTAAAGCGAGCGGCGCTCACTCACTGGTGCACCGCCATGTTTCCCCGCATCCCTACCGAGCCAGTCACGTGATTTTAAAAAAATCCCTCTCCTAGGTACTGCGGCTAACTTTAGCCGCGGTTAGCGCTTCGAGCAAACGGGCCCTGGGGTTTCTGTCATGGATGAAACGTTGCATGTAGAAGCTCAACGTCTATACAGGAGAGGGCGCTGCGGTCAAATGCGTATATAATCGCGTTAAACTTTGCACGCATAGGCTCAACGTTTGTAGACGAGATGGCGCTGCTGTCAAATGCTCAAATGCGTGTATAACCACGTTCCATACCACACATTCTCTTTCTGACATGGACCGTTGAGTTAAGCGGTGGAGATGCGTTCCCACGGCTGCTAGCGGATCCAAGCTGATCTGCTAGAAGAACCACTCGCTCTGCATTTCACCGACAATAAAGCAGTAATAATGAAGTCGAAACGCAACCCGGAACTCAGCAATACCTGTGATCAATAAAGAAAAAAATCAGCACCATCAGCACTACCTATGAACAATAATATCTGTATCATCGGCACAAACAGAGCTTCGCCCCAATCAATATCATTCACCACGCGGAGATGCGGTCATTTTTTAATTTTCCCGCAAAACCTTGCAAACTAATGATTAAAAAACACAAAAACATCACGCGCCCTTTATTTTGTACTAAACTCCAATAATACTTACAACAAAAAGATTTTTTTCCGATGGTTTTTACGCAAAAACATATTTTTTTAAAAGCTCAAGGTAACCACAGTACAGAAAAATGATAAAGAATGGCGCTGTTTTCGTATTTAGTTCGGTCTCGGTGGACGCCAGCGGCCCAGGTTTCAACGGTAAGTTTCCAAACTGAGTACTTTAGTAACGTTGGCTTATAGTGAACTCTCCAATCAATCAATGTTTATTTTTCTCTTGTGCTAACCAACAGCTCGAAAGCCTACTGGGTTAAGCACACACAATTGAAATACACCCAAAATACAGAGTAGACAAAATAAAGAGTTGTGGAAAAAAAAAAACATGCAAGCACACAAACGTGTATATATGCCAATTAAAAACACATGCATCAAAATGATCGTTCTCCAAAAGACAGGTTTGTACTAAAAATATCGACGTCAGTAAATTGCGTGTTTAAAACATGTTGGATACGCGAAACCGGTGATGCGTTTCGAATAAGGTCTGGGTAAAAGACTCTAGGATTTCTAGAGTTCGTTCTAAGTGGTATGCGAAAGTGAACACAGGTGAGGAGAGTAGGGCTGTCTATTGCATTATGAATTAGCCTATGTAACAACTGAACATCCCGAATGGACCTTCTTTTACCTAAGGTGCCCAATGTTAATTTTGCTAAAATCGAATTATATTCATAAAAACACTTTCTTCCAAAATATTGGTCGTAAATGATGCGCACAAATCGCTTTTGTACATGTTCTATACTTTCACTTGCTGTTATAGATATGCAGTTCCAGACTACAGATGCAAATTCTAGTTTCGAACGTACATGGGTACTATATAATTTCAAGAGACAGTGATGAGTGATAAATGGTCTAGTTAAGCGAGACATTATTCCTAGCGTGCGCAATGACTGGCTGATAATGGAGTTTACATGAGAAAGGAAAAAAAGATGGTCGTCCACAAGAACACCTAGGTCTCGCATCTGCGTGGTCCGACAGATCGTTTCATTTTCCAGAACATATGCATAGGATAAATTGTGACGCTTTCTTGACAGCGACATGACTTTTGTTTTGCGCGGATTTAAGAAAAGATTGTTGGAACTGCACCATTCTACCACTGAACGAAGATCGTCCTGCAGCAAAGTACAGTCAGTGATTGAGGTGACCTCCCGAAACAACTTCACGTCATCTGCGAACATAAGTATTTGAGAGTGTTTTACGGACGACACCAAATCATTTATAAAAATAAGAAACAACAAAGGTCCAAGGTTTGAGCCTTGGGGCACTCCTGATATAGAAATGAATGGACGAGACAAGAAGCCAGATACCCTTACACAGTTCTGCCTTTTATGAAGATAACTCCTAAACCAGGTATTGTACTCAGGACTCAGGTCATAGTCCCTAAGTTTCAGCAATAACAGCTCATGATTGACCTTATCGAAGGCTTTGGACATATCCAGATATATTGCGTCTACTTGGCCCCGAGACTGAATAATTGGAAAAGCAAAATTTTGAAAACGTGCACAGATTTGTCTCGACGGATCTGCCTTTGACGAAACCGTGCTGTACAGGAACAAAGTTTCTTTTAAAATAATTATACAAACGATTGTACACCAGCTTCTCAAAAACCTTTGAAAATGCATTGAGAATCCTTATCTCCATATAGGAGATAAGGATTGTGTAGTTAAATGATGCGTCTAAGGTGCGCCGCAGGACGTGATATTCTGCAATGTCACTATATCTAAAGCGACCAATTGTTGTTTTCCCCAAAATTATTTTGTAACATATATCAGTGATATCCTGCTTCTTATAATTGAAGTGAATAAAATAGCCATACGATTTCTTTCCAATTTTGTGCCGTTGCGTGCTAATAAACCACTCTGGTAAACCAGATATGCGCTACCGTATAATTGTGTTTGTCACTGACGTCGATACAAATAAAGCAATAAAAAGTATCTTGAAATGTAATTGAATTACATTCTTTAGGATTTGTACTCTACTCGAGATACCTTACAGTGAAAGTAACTTGTGTAGTGTTTTAAATACTTTATGAAGCAGGTATTTGGTAACTTAATTCAAATACCTTTATCAAGTATTTTGTACTACACTGAACCCTTCTCTCTCCAAACAGACGCTGCGTAATAAGGTAGAACTGCGTATCGGGAGAATATTCTACACTCCGTCTCCCCCTTAGCTGATACTAGAAGCTCCGCCTTCAGCGCGAGCTTTCTGCCCTTGCTTACACAAGGGTGAACGCGCAGACACGCGCAACCAAAGCACTGCGGAGGCCAGCGAGCTTGCCCGGAAGGTGGAGCTTCCAGTTTCAGCTTAAGGATGAATGGAGTACAGCAGGTGGAGAAGCAATCTACGTTCAGGTCGTATGCGTGGAGACATTTCAGTTAAAATGATGCACTGCCCCCAAGGAAGAAGTGCAAAAATGGGGAAGAAGTCCTTTATACATTCAAAATTCCTCCACGACATGTCACAATGAATATATGATTCCGATAGCGAGTGCTGCTGGTTGAAAACCCCATCAAGTGGCACCTTCGTTGCCTTTGACGGACTGCCCCAGACAGATTGTTCATTGTCCTCGAAGCGAGTTGTACCAAGTGGGAAAAGAAGACAACGGTAACGGAGTTGGGGCCACTTGAACATATGCGAAGAGCATTAAGAGAGAGAGAAAGAGAGAGAAAATAATCTATACGTCGTCGTCGAGGAGCGGAGTTGATTGAGCTTCGTAATTTTCTCGCCATTTGCAAGGGGCCGCGTCGTTTTCCACTTCAAGGCCCTCCCTCGTTTCCCGCCCGCTTAGCACTTAATTTACCGCACCGCCGGCCGCGATTGGGAAAAGGATCAGCGCTGGCAGAAAACATTTGTCTGTTGAACAAGTCTAGAAGGGGAAGCGGGGATATATTTTTCTGAAGCCCCCATAATCCCTATACGGGCTTCGTTGAGACGGACCGAGTTTCGTCCTCTAGAAGTGAAACGATTGTTAATGAGCCCTGGAGGTTTAGACGCGTTGCTTGCTGGCAGATCGGGAAAAAACTGCATTTCTCTCCGCGTTCAGTAAACGCCGAAGATTTCTTTCCTAACGCTTTGTTTCGTTTTTGTTAGGGTGGCATTATGATGCCTGGAACTAGGGAGCCTTCATGTACGCTTTGCTAGGGTGATGCCCCATTTTGTAATACCGCTCGCCGACAAAGCAGCAGCCATTTTAGTTCTCGGCGATAATCCGTGGGGCTTATAACCCTCTAGGAAGCAAGCGCCTTCACAAGTTCGGAGCAGCGTTGTGGAACCTACGGAGGGAGGATTAGCATTTTCCTCCTCGGATGAGAGGGCCGATGGACACAAAGGCCACTTTCCGGCGCACGGGGAAACAATGAGAGGAACAAAATGGCAGTGGAAGAGGGTGTGGGAAAGGGAAACAGGCAGTTGGCATCATTCTATGCGAAGCGCACATGAAGGCACCCTACCTTGAACGCGTCTCCAACTGATCTGTGTCCTAAAAAAAAAGCTCGAGGTACACCTAAGCATTTCTTATGGGGTGTGACTGCGACCGCTCGTCCGCTTCCTTTGTCGTCTGCGCGTCCGCTCCCTTTATCGTCTGCTGCGTCCTAGCGCGCGCGCACTTCGGGACCTCCGAGGCCATGGCTCAGGGGCCAATGGGAGCCCCGTCGACACCCGCCAGCCAATGGAACTGAAGGTGATCACGGAACTAGGAGTCGTTTTCGCGCTTCAACCTGATGACGTCAGCTCGCTCCACGAGAGAGTTAATGCTTTCGAATTAAAAAGGGGTTTCTGGATTTCCGGCTCACAACGTCATAAAAGTTTCATGTTGCCGCCGCGGCCGCGATTCTGGCGGTGTCGTAACAGCGGTGGTGGATGTCGCAGGCGCTTGTTTTGTAGCAGGTCGCTCTCCAACTTGGCAGTCCGCAAAGCTTAGGGAGCCAGGAGTTGGGGCGCCACGACGACACCAAGACTGGCGTTCGGTCATATTGTTTATCGGAACTCCTGGCACCAACCGCCAGGATTGAGACATCCGACAACATTACACGCCGGCTTTTGCGACGTCATTTCTTTCCACTTCAGGACCGCCTTCGACCTGTGGATACAGTAGGACGCTAAACACACCAGTCCAAAACGTTTTCCAGTCACCGTAGTTGGAATTTCCATGGCAGCTTAGGTGCACCGGAAGTTAGCAGGTATCAATACGTTTGGTATCACAGTAGGTCAGAGTACAGTAGATTGTAGGGCGGTGGTTCCAAGATGATCGAATGGACTGGGTAGATTCTTCAAGATTTCCCTCGCTCCTGCTTGCCGGCACTAGAAAGTGTGCTTAAATTATTTTTTCACTTCTATGCTACAAGTACGAGGCGGTCTGGGCAGCAATATATCACGGACACGTTGACGTACCTTAAGAAAATGAGCATGTTTTGAGATGTAAAATTTGCAAAGCAGCAGAATGCAGCAATTTATATTTTAACGCACTCGCTTTTCCCGTAAAAACTACCTGATGCACAAACACGCCGACCAGAACCACGCGGGAACAGTAGCACCAAGACCGATAGTCCTTGCCACCATCGACTCAACTGTTCCCGCTCCTCTGGTTCTTCGTTTGTCCGCAAGAGGGCGAGCGCTGGAGTGTCCATCAAAAGAGAGATCGAGCGGTTAAGACAAGTAGAGCGCAACTTTCCGATATCTTTTTTTATGGAACAGCCTGCAAGGGTCCCAGGCCTAGCATCGCAGTGGTGGTGCATGTAAAATTCCCCAAAATGTCTCCACCATAATAATCTTGCCGAAATATCTTCCACTTTGCGAAATGATCTAGAATATCTGCGCAGTTTTACGGTTACCTTCGAAACAGACATCGGCTTCCCGGGTAAAATGGTTTTAAATTGCCCCGGTTCGGATTTTTTTAAACAGATTTTTGATATGCGTGTTCCTCAGCTGCCGCTTTTTCTCATACTCGAAAAAGGTCTGGCATTTAGTATTATTATAAAACATGCGTAATTTTTGAATTGAGGAAGTTTCTTTCTGGAATGGGAAGCGCTTCTTTTCAATAAAAAAAAAGCACAATTCCACACAAAGTTAGAAAATTATACAGGGTCTTTCACGAAAGGTGGACAAATTTGATATTGCGAAAACTACGTACTGCGCCAAAGAAAAGCTTGTGCCGTTTCGGGCCTACGCCAGGGGCCTATTTAGGAAAATGATTAAAGTTCGGGATAATTAAGTTTTAAATTATTTTACCCCAATTAATTTCTTTAAATATTGAGTTGAAGGGAATGGGTTCATTTTGAAACTTGCTGAACGTCATGGAAAACACTAAATCAAAAAAATTGGAGTACGATAGTGTTACGTCTTAGCTGCCATCCGCCGTTCGGCCAGGCGCGACGCGAGTATGACACGCTCCGGTGGTAGCCAGTATGGGACAACGCCCCCTTTATTGCTTCGAACACAGATATATAGAGAACGCCACGACTAGTGACGTCAACAGGGAAACTGCTATCGGCTTGATAACAGCGAATAGATAGGATGTAAACAATGACAATGCAACATTTCTTCTCCTCTTAATATTGCAAACGATCGATCGGTTTCCCTGTCCGCGTTGAGCGTCGTAAGGCTGGTTGGTCTTGACCGTCGGGGGCTGGCGCGTCTTCATCGCTCGGTGGCCCCTGGCTGTCCGGCTGTCCTAGTGTCACTGGCGGCCCGACGTTGTCCGAACCGTTTTTAGGGCCACCCAGACTTTCAGTCGGACCTTGTCTGCCGCGGACCTGGTCCATGTGTCGACGGACTGTTCCCTCCGGAGTCTCGATGACCAGCATCCTTGACCCGAGCTTGTTCTGGACGGTCCCCGGTGACCATCTTTCACCTTGGCCGAAGTTGCGGACCCACACCGGTGCTCCAAGGTCCCAGGAGTCTCCTTGAACCTTCACATCGTCGGACAATAACGCAGGCCGGAACGGTACACTCATGTCCAGGCGCGAACGAATGCGGTACCCGAGAAGTATTTCCCCTGGGGACTTGCCACACGCTAAAGGCGTCCGGCGATAATTTATCAGAAGCTGCGCCAGCCTTTTTCCCAAATCTCCCCCAGTTAACTTAGCGAGGCCGAACTTGATCGTCCTGACTGCCCGTTCAGCCAACCCGTTAGACTGAGGATGATAGGGCGCACAGCGGAGGTGACACACATTGTTTCTTTTCA
Source organism: Ixodes scapularis (assembly GCF_016920785.2). NCBI lineage: Eukaryota > Metazoa > Arthropoda > Arachnida > Ixodida > Ixodidae > Ixodes > Ixodes scapularis. The sequence goes on along the minus strand of NW_024609846.1, from coordinate 183,461,396 downwards.
CAAAATCTTCAAAATGCTGACTAATGAACTGAGGTCCATTATCAGAAACGATTGTTCTGGGCAGACCGAACCTGCTGAACAGTTCTCGGAGTTGATTCACAGTCGCCTCTGCCGTTGTTGATCGCATGATGCAAGCTTCAATCCATTTGGAATGGGAATCGACGACTATCAGCAACATCCTTCCCTCAACTGGTCCTGCAAAATCGATGTGCACTCTCGACCATCTTTCTTTTGTTTCTGGCCAATTCACCGGCGAGCACGCAGACGGCATTGGGGCGGCTTGTACGCACTCGTTACAATTTCCGCTCAGTTGTTCCACCTCCCGGTCCAGTCCCGGCCACCAAAACAACGACCGCGCATTTCTCTTCATGGCTGATACCCCCTGGTGAGATTCGTGCAGCAGCTTCAGGATGTCCGGGCGGGCCCGTGTCGGAATCACGAGGCGCCGGCCCCAGTAAAGTAACCCACGGCACGTAGACAGCTCGAGCTTCCGGGAAAAATAAGGCTGTACCTCTGTCTGGTTCTTCAGAAGGCTAGCAGGCCATCCGTTCTGCACGTACTTGATGACCTGCAACAACGTATCGTCTGTTTTCATCAAGTCTTCTAGCCGCTGCGCGGACATAAATGCTTCGTCTACGCGGTGCAACGTCAGCACAAATTCCGGGAGGTCTTCTTCCACTGGTGGTCCTTGCCGTGGAAGTGGCAATCGACTCAGCGCGTCAGCGTTTCCGTTTTGTTTGCCGGGTCGAAATTCTATTTTGTACCGAAAATCGCTGAGTAGCAGAGCCCACCTTTGAATCCGTCCAGACGCCAGTAGCGGGACAGGCCGGTCTTCTCGAAGCAGACCCACAAGTGGTTGATGGTCCGTGACTAATACGAATTGGCGTCCCAGTAAATAATCACGGAACTTGATTACGCCAAAGATCAACGCAAGTGCCTCCTTTTCTAGTTGCGAATAGTTCTTTTCGGCGGAGGTCAATGTTCTTGACCGAAAAGCTATCGGTGTATCGACACCCCGGATCTTGTGCGATAGGACGGCGCCCACTCCTGTTGGGGACGCGTCACATTCCAGTCGCAGTGGCTTCTCAGGGTCAAAAAATGTCAGGACCGGTGATGTCAGCAGCGCGGCCTTGGCCTGTTTGGCGGCCTTATCTTGCCTTGGTCCCCAATTCCACCTTTGATCCTTGCCGAGCAGCTCGTATAACGGTGGTAGCAGCGTCGACATATTGGGCAAGAATCGGTGATAATACGTCAGAAGCCCAAGGAAGGAGCGAAGTTCGCTTACATTTGACGGCGTCGGTGCATCTCGGATGGCCTCCAAGTTTTTCTCGATTGGATGTAGTCCTTCCTTGTCGATCTGGTGGCCCAGGTAAGTGATGTCCGGCTTCCTAAATTGGCATTTTGATCGCCGAAGCTTGACACCCATGTCCCGGAAGCGTTGCAGCACCCTGCTCAGGTTGTCGGTTCCCGGTTGTTCCGCTACCAGGACGTCGTCCAGGTACACTTGCACGCCCTCCAGATCTGCGAGCATGCTCTCCATTTTCCTCTGAAAAATCGCCGGCGCGGAAGCAACTCCAAACGGAAGGCGATTGAAGCTGTAAAGGCCACGATGGGTGTTGATGACTGTTAATTCCTTCGACTCTTCATCCAATGCCACCTGGCTGTAGGCATCCCTAAGGTCTAAGGGGCTAAATAAAGAACCGCCCCGCAACGACGCAAACATATCAGCTATGTTAGGTAGCGGATACTGCTCTGTGTTGCACGCCATGTTCGCTGTCAACTTAAAATCGCCGCACAGGCGTATCGAGCCGTTCTTTTTCTGCACCGGTACAATCGGTGCTGCCCACTCCGAATGGCTTACAGGTGAGATAACTCCGGCCTCTACCAACCGATCCAGCTCCTCTGACACTTTGTCGCGAAGCGCGTATGGAACAGGTCGTGCCTTCATAAACTTCGGCACCGCTCCCTCCCTCAAATGAAAACGTACCGGTGGCCCCTTGATGGTTCCCAGGCCTGGCTCGAACAGGTCCTGAAACTGCAACAGCAGGTCTTCCAGCTCTCTCGTTGAGCCTGCAACCACGCTTGACACCAGAGGGTCCAGTAAGTTCAGTTTGCCGATTACGTCTCGACCACACAGGCTTGGTCCAGGGCAGTTCACAACCACGAGCGAAACCGGCACCGTGACGTCATGGACGGTCGCCCTCATGTGTAGCTCCCCGAGGATGGGCAGCTGTCCCAAGTAGCATCGGAGACTCAGCTTGGTTGCCGACAGCGCCGGCCAATGGTCCTTGTGCTCATTGTACACTTCACGGGGAATAACACAAACAGGAGAGCCCGTGTCGACTTCCATGGTCAGTCGTACTCCCCCCCAGGAGATCTGCCTTCGGACCGGCGGTTCAAAACTTGCCCGTGTTCGAGGTTGTACCGTGTACACTGATGCCAAGTCCAGGTCCTCTCCCTCTGACGCCGTCGCAGCTGCAATCGTCGAGATTGGTCGTCCTGGAGTTGCAACGTCATTATGCGCCCCACATTTCTTCGCGAAATGGCCTTGTCTGCCGCATCGGAAACATCTGGCGAATCTGTGCCGACACGCGTCCCGTGCATGTGAACTGCTTCCGCATCGCTCGCATTCTTCTTTCCTTGTATTGTACCTCCTTCCCAGGTCTGGCTGTTTTCGGGACTTTCCGGCTATTCTGTGTAGCTCCGCTTCATTTTTCACCTCCTGGCTTTCCATGTTCTTTACCTCCTTTGTGGCTACCTCTGCCGCGGTAGCTAAATCTTCTGCCTCTGCCAAAGTCAGGTCTCGCCTTGCCAGTAGTTGACGTTGAACTGTCTGGTTTCGCACTCCGCAAACAATGCGATCCCGCAGCATGCGGTCCAAGCTGTCTCCGAAATTGCAATTTTCCGCGATTTTCCTCAGTTCCACGATGAAGTCTTGTACCGACTCGCCTTCCCGCTGTTGCCGATTGAAAAACTTGTAGCTTTCAGCTATTTCGTTAGGCTTGGGCGCGTAGTGTCGACCCAGGATGCCGACAACTTCCTTGTACGTCAGTTCGTTGACCCTTCGAGGCGCGCATATTCCGCACAGTATTCCAATCGGCCTGGAGCCGAGCGCGGCTACCAACAGTGCGCGCTTCCTCTTATCTTCGGTAATAGCATTTCCTTCAAAGTAGGCTTCAACTCGAACAACATAAGTTTCCCACTTATCTTCTGCGTCGTGGAAGAAGGGAACTTGAAACGCCGTGGCCGCAGTTGCCATTCTTGGGCTGTCCTTGCTTGTCGTGCCCGTTGAGTGAGTTCAGCTCGTCGCCACTGTTACGTCTTAGCTGCCATCCGCCGTTCGGCCAGGCGCGACGCGAGTATGACACGCTCCGGTGGTAGCCAGTATGGGACAACGCCCCCTTTATTGCTTCGAACACAGATATATAGAGAACGCCACGACTAGTGACGTCAACAGGGAAACTGCTATCGGCTTGATAACAGCGAATAGATAGGATGTAAACAATGACAATGCAACAGATAGAAGGCACGCGCTGCATTTTACAGCTTTGTGAAAAACTTATCAACTTGGACGGGTTTTTAAGTTTCGGTTTGCAATCGGAGCTCTTCTCGGCACCGACGGCACCGTGCGACATGGAGAAATAGTGCAACCTGCCTCTGCAGCAGGCGCGTAGCCAGGGTTTTGTTCCGGTTGGGGGGGGGGGGGGGGGGGGGGGGCGCCGCTCATGACAAAATGCTTTATGAGGGAGAGGGGGAGAGGAGGTCCCAGCAGAATAGAAGATTCCGGGGGGGGGGGGGGGGGCAAGCCTCATGAGCCCCCCCCCCCCCCTTTCTGGCTACGTGCCTGCTCTGCTGCATTGCGCGAGGACAGTGAAGCAGATGTTGATTGCACTATTTCTCTGCGGGGCGCGGTGCAGTCAATGCCGAGAAGCGCTACGATTGCAAACCGAAGCATAAAAACCCCTCCAAGTTGAGCTGTTTTCGAGAAAGCTGTAAAATCTCCTCACCTGACCCCGCTTCCTGAGCGTAGGTGTGGGCGAGAGAGTGATAACATGGCGAAAGATCGACGTACAGTTAACTGGTCGAAACGATAAATTGGCTTCTACCGTATTATGAGCTGAGTGGCGATCGAGTTCAGTGATCACACATATCATCGGGTTGAGAAGGGATTATCCTTAATATTTTCTGGAAGGAGAATTTTCTATTCTTGTTGATTGCTATTCGCATTCTACAGTAAAAACATGTGGGTGGAGGCATATGTTGTTTTCGGACCTACTAATTCATTGTTCGGTTCTTCCCCTGGCCTATTACTTTAGCGTCAAACGTTGAGCGTATCAACTAGGGTACTATATACTAGTATCGAGCATTTTAGCGCTCAAAATTGTTAACTACAATGACTTCAGACGATGTTTCGATACTTTTAATACGCAATTTGCATATATATATATATATATATATATAATATTCGTTTTTGCATATTTCTTCAGATATTTCATGGCAGCTTTAGTACTTATAGCATTTTATTAATGAACTACAACGCGCATTTTAAGGTTTAGTAGTTAAAGAGGCCGTAAGGCTACAAGTCGCTACCGCCCATGGGACACTGTTCCTCAGCTCACATATGACAGTAATTTGCTAAGTTACTTCACCCTAGCAAATACCTCGACGTTTTCCTGCAAATATTGAAGAAATGTGACATAGGAGATAGAGAACAAGGCGATTCTGGGTTCGATCTCCTACCCTACACGTTTCTATCTGAACGAGCATCGTACCGGAGAGAGTTCCAATATAGTTAGCGTACCTTAAACACACCGGACTAGCCGTATAGTACCGCACCGGCCGAATTTTCTTTTTACACCGGAGACACCGCCCTTTGGGTCAAACTAATCTGTGTAAACGTGTATACAAAAAAATGACGCTTTTTGCATAAAACAAACAAACAAACAAACAAACAAAAAACAAACAAACGAGGCCTTTGTATGACATCGGGAGAAAAAAAAGAAAGAAGGTGTGAGAAGAAAAGGCGTATATCATCCGTTTCGCTCTATAAGCCTTAACCGCAGCCGATGCCACAATCCGAATAGAGCCGATCGAACATAACGAAAAAGTGCATCGCCGAGGCAGTTGTCGTCTTCCTGTGTTGGGTATTCCCGGCCGGAGCGATCACGCATAGTAAATGCCCCTTGGTCCTGCGTTTTATTTTCCTATGCGTGATTAGTTAAACCGGTGAAAGCAAACGCGCCGGTTTATCCGCTATTTTGGCAATGCTTGCGGTGGGACTTAATGTGAAAGGGAGCGTAGCAAGCACGAAGCTATCGCGCATCAATCACGCCCAACATCATTTACAAAAAACAAAAAAAAATATAATAAAAGAGAATTTTTTGTATATTGTAATTTATTTCGCACGCTCGGATTCGTCTTCTTTCTGTAATTTGAATGCTGCTCGTGAAAATCTACAAACTGTTTTGTTTATTTCTTCAACAACGCACACACACACACACAAAAACACTAGGCATGAAACATTGCGTTTGAAAGGCGTCTTCGCCGTGTGCTTCATGCGCAAAGATATGAGACTATATGAATCACAAAATAACAAGAAGTAGAATACAGCCGCACTATCAGCAAGCATCGCCACGACGAAAGTATGTGCCTAAATCTCGAATTCAAAAATAAATAAACTGTCTCAATTTGAGTTTTAAAATGATCGCAGCTAAAGAAAGAGAAGCAAGAAATTAATCGAAGCAATACACGAACTAAATGAAAGGTGCGAGATTAAAAAAAAGAAAAAAAAAAAGGGGGGGGGGGGGGTCGAGAAACAGTGCAGTAGCCCTGAGCAACACATATGATCCAAAGGGTGCATTAAGAAAGGGAAGGAGAGAAAGTACGCGAGTGCGGCAACAAATTCCCGAGCCCCGCGCCCGACACAAAGGACCCGTCGTGCCCGCCCCTCCTCGTCGTAATAGAGAGGTCGGGAGAGCCGGGAGGGAGTCAGGAAGAGGGGGAGGGTCAAAAATGAAAACTGCGAGCAACTCCACATTTCTCTCGTCCCACTTCTCTTCCTTTTTTTCTTTAATATGCTTTTGATGTAGCAGCAGCTTCCCCACGAAGTCGCTTTCTGTGCACAAAGGCACCTTTTGTTGCGCCACGGCGATGTATACGCTCTTTTGAAGTCGATCCTGTATAGATTCTTTGCGCGCTTTTACGACGTCGGGGAGAACGTAAAGTTTCCCCTCGTTAAGGATGGAGCGACGTGGAGGGGGGGAGGAGGGGGGGGCGAAGAAAGCCGTTGCTCAAGGAAGGAAAGTACTTTGCCATTGCTGCTTCGAAAGGGACTTCCCACGCAGTGTTCGGCCTTGCTGGAGCTCGGAGGTAGAGGCAAATTACGTCTCTCTGATGGGATTAAAAGTTTTCAATGTTTTCTACCCGTTTATATCGATTTTTTTAATTATAAAACCTTTGAGCTCCTACGAATTACCGAAATATTAACGATATGAGTGTGATTAAGTTTTTAACGAAGATAATCTGCCGACGTAATGGTGTATATTAAACATGACGTTAAAACCCGTGACGGGAGGACACTCTCAGGGTTTAACACCCGGTTCAAGGTACACCAGCCCGTCTGCTTTTTAGGCATTCTCCTTCAAGCGTGAGTGTGTCTTACTGTAGGTTTTCAAATCCCTTAGTATCGCTACGCCAATTTGGAGTTCAGGCAGCATGCTAAACGCGAAGAACAGGCAAGGACAGGGACACGAAAACGGGACAATCGCTATGCCGACGATTAAGTAATAATTCATTGACAGACAATAATAATTGAGCCAACCTTTTCTTTCCTTCGCGCTATTTCGGTGTATTATAGCTGACCAACTGGCTCGCCCTATTATAATATACAGAATTATATTAAAGTGAATTGAGCTACTAACAATTATACTTCGCCTTCGCCCTTTTAAGTTAAACCTTAGCTGTGCCATAAGGCAGGTCAATTAAAAGTTAAAGAAGGACTTTCACGCGAAAACGTAATTAATAGTTACTAGCTCTAAGGGGGGATTTGAACGTGAACTTCTACAAACCTCTACTGCATTGATTGACTTTCAGTAACCGTAAAAAACGTTGACTTATGTTTAAGTATTTAAGATAAAAGAAATATTCGAAAAATAATATTCGAGGAATAATTTTTTTTTCATAACGCAGCTTCTTTTTTCTCCTTAAATTTATTTCCCACATCTCAGATGACCGAGGCAGATAAACTCGTTAGGGCCCGGTTGATTCAATGATGTCCTTACTGTCAGCCCTTCTTTAGACTGGAATGACTACTAATACAAAAATCGAGAGAATATAACATGGTGGCGCGATTCCTGGGCTGTCAACTTACCTGTCTGTCCTTTTTTGTTTATCGGCCATCAAGATCGAGGGATCTTGAGAGAAAGAATCCCTGCTTAATCCGACTTATGCGAGCAACTCGCGCGTGTGGAAGCACGTGATTAGAAAACGCGGAACCGGTTCGTTCCCGGGCTTCGGTGGTAACAACTTGTCGTGGACGTGATCCGAATGCAAATGACCTCCAAGACGAATAGATCGCTTAGCGAGAAGGAGCGCGGTCACGCACAGTCCCACGCCCTGCTTAGAAAACAGCACTCCCAATAAAGAAAAAAAAAAAAAGTTTTTTTTGTTTTTAATATGACAATGTTTGGAATGGGATTCTTAAACATGCACGAATCGAGCTAAAAGCGAGAAACGTGTAAAATCTGATGTTATTTATCAAGAATACACCTAAAGAACCGCAAAGGGAGAGCATTACATAGGGAATGGGCAAAATACAAAAACGAAACTAAAGAACAAGAATTTACAAAAATACAAAATATACAAAACGAGGTAAAACGATTGATAATAAAAATATAAGTAAAAACAAATTAGTAAAAAAGAAAATACTAGATGTTAATAACAATGCACGCGATCGCGTTTATAAAGGTGTGTTAGATTATTTTTGGTAGCAATGTGTACTCTTGGGCTATCCCAGTCAATTAGTATTTGCGGTACGAATGATTGTGGATAAAGAGTTGAGTGGAATATGTGATACGTTGAAATTTATATAATATTTTACCTAACGTTTTGTAGAATTTCTTCTTTTTTTGTGATATCCCAACGAACCATTGGAAAAGATACAAGTTTCGAGGAAAGAGCTTCCTTTGCGTGTGTCTCGCTTACATAATAAAGCGGCGACTCAGACGCAGGGACGGATGCAGGAATTTTCTGAGGGGGCGGTCAGGTGTTGGTCAGCGTACCATTTGTTTAGAAACCCCCTCCCCCTCTCGCTCGTTTCACGCCCCAAATTTTGCACATGCAGAAATCAAGAGGGGGGTCAGGACATCCGGACCCCCCGTCTAAATCCGCCCCTGCAGACGTCACACTGCTCGGTGGTAGGTGTCCCTGTCGGCGAGGCAGATGCGCAGAAACGCTTCACCTTACGCGGAACTGATTTCTGCGCATGCGCACTGCCCACACCTAGTGGGGGAAAACGCGAACTTGTTATGTAAACAGCGTGTTGGGCCACAAGTAGGGTTCCGTGCTTTCGGTTAATACCGATTAACGCCGAAAACTTATCTACGAGCCAGTTTTAGCAGAATCAGAAACGAAAAACCTCAAAAATAAAACTCTTTCAAATTGGAGTTGTCCTTAAAGGCCGACCTACAGAATCGTATTATGCCGGGCAGAAATACGGTATTCAGTTTCCCTCTCTCAGTTTTATCTCTCCCTCTCCTATACCTAAATGAGCGGATCTCTGAGCTATACTTCCCGCAGGAAGCAGAAGGGTTTTTTTGTTTCTCGAATGGAAAGGACGCGTTGAGTGATAGTTTCCTCCTTTCAGATTGTTCGTCAGCCTTTAATACAAAAAAAAAGACGAGGTGGGCTAGAAATAGTTCTTTAAGTGCAGCTTTATATTATATTAACCCGGAGGGAGCACAGAGTGCACTGAACTTTCAGCAGGCCAGTTGCTTTCTTGTTTCCTTAATTCTATTTGTAATGGGACGATTTTCAAGTATTCAAATCACGCAAGTGTTCCAGGAGGTTGAGGAAGCCATCATCCGTGTCCTGTTTTCTTCAATACGAGCAAGCCCCGATAAATCCAGATTTTGCTTCGTCTGTCGCCGAAAATTGACACCGGGAAATATCAAACCTGCAAAAAAAAAAAATTAACCCCGAGGTAAAAAAAAAAAAAAGCACACACCCAATTTGAAAAAAAATAATAATAAACACCAAATCATTCAAACCTACCCTTCAAAAAATCCCGAACAAACGCCCACCCACAAAGAAGATATCAATAATCGCAAATATTGGGTGGGCGATCTTTCGGGTGTGGGCGTTCATTCGACATTTTACGGTATAAGGCGCAAGCGGCGCCAGTTTGGCAGACTTTACGTTGTTTCATTAGGTGGCTCCCCTAAACATTGCCTTCAGACACGTCCACCGCAAAACCGCCTGCCATACGAGCTCAGAAACAAACCTAAAAACAAAAGCAAGAACGGCGGAGAAACTATTACCCTTAGGGTTATGAGCTTTACGCCCCGAGCCACTGTGGCCCAGCGGCCTCACATAAACAATGGTCCTTCCAATAACAACCGAGGCAGGTTCGGCTGACTACCCGGTCGACTACTGAACCGAGTCCGCCCGCAGTGAACACAGGCGCACTGGCATTCCAGGTTCCAGCCTGGCTGTTCCTAATCAGCTGTTAATCAGATCAACCACCTCCGACTCCACGCCCTAACAGCCCAGCCACCTCTCCTGGCAGCCTTCTATTTCCGTCTCAGGTCCAGGAGCATTTCCGACTTCCGCTCTGGGTCCCGGGTTTTTACGTCCGGGGGAAATCAAAACGACGCATTCCCCCTTCTCTTTTACCCTTTCTTATTTCCCCCGCCCTTCCTTTTCTACTCTGCCGCCAAATAACTCCCCCGTTGGTGACTCCGCTCTGAGCAAACGGGAGAACAGAGATGTTAAAGCACGTCACCGGACCTGAGTGTGTCGTTATCACTGACTCTTTTTGTTTACGCCTGAACTTCACGCAAGCCCTCCTTTTGTTTATGACCCGCGCGTGTATGTGTGCGTAGTGTTCGCGTGTCTTTTTTTTTAGTTATTATATTCTTTGTTCCACACACGAAGATACATTCTCAAGCTGCCTGTGAGGTTCTTTGTGTTCTGAAAAATGCTGCTCGAACTTTTTTTTTTTTGAAGTGGAAAGGGGGGGGGGGGGGGGGGCGGAGATGAACGTTCGGGCCGGCTCCGACCCTCCGTCTGTACTGTGACACCATCCATCATTGTTATTCTGACATAGTTTCCTCTATACATAAACACACTCTTTACAAAACACGTCCTAGTTTGCCGAGAGCAGGTGTGGGTATTGTGCGGGGGCAAAAAAACAGAATCACGTGCGAGAGAGTGTTTGCGAATGCGCAGTATCGACCGCAGCGCCGCGACATTGATGTGACATCAAAGAGCCGAGTTGGTGTACACTGACATTGATGTGACTAAACCGCTCCTCCTACATAGCAAGGTCGTAGCACTGGATATTTTACATTTGCGCTGGAGTACCACGCTAACGTTCGGCTGGGACTGGTGTTCCTGTTCAGTCTGTGCGCCTTACTGGTCTATTGTAGGCGTGACACCGAAAAGGCATCACTACTGCCTCACCATCAAAGGAGGTGCAGGCCGAAACCGGTCGCCTGTCCTTGGAGAGAGAGGGAAGTAGTGATGCAGGTGGCCAGTGCCAGATAGCGCATATCGGCGATCCTTAGGAACTTTCTTCGTCGGTTTTCTGCGGTTCCTTTTCCACCTACGGCTTACCCGCCTCTTCCAGCATTTCGTGCGACAGCTCTCCACTGTCTCCACTTCACACGTTTTAACGTGAAACGTTATTTCGCTAGGTGTTCGGCATTTCGTGAAGCACAAACGTGAAGCCTGGATAAAAACGTGGCCGCGAGGCTTGACACTGACTGGTCGAACGGGTGGGAAAGAAGGAGTGAGGTGCTCGACGGTGATTGGTAAAAGGGAGGCAATGTGACCGGGTCTGGGGTGAGGAGGAGAGGTGGAGTGGGGTAGAAGGTTCGTGTAGATCATTCCGTTTATCATTTCAAGTGTTTTCATGCCACGCATTTAACTATCTGATAAAGAGAGCCGTGAACGAAATCGTCTGGTTGAACAACTTAGACGTGCTACTAAACGATGTTACAAACGTTTGTGTAGCTAGAACCCTTCACGCATGCAACACAATTGCCGAAAAATTTGGCGTACATTTTTTTCACTCGCCGTTTTTTGTAAACATTGTCTGGGTTCTGAGATTACGGCTGCGTTTTGACTAGCGTTGCCAATGCATCTTAGACCTTTTCTCCCTTTTTTGTTATTTTGTTATTTTCAGTGCCCATTCTTGTACTCTACTTGCAGTCTTACTGTAAAAAAAAGAAGATAGTGTTCGAGAGCTATTAGCTTAAAAAATGAAAGACGTTTACAACTCCCTGTAATGCCGAATCAGAGCGCAGCTCTTGAGAAAGAGGAGGGGATGGTGTGGCGAGGAGGGTATGCCCCTCCTCCTTCCCTTCTCCTCTTTTAATCCCCCTCCCAACTTTTCTTTTTCTCCTTCTCCCCTCCCCTCCTGAATCCTCCTGCCTTTTCCTCCCATCATTCTCCTCCCTTCCTCCTCCCCTCTCCCTCCTTCCTCGTGACGTTACTCGTGACAAGTGACCCTCAAGACCTTACTCGTAAAGGCCTAGTAAAGTTTGTGACTGTCACTGTGACGGTCGTGACCTTCACATGACCTTCACTGTGAAGGTCGTGAGCTTCGTCGTTATCTTCACGAGTGACCTTCGTGACGTCACGTGCGACGTCATTATGGAAAACGTCCCATGATCCAACGCGCGGGACCCTCGTGACGTCACGTGTGACGTCATTATGGGAAACATCCCATAATGCAACGCGCGGTTACTCCGACGGCGCAGCCGTCGCCAACCAGCGCGTTGCATCATGGGGCGTTTCCCTTAATGAAACGCGCGAAACCCTCGTGACCCTCGTGATGTCCTTTGTGGGAACATTCCATAATGCAACGCGCCGGTCACGAGGGAGACCCGCCTGTTTCATTATGAAACGTTTCCCATAATTCAACGCGCGGTTACGCCGACGACGACGGCACGGCGACGCCGCTCAATCCGGAAATGGGCGCCTAAGAGCTGCGCTCTAAAAGCCTATTGAGATTCTACACGGGCACTATTTTTACACTGGTGCTGTTAAGCGCTAGTTTGCCCAGGATCGTATAGGTACAACAACAAATGTCGCGCCCGTGGTGGACACAACACTCTGGTGGCCGCCGTCGTTCATAGATGGCGGTAGCTGTCCCGAGTGTTTTGTTTGCCGGTTGTCTGCTTGCCACCGTCGCTCGTAGATCGCGGCAACATTTCTTCAGAGGAAGAAGAGAAGGAACGGAACGAGCGGCGATGTGCGCAGCAGCGGGAATGGTTCCGCAACCGCCGCGAGGCCACTATCGCCTAAAGTTCCACTGCACCGAGCGTTTCAGATTTCCTTGCGAAACAAGAGCAGATCGCTCACCTGGAAAGCCACTGCCGAGAACAGAAGCTACAGCTCCGCTGCTCTCCCTTTCTTCTTCACCAGAGTGGAAAGGCTGAAAGTTTTTCCTGTCCCTCTTTGCGTTCTGAGTTAACAAAAATGTTAAATCAACATCTTGTTGTTTTTCGATTCATGCGTACCACTCCAAGCTCTAATCTTCACAAAATTCCCCTAGTGCACCGCGAATGCAGTGGAAACGCCAACATATATGTTTATAATTGTGCATTAGGTGATTGTCACATTATCTACTTGAGAGACAAATGACCTAGAAGGTAAACCAAAATAAAAACAACACCACCAATGTGATGCTTTGTATTTCCTACTTATATTTGGTGTTCCTGACTTTAGCTCGTGGTCGCGCTTCTAGTCATCACTTTCGATACAAGAGCAACGTTGCTGCTGTTCGGGGGGAAGAAAATATTTGATTTTACTGTAATTGTTTCATGTTTGAAGAAAAGGTGATGACTGGAAATCAACGCTGTCGGTTACCGTCTTGAATGGACTGCTCATTGCATTTTTTGTTTAACAATACAGTGAAAAGAAGCATTTTTGCAGCATATTTATAGAGGTTTTTCACGGTGGCGAAATTTTTATAGAAATCAGTGTTCAACTATTTTTTTACCAAAGCTCCACTCTAAAGGTGGAATGTAAATGACGTTGGGTCCAGCCTATCAAGACGCTCCTCATGCGTGCGATGTCACACATATGACGCCATTCTCTTTACATTTAGGTAACTCCATTCCACAGTCGCTGTCGTCATTTGCAGTGCTACCAATATCTTAAGGACGATGATCATTCACGTTGCCAGTCATCGCTCAACAACGCGATCTTGTGGAGATCACGCCTACGTTGAAAACGGAATGTACATAAAATCAAAAGTCACGCGTAAAAATGTATTACCAGTTTTTTAATGCGCTTCTCCAATGTAATTTATATAAAATATTGAATCGTCGTCATTGCATTGCGAAAAAGTATGAATTCTTGACGATCAAGAGTTTCCTTTTGGCTTACATTGATAATACACGGACATTGCGGTGGCGTCTCGTTGATATAGACACTCCCTTCACATAAAAAAAAGATTAAAAACTAAAAAAAAGCTCATATTGAAAGCCTTTTTTTAACCGAGGTCGAAATTTATGCATTTGTTAAGTTCATTCCTGAGAATATTGTGTACCATATTTATTTGAATAATAGCAGTACCGTTCATACAAAAACCAGAGGGTTCGCTTTTCCTCGGAGCGCGAGGATTGCCAATCACTGCGATCAGCAGCATAATTCCAGCGATTTACAGGTCAGAGATAACGTCTTCGCGCGAAGATACCATCGGTGAAGATTGCATTTCTATGGAGAATCGTGTTTTCGATCTAGTTATTTGCTATGTTATTTATGCGCAGCGCGATGATTGGCAGTATATATGCTTTGCGAGAAAGCAGACGCAAGGGGCTTGTTAATAAATAGTGAGGCTATGACTCGAGTAAATACGGTATACAGCGGGGTATGCAAATTGAAGGTATCCCTATTAACCTGGCATCAACTTGTTCTGCGGCCTCGCTTTGACAAGAGCTAAACCTCTTGGCTCGAATCTAGTACCTTTAAAATCAGTCGGACTGAATTTGCGAAGCCTCTAAATACTTTCACTCTGAACAAATAAGAAAGTTTCCCCTCGCGAAGATGCCGTACCTGTGATGCCTCTATTCGAGGCCGCTCTAAATTCCGGAAACCGAAGCCTGTTTCTCTCGAGCTCTTCCCCTATTACTTTTTCTACTCTTTCTCCACTCAAAAGGCGTTATCGCCGAGCTGTTGACTCAAATGAGCGGTCTTTGTTGACCCCTCTTTATACCGAACAAGAAACAATTTCCGTGTATCTGGCGGGTTGAGCACAAGCGTTGGTGAAATATCTCGTTCTCTCTTTTTAGTGGCCAGCAAAACAACAACAAAACAAAAAGTCAGAAGGAATACAATTTTGCAGACCTTTGTCGAAGTTTTGCTACTGGCAAAGAAGTTTCCTGAAAATCCGGCTTCGGCGCACGTTCGTAGTCTTCGTACAATTTTGTGAAGACAGGAGATACAACAAACGCTTCGCTGCCGATCGCGAAAAAAAAACAAAACCCAGAGCTGTTTAAATTTTATTGGTATTTAAACAAAGCAGGTGTTCCAGTCTGTGCACGCTACGTTTAAACTTTGTTTTAATGATTACCAGGTACATATAAAACCACAGAGCAATAACAACTTAAAAAAACGGGTAAATTATTAAAAACAAAATAAACAAATAAGAGAAAATGACGACCTCTTTTGTATCTTTGCATTCGAAACATTTACGTCTCTACGTTAGTCAAAGAGATCACAAAGTAATTTTGAATAAAAATCGAAGAAAAAGTACTTTCATGTCGACTTCTACACACACACACAAAAAAAGAAAAAAAAAAAAACATAGCTTGCTTGTAAAATTAGTTTCTACCTCAACTACTTTAGTGTAATTTGTACACTAACACCCCTGTTTCAGGGGCTTTTCAATCGTCTTTCTGGCCTAACGCTTTCACAAAATTAGCGAACAGCCTAGGGATACGCGGAGAGTAAAAACCGCAAGATGGTTTCCAGATTCTATGAATATCTTCGTTGAATTGGCCTTTGGGATGCCCACCGTAAAGCAGGTATATAACGCCCGCGCCTCATGGGCATTAAAAATGACATTTATAGTTAAAAGCTTTGAAGAATTGCAGAAACAGTGACGCATAGAGTATTGATTGCGGGTCGAGTCACTTCTGGTCCAAAGGCATTTTCATTAATGCCATTTGAAATGTTTGTAATTCAGAGGTACACGTGCCCACTCTATTATATACTTTTTCCGTTCGGTACGCTTACTGACTAGGCTTTTCTGCGGTTAAATCCAATATCCAGCGTCGCCAGAGGGAGCAACAATAATAACTTTTTTTTTTCTTATGCTGAGCTAAGGGAACAGAAAGAGCCACGATGGCATTGAGCCAGAACTTCAAGTTAAATTATTCTCGCAAGATCTCGTCTGATGAATTATGTGTGGCATGCTTTACCAAACAGCAACGACCACGCCGAGCTGTTAACGTGTTAGGGAACTTTAATTCTTAATAGTCTGTGAATATTGTTCAACTTTCTTTCTCTAAAAAGCTCCCTCCATCAAAAGTAGGAGTCGTCACAATTATTAATTTAAAATGACTTTAGCGCGACATTAGCGAGTGGTCATTTGTTTAGTAAGGCAGAAATATATCGGGTGATGAACGCGACCCAGTCTCTGAACTTGCCTCGTCAAACGTACAGTGCTCAGCAAAACGAAACGGACCAGTGCAGCGCACGGCCTCGCTGGAGTAAGTGCGCATGATTCGCTTGAGGACCGCATACAGTTATTCTAACGCGTGCTGCTAGCATATACAGTTACACAAGCCTAGAGTCACCACATGACTCCACCCATTTGGTGTATCTAGTAATCGCTAGATTGACCGTATGAGCGCGGGCCCACGCGATCGAATATTGGAAGGTTCTCTCAATATTGAGTGTGAGTGTCGAGAGAACGTTTTCGCAGTTTGAAATCACTAAGATAGAAATCACGTAATCCGTTGAGTCACAAAATGAGAGAATGTACAAATCGCCCTAGTACAACAAGGAGTGCTGATTGAGGCAGTTGTAATATTGAAAGTGTTATAATGTTACGAAAGTTTACGACAATTAAATAATGATGAGCGTCCGAGTCATGTACCGCAGTTTAATTTTGATGTGTTTTATTCGTCGAAGCTCTTGATCACGCCCACAGATCGGCTAATTATCTC
Organism: Ixodes scapularis; assembly: GCF_016920785.2. Classification (NCBI taxonomy): domain Eukaryota; kingdom Metazoa; phylum Arthropoda; class Arachnida; order Ixodida; family Ixodidae; genus Ixodes; species Ixodes scapularis. Next base: position 183,444,996 of record NW_024609846.1, on the reverse strand, counting down.
CACACCAAGTGCGTAATTTTCAACAACAAAATTACCTGAATAATAGTAATCACATCCGCCTCAATAAAAGAAGAAATATAATAAACAGTATAAATTAATAATATACAATAAATACGCTGGACCGTACGTACGCTTACAATATCCATACCAATGCCGCCCCTCCAACCCCCACCGCCAACACACACGCTTCTTATTCCTGTTTTGCGATCAAGGTGGATGACTGCAATAAAAGAACTTCCTATTCAAAACCCGGCGGGGAAGGAGCGCTAGCGAGACCGTAAAATCAGTCAAACCCGCATTCGAACAGTTCTCCCCGCTCCTCCCCCGTCTCCCACAAAAGGCGCAGCGTTCTTCATTCATGCAAAAGCTCGAACGTGCGATCGCTCGTGCTCAAAGGTCCCCTTCCCCCTTCGGGAGAGGAGGAGAAAGAATGAATATGCTCTTTTCAACCCTAAGCAGACAGTGCGGTGGAAGCTAGGCGCTCGTCGAAACAATCGACCGCCTCCCTCTCATTACCTGAGCCCGTCCTTTCCGCCCACGGGTATGAGCCGGAGCGAGTTCGCGTGGCCAAAGATGGACGCCTGCCCAACGAGCACGTAGCTTCGACCACACTGTCACCTGAGGGACGAACGGAGTATAGGAAAAGGCGTAAGCGGATGAGTGAGGAGGAAAAGAAGCAAGTCGGCCCGGCATGATGAAGCGTGCCAGCAAATGCCCGAGAAGCTTTGGAAAGCTTACTGGCGCAAAGGATTCGGGCGTGACGGAGGTCAGACAATGAGCGGATAATAAAAATATTGAGAAATAAAAACGAGGAGGGAAAGGAAAGACAAGAAAAACGGCGGTAGAATCGGCTCTTCGGGGTGGGAGGATGTGTATTTCGTGAAGCAGGGGGATAAAATCGGTGGATAGGTCTGGTGGCGTCCAACAAAGAGAAGGTAAGATTCTCCGGGGCAACTGAGCGGTCGTGCGGAACAACTCTGGCGGAGGCCGCGCTGCTTGGAGAGGCTGGCAACGGCCAGCCCGTTGGGGAGGTAAAATAAGAAGCGTGTCTACGTGAGGCTCAGGGACATAAAGCCCTACATTTGTGTCTTGTTTACGGATAGTATGCGAGCTTGTATGTAGGCTTGTAGCGCAAAGCGCGGAAAAGAGACAGCGACCTGAGACCACCAAGTGCTCGCAAGCGTGAGGGGTAATCATTATTGCTAGAATTATTCGTTCGTCCGACACGCTTTTGTTTTTACTTTTATTTGTGTGCTGTGTGTGTGTGTTTGGCGGATGAGACATTCGATGTTATTCACTTTGCTCTAGACATGGTTGATTAAGGATATACGCAAGACACGTTTTTCAAACACGCATGAGCATGTTTTTATGGTTTGACTCACGCTGTACCCTTGCAAAAATTGTTATGCTTTTCTGTAGAAAAGCTGTTGAAAAAAGTCAATAGAGGATATAGAATGTCAACAGCTTTTCTGTTTATTTTCTTTGAATATTGGAACACTTTTCTAATGAAAGTCGACAGACTTCCCGTGATCCTTTTTTGTTGAAAAGCTGTTGAAAAATGTCATGAGAGGATATAAAATGTCAACAGGGTTCCATCTGGCTTTCTCTAGCTTTTCTGTTGACTTCCTTTTGAATATTGGCCCACCTTGTAATAAGAAAGTCAACAGACTTTCTGTCGCCTCCAAGATGCTTTTTCTGCAGCTTCTCAACTGAGAAGCTACAGAAGATTAAAAAGAAAAAAAATTGTTTGCAGCTTAGCTATTCATTCAACAATGTTTTGGAAGCCTACTATGGCTTTCCAATCCTCCAAACTAGCTGCAGCAAAATAAAGTAAAAAAAGGACAATTTTGTTTCTTTTAATATATTTTTTTAGTAAATGGTGTCCCTGTGGTATTTGAAGTCACTACTACGTCACCCCACAACTACACATTAGGAACGAACAGAAACATCACAAACACAAAGACATTAGGAACGAACACAAAGCCCTGAACACATGAATTATTTTTCTTTATTTGCACTGAACACCTGAATCACAGACCCCTTGACTGCCCCAGAGCCTTATATATAGCCTGCATATTGAAGGTAATCATTTGGCCGGTGGCCCCCTCAGGACTTATTAAGGTTCCAAGTATTTAAACTCCTCCTCAGGAGTCTCTCAAAGGGAAAACAGTCCTTCGAAGTTCCTGGACGATATCTCTTACTAAAAGGCATTGGTACTACTATTACTAATTTGGCGCAGTCGCTAAAACAACATCCACAACAACGGCTCCTATAAGAAATATTATGGCTTCTCTGCATAGCACCCTTCAGGACGAAGCGAGCCAAGGCAGTTTTTACGCTTTCAAATAGTTATATTGCTTTTCTTTGCTAGTTGGCTATTCAATATGGTCATTAAAGTCACTATGGTCACTTACACAGTCAGAACGGCAGGGCATGCCTTTCGAGCTCCTGGCCTCCACGAAGGAAGGCCCCATGCCTTCCGTCGTGCTTTGACTGCACGCGCGCGCTACAGGTGCGCGAACGCCGAAGCGTTGTCAAGGGTAGTAGGCTCGCGCTGGAGGCGGAACAACTGAAGTTGCATCCCGTTCTCACCTTGTCAGAGACTATTGAAAAACGCAGCAACTTTTGACTTCAAGTCGAGGTGTACAATTTTCAATGAAATGTCAACAGAAAGTCTGTAGCTTTTCTTATGACACTGGCTACAGAGAGTCAACAGAAAATTTTCAACGCGAAGTAAACAGAACGTCTGCAGTCATTTTGATGACACTGTCAACAGAATGTCAGCAGAAAAAAAGTCAACATAAAGTTAATAGAAAGTCAACAGCTTTTCTTTTGACTCAGGCTGAAGAAAATCATCAGAAAAGTTTCAACACAAAGTCAAGAAACTTTCTGCTGACCCTGTCAACAGAAAGTCCAAGTCAAAAGGAAGTAATCAGAGTCAACAAGAAGTCAACACGTTTTCAATAAAAAGTCAAAAATAATTTTTATAGGGGTACACATCGGTTTAGTGAGATCGCAAATCATTCAAAAGGACAATTTTGTGGTCACTTGTGTTAATTATTGATGGCGAAAACGACAAGGAAGCACCAGCGATAGTAACTTTGATAAGTGCATCGCGCGACACAGTTTCAGTTCAGTTTATTTATTTTCCGACGACCGAAAGAAACATATCTCCTACTAAGTTATGCATTGAAAATTACAATATGAGAAAGCCCGTTGTAATAACACACATAGTTGTTTTATAAGCCTAGTAAGTTGTTTAATAAATGAAGTACTATTAAAACAAATTGTCATTGTCTGGCGTCACTGCTTTCTTACACAAGGTTTGTCACCTTACAGTTGAAAGTTTTGTATTACATCAGCGTGTAAATAAAAAAATGTCTCGCAATGACCAAAAAAGCAAAAACCCAAGAAAAAAAAAAGAAAAAAATAAACGGCGACGATGGCGTTCAAAAGGAGCATTTTCATCTTTCGTTGTTTGGATATGTACACTCTCCGGCAATATGAAAGACCCACTGGGAGCGCGTGGCCGAGGCGGTGGCTGGCGGGGGCGCTGCGAGCGCTCCGGGCTGTTCCATTCTGCTTCGAGGGGAGGACGATCACTCGGGCTCAGATAAAGCGAAACACGCTTATCAGTTTGTGCCGAGTTTCGAGTGAGCGTCCTCCCCTCGAAGCAGAATGGAACTGCCTGGAGCGCTCGCAGCGCCCCCACCAGCCACCGCCTCGGCCACGCGCTCCCAGTGGGTCTTTCATATCGCCGGAGACTGTACAATATCCAAAGTTCTCAAGCGACTTCGGAAAATGCTTTTGAGCTTTGATTTGGTGTATAAAATCTCATGAACACGCTTTGAGCTTCTGAATTTCTTCCTCTCCTTACCTATTGTAGGCAATTTCAACGCTTTCTTCACTCTTACCTAAAGGTAAACTGAAGCGGTTTTCTATTTGAGTAAAAACAATTAAATGGAATTCATTTGGCCTCCAGGCACACGAATATTGAGATTTCTTTTTTGCAATATTCAGCACGGAAGTAGCAGAAAATCATTTTCAATATACCACTGAAGCCCCATGTTCCCGGAGCGTTACGTCATAAAAGGAGTTTTCGAAATCTCCGCTTTCGCGTACCTTCAGTGCGTATCAAAGCTATGCATGCGCGCTCCTACTATTTTTAAAAATGTAAAAAAGGACGTCACGACTGGTGTTTGTGTGTGGAATATACCTGACAAGCTTGCAATAGACCTTTCGCTATATTACCCAAGCATCCAAGAGAATGTTCGGAAAGTACGTACACGCGCTGCACGTGCTCTCCTATCCTATACAAAAAAACAAACAAAAAAAACAAGTAAATCACCAAAATTAAGTGTCCGTGGAATACGCGTTCGAAGTGCCAGTTGTTTTAGATTTTTGCTTCCGATCAGTTAGAGGTGAAGACGCCAGCATATGCAGCGCGTGTACCTACATTCCCGACATTCTTTTTGAAGGTTATTCAGCAAAAGGTATATTGCACGTGTTGCCCACCCAAACGACACGCGCTTGGCGGCCAAGATATCCAGGATTGGGGAAAGGTTTTTCATGTTTTCACGGGTTTAGGTACATCTTCGGTAAAAACGAGCGTGATATTCTTATTCACGGGACAAAAATACTCTAGAGTTCACCTCTAACTCGTTTTCTTCAATAACCTTCTCGGCTTCTCTTCAAAGGGTAACAATGATCAAAAGTCGAACTAAACTAAATGAAGAATATCGACTTACAGAATCTAAATACGAGCACTGCCAAAATACTACGCTAATCGGAAGTCGCGACCCACTCTAAAACCGATGTTAAAAATGCTACCACTAGCTTCTCAGCGAGCACTCAGCGGGTTAACTTTTTACCAAGCAACCTTGTGCCCCGATGTCGTGTTCGTACTGATGGAGGTTATGTGGTTGTACTGCCATTTCTTTTGCGGTGTATTTCTGCTGCGTTTTCAGCCGTCCCATCAAACGATTTCCGCTTGTTAAGTTATGCCGTAAGCCGGGGTCACACTGCTCATACCCCCCCCCCCCCCCCCCCCATCCTACAAAAGACAGTCTGCAAACACGAGTCACCGCAATATCCATGGTTCGAATGCCGCGTGGTGACACGTTTTCTCATTGAACTCATTGCCATTCGGCATTCGAAGCACGGATCTTGTGGTGACTCGCGTTCGAATGTGTATGCAAAATGTCTTTGAATGATGCATAAGCAGTGTTACCCCGGCTTTATGGGCCGCCGTTTGTAAGTGCTCCTCAGCGATCGCGAACAATGATTATTAACTCCCCGCTCGCTCAAGCTCCATGGTGCCGAAGGTGGCATCTACTGGCGGCCATAGTTTAGTCCCTTCCTGCCGTGCGGGAGCTTGCGATTATTTTCGACAACGCTTTTGAAACGTGCATGGCACACCGCAAAGATCGTAGTTCTTTTCAGACGGTAAGTGGGGCTTGTTCTGACCCTGCGCTGAGCCTGCGTCCATTGAACTTGCATTGGCCGGCAACTTTAAGAACGTGTATAACTTGTTACAGACGTTTTATATATACGAAGCAAACCAGTAAAACAATCATGGCATATTACTTGACTGATAAAAACTGCTCTTCCGACTAAGCCAGTCGTACGTTTTGCTGTACCGCGGTACCAGCTTTACATTACGCGATGGCCATGTAGCTGATCACAAGGGCTACCTACCATCATGCCCGAGGCGACAGTTTCGGATTCGCCGTAGACTTTCAAAACAAAACTTTGAAATAAGATATCCATAGAACTACACAAGGCATAAAACAAAATTAGGCAACTTGTAATTCTGGGACACTTCCTTCACTGAAAACACACTTAGTCCTAAAATTGAGAAAATGTACCGAAGTGACCCTTTAAAGCAATCTTTTTTTATGTTGCTTGACTCGTTTTTCATATTTAGAATATATATATATATATATAATTTATTTATATTTTATTTCAAATACTCTCAGAGCCATCGACATTACAGAACGGAGTGGGGGTCAGTACACTTTGATAATCAGTCGGAACGGTCTATAATATTTACGGCAGTTGTCTCTATCGGTGTGCGAAGATGGTTTTAGTCCACAAAACTTATTGGGAGGAGCGACCCTTGAAATCTATTAGTGTTTCATTTTGGAATGCCTACCCAATATATATGATCCAACCGTGAAGAAATATAAAACGGATGTTTCAGCAATCGATCTTGAAGTAATAGATTAGTATGGCATATGTTGTGAAAGAAACACAAGCGAGCTATTTTTAGGGAGTAAAGCAAGATTAGGCATTGATAGAGTGGCATTCATAGACCTTATACTGGTGGTTTGATGATATGTGTTAAAAATAAAACAAGCAAAACACTTTTATGCTGATTCTAGAGTATTAATTAGTTTCTAATGATCAGGCATCCAGATGGCAGAAGCGTATTGTAATTTAAAGCGAACAAGTGTTTTATACAGAGTTACTTCCAGAGAAGGAGCAAGAAATAAATTTTGTTTCAAATAACACAGCATGCGGTTATCGTGCTGTGTTATCAACATGTATCTACCAGGAGATATCTGCAGATATATGAACACCCAAGTATTTTTATAAATGCACGGAAGGTAAGGTGATGCTTTCAAGAAAATAAGTTGGAGGAATATTAGATTAACACCATATACTCTGATGGCTTTGCATTTAGTCGTGTTAAGTTTTATCCCTTATTAGTCACACAAGTTAGAGAATGCGTTAATATCTTCGTGTAAATTCTGAGTATCCAAAGTGTTAGCAACTTCTCCGTAAATAAGACAATAATCAGCGAATAAACTAATGCAAAAAAGAAATGGAATATGGCAAATCACTGATATATATAAGAAACATTAATGGACCCAGTACATCACCCTGTGGTATACCAGAATTAACGAAAACAAGTGGAGATCTCCTATCATTCAATTGAATTCAATTCCATTTTATTTTCCAACACAGTGAGTGCCTGGGGGGGCATACAGACAGCAACATTTTTTTGAAAAAGTACCAAAAAATATGACGCGCAACAACATGAGTACACATAAACACCATGTGAATGTATACAATTCTATATGGCACAGGTCAAAACACTATACAAGTATTATCAACCGTCGATGGAATTATAAATGACATAGATCAAATTTTCCCAGATGGCTTGTTTTCTATCAAAAATTATAATAAAGTTTTGATCACCAAAACTGTCCCATATACAAGATAGGCTAATGCAGTATTATCTATTGATTATAGCGTGTTTTAGGTAATAAATGCAAAAACGAAGTGACACCATATATTTCCTCTGATAGCATCTCGTCGGTATGTCGAGCGAAGTATAACTGAAAAAATGTGCGACGGGCCAGCCACTTCGCCATATCGATTGTTGCACAAAGGGGAAATGAAATAGAAAAACTAAAAAAACTCAAACTCCGTCTTTTTTTTACGGTTTGGATTATAATTTGCTGATCTGCATCATACTCTGGATATGTATATGTATGACCCTCTGTTTGTCCTCTCTTGTTTGATACGGAGCAAGGTGCCCACGAACGCCGGCTCCTCGGAGATCTTCTGGCCAACTACAACACGCTCGAGCGCCCGGTCATCAACGAGTCCGAGCCGCTCATCCTCAGCTTCGGCCTCACCTTGCAGCAGATTATCGACGTAGTAAGTGGAACAACCCACGTGCTGGTTGCGATGAATATAGACGCTGCCTCCTCGTGAGAGGCTTCGTACTCGGCCCTCAGCCTTGGCTCACGGTCTTTTTGTAAAAGGAGTCCCGATCCTGCACGTCTCCTGTGATCGCTTGCGGCTGTGGTGCGAAGCTATCTGAAGTTTGCTAATCACTGCACAGTGCTTCATATGTTTTGCAGATAGTTTGCTAAGACAGTCTAGCAAAGGTCGTGCGTTTGCTGATCGAGTGGTCGTTTAAGTCGACACTTTCGCAAAGCTGTTTTGTTGCGCGTGACGAAGAATGTTCAACAAAGTCTAGCTAGAAATCTAAATTCCTTAAAAACAGCCGCGAGTGTGGATTGTCTTAAGTACTATTCACTTCCAAAAACAAAATAAAAGAACTTCTTACATTAGACGTCTTTTGCGCCATACCTTAATATTTACATTTTAGATAACTTTTTTTACTAATCTAAATTGCTTTTAATGCGATACATTGTTTGTGCATTAAAACGCATTCTACAAGCGCCAAACTGGTTTCAATTTGATGGAAGATTATGGCGCATTTGGCGATTAACGTGTAACCCAGGTTGGAGTGTCACGTTAAGATACTAACTTATTTTTAAGTCATTCGGTGTGAGTTAGATTTCTCTCGTTTATATGGCAACAAATAAACCGATTAAAAAAGAGGAAGTGAAGAGCTCAAGCTGAAATCTCATTCTTTGTTTTATTTTCATTTTACATGGCAGATCTTTATTTATTACATGCTGCGTTACTGCTATCCTAGGTCATGATACGTCAAGCACTGGTTATATCACCTATCGGTTTGCACCCTCTTTCCTAATTTTTGCCTCCGTGAACTCACCTATGAATCTAGCGCAAGTGTAGTGAATTTAAAGAAAAATGAACTAAGCGCCAAAAAGCGATTCAGGAGATGAAACTGGCTCAGGACTCTTTGAAATGCGTTTCGATTGTACACACGTGCAAGCGCTCAATATACACAAGTTCACAAAAGTGTGCAATATGTATTTATTATATTCAATAGTTCGAAAGATGCACAACAGCATATTTTCTACCATAATTCAAACCTTATGCCACATCCATCAAGAAATGGTTGCGTTTTGCTGACAGTTTGTTAACCAAAAAATAACAAGCCTCAGGTATTTGTGTGTTTACAGAATGTTGTTTATGAGCTGAAAACAAATATCACGACATGATGAACTGGCCCAAATCACCAACCTACATAAATATCACGATATATCGTGGCGTGAAATGTCAAGAGTAGCGGTCGGAGACAATTCTTTTTTTAATTTTTTTATAGCTACAAGACCTGAATAGGGTAGCAGCAATAATGCATGAACGCTTTCTCCAGCGTTGTTCGAGGTCAAATGACTTGGTGAAAGGAATTTTTGCGTGCGTACATTCAAAACATATGACGACGTTTCCTGACTAGAGTCGTCGGCATCAGATGACAATATCCTTCAAACTTACATTAATATATTTTTCCAATAGATTTGTTCTACGCTTGAGCTACTTATTTTAAAATTGATATATTATCAGACTTACACTTACAGGTCGTGCAACAAATTAGGGTTGGACGGCTAATAAAACTTTAAAAAAAATGAAAGACGTTTACAATTCTATATAATGCCATATTAGAGCGCAGCTGCGTAAATTCTTCAACAACTGAGTAGCCTTTTTTCTCTGTCTCCCCACTCCAAACGGAGAGATAAAGAGTTTGAGTGAGTTTGAGCTTTTGAGGAGGAAGAGGAAAGGGTACGGAGGGGAATTCATGGGAAAGTTGTGGGACGATATCCCGGTAAGTTCTCCCCGCTAAAACTAGTGGGCAAAGTTCCCCGCTAAATCTGTTAGAAAAAATTTCCCCGCTAAACTTAGTAAAAAAAATTGCCCGCTTAATTTGGCGGAAAATTTTTCTGCTAAATATGTTGAAAAATTGCCCGGGGAACTTGTCCCGCCAAACTTAGCGGGGAAATCGCCTTTTCTCCCCCAATTTAGCAAAAAAATCCTTCCGCCAAATTCAGCGGGCAATTTTTTCCGCGGCATTTAGCGGAAAAATTTTCCTGCTAAATTTAGAGGTAAATTTTCTTGCTAAATTTGGCGCTGAGTTTTCCCGCTAAGTTTGTCGAAAAATTTTCCGCTAAATTTAACGGTAAACCTTTTCCACTAAATGTGGCGGAACAATTTCCCGGCTAAACCTAGTGGGAAAATTTTCTGCTAAAGTTAGCAGGAAAAGTTCCCCACTAAATTTAGACACCGTGTGACGTCAGGAAGGTGACGTCACTCGTGACCATCGTGACGTCACACGTGACGTCACGAGTGGTGTCATTATGGGAAAGGTCCTATAATGCAACGAACGGTTACGCCGAAGGCAACGGCGACGCCGCTTAGGCCGGAAACGGGCGCCTAAAAGCTGCGCTCTAAAAAAGTTACTATAAAGAAAACATTCCTTCGATAGGTTGTCATTAAAAGAAGAGGTAAATTAGAGTCTCCTATAGCGGAACTACATCTCCCGCTACGCAAATGATTTAATCAGATGCAGCGCAAATATTTGTTGAGAGCCATGTCTAAACAAGCAAACTAAATTGATGCTAAGACAATTAAGATCTTTATTATATTCAGGTTAATTTTCAAGGACAGAGCGGGCGCTTCTTCCACCCTCGGAGTTCATTAAAGGGACCATGAAATGACTTTTTTTACTCTTTCCAGATAACGTTTACATTAAACCGTCAATATTCACTGAATGCCGAACAGGCATCCGTTTTCGTCTCGGTTTATTAACTTCTACACAAAAAAGTGAAAGCCGTTTACAACTCCCTGTAACACCGAATTAGAGAGCAGCTCTTGAGGAGGAGGAGGGAAGGGTACTGGGGGGGGTGAAGTGACCTGGGGGGGGGTCACGTGACCTTGGGGGGTCACGTGACAATGCCGATGATGTCAACAGTGACGTCACTGATGACGTCATCAGTGACGATGACGATGCGGACTCCGATGACGTCATCAGCGATGATGACGATGCGGATGTCGGTGACGTCATCAGTGACGTCACTGATGACGTCATCTGTGATGATGACGATGACGATGCGGATGCCCCCCTGAAGTCACGTGACACCCCCAGGTCACGTGACCACCCCCAGGGTCACGTGACCCCCGCCGAGGTCACGTGACCTCCCCGATGACGTCATCCGCATCGTCATCGTCAACATCACTGATGACGTCATCAGTGACGTCACTGATGACCTCACCGGCATCCGCATCGTCATCGTCATCATCACTGACGACGTCATCAGTGACATCACTGATGACGTCACCGGCATCCGCATCGTCATCGTCATCATCACTGATGACCTCACCGGCATCCGCATCGTCATCGTCATCATCACTGATGACGTCATCAGTGACGTCACTAATGACGTCATCAGTGATTATGACGATGACGATCCGGATGATGGTGACGTCATCAGTGACGACGTCATCGGGGAGGTCCCGTGACCTCGGCGGGGTCACGTGACCTGGGGGTGTCACGTGACTTCGGGGGGTCACGTGACTTCAGGGGGTCACGTGACTTCAGGGGGTCACGTGACTGGGTGTAACGTGATCTTGGGGGTCACGTGACCTTGGGGTGACCTTGAAATGACCTTGGGGGTCCACGTGACCTTGGGATGACCTTGCTTACGCCGACGCCGACGCCGACGGCGACGCCAACGGCGACGCCGACGCCGCTCAAGCCGGGAACGGGCCCCTAAGAGCTGCGCTCTAAAATGAATGAAATATCGACTTTTTCTTTCTCTCCAACTGACCGCAAAACAAGTCGTGACGTACGCTGTTTCTGGAACCGGAAGGTCTCTCGGCAGTAGGAGAATGGGAGCGTTAGCGGCAACGAGTTGGGGTGCGCCGGTAGGTTTTACTGCGCTGATGTCACCGACGTATTTTCTGAATCGGCGCCTCTCATCGCCGCATCGCAGCTGAGCGAAATTCAATTAGATATTTTGCGCTACAGCGACAGCATCGAACTAGTCCCATACGCCGCTATGCCTGTTGGGAAGTGCAGCGAGTCTTCCGGTGAAGACTCCAGAAGTCAACCCAACTGTCATTGTTGGCAAAAGGGCCGGCCCGTGTCAGTCGTCTGCAAAGCGACGTAGATGGAAACAAATTGCCGTGACGTTTTTCGCGGCCTCGGAGATGCAGGGCCGAGCCGACGTTAAAAACGATACGTTTGAACTACGAGACTCAGCAAGAGCCACGTAAATACCTGTTTACACCCGGAGCGGACGCGCGCGCTTGATGGAAGTGCTGTATTTGCGTTGTTGGTAAGCACTTCGGGACCGTTCTTTTACGATTGCAACTCGATACTGACGCGACACTCGGTAAAGAAAGGTTGGACCGGGGTTGCACGTATACCTCCCACGAACTGTTATAGCTCGACAGTGACGTGCAGTCTGTCAGAATAAAAATGACATACCGATAACAAAGTGTACATACCGTGTTACGAAGGTAATCCATACGGCGTTTATTTCAGCTCTATATCACACAAAACAAGAAGATAGAATCGACGAGAGTCCCTTTTCGACGAGTGTTTGTCAACACTGCCTTGGAAAACAAGGGAAAAGATTGACCTCACCTCTTAATCTAAAATTGAGGTCAGCGATCAAACTATAATACGGGAAGGGTCCATAAGGGTCGCGCGGGCATATTCCATTCAGCACGCCAGCCGGTCGTAGGCAGACGGTCTTGCGACGAAGCAAAGCAGCGCTGAGTCGGAATGCCTGCCAGGCCTATATTCTGAGCAGCTCGCTTCGTCGGAGTCGGTGGATCCAGCGTTCTTGTTCGTCGTGGTCTGTTTTAAGTACTGTTTTCTTGCTGCTTGAAGTCGCCACACGCGAGAAGAACACGTAGAAAAATAAACGTTCAGTCAATCAGAGTTTTGGGAGGAAGGAAAACAAAGAAAATAAACGTTCGTTGGTTGCCGCCACCCAAGTAACTGTTGGCCCTGCCCTACTGCGCACGCGCAGTAGTTGCTTCGTTTACCACACGATAGATGGCGCTTGGCTCTCAGCACTATCAAATTTAGCAATTTTCGCCACGCGTCTCTAATTATGCTACAAAATGCGGATCTGAATATTATTTAACAAAACTTTTAGGAAACATTCGCCGGCTATTTATTGTTTACGATCGCGGTGCTCGTGAGGTAGGCTCTTACCCAATAGGCGACGTGGATTCGGCTGACGTGCTCCGTTTCCGCGGATGCATCGTAGTGAAAAGGCGAAGGGAAGAAGGCCCAAAAGAGTCCAGTTTTCTTTTAAAAGTTCTATAGCAAATAATTTTTTTTGGCTCCCTATTTTTGTGTTTTGTGTTTCTTTTCACACCTTTTACGACGTGCGCTGAATGAAACTCGATTTTAAAATCATTTCATGTTCCCTTTAAAAGCAGAGGCGAGCCTTTCGAAACCAGCTTCTGCACTAACCTATTAAATTTTTGACTCCGCCAGACGTTTTATCTTCATATCACCGTAAATTCTTCCCGACCTGTTACGAAACGCCAGCCCTTTCATAATGCGGCATCGCTCGACGTTGGTAGACTTAGCTTGAACGCGTGCATCGCCATGCTCATAGCAACGCGGCTCTCCCCTAGTTTCCGGTCAATTTGATTGATGCGGCGGAGCACGACATGCTTCCACTCGACTGATTAGCAGCGATTTCCAGCGACCTAATTGCCACCTCGTGGATTATCAGAGAACCACTGCAAAGAACTCGCGGCGAGCGTCTCAACACAATGAACATGCCCTTGGTTGTTGTAGCGCTCCATCGGAAAAGTGTGCACAAGTAAACAAAAGAAATGACACTGATCGCTTAGGCCAGGTGAGAACTGTCATTATCGCGATATTTCGGCGTTAAGGAGTTTTTGCAATGTTTTTTATGTAAGTTGAGTTTCGGAGTGCTCAAATAGGGCTACCCCGGGGAAATGTTTTAGGATTACGCCGGGTGTTTTACCGAAGGCTTTTAAAAACCCTGCTAAATAGTGTGTTTGAGAAAAACAAAACCTATTTCCGGGAACAAACGGCCAGGTATGGCCACATCAAGGATAAAAAAAAAAGTTAGTTAAGTAAATTACTAGCGTTTACGAATTTAACCCGCGTTTTTCAAGCTTTCAGTGTAACTATACCAGGGCGAATTCTATTCGATAGCTAGGGTTCCGCGTTTTCGGTTTTTATTTTTTTTAAAATTCGATGTACTTTTTTTCGGTGCTTTCGTAAAATTCATTTTTTGTTTTTTTTCGATGTATACTTATGCCCAAAAACGTTTACCGTCTTCTTTCGGCGAATATGAAATAAACACCAACGGACACCGGATCAAATGATCCTTGTAGCTCTGATATTTGTGATCACTCAAAGAATAACGGCACAGATACATTGAAAAATAAATGAACACTTTTGGCAAATGTAGCAACTGTAAAAGAAACAAGAAAAGCACACAGAAGTACAGACAAGGCAGATATGAAGCCTATGCCCCAAAAAACATGGAACTTCAACTTCTGTACATCAGGATTACGTGATCGTATTATGGTAAACACACACGTACTTTCCCAAGTTCTTGTTGATCCGCACTCTTTCTTTGCTCTTAATATGACCCTGAACTTCTAGCATAACACTGGGCACTGGCAGGCTGAGGAGTTGAAGCACTGCCTTAGCCGAAATCGGCCAAGCAGCCAAATCTGACCGCCAAAAAAGACACGGTGCGACGTTTTGAAGCACAACATATTTCGTGTACTCACTAAACTCTGGCTGCAGAGCTTGCACCATGTCAGTCTCCCTTGCAACGAGTTTGAAAACAGGGTCATAGATGGCGAAGTCATGGGGAAGTTCGGACTTAACGTTCCGATCTATTATCTGCACATTAAACCATAACGTCGTGATGGCATCCGTGTATCCCATACATTCGGAAATGCTTCGATTGACACTGCCATTTCGCATTTTCGCCACGGCTCTGCGGTACGACTGGAAGGTCAAAGGGGCCTTTTTTGGTTGACACCGAATTTTAGAAAATGAATTCGACGTAGTTTAATCGTTTTTATAGGTTTAAACCGAAAACGCCATACCTACAAACAAACAGACCTTTTTCGGTTAAAACCGAATTTCCGAAAATTAATTCGGCGTACTTTGATCGGTTTTTATCGGTTTAAACCCAAAACTCCGAACTCTAGCCATATCATGCAGGAACACAAATGGCTTGTGTCTCAGAAACTTTAAAAAATAAGTATATCTAGCTGTGCAAATTCGTTACTAGGACGAAAATTCTAAACATTTTTCGTCGTATTGGGAGTTTTTGATGTTTTGACTTCTCAAGAACCAAAGGTAGATTTTTGGGAATTCGGGAGATCGTGGTAGGTCGCATAATTGGGGAGCTTCGCCAGCCTCACATGCCTTTCGAACAACGGATATATATATATATATTTTTTTTTTTAAGCGGCTTTTTAAACTCATTGAAAGTGCGAAACCTTCATAAAATATTCTGTTGAGTTTTTTTTTTTGTTAAAAAATTCAAAACCTGACTTCATATACGATGCTTTATCAGGTGTGGATGATGATAAGCTTCATAACATTCAATTGTAACTCCTAAGTTAAATGTATATAAAATAAAAGCTTAAACAAATACATATTCAACATGCAGAATATCGTTATCGTCAAATAAAGCTATCTGGGCAAGAATCGCCTTTGAATATAAGAAAGAACTCTACGTATTTCGGCATCCATTTTCTAAAAAAACGTAATTTTAAGAAATTAGCTTTCTTCGCGTGAAGAACCCTCAGTATGGTTTAAATCAGTGGTTCGCAAACGGGGCGCCGCGGAACCGCAGGGCCGGGGGGGGGGGGGGGGGGGGGTTGTATTTTTGGGGCCTGCGAAGCCCTCACCTGGACTCTCAACTCTTCCCCCCCCCCTTGCCTCCTTCTTTTCCTAAAAAAAAACAGAGAGTTGCTTTTAACGCGCAGTCTTTATCGGCGATGTTTTGAGGTGAAGTGAAGCCTCACAAAGCGTAACCGCGAATTTCCCCGATCAATTTAGCCTGGAAACGGACGTCACTTGGCTTCATGTTACGCGACCTATGCACAAAGTTAGTAGCTTCCCCACTAAATTTAGCGAAAAACTCGACGTCACGTGACATGACCACGTGACCTGAACACAAATTCAGTTTCCGAGCTAAATTTACTTGGGAAAATGATGTCGCATGACTTCGTGTCACGTTACCTATACACAAATTCGGTTTAGCGGTCCCGTGACGTCAAATTTGGCGGAAACTTTGACGTCACGGGACCTACACGTCAATTTAATTTAGCCACTACCCGTCATTCCCCATACTCTGTGGACAAAGGCCAATCCGACGTGGAAAGTCACATTGTCAAAAAGTCAATGGGGTGGAGAGGAGGGACTGGAGTCAATGGGATGAAGAGGAAAGGAGAGACCTGGAGCCACAGCTCAAGAAGAAAAGCCTGGAGGTTATTAGCGCTAAACCAAGGCCGTTTCACATCGCAACACAATTGCGATGGAAACACATTCCTGTATAAAGGGTACAGCCTCCTTTCAGAAAGGGTACAGCCTTATCATATCCATTCATTTACCCTTTCACTTGATTCTTCTTACTATTCCTGTTTGTAACAGTATATTATGTCCTTTTTCACAATGTAATTAGTTGTCTTATTTTATACTCTCCCCCCGTCTCGTCCCCCAGTGACATGAAATCCCCCATCACTTTTTCAAGTGCCCAAGGGGACCCCGACACCCTCATGCTTGATAACCACTGGTCAAAATACTAAAATTTATATCATATGTGATATATGGTTCTACATAGAGATCCCTAAATTAAAAAAAGCGAAATGTTTCAAGTACTATTTCAAGAATCGAAGCTTGGTCATCGTCTTGTTTTCCTTTATAATTAATTTTTATTAGCACCTCGACAGAGTATTCGTTGGTTTCAAAATAACTTACAATTAAACAAAGTACAGCTGATGCGTAGATGAAATGTTATGTTTATTATATTCGTTTTCCTAAAATATCAACTTCATTGAACTTTAAGAATTAAAAAAAAACAATTAAATGAATTTTCTCGATCATATTATCAGAATAAGGAGCTAAAAATACTTCCCTTCAAAAACTTTCTGCAGAATGACGGAGTCCCTGAGGGAAACAAAATATTTTCGATGTAGCGATCGACAGCCTTAGCACGAAATGTTAGCCTTTTCCAACTCTCGCTTTTCCATGCACACTAAGCCTCGTGGGAAGGTAGGGTTATGTAAGCCTACTGGTATTCGTTTTTCTCGTTGATTTCAAAAAGAGAAAGCTTGCATAAGCCACGGGGAATCACACACAAGAACATAAAATATATGGCAACGCAAGTTCGCTAGAACTTTTAATGTGACCGGAAAGCGTCGTTAATGCAGATTACAGCATTGCTTTCGATGCGTAGCTATTTATTTAACATAGCATTGAGAAACCGGTTCTTGCTTTGAGATTTTGTTCATAAGTGTCATAACCGAATGTTTTTGACATGACTTACAGCATTACCTTTATTTTTCTTGGCATGAAGGTAGTGGGCCCTATGTGTTGTGACTGCTTTTGGGGAGTGCCAGGTGCGTGTCGCAGCGTTTGGTTACCACTGAAGCATCAGGCCTCTTTGAACTACCGCCGATCCACAGAACTTGAAACAACGCGACATACTGATGACTTGGTCCAGATAGTCAGTCCTGAAGCCTTGAATTATTCCTACAAAATGTGATGCAACAAAATTGGCCCACTGCTGCGACATAAAAAGTAAAAGGAAAAAAAAAAGGAGAAGGTTTTTAGTCCTATCAATAAATCATTTGGTACGCGACTCGTGGTCCAAAACTCGAAATATGGATTGTCCCTAAATGTTATACTAAAACTTTGAACTTTGAACTTTATTTCAGCAACATTATGCCGAGGACACCGGACAAAAAGCTAACAGAAGCTAGCTTGACTGGGTCCGGTGCCCTTGCATGTACAGGGAACACAATCATATTTAAACAATCCTAAATATTTCTTACAATATTCAAATCAAACAGTTTAAAATGTTCCAATAAAAATTTTAAAATCACCGACATTAGAGAACATTTTTTTTTCTTAATTTAACAACACAAAAAAGTACGCAATGTTTTCTTAGTTATACAATGAATATCGATGCGGTTCATTACAATGTTGTTAAGCAATGTAGGTAGATTATGAGCAAGCGACTGCAGTGCATAATTTGTACGGAAATGGGGAACCTTCCAGAATTCTCTACGACGAACATCGAAGACTGATTCACGCTCAGTCAGGTTTGCTAGCTGTGACAAAAAAGCTATAAACTCCAAAGTTGAAAAGGCGTAAGAAAATAGCAAACGATAGTCATAAATACAAGAAACTTTCATGATATTGTAGCTCAAATATAATGGTTCAGCATGTGTGTCGTACGGAACATTAGCAATGAAACGAATAATTTTTTTCTGAAGAGTTATTAGTTTGTTGACGTTACTCTTGGTCGTTGTGCCCCAAACTAAATGGCAGTAGTTGATTTGTGAGCCGAACAGAGCATGATAAATTTGAATCTTAACTTTTGTGGGCAAAAGAGAGCGACAGTGACCGATGATGCCAGCTACCTTTGCCAGTTTGTGAGTTAGAAATTCTATATGATGATCCCATTGCATAAACTCTGAAAAAATTATGCCTAGCGTTTTATGATGACTTACTATTTCAATTTCCTTGTTTCCAATCTTAAGAGCATAACTAGCATCAATATGTTTATTTACAGGTCTAAAAACAATCGCTTTTGTTTTGGTTGTATTTATTTCGAGGCCATTTTTTTCTGACCATAAGAGAAACTTTTCTAAGATAACATTACCTTTAATAATCAGTTCATCGATATTCGTCGCAGAAATAAAAATACTAGAATCATCTGCATACATTATAAAACGTGAGTGTTGACAAATGTTGACGATGTCATTTATGTACACATTGAACAGAAGTGGGCCAAGTATGCTGCCCTGCGGAACACCAGACTTCAATAGTTGCAAAGATGAGGTATTACGATTTATTGAGACACACTGTTTGCGATGTTGTAGATATGACTGAATGAGTGCCAAAGACGTGCCCCGTACACCATAACAGGAAAGTTTATCAAGAAGCGTTGCATGGTTAAGAGAGTCGAAAGCTTTGCTAAAGTGAATAAAAAGTCCCAGTGTCATCTGTCGATGCTCTATATTTTTTAATATTACTTCCTTCGGCGTTAACAAGGCGAATACCGTAGACTTTCCCTTACGGAAGCCAAACTGGAAGTCAGTCAGCACTGAATGTTTATCAAACAAGTTATCTAAACGACGCAAAATAATTTTTTCTAGCCCTTTGGAAAATATGGGTAAAACAGATATTGGCTTATAATTTGTAATTACATTTTTATCGCATCCCTTATGTAAAACGGAAACTTTCGCGAGTTTCATGTTATCTGGGAACTTGCCAGTTGACAAGGCCAAGTTAAATATATATACTAACATTGGGGCAATTACATCAATCACAAATTTGACGGGTTTTATTTGTATGTCATCAATGTCGTGACTTCTGCTATTATTAAGTTTCATAAATACATTAAACACTTCTGACTCGTCAGTAGGGGCCAGGAAAACAGATTCGTCTACTCGACTCGAGATAGACGAGGAAGCACACGCATTGTGAGTGCGGGTAGGTAAGTTTGTAAAATGGCGATTAAAATATTCAGAGAGCGCTATTCCCGATACGTTTTCACCAGATATCGAAAGCGTATCTATTGATTGTTTTTTATTGTTACGTTGAAGTACTGTGTTTATGGACTGCCATACAATGACGGGGCTCTTTTTGTGCGCGGCATGAAAGAGACGTTTGTGATAATCTGACTTTGCCTTTTTTAGTGTAGATGTAAGTTGATTGCGATATTTCTTGAACGCAGTATTATCATCGTTATCTCTTGACGAGAGGTAGGTCTGATACAATCGATTTTTTTTCCGTATCATTGCTAAAATAAACGGGGTAACCCATGGTTTTCTTATTCGCTTTTTAGTCGTGACAGTCTTGTATGGAAATGATGCGACGTAAATTGACGTGAATGTACTTATGAACTCATCATACGCGCTGTTCACGCACGTTCTCAAGAATACAGGGCTCCAGTTAGTTTCCATGACTGTGCTTCGAAAACACCGCAGTTGGCGGTCTGTAACAGGTTGAAAGGTAAAATGTTTACTAGCGCCGCTGGATAATTGGTGAGTTTTAAAACATAAAAATATAGGTAAATGACCGCTTAGATCACTACTTATCGTACCTGCGCTGGCAACAACAGTGTTTATATTTGTAATAAAAACATCAATAGCAGTTGATGTAGAATCGGTAATTCTAGTAGGAGACGAAATGACATTGTAAAACCCGCTACTACTGAGAGTGTCCTTAAGTCGCGACGAAACAGGCGAGTTCTCCAAAATATTCACATTTAAATCACCACCAAGAACAAGCAAATAGTTATTAGCACTAACAAAATCCAAATACTTTTCAAGAAAATGCAAGCAATTATTCAGATTGCCAGCTGGAGGGCGATACAAAACAGATAGTAGCTGGCGCCCATGTTTCAGACTTAGAATCTCATAGTCATCTGTGATTTCATTAAATGGGTCCAGTATTTCACACTGAATATCTTCTTTGACATAAATGCAAACCCCGCCCCCTCGTTTGCCACTCCGGTTTAAGAAAAAAGGATTGTAGCCAGATAAGATAAGAACATCGTCTTCGCTTTGGTACCATGTTTCGGAAAGCATTATTATTTTAAACATAAAACAAAACTGGTGTAAAAGTGTAATAAAACTATCCGTTTTACATTTCACAGAACGTATATTTAAATGCAAGATAGAGGTCATGCCATCTATTTCTGCGTGCTGCTTTACTTCATCGGGCAAGAAATTTTCTTGGTAATCTGTCATGTGGTTAGGTTTGTTTGCGTCCCCCCGACAGCGCCCGAAACAACGATATGCTAAGCCTGAATAGTGATCATTTAACCTATTTTAGCGTCGCTTTATGTTCACAATAAACGTCCTTGTGTTCATTAGATATCATGTAATTGTATTGCAGTGCTCTTCAAACTTAACGCCTACAGTCAGTTACTCAATTATGAATATATTGCCGGCTACTCAAAGCTAAAATGATCACTGAAACAGCTGGAATGTCCTCACCATGCTAGGTTGTGTTCGGAAATCAAGACGACACCACGCCAGTTGGACCGGTATAATCCAGAAATAGCATGAAAAGTGCCAAAACCGGACCATCTCATGACAGTGTTACGTTTGGACAACACTGTACTCCCACATTGTTAATGCGAGTTTTTTTTTTTTTTTTTTAAGAAGAAGAAGCGAAGATTAAGGGGCTAAACGTGCACAGCTTCTTATTAGGCCTAATCTGCTTGGCGAGGCGCCAACTTAAAAAAAGCGAACTTTTGTGTTAGGATACTCGGTGCATCAGTAATAACGTTGTGCGTATTCGTCTCTAGTGCCACAGTATCCCGGATAGGACTTTCATAAGGTAGTATTTATAAACTTTTACTCATTCAATCTAGGGAAATGTTTTTTACTGTCAATTGGTTTATTTTTTAAATAAACAAGCCGGATATGTTTATGCAAACCTTCATATATTATGCATAACAAGCTTATTTTTTGTTAAATTAAAGGCAACCAACACATGAGTAATTGCCAACAAATAATTAACAAACTGGAAAAACACATACTACAAACAACTTAATTTTCGCGCTGGCCTAAATTTTGCGAATATCGCGAATCGCGTGCAATTCGCGGAAACTAGGTCTCGCGAACTATTCCGGTAAAATGTAAAATCATTAGAATTTATATTGAGATTCCACCGCGCCGCAATTTTTAGAGTCCGCGAATTATTTCAAAATTTTAGCTTTGACCAAAAATCGCGAAATGTAGCGCCCGCGAAAAATAAGTCGTTTACAGTATTTATGACACAACTTAGTATTTTAAGATGGAAATGAAAAAATAACATATTTCCGATTGTACTGATTTGTGTTTCCAAACCACATATACGTCTTTTATTGAATCTTAGGCCACACCAAAGGTTCCTCATACGAAAAATAAATTGATGATCGATTTTCTGAGAAACTTGATGAAGTTTGTATTTTTACGGTTTCCTCTTGAACTCAGTGGCTTTTGTGTAGTTTAACTTTTATGGAACCATATAACATTGCGCTTGTTGAATAGGTATATATGTACGGTTGCAGTTGATGTATAATTTACGTCATAATATTGAAAGCTACAAAAGTTATCATCATCCAAACCTGGTAAATTATCATCAAACAAGACAAGTTTTGAAGTTCTTATAAAAATAAATAACGCTAGTTTTTTGTTATCAACAGCTTGCGAGTCTAACGTAATTTAGAAAGCCATGTAAAAAGCATATTTTTTGAGGGAGGTATTTGAGCCTGGAGACGATCCCCAAAACGCATACTGTGATGATCACCCTGATTCCGAAATTTGCCTTTGGTCCTTCGGAAGTAAAGCACTCTAAAATCAAACATATCACGCAAAAACGGCTTAAAAGATTTTTCCTACAGAAGGATTGGTCCAGCATATACAGGGTGTCAGAAAAGAAAATTTACAGGTTTTCTTTACCGTAAAAATAAACTAGACATTGCCGAACGCTCATTCTTCATCCGAAGAAAGCTCTAGAGGTCACAACCGGATGCCAAAGTTTCAGCCCGATCCGATAACTTAATCAAAAGTTTTAAGTGATTTTCTGAAAATTTTAATGGGAAAATGAAGCCCATTTTTGCCTGTTTTCGGTTTCTCGTGCCATAGATCCCCATGTATTCCAAAACTCCGTCGGCCGCAATTTTCACATTGAAATGTTTAGATAATCACGTATATCTTTCGAATAAGGTATCGGATCTGGCTGAAACTTTGGCATCTGGTTGTGACCTCTAGCGCTACCTTTGGGTGGAAAATGAGCGTTCGGCGATGCCTAGTTTATTTTTGCGGTAAGAAAAACCGCGTAAATGTTCTTTTGTGACACCATACATATTCTATTAAAACGTTTTTGAGATGAGAACCTTTTTTTGTCCTACACGAATGGAAATGAAACCGCCAACCATCAGTCGGTTCCTCTGGCCTGAGAGAAAAGCTCTGCCGCATAAAAGGTCTTTATGAGAAGAAGCCACCTTTCCATACAGGGCAGGAAACCTGCGAGTAAAAATTCTTGCCATTTGAGAGACTAGGAAACGGACTTTCTCGCTTTTTCTCGATACCTTGCAGCTAAATTTTCTATTTAAATATTATGTAATACGCTGTTTAATTTCCCTCTGTGCAGCAGCTGATAAAAAAAAAAAAAACTAGAAAATAGAACCACCTTCTCATGCGTGTGTCCCGCACAAAGAGTAAGTCTCTTGTTCCGTGTTCTGTCTCCCATTCGCGCCTCCAATGTTCATCACAGCAGCGCGCATAGATTTGCAGTGAACTATGTGCATGTCTTATTTTTGACAGTGTTAAAGTTCGGTGATATTTGTCGCTTCATTGATTAGCCCCGTGCCTGAAGCCGGATACCGGCTTATGCATTAAACTAACTTGACCACAAGCATAGCGATGGCACACTACGTGTGCTTGCTACTTGAACAGCGTTCAAATATCGTGTCTTGGGATCGGAAGTACCAGTTTTTGTTAACCGCGGGCGCATTGTAATAAAGTAAGAACTAACGTTTTCAGGTTAAATTAAAAAAAAAAAGATTATCGTTTTTTTAGAATATCGTGTTTGCGTTTGTCTATACTTCTCTCTGCACTAGAATCATTTCGTAAAACCCCAGTACATTTTTTTATGATCCCTCTAACCTGTATTGCAAAAATATCCATAAGCGCGCATTGGAGTGAGAGGCGTGTTATTTTATGTGTTATTATGTTATTTAGTGTTATTTTATACTGTTATTTATTTAGTGTTATTTTATGCGTTATTATCTTATTTAGTGTTATTTTATGTGTTATTTTCTTATTTAGTGTTATTTTAGTGTTAATAAACGTGAAACTACCAACAGTTTATATAGTTAAACTAATGTGAGCGATCATACGAAAATGTGTAATTAATAACCTGGTCGCCATCACTCAACGACTCAGCATTAGAAATAACCTTCGGTGGCACTCTAATTTGGAGCGCTTCTCACTATATTGTGCACCAGATTTTGTAAGCTTCCCAAATGCCGCTTAGTTGAACTTTACATTATTATAATATTAACAATAACGAACATAATTTAGCTATATGAACGCCCGTAAGTGTCCATGCTCTTGTGTAGTTGTAGGAATTTTCGCGAAATATCATTTCGTTATCGTCTGCACTGGTTAACGTTTATGTATTCACATATTAACTGCCTGGACGAGACAGGCCTTTTAGTCAAAATAATAATTGTCGGAACGGGGTGATAACCGAAGTAAAAATAATTCATTAATGTATAAGGATCAGTTTTAGATCATACGTTAATAAAAGTATCTTTGAAAATTTTAGGATAACGTTGGAAGGAATTAAATTCAAACATAGGAAATACTTTACACAGGGTCAAGCAAAATAAAGGGCGACCGATCTCGCTAATGTAAATCTAATGCAGAAAAAAAATTTAGCATCTCAACCTCGGGTCACGTCAGAATTCACAAGGCGACCACACAGATATAAATATTTATTTATGAATACCGTGAAAAAAAAAAAGATAAAAAACATTAGGCAAAAATAATAACACACGGGAAAGACAAGTGTTTGTCTGTGCTGTAAGCTTTAATTTTTTTCTTCTAGCATTCTCAGTACTTTTTATACATAATAGATCAATTCCAACGGGAGGGCCCTCCTTTCAACACTTTTACAGACTTAAGTAAATTGCGACGAGTATGTAACTTAGACCGGTTAAGCTAAATATATTATTCAACTAAGTTACCTTTCAATATTGTTTAGAAACCGAGGGCGTGTCTAGCTTAAATGAGGTAACCGCTTTGAAGAACATTTAACGAGAATTCAACAAGAACTTGATTCGCATTGTATCTTCTCGGAACTGGCATTGTTAAAACCTAAGTTATTTTGGCTAGCAAAGAACAACAAATGACAGTAAAACATATAAAATAGCGCAACAGAAACAAGGACAAGAAGTAAACAGGACAGGCGCTAACTTTCAACTAGTTTTATTCTGGAAAATCGAACACATATATACACACGACAGGCAAAGCAGCACCACGTAAAAGTTGATTAATTTTTCACCCGATCATTCAAAAACTGATGTGGTGAATCATTCAAAAACTGAGGTGGTGGGGTAGATGGGAGAGCGACTGATAGCATCTCTGGTGGGCTACAGAGCTGTCCCAGAGTGTGTATGATGGTTTCAGGGGTATACACCGCAGTGGGAGCAGGCGGGTTGACCTGCAGCATTGTTAATGCAATGGATAGCGCCTGCCCTGTTTACTTCTTGTCCTTGTTTCTGTTGCGCTATTTTATATGTTTTACTAAGATGAACCAACTAGCCCAACAACGTACCTTACTAAACAAATGACAGCTCCGTTTTACACTCAGATTAAAGTAATGACGAAGATTTTATTGCAGCTTTTTTCCGGGTTCGGCTAAAGATAAGAGCTATTTGATGAGTTTGATGGGCAATGTGCTGCTTTTACTATATTGACTTAATTAACGCAATTAACGAGTGGAGTTCGCACCTCGCGCGGACCAACTTTTAACGCGGGCATGTTAAATCAAGTGTTTGAGCGTTCTTCTTCTTCTGACAGGCTGGCGGTGAGTGAACGCCTAACACGGTAATTACAACCCATGAACGACGGGGACAGTCAATGAGACTCCCTCGTTTAGGTTTAATGAGGTTTTGCTCACACGTGTCCGGCCCGTCAAGTAAAGTGGGGGAAAGAACTACCCAATTGGAGTAACTTTGGAGCCGTTCAACGAAATAACATAAAAGCCGCCCAGAATAACTTAATTATGTGTTGCCTGTTTGCATTTCAGCAAACGAGGCTAACATGCGGTGACTTAACTCGAGTCAAGTGTTTGGAATATCAAACCTGTCAGTTTCATAACGAGCCAGTCTGACGATGGTCGGTGGTGTAAATAGAGAGTTTTAGAATAACGAACCCTAACGTTAGCGCATGTTATGCAAGAGAGATTTAGAATAGCGTTTCTCCGTCGCAACTGAAGACCCAAGCATCTCTCGCGTGTAGCGCCACGAAGATGCAATAACATTGCACCCACAAAATGCTTTAACTTAAGAAAATAAATAGTTTTTTGGTCTTGAGAAAACGTATAATGTATATTCGTTTAAACATTAGAATAATGAGTGAGCGGTCGACCAGTCGGGTCCGATGGAACACTCTCGTCGCCTAGGTAAGAGGCGGACCCATACTTACCTTCGCAGAAGAGTCTTCGTCCAACCGGAGCTGTAAGCCCCAACCACATAAGGCGTTTTTTCACGCGTCTCTTCCGCGTCGGCGTCTCCCTTCGTCGGGGCGCGTCGCACGAGGTAACCCACAGCAATGCGTTGCGCGCGAGGCGCCATAGTCTCTCTAGGACAGATCTCGGCGTCGGCTCCGGAAGTGGCCTGCCAGGCAGAGACCAATCAAAGTCGCGCGTGGCGAAAGTGTAGCCAAGCCCGGCATCTGGAACATCCGAGTCAGTCTCCGCGTAGCAGGTGGAGGAAGGTACACGACTGTTTCGGAATTGGTAGTTAATTTCGTGTAACGTAAAATAAAACAAAAGGTTTATGAGTTTTAAATTACCTTTTTGTGGAGCACCAATACACCGTAGCCAGGGGGTTGTCGGCGGCTCTCTGAGGTTTCACGCCCGGTCGTTCTGTAGTGACACTGCGCAACACCCGAAATGCGTGGGCTGGTGCGGGTCACCATGGCGCTGCTCGCCCTTTGTCGCGTTAGGGGCGTGTCGACGTAGAGAGACGCGGACACTAATGAAGCGCGTGAAAAACGCAACCATGCGGTTGGACCTTTAAGATTCCGGCGACTGCCGCCCATTTGTTGGATCTTCGAAACACTTCTTGTCATGCACCTGGCGTGAGAAGGCATTGTCGTCCCCTTTTGAAAATCCTGGTCGCGAGGACGCTGCAGAGGTCGCGTTCACGAAGGCTGGGACCCACTATTTTCGAACGGAGCTTGTTCTGGCTTGGCTTACCCTTCAGCCAACCTATGCGTGTTTGCCGCTTCGGGGAATCCCTAGCGATTGCATCATGCGCAGGCCTACTCTTCTATGTGGTTTACGCCGAAAAACCGAGGAAGGGGAGGAGACCAAAGCGTGCGGGGATGTCATAACGACAAGCTCTGGTTCCAATGATTAGTCGGTGGGCCTAGAACTAGGTGTTTTTGTCTTCACTGCACTCATCGAATGCGCTAGGACGCGGAACACGTAGGCAAGCGCAAAGAAAAACATAGGGACAAGAAAGTAGGCAAACAAGGGAGTTTGTACGTTGGACACCGCGGAACACCGACGTCTGTCGTTTGGCTTTCGCATTCGAACCCGCTCGACGATTGCAGAGGAGGCATGGTGCCTGGAGGGCGTCTCTCATTGGTGTGTTTACCAGCCTATCCCGCCCATAGATCAAAACTGGTCCCGAAGTGCTTACAAACAACGTAACTCAAGTCGCAGTGTCCTGCTGTCGAATGTCGTGGACTGCCACGCTGGAGAGGGACATGCAGCCTGCCGCGTGCACCACAGCTGCTGGGACACCACCAGGATCGCGACTGGCGACAGCATGCCACTTCTCTGACGTCATAAGGCGGAAATCGAGGGACCACTTTTTTTGGACGCGGTACGCGCAGCAGTCGGAGACGCGTTACAGGCACCATAGTCGAGCCAAAGGTAGTATTTGTCTCCAGTGCACCCGTCGAACGCTTTAGAACGCGGAACGCCGGCGTCGGACGTTTCGCTCTTGCTTTTGAACCCGTTCGACGAGTGTAGTGGAAAGAGAGAAATAAAGAGAAAACTTTTATTTAGATCGAAGATGCTTCTCGATTCTTAGCCAAGGTCTGGGGCCTTCGGTAGCTGTGTTCGGAGCTTCGTCGTCCACCACTTTCTGAATGCGACGAAGGAGGGGTCACCCACCACAGCCTTCGTCGCCCACCACAGCTTTTGAAGCTCTCGAGGGAAGGAGGACTATTACTCCCACAGCTTGGGATGAGGTGGTGGGGTAGATGAGAGAGCGACTGATAGCACCTCTGGTGGGCTACAGAGCCGTCCCAGAGTGTGTATGAGGGTTTCAGGGGTATACACCGCAGTGGGAGCAGGCGGGTTGACCTGCAGCATTGTTAATGCAATGGATATAGTGCGGGGTAAGTAGAGAGTGTGTTTGCGCTTTACGTATGAGGAACGCTTCTTCTTTTGAATGAGTGTGTGAGGTTGGGGGTAGAAAAGGGGAGGCTTTCCGTCTATCCTCAAGAACTTTTTTTTTTTGTATATTTATGTCGATTTCGGTTCATATTTTTCACTGTCGGTCATGCCAGAGGGTGTTTCGGATTCGGTTCGCGGGTGAGCTCATCAGCTCGGCTCTTCCTTATCAGAACTCTGGTGTTCTGGGACCCATTCGGTCCTAATTTTTACCAGCAGATATTTGTGCGTGCGTCGTCGCAGAATGATGTAGATGCATGTGGGTAGCTCATTGTCTAGAACAACTCGGCAGGCATGCTGGATCTCTGTTCTCACTATGGCTTCTTCCTATTTGTGTATGATGAACTCGGTTATGGCCGTGGCTATGGCTAGCATCATTGTTCAGGGGGTTAGAAACTCGCTGGAACTCCCGCGTCATGATTTCTTTCTGGCCATATTGCTAGCGTGCATTTCTCTGTTTTAAAAGTGGCGTTCGTATAATTGATTGTAACGTTTAAGTGTTCGGCTTCTTTCTCTAAGCGCTTTATTCGATCGATTTTTCCGTTTATATCTCTTATTTTACGCATACGTTTACTATCTGGATCAACTTTGATTCTGAGTAGTTGACTCTTAGGTGGGATTCATGATTGAATGGGAGTAAGGTTTGTTATATTGTAGCCCAGGCGTTTCATGAGTTCAACTGTGGAGAAAAAGTCAGCTAGCTTTAGGTATAACCACACAGGTATTAAAATGTACGCCAGAGGTTAAACTGGCGCTTGTGTCTATATGACTTCCGGGATGCAAACTAAGGCAGACAGAAACCAGTCTACTTTCCCAGTGCTCTGTGCCGACTGTACAGAATAGTATGTACCTTTATTATAATCGTAGAAGTGTAATTGGTTTAGTTACACTATTTTTCTTTACCAGTGAACGATTTGAAACTTCGCTATATTTAACGTCCAAACCTGTGTTCCATAGCAGTTGTGTAAAAAGGAGCGACGTTTCTAAGCAAAATAACAACCGAAAGAAATGTAGAGCGTGTTCAAGTTTCGCCAGCATTCCGGTGGCGCTTAGATATTGCTAATATTCCTATCCCGTCACCATAAAAAAATGATCCCGTCGTGTATTTTTACGAGCGGTAAAACATTCAAAACGTAAGGTATAAAGTACGTGGGTTATAAAAGTTTTTCTTTCTTTTATTATTTCCTATGCCGGGCCGCTTTTATCGGGCACTTGTTCTTTGGTGTCTCCTTATTTTCCAGTGTGCGGGTGATGTTTTGAACGCAGAACAAGCATCGTCGTATTTATTCATGAGCAGAAAGAATAAAGCAGTACTTATTTCTTTGAAAGCGAACTATATTACATGGCCTTCAATTAATTTTGCTCACCTACATGCACAGAGAGTTACTGATACAATATTACAGGGTAGTTCTTGCTGTTTCTCTTGGTTTTCCAAATATCTTTCGTTCGTTTGGCACGCATATCCCCTATGCTAAAAAAGCATTGACGCCGTGTCCCCGCTAAGTCTCCAACAGTGAACATAAACACAGGTACGAAGCCATTTTAGCACTATTTTAATGCAATTAACTCGAAAGAAAAACGCCGCAACTGACCAATTATATCGTCTGCCTGACTCAAAAATGTTCCAAGCTACCTATTACGCACGAATTATTCGGGATATTTGCTCTTTTATTCGAGCGCAAGGAGAAAATGCACTCACTTTTCCCCATAAAAATGCCTTACCCGAAGTCAATATTCGACAGGTTGCTGTCTACTTCAATTTGCGACAGCACACTAGCACCAATTAAACCTCTAACGTACAGCATGAACACTCTATGGGTCTGCCCACGAATCGTTCGAACTAGAGCTTGGCGTTCTGACGACCCTCAAGTATTTCGTCTCCTACTCGCCCTCAGTTTCACCGTTCATTGCCCAAAGGCTTTCAAGCGAGTTTCGGTACCCACGCCATCTTTAAAAAATAGCATGCGTACTTAAAACCCCCACCTTGTTTGGGCTCGTCTCATGTGGAGTGCCGATGATGCTGCTTGTCTCTGTACGCAAAGCGTTTTGCTAGGCTATTTTAAAGCTCCCTAAATAGCGTAAATACGGGCTCGAATATTAGTTTCGACACGGGTTTTGCGAACTTAGTATGAAGCAGTGGAAACGCTGGAACGCCAACGAGCTCCTACTTGTCTCGTTTTTTTTTCTCTGTATACCACTTCCTTTTTAGATTCTCAGAACTCTCTGATTGTATTCTACACTGGAATGCACTCGGAACACTAATAATGTTTTCTTCTCTGAAACCGTCCAGCCTGCGAGAAAGGCGATCGGTGTCATGCTCCGCTGGCCCTACGTTGTTTGAACAGAAAAACAGGGTAGCCTGAGTTTTGGCCATTAAGCCGGACCAGGGCCGAGGGGTCTTCATATTTTTAAAAGACCTGTGTTTCCTCCCCTCCCCCCTCCCCCCCTCCAACCCCCCCCCCCCTCCCACACACACACACACACCCCAGCGAGAAATGCGAGATATGCTCGCATTTATCGCGCAAGAACTTCCGAGAGCATAGGATAGAACTTACAGTAAGCCGATCTAGAGTGAAAGGGCAAGAAGTATCTACTTGCAAAATGAGCGAGATCTTGACGTTGACATTATTCAGCTGAAAATGTTCTGCATGGGGAATGCACCTCGCTTTCATTCCGCTCTCCGCGGCATACCATGCCAGTCCAGTTACCATAGTTATCGAGCGATCACAAACATAAAAGTGATGTATATGAAAGCTTTTAATTCTGCTCAGAAAAGGGAACAGTTTCTTGTCCCAAATTCACTCTCGGTCGTTTTCTTTAGGTAGACTTTCTATGCTTGAAATGCTAGCAGTGCTTGAGGCTGCAATGCCATACAAACAACAACGTTGAAGGTTCAAGCGCGTTTCTTTTGCCGTGTTATCCAGCACGTTACATGCCACTAGTAAACCTACAGTGGTATTTAAAAGTCGTTAACTAGCCCCTCTCTGGATCATTTTTTTAAAAAGCATACAATTAACTGGTGTTCTGTTTCATTCCAGCTCTAAAGGAAGGTATTGACGTGGTAATCTCTTCTCTCCGTCATGAACCGAGATAGAAAAATTAAGATACACCGACATTCGTGTGCATTAATGGTTTTGCTGCGGTGATCTTACTCGCTGTGGCACTTGACAGTTAGGAATTTTAATAAAAAATAACAATAGTGAGCTAGAACTAGTTGATTTCAAAGACCCGATACCACTCAGCTTGGAACTTGTGGGGTTTCTTTATGGGGGAGGTCCCTCTATACTAATAATTGCCGCCCGATCGGTATGCGTTCCGCCCGTCACCCAGGGAATCACACACTGCAACGAGAAGACAGCGAATGGGTTTACTGTACCTCTCGGTTGCCCGTCGTCGAGAGCCGGTAGTCCGGGCCCGTCGACCTTTGTTGTCGCCCGTCGATCAGAGCTCACAGTCGGGGTCCGTGTCCAGGCCTGCGGATCGCCTTTCCCACGCCAGCGCTGCGTAGGCTGGCTGTCCCGGGCTATCAATGCCCGAGTCTCGCTGCTGAACCACCCCGGGATCGTCATAGCCCAGGTCATATGGCCCGGGCTCGCCGTTTCCACCGGTCTTGCTCCAGACCTCGCTGGTGGACCGCTCCGGGGTTCGTTATAGGCCAGGCCAGGCCTAGGCCAGGCAGCTTGGCTTCGAAGTTCCTTTGTCCAGCTCCCAGCCTCGCTCAGCTCGCAGTGTCTCGCGCCAGCTCGTGTCTTCTCCGCCGGCCGCCTGTCACGTGCCCTCTACCTCGTCTTTCACCCCGGCTCCCACACTCTCCCCCCCTCAAGGCCCGGACTTCGGGGGACTTCATGGGCCTCAGGGAGCCGCTGGGCTTCATGGGCGGCCGCTGTTGCTGTTGCCGGAGTGGCCACGTTGCAGCGTCCGAAAGCGGCGTAGGTGGTGGTGGCTAGCGAAGCCGGCAGACAATGCCGAACTGTCTGTCGCTCGCTGTCCCACTCACCGCGATGCAGCAGGGGGCTTGCTCTAAGCTGGTCCGGCCGACGCAGACGGACTTGCCCCGTTCCGCTTAGAGGTCACAGCGGGCTTAGAACTGCCCGCCTGAACCGTTCGTCATGCCGAACAACCGTTAGCCACCCTGAGCACTTGGGAAAACGAATGGTCCCGTCTTCCCTCCCGGTGGGCTTCCTGGGTTACGCCGTCTGTATACGGCCGTCTTTCCAAGAAGCTTTTCTGCGCAGAACAAACTGTAAAAACAACACACAGCGAACAAATACTCTGCCGCAGAATGTGGCAGTGGCCATAGCCTCTACCGCCACATAGCTTGCCGACAGGTTCGTGTACCATGCGGCCAACTCAGCAAGTCTGCATTCCAGAGCTCGCTCGTGGGTCGCCAAGAACAGGGGATTTCTTGTGTCCTACCGCAACCTCATGCTATACGTCTTCCGCATCGCGACAAAGGTAGTATCCTTTCAAGTCAGCGATGTGAACCGGGCAAGTCTCCTCGTTTGTATCTCGCCGAGTAAGCCTAGAAGTAAGACACGACGCTCGCGTCTTTATACCTCGGGTGCCCTTCTCACCTCGGAGCAAGCGATGCGGCAAAACCGCTAGCTGCGTTGCTCAAAGCGTGAGTTTCCTTCAGAACAGGTAACGACGGCGTAAACCTAGTCCATCTTTTGCGCAAGCGAAGGGATCCAAAGCCTGTGGTGGGTTGACCAAATACCATACCCGCAATTCCGCAACGGCTACATATACCATGTGCTACTCGATGTAAGCGCCAGCGTCCCATTCCGTCCACGTGCATACGAGCTCTAGGGACTGCTCGGTCCTCGGAGGGGGCGGTAGCTCAGCGAGCAAGCCCGCTTAAACCGTTCACGCCTCAAGGCAAGCTGGACAACTACAAGCCACCCAAATGTCTACCGCCTCATCCCCGGCCAGGTCGTGACGCGACATAACTTATCAAAAGTCTTGCTGTCACTGCCACGACCGGCCAGAGTGAAGCCGAAAAAGTATCCTATAAAACATTTCGTAGCTTTCTCAGAACGACCCCCCTCAAGGGAGAGTCGTTCCTCTGCCCTTCGTCGGTTGTTGGAGTGACGCGAAACAACTAGCCGTCTTGGCCCAGCGGTCACAAATCATACTGCTCCTTAACTCGCCTGCCAGCGTTCCCGGTGTCAACTGCAATTTACGCCAGTTTACCCAACACCCGCTGACAATCTCGACCACCAGTGTTCCCGGTGTCGACTGCAATTCCCGCAATCTTTCCGACACCCACTGACAAAACCCCATCTGCACCCCGGGCCTCGACAAGCGCTTGCTTGCCTACCGCATCACTCCAAGCCTAAATCCTAAATATGGAATAAGTCCTGGCTGTGTTCCCTCCTGCCAGTCGCTATCCTGCCTTCCAGCGAACATGCCGTGGCTCTCCTCTGCCTCCGAAGACGACTTTCTTACATCTTAACCGCGCTCCTCGTGTTCCCCCCGGTTGGGTCACCTTCTGCCAACCACTATTCTGGGGTACCCGAGAACGCGCGTCCGCAACCTCGTCCTTCGAGACCTTTAAGTACTCGATTCGAGGAGACACCTGCTGAGCTCTGCTTTGAGACAAGTCACCATAATTCCAACATACTTTGTCTCAACGGGCATCGTTAGCGTTAGTGAACAACCCGCTCAACGAATCCATGGGACTCTCTGGGGACGACTAGAAGCAGAGGCATACCGAACGGGCCCCACGTTGGGCGCCATTTTTAATGTGGGGTTTCTTTATGGGGGAGGTCCCTCTATACTAATAATTGCCGCCCGATCGGTATGCGTTCCGCCCGTCACCCAGGGAATCACACACTGCAACGAGAAGACAGCGAATGGGTTTACTGTACCTCTCGGTTGCCCGTCGTCAAGAGCCGGTAGTCCGGGCCCGTCGACCTTTGTTGTCGCCCGTCGATCAGAGCTCACAGTCGGGGTCCGTGTCCAGGCCTGCGGATCGCCTTTCCCACGCCAGCGCTGCGTAGGCTGGCTGTCCCGGGCTATCAATGCCCGAGTCTCGCTGCGGAACCACCCCGGGATCGTCATAGCCCAGGTCATATGGCCCGGGCTCGCCGTTTCCACCGGTCTTGCTCCAGACCTCGCTGGTGGACCGCTCCGGGGTTCGTTATAGGCCAGGCCAGGCCTAGGCCAGGCAGCTTGGCTTCGAAGTTCCTTTGTCCAGCTCCCAGCCTCGCTCAGCTCGCAGTGTCTCGCGCCAGCTCGTGTCTTCTCCGCCGGCCGCCTGTCACGTGCCCTCTACCTCGTCTTTCACCCCGGCTCCCACAAACTTCAAAGCATGTTTTTGACACAAGTTCTTGATATCAATATCGTTACAGAAAAATACAATTTCGCATAATTTGCTAGCCGAGATTTTGAGCATATATCAAATTTTCTTGTAAACAGTTCTCCTCTACACAACAAAACAATCCCCTGTTCTGCGATTTTCATATTTTTTCTTACTTTTCGAGACTGATTCCTTGCGCCAAAAAGATTTTCACGAGGCTCTCAATTAACACTTTGTACTGTGTTGTGCAATCCCACCAGAATTTCTGAATTTGGCTCCCGGCTGGGGGCCATGCGCCAGCGGGTGGAATTAATGTCCATCATCTACGAGACTATCCATTTTTGCAATCTTCTTGTTCTTGACCCTTTTCTTTTAAATTCTAATAAACGAGGGGATGGGGGGGGGGGGTAAAAAAATTGGGTGTACGTAAGTGGGACGTAAGCGCTAATACACAATCTATTAATTCTAACTAGCAAGCCCGACAGTGACTGCATCTGAGATTTCGCTCTTTTTAGAAGCGTCTACGTGTAAGAGGTGTTTGTCGAAAAGAGATAGGAAGGGGGAGCAACATAAGAATCAATGACGTTGAACGCAATATCCACGCTGTCGTGGAGCTTTTTTCCCCACGAACTTCACTAAAGCACTCTCTAAGCCCTAAAAACGGCAGAAACAAAACAGGGAAATGGCAAGACTCATACATACACAAGGTTCGTTACTAACGACGAGCAACAAAAAACGCAACATATTGCCTATATGAAGGAAAGCATCGTTCCATGCACTGAAAGCCAAATTCGCAACTCTCATGGCCTATAGGGGGCGCGCTAGTTCCCACCAAGATGGCTGCCATCTGGATGATCGTCGTAGAACAGCAATACGAGGTTGGTTCTCCGACGCGCAAATAATTCTAATTTTGTGAAACAGGAGAGTCATAAGAGGTCGACCTGATACTTCCACGTTAAGAAGGGGTGAGCTAGCACCTTCATTCGGAAGCCCAGGAGCCAGGGAGCGCGATTCTCACAGCGGTTCCACCATCGCTGAAAGTTTCGAAATAACGAGGCGATGAAAATATCCACCAAATAAACTAGGAAAAAAATTGTCACGCTCCACGGGTGTTTGTAACGATCCGGTTTCTTTATAGCAGGCAACGTGAAAAGAAACCGGGGGGGGGGGGGGGGGGGGGGAGGTGGAGGTGAGGGTGGGGGAGGAGGCACCTGCCGGATTAAAGCCTTATTGCAGCAGAGGAGGGCGCTCGCAGCGTTCAGGGACCAATATCCTTCTCTTCTTAAAGGCAGCAACGGTTGCAGCCGGACGCTACTCGAACCTGTAGATGAGTTTCGATCTTTGTTCAAATGTTCCTAAAAAAGGAAGAAAGCGGGCCGTCCGCTAGGAATGGAAGAAAAAAAAATATAGGCGCGAATCGGGAACCTTCCCTCCACCAACCCTCTCCTCCCTTTACAATCGCC
Organism: Ixodes scapularis; assembly: GCF_016920785.2. Taxonomy (NCBI): domain Eukaryota; kingdom Metazoa; phylum Arthropoda; class Arachnida; order Ixodida; family Ixodidae; genus Ixodes; species Ixodes scapularis. Next base: position 183,409,118 of record NW_024609846.1, on the reverse strand, counting down.
AGTCCCCTGCGAAGCGGGGGCGCTTTGAAAACACTCACCGTCGGCCGTATAGAGTAAAAACAATGTCAACAGGGGCTTGGAGGTGCCACCGGAATGAGCCCGGAAAGATTACGGTTCCAAACGAGGAGCACGCACTCATAGTCGTTGTAACCAGGGTAGCGGAAAGCACACCTCTTCCGCGAACAAAGGCAGGCGAAGAGAGGGCACGAGAAAAGAGCTGAGAGAGACGTGAGTAAGATATTTTTCTAGGATCTGCCCTTCTGGTATTGCGGCTACGGTTGCCTCCCTAAAAGAAAAAGAAGACGAAAATGTTAGGAAGGGAAAGGAGAGGGAAGAAAGGCAGGCGCTGGAGACCAGCTCAGAAATCGATGTAGGACCCCCTCCGGCCTACCTGAGTCTTAAGGCGAAGGGAAGAGGGGACTCTGGGCCGTTCGTCCACCCGTAAGTTGACAGTGCGGTGGAAGCTACGTGCTCGTTGCGACCAGTCATACGCCTGTATTATGTCAGGTGATCAAGCTCTCTCTCTGTTTCCCCACCGTACCAGCGCAAAGAGAGCAGAGTCAAGTGATGAAAGGGAGGCGGTTTATTGGTCTGGCGAACTCGTGGCTCCTACCCCACGGTCAGCTTAGGGACGAACGGAGCATACGACCTCCCTACCTGTCGCGGCGGTGCTATGTTCTCGCTGACGCTGTTCCCACTGGCGCGAAGCAGGCGGAAGGCGGCTGCTGTTTTGATAACTTCTCGCTTCCACGTGGAGAGGAAAAAAGCGCGTAACGTAAGAAAGAAAATCAGAAATTAGTTGTAGAACTCAACAGCGTTTTCGCTTTAATTTTTATTTTTAGTCGCGTTTGCGGTTTGCGATGACTCGGAGCGAGTGGTACAGATTAGAGTCGCCTAACCCGATTTGGTTTAATTTGTCGCCGGCTCTCTTGTTTGAGTTGATCCGAGCGGTAGCCCTTGAATGCCTTTGAGTTGGTTCAGTAGGGTTCTTGAGGCATGCGAGTCAACAGTAAGTACGGTAGTTGACTGCTGTCGTCCGCTGTGCCAGGACAGAGTTAACCTGATTGACTTGGGCTGTACTCCTTGTCTGAATTTTATTAATGGGACTATAGCGGTCGAGTCCGATGTTTTTGTTATGCAACTGATTCGTAATAAAAGCGTGCACTGCGGAAAGTAAATTGTTACAATACTCAAGTAGCCGACGATTGCGTCATTCATAGGAAAGTTACTGGTACACCTGATGTCATTTTGCTACTATCTGACCTTAATCGATTATTTTATTGGTGCGACCAGTACTTAATGAAACACTACCAAATGCAAATCTGTGAAAGTGTCAAGTGTTCAATCTTTGCATCATGCGTATCATCTTAACGACGTATATCTCGCTTCTGTGTTTGTATATTAATACATTGGAGTTCCTTAGACGACTACGTTTCCTTGGAAAGTTCACGTCAAACACGTGGTCAAGAGTGCTAGCCGTATTTAGGACACTTGAAAACAGACTTACTTCTTGTTCCGTCTTTTTTGAAACTAGCGTCGTACAAAACGCTTATGAGTTCAAAATTAGAATATGCCGCTGCTGCTACTGTGTGGGAGTCCAGTCTTTCATCGCTAATCACTCCAATGGAATCAGTCCAAAACATCTCAACAAGCGTCATCCTAATCAACTCTCCCCGTACCCCACTGCCAGCATTACTACCATGAAAAACGTTTGTAGCTCAGATTTTTAGTGCATCGTCGTAAACTCATTTGTTTGTGTTATTTTAATAAAATCTTCGGTTAACATACTGCACTTTTGCATAGATTAATAAATCCACCGTATTCTACATCCCATCTCGTATTGATCGCCGGTAATCCCAGGTTTGTATGGTGCACTCATCACAAGTCATCAAATACTTGTGAGCGATTACTTTTTAGGGTGATCCGTAATCATTTGAATACCTTTATCAGCAGGTAATCACGATATTATTTTATTACATTTTGTACTATTACAATTACTTGTAATGGTTAGTATTATTACCTCCCCTTCGTAATGGGGCCCTCTGTAGAAGTCTCCTACCACGGAGTCCTGGAATCATGTCTCCGACGGCAGAATGGTCCACCGAAATTTTCGGACTAACAAGATAGGCATTTCCTAGTTGGGTACCTTTTATCAAAAATTCGAGAGTTTTGGGGAACCGCTTTTGGCACATCCTATACTGTAGATGAGCCCTCCGGTACCATCTGCGCATGTGCGAGTTTTCTGCGTTAGAGAATGCGCAGTTCGCTCCGCAGCGCCAATCGTACCGTAACGGATGTGCAAAAACGGTTCCCTAAAACTCCCTAATATTGGACAGTACAAAAAACCCGTTTTCAAATCTAAAAAAAAAAAAATCCGTCGATTTGAATATTTCAGGTAACCAAAAAGGTAACCGTTCCTCTTTTATTTTTTCAAGTAACGACATATTACTTTTTTTTCTCGAGTAATGAAGTAACCTAATTGAATACTTTTTAGCCAAAAGTAATTGTAATTAAAATGGATTACTTATTTTTCAAGTGACGCTTACAAGACTGGGTATTTCTAAATTTCAAACGTCTTCGGTATTTTGTATACCCCAGACGTCGAATGATTGGAACCGCCATCCGGCTTTGCCTGCTAACTTCACCCATACTGTTTTGCTTAAGACTTTTCTTAGCGCAGTTTGAACGTTTTTTTCAGCTAATTCCCTTTTTTAGTGTACTGCCATGAGGGCACTCTAAATAAATAAATAAACGACAGCTCCTTTGGCAGCGCCTCCCTATATCAGTATATGCAGAAAGTAAAATTTTAGCTGTGTGTGTGTGTGTGTTTTTTTTTCTCAAACGTGGAAACATGTTCTAGACAACAAACTATCCGTGTTTCTTCTTTCGTGATTTATGAAATATGGACACTTTTAGGCAAATTTACAAAGCATAATCTAGTTGTCCTTTTTCCAAAATGTTTCCGGTGCACGTAAAACACTGCTCCAAAACAGTGTTCAGGTTTAATATTGGACATGTGCGATGTTAGATATTACTTTAAACCTTCCCTGAAGGTCACATTTTGGCAATCATTGCTTTAGGCTAGAAGTATGGTGAAAGATACCTTATGATTGAAATTCTCTACGCAGAACGATCACCCTGAAATATGGAGATCATATGAAAATAGGAAATTTTTGTGACGTGAGTTGCGCATATTTATTTATGCGTCTATATATTTTTTATTTTCTTGCTTTTTGCAACTTTCAGAGCCTCGTCAAAATACGGCATGAAAGGGATTAGAACGCAGGACTCACTAAGTGTCATAAACACTGGAAAACAAAACGCTGAAACTTCGCATACCGCTTCTTCGGTAATACTGAGCATTACTTTGAATATATTCAGTCTCGGCTAAGGAGATACTATTGGTCTAGTAACAATTGTTGAGGCAAGAATAAAACGCATGTGTCCATTCTTTTAATGCAATTTTATAAAAACAAAACTATTGCAGTGCGAATTACACTGTTGCAGTGAGGTTAATGAAATACATTAAATTGAGTAAGATAGGTCCTTTCCCCCGTAACCAGGAGGATTTGGAAAGCGCAGAGCAGTGCGGTGGTAAAGTTCCGGGAAACCTTGGTTTACAATATACTGGGTTTCATCGAGCAAACTGCACTGCTCTGACCGGAAACTAAAAACTACTAATTGCAGAAATCTAAAGCTCCGTGAAAATGTGACGCTGGCTGTAGTGGTAAAATGCGTAACTTTCCGCAGTTGACTACTTGAAATGAAAAGTAAAAAAGAAGAATGTTTTTTTTTATGATTCGATGTCCGTTTAAAATTCTTATTCATTAAATTGAAATTTGAGATTGTAGGCGCATGTGGCCATTATTTTAGTGAAAAAAAAAACAAAAAAACTTGCCAGTTAGAAATGCTATATTGTTTTCTTTTATTGCTAGGAATATTATTTTTACCAAAATGATTGATATAGTTCTCAACAGTCTCAAATTTCGGTTTGATGAATATTAGGCTTAGGCGGACGTCGGCTCGTCGATAAATGACTGCTTTTCTTTTTGTATCTTTCGATTCAAGTAACGTCATGCACTCAATATTTCTCATTTTATCACCACCACTAACGTCACATTATCACGAAGTTTCGGCTTTCCGCGATGCGTAGTTTGTTTATGCGGGTCGAAAAGCCAGGTTTCTGTTTTCTCGGTCGGACCCGGTAGTAGAATATATGCGACGAGAAGCTAAGCGAGATGAAGAGACGAGGACGTCCGGGGACGTCAGAACACCGAGCTCTGACTGGAAGGCGTTCGGAAATCGAACTCTTTCGAAGAGAGAGTCGAGACAAAGGTAGCTAGCTTTGAGTCTACCCCCTATTCATTGAAGCCAGAGCTCGACGTTCTGACGGCCCCGCGCGTTCCCGTATCCTCCTCTCCCTCAGTCTCTCGTCGCATTGGCGTCTAGAGCCATTTCTCCGAATTGGCAGACAAATCCATCAAGAACCATAAAAAAGAAAACTGATAAAAAAGAATGCGAAATTCTTGAGTACATGCAAGATACTAATTAATGTTTTCTAAATTTGTCACTATCGTTAACTGGTAGAGACAACGAATTGTTTTAGATTTATGTTAAATAAAGAAAGGAACACCGTGATTGTTTATCAGTATGCCTTTAACGATGTTGAGGCGACAACTTACGACATTTGTGCTGATTGTTTTCACTCTTCTGCGAATTGGGTGCAGTAAAATATTTATAAGATGTTGCTTCGTTAATTTGTTCGCGTTCGCTATTTACGTCTTTGGTATGAAACTCATTCTTAATCTTATCAGCACAAGTGTGACACGTGACTTGGAGGGACGTTTTGTTGGTTGCGGTTTTCAGCATTTTTCGATGGGTTCTCCAGCATAGAATGGAGGAATTTCAGAAAATACACCCTAATTGCGTCAGAAAAGTTGACCTACAGTGCCCGACACTGTAAACGCAAACAAGTGACAGCATTTTTTTTTTGCTTGTAAAATTGAAAGGCTGACGTCAAAACTACCACTTGGGAGAGGGGGGGGGGGGGGAGTGCTCACTTCTGGAAAACATAATTTGTAAGGTTTGATGCGAGCCAGTGCCCTTTTGTAGTTAAGTGCCAAATAGCGCTGGACATTGCGATCGCGTTAGCAGCGTCGCGGAGGGTACGTGTATTTCTTTCTGGTTTCTTGCTTTTTTTATTCCTTTGTGTATTGACTTTAACTTGTACTTCACTATTTACAAAGGTGTGTGCAAAAAACTAGACATCTTAATCAAATATATCATATTTCGAAGTAACAAATAATATGCCGCCCTTTCTTGCGGCAAGTGAGTTTTAAGTTTTGAGCAATTCCCTCCGATTTGAAAGAATATTCAACAACCAAAAGTAGCATGAAACAGAGTCGATAGCTCCTTTTAATATAATTAGAATGGAACGCCCAGGATTTGCAAATTAGATGCTCAAACGCATATACAGAGGCAAAAGTATCTGAGGTTTAGACCACATGCACGTGTTTTTTTTTTTTTCAAACCGTGATTCAATTTCTGAAAGTATGGGTTGGATCTCTTCCCACATAACCAAACTTTCCGTTCTCTTTGCTTGCATGGAGCATGACTGCAACCTTGGGTAGGAGCAGGTGCGAAGGATGATTGAGTGATATTGATCTCACGAATAACACGTCTCCTTTGTTTGCAACAGCTTGAAGTTGAACATTGGAGCAAAAAAGTATAAATTTAAGCTAAAAAATGTATTTCCCATTGGAAGGCAAACACTCTGGAGAACTAGAAATCGGTTGCTTTGATTATTTACTCAATCTCGTCTGGCCGATTACTTCTGCATGTATTAAGTAGATCAATTTTAATGTTTGTGATCCTCAGGACGGTACTACTACTTTTTGATGGATTACGGATCTGATAAGTGATTGAAAAGCTATATCTATCACGATTATTACACTAGTTTAGATGAGTCCTCTTTATAGGAAGCTCCGTGAAAGACAAAGTTTACAACGATTAAATTGGAACTACGTTGACGTTAGAAAGAAGATGGAGAGTAATGAGTGATGTCCGAGAGCGCAAAAAAAATATGGTCAATAGTAACGTGTAAAAAAATAAGACATGCGCCACTCACTACCTATTAACAACAAAAAAAACTAATATTTTTAGCGAAGATTGAGATCAGACATTTTTCTAAGAATCCAGGCAATCAGGGAATGCCTAGCACTAGTGGAAGCTCGTCGACGTGGCTTAGTGTCAAACTTTGTTCAAATTAAGTCGAAAATATACAAAAAAGCTTATATGTAGTCTTCTTTTGATACGTTTTATGTCCGGGATCCTAATGTGTTTAAACGTAGCTTAAAACCAAACAAACTGCATAATTATCCCCCTATATACAACTTTCAAAGTGCACTCAAGGTGAGAGGTAATTAAGTATAACGAATCAATCATCTCAGCAAGACGGATTAAAGTTTGTGCAGAACCTGTCATCAGGACTTGCAAACCATGCTATAAATATTGACTTTGACATTTTAGGATTATGAGATGAAATACTTTGAGTCAATTTTTTTTCGTTAAGCGCTTGAACATGCCGGAAGACTCTTAGATATAATTTTCAGAACAATAACAATCTACGAACTTTAAAAGTTAATTGACCGAAGTCAAGGGTGCGGTCAATACTGCGTGGCGTATAATTAATGGCCCAGCTGAATTTGGCTTGCCCATCTTAAATATATGAGCGGCGTATGTGATCGTGCTTTTAAAACGTTTGTACACAAAAGGGTCTAGAATGTGTGCGTCATCGCTTCTTTCTAGTGAAAGCATGTGAGCGAGAGGATGACATGCTATTCTTAAAAGGCAGCTGGAATTAAACCTGCAACACCGCCTGTTCTGTCAACGCTCTACTCAATTAAGCTATTTTGGCCACATTTCTGCTCTTTTCTTTTTTGCATGACAGTTGGTAGAAAGAAACACAACAAGTGTCGCTGTATAAAAATACTTATGACTAGTCGGGCATTTATGAGAGTACATCAGAGAGACCTGACCAATCAAGGGAAGGTTTCATAAGCCATTTTAACCACCCTTGCTCTAAGTAGGCTTGTATGGTTTTTATTACAAGTAATCAAACGACTAGTATTCGAATACATATTGAAGTACTTTAATAATAGTTTGATTACGTTTTATTATGTCGTAATCGCAAAAGTCACCTCGTTGATTCTGAAAGTTATAAAATTACCTGTAACCATTACAAACCCCCTCTTCCATCTTGACTTCCGTGTTTAGGATTAGTTTGTCACCACATTCCGAGCCAGTGCTGCGATATGTCACACTATCAGGTTTTAAAAAGGCGGAACGACAAAGAATGGAAGGATTGTTACCGACATCTGTAAATGTACGAGAGGAGGAAAGACTCTTTGTGTGGGGCCGTTTACAGAGGGGTTTTGTGTGTTTCGAGGTGGGTCCGTCAGGTTCGGGCTTTCTACAAAAGTCTTTGTATCCCAAGTTCGACGATTAATTTAGCGTCTGCGATTTTACTAGCTGTTCAACTGACCACCACTTTTCTCTTAAACGAAAGTATAAATTAGGTTCAAAGAACCTTTCAGTTTTGTTCCCTCAAGAAAACGAAAACCAGATAATGCAAATGCTAATGTGTGTCCAAAACCTGAGCTCTTTGTGGCATCCAAGTGGCTGGATTTCCACAATAGTTAGGATTAATAGCCCAGTGATTCTACTCTACAGATGGGCATTATTTACAAAAGTCAGAAAAAAATTTTCTTTTTTGCGTGTGACATCCTGGAACAAATGTTTTACTTTCATTTATTTGTATTTTGAGCTTTACCTAGATATATTTTTTTTACATGGGTAAATTTGTTCATAACTTCACAGTATAATCGGAGCGTATGCGTCATACTATAATTAGCAGAATCTTCGTAACACCCGTTGAGTGTGAGTGTAGAAATAGATCGCCATTTATTTGTTGATCTGGGAAGGCTAGAGTTTTTCCGGGTTAAATAGCTGGAACATCTATAAATCTCGCGGATCTGTTCCATTCCCGTGGCACACACATGGCTGCTGCTATAACTAAGAGTCGTGACTCTGTGCCACTGTGGCAGCAGCTGACAGGCTTGTTTGGGTTCAAAAATGAAAGACGTTTACAAATATTTGTGATGCGAAATTAGAGCCCAGCTTTTGAGGAGCAGGAGTGGAGGGTATTGAAGGGAGTGCATGCCTCTCCTCCTCGTCCATAGCCACCCCTCCTCCTCTCTTCCTCCCGTCCACCTCCCCATCTCATCTGCTTTTCCTCCTCCCCTTCTTTCCTCCTCCTCTTCTCCTCTTCTCTTCCTCCTCCTTTCTTTTTTTCTTTCCTCATCCTCACTTTCTCCTGACCTCAACACAAACTCAGCCTCCCCGCTTAATTTAGCTGGGAAAATGACATCACGTGACCCCAACACCAATTCAGTTTCCCCGCTAAATTTAGCGAGGAAAATGGCGTCACATGACTTCGTCTCACGTAACTCATGAACAAATTTAGTTTCTCCGCTAGATTTAGCGGGAAAATTGATGTCACGTGACGTCAACTCCAATTCAATGTCCCGCTAAATTTAGCGGGGCGGTTACAACGACGTTGGCGGCGACGCCGCTATACGCTTAAACGGGCGCCTAAGAGCTGCGCTCTAGAAAGCGGGGCGATGGCAACCTTACATTTCAGTGTTTACTTTGTAAGCCTAAGGGACAACTGTCCTGTTCCTTAATGCTATGCTCTCTAACTCGAAAAAGCACATCGAGCTAAGGTTTATCGATTCGCGTCTTTATGGTATGTGGGACATTGAATTACTTTACGAGGTACTATCAATCTTTCATTAATTCTTCTTTTTTGCTTGTGATGAGTTTCTGAAGTAATCAGAAAAGTGACGGATACTCGTTTTTAAAGTAAGGTTAATTTACTTTGCTCTTCAAGTAATCAAATAACTTAATTGAGCACTTTTTTTTTTTTATTTGGAAATGAGTACAATACTGCTTGGAGGACCAAGTTTTGAGCTGTTCTATACGTACAACTATCCTCGAAACACCATACCCCTCTTACTGGAACATTCAATTGGAAACATACGTGCTATAAAGCCGTCATAGAAAAAAAAAAACAAAAAAAAAAAAACAGGGCAGCCTAAAACAAACAAAATATACGCACCTATTTATACCAATAAGAGCAGCTCAAAACTTGCCACGTCTAGTTTTTCGGCAGCGGATGTAAATAACAGACAGGGTAGTTCGAACTACCTTGCGCACCTCAGGTAGACTGTTACTAGACTCAATGCAAAACAACATCAACACCGTAACCAAGTTTTTCTTTTTTGTGATTGACTGTGTACACAAAGAAACTTGCTGTTCACCTCGACACCATCCCGTTTATCACCATCGAGGGAAACAAGCCAAGCGACGCCACGACACTCACAAATGCACGCTCGTGGCATCAATTTAACCATGTGAAGGAAAAAAGAACAAAAAATGGATGGTGTAGAGAGAGTAAAATTACCACAAAAGAAAACAAAGAAGAAAAAAGGGACATAAAATACAGATACATAAAGTTCTAAGCGAGGAGATTGACAAAACACCGTTCTGCTACCGAACTCCTGCCGAGCGAAGGAGCAGTCGGGGCCGGGTAACAAACGGCCTGTAGCACAGAGGGAAGAACCACTTCGGCGGCATGTTCGAGACTAACGCCGGGGCCTTCTATCAAGATATGGCCGAATCACACAAGGTACAACGCCCAGACAAAAGAGAAATGTGGAAAGACGACAGGAAACACCATAAGTGAAAGAAATCTGGCCGCGAAGGATAAAAACAAAACGAGCTGACGTTGTCAGAAACGAAAAAACGGAGCGCTGTGTACTCTCTGCGAGACCGGGTGGTGGCGAGGCACTCGATGGATCACACCTACGATTGTGTGTGCCGTTTTATTTTTTATTTATTTTTGTAATACTGCATCTTCCTGATCTTTCTTCTCTCGACGTGTTGGATACACTAAGAGTTTCGTATACCTTCTCTAAGTTTTTACACGAGGACAATTGTTTGTTGGCACTTTTGCCTTTTTGCCTTTGATTTTGTGGTCCTTTTGGGAATCCACAGTGTTTGAATTCCGGTAAAAAGCATTTTAAGCTGCACCGAAAATTAAAAAAACTGCAATAAAGTAAAGAAAAAAAAACGAGAAGCGTGCTTTCGCTGAAATTATTTAGTTAATTGTGTACACGTAGCAGGCTTCAGTCCAGATACTCCATTCTCTTGGCCAAAAATGTTTTTTTGTTTTTTTTCTTTTTTTTGAAACTTGATACTATGGTAGTCGAGCCACACTACTCACTAGGAATGATGCTCGCAGTTCTTAAAAAAGACATTAGGAGAACCTCATTTCATCTGCTCAGGGGCTAGACATTTCTAGTTTCAAAAGCCTAAGAGTATTAAAAAAGAACATTTTCAATTTACTTCGCATTATTTCTGAAGCTTTCTAATTCCGTATTCGGACTTATACCCGAAATGACTTACCATTAGACTCTGCAACATAATAATATAGTCTGCGATCAAATTAAAAACAACAAAAAACTCAGTTTAACAAGACTTAACGCTGTGCTCTCCCATGCTTCTTGTGCAAGTTTGACCTGCAATTAAAGTTAACAACCAAAATTTGTAAGCGCTCGCCCCCTGAATATACTGCACTAATTTAAGCGTGACCATCGTTCCCGCTCGCCTAGAAAAGAAAAAAAAGGAAAAAATCGAGACTTCGGGCCAACTAAGTTGACCACTGTGCAACAGTAGGAATAGGGAGCGCTAAAGTAAACCTCACCTCATGCAAAAAAAAAAAAAAAAAAAGTCTGAGTTTGATAGTGAAGTCAACGGTTTGTAGAAACCTCACGGCGATAAGATGTGCAGCCATTACAAATGTGTGGTTAGTGCTAGTTGAAAGAGGTAAAATTCCTCATCGGGTGGCTTCTGGGTTCCAAGCTATAAAAGCGACTGCCACATTGCATCAATAGAAAAAAATTGCACTTCATTCCAACCTCTTTCTTAAAAGCTCAATGTATCTTGGGCTTCCCTCGTGGCTTTTTCTGTCGCCCCAGCCTCGACGCCGCAGGGTCAAGTCAATTTGCCACACCCTGTTTACTTGCGAGACGCTAGGAGTGTTACTGACAGCGCTGCTGCCTTCGTAGCACGATGCATGCTCCGAAAAGCGGCTGATGGATAACCAGAGACGGCGGCGGTCACGCGATCTCCATTGGGGCTGTCTGGTCAACGGAAATTCCACGTTTGCAGTTGGAGCACGCAAGTCATACATCATAAGTGATTTCTAATTCGCGCTAATGGCGAAGCCTTACTTTCTGTCGTCGCTTTTACGTAAGACAATGTGCACGCGTGGGGAAGAGGTGTACGTCAGCTAATTTCTCTCGAGTATTCGCGTATAAGGCTCAAGCTGACTGTATAGAAGTATATGGTGTAATTTTTAATCTTTTCACATAAAAGAAACGTAAAAGCTACGTTTTGCGGATTGTGCAGGTGACTTATACGACCAAGAGGAAATAGTATATGGAACTAATCGTAACGATCAGTCGGCTGATTAAGCTTAAACATTTAATTACCTTTTTTTAAATAGGGAAAATTGATATATGGTTTCAATTAGAAAATTGCTGGTAGTCATCCGAAACAATCAGATCAATAATATTTATAAATATTTTGAGCGCCTCGTAAACGTAGTAATGCGCTGAAGCTATCCCAAGTGCAACAGGTACAAGGCTGGGGCCATGATAAGAGACGAAAAGTCGCGCGGGCGACTCACCGTACCGGTAGCCTCTCTCCTGCTCTCGAGTTGTAACTTCGGCGCACTACTGTGCTTCTCACGTGCTCGAAGACGTTCTGAAAATGGCTGATTTAGCGATCTTTAATGACGCCCAGAAAGTTTATATTTAGAAGCATATGCCTATTTTCACTAATCAGAAAGTTTATTAACACATTTTGCGTAATTAGTTCACTGCTCGTAACAATTATCCCGCTATGCAATGTTTCCTTGGCGGTACAGGTCACGTGAACAAACTGTTCACGTGACTACTTTTAAAATCACTACTAAATTAACTCTACTTAAGTAACTATGCTTAAAGTAAAATTCTAGTTGTTTATTAATAGTAAACGCCTTTAGTTTTTATTTCAAAAGAATGTGAATAAATTGCGATTGAAGGTCGTGAACTCGGGTGTATCATGTACAAATATAAAAAAAACTATATGCTATCACGGTTACAAGATGTATTTCGTCTCAAATTTGATGAGCACGCGATAACAATTAATAACGTTCTTCCGGAATACGCGACTGTTTCAATAAGAAAACAAATTGAATTGCATACAAGTTGAGGCTTGAAAAATCTTATTATGAAATGAAATAATCAAAATCTTTCATTAATTCAAACCAATTTGTTGTTGTTTACTTAAAATTATGAGCGGGAGATTTCCTTTTCTGTTTTTTTAGAAGCAAGTTTCCCTTTAAAAAGGCGTGTAGCCACCCCCGGCAAGTGCACCAGTTACAAATTCTTAAACGGCGTCACGGGGATGGCAGGCAACTTACCACATGTCTAACGAGCAGCGACTCTGGACTGAAACCTTCTCGGGGCTAATTGGCGCGTACAGCTAGAAGTCATTAGGCCATGGGAAGTTGGTTCGCTGCAGGTGGTGTCAGACCTTAAACGTGCTTTGTGGAAAGGATGTTCCTAGGCATGCTTGAGGTTCTCGAAAACCGAAAGAGAGAGAAGGGCGAAGAACGGAACCGTAGTGCTCCCGTTTGAGTCAAATATTAAAGGGGGTGTCCACTGTGCGTGCGGCGACAGTCGCACATCAGGGACTTAGTGCGCAGACGCAGTGCACACGAGAAGTTTTTTTTTTTTTCGAAACAATTGTTTTTGGGGGCGACCCAGAACCAGCGTACTACTTCTCGTCTAAACTAGAATAGAGAGAAAAAGCTACGAGACTGAATTAGCAACCTACCTGAAATGGCGTCTGTGTGTGTATGTGTGTGCCGGTCTGGTGTGTATGTGTGTGTGTGTGTGTGTGTGTGCGTGTGTGTGTTTTGAACATGTTCGTTTAAAGAAGACGCTTTACTGCTTTGTGAAGTCACTCGCACAACCATCTCCGCACTGCAAACACACAAAGCAGTTACTTCTGGCAATATATCTCAAATCAAGGACTATTGCACATTAGGAGTCGCTTCATACAAAAAGGTCTACACTCTTGTCTATTCAAAAAAATGCAGATAAAAAACCGTACTCGATTGAATACAACAATAGTTACGAAGCCACCACAGAATATTTGGCGGAGCCGGAATTCCAATTCCGGACCTACCAAGATTCGGTCAAGTATGCTAGCCACTTCACTGCACATACCGCACGGGATATTCGGACGCCTGAGCTCGAATCCCGGCTCCGAAAAAAGATTGGGTCCTTCGGCGGCTTCGAAACTCCCGATCCATTCATTCAAGAACTGTCCCTTTTTTTGCATATTCTCAAATATTTCATCTTTGGAGATCACGTAAGATGATGAAACGTGCCCGTCATATGCTCCTATAAGTATATACAGGGTGTTTTTTTTAAACTTTTTTTAACTTAACAATTTTGTTTAAAAAAGAAAGAAAGCCGTTAAAGCTACACTAATGCGCTTTTTACCGGTGTGTTATACGGCCAAGTCAACATAATATAGGGTGCCAATCATCACAGTAAGTCAAATATTTAACTAAAATTTGTTGATTAACTTTTAATTACTGAATATATACATATGATTCACATTCTAGGCTTGCTGAGCATCATCGAAAACCATTAAATCAGTAATTTCTCGAACGACTTTGAGCACGTGGGAAGCGCAGTAATGCGCTAAAGTTACCAGTCGTGCATCAGGCTCAAGGCTGGGGTGAGAAAACGCGGATGATAAGAGGCGGATAATCCGCGCGGAAACGTTATCGCACCGGTAGCTTTGCTTCTGCTTCACGATTGGTAACTTTAGCACTTAACCGTGCTTCCCACGTTCTCCAAGTTATTCTAATATTGTCCGGCATAGTGGTCTTCAATGACGCTAAGCAAGTTTACATTTCCAGGCATGTGTTTATTTTCAATAATAGAAAGGTTAATTAACATATTTTAGTTAATTAGCCGACTTATCGTTACTATTAGCCCATATACTATGTCCCCCTGGCCGTATAAATCACCTGCACAAACCACATTAGTGTAGCCTTTACGGATTTTTTTAAACAATATGTTAAGCTTAAAAAGATACAGCCTGGAGCTTGCGCCATGCTTGGGTTTTTTGCAACGTCTAGTAGCTGTTGCGGATAGTTTTGTTTTGAAGTCCTGGTCACCCGACACTTTGAATACTTACATACAACCTACACACGTGGAGAGGTGAAGCACTCACGTAAAACTTACACATTTAGCTTTTAACATAACGTAGAAAAGAGCGCTTTCTTGCAACCCCTTGCACGCTCGGTAAAAATGCGCAGCCGGATACAAAATAGTTGCTTCTCAATCACCAAAAGATCTGAGCTTATCGGTTCTCGAAACTCTGTGTTAAAATGCTGTGTGAAGGGTGGAACACTCGAACTCTCAGTTTTATTCAAGAACAAAGGGTGTTGAGGTCTATCGGTGGTGTCTCGTTTGACTCTCAAACAGCTGGTCTGTTCACAGCCTCTCCGCGTTGTTAATACATACAATTTATACAACTATAGACTTAGCGATACATTCAAATTGGAAATCCACATAAACAAGCGTTTTCTTAAAATTTCGCACATCAATTTGTGAAGGAACCGGTTTAGCCTACTTGTCACGCAGAACATTGGGAGATGGTAGCTCAGAAGACAAATTACAGCTCTCAGATTATTAGACATACGCTGCCTAAATTGCTCAACCAGTTTGATTCTAGTGAGTCGGATCTGATTAAAATGACATTTAAGCAACTTAGAGAATATTGTGTAAACCTAGATAGTAAAATATCAGTGATCTGGGGGTTTGTTTAGTATTTTCAGGATCATTCAATCATCTGATATGTGTGTTGTACTCTTATATTTTCCACCCGTTTTGTTCTTTCTCATGAAGCAGCATTTTTTCCTGTACCTCTGCTGTTGTAACTATGTAGGGGTTCGAGTGCCTTTTCAAGCTGTATTGCACAACTTTTTTCCACGACCACCGCAATCAATGTAGTTGGGAAAAAGCAAATATTAATAATCCGTAGGCAAAAAGTCACCAAACATTAAAAATGCGAAACTATTGGAAAGGGATGAATTTCGTTGACAACTTGAGCGTGAGCTCCTGAACGAGTGCCGTAATCCCAACCAGCAAGTTTGTGTGAAGGACGGAATATTCGATCTTTTAATCATTTTTGCCCATACTTTTTAGAAGACGTGTCGTTCCTCCTTTAAGATTATCTCTAATCAAATTTCGCTGCGTCGTCTATAGGATGGTTTCACGTTGCGTACACCGTGCGCCAAGTTTAGTGCGAACAGGACTACGGAGTATTTTTATCGTTTGATTTAGGCGTGCTTACGACAGACACAAAAATTGTTACCTCCCAGGTTGTTTTTTTCAAAATCGGCACATACCGCCAAATTAGCAGTGTTCATCATATGTTGTCTGTATTAAAATATGTAAAAAACACATCCAGTGACTGAAGAAGTTACCCCCTAAGTCTTTTAATATGTGAAAAAATGTTTTTACCGTTCACTCGAGTTTATTTGTCTTATGATTAACGGCACCAACCAGAGAAGTCAAAATATAAAGGAGCATTGGCTCTAACTCAATTTTCAAACGTGCCCACAATGATTCCTAGGTAAGACAGGCCTCCAAATGATGGCTCGCCGGCGGCTGAAATGGTTCCAGCGAATGCGCCCGGATGAACTCGGGAAAATAAAAGAATAACTAAGCATGAGTTCCTGCCACCGCAATATGTTCCCGAGCGTACTTCTTGAAGTCAGTTGTTGTTAGGCCGCTCGCCATATTTCTGAGATTTACAAACAGAAAAGACGACCTGTAATTGCATACATGGAATCAAATATAGCAAATGACTAAACTAGTTGACGACAGTGTTTGAAAACTATGCACCGGAAATGAAACCGCGGGTTCCATTACGGTGCATAATTAGGTCGGTTTCGTGCATGACCTACTACTTCCGCATCAAAATATGGCGGAAATGAAACATGAGAACTTTTGTCCTACAAACTTCTATAAATTGTGGAAAACTTTCTTTTTCCTTTTTTTTCTTTATGATATATTGTGATGTGATGAATTGCACTTGCCGGAGTAATGCGCGACATAAAGAAGAATCGCCTGGCACTTAGCATACCTGCGGTCTTTATTCGAAATTAAGACGAGCCCGCGCCCGCGAAGTGAACTCGACGGTGACAAAAATGGCGCCAGCAGATACCGCCGGGGACGACGCCGAAGTTGCGGGGGGGGGGGGGGGGGCGGGGGAGTAAGGTGGGGGGGTAGGGGGGGGGGGTAGGGGGGGTAAGGGGGGTTGGGAGGGGAGATCACGAATTAACCATTGGTGTACGCGACAGAAAGCTCCCGTTCGTATATTTACTCCATCACGCTCTAGAGTAAAGTTTTTGTACTTTGGCGTTAAAAAAGGTACTCTCCAAGAAATTCAGACTAATGACTTCCCCAAAAAGTACTTAGAATCGTCAATCGCTGCAATCTATGGAGGCGAATCGGCGAGCGATAAGGCTGAAGATATGTTTAGACCTTTATAAAAACTTTCTTCGCTGTGGCACTAACCATGAGGTTTTCCCGTATTCATTGCTACATCGCAGACTGTTTTCTTTTAGGTGTAAGCATATTATCTGTCTCGTCATTCACCAAGTTACTTCGATGAATTGCAGTGATTGACCTTCCAACGTGTTTTATGGGAGAGCAGCCGCTCCAACTTTATGAAGGCTGTGTTCTACTCCGACGTCGAGCGGTGTGGCGCAGTGCGCGCCGATACTGATAGGACGCAGATATCGAGTTCCTGCTCGCCAGCCAATCAAATGCTCGCGGTCAGCGCTACGCTACGTTCGCTGCTCTCAACGTCGGAGAATAACAGAGCCTTTAAGAGTGAACCCGCGTCCTCCAGCGCCCCTCCCAAGGATGACGTATCTTTTTGTCATTGGTCGACGCTTTCATCTAATAAAACAAACTACTTTAATTGTCCGACTTTAATTGTCTCCTATCTGACAATGCCCGCCAGAATGGCTCGGACGTACTCGGGGAAGCTATAGAACGCTGTCAAAGATCTCCCCAATCGTGTATCTTGAAATTCTGTCGTCAGTGGAGCCACTCATCATGCTTCTGCATTTTACCAGCACCAAACTTTACGCAAATGAGGAATCACTTCGTTTGTAAACGAATAGAAATGGATAGAAGAAAAGCGAATAAAGCGCCACTTGAAACCGCCCTGTACTCTTTTGAAGAGCCTATCACCCAAGTGAGAAATGCCCTGTGTACGTAGACACTGTGGATGTATGCGTGGCGTCTCTTATTCCAGAGAGGAGAGCAACCGCGTGTGCTCAGAACGCGTTCCACTGTCCAGTGAACAAAGGTGGCGGCGCACAATAGATGGTTATTGGAATTGTCTGTAGCGTGCGTCCACATAGCCTCAGCTGCAGTCTAGACGCCTTGGCTCCGTCTTATAAAACGAGCGCAATGCTGGCGCGTGGTGACTCTAAGTTCCAAGCTTCTGCCGCTTCGTTCTATGATCTCATTAAGCCCTAGCTCTCGCGGCGAGTTAGAATGGAAGTCCACGAAAGAACGCATCATTCGCATGTCTTTACTTTCACCTAATCGGGGGAGATCAGGCTGCCTGACCCGACCAAAATGAACCCGACTTCTCCTGCGGCGACCCTTCCCCATTCCCCGTCGCCAATTTGCATTTAAAATCGAAAAAAAAATCATCTGAAACATTTCGTAATATTGGGGTTAAAGATAAAATTGCCATAATTTTAGGAACCAAATGTCACGTCTTATATTTCCCACTTTAAACTGACTTTTCTCGTTCCACTTATTATTTAAAATAAAATGATTGTAAAAAACAAAACAAAAAAACAACTTGTGTTTTGTGTGAAATGGCATACTAAAACGGATAGACTGATAAATATTTAGTAGTATTAATGTTGTCGCAGGTTAACAAAACCGAATATGTAAGATTATGTTGTTTTCATTGTTTATCATCTCTTGCTTTCTCGGGCTACACTATTTTTAATAACTTCTCTGGTGGTATTACTTGAACATACGAGTACATACAATAATAAGTTAAGCAATATAGAATATTAGAACACACAAACTATTTATATTTTGCGTAATAATGGCATTAATGTTTCTTATACGTAATGAGTCCTTATTTCATTGACACTTGATTAACTGAGTGCTTGTCATGAGTATTGGATTGTGGTATAGAATATGCTGTTGTGCTCTGTGTGTTCTGGTGTACTGTGAACTTTCCAGAATCCCGTAGGACAAAATGCTTCTCCCGGTTTGAAAATTCATAGTGTTCAAAACTGCCCGACATTGACCTTGTTCAAAGTGTACAGCAAGTTCTCGTAGCTGTGAAGATGTTTATCAGACTGTATTCTATTGCGACTCCTTAAGCCTCCTCTACTCAAAACATATATATATAGGTTTTACTATACGGCTTTTTCTAATAGTTAACCATAAAATTGTTCACAGATGATTCCCACATTTTTTATGTGCAAAAGCAATGCAAATAATTGCAATTGCAAAGTGTGCGAATCTTTACATCGTATTGTGTTTTCAGTATTCAAGAATCGCACACAAAATGAATTCTTGCTCAACACAACCTGACAGTTTGGAAATGTGTGTCCTGCCAAAGCCACTATGTTAATATGCTAGACGAATCATCTTTACGTAAAATCAACTTAGTAGATTGCAGTAACGAGCTACGTGACCGTTCGCATTGCATCGTTGCAAACTAATTTGTTGATGGCCAATAGTTTCGTAGAATTTCTTCGTGCGCGAACATGAAGCTCAAGACTTACAAAAAAATTACGCATCCCTATCCAAGGTACATCGTACCGGCCACCGAAAGCTTCAAGATATATCGTTACACAGACCCCATCAGCGTGAACCATTGTCTATTGTTCTCACTCTGCACAAAAACAGTAACAACACGTGAGGTGTACCGCTAGCAAACAAAACAACAAAAAAAAAACACCACATGTTTTTCGCATGCACTACCGTATGACAATATGCCATTTGAGTTATGGTTATTTTCGTTTTAGTGAGTATTAAAAGGTGTTTACGCAGCATAATTCAATGAAACGTTGTGGTACAATCAACTACAAATCTATTGAAAACATTAGTATAACCTAATCGAAAGGCTACAACGTGAAAATAAAACAATGTTATTTTATACAGACCTCTCTCTTTGCAAGTGTATCTAGGAGAAAACACTGGTTGTTGCTTGTGGAACGTTGGCGATACAACGGCAGGTGCGAGCTTCAGTGATCATCAACGACCTGAGAGAGAAACCTGTGGTTAGGAATATAACGTTATTTTATATGAACAGCGGCTGGAAGTTTCTGGTTTTAGTTAGCAAAAAATCGCCACCATAACAAGTAATACCCAGAGGGACGTGTCAGCTCAACAGATGTACAGACTTTTCCTAGATGTTCTCATGAGGTCAGTGAATACTAGTATACTATCAATCGCCAACTTACGAAGTGGTGGCATTCTAGGACGTCTAGTGTTAAGTTGAACTAAAGTGGCAAAATGCGGTGAGGATCGCATAACTCCGATATTCTGTTAAAACAAAATCAAAGGAATCCTTCAACTTCCTGTATCTTCCGAAGTTACGCAGAACACTTTTCCTCTAAAGGAACAATTTATTTTAATTTTTTGCTTTTCATTGTTCCAAAACATTCTAAAACAAATCTAAGACAACCACTGTTTTAAGAATTTTACTACTCACTGTGAAAAAGGTATTGACGGATGCAGTTTGATGTACGAATTTAACTTAAAATGATAAACTTGATGTATTCTGTTCCGTCACAATATTGTGACACACGTGAAGTAGACAATGTATTGTAACTTAATTTCGTGAGGTACAATTGTTCTAATTAACCAACATGATATTCATATTAAAATTGTCTCACATCATCAAATATATTTTGGCACGCCACACTTTGATGAACTACAAATTTAACCAAATCTAAGACAATTACAGGACGTACGGTATGGTTAACCACAAATTTATTCAAAATTTTAGGTATATAAAAGTGGCCAGCAGTTGAAAAGTATCATTGTATAAATACTGCTTGTGAGTGTTGTATGTGAACCTTTTTTTCAGAGCGTGTGATTTTTGAATATTTGACAAAGCTCTTAACATTCCTTCTCAGATTAGTCCTTTATGCACCCTATTTGGTCTTCATTTCACAGCACAATCTTTTTCTACCTATTCATGAAAACCGCTTTACCCACTTTACCCACTCGGTGAATATGGTGCCTGCTTTAGCAATAAAACCCATAAACAGAAAGTAACACATCAAACAGCTTAGTTTCACTGATGAAAAATGCCTTATGATTTAAGCCAAAATATTCGCAAACATATATCCGGCGCATATGCACATACACACATACAGAAACCCTCAAATTCGTGATAGCACAAAGAACTAACTGTGATCTGCGTCACTGTTACTTTTTGATTACCAAACAAATTGGAAATTTTTTTATTGCTTCCTACATATCTTAAAAAAAGCAATTACCAATCTAGAAACGACCGTTGTTTTCATGAGCCATAATATTTGCGTATAGATTTAGCGAGCATTTGCAATTTTTCCCGGTGCCAAAGCTAAGGTCCTAAGAGGTATCATTTCAACAAATATTTTCTAAAAGTAAAAATTGCATCCCCAGATGTACGCTTAAGACGACGATAGTAGCTTAAGACGACCAGTAGAAAATTACATGCTGGTGGAAATATAAACTGTAAAACCCCAAATACTGAAGAGCCTTATATATTCATCGTGGAGTTCTAAACACGGATATGAAAAAGAAACAAAAAACCTAATACCGATTTTGTCTTTACAGTACAAATAGTATCGTTCCAGAAACAAAACAGTGCAAGTAATCCAGAAACACATCAACCTGTGTAATCAGTGCAGTAGACCTCGAACGTTTAAAAAAAAGGGTTCGTACGCTAAAGCGTGTCGAACTCTGTTTCTCCCCGTAGAACGAAAAAAAAAATCAGATAATAGCAACAAACGTGTGGTTAAACCTGGTAAGTGGCTCCAAGTGCCTACATGATGTGCAGCGTGGAGAACGTCTTGTTACGCAGGGTTCCCTTTTTTATTCCCCGCGAAACACGCACACACACACACACATGCACAATATGCAAGCAGGCAAACATTTGGAACAAAACATATTGTGTGGAGACAGGTGAAAATAGTTACTAGAAAAACAAGTTCTCTATAAACAAAGCCTAAATGGACGGAATTAACTTTGGCACAGGAAGATACGAGAGCTCTTTCGCTCTCCCGCTACCTCGCTCATGCTCTTAGGAAAGGCAGCACTTTCCTCTTATCTCCCTCTATCCTTCCTGATGCACTCAAACCTTACTGCGTACGCTCTAACAATACCTATGGGCGTGCCATTTTGACAGGGAAACAGTCATTATTCGATCACTTATGATCAACTTAGCCGTTCACCCAACTTAGAAATGATTCTCTTCAGTTCAGCAACTTAATAGGGTGAGAAGTGTGCTCCATTCCTATTCCAAGAAAGTTTAATTAGTCCGTGTTCGGCCTTCTACCGCACGGATTGTCATAAAGATTGTCAGTCTTGGGTGCCGATTGGAGCTCCCGCGTACCGAATGTAGCCATTGGCTAAGCGGCTTATAATTAAGATATAATATTTTAAAACAATTACATTTTTAGGCATTCTTACTGGTGAATATTTTATTCCATCTTCGCTAAGTTTATAGAGAATGCCTTCTGCTTCATCACTATGCAGTAACTAAGCAAAACCTTCGCAGAAGATGTGAAACGTCAAGCCTGCTTGAATAGAAGGCCTGAGTGCTTAATGCCGTGGTGTCGCAAATCATGCAAAGCAAAGCAAGCAAAGCTTACGAAAGGCTCTAACTAATTAATATTCCTTGTTGTGAATCCTCCATCATGCTGTATTGTGCAGGTCCTGCCTCACGAATCAGCTACCATGTGATGTCACGGTCTGTTGCACCGAGTCCTCGTGTTCTAGGAGGCGCCAGTATAGCTCGCGATACTGACGCCTGCCTTCTCTTCACTTCTACTTTTTTATGGGATGAACAGAATCAACTAATTATTACAAATATCTGGTTAACCTTGGTAATTTCGCCGATCTAATACCCCGTGCCGTAAGTTTTTTTAGAAGTTAGGTCAGTTTTTAATTTTAAATTTACTCCTTAACAATTTTATAACAAAGGCCAGTCTGATCATAGCCATTTAAGCAGAATAGAAATAATTTGTTTCATGTTAGAGGATAAAGGAGGTTAAGGGGTCTTTCTCGCCGAGTGATTGTTCATTCAAATTGGCCAATACTTTAATACAATGAGCAAACTCTACAACCTAAAAATATGCGCGGAGTATCAGTGACGCGTGGGTACAATGAAACAAACCAGAAAACTAAACCGGTCTATCTTATGCAAAATAGACAGAGAAGATGGAAAGAATCGCTTAATTCGAGACATAAGTTTTTTTTTTTATTTTTTGCTTTAAAACTTTTGGAAAACATTAAATTTGATATAAAAACGTTTGTCACCATTGAAGGGAGCTAACAAAAATTTACTTGTGCGCTCATATTGATAGGCGCTCGTGCCATAAAAAATGAATACTCACTAAACCGATTTCTAAATAGAAATCTGAGAAGGTGATTTCTTTCAACCGAATTTGTCCTCTAAGAAGCTGTTCTTTGTGTCTGCCCTTTTAAAAGATAACCTGAGCACACTGTCAATCATCATAGTTCAAATAATTAATAGTTGTTTTGTAAACTTTTATTAAGCCTAAGAAGTACAGAGTAAACAGAGCTCATGGAAGAAGACGCTATCTCTAATTTGAAGAGCAATATGAATAGGAAGAGTCCCATACGTTGTCACTTGAACTAACTCTAACGGCATGATCGACAGATATAAAATCAATAAAATGTTCAGGTTGTTGAAGCTTTGAAGTCACTTGCCGCAGCTAACACTCTGCATTGTTAGGCCCACCAGTGCATGCAGTCTGCACTTCTCCGCACGCTCACGCCTGTTTAAAGTTTCCTTTTATTTTTGTAGACGAAGGGGCTTAAAAATTGTGGGATGGTGCACGTTGACTAGTAACTATTCAAATGCATTAGAATCATGTTCGAGTAGCAAATACAAGGCATATAGACAACTTCAGTGGCACTGCAAGCGTGAGTGCATGTTTGAATTTTTTGAAAATGTTAGAGAGGAATCATGACGTGGTTTTCCTGAACAAGTTACCAGAGAGTTTGCTTTTTGAGACTCGTACATATTGCTTTAATCATTGCAACAAGATTACAAAATGATTAACCAAGAATTTTCAATTTATTATTACCACGTGTAAAGTGGTTCTTTAGTGAGTTTTATTTTTCGTCCACACTTTATTTTGGAAATTAAAATAGTTTTGTTCTTTCTAGTAAAATTTGGGTTAAATTATATTTTAAGACAATATCCGCGGGTGCCTGCGTTTGTTTTAGAGATACTTTTGGGTTTTATTGCAAAATCTAATACAAGGTATAATTAAAATAAATACCACGTTGAAGTTAAACCCGTTATTCTTAGTACAAACAAAGCCTCATCCTCTCAGAGTCAACAAAAATGAAGGTCGCTGTAAACTGCTCTTCGATGAAGGTAACTGTGCGCAAATTTAAGGACACGAGAGGAAAATATTATTTGGATTAACTCAATAAACAATGCACTTAAAAACTATCGTCGTCATCTTACCAAAATCATAGGACAAAGGAGCAGTACTCGCCATCTTGGATACTTATAAAGAAAAGCACAGCGACCTGGTCGAAGGGTAATTTCTAAACCCGAACTAACCTTTTAATATAATGAATGCCGCGGTTGAATAAATATTAACGAAAAGTTGTATTTTTATTAGATTTCTAGTATGTCAGGTTAATTTGATTCTGCAGCTGTAAAGCTTTTTTTTTACACTAATAATCTGAGTCTTTTTTTCACTTCGTTATAAAAAATACTCTTAAAGAATGCGCAAATAGGATTCTTAGTGCAAAACTGAAAGAACAGTTCAAAATATGAAAGTAATATTCGAAGAGATTTCTGCGTTGAAGCTTGATGGTTATTTTTGAAACAAAAAGTATTTGAGGAATCACTACAAACTCAAAACACAATTTTGATAATAACTGTGAAATAATAATGGAAACGAAAATAAACGCAACCATAACACAGTAACATTTTCTGCCCTCCCACGCTTTTTCGATGTTGCGATTCTGCTTGTGAATGTTTCCTATGCTTTACCAAAACTGCACGCAAGTCTTCAGGATATGCCTCAAAATATTGATGCCAGTAAAAAATATTCGCGCATATTTCAATTTTATAGATATTCTAGCTGTCGCGCAATATATCTTGTGGCAAAAGCTGCAATATTTTTGAGTCACTAACTCACTAACAAACAAATGTTTGGTTAACAATATGCTATAATGCTGCATACTTAGGCTGCGGGTGATTACATATTTTTGTTGATTTTGTAAGGTATACTGTGTTTCTCTAGTTATTAATATAAGTGTTTTTGATACACATTCACGAAAGAATATCAACTTTGAATCTGTACAAACAATTTATCATATTTTGTCTTTGCCACACTTTGCCCTTCATTTTGAGAAGCGCTTGTAGAGGAGAAATGAAAATACCAATAGACATTTTGTTTCAATAAAAGGGAGAACAAATAGACATATTTATTCCGGCAGTGTGGGTTCTAGAATTCATTGTTCTCGGCATCAACAATTTGATCGTAACAGGACTCTCCTCTAGTAATATGGAAATATTAAATTTAATGAACCCAAATATTTTCTGCCTCCAGTGTTTAGTAGGATTTCATCTTATTATTTTACTGCTCGTTTGACCAAACAACTCCGCTGCAGAATCTCACCTCGACACGGGCGAAACATCAGCCATGCGTGGAATGTAATATCGCAGTAAAAAATTTGCCCGAATGAACGTTTTAATGCAGAACAGTTTACTCTACTGTTGGATGGGCCGATCATTTGGCAATAAGGGCTTCCGATTTTGACAACCGACGGTACACCAACCTGTCAGCTTCCTTGTGTTATCAATGCCGAAGCATGTGATGGCACCTCTCCTCAAGATATCAGAGACCCGACGCAGCCATTTTGCGCTCTCTTCGAGTTGACTGGATATTGAGGTGTGGAAGGTTAGAACCATTTCCGAACTCTCAGTGTAATTGGCTTCATTGAAGGCTGCCTTCACAGCTGACTAGAGGAGAGTATCACACTATTGAACAGACTGATAATGTTCGAATTGTATTTCCATCAATAGATAGATTTTACAAGTATAATTAGCGCTAGGGTGCTTCACACTATCAGTTCAGTAACCGCAGTGGTAATTCAATGGGCTTCAACGACATTTCTCATTTTGAGTCAAACCATCTCCTCCATAATTTTGTCCTGGCGCCGTATTTCAGAGTGATGTTTAGTTCGGAATATAGTAATAATAATAATAATAATAATATCTTTATTTCCATCAATCTTGATGGGGCAGCCCAAGGAAAAAAGCTCCGATATGCAGCTTGACTGGTCCTTGGTCCCCTTACGGTGGTCAACGGCAAGCATCGAGAAACAAAGATGAAAATCACATTCAGTAGCAGCTGAAGGTATTGTTAACAGAAAAAGAAAACAAAACAAACAACGTTTTATGAAAATAATGCATCACGTACAAAAATATTCACGCAAGTCTTTGAAAGACAAGTTTTCAAGGGAAACATTACTACTGCACAAAGTATTTAACAAATTTGGAAGAGTAAATTGGAGCATCTGAGAGCCATAGTTGGTTCGCTGAGTAACCATCTTCCACTTCTCCGCGTGACGAGTAGAATATACTGGTGAATTTTCCTCCAACAATGCAAGATTTTGTAAGAAACGTGTGCCCTTTATTATTTCACTCTTAAAACTGGTACAAAGTCGATATGAATACAATTTGTGAACATCAATTATCCTGTAGGTCTTAAATAATTCAGCAGTGTGAAAATCACAACGTATATTACGTATACCTCTGAGTATTTTCTTTTGCAGTATGAATAGTTCATGAATATTAGTTAACGTTGATGTACCCCAAACGAGGTAGCAGTAGGCTAAGTGGGAGTAAAACAAGGAGGTATAGATCAAAAGTTTCACATTTTTTGGCAATATGTAACGGTAGCAATTCACAGTCCCTACCACGCGAGCTAGTTTTGGAATAATATAGTTGACATGGTTATTCCAGGACATATTTTCACTACAAAATACTCCGAGAGTTTTAAAACAACTGACTATTTCAATTCGAGACGAATTAAAACGGAGAAGCTTAGACACCACCACAGGTTTATTTTTTGGACGAAAAATAACAGCTTTTGTTTTACTACTGTTTACTGTCAACGAGTTACTAACACCCGAAGACTTAATTCTAGACAAAGTTAAGTTAGCCATATCGATTAGCTCATCAGCGGTTTCGGAGGAAAAAATATGCTTGTATCATCAGCATACATTAAAAATGTTGCCTCCTTATTGACGTTAATTATATCATTTATGTACATGTTGAAAAGGAATGGCCCTTGTGCACTACCCTGTGGAACGCCTGGCGTAATAGGCTTAATAGTGGAGGAATTACCTTTGATGGATACATATCGCTGTCGATGCTCTAGATAAGATTGCAGAAGTAATAGCGCCTGCCCACGGATACCGTAAACTTCAAGCTTTTTAAATAGGACCTTATGACTAATACAATCGAACGCCTTGGTAAAGTCTAAAAACACCCCGAGAACCAAGTTTCCCTTTTCGAAGTTTTTTACTATAAATTCTTTTTGACTAATTAAGGCTGTTTCAGTTGAGCAATTACTTATAAAACCAAACTTCGAGGAAGTAACAAGGTCATTTTTATTTGAAAAGTCTACCAAACGGCGATGAATTATTTTTTCTAACGCTTTAGAAAAAACGGGCACTATAGAAATGGGCCTGCAGTTCCCCAACTCATTCTTATCACATTTTTGTACAGAACGGTTACTTTCGCTACTTGCATCCTTCTTGGCAATACGCCAGACGCTAAGGAGAGATTAAAAATATGATTTAAAACGGGAGCAATTATATCAACAACATACTTAATTTGACGTATCTGCATACTATCAGCGTCGCAGCTACCACTATTCTTTTAAGTGCATAATCACGTTAACTATTCCTGAGGCAGTAGTTGGTTCTAAAAAAATTGTGCTTCAGTTTTTACGGCACATGTATCTGCAAGCGTCGGTACCATCGGTATGGACGGCTATATTTACAAAATGGTCGTTAAACAGATTGGAAAGCTGTTCACCGGTTAATGTAACTCCGTTATCCACTAACATTTCAATGGCAGTTGACGAAGGAGCACCTTTCACCAAAGAACCTATGTGTTTCCACATTACATCAGTGCGTCCATTCGCGGAAGAAAAAAGAGAGCAGTAGTAACCTTTTTTTGCATTTCTTAGCTCTTTAGTTAAGCAGTTTCAATAGGTTTTGTATGTTTTAAGTGCATCGGGGTCACGTGTTTTAAAGAAGCGTTTATAAGGTAAGTCTTTCTTACGAATTTTAAGAACTAAATCGAAGGTGACCCATGGTTTACGGATCTTTTTTGATATATTCTTAATTTTATATGTGAAGTGATGCTTATATAGCTTAAGAATTTGCTCAAGAAATACGTTATAAGCACCATCGGCAGTATCTTCGAAAAGGATTGTATTCCAAATGGTACACGCGATATCCCGTATAAAGGCCTCGAGGCTGTTTATATCTATATTTTGGTAAACAATTGGTTTATTTTATACCGTATTTCGAGACACATGAACTTTAACACATAAACATATTGGAAGATGGTCACTCAGGCTACAGCTAAGTATTCCGCTCTTAATTTGATCTCTAGGAAATTTTATTATAAACAAGTCTAAAACAGTTGTGGAGTGTAAAGTGACTCTTGCGGGGTTTGTAATTGTAATGACACATCCACTCATACTAATAAGACGCTCCATTTCTCTCTGCGAGACACTATCCGAAAACATGTCGATATTGAAATCACCGCCGCAATTAACGTTATATTGATTTTCATTTACAAACTCTAAAAATATTTCAAAAAATTCAAAAAAGGCAGAAACATTACCATCTGTTGGGCGGTAGAAAACAGCAAAAATATTCCGATTATTTTGTAGGCACAATACCTCGACATCTTTCGTGATAAATTAATAGTCACTCAAAAGATTACAATCGATACTGTCTTTAACCAGTACAGCCAATCCTCCCCCGCGTTTTGAAGTGCGATTTAAAACATACGTGTCATATGACGGTAAGCGGAAAACATCTGAACTATCAGTATAACAGGTCTCAGTAAACTTGACTAAATCAAAAAGAGCACCGAACTGATCGAAAAGTAATTCAAGGTCAGTCGTTTTATTCACTGCTGACTGCGTATTTCAATAGAAGAACTTTAAATGAGAATTGCATTCTAGGTCAAGTTTGCGTTTTAGTTCATTCGGAAGTAATGGAGTTGCAGTTTCGATAAAAACAAAAAAAGGAAACAAGTTTACAAACAATTGGAAAAGAAAGACTGCACTACTTATTCTAGCCTCAACAGATCGTCTTCGCTTCTTACGACAACACCACGTTCGCGATCTTGTTTTCGTACTAGAACGCTTCCGTTTCGATGCCAGACATAACGAAAACCAGTCCTTTTGGCCCACTATTTTGCCGCCAAAAAGAGCGCTCTGTTTTGCTTCGTCATGTTTTCCACGATAAAAACTTTAGGCTCTGTCCCCAACAATTTTTCCCTGTTATTCAACCACTGCTCCCTCGTGGCTTGCCTGGTGAACCGGACAATTACACCAGGCACATTTTCGGGCTTCGCCGGTAATCTGTGAAGAGCAACGATATCACTCTCCGATAGTGGTGGAAGTTGCAGCCTGTAGGCTACCTGATTTATCTTGTCAAGCAAGTTCTCGTTCTCCGCTGTAGCGATGCCGTGAACCTCCAGATTTAACTTCCTGCTTTGCCACTCAAGATTGTTCATTTCTTGCCTCAATCGGTCGATTTCGTTAGCCTCACTCACTTTTTCCACAGCTTCCAGACGCTTACTCAGTTCTATGATTTCTTTATCATGCTGAGCCTGGTTTTTTAGGACGTCATCGTACTTGTCAGAGACTTCTTGAATTTTTTTTTCAATGCTGTCTACGGTCGCCTTTAGGGGTATTAGGCTGTCTAGTTTGCGGTTGATATCCGCAAGCAAGCTTGCTACGTCAAGTTTGACTGGCTGGCTCCCCTTTGACCTCCCCGGTTTGCAGGCAGGGCACCGCCAGGCCTTTTTATATCTCCCGCCTTTTGACTTAAAGGTCGTTTCAGCTACACCAGAACAGTCGCCCAAGTGAAAAGAGTCGCCACATTCCGAGCAAGATAGAATATTTTCATTGTTGTCATTGTCAGATAGAATATTTTCATATTTTCATATAAAAGACTGAACTTAATAACCGTGCCACATTCAGCAATATATTCATACAACTTCAAAGCCTCGATAAGGCGAAGAAATCTGTAGCAGCCACTCAGCGTGAAGCCAAGTCTTGTTAGGATCATGTATCGACAATAACGTCTCAATATTCTTACAAAAGATGCTGGCTATTCAGTGAAGCACCCAAATTACTGTTGCTTTATTGGTTCTCATGTTGTTCGCGATAGTAGTCACTGGATTCCTGGACTATTCTAAACGCATTTTAATTAGTCGGTGTAAATGGGCTGGGACATCGCGTATTCAACAGTGTACGTGAAAATAAACAATATTACAAAGTACTTTCAGATATAATAGACCGTTGCCGTCCTATTGTTGAGCTATTGCTAGTATGCCTCAAATAATAGGATGACAGCTGCTGTTCGATTTCTTGAGATATATTAGGGTGCCATGCGGAATTTTCGTCCCGTTGTTCATAAGAGGATAACATTGTACAGCCCGTCGCCGACTTCCTCTAAGCTCTTATCAAGATTACAATTTCCGAATAGAAACTTCGTCGTTTATGAAACTATAACGGCGGGCAAGAGGTACGCGCAGGGAATTACGGAAGACGGCGACAACACGCAACCAGATGACGCCGGACTTGCAGGTGTAATCTGACCGGGACGTCAAGTAAACCGTATAAAGAAGGAGGATTTGTAGAAATGGTGTTTGAAGGACCTCCCTGGCGTTTCACCTAAAGTTAACTTAGAAGCATCTTATCAGGAGTGAGCTTCTTCGTGTCAACGTCAGCGACGGCGCCTGCCGCAGTGATATGATTGTTTCTGGAGTGACTGAAGTGGCAGCTACTTGTGCCGGAGCCCCATCAAATTAGAAGACCAATTCCTCCTTCACGATGTTCCTTCGTATGCGCTCTTTGTGCTTCATGCTAATGACCAACCTTCGCTGACCAATCTACCCATCGGTGTCCCGGATTGTCAGGTCATCAAAGCGCGTTAGTTCACGCCGAACTTGAACTCTATTCGTAGTTTCGTTGTGAGCGTTCAGCAGTAGATGCCTTGAACTTCAATCTTCACAACCCCCGTATTTTTTTTGTGAATCTCGGCATTCCAATGCCTTTTATTTTCAGTGTCCGTATTCTAAACTAAAAAAATATATACAGCACACTTAGACATCAATAAAATCTACGCCGCCATAAAACATGTTTTCTAATATATCATTAAGAGTGACAAAAAGCCTTAAGCGACTGACCACCCTTTGACAGAGCATTCCTCGTCAATTTTCCAAAAGTTTGAAATTGATTAATCACGATGGTTCAGGTCAAAAGGAATTTAAAGATGGGTTAGCGAGTTTGCGCAAATTAACATAAACTTCTGCGCGAACAAATTGTAAAGCGAGAGGGCATTTTGTTCTTGATCTGTTCCGCAGGTTCACCACGTAGGGGGCAGGCATGGTGCCACGGCGCACACCACCCAAGAGAGAGAAACACGCGAAGAAAGTGTAATTTTCTGGAGCAATGAACGAGGTCTAGTAGCGTTCCCCATAAAAACTGACGCGGGAACAATGTCTTGTTCGGCATTTCGCTCGTGCCAGGACTCTAGAAAATTAAAAACAATCCCAGTGGACGTCACACATGGTCTTCAGTTGAAATCAAGTGTGGGCGACTCAATCGCTGCGCAAAAAACACTTGCATTTGTAGCAATATGTGCGCTCTAGTGTATGGCCTCTAAAATCAACTTGTGTTCTTCAAACATATTTTGCAATATTCAGCTGATATTAATCGCCTAATTCGTGTAAAATAAGAAGGTATGAAGGTACTAAACTTTCCTTATTTCTTAAATAACCTTTTAAAAAACAAAAATAAAACGTTGGAGTACGGTATCCCCGCAGTCTGTTTCCTAGAATACAATGCATCTTAAACAAAATAAAGGCAAATTGTGCCGAAAAAGGAAGGCCACGTATGTCAGAAGAATGTTGTACTTATTTTTTTTGTGCAGAGGAACACATTATCGCACATATAAAAAAACACGACAGCAATTACGAATTACCTGGATCTTGGCATTCTTATTTCAAAAAGAAGCTAGGACCACGTGCTAGTCTCATTAGCATGGATTAATTGGCAATGTGAACCGCGGTCTATTCGGCATTATCTCACACGCGTAGAGCCCCATGAGGCTGCCATCATTACTAAACTTAAAAGGCCCACAATGCCGTGTATAAAGCAAAGAACATAATGAAAGCAACCGGAGAGAGCACCAGAAGGAAAGTTTAGGGGGCAGGTTATTGTTCCACTTAATCCTCCGAGGGTAAGAGGCAAACATCTGGGGAGAATGGCGTTAGATTTTATCTGTTACCAAAGGGTCATTCGATCTTTACTTTGTGTTCAGCCTGCTATTTCGTACCCAAAGAGGGAAAGTAAAAACAAAAATAAAAATATCGAATACTCTCAGAGAGCGAGGCAGCCGTTTTGTTTCTGTAAGCAGCCATTCGGCGTCTGCGATTGCGCAGTAGCTATTGCATTGCCATAAATTATTTAGTGTATTCTAATCACAGGCGGAGGAAACTCACTTCTGCTTTCACACGTAACGGATGTTTTTGCATTGCAAAAAAAAAATATATATATATATATATAATATTTGTTTTGCTTAGATTGAATTTCAGCTTTGCTTTGGCGTCTTACAGTACTTCTATTTAAATCTGTATAAGTTAGGTTTCCTTTTAGTATAATTTGTCTCCAGCAAAGTTCTAGGTGTAAAAGAATATCGCTATTTTGTACAAGAGTGGCACGATAACGTAGCTTTACGTAGATTACATAAAAAAAAAGAATTCGAGTTTGGTTTTGCAGTCTTACATAGCAAACTGAGGTTCCTACAACCAACACTTTCATACAATAAGTCTCCGCGAGCATTTGAACTCACAATTTATTCCTGTCCCTCCCTCTCCCTTCCGATCAAAGGAGCGGTGGGACGCTGCGCTACGCGGCTCAGACCTGACAACCGAATTACATGCGGTCCGTAGGGATGCCAAGGCCGCCGAGGCACATGGGCTCCCGGCCACCAAGTGTGACTGACTGCCGAATGAGGACGGACATAACCGCCTTCACCTCTATAAATAAGTAAAGTTATTTACATCCATCCATCTATGTCTGCACATAACGGCGCAATTAATAAAGCACCGAGTTCCGCGGGTAGAATGCTTTAGCGAGGCAGTCAATGCCCCACATTTTTATGGTCATTGTAGTTACTGTCCTAGACAGCCCTTAGACGGTCGAAAATAATTCGATATTTTTATTTTTTATCAGCGAACATTATGGCGCATTGAAAAAGATTGAGGTGTTTTTGGTTAGGTTTAGGATATTTAAAATTCTGTGCATGTACAGCCGGGTCGAAGCACTAAGAAATTTTCTGTAGCATATTTATTCACCTCACAATGCAGCTCACAAAATATGATAACATACTGGCATACATATTCCGAGGCAGCTCCAAGAGTCGTATCTGGAGTAGCGCCTTTCATTTGAGTGTCGTGGGCCTCAAACACAATTCTGAAAGCGCCATTGAGCGCTGCTAACAAACGTGTCGTCTTTGCCTCTGTTTGTGGACGATCTATCTTAAAAATTAATTTTACACCTTCACGTACAAATAATTTGACGACTATTGAAACAGGCCTGGCAAGAAAAGTTTTTCTTAAGGAAACTGAAGCTTTTCTTTAAGGTACAAAAATTAAAGTTTTATATTCATTGTTTCTCAAACTAACAAGTCGACGGCGTTGAATTTGCAAGTTAGCAATAATGTAAAATGAGCAAAGCACAGTGTTTTTAAAAGAACATATATTTCTCAAGGTTATTATTTCTTTACATAAACACTCCGTGATTAAACGTAAATTAAAAACAAATCGACAATATATACCAATGCGCAGGTGTCGACCATTTAAAGGATTTCTTAAGTAATTTAGACAACGAACATAAAAAATTAGAACGAAATTTTAGCAATTCTTTCCGCTAGCTCCAATTTCTGAAAATAAATTAAAATACCAATTTTTTTTTAGTTTTTATAAAAGAAAAGCTCAGTCTTAAGCGATTACCAACAATTACTGCTTTATTTAAAGAATTCATAATTAGCTATCTATAGTCATTAACTGGAAAGAACGCCTGGGAGGCGTTTTTGGCCATCCTGACCACAGAGTACGAGGTCACTAGCTTCTGCAGTGCCGAGACGGCGACTTAACTTTACACAAGACTGAAACTGGATAGCACTGTTGGACCATTAGAGAAGACAGCTTGCTTGCTGGAAGGGAACTTGAAACTTTTAGCCCCTTTGTTTTTAGTTTTAGTTCAGAGCGGCAGAATCACAATTAACAACAAAATTTCTTCATCACAGGGCCGCAGTTTTACTCGTGCATTTAAAGTTTAAAAAAAAAAAACGATTAGCATCTGGTTCAAGCATCGCCCCTGTGAAGTGGCTTGCTGAAAGCGGCCCTCCTTATAAGCAGAACAGACTCTCTGTAAAGCAAGAGTAATGAATGCTTCACACTGAGATTTAGCGCAATCAAATGGAAGGCGAAAACTTGTTTTGTTTGTTTTCTTCTGAATCTCCTTTGATACCAACACTTATTTGTTTGCCGTTGTTTCTTATTTGTTTGCTGTTGTTCAGATTCCCTCCCTTCCGGCTCGCACCTTTTCCTTCATTGTCATTAATCCATACCCTCGTCAAATTGGCCACCACATTTCGCTTCCTTCATTACACTCTCAGAACTGGCGTGCATGTCGATGTTTCTCGTTATCCCATTCATTGTTTCAGCAGAATCACTCGGACAGTTGACCGTAATTAATACCGAATTTCACTTTTTTTATCTTTATCTTTTGCCGATGATTTTATCTTGCCTCTCTCAATTCCTCCTTACTTCGCTTTCTGTCTCCCTTTCTCGTTACTTTCTGAACGTTCTATAATCCTCGCGTGGTGGCGGCACTCTCTTCCCTGACATTTTTTCATAGCCTCGCTCTTTCTCATTTTTCTTTCTTTGCCCCTTTCCTTCTTGCTTTCTTCCTTATTTCGATTTTTTTTCTTTATTTCGTTCTCTCTTTTTTTCATCTTTTTTGTTTCTTTTCTATATTGTCTCTATCTTTCTTTCTCTTTCTCTCATTACATTGCTCAAGAGTTTTCTTTCAAATCCTACACAGGTTGTTTCAGTCGACAATGTCCGCAGCTCTCAAGTTTTCCTTACTTCTGGAGTTCCCCAGGGCTCCATTCTTTCTCCTTTACTATTCAACCTCTACGTAAATGACATTTCTGCGGCAACGACAAATTCAACAATTTTTCAATATGCGGACGACACTCTTTTGTTTTCTTGGCACCTAGTTTACCAGCGTGCTATGGAAATGCTTCAGGCAGACGCAACCAAAATTATTGACTGGTTTTCGGCAAACAAGCTACGTGTAAATGCTTCGAAAACAAAACTGATCTGCTTCCGTAATCCTTTAAAAAATGTCAGTTTGACTTTTCCACTATTCCTTCACAGCTCCAATTGTCCATGTTGTAATTGTAGACCTGTCGAATATGTTAGTTCAGTAAAGTACTTAGGTATTCACTTTGATTGTGATCTTACATGGGACACTCATATGTCTTACGTATGTAAACGGTTGAGGAGCGTGTCGTGCATGATGTACCACATTAAAGGTTTTATACCATTGTCAGTTAGAAGGAACATAATGCACGCCTTAGCTTACAGCGTACTAAGGTACGGCATAACTGTCTTTTTCAATTGTTCACTCTCCTGGCATTTAAGAATTGACCGAGTTTTAAAAGGGATTCTAAAAAGTGTCGCATACAACAGCGACTTTTCATCCAATGCTAACCTCTTCACTTCACTTGAGTCGCCGTCTTTTTACTCGCTCTTCCTTCAAACTGTCGTTTGGCGGCATTTCTGGGAAAGTGATTTCAAACTCGCGTCTACTCCATCTCGTGAACTCCGATCTGTTCCACGTTTCGTCACTCCTAGGGTGAGAACTCACCATGGTGAAAGTCTGCGCACATTTTATGTCCCGAAAATTTTTAATGGTCTTCCAGAATCTCTGCTTTTCATTAACTCAAACAAAATGTTGAAAAAATGTCTGAGAAGCATGTTCTCGGATGTGCGAAAACAGTGACCATCCATCTTCTTTTTTTCTACCTTAGTTTTATAAGGTAATCTTTTCAGTTCACTTTTTTGTTTACACGTTTTGAGCTATCATTAAAAACGTGATTGTAAGAAATATTTTGTACCTCACTAGGATTTTTTTCTTTTTTTCTTGATGAAAATATGAAAAAAAAAAATGAAAAACTTTTTTTTATGAAAGTAATCGTGTAAGTTTTCAAAGTAACTGTGACTGCGCATATCTTTCATTCTTTTCTTTTTGGAAAGTATAAAAAGCTTCTTTTTTCCTTAAGAAAAGCAATACTGCAAAAAAACGCGCGCGTCCTTTTTTTTTTTTTTTTGAGGAAGTGAGTTGGTTTTGGCAGTTCGCTCCTGCTTCCGATACGACTACGGTCTTCATTGTATTCTCGGGCTACTGTATTTGCGTATGTGTGCGTTTATTTTCTGATGAGTCTACGTGTTTTCCTGCACTTTTTCAAGACCGTCAGAAATGTAAACTTGCGCCTGGAGCAGAAGATGTCATCGGTGTGTGATTTGTGTTTGTACGTGTGTGTGTGTGAGTGTGTGTACGTGACAATGCGAACATTTTCAATAAGCTTGCTGCAACTGCTGGGTCTAGTCCCACCAGCCCCTGAGGCTTTGACAAGACCTGGAACTTGATCCTGACTCTAAGAATTAGTTATTAAAGATTACTATTACTACTATTACTATCTCTCTTCCCTCATACCTGTTTTCTCTCGACCTCTCTTCGTTTTTTCATCTTCTTTCTTTCTTTCCCTTCACTTCCCCGGGCGCCCTTAGGCACGGAAAATGTGTTCCTCGACTGTTTTTCGACGAAAGGATTGGATTGACGTGAACCTCCGCTGGGATCCAAAGCTCTACGACGGAGTGCAGGAAGTGCAGATCCCGCCGAGCAAAATTTGGAAACCCGACGTGCTGATGTACAACAGGTGAGATGCACCAACTTTATTCACGTCACTTCCGAGTAAATAGAAATGTGTGCAATCCGTGGTGCCATAAAATTTGCTCTACGAAGACGGATCTGTCTTTACTGTATGGTCTTATAGAAAAAAGTGTATGTAAATGTTTATACTGCCGCAAAGAACATGATGAAAAAAAAGGTGCTATTTAGTACCACACGCCACCCCGAGATTTCAACTACCATCTGCCAAAGTTGTGGTCAACTTTTGACTCATATCATCCACAAACCCCTTTTTCCCTTACTTCTGTAGTCGGTGTCCGGGTGTTTGTGTGTGAACAGAGGCAACCTAAATGGTGCGTACATCGCGCGCAGGATATATACCACATATATCCACACGACGCGTCTGGATATATGTAGTATACCTCGCCAGTAATCACGCTGATCGGGAGTTCAGACCTAGGCTGCACCGAACTTTGCCCTTCGGCAGCTTTGTAACTTTTATTCAAAGTCAATTGTATGGTCATTCATCTGCATATTTCGCCTATTTTGATATAGAAACGTAAAGAACCCTTATAGCCATCGCGCCACACGTTAGTATTATTACAACACAAAAGTGTAAGCTGTTTTGTATTGTTAACTCACTGATCCTAGCGTACAACGCATTCTTAAGCAGTTGCCGTAAAAGGAGACGTCTTTAAGTCGGAAACTCTGCTAAAACTTTGTCGGTCATATTACGAAATGTAAAGACGTTTCCGTAGCATGTTTTCGTGCGTTTTTCAGAACAAAGGGAAGGAGACGATACACGTGTTGGTTTAGAGTTACCTTTAATATTGATGCAATCTTTGCGAGGGTTTTGCTGAGCGACCATATTTTCGGAAGTCCACATATTGGGGAGAGATTTAGGAAGTTATAACGAATGGATAACGCAATCTCAGAAACTCACAAAAAGACAGCTCAAAATCTGTAGAAGCTTAAGGATACATGCATTTTATCGTTTAAAAATTTGAAGCATAGTTTAAAGCAGATTCATTCTTTCAAGCGTTGTTCGCTAACTTCTGGCCACGTATTTGAAAGGCATCGTTTGTCTGCTCTCCTAACATTTTGCATTTGTTCCAATAACGCTTCACTACGCTTTTTCGAAGTTAAACAAAAACGTTAATAAATGTTATTGATTCGAATGCGAGTGTTCGTCAGAAAACAAAAAAACAAAACAGAGTTCTAGC
The DNA here is from genome assembly GCF_016920785.2 of Ixodes scapularis. Taxonomy (NCBI): domain Eukaryota; kingdom Metazoa; phylum Arthropoda; class Arachnida; order Ixodida; family Ixodidae; genus Ixodes; species Ixodes scapularis. Next base: position 183,371,132 of record NW_024609846.1, on the reverse strand, counting down.
AAAATGAGCCTTCAGAAACTTAATGACAATTTTTTGCACACTTTGATTGGCGAACACTTATTGAGCCCGATTTCCAAGCGTATAATTGCAAACTCATAATCTTTCCAGTGAGAAAGTGTACTGTCTCCGCTATAATTAAAAAGAAAGAAAGGTGAAAATAATTATAATTACTGAGCTACAGTTATTGGCGGCGTTCAAAAGCAGGCTGTGCCACACATTTGACAAGTTGTCGACGTCCCTATTTCAATTCTGTAATTAATAATAACCAAAATATCTGACGAAAACTGGCGTTTAAAAAGAAAAAAAGAGGATAATTTGTTTGTATTAAGTTTTTTACTTTTTTCATTGTGTATATATTTTTCGTAAACTTTATATCTCGAGCGCAGTTAAAATGACTATTTTGCTATTCAGCGAAGGTTATAAGAAGAAAATTAAATTAAAGATCTGATTTGACTTTTGCGACACCTGTCAACGTTTAAAGGCACGAAACATTCATCGGATTTCAAAAGTAATCAAGAGTGAGATAAAAAATATTTCGCGAAGGCACATACATCCAAATATAAGGCTAAGGAACAGAGCTGCCAGAAGCACCAACACCCGGGCATACACATCGTTATAGAAACAAAATTACGTATTAATGATGTCGGAATTCTGGAGTATGCGCAGGACCTACCCGAAACGCTGGTCTTGACCTGTCCATTTCAAAATACAAAGCTGTTTCTAATTGTTATTCAGGCTTCATACCATCTGCCACTGCACCTTCAGCGTTATTGGAATAAAATCCAACTTACCCTTTACTAATCTTTGGTTGCGCCTCTCCAAAAACCTAAGCTAATCGCAAGTTCGTCTTCTTCTTGCGCAGGGGTTGCGGTGACGTCAGAAGAACGACAAGCTTGATTGGCTCTGATTGAAGGACAGTGGGTAGATCTCAAGGCAGCCAGCACTGAAATCTAGCCGCTACCCTTTCGATTAGAGCCAATCAGCGCTCGGCGTTTTGACGTCACTGCAACCCTTGCGCAAGAAGCGGACGAACTTGCGCTCCGTATAGCAATGCAACTGGTATTGCAATCAGTTTGTTATTACTATAGTTAGTGACAGCTTAAGAAATGCAGCTGATGGTTTATTAAGCTCGCCCTTTGTGATTCGTTCTGCTGCGTTCTTATCGGCTAATGTAACAATGTAATCGGCTGCGACGCGCCCTGCGTTTCTGAAGTTGTCGATGAGTGGAGACCTCGATTCATTACGACGCCCATTGACCATAGGAACATTGCCAGTTTTTTTGTTCCCTTTGAGTTAAAATCACCTTTTTGGACATTGTACCAACTGTTTTCCAATTAGAAGTGACGAGAAATAAACTGCATTGCTTTAATTATACATTATAATTTTTATTTTACCATAAATATCGCTGCCACGCGTTTTTTTTTTTTAAAGCGTGTTTTGGTATGACACACTCTTATCTGTAACGGCACTGCTATAGACCAACTCAACTCTCTGACGTCACGTCGCTGCGGTGGCGCTGCTGTCGGCACTGGGCATGCGCAGGTGATTCACCTAGGCCGAGCGTGGTTTCTGCGCGCGCGCAGTGCCCTCGCCTGGTGGGCAAACGCGGGCTTGTTTGTAAACAGTGTGTTGGTCGATAGAGGGCGGGCTTGTTTGTAAACAGTGTGTTGGTCGATAGAGGGCAAATAAAAAAAATATATATTTATATATGGAGAGAGAGAGAGAGAGATAACTAAGCCACTATATTTGTCTTTGGATTATTAGTTTTTACTAGTAGAAGCAACAAATCTGGAATTAAAGGGACCATGAAATTACCTTTTTTTGCATTTGAGAAACAACTTTTACATTAAACCTTCAATGTTCACTAAACGCCGAACAGGCATCCGTTTTCGCTTCGGTTTATTAACTTCTACACGAACAATTATTGAAATATTGAGTTTTTCTTACTCTCCTACTCATCGCAAAAGAAGCCGCAGCGTAATTTTGACGGTCGTGACGTGCCCTGTCACCGGAAACGGAAGTTCTCTTGGCAGTAGGAGGATGGGAGCGTTAACTGAGAGCTGGCGGTGTGCCGGTAGGTTTTACTGCGCTGGTGGCACCGATGCCACCGACATAATTTCACAATCGGCGCCTCTCCTCACCGCGATAGCCGTGGACACATCGCAGCTGAGCGAAATTCAATTAGATATGTTGCGCTGCAGCGGCAGCATGGGATTGGTCCCATACGCATGCGCGGGAGGTCGTCAGCACGACAGCCGCTTTTCCGCCGCCGTTAGCCGCTTCCGCTATATCTCTAAAAATTAGGGAAGGCGCTGTCACTCACTGGCGTGGCGGAATCTGCACAGAGTATCCTATGGGCTCAAGCTTAATTAACCTTTATTTTGTCAAGATAGGCTCGCGGGAGAGAGTGACTCAAAAAATAAAATATAATAATGCAGCATGCCGTCTTGAACGATCAGGACATTAAAACACGACTTTACTGATCGTACAAATGTGGTCGCACGCCTACCCTACGACTGCAAAAGACAATGTAATCTTAGCAAAAAATATAGCCATGTAAAAATGTGATTTCGTGATCACATAGACGTTGCGATCGTTCAAGGAATACTAACACTAATCACTTTTCTCGGGTGAAAAAACCGCGTCAACATTCGCATCCTTCGTACACGTCTTCAAATACCGTACGCACCAGTAATATCCCGAACCTGATCACACGCATGGAATGCGCAAAATAAGAAAGCCGGGCGATGCTCGAGGACACAAAAGCTAAGAAAGCACCACTGTATACTCGAAGTATACAAAGACGACGGCACGAGCGTTTGTGCTGTCTTGAGGGTGCCGCCGCAATATCCCTGCACGAGTAGATGATCTTTCCTTTTAGGACGTGTTGGCTTATCATAGCGACCCGCGACGAGAATTCAAGCAAGCATAGCGCTCTACGCGGAACGATGAGCTTCCACCACGCCGACCTCGTCGATCATCACCGCCGACCTCATGTTTTTCAGCAGCAAGCGACTATGCGCAGGCGCAGTCTGATATTTTTCTTGCTTCATTTACCACACCATAGATGGTGTATGGCCCGAGTATTATAAAATTCGGCAATTTCCGTCACATCGCTAATTATTCAACAGAATGGGGACTAGAATAATCTTTAACACAACTTTTAAGAAACCATCTCCAGGAATTTATTGTTTATGATCGCGGTGCTGGTGGGGTAGGCTCTGATCTAACAGCCGATGTGGATTTAACTGATGTGCCGTGGCACCGCGGATGCATCGCAGTGAAAAGGCAGAGAGCTTTCGAAAGAAAGAGGGTACAAAAGAGTCCGCTTTTTTTTTTTTAGAAGTTTAATAGAAAGACATTTTTTTTATTCTCAAGTTTTTTGCTTTGGCTTTCTTTTCACGTCTTTTACGACGTGCGGTGGATGAAATTCGATTTCAAAATGGTTTCATGGTCCCTTTAACCTAACCTTAGAAACGAGATATTGCTAGGCGGCCCAACTAGCATAGACCCAACTAGCATAGAGCATAGGCAACTAGCATAGCATTATCTCTATTCCGTTGATCAAAAACTTCGGTCGTCGTTTTAAGTTTCTTCAGTCCCACCTTTTTTAAGGTGGCATTATCTGCCTCGCGCGACAAGTTGACCTAAGATATAAACAAAAAGCTTCAAGACAGTTCGTGTGCTTGCCTACTGAATATTTCTTTTTTTTTTTGTAGAACTTCATATACTATGGAGTATAAACCAAGGATCAAAGGAGGTAATTATGTAATACCAGATTAAATCACCTATCTGTTTCTGACACGAGCCCCACAAGGTAAGACGAGAAACCGAAATTTAAACACATTATAGCTGCGATAAAAGAAAAAAAGAACATGTTGCGAGGTTATACTTTTGAAGGTCGAGTGTGGCGCTTTCTCACATCCTCGGTGTGTGTCTTTTTAATTGTGTCTCATTTTGTTTTCCCGCACATTTTTTATTCTTCTTCGCACAGCGCGGACGAAAAATTCGACGGGACGTATCCTACAAACGTTGTTGTCCGCCAAAACGGCAGCTGTAACTACATCCTACTGGGTATATTTAAAAGCACGTGCAAGATCGACATCACTTGGTTCCCCTTTGACGACCAGAAGTGCGACCTCAAATTCGGTTCGTGGACATACAACGGCTACCAGTTGGACCTGCGAGTCAAAAGCGACGAGGGAGGAGACCTATCCCCCTACATCTTCAACGGCGAATGGGACCTCATTGGTGAGTCACTCTGCCTCTGCTGCGTCCACTCGGAATCCGCGATACACCCTTTTTCAAAAGTGGGCGCCATCGCCTGTCCGCCATTGTTTGGGCACGTACTCTGAGCCTGCAATGGACGCGAGGCCTGCGGCATCATTCGCCGAACACTCGGATCCAATAACACGCTTCATGCCCAAAAAATGTTGATTACCAATGTTGCTTGACGAATTCTTGAAAAGGGTCTATTCATTCGCTTTAATATGCCTATGCGGCGTGCAAAGTCCACCTGCTTTCTGCGCAGCGAGTGCAGTGACGTCAGATCGCCCAACTGCTATTAGAAGGATGATGGTTAGACAGAAAGACTGGATATTTCTGTTTCTACTCACACCATTCCTCCGGCAAGAGCGGGGAAGGGTGTCGTGTGCTCCTCGCTCAAAGGCAGAGCAGTGGCGTCAGGGCCACCGCTTGGATGCCGAACGCCAGTGTCGTCTGCTAGTCGTAGCAAAGGCTGTTTGCCTTTCCTATACGATTTTCGGAGATCCATTGGTTTTCACGAAGGAGGACTTTCACGAAGGAAGGGGAATGGAAATTCCTCGAATGTTATGTTGTTTTTTGTCCAAGAATGACTATAAGACGCGCTCCAACGAACGAGGAAATCAAGGACTATAGATGTCGTCTGCTCTCAACCGCCGTCACTACCGAAGACCAAACAGCTACGGGGGCGGCGATTGGTTCCGTTCGTCGCACACATCATCATTCCCTCTCCCATCCGCCAAAAAAGGCTGTGAAAGAATGAAGTTGGGGTTTTTTGGCGCATCAGCAACAAAGCCCATAGTGCGCCAGAACTATGATAAAGAAATAGAAAGGACATCTTGACAACATAGTCAACTCTCGTAAAGCAGCACAAAAATTTAGAGACGGTGTATAAGGCCAATATCCTTCAAGAATTCATAAACCTGTTTATGTCGTATGAGAGGCTCTTCCCCTAGCAAAATCATCAGGTGAAATGGAACATGCTCATGGTAAAACAATGCAAAATGTTTGTGACGTTCACCTTCAAATTTCGTGCAGACTAAGAGAATATGTAAAATAGCTAGGGGTTCAGAGCAGAAATCACACTCGGGTGCCTCTTCCCCCCTTAGAAGATGTCCATGGGTGAGATGTGTATGTCCAATCTGCAATCGACACAAAATAACATTGTAAAAACGCTCACGATGCCTGCAACTTTTCCACTCAGTTAGAGTTCTTTTGATGACGTGAAGCTTATTGTGAGCGTCAGTGTCCCATTCCTCTTGCCAGTTCTTTGTTATCTGCATTCGTAATTTTGCACTATAATCAGCAGCTGGTATCGAAAAAATACCAACATTGCGATCAGCCGAAGTTGCGGCAGCCCGATCGGCCTTTTCATTACCAGCTATGCCCATGTGGCTGGGTACCCAGCAGAACTCAATGGCTAGTTTCCGCTCCAGTGCCTTAAGCACTCGTCGGTGTAAATCTGTGACAAGAGGGTTCTTTTTCCTTCCTACAGATTTATGGGCTCTTACTGCACTAAGCGAGTCGGTGAAAACTACCGTTTTAATGAATTTATGTTTCAAAATGTGCTCAACTGTCATTATTAAACCATAGAGCTCAGCTGTGAACACTGTGTCATCTCTATTTATTCTTCGAACACTCTGAATGAACTCCGAAAAAAAAAAACCACATCCGACATACTCTGCAGTCTTTGTGCCATTTGTAAACAAACTACGGTAATTTTCATGACTGGCATGCATTTTGAGAAATTCTTGTCTTATGACATCTGCAGACACTACTTTCTTGTTATATTTGGTCAATGAGAGATTGCAGTTTATATCACTGTTCTTCCAAGGGGCCAGCGGTTGCTGGAGTTCAACAAAAGGACCAGGTGCTTCAAGGCTATGCTGTTTAGTCAGTGTTTTTATGCGTAAAGCAAAAGGTTTAGTGAAAGATGGTCTATTCTGAAAGGTGCGTTCATATTGTATATTTTGTATGATGGAGTGGACAGGATTGTTTGGCGAAGAGCGAATTCGCAAAGAGTACTGAACACTAAGAAACAGCCTGCGCCTCTCAAGAGACCATTTATTTGCTTCTGCATATAAACTAGGAACCGGTGATGTACGAAATGCCCTCCTTGCAAGCCGAATACCCTAGTGGTGGACGGGGTCCAACCCTTTGAGAGTTGTTGCTTTGGCGGACCCATACACGATACACCTGTAGTCCAAAGTTGAGCGTACAACTGCTCTGTAAATGCGCAAAAGACAGACCCGATTTGCACCCCAGGACTTGTGCGAAAGAACTCTCACCATATTTAGCTTTTTCTGGCATCTCAATCGGAGCGATTTAATATGTGAACCAAGAGTAAGCTTTTTATCAAAGGTGACGCCGAGAAACCTATGTTCGGCTCTACCTGGCAGCACTGCCCTTGCCAAATGCAGCGAGGGGTCCGGAAATAGGCCTCTTCTCTGGGAGAAACAGGCAACAACAGTCTTTTCTGTCAAAAACTTGAACCCGTTTTGATCGGCCCACTTCGTCATTCTATTGATAGTCATCTGCAATTGGCGCTCGCAAATGGAGAGATTACAAGATGCGTACGAGATCTGCACGTCGTCGACATATAACGAGTGCATAACATTTGGTGGTATCACCTGTGACAATGAATTGATTTCAAGAGAATCAATGTCACACTGAGAACACAGCCCTGAGGGACAGCATTCTCCTGAACAAAAGAAGCAGAAAGTGTAGTTCCTAAACGCACTTAGAAGGTTCTATCCTTTAAAAAGTTGGCAATGCAGTTGAACATTCTTCCCCGTATACCAACATGCATAAGATCCTGTAAAATGCCATACCGCCAGGTGGTATCATAGGCCCTCTCGAGATCAAAAAACACAGAAAGGTAAAACTGTCTGTTGACAAAAGCTTCTTTGATACCAGTTTCAAGGCGGACAAGGTGATCAGTTGTAGACCTCGAAGCGCGAAAACCACATTGAAAACGACTTAAAAGACTGTTGCTTTCTAAAATAAAAACGAGCCTGTTGTTTACATGTCTCTCAAACGTCTTTCCCAGACAACTAGTCAACGCAATAGGGCGGTAACTAGAGGCATTAGATCTGTCTTTTCCTGGTTTTAAAAAGGGGACTATAATGGCTTTTTTCCACTCATTGGGTAGCTGCCCTTCTCTCCATACACGATTAAAAAAATTAAGATCAAACGATGAATCAGCGAGATGGGTTAGCATGCTGTAATTTACTCTATCGGAACTTGGGGCTGAAGGCTTTCATGATGCAAGAGCGTGACGCAGCTCAGCAACTGTAAAAAGCTGGTTATACTCTTTATTGTTGCTGCTAGCAGTAACAAGCCTAACCTTCTCTGCCCTCGCATTGTGACTTAAAAAGTTAGTGCTTTAATTTCCACATTCTGATATACTTTGGAAACGCCTGCCCAGAATGTTAGCCTGCTCTTCCACTGAGGAGGGGGTATCACCATCTGGTGACGAAATTAAGGGAATTGAATACTGACGGTAGTCCCCGTCTGTTTTCCTGAGCCTGTCCCAGAAAACCTTGACACGTGTGGAGCTATTGATGGAGGAGGTATAGCCAATCCAGGACTTCTTTCCCGCTTTCGAACATAGCGTGCGAAAGCTTGCTTCTGCTTAAAAGACAAGACATTTAGAGCTGTTGGATATCGGCGCAGAATTCCCCAGAATTTATTTTGTGTTTTCTTTGCTTCATGACCCTCATCGTTCCACCAAGGCTTAGGATGTTTAGGTAAATAGCCTGTCGTTTGGGAGATCGAAACCCGTGCTGCCTCAATTAAGATTGTTGTCATGTGGTCAGTAACTTCATCGACAGAAAGCGTGTCAAGAAGGTCATGTGAGAACACAGCAGTCTTTTGAAAAAGCTCCCAGTTTGCGGTTTCTAGCCTCCACCGGGGAGGACGCGATTGCAATCTCGGCGGGAGTTGCGTTGGGGCCAGGTGAACCGGGAACCCTACTGAAAAAAAAAAAAACATTTGCCGCCTATATGAAAATAAACGGGTCCATACCGGTAACAGTTTAACCATACCGGTCACCAGTTTGTCAAAGGGGTCGCCCGTATGGCTCAAAGGGGTCTCCCGTATGACCCATAACGCTCACCTATTTGGACAAACAGGTCACTCCTTTGTCAAACGGGTCGCTCGTTGGGCAAATGGGTCGCTCGTCTGGACAAATGGGCAACTCGTTTGGGCAAAGTTGTCGCACGTTTGCTCAAACCGGTGACCATGTTGCAAACTGTACCGGTTTAATCAAACGGCTCTCAGGAGCCCGTTTGATACTGAACGTACAGATCGGCGGCGTGGGCATGCCTAGCGTTTCATCCGTGGCAGCCAATGTTTCCGGAAGGCTGGGAGCGCCGGTTCATCGATTTCAGATCGTCCGCGTAATGCAAGCAATTAAATTTATATTTCAATTGCGCTGATGTTCGCTTATATTGCAACTAAAAATAACACCTTTTTTGTTGTTGTTTTACGTAAACGCGGGGCGTCGGTGAGCCGATATTTTTGACAGAACTTTAAAACTTTGTCCATCTTTGTTGCCTCAATTTACTTATTCAGCTCGAATCTCTCTCGCAGAAGACGCGACCGCGTGAACGAATGTACGTCTAGACTCCGTTTCACTTTAATTCAAGACGCAGCGAAGGTAGCACGCGTACACGCGGTTGCAAGAACATCGAGCATTGCGAGAGCACGCCCGCCGTTGCAGCAGTAAAACTAGTACTTTCTTCGCTCGGGCGCAAGCCGGGCTTCTGGCCGCCCCGCCGCCATTTCCAAGGTTCGAGCGTGCTAAAATGCGCGCGCGCGTGTTTTTTTTTCTTTCGAGGTTACAAAAACACATCTCATTGGAATGCCTGGGGAGAGGGGGAGGGGCCGTCCCTGTGGTCCTCGCCCCCTCCCTCCTCTCTTGTCACCCATCAGGTGACCTGCAGCCGCGCGCGAGCTACACGCTGATAAGCACCGATATCCGGAAGAATGCGCCGAGCAGCCGCTTTTTTTTTTTTTTTTGTCTGCTTGTTGTCAGTTCCAGCTCGACCTTCGCGCGTCCACCTGCTTCGACCTGTCGCCTAACCCCGCGGTCTTATTAGGATGTCTCTCGACAACGTATTGCACGTGCACCAAAGCTATCAGTGTTCGAAAAGTCCTACGCCTATATCGGCAACAAGCGATTCTTCAAAGAAGTCAGGAAATCTTGCGGTTTGGTTGAGTTCGGCAACTGACAGCTTGTGCGCCACATCGTGTTGAAACTTCCAAGAAGCCGTTCCCTCTCATTTGTGTTTGTGTGGTTGTCCTGCTTTGACCGTGTCGACAAATATCGCGGATTACATCTTTCAAGTCCGCTATTTTTATGGTAAGTGCACTGCAACCTTACTTCTTGGCAACGATTGACCGTTCTTCTGCTCGTACTCTTCCAGATTATCTATATAATTATGCGGCCACTATTCTCGCGGCAGCCGGGCGAATAATTTCCCGAAAGTCTACCTTCATAGTCTAGAATTACCTCGGTTCTTGTTTGGTTTGCTATCTTCTCAGTTGTATAAAAGCTTAGAGTGCCACTCACATTTCACAGATCGCTTGCACGTTTGTACTTGTCTACAAAAGACGTAATAAACTTTGAGGAGAATTGAAAACAATCTTTTGTGTCTGTTTTCCTGTCCATTTGCAAGCGCCTACGCGAGCACATTTGTTCTACGTGTTTCCTTCATGTTATAAATAGGTTTATGAGTTTCGGAACGTCTTAAATAAGTTTAAGATAACCAACCTACCAGACGTTTCCCGTTTAGGGCTAGCGCATAATTTCCCGATTCAAAAGGCACGCTCAAAAGTGTGGTCACGTGCAAGGTCGAACGGGCACCTGTATCAAACGGGCACCCGTTTCAAACGGGCACCTGTATCAAATGGGTACCGTTTCGAGCGGGTACCGTTTCAAACGGCTGCCCGTATCCCATAATCACGTTTGATCCAAACGGGTCGACAAGTTTGCACCCGTTTGATTTACCAGTTTGCCACCCGTTTGAATTTCAAATGTCTTTTTTTCAGTAGGGAAGTGATCACTGCCATATTGGTTATCAATCACATTCCACTGAAAAAAGGTAAATATATCCGGGGAACAAATGGAAAGATCGATACAGGAAAAAGATCGGTGAGATGAGCTGAAATATGTTGGTTCAGCGGTGTTAAGCGCACACAGCACTCTCGATGAGACGAGACGTTCAATCACTTTTCCTCGACTGTCAAACCGTTGACTCCCCCAAAGTGGGTTATGAGCATTAAAATCCCCAAGTATAAAAAAGGGTTCTGGCAATTGATCAGCCAACTGTTCAAGATCTCTTGCTGATAAAGCAAATGAAGGTGGTATGTACAATGAGCAAACAGTAACCAACCGATCAAGTAAAATACGTGCTGCAACAGCCTCAAGAGGGGTGGCTAGGGTTACTTCACAGGTTGCGACATCACTCTTCACAACAATGGCAACTCCTCCTGAAGAGCAGGAAGAGGTTATACGGTCCTTTCTGAAAAGTTGAAATGACTTTAAAAAATTGGTATTTGATAGTCTTAAGTTTGTTTCCTGAAAGCAGAGTGCTACTGGCTCACGTTTCTGCAGGAGAAAATTTGCATCATCTAAATTGTGAAAAAGTCCTCTGCAATTCTATTGCATAAGGCCCCTGGTCATAAAAACCATGACCAAGGGGATTCTGAATTATGGGCCAGTGATTCTGAATATTGTCTTTTTTGGATCATTTTACTTGGGTGGGTTTTGACGCCCCCCTTGAGAGGAGGCACCTTCCGTCTGTGACGGGGTAACCTCCATATCCTCTACTGATGCCTCCGAGCCTTTCGTACGGCTCGGCGCATGTCCAAGTGAGGATGATCGATGTGCTTTGTAGGGATTTCCTTTCCATCCGTTCGGATGGTGATACGTTTTGCAGCGACAACCGCCTGGCCATGCATACCTTCAAGAATTTCTTCCACGGGACAGTCCATCGGGTCATTCTCCGAAATAACACCACGGACAGTGTTCAGTGTATGATGAGCAGAAACCGTTACCTTTGTTCCCTGAATATCGTTAAGGCAGTGCAAAGCCACTGCCTGGTTTTTTTCGAAAACTTCTGCTAAAAGGTCACCAGTAAACATCTTTTTGCCGGTGAAATTTTCCGCTAACAGACCTTTCAGCACCTTTCCAACAAGGAAAGGTGACATCTTAGACAGTGGCTTGGATGCGTCATCAGCATGAACTACAAAAAATTTGGTGATAGAGTCGGTGTTGCTTCGTGACTCCAAAAGAGGGAAATTTTTGTTCGTTGCGGACCCTTTTCAGGCACTGATCAGAGGTTTTGTATTGCTTGGTACCCATACAGATGGGAAGGAAAGTTCAGTGCCCGGGTGTACCGCCCACCACGGAGCCCAACAAGGGGGTAGGTAATGTGCCATAGCAAGATAACTTGGCTGACACAATTACGCTACCAATGCTGCCCGGGCACTATACCCTAGTGTGTTTGCAGGGACAGGTCCTGTTTCCACTCAAGGTTAGCCCTTGCGCCTAAGAAGGTGAAAAAGGAAGGAAGAGAGTGTAGAAAAAAAGAAAAAGAGGTGGGAGGAAAAGTGAAAGAAGGAAGAAGAGGGTAGAAGAGGCGACTGACTGAATCATCCTCGTCGGGCCAAGCCAGGACACCCGTCTACGAGAAGCAAGGGCCGAGGCGGTGTATTGCCTCGCCCGGGGGACCCCGAAGGGTCCAAACATACCCAGGGCTCAGCTCAACCACCAGGGTCCCCTTTTCCCCGGACATGGGCTAAGCCACGCACAGTCAGGCGTGGGTGGGCGAACCCACATGGCTCGGGGTTCGTAGTGACGCCACTCACCAAGCACCTACTATAAAGTAGGTGCCCCTGCGTGCGGGTATGGTGGCCCACGTGGCTGGGGTCCGTAGTGACGCTACTCAACAACCACCTAGCACCTAAGCTGCAGGCGCCCCCTGCGGCGGTCTGGGTCCGTGGAGACGCCACTCCCCAAACACCTGCTTTCACAGTTGCCCCCCCGCGGGGGAAAAGAGGCTGTGTTCCAAATCTTACCCAAATAGATCCGAGTTACTCCGTTGTGTCATGTCACGCGATATCACAGATAGAACGAAGCTGGACGCGGGTAGGCTTTTCGAACGCAAAGGTACCAAGCCCTCACTCTGGAGTAAGATCGAGTAAATTTTAAAACACGGCCAGACGCATTTCGGTTGGCGGAGTTTAATACGTTCACGCGTATTACTTTATGATTCATCATCCGGTGTTCTCCTCGGCGAAAGCCATAATCTCGTTGACTGCTGGGCGGTAATTAGACGCTCGGAACTGGCCGTGCTCTGCGTTTCATAAGCTAACGGCGACTATGCGGAAAGCAAGTGGTCTGCTTCTTGCGCAGGAGTTGCGGTGACGTCAGAACAACGTCAAGTTCTGATTGGCTCTGATTGGAAGGATGGTAAATAGACCTCAATATAAGGCGCCTTGAGGTCTACCCACTATTTATTTCGATCAGTCAATAAGAGCTTGGCGTTCTGACATCATCGCAACCCCTGTACCAGAAGCAGACAAACCTGCGCTTCGGATTGGAAGCATGCGACAAATCAGTGGTGTCACAGGGCGGCTCCTTACCAGAATCGTTTCGCAAAGACCACGGCTGGACTCGCAAAGATATCATGTGTAGCAGCCAGCCTCAGTTTCTAATCAATATGAACTTTTACCTTAGCACAGCGCCATACGTCAGCGTTCGGGGACACAGATAGCACTAACTTTTTTTCTTTTCTTTTTTTTATGCGAGGCCTATAAATTGAGAACACGGATACCTTCCATGCGCCGGTAAAAAGCGCCACAATCGTCTCAATCCCAGTACACGTCTACTCGATCCGCCAGCGAGCGAAGAGCAATCCCTTAATAAGAGGAACGAAAAGTACGTATCATGTAGATTTTATGAATTACCGGCAATGATGAGTGTTGTCCCCGTAGAGTGAGTGATTTCAGAGCCGTCAAAACGCACAAACGCTTCGTAGGAGCACCTTCCAGGGAAGATAAACGAAAACAGCGTGGCGGTGTATGTTGCCGCCCACCACTGCAGGACACACGATCAAACCCGAGCTCCGAGCCACTCCTGCCGGTCGAATGACGAAAAACATACCCAGAGCAACGCTGGACCTGGATATAGGTTTTTGAACGTCAACGCGCTGACAGTTTTTACTCCGGAGCGATATGGAGAAAAATAGCCGGGGAAGGGGGGGGGGGGGGGGGGGGGTAAGGAGAAGAAGCTGCGCGCGAATAGAAGAGGACGAAGCGGGCAGTGCTTCTACATGCGGTGTAACGTAAACGCTGTTACTGCGCGCCCCCTATATAGGTACTCCAAATAGCCAATATTTTGTTTGCTAAAAAAAGATCTCAAACTTTTTTATCGGGTATAGCATGAAGAGGTAACGGGACACACAAAGCTTACACCAATGTGATGACTCTCAGCTGGCAGGGCTAAATATGTCCTCACCTTATCTAAAGTGAAGCCTTTTCAGAAATACCTCATTTTTCAACAATATTGTGTGTTTAAAATTGTAAGAATGGCAGAAAAATGCAACATTCGGTTTACTCGATCGAAACTGCCTACACGATTCCATTTCTTAAAAGAAAGAAAACAAACGATGTCTTTAGGAATGGTTTGAGGCAATGTGATAAACACTTGGCTCAAAACGTGCATAGTCTTTTAGTTATTTTAGACGAGCTTTTCCTTTGCTTTTCTTACTCGTTTTGAAGACCGCTCAGAATTTAGTTATTATGCCCAATTTCCACAAGTGTCGGTCCACGGGTTCCAGTGGACGAATTCGAATCTCGCTCGAGGCAACAACCATTTGATGGAAGGGTGATTCGGGCGGGATCACAATATAACTGAAAGTTTTGATTGCACATCCCGACATTAATCGATCAATCGATGATTCAATTTAAATAAATGCATGCTACGAATTAATGTCAACCGTCTGGTCTTATAGTCGTTTGGCTAGTCTGGGCTTAGTTTAATAAAATATTATTCAGAGAGTCGCTATTATTTAAAATAATAAAAAAAGAGCAAAATCAACAAATTGTCAGGTTAAGCAAGTGCTTCTAGAATACAGAAAACACCATATATACAATAAATTAGCGCAAGCACATTCTATAGAGTGATGCATCTCTCCGGGTTATCAACATTAATCCTCCGTCTTTCAATCGTGCCAGCCAGATGCTGTTCTTCAATCAAGCATAAAAACCCTTTAAATCAATAGTTTTTTCACATCTAGAAGTATAGTATGCTCGGATCTAGGAAAAACCTTGTGAAGTCTATGCACTAAATCTACTTTATCTGTCGCTAGCCTGTTCTTTGGGGTTGAATGTGAGTGTCATTTCATAACATACCTCAAGCGGAAGAACCTGCCTAGCTCGGTTAATCTTTCCGAAAGATAAATTAGATATTTAGTTCGACACTAGCTCTAAAATTTTAAGCACTAATGCAAAGACAGGGGGGGGGGGGGGGGAGGTAGAGTGTTAAATTAAAATTTTACAGGAAGCCATTCAGTGACATTTCAAAGACGGGCTAAACCCGAGCGCATGACGTTCATTCCACATTGCACGAGATTTTCGCTTTGACAGGCGATGAAAGCCCCTCGGAAATTCACAACTTAGCACGTTCAAAGCTGTTTCAATATATGTTCCTTGGATTGGAACAGAATGGCCCAACAATCTCGTAAATTAAATGACAATTTTAAGCAACAAACCTTCAATGGCAGGCAAAAATTGTCCTCGTTCAAACTAAGTTGAGCCTTTCGGCCACTCGACGATCACATACGGGCTGACACATAACGAAGCTATCGCGTTAATCCTGTCAGGTGGATTTATTAGAACTGCTTAACACAACATAAATAATTTTTATTCGGAAAGCGATATATATATAGTGAGTATATTGCAAATGTCATTCGGCTATCTGTAACACATTCGTGTAGGTGTGTGGATGTGCACTACAATGTTTGCAACCGGACAATTATTAGAGGGAGAAAAACGAGTTACATATGTAACGTCCCTTTGGAACGTTATATGTGTAACTCCTTATATGTTATATGTAACGTCCCTTTGAAATCGTGCTTACCATTCTCTGAGGTGAAGCTATCTTGTGCGGTTTTGTTCGGATTTTAGGGTGCTTCGTGCAAAGAACGGAAGTCATAAACTCGACGCTTCTCAGGTACTTTACAGGACAGTAGACGCTTACGCAAGCATGTTCATGGCATTCAAGCCGCCAACATAATGCTGTTTTATATTTAAAGAAAAAGCTTCAAACTCTAGTCGAAAAAGGAATTCGACTTCACTTTTCAAACACCGTGACTTAAGAATAAAAACAAAAAGCGAACCATTTTTTATTATTTTTGCTTGCGCATACACTTGCTACTGAGCACAAGCTTCTCGGGCTTTTTTATACCACTGAGGGACGCAATATCGGTATGTATTTTTTTTTCATGGTGCTTACAGATGCCGCGAACCAGGAATGTGGAAGTGCAATCTTTTCATAAAAAAAAATATTTTAAGAATCCTAAAATATCGCTGCGTATCCGCGACTTAACAAAACATGGTTGTTGTTTTTGTAGCTGAATTAGAAAAATATTATCCGGTGTAGTGTTTACAAACTTTCGTCTAAAATCAAAAGAATTTCTCATACGCTGAACTACCAAACGTAAAGTGTACAACTACATTTGATACCTAATTATAGCTGAAGAGAAAAAAAGAAAAAGAGGCATAAGGTTAACTCAAAAACTAACATGACACCTGGTGTGAGGCAGCGCGGCGCTACTTCAGTACGTAGAGGGACATTAAAAATGTGGTGGGTAATCTCCATCATATAGTTTTCTAAGCAACAAATGCGGTCGGCAGATGGTGGCATAGTCATAACAACTTTGGAGACGCGAGGCATGGCTTTTTATGTTCGCGCTAATTTGTCTTTTGACGTTTTTTTTTAACTAATTAGGCAAGCAATCTCATTAAGAGTAAATTGATAATAATTAAGACTCGCGGGGCTCTCCACGCCCTGCATTTCTTATGCTTTCAGTGATTATGGTATCTATTGACCCTCCACCTGCAAAGCGAGGTGCACAACAAAGATGAATGTTCAGGGTGGCCCAAAACAAAAGTACACAGGTCTTTTCTCTGTAAAAATGAACCACGGATTGCCAAACGCTCATTTTGCGCCCATATGTTGCCCTAAAGGTCTGATTCAGAGGCCAAAAATTTTATGACAAACCGTTTTGTCAATCAGAAGTTACAAGTGATTTTCTGAAACTTTCAACGAGAAAAGTGGGCAAGTTTTCGTTCGTTTTCTGTAACTGGGGGCAATTCAGGTCAATGTGTTCGAGTGCTCTGGCGGCCACCACTTCTCCATTGCAAAATGCAGAAAATGTCTCATAATTTTTTAAGAAGATGACGGTTCGTTCTGACACTTTGGCACCTATTCTAAACCGCTAGCGCTACATTCGGGCGTAAAATGAGCGCTCCGCAATGCGTAATTTTTTTCTGCAGTAAGGTAGACCTTGTAATTTGTCTTTTACATTATTTTTAGTATTGAGTGAACATGGTTGTTGAGGGTTCTGGTATTTTTTATGCGCAATGTGTCAACCTGTCCTTCTCCGAGCTAAGATTATATCAGCCTATAATAAAAAAAAGAAATCAATTTACTCTAGTAATACAAAGATCACCACGAAGAGCGACGATCAAAGAAAATACATTATTCAGGGATGCTATACGCCCTATCCACGTTTTGATCCCCCTTGCAAATTGCGTCGTATCTCCTATCATTGCCTCCTTTTTTTATCCACAAATACCCAATTCTTATTACACATGAATGAAATTTTGGCGGCGCATTTATAAACATTCCCGAGATGATTTCAGATTTAAGGGAGAATTTGGTCGTCAATCACATTGTTATGGATATTAAACCTGCATTCAGAGTTTTGTTGTTTTTTTTTCTGTTTTTTTTTTCATATTGCTGCAGGTTTCAAATGTTTGCGCTAGAAAAACACATTTGCTTTTAGAACAAAATTTTTCGGATGACTAGACCGCAGTAATGAGAAACCGCGGATGCGGGTTGATATCGTGATTGTATTTACTTGCTTATGATGTTGTTTGGGCCCACCACTGTTGCAGAGCGATATAAAAAGCTTTTAGACTAAGCCAAGCAAAGCGCCCCTCAAAAAAAAAGTATGTGCATTATATACTTTACGGGCTGAAACTAATAAAATATTTTATGCCTTCTTTACTTTTTCGGACAGCCACACACATTTTTGAAATTCTTTTAGACCCAATTCACCACTATATGCAACACGCACAAAGGGAACATTTTTTTTCCTCTCAATAGTAGGGCATTTCAAATGAGTATTATTCGGATATATTTAAATATTCAGAGATATAGTATATCTACCTTTTATTTATTTTTAACGAATGAGTAGGACCCAGCTCCAAATTATTTTACTGAATCCATTTACGCATTTTTTTCTTCGAAAATGCTTCTCGGGAGGCAAACGCTGAGCTTGCATCGAAGAACATATTACTATATTTTTATTATTGTCGGGCCTAGAATAAAAACAACCTATTTTAAGACGAGAATTGATTCGTATATAAAATACCTCAATAACCTTTGTTCGCGAAAAAATAAATGTGACTATGCGTACATGGTAATATACTAATCTAGACATGCAGTATTGATGGGTTTGTATTTATAACATCAAAATATGAAAGCGGGGATGTACTGTTTTTATATACCTCATTTTTTTTTAATACGGTACTTGTAAACCATAAATGGTCCACGGAAAAATATTGGATAGTAATGTTTCGCGCTTTACTCACGCTTACAACCACTAGAGCAACCAAGGTTGCTCTAGTGGTTGTAAGTACTAGTAGGAAACGCCCGTGACCAAAAATCCAGTTCTGGCAGCGTAATTTCAAGAAGAAAGACTCTTTTTTGTTGTTTTTCGTTCTCTCCTTTGCGAAACATCATGACATAGTCACATGGCCTACAGTGTTCACACAGTCACGGAAATTATCTCATAGTTACGATATTCAACTGCGGCTTATAGACGGAACAGGAACACTGTGCGAGCACTCCATTTGGGCTTGTGACAATCAACGCCTCGATACGCATTCGGGTATTGGTGAATCGTCTTCAATCCCTGCTATGTCAGGAACGGGTGAATTCTAGCAACCTCTGGAACTCGATACGTGCCTTGCGCTTTTCCATCCTCAGCGCGTGGCTATGCTGAACATTCGTTTCATATAATAGGCGCCTGATCACGTGGCAGATTCTTATGGCTACAAATTAAGAGTGCGAACGTTGTTTGTCTTTCGGTAGATATTTCTGGGAATTGTATTGCGTGTAGATTACATTCAACGCGTGTTTTTTTTATGTATGAACGTTTAAGAATATTTTTAAGCGATATTTACTGAAGATATAAATTGTATTATATCTTCCATTTGAAACTAAAACAGTTCTGCGGAGCGGTTTGTCGTTATTACCGGCATTTCATTCTTAAGAACACGGGTATTTAACCTATTTTTGCTGCTCCACGAAATATTCTACAAGAAGGCCTTAGAATTTCCCCTTAGCTGAATGAAGACTGCGGCATAAGCCTCAAGGTTTTTCCAGCCTACACATAAACAATTAAATTCAAGTTATTTTCCACAAGTGCAGAAAGAAGGCGGGGGGAGGCGACAGGGGAAAACGCTGCAATAATGCAGCTTGTTAGGTCATTACCTTCTTCACTTGTCAGCTTGGTAGGCAGAAAAGGTAACAAATTTAATATTTAATCAGGAATTAAAAAAATTATATAAAAATAATAGAGTCAGAGGGAAAAACATTTGCACAATGCCATTCTGTTAGCCAATTCAATGGGGACGCCTTGCTCGCCTAAAACGTTTAATAAAGTGGGTAGTGCGTACTGAAGCATATGTAGGCCGTAACTTGTTTTAGGAGGTACCACTCTCCAGGACACAGCGCTGCGCGCTCCGTATGCAATATTTTATTTAAAGTAAATTTTGCTGATTTTTGCAGCTGACAATTTGTAATTTCAAGAAACTCCGCATACCTTGTAGCCACTTTATACTAAAAGTTTTTTTCCAATTTTTATTATTGTAATTATATGTTAGAATGGTTCAGCGTGCGAGTAACGTGGCGCGTTTTCTGCGCCGCTAATGGCCTTTCTTACCAGAAAGGCAATTTATTTATGCTTATACAAGTTGTAGCTCTCCAGACTATGTGACTATCAGATAAATGAATATCGAAGACTGATTTAAAATTCAGAGTTTTACATTGGGTTGTTAACCTATACCGCTGTTTGAAAAGAACACCTATGGTTCGTATTGATATAGTATGGTTTTGAATATTAGCGTGCCATTACATATGCTCGTAGAATACCACACCTACTATTTTCAAAGTAATTACTAATTCAATTTCACAAGTGCTTAATATTAATCTAGCAGAGGCATTCCCAATAAATATAATATTAAAAGAACAAGTATATTTTCACAATGAAAACAATATTTGCCTTTGAAAACGTAATGAAACAAACAAACAACTGAGACAGGTAACCCCTGTTCCATTATCGTAAAGTTTAATAAGCCTTGGCCGCAAATTTATATCAAACAACCGATATAACATTTTCGGGGCTAAAAGTCTGCTTTGATTATATTCTGTTTGAAGATAGAGAGCTTGATGATTGTATACAAGAAGGTATAGTTTAAAAGAGGCAGCGATTCAGTTAAAAACTGAACTATTGGAACAAGGAAAACATGTATCACAATGATACTATCAAATACGATCAACATATTGTTAGGCTAAGTGCGGTGTGTCTGAACTGTGGGAGTAACGTTACGTTAGCGCATTTTAGGAAAATTTATGGAGGATGTTAAAGTGATTTTTAACATATACACAGTCAGACATTAAACTAACAAATGCTCCAATTATATAATTGAAGAGCAAGAAACCCTGCCTCTTGAAGGCATTCTTAATTTAAATAAGCAAACCTCTGTAAGTCAGATGGTACTCTTTTCTTTAAATCACGCCTCTAAATTACCTCTTCCTATAATCAATAAAAGATCTCGTAAAACGCGGGCAGGTCATGTTGATAAAGAGCAAATAATATTGGTTTTTAGGATAGCCCGGATCATGTGAAGTTTTATTTAACGCACACATCAATTCATACACTGAGATCACATCCAGCTAGGAAGGTTGAGTGTAATACAATCTTATTTTGAACAGAATGTAAAAGGTAGCATTCTGTTTAGGCACATTACTACATTTAGGAAAAAATATTAGTCTTCTATCTTAAGCAAACTTATGCAGATATACAATTCTGGCGCACGTTATTGTATAAAAAGTTACGCACAAACACGCGATTGCGTAAAATAGGACTTTAACAAAACTTCACGAAAACACGCGCGCACACAAAAGCACGAATGAGGACATACAAAAACGTACCCCTACAAACTCCCCTACTCATTTTTTTTTCTTTTTACAAAATTGGGGTTGACACACGCGTGCAAACATAACCAATGTGACTTTTTTTAAGCACAAATGTTTTCGGTTGGTAAGCAACAATTCCACAGATAATGATGGGAAGTAGAGATAACATTGGAGTTCGCGACAACCTCACTACAAAACATTAACATTCGAGTGGCTTATCAAACGCTGAACGAAATCCGCGTCTTTCCTCTTTGTTCATTTCAATATGCAAGACTTGAACCAGGACAGGGGCCAAATCCTGCCGTACGAGGAATGCGCTCCGAGGCGCGAAGAGAGAAGATCGCACACCGAGCTTGTAATAGCAAAAAGGCTGCAGCTGCGGTGAAGGCCGAAGAAAAGGGCTGCAGGTCGTTTGAACTGTTCCTAGTTTCCTATTCAACAATTGTATAGGTGCTCCTTTATTTGCCCCCCAGCTCAGTGTGTGCTATTCATCGATGCACATACAAATACAGCTGCGATTCCGCTAGAAATCCAATCTGTGCTTCCCAGTTCACCCATAGTTTTCTCTTACTCCAAGATTACAGGGTTTTCGTTTTTCTTCTAGACTTGTTTTTCCTAACGCTTATTGTTGTGAGTATTTTTTGGCATAAGGAAACGGTCGTGCAGTTTCGAGTGCAAGAAAAAAGATTCGCTGCATCGATGTTCTTTTCGCGGCGGAGGAGGAACGCGGATTTTCGTCGGTGCGAAATTGAGAAAACTGCGAATGGTAAGGATTAAACATTTGATTTGTTTACACCAGCCCGTCCGGAGTCCAGACATAATCGGTTAAAAAGTATGTATTAACTATTGAACTGAGAAATAAAAGATGTTTATATTCAGTTTATGACACGTTAGTCTGGACCGCGGCATGAGAAAAGTTTGTTTAATTTGTAGACATAAAATATTTTAGAGGAGCTGAGTACTCACGATGATTCAGCTTCCAATGACGCATATTTTTTAATAAGCTACATCATCATTGCTCAACAAAATATTAGTCACGTTAAAAACTAAAGTAAACTTCAAATATTTGTATCACAAAAGTGAGAATTCTCGTGACCGAAAAGGAATGACCCTTTGATATATGTCCGATGTTTAGAAGACTGCACTTCTTTATTTTACAATGATACTATAAGGCTTCCTACAAAAAATTGGTCAAAGTCTGAAAATATTTCTGCTGCCACTTCAATTACAGAGTGGTGGTAACAATTTCTTTTCGAAAGATGACCTTACTGCGCTCTGAAACTCAATCTGAACTTTCACGTGCCCAGAATCTGACTCCCATTACCAGTATAAACACACTCCATCTTGAGCTTTTTTTTTTTTTTTTTTTTTTTTTTTGCAAGGCGTTTTTTGTAGGTTGCAAAAATTGTGTATCTGAAATTCACGGTAAATTAGGCATGAAGTGGGTCATTTTTATGCAGAGTTCACGTTAAAATAGAAACAAAATACATGGAGAAATACCTGTAGTTAGTTTTCAAAAAGCATCGCCAAAAGGTGAGTATAACAAAGCAAATATTTGTTTAAAACGGTTCCAAACTGTATCCGGCCTTTTAGCAAGCACCACAAAAAAACAGAATGAGCTGCATGAAAATGGCTTAGAGGTCAAGCATATTGATCGTTGTACAGGTCATGAAAGCAGCCACCCCATTTAACCGAAGTGCAATACAGACAAAACAGGGCAATATCGAGAAAGTAACCATATTTAGGACTTTTCTCATGTTTATCGCTCTCTCTAGCTTGCAACTCAAAACTAAGCAGATCAATTATGAGATGAAGTAAAGTGTTGTCCACTTACGCGTTTTCTCTAAAAATTTTCTGCACAATCATAGCAGAAATAAAATATTCCATATGTACTCTTCAGAAATTATGCATGGCCTGGTCGCAGGGTTAAACTTAAAAACTGGATTTGATAGTTTCCTTTAGCGTGTGGACTATCTTGTAGGAGTTTCGTTCCATGCATGCTGTGACCAGCTGTCTCAAGATCGATCGCTAATGCGCCCTCATAAATTCGTAAGAAAAGTTTTTATTCGCATACGAGAACACAGCAAATATTTATCACTGCTTTTGCAGCCGTTTTAATGCCACATCTCGTTCAAGTGCTTGCCGGAGCTAAAACTTTACAATCACTCAATGAGCAACAAAAAGCGTGGTTGATGACTTTGAAGTTTGAATTTCGAACAGCTCCCTTTAGACAGCACAACACTGCTTATAATTTAATAACTCTAAAAAGTTTCACCACATAATTACCGTGATCCCCATAAGAAAAACCGAAACTAAGACCTTGGTTTCCTGAGATTGATATATATATATATATATATATATATATATATATATATATATATATATATATATATATATATATATATATATATATATATATATATGTATATATATATATATATATATATATATATATATAATCTGATCAATATATACTTGGGCAGGATCGCCATCGAGATTCTGCTTTGATCATGTTTTCCTGTATTTTTGTCTCTTTGTGCACATTTTAATTTACCCGAATCTCGTACTTTACTTATGGGAAGTGCATATCAGGTAACCTTGACTTTGGGTTATGTATTACTAAATATTTTTCAAATTTTTGTTTGCGCGTACATCTATATGTAAATAATGAAGGTCTTCCTTAGGGGGCATGGCACTTGTACATCTATATGTAAAAAGAATGGACCTTTGCAGCGTTTCTCCTTCATTATATGATAGGCCACGCAATTAGTGTGTCATTTGAGTATGGATTTATATAGCGCAAAATAAAATTGCGGCGATTTAATTGGCGTACCCCAAAAAGGAGTTCTTCCCTTTTTGGGGCACGCCAAATATGTCGATCCGTTTGGGTGCCAAAGTTGTCCATCCGTTTGGATCAAACGTGATTATGGGATACCGGTACCCTTTTGAAACGTTACCCGTTTGAAACGGTACCCGTTTGACAGGGATGCCCGCTTGATACAGGTGCCCCTTCAACCTGGCACGTGACCACACGTTTGAACATGCCATTCGGATATGCATATTATGCGTTAGCCCTAAATGGGTATCTTCTGGAAGGTTGGCTATCTTAAACCTATTTAAAACGTCCCGAAACTCATAAACTTATTTATAACATGGAGAAAACACATAGAACAAATGTGCTCGCGTAGGTGCTTGCAAATGGACATGAAAACAGACACATAAGATTGTTTCAATATTCCTCGAAGCTTATTACAACCTCTTATGCAGACAAGTACAAACGTGCAAGTGATCTGTGAAATGTGAGAGGCACTCTAAGCTTTTATACAACTGAGAAGATTTCAAAGGAAGCAAGAGCCGAGGTAATTCTAGACTATAAAGGTAGACTTTCGGGGAAATTATTCCCCCGGACGCCCCGAGAATAGACGCTGCATAATTCTATAGATAATCTGGAAGAGTACGCGTAGAAGAACGGTCAGTCGTAGCCAACAAGTAATTTGTAGTCCACTTACCATAATAATAGCGGACTTGAAAGATGTAATCTTTGATATATGTCGACACGGTTAGAGCAGGACAACCACAAAAACACAAAAACGAGAGGGAACGGCTCGTTGGAAGTTTCGACACGATGCGGCACACAAGCTGTCATTTGCCGAATCCAACCAACTCGTAAGAATTCCTGACTTCTTTGAAGAATCGCTTGTTGCCGATATACGTCTAGGACGTTTCGAACACTGATAACTTTGGTGCACATCGAATACGTTGTCGAGAGACATTCTAACAAGACCGCAGGGTTAGGCGACAGATCGAAGCAGGTAGGACGAGCGAAGTTCGAACTGCAACTGAAAACAAGCAGACAAAGAAAAAAGCGGCTGCCAGGCGCGCCCTTCCAGAATCTCGATGCTATCGGCGAGTAGCTCGCGCGCTGCTGCGGCTCACGTGACAGAGGTGACAAGGGAGGAGGGAGGGGGCGCGGTGAAGGCGCAGGACACCTTGACCAATACCACCTAGAAGACAAGGCCTGCGCATGACGTTTCGTTAGTAGATCCCCGACCCGCCCCAAGCGGCAAACACGCCGAAGCTTGACGAGAGTAGGGGCCGCGTCGCAACTACGTCGCATTCACTTGCGACCGCAGCTGTGTGCGTGACTGCTGAGCGCGAGCTGATAGCGAGCTTCCAGTGCATTTGCGACGTGCACGTGAACGCTCCCTCGGCCAGGAGCGCGAGCTAGCACGCGCTCCTGGCTTCGAGATTCGCATTTCTAGCGCGCGCGCTCGTTCTGCGGTAGAACGCTTCGAAGCAGCTACCCGAGGTATAAACAGCGCCCTCGAAAATGGCGTCCAGTGTCAGCGTCCAGCGTCCAACGAAGGGCTTTTCAGCCCTTCGCGCAGCAGTAAGGCAATTTCGCTCATGCATTTGGCGCTCCACGTGAACGTCTAACTTCGTCGTATGCTATACACTCGGCGTGAGCATCTGTTTCATTATCTGTTACACAAACCACTGAAGCAGGCGATGGAGCAGACGATGTAGCAGACGATGTTGCTCATCCGGGCTAGCTAGGGGGCGCTGAGGGGATCTACTAGTGATGACGTTTAGAGGAGGAAACGCGCAGGCCTTGTGTTCTAGGTGGTATTGCCTTGACAGCCTCGCACCCTCTCCCCGGGCATTCTTGTAAGACGTGTTTGTAGCATCGGAAAGCAGGCGCGCGCATTTCAGAACGCTCGAACGCTGGAAATGGAGCCGGCCAGAAGCTCTGCTTCGCCCGAGCGAGGAAAGTAGTCAGCGCGAGCTCGTAGTCTGACTGCTGCAACGGCGGGCGTGCTTTCGCAATGCTCGATGTTCTTGCAGCCGCGTGTTCGCTCGCTACCTTCGCTGCATCTTGAATTGAAGTGAAACGGAGTCTAGAAGTACATTCTTTCACGTAGTCGCGTCTTCTGCGGGAGAAATTCGAGCTGAATAAGTAAACTGAGGCAACAAAGAATGACAAAGTTTTGAAGTTCTGTCAAAAATATCGGCCCACCAATGTCGCGCATTTAGGTAAAAAAATAATGTTAGTTTTAGTTGCAGTATAAGCGAACATCAGCGCAATTAATATAAATATAATTACTTACACGGACGATTTGAAATCGATGAACCGGCGCTCCCAGCCTTCCAGAAACTTTGGCTGCCACGGCTGAAACAGGCGTGCCAATGCCGCCGACCTGTGCGTTTAATATCAAACGGGCTCCGGAGAGCCGTCTCTTTCCTATCGTTTTTTTTATTTTTTATTTGTACGATACTTATGTACCCTTGGTGTTGAGGTTGCGAAATCTTGTTTGCAGTCATGATTTGCCACTCGTGGCAAGTAGAAAAGCTCAAGTCAATTCAGAGGGTTCACGCAATCAAAAAGAATATTGAGTTTTCTTTCTTTCTTTCTTTTTAAATGTTTGAAGGTTTGCTTAAGAGCCTCCTATTTCAGATTTGATGAATAATCAAGAAGCTTAATTAAGACGTGTCCCTTTGCGCAGGACAATGGGAGTACGAAAATGCTAGGCATCTGTCTCCACACCAAACAGACTGCGCCGCTGAAAGATGAGAAGGAGGGATCACGGGGGTGACGGCAAAGTTCCGCCTGGAAAGACATATTCTTTTTCATTGAATGATACTCAATAACAATTCGGTCGGGGTTTTTCCCTCCCTCGTCGCAGCGCATATGTTACTTGTTAGTTGACAGTAATAATGTACCCTTTAAACTATATCAAACTCTCCTCTCTCAAAAGTCAAGTCCTGGTCGGTAACAAAACAAAAAACGATGGGTTTCTGAAAGCCGCAAAAAAGGCAAAGCAGCCATTTATACAACTATTGTCACTGAGAACTTAATAAACTCAAGGAGGAACTTGTTATGTTCGCGCTTTTTTATAAGCTAACGAGCTTACTATATTCGGAGTGATTATAAAACGCACAAAACATGCTATCCCATGCGTTTTTTGTTTTTTTTTAACTGCGAGTGATTTATCATTCGACGACGGAACTCGCAACTGTATTCTCCGCACAAGGAGAAAACGCTTTTCTTTTCCCGCTCAGATTGGAGGATACAATGCGTGGACACAGGAGAAAGCCTTTCTGTCGACCCAACAATTTTTTCCAATTGAAGCTCGGTGCCATGAATTACAATGCAGAGCGCACGTTCCTCCGTTTTTTTTTTTTTTTTGCAGCGTTTTTGGTGACGTCAGTACGTCGACGATTAAAAGACTGTGGGTAGACCTCAAGGCACCTTGCTTTGAGGTCTACCCACTATCCTTCAATCAGAGCCAATCTGAGCTTGGTGTTCTGACGTCACCACAACCCCTGCAAAAGAAGCAGATGAACTTTCTCTCCGCTTAACCCTGAGCAAGGGGGAGGTAAACTTGCTTGCCATATTACCTTCCAAATCGTAATTGTGACTAGATTAGGCCCTTTATGGCGACAGTTTGGAACGTTTGAGATTGCCTTGCCCCGGAAGGTCCAAAATTAGGGAAGCGTATTTCGACATTTTCTGCGGGAAAATTGTTTCATTGTTTGTTCGCGGAACAATTAGATGCAGTCGTCGTGAGCCAATCATCCGCCGTTGTTGTTGAACTTTTAGAGCAAGAATCATGTTTCTGCCGCACTCCCCTCCTGTACTAGTTTTTTTTAACCAATTTTGTGGTACCGAGTATCGCGGTAGCAAAAAAAAAAGCAACACTAGTAATACCTTTAGGGAGTCAGGCCGTTTAGCACACCGGTTTTGATAATGTCTCATTACTTTTTTATTAGAATGCCTGCATGACTAGGCACATCAATTGAGGAATCCTGCCATCTGATAGGGCCCCCTGATTATCTGATTGTAACAATCGTTAACAACGCATTTCACGAATTATAACACCGTCATATCTCCTGGCCACGGTGTACTCCTGGGTCATTGTAGTTGAAAGAAAACAGACAAACCAAATCTCTTTTAGAGTAAGTGTACGAATGTGGTTGGTTCTAGTGAGTAATGGCACTAAATAAAGGTTCCACACGAATTTTACAGCAGGTGGGAAACATATAATACTATTTTGAGATAGCATGTTTTAACTGGAAGAATTTGTGGGGAAATGCAGAAACGTATTTTAATAAAAAAAACTGCAAACATGAATTTTAAAAAAATATGTTTTGTGTCCCCTGTGCCGGCTTGCTAGATAGAGCGTCTCAGCTGAGACGCGGGGGAAGAAAGCACTGCCCAGGCCAGCGCACGGGCTGAGCGGGACTCAAAACGCGTCTCAGGACGCTGGCGCACCCCATCCTTTGCAATGCATTTTGCACCCAGTCTTGGCTGAGACGCTGTTCTAGCAAGCTGGGCCTGGTGATGCGGCTGAAGTTCGTGCACTCCTGCCACTAGTAAAATACGTTTGTAAAAATTAAAAGAAGAACACTGCACTTCAAATGTTGACATTCTTTATAAGTTTTACTCCAGGCTAAATAAATTTTGCCTGAGAAAGAGCAGGGCGACACGAGCGAAGAGAAGCACTTCCGCAAGTTGGCAGCACCCCGTAGTTTTTTACCTACAGTGTGACAAATTATAAAAAAATATCAGTCTAACAAATACTAGAATATTTCGAAAAATTACCTCAAGATAAGTTGTGAAACAAAGCTTTCTTTCCTCTTATTTTATATCTGTGTATAACTGAAAAGAGCTCAGATATTTTTTGCATCGCATTTGACGATGAGTCAAGATAAGTGGGTTACATTTAGGATTCCGTGTTTTCGGAGTTCATTTGTCGTAAAATTCGGAGTGTTTTTTTTTTTTTTGGTGTGTATTTATTTTTCGGTGAAATTGGGGGGTTATCGGAGCTGGTTTTTGCTAGATTCCCAATTCCTTAAAAATAGTAGTTTATTTTACTGTGTTGTTATATTTAAAATAAAATAAAAAAATAAAATCCGGGTACTATGACCCGTTGTCTTGACGTGCTAGCAGGCAAACCCCTTTTGCTAATAGTTATAGATTTCAAAGAAAACTTAAGTGGCATGACCTCAGGAACTGTGACCCGGTGCTCTTATGAAGTGTGTTTCTAAAACATCACCTTTTTGTTTTTGCTTTTTTTATTCTTGTGACCTCAAAATTCGGAGCGTTTTGGGTAAATTCGAACTGGCAGAAAAGTTACCCGCGAAAGATTTTCTGTTTTTTTTTTTTTTCAGATTTGCCCCAAAACACGGACATCTAGTTATATCTCCAGCTCACTCTATTCAAACAATATCTCCTCTAAACACCATATACGCATCCGACGTGTGTTGGGGAAAGTACCTAAAAAGTACTTGAATTAAAGTACAAAGTTAATGTGAAGTTATGTACATCAAGTAATGTAGTAAGTACACCGGGCACAATGTACTTGAGGTTATTACTATAATGCAATTAAATGCAAAGGTGCAAGCGAGCTGGACAAGAATGACGAAATTAATCCCTGGAGAAGGGGAACAAGAGGGACAAAGGACAAACATAAATCTCCAAACACAGCTAGGTGACTGGTGAGCGACCGAAAAAATCCGCCTGGTCCGGGGATCGAACCCGGAACCTCTCCATTACAAGTGGAGCGCTCTACCAACTGAGCTAACCAGGGGTTAGACGTCAGTAGAGCAAACGGGTTTTATCAGCTGCCACCAGTCGAACACCAACAAGGGTGAACATATATATTACTTCACCCTTGTTGGTGTTCGACTGGTGGCAGCTGATAAAACCCGTTTGCTCTACTGACGTCTAACCCCTGGTTAGCTCAGTTGGTAGAGCGCTCCACTTGTAATGGAGAGGTTCCGGGTTCGATCCCCGGACCAGGCGGATTTTTTCGGTCGCTCACCAGTCACCTAGCTGTGTTTGGAGATTTATGGTTGTCCTTTGTCCCTCTTGTTCCCCTTCTCCAGGGATTAATTTCGTCATTCTTGTCCAGCTCGCTTGCACCTTTGCATTTAATTGCATTATAGTAATAACTTTAAATTGCAAGCTTCACCCTTGTTGGTGTTCGACTGGTGGCAGCTGATAAAACCCGTTTGCTCTACTGACGTCTAACCCCTGGTTAGCTCAGTTGGTAGAGCGCTCCACTTGTAATGGAGAGGTTCCGGGTTCGATCCCCGGACCAGGCGGATTTTTTCGGTCGCTCACCAGTCACCTAGCTGTGTTTGGAGATTTATGTTTGTCCTTTGTCCCTCTTTTTCCCCTTCTCCAGGGATTAATTTCGTCATTCTTGTCCAGCTCGCTTGCACCTTTGCATTTAATTGCATTATAGTAATAACTTTAAATTGCAAGCTTCACCCTTGTTGGTGTTCGACTGGTGGCAGCTGATAAAACCCGTTTGCTCTACTGACGTCTAACCCCTGGTTAGCTCAGTTGGTAGAGCGCTCCACTTGTAATGGAGAGGTTCCGGGTTCGATCCCCGGACCAGGCGGATTTTTTCGGTCGCTCACCAGTCACCTAGCTGTGTTTGGAGATTTATGTTTGTCCTTTGTCCCTCTTGTTCCCCTTCTCCAGGGATTAATTTCGTCATACTTGAGGTGAAGTAATATATATGCAATGTGTTTTCAAAGCAAACTACAAGTACTTTTTGCACAATCCGTTTTTAGTTCTCTTCCTATATTTTCCCCGCGAAACGGATACTTAAAACAGTAAGCTCGTTACCACTATTATTTTATGATGGCCGTTCATTTTACTGTGCATTGTTTTTGGGTATGCATTCCTACATCGGTTAATCGGGGGAGAATCAGTCATTTCTGGAAATGGAGAATATTAGATAACATCAAGTAGCCACAGTGTAGATGTTTTACTCTCGTTGACGAACAGTTGGACTCAATAAACTTGTAAGGCACTTACCTATTCAAAAGGCATCATGTTGTGATTCAAAAACAATGCAAAAGTTTGGGAATGTACTTTGAAGTCGGTAGTTGTACTTCCCTAAAAAAAGCACCGTAAACATACTTGAATTAAAGTACAAGTGCATACTCGGAAGTTGGACTTTAAGAAAAGTACAAGTTTGCTTTTTCTAAGCGTAATTAAAATATTACTTTAAGTGCAACGTACTTCACGTACTTCCCAACATTGGCTAAAAGTCTGAATAGGTTTATCACAGTGAGCGACTGGAAGGCGTTTTAAAATATTAGAGGGTTTGCATTTAAGCTATATAATTTTTTCACGAGACTGTACACCCCCCCCCCCCATCCCCCCCCCCCCCCCCCCAAGGGGCTGGATACGAAATCATAATGGCAAAGTCACAATCACACCCAAATTAATATTACGCGCCCAAATTGTTCTTATTACTGTGCTCGACACCGTTGATTACAACCTGATAAAAGCTTCTGCATTTTTATTGAGCAGAAAGGAAGGGGTGGACGGCACTGCCATGTATTTCCTACCTAACCGAACACCTGCTGACGAGCATACCAATTCTCAACCCGAGCTATAAAGAAGAAGCATAAGGAGGAGCCCTCATCTCACTCTGTTCCGGCACTAACGAACTGCGACTTGAGTCAATGAGAACATCCTGCCAATTGTATTCCCCTTTGAAGGGCCCCTAGGCTCGTGTTCCTGATTGCGTTTCTCTTCCTTTTTTCCCCAACTCTTCGCCTCTTCCCTTTCTTCCCCTCCCCTGGCGAGTGCACCCTGGGGCCCTTGGCGTGACGCCGCAGCCGTGCCGGGTATCCGTAACGAGAAAGAGTATGCCTGCTGTCCGGAACCGTACATCGACATCACGTACACAATACACATCCGGGGCGGACTCTGTACTACGGCCTCAATCTCGTCATCCCCTGCGTGCTCATCTCCTCCATGACCCTCCTCGGGTTCACCCTGGCTCCCGACACTGGAGAGAGGCTCACCCTGGGTAAGTTCCCACTTTTCCTTCCTCCCCTACTTTTGGTGGGAGCGGAAATTCGTCGTTGTCGACTGGTTTCCCGGTTCACTGACGGTTAAGCTCCCCAGATTTTCGCTAAGGCAACTTTGCTTATAATCATAAACAGCAAAATATACGGAAGGTGAAATATAAATGGGTACTGGATTAATTCCTCCTTGACAAAAACGCAAAAATAAGATTATTGTAAAAAAAAAGGATTTCAGTTAATTAGTGTAAAAGGGTGGTAAAAAAAGCCTTCGGATATCTGGTTCTTCCAGCCAGCCTTTCTTTAGATTCCTTAAAGAAACAGCAGCGGCCAATCTGCACCCTCGAAGGAACATCACAAGACGTCGCAGTGTCAGCAGCGTTATTACATGCAGTAACCGTGGGCTGCGAAGTCATGGAGTGATGTCACGTCATGCTACAAGGGTGCGTTACGTCAGGTTACGTAACGTAACTTCACGTGACGCCACCACTTCACACAGTGATGTTAGGTTGCCATACTGCACAGATCTGCGTATAGTATATCGGCAATACATTCTGCATACCGGAGCTCTTATCCGGCAGATCAAAGGAGCGCAATCATTTTTAAGGCTTCTGTTTCTTGGACCGAAGCTCTCTTTTATACGAAATTGCTAATGTGAAGTCAACCTTGATGTGTGTGTATGGTCTGGCACTTACATATGATCAACTAACAATACTGACCACATTTCATCAGAAAAATCGATTATTTCCAGAACAGCCTTCGGCCTGAGCTTATTTTCAGAATCTCCCAATGTAAGATATAAAAATGTAAATTAGGCTCACACTACTCATATAAAATTTCACATTTGTCTGCCAAGCAATATGCCTTGGAGGTATAAGTTTTTCGACCAAATCGAACTGCTTTTCGAATGTCTTTTATTGGTCTTTCAAACAAAGTTCAGCCAGCGATTGCAAGAACTTAAATTGAAAACGTATGAATCCTACGTGCCTAATAAAACCAGATATGCTTAGAGAAACCAGCGACCAAATGAAGCTACAGAACTGCAATACTTTCTGGCCACATTATTATTTTTTTTGCCTCAAGAATCGTTTGTGATTTCAACGTGCTTTAAATGAAAACATTTTTTCACGTAAAAATAAAAAAAGCAAATGATCCTTTCTTAGTAAGGATAAAATGAAAAAGCGAAACTTCCAGCTAAAAAAGAAACGAAAAAAAAACGAGGAGGAGACTTTAAAGTAAAATAACGAGAAGGCGCTTTTGTGCTCACATCAAAACCACGCGCGCTCAAAAAACTTTCTTGCTCCAGAAAGCCTTTCGCCAATCCACGACCAAAGCTGAACCTTTTAAAGCATCGATAGGCAAGCAGCGCGGCAAATACATATAGCTTAAAACAACACAGTTCCGCGTGCATACCAAGCAAGTCAGGATCCGTTAAAACCAAGTGCTCCACCCCACCCCCCGTCAGCGCCCCCTTTAGGTCACAATGTGCAGCATAAAAATAAAGACGGGCGCGTATCTTCCATATCTTCAATACGAACGCTCGAAAGAGACGTGAAGTGTAACGAAGCTAAGCGAAAAAGCGCCAGGCGAGTAAAGATGCATTTTCAATTTCCTGAATACATTCCGCAGCTCGGGGGATCCTCACCAACGCGTTCGATATCTTCTGCTCAGAGTTGACTTGAACTGGTGGAGAAACAACGCGCGTTGCGTACTCACCTTTTTTTTTCAAAAGGGATGTTTTCTTATTTATTTTTTGTATCCTGACTTTGCGACTTTAGTGTTTCGTGATGTGCAAAAAAAACAAAAAAAAACATCGATACCTCAGCCCACAAACGCATAGAAATCTCGACGCAGTTCGATACCCCTGAACGCAGGAAAACAAATGATTACAATAAAAAACGAGGCTTGCAACTGAGACTAGAAGAAAACCGTAGCTCTATCCGGATTCCAAGCCTTTCCAGGGGAGCAATCAAAGACCTAGATTATTACGTTAAAATGTGGTACTCTAAGGACTGCTAATACAAAAAAAAAAATTATAAAGAGATCATTATATCATTGATAACGCGACGTCACAGTACACGACAGGTCAGAGGAACAAGAATCTACAGGCACCTTGGTCAGTTGCTTTGTTATTTTGGCGACGTAACATTTTAAGCTTTTTGCTACATGTACCCTTTTTTTTCCTTTAGATTGTATTGTGCTGATTTCTTGTGTTCAATTGTTGTATTTTCGCCTAATAAAACATCTGAGCACCGTAAAAAAGAGTATCTGGGAGCTTAGTTCCTGAACGTACTCGCACCGCAGATTGCTGTACTTGGAGCGAAAACCCACGTTGCAGGACCAAGGCATCTTGAGCTCAATCACCAGCCCTGTCCGTTTAAATCTTAATGAGAATCGTTCCGGCGTGCGGTCCTCCGATCACTAATGCATGAGTACACGCCCAAGACGCCAGACTAGCAGTCGTACTGCACTGGCTAATTGTATTTCCTACAGCGTGGACCATTGTCGTCATACATGCACAGACCGACCTCGCGTTCTCCAAAGAAACAACACTTTAGTTTCTCTGCTTTGTTATCGAGGAGCACATTATGTTCTGGGATTGCGGTTGACCGACAAGAATTTATATGAGTTTCTTTTAATTTTTTTTTTGCATTTAATACATACATATTAAATGTAACGTGGAGAAGTCTGTCAGCCACAAGCTACAACTCCAACGAGTCAGCATTAAATTTCAAGCGTGAGATTATAACCCACGAAAAACCCTAAAACTTTTTCTTTCTTTTAACAGACTTCAATATCAATGTCGATGACTCTAAACATTCCTCTATCTGGGCGACAGCATGTCGGAGCAATCGCAAAGTCACTCTAACAAAGCCTAGGACCAAATATAGACAAGAAAAAATAAAACTTAGAAGAAAACAGCAACTGACAAAGGCTTGACGGCTAACATCGAAAGGCCATCAAGTCTTGACCAAGTCTCCAAATCTGTCGGCCGATCCCAAAAGCGTAGCAACAGCTGGTCGGTCCGAACTGGGAGAAGTCGTAAAAAAGGAGTGGAGCAGGCAACAGAAAGACCTGGCTTCCTCTATAAAGCTAATTGAACCCAAGATCACACAAAGAAGGCAGAGAGGTGATCCGGCAGAGCTCCGTTTATCGACCACTCTCTCGTTCACCTGACTCGTGGATTTTGGAGGGCTAGGAGGTTTTGGAGAAACGTCGAATGGCGGTGCCGCTGCACTCGAGTGTAAACCGCCCAAGGCGTTTTCTTGTTGCCACACAAAAAAAGAAAGAGAGTTCCTCCGCAATTCCGTGTAAACCGACCAACGAGTTGGAAGTCACGCAGATAAACTCCCAACGATGAAGGTCCGAACAAAGAGAACAGAGTAGGATTCTAGATCGAGATGCTTCCGAAGGTATATCTATAGTCTATATTCCGTTTCAACTAAGAGACCGGCCGCAGCCAAATGCTACACTCAAAAAAAGTCTGTGCGTCTACTTTCACGCACAACACTCGGAGAGCCTATCACCTCAACTTACGGAGGCAGCCCAGCGAATGACGATGCCGAAACATATGTTTAGACCAAAAAAACAGTCTGAGTTGTGACATTAAGGAATGCAAAACGTCACGCTTGCGTTGCTTAATGTCACAACTCAGACTGCTTTTTTTGGTCTAAACATATGTTTCGGCATCGTCATTCGCTGACCTGCCTCCGTAAGTTGAGCTGATTGGCTCTCGGAGTGTTGTGCATGAAAGTAGACGCACAGACTTTTTTTTTAGAGTGTAGCATCCGAGAGAGCTAATCAAGTAGCGCCAAAAGTGCGCCATCATGTCGACGTCGGCCTACCAATCACGCTCAAAGAAAAAAACCTGTGGGGTCATGCGGTTTTTACTGCACGTAATTGATTTGATCTGGGATAGCAAACTCACAAAAACAAAGAGTAACGAGCCACATGCATCTCAATATCACTTCGCAGCCAATGGGATTGCAGCATTATACCCAATAAGAACGCCGACGGACCAATCACAAAGCAAGAAGCGTGATTAACATAAGAAACCGCTCCCTTCTTTTATAAGCTGTCAGTGACTAAATATTTTTTTTTCCTATCCAGGTGTGGACAAGTGGTACTACGGGTTATAATATCGACGCGTTCTGTCTCTTCGATGAAAATGTCCCGTTCTATTCTCGTTATTTGTTTTTTTCGTGCATCAAATCTATAAAAATATTGATGAGCCGCTTAAAAAAACACATTCTTGAGGGCGGATGTCCAGGATTCGGCTGAGTCATAAGGTGTTTTTTTTATGAGGAGGCTAAGGGTACCATTAATACATGATTTTAAAAATATCCGCTAATGGGCGCGGTCGTAAAGCGCAGCTTTTGTTAATTTAATGGCCTTCCGGGGCACGTATCGCGTTTCGGATGCTTTTAATCCCTAGAATAATTATAGTGTTTCGTCGCAAATTATCACGCTACTCCTATTACTACCTTTCGTTCCCTGGCCTGCAAGATATAGGGTCCGTGAAACCTAAAATTTTAATGAATAAGATCCGGAATAGACGAAATTAAAAGAGGGTGAAAACGAAATTTCGGCGTTCCCGTGTTGGTGCCATTGTCGCGATAGTCTCAAACAACGCGCATTATAGGCGTTGTTTGAGACTGGGGCTACTAAAAAGTAGCCCCAGAAAGTAAGGCTGTACGGATTTTTTAGTTTAACTTCCTCAAGATCTCAAGATCCTCAAGAAAGATGTTATAAGTGTTGGCACGAGCGACGTCTAAATGCCGTTATATCAATTACAGTCAACTCAAGCTAAATTAAAATTTAACAAAAAATTCTCTGATAACTTGTTTTTATTTTTACTTTTGATGTCCTGTCAGGTGTTCCCCAAGGGTCTGTCTTGGGACCCCTTTTGTTCTTGATATATGTCAATGACATAGCTGACGACCTTAACTCGGGTGTGACTGTGAAACTTTTTGCAGACGATTGTGTGATTTATACTACTGTCATTAACACCTCGGACCAATTATTGCTTAACGAAAACTTGTGTAAAATTGCTGACTGGTGTGAGAGGTGGCAGATGGTTATAAATTACTTGAAAACATGCGCTCTTACGATAACACACAAGAAATCTCCTCTCGAATATACGTATCATGTCCGCGATAAACTCATTGAATCAGTGAATGACGTAAAATACTTAGGTCTAACTATTAACACGAAACTTAGCTGGGACACCCACACAGACAATACTTGCGCCAAGGCCTACAAAAAACTGTGTTTTTTAAGAAAGAAATTGGGAGCGTGCAATTGGACTGTAAAACTTTCAGCCTATAAAGCCCTAGTTCGCCCAGTTATAGAATATGCGTCAATCGTGTGGGACCCATATTTAAAGAAAGATATAGAAAAAGTGGAGAGAATTCAGCGACTAAGTGCACGATTTATTTTTTCTGATTTTAGGCGCCTCTCCCCGGTTTCTGAAATGTTGAATAGAATTGTTCTAGAATCTCTCGAAGCCAGGCGGAAATTTGCAAGATTAAGTTTTTTTAATAAAATTTATCATAACGAGACTGGCTTAAGTAAAGACTTGTATATTCAGCCACCTCCTTAGCGCTCAGCAAGGCTAAACCACTCAAAAAATGTTAGACAATATGCTCCTAGAAATAATCTATTTAAGTACTCATTTTTTGTAAGAACCATTGAAGACTGGAACTCACTGCCGTCAGACTGCGTGAACGCTTCAACATCCAATAGTTTTGATTCCTTTCTTATAAACATGTTGTAACCCTCTCCTGCTAGGATGGTGGAAAACCATCCGCAGTATTTCCTAAATAAATAAAAATAAAATAAATAAAAACAAAAATATCACAATCATGTGTATAACATACCATCGAAATTTTAAAAACTTCCCAGAGAAATTAATAGCGGCGCACGGAGACACCGAAGAGCACTTTGACATCATCAGTTGTTAAACATAAAACTTAGAATTTAACACTCTCCATGTAAATATATTTAATGGCACGCTGACAAGGAAAAATATCTCCGAGAAAAGTTACATTTTTTTTTTTTCACCTTTATTTTACCGTATGTTTCAGCGACCATCGGTCATACTTTTCCCACGAAAACTGGCCTGAGAAGAAAAAAACGATCGGGGCTTTATTCGTCACTGTTTAGCGTGGTGCATAGACTTTCAGACAAATGAATTTTTTAATTATCACTGTATACTTACCCTTTTTTTTTGTTAGTAAATATCAACCTATGGCTTGAATTAGAAACTTGCTCAGTGTTACCGGAAACGACTTAATCAGAAAATTTAGAAGTACTTGAAGTGCGAGGAAGGCGTGGTGGTGAGGAAAAATTGCAGTGTGGGCCAGAGTGTCGAACCGATATTTTTATTGGTTCGGTTCGGGTTCGGGTTCACGGCTTTCGGTTCAGTTCCGGTTCAGTTCCGGGGCGTAAAAAATAACGGTTTAAACCGGTTCGAACCGGTTTGAACCGCTAAATTGAGAATATATTTTCCGCGTTGTTCTGTCAATAGGCGCTATTTAGACCGTGAAACTAACTACTGTAAACGATCTGATTTTTGCGAGGACCTATTTTTGAAAATTTCGCGAATCGCCTACAATTCGCGAAAAATGGGTCCCGCGAGCAATTTCGGTAAAATGTAAACATATTGAAATTTATATTGAGATTCCACCGCGTCGAGAAAATTACAACCCGCGAATTATTCCAAAACTTCAGCTTTGACCTAAATCGCGAAATACTGAGCCCACGAAAAATAGTTGTTTACAGTATATAGTTTTTTTTTATTGTTTGTTCAATTCAGTTTTATTCTCAGGTACCAAAAATATAAAATTCTGTTATTTATTCCTACACAACAAGAAAGGAAAATCTACATTAACATACAAAACGTCGTGTTTATACGACTCAACATCCCTTCGTTTACCAGAGTCACATATATTGTACCTGAATCGAAATGTTTTCGGAAGTGAAGTAGGTTGCCTAAAATACCCGTGATTGGTAAAACTTTGTATCGCAGTATTAGATGTTGAATCGTAGTTTTGCCCTTGAACTAAGGAATTAATTACAGTGAATACAATCATGAAATGGGCACCTCGTCGCCATATATATCATGAAATGTGTTTTACGGAATACGTTTCACAATATATATATGATGACGAGACGACTGAGCTTAAGGGAATATAATTTTCAAAATGTCACGAAAGTCACGGGACAAGTCCTTCCAGTCTATATTTTATAGGAACACTAAGCGACAATCGCAATGCTTGTTTTTCTAACTAGCATATTGTTTGCTCTCAGCACCATGATGCGGGCGACGAATCATGCGAAAAGGAGTGGCTGAAATTGTTCACTCTAACCTATGAGCACCTTAGTACTGAGATCGAATCTGACCTAAAACAATGCTTACCCATGTGAACATTTTCTTATATTGGATAAACTGGCATAGCCTGGATGATGAGGTTTGCTCTTGACAAAATGCAGGTCAATTTAATTTGCAAATAAGCATCACCCTCGCTAATTGATGATTTTTGCTAAATAGAACAAAGTGGTATTTCATGCTCTACTCAATTCGGAAGCTACCTAATTGGACACTTTCCGAGAGTTTAAGTGTGCAATCGTCATAGTTCCACCATTCGTTCCAGTAAAAAAAGGTGATAGTAAAAACACATGAAAAACGCGATAATAAACTTCTATATATTCGAGAAGTTATATATGCGTGAGGAACACATATAGTTATTTAAATTAGCTTCAAAATAATGAAAAAAAACATTATTTAAATCTTTTCAAAATCACCTATAACGTGTCTATAGAGGATAAAAGCGCCGAAAAATATTTGCCGAACATCTTTCAGATAATTTAAAGGCGCATTTACTTATATATCTTGGAGGTGAGAATCTTCTATTTATGCTGCCAAATCTTCAGACAGGAATTAAGTACATTTTTATTATCATCGATAAATTTGACTTTATGAAGTTCACATAACCGCCTGAGACCGACACGGAAGGACGATACTCGAAAATACGCCAGCTGTTGTGTCTTCGGCAACGTGCTTTTGTTAGCTGTTTTGCAGTGTAAAATAGTGGGTTGCAGGGCATGCCAAAAAACACTGTGGTCAGATGATATATCGGAAGGCAAATACACGAAATGTGCGGAAATAAGGAGATGACACGCAATTTTTTCTAAATAATCCCTTACACAACGCTTTACTGCAAAAAGAAATGCATAGAAATGCATAAAATGATATTCCTAATTAAACATAGATTCCGCGAAGGGCAAACAAAGATTTTTTAGAATCCTAATATAAATCACTTTTGGGCATCAGCTTGCCTGAGCTCGAAACGTCGCGGGATACTACCTCGGGAGGCTAATGTTATCTTAGGTTTTACGTGCACTTGTTTTGAGACCTTACTTCATGACTCTGTTCTTTACCAGTCATGTGCTCCAACATTTCATTAGGCTGCCGTATATCATCGCGAGACTACTATAAATACTACACAACTTTACACATTGGACGTCTACTGCTGGTGTTGCGAACGTCGCACTTCACCAGAAAGCTGAAGTATTTAACATGGTTTGCACGTGACGTAATCGCACTAGATACTGGTTGCCATTGCGAGTTGTTCTTGCTGAGAAAATCAAATCCGGTTTGGAAAAATGCACGCTGCAAAAGTTTCGCGCTCAGTGCAAGCTATGTATTTGAGAGGCACACATTTTTCTTGTTGGTACATCGTCGTTAGGCACGGCGCGAGTGTCTGGCACGACGAAAACGTGCTTTCTGGCAAGAGTGTTTTTACAAATAAAAGTTGTACCAACTACCCATCTGTCACGATCGTTTCCAGGCCACGCTTTCTAGTCTGCGCCGAAAATGTGGGGCAGAGGAATCTTTACGACACAGTATGCTTTAAAACTACCGCCCTCCCCACTCCCTTTTTTTTTAGTTGCTCCTCAAGATACTTTTTATTCCTCAGGGATTGCCTGCTCCGTATTGAGTGGTGTTCACTCGACAATTATATTTGTGTCACTTGTTAACAGTAATTCTTCCTTGCTTTAACTTTGCACCAAACTGTGAAGGTTAAACAAAATACAGGGCGGTCGAAACTTGGAGAACTTGAGAGCGACACTCCTGTGAGACTTAGAGCGGCTGCCGACGTTCGGCTATCCCCGTGAGGCCACTAGGATCTTTCTTTTCAGGTATCCCTCCCGTACACACTAATAGTTCCATGTAACGTCCGACTAATGCGTCACATTTAAACCCTTTAACACTTCTATTCTCGGGACAACTTTCTGAGGCAGTTCAGCAATAACGAAAACATGTTTGGGAGCCTCAATGGTGCGCATACATGTAAAATGGGTTGTGCAGCATCTTTTTTTCTTTTTACCTTAAGTTCAATAAATACCGCTAAGTTGTAATCCTTGACGTTGATAACTTGCAAAAGCATCCATTAGTTTGCCCCTCCGCGAAATGGCAGACAGTCGAAAGAAAGAAATGAAACAGCTTTCCCCTCCTCAACTCACAATTAGAACTATCAGCCACGTGATCTGATCCTAATATATATACCGTCAGTGTTTATCATAGTCATACGCAGGGTTGGCAAAGCAGAGAGCATGGGCTGATCTTCAGATATAATTTTAGTTGGGCTATAATGCCCGAGCCCCACTAAAGCGACAAACAGAAACAAACGACAGCGACTAGCCTTAAACCAGAGTATTTCGCGATTTGCCAGGCTCCGTAGAATAAAGAAGGCTATGCTCAAACACGAGTATCATGCACACGATGGAACCATTTGCAGGATTGTAAACACTCGTGCTAACTTCGCGAGCACCGAACAACTCAAAGCCGTATAAAGGTACCATCGCGAACATGCTGCATGTGTCTGAGGCTGGTCGCTTTCGTTTGTTTCTGTTTCTAGCTCTAGTGGGACTCGGGCCCATCGTAATCTTTGAGTTGAACACGAGCGTTACCCGAATGTTTGGCGATACTGGTTGTCATGAACCAGAGCATTTGAATTGGGATCATGACAATCGGGTACATCATGGTGTCACGTGACTCTCAGTACGAAGTTGTGATGTCATGTGACGTCACGGTATCAACGACGTTAATAGATCTAGCGACGTCCTCAATTCGAATTGACTTAACGCGGTGAGTCACGTGACGTCACGGGGTCACGTGATGTGACATTACTTGACAGCATGTCTTGACATCATGACGTCACGTGACATTGTGACACATGGCTAATCATAGTGCCAATAAGAAAGCGCCGCAAAAAACCAGGATTTATTATACATTGCAATTCTGTATATGACGATTCGATCAATACGTAGAGGAATACACGTGCCAATAATAATAAACTTGTAATACTAACAAAAAAAAATACCGTAAACCGTTTTGAACCGGTTACCGTTATATGTTTTTCCGGTTCAGTTCCGGTTCAGTTCCAAGATGGCGGCGAAGATTTCGGTTCGGTTCAGTTCCGGTTCGGCTAAAAATAACGGTTCTGTTCCGGTTTTCGGTTCGGTTCCGGTTCGACACCCTGGTGTGGGCTGCAGGAGCAAGGGTGGCGAAGCGAACGTGCGGGTGATGAGAAACAAAAAAATCATGCTAGGGCGTCAAAATCTAATGCATTTTCAAGAACTAGAAACACAAGGCAGGCGCTACAAATATTGATAAATTGACCAATTTCGTAGCTTTCGACGATTCTGCTAAGTTTCTAATTCGACCGATATGTTCATTTTCGGTAACAAAATGTAGCTAATCCTTCAAATATCATTATAACCTTAATTATCCTAAACACTTTGCACCTCAATAAACAGCCTTGTTGACATTGACCCTCACGGCACCTATCTTATTTCTGTGCAATGCGTAGTTTTCACCCAAACAATAATTTGACCTATGTTCGGTTAAACACCCGGTATAATGTCTGAGTGTCATGGCGTCTGGCAAAAGGTAGCTCAAAAGAGACCTACATTGTATGGAACGAGAACACTGGTAGGCCTCCGTCTGCCCTAAACTAATTTAGAGGCTACATGTGGTGCATTTACGACATATTTAGTTTTTTTTCGCTGATTTGCAAACTTACGGCAAAGCTCCATGCGGAAGGTACTAACTTCCGCCTATACAATAAGCAATTAAAATGCAGATGGGAGGAGAGATTGCATTTCAACATATAGTTATCGTTGAAGTAGCTTAAGGTCCCGAACGAACGCCCATTTTCGAAATTTTGCCTGCCTCATACTTTTCCCTTTTTTTTTTTCACCATGGGTGGGCGCTTATTGGTGAATTTACGGTAGTAGTTCCACTACTATTTCCTTAGTCGTGAACTGTGAGGTTTGTGCTTTTTGTGCGTGCTAACACGACATTCCTTTCAGTGGTGACGATAGTGAGGTATGTATCATAGACGTCATTCCTCACCCGATATGTCCTCCCGCAAACGCGCGCACAGGTGTAACCATTCTGCTGTCCTTGACGGTGTTCATGCTGCAGCTTGCCGAGACCATGCCTCCCACATCGGACGCCGTGTCCATTATAGGTGCGCCGACTGACTCGTCCACCATTCTTCGGGGTTCGCTGCTCGTCCTCTCACCGTGCTGCCCTGCTGCCTTCACTTTTGACATGATTGTTTCATGGC
Organism: Ixodes scapularis; assembly: GCF_016920785.2. NCBI lineage: Eukaryota > Metazoa > Arthropoda > Arachnida > Ixodida > Ixodidae > Ixodes > Ixodes scapularis. The sequence goes on along the minus strand of NW_024609846.1, from coordinate 183,327,896 downwards.
TCATTTGAGTTTTGATGTTGGCGGTGTGTGTTTGTTTTTTATGTTTGAAGCGTTTCTTTGTACAAGCCCGTTTTTTGTCTGCGTAGCTGGGAATGCTTTGCCCTTAGAAATGCATTGGGTTCTTATTTTGATCTTTGTCAAACGCCTAGAATTCCTAAGTTGGCTGTATTCAGTACGTTTTTAAAGGTTCCCGAGTGCGCACTTCACTGAAGAGTAGACAGGTGTCAAAAACCTAACGCCCTTAGAGTAAACAGAGGCAATGAACAAGCGATACATCCGACGCGAAATTCAACCCTATTTGAAATAAAGGGTACAAATATAATCATGAGCAGGACAAAACAATAGAAGAGTCATTTCAAGTCGTAGATGCTAATTATCCGTCTCAAGTCTTCTTTATGATCGACTGGAACCCAACGGATCTGGACTTTGGAAATCGCATCCAAATAGACGTAGGATGTATTTAGATGGTATGTTAATGAGGACTATTAGAAAGACAGGTTTTTCGGGGGGGAACACTCTAGTCTCGATTTGTCGTTCAGCAGTATTAAAAGGTCACGGTTTACTTTGGGCGATTTAAAAATACGTCGCTCGAGATTTCAACTCGTTTCCTTTTGAAGGTATCGCGCAGCTCGATAGGCGCAGCGGAAAAGTTCCGAATATAACATTAGGCACGTCGTAGTTTAAACTCCACTTTATATATATATATATATATATATATATATATGTATGTATATAAAACCCTTGGTGAAAACAGCAACAACGGACGATTTATTCTTTGACGTTTCGGTCGGTGTCCGGCCTTCTAACGAAGGCCTCACTCCGGCCGAAACGTCGAAGAAAAATCGTCCGTTGTTGCTGTTTTCACCAAGGGTTTTTTCTTCTCAGTTATATACACACGCCTTCGGCCTCCCACCACCATGCCCGTTAGATATATATAGATGTCCTGTTTCTAACGCTGAGAAATTTATAAAATGCGACGCTGCAACACAAATAATCATAACGTTCCTGATACCGTGAACGATTTCGAAACAAGAAATAGCTGTTCTGAGGTCAGAGAATCCCCACGGAGATCGTTCAATGTCTACATCTCGTTCAGCGCCACACACACACGCACACACGCAACAGCCGAATTCAGACGTAGCAACCCTCTCGTGCTGGGCACCGAGAGCCCCTTCGATTCCCGTGAGAGGTTGCGCAGGTGCAGCGCGACCGACTATTCTACCTCCAAAAAATTCCCGCGGGGACGTTCCATTTATGGTTAGGCTCAAAGGAAAATGAAATTCTGCTTTAGGAATACTTTTGTGCCACGGTGCGGTTTTCTAGAAACTTGGCCATTCCTAAATTTGCAACGTGGGTTAGAAACCTTGTTTTAAACATACAAACTCCGTACACGAAGATCACTTGAGTGCTGCCGATTGAGACAGTCCCTCTAATCCTGCAGAATGTGCTACTACCATTATGTACCGCCACAGTAATTACTGTCTATACTCCGTTTCAAGCTAATCGAGAGCAGCCGAAGGTATACGAACAGATGAAACCAATCAAGCAGAGTTGAAAATGCACCGTCACGGCGCTTGTCGTTTTTGTGTGCTTGCGACCCGCTAAACCAATTAAGATTGAGTGCTTGTGATCGGCTAAACATATCAAAATTAGTGCTTGCGATTGGCTAAACCAATCAGGAGTTAGTGCTTGCGACCGGCTAAGCCAATCAGGAATTTGCGCTTGTGACCGGCTGAACCAATTAGGAATTAGTGCTTGTGACCGGCTAAAGCAAGCAGGAATTACTACTTGCGACCGGCTAAACCAATCAGGAATTAATGCTTGCGACCCGCTAAACCAATTAAGATTTAGTTCTTGTGACCGTCTAAACCAATCAGACGTAGTGCTTGCGACCGGCTGAACCAAGCAGGAATTAGTACTTGCGACCGGCTAAACCAATCAGGAATTAATGCTTGCGACCCGCTAAACCAATTAAGATTTAGTTCTTGTGACCGTCTAAACCAATCAGAATTAGTGCTTGTGACCGGCTAAACCAAGCAGGAATTAGTACTTGCGACCGGCTAAACCAATCAGAAATTTGCGCTTGTGACCGGCTGAACCAATTAGGAATTAGTGCTTGTGACCGGCTAAACCAAGCAGGAATTAGTACTTGCGACCGGCTAATCCAATCAGGACTTAGTGCTTGCGACCCGCTAAACCAATTAAGATTTAGTTCTTGTGACCGTTTAAACCAATCAGAATTAGTGCTTGCGACCGGCTGAACCAAGCAGGAATTAGTACTTGCGACCGGCTAAACCAATCAGGAAATAATGCTTGCGACCCGCTAAACCAATTAAGATTTAGTTCTTGTGACCGTCTAAACCAATCAGAATTAGTGCTTGCGACCGGCTGAACCAAGCAGGAATTAGTACTTGCGACCGGCTAAACCAATCAGGAATTAATGCTTGCGACCCGCTAAACCAATTAAGATTTAGTTCTTGTGACCGTCTAAACCAATCAGAATTAGTGCTTGCGACCGGCTGAACCAAGCAGGAATTAGTACTTGCGACCGGCTAAACCAATCAGGAATTAATGCTTGCGACCCGCTAAACCAATTAAGATTTAGTTCTTGTGACCGTCTAAACCAATCAGAATTAGTGCTTGCGACCGGCTGAACCAAGCAGGAATTAGTACTTGCGACCGGCTAAACCAATCAGGAATTAATGCTTGCGACCCGCTAAACCAATTAAGATTTAGTTCTTGTGACCGTCTAAACCAATCAGAATTAGTGCTTGTGACCGGCTAAACCAAGCAGGAATTAGTACTTGCGACCGGTTAAACCAATCAGGAATTTGCGCTTGTGACCGGCTGAGCCAATTAGGAATTAGTGCTTGTTACCGGCTAAACCAAGCAGGAATTAGTACTTGCGACCGGCTAAACCAATCAGGACTTAGTGCTTGCGACCCGCTAAACCAATTAGGATTTAGTTCTTGTGACCGTCTAAACCAATCAGAATTAGTGCTTGCGACCGGCTGAACCAAGCAGGAATTAGTACTTGCGACCGGCTAAACCAATCAGGAATTAATGCTTGCGACCCGCTAAACCAATTAAGATTTAGTTCTTGTGACCGTCTAAACCAATCAGAATTAGTGCTTGTGATCGGCTAAACCAAGCAGGAATTAGTACTTGCGACCGGCTAAACCAATCAGGAATTAATGCTTGCGACCCGCTAAACCAGTTAAGATTTAGTTCTTGTGACCGTCTAAACCAATCAGAATTAGTGCTTGCGACCGGCTGAACCAATCAGGAATAAGTGTTTGCGACCAGCTAAACTGATCAGGAATTAGTGCTTACGACCGGCTAAAGTAATCAGGAATTAGTGCTTGCGACGGGCTCAACCAATCAAAAGAAATCTAAAAACCACGGCGCGTTCACTGTTCGTGACTCGTTTAACCCGTCATAGCAAAAGCACAAAGACGACGAGCGCTTCTTTTTTTTTTTCCGAAGTTGCACGAGCAGTCATGTGATTTGACGGAAAGCCGTTACCCGCTTTTGCAGGGGTCACCATTTTTCTGTCGTTGATGGTGTTCGTGCTGATCATATGCGACAAAACGCCAGTCACGTCAGACGTCCTGCCGCTCTTAGGTGCGACTCAGTGTCGTCCTGTGAGCTTACGCGTTTAACTTTTTATTCTTTTTTTTTTCGTTCTGGAGCGAAGTTTTGAGTGTATGCATTGTACAGATCGTATCACGTATTTCGAGCCGAGTGTTCGCTCGCTGTATTAATATTTTTTCTTGAGATATTTTTCACTTGTGATACTCCTGCCTGCGTCCTTCCCTTCCCTACATGCACTTTAAATCTGATTACGATAAATTCGCGTCCGCACTCGAATAAACTATAATTCTAAATAATACGAGCTCCAAAAAAAAGTACATATTTATACTTTCAATTATGACTCTAATTTTGAAGAATTGTACTTATAATTTCAATTATAACACTGCTTATGCATTTACTGTTTAGGTGCCGAGGTAGCATTCATGACTGTGTTGTAATAGCCAATGTCTACTTGACCTTTTCTTTTCGTGCTAATCTATGAGCTAAAAACAAATCTAATCGGCGGGTTATTTTCAGTGTAAATATCTATTTACGCTCGCAGGCGTACATAGTTTGCAGTGACACTTGGTGTGATTTTCGGGCCCGTCATTTGATATTCTGTATACGTAAACGTTTGATAAACTGCATGGTCCTAACCGTAAAATAAAATCTTTCCCATAACTTACAAAGAAAGAATATACAAAAAATGGCAGTAATTAGCCATATTAGGCTAGTTACCTAAAATGAAAAACAGTTTTTTTAAAGAATTTCTTTTAGTTTACTGGCTTTTATTAGAACGTCATGCACCAAGCCATCCATGGAATTTTTGTGGTGATAAGATACAAACTATGAATTAATGCCAAGAGCTCTTAAGTACTTACCAGTTCAATTTAATTGCCTTATTTTGTTATTTCCATTCAAATGATTTGGCGCTCGGTTGAAAAGTGCAACAGTTTGTTTTATATTTAATAATGAAAACTATGCCACTTTACACGGTAGAAAAAAGCTCACGGATATTCATAGCAAAAGGAAAAGCGCGAGGTTAAATATCTATTGTCGCCTGCCGCGCAATTGTCGGTACATCACTCTGCATTCGAAGAATTTAAGAAAATAATATGCAAGTTCCAAAATGTGCACAGAGTATAAGCTCAATACTTTCAAACTCGTGGCTCCATGTCGCTCTTTGACCAATTCTCATCCACTGCACTGAAATTGCCGATTGAGGCGGACTAATAAATGTTCTCGATAATTTAATATAACCGAGGCGTTAGCATAAATGAACATGGTTACGTAAATCTAATATATTTGACTGACGTAATGACAAAAATACCAACATATCGAGTTAAAGCCCTTGGTTTTAAGAATTCACGCTTGGGGAGGTTCATTCAATGTAAACCAAGCTTTTCTGGCGTGCTTCGCTCACTTGTAAATTGCTGCTTTAAATTTATCTAAACTTCGACGAATTCATCCAACAAAACTTCTTTGAGAATTTGTTTTCTTATTCTTCAGCTCGATAGGTCGAAGTGTACGGCACGCAACACGCCTTCGAGTCGATATTTGCTACATGTACGCCACTAGTAACTCTTGCGCTTGCTTCCGTGGCCAAACTTCTGCTGTAAACAGGAAAATATGATCCATAAAACTTGAGTACCACCAAAGTGCGTTATTGAACAACGATCGGCAAAGCTTCTTTTTTCTTTACTTGCACTGTTTTTTTTTGGAACGAGAAGTATCGATATGGGTTACTTCAAGTTCTTGCGTTGCGTCAAGGCTTATAATATTTTCAGCCCCATTTTGTTTCTTAAACTTTACACTCGGAATAAAGTCCATGCTTATGAAATTTAACGAATGTATCTTGTATATATTTTTCGTTCCCGGAGATATGTATATAAACTTAGATACAAAGTCGGTGTATATTTAAAATTAACGTAGCCTCTCGAGGAAGAAATTATGCAATATAAAGATATTCATTTTACATAATCCAGTGAATCTAAAAATGCACGCTTATATTGGAAAACAAATATGTGTTAATATAATTTAAATTCTTTGGAGCGAAGGATAAAAACAAAGAGTTTGAAACATATTTCTTTGCTGGATCAGCCCTCATTTAAAACATTTGTTTTATAAGCACGTGTTATGGTCTTCCAAACAGTAATGATTTTCAATAGATAATATACCCGGAGCAACCTTAAAAATATGCATTTGCTTTCGTTTTTTTTAAAGCCAAATTTGTGATTTTTGTTTTATTACAATTGACGTATTTTGTTCGAAGTATCTTTTTGTCTTGCGATTACAAGTTTGGCGACAATCTACTGGTACGTTGATACATGTGATAAAAATACTAATCAAATACTATTTGTCACAAATAACCATAAATGTTCCCCCTTTTGCCAAACCATATAGCACGAAGACAACCAACAAATGAAAGAAATGGTTTTTGCTTGGCTTTCTTAAGCTCCATTCAAACTCCTGCTCGTTAGTGCAACTTCCGTCCCACTTGCCATTCATATTATGAATCCCTGGTCATAACATGAAAGAATCGCAATACAAAATATTAAAAAAGCAAGAACCATTGCTGGCAAGCTAAGCAACGCTGGGAATTAGTCACACTTACTTTCTCATTAATAGATAAAAGAGGAGATGACTCAAATGGTTCTTATTTTTAACTCGTTTGAGCTTAAACCAGCTCGCGTGTTTATTAATGTTATCATTATCATTTCGTAAACTCCTGGGAAGTCGGGTCAATTCGACCCTTCTAGTTTCTATTCTTCCCGGATGCAAAAGCACATGAGCGTACCGCTCACGAAACTCGGTGTAGGAGCTTGATGTGACTCGCTTTTGTAACTCTGCAATTAAGTATCGACTTTCGCTCATTTAAACGAAGCTCTAAATTGTGTACCTAAACAAAATGCTATGCACTGCTTTCCCGCCGCACAAGGTTCTCTGGCGTTTCTGCATGGGCCTTTTCGCACGCCTACTGTTGCTGTAATGCGCATTTCCCTCTGTTTCCCTCTCCATTATGGCATGCCGTGTGTTTCCTTGTGTTTGCTCTGTCCTTGTGCTGCCAGAAGTGTATAAGACTGATTTTTGATGTTAACGTGAGTAACGGCCTCAATTCACAGAGTTACGGGGTTATAGTCACTAGAGTTTCACAGTTATCGGCCCTTTGATTTTAAGTGTATATAAGTTGTTTTCCTCTACTTTACAAAACTGTTTTTAAAAACAGCTGTGAAAGATACAGCAATGTGAATTGCGCAGGGGCGTTATACGACCCAGAGGACATAATATAGAGAGATAATACTTAAGATAGGTATATTATATATACCTTAAAAAAATTCTATTAGGGCAAATTAATTTACGATTCCGAAAAAAAAAACTCTGAATGTCATCGAAAATCACTAAATCAGTAAACTTGAGAAAGATGCAAGGTTCGTGGGAGGTTCAGCGGTGCGCCAACGTTACCACTCGGGTAAATGTCGCGATGCTTGTGGTGAGTAAACGTGGATGATGATCGAGAAACGGGTAAACCGTGCGGGCGCACATTCGCACCAGTAGCGTTGCACCTGTTGCACGTGTGGTGACTTTCGGGGCACCAACACGCTTCCCACCCGCGTCAAATCTTGCTGAAATACACTATAGTCGTTTTCGATGACGCTTAGAAAGTTTCTCATCGGAACATTACATTTGTCTCCAATAATTCGGAAGTTAAATAACGAAAGTTATTTAAAAAACCGACTTATCCTGCCGAATATTCCCCTATATAATGTCCACCAGGTCCTATAACTCACCTGCGCAAACCGCATTAATGCAGTTTCATGGCGTTTTTTGTTTGTTGTACACAAGTGTGTGAGATATAAAATTTAAAAACAAACACTGTATAGGCCCCATATATAGACATCACTTTTTAGTACATTTGTATTGCATGTCTATGGCAGGCTTTGAGAATATTTGATGATGACTTAATTTATTACGGGCCGGCAAGTGCGCTAGAAATTTTATATAGACCTGCAATGAAGTGCATAATTATGTTTGTCCCGTGTGTAAATTGTAGAATATCAATAAAAGTCGCGTGCGTCTATTTTCCCACATATCAATCAATAAGCTAATCGCCGTGAGTTACTGATACATCTGCGTTACGTGTTTTTGTAGAGCTAGTTTGTTCAGACTTGTTAATTGGGATGGCTAAACTTTTATGAAACGAATGTAAACCTCTTTGTAAATACTGCGGTGATTGTGTCGACTACTTTACTATGACACAATTCATAGAATTACGAGACTGAAAAGAATGAGCTTTGTCAATGACATGGCAAAAAAAAATGTTCAGACATAGAAATCAATTTGGCGTCCTGACGTGAAACGCTGATGCGTTATGTTCACGCAAACTTAACTTTTCGGTCGCGACATAAATATTTTTGTTCTTGTCATTCGCCCAACTTCTTGGTATAAGGCAATAGTCGCTGCCATTCTAGCTCAATACGCAAAAAGAAGAGAAGACAGCGGACATTTTCGAGTGCAAATGCGAGAAAATCGACCCACGGGAAATTTGAAAGATGTAAAAGGCATAGCCGTATACTGGCGGCCAGCTTTAATATGCAGTCAACATCGCAACTACCATTCTATGCAAAGTTCGGTTTCAAACGGCAAGTGTTTTTTTTCCGTCTGCATGGTAAAATTGAGGATTGTAATGAACATAAAAGAACTGTAATAAAATACAAAACAAATAGCTTGCATAGTCTGTGCAGATATGTTATAAAACGCTCAAGATGTTGCTTTTGGTTTAATTTATGTTTCTTTTACTCGGAATGACTTTGAAATGCCAGCCATTAATTAAGTATTCTTGCACAGTACAATGTACAATAATACTTAATTAGTGGTTGGCACTTCAAATTCATCCCCATCAAGTGGCAACAGCTTTGTGGTTTACGGCTGCATCCTAACATTTGATTAATTCTAAATTCCGTTGAACTATTGCCCGCAAACTGGAACCAAGTTGTCAAAAGTCAGGTACTCCTTGTAGAACACTCTGAGAACTCTGGAGGGTCTGCTTACCAGCAAAGCACTTCGAAAAGCACATTGGCGCAATTCACGTAGGGGGCTCGCCGAATTACGGAAATAAATTGCGTCTAGATCTAAACAAAAAAAAAGAAGAAAAGCGGTCTACTATGAGACACCGAATTTCACTTGAGTACGTAATGCTGAATGGGCAGAGTTTTTTTTGTTTTTTTTTTGAGTGGGGGGGGGGTTGAGAAGGGGGGTTAAACATGTTTTTAGCCCTGTCATTTTCCGAGTTCCCTTCGTAGATTACCAGCGATTGGCTCTCCCAGTGCATGAAGGGGGAGTAGAGTCACCCGAGTTTATAGTGTGAAGGGTACCCGACTTCACATCTGCGTTTTAAGATCAGCTGATTCACACATTCTAGAACATTTCAGTGTCACTGGCACACAACAAACAAACGTGTTTGACGGTAAAAAATAATGTCAAAAAGAAACAGCGTCCTTAATTTTTTTTTATGCATATATGAGAGCAGCGTTCCTTCCGTCTTAACACATGGGATTAAACCCACCCTCGTACACTAATATGAACGCCGAGGCGACATTCGCAAAAAAACATTACGCAGCGTCACAGTTGACCACAATCTGTGGCTAGAGTTGTCGCTGAAAAAACCATACAGCTAGAATTTTCATCTCTGATACCGCTGGGAGAAAAAAGCCTCGTTTTAAGGCGCAAACGTTACGTCTCGTGGGACCATATAAGGCAACTTACGTACTGAACAATTTCGCTAAAACTGGACAACGATTGTAACCATACGGCAGTGCAGTTGTCTTGGGCGAAGTACGGTTCAAACTCTATTGTCACCATAAAGTTCGCGATGTGTCCGAGGGACCTGTAAGCATATACTATGGAGTATGGGCGTATATGACTGTTGGCGTTTTGTGCGGATAAGTGCAAAAGATAACCTAACAGTGGGTTCTATTGGCTCGCGTACAGGAACTTATTTCGCCTGCATCATGATCATGGTAGCGTTCTCTGTGGTCATGACAGTGATGATGGTAGCTCAACTACCATCATCGAAATCAAGAAACAACCGAAATTCCTGCTGTGGTAAGTTCTAAAATACTGGTTCTCCTAAATTGGTCGCTGCATCACATTAAAAAAAAAGGTACACGGGTTACATTGTACGAGCAACGTATAGCCTACTTAGGAAATGAATGATATCAAGTGGAAGATTTTTCAACATTGACCGTGCCTCACTGAGAATCCTGAAATTATTACCTAAATGAAGAACATAGCGTAGCTGATGGTACCGACAAAATCACTGCAAAAAACAGATGTGTTATGAACGAGGGGTTTCATAAAACGATAATGAAAACGTATCCAAAAAATAATCCGTCACTTTGGCAGCGTGCTCAAATCACCTGCGGGGTGCCCGCTATCTAATAATTTTCTAGTGTTGAAGTCTTCAGTGAATTATTAGAAAACTCTAGGTTGTCTAAGCTATTCCTCAGGCTATCGCTGGGGTGCGCTATCGCTGGGGTATAAGTCAACATCTTCTTTCATTTCTATGTCAACGATATAAATATAAAAACATTGCTCGCAGCACAACGGGAAACTCTATTTTTAATTTGTTGTCCACGTAAGCTGTGTACTAAAGTCATCTTTATTGCTTCGTGCTCGTTTTCCTTTTAGGCAAAGTGACCTAACTGAATAAACCCTAACGTATACTATAAGGATATCTGGTCGTAAAAGAACCATTAATGGTTCTTGTGCTTGTTCATATTTGGCACCCTAAAAAGTTATTTTAAGTACCCCTAAAAGAGGTTCATCGTGAAAAAGAAATAGTGGTTTCTTTAAAGCTCCTTTTTTTATGCGAAAGACGTCTTCATCGACCAGTTGCCTTTCTAGTGCGCCAGAAGGCAATAGTGCTTGAAACGAAACCAATTTTCACGAGCTGAAAGAGTTCTTGGAGCGTCGAAGAACCTTTAAAACACAATTTTTTTTAGAGTACACAAAAAGAAAAAAATTGTATATGGAAGGTCCTTTGACGCCCCAAGAACTCTTTCAGCCAGTGAAACAGGGTTTGGCCCCAGGCGCTATCGCCACCTGGCGCACTAGAAAGGCAACTGGGCGATGAAGAAGTTTTTTGCATAAAAAAAAAAAGCTGAAAAGTGCCCATTTTATGTACTTCACAAAGTACCCTTTGAGGGGTGCATAAAATATTAACTTTTTAGGGTGCAAAATAGGCACAAGCAGAAGAACCTAGAAGAGTATTTTCACGACCAGATCGTTTTAGATCTGGTCGTTGTCAATTTCGTGGTTTTCTTTCAACTTGAATTGTCGACTTTGTGGTTTTCTTTCAACTTTATATTTTATAGCCGTTAGTGCCAAAACACGTAAGAAAATCGGCGCCTCCTAAGAAAATGCAGAAGTTTTAGTTGTACTCGTGTACTACAACCAACAAATCAAATACTGATTTTTGATTTTTACGAAGTAGTTAGTACTTTATGTAGAGAGTTGGATGGTTTCAAATACGTGATTTAAGGGATTGTCCGCGTTCTTCTTTTGTTTTGTGTGTGTGTGTGTGAGCATTCCTTTGCGTGCAATGCATATTCGTTGCGCCCAAAGAAATATTTGATGACAGAGCCTATTAAACAGGTTATTTTTGTCGGATCACTCATTCGCCCTTTGCAAAAATATACTAAAACAGAACATAGTAGGCTTCTGAACGGAACGGATCGGTTTACCCAATGGATGTGCCAATACTGTTGAACCACTGGAGTCTGGTGGTGGTGGTGCAGTTTGTCCGCCGGAAATACCTTCTAGTGTATAAAGGAAAATGTACAATTCAAAGGCGTATAAGGATTGTTGTAAAATAAATAAAAAGAAATAATAATAAATCAGTAATTTTCAGAAAGACATTGAGCGCGTGAGAAGCGTAGTAGTGCACTAAAGTTCCCACTTGTGGAGCAGGTACAAAGCTAGCGGTTGCGATAAGGCGCCCGCGCGATTTTTTTGTCTCTTATCTGGCCCCAGCCTTGTATCTGCTCCACGAGTAATAACTTTATTACAATACTACGCTTCTCACGCGCCAAAAGTCTTTCTGAAAATGACTGATTTAGTGGTTTTCGATGACGCTGAGCAAGTTTCTAATTGGAGCCATATGTCTATTTTCATTATTTAAAAAGTTAATTAACGAATTTTTTTTTTTAAATTAGACGACTTATCGTTACAATTAGCCCCCGTACAATATGTCCCCCTGGCCGTATAACTCACCTCCACAAGCGGCATTAATGTAACTGTCACTGCTTTTTTTTAAACAAGTCTGCTAAGCTTAAAAAAACAGCCGGTATGTATATATATATATATATATATACATATATATATATATATATATATATATATATTCTGCCTAAGAAACGTTCCCATTCATTTAAATAATAATTTTATGGGTAGAGTATTGAAGTCACGCATTCGCTTGAAATCCGACGCTATACGGATGAACATGAACTTTTTGGATTTCTGCGAGATACTTTACAACACGTGCACGGCGGATTGCCGTAACGCACCGAGAAGACAATGCGAGAGCCACATATTTCAGGAGCGACCTATTGTAAAAGTTGTAAAAAGTGCTCTTCAAAGATGTGTTTCCAAATGCTGCAATAAGTCTTCGATAATTCCTACTTGGTTTTCCAAGGAGTTACGACACAGCCTACATAAAAAAAAAAAATATTTCAAATAATTTTTAAGAAGTCCGGTTGTTTTCTTTTATATGCAAAACTCAACATATTCCGTTCCGTAGTAAACAGAAACTGTTTAAGCGTGATAAGAGTCTCCACCAGGAGAGTATAGAAAACAGCTTGAACCGTCGAACAAAAAACATTCTGGAACTTTGTGAAACAGCCCACGCATGAGACCGAATTAACGTGACATCTGTTTGCCGTGTTGGGACAGATAATGATCCTAGTTATCAGTCTTCACTTGCTGATGTTGCAAATATTTTCGCAGATTATTTTAGCAAATGTTTTACTTTCGCCCAGCAATTTTTTCAACGTAGCAACGAACTGAGATACCGTCATGACTTCTTATGTTCCGCGCGTGTCGATTTCGGTGAAATCGCTGAAGCGATTAGAAATATGAAACCTAAGTTCTCGAGTGGTGCCGATGACATACCCAGTTTTATTTTCAAAAGTTGCAGTAAACTCTTCATTCCAATTCTGAAACATATGTTTAATATTTCACTCAGCTCTAGTACCTTTCCGTCATTTTGGAAGAAATCGGTGATTGTTCCGATTCTAAAAATCGGTGATTCATCTCTTTTCTCAAATTACCGCCAAATTTTCTTGCTTTGTGGTTTTTCAAAGCTTTTCGAACTAGTCATTCGTACGCGAATACTTTTTTATTTTTTGGCCAGAAAATGACCCCTTTGTAGCATGGTTTCACGAGTGGTCGGTCTGTCAAGACTAATTTGTGTTCGTTTTTAGACTTTTCTGCGCGGATTGTTAAAAACAGAGGACAAGTTGATTCAATATACAACAGTATAACTAAAGCGTTTGGCGAAATCAGTCATCCGTTACTATTACACAAGCTGTTTTCATATGAAGTGTGTAATGAGCTGTGTGAATGGTTTGACAGCTATCTTTCGGTGCGCTCTAACATTGTTCACGTTGATGACAGTTTCTCCGAACTCTTTTTTACAACTTCCGGTGTTCCTCAGAGATCAGTCCTGGGCCCTTTGTTGTTCCTGTTTTTATGAATAATATTGTGTCTTCGCGCGTAGATATGTTTTAGCTATAACTTTTCGCTGATGACATTAAGTTGTTCAAAAGCTTTCATACACTTCAAGATTGCGATATCTTAGAAAATGACGTGTCAAACATTCTTTAATGGTGTAAAAAAAATCAATTGTCGCTTAAACCCGCAAAATCAAAAGTGCTTTCCTTTTGCCGGCGGCATGCTGTTGTTGACTTTACTTATTATCTTGAGGGATCTCCTATACAACGTGTACCTCTCGTAAAGGGCCTTGGCGTGTGTGTTGATTCTGCTTTAACTTTCAAAAATCATGTGTCTTTACTCGTTGGAAATGTTTATAAAGTTTTAGGAATAATATCACACTTGACGCGTAATTTTAAACAACCCCTTTCATTGATCCACCTTTTAATTTCCTAGTGAGGTCACGACTCGAGTTCGCTTCCGTGGTATGGAACTCAATATCGAAGACACAGACTTTAACAATCGAAAATGTTCAGAAAAAGGTTATCCGAATAGTTTACGATAGATACTTTGAGAGGTGCTTTTACTATGATTATGAACATACACTTCAAATGTTTTCACTTTCACTTCTGTCTACAAGAAGATCTGTTCGAGACGTTGTTTTTCTGCACAAGTTTGCTAATGGTGCATTTGATTCTCCACAACTGCTTGAAAGGATGAAATTTCATGTTTCTTCACGTCTAACCAGACATTTTGTTTGCTCCTATGACCACTCACTGTGCAATGCCTCATCTCTCTCTCTCGGATTCAGTCATTATATAACGCCATCGCTCCACCCCACCTTGATATATCTAACGCTAATTCAAGCGCGCAGTACTTGCGTTTGCTTCTATTCGCAATACTAAAACTCTCTGTTATCTCGGTAGCGTGTCCTCGGTGGGAACGCCAAAGACAGTTTGCCGATATAACGACGACTTGCCTTTGATGAGTAAGTACTACATCACATTTCTAAACATCAATGTGAACAGGACTGCCCGCTCTTTTTCTGAATCCAATTTAAAAGTCGGGTGAAAAAAAAAACGCAATATGAGGGATAGATATCTCAGAGCACGTTCCCTTTGTGCAAACATTACATATTTGTCTGGCTTCTAATAGTGATTGGCCCCCACAATGCAATTTCATCAAGACATTTATATAAAAGTTAGTTACCAAACCTTTGCTAGCTAGTTAACTTATCGTAAGTTTTATTTGCATCTGTTAAACACACCGTGATGACGGTAACCCTGCGTAACAATCATGATTCATCCACTTTAGAAAAAATGAGTAAAGCTTCAAAACAATCTCTTCACTTTGTTTTTCTTTTTTTACTGAGTACCATAGGCGCGTGACAAAAACGCGTTACAAAATTCCTTCTAGCAGACGGTTCCACTTCCCAAATTGTCTGAGGCATCACACAATGAAAATTGAAGACGAGCATGGCATACTTTCCCTTTTGTTTTAATGTCATTATAATAACCAACACAAAATATCAGAATCAATTCCTGCCTTGATTCATCCATTTTTTTTCATTGCTATCCCGTTCACATGGCCATGCCCTTGTGTTCACATGATTATTTTTTTATACAATTGAGAAATTTGTGTTTCCACTTTTATTTCAACGAAGATACGCCTCTGAACGACCACGCTCCAAGAACGTTACACAATTCTGTCGCAGCTCGGCGTATTTTGTTTCGATAAGATCAAATTGTGTCTTCTCTCTTATGCTGGCAGACTTGGCAGACATATATGCCTTTTGCTTTTTTTTTTTTTTTTTTGCTGGCATATATACGTGTTTGCATCCTCCAACTTTGACGCAGTAAGAAAGTGCAGTCAACCGCTTCCTGCCACAGTTTTCATGGATAGATGCATCGCTACGCTCGAAAAACTCGGAACAAGGAAACTGGAAGCTTCGGTGGTGTGTATATCTAGTAACACGGGTAGGTTTAGCGACTCGGGCTCGTTTTCTCGTATGAGTCAGAAAAAGCTTCATGTACAACGAGCGACAAAACGAAAGCAACCCAGGCAAAACTTTCCGACAATGTGGCGAACTAACAATTTACTACTGAGTTACGCATTACATAGGCGCCTGAGGATATTGCACCAAACGGAGGAAACTGTGGCCATTCCCTCGCAAGCCAAACTGAACCAGCAAGCTTCTCAAAGTACTCTACAATGTGAATATGGGGTTCCCAAACCTTGCATGAGATGAGAAAGTAAACTTAATTTCTACAACCTTAACACATGTCGAATTTTTTTTTAATACAAACGTTGTGTTAGCACAAGGCGAAAGTTGTTAACATAACATTTTACTTCCTTTTTTTTCTATTGTGCTTGAGTAGCTCTCATACAAAATATGAAAGCCACCTGAAGCACCACTTCGTAATCCTGTCATTACATGCATTAAGAAGAATGCAATCACTTTCTTTGTTATTTTCCAAGAAACGTCAAGACACAAACAATTTATAGTCTAGCAAATGCTTTCTTTTTTTCAATCAAGTTCCTCTTCTAATTTTCGGGCAAAATTTGGTCGACACGTAACGTACCGTGCATGCAGTCTTAAAACGGCTCAATCCTTTTATAGGGTGAAAGCCAATTTTCTCGCATTCTCACTGCTTAGCACTCAACAGCTCTCACGTATGATCGTTGATGCTGACGGGACCACAGCTACCCAGTCACGTGCTGATCCTTAACCTATTCTTTGGAGGGTGCTCTCAAAAATCCTACCATGCCTATAGCGACGCCAACGATAAATAACAGGCAATTCAGATTCTAGCGTCAGGCTTGCGCGTCCGCAGAGACTGCTTCGTCACTCGAAATCCCTTAGCGCACGCTTGAGGCTCATAAAACGAAGAGCAGCGAAGAGCCAATGCACCGTCCCGAGCGGGATATTGAACTGGTCCCGGAGGACCTTTCAATGAAAACAACACCTCTTTCATGAACCTCTTGGCAGGTTTTATATTTGTTGGCGGGCTCCAGAAGAAAACAAAAAAAAAGAAAACGTGATGGTCTGCGTTCGATAGTTCGTTTGCGTAACTTCAGCCGCTGCCCCTGACAACTCACGGGTCCGGGCAGGGTTCACAAAGGCGTACGTATATTTGTTCAACCATTTTCGCACAGGGCTTTCTGAAAAACAAAAAAACAAATGCCTGAATATTAAACTCAAGACCTGGAACCACTCTCTCTTTCTCTACCTTACTTGTTTTCCTCTCTCTTGTGCGCACATATAGTGAAGAAAATTTGCTGCTTCAACTGTGCGGTTCACTCATACTCTGACTGCCAGGCTCAGGCGGACCTGTTCGCAACGAATAAGACATTAAAATTATAGGAAGCGAGCAAGCCGGCCGTGTCGCGGCGGTCGCCTATTGTTCGCCGCGACCTGGCGGTAGCCGCCGCAGGAGCATCGGGCAGCAATGGCGACGAATAGCACGGCGGACAGTGTCCCCGTCGTGATTACGACGGAATTTAAGGCAGTTACGAGTTCGGAAAGTTACTTCGGAAGCCGGTGCCGCCGGCTCAGAATCATCGCGAAGTAATAGCAACGAACAGCAGAGAGGACAATGGGCGACTAAGAATCCGGAAAGCTTCTTCGGTAGCCGGTGCAGAATCATCGGGGAGAAGCAGTGGCGATTAGCAGCACAGCGGACAGTGTTCCCCGGGTGATTGCGACAAGGTTTAAGGCGGTTACGAATCCAGAAAGCTTCTTCCGTGGTGCCAATATGACGAAGAGAAAACTGCATCATGAATCTGGCCGCGTGTGCGACGTGAAGGAGGTCCGTTTCGACGGACAAGTGGATGTCACGGAGCGCCGCATTCTGCAAACAAAATTAAGCGCGCCCACAAAAAAAATTTGTTGGCCTTGAGTGGACTGCGGTAATTATGTGCGTTTATTTCTGAATCAGTTTGACAATAAATGGGCGATTTTTTTTCGCGCCGTTCCGCGATTCTCTTTACTATCTTCCTGTAGGCTGATGGAAACATCCAACGGTAGGCTTAGGAGGGCGACCGCATTCCGCTTCTCGATTCCGGTGAAGTATTTGCTGCATACTTTAGAGTTTGCCGTCGGTGACGATGCTGTTCCATCGTCGCTAGAAGAGAAAAAAAAGTCAACTGTATTATTCGTCAGCAGCTTAAACAAAGCGCGAACTGGAAGGTAAGAAACACCACTAACCTGTATGGACGCACAAGTCGTACCCAGGTCGCGCAGTACTCCGCCTCGTACGGCTTCGAAGGGACGATGTAGTACTTCGTGCCGTGCGCGATCTTGCCGACCACGCAGCAATTGTTGCGGCTTTCTTGGTGCGGAATAGCCATCTCAGAAATTACAGCGCTAACCCACTACAACGCACAACCAACGCAGCGACTGGCAGAAGATGCCCGATGCAACGGACCCGTTTGCCGCTAGGGGCGCCCTGGTCGGGGCTTGAATTAGATCCGCACGGTTCCTATAGAAGTACTCGAGCGAACATATTTTTTCTAACGACATGGTCACGAACCCTGAGGGCTGAGAGGGAACAATAAAGAATTTTCATTCATAGAAAGCCGTTCTGGCCGTTCTCATATAAACCACGTAAACGGCGAACTCGGGGATTCCATGTGGAATGCGAAAACTGCTCCCACTTTTGCCAAGAAAAAACACAAAATGTGTTTCTAAGTAATTTTGAAAATGTTTTATACTTTTTCCACGATTATGACCCAATTATATTGCTTCTTCTCCACAAATAAAATTACTACTAAATTGTATTTCTTCCTTGTACCATATCGAATTTAAATCGTTCCATCAACTTTGCAATGGTGAGTATTCGTATAGCGTACGATGCGGATAGCGGGCCCTGCGGCTGCGTGCAGAACTTTGTTTTGAAGGGAAGGTAGATGCTCCCGTATGCAGCGAAATGCGTTGGCCGCTATACTAAAACTATATAATGCTGCATTAACAGTTAGAAAAATGAAGGATGTTTACAATCCCCTGTAGCGCCGAGTTAGAGCGCAGCTCTTGAGGAGGAGGAGGGGAAGGAAAGGAGAGGAGGCTACGCCCCTCGTCCTCTCCTGCTCGCCTCCCATTTACGGGAAATTTTCTGCTAAACTTGGCGGAGAGTTTCTCTCGCTAAATTTAGCAGGGAATTTTTCCGCTATACTTAGCGGGAACATTTTTGCGTTAAATTTAGCGGGCAAAATTTTCCACTAATTTTAGCGGAAAAATTTTCCGCTAAATTTACCGGGAAATTGTTTTCGCTAAATTTAGCGGGAAATGTTTTTCGCTTAATTTAGCGGGGATATTTTTCCGCTAAACTTAGAGGGAACTTTTTTTGCTAAATTTACCGGGGAAAATTTTCCGCTAAACATAGGAGAAATTTCTCCGCTAAATTTCGCGGGAAAAGTTTTCCCGCTAAATTTAACGGGCACATTTTTCGCTAAATTTAGCGGGGAAATTTACTCATAATGCACCGCGTGCTTACTCCGACGGCGACGGCAACGGTGACGCTGACTCCGCTCAAGCCGGAAGCGGGCGCCTAAGAGCTGTGCTCTAAAAGGCCCCTCAACTAAACTCACAAGGGAGGTAGTGTTGCTTTCAGAAACAACAAATGAAACTAGGTGGCACTTGGCTGGACATGACGAAATTTGTCACGTGTATCTACGTAAAGCAAATAGCAAATTGTTGTCTGTATGTTTATACAGCCGGAAGTTAGTGTGACCAATGGGTACTTCTTTCTCTGCTGTAGATGAGCAATTTAGCCAGTGCGGTACAACCGCTAGCCTGGGGTCTTTAACGTGCACCACGCATTAGTGATACACGACCGCACGCCGGTACAATGCTCATCCACATTGAAACGTGCAGGGATTGAGCCCAGGATTCCTGGGTTCTGTCGTGAGCTTTCGCTCCACGTGCTCAGTGCTGGGGCCCTAATCTGGACATTGGCGAAAAAGTCGGCGAGAAATCTAGCTGCTCTGATTGGCCGGCGCCAAGGTCAAGTGTGGAGTTGGCCAATCGCGGCTGCCAGATTTCTTGCCGACGTTTTCGGCAAGAGTCCAGCTTAGGGCCCCTGGTGTGGGCTAGCGCACTCGGCCATCGATCACCCCCCCCCCCCCCCTGTATCTACGGAAGGATGTGACAAATGGCGACAGTCATCTGTAACCATACGTGACACCATAAATATAAAGAATTTGTTTATGATATCAAAACTAACCTTTCACTTACTAATGAGGCAATCTGTTCAAATGATACCCAACAATACCCATGACTGCGGAAATCAAAAGCGTAGACAGTCAGCAGCGGCCGTATTTCAACACTCCTTGCGCCTTAGTGAGTGTTGAAAAGACAAACATTAAAGTCGAGGCATTAACGCTGGCGGAGATGGTGACGCTGTCTAGGTGGCGCTGCTTCTGTCCACTAGGGACGACGGGAAGGGAAGGGGGCCGCAAGTGTTTTCTTCTAGGTGGTATCGCCTTAGCGCGCCGTAACGGCAATTTGCGTTCTTTGAACTCGCTACGTGTTTTCCGAGGTCTAGCAATACGGAGTGCAAGTTCGTCCGATCGGACGAACTTACCCTCTCATACGGGTAAAAAAACTAAAAGAACGGAGGAGAGGGGAGCGCGCGAAAACTTCAGAACACGGAGCTCTGGTTGAAATGATGAGTGGGTAGACGAGAAGCTAGAGCTGCCATTGTCACTGCTCACTGTTCGAACTTGTTTAAACGCCGAATTTCAGGGTCCGGCGCTCAGCGCTTGCTTTCGAACAGTGTGTATAGACACGAAGCCAGCTAAAGCTTCGCGCGTAGACACTAATCATTCCTACCGGATCATGATATTCCGACTCCTCCTCTCCTTTCCTTTCTACACCTACGATTGCTGTCATTCATAGGTTCTTGGTTCCAATCCGGCACTACAGGGAGGGGATTCTTAGGAAGTAAGCGATGGCGGCAACTACTGCGAGCAGTCATGTGATTGATGTCGTCACTGGGAGTTTCCGCGAACGACGACCACGTCCTTTCTCTGGAAGGTTCCCACTAAAAGTGTCGCTGTAAAACATGTTATATAGTGTCTGGATAGGACACGTATGTATAAAAAGTTAACTTTCTCCCCCATAAATTGTATCGCAATATTTACGTCGCTACGCTTTATTTTAGCCATCTCCACGTCCACCTTTTCTTCCCAAGTCTCGGGTGTTCAAGATACTGAAATTTTACCAATTGGCCCTGCATGTTCCATTCTATTTCTATCTACAAGCATATGCCTCGGTTTCGGGGGTTGACGTCTAGAAATAGAAACATATGTAGTACTTGCTTCAAAATTAAAATGATTCTCGCGGTGTAATTATTGCGTCAATAATTAATCTTCATCTTTTTGTTTAGTGAATATTCATGTAATGATATATGTGGCGTATCAAGAAAAAATTGAAGTTTCTTGGGATGAAGTTCAGTGTCCTAGGAGCGATTAAAAAAACACGGTTTTATTTCGGCGTCGACAACACAAGAGGTTTAGGGCAAATTGCTAGGCAATCGTGTTGCATTCGTGAAACATTCTAGCGCCACAAACGTTTAGCGATAGTCTGAGTTTCCTAGACGCAAGACGCTTACGTTCAAAGCGCTATTCGTCAGATAGTTTAATACGTACCACGTGCACACTTGATAGTGGTTCCTAGAATGAAGCGATACTAGAGCTAATCGGACAGATAAGCCTGGCCATCTTACAGAGCCGTCCGTACTTTCGAGCTCATCTCCTTCAGCGCTCACAGGTTGTCGAGCCACTACTCGCCTACCTTTTTGATCACATGACCTCCCCGTTAACCAGACGGTAACGAACGCCTCATCTTTCCCCTTCCACACGCCCATCAATCAGTGCAAAGCCTTCAGCCTTCATGAAATGCCGAACATTTAGCCAAAGAACGCTTCACGTCAATAGAAGCACGTTTTGAAATTATTCCTCATTTAAACTGTGCGTCGCGAAGTAAATATGGCACTAATTTCTTTTCTGGGACACGTTTATTTTGCGACGTACATGTCCTATTCCTAATGTTTAATTTCTTTCTTTGTTTTGTATTTCTATATGTTTCATATTTGAAGAGACGGCTCACTTATTCGCTAAGAAAAAAAAAATATTAACAATACTCGATGCGTAGACATAGAAAAATTTTATGAAATATCGTTTTGGAGATTATAATTAGCATCGCAATCCATTACATTGTGAGACTAAAACTGACATAATTGTCGCAGAGTGAGTGCCACCGCAGCCCTTCAAGAATCTATTTCCTTCTTTCGTTTTCAGTCGCGTCAAAATGAATTTACCTTTCCTCGCTACTACGCCCTCTTCCTAACTTTTCATTTGCACAAAAACAAAAATTCTACCATACTGGATCCAGAAAGAGACGGCTACGTTTTTAAACAACTGTGAGAGCGTGATAACAGAAACAAAACAATTCCAAAAGAGTAGTTCAAACAAGACTGAGCGGAATCAAAGAGAAATTTCCGTGACCTCTATCTCTCTCTCGTGACATAGGGCCAAATTCTCCCCCAATCTTCTTCGGAGTCGAGGAGTTTTTCCGCGTGCTCTCTTGGCGAGAGAAAACATTTCGGCAATTCGCCGTCTCGGGTCCCATAAGCCCGGGCAATAAGAGCGCGGACAGGGGATGATAACCGTCTAAGCCCTCCCCTCCGGTCGGTCTAAGAGTGAATGACGACCGGAGAAACATCCGCTGTCCTAATTCGCCGGGAGTGCTGTGGAGAGCACTTTGAGGAGTTTCTCAAGTTGGCGAAATAAAAAGTAAAAAAAAAGGGAAATCCCGCAGACATTTTGCGATTTTCCGCGTTGATTTCTGTGACCACTGGGTTTGGTATAAGTGGACATTGAGCCTAATATTGTTTTTCTTCAACGGCGTGTAGTAGACTTTCTTCAAAATTTCGCCCTATCCAGTAGCTGCTGCATCCATTATCCAATTCCGTCATTGTTTGCGCGCGTACTCTGAGCATCTATTGTACACGAGGGTAGCGTCATCGCTCGGCTACGACTCGGATCCAATCGTGCGCTTCGTTCTCAAGAAAAATGGCGACCGCCAATTTCGCTTCATGGACTTTTCAGTAGGGCATATTTCTATTTGTTAGTTTTGACACGCAACACAAAATCGGATACAAATTATTATTAATTTATTATTTTGCTAAGAAATAAAACAGGTTTGTAGCGATTTATGGTTTACCGACAAATTGGGGTTCAGTTTTAGTGCCTTCAGAGCAGCTTGGATTTTAATGGCATAACAAAAGTAATGTAAATATCTGGGTATGCTCGAAGCATAAGATGTCACTAAACAACATAAATTTGTAGCTGCTGTGGCGTCTCCAAATGATAACCGAATATGTAGTTTAATTTTTATAAAGGCGCTTCGCAAGCACGCTGTACTCGTTGGTAAATATTATATCGCCAAGTAAATTTTTTGCGTCTGATTTGTGTTTTTCTGAACTACGAATAAACTCTTAGTCGTGAAGTATCTCTACGTCACAAAAAAAATTTTAATTACCGCTAATGTCGGCAAGGCGCCGCAACCGACATCGTCCCTTTTGCAGCAATGATTTTGGTTATTAAAATGATAAGTTATGCTGATTTCTCGATACTCATTCAAAAAGATTGATTACCAATATCTAAGCTACAATAGTCTCAATGTACTTATTTTCCAGGCTCTCGAAAAGAGGCTAGTCAAGGGTGTCAGTAGCCCAGGGAGTTCCCGGGAAACGAACCGTGTTTTTGGCCCAGGTTAATAAACTATGTATCGCAGAAAGCTCAAACTCGGTGGGGATGTGAAGCTATCGGTTTGGATAGAATGCGGATGTTTAAGAACGTGACTTCACCTTGATAATAAAGTAATTAAAAAAAAGTAGTTTTTTCGCATGAGCCGACGTTAAAATAAGCCTAACGTCGTCGAAACAAGGAAAGGATTTGTGGGTGGCTGTAGCATCTACTTCAGTCAAAAAAACTTGTCAGCTATAAAAAACTAATATTTCTCTCTGACACGTGTTTTTCACTGATATAAGTTCTGCAAGCGTCCACAATATGATTTCTAGTTGTTGTTGTTTTTTACGATATTAGGCTTTGGTGGACGTCGGCTCGTAGAAGAATTTCAATTTACTCAACTATCTTCTCATCCAAGTAATTTCATGTCGTCAAACTTTCGAATTCTATCCGAGCCGCTAGCTTCACAATCTTACAGAGTTTGAACTCTCTGCGATGCATACACTGTAAAAAATTTCCGTAATTTTACAAACACTTTGTCGTAATTCTGACGGACAGTGTGTCCGTTTCTTAGTTAACGGACATAAAACCCGTTTTTCGTTAGGTTGAATAAAATAGTACAGTTGTGTGCCAAAGAGTACCATAGTAAAAGATAAAAGCGTTAGAAGTGCTTTTATCGTCTAATCCTGCTAAGAGCAGTTCGTTATAGTAAAGAGGTCAAAGACTATACCAAGAAACCCGCAGTACCCTGCAAAAGGAACAAATAAAAGTGGGGGGAAACACAAAATAGAAATCAAGTAAAAGTCTGCAATTCACGTTAAAGCACATAGGCACTGCTCTACCTCAGTGGGAGTGAAGGTAGCGAGTTTCCTGTCTACAGATGTTTTCGAGCTTGTGATGATTGTTAGGGGAATTCTGCGTGAGTGCAAATAAAGGGATTGCCAGAACAGTGAAGACCACACCAAGAAGGAAGGCTGTTGCTCTACAGTACGAAACGGTTGAAAGGCACCAGCACAATTCTTGCAAACAGCTCCCTTCAGTGCTGTCTTATGAACTTGCAGTTTCACAACGCTGTTTAGGAGGCATAATAAGACAACCCGCTGGAGGGCCACACTTGAGATCAACTCTGGTCGTCCAGTGAAGGGCCAGAATTCTTGCCAGTGTCAAAGCAGTGAGTGATCCGGAGTGAGCCTACAGTTCTTAGCACGATCCTTTCTGTAAGCAGTGTGCTCCACTGTAGCAACTGACAAGGTGACTGCCATAAACCGAATCCTGCATCCACACTTTACATGCCACTAGAACTGTTCAGGGATGCGTCTCATGGAGTGAGTGAAGGTGCAGCAGCTTATTCGGGACCAAGTGCCCTGTTTGAGAACCACACTGCGAGTTGAAGCAATGCAAACCAGGGAGTACAGGGATGGGGTTCGTCTGGGCGGGCCAAGGTGGTGGAACACGGGGGGCAGCGTCGCTGGTTGCCCGGGCTGGCCAGAGTGCGGTGTCCGTACTCGACACAGCTGTTTCAATGATTGGCTCAAGGTTTGTGGGGACGGCAGCGAAATTCAAGGCGGCGGTAGTACACTGTGTAAGGGACATGGGTTCCGATGAAGGTGATGATGGCTGAACCTGTTGAGCCTACTCGCCTTGCGTGAAGGATGTCACCTTGATAAGACTCCAAATCATTGATGATCTCGTCGCGGGTGGCCTCCGAGGCAATTCCACGTATAACACCTCGGCAGGAGTTGTTTGGAGCGGCTAGGTAGGAGTGGACGCGAGGGGAAGTGTTTTGTAAGGTGATATTGGTGATGCAAAGTAGCCAGTTGACGATGCTTCGTGATGGGTGCGGAGGACGGTTATTTTGCCGGAGGTGGAGCGACACGTCGGTACATGTATGAGCAGGGAGCTGTGCGGCTTGCAAGAACGCCGGCGAACTGTCAAGAGGCAGCGCAGCTGCGCCAGCAGGACGGACTGGGAAATGCACCATAACTACGTGAAGTTCGGGGTCAAAGTCGGCCGGAAGACGAGATTTGCGGGGCTTTCCAGGGGTGATCCATTTCCCACCTTGGTCGTCTCGCTCTAGAGAGATTTTCATGTCCTGGCTCAGGATGGACGCAGAGATATTGGTGAGCTCCGAAGCGGCGATGTCGGCTGTAGCCATAATCGAAGCAGAAACGGGCGTGCCGCTCGCAGAACGAGACTCGAGCGAACCGATCTCTCGGCGGACGTGCTGCGCCGCCGGCGGCGCAGCACCGTCTCGGCGGGGCGCGGCGATGTTTATACCAGGATCACGTACAGTCGCGTACAGTTCTCTGGGGTTTGCGGAGCCCGGAGACGTCCGCTCTCGTCAGAGGTTTGCAGCAGTCCCCGGACACTGAAGGTAAGGGCGTTCACATCGAAGAGTTCACTATTGAAGGGGGGCTACTGAGGTTTTAAGAGCCACTGATCGTAGCTATCGCATTCCAAAGACACCGCGTTGTCGTAGATTGTTTTTACCGGCTACGTCCTGTAGGGCTGAGGTCAGGGCTGGGGGATCCACCGCCAAAAACGCGGAGGAACCAAGCAACGACGTGAGGCTTGCCGAGTCGGTTCGTGGGTGCCGACGACATTCGAGCAACGCTTCCAAGAAGACTGGATATTCTTTCCGGCGAGGACACAATACTTAGACAGCATGCTTGGGGCTGATGAGGATCGCAGGAGGTGGATAACAGGACAACCAATGCACTGCAAATAGGTCGAGCACGGTACACGGCACAATAGTGGTCGCCGCCATGTTAAATTGAAACGAAGCTGACAAAGCCAAGCTTCAGTTTAGTACACAATGCGCTTCAACATGCTTTATTACATATAATTTTATAAATCTTAAAACAATTTTTTTGTATCTTAAAGTTTTAATTTAAGTCGAATAAAACAAGCAAATTCACGTTGCGTCAAATAAACTCGGTCAGAACTCGGAACCAACGAGCATCGCCGCATCGCCATCGCCATCGTAACAAAACGCAAAAACCTTCGAAAACGAAGCGAGTTTCAAAACTTTCGCAACTTTCGCAACTTTCGGGCGCTTTCAGACTTTAGGAACAAACATCGAAGAACGTTCTTGGAAAAGGGAAGTGTCCTAGGTGCCGGCGTGCCCATAAAACCAGCTGTGGATATGAGTCTAATTGGTGAGTGCTCGCTCACTCGTTTTACTTTTTGAGTCCTTTCTGTTCGGAGCGTTTATGACGTGATCCTTTTGTGTGCAGTCGGCGTGAAAGCGAACGTGTGCGGTTCCTTGTCGCACAGGTGCTTTCCGCATTGGTTGACCCTCGAGCTTTTGCCAAGGAAGCCACGGAACCGACGTGTCACTGCACGGGCACTAAGTTTGCGGGAACGCAACCAAAGGCAAAGGTCCCACCGGAGGCAAGGGGGGCCAAGCGGGGCACTTGGTGAGTGTATCAGGGAGCTTGATTTCTGCAAATCGGGTGGCGGCTTGGTACCAGATAGCTAGGCGGTGTGTTTTGCGGAACCCATGACTGCTAAAGGTACCCGTTAGTGTGATGGCGCTTGTATTCGCTTCCACTGTGGGAGGTTAGATTCAAGTTCGATTTTCGTCCTCGGAAACTACTCCAAACATTGCGTGACGTGCGCCTTTAAAAGTAAGGTCTGTATTGATGACGTTGCTTGCGAAGCGTATAAACGAGTTCTCTCTCCATTGGGGCACTGACTTCTTATAAAAAAAAAATTCTGTATATGGTGCACTTATTTACTAACCCTCTGGCAGTACTCCACTGTAAAGGTTAGGAGAAAAAAAAACGTGCATTGACTAGTGTCGAAAGAAACAGAAAAAAAGTGTTTTAAACTACTTCCTCCTCAGTTCATAAGCAAAGGGAGAAATCACGTGGTCGTATTTCACTGGAACCCAAAGTTATCCCAGCAGTCTGAGAGTCAGCAAGGGCAAAGCCCTTAATAAATTGCATGCTTCACATTTTGGCAAGTGCCAACAACTATAAAGTATAAAACGCATGTAAGCAATTCAGCGAGCAACAAGAAAAGTGATAGCGCCCCTTTTTGCTATCGCTCGATCAGCTGCACGACGAGGCAAGCCTCATGAAAGCGACGGGAGCAAGCGACCGAGGCGATGAGCAAAGCTTTCTAGAAATCCAAAAACCGAGCAATGAGAGCTCTCTGTCACTCATTGCCCTCGCTCGCTAAATCGCATACATACAGTTCAGCTTGAATTGTATGAACGCGAGAGACACTTGCAACTCACTTCCAAATGCCTCTCATTTCAGGGCTACACTGCCATTTGCGTCAAAACAGAGGATTAAGGGGAGGCAAGCGACAAGGCAATGCAACCTCAAGGCAGAGCGGCTAGGCGAGTGACAGTCTCTCCCACAAATCCTCGTGCTTGGGGGATTTTGCAAAAGGGCTATTTATATCAAGTTCAAAATGAACAGCACTCTTCATTGATGGCTGGTTCACACGACGAACTGATCCACAGACGGATTGATCACGTCCGCGGTTCGTCCGTCTCCCAAGCGCATCCACACGAAGGAGCAGACGCGCAAATGACAGCCAGGACGAGCCGAACATGTTTGCGACCACACTGGGGCACTGTTGTCCAAGATGGAAATCGACATTTGCTGCTTTGAACAAGAACTGCGCGCCACTGTTACGTGCAGAGTGAGACATAACACCATGATAGGCTTAGTGCGAAGCGCCACTAGCCTTACTAAACTAAACCATGGCAGATACAGAAGCATGGTCCTGCTTGTGGAGACTTTGGCGAGGAGGCGGTGAAGTCCTGGGTCCGCTAAGTGGCATTTGGAGATGCCTTCACTCACTTTGCACTTGCGCCTTCAGTACACCACAGCCACAAAAAAAGGCTTGCTGGGTGAAATGTTGATTGGAGATTCAAAGTGATTGCGGCGTGGTAGACGAGTCTTTACAGAAGCTTTTCGACGCAGATGAGTACCAGATTCTGCGTCGTGTCAGTTGGGCAAAGTTCCTCATGCCAACCTTTTTGAGAAATGAAATGAAAGAATATTTTGTTACAATAGTTTAGGTCATTTTTCTTTAAAAATCTTACTTGCAACTTTCAGGAAAGCACAAGCATTACAAACCAGCTGCCCTCACAATCATGACCCCCGCCCCCCCCCCCCCCTTTCTCTTTCTGGTAGTTGCTGTCGGTGAGCAACCTGATAGCCTTGGGCTTTTCCGCTTTTCTAATAGAATTTAGCGGTTCTTGTACATGTGCAAAAGTGAAATGTATGCTACTGCCATGTTTGTCAGTTTTGTAACTCTTTATTCCCTCAGACCGCAAATTTGTCTTCAGCTTGGTTCACATGAGCAGCACATTCATGGCATCTTCTATCCAAAAATATATATTGTGGGTTGGATGTGTGTTGGGGGGGGGGGGGGGGGGGCATTACTTTGCTGGTTGAGTTGGTAGGCAGGAGATTGCGAGAAACAAAAGGGTAGATAAAATACAACCGTCACTTTTACTATGAAAACCTTTTAATACAGGACTGGCGAAAAAATGAGAACATGAAAAGGTATGACGTCCCGTCCTCCTCTTACTCTTTATTTTCTGTAACCTAGTCTGGTAATTTAGGATCATATACTACTACATAAGATTCAACGACGTGGAAGGTGTTGGTGCACCTTAACCCATTTTGGACGAGCCTCGCTCCTCCACCTAGGGCCGTTCCTAAACCGTTTAGGATGAGTGTAACTCATCCGCGCACTATACCTCGCCCCTTGGCTCTTTTTGGACATCCCAGGCTTGTTCCGAGCATAGTTTGCGGTGCTGCTCAGAGATGGCAGCATGTATTTTTTTTATTGTACACATTTTTAAGGGTGGCGACTGATTGTGGAGACATGTGCAGCTTGGGCCGTACGTGCAATAAATATAGAAAAAACAACTTAGGATCAAAAACTGAAGAAAAAAAGAAACGGTTAAGGTAAACAGTGTGTGACATTATTATGCAGTTTCCTCGTTCCTTCGACAATGTCTAATTGGATACGAGACACACTTTTATGACGTGCAGGCAACGTCAGCAGAAATGTTTGGCGTGAAACGACACGCCTAAAATACAATATAAGATAGCTATACTGCTAGGACCCATTGTATGTTCCTGTAACCCTGCTAGATTTGTTTTGAGAATGGCGCGATAATTTCATGGATAAATCCACTTATATGTGAATCCCTCGGAGGGGCGGATCCAAGCAGAACTGGAGGCTGGCTTTGTAGCCAGCCTCCAGCGCGATGTCTCCTTGCACGCACTCACAGATTTGGCTATCTTGGCGTCTCGAGCTTCACTTTACTCGTTTACCTTCCACGTTTCGGGCATGCGGTTTGTGATGATTACGTCTACGACATTGCTCGCCTTGTCAAAGTGTTCGACATTGATTGCAGCAGCGATGAGCATGATTGCTATCAAGAGATGTTGAAAGCTGTTCATTTTGACTGCGACCCGCTGGCGACAAACTCCAGTGACGGCGAGTTACAAACGAACTCGTTGTGGTCACTGTCGCCCGGGAATATCTCGCAGGTGCACGCAGGGTGGAATGTCAACGGGCCGGCGGCAAGAGCGAGAAAAGCATTTGGGTTACCGAGTTGCGCGAGCGTTTTTGATCGTACCGCGGCGAGGAGAGCTTGGGCGATCATGGGGGCCCCTAGAATGAGAGAGCGTTCATGGTCACATGCTTTATGGGCACCATGATGTGACTAACTTGGGCAGTGTTGCCTGGTCGCCAGATGAAAATGATACAAATTCGTAAATTGAATAGTGCAATTACCAGAGCTCTAAAATTGCGTAACTTGGTGTAAATACTAAGTAGACTATGAGCAATCCATTTCAAGAATAATGGATCCGTTTAATTTTCGTGTCATAACCCCATTAAGTCACTGCAGACTCCGCTGTCCACTTATGGCCAATTCACATGATGAACTTATCCGCACATAAATTGATCAAGTGACAAGGCGTCCACGGAATATCAGTCCCCCAAGCACATCCATACGGAGGAGACGAGCAGATGACAGCGAGGACAAACTGAACCTATTCCCGGCCCTGCATTTCCGCAAAATGCCAACATCGCACTGTGGCACAGTTTTCCAATGTCAGAAGTGATGTTTGCGACTACAATCACTGCTGTTATGAAAAAGTATTGTGTGCTGCTGTTACATACCGAGCGAGACAAAGCATCATGACAGGCTTAGCGTGAAGCGCTACTAGCTTTACTAACCACATGACACAAGTATCGTCCTGCTCCAGGAAGCTTCAGCGTCTAAGTGATGAAGTCCTGGTGTTGCGGAGGGGCATTTGGAAATGCCTTCACGCACTGCTTGCTTGTGCACCACTCTTCAGCACACTACAGCCGTTAAAAAGGTCTTGGCTGGGTTGAAAACTGGGTGGACATGCAGGGAAGCTTGCAACTTGCTAGGCAAGTTTTCACTGAAGCTTCTTAACACCAACCCGGAGGAGTATCAGAGCCTGCGGCTTGTCGGCTGGGCAAAGTTCTTGCAGCTTCTTTCACGAGTGGAAAATAAGAATGGTTCGACAAAATGAAACAGCGAATGGACAAAGTACAGTGCACTATCTTTGTTTGGCTCATTCGAAAATCAAAAAATATTGCTCTGCTGTTGGTGCTCTACCGTAAACGCTTTTACTGTTACTCACCCGCTAAAAATCTGGGTATGGAAGGGCACTTTGCCCTTAAGTCTGGGCGTCTGCTGACGAGGTGCAAATCGGAGGAATAGCCGACATGATGGTAACGTGACAAACGGTCCACGGATGAAACTTGCGATTCAATCCATCGCGTCAATCTGCCATTATTTGACAATTGTCCTAATATGATTAATTGATCCCTATTAAAAAAAGAACAATTGTTCTCTGAAACAATGTAATGAAAGGAAGTTTTTATAAACAATGCCTGCTCCTTTGACAATGGAATAGTATGAGCCTTGGTATAACAGGAACTTTCCGTAGATCAGACATACGTTTATTCCATGCTCAAAGTAAAGACATGAGTTTGTCTTGGTAATGCCTACCTCCTGCGTATGATCTGTAAAAAGTCCTTAATGACGTGGTCAAGGGAGAGGAGTTTCTGCTTTCAAGAACAGGATGGGGTGAAAGAAAAAGTGTCTCGATGAACAATGAATGCTCCAGCTAATCCACTCAGCCAAGTTTCTGCAACATGAACTATGCTCTAAGAGAAAGACGTAGGATAAGCACTTCGAAATCTTTAGGATTTGCCAAGGGATAAAATTAATTAGATGCACAAAAAAGTAGGGGGAGGAGGATGGCAAGAAAATTTTGGGGCTTGTGTTCTTACACTTGAATTGTTTGTGCAGGAACCATTACTGAAGCAGCACTTCATTCCTGAGGCAATAATTTATTGCTAGTCAAAGCCTGTTTCCAGAAAAGCCCATCAGGTGAGCGGCTTTTTTTTTTCTCTTAAACATGAGGTGCTTTTTAACGTTGCCCTCCAATCCCAAAATGTTGTCCATCCGTCCGTGCGCTTTGCCACTAAATTTAGTGGGGACATTTTTGTTGCGTGACCTCTGCACAAGTTCAGTTTCCTCTCTAAATTTAGCAGAAAACTGATGTCACAGGACCTACAGACAATTTCAAGCTCTCTGATAAATTTAGCGGATAAATGGATGTCACGTGAACTATGCAGCAATTCAGTTTTCCCTCTAAATTTAGCGGAAAAATTGATGTCATCTGACCTATGCACCAATTCAGTTCCCCAGCTAAATTTGGTGGGAAAATTGATTTCACATGATCTGACGTCATGTCACCTACAGACAAATTCAGGTTACCTGCTAGATTTAGCGGAAAAATTGATTTCACGGAACCTATACACCAATTCAGTTTCCCCACCAAATTTGGCAGAAAAATTTATATTGCGTGATCTGACGTCATGTGACCTAGAGACAAAGTAAGGTTCCCGCTAAATTTAGCAGAGCGATTTATGTTACGTGAACTTTGCACCAATTCAGCTTTCCCACTAAATTTGGCAGAAAAATTGATGTCGCGTGATCTGACGTCATGTGGCCTATACACATATTCAGTTTAAAATAAAATGAACAAAAACAAAACAAAACTATTTTTTAAATACTTTATTTCATGCGTTATAGCACTTTGAAGGTAAAAGTCACTTCCAATTTTAAATAATGTTTTTACTTTAAAGAAACAACTTTTCTCTAACTGTTTTGATTGAGCACCAGTGCCGTAAACTGCTAATAGCAGCCTTGAACAGTAAAGTTTGCACATCAGAAGTGTTGCTGATTCTTAACAGTATCTTTTGTCTCTTCCAACTCTTCAGTTTGAGGGGAATAAGTTATCGCTAGTCAATGCCTGATTCCACAGATGCATATCAGGTGAGCACCTCTTAATGAAACAACTTTGCTCTCTTTGTTCTAATTTAACACTAGTGTGGAAAATCTTGTTTTACTACGGTTCTTGAGTTGAAAACGGGTATAGTATTTCAGGTTAAAAAGTCAAATTTGTGGGTTTTACGTGCCAAACCAACGACGGGCATCTGGCACGCCCCAGCGGAGGACTGAAGATTAATCTGGACCACCTGGGGATCTTTCGACGTGCGACCGAAAGCTCGATTACACGGCGCCTTCTCCGCAATAAGCCTCCGTCAGATTGCGGGCTCCTCGGCCGGGATTCGAACCCGCCACATGGGGATCCGTAGGCCAGCGCTCTCGCCTCGGAGCCACCGAGGCGGCTATTTCAGGTTAATGAAGTACTTTATAGGCACCATGTTTAAAGAAAAACTAAAAAATCCTTGAATTACAAAAAAAAAATGTTAGAATGTGGACATCTTAAAAATGGTGTCTTAAGTTTTCTTTTGATCTTGTTAGCAGGAGTGTTATAATCATTCATTAAAATTTCAGCGTAGCCCTGCATGTTGCGGCACATCGTACAAAGCAGAGCGCTAGAACGGTGAAAAGAAAAACTAGCAAAAGTGACGTCATTGGCAGGGTCCGATAACCCTTGTTCACCAATCGGCTGACTTGGGGATGCCAACAATGACGTCACGACGCTTTGGACAGATTACAGGTGGAAGAGAGACTCACTGCAAGCCCTGCTGCAATCACTGCACATATTTTTGAAAAATAATTGCAGTTTACGTTGACTTTCGCCCAAGTTTAGTGCGATCGCTGAATTCATGGGACAAAATGCTATGGAAGTCCACCCTTAACTCAGATTTCTTAAAAAGTGCTTCAGCTTCTTTTTACTGCTACTTTGACTTAGTTGAACTAGCCGGTTCCAGTTTACATTAAGCCCAAGAAGCTAAGCTATTAATTTGAATGTGACATACAGTAAACTCTCATTAATTCAAATTCCAGGAAGCCACAAATTTTGCATGAATTGTCAAAAGCTCGAGTTATCAGTTCATCAAATATGTTGGAAGATAAATTATGATTTGCCACATGGATGGCTGCACACACAAAACAGATATCTGATGATTTCCTCTACATAGGCCTACTAATAATAAGCAGGTATGCCACTCATGAAACATTGGTAAAATTTATGACACAAGTTTATTCAGCCCTCAAAAATGTTGTTTATCGGGGACTGTTTAGACAGCGCATGACACCTCAAAACAAAATTTTGTTCAACCAGCAAAAATGTTGTCTCTTATACAGGGTGATGCAAGGAAAGGCCTGGCTCTTTAAATCGACCGTAAAATTCGGTTTCTTAACCTATCGCGCTACGACTTTGTGCAGCTTTGCCCACAGATGGTGCATTTGTTTTTTTGTAAATTTTGCAAAGAGCGAACTTACCTGTGGAAAAAGTGAAGAAAGAAAAAGGCTTAGCTCCTATGGAAACGCAGCGAAGCCACCGGTCTGCAAACAACACGGCGCCGTTTCGCACGGGAGACAAGAGATGGCGCAATGAACGCCGCCAACAAACGAGCATACGGCGCCGAGAGCGGGCGTCTTTTGCAGACAATCTTTTCGACTCAAAAGCGGTGCGCGTTCCGCAGGCGGCGACAGTCGCAGAAACAAAAACAGGCGCTGTAACAACAAGGAACTGCAGTTCCTTGTCTGCTAAAGACGCCGGCTCTCAGCGCCGTCTGCTGGTTGGTTGGCGGCAGTTGGCGTCGCGACAGCTTGCGCCATCTCTTGTTTCCCGTGCGAAACAGTACCATGTTGTTTGAAGACCGGTGGCTTCGCTGTGTTTTCATAGGAGCTAAGCCTTTTTCTTTATTTACATTTTTCTCGGGTAAGTTTGCTCTTTGCAAATTTTACAAAAAAAAAATGCACCATCTGTGGGCAACGCTGCACGAAGTCGCAGCGCGATAGGTTAAGAAACCGAATTTTGCAATCGATTCAAAGAGCCTGGCCTCTCCTTGAATCACCCTGTACTTGTGTGAATGCTGTGACCTAAAGCCACGCCTCCACATCACAGCGTCCACGCAAGTTGCTGTTGAAACTGCAGTGCAGCACCCCTTTTTGTCGCTCATGTCTCCTCTGCTTCAGAGACGTATATAGGGAGAGTTTAACCATTCGTTGGAACATTGGCCGAAGGTGGGCCGGGCATGTTCCAGAGCATTTTCAGAACTGCAAATATGGTCAACCAGAAGCTGCGCATAATACCCTGGTGGTGGTTGCGAAAAGCAAAATTAATAAGTGCGTCGTGGGAGATCTGGCTCAATTCAATGTGCTTAATATCACTGAATAGTTGTGCGATTTTAATTGGCTGGTTTTATTTCTCAAGCACTTGATATGTTCGGTATTCAAATCAATGCAAATTTTTACTTTGGTTCAATTTATGGGGGGTTTATTTTATGTCATGTTTAGTAGTAGCTAGGCTAGTTGGTAAGCACGTTGCTCACTTACTTTAACCGTGCATGTCATATACAATTTGTTGCGATTGTGTTTGAATGCAAATCCTCTTCTGCTCTTTATTTCAAGCTGCTCTTACATGCACCATGAAGATACCGAGGAGGTCTTCAATTGAATGACAACTTCAAGCACAAGCATGGAAGGGCATCTAAATGGCCAGCACAAGGACAACTCTAATGTAAATTTTCTCCAAAGTTAAAGCAAGGCATGCCTTCTTCCAATTAAGGTATTGTGGCGAAACTTCTTAATTGGTTCGTTTGTTGAGCTGTCATCTATAGGAACAGCTGAGCTCACACAAACAAAATCCTGGCATTGAGAAGTACAGGTTGTGTGCTTGTGTTGTTGTGTTGTGTTGTGTGTTGTGTTGTGTTGTGTGTTGTGTTGTGTGTTGTGTTGTGTTGTGTGCCTGAAGAAGAAACGAACGGTTTCGAAACGTAGGGTCGCTACTATTTCAATTTTTGGTTGGCGGATTATCTTATCTCTTTATTATTTACCCAACCAGAGAGAATTCTCTCAAACATGTTAACCTCTTTCTCTTTTGCAAAACATGAACTTTTTGGCTGAGGATGAAAGATTATTCAAGTTCATATATTAAATGACGGAGCTATGAACTCTCCATACCAATCTACCCCAAAAGCTTCATGTGACTTAGGCTTGCTTGAATATGGAAGCTTTTTGCACTAAATAATAAAGCACTTTACCTTTACGTCTTTTTGAACTGGACTCTCCGTAAAAACAAGGCATATAATTTTATAGAATGGCGAAATGTCTGTAGCCCACATTATGGACAGCTATCCATATAAAATGTGAAAGCTGTCCGCAGTAAATAACGAAGGACTATACCTTTCCGAATTACATAAGGCCAAAGCTACGAGTCATCCGCACCAGTCCTGCACCTCCGATACGTCAGGTGACACCCCTGGCAGATCTAGAGCTCTGCCAGGTGAGTCGCATGATGTATCGAAGGTGCAGGTGGTACGGATGGCACGAGGCTTTGGCCTTATAAGGCGGAAAAATATAGTCCTTCGGTATTTAGTGCAAATAGCTTTCACATTTCCGAAGGATAGCTGTCCGTAATGTGGGCTACAGACGTTCCGTCGTTCTACGAAATTATATGCCTTGTTTTTACGGACGGTCCAGTTTATAGATTACGGCAAATCATACCGGCAATATTGAACCAGCAACTTTTATCCGTAAAATGGAAAACGGATAACTGTCTGTAAAGTGAGCTACGGACGTTTCGTCATTTTAGAAAATTATATGCCTTGTTTTTACAGACAGTCCCGTTTCTAGATTACGGCAAACCATACCGGCAATATTGAACCAGCACCTTTTGCCCGTAAAATGGGGTGAAAATTTTTTACAGTGTAGTTGATGTATCCGGGCCGAAAACCACGGTTGTCTTTTCTCAGGAACTCTGTACTTCTAGCAACACAACCGCTAGTTGACGGAGAAAAATCTTCTTCGACCAAACTATATGTTGGATAGCATATGCAAATGGTATGCGGGACGCCGAAAAACAAAGTCCTCATGCATTCGTCTCCTACCGCTGTTCCCCGTATGCCTCGTTGTTCTGT
The DNA here is from genome assembly GCF_016920785.2 of Ixodes scapularis. Lineage (NCBI taxonomy): Eukaryota > Metazoa > Arthropoda > Arachnida > Ixodida > Ixodidae > Ixodes > Ixodes scapularis. The sequence continues at coordinate 183,291,443 of NW_024609846.1, read as the reverse complement.
TCGCGACCGTTCAAACAAAAGCATTTCTCGCATGAAAGTAATAGACTTGGTCTGAACACAATACTTTAACTATTCGGGATGGCAAGATTATGATAAACAAAAGCAGTTTCAAAATATTTGCGTCGCGCTTTTGAGACTTTATACGCATTACCTTATACCTTTATTCTTATTTGAAGGCTCTGTTCGGTGCTCTATTCTTGTTGCTGAACGGCGCCCACTTTCAATATAATTCGGGCCTCTTTCTGCACTCTTCGGATACTCCGAATGTGCAGCACCGGCCGAGATATATCCTGAGGCTCGCGCGAAATATTTTGTCCCTCCAATACCCTATTTCTTTGTATTTTTTTTTCGAAGGTTTTGCTCTCTGCTTGCATATTTGCCCTCGTGATTTTGCCGTTTTTTTTTTTTTTTTCTCATGCGCCTAGATAAGTCCAAAGAAGCGAGAAGTGGCGCGGGTGTCTGGCCCTCAAATTTGTCTCTTTTGTTTCGCATGTTTAATACGACCATTATGTTTATTCAGCGAGAAAGAAACTTGGGTGTATCCGAAAGCATATCAATTTTTGTTTATATTAGAGATATCCTTGTGCGCATAAATTTTCTATATAGCGCTAGAGTGGAATAAAGAAGGCGCTCTTTCGCTGACTTGCGAGTTAGAAGCAAGACTCGCTTTGTTTGGTGTTTACATCCGTCTAGTTGGAGTTTCTTCATCGTAGAAGAATGGCGAAGCTTATTTTCTAGATTACGCCTGTGTCAAAAGCGTCATATGTGTGCACTTTGATAACTCGGCAATTGTGTGAGTGGTTTGATAACTCGGAAAATAAATGAAGATGTCAGACGTTTAGCGAGGAGTTCTTAAAGAGACATACTTATTAGAATTTAAGCAATAAGTTTTTTTTGATCACTATAAGAAAGGCAAAGTTCATGATAAGACTCTTTTTAATCTGTAAAGCCGGGGTCACACTGCTCATATGATACAAAAGGTAGTCTGCAAACACAAGTCACTGCAATATCCGTGGTTCGAATGCCGATTGCCCTGTTCCTTCTTGAACCCAATGGCATGCATCATTCGAAGCACGAATCTTACGGTGACTCGCGTTCGAATCTGTATGCCGACTGTCTTTTGTGTAATGTATAAGCAGTGTGACTCCGGAATCAAGGTGCCCTGAGGAGGTTTCTGAGATCACCTAAATAGGGCGATGACTCACCCTGCTGGCTCTAAGCATCCTAGAAATTCCTAAATCATGATGACACGTGGCCGATTTTCCTATCAAGAAAGCAATCAAAGATTGCAACACACCGAGGTCACCTACGGCGGTGGGAGGAGCATGTTTCGAAACCAGGACCACTGTCAGCCAATAGCGAGCGAAGGATCCTCACGCCTCCGACCGGTGGAACCGTGAAGTGATATCTCCAATGCGCGCTGCCCGTTGCCTATACAGCCCGGAATAATAATGCGTGGTTTTTGAGGCGATTATTGGAGTATTATGCTCTCTCTTCAAGAAGAATTAACATTTTCTGAGTACTCTTATTTGCTTTTTATCTACAAAAGCATACACATTTTCTAATAACAGCTCATGCAACCTCAAATAAATGTCGCGTTTTCATTTATCACATGTCGTCCTGGCTGCCGGAACAGTGCTCATTTCATCGCGGTAGATGACCTCGGTATGTGGCGATCTTTAATTTCTTTTTTAATAGAAAAATAGGCCGCGTATCGTCATGATTACAGATTTTCTAGGATGCTTAGAGCCAGCAGAGTGAGTAATCGTCATATTTGAGGTGATCTTAGAAACCTCCTTATGACACCTTTAAGGCGGAATTCACACTGGCGTACGAAACACATTATTTTGGGTCAAATAAAGATCCTAGAGGTTCTCCTCCGATAAGCGGACTAGGGCCAGCTGATCAGCGTGAACCGCCGAGGCCAGCCACACCTGCCAGTGGGCGAGATGCTCAGTGCTGCCTTGCCATTTTTTCTATGGCCCAGTTAGGGAGCGGCTTTCCCTGCGACCTACAGTCTCGCTTAGGAGCAATGGGACTTCTTTGGTCGCGTGGGGGTGCGACCACACTACCTTGCTCAACAGCGCCTGAGCCATCCTGAACAACTCTTCCCCGACAACTGCGATGGAAAATGTGTGTCATTATACTTATTTGAAAGAATCTCTAGTGAGCCGATTGAAATAAGTTTCGGATTACGAAAGTTAAATGCTTATTTATAGATACTCGTTTCTTGAAGAGACGAAAAAAAAGAGGTGTTCCGCATCAGTCCCTGCAGGCAGGTGGCCTCATGACCTGTTGGTCTAATTACTCTAGAAACTTTTCCAACTCAACCCCGAAGCTAAGAGGCCAACACGGTGCGGAGGAGTTGCCTCTCAGAAGGAATTAAAGCGCTGTAGGAAGGGTAGGCTCAGAGCAACCCCTTCGAGCTGCCGATGCAGGTAGCAGCTACTCCGCCTGTAAAGGCCCTAAGAGACCGTGCCTGTTAACATTGGTTCACTCCAGCCCGGCAATGGTTCTTCCAACCGTTGAACGAGGCTTCTTCATTAGCACACTTGACTTCAAACCTAAACACGTCAGGAGAACAACGCGAAGAGAAAACTTGCGCCGCAGAACCAAGAAATCATTGACTCGAACCACACCGCCGCCTGTTTCTATCTAGATAAGCGACCGTACAGTCGTGCTAAATTTATCACGCACCTCGGTGACACCAGACGCGTTATAGGACGCTTGTCGTTCACCTTTCATCTGTGTTATTCTAATATATTTTCCAGTTGCCTTCCTCATCTCAGGGTTTAACATCTTGATTAATACGCACCAGTCACGATGTGTGTGTAAACGCTTTGTGGGTGCTAGTTGTGTGCTAGTTTGATGTTTGCATTCGTTTGCATCTTGTGTCCATTTTACTTTAACTTTGTACCTAGACAGACATGTACAGTGCCAATCACACTTGTCTATAACGCGCGAGCGTGCGGCTTTCTCCGGGGAGCGCTAGACTGGTGGCATTCGCGGAAACTAAGCTAGTCACGTGGTGCAACATGGAACGGCCCGCTCGAGGGGTGTCGTCCTGCCCATTCTATCAGCTGGCGGCGAACGCGGAAGGCTGCTCGCACGCTTTTTAAAAACAGCATTCATTGCTCGAACAATAAACACACTAAAGCTTGAAGGCGTACCAACGATTTCGTCATCAAAAAAAAAAAATATCATAAAGCACTTTATTTTTATCGCTTATCAAGCTGATAGAGTGGGCAGGACACCCCTCGAGCGGGCCGTTCCATGTTGCGCCACGTGACTAGCTTAGTTCCGCGAATGCCACCAGTCTAGCGCTCCCCGGAGAAAGCCGCTCGCTCGCGCGTTATAGACAAGTGTGATTAGCACTGTACGTTGTTTTTCCTTTATTAAGATGCCATCCCACAACCCTTAATTGGCTTGTGGGATGCGTAAATGAATATTATGAATAGGTAAATAAATATTTTATTATGAATATTAATACGTGTAAAAAATCTATTTTGAGAGTGTCACAGAAGGCTTTAGTGCAGCAGTGGGAGAAGTGGAAGCACAGCCTGCGGTTAAACATGCAATCTCCGACAGGGGGAAGAAACGTCAGTTTTCACATTAACACTAAGTCATATGACGTCATCAGCAATGATTGTCTATAGAAACTCCTAGGCCGGATTGTAGGCCACCGCTGTCGCTGTTGGTGCAAGGAGCCGACGCCGACGCCGTTCAAAACAAAACATAACCCGCCAAGCTTGGTGTTCGCGCTGTCGTTCATTTCAAAAATTAGCCTAGAACATGTTTTTTAATATTACAAATTGTGCCTCAAAACCGTGCCTGTATTGAAAGTAAAAACAAGATTACCTTTTGAAACTGTTTTATGACGATAAAAAGAATATAAATATTCCCCTCTGAAAGTCTAATGCGGGATACCAGGGCACTTTGGGCAAACAAGTTATTCTCGATGTGGAGAGAAGCCTAGCTCGGAATTTCTCACTTTTCCAACTGCCCCTTCTCGACGTACGGTAAGGAGGCTAATGGCTCGTTTCATTCGCTTTGTTTTGTCTGTTTGTAAAGGAAAACTTGCATACACACTGGGAAAGTGCAGTGCTCCCTTAATTTAACGTCGACAAAAGATGGTTTGTGTTTGGCTTTTTTTGTGCTATTCTAGGGCCTACTGGTTGAATGGCGTGGAAAAGTCCTGAATCTCCGATCACAACCCAGCCTGTCAAGTTATCTACCTAACCTTCGCGAATGAAAGCCAACTTTTTTTCTGAACAATGTCGGCGTGTAAATACGGTACGTTTGAGGGAATGTCACGCGAAACCTTCGCAAGATCGAAGTTAGTTTTATGTAGCACCGCATGCGAGAACCGTCTTTCCCCCGCCGCCACGCCTAATGATGAAGCTTCTAATGGTGTATACAGACGACGGAGATTTCTTCCACAGAGAGAAGCACACGTCGTTGCAGTTGGAGTTCACGTGCGTTACGTACGTCACGGATGCTTGCTCATCCCGGTACCCCGCCGAGAGGCAAGGATTTCCCCATCGTTTGGCAAGAAAAGAAGATGGCGCGGTAATATAAATTCGTTGGCGTGTGCAAAAAGCATGTGGAAAGCTTGAAGTCGTCGGATTTTTATGCCGGCAGCGTCCAAGTTGACAGCGTCATATTGCTCTTATGGCGTACTCACAAGACGTAGATTTTATCCAGGTAGAGGAATACACGTCATCGTATTTTCAGGTTACGTGGCTCACGATACCGACGCTTGCTAATCCCCGTACTCTCCAGTGCGCCGAGGACAAACTACCGGGTGATTCAAGGAGACGGCAGGCGCTTTAAATCGACTGGAAAATTCGGTTTCTTAACCTATCGCGCTACGACTTTGTGCAGCGTTGCCCACAGATGGTGCATTTTTTTGTGTAAAATTTGCAAAGAGCGAACTTACCTGAGGAAAAAGTAAAGAAAGAAAAAGGCTTAGCTCCTATGGAAACGCAGCGACGCCACCGGACTGCAAACAACACGCCGCCGTTTCGCACGGGAGACAAGATACGGCGGTACCGGTCGCGACGCCAACTGCCGCCAACGAACGAGCAGACGACGCCGAGAGCCGGCGTATTTAGCAGACAAGGAACTGCAGTTCTTTGTTGTTACCGCGCCTGTTTTTGTTTCTGCGACTGTCACCGCCCGCGGAACGCGCTCCACTTTTGAGTCGAAAAGATTGCTAAAGACGCTGGCTCTCGGCGCCGTATGCTTGTTCGTTGGCGGCGTTCGTTGCGCCATCTCTTGTGTCCCGTGCGAAACGGCGCCGTGTTGTTTGAAGACCGGTGGCGTCGCTGTGTTTCCATAGGAGCTAAGCCTTTTTGTTTCTTTACTTTTTCCTCAGGTAAGTTCGCTCTTTCCAAATTTTACAAAAAAATGCACCGTCTGTAGGCAAAGTCGTAGCGCTATAGGTTAGGAAACCGAATTCTCCGGTCGATTTAAAGAGCCTGCCGTCTCCTTGATTCACCCGGTATCCCTTTCCTAGAGATTGTCGCATCGCTCCGGCGAGAAAGAAAAATGGCGTCGAACAATGAGTTCGATCACTTTTTTTATGTTCGTGAAAAGCTTGGTGGATGCTTGAAGTCGCTGCGTTTTCAATAAACAATTTGAAAGTTGACGTTGTTGTCGCTGTTGGTGCCAGCAGGCGACGACTTCAAACTTCCACAATACATTTAAAGGAAACATCGAATTTTCGTTCGACGCCATATTATCTCCTCTCCGGAACGGTGGGACAATCCCCAGCTCTCGGCGGAGCGGCGTAGTCCGGGAATTCGCAAGCATTCGTGCCATGGCGCACGTGACTTCCAAAAGCGAGAACGACTGCTCATTTCTGTACAGAAAACCTTCTTTGTGCAAATACACCGTAAGTAATTTGTTCTAGATGTTTAGGCAACGGAAAGTTAAACTATACCAAGAGGCGCCTGGTGTCTCCGACGTGAGTGAGAAATACAGCACGCCACGGTACGATGCTCATACAGATAGAAACGGGCAGCGGCATGATTTGAGTCGATGATTCCGTGGTTTTCCAGTGCGAGCTTTCCCTCTGCGTTATTCTCCTGACGTGTTTAGGTTTGAAGCCAAGCGTGCTAATGAACATGCGCCTGCCTCGTTCAACAGTTGGAGGAACCATTGCCGGGCAAGGGAGAAGAGGCGCGATCTCTTACGTCCTTTGCACGGGGAGTAGTTGCTTCCAGCGGCGGCAGCTCTAAGGGGTCGCTTTAACCCTATCCCCTACCGTGCTTTAATTCCTTTTGAGAGGCATCTCCTCCTCACCGCGTTGTCCTCTTTTCTCATGAGGCTGGCTGCCTGCAGAAAATTCTGCGCAACACTTCTTTCTCTTTATCTCCTTAATGAACGGGTTTGTATACACAAGCACTTATTTATCATAAGCCGAAGCCTATTTTAATTGGCTCACTACAGTTATTTCAAATAAATATTGTGGAACACATTTTCAGTTACGTTGGTTGGGGAACAGTTGTTCAGGATGGCTCAGGCAGTGTGGGGCATGGTTTTGTGGTCGCATCCCCACGAGGCTAAAAAAATTCCAATTGCTCCTAGACGAGAGTGAAGGCTGCAAGGAAAACCCCTCTCTAGCCCGGCCATAGAAGAACATGTCAGGGCAGCGCAGCCACCTCACTTGATTTTATTTCGCAACACTTGCTTCGTTCGATTTACGTGCACCTCCTGCACCGGTGCAGAGAAGTGTCGGGCGGTGTACTTCCGGTATGTGTACTGGGATACGACCGGAAGTACTCCGCCCTTTACTCTTCTGCACCGGTGCAGGATGTGCAGGTAAATCGAAAGAAGCTGCTGATTGCGCGCACTTGCAAGAACGAAAGAGTATCGCGATAAAACTTCACGAGTTGTGATCATGGGCCGGCTTGCTAGAAGAGCGTCTCAGCTGAGAATGGGTGAAAGTATAGCCTCCTACATACTGACAAAGCCAGGCAGATCTCCACGAGAAGCGGCCATCGAAGTGGAAAAAGTTGAGCGGCAGACAGCGAATGAGAGGAGAGCCACGTGACGGGCGCCCCGTTGCGGCGAGACGCTGAGACATACATCTCCCAAGCGACCGAATACGTTTTGGGTCCTTGCCGCTGCAAGAGCTGTGTGCTGACGCCCAGGTTCCCCGAGAAATGGCTCTTTGATGCTCTGTGCTACCAAATCCTCGCGCTTCAAATCTCCGACCGGGCAGTCTATGGCTCCGTCTAACTGCCAGACTTATAACTAAAACAACAACACCGACTTGACATAACAGAAAAAACAACTTCATTAGACGTTTCGCCTCCCATGCGGGAGGCATCATCAGTAGTTACACAGCAAATGCAGGGTTCAACCTAAACTCAACGCTATTTATCACGAATGTCCGTGTAAGCTTCGTGGAGAGGGCCGCGGTTTTTGTTGCACACGGATGTGTCCCTGCGAAGAAACCACGATTCTAGAAGCTTTCGGGGCCCCCATCTGTCCTCTCTCGCCAAGGTCGTCGCGGCCGGAAAGTCGAAAGAATGCCCCATTGTCCACGCATGGTCCACCAGTTCAGTCTTCAGTCGCGTCGCGTGGGATGCGTACGTGACGTCACGCTTGTGTTCTTTGAGTCTGGTATCTCTCCTCCGTCCGGTTTCACCAATATAGGACGCTGGGCAGTCACTGCAGGGGATCTTGTAGATAACGCCTCTTTGGACGATCGCCGGGGTTGGGTCCTTTGGTTTGGAAACGGAATTTCCAATAGTTGTGAGTATATAGGGGGCTATGGTGAAAGAAATTACTGCAAAGGGTGGGGCGCGCGAGCGTTTTGAGACGCGGCTTGAGCCCCGCTCAGCTCATGCGCTGGCTTTGGCAGTGCTTTCTTTCCCCCAGTCTCAGCTGAGACGCTGTTTCTAGCAATTTAGCCCTAGCTGCTTAACAAAGGACAAGAGTCATGGTTGGTGTAAAGGCGCAAAGTGGAAGCTTGAAGTCCTTGCATTATTAAACCAACACCATGAAAGTTGATCGTCTTACATTAATCTTACTTCAATAAATGAAATAAAGATTAATCCGAAGAAACGCGACAAGGCAGGGTTTTGCCCATCTGCAACGCTTTTGATAGCGCACTCCACGGCAAAAAAGTTTAATAGACCCTTTTCCTGAGCGTCAGATTAGAGCCACGATGACTGGCTGTCTGTTGCCCTATTGTGAGGCCCATTCACTGCGTTCTGGACAAAACACTCTCCGTAACTTATCCGCGAGTAGAGTAACGTTGAAACTGAAGATTTCGAATCCCTACACGATGGCGGACAAAACAGAACTGGCGCAGTTGGAATGTTGGAACTTTAAAAAATGTATGTTTATTTATCTTGGAATGAAAGGAAATTAATTCCACTTCATTGTTGCTATCATATATGTAGTTCAATATTTTGCTCCTTCCATGGTGTCAGAACATGGCGGGCAGCATTTTGGGCAGGCGATTGAACAGTCAGGCCTCTAGCGGTACGCTTCAGCTGTGGGGACAACTAGAGTCACTAAATGAACTGCGCTTAAAGTATCGGCACTCCGTTCCTTGGCCTCGTTATGGGCGCCGCCATTTTGGTGCTTGTGCAGAGCGTACGCAACTGCCGATCATCATGATTCAAAAGTGCGACTTCCCCAGCATTGAATTGGGTGGCAGGAAGCTCATGTAATATTGCTTTGCTTTGTCGCGAACTGTTTAAAAGTTTTTGGCGGACGGAAAAGCATTTCCTGTGATTTCAGATGAAACTCCATATAACTGGCAACCATGATTTTAAGCCACAATATGGCCAAGTGTCGTTACCCTGAAGCGTAGCTTATTTAGTGGCACGCACTAGGGACAACAAATTATATATCCTTGTTTGTTTTTGATCCTAGAAATTGAAGATGACGATTCAAAGGCCGCTCCTCGTGCGACTAAAGTAGATGTGATAGCGAAGCGCTCGTGCCCAGACCGTGCTAGGCGAGGTTCCATTTCTTTGTTATGCTGCGTTGGTAAACACCGAGCTGTGGGAACAACGAGCTGGCTTAAGCGTCCCTATAGGGAGTATTCACTGGGCGCCATATTTGTGGGTGCTGTCTAAAGCGCATGCTCAGAAAGAGCCCCCATTAATAGGCTGCTAAGACCGGCTATTTTGGTGGTGTGGAACACACGCTGCAAAAGAACCCTGGAAGCTAGCCGTCAGCACGCGCTCAGCAGTCGCGCATACAGCTATGGCCGCCAGTGAATACTTCCTACAGTTCGATCTCCTGCCCAATAGGCACTAGGTGTTTTCGAGAACTTGTTCGTAATCCTTGTGACGGGCTTCTCGCTTTTTCTTTTTTCGCAAGACTAACTGTGATTCATTACAAGAACGAGAAAGAAGCAGGATGAAAATATTTAAGACAATAATCATCTGCGTCAGGGACAGAATCAGCGACACATTTCCTGAACTTCTAAGCCTCAAATTTCAGACACCTTTCAAAACCTCCCTTAGAAAAAAGAGGCCGTACTTGAAATGAAGTTGAAATATATTGAATATGATATTCATTTTGTATTTATTCTGTATTATATTGTCCACATTTGAAACACGCGCGTGAGGTATACAAAATATATCATAAATAATAACCAGAAAATATTTTAGATATACCAAAAATAGAATTCCTTCCTCCGCAAGATGCCATTTGTGTGTTAAAAACCGGTTACACAATATTTTTTTTTACTTTGGACTTTGTTAGTAAATGGTGTCCCTGTGGTATTTGAAGGCACTACTAAATACATTCCACAACCACACATTAGAAATGAACAAAAGCACAAACACCATGACGCACTGAACACCTGAACCACAGTCCCGTACCTTCCCTAGAGCCCTAATTATATAGCCTACACATTGAATGTACTCTTTTGGCCGGTGACCACCTCTGCACCTATTAACGGTCCAAGTATTCCATCTTTTGCTCGGGAGTCTGTCAAAAGGGGAACAGTGTTTTGAAGTTCGTGGACGATATCTCTCACTAAAAAGCCTTGGTACAAATAATAATAATTTGGCGCAGTCGCTAAAACCATATCCACAAGAACAACTCCTAGAATAAATGTTATTGCTTCTTTGCATAACACCACTCAGGATGAAGCGACTCAACGCAGTTTCTTCACTTTAAAATAGTTATTTTGCTTTTATTTACTAGTTCACTATTTAATATGGTCATTAGCGTCACTATATTAAAGTCATTACTCACATCATGTACAATAGTGAGTATACACCTTCAGTGAACTAACATTGTGCTAACTCAACCACGCCAGCTTTAGGAGGTGCTCACAGCTCTTGCTGAAGCTTTCCATCAGCAAGTATTGTGGTTGTAGTTCCCGAACCCCGTTTGTGATTGGTGTGCGAGAAACACATCAGGTGTGTTCTTAATAGAAAAGAGGAGACAATAACATAAACTGGGCTTATTTATCAGTACAATGCTGCACAACTCAATTGGCAAACTAATCAAATGTTGTATTTAGGCACTTCAGTGTACTCCACATCTGCTGGAAGTGAACTTCTGATAGGAGCGAGCTTTTTAATTTTTTGATAGTTTTACTCAAACTACCAAAGTATAAAGACGGTGAGAGTGCAGGCGAGCTGGTAGTAGCTAATCATGTCGTATTACACCTGAGACTGCGGTGGAAAAAATCGGAAGAAACTTTCAGTAGAAGGAACAGACACAGAGAATGTCTCAAACTCAGCTAACTGGTTTATTTCTCAAACAGCCTTTAAGTACCCTCGGAACTTTTTCCCAACACAACTCTACAGATAAACTCCTTTGTTGCAGACATTTCGAACCGGATGAATACAAATCTTCCGATTTCTTACACCGCAGTCTCAGGTGTAATACGACATGATTACCAAAGTATCGCAGTCAAAAAATACTTAGAGTATAACACAACGGAATTTACGTTTTCCAGGTATCTTAAGAGTATTCTGCACATATTTTTGATCGCTGCATTTTTATTAGAGTTGGAGTATATTTTGCATGAAATAAACAAATATTTTAAGAAATATAGGTGAAAGGTATTTTGTGCCTCCTAATTTAGTATTTACATATTTCAGAACGCACGAAGGGAACTTCAAATGCAGTTTAAATAAAAGTATTTTAAAAAAATTTTCAGATATACATTTTTGCACTAAATAAAAAAAAGAAGTGTATATTTTTGGTCTATTTTTTGTGTACTTACAATTATGAACTGTACTTCAAATACACTCAAATTAGAATGTGGTATATTTCAAACGTATCAGTTTTCGCTAAGGAATGGTGCAAGTGTACGTCGTCTTCTACAATATGTCATTTTTAATACTTAAAACAATTAGTACGCTTTAAAAAAATTACAATCACGAAAGTGTTTTTAATTATAACGAGAAAAGCCTTAATTAAAACAAAATCGTTGTTTAAATAGCTGTCCTCTTTTCTGAAACCGGTTTCTTACGACAGAGTCAAGCTTAAAAATTATCCCATGATGTAAAATTATTTAAAACAATTCTGAATACGAATACAACCGAACAAGCTTTACAGATAACCAGACTAGTTCCTTTAGCATGCAGTTGAATAAAAGGATATTCGATGCTGCAACGCTATCTGAGAAAACCAAGAACGCGTGAAAAGAATTATTTTAAATTTTATCCTAATCAAGTGGTGTTTACAGTAACACTACTGGCGTTACACTTTTAATATTTGTTTATGCTGAGTTCCTATGGGTACCAGGAGCATTCCCTTAAATGTCGTTGCTGCGTTATGATGTAAAACCGAGTTAGGAAAATTCAAATTCGTAAAAAAAGGCCCTTTTGAAAAAATATTAAAAAATGTGCCACTATCAGTTAAGAAAGAAAAGTAAATGCATAACCACATGAGTTCTTTATCTATTCATTAAAAAATAAGAACGCGCATCGGAGGCATTACGACTCTAGAAACTTGAAATGTGTACAGGCATGTCTTTCAAAATGTCGAAACATGCCATTTTTGCTTTCTTATTGTGCGTTAAGTTTGTAAAAGTGCATGCCACATTTTGTACTCAGACACTGATGATGGATTGGCCATTTATTTTCAAAAAGAACGAAAAGCGTGGCACGAGCAGAGACGTGACATTTGCACCGCAAACAGAAGCGTTAGCACAGGTGCCACCGGTATTATTGTTGGTGCCATGGAACCGTCGCCTTTTTACGATAATCTAAAAAGCCTCGGAACAAGCACCTTGTAAATATTGCCGACCGAGCACACGCTGATGAGCACGCAGAGAGCCAACGTTGCGAGCTGATTCGTCGATTTTTTTTTAAGGCTGGTTCACACAGACCCGTTTTATTACGTTACGTTACGTTACGAAAGCTTATGTCTGAGTCACCGGGTATTTTGTGCTTTGTATTAAGCGTGGCTACCAATTCAACGAGATAACCTGGCACGCGACATTCTAAACACGAATGTTTCGGTGACGACGAGCTAGGACGGTGGGTTACCGTGGCAACCAAGGACACAAGGATTGTCGTGACGTAAGGAGTTGAGCTCGGGTCAACTTTTAAAGACTGGTTCACACAGCACACTTTCCTTACGTTACGTGAAACTCACCGAAACATTTGTGTCTCGATTTTCGCGTGCCAGGTATACCTCCTCAAATTGGTAGCCACGCTTGATATGAAGCACAGATATCCTTGGGGCTTGTACGTAAACTTACGTAACGTAACGTAAGGAATCGGGGTTGTCTAAATCAGCCTTTAAAGGGTTCGTTCTGAAGGCATCTTAGATGCTGCAAAAAACTCGTTGCACTGACGACTGATAAATTTCAAGTACCCTTATCAAAGGTTACCTAAAAAATTAAAGGAGCCATACAGGGTAACTTTATCTACTATCGTGGACATCAAATTACCAGCGTAAAGTAATAATTAGCAAAATATTACCTATATTACACTAATTTAATTTTGAAAATTTCACCTCAGATGGCGCACTTCAATTAAAATATGGCATAGCAGTCGTTAGGTTTTAGGTAACTTAACTTTGGGACGTCGCGTACCAGGACAAAGATTTGCAGTTACATGAGACCTTTGACGCGAGGCTATCAAAGTCTTAAGAGGTCTGTAGACGGTGGTACCCACCGCCCTATATACTTCTGCAGTGATGATTTGTGGTGAAAAATCCCGCATTTACTGGCACTGCCTGAAGCTTTCTCGAAACTTTAAAGGAGCCGTGAAACAATTTTGGGTTAGAAGGTTATTTTACGGAGCCATTATGAACTGCACGCAAGCATACTGATACATGCGAGACACAAGTATAGTCACCTGCGATGGAACTGGGCTAAAAAATTTGTTTTATATCGGTTGAAATTAAAGCACCAAAGCAGACAATTTGTCTCAGTTTTTTATAGCGCAGATCTTAGGCGACAGTCTTAGGGTTGAGCGGCGTCGGCGTCGGTGTAACCGCGCGTTGCATTATAGGGCATTTCCCATAATGCACCGCGCTACTTTTTCAGCAGTCTTGACAAAGGTATCTTCCCAACAGATTGGAATTTGGCTATCGTTCAACCAATTTTCAAATCGGGCATAAAATCCGACCCCTCTAACTACCGTCCTATATCCCTTACAAGCGTCCCGTGCAAAGTGATGGAACATGTCATTTTTCACCTATCATGAATCACCTCGGCAGGAATGACTACATTTTTCCTAGTAAACATGGCTTCAGAAAAACCTACTCATGTAATACTCAACTCTTCGAATTTATCGCTGATCTGCACTTCAACACCCATGCTGGCTCCCAGACTGACGTCATCTTCATCAATTTCGCCAAGGCTTTCGATACAGTTCCGCATTGTGGCTTACTACTAAAGCTATCGCACCTTCAAACTTCAAGTAGACCCTTTGATTGTAGACTGGACAGTAGCCTTTTTACGTGGCAGAAAGCAGTCAATTAGATTAAATAACACCCTTTCATCCCAATGTCCCGTCACATCCGGTGTCCCACAGGGTAGCGTTATAGGACCCCTCCTATTCCTGATGTGCATCAACGACCTCCCATCAACCTTAACGTCCACCATCAGGTATTTGCGGACGACTGCGTGTTATATCGGAAAAAAGCCAACTTCAATGATAGTCTCGCCCTACAGGATGACCTGGACGAAATTGGCCCATGGTGTGTGGAATGGCAATTCAACATCAATACTATAAAATGTCGACAAATAACAGTCACCAAAAAGTCAGATGTGAAATCATTCCAATACAACCTTCTTTCTCTTGAACTTGAAGTTGCCACCTCATATAAATATTTAGGCATTCACGTTACGCATAATTTAACTTGGAACGAACACATCAATCATGTCATACAGATCGCATCAGAGACTTGGCTTTCTAAGGCGCACATTGCACCGGGCACCCAAGGGTACGCGTCTGCTTACCTATAACGCTGTCGTTCTCTTCATGCTTGAATACGCAAATATGATCTGAAATCCAAGTCAAGATTACCTAGTCAAATGTCTTAAGGAACTGCAAAACAAAGCCGCGCGATTCCCATCTCTGGAAATTACTCGTATCATACCAGCGTTACGCGCATAAAACAAAATATTGTTTTATGTTCTCCAAAGATACGAAGGAAGATTTCTCGTTTGTGTATTTTTTTCATCGTCTTTATTATAGTGCTTCCACCTTCAAACAGTCTTTCGGTAGACTCCCAGTTCATATCTCAGCCAGAATTGATAACGCACAGAAAGCGGAACCTTATACAGCTCGTATTAATCTTTTTTCTTCATCGCCGTTGTTATTGTGCATTTCCCACTGGAACACCCTGCCTGAATCTGTTACAGCCCAACAAGATGAGGTGTTGTTTAAAAAGAAGTGTGCAAAAATTCTTTTTAAATCTACTCCAAAACTAAGAATCATTGAGCGCGGCCAACAATGTTGTGGTATGTGTGGATCTGCCAACGTGAATTTCTGACGCGATATTTGTTTCTGTTGCTTTTCACGGCTTTTCCCGTAGATTTACCATAGGCTTTTTTACTTTAGAACTTCAAAATTTGCAATCTTCATTATGCTGGAATGTGAATGATGATGTGGTACCATGTTTGAATCAGATAATGTAAACTTTGTTACTCTGTCGTTCTTTTTTTTATATAGTTATTTTTTATAGTGTGCTTTCTCCTGCATACTGTAAAATCCTCGCTCATGTATTGCATCCGTAAGGATGTCTTTGAGCTAAATGAGTGAAATTAAATGAAATATTGACGTCACACGTGACGTAACATGTGACGTTGCCCAGAATGACGTCACGTGTAACAACATGAGGAAAAAATTTCCCGCTAAATTTAACGGAAAAATATTCCCGCTAAATTTAGTGGCAAACTTTCCCTGCTAAATTTAGCGCAAACATTTCTGCGATAAATCTTGCGAAAAAATGTCCCGCCATAATTAGCGGAATAATTTCACCGCTAAACTTAGAGGGAAAATTGACGTCACGTGACGTCAACACCAATTCAGTTTTCTCGGTAAATTTAGCGGGACACTTTTTCCCGCTAAATTTGGTGCGGAAATTTCGGCTAAATTTTCAGATAAATTCAGTGGAAGAATGTTGGTAAATTTCCCGCTAAATTTAGAGGGAATATATTTCCCCGCTAGATTTAGCGGAAATTTTTGCTTAATTGAGAAACAAATATTGCGAAACTTTCTCGCTAAATGGGATCGATGCCGGAGAGGAGCAGGGGAGGGGAGGAGAGGCATACCCTCCCCTTAGCACCCTCCCCTCCTCCTCAAGAGCTGCGCTCTAATTTTGCGTTACAGGGAATTGTAAACGTCTTTCATTCTTTTTTTCGCGAATCTTGTTGACATAGTTGTGGAGATCATGAGGCTGTACCAGTCACGGATATCACTCCTGCCAGAGTGACAGTCAAATATGTCACACGAGCTGTAGAAACTAACAGTTGAAGAGACGCAGGGCGCGGAGAATTCTAGGCGTTTTGTTATTGCCCCACAGTCAATGAGATCGCTGTGGTTACGGGATGGTGACTTGGGCTCGGTTACACGGCTTGGATTTGGTGCCCAGTCATGGCGGTGACGAGCGTGGCAAACCTATTGCACAGCACGGCATTGCCGACCCTACAGTGCCTACTGCGATGAACATCGGAGGCGTATATAAGAGGCACCGACATGACCGGTACTCCGGTTACCTGTTATGGAATTTTCTGCCTTCTCTTTATAACGCGCTTTTAGAAAACAATATTAAAAAAAAAACACTAAAGAGGCTATTTTACCGCTAATATGTGATACAAACGACAGTCTGCAGGCACCGTCAGAGGCACCCTGTCTAAGGTCCGGTTACTTTGATCATACAAAACGTGTCTTTAGAAATGTTTAAAGGATATGCATGAAACAAACTTGCTTTGAGCATACTTGTGGCATCGTGTTCGGATAATTTTGTGATTATGTCTCCAGCGAACACCTTGTTTTTGTATGATGTAGGAGCAGTCTGACTCCGGCTTCAAGGCTAGCTTCGGAAGTCAAGGGCGTCAGGAATGGACTATAGGGAGTATTCTAGAGAAAACAATTTTTTTTAACATAGCCCATATAACTTGTTTTTTTTTTTATATATAAAGTTTGTTCACAACAAAGCGCAATGTGTGTAATATAGAATTTGGAAGAAAAGCTGCCGCGCAAATGTATACAAGTAAAGCCGCACGGTGTCAAAATTTATTACTAAAATATTTTGCTAGTTCAGTCAATCTTGATCTTGGGGAAGCGACCTATTTTTGGCACCTATAATTTCTTCTGCTTGTTGAGAAACGCAATGAGGAACAGCCCGTTCCCGAGACACGTGACTGGACTGAACTTCCCTCGAATGCCACAGTGAATAGTATGGACATCTGCTTTTGTTTACCTATTCGTGGGTCGCGTCACTATTTTTTTTGTGCTGACAAGGCAGGTGAAGGCGAAGGATCCACTCTACCATGTATAATTCTTTATACAGGAAACACTTGGCACACTTCAACGTCAAGAAACCGGCAAATCATTCAGGCGAGGAATATATCTCAATCCAAGAAAATATGATCCTCTCGGAAAGGACAGGTTTTGCGTAGCTCGACCGATTGGATGCGCCGCAGCCTCGGGGTTTCCTCTTTGTATTGGGACCGGTGACTGGCGCCATCTATCGCCGTGAACTTCCTGAGTGCCAGTCGAGAGAGTCTCGTGTGGTGTATCTGCGAAACCAGTGTTCCAGTGTCTCGGTGCGCGAGCGAGGTAATCCTCTTTCTGCCAAGCCCGCGCGCAGCGCGAACAACACGATGCGCATGCGTTCTCGGACGCACGACTCCCACGACGCTAAAGAAGGATTCGGCGCTGTATGCGCACTCTATTATGCAGATGGGCGAAGCGGAATGTATTCTCCCTAATAAAGTACTTGACAACAGATTGCTCGCCAGCGTAAAAAAGGCAAAGAAGGCGCGCATAGCCGATTTTCATACAACGCCGTGCCCCGGAGGCAGACATTCTCCGAATCTTCACTGTCGCGATGTCTGTTTCGAAGGAAACAATATGTAGTTCCAAACGCGGCCGCTGCCGCGGCATGGCGTAGAGCGCCAAGATATTTAAGATATTTCGTTCTCTTTACCATTTTTGGAGACCTCTTTCGTTCATATGTCCAAGATTTTCCAAGCATAGAGAAGGCTATAACCCTACCGGTATAAAACACGGATGAGGCGTTCTTTAGTCTTGGCTGTTGTTTCCGTCGAACGGGCTACCATCTCGAATCAGCGTTTTTTTAAGGCCTTGAATGTGCTACAACAAATGGTAAAAATAAAGTGCAGTTCAGTTCCTTACAACTTTAAGCTTTTGAGAGTCAAATCTGAGAGCAACAGCTTCGGCCTTCCGCAAAGTCTCGGCTCAATTCTGCTATAAAAAAAAACACACACACACACAAAAAAAACGGAGCTCTCCTGTTTGTTTTCATACGTTATATAACTGCTGCGAAGCATAACTCTCTGCTCTAACGTGAGAAATGCGTGCAGGCAACGAAGAGACAGCTAAGGAACGCTCGCCTATCGGTGTGCGCTGCCTGGCGCGCTGTCAGAAACGATCCCGTGTCATATACCCTGCGCCAGGTTCTCGCGTGCTCCCGCTGTCAAGTATTTTCGGGAGAAACGCGCTTCGTGTTTTTTATCCCGAACGTGTGTACTTTTACTGTATCAGCAATAGAGATTTTAAACATTTTTTCCACATGGGCATTTTTGTTTATGCTGCTTCAGAGGTTTGGGGATTCCTGTCGTCTTTGTTAGAGTTTTAGACTGTGACGAATGATTCTGCTAGGTTCATATTTACCCCAAACTGGCACCCAGTTCGGTTACTATGAATATCATTCGCACATTTGCCCGTGGTTTTTTTCTTTCTTCAAAGTTTAATAGGCTTTTTTTCTAATGAATTGGGAACTGATTAAAATGGCGATGTTACAGGAGCAGTGCATCGATACTCAGTTGGAATGTTTTTGATATTACATGGCCTTACTGGCACTAGGGGAACCGAAGTATACTCGCACGCAACGCCATAAACAAGGACTGATATTTGTTGTGGTGTAATTTAAAGAATAAAATCGAGCGGTATTTTTTTTAAGCTTTCCTTCGCAAAACATGATGACGTCGTTTGGAGGTCACAGTGTTGGCATAGTCGCCCAGTGACGGTATTTCAATGCGGCTCATAGATTGACCCAAGCATTGCGCTTCCACTCGATTTTTGTCCGCGGTAATCAATAGAACTTTTGCTAAATTACCCAAGCACCAAGGAGCATACTGCGAGTATAGTTACACGCGCTGCATGTGCTGGCTTCTGCAGCAGAAACTTTCCAAAGAAAATGCCTAAAACAAATGACATCTTGCACGCGGGTTTGTCAAGCTTTATTTTCGTAATTTACCTCGAATCTTTTATAAAGGGAAGGCCAGCGCGTGTGGCGCATGTACATACCTTCCCAGCACTCTCCTGGATGCATGGGTAATTTAACAATAGGTCAATAGACTTGTCTCACTAAGCGTTCCACGCATGCATAACGCCGCCATAACTGTACATCACAAGCATAGCTTCCTCCATGCTCATAAAGCCTGGCATTTTGACGACGGAGCGATAGAGTGCACTGTCGCAGATTCGGAGCGCGAAAGTCTGGTAGCACAGCGCATCACACATCCATTTCTAGGAGAACCTGGACGTAAGCGCGCAGCTTTTGAAGCGGCGGTGACCCGAAACACACTTGTTCACTCGGGAGAAGTGTGTTTTGGCGTCACGCCGCAGCGGGGTGCGAGTCACGTGGCTCTCCTCTCATCCGTTGTCTGTCGCTCCACTGTTTCCATTTGTCAGTATATAGGAGGCTAATGGCGAATTCCACTGGTCGTTTTGAAGCGCGCCGGGATCGACTTTTCTCGAGCGAGCCTATTTCACAGGGCGATCAGGATCGAGACCGACGAGTGTCAGTAGTCGTTTTGGATTAGCTCCCGCTCCAGATCTCGATCTGGATCCGAGGAAAGTCGCTCCAACGATTTCGGGGGGTTCAACCGGAAGCCAGACGGGCCAGCCCTCGGCGCACACACGTGACTTCCTTTCTCGTGGGGCATCTCGCCTGATCTCGCCCATTTCGCCTCAGAAGAAGAAGCACGCCACGGGCTGGGCTCTTAGATTGTCTCGACATCCGAAGAATTCGTAATGGCCACTTGCTTACCCCTTGGCTCGGCAGCCGGTTCGTTTTCCAGGAAGGAGAAGACAAGGTATTTGCCGCGCTACGGGCATTCTGGCAATCTTTGCTAGAAGCGCCTGGGCCATTCCTGCAGCTCGAGCGTCGAGCACGTGTTAGCGCCGCGATTGTGAAAACGTCTTCGAAACGACCGCGGACGCCGCGGAAGGTTGATTCCCGGGCAGTCGAATGACGGGGCGGCATCAGCCGATCCCGGAGCAGTGGTCATGTTCCGCTTGGGATCCGTAGGCAGCTCGACCCCGTTCGGATCGCGTGCTCCAGTGCAGATCTGGGGGGCTAAGCTCGCCTCCGGCTGGAATCTCTCTTATGCCACGTCACGAGGGAGGGGAGGAGCTGCTTTTGACTCCGCCCCGGCGAGTTTCCCACTCCCCCTCTTACATTTCCGCCCCCCCCCCCCCCCCCGGCGGCGGCGAGTTCCCCAGCGTAGCTCCGATTTTTCCCTACGCTCCGCAGTGAAGGGTTTTTATTTTATTTAAATCGGGGGATCGGTGGCCGGCTGGGCTAGCGCACACCAGCTCGGAGCACGTCGAGCGAAAGGACCGTTGCAGAACCCAGGATGCTGGGTTCAATCCCCACCCCTGCCCGTTTCGATGTTGATGAGCATCGTACCGGCGTGCAGTCGTGTAACACTACTGCGGGATGGACGTTAAAGACCCCAGGCTCGCGGTTGTACGGCACTGCATGGCTGAATTTCGCATCTACAGCTGGGAGAATCTTCCCCGTTGAGGCAGACCACGTTTTAGGCAGTATCAACATATATACAGCCCATTTTTTTTTTAAATTTAAATCGTAAACGACAAAAAAGAATAGGTAACAGCAGGGATGCTAATTATACAAACATTGATTGGATGTGGGCTAGTTGACTAGACATTGTGATGGTTTGCTGCGCCACGTAGATGCAAGAAAAACTTTCTTGATAAAGATATAAACTAAAGCAGAGTATAGACGAAAAACAACATACAGGAATGGCGCAGACTAGCAACTGTGTAATTTCTTTCTCATCTTTCTCCCCCCACACAGCCACAATATATATATATATATATATATATATATATATATATATATATATATATATATATATATATATATATATATATATATCTTCCTGACGAAGGCCGGACACCGGCCGAAACGTCGAAGATTAAATCGTCCGTTGTTGCTGTTTTTCACTAAGGGTTTTTTCTTCTCAGTTATATATATATATATATATATATTTTTTTTTTTCAAAGTAGGGTGCACGTGGAGTGAAAGCTCGCGCTGCAGAACCCAGGATCGTGGATTCACCCCCACCCCTGCCCTTTTCGATGTTGATGAGCATCGTACCGGCATGCGGTCGTGTATCACTACTACGTGGTGCACGTTAAAGACCCTAGGCTAGCAGTCATACTGCACTGGCTAAATTGCTTATCTACAGTAGGTGACAATGTCGCAATGTTCTGGCATGTTCTCCTGCTGTATGAACAACTAACGGCCAATTTGTTTGTCAAAATACGGTGTGGAAGAAAGATGAGAAAGAAATTACACAATTGTTGGTCTGCGCCATTCATGTATATTGCTTTTCTTCTATCATCTGTTTTAGTTTAAATTTTATCAAGTGCGTTTATCTTGCATCTACGCAGCACAGCAACCCATCGAAATAATTGTAAAAGCCTGTAGGTAATGGTAAATTGCGATCCTGGTTGCAGACTGCCGTAAAAACACATTTGTTTCTAGGATTCACTTTGTAGGATTTGGACGTAGGATTCACGACGGGGGCGACGGTTCATTCACGGCTCCATCGCCTCAAGCCCGGTTCGCCACGCAGATCATCGCACAGCCACCTTACCACGTCTTTCGAGAGGCGATAGTGTTGCTGAAAATGAACGTCGTCCATGTCCAACACATTGGCGTGGTTTAAATACCTATGCCGACGGCAAAACACGAACGAAAACGCTGCCATTTTGGACGCTTCTCCCTGATCTCGCGCCCAACTCGCCCAAACTCGCCTAGGTTGGAGCCGGCAAGCTTTTCCCATCCGCGGCGGCTTCTGCCACGTCACAATGACGTCACCGCATCTCGCCGCGAGTTCCGAATATGCAACTCTCCGACTGCCTCAAACCCTCCGTTTAACGTCACGATCTAGGGAGTGGCGACGCGTGTCGTCATGCACGGCGCCGACCAATCGCGGCGGTCGGCGAGTTTGGCGGAGAACTCGCCTCGATCTCGCCGCGCCGAGCTTAGCCCCCCTGATCAACTGATCCCGGCGCCCTCCAAAACGCCCAGTGGAATTCGCAATATGTCACAAGGGGTACGCGCCCGTGCACGATACAGCTCGTGCCGGCTCGTGCTCTGCTCGGGCAGACGTCCAGCAGGATCGTCGCGTGTGCAGAAAGACTACAGATCCCGCGATGCATGGCGACAGCGGTGGCGTACTCGAACTGGCTGGTGAGATTGGTCTATACGGACTGCAAGTTTTTCTGTTTCTTCTCCAGGTGTACGGTGACGTGAAAACGCCGAGCTTTGATTGGCTGTGAATGAAGGATAGTGGGTAAACCTTGAAGCAAGCTGCCTTGAGGTCTACCCACTGTCCTTCCAATCGGAGTCAATCAGAGCTCGGCATTCTGACGTCACCGCCACCCCTGCGCAAGAAGCAGACGATCTTGCGCTCGGAATTGCTCGAAAAGCACCGCGGTAGTGACTCGTGCCCAGTCGCTTCAATTACGACAATAGCCGCAGCCTAACAATGTCTCGTACTCAGCGCGTGTCCTGGGCTTTGCCAACCCCAGCGCGTTGGTATGCTAAAAACTGGCGGCGTATAGTCGGCTCCAGACTACGCGGCCGCTTGTTCTATACTCCGTTTACCTTAAGCTGAGACTAGAAGCGCCGCCTTCAGCGCGAGCTCATGGATTCTACAGTGCTTTGGTTGCGCATGCGTGGGCGTTCACACTTGGTTTAGCAAGGGCAGAAAGCTCGCGCTAAAGGCAGAGCTTCTAGTCTCAGCTTAAGGGTGAACACATTAGGGAGTTTTAGAATAACGTACGCAATTTTAGCGCACGCTAGCGCTAAATTTAGCGCTTGCATTAGCGCCCGCGACGCGAGTGTGTTTTAGAATAGCGTTTCTCCGTCGCGACGCAAAAGCCCCAGCATCTCGCGCTTGCGACGCCACCAAGATACAGTCACAATTTTTATTTCACGAAATGCTGTAACCTTAGAGAGAAACAAGCTTTTTGGTCCAGAGTACGATTTTAGATTTGTTTAAACACGAGAATGCGACGCGAGCGGTTGACCGGTCGTGCCCGCTTGCGTCGCCTCGGCAAGAGAGGTCTCGTGTACTGACCTTCGCACATATTACCTTCGCCGAGAAGTGTTCGCGCGTCGCAAGCATCAAGTTGCCGGTGACCATTGCCAAACCGAGTACAATTTCGTCTCGTATTGAAAATCGCAGTCGCGAGGATGCCGCCGACGTCGCACTCACGACGCTGCCTCAGCAGCCGCCGACATAATCCTGGAAGCCGCCATTTTTGCTTAACTCCGCTCGTCTTGGCTTTAGCCAACTTCTCATCATGAATCGTCCTTGGAGAAGCGCAAAGGCTCTTTGCGTATGCACGCTATTTCCGAGAAATAGCGCACGCCGAAAATTGCGCACGCAAAGCGCAAAACCTGGTTTGCGTTCGGACCATGCGCAGTGGCGACGATGCTATTCTTTGCGTGCGCAAAGCTTTAGCGTGCGCTATTCTAAAACTCCCTATTATACCTGCGTGTTTCATTCTAAGTTGTATTTACGCATAATACAAAAATAATTGCACCGACCTTTTATTGTCCGACCGTATGCGAATAATTTCTGGCACTCTGAGAGACATTTCTCACACTTTGAGAAAGCACGCGTCTTCTATTTTGCCAACCCCTCCGCGTGGCTATGATTAACGTTTGTGGTTTATGTTAAGCACCTGGCCACATGGCCGCTTGTTCTGGATCCGAGTTGTGGGAATGAACGATGGTCATATTTCTCGAATGTTTTTGGCGACTGCCTTGGCCTGGTAAAAAAAACGAAGGCAAGCTCATTCTGTAATTAACGTTAGGGAGTGATTCTAAGTAGTATTTAGGAAAAGTAAAAAAACTCGTTTCATGGCTCCTTTAAAAATGAAAAATCTGTTTTTCTATAGTAGGGAACCGTTTTATGGGCACGGATTAACGCTGTGTATTTGCTGGGCTCAGCATACATGAAGCAAGAGGGGAGCCGTCACAATCAGTAGGCTCATCATCAAGTGTATAAATGTAAAATATAACTTTCTAGGACAGCTGTAGGTAAAGGGTGCGCGTGCACAGCATTGTGCACAGTTCCAAGGCGCGCGGGGCCGAATATATATCTCTGCCTTTATTACCACTGGACGTTGTCCCAAAATATAGTTTAGTTTAGCTTTCAGTTATTGATTTGTGAGTCATACTGAAAGTAAAGTCATTAACACGGTCAGTCTTAGAAGCTTCAGAACATTTAGTTCAACTTGCGAAGAGACAACGGGCTTCAAGGCAATCATCAATTATTCTTTTTTCTCATTTTTCTTGCCTTATTTTCAAACTGATACAAAAGAACGCCATCATTCTCGCCCGAAACTTTGTGCGTAAGAGGGTGACGCACTTGTGACGAGCATTTTGAGCTCCATTAGTCTCGCCCGATACATTTTGCGTAACAAGTGACACATTTGTGACAGGTTTCTTGCCATGATATTGGCAGTATATATCGTCGGCGCTCCCACCAACGACACACCGCTTCTAGGCAACGACGAAGGGATCACCCCGAGTATAGTCGTTCTTCTACGCATCGCTTTAGGCAAAACAATTGAACGCTCCTTGGTGCGTCGGCTTGCCATCGTTACTGGACCCCCGACTTGCCCCCAAGCGGCAAACAGGCCGAAGCAGGCAGACGCGTGCGCGTCTTAGCGCCGCCGCGTTCTGTAGCGTCGCGCTCATTGAGACCGACTCTGCAAGATGGAGTGGCAGCGACGCTGACGCGAGCTTGGCGGCGCTATCTCTGAATCCACTTGTGGTGACGTTTGGACGAAAGGTCAAAGAGGGGGGGGGGGGGGGACAGAGAGCGGAAGGCGAAGGCCTCTCTCTATACCCGTTTTCACCTCAAGAACCAAGGTAAAAAAAGTCCGGCCCCTCGCAGAGCATAACTAATTTCTCCACTTATGTTGATAATTAAGATATACCTAGGTGCATTTGAGATAAGATATATATATATATATATATATATATATATATATATATGTGTGTGTGTTATCCTATTAAGATGTGCACATTTCAACCACCAAAAGCATCGCCTTTTCCTCTGAGAAGCAAATCTCGTAAGAACTACTTCGCGCCACGTATAAACAATGCGCAAAACTTCCTTTTTTCTTCGTGTGTAAACGGGTATAGTAGTAATGTCCCAGTCCTAGCGCAACCCTCCCTACCTCTCCCCACCCCCCCCCCCCCCCCCCATCTTTTACTTCCACAAAGCAAAACGTGGCATAACTCGTCGTGGCTACTATACCTTTTCTCGTGTTTGGTCCGTGGAACGAGTCGATGACGTGACTGGTATACGTGGTGGTGTGTATGTACTGTAAAGCCTTTAGCAATCAGTATTTATATATACATTATTTACATATCAAGTGCAGATTGCTGTCACTGCCTTCGGAACCTAGCCGCTCAACTTGCTCGCGAGCCTTTTTCTCCGTGTCGTCCTCTTCTTTCCTCTTTCAAGAGCTGGCGCGATGACCGCTACACTACCCCCCCTCTAGTCGATTTGACGATTGAAGGTAGAAAAATGAACTTTGCGGTGCGTTTTTTTTTAACACTTTAGTCTCTGGGGACTCCTGACGTGACGGTTGGATATGCGCGGGCTTAAGCCTGTCTATCGATACATTCTCTGTTTTCCCGTTTAACTGTATTTGGAAGTATTTCGGTGTCCTCTTCAAAACCGGAAATGGACCATCGTAGGGTGGTTGGAGACAGCGGCGTAGAGCGTCCTTTCTGACGAAAACGTGTGTGGTTGTTGACAGTTCGCGGCTGACAAAAACAGGGCGTGTCGATGACGGCCTCTTAGGTGTGGGGCGAAGTTGTGACATAGCATCCCTGAGACGGTGAACTTAGTCGGATGGATCGGGGGTGACTAGTATGTCAGGCGGGATGAAATATTCCTGTGGTAAGCGAAGCGTCGTTCCATAGACCAGTTCGGCGGCTGAGCATGAAAGTTGGTCTCTGAAGACCGTTCGAAGACCCGAAAGCACTAGAGGTAGCGATTCGGTCCAGTGGGTGTGAGCCTCGCGTGCGATGAGTGCGGTCTTCAGCTGACGAAGAAATCTTTCAATCATTCCGTTGGCTTCGGGGTGGTAAGCTGTGGTTCTCAGCCTGCTGATACCGAGGAGAGAAGTGAATGCCTTGAAGAGCGCAGATTCGAATTGTCTGCCCCTATCCGTGGTGACAATTGCTGGTACACCGAATCGCGAAATCCCCACGTGTAGAAATGATTGTGCGACTGTCTGAGCCGTGATGTCAGAAATTGGAAGCGCCTCAGGCCATCTCGTGAACCGATCAATGACCGTGAGAATATATCTGGAACCTTGTGATTCCGGCATGGGCCCGACGATGTCTAGATGTACATTTTCAAAGCGAGCTTCAGGAAGTTGGAAAGAGCCTGTGGGGCTTTGTGTGTGTCGCTGAATCTTCGCTCTTTGACATGCCAGGCAATTTTTGGCCCAGCTTCTCACATCAATGTTTATGTTCGGCCAGACATATCGAGAGGTTATGAGCTTCTGTGTTGCTCGTATGCCTGGATGGGATAACCCGTGTAGCGAGTCGAAAAGTTGCTGCCTTAACGAGTAGGGAACGAATGGGCGGGGAGAGCCGGCAGAGATGTCGCAAGTCAGGGTCCTTTCTAGCTCAGGGAGACTGATGTCTTTGAGGTGTAGTGCTCCCGGTGTAGTTCGAAGTTTATGAAGTTCTGAGTCGATATGTTGGGCATCGACCAGTGCGGCCGGAGTCAGAGGCGCGGCATTACCACCAGTGACTGGGGCTATGCTTGGTCGAGACAGTGTGTCTGCGACTACATTCTCCGTGCCCCTTATGTGTCGTATATCCGTTGTGAATTCCGAGATAAAAGACATTTGGCGTAGTTCTCTTGGAGAATGATGTCCGCTGTCTGGCGTGAGTGATTGTATGGCGCCCGCCAGAGGTTTATGATCAGTTAGGATGTGAAATGATCGAGCTTCCAAAAAGTGTCGAAAGTGGCGGATTGCCGAACAGACGGCGAGGAGCTCCCGACCTTAAGTGCTATAGCGTCGCTCTGTAGTTGTAAGTTTGCGGGAAAAGAATGAAATCGGTTTCCATTTGCCGTTGATAAACTGCTGGAGGACAGCGCCTACTGCGACATCTGAGGCATCAGTAAGCAGGCATGTCGGTGCGTCTGCTTTTGGATGTCGAAGCAAGGTGGCACGCGCGATGTGTGTCTTGATGCTGGTGAATGCCTGTGTAGCCGCATCAGTCCATTTGGGAAGGCCTGTTTTCGACGGTGGAAGAATATCTTGAAGAGGCTGAAGCAATGTAGCACAGTGAGGAACAAAACGTCGATAATAATTAACTAAGCCTAGAAAAGCTCTAAGAGCGCGCGCAGACTGAGGTTGCGGATACTCTCGTATGGCGTCCACTTTGCTGGGAAGTGGTCTTAGGCCATGACGGTCAATTTGATGGCCCAGAAAAGAGACGCTCGTTGCACCGAAATGACATTTGGAAGTATTAATCATGAGGCCATTTTCGTCGAGTCGTTGGAAGAGGCTGCGAAGGTGTTGCATGTGTTCGTCTTCGGATCTGCTCGCAACAAGGATGTCGTCTAGATAGGCGCACACAAAAGGTAATCCGCGGAGGACCTGATCTAAAAATGTTTGAAAAGTCTGGGCAGCATTTCGTAGTCCGAAAGGCATCCGAAGGAATTCGAAGAGTCCGAATGGTGTGGTGATTGCCGTTTTTGAGATATCTTCAGGTGCGACCGGTATCAGATGGTACGCGCGAACAAGATCTACTTTTGAAAATATGATTGCACCATCGAGAATTGACGCAGCATCGTGGATGTGGGGCACCGGATAGCGATCGGGGGTGGTCGCTTGATTGAGGGCGCGATAATCCCCGCAGGGGCGCCAGTCGCCAGGTGTCGATTTTGGAACCATATGTAGCGGTGAAGCCCACGAGCTGGAGGAGAGCCGTATTATGCCCAATTCGAGCATATGGTCGAAAGCTTGTTTGGCGGTCCGGTATTTTTCGGGAGGAAGCCTTCTGGGTCGTGAATAAACGGGGGGTCCTGTCGTCTCGATGTGATGTTGGACGTTGTGTTTGACTTGACTTGTGAAAGTGCAGGGACGTACTAGGGAAGGGGACTCTTGCATAACATCAATATAGGTAGAATCTGTCGGGACGAGCAGTGGAGCCAGTCCAATTGATTGCAGCTTCGTGCGTGTCCCTGATACAGAAAGGAGCGTAGTGGCATCAATGAGACGACGGTTGCGGATGTCCACAAGGAGGTTGTAGTGTTGTAGAAAATCTGCTCCGAGGATTGGATGTTGGATGTCTGCGATAGTGAAAATCCAACGCAAAACTCGACGCAATCCTAGGTTGATCGTGAGAGTGCGGACTCCGTAGGTGGGAATGACAGTGCCGTTAGCTGCCTTAAGTTGCGAGGGTTGCTGATTACGACGATCTTGAGCGGTTGGAGGCAATACTGACACCTCGGCGCCAGTGTCAACTAGGAAACATATTTTTGTGTCCTTATCTAGGAGAAAAAATAGGCAAGGACGACGTTGCAACCGGCCAGGCGTACTCGTCGTCGCTAGTAGCTGGCGTTGCTGTTTCCCGGCGCCATACAAGTGCATTTCTGGGCGCGGGAGCCGAATGTACGATGATACCAACATTGTTGGTTAGCAAGACTGTTGGACCTGCTACGTCGGCGGGCTGGCGAGTTACTTCGACGTTGTGATGGCGATCGTGAAGGGCGAAAAGCAGCCACCATTTCTGTCAACTGATCCATGCGTCGCTCCATGGCGGTGCAGAAATCTGAGGGCTGTTGTGGAGATCGAGTTGTTTCGTAAACTTCTGGACGGCGTGTGGTTGATACGTCGACAATGCGATCTGCCACCTTTGCGAGGTCATCCAGGGTTGCGCTGTCTGCTGACGCGAGCATCATACGGACGTCGTTGGGCAGACGCTGCAGGAACAATTGTCGCAGAAGTGAGTCCTCAATGGTGGCGTTTCCCAACAAGTGCCTCATCCGACGCAGTAACTGAGAGGGTGTTTTGTCTCCCAGCTCTTCTGTTGTCAGGAGCTGTTGTAGCCGTCGTTGTTCGGATAGGCTGGTGCGTCGAACTAGTTCTGCCTTGAGGGTGTCGTAGGGTGTTAGCGTGGGTGGTGCTAAGATAATATCGCGCACCTCCGCTGCATCTGCTGATGACAACGCGCTTACGACGTGATGGAACCGCGTCTGCTGGTCCGTGATACGCCGCAAGGCAATTGTGACTCTATTTGCGCAAACCACAACTGTGGATCCGCGGGCCAGAATGGCGGAAGGCGGACGGCGAGGGCCGCGACTTGGGGCTGCGGCGCTGCAGGAGAGCCGTCCGTTGCCATTGCTGCTCACCTTGGTGTTCTGTCGGGACGTCCGGGTCACCACTTTTAGCAATCAGTATTTATATATACGTTATTTACATATCAAGTGCAGATTGCTGTCACTGCCTTCGGAACCTAGCCGCTCAACTTGCTCGCGAGCCTTTTTCCCCGTGTCGTCCTTTTCTTTCCTCTTTCAAGAGCTGGCGCGATGAACGCTACAAGCCCTTTATTTTAGCGGCCCTAATTTTTATTATTTGTCGCATTACCCGAAAATCCGTCGGCGTTGTCCTCGAAAGATGGTCATAAAACTACGTCATCAAGCACACGCCGCAGAAATGAAACACAAAGAAAAGCATAGCAACGCAGATGCTTTGTCACAGAAGCCGTCGTGTGGCCGGTGGGTAATTCGCCGAGCCTGCGCAGTGGGGGAGTGTTATGTCACCGCCAGAGCGCCGTCTGCGAAAGGAAGACGGGGTGTGCTGCTTATAAGAATGTGCGGCGTGTAGGAATGCTTTCAAAATCCTACACGTAAGCGGTCTTAACTGCTTTCGGCGAGTTTTGTGAATTGAGCAGCGGGATCACATTCGCGACCGTTATATTTTGCGAGTTATAAAAGCTGGAATTCGCCTCTATACAGACAATAGAAATATTCCCGCCCAATAAAGTTCACGAATTTTACAATTCGCGAAAATTAGTGGGCATATAGCGGGAGAACTTTTGTTTCTATACCGGAGTAAAGGCCCAGTCGGCGAGCTGTTTCCAGCGGAATGAAGGAATCAATGTCGGGTACGCAGATGGACACCCCGTGCTTATCAAACGAAATGAAATTAAAAACGCCAAGGAACGTAAAACGTGTGAGCCAGAATCTGAACTCTTGTTTACCGATTACAAGTGAGGTGTGCACACCGCTGCACTATACTTCAATATCACTTTTGACGAGGTCCATCTTTGGCGTTCGAATGCAACGAAACGCACCAGGCCCTATTGTGGTTCCTTCACGTGATACGACATTTGATTACTTTTGGGCACCGCAGATGTGATGTCCACCATGTTCCCCTCTTTTACCACAGTCTCGGGTATTCTACATCACGATCAACATTCACCAGCTCGCCTGCGTACTCTCTGTTTTTTCGTTCGTTTATTTTTTATTTTTTTTATGTCAGCTAATATGTACTTATCGTTTCTGTGTGGTGTTTTTGCTGTCGACGAATAATCAGCTAGTTATAAAGCGCTGTTCTTGATATATCTTGCGGTAATTTGCCGCCGTAAAAATCGCAGTTGCAAGCTAAATATTTTACCACGCGTTTAAAATAACAAGTATATGTACATCGTGCTTTGTGCATAGCTTTTGTTTCTCGTTTATTTTTTTTTCATTTAACATATAAGATTATAAAAGGGAACGGAAGTATAGCGAATTCAACTGTACCTTTAAATTTGTTAGACAACGACGGCGCTTAATGGCGCATGGAAAACACACGAACAATAACAATAGGCCGTTTCATTTTCATTTTATGTCGTGCGCACTTATACACTTGCAGCCACTATTTCAACCGCAATTTTTATACTAAAGCTTGACAAAACAGCAGTAAATATGAAAACAATCTTACGCCGGCAGAATTCCCATTCCGATTATTCTTCGCGCTCCGTAACGATTGCTGACATTAAAGAGGCAGAACAAAAAGAAAAAAATCGTTCACCCATTTCGCTTTCGCCCCAGCAAGAAACAGAGGTTAACGGCTGGCTACACTTTCCGTGCAACGTTGTACGTCTCCTTATCAAACATGTCCTTCTACTTCCGCCTCAAAATACAAGCAGCCCTAATGTCGGCCATTCCGTCCTCACAAAACGATCGGAACAAAGTGGTTCCTCTTAGTTGTTTCCCATTTTTCACTGTTTCCGACTCCGCCAAAAAGCCCGCCCCCCACCCCCCTCTTTCTTCTTTTTTTTCTTACTTGGTTTTCAATTTTAAGCACGTCCCTTCCCCTTACAAATACAATCTTATTTACAGCTTCCGTTTGAGAACCGGTGGAACGTACACGCACATTGCGCAACCGTGTAGAGCTTCCTTCATCTCTATCTTTTTGCAGCCTTTAATTTCAACACCGTATTTCCCGTCCAATATACAGGCTCTTTCTGATTCCCTCATACTTTCTTTTTGTCCGTTCCCTTTTCTTTGATTACTCGGTTGTCGAGCCTGGGTGACGTTTTGTTCGTTTGTTTTCTTTGTGTATGCGTCGGTATTTTACGGCAACAAGCGCTCGTACATAAAACATTGAGACAGGTGGAAAAGCTGCCGCTGCCGCCTCTCGATTTGTTTGCTCTCTGAGGTAGCTCCATTGAAGGACGTCGCTTTCTTTTTTTCTTTTGTTTTTGCGAAGCCCTTGTTTTTTCGGCGCCTTTGCGCGTTTGACACAAGAAGAAAGCCAGCTTACTGCTGCCTCGCAACAGCGAAGTCATTCGCAAACTCTTTCATTTAAGCAGGAAGAGAAAGTTGCGGGGCGAAGTAACAGCTGCTAAGCTACCAGCGGATAACAACGCTCAATACAAAAACGTTAACTTTTCTAGACGCCAAGCCAATTAGAAGCAACTGTCAGTTTGAAACTCTGGAAGTCGTCGAAGTCAGGAAAGCGAAGTTCACGGCAGCGGAGTACAGATGAAGCTGTGTCTTCTGTTGCTCCGTGACGGGTGAGTTTTCTGCATTGCTTTTTGAAAGTTTGAAACTAAACAGCAAAGTCTTACTCTTATTTGCGAAACAAACATAGTGACCTTCGGATGACCCCTGAGTCATTGTTATCCGTCTCTTTTGTTTTATATTCTTCCCCTGACAGCGCATTTATTAACCTAACTCGGCTTCTTTGTTAGGTAACGGCTCCTGTTTTCCAGCGCTTCAGTACATTTCAGTGATTGATAAACTTACTTTGAAGACAATGGTCGTAAAAACGGCAAGTTAGCTAAACAAATTAGCCTGCCATTGCACGGCACCGCTATGTATGTTTTTAGTTTTTTCAGCATGCTAGTTTCTGTGGTAATAATCACGTTTATGCGTTTCAATAAAACCCCGAGAGGGGGCAGCCAGTTGGGGGCGCGTGCTTAACCCAGCTCGCTGGTGCTGTTCTGTCTCTCTCTGTGTGGTCAATCCGAATTATCACGACATGGTGTCAGAAGTGGGATGCGAGCGGCCACAGCAGTGAAAAGGGCAGGCGTGACGAGCGGCGGTCACAGCAGAAGAGGCGTCCGACCGGGAAGAAAGAAAACGGTCGGGTAGTCCGGGTACGCCAGAGGCAAAGAGCTAAGCCTAGCTGCGAACACTTAACCGCAACCGGTCAAGATGGCGGCGGGCGAGCATCGGGAAACCAGGCCAGCCTTCGGTTTCGTGCCACCGACGGCGTTCGATTTTCAACGCCCAGAGGAGTGGACGGCCTGGTCCAGTCGTTTCCTCAGGTACAGAAGGGTCTCGCGACTCATGGAGGAAGAAGGAGCAGCTCAAGTAGACGCTCTAATCTACTGCCTAGGGGGAGATGCCGAGGACATACTCGCCGCAGCAACGCTGACGGAAGAAGACAAAGTGGACTTCGAAAAGGTGCTGGAAGTATTCCAAAATCATTGCATCGGAAAAAGAAACGTTATTTACGAGCGAGCGAGGTTTCATCAACGCAAGCAAGAACCTGGCGAGACCGTCGAGGCCTTCGTAACGGCCCTACACAGACTGGTGGCCCACTGCGGGTACGGAGCACTCAAAGAAGAACTGGTGCGCGACCGCCTGGTGGTCGGCTTACAGGACGGGAAGCTGTCAGAAACGTTACAAACTGATCCCGAACTCACCCTGGAGAAGGCGTTACAAAAGGCGAGACAAAAGGAAGCTGTACGAAGGCAGCAGGCTGTCGTGCGCCAGGAGAACCCAGCAGAAGAACTGTCTGTCGACGCCCTCCGGAAAAAGTCGAGTAAAGGCCGCTCCAGTTCCGGAGACCAAACAAACGAGACTGCGGGGTGAAAGAGCCCGCTACACGGTTGCGGGAAGTGCGGCGGACAAAGCTTTCATGAAAAGAGCAACTGCCCGGCATCCACGTCCAAATGTCACTCATGTGGCAAGAAAGGCCACTGGCAAAAGATGTGCTACAAGAAAACTCTACGAGAAGTCACCAGAGAAAAGAATGAACCTTTACTGGAAAGATGGTCACTGGGCGCACTCAAGGAGGGTAGCAGTGCATCAGCATGGAGAAAAGAGCTCAGCGTCAATGGAAAGCCAATCACTTTCAAGATTGACACCGGGGCAGATGTAAATGCGGTGCCACTGAGGGCTGTTAGAGATGTGAGTGCAGTACGACCCACTGCAGTGAAACTCTACGGTGCCGGCGGACAGCCACTGGAGGTGTTGGGAAAGGTTCAAGCCACCCTAAGCTGTGGAAACAACAGCGTCCGAGATGAGATGTATGTTATCCAAAGGCTGGAAGAACCTCTGTTGGGCCGTCGGGCGAGTACGGGTCTAAAGATTGTACAGCTGCTGCAAGCGGTTACAGCAGACCCAGGTGCCAAGTACAAAGAAAAGTTCCCAGGAATGTTCAAGGGTCTCGGGGAAATGAAAGGTGACTACCACATCAAGCTCGAGGCAGGTGCAAGCCCAGTGTCAGTAACCACGTCACGGAGAGTGCCCTTGGCTTTGTTGGATAAGGTCAAGGCTCAGCTGATGGAGATGGAGAAAGACGGCATTATTAGGAAAGTCGTAGAGCCGACTCCCTGGTGCTCAGCTATGGTGGTGATCCCCAAATCAAGTGGGGAAGTCAGGATTTGTGTTGACCTGACAAACCTCAACAAGTGCATCGAAAGGGAGAAGCTTGTGCTCCCGTCGGTAGAAGAAACACTGGGGCGTCTCGCTGGCGCAAAGGTTTTTTCGAAGTTGGATGCCAAAGCGAGTTTCTGGCAAGTGAAATTGGCTGAAGACTCACAGCTGCTCACAACTTTTATAACCCCTTTTGGCAGGTTCTGTTTCCAAAGGCTCCCCTTTGGCATCTCCTCGGCGCCTGAGCACTTCCAAAGACGTATGAATCAAGTTCTTGAGGCGATACCTGAAGTGTTGTGTCACATGGATGACATTTTGATCACGGGAAGAGATCTCAAAGAACACGACGAGAGGCTGGAGGAGGTCCTTTCGAGACTGAATGCTGCGGGAATCACACTTAACAACAAGTGCGAGTTCGCAAAAACATCTTTGAAGTTCTTGGGACACATCCTGAGTGCGGAAGGGATCCAGCCAGACCCCGAAAGAGTGAAGGCAATCATGGACTTCCGGGCACCGGACACCGTTACTAAAGTTCGTCAGTTTATCGGCATGGCTAACCAGGTTGGACGGTTTATACCCAACTTGTCGGAGAAGCTAAAACCCATCCGAGATCTTCTCAGAAAGGACGC
Organism: Ixodes scapularis; assembly: GCF_016920785.2. NCBI lineage: Eukaryota > Metazoa > Arthropoda > Arachnida > Ixodida > Ixodidae > Ixodes > Ixodes scapularis. The sequence goes on along the minus strand of NW_024609846.1, from coordinate 183,256,700 downwards.
AGAATGGAACTGGGACGCCCAGCAGCAAGGAGCATTCGACCAGGTGAAGCGAGACATCACGGAAGCTACAACGCTGACACTCTATGATCCCCGACAGCAGCTGATAATGTCGGCAGACGCCTCGGCGTATGGGCTAGGCGCAGTGCTGTTGCAGAAGGATCGACAAGGACTGGTGAGCCCGGTCGCTTTTGCATCCAAAGGACTGAGTGAGACGGAAGGAAGGTACGCGCAAATAGAAAAGGAGGCTTATGCGGTCACTTGGGCATGCGAACGCTTTGAAAAGTTCCTGATAGGAACCAAGTTTCATGTGCAAACGGAGCACAAACCCCTAATTGCGTTATTGGGTAACCGAGAGTTGAATACCATTCCTGCAAGAATCCAGAGGTTCAAGCTCAGACTCATGCGTTTCAGCTACTCCATAGAACATGTACCCGGGAAGGATTTATGGACGGCAGATGCTCTCTCGAGATCCCCAGTAGAGCCCCCTGAGAAGATGGAAGAGGAGTTAGAGGCGTACGTCCAGCTTGTGACAAGCTTCCTGCCAGCTACGAGTCACTATCTGGACGAAATACGCACTGCTCAGACTCAAGATCCTGTATGTTGCAAGTTAAGAGAGTACTGTGCAAAGGGCTGGCCCCACAAGACGGACATCCCACCTGAGATCGCTCCTTACTTCAGGAATAAAGACAGCCTCACGGTACAGAGCGACCTCCTCGTGAAAGACAATCGGCTAGTAATCCCGAAGTTATTGAGAGAGAAAGTGCTGTGCCAATTACATGCAGGGCACCAAGGAGTGTCCAAGTGCAGAGAACGAGCAAGAATGTCAGTGTGGTGGCCAGGACTCAGCACTCAGTTGCAAGAAGTGGTTACCAACTGCACAAGCTGCATCCAAGAGCGCATCCCAAAAGTGGAACGTATGATAGCATCGGAGCTCCCCGACTATCCATGGCAACGTGTTGCAGCCGACCTCTTTGAATTGAACGGCAAGCACTACCTTGTAGTTGTAGATTACTACTCCAGATTTATAGAAGTGTGTCTGCTGAAGCAAACAACATCGGAAGCGATTGTGGCGGACCTAAAGTCTGTGTTTGCCCGCCATGGGATACCGGAGGTGTTCAGGTCAGACAACGGACCGCAGTTCGCGTCCAAGAGTTTTCACGAATTCACCAGAAAGTACCAGATTCGCCACATAAAAAGCAGCCCACACTATCCCAAGAGTAACGGGGAAGCAGAACGCATGGTAAAAGTTGCCAAAGACATCCTGAAAAAGGCAGAAGACCCAGAGCTGGCACTTCTGATCTACAGAACTACACCAGGCCCCTGCGGATATAGTCCAACTCAACTACTCATGGGACGGCAACTACGTACAGCTTTGCCTATGTTGCCATCCATGTTAACCCCTAAAATGCCAAACCACGCGGATTTCCGAAGAAAAGATAAGGAAGAGAAAAGAAGGCAGGCCCAAGGATACAATCAACGGCACGGAGTAAGCTGCCACAAGGAGCCGTCCATCGGTGGCTCTGTTTGGGTCAGAGACCCTGGCACGCCGGGGCAGATTGTGAGGAAAACGAACAACCCGAGATCCTTCGTGGTGGAGACACCGTCTAGACAACTCGTCCGGAATACCTATCATTTAGTCCCAGCAGAAACACCGAGAAAGAGTGCTCAAACCGGATACAATGGAGACGAAGAAACGATATGCGAACAAATGATCAATCCAGGCGAGAATGTCCGGACCCCGTGCGTTAAGGACAAAGAACCGACATCGGAACAGGTACTCGACCCAGAGGGAGGTCCACCTATGGCTCTCGGTCCCGAAGAATCTGTCATCGACTCCGGCACAAGGAAAGAGGAGCCCTACACTCTCACTAGAGCTGGGCGACGAATCATTCGGCCTCAGAGATTCAGAAACTAGTTTCAAGCCCATTGTAGAGAAAGGGGGATGTGGTAATAATCACGTTTATGCGTTTCAATAAAACCCCGAGAGGGGGCAGCCAGTTGGGGGCGCGTGCTTAACCCAGCTCGCTGGTGCTGTTCTGTCTCTCTCTGTGTGGTCAATCCGAATTATCACAACAGTTTCTACTACTGCTCCTGAAAAAACGCCACTTCCTTTTCTTCTAGCATTATTTGACTAAACTGTCATTCAGTTCGCTTTGCGTTTATCGTGTAATATTGCTTGTGCTCACGTTCTTATGTCACTTGAGTTTACGCGCTTTCAACCTTAAACCTAGCCTCGTACTAGCGACGCGCCATGAAGTTGTGGTATAGCGCCTTCCTAGACCCCAATAAAGAAATCCCAGTAAAAAAAACAAAAAAAACGTGGCGTCGACTTTACTTTGCTTACAGCTCTTCTTGAGAGTTATGTTTCCTTGTATTTTAATGGTCTGGAATATAACGCTCTCATTGCCACGCCTCGCTGTCTATAAGAGCCTAATAAACGAAACGAAACTCAGAAGCAGCAGCGCTTGCAACTCTCGAAAGGAGCCCACTCTGGAAGAGGGCGGAGGAAATTGTAAATTCGATTTTAAAGCTTCCGCTACCTTTATCTTATTAGAGGCACTATACACGGATTCCTCTTCTTGTCGAAAAGAGAGGTATAGCTGGATTCGATCGAGGCCGCCTTCTCGATGACAAAGACAAACCCAAAAGCCCACACGCTATTTAAACGAAAAGGGGACGATTCCGTCGACAGAGTGCGCCGTTCACGAATCATAACCACGGCTCCCTGAAATCGCCACGCGAAAAAAAAAAAAAAGCACTCCCCGTATTCTGGTATGGCGCACGCGTGAAGCATGCTCGTAATTCAGTTTGCAGGAAATAATAATACAAATAATAATAATACCAACAATAATAATATATCGTAGACAACTTAGTCCGGCAGACATGGGCGATTCCCATCACGTCCCTACGGTTCGCTCGTATTTTCCTCTTAACGCAGCCGCGTTTTCCCAGTTTATTTATTTTCACGGACCAAATGGGGCCCAAACGGGGCGCGGGGAGGATGGGGGGGGGGGGGGGGGGGTGTCACCCCTGCCGAATAAAATAATCAACTGAGACCACAGACATCGACATCGCAAGCCAGAGTGTCGCTACCTCTTCATGCTTTGCCATTTCGGCGTCTTCTCCCCACGTTCGTTTCTCAGTCTCCAAGTGTCCGGTAGTGATTTTGGCGATGTCTTTATTTACTCCTATATATATCTTTTCTTTTTTTTGCGCAGAAATTTTTATTCTACACGTCTGCGAAGAATTGACTCCGAATCATGGCCCTTGTTACACCAATTCCGATGGCCGACAAAAGGGAAAAAAAAATGCCACTAGCATAGCCCCGCTAAATGAAAGTGCAGACGGCGTGTCTTTTCGTAGCTGGTTCCAGCCAAAGTGGAAGGCTACGCCGCCATTCGGAGCACTCCAATGCATGCTTCAGTTTTTGTCTCGGGATTTCCTTGGTGCAATGTGCCCACGTCGGGGAAACCCACCAATGTGCAGGAAGAAAGACTCCGTCACATGGGGCACCGTAAGATAAGTGCACCGACACCGAGAGCTTGGTGAGATGCGCAGAGGACCCACTGGGAGTTCGTTGCAATTGTTTATTAGGGGTCTTCGGTGTAGTTACAGAGAATAAAAAAACAAATATATAATGCATTTACCAACATTTATTTATTGTAGGTAGCCCAATGAACGTTTTCGATGACTCGAAATTCATGCCTAAAAAGTCTTTTACCTAGCTTCGCAGCTTTCCACGTAATAATCACTTCAAAACGCTATGAAAACAGCCAATTATCTTGGAAATCCCAGAGTTGCCTGTTTTTATATTTTAATGATATAACTTCCAGTTTTCCAGTTCAATAGATGACTACTATTCCAAGCGCTCAGCAAAACTAAAAAGGCCACTGTTCATTGTGCACATGATAAGCACTATACAAGAGTGGAGTTCATGTTTCCTCTTGGCTTCATTTAGACTGGATCTGAGGCACAGTGACCAGGAAGGTCAGAAACCTCTTATAGGAGAAAATATTTTGGGGAGATCAAATATGGTTTCCAATGACTTGAAACCGGCATATTCGTATCACATGTAACGTTTTTTAGATACTGACACAGTAGCAAGATTAATTATTTTAAATGCGATACTCGATATTGTACACCGTAGATTATTTGAACATCCTTAAAATCACGTCTAAGCGTTCTGAAAATTACCCTCTTGGCATCGCGCGATCTTTCAATTTCTTCTCCATCTTTCTATGGTGCAAACCCAGACATCGGGCCACCGATCAACATTTGAAGCACCCTTTTCAACAAAAAACAAAAAAAAAAAAAAACAGAAGAAAAAACGTGCGAATAGATAAATGGTTATTGGGTTCAGGAAGCCACCTTATTCGGTTATTTTTGTTTTAATTTTTCTCTCCACTACTTCCTTTTTTCTCTCAATCTTTTCTTTAGCTCGTGGCCAAAACACCACCCGTAGGTTTTGTCACCTCTCCAGTACCACCGTCGACGACCCAACAGAACCAGCCAATGGTCACGAGTTCTTCTACCACCATAGATAATCGCCCTTTTATAAAGCTTTTTTTCGTAACGATCGAATCCAAGCGTATAGTCGCCGCCTTCGCGTGCGAGGTGGGGCATGGGATCAATGCAGGTCTCACCCTTTTTACCCGTCTTCATCGGTCATGTTTACCTTCTTTATCCTCCCTTTCTCCTTACCTATTTTTCGTGCTCCTTTCGTTTTCTTTTAGCCTTCAATGACGCGATATTACCGGGACCTCCTGAATTGACCTTCCTCCCGAAATTTCGATCTCGACGCAACCTCCGAGAAGCGCGAGCGAGCCGACGCTGTCGCCGTGGCAACCGCCGAGCGAGGAGCTCCGGGAACTTATTATGCCCGGATTTCCAAACGCACCGGCGCCAGTTTTCGCTGTTAGAGACGGAGCAACGGAAAAGCGCCAATAAGAACAGCGTCAGCGGGCGAGCGTCGTCGACACCCGCAAAAACGCGCGCCTCAAAAACAAAAAAAAAAAACAAAAAAGGAAAGAAATTGTGGCGTGCATGGCCCAGAAATCAGTGGCTGGATGCCAGAGTATTATAGTGAGGTATCCAGGACGGAGCTTCAGGATTCAGGCTGCTTTACCTGGGTGCGAGAGTAAAGCGATTAGGGGATAGACTCCGCTCACTCCTAAGCTGACAGTGCACTGGATACTTAATGATCGTTGCACCAATCACACGTCTATCCTTCGTGACGTGATCAGGCTCTCGCCCATACCCAGGCGCAGAGAGCGGAGTTAGGTGATGAGGGGGAGGCAGTAGATTGGTCTGGCGAGCGGGTAGCTCCCATCGCCCTTTCAGCGTGTGGGTGAAAAGAAATATTGGGCGTCGTGGGGAAAGACCAGGAGTGAGATGCGGAAAAAGCAATTGGGGGGGAAAGTGTTACGAGTTCCTGCTCTGGACCCGAATGCAACCCGAATCTGGGATCGGGGTTAGCCAGAGAAACTCGGTGAGGCGTTTAGGATGGCTGCGCCATCGGCCGCTGCTGCTTCGATAAAGCGTGTGCGGGAACGGACGGCACGGACGTGAGAAAGTCGTGGCTCGTAGGATCAGAAGGTCCGACGATTTTCGGCGTGAGTAAAAAAACGCGTTTCGAAATCTTCTGAAAAAAATAAGAAAAAGAAACCGAACCATATACTAGTTTTCTTGTCTAGGGTGGTTCCGTTTGCGATGAGGTTCTCTTCACTGAATTTCCGTGCGTTGTCTACTTCTTCGTCAAAAAAGTACTTACTCAGAGAATGTATTTAAGAAAAGCAAAGTTTTCTAAATCATTCTGAACTAGTGCTTTAAGAACACTGTACCTAAATACTCCCCCCATTTCTCTAGTTATTAACTGCTTCGATAAAGTATGTAGCAGCAACGCTTTGTTGGCCGTAATATTCGAGAATAGGACCTTGCTTCGAAATGTACCAGGTTTTATCCAGATTAAAAGTAAGATCTAGCGCGCACTTTGGGAGAGAGTATCCAATTCCGAAACTCATGTGACATCTTCTCTTTAACATTTAAAGATAGACGGAAGAATGGTCTTACGCTCGTAGAGTCATTGCTCCACTGCCTTTATTTCTCATTGATCAATAGATATAATCCTTTATATAATGCTGCCATGTTCTGGTGACGATTATTACGGGTGGAAGAAAAAAAGCAGCGGAAGGGAGCGAGTGCGTTCCAAGCAACGGCGAGCGCGAGACGAGAAGCAGCGGTGAAAGCCAGGTTCGGGCCGCGACACACGGTGACGGCCAGAGCTCTGAGGGAGGACCAGCCGCTACGGTCGGCGACGGCTGCTACGAACAACTCCAGAGAGAGTACGAGACACCGGCTTCTACATCATCACATCAAGCGGTAACGCTCCGTAAGATACCGAGGGGAAAGACTTGAACTTAATGAAAAGACGGTAGCGGGAACGGGCTATCAGTGTGATGGCGTCACTTTAACTGCCTTCAGTGTTTTGCTTTTCTTATTGCTAATTCTTTTCCTATGGTTTCGGTTCTGGCACGCTCCTATCTTCCTTCTTTTAAGTATATCATTTCTTTTTTCGATCCTCTCATAGATGTCGTTTCTCTCTTTTTTTGATTGACGATGACAACTTGGCGAGCCTGCCAGGATTCCATTAATACGCTGGCCTGATCTGTTGTTCCAGAAAAGAGTTCGCGACCATGACTGGGTACGGGGTTGTAGAGATTGATGAATTGATGGCGGCTGGGAGGGAACTAGGATACACTGGAGAGAAGCTTAAGGTCTGGGTTGAGAGGGAGAAAAATATTTGAAGAGAGGAAAGGCTGCAGGCACGGGAGGCAGCAAGAGAAGAGCACGCGGCGCAAGGACGCGCATGTGCGGCGCAAGAACGCGCATGTCAAGCGGAATGTGTCCGACTGGATAAGGAACGGGAAGTGCCAGAACTCAGAATCATGGTTCAGGAAAGAGGAAATTGGGAAACACGAGGCGAAGGAGGAGAAGGTGGTTCGACTGGATCAAGTCATAGGGCCAGTCAACACAAACTAAAACCGCAGTATAATGAGACGCGCGACGATCTCGACGCGTATTTGCAGAGGTTTGAGCGTACGGCCACAGGCCTTAGATGGTTACAGGACAAGTGGGCAACCACTTTAAGTCTTTGCCGCACAGGAGAAGTCCTGACTGTGGGCGGTCGCTTGACCCCTGCGGATGCGATAGATTATACAAAAATGAAACTGGCGCTGCTTCAAAGATTCCGGTATACAAAAGAAGGTTATCATGAAAGATTCTGTGAGACGAAGCCCGGGGACGGGAAACCAAGAAAACAATTTGCAGCCAGGTTGACGGGGTATTTCGATAGGTGAATCGAAGTAGCAGAAATCGAGAAGACTTTGGAGGCGGTCCGGGACAGAATGCTAATAGAGCAGTTCATGACAACTTGCGGTAGTAAGCTGATGGTCCTTCTCAAAGAAAGAGACTGCTCGACCCTAGATGACTTGGCTCATTTAGCCGACGTAGAGGGACAAGACCCGAAAACCAGTCCAAGGACAGTCCCTAACGCCGTCAGAGAAGACACAAGGAGGATCCTCCGATGCTTTTTATGCAATAATTTAGGACACAAAGCAGAGAATTCCAAGGGTCGCAATCAACAATACAAACCACCGACAAGTTGGCACTGTGCCCGGATGGGACGCAAGGCCGACAAATGTACTATGAGGGCTGGCGATAAACGACAAGGTTTTTGCCTGTGAACAACCTCCGACGAAACGGCAGGCGAACCAGACGAGACCTACCTCACGTAAAAAACGGCTACAAAATACCAGTGGTTAACGCAGCTGTAGGAAGGCCATTCAAGTTTCTGGTGAAGAATATGCCTATGGTCAAGGGCCGCATCGGCGAGAGAAAAGTTACGGTATTTCGGGACACCGGCTGCAATATAGTAGTCGTAAGAAAGAACTTGGTGCCCGTTGGGTGCTACACTGGAAACTGTAGCCCCGTATATTTACTGGACCGAACAGTGAAATACTTACCTGAGGCGGAAATTGTGATCAACACACCCTTTCTGGCAGGAAAAGTCGTGCCGAAGTTCATTGACAATCCCCTATACGACTTAGTGCTCGGCGATCTTCCGCAAGTGATAGATCCCAACGATTCGAACCCACATTGGGGATGCGATCAACAGCGAAGCGACGAGATGAAGACACCTAATGTCCAGAATGTTGGTCACCAGGTGGACAAGAAAGACGAGGTACCAGAGAGGAAGGACCACAAGGAAGCTTCTCCGGACGACTTGGAAAACACGTATTTGGGTTTGATAATTCCGCCTTCAAGTACCGTGGGACTGGGAGAGTCGACGAAGAATAAGAGTGGGAACAAAGCGGAACCTCCACTGAATGTGCCACAGGTTCCGATTCTCGAGACGACATTCGAGAAGCTTTCGACAGAGCAGAGGAACGATGCGTTCTTGAGGAAATGTTTTGACAAGGTCGAAAAGGTGGTAAAGAAACACAAGTGTCATACGAAGTATGAAATGGTGATCAAGAACAACCTGCTCTTTTGGAGCTATATATTTTCCACCGGGAGGAGTATAGAGCAGCTGGCTCTCCTAGGAAGATTCCGAACAAGTGTAATGGCATTGGCACACGATGGTGTCATGTCAGGCCACCAAGGCGTGAAGAACAGGCTCGCGCTAACGGCTGAAGAGTTCTCTTGGCAGGGCATGCAGAGTGACATCATGAGGTATGTGCATTCCTGCGATGTATGCTAGCGCACGGTGCCAAAAGGCAGAGTAGGCAAAGCGCCTCTTGGGACAATGCCTGTCATTGAGGCACCTATCAAGAGAGTGTCGATCGACATCATCGTCCGATCAACCCAACTGCGAATTCGGGCAACCGATATATTCTGACCATGGTGGAGGTTGCCACAAGGTATCCGGATGCTGTCCCATTGAGAACCATCGGCACGGAGAAAGTGGCAGGAGCCTTTGTAGAAATGTTCTCTAGGTATGGAATCCCAAATAAGGTCCTTAGCGATAGAGGTTCCTCCTTCACGTCAAACCTCGTGAAAGAGGTAAGCCGGCTGCTGTCCATGAAGCATCTCATGACTACACCCTATTGAACGATGGGGAACGGATTGATGGAAAGATTCAATGGGTCCATCAAACAGATGATTAGAAGAATGTGTCAAGAAAGGCCCAAGGACTGGGACAGGTACCTACCGGCACTACTGTTCGGCTACAGAGAAGTGTCACAGGCAAGCCTGAAGTTTTCGCCATTTGACCACTATACGTCCGAAGAGTTCAGGGACCTTTGGCCATCCTTAAGGAGATCTGGACCAACGAGGCGCTCGAAGACGACGTGAGGACGTCCTACGGTCACGTACTGGAGCTAAGAGAGAGACTACAAAGAACATGTGAGTTGGCTCACCGCTTCTTGGAAAAGACCAAGATCAAATACAAGGAGCACATTGGCAAAAAGAGCGTCAAGCGACAGTTGAAATAAGGGAACTTGGCCCTCATTCTCCTACCAAGCGACCACAACAAGGTAGTAATGTAGTGGAAAGGACCATTTGTAGTATCCTGCTGAAAGAACGAAGTGGACTACGAGCTCGATGTTGGAGGACACAAGAAGGTATTCCACGTGAATATGCTGAAAAGATATCAAGAGAGGTTCGAGGTCGACCGGAGGCAGCCAAGCTGTAGCGCGGCAACGCAGGGCTTTGCGGAGGCTACACTTGCTGGAGATGCCAACAAGGCATCAACGCTTGAGAAGGTGACTGTACATTACTGGAAAGAGGTCACGGTCAACGACAACCCGGATGATGAAGAGAAAGTTGAGGCGTGGAGGTTGATCGAACAGTATAAGAGAATATTTTCAGATCTTCCAGGTCAGACTAACTTGATCACGTGCGACCTGAAATTGACCACCGAGGAGCCTGTGCGGTTAAGGCAACATGCGTTGCCAATTTCCGCCCAAGAGACAGTCGAAAAGGAGGTCGCGGAAATGCTCCGACTGGGCGTTATTGAACGGTGCACATTATCGTATAATGCGCCGGTTGTAATTGTTAGAAAGAAAGTCGGTTCTAAGAGGTTTTGCGTTGATTACAGAAAATTAAACGACGTGCTTAAGGTAGACGCAGAGCCGATTCCAAGAGCGGACGTCACCTTCGCCAAGGTGGGCCGTAAGAAGTTTTTCTCTAAGCTGGATCTAGTTGTTCTATTTTACAGAACACTTGTTACCTTTGTTCTCTTTGTCAGCCACTGTGGGGCAATGTTACAACCTACTAGGCGCCGAAGAGACGACCGGCACGTCTTACCTGGCCGCTAGCATTTTCATATTGTGAGAATTTTTATGCTTATAAGGGGTCACTTGAGGTCTTTTGTTCGGGTCTTTCTTTGGGTTGATGGGGTCACATTTTTAACTTCCTTAGGAAATTCTCCGCCGCCCCCAGCAAAACAGACTCCTTTATAAAATTTAAAAGCGCTAACAAAGACGAGGACAAAAAGGGAGGCGAACAGGACGAGCTCTTACTCTCAACTGAACATTTATTTAAAACAGCTAAAGCATACAGCCTCCGACAAAAATACACTGAATCACTCAGTGGCGTCAGTCATCACCACATGTCAATAAAATCACTCTCTTTTTGGTGGAGAAAAATTGACGGCTGGCTAACGCAGCCTTCAGTGCCCTCCTTCTTCATAGCATGCGCTTCAAGCACTTCCCTCGCAGCTTTTTCACGAGCCCTCCCCACGATCGTGGTATTTTGAAAGTTGGGCTGGCACAGACAGTCTCTGCAATGAAGAGGCAAGTGTCCTCCAGGTGTTGAGCGCAAAGCCAGGTCATGCTCGCGCATCCTCTCATTTACGCACCGTCCTGTTTGGCCGATATACACCCTACCGCCTGTCAGCGGTATTCTGTACACCACGCCCACGTCACAATCTACAAATCTTTTGGCATGATTGACGGTGCATAAGCGCGCGTCGTTCTTTTTTCCCTGAATCTGTGGGCATAATTGGGCCAACTTACATGGTGCCGAAAACACAAGCGGCACATCAAATCTTTCTGCCACCTTTTTCAAGTTATGCGAAATTTTGTGCAAGTAGGGGATGACCTGAGGTCTCGTTTTTGTTTTTTGTTTTTTACCCTCAAACTTGCCCCTGATCTTTTTCTGCAGCGTCTCGGCAACTCCAAGCAAAAGTGATGTTGGATAGCCGGCATTTCTAAGTCGACTAACCTGCCGGCTGAAGCTGTCACGCATAACATGGTGGCATGACTTCTGAAGTGCCGCTTGGAAACAAGTCTCTGCAATACCCATTTTTACTAATTTAGAATGTGCCGAATCATAGGCGAGGATTCCCTTTTTGGAGCGCGGGGGGTAACTCCAACACACATGGTTTCCCGTGAATTGCAGTCTCAAGTCTAGAAATTGGAGGAACTGGCCGTCCGGGAGTTCGCGAGTGAAATTTAAGCCATTTGAGTGGTCATGAAACACTTCTAGCACACTCTTAACAACCTGGCGCGTCAAAAGGTTGCGAGAACGTTGCCATAGCACCAAATAGTCGTCGACATACCGGGCAACCTTACACACTTGTTTTCCTTCCAAGCCAATCTGAACATTTTGGTCGAACTTGGATAGGAAAATGTCACAAAGGACAGGGGCGACGCAAGATCCTATACAAATACCTGCTTTTTGCACATAATAACTGCCCTCAAAAAGAATGAAGGTGGACTGCAGGTAAAATTTTAAAAGTTCCATAAAACCGCCCAACCCTACACCATAAGCGATTTGGAAGCCGACAACACCATTTTCCTCGATGCTCTCACGTACAGCAACAAACAGCTCCTCGTGAGGTGCCGAGTAAAAAAGATCTGCTACGTCAACAGAAAAAGCTACAACGTCCCCCGTAGCGCCCCTCTCAAGAAACTCCACTATGGTCTGAGAGTTTTTTTACCAAAAAAAGATCGTTCAGCTCCAGAGTGCTCAGGTGTTTCTGCAAAAAGAGGCTTACTTGTTGGGCGGTTTTATGAAACTTTTGAAATTTTACCTGCAGTCTACCTTCATTCTTTTTGAGGGCAGTTATTATGTGCAAAAGGCAGGTATTTGTATAGGATCTTGCGTCGCCCCTGTCCTTTGTGACATTTTCTTAGCCAAGTTCGACCGAATTGTTCAGATTGGCTTGGAAGGAAAACAAGTGTGTAAGGTTGCCCGGTATGTGGACGACTATTTGGTGTTATGGCAACGTTCTAACAACCTTTTGACGCGCCAGGTTGTTAAGAGTGTGCTAGAAGTGTTTCATGACCACTCAAATGGCTTAAATTTCACTCACGAACTCCCGGAGGGCCAGTTTCTTCAATTTCTAGACTTGAGACTGCAGTTCACGGGAAACCATGTGTGTTGGAGTTACCCCCCGCGCTCCAAAAAGGGAATCCTCGCCTATGATTCGGCACATTCTAAAATAGTAAAAAGGGGTATTGCTGAGACTTGTTTCCAAGCTGCACTTCAGAAGTCATGCCACCATGTTATGCGTGACAGCTTCAGCCGGCAGGTTAGTTGACTTAGAGATGCCGGCTATCCAACATCACTTTTGCTAGGAGTTGCCGAGACGCTACTGAAGAAGGTCAAGGGCGAGTTTGAGGGTAAAAAAGAAAAAACAAAAACGAGACCTCAGGTCATCCCCTACTTGCACAAAATTTCGAATAACTTGAAAAAGGTGGCAGAAAGATTTGATGTGCCGCTTGTGTTTTCGGCGCCATGTAAATTGGCCCAATTATGCCCACGGATTCAGGAAAAAAAGAACGACGCGCGCTTATGCACCGTCAATCATGCCAAAAGATTTGTAGCTTGTGACGTGGGCGTGGTGTATAGAATACCGCTGACATGCGGTAGGGCGTATATCGGCCTGACAGGACGGTGCGTAAATGAGAGGATGCGGCAGCATGACCTGGCTTTGCGCTCAACACCTGGAGGACACTTGCCTCTTCATTGCAGAGACTGTCTGTGCCAGCCCAACTTTCAAAATACCACGATCGTGGGGAGGGCTCGTGAAAAAGCTGCGAGGGAAGTGCTTGAAGCGCATGCTATAAATAAGGAAAGCACTGAAGGCTGCGTTAGCCAGCCGTCAATTTTTCTGCACCAAAAAGAGAGTGATTTTATTGACATGTGGTGATGACTGACGCCACTGAGTGATTCAGTGTATTTTTGTCAGAGGTTGTTTGCTTTAGTTGTTTTTAAATAAATGTTCAGTTGAGAGTAAGCGCTCGTCCTGTTCGCCTCCCTTTTTGTCCTCGTCTTTGTTAGCGCTTTTAAATTTTATATCATGAACCAACTCGCCCGCTTCGCCACTTTAGACTCCTTTACACTGTACAACTTTCATGTGTGAGCCGAATTTTGAATATATTACGATTGTGGGGAAAGGGGGTGACAAAACTCCAAGAGAATTGCTCAAGGCGTGGTTGATAGGAAAGGAGGGAGATAATTGTGTTGCCAGACTTCGGCGTATATGCATAAAAAATAAATAGCTTATATTGAGCGGTGATGCGATAACGGTGTGGTTGTTTACTTGGGTATGTTCTTTTATTTAACGTTCAGTTGAAGTTCAGCGCTCGTCTTGTGAATTTCTCCCTTTGTTCTTGTGTTTTTGCGCACTGCTACTAGTTGTAATCATGACCCAACACGCCTGCATTGCCACATTGATTTATTTAACGCAATCAGGTCATAAGACACCTTTTTGTATCGGTATTATACCTGTCATTGCTTCACTCAGAGAAATTACCTGATGACGTTTCGAAAGACGATAGCGCGTTTTCACAAGTCGATACGCCATTCTTTTGTTGTTAGAGGTTGGTGAACCCTTACACTCGTCCTCAAAAGTTGTGTGTAGTACTGGGAAAACCAAAGACGCGAGCACGTAGTGCTAGAAAGAGCTTAATTTCACCGAGCTCAAGAAGACACTGTCCAGATCAACACGGTCGTCCCCCTGTGTTTACTATCGCTTTACACAGCGCATGGGGTATAGTTATTACCCACCAAATTTGAAGGTGTGCTTCGAAGTCGGGAGCTGTATGTTCCTAAACAAATACAAAAAAAATGCTTTAAGTAAACTACAAGTACATACTCAGAGAATCTACTTAGAGCGAAGCAAGGTTTTCTAAACCTTCTTGAAGTAGTGCTTTAAGTACACTATACTTAAAGTACTTCCCGTTGCTGGAAAGCAACATGCTTCTTCACTGAGGAACACCAAGTTCCTTCTGTGGCGTCGAGGGGAACGTCCCCTTGAGAGTCCACGCCTGCAATCAGGTCATCAAAAGATAATGCAGGTGGCTTCCAGGAGGAGATGAGGAACATAATGTCGACAAACCGGCATCGTTTTTTGCCGGACACGCCGCCGTTGTTAAGCCTAAACCGCACCGCTCGTGTTTTCGCAACTTTAGCAAACAAACGAGCACCCTATATTGAAACAAATGTGTCTTCGGACCCTGCGTGCTCTGTGTTTCTTTACGCTATCAGTGACAACAGAAACTGTCTCGGCAACGGCAAAAAGAAATAGTGTAACGTTTTTAATCACATTATTATTTTGCTTTCTTTTTTTATACTGCAAACCTATCGGCGTACTTTGTGTTACAGATAACATAACTGAAACACGGTATATCAAAATACAGGCAAACCAATTTATTGCATAATATATATATATATATATATATATATATATATATATATATATATATATATATATATATGAAAAGTGAAACGCACGAAAGAAAACGAAACAATTAAGTTTTTCTTTGTAGAATAGAGTCAGCCTTATGGAGACTAAGGCTAGCTGGAATTCGAAACAACTTCACAAGAAACGACGACGCTAACGGGTAGTGGCTGCCGAAATAAAATCCGTACCGCCGGCTTTCCTGCCGAACCATTTGCTGGGCGTGCTAATGACATTTTAATGCTTTACCGTAGTTACCACCGTGCGAACGGCAATTCCAGCATTGTTACTCCGCTGGTCGCCTTTTTCCCGTTCTTTTCAGCTGCTTGTGCCACAGACGAATCCGCTAGATTCACTTGTTTGCCTTTTTTCTTGACATTAGTTTTCTGTGTTTCTGAATCGAATGTCATACTTAGGACCAAGCCTACCTTTCTATGTAAATTTTTTGTGGATTACTTTTTTCATAAATTAAAAAGCAGCTCATTTAGAAAAAATAAAGACGGTTACAATTGCCTGTAATGCCGAATTAGAGCTCAGCTCTTGAACGGGGGGAGGGAGGGCACGGAAAGGGGAGTATCCTCTCGTCCTCCCCCTCCTCCATCCTCCTCCCTTGTAACGTCACTCGTAACCCTCGTGATGTCACTCGTGACCCTGGTGACGTCACTCGTGACAACACCATCTCCATAGCCTCCGCATGGCCTCCTCACCCTCTATGAAACGTCATCACAGTGGGATCGCGCTAACTCGGCTATTGGGCCCGAATCCAACCTTTGACGTACTGATTAAACACGAGCCCCGGCCGAACACTGATGCAGCAGACGTGCCCAATTTCAGGCCTCGATCGATTTGAGTGTGATGACGGTGCGGAGTCCCTCTACTTATCTAGAGTCTAAAAAAAAAAAAAAACGTGCGTCTACTTTCCCGCACAGCACTCCGAGAGCCAATCACCGAAACGTAGGGAAGCAGCTGAGCGAATGGCGATGCCGAAACATGTTTAGACCAAAAAACTCAGTCTGAGTTGTCACATTAAGCAATGCAAAACGTCACGCTTGGATTGCTTAATATCACAACTCGGACTGCGTTTTTTGGTCAAAACATATATTTCGGCATCGCCATTCGCTCAGCTGCTTCCGTAAGTTGCGGTGATTGGCTCTTCGAGTGTTGTGCGGGAAAGTAGACGCACGGGCTCTTTTAGAGTAGGTGGTGTTGCTCGTGACCCAAGGGACGTCACTCGTGACCCTCGCGACGTCACACGTAACATCACACGTGACGTCAAACGTGACATCACGTGTGACGTTATTATGGGAAACGTCCCATTCTGCAACGCGCGGTTACGCTAACGGTGACGGCGACGGCGACGCCGCTCAAGCCGGAAACGGGCGCCTGAGAGGCTTGTGAGAGCTATGCTTTAAAAAAAAGGAGACACTGAAAGAGAGCCGCTAAAGGCTAACTTTTCTATCTTTTCTTGCAAGACAAATTTTCCTATGATCATCTTGCAGTAATCAATAGCAGCAGAGGGTTCTATAAAATGAAGTCACTACAAAAGCCCAAATATTGAAGGGAAATCGTGGGACATAGAAATGCATACTAGCTAAAGTTTTGTCCACATCAAATCTTTCACAGCAGTTAAGATTGGGACCTGCTTCTAGTTGCGTCATGGGTTGTGTTTTCGTTCAGATGTTTCCATTTCGGCTGTTCAAATCAACAACCTGTTTCTAGTATAAAAAAAATAAAATGTTGCGTTAGAAATATATAATCAAGAATCCCCATAGCACCATCTAATTTCTTCTTCTGTAATCAAGAATGGTTATTTTAAAAGGATAAATATTTTTCATTTTAGTCGAAGTTTTAATAAACTGCGAAACATTTTCATTTTGCATATCTCTCTAAATAATGTTATTTCATTCTAAACAAAGGCTTGTTTACACTCTTGCAATCAAGTGCGACTGAGAGAGACGAGACCTGTTGAAACCTTTTAAAATTCCTATAAGAGGTATTCACTGGACGCCATATTTGTGGGTGATGTTTAGAGCGCATGCTCAGAACGAGCTCACATTAATAGCCTGCTAAGACCGGCAACCTTGATGGTGCTGAATGCACGCTCCAAAAGGGCTGCGGAAGCTCGCCGTCAGCACGCGCTCAGCAGCAGCGCACACGGATATGACCGCCAGTGAATACTCCCTATACACGAACTCATCTCTGTTACGTCATGGCGCGGTGGTGGCGCGTCGGTCGCACTTCCGGTCCGGAGCTGTGGGCAGAAGTCCTAAATGCCAGACGTGTATTCCTGCGTTGTTTTGAAAGGAACGAGACAAAAACTTTCCTTCTCGTCAAAACGCCGCGACTGGGGCCGTACCAAAAGTGTCGAGAAAGGTTTGAAGGTCAGTTTTCACGTGCTCGGTTCGTCCGAGAATATGCATATGTGCCGTGAAAAGGGAAAAGCAGACGCCGTCGGACAACGATTGCTTGGGCGGGAAGCACTTTGGGTTGAATTCACGGATACTTGTCGTCATCAGGTTTATTTGTTTTGTTCCAACATGAACGCCAGAAAACCGTCAAGTTGTGCGGACCACCTGCGGACTACGTTCAGTGCGTCTTCAAGTTCAAACGGCCACCTGATCGTTCGAATTGTCGGCTGCTCTTCAAATGTTTCTGCTTGTCGTCTGCTCTCTTAGACGACGCCGGCCCGTAGACAAAATCTTAGCCCGGTACTTGCGATAAGAAGAAGGTGCACGCCTCAAAAGACTTAAATTTGAAGGTTGGTAAGCAGGCTCGATGTAAACCGCAGATACAAGGAGATCTTGATCATTGTTACCAGTGACCATCACCGACTTGCTAGGCCTGATTCGCATGGCCCGATTCTGCTTTAGATTTTCAATATCGACGTCGACCATCTCAGCTACGGTTCACGCTTTTGCAGCCCGAGCGACGTTGCGACTGAAAATTGCGAGCGAAATCTCATCATGCGAATCAAGCTTTATTAGCGTACATTCTGCGGCGTCCACGTGGAATGAATCGCCTCATGTCACATTATTGACGCGAAGTTTTGCAATTTAGCAAGCCTTCTTAATTTCGCTGAGGCCGCTCAAGTAGTCAGACATTGCCAGGAAGACGTAGCATCAACAATTCGAACGCG
This sequence comes from Ixodes scapularis, assembly GCF_016920785.2. NCBI lineage: Eukaryota > Metazoa > Arthropoda > Arachnida > Ixodida > Ixodidae > Ixodes > Ixodes scapularis. The sequence continues at coordinate 183,238,875 of NW_024609846.1, read as the reverse complement.
AAAAAGGGCAGGGGGACTCACACAGACGCCGATAACATCGCATTTCAATGGTTTGTTTATGGGCGACGGCGAGCTGCTTGCCCACTCCCCCATCGCGCATGCGCCGCTAGGGGCGCTCAGGTTTGTTTGTAAACGTGAGTTGGTGTATAGACAAGAAAACACACTAGCACCCTGGCGCCATCGATGCGGTGATCCTGGAATTGCATTTCACAACAGCGAGGTCAAATGTTTGTAATACTTATGAGAAAGGCTCGTTCATAACGTTGACAAATGTTTTCCGAGCCAAGAAAGAAACGATAATGCGCGAGAGAAATAGAAAATATGCCGGACCGATAAGTTTACACTGCTACCCAATAGATGGCGCTAGTGTGTCTTCTCGTTGTAAAAGATATTAAGAGGTATCAAGGCACTCTGTTCTAAGAGGTCGCAAGTGTGTGAACGGGCCTTAACTCTCAGTCAAAAGTCTGTGTGATCATCAAACCAATAGGAATCAATACATTTTTACGAGAACAGAAAAATTATGTTTACTATTCTTCACATACTCTAAAAAAAGGCAATGCGTCTACTTTCCCGCACAACACTCGAAGAGCCAATCGCCTCAATGCCGAAACAAATGTTAGGCTAAAAAATTGCAGTCTGAGTTGCGACATTAGGCAATGCAAGCGTGACGTTTTCCATTGCTTAATTTCACAACTCAGAGTGCATTTTTTCGTCTAAACATATGTTTCGGCATCGTCATTCGCTGAGCTGCCTCCGTAAGTTAACGGTGATTGGCTCTCCGAGTGTTGTGCGGAAAGTAGACGGGCGGGCTTTTTTTTAGAGTGTAGGATAGCACATAAAAACGCTAAAACTGATATATTATTTTATAATGTTGATTTCCATGCGCCTTCTAGAGTTAGCCGTCATTTTCTCAAATTTTTCCTGACAGAGTTTGTTAAGCTCAGGTTTTTCACAATGCATACTCTTCCGATTAATATTGGACACTGTTAATTAGATACATTTATTAATTTTGTTGCTCTTAATTCACCTTCTGCAGGAGCGTCTTTCGTCTGCCAGAGGTTACTTGTATTTGTTGCATTTTGTTTTCTCATTTTGGAACAACAATTGTAGGAACCACGTGTTCCCTGTCTTCCTTTCTAGGCCTAGCACACGCAGGCCGTAAGGACCGCTACGGCAGCGGCTTCCCGGACACGGGGCAAGGCCGCATTCCTCGAAGAGGGCGATGTCTACCCTCGCCCTTTTGGGTGAAAGTTCCTCCGGTGCACCCTTGGGAATGATTGTGGACGCGGCTCGTCTGCAGAATAAGCCACACCACCTACCCTGGGCGCGTCCATTTCCCGTAGGCTAGATAAGCCGGCCGCGAGCGGCGGCCGAGTGGTCTCTCTCGTTGAGGGAGGCTCTGGCCTCGGAGCCCCTTTCTTTTTGAGCTTCCCCCTTCCCACGAAAGTGTCTAATAAGGGAGCGGTGGCCACCTTCAGGTAAATCTGTCTAATACAAAAGCGCCGATATCTTTCCGTTCCTTTCATTTATTAGTGTTTGGCCGACGGGCAACGAGTGGTGGCACAGAAGCTAATAAAACACGTCATTCTACGGACCTACAGACAACCTTTGTTTCTACATGGTACCCCCTCAAAGGGGAAACACACAGTATTTTGCTTGGAAGTTATGACTTAATTTGAAGATGTAAAATTGTGTTCTACTACACACAATTCTTAATAGCTGTTCGTGTGTAGTATTGAAAAATAAAGAATTATTAAGTTATTACCGTAAAGGCCCGGCTCGACCGTTTTGGTATATCTGTTACGACGGCGTGTGACATATTCATTAATGCTGGATTACTGGTAGACGGCCGTGTTTCGACGAAAATATTTAATCATTAATTTTGATTATCTTTGTAAGATTTCACGCAGCTTAGCCCTAATTTAACCATTCAGAACTCAGTGCCGAGTCCGTCTATTAAAGAGACACTGGATTTTCAACAAAATTTAAAAAGACGCATACTTTACAATAACAAAAAAATTACAGTAAAAAAAATGTCCGCGTTATATTTACAACAGGTGCCATGTGTGTGGAGTTCACCACCCGTTCTAGGCCCCCCCCACCCCAAAACGGTGTCCCCGCCCATTACTACCGGATTGGCTTGGCTGCTTGACTGAACACGTACGCAAACCAAAGCCCCTTGTCCCGACGTTCGGTGCGATTATTCTGCCGTCTGACGTCCTGATACCATCTGCTAGTCGTGCCGGTAGACGCACTGTCACAGGTTTGGATGTTAAAGATCCCATTTAAACAAACAAATTTGGAATTTGACTTGGACCGCTGTCCAGGTGCTAGGACCGCACCTTGGCGATAGACATCCTGAGAGGCGGGAGGAATTGAGAGCAAAGCATGCCGACGTTAAGAACAGTATTTTATAAAATAATTCAAAAGTAAGCGAAGGGCGCACAGGACGTACACACAGTCGAAAGAAGGAAAGAAAAAAATATCAAAAGTCAAATCGAGGTTGTCATACAGTTTTGGAGGGGGAGAGCCGAGTCAGCGTTCCAAGGTGCAGGTGGAGGTCCGGTTCGTTGCGCCGCCAGTCGGGGTCGAGGAGCCATGGTGGCTTGGGTGTTGTAGTGACGCACAACACTCACTCAGAAGCACTCACACCCCTGTCCGTCGAATACCTTCTCGGTGTTCGAACAACCATACCGACGCGGATCTGCTCAGCGCCGACCATCCACACCGTGGCAACCTTGCTCCGCGGTGTGTTCCACAAAACCTCGCGCGCACGGGCTAAGCTCGCGCTCCTGTCCTCGGCGCTCGCGCACCCCACTCACAAACACGGGAACGGACAACACCATAACCATTGAAGGGCAAAAATAGTTATTGAATTCTGTGACACGCACCGCCAGCGTACGTCATCGTCTGCTCTCACAACGCACACTAGTGACACCTGGTAGACCCGTTAGACGCGGCCGTGAAAGCGGCGCGTCCACGACCGCCATCGCTTGCCTCCGTCTTCTATTCCGCCGCCGTCTAAAACCGACTGCAACGCTCGCAAGACGCGACCACGAAAGCGGTGTTCTAGCATTCCATCATGCACGAACCACGATTCAATACAAGCCTTGTCAGCGCCTGTCAATGTAAAATAAAAATCGATCGAAATAACAAAAAAAAAAATTAGCAGAAAATGTGGAATCCCATTAGCTTTTCTGTTCTTCCTTTCTTGCATAGCGTCCGCGAGCAAGGTCGGTGAGCGCATAGCCTCCTCTATACTCACAAAGGCTGGCAGTTCAACGATGGAGACATAGAGTGCCCGGTCGCAGATTTGGAGCGCGAGGATATGGTAGCACAGAGCATTAACGAGTCATTTCTCGGGGAACCGGGACGTGAGCGCACAGCTTTTGCAACGGCGAAGACCCGAAACACACTTTCAGGTCCTCGCATCTCGCCGCAGCAATTCGCAACAGCGGCAAGGCGCAGCGTTTCGGCGTCTCGCCGCAGCGGGGCACCAGTCGCGTGGCTCTCCTCTCATCGGTTATCTGCCGCTCCACATAGAGTCACTAAATGAGCTACGCTTATAGTATCGGCACTCCGTTTCCCGATGGCGTTGAGGGTGCCGCCATTTTGGTGCTTGAGCACAGCAGACGCAACTGCCGATCGTCATGATTCACTTCTTCAGCATTAGATTCGGTGTTAAAAAGCTCATGTAATATTGCTTTGTGCTGTCGCGAACTGTTTCAACATTTGTGGAGAACGGAAAAGCGCTTCCTGTGATTTTTTTTTTGCTCTCATATAAAGTTTTAGATAACTGGTCACCATGATTTTAAGCCACAAAATGGTGTCACGGGGTTCTTTGTGGTTAATAATTGACAAAATGCAATGTCCTTCGTTTTTCTTAAAACATGTATTTACAAGAGAAATCAAAGAGTTCATATGGTTATACTAAAAGAAAAAAAAGGAAAACTTAGTAGAAAAAAAAATTGAAGCAAGGAAAACGCAACTGTCACCATTTCTTTGAATCACCATGCGCAGCAGCGGGTGTTGTGTCTGGGGCTGTCGTTGTCGGCCGACGGTTGTGGCAGGCAGTCAGGAGCGGGAGCGGTTGGCTTCCGTCGATGACCCAAGAGCGCACCAAGTGCTCGCGCAGTAGGGAGCCGGGCAACGCAGGTTTCTGTGCGCTGCCCTCGCTGGAACAGGCTGCCGGTCAGACAGTAGGAGCGAACCCCGATTGCCCTGGTCGATGGTGTCGTTCCGAGTCCCGACCCAGCACGTCCTCCCGGCCAGTCGTTTTCACGCGCTCCGTGCACGCACTCCAAATCTCTTCCCTTCTTCATCTTCCATCTCCCTCCGAGCCGATCAATGGATTCACTTGCACTTCTTTTCCACATTGAGTCACATCATCACAAGGAGCCCCCTTTAAGTTTTTTTTTTTAAGTACCAAAAGAAATTACATACACACAAAAAAAAACCAAGACCATGATGATGTGCGCAAGTTCATTGCAGCCTAATGAGATAACCCGCACCCACATTCTTTCTTCTTTAAATGTACTCCACGCGAAATGAGCACTTTTGAGGCATCAGACCCCAGCGTAACACTCGGCTGTTAAGTTGTTTCGCCTTGTTTCGATATTGTAAAGGATGGTGGGTCTTCTAAACAACAAAATGCGTTCCATACAAATGCACACGAACCTTCTCTATTACCCAGACCATGACCAATGAATGTTATTGTCCTCATACCGACTTCGCACTTCATGGGTTTACTGTAATACCGGCTTGTCGCATTCTCTCAAAAAAACTGCTTTAACGCCTCCACATGTTCTCAAATTTCCTTGCAAATACGCTCCCAAATATGCATAACCCGAGGTATATTACTAAAGCAAATTCTAACGATAAATTATTACAGTTCATTCTATTTTGCACTCCTCTCAATCGTAATGAATGAATCGTAACGAAGAATCATTTGAATCCACTACGCTTCTTCTATCGCTCTGTGATAATGCCCACCATCGTACCAAAGCACTTCATACGCGACGAAGAATTTCCTGGCAGTTCTCGATCACAGTGCCTTCCGGACCAGTTCGTCGAACGTCTTCTTCATAAGCTCCAGGTGCATCTTGACTGTGCCGTCGCGTATCCGGCGCTCCTTCTCCTCCATATCTAGCTTTCTGACCTTGACCGCCACCTCTGCTTCAAACTTGGTCCTCTCAAAGGCCAGCCGCTCTTCGTCGAGCTTGAGCCTTCGCTCCTCAAGCTGCAGTTCTTTTTCCTGGATAATTTGTTCCCGGTTCACTTGCCTTTCAAGGAACTCCTGCTGTCCATCCTGACACTTCCTCTTGGCCTTTCCATTTCCGTGCTCTATGGTGTCCTCTCCGGGCGAGACGGAAGGGTCGGCTCCTGCCAGGCTGTAGCCCTTGATGAACTCGGCCGGGACGCTGTCGTGAGGATCTACCTCCAGCACGGGGTAGTTATTGGTCGTGCCCAGTGGCGAAAGCACTGTTTGAACCTCAGGGTTCCTCTTTTGAAGGCACGGCCTCGGGTAGAGCACTCTGCGGGGATTGGGGTACGCCGGCTTCTTCATGTCGAAGACCCGCTGCAGCAGCTTTTCCTTCTCTAAGTACTGCTCGTGAGTGGTTGGCCTGCTTTTCAAGCGCTCTTCAGCGTCGGTGTCACTCCACTGCGAGAGCCGCAGGTCCTCCCGTTCCCTGGCACTCCCACCGTTACTAAGTTGGTTTAACCTACTCGGCATACTACCGTCGACGGCAGCGACGTATTCACCTTCCGCGTCAGGCACCTCCTTCAGGGTTTGTTCGGTCGAGTCTTTCGCTCCATGAATATTTCCCACAATCACGTCATACAGAGGATGGTCCATACACTTGACAGTTACCTGTCCCGTTAGGAACGGCGACGCAAGGCGAATGTTTGCCTCTGGCAACATCAGACACGTCCCGTCCACTAAAAATACGGGACTTACTTTGCCAGTAAAATCTTCAGATGCGACCAGTTTCCGGCGCACTATCACGGTGTTACTCCCGGTGTCTCTCAACACCTTTACTGCTTTGCCGTTCAAAATCCCATCTGTGATTGGCATAACGTCCGACAGAATTGGTCTCGCCTTTTCAGTCATATTCATGGTGGGCGTTCTGAAGGCGTTTCTTGTGATTTTCTTCCTTCCCCGTGAGAACGCGTCCGTCTTACCAACAAGATCATCATCGGGTTCTACGAAACATGAAACTTCTGTCTTTCCGTTCTTTCCTTGCGGACATGATTTGAACTCGTGGCCTGACCTCTGACACACTTGACAGAATACGCGTGTTTCTGGCTTTGATCCGCAATCTGCTGCCTTGTGGCCCAACTTACCACACAAGAAACATTTTATCTTTGGAGCGGGTTTTCTGCCTTGCACATCTTCCTTCCGGGAATCTAAGGCTTCCTTGGCCTCCTTCCTGAAGTTGGCCAGGTTAGGCTGGCCCCGCGCCTCCAGGAAGTGGTCCGCCATTTTAACCAGCGCCGATATGGTCTTACAGCTTCTTTCCTTTAAGAAGACAGCCAGCCTAGGATGACAATTCCGAAGGAATTGCTCCCCGATCATCTGGTCACGAACCCCTTCATACGTTTTTGGGCATTCGTTCATACTGACCCAGCGGTCGAAGAACCCCTCTAGTCTCGCAGCAAACTGGCTCCCTGTCTCTCCGTCCAACGGCTTGCTCTCTCTAAATTTCTCGCGGTACCCTTCTGCCGTGTACCGAAACCGCTGGAGCAAAGCCCTCTTCAACTTATCATAATTCAGAAAGTCTTCAGGTGACATCCTACCTATGACCTCCAGAGCTGGGCCAACCAGGCACATGCTTAGAGCAGTCGCCCACTTCTCTTGTGGCCAATCTTGCCCCTGAGCTACACGCTCAAATCTCCTCAAATACGAGTCGAGATCGTCCCTTTTGTCATCGAAGGGAGGCATAAGCTTATGAGGACTAGGAGATAGCGATATAGATGCGCGACATGACCCTTCACTGCCATCTCTTCGTCCTATCTCGGTTGCGCTAGCCTCTGCAAGACGAATCTTTAATTCGATAATGCGTTGCTCACTTTCTGCCTTGAGGCGCTGTGCTTCCCTCTCAGCAGCCCTCTCTTCTCGTTGGCGCGCTCGCTCCTCGTCCACCCAAGACCTCAACTCCGCTCCTGCCAGTCCCAACTCAGCGCCCAAAGACATTAACTCTTTAACCTCCATTCTGATTAATTATTGTTACGTAGAAAAACGAAGGAACAGAATATCTTGTCCTGTCGCGGACGCCAGTTAATTTCACGGGGTTCTTTGTGGTTAATAATTTACAAGATGCAATGTCCTTCGTTTTTCTTAAAACATGTATTTACAAGAGAAATCAAAGAGTTCATATGGTTATACTAAAAGAAAAAAAAGGAAAACTTAGTAGAAAAAAAAATTGAAGCGAGGAAAACGCAACTGTCACCATTTCTTTGAGTCACCATGCGCAGCAGCGGGTGTTGTGTCTGGGGCTGTCGTTGTCGGCCGACGGTTGTGGCAGGCAGTCAGGAGCGGGAGCGGTTGGCTTCCGTCGATGACCCAAGAGCGCACCAAGTGCTCGCGGAGTAGGGAGCCGGGCAACGCAGGTTTCTGTGCGCTGCCCTCGCTGGAACAGGCTGCCGGTCAGACAGTAGGAGCGAACCCCGATTGCCCTGGTCGATGGTGTCGTTCCGAGTCCCGACCCAGCACGTCCTCCCGGCCAGTCGTTTTCACGCGCTCCGTGCACGCACTCCAAATCTCTTCCCTTCTTCATCTTCCATCTCCCTCCGAGCCGATCCATGGATTCACTTGCACTTCTTTTCCACATTGAATCACATCATCACAAATGGGTAAGTGTAGGGTGCCTTCATGTGCGCTTTGCTTAGGGTGGTGGCAACTCGCCATTTTGTCACACACGTTTATTTTTATTTTTTGTTCAGAAGCGCGCGAAAGAGCATGTCCCTGCACGCGTCTGTGGCGCTGACTGTGCTATGGCGACATTTTGTTTTCGTCGATTTCTTTGTATTTTTCCTGCGAGCGCGTGCTGTCGGCATCGGGTACTACAAAGGGTGGCATCACCCTAAACAGAAGGACATTGAGGCACACTAGGTAAGTGTCGTTACTCTGAAGCGTAGCTTATTCAGTGGCACGAGCTCCACCGTTTCCATTTCGGCAGCCGCTTCCTGTGGCGATCTGCCAGGCTTTGCCAGTTATAGAAGGCTATGGTGAGTGTCAAGGCGCTGAATTAAAACGGTACTTAAAAATATTCGCCCAAGATAGCCAGGTGCATTGCCCAAAACTCGAAACCTAAGGGCCTTCTGAAGCGAAGTGACGGAAACATATCTGGACAAACCTCATGCGACGCAAACACCGGATTTCTTTCAGCCATATGTCTCGCCAATTCTTACCTGTGTAGTTAACCTTTCAGTATCGAAACCATGGTCGCAATAACGATGGTTGCACGACTATCGGAGTATAGGGGCCGCATTAACAGAAAATGGCACATTTATTTAGCATCAGAAAGCGCAAACGCACAAATCAAGCAAAAGAGTTGACGTGGGAAGCAAGGCTTACGCCAGTCTGCTACGAAAACAAACACACGCTCAGCGCTTTCAAAGGCGCGTATTTGCGAAAGATGTTAGCTGCAAAATAGGTTGGTTGAGATCTCAAAAAACCTTGGTGAACGTTAAACAACTCGCACTCATAAAAATAGCGGAGTTCAACAAGTTATGCGGTATATAAACCACTGATCTCCACTAGAGGTCTTTATGGCGCATTGAGCAAAAAGGTATGAAGTCACCGAAAAGAAGCGGCTCGTTCCGGAAGTGAGCGCTGGACAGGCTTTTCAGCTGTTCCTAGTGCTGGGGCCCTAAAATCGTCAAACACAAAGTTCGAGCCGAAATTTCGGAGAGCGCGCTGATTGGACGTTGGCGAAAAAAGCGCGAAGTCATCGTCGTGATAGACCAATCGGTGCGCTCCGTCAACTTCGGCCCCAACTTTGTGTTTGACGAGTTTAGGGGCCCTGGTTCCAAAAGCCTCCAGGGCGCTGGACAGCGCATGCAGAGCCGAGAGGTCTCCAGGGAAGCCATTCGATGTGAAAATTGTGAAACTCTAGGTGATCCAGTGTACGTATATCCAACCTTCAAATGCCTTATTCTCGGAGTTTGTTTCAAACGGGTTTATTAAAACCACTCAAATACAGACAAAAAATCATAGACGATAACATAAACTGAATGCACTTCGAAGCCCAGCAGACGCCCGACTTCCGGAACAAGCAACAAACTTCCTTCTGCTACACTTGCGCCAGGCTCGGGGGGCAACGGGCACGAGATCGGACTATAGGGGGCACTTTATCGAGCTTGTTGTCCCCACAACCCGGTGTTCACTAACACAACATAACAAAGTTGAACCTCGCCTAGCACGGTATGGGCACGAGAGCTTACGAGGATTGGCCTTCGAATCGTCGTCTTCGATTTCTTTAATCAAAAACAAACAATAAAATTCGGTTTGTCGTTCCCAGAGCTGAAGCGTACCGCTAGAGGCGTGACTGTTCGATCTCTTTCCCAATAGGGAGTATTCACTGGCGGTCATAGCTGTGTGCGCGGCTGCTGAGCGCGTGCTGACGGCGAGCTGGCGCAGTTCTTTTGCAACGAGCATTCCACAGCATCACGATTGCCGGTCTTAGCAGGCTACTAATGTGAGCATGTTCTGAGCCTGCGTGTTCTAAACATGCACTAGAATTATTGCCCCTCTAATATAACGTCCAGTGAATGCCCCCTATAGATAGAGATAAGTGGTATGAACCGCTCGCCGCAAGCGCTGGCCGCCATGTTTGTTATACTTTGAAACCGAAGCGGAAAGTTCGATCTCGTGATATTTACTAAAATGATAATCAGTCAATATCGTTTGTTTTTGAAACATCAAATATGTCGAATTTGGGAGAGGAAGCTTGTGGAGGCGACATGCCGATGTGGAGGGACACGCCCCCAACGATGACCAAAACCAGGAGACGCTATTGGACGAAAATTAGAGCTCACTTGTCGCCAAAAGCTACTTTGGTCACTCTCGGGAGGGTAACCAGAGGGTCACCAAAGCAGTTGTTTGCACCAAGTCAGTTCTCCACTTCGTACAATAGCGCATCTTGGTTTTGGTCATTGTTGGGGGTGGGAGCCCTTAGCGAAAACTAATACGTTTGAAATATACCACATTCTAATTTGAGTGTATTTGAAATACAATTCATAATTGTAAGTACACGAAAAATATACCGAAAATATAAACTTCTTTTTTTGTTACTTAGTACTAAAATATACTTCTAAAAATCCTTTTAAAATACCTTTACTTAAACTACATTTGAAGTTCCCTTCATGCGTTTTGAAATATGTAAATACTAAATTAATAGGCACAAAATACCTTTCACATATATTTCTTGAAATATTTATTTAATTCATGCAAAATATACTCCAACCCTAAAAAAATGGAGCAATCAAGAATACGTGCAGAATACTCTTAAAATACCTGAAAATCGTAAATACTGTTGTGTTATACTCTAAGTACTTTTTGACTGCAATACATTTGGTAGTTTGACTTAAACCACCAAGATATTTAAAAGCTCCCCTTCTGAAGTTCACTTCAAGCAGATATGGAGTACACTGAAGCGCCTAAATACATTTGATTAGTTTGGCAATTGAATTGCGCAACATCGCACTGATAAATCAGCCCAGTTTATGTTATTGTTTCCTTTTTTCTATCAAGAACACACCTGATCAGTTCCTTGCACACCAATCACAAACGGGGTTCGGGAACTACAACCACAACATTTGCTGATGCTGGAAAGCTTCAGCAGGTGCTGTGAACAGAGAGGTTTGGCGTGGTTTTGTTAGTACAATGCTAGTTCACTGAACGTGTATACTCACCATTGTACGTGATGTGAATAGTGACTTTAATACAGTGACATGCATTAACTACCATATTAAATAGTCAACTACTAAAAAGGAAAGGCAAAACAACTACTGTAAAATATTCATTTTTCGCGGGCTTAATATTTCGCGATTTAGGTCAAAGTTGGAGTTTTGGAATAATTCGCAAATTCTAATTTTCGCGACGCGCTGGGATCGCAATATAGATTTTAATGTTTTTACATTTTGCCGGAATTGTTCACGGGACCTACTTTCGGAATTGTAGGCGATTCGCCAACTTTGCGAGAATTAGGTCCTCACGAAAATAAAGTCGTTTACAGTATTTTAAAGTGAAGAAACTGCCTTGATTCGCTTCGCCCTGAGTGGTGCTACGCAGAGAAGCAATAACATGTATTTTATGAGCCGTTTGTGTGGATATTGTTTTAGGGACTGTGCCGAATTGTTATTAGTTGTACCAATGCCTTTTAGTAAGAGATATCGTCCACGAACTTCAAAACGCTGTTTCCCCCTTGACAGACTCCCGAGGAGAAGATCGAATACTTGTAACCTTAATAAGCGCAGAGGTGGCCACCGAAAAAATTATTACCTTCAATATGTAGGCTATATAAGGCTCTAGAGCAGTCAACCGGACTGTGAATGAGCTCTTCAGTGCGTCATGGTGTTTGTGTTTGTGTTCGTTTCTAATGTGGCTTTGTGAGATGTATTTAATAGTGCCTTCAAATACCACAGGGACACCATTTGCTGACAAAATAGAAAATAAAAAAAAATTGTGTAACCGGTTTTTATCCCCAAATGGCATCTTGAGTGTGAAGGAATAACATTTTTGGTATACGTAAAATATTTTTTGATTCATATTTATAATGTATTTTGAATACATTACGCGCGTATTTCGAATGCGGCCAAAATAATACAGAATAAATACAAAATGAATATTCGTACTAAATATATTTCAACTTCGTTTGAAGTACGGCCTCTTTTTGCTAAGGGAGGGGGGGGGGGGCGTGGCCCTCCACAGCGTCATGTCGCCTCCAGAAGCTTTATACCTCCATGAATAGAGGATTACCGAGGCTGAGAGGGCAGGGAAAAACAATTCTACAACCAGCATTTTGAACAGCAATCATCTCTTCCACCAATGATAGCCGAGACACGAAGCGCAGCCAGCTACACTTGATGGCAGGCAAAAGGTCTCTTCAAGCATACAGCGCAGCGCCGAATCTGCGCTGAAAAGGACCTTGATACGGCGCTGATGCTGTGCCGAGTTCAGCAACAATGCATCGGCGCTGCGTCGCCGCTCACCACCATGGAGCAACGCGTGAAATATGATGTGGGTTCTTGCCAGAGTGGAAGAAACACATTTAGGTGATGACTCTCTGTCCAACGCGGTGACCACATCATGTTCGGCGCACCGAGCGCTTTACTCGCACAGGGATAGATGGCGCCCAAGTATCGGGTCTCTCCCAAACTGACCGCTCCAGCTCTTTCTCTCAGCGGTGGTCCCGCATTCCCTCGCTCACGGCTTCTTGTTGTACCTCACCGCCGCCACGCCGTCATCAAGTCGCCAGAGTCCGTAAATATGTGTTCTCTTCCTTCTTCTCCTTCGGGTTAAAGCTCACCTTCGTGCACGATGGTGGCACCTGTGATCGACACAGCACCAAAGCAAAACACGAGGCCAGCCACTGGCCGCACAGTACCACCACCACACCACGAAAAAGGTGAGCACACTACGCCGCCGACACCGTAGCCGCCGAGGAAGGGCCTCATACCTCAGCGCCCTCCGCGGTGGAACGGAACTAACTACTCCTGGTTCGAGGCTAGCTCCAGACATGATCTGGTCGCTCGCTCGCCGCGGCAAGAGTGGCCAGAGTCATCACCTAAATGTGCTTCTTCCACCTTGGTTCTTGCGCTGTCCGAGCTGTAGATCATGTTCGTCAGTCCATCTTTTTGCTTCTTCTTTTACCACCACAATATTATATAGCACAAGAACTGAACCTCTTCCCACGCGCTCTTCCACGGCTCACGCGCTGTTCAGCGGTGGTGAGCACGCCACAAAGCTCACTGACACAATGCCGATGTAGCTTGTCCCTCTATCCTGAGAAAAGTGGCGCTATTCATTGCTGTGGAAATGCTCGAGGCACGTCCCGCGCGCCACTTCTGGGAAGAACATGGCGTCTGAAATCTAGCTCAGTGCTGCGCTGTGCCGCCATGATCTTCCCAAGGGCTGCACGTTGCAAGTGCCTCTTGTTCGAGGCACCTTGCGATACTCAGTATGGAATTTTCCCTGTCCCGTTTATGTTTCTTAAGATGCTTACACAATTCGTTGCACGTCATGATCAATTGAAGCATCACAAAGTTGAACGAAAAAGTTTATCATCATAAGCCGAATCTTTCCCCTAGAAGGAAAATTATTGGTAATAAACAAATCATTGTTAAACAATTACTGGAAAAAGAGCTTCTCAGAACGAGCAACTAATAGCATTTAAAATCACGTGATTTTTTCTCGCTCTCTTATGTTGCCCTTCGTTTTTCTTGTACACGAAGTCTACGAGCCAGAGGGGCATTACGGGAGATGTTCCGGAATAATTAACGCGTTGGCCCCCTTTTCTTTCTATGTGTTCTTTGTGTGTGTGCATCGGGTGAAAGCTTCGCCTCACGTTTGTGTTTGATCCAATTAAGAACCTAATTAGTTCATTAACTCGGCTAAGTAAACTTGAGGTCACTGCGGCGCCGCTCTTCTTCCCATCTGGTCGGTCCTCCTTTCGTATCGAACGATTATATTAGCGGTCTGGACTGATGGCAAGCGCCAAGCGGATTTAAGAAGAATCATCCAGTGGGCGTTACCGCTTACCAGAAGCACACGAAGTTAAGAAAATTAAACATTTGTACCTTAACTGACTAGGCGAAGCAGGCTTCACAGTGCAGCTGCTCTTTTGTTAGCGCAAATTGACGAAAGCGGATGTAACTGTGCGAAAATGTTTGACTTGTTTGAAAGAAAACTTGATACACTAGAGTATCAAATAAGAATGTTAGCCAGAATACTCGCTACAACGTTGTTACATTATTCATTTATTTGGCCAAAGTATTTAGTGGTCAGATTTATTATTCTGAATCTAGAAAATATCTTAATTTAAAATTGAGAATAAAATTAAACATAACGATGCAGAAAAAAAAATCATATTATAAAATGAAATATGGCGAGACACCCAAACAAAATAATAGAAGTAGTAATGTTTCATAACACCTTGTCACAACAAAAGAAAGAAATATTGAATAAACAAGCAATACATACACCACAATATTTATTCTTTGAAATCAATACTGTTTATTGTCAACGCAAATTGAAAACAAAATTTTAATAATGTTGAAGAGCAGAGATCGCATTATATTTTCTTAGTATAGTTGCATTGCTCTGATATGTATATTTATTTATTTTCAGGATACCGCCAGCCCACTTTTCAAGGCTAAGGCATGGCGTGTAGGTATAACAATAAAAGAAGTCAGCAAAGCAAATATATACACACAAAGATTCAGTAAAACGAGTAAGCAGTTTAGTGCTTTGGAGCCTTTGTGACAAAGAAAAGTTCTTCAATTGCACTAGAAAATGTAGCGAAAGAGACAATACCCGTCGCGCTGCGGGGCAACTCGTTCCACTCGCAAATGATTCCTGGAAAAAAGGTATATTTTTAATCGTCTTTCCTGCAACGGAATTTACGAATCAGTTTGTCATGTTTCTATCTTGTCTCGCGGCTCACGGCTCGCGACAGAAGATAGTCATCAAACTTTAAGCAAGTTTTGGTATGTATTATGCAATGTAGAAAGTTTAGGCACTTTACTTTCCTTCAACATGACAACTCAGGCAATCTACACGCAGTATATAACGGTGAAACGTGGTGTTTCTTGACATATGGAATATAAATTATCCTAAGAGGTGATTAAAATAAGAACACCGACTTCACATAACAAGAAAAACAACTTCATTAAACGTTTCGCCTCCCATGCGGGAGGCATCATCAGTACATACACATGACATCTACCGGCTTTTGGACTATTTTTGCATTTATCCTAAGAGATCTTTTTAACCTTTTTCAAAAAGTACATGCGGTTGTGAATGAGGGTCTCCTTAGATGTTGGCATATTCAAATAAGGGACTGATTAGAAATCTATGCACCATTCCTCTCGTTTCCGGATCTCAGTGTATCATAGTCGTTCTAAGCGACCACAGCTTTTTAGACGCTTTGGCAATAACCTGTCTAATGTGAAAATTCCAGATTAAGTTACAGAAATAAATTCGGTAGCCTAGATCATTGATAAAAAAGCAATGGTACGAGTATGGAGCCCTTGGGTACCCCAGACAGAGCGGGTAATTCAATAGATTCTACTTTACCCACAAACACGGCCTGTTCACCGTTACTTAGGTCAGAGTCTAACCATTTCAGGAGGAATCTGCAATCTCGGCGGTGGAGTGACGGCGAACGGAAACCGCGGCGGAGAGACGGTCCCGAAGAAGGCGACCGGCAGAGGTATTCGTCGATGTCCCGTGATCGCTCACCGTACCTCGGGCGTGGGTCGCTCGGCTGAAAACCTCAGAGCTCAAGCTGGTGGTAGTAGCAGAGGAGAAAGGCATTGCCGGCCTCTCCACAGTGGGGTGGCAAAAGTGCAAATTCCGAGGGTATGCCTTCAGTGCGACGCCTTAATCGGGCCTAGGTCTTCTCTTCGCTGGGTTTTCGTTAGCTTGAGATCGGACTTGCACTGCGGGCCCTCGGAGGGGGAAGCTGCACGAACATGCGTTCCCCACGCCTCCACTAAATTGTAAGGAATCACAAATGATGAACCGGCGAGTAACTCAAGGAACTAAAAGTTAAATGTGGCAAAATTGTGCCAAAATAAGATAAGAACAAATGTCGAATAACAGGCGTCACATGCGTCGATGACGGTGTAACGGCAAGATCGAGCATAGGGAAAGGAGTGACTCCGGGCCGCCACGCGGAGCTCCTTATGAACACGCGTCGGTTTCAGGAACAATCGTCGCGTAGGTAGAACATTCCGACTTCGAATAAGCAACAAAATTCTCGAATACACCAGAGCGCGACATTTACATAAATAACGAACATAGTTGTCCGCTTCTAGACATCAAACCTCGGCCTTTTGCGTGAGAACCAAGCACGATAACACCTTCATAATTGATATTTTTTTATCTAAACAAGCATCTCACATGCCATATAATACACGACGTGCAGAACCATGGTGGTTTGTGCCGATATATCGTACAACATATGGACATCAATCAACAAGACACAATCTACCGCACTTACTATACGAATTAATTCAATATCTCGTCATACCTAAAGTTGTTACCGACTCCCACATAATATCCCTGTTTATGACGTTCACTGCCACTTACTAACAAATTTGAACCTACACGTTTTGGTTGACCACTGCTTCATTTTTATTGTATAGGTGTAGTTTTGTATTTGTTGTTGCATTATCTTTGTAAATGAGTGATAATGAAACATGTCATCACTGCTCTCTCTGCCGTTTGTATCGGGGCAGGGACCTCGTCAAGTTGCTGAATGCAGCTTTTTGTCCTTATCCCTCCACTCCCTGGAGACAAAATAAAGCGCCATTGGCCATGGTACGCTGCCTACTTGGCTCTTTGTGCGCGCGACAATATAAGGGCATTACTTTGTCTAGTTTCCAATCTTGCGGCACCTGACCTTTTTCTAAAACCGCGAGAGTAAATTACGTAACGAAGCTTGGAACACCATTCGATATAGCTTTTAAGGGAAGCGTTAGGAATTCCATCCTGGCAACGAGACTTTCTAATGTCCAGCCGTAGAAGGCTGTCAAAGATCCCTTCTGTAGAGACTACTAGGTTACTGATCCCACGATTGTCGTAAGTGTATGATGACAAGACAGAGTTATCAATAGTGTACACAGACAAAAATAAATTATTAAACGCTCTAGCGATGCACTGTTCATCGACAAGCTCCTAAATTGTTACACTTTTATAAAATGAGAACCTAAAAATATATGACATTTAGTACATGTCGGGATTTCCACCATGTCCATAACAAAAGCCAGTGAAAACCTTGCCAGAACGAACGGTAGATGAGTTCTGGTACCTTACCGCGGGACCATGGAGTTTCACGTAGATCTCATTAATGTCCTAAGAGAGGTCATCAAACTCGGGAGAGGAGGGTCGTCCGATTCCCCATTGCGACCCAACATCTCGTGATCTCGTTTAATGCCCGAGCTCTTATCGTGTATAATTTGCCCGACTATAGTGTGTGAACTACACATGTCTAAAAGCTTAAATTTGACGCGGTGCGGTCTATCTATTCAGGTGCGGAATATGCAAATATTTTACAGCGGAGCTGTTAAGGGCTAGTTTCCCCAGTATTATGTCCGCGGGCAAACAAATGTTGACACAAAACTTCGGACAGCTACCGCCATCTATTAGCGACGGCAACAACCAGGCTTTCCGGTTTGGTTGCCGCCATCGCTCAAAGATGGCGGCAACCTTTCGAGCCTTTTCACTCTGGCTTGCCGACTTGCGGCTCACCATTACTTCATTCCCACCATAGTACAGCTTCGCTGGTGTTCCTTCTCCAAAAGAGTTGAAAAGACTGGAAGTTTTTTTTTTGTTTGCTTTTTTTCTAGATCGCTTTTTAAACCAACACGATGCATTCTGGGAATTGTTGGGTGGGTCAAGGATGATTTATGTATGATACAAGTTTCTTTGTGATCTAAAAGAGAAGGCATTTGTCAAGATATGCTGCATAGGATATTTTTATTTGTGCGTAATATACACTAGTTGCGAACAATCTAAAGCCGGAGTCACAGTGCTTATACATCATACGAAAGACAGTCTCTAAACACAAGTCACCACGAAATCCGTGGTTCGAATGCCGCGTGCCTAGTTTCCTTTTTGAACCTATTGTCGTACGGCATTCGAAGCACGTATCTCTTGGTGACTCGCGTTCAAATTTCTATGCAGACTGTCTTTTGTATGTTGTATAAGCAGTCTGACCCCGGCTTAAATAACAATCTTCTTGTTTTCAACTAAACGTTTACCCGGCGAACTAAACACCGGGTTCGACTACAGTGCGAAGACTACGGTCTCGCTATACACGACTCTGATGGCTAGCCCAAACATACCTTTAGAAAACCATCGTAAAAGACATGACTTCTTCGAAACGCATAATTGTCATTAGCGCATAATAAACTACGCACGTCTTGGGAGACACAGTAGGCAAAGGGGCAACGCGAGGGGCAAGAAGAAGAAACCTAAATGACAAAAAGCAACACCAAGAAAACAGATGTGCAAACTGACAGTGGGCTGATGCGAGCTAGCTCACACACAAAAAAAAAAGAACATCGAATTTGACCAGTATTTGCACCTGAACCCTCTAAGCAAACACACAGGGATGCCTGATGTCATTCCGTTCAGAAATAGGGTCAATGACACTAGAGATAGCCTCCTTTTGTACTCTTTCTGTCGTGATCTTCAAGAAGGTTGTGCCATCAATGCGAGATCGATATGACCAGCAATGATCTTTCTGCTCTGGATTGATGTATCTCTATAGTATATTCATAAAATACATTAGCGCCGTCTTGCGATGCAACAACCCGCAACATACAATTCGTTCCGTTATACGAGCAATAGTCCTCTTGCGTGGCATGCACGGGAGAAAGAGAGAGAGAGAGGTGACGTGAGAGGGAGCAGGGGAAGTTGTTCTAGCGGGAATGCTGAGCTGGTTCCCCTTAAAAGAAAGTAGAGAGAAAGGAAAGAAAGGGGGATCAAGGAATGGGGAAAGGAAAGTAGAGAAAAATAAAATAAAGATGTGGACGCGCTGAGAGTTAATGTCGAGTTATTTCACAGGCGGTTTGCGACACCGGATTCGTCGAAGAAGTTCAGTAGCAGGTGTTGTATTATTTGGCAGCGACGGGCTGAACCACTTTGATAGATGATGTCCTCGTCGTCTAGATCACGAAGTCCCATTCTGGCGAGCTCAGTGACAAACTGGTGACGTGGATCGCTATATTCTTCGCAGTTGAAGAGGATATGGTAAATGTTTTCTTCATTGTTAACGGGACGAGAGAGCAAATGTCCGCGGACAGGTTGTCTTAGGCTAGCCTTCATCTCCAATTAGTCTGTCATCTCAGGATGGTCTTTCTTTCTTTAGACTGCCTGCTTTCGACGCCGTGTAAGTAAATTCTGGAGTTTTAATCATTTATAAAAATTGGACCTTCGTGCTGACTTTGTTTCTCTGTACTGTAGTGCGAAAGAAAGGCGTTCATATCACCGAGGGTCTTGCCTTGAGCGTTGCAGGCTAGCATTTACACTCCTATGACTGCCTTTTCCTTTAATCCTAAAAAGAGGCATTCCTTCTTCGCAATACATGCATTCCAGCACAGATTAATGTTTTGGTGCCATCCCAGGGCATTAAAGCGCGATTCCCGTAGAAGTTTGGCGACTGTTGTATGACGAAGAAAAAAGCTGCAGCTATAAACTACTTGTGGACAAAAAAGAGAAAGTGCTCGTTTCCAGGTTTCTGAAATTATTTTTTTTTGTATATACGCTTGGGAAGCGTAATGAATTTTTTGTGGCAACGTTCCAAGCTGCGTGGTTTATGGACATACAAAAATATTTATTATAAAATTAACTTTTTCTGAACGTACCAGACTTTATAGTTTTGAACATTCCGCAATATATTTATATCTTATACTTTTTATAAAAAGAAGTGAATATAGCAAATTAATGGCAATAAAAAAGGTGTTTAGAGTCTCTCAAATTATACAAAAAACAAGCCAATTAATGCATTTTTATATTTTTTATGTTCGTTTTTTATCTCGAAGCTTTCCTCAGAGCAGTGTGAATTAAGTATTATTTTTCTAAATGATCCTAAGAAAAACAAAATATCAAGACCTGTGCTTTTAACAATATTTCACCTCTAATTGAATGATTTGTTTACTTAAACCATGAAGTTTTATTCAAACAACTAACCCCACTTCGCTAATATTATATATATTGAGACGAAGACCAAGGTCCGCCGACCGTCTTTATGTCCGCACTTTAATGCATTGAGCGCGCCTCTGCCCGCGCACCCAGTTCAAGCGCACTCGGGCCTCGTCCTCCTCGGCCACCATGCTGAAAGACGATCAAGGGGGACATCGTGAACTATACACGTCACAATTAACCCTCCCCCTGCCGCCCCCCCCCCCCCTCCCCCCGCTCCGGGGGCGAGAGGAAGAGGTGGTTAGGGGTTGGGGTGTTTACGGCGTGCATCCGTGTTAAGCAGGACGGAGCAGGAGTGTTCATAGACAGGAACCCTACCAAAAAAAACGGTTTAAAACTAAACCGGAATGAATCCGGAATTTTAATCCGTCATATGGGCCCCTAAGCAAACCGGATTTCTAGAAACCGTAAATGAACCGGAAATACCCAGTCCGGAAACCCAACCGTAATTGGTCGAAGCGGAAGCTGAACCGTATCTGGCCAATCCGTAGAGCTTCACCGGAGTGGGTCTAACCGTATATTAAACCGTATCAGGCAACACCTGAATATAATAGAAGTAGTTTAATAGAGTGACACACCTACTGTTCCACCTTCCGATGTACTGCAGCTGATACTACAAGCCATCCCTTACAAAAATGTCATATCTAGACTTATAATGAAAATACAGATATGGATATATAAGGAATAGGGCAGATATGACCACATATGCGTAATCAGGCCGTATATGGATAGATATAGCCATATCTGCCCAATTCGTTATGTACCATATATAGACTGCTTTACATGATCCCGTGTTTGGGCCTGGCAAATAGGGTACCCACTTCATATAAAGCAATTTTTATATGATGCTCCTTCTAGCATCACATTAAAATTATTGCCATGGGGCAGGTACCATACTTTAAGGTCCAGACATGGGATCATATAATGCATTTCTATGAATATCCACAAAATATACATTTTACTGCTATCCCACACTGCCAAACGCGTGTTTACGTAGATACATCGGCAGAATAGGCCAATGACCAATCTTTAGTGGCCTGGTTCGAAATTTGTAATTCCGACAAATATGTATGCTACAAGAATCAAATGCAGGCGATCGCTAGTTAGCAAACATTGTAACATATGATTCGACGTCTGAAAGTCACAGCCCTTTGGCAGGATTGGTTGTCGAGGGAGCAGACAGATATAGTTTGCAAAAAAAGTTTTATACATAAAAGCGCCAAAATTCCAAACAAGCACTTCCGCCGTTCAAGAAAAAATAATAGTAATATCACACGAACAACCATTAAATAAACTAGAAATGTAATAGCACACAGACTCCTATTAAAATAAAACAAAAGGAAGGCGACAATTAAGCTGCAAACTATACGAAAGTTCCAAAGTCGTTGATCCTTACTCACAGGGTAAAGTTCTGATTCAACTCTCCGGTCGAGCACAGCAGTTTTGACATGGGCTTGCTTGCTAGCCTCGTCGTTGAAGCCCTTCCTTGCACCGTGCGATGTTCAAAGTCCCCCAGTCGCTCCTCGCTGGCCTTGTTTTTCCGTTCAGTCCCGAAAACATCCCTTGTGACCAACACGTCGCACACACACACACGCACAGACACCATTGTTCGCCGTATCAAAAGTTCATTACTGCTCCTTGAACACGACGAGGTCACCACCGTTTCCCGGACTGGAAAATGACGAGGGCATCACATTTTTAACTAAAACTTAATAAAAGAAA
The DNA here is from genome assembly GCF_016920785.2 of Ixodes scapularis. Classification (NCBI taxonomy): domain Eukaryota; kingdom Metazoa; phylum Arthropoda; class Arachnida; order Ixodida; family Ixodidae; genus Ixodes; species Ixodes scapularis. The sequence continues at coordinate 183,217,217 of NW_024609846.1, read as the reverse complement.
AAAATAAATAAATAATGAACACAGAAGTAACAGAAACCCGGACTAAATCATAAGAAAAAAATGAAATAACGAACACACAAATAAAAAAAGAGTAAAAACACAAAGGACTTACACAGAAAGCCACATTTGTTCAATTAAAAATGACGTTTAAGCCTGATAAAAATATATTCCTGCTGCGCTAACCATAACAAATATGGTGTGTAAACTATGCGACTTTGAGAAATGCAGGAATATTTGTGATCATAATCAAATGTCATTGCGAATTCAAAACGTGTGGCTGCCTGCCTAGGTCCTTCATATTACTATTTTTCTGAATTCTGTGTTGATTATTGTGGCTGCTCAGGACCAGGCGGAACTTGGTGGTGGTTTTTCCATTCCGACTTTATTTCGGACAGCTTTGTACCCATAGAGAGAAGCACTAGCTTCTCTACATAATCCCACCCCTTCTCCTTGGAGATACCCTCCGTGTATGCGGTAATTGGAAGAAAAAAAACAATAATCAGCAGATATACACATTATTAGCTACATTGTTTTGTAATAATTTTTCTAAATAGGCCCCTGGCCTAGGACAACACAGTACCTTTTTTTGGGCGATGTAAAGTTTTGACACAAACAATTTGTTCCACATTTTGCAGAACATACCCTGTAAAACCTTAAAGTGCACCTTTACGATTTCGGCATACTTTACATCACCATTGTGCTTCCTATATGCATGACATTTAAAAGCCAAATCCGCAAACACTTCACAATAATTGATGCGTATTAAGCAGTGTGCTTTATGTGGGGCCTTTAAGTGCAAAGAATCCAAAGTGCGCGTCCGTCTGCATTTGCACAGTATACAGAAGAGGGGAGAATGCGGGCGGACTGCTGTTTTCACTCCTTGCAGCATATAGCTCAAGGATTCTCTAATTTTGCTTCTACAGGGCATTTCATCACACAGAACGTACAAACACAAGCTTGGAGATCGCACACGCAGTCTCAAAAAACGATTACATCGAGTTTTTTTTTTTTTTTTGCACCATAAAACGTTGCGTAATCATAATCATAACATCAATGGGAGTACAAAAGATTGCATTAAAGTTCCCAATTGGGTCTGTTTTATACTGCACAGCCACTGTCTATACACAAATCAACTAGCTCTACACATACCGCTCAGCAGACCACTGCTAGGCTGAATCAGATAAGTGTCACACTTGCCGAGCTTGAAGTACAGTCGTGATCTATACAAAGGTGAACAAGCAATCGTCAACTGCTCCGCACTGGGAGCATCATCCAGCAGCTGACTTGCTCTCTTTTTCAAATGCCTTGCGAACCAAGTGTGGTAAGTCGTCGGATAAGGAGAGAACGTCACCACACACGGAACTGAGCCGTTGATACTCGCCTGTTGACCTTCATATGGATCAAGTCTCTGTCTGGCCGAAGTAGCCAGTCTGTGTGCAGCACAAACGGCTGTATTGAAATCGCAAAAGGATGAAAGTTCAGAGCAGGCTTGGTAAGGTTTCACATTGCAAGTATGCCCATGCAAATTTCACTTTCTAGAACATAAAAATGCATTTCAAATTGTCACCCAAGACAAGCTGCTCTTACACAGCTGTATATATAAGGCAGCTTACCCATCAACAACTTTTGCACACTGCCATGGACTGAACCTCGGCTTGGTCGATGCTAGCTTCTGTTCGGCGAAGGTTGCACTGAGTAGAAAGGTGAAAAATGTGCCGTAGATTATGTGAAACAAACAAACAAAAGCAATCCTAGCATGCACAATTCGCTAGAGGCACGGAGAAATTAAAATCAGAGGTTGGGTCAATTATGTTAACGCAATATACTTCAAACGCGTACCATGAGTGCTGGCAAAATATTTGCTGCCTTCAATCTAGATAAGCTTGTAAATGTACATGCCAAATAACAAATAACTTAAAAGCTGAAATATATTTCGATGGAACTACAAAAACCGAAGACTAGCTCTGCAAATATGGTGCTGTCTAGTACACCATAGATGTGTAGAATTGGACTACAGCGTCCCCCTTACAAAGACTGAAGCAAAACAAGTATAGAGTCTGCAGTGTCACTACAACAGAAATGTTGGTATTGCGATCTCGTGGAGATAAAAGTTCGGAACAAGTGTGACAGGCTTTGGCATGACAAATATGCCAATGGCATTATTCATTTTTGTATATTCTACGGTGACAGTGCAGGGAAACAATCACACAACAGATACTCAGAAAGACAAACACACGCGCTAAACTTATAGCTCTTGTGTATTCGACTACTTCATTCTTCTCTTCAACGTCTGGATAGACTTTCCAGAACGTGATAAGCAGAAGAAATAGCACAAAATACAAGGAAAAAAGCGAAAGACAAGACAAAAGAAGAAAGAAAACCCTTACACATCATCATTCTCTCTACCGCTATTGTTTAGATAGAAATTGAAGCTCTTTGGTCGACAGCGCTATAGAAGGAATACTTACACACTTGTCTTTCAGATGCTCTATTCTTTGCGCTTTCATTATTTCTCTTGTCAATTGGTCTCAAATCATATCTATTATGGAATAATTTTCAAAATGTGCTATGCAACCACAATCTTGACAGCAGACTCCCAAATGCTCAGCGATGACTCGGTGGTTATTATAAAAATGTTCCCTTAAACGATCATTCAAACACCTGCCAGTCTGGCCTACATACGTCTTATCACACTACTCATGTAGACCAGACTGGCAGGTGTTTAAAGGATCGTTTAAAGGAGCATTTTTATAACACCCACCGAGTCGCCGTTGGACATTTGGGAACCCACTGTTCGGAGTGTGGTTGTGTAGCACATTTTGAAAATTGTTCCGTAATAGTTAAGAGTCGAGACCCATTGCCAAGAGAAATAATGGAAGCGCAAAGAATAGAGCATCTGAAGAACAAGTGTGTAAGTAGCCCTACTGTGTTGTTCACCAAAAGCTCCAATTTCTATCTTAAGGATAGTAGTGAGGGAGAGGGATGACTTGTAAGAGCTTCCTATTTTTGTTTTTCCCCCGTTTCTTTTATTTTTCTGTTCTTTGCTTCTTTCCTTGTATTTTGTGCTACTCTCCTTATCACACTCTGAAAAGTCAATCGACACGTTGAAGAGAAGAACAAAGTAGTTGAATACACGAGAGTTGTAAGTTCAGCGCGTGTGCTTGTCTTTCCGAGTATCTGGCGTGCAAATGTTTTTCTGAACTGTCACCATAGAATATGGTTCATCAACTCGCCCAAGCATCCATTCTATCATTTCTGCAACATTAAAATGACTCCGAAAGTGCGAGCACCTACAGGGTGTATTCACGCAAGTCTTGCAAGTGTTGAGTTGTAGGTGCAGTGCCCTTGTTGTGTCCATGTGCGATATATGACCAAATACCACAAGGACTAACACTGCAAACTTCTCCGAAAACCAATGGGCGCGGCGGCGAGCGGTAAAAGTGGTGGTGTTCACCACTCTCGCCGTTTGTTTGTGTTTGTGTGTTGCTACTAACAAGCACACCAATGGGAAGGCTTCAGCCATTATTGGGAACACTAAATAAACAAATACAAAATACAGATACAACACACAGCAATACTGGATGCAATTAGTGACGCACTTCTGTTGGGGTTCTGTGGATATTTTTACAGCGTGTAGTTGGTGAGCCATTTCAAAGTTGCGATGAGTTGCTCGCTGTAGGTGAGCAATTTAGCCAGTGCAGTATGACTGCTAGCCTGGAATCTACAACCTGCACGACGCAGTAGTGATACGCATGCCAGTACAATGCTTTCTAGATCGAAATGGGCAGGGGTTCGGACTGAACCCAGGATCCCAGGGTCCTGCAACGCAAGCTTTCGTTCCACGTGCTCCAAATGGTGTGCGCTTGCCCATTCGGCCACCGACCCCCAACGCAAGGCAACGCAATGCACTTCTGTTGTAAACTCAGCATTCCACTTACGAATGAAATGCGCAGTTTCCCTAAAGGCTTTCATTCCACGTGAGTGGCAACAGAATTGCTAAAGGCCAGCCCATAAATGCAGCCTGTGTCAAAAACAATCCTAGCAGCAATAAGTTGCTATTATATTGCTAACCTTATCATGAACAGCCTTGGCAGTCTTTCATGAAGCCAGGACTTCAGCAGGGGAGACTGTCATTTTGTGTCGTCTCAGGTCACTCACATCAGGATGGCGAAAGTGAATGCCATCATCTAATTAGGAAAGGCTGCAGTAAGTACAAAAATAAAAACACAGATTAGAATATATGATAAAAAATATCATGGACCAAATTGAAAAAGTGCACAAAAAGACAAGGACAAAAATACAGAAACACGTAGGACGCAGACTGGTGTACATTCGCAACTCAATTGATATTACACAAAAGAAAACAAGAGGATGAGAGAAATCAGAAATGCTTTACTAGGAGAATGTGAGCTTCAGGAACCGGGATGTGAGGCAAAGATGTCAGGTAGATTGTTTTACAGACACTCTAGAACTAGCAACAGCCTTTCCATGTAGTAAAGTGGTGAGTTCATTCTGATTGAACATCTTGAAAAATAGTACCCAAAAAACAAGGAATAAAGGCTAGGAATACATACACTACATACGAGTGCAGACACCCAACACACATACATTAGAAAAGAAAAAAAAGAGAATGCGTTAGGAGCTTTAACAAAAGTTCGAACAGGTCCAAGTGGGCCGTGCTAATTCACTCATATGCATAATACCGTAAAAACAATTTCCTGGGCAGCTCAGCTAACCGACGGATGTGCGGACACCATTGGTTGCCCCATACTACGAATAAGAAAGGCCCAAAAAAATTATCTTCTATGTTTTTATAGTATCTGCTAATTATTGACGTTTTTCCTAAGGATGACATACACGAGTAGTGTAAACAGTGCATGACAATCCATCCTAGATTTTAGAGAGAGATTGAGCTCTCTTTATTTACTAGCCATCTATCTGTTACCTTCACTAACATAAAAAATGACAATTTCTTTTTTTTTTTTTTTTTTTTAGTTGGCTTTTGCTAACAGATAAATCAGCGCGTTCCACTTGGGCCTGTGCTCGAGCCCTTCCGCTATTATATTTCTCCTTTCTCTGATTTATGCGAGTTCAGTTTGCGCTTGCATGAGGTCTATGTGTTACTTTCCCTGTCTCCTTGATTTTTTTGCAAACTATTTTTCAAGATGTTCCATTAGTACCAGCTCACCACCTTACTACAATCATGCAACAACTAAAAACAATTACAACTTGCACCATTCGCTAAAGGCGATACCAAACGAAAAAACAGGGATTTGGTGAGGTATGTCTAACACTATATACTTATACTGAAAAAAATAGATACCAAAAAATGGCGAGACACTACCTTAATTCAGGACATGCTTGCAAATTTCCCTAGAAGCTTGTAATTAATACTTGATAGCCTCTAAAAAAACAGCAGTAGGAAAAGAATAAATGCTTCACCATTTAAAGCAGCCTGAGTGTTTCTGGAGCTGTGAAATTCGTTGCACGTACGTTGGATCATACAAAACACGTGTACAGCAAATGATATTTAGAGCTCGACGTTTCGCGAGGAATAAGTGCCGGCGTCAAAAATTATTTCGCGAGCACAAAGTTTTGCGATCGGAAGTGGTATGCTATGCATTAATAACCATGGGGTGAATTCATTGCGGCACCAATTTTTGGCAATTCTTTTCTGATTACGAATCGCGAAAATGAAATCGTTTGGAGACGACTGGGCGGCGGAAGCTACGGGCTTGCTCGATCAATCAATCGCTGCTTTTTGTCGGGTCCAGCTCTCCGCATGCAATGGCGTCGGCGATGGAGGGGCACCGCACCGCGCGCTTCCAGACATTCTAGTTTACCAGTAAACAATACGGCAGAGGGAGGCCTTTGGGGAGGCAATCCTCCCCCATCCGCTTTGACCCCCACCCCCGCACCCCCCGTCTCCCAAAGAGTTCCGCCGCTACTGATGAACCTTGAGCGAGTAGTCTCTGCATCGGGGAAAAAAGAAGAAAAACAGCCTCGCATAACACCATTCGAGCACAATTAATAATACTGGTAAAAGCAAGCGATCTACAGACAATAACAAGCTTTCTGAACGCAGGAAATAAGATAGCCCTTACGAACAAAGAAACAAACTTACTTCGGTTCCCGTGCCATGATCTTGGCTGTTGAGCCGGTTTGACGAAGTTCCACTTCTCACAGTCGCTTCCGTCTTTTTCGGACACGTTTGAAACTAAGGCAAACTCCACGCATCACGACTAATCGGGAAATTTAACCGTTATCCGGTCGTGAACGCAGGCATTCAAACGCACACGGCCGATACGGCCGGCAAAACGTTCGAAACATAGGCTGTTGATTCGATGAGATTGTTTTCGTATCTTCAAAACGTTTCAAATAAAAGGATAAGCAAACCGCATTATAAAACTCATAAAAGACACAGCAATAATAAATTATTGCAGACGTCATTACTGCCATAATAATATGAATAAGTCCTGAACACGCAGCAAAATATTAAATACGAAACTAAGTGTACAACGGTTCGAAACGAATTCAGCAGACGTGTATCCTTCCAGAAAACACACCGGGATAACCGGGTGACTTTAGCCTAGTGTGGTAACGCGCTATCTTGCAGAGCGTGCGGACGTTGGTTCGAATCCCGGAAACACTCTTTTCTCATGTGTTTGTTTTTTGTATTAGTTTTTATTATTTTAAATATTTTTTTACCTTTTCTATTAGTTTTTATTACTTTAAATATTTTTTTTTCTCGCCTACTTGTGTTAGTTTTTATTATTTCTAATATTTTTTTTCTCGCCTTTTTGTATTAGTTTTTATTATTTAAAATATTTTTTTCTCACCTTCTTGTATTAGCTTTTATATTTTTAAATATTTTTTTCTCACCTTTCTGTATTAGATTTTATTATTTTAAATATTTTCTATGTTTTTGCTGTCGTCGGCACCGTTCTTTAGGGTAATAATCACAGAGAAGGTGAAAACAAAAAGTGCGAGCCTAAGTTCGAATCGTTGCAAAGCACAAACCGTGGCCCTCTTGTTTTGCCGGGATAATTCATAACCGTAGGAAAACAGTACAAGTCCTTTCAAAGAAGAAAGAAATGTAATAATAATGGGCATATTGGGAGCAAAATGGGAAAATGTGTAAGTGGTAAAACTGCCACAGTAATGCAGCTGAAGTTTGTCTGAAAGCGGCCATCTTCACCCACTGTCGAATCAAAAATACCGTCATTTTAAGGCAGTAATTTAGCTGAGCTCATAGCGCGCTACGTATTAAGCACATCTCTTAATATTCTGACTTCCGGAAAGTAGTATTTAATTTGTTCTCGTAGATCAGTGCTATCCCTCGCGTGCCGCCAGGTTTTATTTATACAGGTTGCGCTCCGCAGTTTTACTTTTTTAGTAGGCCTAGACACGTTTTTATTCCTGAGATTCAAGTGCAGCACTGATAATTAAACTAGCTTTCAGAAATGGTATCGTTCAACATTGTAACAATTATTTTTCGTAGCGTCAAGGGGTCACATTCACAAACCCGGCAGTGTGAACATCCACAATGCAGTGGTGTTTCTCGCTTTTTTGCGTTAAAAAAATACGTTTCTATATTCGCGTTCCTCTGGAACGGTATGTCGTATAACATAAGTTATCAAAGCGACAGATATCGTTTGGCTATGGGAACATTCGAAATATTTCTGTTAGATAATCGTAACTACCACAGAAAGCAGTTGATTCCTGTCTGAAATAGCATATTTTCGCACTCAATTTCGTAGCGTCATAAGCAATAAACACATCTCTTACTTTTCTAGTCTCTGGAAAGTAATGTTTATTATGGTTTTTGTAACTCAAAGCGCGTGCTCAATCATGCCACGTTTTTTTTTTTCTTCACTTTTAGGCTCCGTTATACCGTTTTTATTTTTTATCAGGGCCAAACACCTGCGTATACCACCGGACCTTAAGTATAGTACATCAAATTAAACTAGCTTCCTAAAAAAAGTAATGTTCGGCGTTGTAAAATTTATTTTTCGTGGCGTAGGCGGTCATATTCTCAAATCCTCTGCAGCTAATTTTCTTCACCGTATTGTTTTTTCTTGCGTTTTCGCGATAAAACACGTCAGCCTTGCCGTGCTGGGATAAAATACCCTAGCGTCGGCAGTCATTTAGGAAGGATTGATCAACGCAAACATTTCCACTCGCTATCCATGAGTTGCCACAGTTTGTCAGAATCTCAATGACTTGACTTCATAGTGAAAAAGGCAAAAAAAATAAAACGATGCCGGTCAGTAAACGGGTCTTCCATGACGGGGCTCGCCAGCTTGAACACCAAAGCGCCGATGCCGGTGCAGTCACTGAACTTCCATGTAAATACTGGCCATCAAAGGATATATTAGCTTTCACTTCACAAAATAATTTTATTTTTGTGATTGTTTTCTGTTCAGATAAATTCTGGATGACGGTTAATATGAAACATACACTTAACGCCAATGTCAAACCTGTCACATTGTTTTTTCGTTCTGTGTTGTCTCAAAATCGTCACTAGCGACGTTTCAGACTAAATGAATACCAGGTTTTCTTTTCCGCCAGCTCTGCATGACTGTCAATTTACCTCGTTTCTTCATACTGGCTACTGCATGTCAGGAACATTGGTGGTTTTGATAGAAGCGAATTGGATGGACATCTGAGAATTCTAACTTATTAGTTATTACACTGAAGGCGACACGTATTGACACATGTAGCGATGTAGGAGTGTGATAGATTTAGAAATGTACTTTTTTTATTATAAGCACGACTACTGATTCTAACCAAGTATCCTTAATCCTAAAGTTAGATTGAACGGAAATTGTATTACCAGATGCACCACTCGCTGAAAGTAACTCTGTCAAATTGCCACAATATTTCAAGATCCGTCCTCCAAGTCATACCTGAGAAAAACTTTTTTTGTATTTTTCGGCTAATATCTGTTAAAACCAGTTACTGGTAAATACTTTACGGTTACGCTTTCGGTTACGTTTTTTTTTTTTTTTTTTTTTTTAATTTCAAATAACAATTTTCTTCCTGTTACGGTTACTGTAAATTTTCGTTCCTAAATGGTTTTCGGTTTCGGTTACGGTTTAAATCCCTGCTTTGCGTACCTATATTGATAAAAGCCCCTGAAATTGCCTGCATATGCACCATAATAGAATGTTCAGCATGCAGGCATAAAGAAGGAGACCGCAGGAAAGCTGTCAAAGATACTGAAATGACACTTTTTGATTGTGTGTACATCTAGCTGTGGCATCGAATTAGTTCTTGTTTTTGTTTGTTTTTATCTGGAGAAAATTATATAAAAAAGGTTATTTGACAGCTATCAAGCAATTATTTAAAAAATAATTAAAAAATAACAAAACGTAGTTTAAGCTTAATAATGAACAAGTATTGCAGAGTGCATAAAAATGCTAGACGGAATCAGATGGCGATGACTTGCACAAAAATCGCCGTGATGTCGCCTTTTTGGCGCCGGATATCAGCTGACTGTCTTCTGCGGTCTGAGCTTTGATCGACGCAGCAGCCTGTACGTACAGTACCGGGATGGATTGTTTGCAACTCGATATTCCAACCATACGCTTGAAAGTCTTCGGCATCAGGCGGCTGATCCGATTTTCTTTGGAAAATATATGGCAAAGTATGGTTTGTGCAAAGCGGATATTTTCAGTCTAGACTTTGTCCAATTTGTTTTTTAACCGAATTTGACAAGGAATGGTTTGTTCGAACCGCATATTGTGTGTCTGGAATTCCTTCAATTGTACTTTGAACCGGACTCCAAAAATCACGGTTTGTTCGAACCAATTAGGAAAATCACGGTTTGTGTGAACCGGAATTTGACTGTCTGGAATTCCTCCAATTTGACTTTGAAGCGGATTGGGAAAATCGCGGTTTGTGCGAACTGGAATCTGTCTTTCCGGAATTCCTCCAATTTGACTTTGAACCGGATTAGGAAATTCACGGTTAGAGCGAACCGGAATTTGCTTGTCCGGAATTCCTCCAATTGGACTTTGAACCGGATTAGGAAAATCACGGTATGAGCGAACCGGAATTCGTCTCTCCGGAATTCCTCCAATTTGACTTTGAACCGGATTTGAAAATTCACGGTTTGTGCGAACCGGAAGCCGCCTCTCCGGTGTGACTCCGGTTTGATCTTAGTCTGGATTTCACTTTCCGGACTGATTTCAAACCGTTATTTTTGCTAGGGAAGGCGGTATTGGTGTTTGCAGTTGTACGGTGAGGAGCATCTCGGAGATTAGTGTTTGAGAGGGGTTGGCTGGGGTTGAACGTATTTATTTAGTCGATTTATATGAATAATGTCGTCGTGTCGGAAGCGGGCATCGGATGGTGGTGAGAGTGGTTCTACTTGGCATGTGACTGGTGTCGTTTGTTTGATGACGTGATATGGCCCGACAGACTTGCGCAGGAACTTATTCGCTAAGCCTTGTCGCTCGATGGGTGTCCACACCATGACGAGGTCTCCTGGTGCGTAAGTAGCGGCTGTATGCCGCAAATCATAGCGAGTTTTCGCGGTATGCGGTTACTGAGCAGTTCGAAGTCGAGCACGTTTGCGGCACTCCTCGGCACGGCATGTCAGCAGCATGAGAGGGGCGTCCTGATCGCTTGCTTAATAAGGGAAGATAGTGTCCATGTTGCACGATGCTTCTCGACCATAAAGAAAAAAGAAGGGAGAGAAACCAGTGGTGTTTTGCTGTCCGGTATTGTATGCGAATGTGACGAAGGGCAAAATACAGTCTCAATTGTTATGATCAGAAGGGATGTACGTGCCCCTCAAACTTAACGCCGCCACTCGGTTTCGCAAATATTGGTCTATTGCATACTACCCAAAGATAAATTGGTCGCTGCAGCTGCTGGAATACCTTCCCCTGGTTGGGTTTTCATCGGGGACACCAATATTCACCCACTAGTTTGACCGCTAGGTTCAGGAATAGCTAAAAGAGTGAAGAAACCGGACCATTTCGTGCGGCGTTAAGTTTGGGGCGCACTGTACATTGCTATCATATCCGCGAGGGTTCTATTAAAGCGTTCAGTCATTCCGTTGGTTTGAGGGTGATAGGGAGTGGTGGTGTGATGTCCGACGTTGCAAGCCTTTAGGGTGACCTCTACGGTTTGGGATAAGAATTGACGCCCTCTGTCGCTTAAAAGAAATTTCGATGCACCATGGCATAGCAGGATGTTCGCAATAAAAAAAAAGCTGGTCACAACTTCAGCAGATGCATTTGGGAGTGCAGCCGTTTCAGCGTACCTGGTAAAGTAGTCGACCGCGGTGACTATCCAACGATTCCCTTGGGAAGAAAGTGGGAAAGGTGCGAAGTGGTCAATGCCAACACGTTCAAACTGACGATCTCGGCAAACTAAGTGTTGGAGTAATCCTGTAGGATCACTTGTGGGGCGCTTGCGTTGCTGATATTGGAGACATGATTGTACGTATCTAAAGACAGTGTCATAACCTTTCGGCCAAAAACAACGATGTTTGATACGTATGTATATTTTTGCAAATCTCATATGGCCAGCCGTAGGGTCGCCATGAAAATCGCGAAGAAAGCCAGGCCGGAGGTGCGTTGGAGCTACGAGAAGCCATCGATTGCCATCTGGAGAAAAATTGTGGCGGTAAAGGATTGCATCACGCAATGAAAAGGACTGCATTTGTTTTCGAAGTGACTTATTTAAGAGATCGGTTGGTCGTTCTAAATGCCCAACAATGCCCCTAATCCAAGGATCTTTCTTTTGTTCGGTTGAAAATGAGGTTGTATGAATTGAAGCTAGGTCAAAAGCGTCATCTATACAATCTAGGCGTTCGTCTGGACCCTAAGCAGAACAGCGTGAGAGTCCCTCTGCGTCCGTATGCTTCTTACCAGATTTGTAAGCATTTGTGAAGGTGTATTCCTGTAATGCTAATATCCATCGACCGAGACGTCCCGTTACGTTCTTATGTGAAGAGAGATAACAAAGGGCATGATGGTCGGTGACGATAGTGAAATGGCGTCCATATGAGAACGGTCGAAATTTGTTAATGCCCTAAACGACGGCCAGGCACTTTTTCTGTTACTGTATAGTTACTCTCTGCTTTGGAGAGGGAACGGCTGGCGTAGGCGACAACGTATTCGTGCGGCGTTCCGGGGTAATGCCGACATGAGCCCGTAGCCACTGGCGTCGGTGTGTAGCTCTGTTCGTGCTGTCTCATTAAAGTGACCAAGTATTGGGTCGGACTTAAGGGCTGTCTTCAGGGCACTAAACGCGCGTCCACATTCGGGAGACCACACAAATCAGACATGACTTTGAAGAAGACGAGTAAGAGGAGCAGCTATGTGAGCAAATTGAGGAATAAAATTACGGAGGTAAGAGCACAGACCAAGAAAACTCCTGACCTGTTTGACATTGTGTGGTGTCGGAAATGCCGTAACAGCGAGAGTACCTTGTCTGGGTCAGGTCTGATGCCCTCTTTACTAACGAAGTGACCAATAATCTTAATTTGACGAGCAGCAAAATATCATTTTTTTGTGTTAAGCTGCAATTCTGCCGTTCTAAGGCACGTTAAAACCTCAACGAGGCGGTCTAAGCGTTCCTCAAAAGTGCATGAGAAAACAATTGCCATCCAAATAACAAAGACAAGTTCGCCATTTCAGTCTCCGTAGCACGTTATCGATCATACACCCGAACGTAGCAGGTGCATTGCATAGGCCAAACGGCATGACATTCAATTCAAATAGACCATCAGGTATGACGAAAGCCGTTTTCTTTTAATCTTCTTCGTTTAGAGGAATTTGCCAATAACCAGATCATAGATCAAGAGACGAGAAAATTCGGCACCCTGCAACGTGTCAGGTGCATCATCAATTCGGGGAAGTGGGTACATGTCTTTCTTTGCGATAGCGTTAAAACGCCTATTATCAACGCAAAAGTGAATGGTACCATCTTTTTAACTAAAATCACGGGAGAGGAAAAAGGACGGGATGACGGTCTAATGATGCCTTTGACCAACATAGCTGTCACCTCTCCGTCAATAGTAGGGATGTCGCGAACCACCCTAGGTTCGATTTCGAAAGGTTTCGATATTTTTCGACGCCAACTGAGGTCCGAGGTCGAAAATTTCGATATTTTCGTACCGACCGAAGTTCAAATTCGGAAATTTCGCAACTTTCGGTAACAGTAGAGGTTCGTATTCGAAAAGTTCGAAGCTTTCACGGTTTCTAAAATTTCGGGTTCGAATATTTCGAATATCTTTTTATTCGAGGTTCGACAATTTCGACGATTTCGAACTTTCCTAACTTGAAACTCTAGATATTCGAAAAATTTGAATTTCTAAGAATCTGAAGTTCGAAAAGCCGAAAATTTCGAAATTCTTTGGATATAAAATTTGAAAAATTCGAAAGCTTTGAATTTTTTTAGACGTGAAGTTCGAACAATTCGAAGATTTCGATTTTTTTTTATATAAAGTTCGAAAAGTTCGAAGGTTTTGATTCTTTTTTAACTTTAAATTCGAAAAAAAAATGAAAGCCGTTTACAATTCCCTGTAACGCCGGTTAGAGCGCAGCTCTTGAGGAGGAAGATCGAAGCGTACTGAGAGATAGGTTACTCCTTGAGGTCACGTGACCTCAAGGGGGTCACGTGACCTCAGGGGGTCACGTGACCTTTGGGGGTCACGTGACCTTTGGGGGTCACGTGACCTCGGGGTCACGTGACACCTGAAGGGGTCACATGACTTTAGGGGGTCACGTGACCTCAGGGGGTCACGTGACTCCTGGGGGTCACGTGACCTAGGGGTGTCACGTAACCTGGGTGGGTCACGGACCCCTTGAGGTCACGTGACCCCCAGAAGCCACGTGACTTCAGGGGTCACGTGGCATTAAGGTGGTCACGTGACATCAAGGGGGTCACGTGACTTCAGGGGGTCACGTGACTTCTGGAGGGTCACGTGACCTCGGGGGGGGGTCACATGACCCCTTCCCCCCGGTTACGCCGACGCCGACGCCGCTCAGGCTGGAAACGGGCCCCTAAGAGCTGCGCTCTAAAAAAAAAGAACTTCGAAGATTTTGACTTTCTTTCAAGTCCAAGTTTTCGAAGTCCAAAGTCCGGTTTTCATGTTCCTCCACCAGATTCAGTTTCATATAAGGTTTTCATGCCTCACTGTTTTTCACGAAATCCGGTTTAGAAAAGTTAGGGTGTGATATTTAAACTCCGTGAAGTTTGTCAGGCAATTAAATGAGACGACGAGTGTCCCGGATATGCTGGAATCATTGCCAGTGCAGAGAGACGTTTGACCTTAGATCAGTAATTGTGATCGCCATCCCGGGGGTGCCATTAACGTGCATCACGCAGTAGTGATCACACAAACGCACTGTTTTACGATACTCATCAGTTCAAACCGGCCAGTGGCGGGCAGGTGGTTGAGGCTCAGAAAAACCTTGAAGCGATCTAGCAAAATACCTCCCCACCCCTTGCACGCTGGTAAAAATCCGATCGAACGCCGCCCGTGACGCTGGCATGTAGTAAGTTAAGTTTGTAATTGTCCTGGAGGTTTATTTTCCGGGACGGAGGAGTCGCCTCACAAAAAGCACAGAAGCCGACAAAACTGGAGGTCGAGGAGCGTTCTACCATACAAGTTGCTTCGAAAGAGGAAAAACGGAGGGGAAGTGGGGAGGGGGGGGGAGGGGGGGGGGAGGGGTGGCTTCAGCCAACCTTCCCTCCCTTCCAGATATTTTGGACCGTTAAAGAAAACATAACGGGGAAACAGGGCGTAGTCAAGCTTATTTTAATCTGAAATTATTTATGCATCTGTATAGCTACTGTCGCTTTTGACTGCACAAAAGATCGCGTAGATGGTCGTTGTCGGAAACTCGTTGTCAGAAGGCACTACGTGTCTCATGCTTAGTGGTTCGGAAGTTCAAAGCTATGTCTTTTCAACCTGAATAACTGTGCCAATAATAAAAATAAATAAGCTTAACAATAAATCCGGAAATAAAAAGATGAAGAAAACAAAAACTATCGAGAATTCGCTGGAAGTGTTGTATTCTTGCATATTCAGAGGCTCAGAACTTCGAAACAAGTTTCTCCTACCAAAACGTGTATAGGCTAAAAGAAACACGTCCCAAAAACATGAAACAAAAAAAAATCTTCTAATAACGTGTTGAACTGGAACAACATTAGGAATCTTCTCCCATGAGTTAATTTATTCCTTAACATAAAAAAAAACAATAAATACATTGTTTTGTATTCTGCAGATGGCAATGATATGTACTATCTGTGGTGTGAATTTAAATGCGATACCTCAAACAACTTAGAGGAAAATAAATACCATGTTTAGGGCATAATTGCCCGTAGATACATGTTTGGACATTTCTTCGAAACTCACCTGGAATAGCAATAATCACATCTTAAGACGACACTTACCTAGGCTATACATAGATCACTCTTAAAAAGTTTAACATCTCTACCATAAATAGCTTCTGCTATAGCGCGCTTCAAATATGGCTCAAACAACAATCGTCAAAAACCCGTCGTCTTTCCTCGCCCCTTTGGGAATTTATTTCTTTAAAACTAAGCATTCCAGAACATTGAAATAAACGGCATTATCTTTCGTAAGGAACGTAACACCGCATGTAAAAATTTGAGAAAAAAAAATTACGAATGTACCCCACTACTTGAATTCAAATGAAACCGTCCACTGGTCTTTTGAAGGTGGACGAACTTTGTACTTTTACCCTAAAAGTTCGAAGTTCGTCGAACTTTTGACTTTTCAGGATTTGAAAGTTCGAAACTTTTCGATTAATCTTGATAAATAAGTTCGGAAGTTTGAAAATTATCGAATTCCTTAGCGTAGGAAGTTCGAAAGTTCGAAAAGCTTCGAAGCTTTAGTGCAAGAAAATCGAAAGTTCGAAAATCATCGAATTTTTGGTCTATCAAGTTCGAAAGTTCGACAAGCATCGAATTTTGCAGCGTGATAAGTTCGAAAATTCGAAAAGGATCGAATTTTTAGCGTAATAAGTTCGACGGTTCGAAAAGCGTCGAACTTCTTGGTTTAGCAAGCTCGAAAATTCGACTTTCGTCGAATTTTACGATAAAGGAAGGCCGAAAATTCTAAATCTGTTGAACCTTTCGACCCGCTTGATTCGATAATAAAAAACTTCGGTTCTAAAAAAGTTCGCGGCATCCCTAATCAATAGTACGTCGTTCGGATAGACACACGATAAGGGCGCTGACGTATGATTTCTCCTTCGGCTGTGTGTATGGCGTGTGAGACACACGGGGATGGGCTAAAAGCTCACCTCCACCAATATATGAGACGAAGACCAAGGCCCGTCGTCCGCCTTTATGTGTGCACTTTAAAACATCGAGCGTGCCTCTTCCAGCGCACCCACTTCAAGCGCACGTGGGCCTCGTCCTCGGCCACCATGCCGAGGACGAGGCCCACAGCATGGTGGCCCACAGCAGACGATGAAGGGTTCACGTCACAATATATATATATATATATATATATAAGTCAAAGATGCGTACTGTCGGAGTTACTAATTCGAAGTTTAGTACGACGTTTCGAGCGGGGACAGCTCTTCACCTGATGAAGAGCGGTCCCCGCTCGAAACGTCGTACTAAGCTTCGAATTGGTTACTCCGACAGTACGCATCTTTGACTTCTTCACTTTTCCCGGCCCATTGTTTTTATACTAACCTTACTTCATACACACATATATATAAATATAATTTTAATATAAAAAATAATTAAAATGAGATATATATGCAATTAAGTATTATCTTTCTAAACGATCCTAAAAAACATTCAAGAGCTCTGCTTTTAACAGTATTTTTCCTCTAATTGAATGATTTGTTTACTTAAACCATGCAGTTTTATTCAAACAACTATACCCTCACTTTGGTAATACGATATATATATATATGTATAAAGGCCGGTAATTTCGTAATTGGGGGAATAGCTGCAGCTGGAGTTGCAATAACATTTCCGGTAATGTGGCATCATGTCCTGGAGAACATCAAACAATCCGACATAACGAAATCCTGTTAATGTTGTTGTTGTTTGTTTGTTGTTTTCTTCTTTTTTTTTTTTGAGGGGGGGGGGGTTGTTTATTGAAGGCCTCACGCGCGGAGTTACAAGCGGACTTATAAATGAACAGTGAAAACCGCCTGTACACGTGCCGTATAAAGAACGTGGCATTCATAAGAATTTGTATTCACCGACACATTAAAAAAAACCAACGTCTGCTTTATCATGTTCACATTTCTTGCTTCGTGCATTACGTGCAAAGCTCCTTGCTTTATAATTTGTTCATCGGAATTATTTTTCGGCTGACGCCGCAATCTCATTGACTGCACAACGATAATAAGTTACACGGGACTTCCTACGCTTCTTGAGCTGTGAGTTACTACAGTTACACGTAGAGAACAAACCCAAATTTAAGTTATCGCTGCCGCCCCAGATATGACTTGTCTGACGTCACTACTCATTCAACTTGATTTATACAATGCATGCGACAAACGCATGCCACAATTTTTCTTTCATGAGGACCTATAGGGGTTGTCTCTCCTTGAGCCCTACGTGTGCCGGTTACAGTTTGAACTGTAACCGGCACACGTAGGAGTGTGGTACTCTCAAGTACACTTACCACTGCGGGAAGCACGACAGTCACCAAGAGCTGTAACATTCAATGCTTGGCGTGCTACGCTGAATGTCACAATTAGCACGAACACGACCTTGGTGCTTTGTCACCTTTTAGTAGTAGAAGCAAGTGTTGAGCCCTGTAAATGGACCGCCTAAATTGGTGAAGCTGCTGGCACGGCAAAGCAAGTAGTTGTCGTTAAAGAATTTCAAACTCTAGAAGCCAATCAAATAAAAGAGAAACTACCCATGTCAGGTTTGCGGTGTGTCATACGCTACTTTTAAAGAAAGAAATCTTGCATTCGATGTTAGGAGAGAGAATATTTGCGTATTTACAATCAGAAAGAGCTCAACCTGCTAAAATGCTGATTTGTTACTTCGCAGAAGTGTTATGCTAAATGTTATACTTATCGTATGCTTAATGGCGTGTGTTATGGTGCTATGCTAATTGTGTGCACTTGGGGTCATGCCAAAAGTTCAATATATTCATTTAATTTCATTTATATACCCCTAAGGCCGAATCATTACAAAGAGGAGTGGGCGGAATAAACACAAAAAATAATAATAAACGTCAACATAAACACAGCAGCACGGTTGCAAGAAAATAATTGCAGATGGCTGATTTGAAGCCGACGGTGCCGGTGATCAGGGCGATGGAAGCGGGGAGGTGGTTCCAGTCGACGCAGGTTTTGTTAATGAAGGAATAGAAATGTAAATTAGTGTGGCTGCTTGGCATGCCAACCTTGTACGGGTGGTCGCTGCGGGAAGAAATCTACAATGGTGGCAAAAAGAGAGAACCGCTGAGGGAAGAGTTAAAATGATAAATCCTATGAAAGAGACAAAGGCGAGACATTTTACGACGCAATGAAACATTGGGCAAGTTAAGATTTGATTTCATTGAAGAGACACATGGCAGTACGGAAGTAATTAAAAAAATAAAACGCGCTGAACGGTTCTGGATGGCTTCTATTTGTAAAATAAGGCAGTTGATGTTAGGGTCCCAGATTGATGTTGCGCAGTCCAGCTTTGATCGGTCTCAAGCTTTATAGACCATAACGTTTAGGTTAGTTGGGGCTAAAGAGAAGTTACGCCGTAGGTAATTGACTGAACGATTAGCGTTCCTTGTGATGTGGTCCACGTGATTTTGTCATGAAAGGTTATCAGAAATCGTAATGCCTAAATACTTGTAGGAGGAAATCTGCATTAAATAAACATTGTTAAGTAAGTAGTCACACGGTAACACATGATTAGAATGACGTAAAATTCTCATCGACTTGCATTTGGTAGCGTTAGGTTTCATTAGCCTGGTACCACACCAAGATGAAATATTATCTAGGTCAGAATGAAGGGAGGAACGACCTCCAGGATCCAGAATATAGTGATAAATAACGCAATCGTTAGCAAAAAAGCTTTATAGATGAAGAAATGCAGTTAGGCAGGTCGTTAATATAAACAAGAAAAAGCAAGGGTCCAAGCACTGACCACTTCGGGACACCGAACGTTACGGGACAGTGAGGGGAGTTATGATCGTTGGCAGTTAGAAATTGCGTACCATTATACAAAAAGCATTCCATCTATTTTAAAATATTAGGGTTCAAGCTAAGGTTACTTTATTTACAAAAGAGCAGACTATGAAAGACAGTGTCCAATTCTTTAGAAAGTTCGATGAAAATGCAGTCAACTGTGATAAAACAATTCATAGGAGAAAACAAGTCGTTGGTAAAGGCAAGCAGTTTAGTCTCACACGAATACATTTTTCTAAAGCCGTGTTGATGAATACTGAAAGAATAATTAGTTTCAAGAAAGGAAACAATGTGACGGTACTTGACATGCTCCATGAGTTTGCACGGTATGCTTGTTAGTGAAATGGGTCTATAATTATTGAGACCATGGGTTTCACCTGACTTGTGCAGAGGAACCACCTTTTCCACCTTCCGGACTTTCGGGAGCGTACAGGATTCCAATGACTGCGCAAAAATTTATGATCATATTAGAGAAGAATTCACTGCGGTGTTTCTAAAAAATGGGGATTAACGCCGTCATCACCTGGAGAAGAGTCAAGCTTCACCATACGGGACCGCGACTCTTAAAGCTTGTTCGCACACTTTCGTTTGGTTCCAACCCAGTTCATTGTGCAGCCTTGTGCAGCCTTTTGATCACTTACGACAAGGCACACTGGCACCATCTATGAGGTAGCTCTGTGTTGGCCGTTAACTTGAGTGAGGGTTTTGCAGTGCTTGGGAGACCAAATGTACGTGTCATCGATAATATACGGTCCTTTATAACATTGTCGGACGTTTTTCAAGCCCGTCGTGAAGAATGATGCGCAAAACATTACGTAAATAAATGCGAGTTTCAAGCGTTATAGGGCTTACATGATAGATGGCGCCAGTGTATATTCTCTCGCCTGGAGCAATCACAAGGAAACGCAACATAGTCAGTTGCAACTAGACACACAGGTATCTGAACCTGGCCTTAGAGTGCATTCTCTTGAGTGACACCTATTACTACCTTGACTCGTAACTACGGAGCGAAAGATATTTTTTTCGTAGTCAGGAGTTTAATGTATCAACCGCATCTAAATTAGATGCGAATGAATCCTAAAACCGAATCCTTTCACATTTTTAAATCACTTTATGTCTTACATTTACTGTTCAAAACAGTCACTATAAACAGGAAGACAGGGAAACCGTGGGTAAAACCTCTGCATGAAAAAATAATGTAAAATAAAACTCGCTTATATAGGGAGTGGTGACTTCAAAAAATCAAGACACGCTTTTATGTTTTTAATAAACTTATAAACGAAGTAACGTCGGAACTAAAAAAAAAAAGCAAAATCGCCGTTCTATGAGCAAAATTTCTGTGAAGCCACGAAACATCACTTTGAGGTTGTATGGAGAGTTTAAAGGAAGTTTTTAATCGCAATAAGGTATCTTCTTGTATAAGATAATTAACCTTATAGAAGGGCAAACTATGTTGGGACCATGCCTGGCGGATTATTTTAAAGCCCACTTTACAAATTCACAAACTACACTGCCTACGACGATAGTGTCATTCGTTATGACAGGCATGTCGATGACACTTTTTTCCGGGGTCCCACAGACGAGAAGGATTATTTTAACACCTTCTTTGAGCCCATAAAAGGTAAAAGTAGTGAGCTTTTCACTTTGTTATATATACGCCTTCGGCCACTTCGCTCCTATGTCACCATGTCCGCTATACATATATATATATCAATAAATGAATAAATATATATATATATATATATATATATATATATATATATTGCTACGTTAATAAAAGGAAAGAGGAAGGAGACGACGGGAACTGAGAACGGGACGGCTCGACTAAGCAACTGAGGAGAATTATCGCTACAGTCTTGGTGGCAGCGGTGGGATATGCCTCTCACCCGCTCTGAGTCCCACGCCAGCGATCACAAAGATAACAACGTTCGAGACCTGGAAGATTGATCTGCCTGGGGCGCTGACAACCAAGATCTCACGAAAGTCCAGGTGCGCCATTTACGGTTCGAACTGCAGGCCCTCCGAAATCAACTACAACAAGCCGAGCCCGCACCACCACTTTCCCGAGGCAGCGCAGCTCCTCAAAGTAGCGCGGCACACAGCGCATCTCTTTTGAAATCGCAACCATTTGACGGAACGGTTTCCTAGGAAGCCTATCAGATGCAGTTTGAAACGATTGCAGAAGCCAACGGCTGGAACACCTTAATCAAAGCAAGAGACCTAGTGTCTTACCTCCGGGGGAAGGCCATCGAAATCTTAGACTTAGACTATCCCAGCGAACCGCCTTCACGACTACCCTACCTTGATCGCTGCCATGCACGCCTGGTTCTGCGACTCTCACCTTGAGCAACTTCACTATGCGGAACTGCGCTCTCGCCGTTAACGTTCTGGCGAGACTTTCCCAGAGCTGGCAGTCAGCTTTGAACGTCTTGCATCAAAATCTTTTCCAAGCTCTTCCCCCGACATGATAAATACTTTGGCTACCGATTTATTTCTGGACGCCATTGGTTTTGTCCAGATTCAACAGATTGTCCGCCTAGGACGCCCAACCACCCCGCGAGCAGCTTTAGTCCAAGCAGTTGAACTAATGCTGGACTACGGAAATGGCAGCACGTACTACAGCTTTCAGCATTTTTTCCATGATGAACCGCCACAAGCTGTCGTGGCCAAAAACTTGCTTCCGCTGTGGGGCCATCGGACATTTTGCTCGACAGTGACCGAATGAGCCCCATGAAACAACACATCCGGGAAACGCTCCCACGAGACATCGGGGCAGGGCTCGCTGGTAGTTCATCCAGTCCCCAACGTTACATTAGGCGTAATTCTACAAGTACAAACATCAGTGAAGATTTCTAAACCTTACTCGCCACCATGTGTATCTATACATATTGTGCAACTCAACCAGCAGCTTACTGCTGCTGTGGACACCGGGTCAGCAGTAAGCATCATTGATAGTGGATTTGTATCTAGCTTGCTAACAAATCTCAAGGCAACTACTACCAAGCTCCTTTCTGCCAATGGTTCCTAGTTAAAATCTACAGGCGTAATGTCCTTGACAGTGGTTAGCGAAGCAATACAACTACTACATGATTTGGTTGTCGTCACAAATATGATACATCCGGTCATTCTTCGGTGTGATTAGTGCGAAAACTGCGCTTTTTAT
This sequence comes from Ixodes scapularis, assembly GCF_016920785.2. Classification (NCBI taxonomy): domain Eukaryota; kingdom Metazoa; phylum Arthropoda; class Arachnida; order Ixodida; family Ixodidae; genus Ixodes; species Ixodes scapularis. Next base: position 183,194,894 of record NW_024609846.1, on the reverse strand, counting down.
TTGTTTTTTATTTTATAAAATAATTTTTTTTTAAATCTTGTACTTTTGACAATAATAGGCCAAGTTTGAATCAACCTAGCTTTGATGATGATGATGATGATTGGGGTTTTATGGCGCAAGAGCAACTAAGGCCATATTGCGCCAAACAAAGGTTTTTCCAAAGGGCTTAGAGGTGTAATCTAAAAGAACTGCAAGCTACAGCTGGTGTAAAAGGCCAGTGTTATGAAGGAACCTTAAAACTCGATCGAATGGTATAAATGGTTGATCGCCAAGCAGAAAATATAAATGAAAGGGAAGGTGATCTTGAAAGAGTTCTGGAAAACATGATCGGCGCTCCTGGTTTAAAGCTTTGCAATGCCACAGGATGTGCAAAACAGTCATAGCTTTCCCACAGTTGTCGCAAAGTTTAACATCCTCACCACAGAGCAGGTGCAAATGAGTCAAACGGGTATGACCAATTCTTAAGCGGCAAAGGAGAACCTCAACCCGACGGACTTTATGGAACGAACTCTCCCATACTCCCAGTTGGGGCTTGATATTGTGAAGCTTGTTCTCTTTTTCAAAATCCCAATCCAACTGCCATGAGTTGATAATCGATTTCTGTATGATCGGTTTCAGGTCTTGGTGTGGCAGGCCAAGAGGCAGTTTGGGGCATTCCTTTGCAGAGGCAGCAAGCAAGTCTGCCTTCTCATTGCCAGAAATGGCCACGTGGCTCGGGACCCAGCAAAATTTGATCTGGTGTCCTAGATGAAGTGCTCGGTTTAGTCGTACCCGAAGACATTGCACGAGAAGGTTTTTGCTGTATGCTAAGGACGAAACTGCTAGAAGAACGCTCTGGGAGTCGACAAACAGAACTGCTTTCATAATATTGTTCTCTAATAAGTATTCAACAGCCATTAAAATACCGTACAATTCAGCAGTAAAAATATTTGCACAAGTGTGGAGTTGTCGAACTTTCCTGAAGGTAGTGGAGTAAACCGCACACCCCACGAAGGTTGATGTTTTTGATCCGTCAGTGTAAAAGTGTGAGTAGTCCTTGTATTTCTGTTCCAATTCGGCGAACTCCCGCTGAAGAACGAGTGGAGAAGTAGCTCTCTTTCTGTACTTGGCCAGTGACCAGTCACAAGAGATTGGCAGAAGGTCCCAAGGCGCAACTCTCTCATTGCTCCTCAGCAAAGCAGCTTCACTAAAGGGGAGATGGAGCGATGTTGCCATGCTTTGCACTCTGAAACTCAGGGGCCGAACAATGCTCGGCTTGTTTTCATAGAGTCGGACCGATGTAGAAGGTTGAAGGGCGTCGAAAGTGGGATGTTGAGGATAGCTGTATATCTTGTAAGCATAACAAAGACTCAAATATTGCCTTCGTCTTTCCAAGGACATTTGATGTGTATCAGCATACAAGCTAAGTACAGGTGATGTTCGAAACGCTTCCGTGGCAAGTCTGAGCCCCAGATGATGGATGGGGTCCAACATTTTTAGGGCAGACGGACGCGCCGAACCATAAACAATTGCACCATAGTCCAGGCGGGACCGCACCAAGGAGTTATAAAGTCGCAAGAGGCACCGTCTGTCAGACCCCCAGGAAGTATGCGACAGGACTTTGAGGATGTTTGATGAACGTAGGCATTTATGTTTCAAATCTTTCAAGTGTGGTATAAAAGTGAGTTTTTTATCAAATATTATTCCTAAAAATTTGTGTTCTTCCTTTACAGATATAGCAACGTCATTCAAGTGCAACACTGGATCTGGAGACAGGCCACGGCGGAGTGAAAAGGGAACACAGATTGACTTTTCGGGAGAGAACCTGAAGCCATTTTGATCAGCCCACCTGCTCATCTTATTGATAGTGAGCTGCAATTGCCGTTCACAGCTGGACAGGTTACAAGAGAAAAATGATATCTGCACATCGTAAACATACATTGAATAGGATACAGATGGTGGTATAACCATAGCCAGACTATTAATCTTCACGGCAAAAAGTGTAACGCTTAGTACTCCACCCTGAGGGACGCCGTTTTCCTGGAGAAAGACATCCGAAAGGATGGAGCCCAAACGCACTTGGAAGGTCCAACCCGTGAAGAAACTTTGAATGCAGCGAAGCATGCGACCTCGGACACCATACGAGTACAAGTCTCGAAGGATTCCATATCTCCAAGTCGTGTCGTAAGCCTTTTGTAGGTCAAAGAAGACAGAAACACAATGCTGGCGATGGACAAATGCTTCCCGAATAGAAGCTTCCAGGCGGACAAGGTGGTCAACCGTGGAGCGGCCTGCTCGGAAGCCGCACTGATTTCTATCAAACACACCCTCTGCCTCTAAAAAGTGGACAAGACGGCGATTAATAAGTCTCTCATAGGTTTTGCCCAGGCAGCTTGTCAATGCAATCGGGCGATAGCTCGTCGGTAAGGAGGGGTCTTTGCTGGGTTTCAGTAGAGGAATTATGTGTGCCATTTTCCAGCAGTCAGGAAAACAAGCAGCATCCCACAATAGATTAAAAAAGGTGAGCAAACTGTTTAAACATTCAGGCGATAGTCTCCTTAGCATCTCGTATTGAATCCTATCCGGCCCAGCTGCAGATTCTTTTTTGACACCAAGAGCCAACTCAAGCTCACACCGTGTAAATGGCTTGTTATAAGGAACACCCTGGGCACCAGAAAAAGAAATAGCTTGTTTTTCTGCTGTTGCTCTAAACCTCTTAAAGGATTCACTGTAGTTGGCTGAGTTAGAGACTTCCTGGAAGTGTTCACCAAGAACATTTGCTTGCTCCTTAAGGGATGTTGCTGATGGAAAAAGGGGTATCCTGAAAGACCGATAGTCTCCCCTAATCTTCCTAAAACGATCCCACACTTCCTTTGATGAAACAAAACTACTCAGAGATGTGACATACTTTTTCCAAGAACTGCCTTTAGCTTGCCTTCGCACCCAGCGAGCTTTGGCTCTGCTTTTCTTGAATTCAAGCAGATTCTGTGGAGTGGGATATCGTCTAAAGATGCACCACGCCTTGTTTTGCGATTTTCGAACCTAGCTTTGGATGTACAATTACTTAAGGCATAAAAAACATATCAAATGAAACCTTTTATGTAAGCCTATCTAAAAATTAGAATGTTGTTAATTTAGGTAAGTTCATATAAAAAAGCACTGTAAACTTAAGAAGAAATGCAAAAAATAAAACAAATACATATTTTTCTTTTTCCAATCTTTTTTTTTTAATAATCTTTTTTGTGTTTTCTTATATGTGTAATAAAAGTTCTTTGACCTACATTTTTTCGTCATATTAAGCAGTGCATTTGAAAAGAAGACATATTTTACCTCAATTCAGAAATGAAAAGATTTGGGCCGTTGTCAAGCCTTTTAAGTAATTATATATATGTATATATATATATATATATTTCCATAAAATAACGCGACCATGATGTTTATGATATACACCACTGGTTTTCAACCATCGATGTTTCCCGGACCCCTTGTGAATCGGCGGAGATGAAGGAGGACCCCGTTCGTGGTGAGAGGAAAGGAAAGGTATAGGGTAAATATAATAAGGATTTTATAAATGGATATAACTAAGGGCTAGTGTGAAATAGACCTCTATTATTGACATTCACGCGAGAAAACTAGCTCGAAAACTGAAACATTTCTTCTGGACCTAAAAAAAGACAACATTTATTACCGGGCTTGACTCATGAGGCAGGGCTTGCGGGACCCCAAAGGGTCCGCGGACCCCCATTTGAGAACCACTAATATACACCAGTGTTGCGGAATGGGCACCCCCATTCCATTCCAAATCCATTCCGGGGAATTAGAGTTTTCGATAATTCCATTCCTTTCAACTCCTAGGAATGGGGACACTGGGCCCATTCCCACTCCTGGAATGGCTGAATCGTTCCATTCCATTCCACTAATTCTTTAACGCAAAAGTTGGCACTTGACAGCTACATTGTGTTGCCGGCATAAGCAGCGTAAAGTCGACATTATCAAACGCATAGGCAATTGCAATAAAATGCAAAATGCCTCAAAAAAGCAGTGATTTTACTAAGCTGGTAGAAGAAACTGTTTGTTTACATTGTATGCAAACATCGAGAAAGCCCCTTGATATCTTGATGTTTGTTTAAAACGTCGGTCTTTCGACCACGTGGCTCGCAACAAACAGCAAATCTTAAATCCACAAATTTTTTTGGCAAATTTTTTGCATTTATCTTCTAGGGCATACGCGGCGAGCGTGTTTGTTTGGTAAGACCATAAAAATGTCCAGTTCGTGCGTGGCGCAGAAATAACCTAGATTACTGTATTCTTCAAATACCTGCACAGCAATACGGCTAGTACGCTGCTGGAGGCGACTCCATGTACAGTGGCAAGAACACATCCTCTGACAAAGTGCAACCTCTACGGCACAGCACGAGAGACTGTATATACCATGTCACGAAACTGTCTTTCTGTAGGTCTAGTCAGTTCGGTCACGCGACAAGAGCGGTGGCGACAATCTACTTCACCTTACGATGGACCGCAACAGACAGCAAGAGAGTCATCGAAACCAATCCAGTGCCTTCTGTTCTTAGTGTCGCATGACCCTGGGGCGGAGCAACGCGACGTGCGTGTAGTCCCGCTCACGGTGCTCGATTGCCTGGGGTGACTCGTAGCGTCCGCAGCGGTCCATCACAAGGTGAAACACAGTAGGCAGACTGAAGTCAAAGGAAATGAGCGGGAATCCGATAGCTTGCTTGTAACCTTAACCCGCTTGAATGTAAAACATTCAAACAAGCATCGGAACTAAGACCAAGTAAAAGGTGGACCTACACGTAAAAATGCAGTATAAAAAGACAAGCGTCGGAGCAAAGTGCAAAAGGAGAAGAGAAAAGTGAATCTCGCTTTGTTTTAATGCCGAAGCAAACCCAGATTTAGCACTTCAAATGAGTGCGCACGAATGAACGTGGAAGGCAACAGGCCGCCTGCTAAACAACGCTCCTCGAACTATAAGAAAACAATAACTGATCATCTTTCGACGGCGCCCGAGTCAACGAGGTATCAGAGGTCTGCGAGGTATGAGTCGTCCCCCGCTCCCAGATCTCAGTTTGTGCGCGCGTGTATTCTCTATGCCGTCGTTTCTTTTGCTTGGTGGTTGGTTTCTTGTTTCGCTCGCTCTCGTGTAACGCCAGTAAAGCCCGTCGCCTGCGCGGAAGGCGCCACCGCGAGCCCCACCCCCCTCCCCCTCTGCTCTTTGCTGTGACGCTTCTTTTTTGTGTTGCATTTTTTGCGTATAAGTCTGTTAGAGCTCCAAGCGGGTTAGCTGTTTTCCGCCCGCTCATTTTATTTTTGAGAAACTGGCTCGGCTGACAGGCTAAAATTGACCGTAAACACACACAAAAAAATGAATAACCGGGCCCGTTCCATTCCCATTCCATTCCCATTCCATTCCGGGCAAAAGACATCTAATTCCAATCCCATTCCATTCCCCTCAACGTTTCCGCCATTCCATTCCCATTCCATTCCGGGGTCGCGAAAATTCGGAATGATTCCGGAATCATTCGAACTCCGGAGTGGCAACTCCGCAACACTGATATACACCAAGCACCATTTAGTACAAATGACCCATGACTGCTATATTATAATTTAAACAAAAGAACGTTAATGCACATGTCCAGTTTACTTGTAAAATCCAAAGAAATCTATTTTTTTTTAATAAACTTCTTGCATTTTTTTTTTAATTTACCAAGCACAATAATTCAGTTTTACAAACCTCTATGTAAGGCAATGAAGGGACGAGATAAATTATTTTCAAAAACCTAGCGGGCTGTGTGCGAAATTTTGCTTCTTTCATGCGGCCGCATTTTCACGTATACTGGCGAGGCTCGTTTAAAACTTCTTCACTTTCTTTCCATTTGAGGCAATAATAAGTCATACAGATAAACACGGGAAATGCATAACAATACATGGCATTTAGTATTATAAGCCCACGCTAACGCTTATAGTGATAAAATAAGTGATTTTATGTAAGTGTAACATTACTCCTGAAGATTCGCTTTTTTGTTCTTTATCATAACCCTGAAAGACCGATTTTTATTTTTAGCCTTCACCTACAAGTGCCAGGATTATATGTTCTTCACAAGACAAAACATTGCATTCTTTTCTTAATGTGTCACGATATTGGGCGAGGCATGCCGCTTCACTTTTGAGGAGTACAATTCTATGGTCCCTTTCCGGGCTACTACACGAGAAGAATCATCAGCACTTTAATTGCTTCTAGTTCTGACGACCTGAGGTGGTGCAAAAAATCTTGGTGCTTGAGAACTCTCCAAACTCCATTACACGCACTTTTGCCGTGTCTCGTAGCTTCAAAAGAAATCAATGTAATCACTTCTTTCTTTTCGCCACCACATACAGTTCCAACCTATTTTTTGAATTGACCAGCCTCCCCATCGGAGATGCGAAAAAGTTTTGTAAATATCAGAATGTTTTCTTCATGCCACTCCAACAGTGCGCAGGGCGGAGAGTGTGTGTGCTGCGTTCTGCACAATGTCGTCGCTGACAACTTCATAGCTATGGATTTTGCGCTCCGTTGTAGCGACGCAGGTGAAGATAGCCACGACTTAGTTCTTCCTATGAAAGCAGAGTACCGCTCGCGGAAGAACGACGCTCCAGTTTTCCGCAAAAATTTAAATGCAATACCATGGTACGAACCACAATAATACCATGGTACCGTGGTACCATGGTACGAACCACTGAGCATGCCGGGTGAATAAATGGGGGAGGTGCTTTGTTTCGCACTTTCTGAGCCCACTGCACAATGCGTTACTTCCCATTTGTTTCTTGATCAGTTCGCTAGATTCCTGCAAAGCTACTTGGATTTCTTCGTCTTCCCTCATTTGCAAAAATTCCAGGGTTAAACCATCGCTTTTTGGAAACATTTCACAGGTCAGCAAAACGGACTCCTTAGTTGGGTTAGCACAGGGGCAAAGTCTTTTAATGTCTTCGAGGCTGAATTCTTGGTCGCTCACGTTTAATATTGCGGCCGCGGTTTTGATTAACTCTGCCTAACAAACTGAGATGAGATACCAGGTATATGGACAGCATAGAATTTGCCAGCGAAATAAAACGAAAGGGAAAGGCTGACGCTCTCGAAGACGGCGGCACATGAACTTCAGGTCTGGTAGCACCTCCTGGTAATCAAATGTTTTCCATAGATTTTTTCTTTGTATCACGTGCAGGAATCTCCATATGATAGTCGTTTCTAATGTTCATAGTGTCTTTGTCTGTACTAAATAAACAATCACTACAGCTTTTTAAAACGGAGATGCGACACTCATAGAGTTAAAAAGGGTGGCGGTAAGTCTATATCCTGCTTGGCCCGTGGATTGCCCTTTCGTTCACACTTCCCGTCGAAGAAAAAAAAAAGCCAACGCAGCTCACAAGAACCTTGAACATACTTATATCTCAACAAAAAAGAACATATAAAAGCATGCGAAATTAGGGAAGACAGACCCATTGCAGAAAAGCGAAAGCAAGCCCCGAAGCGGCGCGATGTTGTCAGAACTGATAGTTTCAACTCATATCATTCTACAAAATTTGTAACGTACATTTGGTTTCGCAAACACAGAAGTGCCGATAGTAAAGACGGAGATTGGAAGGATTCTACAAACCTGGCTTAGCTATCGTGTAGTTGTTAGAGGAAAAAATTCATGCACGCTTATTGACGTTCACGGCACGCCGTTGCTTTGAAATATTTTCCCCGCAAGTACTTTATTAACCTACGGAAAACTTTTAAAATATCATATATATGTTTGTTATTCTCGTATGGCAACGTTAAAGCATTATTGAAGACAGTTTTGATGTCTGTAGTTTACTAAGTGAGCAAGCTGAACGTGCAGAAAAACCCTTTACCATATTATACTCTATATTCTAACCATGTATAAGTTTTGCCGAACTGTATGTTGACTCAAGAACCAATGAAAACTATGATCAAGTTACAAAAATAACTAATATTTAAGTGAAGAACGAAATGACAGGTATGTTTCGTAGAATGAAGGTACAAATATGTCTGGTTTTCACATGCACTGCATAATAAAATGAAATAATATATGTCAAATAAATTTGATTGCATTTATAACAACACATAAAAAGACGTTTATGTAAAAACATTAAAAATACGTATTTTGAATGACGTTAATTTTATATATATTTTTTTCGCATGTTTGCAATCTTGTTTTTTTTTGTGTAAACTGTACCTAAATTAACAATATCATATGTTTAGAATATTCTTAGATGCAAGCTTTCTTTTGATATGTTTCTTATACCTTAAATAATGGTACATCGAAAGCTAGTTCAATCCAAACTTGGCTCATTATTTTCAAAGATGCAAGATTTAAGAGTTATCATTTCATAATATAAAATTAAAAAACAAACTTCTAGTAAACTTTAATCCTTCTATATAAAGTATTACCAAAAAAGAATTACAGTAGTAAAAAAAAGTTATCATTGTTCTAAAGAAGATAATTTGAACGTTGCGAGACTCCAAAATGTGTCCCTATAGAAAACTACAAAAATCGCCAGATCTACCTGTGCCCTTTCGAAGGCCAAAACTGAAAAACACGAAACTTTCGGTTGTTCTGTTTTGCAGTTTTGTACTATTCAAAACGTTTTTCATCTAACATACCTTTTTTCCAGAATTCTTTGAGGACACAATTTTTTTTCTTGTATGATTTGAGATGAAATCACCCATATAATATTATAATATATACGTATAATAGGGTATCTAGCGGACCTTTCGTATACAGGTCACAAATTACCTTTGTTTATAAAATTTCAAATACTTGCTGTGGTGAGTACGAATATCGTTTATTTTATGCGATTTGTATATCTCATCTGAGAAATTTCTAGATTTCTTGTATATTATTTTGGTACTTACAACGAACGAGAGTAATATTAACACACGACATAAAGAGACATATGTGCTTCCCCAACCTCGCACACACTGTAGCTCTCAATCACTATAATTTAATGTGCCATACTTATTAAACAAGACTATTACAAACAACATACGCATATACACGTTAAATAAAAAGATCTCAGCTTGAACTGTATGTAGTTTCGCGTAGTGGGATTTCGACTAACATGTTGTGCATGTTATTCATGTATTATGGCATTTGTTTGTATTTTTCTACCCCCCCCCCCTCATATAATACGTTCGAACGAACGTCTTTGAGGCCAATAAAACTTGAACTTGAAACTTGAACTGTTGTGACATTTTATTTTATTGTAACATGTATTTTTGAGCGTCAAAGGTGATGCCAATGTAAAGAGATCCCTGACCCAGTCGCGCTGTTCTTTCAAGAACTTTGTTCTGTCGGTCCTTTCAGTTTTCTGGAAAATAAAGCTTTGATTGATTAATGGCCCCAGCGTAAGCGATCGCAAGGAAACGCGATCGCTTACACTGTGTCTGACCCTGGCCATAGAGTGTCTTCTCTTTATTGCCACCTATTGCTATCTTCACTCAAAGCTACAAAGCAGAAGAGCGGTTTTTTTTTCGTCCTCATGAATTTAATGCATAAACTAAAATTCATACAAAAAAAAACACGCGTGTGTTGTGCCATTTGGAGCTCTCCTGGAACTTGGATACATTCATCTGTCAACCTCTTAAAGTAGACACTTAAACTGAGGGATGCCAGTTATCACGGAAACAATGTGCCGAACAAAGCATCTCACTCCAGAGACGTCTGAACCCATCCCACAGAGAACATCGGCTACGGCGGAAGACCGCGTCTACAGAATCGACAGCTTTATCGCACCGAAATTCGAAATGGACGTCCCACCGGAATTTCGGCATTTCTGAATTGCCGCGAAATCATACACAAACGCTCACAATTGCTGTATGCGAATCGTTCAAAGCCGTGTTGGCGCTGGCTTTCCAGAATTGCCAATGAATAGAGCAGTGAACCAACGGCCAGTCCGTGTTGACAGTTTTGAGCGAACACATTTTCTTATCTCTATTTAAATTCGAGGAAAAAAGGTGCATCCAAAGTGATAAAACTATTTGGTGCTGGCGATAAAACGGGGTGGGGGGGGGGGGGGGGGTGTTAGGGAGAGAGAAGGAGGGGAGGGGTTGAGGTTATGTCTTCGATAATATAATTTTGCATAGGAAGCTTATTCCAAGGATAATGATCATCAAATCTCCTATTGTCAAGATGTTTATGTGTGCAGAGATAATAATGCAACTCAGAAGGTATGAGAAAGGTATGAGCTACACTTATTTTGAATATATAACTCAAGCGCCGACCAAGCTGCATACGAAAACAAATATTTTTCTATAGAAAAAGGAATATGGCCATATACGGCTTGAACAGCAGAGCGGTGGAGTTTCGTAATTATTTCAAAAATGCGAGAAAATAAAACAGTTGCGCTATATTTACCTTGAAGCTTCAAAATCAAGAAACTGAAGGAATTAGTAATTTCAATTACTCTATTAGGAAAGCACAAATTATCGCAAAAGCGGATATCAATACATCGTATTCGGCATTAAGCGTATTCTCCACACAAGGCTGTGTCAACGGATCACAAACCACTGCAGAAGTCACTGGATCAAGTAAATGTTCGGAGGTTCCGAGCAATGCCCCATTCATTTTTTTTTTTTTTTTAGTAAAATAGGCATAAAGCGCATTGTGCGTGTAAGCAAGAAAAGGCGAGATCACAAGCAGGGGAGCGCTTGTACAAAGCTCGCATAGCGCTAACTATCGCTGTTTCTACAGTACTGAGCTAGTTGAGTTAGCGCTGAGATGCATGTATGAACAGGCCTTTGGGGTGGTAACATCGACTTCTTTATTGATATATTTCGTTTTATTTATTGATTTATTTATTTAATATTTTAAAAAGCCTACAACGCAAAAACTCCCGGATTATAGCAGGGACAGCCCCTATATATATATATATAAAAAAGCGCTCCAGGAGCAAAAACAAGGACACGTCAATATACAACATGAGCTCTCAATAAAAAAATGTATAAGCGTTGAGCATAAATATTAAACATTGAGCATAAATATTAAACTTTGAGCATAAGTAATAAACGTTAAGCATAAGTAATAAACGTTGAGCATAAATAACAGTTTGTCGTCGTTGTTGTTGTTGGTGGTGGTGTTGTTGCTGTTATTGTTTCTGATGTTATTGCTGCTGTTGTTTCTGATGTTGCTGTTGTTGCTTTGGCTGTTGTTTTTGTTGTTGATTTGGCCGTTGTTGTTGTTTCTGCTTATGTTGTTGTTTCTGCTTATGTTGTTGCTTTGGCTGTTGCTTTATTGTTGTTGTTTTGGCTGTTGTGGTTGTTTTCTGTTGCTGTTGTTGCTGTCATTGTCGTTTGTGGTCGTTGCCGTTCTTTTTGTGCTCGTTCCGAAGCACGTGATAAAGCGTCTATCTGCGGATGCCGTATGCTTTGACCCGTTATTTTCTATTTGCATGCCAATAGCTCGTCACCGTTTCTCTAAGCGAGTAAGTCTAGAAATGTATCCATTGACATTTCATGGACGTGTTTAGCATTTTAGGTTTTCAGATTTTAAATATTATGTTCGAAGAGGTAAATCGACAAAAAAAATTTCTATTACGAATTATTGAAGAAAAACTTTTTGCACTTCGTTTTGCTAGCGATCTCAGCAAGACGTTTTGACTGCCTTAGTTAAAGAAGATTTATATCAAAGCCATATAAATATGGGAATGGCGCGGCATGCAATACATGTTGTTTAATTCGCATTTAAACGATCGCCAGCCCCGTACAACTCCTGAAGAACATCTTTCCTCCTTTTCGAATATTGTTTGTGATGTTCCTCGTGGAAGCGTATTTGAACCTTCGACATTTAATGCCTACATAAATTGTATAGTCGCTATGAATAACAAAGCCCAGTTTGTAATTTATGTGGACGACATAAACCTAGATTTTATTTTTTTGAGCGGATACCGACGTGTTTAGTAGAACATTTAACCAGGTTTCTAGTTATTTTTTTATTAATCAGAGATTAAGCCATTCAAACTTAAGAAAGCTGTGCAGCAATTTTAACGTTGAAAGAATTTGCATCCTGTATTTTTTAAATTGTTTATCTTATCATAAAAGACAAAGAACGCATTTCCTTCCTTCGAAAAGTTGCGATTTCGCCGCGTACTTGCGAGGCAAAAATTGTAAAAAAATTTTGAACTCCAGTTGCCAGAGGCGGCCATGAGACCTACGCGGCGTGACGTCAAAGAGGGACTTGTAAAAAAATAGCAAGTTGTGCAACCAACTGCTCAATAAAATCAAATTTTTCTAAAAACCGTGTCGTTCCGGCATAAATATAGTTGCGTCAAAAGCCCAAGACAAGATTCCAGAAGAGCTTCTTAGGCTACGACAATTTAGCTAAGTTGTTCGTAAGTTAAGATCATCGTAAGAAGAGGGGAAATCGGTATTCACGAACGCATTCTTATCTGAGAGGAGGAAAGCGGCGTTCTCGTACGGAAAAACTAGAACTTCCGGTGCCCGCAAGCTCCCGATCCTCGCGAGAGCGGGCTGTTGCTAAGGCCACGGCGCCTTCTTCAACACCAACAACCAATCGGAGAGCTCGGCATGGTTAGGAGCACGTGCATTTTTAATGACCAAACGCAGACGGCTTTTCTGCCAACGCTTGTCTGGGGACCGTGTCCGTGCTGTGAAATGTCGACGCTAACAGGAGTTAAAATTGACCCGAATGCAGAGGTCGGGAAAACCGCTTTCGTCGACTGCTACGAACTCGATTGCTACAAAGTCAAGACAATTGTTATCGTTGCAAAAAAAAGACGGCCCGCGCCGTTTGTTTGCAAAGCGGCGTAGATAGAAACAAATTGCCGCGGCAATTTTCGCCGCCTTGGAGATGCAGGAGCGAGCCTACGTTCAAGTAAAAACGTTTTAACTACAGCAAGAGCCACGTAAATACATGTTTACGCTCGGAGGAGACGCGCGCATTTGATCGAAATGCTGGATCCGCGCTGTTGGGCTGCGTCGTGGTAAGCGCTCCGGGACCGAACTCTTACGATTGCAGCTCGATGATGACGTGGCACTCGGCAAAGGAAAGTTGCACCGGCATCGCGCAGCTCCCACGAACTGTTCTAGCTCGACAGTGTTTACGTACCGTCATGTCGGAATAAAAATGGCATACTTTTAACAAAGTGTACATACCATATGTTGCGAAGGTAATCTAAATGGCTTTTATTTGAGCTCTATATCACACAAAAAAAGCTTATAGAATCGATGAGAGTGTCTTTTCGAATTTCGTCACAGCTGCCTCGAAAAGCAAGGGGAAGAGATTGACCTTTTAGTCTAAAATTGAGGTGAGCGATAAAACTATTCATACGGTAAGAGCGCACAAGGACCGCGCGAGCATATTCCATTGAGCAAGCCAGCCGGTCATGGGCTGACGGTCTTCGCCAGGGACGGTAGGAGCAACGCTGCGTTGGAGGAGGCCGGATTGCCTTGCTAGGACTATATTCTGCCGAGCTCGCTGAGCTAGCCCTTAAAGGTCGCTTGGTCGGTAGGATCGTTGCCGTTGTAGCTTTTGCCGGATGTTTATGGATCCAGCGTCTATGTCCATAGTGGCCGGTTTCAAGTACTTCTTTCATTTTTCTTGCTGCTTGAAGTCCGGACGCGCGAGAAGAGCACGTAGAAAAATAAATGTCCGTTGGTCGTCGCGACCAAGTAACTGAGCAACGCTGTCGGTCATGTTTAATTGATCGTGAAAACGCGCGTAAGAGAGCTCCAGAGCTGTCGTAGGATTCCATCGTAAACTGCGCACAACTTACGATAATTTGGTTTGGTGAATACGAATTTGTTTTTACGTTTTGTCGTACGCACGTTTTTGGGGTAAGATCGTTTCGCGAATCTGGCCTCTGGTATCTACGACAATATTTTCGTTATGTAGAGTTTCAGTGGCGCCATCTATCCGAAGTCAACAAAACTGACAGCACTATCTGCACCCGCGAGGAGCCGCAAGAAGCCGGACCCGGACGCGCGACCCGGACGCGCGACCCGGACGAGCACGTTGGCACTTTCCTCCTTTCTTTTTCCGGTGTCTCGAGCACCTCTTCACTAGGACGCTTGTACGGCATTCCCACGTACGGAACGAGTCCCAATGACTTGCTATAATCCAGCATCTGGAGCTCCACCTCGCTCAGGTCATCCAGACAGCAGCCGGTCGCCATGTTGATCGCGCGGCTTGAGCGCGTGGTCGCGAGCGAGTGAGTTCTTGCCGCTCACTGATGGCGCTAGAGGGAGAGCTTCACCGAAACCCCGCGCGTCCCCCTTTCACATCACAGCGCACGTGACTCGGATGATTCTGAAGCAGTTGAGGAATGCCAAAAACCTCAATCTTTGTCATTTTTCTTTCAGAAAAACTAGGACATGCAGTTAAAAGCGATTTTTTCTACTTCAGAAGCCGAGCTTTATCAATCCCATAAGACTTAAAAGCATATCATGGCTTGGCATAATACACTCACCCTTCTTGCTTCGTGACTGGCGGTTTAGAGCCTATCTGAGCTGTTTCCGCACCCTCACTGACTGCAGAGTGTTAGTAATTAAGAGGTTCAGGACATGCCTCTCCCTGCGCTTTTTGTGTTGTCCGTGACTATCGGTGGGGCTGTCACCGCGTCTCGCAGATTTTGTCAATTAATATTAAACTTAAATCTATTATTCCTCGTTTCACTCCCATTGCGACCGACATGAACGAGCTGCGTACGGAAGTGGCTTCTCTGAAGGACACAGTCTGCGAACAAGCGCATACTCTCCAAAGCCTCCAAACCGAGCTGAACGATGCTGACCAACGCGGTAGCCAACATATTATGGAGATTCATGGAATGAGCGTCAAACCGCACGAGGCTCTTCCTTCCATCATAACGGGGTTGACAGACAAGCTCGGAATTGCAGGACACCAACCAGCTGATGTCGTCTCGGTTTTCAGGCTACAAGGAAAACGAGTTACCAACCCACCTATTTTGGTAAAGTTTGCATATGTAGCCACTAAAGACAAAGGGATCCAAGCTCGTAGCAAGCTGAGGCAATTGTCTCGTGACAATCCACCCGAAAGACTGTATTTCAACGACAGCTGAACTCAGACCAACAGAGAACTTTTCTGGCAGGCACGTGCACGTGGAAAAGTACATGGTTACAAATTTGTGTGGGTCAAAAATGCTCGAATTTATTCCAGAAAAGATGAGGGCGCTTCTCCCGGTGCAGATTCAACAGAGAAGTGACCTGGACCTAATCACATAACCGACATGGCTAGCTTTTACAGTACGCCGATTTTCTCTCATCTAATAGTTCCTTTTCCTTTTCTCCAACCGACTCTTTCGCGGCCATACACATAAACATTCGCAGTATTCGAAAATACTGGGATGAATTTGAGTCAGTTGTTGATCAAGTGCGGGACAAAATTGATGCAATTGTGCTAACAGAAATAAATGTCAGTGCTGATCATCTGTCACAGCTTAGTATTTTAGGATTTCAAAATTTCTTTTTTACACGGCCAATTACTAGAGGAGGAGGAATCGGCGTATTTATAAAGAACTCGTGGAGCAATTCAAACTGATGTCACGTTTCAACACTCGGAGAGCTTGATGCTTAGGGAAAATTTGGAAGAATTGTCTGATCAAGCACATTTATATTTGGTGAGAGATATCAACACTGACACCCTCAAAACTTCCAAAAATAGTGTTTGTGAATATTTGTCACTACTTGCCAAGCATGGAATCATAGCTACCGTTCAGAGTGCGCCCCGCGAAGAAGTACTAAATTAAAATTTTGTATCATCCTGCCTAGATCATATAAACGTCCGAGCTACAGATGCTTCCATACACTCCGCTGTCATTTTACAAAAGCTTGCAGTTTATTATTTTGTCGCATGTAAATGTGTATTTCCCTCCAAAAAAGGTACTAATTTTGAGAGTTCGTTTTGTTTAGAGCTGGTTGACTTCAATGCTTTTGATCGACTAATTAAAGAATATAATTGGAATGACTTCCTATCCTCGGTTAACAGCACGATCTTGTACTAAATGTTTGTAGACATCATTAGATACTTCCGGGAGTTATCGGTGACAGTTGTATATGTTAAGAAACGTAAACCCTCACTGCCTTGGCTTACTTCAGATATTCTTAAGAGCATAACGCAGAAAAAAACAATTGTGGAAGAAGCTTCGGCGCTTTCCCAACAACGCCAATCTCAAAATAGAACGTAAAATACAAAGAAATAGGATGAATGCCCTTATTCGATCAGCAAAAAGAAACTATTTTGCTAGAAAGATTGCAAACGCACGAGCTGACTCCCTAAAAACTTGATCAGTTGTCAACGAGCTTCGTGAACATAAAAAAGGGATCGACTGAGACGGTGAAAAAACATTTCGGGGCGGTCTTGACCTCTACTGTCGAAGCCTTTAAGGTTTTTTTTTTTTTTTTTTGGCGAATTCAGTTGCACTCTCAATAGACAGTAATGAGGGTCCCGCACACGGCACGTCATCTATCTCTGATTCCGCTTTTCTTCCCCCTCTCTCGAAGTCAGAGCTGCGGTCATACCTATTTGCCTTCAAGCGCTTTAGGTCGGCCGGTGTCGATGGAATAATAGTGCGTGACTTATGCCGAAATTATGACTCTTTGAAGAGTGTTCTCCTTGTGATGATAAATAACATTCTCGAAACTAGAGAAGTTCCAAACGACTTAAAGCAGGACATGGTTATTCCACTCTTTAAGGGTGGAGTACCAAACCATGTTTCATCCTACAGGCCCTATATCAATATTGCCCTGCATTTCACAGATCTTGGAAAAATATATATTTCTCACTATGTCTGGGTTTATTGAGAAATACTGTATAATTGCGCCACATCAATACGGTTACGTCACTGGTCGTGGTACCATTCATCTTCTTGAAGAATTTTCGTACATTCTACGCTCTTCCTTTTAAAATAAAATATTTGTGTGCGCACTCTCTATCGATGTTGCTAAGGCTTTCGATTCCGTAAACCATAACATCCTCTTAGAGAAGCTCTACAGAGTGGGCTTTCGTTGCCCATTTCATGCATTGTTAAAAAGTTTTCTAACAAATCTTACCCAAGTTGTTTCAGCAGATAACGTACGCAGGTCCCACTTTGTCACCTCACTTTCTTAACTTCCGGAGTTCCACAGGGCTCTATTTTGTCTCCATTATTTTTTAACATCTATTTAAATGATATTTCAACTTCAATCACAACTTCCAAAATACTTTGATATGCCGATGACACCCTTATATTTTCTTGACATCTAGTGTACGAGCGCACGATTGAATTGCTTCAGATCGATGTCGCTAAAATAATGGACTGGTTTCGCCTACAAGCTTCGGGTAAATACTTCAAAAACAAAGCTAGTCTGCTTTCATAGCCCCTTAAAAATGTAAGGTTGACATTTCAGCTACTGCTCCACAACTCCAATTGCTCATGCTCCCAATTGTACACCTGTTGAACACGTTAGCTCCGTAAATATTTAGGCCTTCACTTTGACAGTGATCTCTCATGGAACTCTCACATGTTATATATATCCCAACGATTGAGAACTGTCTCTTGCCTGCTTTACAACATCAAATCATTTCTACCTTTGTCAACTACAAAGAACATTATGCACCCGTTAGCCTATAGCACACTAAGATATGGCATAAGCGTACTTTTTAACTGTCCACTCTGTTGGCACTCAAGAATTTATCGTACGTTAAAAGGAATTCTGAAAAGTGTAGCATGACAACACAAACATTTCATCTCGTGCGAACTTGTTTGCTTCGCTTAAATTACCGTGTTTTTACTCACTCTTTCTTCGTGATTTGGCGAAACTTCTGGGAGAATGAGTTTAAGGTCTCGGCCAATCCACCTGGCGAACTTAGATCTGTTCTGCGTTTTCAATCTCCTTGAGTAAGAACTCACTATGGCGAAAGCATGCGTTCTTTTTATGTGCCAAAAGGTTTTAACGACGTTCCGGCTACTCTGCTTGTCATTACTTCAAACAAAATGCGGAAGACCTCTCTGAGAAACATGTTCTGGGATGTGGCTAGAAGTGATTTTTTTCCTATGTTGTTATTTTCTTTTTCTTTTGCAGTATGGTGTTGTACGTGCTTTTTGTTGTAATCGCTGGACATGCCAAATAATGACTGCATTTATTGCGTGAAGTTTCGTTGTCTTCAACCCATTGCTTGACTAATTTTCTTTCTACTGATAAGTGTTATTTTTTTTACTGAACATACCAAATAGCATTTGGGAGAAAGACTAATGAATTCAAGAACTGTGTCTTCGAATCGATTCAAAACTGTTTTAAAAATACTCCTGCATGAGTTTTTTTTTTCTTTTTTTTATTGTGAAATTTTGTTTTATGACTTTTATGACCTTAATGATCGTAATTGGCACTGTGATCAAGTCAGCGTTTGCTAGAGTTTCTTCTTCAGTGCTCCAACCAAATAACTGACACAAACTTTTCGACTACATCCTGTCAAGTCGATTATCTGTATGTTATTTGCTTTTTTTTCCGCACGTGATGTTATTCCATGCGAACTTCCTTTTGTAATTTCCACTGAAGGGTCTGATCCTAGAAGTCCCTCATGGCTTTGATTGCACCCGACGCTCAACTGGGTACAACTGCACTACTGATTAAATAATAATAACAATATTATTATTATTATTATTATTATCATTATTTAAATTACTGCAATCTAGTTGCGGCCACAGCTACAAAAACGAACCTAAATATTGTTATATTTCGCCAGGAAAAAATGTTTTTATTATATTGCGGGCTTTTTGTATAATTATCGTGCCGAACCTCTATTTTCTAACTACGGAATTATTCGCATGCATCACATTTATGTGTGCCGTCTATTTTGTTCTATTCGCTTTTCCTCTCCGATATTTTTCACGTTTCTTGCACTAGATTTTCAAGCTAAGTATGAGGTCGCCATTGTACTCGTTGTTTTAACAAATAAACGGTTCCTTGGTTCTGTAGAATTTAATGTTTAAAGTCTTTATTAGAATATTCTATCTATCTGACTAAACGGCTTCTGAATCAGAGGGATGTACTCATCGTTTTCAAGGCTGAATTTTGTTCATATTTTGTTTAGTGCGTCAAATGTTTTACTAAGATTATTTCTAATTTATTTTTAAATAATTGATAAAGTTTTATTGATAGCTATACA
This sequence comes from Ixodes scapularis, assembly GCF_016920785.2. Taxonomy (NCBI): domain Eukaryota; kingdom Metazoa; phylum Arthropoda; class Arachnida; order Ixodida; family Ixodidae; genus Ixodes; species Ixodes scapularis. Next base: position 183,175,734 of record NW_024609846.1, on the reverse strand, counting down.
TTTTACATGAACATTGTTTATAATTTTATCGTCTTACAGTAGAATTGTTTTTTAATTGTTAGATTTTGGAAGCTATGTACAGAAATTTTTTTTTCGAAAATGTGGCTGCCTTTGTAACATGATCCCCGACCTCGTATAGCCGCTCTTTAGTAGGAATAAAATTGGACGGCATTTTTTTATTTATTATTTTATATTTTTTGGCAGAAAAAATTTCAAAACAAGTTTACTAACTCTGTATTTAAAAAATAAGTAAAGTGCGTACGAAGAGAAAAAAAAAAACGTTACAGGTTATTTTCACCGCAGAATTAAACGACGCATCACTGAACGCTCATTCACCGCCCAAATGTTACGCTAGCAATCTAAACTAGATTCCATCGTTTCAAAACTAACCGTTATTTCATTTAAAAAAAAGAAAGTGACCTTCTAAAATTTTTAATGGGAAAATGGGGCCGACGGAACTCTCGAATAGGCGGAGCAGAATGGCACCAGTTACCGAAAACTTGCGAAAACGAGCCTTGCAATTTCCCATAGAAATTTTCAGAAAATCACGTAATAACTTTTGAATGGGTTAACGGTTAGTTCTAGAACTTTGGCATCTCGTTCGAATCACAAACGCTACATTTGGGCGCCGAATGAGCGCTCTGCAATGACCAGGTTAATTTTGCGTTTAAAAGAAAAAATACACGAAGTTTTGGGGGCACTTTTCACACTGAAAGTATATTTTAACAGAGTTCCAAAAACAGAAATTGCGTTGTTTTTTTTATGTACTTTGTAGTTTAGCGATGCGAACCGCTCGTCTTCCCAGTCCGGCAAGTAAGGGATGCATACTTAAAGCGTGTGTTCAAGTTTTTTATTCGTAAACTGAAAGAAAAATATGTTGTAAGTAGTACACTTTACGGAGTGTTTTATAAAGGGTCGAAATTAATTTACTTTCAGTGCATTACTTTTGAACATGATACATTACTTCTTTTTCTCTGGCGAAATAATAAGGCATACGAAATTAGCCCCACATGTATGTACTGTGTATGCTTCTTGAGTTTTAAACACAAAACATTTGCAACATTGATTTTATTTTTACGAATTTGCTTTTTTTTAAGCGTGTGCATGAATTATCCGCATGTTTTTGGTTTTAAGCTTGTGTGTGAATTTTAAGCATGTACATTTGTGGTGAAGATGTACTAGCTCGCGTTTTGCGTTTTACCGCAAAGGCCTTCGGGCTTTTTGGTAATCACGTGAAAAATAAACATTAAACACTGAATATTTACTACATTTGTTTATTCATCAAGCTACCACGAAAACTTATTTCCTTTCAACAAAAAATGTAACTTTATTTTTTACGCCGCCACCAAATGCAGTCACCTATTGCTCCTTATTTATATTTTATATATGTTTTTATAAGAAACTCCTCGAGTTAAATAAAAGGTACCCCGCCGGGATGGTGGGGTACGTTTTATTTAGCTCAAGCAGTTTCTCGGGAAATCGAAATTTCGATCACGAGAAAAATTCATCAAGATTCGGGAATACAAAGGAGCAAAGAGATATTGGAAAGAGCGTTGCAACTAGAAATACAACAGGAAATAGGATAAGAAATTTGAAGAACGCCTTAGCAAACGCGGGAGAGAGGGGATTGGCAAAAGCGAACAGCACGATTATTAGAGAAAACAATTAGGAAGACAATGTTAGGAACGAAAAATAATACGAAAGTGCAAAAATATGAGCAATAAAGCCTCAACCACAATATTACACAAAAGCATGAATGGAAAATTAAAAGATAAACGAGAGGGAGCAACAGACAGCGAAAAGAGAAAAGAGTGAAACGTACGGGACAAGCGTAAACACAGCCAAATAACAAACATAAAATACAGGCAATAAAAATCAACACAACGGAAGACAAGAAAAAAACAAAAAAACATAGCAGTATTCTTTTTGTACATTTTTATCGCGTGCCCGACGAAGAGAAATTTGAACGAACTTGATTGCAGTGACCCTGTTTTGTTGCATCAGTCATTGCGTTTACATGTGTGTGTACACGTCACGTACGCAAGCTGTTGTCACGACGAGAGCTGATGAAAAATATACGAGACTTGTTCATCCAGGATGCCGGAGATCGTTCCACGTTTATTTGTTTCGGAAGTTTAAAAAAATGGCGCGAACGCAGTGAGCCGGCAAAAAAATTGTTTTCACTGTTTCTGTCGCCAATAATTAAGGTCGTACAGTTTCTTTGCTAGTAAAAGAATTTGCAGGAACTTTTGTACGAACCTTAATATATATAGTACCGTGTAGCTGTTATTTGCATCTTTATTGCTGATAAAAGTAAGGTTATTTATGTTCGTAAACTATTTTCCGAGTTTCTTATTAGCTGCTTTTCACATAAATGCCGATAACCTGTGTCATATTTTGTTTTATTGCACGATATTTATATATTGTTGGGTTGCTGGTAAATGGTGATTTAATGAAGGGTGAATTAAATGCACAATGGATGTCAATAACGGTACGAAATTCAAGGATGAGTACGCACCGCACCGACCGCAAGCTCGGCTAGTCCGTGCCCTGTTGGCGGTGACACTTTTGTTTTCAAACAACATAAATAAATAAGCAAACTAAGTGCATCTTTTACCCGGTTCTGGTCGCGGTGTTAAAGGAGTACTGCGGCGTTTTCGCCGTGGTCCCCAATTTGCCTGAAAATGTGCTAAACACACCAACAAACATCACTGAAATAGTAACTCAAATATTGGGCAAAATACTTTTTTTTTGGAAGTTATTGAATTTACAATTTTGGCTATTACCGTGTTTTTCAAAATGAAAGTCGCTAGCTACGGGCATCATTGAGAAAGTGACCTCGGTGGAAGTATGGTGGGCTAGAAGAGGAGGTGCGACAATCGCTCGCTTCGTACAGCGGGAAAAAATTGAAAGGCTTTTGAGCACGCAGCGATGGCATCGATAAGCCCGCTGCAGCGCCACAACGGAACTCCGCCGCACTTTGAAATCAAAGGAATAATAAAATGTTTTCACCGTTGGTCAGAATCGTGAAGTGTCGCACAATGAATATTTCCTCGAAATGCAGCTCGCTTACTAGTGACCTTGTTTCTAAGCATTTGTCGGCGCCAAGCATAGTTCGCTTATTTGCGTATTTGAGGACAATTTTTTTTTCAATGTCTCCAAGGATTGACACCGCATCTGGTGGCGTTACAAAGATGTACGCTTGTTTCCCCGGTGTGTGGATAGCGAAATCCAGGTATACAAGAAACCTATATACAAGGCTCTCTGTCACCTGCGAATTTAGATTGGCTCCCTAAGAAAGGGAGATCAAGGAGAAATTACTCATTTCATGAACCAAAATGGCGACCATACGGGGAGCATGGCGCTACTTTTGCAGGATCCAAACTTTAAACCAATCTAAAGAATCAAAAGACCCAGCTATATTACTAAAATATGCTTAACAGAAACATTCCGACAGCCTGATGATGCCGCAACCTGAAGGTTTCAAATTGGGACAAAAAAAAAAAGAAATCTTCCCAGAGCAAAAAATTTTTAACCGACGTCATTTATATATATATATATATAATTTTTTTTTTAAACATAGCATTTATTTAAACAATCTTTCTTGTATTATAGAGCGCAGCTCTTAGGCGCCCATTTCCGGCTTGAGCGGCGACGGCGTGACCGTACCGCGTCGGTGTGAAGCGTCGGCGTCGGCGTCGCCGTCGGCGTAACCGCGCGGTGTATTATGAGACAGGTCCCATAATGCCACGGTGACGCGCGCGTTGCATTACTTGACGTTTCCCATAATGCACGGCGCGGGGTGGGGAAGGGGGTGGAGGATGGAGGAGGAGGGAAGGAGGAGGGGAGGAGGGAGGAGGAGGAGAAAGAGAGAGCAGGAGGAGAAGAGGGGGAGGAGGAGAAGAGCGGGACGAGGCGAGGAGCATGGGAAGAGTAGACAAAGAGGAAAGACGAGAGGCTGCGGATGAAGAGGAGGGGCATACCGTCCCCTCCGTACCCTCCCCTCTTCCTCAAGAGCATCGCTCTAATTCGGCATTGACTCCGTAAGTGTGACGTCATGGGTCCAAACAAACCGTTGCTAGGGTCGTTGTTATGGACAAATACATGTGGCTAGGTTTCGCTACGAAAACCCGACCGTTCAAAAATCGGGAGTAGGATTTAAACTTCTAAAAATCACAGATATAGAAAGCTTGAATGTCATATATGTTGCGACAGAAGTGTGCCGGTAATCGCTTGTTTCTGAAATATTTACGGCTGCAACTTCCGGTCCTCGAGATGCCTGCAGCAGACGACGAATGCAAGAAGAATGCCGTCTGCCATACGCCCGCCGGCCAACCCGGCGCCGGCGTCTGAATCGGGTGAATAAAAACGATATTCTGATATTGAATTTGTTTTGTTTTTTGCAGACACTTATAAGGATTCATAGTGGGGTGCGATGCAAAATATGGTTTATCGAAAGTCCGGGCGTCGATCGAGATGATCGTCTGCTAAAAGATCGCAATGCACCCGTGAGAAAAGCACTTCAGGCGATCGGTAGAGATCCCAAATTTTATTTGCGGACTCGCGCTATGGGAGGGTGCTTTGTATCTGATTGTAACCATCGCGTGGAGAAAGATTCTTGCAGTTTCTTCAGATTTCCGCAAAATCCCAAAACTCGAAAGAACTGGATAAAAAACGGTGAGTTTATTACAGATTGTACTCTCATCGCGGGTTCGATGGAGATCTTCACCGAAAGAGCACATCCATTAAATTTAATACAAAAAAAAAGAAAAAAAAAGCGAAATTGCGATAAACATCCAATATTTTAATAACCTGACAACCTCAATAATAATAATAACAAACGACTTATCTCGACGGCGCACGATTTGTTTCTCATGCTGGCCGGCATTACGCCGGTAATGCACTTCAGTTCGTCGTCGTAACTCATCTGCATGACGTGGTTTGATTTTACGGAATTTTCGCCCCTCTGAACTAAGCTGGGTTCTTCACAGAAAAAAACGCACATTGCGGAGGCCTCTGCGGCCATGGCGATTCACTTGCTTGTGTTGCTCGTTTACCGATGAAGACGCCCGCTGCAACAGAGGCCAGCAAATCTATTGTGTCGTCTGCTACCAAAGCAAAGCGGAGTGGAACACATCAGAGATGGCTTTCATCGTTGCAATACGACGCTCAAATGACAAGAACATCTTTATAATTAGATATCAAGAAGCTAGGTTGCTTACGAAAAATTATTTACTTACTTATAAGCTAAAATCTAGCCTCGTGTGGAGTCTCCACGCATTAGTCCATAGCAACGCCCCTAGCAACGGTTTGTTTGGACCCAGACCCCAAGTTGTGACGTCATCACTTACGGGGTCAATTACAGGGAGTTGTAAACGTCTTTTTTTTTTTGGTTCCTTCTCTCTAGAATTAGGATTCCCAAGTGACACGGCCATCGCATGTTGTGTTCAGGTTTCGATCGATGACTCGTGTAAAATAAACACCATGCTCACCGTTCTTATATGCCAATGTTTTTTTAGTTTTTTTATAGAAATTTGGTATTGCCACGATGACGTCTCGCAGTAGACCTTAGCCGGGTTCACACTGTTCATACTTTATTAAAAAGCCAGCTTGCAAACACGAGCCACCGCGATATACGCGCTTCGAATGCCGCGTGCCCAAGTTTCTCCGGAATTAAAAACAGCGCGAAAGGATGAGGACCTCTATTTCGTTTTTTGTTTGTTTCTTTTTTTACATCTATTTCTTTTTTTAGAAAGTGGAGCGATACGTTCATGTTGTCTTCATTAACAATTGTATAACAGTCTTCTTCATTAGGTACATATGTATAGAGCTCAAATTTTTGATATGACTGTATATATACTGTTGATACCTCTCCTGTAATAGCCTTCAAGCGAAGGCTGACAGTATTCTTAAATAAATAAAATAAATAAAAAAGAAGTAACACGGACGCAGCGCTGCGTCCGTGTTACTTCTTCGTCTGGTCCTCGTCTTTTCGCGCCGTTTTTAATACCGAAGTATGTACCAACTCGCCCAAGCCTCAACTTTACCAAGTTTCTTCTTGAACTTATTGCCGTGCGGCATTCGAAGCAGAGATCTTGCGGTGGCTCGCGCTCGAATCTCTATGCAGACTGTCCTTTCCATGATGTATAAGCAGTGTTACCGCAGCTTTACGCATTCATGATAAAAAATATAGCTGAATGATTGGGCAGGGGAGTGGTGCGTTTCATTCTAATTATTTACAACACCAGTGTATGTTATCAGTCAATCCACCACAATGTGGCGTATACACAAACTCAAATTTGCTACGTCACACCGCGGTGGTGGCACGTCGGGCGCACTTCCGGTCTGAGGGGGTGGGCACGAGTCGCCGTGCGAGACATGCATTCCTGTGTTCGTTTGGGAGAAACCAGACAAAAATCCTACCTTCTCGTCAAAATGCTGCGACGGGGGCTGTACCAAGAGAGTCTGGAAAAGTTTGACGATCCGTTTTTATGTGTTTCTGCCCCCCACCGTTCGTCCGAGAACGTGGATAGTAGCTGTGAAAATGCAAACCAGACGCTGTCGAACTACGATCGCTTGTGGCGGCAACACTTTGTGGTCGCCAGATGTTTTTGTTTTGTTCCAACATGAACGAGAGAAAACCGCCTAGTTGAGCGCACCAGCCGCGGATTCAGTGCGTCTTCAAATTCACACGGCCGCCTGATCGTTCGAACTTTCGTCTGCTCTTTCAAACTTGTCGGCTTTTTGTCGTCTGCTCGTTCAAACAAAAGCGGCCGCAGACCAAACTTTGACACAGTGATTGCAATAAGAAGTAATTGCAGGCCTCAAAAGACTTAAGTAAGCTTTGTGTAAACAGTAGATACAAGATGTCGATCATAGGTACCAGTGGCGATCACCGACCTGTTACGCTTGGCCTCTTCCTGCTTCCGATGTTCAGTATCGACGTCGGTCATTGCCGCTACCTTCTACACTTTTGGAGCACGAGCGACGTCGCGACCGAAAATAGCTAGAAGAATCTCGTCATGGTTTTGGTCAGTCTTAGGTAGTAACGCGTTACTGTAACTTTGTTACTTTTTCGGTAACTTGTAACTGTAACGAGTTACTTTTTAAAAGTGTAACTTGTAACTGTAGTTCTATTACTTTTTTCTGAGGTAACGAAGAAAGTAACGACGTTACTTTGGTCGTTACTTTCCAGTTTTTTTATGAATAACATATGATTGAACGAGTACAATCTAGCTATTCTTGCACTTTCCAAATTGTCTGTTCAGACATTTCGAGTGTCAAGTTGGCCATGCACAAACTTGTGAATACGTTCTTTCTCGCGAGTCACGACCCGAACGTGTTGATCTGATGAAAAAAAAATCTAGTTATCGTTACGCACGGGCCTGTACTTTATGACTGAATACAAACATCTTAGTATCTTGAAGCACAATCTATGCTGCGGTTGTTCTTTTTTCTGTGCAAACGCTTTTTAATCGGGTGAATCAACCGTGAAACAACAATACCCACGAAGGGCACTGCGAATGTTTCGTATTTTGATTAGAGCCACTGCTCCGCACTGCGCATGTTTCGTATTTCTATTTGCGCCACTACGGAGTGGTGTCAGCAGTCGAGGCAAAATTGACTGCTGTTTGCGCGGGGTTTTCTCGTTGTTCTGGTTGCGCGGGGTCCGTTCAGTAAGGGCAGGGACGTGTTCGCCATCAAACGAGGGAAACTTTCAGTCACTCATTTCGAGAAGCAACTGCTGCTATGATGCAATATGAAGAAAAAAGCGTACTTTTTTACTTTTATTCAATACAACTCGATTGGGGGGGGGGGGGGGGCGTTTTCGAGTATTTCCTAATTTTTTTATGTTATAGAAAAGTAACTGAAAAGTAACGTCGTTACTTTTTAAAAGTAACTGTAACTGTAACGAGTTACTCTTTTGGTCCGGTAACTGTAACGGTAACTTCGCTAAATTTTTCCGAAAGTAACTGTAACTGTAACGAATTACTTTTTAAAAGTAACTTACCCAAGACTGGTTCTGGTGTCCATTCTGCGACGTTCATGCGAATGAAATGCCGCACGTCAAATTATGTACGCAAAGTTTAGGTGCGTAACGAGCTTCGATTATTTCGCTCAGGCGAATAAAATGGTAAGACATTGCCATGAGGACGTAGAATCGACAATTCTAACGCAAAAAGGAGACTGCAAACTCACACAGACGCCGACCACGTTCAATTCCAATAATTTGTTGACGCGGGACGTGGTGCTTCTTGCCCACACTCCATTGCGCATGCGTTCGAACTGTCGTCTGCTCTTTCAAGCTTGTCTGCTTTTTGTTCAAACGACAGCGGCCCGTGAACCAAACGTTCACCCAGTAATTGCGATTAAAGTAAGTGCAGGCCTCAAAACACTTTTGAAGATTGGTTGGGATAAGTAGGCTCAGTGTAAACAGTAGATACAAGATGTTGATCATTGTTACCAGTGGCCATCACCGAATTGTAATGCCTGATTCTACTTGTGGTTTTCAGTATCGACGTCCACCATCTCAGTTACGGTCCCCGCTTTTGCAGCCCGAGCGTCATCACGACTGAAAATAGCGAGCAGAATCTCATCGTGGCAGTCAGGCTTCAGCGCCCATTCCGCGGCGTCCACGTGAAATGAATCGCCGCGAGTGAGATTATTCACGCAAAGCTTTGCGGTGTAAAGAGCCTCGTTACTTTTGCTCAAGCCGCTGAAGCAGTCAGACATTGTTAGGAGGACGTAGAATCAACAATTCCAACGCGAAAAAATAGCACGGGGACTCACACCGACGCCGACAACAACGCAGTTCAATGGTTTGCTTATGTGCGACGGCGAGCTTCTTGCCCACCCTCTACCGCGCATGCGCGGCGCCGGTGCCATCCGCTAGGGGCGCTCCGGTTTGTTTGTAAACATGAGTTCGTGTATAACGTATCTAGAACTCTGCTATTGTCATAGACAGTTTAAAAAGCGCGGAGCGTGCCGAGTCCCCGGCATATCATTATCGCACTGCAGCCAATCAGATTGCTATATCAACCGATGAGAATGCCGAAAGAACGAATTACAAGGTGAGAGGTGTGATCATAATTGGCCACCGCCTCCTTCGTTTCTTAAGTTGTCAACGACCATGTATGCACTCCTTGGGGACCTATAGGAATTCTCTATTCTATACCCCGCGCAGTTATTGTGAGCAGCTAAGGATAGAGTATTATATCACCCGATGAGTACAATGAAGAACCAATGACGCAGCGACAAACCCATAAATAATTTACCAGTTCTTTTGATTATAAAGGTATACAAAAAGCACACAAAAGGCATGGAGTAATCGGAGACGTACGCAAGAGGAGTGCTGGTTTTAAATTGGAGGGTTCGAGGGCCACTGAACTTAAAATGACACGTCGTTATATTGGGTGGAAATGTTTTGAGGGGGTAGAATGCGCTACCTCGCTGTAGTTAACCAAAATTTAAAAAAAAGCACTGAACCCAAAAACTGGCATTTTGATACGACACGTGCTTGGAACACGTGTTGCATCCAGGCGCTATTATTTAGGTTCAGTGCATCTTTAAACGCTCGATTAACTACACCGAGGTAACACTTTCTAGCCTCACGAAACATTTCCACGAAATATCAAGAAGTGTCATTTTAGGTTTAGTGGCTCCTCGAACCGTCCTCCAATCTAAAAAAGTTTCAAAAGATAAGTTATAAAGGTATCAAAGTTATAAAGTAATAAAAAGTTCTCCAAACCTTTAATGACATCGCCGCAGATTACAATACCGTGACACGTCTGCTGAAACAACCTGGCACAATCTCTGCCTCTCAGCGGCTTCATAACTACTATATAGTGTATTTGGATGCGTCCCCTGCTGATAAACGCATTTAAACCCTGATCATGCGATTGAAAAAAGAAAAAGTGAAAAGAGAAGCGGCTGATGAACCATCTTTACTTTTTCTTTATTACTTCCCCTCCGCCGAACGCAGCTACTTCGCCCTATCTCCGTCGATAACCTATTTCGCGCTATGTCCCCCACCCGCTGCCTCATCTCATTCTGCATTGTTGGGACTTGGCAGTGGCGGCTCTGTACGAGCCATCTACCCTTTATAGCAATGGCTGAGTGAACGCGCTCGCTTGTGTTTAAAGCTCTTGCTGCCCGTCATCCTCACTTTACATTCCCCTTTTACAAAGCAGCTCAAACGAACTCCCTAAAACAGCGTCGTTGCCGTCTCTTCGTTTTCCCGCTCTCCCCTTTCGTACCCCGCGTTTTAGCGAGTGCGTACCAGTCTTCACGCACGGGTGAGAGGTACTAAAATGCAGCGTTGGCGATGAACTTCAGTGCTTTGAAGCGTTGGCGATGAACCGATGCGGCATTCTCGCAAGACTGAAAGCGTGGCAGCAATAACAGTGGCGACGGCACAGGGAACGTATTACGCCGACTGCTGTGCTTAATCTAAATGCCAAGAAATTTGTGAATGGCAGTACATCTAAAGCTAGGGGAGTGAATCGCGTGTCTCACTGTGGCAGTCGTGTTTAATAATATTTTATTTAACTGTAGTTATCTATAACTATATATATATATATAGGTAGTTATCTATAACTATATAAAACTATAGTTATAGTTGAAAAAATTTAAACCAAAGTTATCTACGGAAGTAGATAGAATTCCCCGCTTCATAGTGAAAGGTTGTGCTCCACTCCTCTGTGCAGTTTTGGTGCAAATAATTAACTTATCACTCGCATCTGAAACATTTCCTGCCGCTTGGAAGCGCTCTGTTGTGGTTCCATTACATAAATCCAGTGATCTATCCGTGGCTAACAACTATAGGCCAGTCTCCCTCCTTTGTAGTTTGTCTAAAGTTAATGAAATTGTTTTGCAAACACGCGTTCATGCATATTTTTGTCGGGAGTTTATTCCTGAGCAACAGGGTTTCATGAAGAGCCGCTCCGCAGAAAGTAACCTGTGTTCCTTCCTAAATCAGATTGTAGCATCTGTCTATTGCGGAGGACAAGCGGATGTAATCTACTTGATATGAGCAAAGCATTTGACACAGTTATTCATCGACTACTTTTGAGTAAACTCTGTAGTTACGGTCTGTCCCTTAAAGGGGCACTGACACCCCAAAGGTCGTATTTATTTTTATTGTCTAAAACGATGCAAGTTGCAGTCATAGACACGCAAAAAAAACCGCATCGCGAAAAAAAAATTTCCCGCGCGCGCGCGCGCCTTTTTATTTTTGGCGTTTGATTTTCCCGCCTCTCGCCTCCTCGCTTCTTTTGATCGGTGACGTGAAAAATCAGGAAATTTAGAAGCTTTGTAGGCGACATCTCTGTAACATTTAATTACGGCAATCGTAAAACATGTTTTTTAACGCAATTGCGAACGCACTACGGCCCTTCTTTTTGAAATACCAAAAATCGGGAGTTCGTTGTGGTGCCGTCTCCTGGATTTGTATCCTCCAACGGAAAACAGGCGACACCGCTCAAAACCGGTCCGCCGTAACGCCGCCGCTCACTCCTTTCCTCCTCGCTTTGGGTCGCCATGGTAACAGCAGGGAGTGGTGAAAGAAAGTCGACTCTCAGGTCTCCGCGATTTTTGACGTCAAGGCACCGGCGCCGATCGCGCGGGAACTTCGAATTCGGCATTTGGAAATTGTTTTTTTACTTCACAAATACTGAACTCCCAAATTTCAAATTTTGAGGGTAATGTCCCGGCATCGTTTTCAATCGTTTCGGATAATAAAAAAAAAATATGATTTTGATGTGTCAGTGCCCCTTTAAGTACTGTCGTCTCCTCGATAGTTACTTATCTCATCGGCTGAACTTTGTGCGAGTATCCGGCCGACTATCTGCTCCTTTTTATCTACTTCTGGGGTTCCTCAAGGCAGTAACCTCGGTCCTTTGCTGTTTTGAACTCTTGTAAATGATCTAGCTTCCCGTATAAACTCACCCGGTTTTTGTTATTTGCTGATGATATTAAGTTGTTTACGACGGCTAAAACGGTTGACGATTGTGAATATCTTCAGCGTGATATAGATTCTATTTTGGCGTGGTGTTTTTCAAGTGACCTACTCTTAAATGAGTCAAAGACGAAAGTTATGTCCTTTTCTAGGAAGTATTCAATTCTGAGTTTTTCCTATGTATTAGATTCCACCAATATTGCTCGCGTTGAGGTCAACCGTGATCTAGACGTTTTTATGGATCCTGCAATTAATTTCAATCATCACGTGACTACAATTGTGAATGTTTCCTTTAGAGTGTTGGGATCCATTACACGAATGACACGCGGTTTTTCGAAACCACTTCGTGTTTTACGTTTGTTTTCTTCACTGGTGCGTAGTCGTGTTGAATATGCCTCAGTTGTCTGGAACTGTACTGGAGTGACAAATTCAGGTGTAATTGAGAGAGTTCAACGTTATTCGTTCGTGTTTTGTTTGATCGTTATTTTCAACTAAATTCGTTCTATAATTATGAGAGGATTTGTGAACTCGTGAAGTTAGACTCGTTGCACTACAGGAAAACAATTCATGAACTGACATATTTGTATAATATTGTAAATGCAAAACTACCATTTTATGGAATAACAGGCATAGCGCATGATATTTTGAAATCCTACTTATTAAATAGAAATCAGTACGTGTCTTTTCCAAATTTTCATTCAGATAGGCTACCCATGACATCGGGAGTTCCCCAGGGCAGCGTCTTGGGCCCATTGTTATTAATTTTGTACATCAACGACATCGCAAACGTGGCTCAAAACACTGATGTAAAACTGATAATTTACGCGGACGATACCAGCATTTTTTCTTCCCATGACCATATCTGCACTTCCATTTCTGCAGTGCAAGAGGTGTTAGAACAAATTACTGCCTGGACACTAAACAACAAATTAAAGTTAAATTGTAGTAAGACCAAGGCTATTTTCTTTAAACCTAGAAATAAAAGGATAAACGATCCACTTTGTCTTAAAATCAATAATGAACAAATTGAATTTGTAAACTGTATTAAAATATTGGTGTGTTGTTTTCACAAGACATGAGCTGGAATCCTCACATCGATTATGTCCCAGGTAGCACACCATGTCGGCCGATACTGGGATTACGTCGGCCAGTACCGGGAGCTGTACGGCGGATCCCGGCCAGGGACGCCGGTGAGAAACCGACGCCGGCCGATATCGGGGACTCGTTGTCTAAACTGGCCAGCACCAGCCGGAAAGTTCCCGATACCGGCCGAAATCGTTTTCTTGCTGTAGTCACCGGCCAGTCTAGCCATGGAGTTTCCGGTGACTGGCCGATATCGTTTTCTTGCTGTAGTCACTGGCCAGACTAGCCATGGAGTTTCCGGTGACTGGCCGACATCGTTTTCTTGCTGTAGTCAGCGGCCAGTCCAGCCGTGGAGTCTCCGCTGACTGGCCGACATTGTTTTCTTTCTGTTATCACCGGCCAGTTCAGCCACTGAGTTTTCGGTGACTGGCCGACATCGTTTTTTCGCTGCTTTCACAGGCCATTCGAGCCATGCAAGTTTTGATATGTAACCGACATGGCTTTTTCGCTGATATGGAAACTATATGATGGTTACAAATGACCGTTAGGTTGGGTATGTCTTCAATATGCTAAAAGGTGACACCTAATATTATCCTTGGCCTAGTATTAACGCCGCGTCATCCTTAAACCACTTAACAAAGGCTTATTTCAGTTTTGTTAAAAAAGACGGGATCAAACATGGCTGTGGAATGAAAATTTAATTTGGTTTACATCTACTAATTTTTTTAGAGAGCAGCTCTTAGGCGCCCGTTTCCGGCTTGAGTGGCATCGCAGTCGCCGTCGGCGTAACCGCGCGTTGCATTATGGGAAACGTCCCATAATGACGGCGTGTGTGACGTCACGAGGGTCCCGCGCGTTGCATTATGGGAAGCGCCCCATGATGCAACGCGCGGTCGGCGACGGCGACGCCAACATCGCCGTTGGCGTAACCGCGCATTGGGTTATGGGAAACGTCCCATAATGCAACGCGCCGTCTCATTTGTGACCCGCGCATTGCATTATGGGAAGCGTCTCATGATGCAACGCGCGGGCCGGCGACGGCAACGTCGCCGTCGGCGTAACTACGCGTTGAGTCATGGGAAACGTCCTATAATGCAATGTGCAGTCGCATTCGTGAGCCGCGCATTGCATTATGGGACGTTTCCTATAATGACGTCACAATTGACGTCACGTGTGACGTCACAAGGGTCCCGCACGTTGCATTATGAAAAAAGTCCAATGATGCAACGCGCGGGTCGACCTGCGCGTTGCGTCGTGGCGGCGAAACTTGCTTTCGATGAGTTGGGCATTTTTACTGCGGCACTGCGCTTTCACATGTTCTCTACGACAAGTCTCAGGGCTTACACCGGGTTTTAAAGAGCTTCTTCGACGAATGACTACGAACGAGTAGAAAACGTGTCTTCAGCATGTTGCCGCCAGCCTCCGCAATGCTCCAAAAACGCGATTTTTCAACATGCAAAATCGCCGATCGGTGGCTTCACTCTCGCGCTGCAGCTGCAGCGACCAAGCGGGGATGCGCGATCCAGCCCTTCGCCCAGGCAGATGCCGAGCGCTCCGCGCAAGCGGTCGTTGAGCGGTCGGCCTCAGTAAGCGATCCACACAGTTGCACGCGCTGCCACCGCTTTCATAGCGTCTGCCCTCGCTTTTTAACAGTTTCGGTTCCCATTGCTATATTGCTGAAAGCATGAAGTTCTGATCGGAACTTCATGCTTTGACAAAAATGTTGATTGTTACTACTTTATTAACGGTGACCCCGACGTTGAGGCATTATTTATTTTTCCTTACAGTTATATAAATCCGATGAAGACAACTACAAGTGCTTTTGTACGAGCCGCAGGATGCAATAGGCCCTTTGCAAAAATCCCAAAAGCCCGCGCGCGCCGCGCGACAAATAATGGGAGTCCTCGGTACGCCCCTCCTCCGGCTTCCACGTGGCATATGCGAGCAGGCACACGTTACCACGGCAACAGAGCAGCCGAGTTGGGCCGCTGGTTGGGCGAGCGACGATCCGACGGCTGCCCCTTTCGTATCCCTCTCCTTTGTACCGGTTCTGTCGTCTGCTGCACCAACGCTTTGTCAAACCTGGTCGAAACCTGCCACTATTGCGGTGCACACTAAATGGATTCAGTGACACTTCAATACGTGAAGGCAAGTTCCGACGAATAACGTATTGGAATGAGTTCACCTGTCGCGATGCCTTTACGCTGCCACAGATACGGTACGCCGGCAACGACGTACGACTCGGCGGGATGGCTGCAACGGCTGCTGGCGGTAGCTGCCGGGACGCGCGCGCAGTCGCGGAGGCGCAACGAGAAAGCGCGTGCGCGTGATCTGTACCGAGGGTTCCCAAAATTTCCTGCCGTCGTGGTGCTGTACGTTTTGCAAAGGGTCTAGCTATTAAGCAATACCAAACACGTATGCCGTAAAGCGACCGTCATCTCGGAAGGCGAGTTCCATCTGAGGGGAATTTGTCGTATTGTCTTCTAGCAAACGACATACCTAGCTCTTCATCCGAATAGGTGCGCACAACGTCTTCGACGTAACGCCATATCTTGGGCCTCTTCGCTGGCAAGGCGAATGAGTCGGCGAAGACTTCGCCGAGAACGGCTGCCTCATCGTCACTCGAGCTGGAGCTAAGCTGGTATCTTCGTCGCTGTCGCTGATTTCGCTGCTACTGCGTTTTATTAGACCTCCTGAAATTAACTGCAGCGATGTCAGCGCCGCAGTATGCTCGAGCCAGTCGGTCATGACAATAAGAACGAAAGCAAGCACAGCAAGAGAGCCCACCCAGCAATCGAAACAAAAAAACAGCGAAACTCCTTCATTCCCCCGCGGCAACGTTGATAACGAAACTGAAATGTTGCGAGTGGCTACAGATCGTACTCCTTCGAAAAAGGCTGCGCGGAGAACTACTCCGGGTCCGAGCGGTCTGTCCGAGGAAGACACAGTTCAGGCGGCACATTCGTTTCTTACATCTTGCTGCATGATCACAATCAAAACATCACGTGCACCCTATTTTCAACCAGAAAGGGTCACTACATTTAACTCTTACGCGCTTATTAAAACCAGATCTGCTTCTCGCTACCACTGCTAGGGGATTCTATGGACTACTTCCATAAACCCCTGCGTGCAACACGGCGCACGTTGCTCTTTGGAAACTAGTTGGCCAGGGAGGAGAGTGGCATGGTTTCGGTTTCGATCGGCAGCGTGGACTATTAACGGCCGTGATCTCACGTTTTTTGGTCACGAGAGCATCATTTTTGGTCTCTAAACTAACCTAAATGGCCAGACCTCGAATCTATAGCACAAGCCCGAGACGTATAGCTTGTCTTCACACATGCTTGTAGCATTTTTGTACACTATCGAGCCTTTCTGTTTGCGTTTCGAGATATATGTGAACGAGCCAGTGCTGGAAATCTCGACGCTGCGTAGCTCGGGTATCTTGCTTGTCTACGAGTCAACAAGCTGTAACGACCAATAAGTTTGCATACATCAAACTCGACCCTTTACAGCTGGTCAGGAAGTTTGTTTTGTGCGTCCATAGACGAAATATTATTTTTTGCAACTACTCTTTTTCTTAATACGCCTAAGTACGTGAGGTAAAACTTGGAGGCGCCATTGAAAAGCTCAATTTGAACACACATCTTATCTCTTATCTGTACTGACCCGCAGCACTGCACGGAGCTAAGTCCTCACCCGCTTGCATTCCACTAATATTCGACATCGCGTACGCACATAAAATTTTTCTGCAATCATATAGGCACATTCCCACACACAAACCGTTTTAAGAAAGCAAAAGTCGAGCAATTGTGTGAAGAATGTCGCACCGTTCGCCGGAAGTGCGTCGGACGGGCGTGAACCTCTATGCGGTGTGCCAAAGGAACGAAATTATTCAAAGCGCATTTGACGGTTGCTAATGGCCGTAATATTTATATGTTTGCTTTCTTCCTGGCTGAGTATGCCGAGATATTTTCAAACACACCGTTCAGACACAGATTTTGGGCGTCAGTAAAAGCTCGTCCAAAAGGCTTAGCGAAGAGTAGGAGACGCTTGTTAGAGCCTCTGTCGTAGCTAGCCGACCTCAGCGTTTGCGAAAACCTAATTTCCTATCAGCGTAAAATTTGAGTGGGCGATATATGATGACACGAGGAAGACATCATAGTAATTTGTGTGCAAGGAAATTGCCCCAGTTTTCGTTTTGTTTTGTTCGAGAATGAATGTATTGTACATTCGTGAAAAGTCAGATAATCGAAAACTCAAGCGGCGCATTCGGTCACGGCGTGATAGCATGAAAGGAAGCTGCTCAATCGAAACCGAAACTGAGTGGCCAACTAGTTCCCAGAGGGCACTTCGTCGAAGCGTCGTGTATTTCTTCGTGCCCCCGTTTCTTTTTTTTTTTTTTTTTTATAGAGTACCACAGTAGCACAATTATATATTTGCGACTTCGTGTTTAGACTAGAACAGACCTCATCCAGCATCGAGCCAGCTGTTGATGGACTTTGCTAGAAAGCCGATCCAGCATCCAATCCAAAGCCGGACAAGGTGAGCGAAAACAAATGGCGAGCGGGACGTTGGCGTGGTTCGCGGCATGGTTCAGGTACGATGGCTCCAGGGTTGAAAAATTGTATGTGACCGTGGTGGCGAGTGAAAGCGCTGCATGTAAATCTATGCGAGGCAGAAGTCGCTGGAAGTTACCGCCTGTGCTTTGATTTTGATGTTCGTGTTCTGTCGGTTTCGTCGTATGTAGGCCTAGTAAACCAACTTCCGCTCAACAACGCTTTCTGGTGGTTGACACGACGGTGTTGACGGCCCTTCGCCGTATCCCGACGATCGTTTCGTCGGCATGTCCCGCAAGACAGAGTAGCCGTCAAGTAAGAGAAAGTACGAGCAGCAGGAATGGGATGCGGCCGCGTATTATTTCGTAGTGGCGAGCGGCGGCACTTTTCTGTTTACGTTCGCGCACGTTTTTGCATCGGCTTCTGCCCGTTCGTAGTGTAGATGCCCTTTGCCTTTCGTTGCATCGCGCTGTTTCCACGCTTCGAGTCGCACCTTCGGGGCTCCCGGCCGAGTATGGACGAGTGTCGCGCCGCTAGCCCGGCGAGACGGCGATCGGTCGGCGTTGCCTCCGTGTGTTGTAAGCGTTGAAGTAAAATTAAGGGGGGGGGGGGGGGGATAGAGTCAATCGTGTACGCGCGCTAGGCGCATTAGGGGAGAAAAGTGGGGGAGAAGATAGAAGTAGGAGTCGGGCGTCAGGAGCGTCGTCTCACCGTCCCGCTAGCTCGTCATCCCATCGTCGCGCTTAATCCGTGAGTGAGTGAGTGAGTGAGTGAGTGTGAGTGTGTGTGTGTGTGTGTGTGTGTGTGTGTGTGTGTGTGTGTGTGCGCGCGCGCGTACGTGCGTGCGTGCGTGTGTGTGTGTGTGTGGGTGGGTGGGTGGGTGGGTGGGGGGGGGGGGGTGGGGTTTAGCACTGGTGGCTGGCACCGCGCGGTGTCCGGTGATCAAGGTGGTCTCCGGGGGCGACCGCGCCGTGTTGGTGGAGGCATGCTAGCTCGCCGAGACGCTGCTGGCGGGGCATCGGTTTGTGCCGTCCGCAAGACGCTTGTTCGTTATTTTATTTATCCTTGCATCAGGTTTTAGATTATGACGGTAACCTTGCATTGTTTGCCATACTTCGCAAAGTCGTAACAATTTTTCTGCAGGCGACTCCTAGAGCCGCTCGTCAAATTTTGCGGCACGCAATACAACTTTTTTTTTTTTTTCGACACAACATTTTTTTTTGCATTATAACTTAGCGGTATATCGAAACTTTCTGCTCGTAGCGCAATCACACCAATGCTGAAAAATTCGGCACGTACTGGCTAACCGTCATCATCGTAAGCTCGGCTCGTTTTTCCGAGTTCACATCTAACAAAACTAGGTTCCTTCTATGAAAATACGGTGTACCGTTAAATACCGGGCAAGCGCGCACTCAAACTTTGGAAATAATCGCAAAAAAATGGGGGATGGGTGCTTGTCCGGTCGTCAATTTTACATATAAATGTACTGTTTGTATTTCCTCAGATCTCAAAAATTTGGTAATGGGCGCTTAATGTGGAATGGGCGGATGCACGGTATTCTACGGTATGTCCAGGCAGTTAGCGGCATCCTACGCCTTGGTAAGCACAACTGCGCGTTGTGCAGTCCACCACCGGCATGGCACAGGGCCCCGTCCTTACCTAGCGTCTCGTCTTATGCAAGGAATGTATACTTCGTTCGCCCCTAAGCTGAGACTAGAATCTCCGCCTTCAGTGCGAGCTCGCTGGCTTCTGCAGTGCTTTGGTTTTGCGTGCCTGCATGATCGCACTTGTGTTAGCAAGGGCAGAAAGCTTGCGTTGAAGGCGGAGCTTCTAGTCTCAGCTTAAAAATGAACGGAGTATAGTCGAAACGCCATTGCCATTGCTTGAAAAACTGGATGTAAATAAGCTATTTGCACGAAACCTCGGTATCACAAAACCGTTGCAAGTAAAAAGCTACAAAGCATGGTGTAAACAGACCTTTACGCGAAATGAGCACCGTTTTTCTCTTTTACTGCTACTTTTATTATTTGGCGTTACCGGAATGCGACGCCGTCGTGTTTCATTGTGGCCGTGCATGGGGATATAGCCATGGAGTTATTATAATATATGCTAAAGGAGGTTGCGAAGACGTGACAGTGTGAAGTAACTTGAATGAACATCATGTCTGACCACGCCTTTTATTCTAGTGAGGAGGAGTACTGTTCATCGAAGAGAATGACGAAATAACGGTGGCGCCCATCCCTCTGTTGTGGTTTGACGTGAGTATGAAACAACGGCGTGAGGCCAAGCAAAATTTTGGGGCGGACATCTTGTCTCGTGTGCGAGCCTACCGAGCACCAGACCCTGACTGGCCTTCGTTCAGAGCATCAAGTTTGCAGAAATGCAGTAAGTATTATTTTGTACTGTTCCTTTTCACCTAAAGTCCTGATAATGTGCTAGCACACGTTCTTGATCTGCCCTCTGTTAGCATGCTTGACCAGATTAGCTTGCGTGCAGTTGCTCAATTTAGTTAGCTCCATAATCTTCGTAGTGACACATGCACAATTACAGTAGTGACCGAGTCCTTCAATACGCTACTGGGCACAAAACTTTCTCGTAATGCTGTGGGAAAGCATTGCATGCTGCCAAGAACGGCTGTGGTGCTGTCCTACTCTGGAGAGGTTCGACGGACAGCGTAGAGACTTGTTTTTAGGCGCAGCAAGTTCGCTTCGGCGCCGTGCTGTGCAGCTTCTGTTTGTACTTTGAAATGTTGTACTAATGGCCCGATTTTGGTGTTTTGTGAAATTGAGATCTCGGCAGGCTTGTACTGAGGGAGCTGACCTTTCTTTAACAGACACGTCGCCTGCTAACGTGAGTAAAGAGGGAGGGCTTGTCTGCCCTAGAGTGTCATTTGCTGCGGGAAACAAGACGCCGTTGCGTCGTCTGCTACCAGAACTGAAGAAAGGTGGATCATCTGTTACACGCTGTATGCTGCAAGTGAAACGATAGAAAAAAAGTTGCATTGGGAACTTCTGCTATTTAACAAGGGGCGCAATTGATGACCTGTGCTTTACTTGGAAGTGCCAATTCATTCTAAAGCGTCATATGCCTAAGTGCGAGGTATCATGTGACCACAGAGCAGCCACTTGCAGCCAATTTCGTTTTCTATACCAGGGCAAGTGTTCTTAACAGGATTCTCTCCCATTCTTAGACGGTTGATAGTTTAAAAAAAAGGCCGTCCGGAAAGCCCAGAAAATGGCAGTTCCAACAAGGGTACAGGCACCAAGCTAGGCCTAATAGGCACGGACCTATATATAAGATTTTTAAACTGGTGCTTATCGCAGCCAAGCGCAGCGCGTCTTGCGTGCGTCGCCGACGAATCAGTATTGTTATTTCCTTTGATTGTCAAAAAACATCATAAAACTTTGTGGAAGCATTCATTTTGACCGTACAAGCCGAAACTGTGAAGTTCTGAAAATTGGGGCTGTGTCTCCTTTTCAGAAAGTTTATTTGATTAACACATTTTTTTTATTAAATTTATAAATATTGCATACAAAAAATAATTTCTCTTAAATTTTTACAAAAATTTGAAACACTCACTGTGTCTGGCAACCGTTCCAAAGCTACCCAAACCATACGAAACACCTGAAGGTTCAAGCGTTCTTCTGAAACTTCCCGAAACCCAAGTTTCTGAAAAAGTTTCTTCGCATCATCAGTGCATAATGTTGATCAGCAAAATGGATAACGCTTTCTTATGCCTTGGTTGTCTTGCAGCCTTCGACGCTCAGCTGCTTAGGCCGTGATAGACCTGCACATCCAGAATGGGCACCTACAGCAGCAGAACAGGGAACCGCAAGTCTGTTGGGCAGGTGCTCGGGCACGTGGTGTCTTTCAAGCACCAGGGAGAGCAGGCGAGGCCCGGGGAACAGGCGACGCCCCAGGAGCTGGCCAGGCCTGAACCACCCGAGCTGTTCCTGATGCCTCTCCGCAACATGGAACAGCTTATGCTGCAGAAGCGCAGCTGAAGAACTTCACCAACAGGACACTGCCGGTATTTATGTGTCCTCTTTTTCACAATATTGACGGGCATAAGGCTACGATTCTTACTTTGTGGTTTAACTTGGGTTATCTGAAGATTTATGCAAATGGGGTTGGAATGTGGACTGAAGCCTTTTACCGTAATATTTCAAATGGATGCCCACCCAAACTATGTTTGAAGCACGGTCGGTGGCAAATTAAAAATGAGTAAGTTGCCCTACCTTCATTACGGGCCTTCTGTTATTTATAACAGCAGAGTGCATGCACAGCCAATGCACAATGGAAGGCTATTTATTGTAAGGGGTACCCTTAAACTGAACCGTGCGATAGAATTGTGTCAAGGTGACGCAACGCCAGTTGCATGTTTTGTAAGTCAGCTTTAGTAGCCTGCGTAAACTTTTTGCAATTGTCAAACTGCGTTTCATAGAGGCTACTGAAGGGAGAAATGATGGACGGTGGCCACCAAAAATTAAATATCTGTGCATCATTACATTTTTGAACAGTTCTTTCCACCTGAAGGTCGTGTAGACAAGAGGCCTTCATGTGCAACCTCATTGAACGGCATTTTATGTCTTTTTCAACTGCCGCTTCTTGAAATATTTTTAAGTAAAGCATTTCACAACGGGGGAAGTAAAATCGCCCAACGTCGCCTTTGGGTGCTTACAATATGTCGGCCTGCAAATAATCATAAATCATGCTGATTTGCTACGACACTTCTGCTCGTTTTATCCTTAGAAGTTAAATTCCGCACCTGCAACAACTCTCGCCGTGAGTATGTGTGCGGAGCACACACAAACCTGCCTGCGTGCTTTTTGTGTTTAATGCTTGCTTGACAGAAGGATCGAGATGCTGTAGTATATATTGGGCTTCTTTTGGTTTTGCTCCTGTTCTCACTCGAGGCTATAATCAAGAGATCTAAATATTTAGGGCAATAAATTCATTTGTGCTTTCGGCATCTGCTACAGAAGTAAAGGTACATGCTTGAAAATAACTTTTAGCCTGGTCTAAAATCGCTTTTGAGCGTGCCCACCATATGCGTATGCCCAAACAAATTTATAAGGGGTTGCCAGATAAATCTTAATTAATTCCATCTTTACTTTACATTAGTAGTGCATTTCCAAAATGAGATGTTAGCCAGTCCTAACCGAAGGTCACCCTATGAGAGGAAATCAAATTTTCCAAGGTGAAAGAGTAACTGTCATTGCATCCGCCACTTTATTCAGGGGGTGTGAGTGCATGCGTAGCTGTGTCTCCAGGCATAGCATACGGTAGTCGCACAAGCGATTATTACACGAGGCGAGCTTGAGCTGAGTAAGTTAGTTCATTGGCCTACAGTGCCACAACTGAGTCAGCACTAAACAAAAATATGGAAAGGTAACTACGCATACTGTGCTGCTGTTGCCATTTTTTGCAACTATGATGACGGTTTTGGTCAATTCCTGCCTTTTTATGCCTTTTTCAATTCCAGTCTTCGTAAAGTCGTAAAATAGGTGATAAATTTGTAGGGTGACTAGCCAGCAGCTAGACTAAGCTTTAACAAAGTCAAGATGCGCAGGGTCTTGAATGCACTGTTTTGAGAACCACATACATTATTAAAATTACTGAGTGGATGCTGATGGGCAAAGAGGATCCATCAAAACGTTTGCACAATTTGAACGTTGCAACGAATTTGACTGACTAATGAGATTTAGCGGAGTATGGAGGGGAATATTTTAATCTTTCTGGTTTCGTCTAAGACAGGTTGAGATGCCATATATTCTAATATTTTTTATTCTCTCTCTAGTAAATATTGTAACATTTTGATGCATGTATAGTGTGGCTTGCTGCATTTACCTGGGCATTCACATTCTCTTACTTGAGACATGTTCATACCATTGTATCTGCATATAAATAACTTTATTGACATATTGAGAACACATTTTGTCTTTCTAGGAGGAGCAGCTCGTGTCTCTAGGAGACAGCAAGAACCTGCAGAAGGTGGTACGAGAGATGGTAGGACGCCTGTTCTCAAAGCAAGTCCAGGAGCAGTTCTCCGGCCCGTCTGGGCTACCAAGGAAAGTCAAGGTTCAAGGACGCCATGATGTGTAAGGTGGTCATCGGTAACGCATATACTTTACTAGCTATTAAATTGATAGTATCTCTATTAAAGCTCAATAGACAAGCACAATCTTTGAAATATGTTGACAATTAAAGGGAAACTAAAACACTTTTTGACAAAACAACGAGTTATAGGTGACTTCTGGCGTATTTTTGTCCTGTGAATCTGAATATCGCTTTCGTTTTCCCCGAACGTGTAATTAGATGGGAGAAAACATGAAAAGCCTCAGAGCAGTCGTGACGTCGTACTAGGATCTTTGGGGCGCCAAGCACGTGTCGCTCGTGTGGGCGGCGCGTGCAATTGCAAGCTTGCCAGTTGTATTTTTCCACACTGATGCCAGTTGTGGCGTCTATTTCTGACCTTTTTACAAATACAAGAGTTCACGTGCATAGGTTTGACAGGAGCTGAAGATGAGCGAGAGCAGAAATTCCGAAAACTCCCAGCATGACGTCACGCCCCGGGAAGGAGGGGCTTCAGCTGTACTTTAGAAATTAATTTCTGCAGCCTCCGTGCACCAGATTGAAAAAATGAACTCGATATTCGTGATCCTGGATGCCATATCAAGACGATTTTGGTGTTCTTCCTCAAATACAGAACAGCTTCAGTTTCTCTTTAAGTCTTGCAATATGCAAAATTTAAGTCGTCATATCCTGTCGTTTTTTTCTTTTTTTTTTAATTTTGACTTGCATTTTCTATTGTGAATATCTCCTGTGTTACCATTCTCGGAACCTTCATACTGAAAAGCAGCGTCTTGAAGGAACAGTGAAAAAAGGTTTTTGTTGCTCTTGTCTTGTTATCCTGTTAGTTTCCAGGTTGAAAATCTAATGACGACCATTTAGAGGCCTTGGTCTGTAGAGTGTCAGTTGGGGAAGTTTTGCTCTTTTTTTAACCACTCATCTCTGCACCCCACCCCTTCTCGCCTCCCGCCCCGTCTCACCGCCCATTTCAGATTAATAGGATGTTGCGTGAAATAGCCATATGCCTCCATAGAATCTGCACCTTAGCGTGGTAGCCAAACCCACAATCTCCACCTCTGTGGTGCTCTCTTTCTGTCACCTTTGAATTGCAGGCTAAGTGAGGGACCTATATTTACACAAAGTAAACGCTCACAAACTGGAGTGTGTGAACAGCACCTTGTGTGTAGCTAATATGCAAGATATTGGCTTCCCCTATCCCTCAACTAATCTGTGTGATCTGACAATTCTCTTTACAGGTGCCATACAAAGTTGCACTCGTGCAGCGTGGACACGGTGCAGAAGTGGCTGACGGGCAGGGAGGCGGGCAAGGGCAATAGAGTTAAAAAGACGGACACTCCACTGGTGGTTCCAACCGCCCTTGACGATGGGGGACACTCTGGCTGAGGAGCTAGCTGCTATGGATGCACGAGTCACAATAAAGAATCTCACGGTAAAAAAAAATTTGTATGTTCCCTTCTTGTACTACCCACAATATGCATCTGGGCGACAGATGAATGGGACATGTCGTCTCAACGAGTATACAATAATTGCCATGAGTATACTGTACACATGGAGAAAGTCAATTGTTCACACAGAATTGTTTCTTAAAATTGCACAAATACTAAACCGGCTTTTTTCAGTTCGTCCGAAAAACATGTTAAAAACGGTCAGCACCTATAAAAGATATGAAAACCAATAAAATAGTTTGAATTGAGAAATTTAGCATTTCCACATTTAAGTCAATTTGATCTACTGAGAAGTTAGCTGTTTAAAAATGCAGTAAAATGTCATTCCTGGGCTTTAAAGCCTGACACAGCTAGATTCTGCTGGTTCTATGGTGGGTACACTGAATGACGCATACGCTGGTGCTGATCCGCAATTTCGCAGCCAATGACCTGCAATTACGCTGGCACTGATCTGTTTTTACGCTGGGACTAATCCGCAATTGGACTGGCTCTGACCCGGAAACACGCTGGCACACTGATGGTTTCCTACCGTACGACCGGTTCCATGCCGGGGATCTGTGTCGGGAGCTCGCTGGGAACATCCCGTATTCCCGGCATCCCGGTTTCCCAATAAGTTCCCAGTACCGGCCGGATTCCGGCATTGGGCCCGGCCAATGTCGCCCCTTGGGGCGTTTCCGGTACTGGCCGGTATCAGTATCCCGGCAGGCCAATACCGCCCCATCCCCAACCCGGCGTGTTGTGCTACTTGGGGTCCAAGCAAAGCTATCCAAGAGCGTTGGCTTAATAACAAAGTTTAAAACAATATTTCCTACTCATATTTAATTAACTATTTAAAAATCGTTAGTTTGTTCCCATTTAAATTACTGCAACCTTATTTGGGGCACCACAACCAAAACAAACCTGGCAAAGTTGCACCTTTTACAAAAAAGGGCTGTACGTGCAATATCTTCTGTTCCCTCTCTCCATCCTACTGCATCATTATTTAAGGCCCTAAAAGTGAAAACAATTCAGCAGATATATACGTTAAAACTTTTAACAGTGCATCGTAGGGCTGTTCAGCAAAACAACGTTCATTACATTCACTTAGCAAACCTAAAACATCGCCTCATCCTGCGCGACCTCTGGCAAAATCAGCCCTGGGTAATCCGTCCATCCCGCACAAATTACCTTGATCAGACGCTTCATTTTAATTTGTCCCCCATACTAAACACTCTGTACAAAAAGAGTATAAATTTAGAGGCACTTTCACATAAAGGGTTAGTAAATTTGGCTTTTTCTCTATGACGTTTTGAATACTGGCGTTGTTTTTATCCTGTTTCCTTTCTTTGTGTATTTGCTGACCGCTCTTGTGGTTTATTGCCCGGTATTGTGTTTTTTATACTTTTTTTTGCCTAAAGTGCTCATTACACGAAACATTGGTATAAGATGTGTCTATATTTATGTAATATTTAGTTTTTTTGTGTGTGTTTTTGGTTTTTATTTTCCTTTTTGCTGTTCCGAACTGCACGGGGGCTGGAACCTTCGTCAAGCTGCTGCCCAGCAGCTTTTGTCCCAAGTCCCCTTTTGTCATGTAACGAAATGTGGCAACAAATAAAACTTGATATGATTTGATTTGAATGGTATAACTGATTCACCAGAGCTACTCAGTCACATCTACTTGCATGTTCGTCTTAGGTCCTGTAGACTTTATACTTTGTCTTACCCTACCAATTTTTACCACGCTGCACCCATGACTCGCCTACAACTGACTTCTAAACATTTAGAACAGATTTGTGGGAATGTTAGTCCCGATATTTTTTATGAAGAGCGTAAATTTCGAAAGTGTGTTGAGATTATTGTTTTTTCCTAACATTTCGCTTTTATACTGTTTAAAATTTTACTTCTAATTGACTCATTGATAAGTGCACCACTAAGGAGGTGTTAAGCTGTTGTTGGGTCACTCAAAATAAAAATAAATAAATAAGTAGTAACTGGTAGGGTGCTGAGCGATAAGAACAAGCTTTCAGTCAGCGTAGATCTACTTTGAAAGTCACTTGCAGAACACGAGACTCTTTAAAGACGGTGTGGAAAGAAATCGTAACATTTAATTGTCCAATTGACTTTCCTCCACAGTAAGAATAACGGCTTATTTAAACGCCACACGTATATTACCCTGATATCGTGTGGTAGCTCCAAGTACACCGGTTGAGCAAGCTTTCCATAAAGTTAGAAGTCATCGGCAAAAACGTAACGGATGTGAATATTTGTATTACTAGCACCATGACATTAAAAATCAAATTGAAATATATTGACAACCAAATTAAATTCTTAGCTTACCCCGCTTGAAGACGCATATAGGTACGATTGGCAGCCGCCGTACAAAGACCACATTCGATTGGTCAGTAAATTGGCACTCCAACCAATTAAACAGGGTTACCTCTCCTAATGCACAAGTTTTGTTACTAGTAGAGTTATTGGCGATGTCCAACGCTCTTAGGTTGGAAAAAATGATTCTACGACAGAAATAAAATCCCACGAAATAAATCATCAAAAAGCGTTCTGATTGCTTTTGGGCTCGTGAAACCAAGAACCGTAAAACCAAAAGAAAATCCTGCGGCGTGAGGCAACTTTATTGGTGCGTAGCATAGTGAACGATAAAAACAAGAAATAAGACACAAAAAAGAACCTGCCTTGATTGGGTACCAAAGAAGATATATACACAAAAAGCTTTCTCATCGTGTTGGCGCCGGCAATCAATGCAGGCAAGCTGTCGTTAGCCTTACGACACAAGCGTTCCTTTGTCCGTGCCATTATATATAGTATAAATAGGAAAAAGTCCCAGGTCGGGCGCCTGGTAAAAAAAGATTTTTTTGTCGATAAAACGTCAGAAGCATAAACTTTACAAGCTAAGTTTTCATAAAATGCCCCACTGTTCACAAAATGTCTGTATATGAAAAATTTTCACAAAGCGTGCTTGTAAGAAAACGGTTTAAATCAAACAATGCATACCCGTTTTGCGCGCACATAAGGACACCGCTCCAGTTGTTTAGTCTCCACGGCAGGAAAGTTTAAAACGCCGATGTTAACATTACAATGAAACTTCTAAAAGTGGTTATCATCACTATTCAAAAAAACATCTGGCCTTATTTCTCCATAAAATAATGTTGTCTGCATGTTTAAGCAGCCGGATATTAGTCAGCCCCAATGAGCGCCTGGTGTCTAAGATGTAGATGAGGAATTTAGCGAGTGCAGTATAACCGCTAGTCTGCGCTCTATAAAATGCATCACGCAGAGGTGATATACGATTACACGCCTGTGCGATCTAGATCCAGATCCAAACGGGCAGGGGTCGGGATTGAACCCAGGATCCCTGGGTTCTGCAGCGCGAGTATTCCTGCATGGGCCATCAGAAGGAATCATATAGAACGCGCCAAGCTCAAAAAAGCACGTCAACAATAAGCTCAGACCTGCCAAAATCAGCAGCGGTAAACGAGTGAGGTGAGGGTTTCTGGGCTGTGGCGCTGGGATTTCGTGACCTCGCAGAATGTGTACGCATGGTCCACCTTCAGTGCGGAGTTCAACGCTTCCGCGGCGGTGCGCTGGCCGTAACTCTCTTCATCGAAAGCACGTGCGCGTCAGTAGTGTACTCGTCGTTTTCTTGACATTGGATCAAATATGATCAAAAGACAACGGCGGCGAAAGGAAAAGGAACGCGATATTCTTTCTCCGTCATTTATTGTTACTTTAGTGATCTCGGAGCGATTCGGCTTTCTACCTTTAGTTGGCGTTATTAGGGCAAGATCCAGGGGAAAGAAAAACCAGGAAGGGATTTTGAGCGCGGCTGAATAAGACTCCGATTTCTGCCTATTTAAAATACTCTACTCAAGTATCTTGGAAATAATTTTGATCGAGAGTATTTGATACTGTATTTTAATTACATTTCTGAGTGTCATCTACTCATTATCTCAAAAATATTTTTTAACATTCCGCCTTTTTCTGAGTTTTTCTGTATGAAGTGGCGTGGGCTTAGCACGAGCAAATGTAGACATTCTTTCGAGCAACCAAATCCTGTTGCTAGCTTCGATAAGCTACGGGGGCTTAGATTGAGCTCGTGAAAACATTGTTTTGGTTTCGATAGTGACTCATATTCCACCCCAAAGTTCATAAAATAAAGATTTTTCCTCGCCTTCCCAAAGGCGCCCTTTTGTTTCCTAGAGTTTCCCCAAAAAATCCTCAAACAAAAGGGCGGTTTTCCGAAAGTAAAGATTGAAACACTGAGGCGCAACGCAAAGCAAAAAAAACGACGCACGAGAACAATGCAGACTTTAGTGTCAAGACACCACCGGATAGAATAAATTGAGAAGTGAACGCACAAAGACACTTTTTTTTTTGCTTGTTGTACCCTGCTATGGCAAAACGTCGAGGTTTTTTTTTTTTGTTTCGTTTTGTCTTTAGTCTGGCACTTACTGCTTTCGCGAAGACTTACTGTAAGCGGACATTGACAAGAAGATAACAGGAAAGGAAATGAACTACGAGCAGGATGACCTCTCAAAATGCCAACATAACGTCCCCCAACGTTGAGTGCCTTTCTGAACACAACCTATTAGAAGAAGATGCGACCAGTGCCGTGGCTATTATGTGGCTCTCTTTGTTATTCATATTCTCATTTTCGCATCCCAAGTTCGTTTATAGTGAACTCCCCTCTCTATATAGGGAATATGAACTGCAGTTAAGCGGTGCGTCTAAGTTGCGCCGTACGACTTGATATTCAGCGATGTTACTAGAACTGAAGAAACCTCTTTTTTTCCTTTTTTGTCCCAGAAATGTATTGTAATATGTATCATAGGTGGACTGCATAAAATAACCCTACGATGTTTCTTCTTTTTGTTTTTCGCAGTTTCGTGCTGTTGCGTGCTAATAAACCATTTTGGTAAACTAGATGTCTGCAAATTTAATGATTGTTTTTGTCACTGACATCAATACAAATTACGCAATGTGGAACTATCTTCAAAAATAATTGAACTACATTTCTAATTATTTGTTCCCTAATCAAGATACTTACATTGAAAGTAACTTGAGTAGTAATTTAAGTACTTTGTAAAGCAGGTGTTTAGTAATTTAAATACGTTTATCGAGTATTTTGTCAACACTGACACTAGATCGGTAGTTAAAAAAATATTAACTCTAGCAGACGCCCTGCATTGAATCCTAAGATTCTTCTAACCGCGTTGTCAAGCGTGACCGAAGTCGCAGTTATGAACAGATGAGACTCACGTTTGTTAGTGTGTTTTCTTCTTTTGCCATTGAATTCGCGGTGTGGTTCTCAAAGGTTGTGACGCTTTGAGCACCGCGGAACAGCCCGAATTTTAATGTGTGTGCTTTTAAGGAGCGATGTGCCTTCAAAGTTTTAAATTCGATCGCTCACTTTCAGAATGCAAGTGTTTACCGCGCATAGCAAAGTTTATTATAGTTTGCTATACTTTTACTCTAAGTGTGTAGGTGTGAGCGATAGCAGTTGTCTCCTAAGAAAAAAAAGTCAGCCATTTCTCTCCTTGCTGAGAATCGGATATTGCCGCGCACGCAGCTGGCCAAGTAGGCAGCGCGCGCGTGGCCTAACGGTAGTCGCGCCTGCCTCCCACGCGAAAAACCAGGGTTCGATTCCTGTGAGCAACGTGTCTTTTATTTATTCCTGCAATTTAGTGTTCTGGAAAATTCGAGAATACCGTTGCTTGTTCCAGGTCCGAATGTTCTACGGGTCGAACCTTCTACGCCGATTATTTCAGAAGCCCACGCGTGTACATAAGGGGCTTCGCATGGCGAGCCAGTTTCAGTCTCGCCCCAGCGATCGATTCTGCTCTTACGCCGAATTCGACGCCCGCGACGCTCTGCAATTATCTTCTGTTTCCTTTTATTTTTGGGCACAAGTTCGCCCCATTAAACGTTCAGCTTACTCTGTCATTGGCCGCCTCATCACTTGTCATTCGTGACAATATCTGTAAAGAAGGCACCGCGTTTATACCACGTTTGGACGGCGCTCCTGCAAGCTCGTGAAGTCACCCGTTGTTTTTGCATAACTAGCGCTGCTTGGGTGCCAGCACTTGTGATGGTGGGATATGAAGCTTAGGCCCGCTTCAGATAGGGCAACTTTTCCAGCAATTTCGGGGTTGATTGCAGGTTGTTCCTTAGCCTTCCCTGGATCGACACGAATCGCTGAGATAGGGTCCGGCTCAAAACGGACGAGCAACTCGGACAACTCGGAGACGTTTGAAGCGGCAGCAGCCAATCAGGGATGTGATATTTTCACGTGACACCCCTGTGGTGGTGATGACGACAACTAAAGACTTAGTTCTGGTTTGAAATGAATTGTTTTTAGAAGTAAACTGTTTCAGAAAGATGAGTTAGTATTCTCAAAATAATTTAGAAATATAACATGTTTTTAGCATGTAATTGTGTATCTAAATAGTGCAAGAAAAAATGAAAGCCGTTTACAACATTATGTAACGCGGAATTTGAGCGCAACCCTTGAGGAGGAGGAGGGAAGGGTACTGAGGGTTGGGTATACCCCTGCTCCACTTCTTCACCTCCTCATCCTCGCTGCTACTCCTCCTCCCCTCCCCCTCCTTCACCTCGTCCTCGTCCCCTCATTTTTTAGCTCCTCCTCTCCTCCTCCTTCCTCCTCCCTCTACCCCTCTTTCCTTTTCCTCTCCTCCTCCTCCTCATCTCTCCTCCCACTCCTCCCTCCTCTCCATCCCCTCCCCTGTTCCTCCCTCCCCCTCCCTCTCCCCTCCCCCTTTTCCTCTCCCTCCTCCTCCCCTCCCTCTCGTCCTCCTCCCCCTCATCCTCCCCGCGCGGTGCACCATGGGAAATTTCCTATAATCAGACATGTACAAGTTACTCAAAAAAAGTAATTAAGTTAAGTTACTGCGAATTGACCCCAGAAGTAATTTGAGTAGAGTAGACATTACTCAAATGGAAAGTAATTGAGAAAATTATTAATTACCGTAAAAAAGTAGCGAATTACTTTTGAAGTTACTTTGAAGTTACTTTTATCTGTTTGTTATGCTAAAAAGAAAGTACATAGGTTTTGATCTGTTAGCGATATTGTGCTAGCCAAATATGGATCGTATTGTTTTTTCAAAGAAATGCTTTAATAGGTGGTTCTGCTGCTGCGTGCCTAATTGGTTTGTACTTTCTTGTTTGTTTGGTCAATGATGTACTGCAAAAGGGTCATTTCTACTTTGAGGTTTAGCACTGCTGGACTTGATTTTTAGACACTGTTTGCTTGTTTACAGTGTTGAGTAAAGTACATCTAAAAAGTACTTGAAGTACGAAGTAAACTAGAGGTTATGTACTTTAAGCAAAGTAATAAGTACACCGCGTGCTATGTACTTGAAGTAACATACTATAAATATAATATATTTCAAGGTAAAGTACCAGTACTTTTAACAGAATCTTTCATGATGCCCTTTCATTTCCTATACAGTGTTTTTTTTTTAACTGGCACGGATTCCTCCAGAGGTAAACGGAGGTGCATCAGCTTTTTACGAAAATGGCAGCAAATATTGTATAAACTCAAGTCGCCACATAAAGTTGTTTTACTCTCGCTGACGAGCTATTTGACACAATCAACTTATAAGCCAGTTATTTGTGTCGGTCTTATAGCCGCCATTACTTCACTCAGAGAAATGACCAGATGACGTCTTGAACGAGCGTGTTTTCACACGATGATACGCCTTCTTTTTTTTTTTCTTTTTTCAAATTCGGGGAATGTACATTGAAGTCGGGAATTTTACTTTCCTCCGAAAGTACAAGTACAAGCCCAGAGAATGTACTTCGAATGAGGTACAAGTTTTCTAAACAGTATGACTTTAGGCACTATGTACTTAGAGGACTTCCCAACACTGCTTGTTTGTTATTTTTTATATAAAAAGGTTATGGGAATTGCTAAGGTTTCTCGAACGATCTTCAAATCTTTAAAGATCTGCATATTCTACGTTTTTAGAGGGAAGGCAACGCAAAAAGGTGTCCATTGTTTTGGCCTTGAGCACGCGTTTCTTCGAGTACAGCAAAAACTACGTGAGCACCAAACAAGCTTCAGAGCAGGTGCCGCATTCTGTTGCCTCCTTTGAGTGAGGATGCATAGTGTGCACCTCCTGTAGTGGGCGAGAGTTTCTACGTTAGGAAGAAGCGGGAACGAGTCCTTTCTTCGAATGGGTCAAGTCTCGTTGAGCTTCGAAACACAAAGAAACGCCAGTCTTCGGCTCTAATCTCGCAGTTATTCGGCCTCTCTTCGCGCCTGTTCGCTCCCCGCGCTTCATAGCAGTGTTGTTGCAGAGAGGGGCTCGGGAAAGTTTTGGGGGGTTTCGGACTCTCCAACCCATTTTCTTCGCCACCCCTCCCCCTTTCTTACGCCACATGCCTCCCCCTCTTTGCAAATATCAGCTGATCTTCCAACATCTCATCTCTTTTGTCCAGGAATGTTTGTTGATAGGCAAAACAACCACTAAAATTCGAAAGTAATTTGTAATTTGAGTAGAAGTTACTCAGAATAGGTTATTAAAGTAAACTACTAATCACCGAAATAAAATAGTAACTGAAAGTTACTAAACTACTCAGAAAGGTAGTTAAACTGCAGTAACTTCAGTAGAGTAGTTGAACTACGTACAACTCTGCCCATAATGCACCGCGAGGTTACGCCGACGGCGACGCCGACGCCGCTCAAGCCGGAAACGGGCACCTAAGAGCTGCGCTCTAACATTAACTTTCATGATGATGATGCAAGTCGTAGTAATTCGGTTGCTGTGTGTGAACGCGGGCGGCCCGTGTTGCTGGTGTTGCGACGTCAAGTTGCTGGGCGAAATTGCCCCGTCTGAAGCAGACCTTATCGATCATCCACACTTCAAGAAAAGGCTATAAAGGCGGAGAATGGAGCTGTATGAGCCTTTTCGGCAGTGAAGAGCTGTCAGCACAGAACGCGTCTCCACGTGCTCATGTAGCGGCAATTTTGTTTTTGTTTATAAATATTTATAGAATCTAAAAATTATAGCTGAGCGGTGTGATTTACTAATAAATTTTTAACAGGAGAACGGGTGGCAGGCGTCTTTTTCATTTGGCTCGTTTTTTCTTGCTTGTGTTCGACGTAATCTTGCACTGGCACCATCATAAGTAAAACAACTAGCCTACACTAGGCTGGTAAAATCACAAACTGAATACACGTAGGGGAATCGGTAGCCAAGTGGGCTAGTGCACAGCAGCTCGGAGCACGTGGAGCGAAAGGTCGCTCTGGAGAACCCAGGGATCCTGGGTGCAATCCCCACCCCTGCCAGTTTCGATCTGGATGAGCATCGTACCGGCGTGCGGTCGTGTATCACTACTTCGTGATGCAGGTTAGGGACCCCAGGATATCGGTTGTACTGCACTGACTAAATTTCGCATCTACAGCTGAGAGACAAGTCACCCGTTAAGGCAGACTAAGTTAAGGATGTATAAACGTACAAACACCCCAATTTCTTTAATACACGTCATCCATCTGGTCCCTTTGGCAACATTCATTGATAACAAACGTAGAGGCACTTCAAAATTGTGCAAACAGATTCATAATTTCAAATTACTCATGAGACACCAGCATTACTTTGTTACAAATGAGATCTAACCTTGATTTGCTCTCGTCTTGAAGAACATTATCGCGCCTGTATCTTTTTTCTACAAGATTTACTATCATAACCATGACATTATAACTTTATTTCTAATACCAACCACTCGCATATTTTCTCGCATTGATAACGTCTGTAAAGTCCGTGCAGTTTTTGTTTCATAGGTCTCGTTTCTTAAGACCCCCTTGCCATTAGCAATAACAGACTGGAATAACCTGCCTAACGTCAACGCGACCCATACAAATCATAACACTATCATATCCCAACTAACCACCCGTTTGCTGCTACACAAACTGCAATTTTGTGTTTGTAGAAATGTTTTATTTGTGTATTCTTTTTTGGTCCTTTTTGTTTAATTAGTTGTTTTTTTAATGGTGTTTGAGTATCTATTTTTTCTGTTTCCTGCTTTATTTAACAATATTCTTCAACCTGTACCCACCACTTTCTGCAATGCCCGGAAGGGCCCTCTAGGTTTAATAAGGGATGATGATGATGACGATGATATTTACTGTGCGCTGGTCGCACATTAATCAAGGTTGATCACTCCTGCTGATGCTGTCCGAAGTGTAGTCGGATTACACAACTAATTCGTTGGCAACGCTTCAGAAGCTTTTGCTTGGTGGCTGCTGATTCAAAATATCTTAAGTATCTACATTTCTTTTCCGACATTTGTGAGATTGCTTCGGCAAGATTGCCCGCAAAACGTGCCCATGATTTGCCCGAAATGTTGCATGCACTATATGATGTGGACAAGCTCAAAAGAGAGTGGTGTGAAATTTTGCAATCGTACATAAGCTGATCTCTGGATTAGAGGCCTTTTTACCCTCCGTCGCATGGGCGCTGCCATCATGGTATCACGTGACGCGGCCGCCATAAGCTGTCTCCTCCCTGCCTTGGCGAAGTCGTAGCATTCGTTTTTTTTTTTCCTCGCGTTTTACCGCGCATTTTTTCTTGCTTTGTGAAGCGTCATCTGATACTTTTTTTTCTATCTGATTGCATGCCATTATTACGTGCATGACTTAAGCACTTTATTTTATAGGAGGTTATGACTATTTGCGCCGTTTGCGTACCGGATACATGTGAGGAAAGGAATCAGCGTTAGCACTGGCGCACGTTGAGTATGTAAATGTCTCTGACACAAACGAGGGTTGATAGGCCGATTATTTATGACAGGAAAAATTTTCTTATGTGATAGTGGCCTAGTATTGTGGCGCAATAAGGTGCGCAACGTATATTTAGGATCACACATTTATGATTTTAAGAAGAAGGCAAACATGGCCAACTCAAGTAGGCACTCTGTGCGTTACTTGAAAGCATCGTGCTCTTCCTTCATAGCAAATCCAGAACAGTTGCTTTTGATTATATGGGGAAATCATTTTTTGTGTTATAAACACTTGCTTCATCTGTTTATTTATGAACTTAAAGAAACTATACATGGCGTTCGGCCTCATTTAATTTATTTAGACACACAGGGTTTGCTCCCCGGAGTGGAAAACGTGTCAAAGACAGTTTGTGAGTGCCTGACAAAAGCGCCTGAAGTACGTAATATGTGAGGCGGAAAAGAAGCCGTCTCCATAGAAATCACTCGAGTGCAGCGTTGTCGCCGGCGGATTTACTTTTGACGCCGCTGAAAGTAAGAAGCGTATGTGTTGAAACAAATAAATATTTGTCTACACAAATACATGAATTGGTACCTAACATCTGACTTGAGCCGAGCTTTCTGGAGGCCATTTCTCTTGGGGCATTCTGCAAATTATACACAAGATAGGCTTCATACTTCAATTGACGGGTTTGTTCTATATCTCATATTTTCAATACGTTGTAAGGAAATGGCCATATCACAGATAGTCTCCTAAAGTCAACATTGTAAAATGCTGCTAATGAATACTTTAGCAGGGCTGATAGTTGAAAAACTTTTCTACTCCGCCTAGGATGGATTATCAAAACATCTTTCGAGTACTTCCTTTCTTTAAATAAACCAATGGAGACAATATCGCTTCTTTCTTGCATTTCATGCGTCATTACACGGGGGTTTTCTGGGCGGCAATCTTCTCAAAACGTTGGCGTCCTCGAAAACCGAACAATCTGCACTAAACTTTCGAGTACCTCTGTTCTCTGCGATTCAGCACATTGTAAGTCAAATCGTCGGCCTGCTTTTCCACTGCGCCCCCAACCATTACGGACTTCGTTAAATAGTTTTTTTTTAATGGAAACTAGGATCAGCGGGCTTGTCCAGCACGGCTGTAGCTATGCGTAGTCCTCCTTCGGCATCATTTCAGTACTTTCGCCGCCGAAACTGACCGAACGAAGAATGTGATCAGAGGAAGGTTAGTAAGAACGTCCCGAATTTAGGCTCGTAACTTCGTCATAGTTCTCAAGGCTGCCCATTACTACTGTATCATCGGTTCTGTACCACAAGGGATATATTTATATCACAGAACTAAGCGAAAACTACCTAACGCACCAACACAGCCGCGATCCTGCTGAAACCAAAACCAACCAAATTGAAGCCATCTTATGGCGCCGCGTGTGTCAACACCTTCTATCTACCGGTATGTAATTATTGAAATAAAAAAGTCTATACACCTTTCCATAAAGGCATATCAGGGAGCGTTCATTGCTGTGTTTGTGAGTTGTGCACGCGTACTTTATGATTGGCAGCAATAGCGAGCGAGCGCTGGCTGAACTTTAGTTTAGCACGCCTGGACTAATGTGTTTGTAAACCGTGCTCGTTTGATTGTTTTAGTGCAATAGCATTCTTTAGCCACTTCATCTGGTTTTCTTGATACGCCATTTGACCTCGAACGCGCCTCCGCATACGCAGGACGTCTGCATACGCACGACGTCCGCATGCGCATGCGCCACGCGTATGCGGACGTCGTCCTTGACGCCGTCCGAGAGGTCATCCAAAACGTTATGTTTGACTGAATCCTCCACATCGTCCTAGACTCCGTTCTTGAGGTCGTCCTAGAGATTGTCCTGTGATCGCCCTAAGGGTCGTTCTAGACGACGTCTTTGACATCATCATCCAGGAAGTCGTTCTCAACGTAGTCCTAGACGAAGTTCTTAAGGTCGTACTAGAAGTCGTCCTTGAGATCGCCCTTGAGGTTGTCCTAGTGCGGCACCACAGGCCTGAGGTCCCAGACAACGGTATTCTTGTGGTGCCCCAACCCTCCAGGTATGAATAAAGATTAAAGATTAATATAGATTATCGATTATAGACGTCGTTTTTGACGTCGTCCTCGATGTTGTCCCAGAAGCCGTCCTAGACGTCCTAGACGTCGTCTTTGACGCCGTCCTATCGAACAGATAAACCTGCGTCACGCATACATGGCGCGGGTTTAGTACGCACGCATTGAAATTTGCGCCCAAGCTGCGAAGCAATTATCGGTTTGAGCTGAGCCAGTAGGTACATGGTCAGTAATGGTGGTGAAACATCTTGAACATTAAACAATTACGCAAGAGGAAGGACAAGACGCACAGGAAGCTGCAATGAAGGTGGGGAAACAGCTTGAACAATTACAAAGAGAAGATAGAACGATTTCAGAGAGACCAAGCAATTCCTCAATTTCAAAGTGGCGCACTGCAGTCGCGTTAACGTCATTTATTGCGTCATAAACCATTCATAAAATAAACTGTGCACTCAAACTTTGCGTCGTCGTATTCACAGGAATCTGCGTTGTGAGTCTCATGACGAATGCTGTCGCCATTCATAGACAACCAAAAATAGTGGTTTCATCAGCTATTTTTTTAATTGGCGAATTTCGCGAAACGTCTGTCATCGAGTAAATTTTTTACTGGAATATTTTCAAGAGTTTCTGTGAATCATGTGTGCTGCCTTAGAACAAAGTTGGGGTAGGGGGCTATTAGCGCCAGGGTTTTTGTAAGTGTAGTGTTTCGGCGGTTGGGACCCAATAAATATACTGAAGAAAAAAAATACCAGGGATGATCTATTAAGCATATTTCTTTACATTAGATGCATTAAGCTGTCCCTCAAAAACGTGACTACGTCCGGAATCAAACAATAGAAAATATTTATTTCCTTGTTTGTTCTATTTTTTTTTTTTTGTAAATTAAACGCAACTTTATGTTTAGATTGTCAAACTAGACATTAAAAAAGGGGTTTGAATAAATTTAAAAAATCATTATCTATTGTATTGTATATTCGTTTACTAATATATTTATCTTCGTTGTAATCGAGCATGCAATACCAGTGGACTTTCGTGAAGCCTATTTAACACATTCAAGATCTTAATGTTTCTGTAAGCCGATGTGTTGCTTTACCCGCAACTTAAGGCCCGTTCACACTCTCGCGACCGAGTACGACTGAGAGAGACGAGATCTCTTACAACTTCTTAAATGTTTCTAGAATGAGGGAACACACTGACATTGTGGCGCCATCTATGCGGTGACCCTAGAACTGCATTTCACAAAAGCGAAGGTTTTGCGGGATTTCCGAGGTCAAATGTGCGTAATACCCATAGAAAGGCTCGTTTATAACATTGACAAAAGTTTTTCGAGCCAAAAAGGAAAAGATATTGCGCGAGAAATAAAAAAAAAAATATGCCGGACCGCCGAGTTTACACTGCTTCCCAATAGATGGCGCCAGTGTGTTCTCTGGTTTAAGAAGTTTTTTGAGGAACCCAGGTTTAAGAGGTCGCAAGCAGTCGAAAGAGTGTGAACGGGCCTTTAGGCTCTTGACACTAAATAAATATCTGTTATACATGATTGCAAGCACAACGTTATGGCCGCTTCGACGTCTCTGCTCCGTGTCTCCTATTCCGTAAGATTACAAGCTTCTGATGCGCATTGCCACATCGTGTGCTCCTTCTAGGATGAATCAATATTATTCTTGGGTTGTGCCATCGAGTAAAGTACCCTATGTCGATAGCACACGATCCCAGAAAATGATACAAGCAGCGTGTGGGGAAACTGTTGCGAAGTCAAATGTAATCAAAGTAAACTTTGTTGCATGGAGGTCTAAACTAGAGTAATTTGACCTGCCGTACAATGGCGTCTTGCATCGTTGTTGTAGATTGTCAATTTGGTTAGTCAATTGTGACTTCAAACTTAAAATTTTTGATGGTCATTACCTTTTAATGATTACACGATCGTCGAGCGATACGATGATCACTCTTACCTAAACTGTGGGTGGCCCTTTTAATAATATACCTATCCCAGGATTTGCAACAGTAACATTGATCAAAAGCGGTCATTTGACTCGAACCACAATGCGCTTTTTTGCGTACTTCAGAGGGGAAAATTTTTAATCGCAGTGTAATGAAAGTATTTAAGCCGTTCAATAATTTAACATAAAATTCTAAATTTAAAAAAAAAAAAAGTTATCGGCAAACGCAACCAGAAGTGAAGAATTCAAGACGCTTTAACAAATTTTCTTAAAGGTAACTGACGTGATTTTTTATTGTAGTTTTACCTTGTATCATGACAAGAAACAGAAGTTGTTATTTAACGTGTACTCACGCAGGAGCGTTTTTAAACGGGGAGGGAACAAGCTGGCCAAAGATGAACTTTCTTAAGGAGAAAAACACACGCACCTT
The DNA here is from genome assembly GCF_016920785.2 of Ixodes scapularis. Lineage (NCBI taxonomy): Eukaryota > Metazoa > Arthropoda > Arachnida > Ixodida > Ixodidae > Ixodes > Ixodes scapularis. Next base: position 183,135,411 of record NW_024609846.1, on the reverse strand, counting down.
GAGGCGGACCTAGCCATTTAGTTACGCCACTATATCCTAAGTTAGCAATCGCAAAGAGTAACCTCGCCTTGTACGAATTCAAAGTTACAACTTCCTATTACGCCGTCGATTAGCAACATGCTCGGAAGTATAGACTCAATGATGAGGAGTGCAAGTGGAGTGGCGTGGGTGCTCCGTCATCCTGAAGCAGTTAAGTTTTTTTATGCGTTTCAAACACGAGGAGGATATTTCGACGCCGCAAAACGTTGGGATAAAGCGGGTGAAGACTTTTAGTACTTCTTGAAAACCTGCACAGAATAGTTTGCGGAGTGTTCGGAATATCTTGGGTTTTCACCGGAAGGGTGAGCATTTAAGCTTGGAAGTGCCCAGATAAACGAAACAAAAATGAATCTTCAAGAAAGTTTTAGTAGCTATCGCGAAGAATATTTGCTCGAAGCTCAACCTTCAGTTAGTTCGGTTTTGAAATTTTTGCGAGCACTTCGAGCTTTCTAGGCACATTTTGTAGACTCCTTTCAAAATTCGCGTGCCGATTATTAGGAGGTCGGAACCCCGGCACAATGGACCTTTTCGGAGAAGCGTTCTGCGCACGCGCGAGCGCCCGATGCCAAGCGGCGGAAATCGGAACGAAAAATCGACGAAATTCGGAAGGAGGCTGTATATCAGCGAGTAGAACACGTAACTGCAGCATATATATAATTGTGTTACACAAAAAAAGAACGTCGACGGAAAGGAAAACACGACGTTTGGCTGGACGCCACGGATGCCCCTCTTTAAAGTCGCGTTGGGCTGGCGCCGCTGATCAGAGAGCGAATAAAATGGTAGCGTAGCTCCCATTATCGATTGGCAGCGCAGGTAGGTTACTTCCTCGATTTTTAGTTCGTGCAGCCACCGCCTGGTGCCGTCGGTATGTGGAAAAGGTCCAGTGCGGAACAGCTGACATCGTAGAACATCAAGGTAATTCCATAACATAGCAAACGTCGGAGAGCGGCCAACACTAGGAGCCGACGGGCCAATCAAACAGCGTCGAAAGTGCAACGTCACTGCGCTCATCACCTTTGTGCATGGGTGTTTTTTTTTCTTCTACTCCAACCGAACACATAGAGTGCGCCGTGACGTTGCGGTTTTAGTGCGCCGTTGTGCAGGGATTCCACAGCTGCCAACAGAGGGCAGTATTTCGAGAGGGGTCTATTGGGCAGGAGATCGAACTATAGGGGGCGCTTTATCGACGTTGTTGTCCCCACAGCCCGGTGTTTACTCACACAGCATAACAAAGAAATTGAACCTCGTCATGCACGGCCTGGACATGAGCGCTTCGCTCTGACCAATGCTGGCCTTCGAATCGTCATCTTCGATATCGCTGATCAAAAACAAACAAGAAAATTCGGTTTGTTGCCCCCACAGCTGAAGCGTGCCGCTAGAGGCGTGACTGTTCGATCTCCTCCCCAATAGGCTAAGGCCGGGCAAACCTTGTCCCTCGCTCGCACGATATTTGTATCTTGGGCTCCAGCCAGCCAGGATTATTTCGACAATTTTCTACTCGAAGGCTTTTCGTTTCTCAATATCCCTTTGTCCTGACTGGTCACAGCATCGGTCGAGGGTTCGCTTTGTTTGGTTTATTTTGATATTCAGACATTGAGCTCAATAAAAAATTAAATAATCATAATTTGCGTTCGTGTTAAGCAACTAATTTTAGTCGGCCTTTGAGGTAGGGCCACACTGGTTTACAATGCAGGAGATAAATTTAGCCAGTGCTTGACCTCTTCTAGCCTGTGATTTTGAACGAGCGTCATGCAGTTGTGATACACAACATCGCGCCGGTACGATGCTCATCCAGATCTGACCGGGCAAGGGTAAGGATTGACCCAGGACGACTAGGTTCTGCAGCGGGACGTATCCCTCAACATGCTCCAAGCTGCGGTGCCTTAACAGACATGGCCACCGATAGCCCCATTTATAACTCAGACTTTCTAATTCGAGTGTTGTTCTAAGCGAGTATAAACTTCACGCTCGCAGACTTGCTGAGAACATTATTAGGATGGCGATTCAGACGATTTAGTTAATGACTAAATTAAGAAAAACTACGCAAAAAACACAAAGGCGAGTGGAATAAGTGGTCGGGACGAGTGCTGACCGACAACTAAAAGTTTATAAAAGAAGCAAATAAAAACCAGCCACGGCAACCACCATCAGACATTATAAAAGCAAAACATTTAAGAACAACAAAATAAAGGCCTCAACGTGGCAAGCTAAAATGGCAAGCTAAAACACACGGGAGTAACACAAGAGCCTACAATCGCTGAAAACTAAGTAACTCGATTTCCTTTGAGTGCGGTTCAATAGACGTCGGGGGGCTGAGCAGATATCTGTACCTGCTTTGATTATATCATAGGCCTCAAGCAATTCGCTTGCAGTCCTATCATTCCACCTGCCAATTATTTGATTGTTATTAAAGTTAGGGCGGCACTGACAATCCGCCACGCGTATAGGCAAGTGCCCCCCTGATGTAGATTTTAACGACAAATCACGCTCTCTCGTTCGTTCAGTGATGCACCTACCGGTCTGCCCGATATACACTTTTCCAAAGGACAGTGAGATCTTGTAAATTACCCCTAGTGCGCATTCCACGTATTTGGTCCGATGATTTATCACACATCTGCATTAGTTTTAACTAGCTTGGTCAAGGTGCTGGCAAAATTGTCCCAACTTGCGGGGAGCCGAGAACACGATCGGAACATCATACCGTTCGGCTGCCTTGTCCAAGTTGTGAGAGACCCTGCGAATGTACGCAACAACTTGCGGCCTGGTACTTGACTTATTCTTCTTGAGATTAGACCAACCCTTAAGCTTATTTAGCAACTTCTCTGCAACACCATCAAAAACGAACTGGGGAAGCAAGTGGTCACAAGTCTCTGCACTTGTCGTCCGAAGCAGTCATGTATCACATGACGACACGACTTCTCAAGAGCTGCACGGAGGCAAGACGACGTAATACTCCTCTTTACTCGGTTTAAGTAAGCGGAGTCGTAACGCAATAGATCCCTCTTTTTCCGCAGACTGCGGGGCCAACAAACGGGACCTTTCCGAAATGTAAACGCATATCTAAACATTGCAAGAACTGGCCATCTTGGTGCTCATGCGAAAACTTCAGACCGTCACAAATAAATTCAAAACATCCTGCACGACATCATCAATAGTCATACCTACAGTGGTATTTAAAATCACTTAATTGTCGTTCACGCACATAAAACATTAAACACAGGCAACACGTCAATACCTAATATAAGACCTTGGTCACGCTTGGCTAAGTAAATGTCACAAAGGACAGGGGCAACGCTGGAGCCAATGCAGATACCTTCCCCTGCACATAATTTTTCCATTAAAAAAAAACAAAAAAAAAACGTAGACCGCAAATAAAAATATAAAATATCAATAAAATCATCCACCCGAAAACAACAAGATTTCTTAAAACTAACCACCTTTTTTTTTTATGCACTCACGAACAGCTGCCATTAAGCTCCCTGAAGAATCCAGTAAAAAAGGTCCTATATGTAAATAAAGAACGCCACTTCGTCACTTGGTGAGCCTTCCCTGAAGATAAACAAAACCGACATTGAATTGTGAACCGAAAACGGGTCATTGAGCTCGAGACCACTCAGATGCCTATGTAAGAAAGTGCAAACAAGACACTGCCACGATTCCCTTTAATTAGGCCTTTCAAATAATTAAAGCAAGTACACATAGCTGCGTCAACCAAACATATGTTTTTCTGCACTCAAAGGAAATCGTGTTTCTTAACTTTCAGTGACTGTAGCTTCTCGTGCTTTTTAGCTTGTCATTTCCGCCCGCCGCCTTGAAGCCTTTATCTTGTTGTTATTATTTTGTGTGTGTATGCGTGTTTGTGTGTTCGTGTGCCGGTGCGTATGCGTGTGCGCGTGTGCGTGTGTGTGTGCGTGTGTGTGTGTGTGTGTGTGTGTAATTTTGATGGTGGTTGCTGTGGCTGGTTTTAATGTGATTCTTCAATAAACTTTTATTTTTCGGTCAGCGCTCGTCCCGTCCACTTCCTCTACTCGCCTATGTGTTTCTTGGGCTGTTTTTTTTATTTATTTAAAGCATACCTCAAAACCCTCCAGCCTTCAGCTCCTTTCTAAAAAAAAATTCTGCCATGATCATCATTGCATGCCCGAAGTTTTCTTCACAAGGAAATGCCTCATTCTTGTAGAAATGACAATTTCTAGGCCAGGAAAATCGATCTGTGCAGCCTCAATAAGATAATGAAATCAGGTCTTATTTAGGACGAACAAGTTGAGCAGTTAAAAAAAAAAACGAAACACATCGACGAAAGGTAGCACGCAATGATGCAAAGGCCTTTGTATTCTCAAGAAGTCTGCTGCAATGTGTTTCTGCTTGCAATTTTTTTTTCTGCTGGCACACTTCGATCATAAATTGTGCCAGCTGGAAAAACATCGAAACCGTCAATACATTTATATCAAGCTGTAAAAATGTTAGCAAAAACTCCTCATAAAAAAAAACAAATTGATTTTTCAGGTTTATATGTTAATTAAACAGTGTTCACCTTGGACCCTGTCCGAAAGCACGCCCGATGTGCTTGTCTATTCAAGTGTGGATAGTCATCGTTTGGAACATAGAACTATGCGGATACCAAGACAAAAATTATCATGGCATGTGTGAGCCTGCGAGAACGAAATGAGAAAAGGACAGATTATTTATTTATTTATTTATTTATTTCAGTACCCTCAGGGCCCGAGGACATTACACAGGGGAGAGGCAAGTAACAAAACATAATACAGAAATGGGAAGAAATGCAAAAATTTAACAAGAGACAAAGCAGTCAGGGTGCTTCTGACAAAAATGGTTGGTTACTGCAGTTCTAAAAGAATTATTTGATTATATAGATACTAAAAATGCGGGAAGGTGGTTTCACTCCGATGACCACCTGGGAATAAAAGAGTCGAGGTAGGCGGAGGTGGGACACTGGGGAGTTCCAACTTTATACTGATGATCAAGGCGAAAGGAGGTGTGCAGGGTAGGGAGAATATGTTTTTCTTTTAGAGCAGGGATATAGTAGTAAATTTTATAAACAAAAGCGATCGACGAGATACTTACCGCCGCAGAGAAAGAAGGGGCAAAGATAAGTTAGATTTCATGGATGGCACACTGGCTGAATGATGATAATTACAAAAGATAAACCGCGCGCCACGGTTCTGAATGGCTTCAATGTTAGATACGAGCGTGGTGTGACCCGGATCCCAGATTGCTGCAGCGTACTCCAATTTAGAGCGTACTAGGGTTTTGAATAAAAGTAATTTCAGTGACATTGGGGTTAAATTAAAATTCTGTTTTAAATAACCGAGCATGGAGTTAGCCTAAGCAGTGATATAATCAATGTGAACGTTCCATGACATGTTATCTTTAATATAAACTCCAATATATTTGTAGGAAGCTACGATTTCCAAGGGGGACGTACCAAGGGTGTGAAAGTGGTGGTGAGTTACGTCAAGATAGACGCATCGCTTTGATTGTGTTAATGTTAAGAGACATGCACCACATTTTGCACCAGTCCGAAACAGGGTCTAAGTCAGCCTGAAGAAGTTGATCATCGGAGTTATTAGTGAATTCGTGATAGATGCACGGTCGTCAGCAAACAGCCTAACAAAGGAAGAAAGATTCTGAGATAAGTCATTTATGAAGATTAGAAATAATAGAGGACCTAAAACGGTCCCCTGTGGGACACCTGAGGTGACGGAACTGAGGTGAGAGGTAGCTTGATTAGTAAAGATAAACTGAAATTGATTTGTTAGAAAGTCTCTAATCTAGAATAAAGCGGTGGGGTCAATGTTAATTTTACTAAGTTTGAGTAGTAGAAGCTTGTGGAAAACTTTGTCCAATGCTTTTCTTAAATCAAGGGAAACGCAGTCAACCTGGTATCCGCGATCTAGAATAGAAAGTAGTTCGTTAGTAAAAGACAGCAGTTGAGTTTCGTACGAAAAAAGTTCACGAAAGCCGCGCTGAGAAGGGGTGAAAAAGAATTGTAGCCTAGAAAGTTAACAAGCTGCGAGTAAATGACATGCTCCATAATTTTGCAGAGTGTACAAGTAAGGAATATTGGCCGGTAGTTATGACGACTATGCTTGTCACCTGATTTGTGAAGCGGAACCCCCGTTCCTATTTTCCAGTCATGAGAAGTAGAGTGATTGTTCAAAAATTTTGCTCGGGAAAATAGAGCACACACACACACACACACCGCCTTAGAGACTGGGTGCGTGTGTGTGCGTATGCGTGCGTGCGTATGTGTGTGTTTGTGTGTGGGAAGAGAGAGACTTTTCGTTGTTTTATTCGTTTTTTTCATTATGTTTATGTCTTGAGAGTGTAAAATATTTTATTACTACAATAGTAAAAGCAGTTTTTTTTTAAATATTCAATAAACCAATAAGTATCTAGGTGACTACATTTAGTTTTTCATGAAATCATTTGTTTTAAACTCAAAATCCGCTTATTCAAAAAAAAAATTTTAATGTCGAAAGCCTTGTGCATTGAAACTTCGTATTTCTCAGATTTTTCCACATTTTTTTTTAAATATCCATTGATCCTCTTCTTTATTGTTTGTGCACCGGGGATATAAAAAGGAGCTTTAAAAACGCCTTTAGGTGGTGTAACTTTGTCCAAATCGCAGTGTCTATTTCCGTCGTTTTGCGGTAAAAACGACCCTGATGCGACAGGGGAATCCGCGTTCGAGTGTGTTAGTTGCACCGCAGCTTGGAGCGCATGGAGCGGGGGTTCGCGCTGCAAAACCCAAGAATTCCTGGTTCAATCCCCACCCCTGCCCGTTTCGGTCGAATTGGATGAGCATCGTACCCCAGGCTAGCTGTGAGTATTGCGCAGGATAAATTTCTCATTTACAGCTGGGACTCCAGATACCCGATGGGATTGGTTCACTTCCCGCTGTGTAAACAGAAAACACAGTTGCTGGTGCGGCATAAACAAAAATGCAAAAAAAAAAGAAAAGAAACTTGGACATTCTTACGAAAATGGCATATCTGGACTTATATAAAAAATATGCTTATATAAGAAAACTGGGCATATCCGGCCATTTATCAAGCACATCAGTTTAAATATGGCATACCTAGCCAGATATGCCCAATTTTTTATATATCCATATATGGGTATGCCAAATAAGGGTATATCTGCCTCCCATATCAGGCCATATATATTCCAATCAAATAAGGCAATTTATATATATCTATATATTGTTGCTTTATACAAATATATACCAAAAGTGACTTCTCATTTGTATAACAAAAATACCAATTGGATATTGAGCATGTGCCAACTTTTATTAATTTTTACATGAGCTACGCTTTACGCCACTCCTGACTTCGCTCAACTGCATTCCCAGGGAAAGCAGGATTATTGACATTTGCTTAACGAAAATCGATGAAACGTTACTGTCGACGAAACGTGTGTCCATGTAACTTGTATCTACGAGAAGGTGGCCGTGGAGTGTGTTACCACGAAACGCAGGGAGAATAAAAAAATCTGTATGCTACCTGCAGTTGTGACATGATTTTAGAATTCTGGAGAGCATATTCTCCCGGCTGCCAGGAGATTGACACGGCCTAATTCTAGAGCTAATCTGGAAGAGTACCTTTAGGGAAAAGGATTAATTGTCGCGAAGTAGATTACAGCGCACTTACGTTGACGAGACGGGACTTAAAGGTGAAATCCGAGACATATCTCGACACAGCCACGGCAAAACCACCACTCAAACACACAAACGACAAGGAAGGTGTCCGTGAAAATTCAACACGATGTAGCACAAGCTGCCATTTGAAGAAACGAACACTAAACACATCACAAAAAATTCTTGGGCTTATTTGAAGAAATCGCTTGTTGCCGATATTAGAATAGGACTTTTCGAACTTACTGCAGAAGCAGAAATCCTCAGCAGCCACGCAGGGCACAACACAGGCCAAACTAGGTCCGGCAAAACGAATTCCGAGATTGCAAACGGCTAATGCGTCATTCGTCAAACCACGCAGCCACGCACCTTCTATCACTCTTTCAGCTTAGGGAGAAAGAAAAAAGGAGAGCAGGAAAGGCCAAAACGGGAGTGCACACACAAAAGGCTATCTTCTAGGGGGGCATCAATGGCCACAACGAGCGGATTTGTCACTTGTACCCAAGGTTGATAGCACAATGAATGCTAAGTGTGGCCTCGGGCTCCAGGCAGGTGCCGCGTTCTGCCCTATCACTAGATTCTAGACTGGGGTCACGTGACCCCAACCGGAAACAAGATTGGCCTAAAACATTCATAGCGTCTACCCTGCTGTCAATACCGAGTGCACTACAGCTTTATAAAGTCCACCTTTTGAACTTCTAATGAAACTGTCCAGCTCGAGACTGACCCAAAACAATGCGAGCTTGAAGATACTATGTTTTACGCCGTATAACCCACATTATAAATTTAAATGAAAACATAAGCGCGACTATTCTTTTGCGTACAATGTCCAGAAATAAATAAATATATAAAATATATACTTATATTTTTACCAATAAATTTAAAATTGTGTACACTGTTAGGTTCGCGTTTTACATTTCAAATTTTTTTGCGAAAGAGTTACACATAAAAGACACCACGGACAGCACATCTTCCGACTTTCAACACACGAAGAATCGCAGACGCTCGCAAACGGAAGGTTGCGATGCTGCGCGAGCTGTTTTTGAAAGATGCTGCGTAGTGTACTCCAGGCGCAACGGCTTCGCAGCCGTTCGAAGGGAAAGGATTCGGGACGACGAAGTAGCGTCTTGCATCTTCAGTAAGCTAACACTTCGTGTTTCCCGCTCAATATAGTGGGAAAACATGAACAAAATTAGTTTCACTGCTAGATTTCGCGGGAAAATTGACGTCACGTGACATAAGTACCAATTCAATTTCTCGCTAAATTTAGCGGGGCGGTTACACCGATGGCGACTACGACACCACTTTACTCAGAAACGGGCACTTAGGAGCTGCGAAATAAAATTCATTATTTAATAGCTCGCTTTCCGATCTTATTCACATCGTCATATGTGCATATTTTAAATAGTGCTGCTGTAAATACGAAATGACAGTCCACCACACAAAAGCCGTTACAGCTGTTTGTGGGCACTGAAGAAAAATAAAACTTTGTTATTATTATTATATTGTCACACATCAAAGATACAACCAAATTTCATTTGTCTTTCAATCTTAAAAATGCGCGATTGATTAATTGGTCGAAATATCTGGAATAAATTCACTTTAAGGATGTTAACAATAGTTAAACAATTACATCAGACTGGTGCAAAATAGATCAATCAACTAGTGTCTTGGCGAGTACACGTAGCGTTTTGCTTGCACGACCGAAACGGGCCCGTATATCATTATCAGGGGATATTTTCACTTATATATGTCATATATGGCAGTATTTGACCTTTTATACAGAGATATAGGCTGTATTTGCACGCGTTTATGGCGATATATGGCCTTATTTACGCACTTATGTGAGCACATATGGCAGTATTTGCCCACTTATGTGGCGATATCTGGCAGTATTCGCTCCCATATATAGCGGTATGTTGCCATATTTGACTCCCTATATTATCATATATAGCCATAATTAAAATATATCAAGGCCATATCTGGCATCTTCGTACGGGCTGAAGATAAAGTGTACATATTGTATACACAGGCTTTTTGCCGCGCGAGTCTGAAACTTATGCCCTTAGATTTGCGAGCCGACTTTACGCGTTCGCATTGTGACTGATGTATTCAATCTTTCCCCGGCAATAAAAAAAAGGCTGGTTTATTTGCTTGTACTAGTCCTACTCTTAAACATCCCGAGGAGTGCACAAAGGTTGTAACACCGGACTCTGAGCTAATTATATTCTACTTCAACATTTTTTTAATTTTTTCGGCATCTACTGTAAATGTTTGAAATGTTTTTTCTAACCTTTGATGCGTATAACTTATGTCAAAAATAGTCAAATGTCACCACCATAACGACACCTTCACAAAAAATAATTCTAATTTTTCTCGTTTTTCTCATGCCTTGCCAGCAAGGTTCTTTCTCGCAGAAGCGGCAGGTTGACGGCTTTGGTGTGTTTTAATAAAAATATTTTTCTTTTACTTGATGTAGTGTTGTAGCTTATTCATCTTACCGAGCTAAAAAAAAGAAAATGCATCTCGGCTGCTGTCATTTTAGGGCATGCTACCGTAGCGCACGACACTGCCCGCGTTACGGTGGGTGGTGTGCGTGTCTGAGCTCTAAACCAGTTCACATCCAACTCATTTACTTGTCAGTTTCGCGAGGTCCTGGCCCCGAAAGGAGCAAGTGTCACCGTCAGGTCGGCAAGCCACCACGCCGAAGGATCCCTCCTCACACCCTCCCACTCTTGTAAAAGTTACAAGACAGGAACAGCGCTAAAATAGCGGCCTATCCCACGCTGACAACCACGGATCTAAAAAAAATAATAAAACGAAGAGTCAGCCGAGCTCGTTTCGGAACGATCGATGGTCGAGCTTCCTCCCTCTCCCGCTTGGTGTCCTCGTCCTCTTTCTGTCTGCTCTTTCTTGTTTTCTACCGCCGCGGAATTTTCGGGAGCTACAATTTCTTCCCAATTTCCCCCGCGCTCTCACTTTCTCTCGCGTCGCTGTGCGGTGCAGCTTCCTCTGCCTTTTTTTTTTTTTTTTGCGGTTACGGCTCGAGTTTTCTGTGCCGTCCGCTTTGTCTGCCATCTGCTACAGCGCAACAAGTGGTGGGAGTGCATTTGCCAGCGAGCAGCAAACTCTTTGTGTAAACCCGAGTTTTTTTTGTTTCTTTTTTGGCTGACAGGGATGTCAGGGGATGCTGGGACGCGCCAGTGAAAACATTCGGGAAAGTGGGGTATTCGCCCGCAGGAAAATGTGCAATGTTTCGTTTTTTTTTTCTCTTGATAAATTCATGTTGGCGCGTACTATTGTTTTTTTTTTTTGGAAGGGGGGGGGTGGAGAGATGTACAGTACAATACTTGTATAGACGCAGACGCGTTTTGACACGTCTGTAAATTGCCGTCTCCTCTAGAGGTATGCTATTGAAGGCAATATGCCTTTATTTGCCATGCTATGGCGATTGCTTTCTGTTCCTTAGAGAAACGCTGACAACACGGTAAACAGGTTGCTTCTTGTTCGCATTAGGTAGACAAGAAACGTATATCTATTAGCCTAATAAATAACGTAGATTTGAGAATTTCGCTGAAATTGCATATATTTTTTTTCAATTTTCCATAGATATGGCAACGTTCACAAAAATAAAAAACATCACTAAATAGGATATTCGCTATTGTGTTTTAAAGCTCAATTAAAGGATATTTGCTTTACACTTTACGCACCTTACACAAATAAACTGACATAAATGACACCGCGGTCATCTTATCACGCAGTGCTACAAACCCAGAAACCTATATATGTTGTGTATTCCAAGGAGTACAACAGGGCTAAAATTTGTTTTCTTTTCTTCTTCGTAAAACGTTTTGACATAGTCGTGGGTATCGCGATACCGATTTAGTTATGCACGAGGAATGGGCATAAATAACGACGCCAGATTGAGACCCATGGCTTGAACACACGCACAGCATCAACGCTCCGTTTGTACTGGGTCATAATCGGCAATCTTCGGGCTGGGGCTCATGCCCTGCTACTGAGCACAACGAAGTACGGAGAACAGCAAATGCCATCCCCACTGCCAAACGTAGCCCTCGGCTGTAATACACATTAGCCGCGTTTATATAAATGTGACTCAATTTGATTATGCCGAGCTCTGGCATGTTACATTCACCAAATTCTATCTTTCTGTTACTATTCAAATATAGTTTTTCACTCGCGATGCCATACGCTACTGTCGTGTTTTTATGTTACCGCAGTCATTGTCAGCCATCTGATCTCGTGACCACATGTTTGCTTTAAGTTAATGAAATAAACGTTGATTTTTTTTATAATTTCTTTTGCAAATACTGTTTTGTGATGGAAACTAAACGAATGCACATCCCTTGATCGTGAATTTTCAAGAATGAATTCTAAACAGTTAATAGTCGAGGTTTCTTGGCACTAAAGCAACACAGGCTGTGTTGCATCGACCAAGTATTTGAAACACCTTCTTGTAGGGACATGCAACAATTTTCCAAAAACATTCGTCACTTAAAAAAACTATATTGAATGTCAGTTTCACACAAAAGCACGCAGCATTCTTTTTGTGTTCTTGAGGCTAACATCATAATTTAGCAATTGTTGTATACAAATGACAAACGGCATTCCGATGAAAGAAAATAATATCAAATATGAAGCGCAAAGCACAGATATTTTGATACACCAATAAAGCTTATGCTTTCAAGCCGATAAAAAAAAAGAGGGTATTTGAGTTCCACTGCACCAGTTATTCTACTGAACGTATAATATTTTCAACAAATTAGAGTATTGTACTATTATGTCATGCTCACTTTGAATGCAATAAAAATGTGCTTGCAAAATAATAGCAGTGTAAACTGTAGTTGTTACTTTTGAATTAATAACGGAGCCGTGATTTGCATGAAACTGAACTGAATCTACTACTCTACAGAAACACACAAAAGAAGTCGCAATTTATATTTTATAAAATCGTGGATTTATTTTTACACTTTCAGATTTCACTTACCTTCAAAATACGTTCTTACTGATGCGATGCAGAGAACAAGTCGTCTGCGTCTTGCGCAGGGGTGGCGGTGACGTCAGAACAACGCCGAGCTCTGATTGGCTTCAATTGGAAGGATAGTGGGTACACCTCCAAGATATAAGCATTGGGGTATACCCACTATTTTTTCAATCAGCCAATGAGAGCCCAGCGTTCCGACATGATCGCATCCCCCGTACAAGGAGCAGACGAACTTGCCCTACTCATACACTTGTCGAGACTTTTCTTCCAATGCTCAGAGCAACTTTTAAACTTGTCGCTGTTGATGCCTTAGAGTGCGTCTGTTATTGTTGTTGTTGTTTTTTCTGTGTGTGATCGTTTTCTTTTCTTTCATTTTTTACATTCGCATACCATTCTTTTTTCTTTTCCCATCTTGCTAACAGGGTGGTACGGGAATCATCCCATTTTAGGTCAAAATCGGGTAAACACTCAGGGCTGTCTGGGAAGACTCGTTGTCATTGTGGCCGAAGTAACGTAATATTGCGAGGCACGAATATTTCTGCAGCTCCCTTTTATGCGTGAATGATGTGATTAATTTCACTTACACAATTTTCATGACACTCAGCTTAACTCCACGAATTCCTAAATCGTCCGACAGAGGTTATCAGAGATGTCTTCGGAACATTTGCCACAGTTTCTTTCGTTTTGCTGGTCGAAGCGCGCCCAAAACTAGGTTGCGTCCCACTCGACATTTCATCTCGTGTAAATCAAAACAAAATCATACTTAAACTTGTGTTTTACTCAAAGCAGCTTCCTTGTAAGCTGTCTGTAGCATAACAGCCGTTTCTGCCGTATTTTTTCTTCAGCAGAAAACAACATTTCATCGCCGCTATTGTTGCTCGTATAATTCAGCGATAACAAAATCGGCAAACGCAGTTAAAGTGTCTCCAAAAAAACGATCCTCTGAAGACGAACTAAATGTCTCACAGTAAAGAGTTTTCGGGAAAGGTCTTTTTTTTTTTCGCATATGATATGGTACGATGGGCTATTCGGTACACACTGCGCATATGCTAGCGCGAAAGAGTCGCACATGTGCAGTTCGTTCCGGAGGGGCCATCGTACCATATGGGAGTTCTAGTCGGGGCGCGGCATCGTCACGGAAACTACGATGACCTTGTTTTCGGTGCAGATGCTGCTATCCGCTGCCTTGTCAGCGGCGCAGCCAACTGCCCCTCCTGGATGCACACTCACCGTCAACGCCCCTTTCTTTCTGGACACGAGCACCTTCTGCATGGTGGATACGCCCGACACCCCGGCTTACATCCCGCCAAAACTGAACGACGAAAACTTCTTCGCCTGGCAACCTGGAACGATGTCCGATGCATGTCTTCAAAAGCACTCAACGCAACTCTACCAGTCGGGGCGCGGCATCGTCACGGAAACTACGATGACCTTGTTTTCGGTGCAGATGCTGCTATCCGCTGCCTTGTCAGCGGCGCAGCCAACTGCCTTTCCTGGATGCACACTCACCGTCAACGCCCCTTTCTTCCTCGACGCGAGCACCTTCTGCATGGTGGATACGCCCGACGCCCCGGCTTACATCCCGCCAAAACTGAACGACGAAAACTTCTTCTCCTGGCAACCTGGAGCGATGTCCGATGCATGTTTTCAAAAGCACTCAACGCAGCTTTACCAGACGGGGCGCGGTATCGTCACGGAAACTACGATGACCTTGTTTTTGTTGCAGGTTAGTTACTTTAAAAATATCGCATGTTTTCACGATGATGACCCTTGCCTGCTTGCGATGTCGTGCCCCAACGACCTGGTTGATTTGTGTAAAAAAAAAGCTACTGTGTCTAGTTATAAACTATAGTTACGTGGCGTTTCTAATGCAGCTTCTCATTCTATCGGGTGATGTAGAACTAAACCCCGGCCCCATAGAAACCGATAAACTAGAGTCTATTCTAGCAGCTGTGCAGCGAATAGAGGCTGGACAGTCCGCAATGCTAGCTTGAATCACGTCGCTTCAAAACAATAAAAAAACGACCGACACACTGGTCAATGAACTATTGGAGAGGGTCGCCGCGGTCGAACGCAATCTCGCGGCGGTCCCGTTACAAGCACCCTAGAACCCACCCATTGACAACGATAACACATTAAACTCTGAGCTCTTGGAAATTAGGACCAGGTGTGACGACGCAGAGAACTGGCTTCGGCGGTCAAATCTTTTGTTTCTTGGCATCCCAGATTCGCATTCTGAATTGTGGCTTCAATCAGAAGAGAAGATACTCGAGTCCTGTAGGGAGAGGCTTGGACTAACGCTAGATGCCAATAATCTTGAACGATCTCATCGTTTAGGTCGTTTTTGCCCTGAGAAAAATAGATCGATTATTGTAAAGTTTCTGAGGTTCAAAGATAAAACCGCAGTCTTGGCATCGGGATCTAAACTGAGGGCTCCCAATTTTCTGTCCGAGAAGACTTATCACTTTCTGTTCGATTAGCACGGAGTAAGCTGTTTCAATTCGCAACGCCACAAAACGTCCCATTCAAGATTCGTTTCGATAAACTCCGTATGCTAAACAAATGATTTGTATATGACGCTGCATCAGACCGTGTAAAAGAATTTTCTGCATAACTACGCTCTGTAATAAGCCCATCTCGTAATGCTCCCAGTTCATTAACACGTACGGTAACAAAAAGTTCGTCATATCACGTTTCTTTCACTAATATTTGCAGCCTCGTGCATAAAAGAGAGGAACTGTGCAGTGTTTTGGAAGATAGTAATTCTGATATTGCTGTGCTGACCGAGACATGGTTGAAGACAGATGTTCGCAATGACGAGCTATTTCCCGGTCACCTTAATCTCTGCATCTACCGAAAGGACAGGCCACTCCAACGCGGTGGTGGTGTTCTTATCGGAGTCAAAAGGCATATCACTTCGTTCTGCATTCAGTTACAATGCAGTTTGGAAATTACTTGTGTCTGTCTTTGTTCGGCTATAATTAAAACTGTACTCGTTGTCTGCTACAGACCCCCGAATAGTGACTCTGCATTCACAAGTGGATTGCATAAAGTCTTATTGGAGATAACTGAACGTTTTCCAAAAGCGAACCTTCTGTTATTCGGAGATTTCAACTTTCCCAATATAAGCTGGTCAAGTCTAACAGCCGATGCATCACGTGATTCTCGCGAGTTTCTGGAGCTATGTTTGCTTTTTAATCTAACCCAGGTCGTATATGAGCCCAACCCGTGGGGATAACATCCTTGACCTTGTACTCACGGCCTCCCCTGATCTTGTTCGATTCGTTACCTACAGCAATGAATTCAGTGACACTTTTGCACATCTCGATGTCCCTTCCCATTTTGGTGAAGATGCCTGTCAAAAAGGTGATACGGGATTACAGTAGAGCAGATTTCGTGTCAATGAACAAAAATTTGACCACTTTCTTGCAGTCGTATCAAATCTATTTTAATCTAAGAAGTGTGAATGACAACTGGATTTTATATAAAAATTAATTGAATGACCTTATTCAGGCATTTGTACCTACTCTGCGGATCCGAAGTGATGGTTGCCAGCCCTGGTATAACAAAAGACTTAAATCACTTGGCAATAAGAAAAAACGCCTCTTTCGCAAAGCAAGACTGACCAGCTGTTCAAATATTTGGGAGAAGTATTATGATTGCCTTAAGGATTATATTCATCTAATAAAAGCTTCAAAAAGAAAATACTTTAATCAGGACCTTCCAGCTATCCTTCAGGACAACCGCAAAAAGTTTTGGAATATAATCACGTAAAAAAAAAACAATGATATAATTCAACTTGTCCATGAGGGTGGCAACCCAGTTGAGGAAAAAATGTGCTCAGAGGTAATGAATACCGTTTTGCATCCATCTTCCCGGACGAGTGTCCTTTAAATGTGCCAAAGCTACCCGCTTTCACTACGAGCCCATGGCCCCTATCAACGTTTCATCGGCCGGTATTGCCACTCTTATCGATGGGCTCAAGCTTTCATCATCCTCAGGGTCAGATAACATATCATCGAAGATTCGGAAAAATACTAAGATTGTATCTAGTGATATTTTGCAACTGATATTTAATCAGTCACTATCCGAAGGTTGCCTCCCGTCCGATTGGAAAGTAGGTAGGATTGTTCCAGTCCACAAAAGTGATGATCGTTCCTTGCCTTCTAACTATCGTCCCATTTCACTAACTTCCGTTCCATCTAAGCGTCCTGAACATATCATTTATTCGCACATAATGTCGCATTTAGATTACAATGACTTCTTCTACCATCACCAACATGGCTTTCGCAAAGGTTACCCTTGTGGGACACAACTCTTTGAATTTACACATGACCTTCATTGCAGCCTTCAATCTCGCAACGAAACAGACGCAATATTTTTAGACTTCTCCAAGGCATTTGATCGTGTCCCACATATTCATTTAATCTCTAAACTTTCTTGCCTTCATCTAGAACCCCACGTCTTAATGTGGATACGTAATTTGCTTGACTCGCGAATGCAGTACACGGTTTTAGATGGGTGCGAATCTGATTTAATTAATGTCACATCTGGCGTGCCCCAGGGCACAGTCCTTGGGCCTCTTCTTTTAGAGCACAGCTCTTAGGGGCCCGTTTCCGGCTTGAGCGGCGTCGGCGTCGCCGTCGGCGTCGGCGTAACCGCGAGGTCACGTGACCCCCCGAGGTCACGTGACCCACCCAGGTCACGTGACACCCTGAGGTCACGTGACCCCCTGAAGTCACGTGACCCCCTTGAGGTCACGTGACCCCCTTAGGTCACGTGACCCCCAGAAGCCACGTGACCCCCTGGTCACGTTTCTGGGGATCACGTGACCCCCTGTCACGTGACCCCATGAGGTCACGTGACCCCTTAGGTCACGTCACGTGACCCCCTTGAGGTCACGTGACCTCAAGGAGTCACCTATCCCTCAGTACGCTTCCATCTTCCTCCTCAAGAGCTGCGCTCTAACCGGCGTTACAGGGAATTGTAAACGGCTTTCATTTTTTTCTAATATTTATTAATGACCTTCCAAATTCTATTTCTTCTCAAATACGTATTTTTGCAGACGTCTGTGTTTTATATTGCGAGATCACTTCACCTAATGACCGCAAACTCATCCAAAAGGACCTAGATAATATATCTCAGTGGTGTAACAACTGGTTGATGCCAGTGAATAAATCTAAATGCAAATTAATTCACTTTTCTCGTAAAAGAGTTCCTTCCTCCTTCCAGTATGTGTTGGGCGACGAGATCATTGAAGAAGTCGATAGGTATAAATATCTCGGTGTCGTACTAACTTCCGATATGACATGGATTAATCACATTAACACAATTTCTTCGGACACAGCAAGGACCCTTGGTTACATCCGGCGTTGCTTGAATGCTGCTCCTCCAAAGCTTAGGAAACTTGCATACGAAACCTTCATTCGACCAAAATTGGAATATGCATCTACAATATGGGATCCGCACCAAAATTACATAATCACCCAACTCGAAGCAATTCAAAACCGAGCAACCCGCTACATTTTATGAAACTATGACTATAAAAACAGTGTCTCTGCCATGAAAACGAGTCTAAATTTATCAACTCTGGAGGTACGCCGCAAGGTTGCACGTCTTTGCTTACTCCATAAACTTTACCACTACCATCCCACTGTTCGAAGCTCATTCCTGCGCACTCCCGCACGGTCATCTCGTCGGCTCAATAACTCTTAAAATTTTCAACGTATATCGGGTTCCAGTAATGCCTTTAACAAATCATTTCTCCCGCTAACAATTATGGACTGGAACAGTCTTCCAGAATCGCTCATTACAATAACTGACCCTGTGGTTTTCAAAAGCTCCATCATGTCGTATTTTTCCACACCAAGTTAGGTTGTTCTTTTTTAGCTACGTTGCATGAGTGTGCGTTGTTATATATTTTTATGTTGTTGTTTTAGAGCGCAGCTCTTAGGGGCCCGTTTCCAGCCTGAGCGGAGTCGGCGTCGCCGTTGGCGTCGCCGTCGGCGTCGCCGTCGGCGTAACCGCGCCCCTCCCTCTCCTCCTCCTCCCCTCCTCCCCCTCTTCCTCCCCGTTCTTCTCCTCCTCCTCCCATTGTGTAGTATGGTCCGGGCGGGTCACGTGACCTCGGGGGGAGGGGGTCACATGACCCGTTTCCAGCCTGTGCGGCGTCGGCGTCGGCGTCGCCCCTCCCCCTCCTCCTTCTCCCCCTCCGCTCCTCCTCCTCCCCCGCCAAGGTCACGTGACCCCGGGGGGTGACTCCCCTCCCCCCGCCGAAGTCACGTGACGGCCCGCCCAAGGTCATGTGATCCCGTCCCCTCAAGGTCACGTGACCCCCCGGACCTCTGCCCTCCTCCTCCTCCTCCCCTCATTGTCTAGTATGGTCCGGGAGGGTCACGTGACCCCCCAGACCTCTGCCCTCCTCCTCCTCCTCCCCTCATTGTCTAGTATGGTCCGGGAGGGTCACGTGACCTCGGGGGGAGGGGGTCACATGACTTCAGCAGGGGGTCACATGGCCTCGGGAGGGTCACGTGACTACCCCCTCCCCTCCCCCCCCCCCCCCGAGATCACGTGGCCCCCGCGAGGGGAAGAGGAGAACGCAGGGGAGCAGGGAGGATCAGCAGGGCGGACGAATCCGAATTTTCATTTCTCCGAAAAATAATTTTAAAAGACCCTTATCTCTTATCCCTCGGCCGGCTTCGGCTTTCCTGCTGCACGGTTGAAAAACCCTGCAGCAGGCATGATCACGAGGGAGGAGGAGGAATATACCCTCCACTCCTCCTCCTCAAGAGCGGCAAACGCGTTTAAAGTGTCTCCAAAAAAACGATCCTCTGAAGACGAACTAAATGTCTCACAGTAGTGAGTTTTCGGGAAAGGTCTTTTTTTTCGCATCTGATATGGTACGATGGGCTATTCGGTACGCACTGCGCATATGCTAGCGCAAAAGAGTCGCACATGTGCAGTTCGTTCCGGAGGGGCCATCGTACCATATGGGAGTTGCAAAAACGGTTTCCTAAGACTCTCTAATAACTCCGACTACTGCGGTGACGCAGACGGGTCTCTAGGAAACGCACTTAGCGGGGGACCTTGTATCACCAGAAACCCGTCATCGAGATATTAATTCCGGTTAGTTTCGGGTCCCGCTTCGTAAATCTACAAAAGTTATGTTCTATGAATTTTTACCGGCAGCGATCACAAGGAAGTAAAGTGCCTTGTACAAGTTCGCGCCTCTGTACTCTGATTTATATAACGAGTGCGTCGATAATAAATGCATTGTCATTTAATAATCTCCGGCACCTGGCAAACTGTTTTACAAATCACAAAACTTCCAATCCTTTCTATTTGTTTTTTTTAGGTTGCGTTAGGTTTTCATTAATATTTTTTTTTTGTCGCAATAACTATTTTTTGCTGGGTCTTTGCGTTTGTTGCGCACGTTTTATTATATTGTTAATATCACGGGGCTGATTAAAAAACAAAGGCCATTACTCTGTTGATAATCTTCACAAAAGAGACTCCCATCGTAAAACAGTTCATTTTTCTTAAAAGAGCGTCTGACACGGGGTCATCTCGTCCTCTTGCTTAGCTGGTTTCACTCTCTTTTATATATATAGAATTTAAAAAAAAATTCTAAATATGTTTGGTGGGTGCCTCAAGTTTTTTTTTATTTACTCGTTTTTGCTCGCGCACTCTCTCGTTCCTAATATGGTTTGACTGGCCCATTATTCTTCTTCAATCGGTGGTGTCTTCCTTTTTCTGTTTACTTCTACTTTTTAACAAAACACGAATAAAGTACGACGTCACTTAAGGCACGTGAAGCTCTTACTCCGCGAATAAACTAGACCCGCATAAAATAGAATTTTATGACGCTGCTTGAAGTCACCGTAAATTATTATGTTTTAAACTCCCGAGCACACGAGGCTGTATTCGGCGTTCTCCGCCCTATTTACAACGCGAGGGCACTAAAAGAAATACCTGCCAGTAAATAGTCATCTGGTTTCACTTCGATACGCTTTTACGCTGCTCAAAGCGAACATTGGCATTTAGACTTTAAAAAGAACGTAAAAGGGTTCTCCTTGCTAATCTGCGAAAGTTAAAAGATGCTATACGGTGAGCAAGTGTTCTAATCTACGTGTTTAGCGCGTCGCAACGCGAAGAGTGGCAGGCCAATCAGGAGGAAACAAACAGACAACGCGTAGGTAACGCTTGATTGTTATGCAGCGAAGCTCGCGCCAACATTGGTTGAAGTCGGGGGGAAACCAACGCAGACCATTTGCTATATTACCCAAGCATCATGGAGAATGCAGGGATTGGTGTTCCACGCGCCGCACGTGCTGGCCTCAGCAACAGTAAATTTTCTAAAGCAAAAACCTAGAACAAATTGTATCTTGCACGTGCGTTCGTCGGCGCTTTATTTTGGTTATTTAATTCGAATATTTTATACGGGGAAGGCGGGCGCGTGTGGCGCGTGGAACACCAATCCCTGCATTCTCCATGATGCTTGGGTAATATAGCAAATGGTCTATTGGAGTGAAAACAAAGTTTTTAAGGTGCGCGAGAACCGGACGAACTTGCACCCTGAGGCTGAGACTGCGGCCAATGCCACAACAAGCACGAGAGAGCGATGTCGCTGTTTCGAAAAGTTCTTCCACTAAGCGAGCACTCGCGCCAAAAATGCACGTTTTAAAGCTAGGAGCACGGGTTCGCTCGCGCTCGTAGCTTTGGCTGCAGTCTCAGCTTTAGGGTGAACAGAGTTTAGTGTCACGGCCAAGGGGGGATCGAGTGGCCGTGATAGTGTAATATTCGTACCTTAAGGTGGCTTCTCCTTCTTAACGCTCGCCAGGCGGCAAAGCTAACCTTAGGGTCTAGCTATATATCCAAGTATATCACAGGGGTCTTCGAAAACACATTTCTTCTGCTGCTTATTTAAAAGAAAAAATTAATAATAATAATAATATTAATAAATAAAAAATACTCCAATAAATTATTTATCAAAGGTATACTATAAAGACGCATATTTTATCATAATTTATCAACAAAACGTTAAGTTGCATTACATGCACCTCCCGGTGCTTACTCTTCGGTAATTTCAAGAGTGTCCCTGAATGTTGACACCGACGGCCTTGGAGATGTTGGGTATTGCGAGATTCAAGCCTGTTATTATCTCTGCACCACTACACCGTGTTCTGAAACAAAATAAAAAAAAAATAAAACGCTGAAGAACGATTTAGGCACTAAGAATCGTGAAAACGATAAGAGACGGCCTGCGTTTTTAAGCTGTCCGTGACAACAGATTGCTGCCCTTTGAACGAACAATACAAAAATTAACAGAAGGTACGTTAAGAAAGTATTGCTTCTATAAAAATTGCGATTTTTTTTTCCGTTGGTGTGTTAGGAAGAGGAGAAAGACGCTTACACAACAAGATTTGTTTTTTTGAAATGTGCGATAAGAAGTGAGGTCAAACTATCAGCATAAATCTTATTATTTAAAAAAAATGCCTTTAAAAGAAAATGATACAAAAGAAAACACGTTTCCCGTTCATAGAAGCGCTTTTCCATAAAATTTGAATGATTCTTCCAAAATGGGGATTTCCGTTTTTTGTAACGGATTTCTTCTGCCATTTTGTGTTCACGGCACAATGAAGGCTATAGGAAAAGGTAACCACCGGAACTTATCTTGTAGGAGTCATTTGTTGTTGCTTTAAGTATGGCATGCAGTTATTTAATATGCGTTTGCGTTTTTACCGGGGATGGTCTGAAGGGCTAGGTTCCCCAGTATCGTGCCCGGTATGTCGACACAAACCTACCTGGACAGCTACCGCCATCTATAAGCGACGGCGGCAAGCACACAGCCAGTATGGTTTCCACCGTCGCTCGTAGATGGCGCCAACCTTTCCAGCTATCATATAATAATTGATAGTTGGGCGCGTTGGTGGGAATTCATCGTAGGAAACAGCGCGAAAAACAGACGGCGACGAAGAAGAAGCACACGTAACGAGCGCAGCGCTCGTCACGTTTGTTTCTTCGTCCTCGTCTGTTTTGCGCGCTGTTTCCTACGCTCCTACGCTCTTATCAGTTTCGGTTTGGACTCACGATGGGCCAGCCGCGCGCCCCTCGGGGAAAGGAGACAGGCTGCGGAAGGAGCGGCGACGTACGCAGCTGCACGAATGGGTCCGCAACCGCCGCAAAGCCGCTGTCGCCTCGAATTCCACTACGTCCAGCGCTTCAGATTCCCTTGCCAAAGAGCACATCGCTCGTCTGGAAAGCCGCCGCCAAGAACAGAACCAGCGATGTAAAGGGCGCCGCCGGGTCAACGCCACGGACGACAATTGTGCCACGGAGGCGAAGCGCAAGTGCGGGGCCCCGCGACGACTCCGCTCCACGCCGGCTGAACATTTCCCGGGTGCGACGGCGAGGTTCCGGAGGGGAGTTCGTGGAGAACCCGTTTGGCGTCACGTGCGCCGTGTGCGACCGACTCTGGTTCGCCGGAGACGTATCCATGATCGGCGGCGTGTCGGACGAAAAGAAGCGGTAATCGGGCACGTGCGCGTTGCGGCAGTGTATCGAGTACAGCTCCGCTGGTCTTCCTTCTTCACGAGAGTGGAAAGGCTGTACTTTTTTTTAAATTAATATTTGAATTGGGGGTTAGACAGAAAGACGGCATTATATTCGCTACCGCTGAAACAGGTAAGCGCAGTCCGTCTCTTCCAGTTAGGTGACGTCTTTCGAGATTCTCAAATAACTGTTTCATAAGTGTTTACCTCTTCAATGAAACATATATTTAATGAATATCATTATAAACCGTAGTAAAAGTAACTTTTTAAACTGACTTTTTTTTGCCATCAACTCTCGGGTTTGTATTTTTTGCTGCTTTCTATCGTTGTAGCATGTGCCAGACAGAAGGAATGAAAGGATATACCACTTTAATAAGAGGACTCGAATGTTTTTAGAGGTTTTTTTTTTGAAACCAAAACAATTTTTGGGTTTTTAAGTTTTTGTCCGCTTATGTATTCCGATCCACTCGTTCGTGGGGGGGGGGGGGGGGGGGGGCTCAATTATTGTTTCTGTGTTTCTGCCATTTTTCAGATGCACTACATTGCATTCCATAAGTCAGCTACCTAAATACAATACATATTTTCAAGGTAGTCATTATCCTTTAATAAATTCAATATATATACTTTCCCCCACAATGTTCGTGTTTCACAGAAGTCCAAGAAAGAGCTTAATTCAAAAAAATAAACACGATTCAAGGTATGAAACCAAGGACCCTAGAAACAGTATGTTACTCTTCATCACTCTCTAAGCTTTTCGCCGATAAGAACACCAACTTCTCAAGAGAGAGAGAGAGAGAGAAAACCTTTATTTTCGCTCCAAGTCCGGAGCTCCTTCTCAAGAAGAAATGATTTGTCGAGCACAAGGCAATACAGGGCTGCAAATATAAGTGCTGAACCGGACGATCTCGAACACTTAAAGGGGCATTTGTTTTTCAACAACACACTCGTGAGTGCATGAAAGTCAGAAATGAGGACAGTTTTTAGCGGCATGTAGCATTGTAGCATTGACATGTTAGAGTAAGGCTGTCGTGGTAGCTTAAACCCGAAATGTTCCGAGTTCATTGCAAGTCCTCGTGCTCCTATTGAATTCATTCTTGATTTGTTTCAATAATATTGCTAAGATTTTGCTCTACGTGCGCTCAAAAAGGCAGAGCTGTGGTGACTTAATTTATCACAATCGGTGACCGATTTATTGAAGATCAAAGACGACTGCCCTGACCAAGAAAAGACACGTGAAAATAACAAAAACGCTTCTTGATGTATCTATGGACGTGTATAAAGCTTTGTGTGATCATCATCATTCCGTACTTTGTGGATGGAAATAACACATGTCTAAAATGTTGTGAGCTATTCGAATTAAAACACGGAAATATAAATTCACAATTTAACGGACAAATGAAGCGATAAATGTATTAAGTGCCAACTAATTTTAGTGCCGATAAGCTAGAAAGGCACTCTTTGGTAGGATCATATGGGCATCATATTGGCATTATGTCAAAATACGTTTAGTACAGCAGGGCTGCTTGTGAACAAACAAAAACATTCTGCGTGCGGTAAACGTAATGAAAAGTTTTCTTTATGCAGCTGGCACAAGAAAAGGCAACGTGGCATATATTCCAAGATAAAAAAAAAATAATGCGAACAACAATATGCAATTTAGAGTAATCAAGATAAAACCGTAGCTTTAATAAACATAGCCAACAATAATTAATCTCGGAGATAACTGAGAAGAGACAAAACATTGGTAAAAGAATAATGCGATCACCCGACAACCGAGGAGGCCAGGCCAAGGAACGAAGAAGGCTCTTTGTTATGCATGGCACGTTAGTCGCGCCTCGGGGCTTTCCCCGTACGGGCTATTATTTATTCAGGGCACCTACAAGAAGAGCCAAGCCATACATGATCGTCGTTATGCTTTCTTGTTTACGAAGTTTTTCCCCTTCCGTACCAGCAGACATACGTTGATATTTATAAATATTCACTAAGGGCTCATTAAGCTGACATCGCTTCCAAAAAAAAACAGAAAAGTTTATCGACCAACCGAAAACACAAGAAGTGCGCTCTAGAAAGGGGTTGAGACTGAAAACAAAGTAATTCGCCGGTTCCTGCCCACTATCGTTGACACTTTGACAGTCAGACTGAACATGCACAGTGGTATATGTGCGCCGACTTTGATAATTACAAATGTTATTAAAAGTTATAATCCTTTTTTTCTCCTTCAGGTCCGACAAGCGCACTGTTTTAGTAAGCATTGTAATCTCATTAGAAATATTTTGGAACGAAAGGCTTCAAATATAGTCTTACATAAGTGGATTCCTGACTATTGACCAACACAGTGTTTGTAAACAAGCCCACGTTTGCCCACACCAGGTGTGGGCATTGCGCGTGCGCAAAAACCTGACTTTGGCGACGCGAAGCATCCGCGCATGCGCAGAGTTTACAGCAGCGCCACCGCTGTGGCGTGACGTCATTGAGTTGAGTTGGTTTTATAGCCATTAACAAGGTGAGAGCAGCAGATGGGAGATTCAGTTATCCCGCCTCTAGATGCGGGCTTCTTACCTTTTGACAACCCATCTGCGTCGAGTTCATTTCGAGCGCGCACGTGCAGTCAAAGAACGGCGAAAGGCATATGTAGCACGTGCTGAAGGCCCGGCGAATATGCGCCGAAAAACTGAGGGAGACGAGGAGACGAGAGCACGCGGGAAGGCCGTAACTCCGAGATTTTGTTCGCAAGATTAGTGGGCGTAAAGCTAAAGCTAGCTGCCTTTGTCTCAACAGCACTCGCCGAACGCGTTTTAATGCGAGAGCCAAGCGCCGGAAGCCGGCGTTCCCCGTCCTAAAGGCTCCGTTACACTCCGATGTTGAGCGCAGCAAACGTGGCGTGGCGCAGTGCACGCGGACACTGATAGGCCGCAGATATCGAATTCCTTCTTGCCGTCCAATGAAAGGCGCATTCTGCGCTACGCTGCCTTCGCTGCGCTCAACGTCGGCGAGTATAACAGAGCCTTGACGCGTTCAACGAGTGCTGAAAAGACAAAGGCTGCTGCTGGCTTTAGGTCTACCCACTAATCGTTCCAACCGGAGCTCGCTGTTCCCCGCGGGCTCTCGCCTCCTCCTCCCCCTCGGTTTCCCGTCGCATAGACTACTTACTTTTTTAGCAGTTGTAAAGAGATTGCGGCCTACACGATCTTGCTCGCCTCGCGCATAGGATGTAACAAAAACGGAGACGAATAGGCCTCCTAGAAATAATATGAAATGGCATAAACCTTGATTCCTGACACTGAGCTATCTCTCACTTGAAAATTGAAAGGGAAGTTTATATTTTCTTGACTCTTAAAAGAGTTTATGTTGCGTTTGATTCCGTAGGTGTTATGCGCCGCTGGCAGTCCTAGTTGTGGTCATAATTACCGTGGAAACCTATTCTTTTTAATGTACAGGCGTGCGCTTTCTAAGAGAGCGCAGATGGACACCTTGGATTTCTTGCCTCTACCTTCTTTTCAGCTACGCATAACCGAAAAGAATTGCGAACAGCTGGGAAAGCAAGGCAATTTGTTAGGAAGCTACACAAAGCTTAAGAACAACTCTCAATTTGTAAGGGTTATAGTCTAGCCAAATAATTCATATGTGAATTGTCAGCTTTTGTTTGAAGAAGCACCTAGCTAAAACCTAACTCAAACTAATCAAGTAGGGGATTGGTAAACTATTTATAATATTATTGCAGTTATCATTGCACCAAAAAACATAGCGAGACTTTTATTTAGTAGAACGTACGACTGACCAGTGAGCTCATTATTTGACTGTTAACCTTTTTAAGTACAAAACTTTAAGATTTTTTTTAGAAACAAATAGGGCTATTTATTTTACTTCTCTGAAAGAATGGAACGTATAAATCCAAATTAGGAACTGTTAAATCTTTGTAATCACCATCATTTATTTTTAAGACCCGAATGATTTTATACACAGCGGCCCGGTCATATAACTCTAAAACTAATCATAACATAAACACAATATTGAAACCTTTGAATCTATATACAAGCAAAGCAGTAAGAAAGGAAGAAAGGTGGCAGTTGCTGCTAAAATTATACTAACGTCATATAAAAAAGATATAAACAGCGTGGTCAGGTTGTGCGATCCACTTTTTTATAGCCAAATGTAATCTAGACATATGCAAAAAAAAACAGTGTTTCGTTTCCTGTTCAAGGAGTCTTTGAATAAAATATGCTTAATGAGAATGTGTTTCTGCCCGTATTTTCACCTGAAAAGTGTTTAAAGGCATAAAATGCTTTTTACCAGAACCCCCAATCCCAATATTTCGACCGTCCGTTCGTCCATGCATTTAGCGGAGAACCTAAGTTGATGATAGGTCAACTGACGTCAATTCATATCACGTGACCTGACCTCACATGTTTTATACCCCAATAAAGTTCCCCAGCCATAGTCGTCGGAAGAATGGATGTTAGGTAAACAGATGTCACGCGACCTTTACACCTTTCTAAGAAACACTCAACCCCAGGGGCAACAAACCGTTTTCGAGCACAGCCACTGAGTTTGAGGCTAGACTCTCACCGGCGTCCCTGCTAACCCTAACAGATGGACTGTGATTTTGTTCGACATGCGGCTTAGAGAAGCTCGTTTTAGCGAACGCTCTTTTACCGACCCAAGTTTATCGAATCCCTTTACAGAGAAACCCAGTTTAGAGAAAATGGCAATGAGCCTCCTTTTAGACAAACCCAGTTTAGAGAAAATGGCGATGAGCCTCCTTTTAGCGAATTCAGCCGCCGCGAAGCGGCGTTTACGGATGGTTTAGCTGAGTTAGCATTTTTGTGATGAGCCGCCGCAGACCTCCGCCGCGAAGCGGCGTAAACGCGGGCAGGTGTTAACACGCGCCCCAGTCATACAAGCGCGAAACAAGGAAGCCTCTTTTAAAGCAGTGTTCCTTTTCGATAAACAGAGTTTCTCTAAATTCAGGCTCCGATTTTTTTTAACCGAGCTTCGATAAAACGTGTCCATTCTCTAAAACGCGTTTCTATGAAATGGCGTTCGATCAACAGTAGTAAACCCATTTCGATAGGCGTAGCTTGCATAGGCGCAGCTTGCATAGGCGCAGTTTCAAAAACAGCTGGCGCCTTAAATGCTATATTTTCTCGCTGTATTTTGTGTTTCACGGTGTATGTATTTTCCCGAGGACATTGAGAAAGCATTGTACCGCAGTAGAAAAAAGAAAAAAATCAAAAAAACAAGAATTCTAAACTTTTTTTTGTTGGGTACGCGTGCGACAGAACGAATGCGACTGGAATGTTAGTTGTCGTGTTGTTTTTACGATATGTTTCGAAGGCGCCGCTCGATTAGACGCCTGTCAAACGACAAGGCCCTTAGCTATCGAAAACAATTTTCAACAGAAGATAGCCGAAAGGTATCCATTTTTCACGCTCACAAATAACGTGTTTACCGATGGTCAGGGCACGGATCAGACTTGGACTTAGTTCAACTACTCCACTCAAACAACTGTAGTTTAACTACTTTTCCGAGTAACTTGGTAACTTTCAATTACAACATATTTTGGTAATTAGTAGTTTAATTTAACTACGTTTTTCAGGTAACTTCTACTCAAATTACTAACTACTTTCGGCATCAAGTGCCGATTTTAGTTTCAGCGCAGAAATAAATAAGACACCGGCAGTTGAAGTGGCATTCCCCAACAAGCAGCCCCCTCACATTCCGTTCCCACGCACTTATACTCAGCATAAACTGCATCACAAGCGTCCTGGGGTCAAGGTGGCGACGAGCAGCCAAAACGCCAAAACATAACACCGGAGCGCACGAACGCAGGCAGAGATGCTTAGCAAGCCTTGGCCGGGTATTGACCTAATCCGGTAATGCACGCAGGCGCCGCGCCTCCAGCTGCAACCGTGAAAGACGGGGACTCTCTGAGGGTTGTTGTTGTTTTCATGTTGTCTGCCTTTAGTAAGTTCTGACTCAAGCGGTGGGTTCCGCGGGAGGCGCCACTGGAATGACCTCGCAGCTGGGCGCCTGTTCCCAGGATCGCCTCGTCGTTAGTGCATAGTGTTTTGTAAAGCCGGACACCTCCGCGCACAAACGCAGTCAGGGATAATCCGTTCATGTGAGCACGTTCCCGCTTCTAGCTGCAACTGTACGAGCGACGATGCTTGTTCACGTAATCCTTTGCGTCCTTCCGACCTTCCACGCCAGGGAGACCTCCTCTGATGTTGAAGACGTTTTACTTGTCAAGAGAGGATTGCGAGTAACCCTTGGGAGATCCTTTTGTTAGACCCGGCGTCACCGGCGAAGTATACTTCGTTTAATCATCTGTCAAACCAAGACATTTTTAGTAGCCTTTCACTAGCACTGCAATGAGACGCGCAGTTGTCCGGATGATCTCATCGTCGTGGCTCGAAACTTGATACCTTGACGGTCAGGTGAACTCCCTCAGCATACTCTCCGAACGTCGTGGGAATAAAGAGGGGCCAGTTATAACAATCTCAACTTGTCGAAAAAAAAAGAAAAAAAAAGGAGAAGAGTTTGTTATACACCAACTCATGTTTACAAACAAACCGGAGCGCCCTAGCGGACGCCACCGGCGCCGCGCATAGGCGATGTGGGTGTGGGCAAGAAGCTCGCCGTCGCCCATAAACAAACCATTGGAATGCGATGTTGTCGGCGTCGGTGTGAGCCCCCCGCCTTTTTTCGCGTTCGAATGGTTTATTCTACGTCTTCCTGGGCAATGTTTGACAACTTGAGTGGCGTCAGCGAAATTACCGAGGCTCATTAGGCCGCAAAACTTCGCGTGAATAATGTGACATGTGGCGATTCATTCCGCGTGGACGCCGCAGTATGTACGCTAAGGCCTGATTCGCCCGATGCGATTTCGCTCCCGATTTTCAGTTGCGACGCCGTTCGGGCTGCAAAAGCGTGAACCGTAGCTGAGATGGTCAACGTTGATACTGAACATCGCAAGCAGAATCGAACCAAGTGAATTAGGGATAACAAGTCGGTGATGGTCACTGGTAACAATGATCAACATCCCCTTGTATCTACTATTTACATCGAGCCTGCTTACCAACCTTCAAATTTAAGTCTTTTGGGGCCTGCACTTACATCTTATCGCACACACTTAAAATTTTTACACCCTTATTCGTGTAAATGGCTCGTCCTCTGGCTAACGCCTTTATTCGTGTAAGGGTGTTAGCCGCCGGAGGTGGTGAAAATCGTGTTAACTGCTAACACCCTAAAAACAATATGGCGGCCAGTATGCGACAGGCGATACGAGCCTGGCGAGCCGTACGCGGCTTCTCGCCGGAGCAAGAGCATACGGCTCGCACGCTCGTTTGGTGTCATCTGTAGGCGCAAAAAACGTTCCAAACATCTCTATGTCCAAGCGCCAACACCGCAAATAATACGAGTAAGGCCGAAACCGCTGGAGAATGAACAGCCAAGACTGTCGCCGAAGTCTCGCTCGACCTGCTCAATGCCGGTCGCATTTTCATCGCATCAGAAGCGCTTATAAAGAAGGGATAGCTTTACAAAACACTGACAGGCTGGCTTTATTGAACAAAGCGCCCACTTGCCGTGGACGACAAGTTGACAACGAATCGCTCCGACACCCTCTGTCGACAGCGGCTAGGAGGTATCGCACTCGCGCTCCGTGTGGCTCTCGATTAACTATTGCCTGTGCTCACCCCTGTTACGTGCGTTATCCACTCATGAACGTTTGTGCGTGAACAGCGGCATTCAGCACCTAGAACACGTGCTGGGGAAGCCGCCTAACCTCCTTTTGTTGCAATCAGGCTGCATAACACGACGACACAGCTATCAGCGGAACCGAACAACTCGAAGCGATCAACACGACGGATGGACTAATGGCATCCAGCCCTCTAATAGTTTTAGATCACCAACCGCCACACTTTTCAAATTGGGCGGCGACAACCCCCATCTAGCGACGAAAAAAAAAAGTGATCAACATTTGAAAAAAAAAAAAACAGCATATTTTTTGCTGCCCACCGCGCGGTTACCATTCACTTCGACATGCACACACCCAACACTGTACATACACACGGGCATACAAGCACTGATCATTTGCACAATACACAACAAATGGTACATACATCCTACTTATACAAACCAACAAGTGCCCCGAGCGGTATATAGGCCCTCCTATTGCGCGCATCGGTTAGCCCAGTGACCACGCTAGTCTTAATCAAGATATCAAAAGATTACGCCAATTTTATTTTTCAATAATATTTTTTCTGCATTTGTCTTAGGTAGGTACACATATCCCTTAATAACTTCTTACAGTATAATGTATTATAATGCTACGCGCCTAACTTCTAGTAACTCAACGTGAGTGACGAGAAAAAAAAATCGTGTGAATTCTGTCTGGCAACCACACTCGCGGCGTGGTGGCGTGGTTGCTATGGCGACGCTGTCGGTACGCGCGCCGGCAGCCGTCCAGCTGGTTCGGCCGTTCGGCTACGGCCGAGTGCGCGAGTCCACGGTGAACGCCGCGAACGCAATCGAGGAAACAAAGCGTCGACTACTGAAGCTGTACGTAATCGAGTTTCCGCCCGTTCGCTGCCGAATTCTTCGTAGTCTTCTTCCGCCCGCTCGAAAGGGAGCAGCCTACCAGTCCGATTACCGCCGTGGCTTCACCTTCGGAAGGAACTGTCAACTGAATTAGTTCCAAAACGCTTGTGCATCAGGCAGCGCAACGTGGCGCGGTCCACGCACAAAGTCGGTAAGTAAACAAAACACTCAATGCCGTTCCATTCTTTTCTTTTTTTTTTATCTACGGGGGCGCGCGGTGTTTCTGGGTGGCTCAAGGTATGGGAAAGCAACCGGAAAAATCGGCGCCTGATCGACCATGGGGTGAAAATTTCAAGGCGTATCGTATGCAAACGACAGCGTTTGCCAGCGGAAGACTCGGTCGTCCGTGGCGAACGCATGTTTAGTATTTTTAAAAATGTTCTAGCTGCAAAAGAAAGGAGCGCCTTAAAATTTCACAAGGTAAAATACACTGCTGAGGAAACGACGCCCCTTTGCGTGCAGGCGCCGATTTTTCCGGCAGAGTTTAGCGCGCTGTGAAATGCAGTGTGCATTTAGGGAGAGTTTTGGCATAATATAATGTAGCTCATTAGAAATAAAAAAAAGAAATGCTGGCATCATATGTTTACACACTCTTAGTTATTTTTGGAGTCTTAAGTACCCTTTTTGTGGCAGGTATTGGACGCCAGCACATTTTACGTAGGAACGAAGAGTGGAATCCGGCCAATTCCCTTCCACATTAACATCAAATGAGTGCTGTGAAAGCAAAGAAGAAAGTGAGGGTGAAACAGTTCCTGCAGTAGTAAGTGCCAGAAACAAGAAAAGTGCCCCGAAGTGGAAAATATACTCCCTCGAAAAGGATCCAACAGAAATAGAGGTTATCAGGTATACCGCCGAGCGTCACAGACCTGGACACTCCATTTCAGTTTTTTAAATGCCCATGCCCTGATGAGCTGTTTACAGCGATATTTGAGGGGACCATCCTGTATTGAATTCAATGCCACCATGCATGAACACCATTTTCGGGTTCTGGTCACACCTCCACGCAGGATGTCCTGCTTCAGATCAAGGAGGATATCCTTGACAGAATCTCCTGTACGACAACGCGGGCGGTCCTGGCCCTGGATATAAAGGGCGCCTTTGACAACGTCAGTCACACGCTGGTGTTCGAGAACTTGGCCTCAACTGGGTGCGGGCCCCGGATGTATGATTATGTGCGGGACTTCCTGAGCAACTGGATGGCCACCATCGGAATCGAGTCCTTCCGCACAAGCACCATCCCGATACCGAGCAAGGGCAATCGGCAAGGCTCGGTCCTGTCACCCACCTTGTTACCTGGCGATGTGCAAGCCGCCTCCTCTACTGGAATGGATTCCCCGGATGAAGCATACACTCTATGCCACTCTATGTGGACGACCTGACGATTTGGGCTACGTCGGGATCGGACAGCGGGAGGCAAGACTTTCTCGAAGAAGTCATTGAGACGGTGCAGAACTACCTCGAGGCCGGCAACCTCCAGCGCGCCCCCGATAAGTCTCAGCTGTTGCTCCTCCGCGCGGGCAAGCCAATTCCCGAAGAAGAAGAAGGCGGACATCCGCCTCACGTTAAAGGATGGTACCCCCGTGCCGGTGGTGAAGCAGGTTCGGATCCTGGGGCCTTCACCTCCAGCGGGACGGCGGAGCCAAGTACACGGTTGACCGACTCGTCAAGACAACCACGCAAGTCATGCGCATGGTGAGAAGGATAACGAGTCACAGACACGGGCTCGAGGAGTCGGACCTTATCCGGCTAACCCAACCACTCGTCGTGAGCCACATCGCCTGCGCAAATCCGTATCTCAACCTGCTGTCGAGAGGTAAGGGCAAGCTGGACGTGATTATTCGCAAAGGGCTGGCACTGGGGGTGCTGCCGTACGCGTCGAACGCCAAGCTCTGGCGGCTAAGTGTAAACAACACCTTCCAGGAACTCATCAACATGCACCTAGCCAGTCAGTGGGAGCACCTGGCCCTCACACTGAGTGGGCGGCATGCCCCGAGCTCGCTCGGCATCCCCATCCCCGCATCGCAATGCGAGGCTATCCAGCTGCTGCTGGCCCTTTGGGACAAGATCCAGGTGGCACCAATCCCGTGGAAGCTGAACCCATCTTTGCATCCAGGTCGCTGGATGGCTCCCGGTCCCTTGATTCCGCTTGGTCCCGTCGTGTAGCATAGGGCCCCTGGTAGCAATTGGTTGCTAGCCCAGCATTTAAGCATACTCCAGCCTTTTTGTATGTAAAGAAAAACAATTACTGCAACTGAATACTTCTTACCTGACAATAATCGTAGTTTGCACTGCTCAATGCCCTTCTGTTTTATCTAAAATACCACAACTAAATACTCCGAGTACTGGTCGGAGCACTGCGGTGCAGGTGAAGTTTCTACTTCACCTGTTGCCCTTCTGTTTTATCTAAAGTACCGCAACTAAGTACTCCGAGTACCGGTCGGAGCTCTGCGGTACCAGGTGAAGTTTCTGCTTATAAAAAAGTGTCTGCCCAAAAGCTTGCTTCGGTACCACGAGCTGCAACAGGAAGCCTGATGCAGAGGCTTTAAGAGCAAGCTCCATGCTTTGAATGTTGCTAAGCATGCGCGCTTGTGCAGTGCAACTGTCGTTCAGGACAACGTGCTCATTCTTGGCATTTCAGTTTCACTTGCACTTAAAGGGATGTTGAACCGAAATCTGGATTCCATAAAACACGGCGGCAAAAGCGTGTAACAAGATGCTATAAACACCAAAACATCACTCATACAGCGATATTTCGAATGGATGACCTTATTTTTAAAAATAGGAGGCGCATTTGACAGATTTGTTTGTCTTGTTTCTCCGAGAAGGAAAGGGAACGACCTCGCGTCTTCTCCACCTCGCCGCCTTGAGGGGGCGAAGCAGAGAGAGGAGAAAACGAGATATCTCGACGTCACGCGCCTCATCGGCCTCGTTCAATCTCAACCTCTTTCTCCAAAAATACGGCCGTCCATTCGAGATATCGCCTTGTGACTACGAGTCGTGTTTTAGGGGTTGTAGCGTCCCGCCTATGGCTTCTGCATCGTTTTCTGAAATCCAAATTTTGGTTCACCAGCCCTTTAAAGGGAAACGGAGTGTGGCAGCGATGGGATAATTTCTTGTGTCAGCCGGAGTTGCCTACCATTACCACTGTAGGGCAGCAAAGGCTACAGGCATGCAAGAGCGACTTTGAGAAGCGCTTTCGCAGAACAAGAGCTTGCGATAGAGCGTGTACTAGCTCGCACTTGTCATCTTCGACCGCGCTGTCACCCTGGCAAGCCTTCGGCAACACCTTCAGAATGCCCGCATTCTTCAAGAAAGCCACAATGTTATGAATATACCACAACAATGCCTGGCTTTTATTTTTTTCTAAAAAAGAGCATTTATGAAACTTTGAAAATGCAGCAGTGCACGCTCATTACCTTCGGTACTGCTTAGTACGTGCTCACTCACGCTCACCTTATCCAGGCTGAAAAGCTTGTGCTCGGACGGGGCATATTGAACACTGGTGGTGTCTTTTGACTGAAGTAATATACAAAGTATGAACAGGAGTGATAAAGAAACACAACATTTAATGCCGGTCATCTCCACTTTTAAAAAGTATCTCAACGTGAGATTAATTTGACATTTCGTAGTAAGGGTGATGAATTCCAGACAGGGTGACACAAACCGTTTTGATAAAAACGTAAAAACAAAATGTAACTACTCCATACAGGTGCCTAATACCTAGTTTGATGACTAGGAAACAACACGGAGGACTAGAGAAATGTGATTAATATAAACAAATAAAGCTGGTCATGAATTGAAGCATACTTAGGTATGTGAGCCACACAACTTGCAGCTGCCATCTCAAGAAAAACAAACAAAGCCTTTAATAATTTCGAAAATCAGAACAATCCTGGCAGGAGTTTCACAGACTTTGGCGATCGCACTATGTGATCAGCAACCAGGCTACAGGTGTTTTCTTGATTGTATTAATCACCTTGATTGCAACTGGCCGTAGCTGTGAGTAGATTAGAATAAGACAAAGCCTCTCAAGAAGGCAGCTCGTATTGTACGTCTTCTGGCCATGGGCGAAGCCGAAGAGCCTGTAGGCCGCCATGACCACAGTAAAGCCTTCGAAAAGCCAAATGGTTCCCTCCTGCATATAAAAGCAGAATTGATTCAGTCAGAGAATAATAAAGGCCGCACTGATGAGTATGATTTTAAGCATGAAATGCTTTTAGCTACCGGCCACCAAACTGATGACATATCTTTTTGGGGACTAATGCCAAAAATCACTTCAAAACATCCCAGGTTTCGAAGTTGACTTTTGCGTTGGTTTTCTTATTTGAAACCGGCTTTGAAACCTACTGGGTCTCGAAGTCAGTTTTGGATCAGAAAGGTGTGCACTAGCAGGGTTCAAAATTTGCTGTCAAAATTTTGTTTCCTTAAGACAAGGAAACAAAAAGGAAGATACACACCACCGTCTCAAAACCAGCACAGCATACAGCTGTCATTTATTTCCACAAGTTTTCTTCCTTGTCATCCCACACGCTACACATGCTATGGAACCTATTCCTATACACACTATGAAACCTATTAATTCCGAACTACAGCTTTAAAAAAAAATTATCCAACATTCAAATTACTTTTTTGTATGACATCTCACTACCGAATTCTAAACCAAGAGCGCATCATTCGTTTAAACCGTTTGAAGCAATTGCCTGACGAGGAGCCCGTTGTCGTCACGCTTTGACGGCGCACTTTAGTTCACCTTTCTGCCGCCGTCTTGGGGGGGGTCTCAGGCATCGTCCACGCGCGAATATTACCACAACTGTTTAATTGATTGGTGCGGCACACAAACTTCTGTTCGGGCTGGAACTTGGTCAACAGTGTCTGAGATGAGCCCGACGCCCATTTCAGACGTCAAATAAAATTTCGAAATTGCTTTTATAATCTCTTTAAGAGTTTGAATGCAGGCGTCTATAATTCGCAAAATTTAGTGGCCGCGATTATGTCCTCTGTGACCGATTTGCAAAAATAAATGGTTTTACAGTAATGATTCAGATTGTGATTTATTGGGAATTAACCAGTGCTGTTAATAACATGCTCTGTATTGTCCGCTCTGCTGGTGTTTTTTCTGCCGTCATTGCATCCACGCAGCTTGAAAGTGCACTGCTTTATGCGACAGGTGGCACGCACAGACCGTGGCACTCCACTTCATAGCGTGGCATGTGGTGGCAGCAAAAGCCTCTGCCAAAAACATGCTAAGCACAGCATTTATGGCGGCAGAAAAGATACAAGGCTCTTATCTTGTTCCCGAGAGTATAGTATGTTGCAGGTTAAGACGGTATGGTGAGGGGAAGAAGCTCCGTCTACATTCTTTCCACTTTAGCAGAAAGGATGCTATAGAGAAAAGAAGGAAACCGCCAATCGTGGCAAGCAAACCCTTTTTGACTGGCAGAAGTGATGGGAGACGCCAGGCAATGTAAAAAAAGGGGAAAGGGGTGGGGGTGGACTGCAAACGTGTTTACCAAGAATAAAAAGGGGGAAGAGTGAAAAGAGGTATTCTTCTGTAGATTCCTTTTTCTCCCGGAGCTGTGAATGTGCCATGGCCGGACTGGGCTCAACTCAATGCCCCAAATCATATTTTTAAAAAAAAATTATTGCCGGCAGAGTTTTGCGGACTCCTAAAATGCCTTTATGGAGAGGTTCCACAAACCCTCTTTCCAGAACCGTTGGCCTAGATTGCGGGCATGGGCACCTGCAGTACGTTTTGAAGGAAAAGGAGGGGGAGGGGGGGAAACCTTGTTTTCTTTCAAAGTTATAGGTTTGAAAGCTACACCCCTTCAGAATACCCCCCCCCCCCCCCCTTTTCCGCCACTTTGCTGACGCCCATGACTGTCGGCACCTCATCACTTACAAAATGTTTCCTAGGACCCATGTGTAGAAAGTAGGAGCCACCATTCAAGCCCCTGTCATGACTACAGTGCAGACATATCACAATAGCAGGGAAGAACAATAAATAATAATGGACAGTCTGACCGGAAACAATATTGGTACAGTTTCAGACTCGCTGCTCAGCTTGCCAGCTGAGCCAGGCTAGAAAAACGAAATTGACAAAGTGAATGAGTTGCGAGTATAAAGATGCAACAACAAAACCCTACTGGCATTCTTAAAAAAATGTTGGGGCCTTCTTGTCAATGAAAAAGGCACTCAGTAATTAAATCCAATACTCTTTCGGATAGTGAGATTGATATTGTGGTAAGGTGGGTGCTTGTCCCAAGCTCTTGTTTTAGCACCAGTGGGTGTCAAGTTACACACAGCCAGAAAACAAATCAGCATAGCCAAACGAAGCACAGGACAATTGCATCCGTAAAATAGCCGATGTTCCATATTTCAATTAGTTTTTGATCTCACTCTGCGCAGCACACAATTCATAGCAGACGATTGCCCCTTTTTGGCTCTGTTCGCAGATGACTTGCCAGTCTGTTCGTCGTTTTGTTTCTGTCAGAGAATGATACCTACCTAGTACCAAACAAACTCATTATTATTCCCTCATGTTAGCAGACGATGCGTCTGGTAGCGGTATATTATAGCGAGTTCGTTTCACACGAACTGGCACCGTTCGAGTTCTCTTCCAGAATGCATCGCACTCGCAGAGTGTTGCACTGAGAACTGGACTCAAACGAATTCGCCAGATGCACCAAGTGCGGAAGACTGATGCTGCCGCCTTCTACGTTGTAGAAAGAATACCGACCTCAAACCGAAACTGGGGCCTTGCTGTTCGAGTGATGGGTGGGAATGCGAGAGTACAGTCGCTACCAACGTTTATCTACAAACGTTGGTCGCTGCAGCCTTTAGTTTATAGTTGCGATGACTTCAAGCAACACGGCTGTCATAGGGATAGTTACAGAGGGCGTAAATTTCCGCAACCAGCTGTCTACAAAGCAGCTGGTTGCGATCTTTCAATTCTCATAACCGTTTACACTGAAGAAAATGGATGATGCTGTCCGAGCAGAAGCTTGATCCATTTTAGCATGGCATTATGCGTGGACCACTGAAAGGGTACGCCTTAAAACTAGTCTGCTGGAATACCCAGCAAAACTTTTCGATTTCGATCGTCATTACAGGTGGATCAGATATTAGCTTTGGTGAGGGCGTCGAGAACGAGAGCTTTCTCGAACAAAATATGACGGGGCAAGTTAGCTGAAGTAGGTAAATGTTAAACATGATGATGTTGCCCAAGCTTCGGGTAAAATCACTAAATTTAGCTTTCTCTGATGCTTATTGGGCAGTCAAAGTTCCTGCTGGGGCAGTTTTGTCTACAAATGTTCAATTTTTCACCCGCACACGTTGGTGATAAACATCTCGGGGGCCGCTGATGCATTTGTTCTGAGCATGTCTTTACACCCTGGTATATTTCAGCGTTTTTATGGCAACAGAGCGACTTAAAACCTCCAAATAAAGCACAGTTTGTCAACTGCTTCCTTCATGAAATAGGAGACGCTCACAGTTTAAGCTCGCGTTTGATTCCGTTGCCCGCGGGACGCAATTTTCATCAGAAAAGCTACTTTTTTTTCCTTTCAGTTCCGCGACACATCGTAGCAGACAAACTTTCGTCATCTGCTCCAGCACCTTGCCGGCCTAGCCGGAGCGAGGCACGACGGGATTGCATTTTGGCGCAATCTCGATTTTCTCAGTGCAGCAAGTGCATGCACGCGTGGTGTGTCAGCAATGAAACGAACTCGGAGAGTGCAACCACTTGTGGAGTGCCGGCTGAAACGAACCCGCTCCACGCTGCGAGTGGACACGCGTGGGCACGAGTGCCGTGAAACGAACTCGCTAATACTTCAGTGCAAGCCGGTTGAGACCTCAATGACCAAAATCGGGCTCTCGGTGAGATGGAATGGCAAACTGAGAATGATTTCATGACCAGGGGCCAAACAAATAACAGGTGCATTGTATGGTGAGAGTATTAGCACCGAGAAGTTTGGGTGGCGACCTTTTACAGCGAGCCGGGGTGACGTCCTGCTGAGGACAAAATTTACCCCCTCACTCGCCCTACAAAGGCCGAGACGGCGTTAGCTGTCGGCATATTACTTTCGGTTTTTGTGTTTTTTTTTCTGCGCATTTTACGTAGGAATTGTGAATTATTCTATGCGGCCTTGTTGATGTATGGTTTGTAGCTGCAGGCGAAACTTCAACCAACATTCCGAGCATGGTTTCCAGGGCAGACAGTGCATGAATCACAGATGGTATATGAAAAGGAAGAAATGCCACCACACTTGCAGGAGCATTGCAATATATTTACATCCCGCACAATCAACGCTGCTGATGATTTGAATAAATTAAGAGGTTTTTTTCAACTTTCTTTCTAAACAAAAACGTCTCAGCGAAAAAGCTGCACTCTGTTCGAGCAACATGTTAAATATATTCTGGGCCATGTGAAGAAAATTACAAGTGAGACCTCCAAAGGCCTTTGACTTAAATGCCATTTGTATGCCCGCAAAGCGGGGTCTGATGTTCTCCTAAAGCGCAAGACAAATGGACGGCAGAATCGTCCGATCCGACAGTCCGAAAGCCGCTCCGAATTGAGACACACGCACACACTTCCGATCTTGCAAGCGACAAAACGATCCGTTCGGCTCCGCCCAGGAGATCCAACTTCCAAGCACTCCAGCGGAGGTCCGCGTTCATAGATCTCTGGTTCCAGATTGATGGTTTAGCTCGCACGAGCGAAGCTAGGAGCTCGTTCTTGTTAGCGCGTGCATTCTTTGCTGGGGCCATCTTTCTCGAATGGATCAGCGGGATCCACGCGTCCGGCTTCCCGTCGCCCGTCCCGTTTTCTTATTCGTCCCGACAGACCAAGTATGTCATCATGACGTTCGCGCTAGCTGTGCTGTCATTGGCTTGACGCATCCGACAATCCGTCCGCCGTGCAAAAAAAAACTATCTGGCGCGTTTGACGCATGTCGGATCGCCGATCTGACGCCTGAAGCGACCAAATTTTTCGGATCAGGCAGTCGTACTGTCGGATCGGACGTCGGATCGGATGGATTTTTCGCGCATGTGTCTCGTGCTTAACTCATGAATCTGCAAAGAACAGAATTTCAGTGTCTGAAACACTTACACCGCCGCTTCCACAACCCCTTGCACAACCGCCTTATATCGTGTGGAGGGGGCGGGGCGGGTTCATCGACGGAGTTGCCTCCACCGATAGCTTTCCATACTTATAACCCAATTATAAGGGTAAACGTGACAAACACGGTTGGAAAAGCTATGAAAATTCTGTCGGCATAAGTCTCACCCAGCGCCTTTTACACTGGGTAAACGAAGCCCCGCTTCTCAACGTGCTTACAGCTCACAACGGCCGATGTTGACGGTGCCTTTCCCATCCTTAGTCTGACTGTCATGCTCTTTTTAATCTCGAAGTTTTCGGGTGGTAGAATATGATACCAGCTTCTTTTTGGAAATTGCATTGCAGCGCTGAACAGTAGGTCAGCATGATCACAAACCTCCGATCGTGAGGAAACGGGCGCAGGGAAGCCAGCCAGATGCCAGAACGCGAAGCGGAGTCCGTCACCAGACGTCACGGTGCACCTGACCCAATCAAGACGTGGCGACCGCAGCGACACTTGTGTTTGCTCTGAAGACTAATAGTACGCCGTGGAAGCGATACCATTGATCTCCACGACAATTAGCTGGATCGCGTGTCTCTGCTTGGTCGTTGCAGCTCAGGTGCGGCCACCGGATGGCCACCTTGGGACAAAGATTATCGGTCAACCTTTTGGAGCGTTGCGGAGGCTGGGTGGCAGTAAGCTGAAGACATGTTTTCTGCTCGTTCGTTGTCATTTACCGAAGAAGTTTGTTAAAACCCCGAACGGTGAGAATTGCGTTTGAGAACACGTGGAAATTTTTACGAGAGCTCAGCACCGCAAGAAAAAGGGGCAACTCGTCTAACGCAAGTCTTACCGTTCTGGCGGCATGATAAAAGCTTCCTTGGCATGCCAAAGTGCTGCATCTTTGTCTTCGCACGCTTGGATACCGATCAAGAATTAACGCCGTGTGGATTTGTTCCGTGAGTGCAAAGAGCATGAAGACGCATGTGCCTCTGGAGCAGCATTTTACTTTACTCTTACGACTGTATTTGTAACTTCCGGCACTTTCAGTCCAGAAGCGGGCATGATCCAGTGGCGACAAAGGAGGGGTAGGAGGCTATGGCGACGACGACAGATTGCACAGAACCATATGGACGGGCCACATTTGAAAAACTTCAGATATCGCCGCTTCATACTTTTGCCTTCGAAAACCTACCTTCTTCCACAGCATTGCTCTATTTGTGCTGTCATGTGATCCATTTGAGTAGATTTGGAACATAGCCATGGTTAATCCATAATAGCAACCACCGATTTCGTTTTCTATTGATAGCAACTCGCTGGAACAGCTGGGTGATAGGGAAGACGCCTATGTGCGACATACCTTCAAAGCTCTGCCATGGCATCGATTCTTGATAAGTATCCAAGCGTGAAAAGGCACAGAGACGCAGCAGTTTGGCAGGCCAAGGAAGCTTTGATCACGCCGCAAGACCGGCGAGACTCGACGTTCGACAAGTTGTGCCTTTTTCTTGCGGTGCCGCGCTGTTGCAAAAGAATTTATGCGATTTCAAAGGAAATTCTTATTGTTTACACATTGCGAGCGTTTGGCGCTCCTTTCACTAAACAGAGGGGAGCGCCGCCGGAGACTGACACTCGAGCGTGCTCTTCGTGCTCCGAGCATTTCTTGGAGCACAAGTGACTTCTTTGCGTTCCGTGATGTCACGTCCACAAACAAGATGGCTGTGCCATTGTTGAGATTGTTGAAACAAAAGGCGTAGCCGGACAGCTGCTCCTTTTCAGTCATTAGTGGTTAACCCAGCAGGTAAAAACAATTTGATTTGAAAGCTAAGACAGCAACTAGCATTCTGGAAAAGGTTTGTTCATGTGCCTTGCCTGAGAACAAAGTGATCTATCGAACGAGCGTGCTGATAGCTCGGCGACAGAAAAGTTGCCGAGAAGACAGTGGGACGGCTGCCCTTTTTAAACGGCTTAGTCCAGCTGCAGCGAATAAAGATACTTAGATTGGAAAGCCGAAGCATCAGTTAGCATTGCGGGAAAGGTTTGTTCGTGCATCTCGCCTGAAAACGAATTCATCTATTGAACGGAAGGTTACCGACAGCACAGCGACAGAAAAGTTGTTGAGATGAGAAGACAGTCGGAGCGCTGCCCTTTCTAGGATGCTTTGCCCAGAGAATCAAGATACTTCGAATGGAAAGCCGAAACATCATGTTCATGTCTCGCCTGAAACGAATTGACGTGCTATCTATTGAACGACACTGTTCCGGTATCGCCATAGCACATCAACAGCTTCCATCGCATTCCGTCTCGCTGCAATACGGAACCACGAAATATCTGGCAAGTGTGAGGGTTTCGTGCGTCGACAAACGGGTTCAAGAATGTTGTCTTTAATTCAAATATAAACAGCTTGCACGGTCAATAAATAGATCAG
The DNA here is from genome assembly GCF_016920785.2 of Ixodes scapularis. Taxonomy (NCBI): domain Eukaryota; kingdom Metazoa; phylum Arthropoda; class Arachnida; order Ixodida; family Ixodidae; genus Ixodes; species Ixodes scapularis. The sequence continues at coordinate 183,092,036 of NW_024609846.1, read as the reverse complement.
CCAAGGTGCCTTTCCCCGCACGTGCTCGAAGCGAGTCTCCAAACCTCTCAGAAATACTTAAACGTTCGTAGAAACTTTATAACGTCGCCGTCTCTTTTACTTTGTACCCTGCCGCTCTACACTGGCTTTAATTAATTTACCACCGAAATAATTTTGGCTTCTCCCACCCGTATCCACGGGATGCCAGGTTCGTCATAACCGTGCGGTGGGAAGGAGCTTGTGCGGCTTGTCAATAGATTCGGTGTGTCGCGCTCCTGTACGCCATGCGCCGTTTAGTTGCTGTGCCTGGAGTATGAAACTCGGAGCGTCAGAGTAGGAGTAAAGGAGTGTGGACTTAAAGGGGAGCTGCAATCATACTTAAGCGTCTACCTCTTTTGCGGTTTCCACATCTCTTTAGGTTCGGGTAAGGCAGCGGGCACGGAGAGAATAACTAAATATCAGTGAGTCATATTTTAACCGGACGACGCGGAAACTTCCTCCACCTACGAGGGCGATCCGCGTTGCCGAAAGCGCAGAATATGTGACGTCTTTGGTCCTGGGCTTACTACTGGTCAGAGCCGCTAAAAGCTTTTTTTTTAGTCGATACAAAATATAAGTGTCGCGAACCGTTTCAATTATGTATGAAAGTAGTTTTTGTTCAGTATTTTAGATCAGAAAAGAAACAAATGCAGTTTATAAAGTATGGAAACAAGAAAAGACCCGTCGACAAACCCGCCACCAAGCGGTGAAAAAAACGGCGCATACAGTAAAACCTCGTTATAATAAAGTTGAAGGAGCGGTCGTAATTATTTCGTTATAACCATTAGTTTGTTATAGCCAATGTCCATTTCTTCCCACTATTAGCAAGCAAGGGGAATTATGATTGCTTTGTTATATCCCGTTTTGTTATAACGAGGTTTTACTGTACTAGAAAGGCGTAGTGGGATGAGGCTCTGACGAACAATGGGCTTAGAAAGGTCCCGGATGTACGCGGTGGCGCTGCGGTCGTATACCGGCTCGAGGATCCGACCGGTTCCGAGCGTTCCTAAGGCTTTCGGCGCGGGCTTGGCTGGCGATTTGACCCTTTGGCGGTATGGCAGCGCGAAGTGGCTCCCGTTCTGAACTGATCTTTACCCTGTGTTTACCGTCGTTTGTGGCCAATGAAGTGTTATGCCGAATTAGTCTTTAATCGCGCGGCAAATGCAATGCAAGCTGCCCTGGCCGCCCACTTCATACAGCCTAGTCAACACGTGCTTTAGTGGCACCCTCTCGAGCCGTCGACACTGAGTGCGGCAGCCGTGAGCGCTCGTTGAGCTCACTACTTCCCGGCCACTCAAACCAGGACCTACGACGTCATGAAGGATGTTATTTTTTGCTTGTTTTTGTAACTTTTAACCTATAACTTTTAAAATAAAGCGAAATTTGAGAAAAGTTTCTTTAAATTACTACGTTCAGTGCGCTCAGGTTCGGTCCAAATTAAAAACCAGTCAAAAAGTTATTGCAGGGCCACTTTAATACTCCCAATGACGACAAACGAGCAAAAAACATGTCTGCAGCACGCTGCCGGCCAGCCTCTGCAACGCTCCAAAAGGTTAATTTTCCGTGTCCCAAGATGGTCGTCCGGCAGCCGCAATCACTGAGCGGGGAAGCGCAATTTAGCAATTGTTGTAGAGATCAGTAAAAAAATGTGGAATGCATACCCTCCTAGCATCCATCGGGTAGGGATAAGCATTCTGTGCAGTCTAATGCCCATCAATAAGCCATTTGCAGGCAGTCGCATCCTTTCGAAGATCAATCTGGCCGTCTTCAGGCACCAGCTTTCGCTCTCAGCACACAGCCACTGTTGGTGGCCTTCGAGGCTGCTCGCATCTTCACCCTCCACAGGCGGGGCAGCCCCGGTCTGTAAATGTAGAGTATGAATACGGCAGGAATTATTTGATAACACTTTATGTTTTGGCCGTGTAAAGAAAATCTGCATTCCATTTTCTAACATATCTGTTATGAAATAACAAGGTCAGGTGGAACGGCTCGAGTTCGCTGACTGAAAGACAGAGGGCTTAGCCTGAACCAATATCCCAGCAGCCTTCGATATTGGTGGGGGGGGGGGGGGGGGGGAGAGAAGGCTGAACCTCTAAAGATGTCTTCAAATGATTCTCTAATTGCTTAACTCCAAAGTTTCAGGCTGCTGCACTTCAACGTTCTGAACTTTTTACAACATATATTTGCGCTGTCGCTAACCATGTTCCATTTGCCAATTTTTTACACGCCCCTTCTCCTCCAATCAGAACAGCACGAGAGTCCGCCGTGAACAGACTTGGCATCATCGTGTGTCATATATCCCCGATGATTGCCTTCCCCACTAAGATGCATTAAAGCCAAGGCTCGAGCACAAGCTCATAGCATCGCTAGATGGTCGCACTGCACGAACCCTCGTGCAGCCTGAGTATCTACTAGTACTGGTAAAAGCGAGCGAGTTGAAAATGAATACTTAAAATCGAAAGAATAAAGCGCGAGGGACAAGCCCAGGACAACCACGTAAAGCCTGGTTCAAACAGTTGCGTTTGACCGCGTTGCGGCTGCGAGAAACCAGGACATCCCTGCTGCTTATATCGCGTGCCAAGATGATTCTTTGAATTGGAATCCACGCTTCATACGAAGCACAGATGTGCCGGTGACTCGTTTTCGGTTCTAAACGCAACGCAGACAAACACACCCAAACGCAAGTGTCGGAACCGACCTTTACGGTACAGCAGCGGTACAGGCTCACAGTAAAGCTGTGAGCCCGAACCGTCTCGCACGTCTAGCCTTCGCTTTAGTACATCTCAGGATGAGACGGAATGTATCATAATAGAACCGATGTGGTCTCACCATTCTGAGCAGAAGTGCGTGAGTAACCGATGCTATTTTCGTGGTCGCTTGCACGTAAACAACCGAGGAGCTTGTACACAACGCCGGCATTCATCTGGCTTGAAAACAACTTGAGCGTTGGCTTGGCTTGGATGTCAGCTGGCTATTGTGCTTACTTGAACTTCACGAAATCCTCTAAATTGAGGAGGCTGCTTCTTGACTTCTGCGGTCGGCGCGTATATCTGCAATTCGGCGGTTTCCGAGTTCGACGATTCGGAAATCATGGGTGTACCACCGCAACACCCTCTTAACACGATTTCGGTAGCCGTAGGGTGTAAAAAGGATGTACGAAGGGTGTAGGCCTTTCCGTACACCCTTGAATATTCAAAAATCATGTAAAAATGGTGTAGGAAGGGTGTGAGCTCGGAAAAACACCCTTTTAACACGAACATGGGTGTTGAAATTTTTAGTGTGCAAGTACCGGGCCAACATTTCGTCTACGGGCCGGCGTCGTCTAAGAGAGCAGACGACACACAGAAACATTTGAAAGAGCAGACGACAGTTCGAACGATCAGGCGGCCGTTTGAACTTGAAGACACACTGAACGTAGCCCGCAGGTAGTCCGCACAACTTCACGGTTTTCTGGCGTTAATGTTGGAACAAAACAAATAAATCTGATGACCACAAGTATCTGTGAATTCAACCCATAGTGCTATCTGCCCAAGCAATCGTTGTCCGACGGCGTCTGCTTTTCCCTTTTCACGGCACATATCCAGATTCTTGGACGAACCGAGCGCGTAAAAACTGACCTGCAAACCTTTCTCCACATTCTTAGTTTTAGTACGGCCCCAGTCGCGGCGTTTTGACGAGAAGGCAGGTTTTTGCCTGGTTCCTTTCAAAACAACGCAGGAATACACGTCTGACATAGGGACTTCTGCCCACAGCCCCAGACCAAAAGTGCGACCAACGCGCCACCACCGCGCCGTGACGTCACAGAGTTGAGTTCGTGTATAATAGACCCTCTAGCCGAGGCAAACCGCACATGTTTCGTCATGGAGTCCAAAGATGTCGACACTCGCTTGCCCCACCCTGCACAGCCTGTTTCTGAAATTCAACGCTGCCGCTCCATCCAGCGCCACGGTGGAACGTCTTTTCAGCTCGGCTGGGGACGTTTTTAGGAGGAAAAAGGGAAACTTTTCGATAAGAACTTTGAAATTCATTTGCTTCTTCGAGCGAATAAACGAGTAAACTATTTTGGTGAAAACGCAAGGCATGAAATTACTGCCTCTAGTTTACGCTCGCAGGGTTTTTCACGGATCAAAACTGCTGTTCATTTTGCTACCACAAAATATAAAAAGTAACTTCGAAGGTAACTTTAAAAGTAACTCGCAACTTTTTATAGTAGTTAGTGGTTTACTCAATTACTATTGCAACTGCGTAATTTCTACCATACCCCAATTACTTTTGGCGTCGATACTGAGTAACTTAACTTAACTACCTTTTCTGGGTAATTTGTACATGTCTGGCACGGATATACAATATAGCAAGTGTTAATATTCGAACAATATTATATTGTTCGCACCACACGATGCAGCGCTATATAAAAAATAGTTATTTGAGAAAGATCTCAAATAGCAGAATAACAGTCGACGACTTTCACATCTTGACGATCGGACGGAATCCAAGGTGACTTCGTTTTGGGGCACGTTTTGGGGCGAGCTTACTTTTTTCACACCAGCAACAAGGCAAAGGAACGCGCGCCACTGACTCCAACCGAGACTTGTGCCTATCTCAAATACTCTACTCAAGATACTCTATTTTAATTATTTGTTAAGTATCTTGGTGTCTTCCAAATGCTTTTGATCGAGAGTATTTGGTACTGTATTTTAATTACGTTTTCAAGCATCTTTACTCGATATCTCATAAATTTTTGATATTCCGCCATTTTCCGAGTTTTTCGAGATGAAGTGGTGTGGGCGTGGCACGAGGAAACGGGAACATTCTTTCGAGCAACCAAATCCTGTTTTTAGCTCCGATAAGCTACGGCGACTCAGATTGAGCTCGTGAAAACATCGCTTTCGTGCCGATTGTAACTCATAGTATACTCCAAAGTTCGTAAAATGAAGGTTCCCCTTCTTCGCCTTCCCAAAGTGTCTTTTGTTGCCTAGAGTTCCCCCCCCCCCCCCCAAAAAAAAAAAAAAAACAACCTCAAACAACAAAAGAGGGGGGTTAGGAAGTAAAGATTGTCACACCGAGGCGCAACGCAGAAAGGGAAACGATTTAGACAACGCTGCACATTTTAATTGCAAGAAATTAACAAATAGAAGATAAGAAGTGGACACAACCAGACGACGCTTTTTTGTTTCATATTTGACCCCGTCACGAGAAAGCATAGAGGTTTCTTTGTTCTCTTCTTGTCGTAAGTCCGACATTTATTGCTCTCGCGAATACTGTCTGTAAGCGAACATTGATAAGCAGAGAACAGGACAGGAAATGAACTACGAGCAGGATGACCGCTCAAAATGCCAACAAAGCGTCCCCCAGCGTTGAGTGCCTTTCTGAACGCAACCTACTTGAAGAAGGTACGACAACTTTCCTGGCTATTATGGGGGCTCTCTTTATTATCTATTCACTCATTTTCGTATCCCCAGTTCATTTACAGTTAACATCCCATATAGGGAATATGGATTGTAGTTAAACGATGCGTCTAAGGTACGCCGCAGGTTGTGATATTCAGCAATGTCGCAATAACTGACGTGACACCCCCCCCCCCCCTCTTTTTTTTTTTTTGTCCCAGAAATGGTTTGTAACATGTATTAGTGATATCTGGTGAATTATACTTGAACTACGTAGAAAGCCTTCCGATTTCTTTTCTCTTCCTTTTGAGATACCAGATACAGACCAAAAAGCCTCCTTTTTTATTCGTATATACACCTGGGCGCCTGGTTACAGGCCGCAATCTTTTTCAAACGATCGTTAGTCAATCCATACAGGCCTTGGAGTCTGACTTAGCCATCCGCCCGCTCGCTGACACAGTGACTTCAACTGACACAAAGCACCGTGAGACTAGAGGCGGCCACATCCGCTCGGTTACACCCCAAATAAGCTACTCTTATTTTATAAAGGCCACCTTCTTGAAAGCTGTCGCACTCATCGTAATAAAAGACGAAGGTTTTATCCTACTGTGGGCCGTATCAAAAACCTTATTTTGAATCTGTGTCCGAGCAAAACAGCAATCTGTAAGTGAAATGCAAGCTATGCCTCTCCAAGATGAAGATGCTTCTCCGTTGACAAAGCTTCAAATTCCAATATCCGGAAGCACCTGAGGGACCGTTTTAATTTTAGAGCGCAGCTCTTAGGGGCCCGTTTGCAGCCTGAGCGGCGTCGCCGTCGGCGTCGGCGTCGGCGTCGGCGTAACCGCGCCCCTCCCTCTCCTCCTCCTCCCCCTCCTCCTCCCCTCCTCCTCTTCCCCTCCTTCTCCTCCTCCCCTTATTTAGTATGGTCCGGGCGGGTCACGTGACCTCGGGGGAAGGGGGTCACATGACCCGTTTCCAGCCTGTGCGGCGTCGGCGTTGGCGTCGCCCCTCCCCCTCCTCCTCCTCCCCGCTCCTCCTCCTCCCCCCTCCTCCCCCGCCCAGGTCACGTGACCCCGGGGGGTGACTCCCCTCCCCCCGCCGATGTCACGTGACGGCCCGCCCAAGGTCATGTGATCCCGTCCCCTCGAGGTCACGTGACCCCCCGGACCTCTGCCCTCCTCCTCCCCCTCCTCCTCCTCCCCTCATTGTCTGGTTCGGGGGGGTCACGTGACCTCGGGGGGAGGGGGTCACATGACTTCAGCGGCGAGGAGGAAAGCAGTACGAAGGTGGAGGAGGGGGGGAGGAGAGACGAGGAGGCGGAGGCGAGGGGAGGGGAGGAGCTTGAAGGACGAGGAGGTGGTAAAGGAGACGGAGGGGGAGCAGGAGGGGAGGAGGACTAGCAGGCATGATCACGAGGGAGGAGGAGGAATATACCCTCCACTCCTCCTCCTCAAGAGCTGCGCTCCAATTCGGCGTTACAGGAAGTTGTAAACGGCTTTCACTTTTTTGTTCTTGCTTTCAGCTCTGCATCTACAATTGTTTAATAATAATAAATATTAATATAAATAATAATAATAATAATAATAATAATCATTTGCACATAAAACAGACATCCTGGGCGGCGTACAAGGCTGTACTGAAATGCGAAAACCCGTACGCGTCTGCTTCTGCCAGCTGCACCCAAGAAGCTAAATAAAATTTAAAAAACGCGCACTCACTTGCCGCCGCGTACACAAACACACACAAAGAAATGAATACGAAATACAAAGGGTCAGAGTTCAACACTACGGCTGCTGAAGTCGCAAACTCCTAGCAAACGAGCAGCAGAACTGTCCAAAACCGTGTTACCTCAAAGCATTTGCATTCCAGACAGGTCCCCTGCGTATTTATTTCGCTCCAACTGCAACGAAGATACAAAACCTAATGAGTTTAGTATTGCATTTGGCGATTGTACGGCCTTTTGTCAGGGGAAACCGAAATTATGCGGCGATGTTTTCTGGCGCAAACGAGGGCAGATATCTGACGAAAAGTTCGAGAATCGACTGATGTTGCGTGCTAATAAACCAATCTGGTAAACCAGATTAGCGCAACCGCATAATTGTGTTTGTCACTGACTTCAATACAAATTACGCAATGCGTAGGTATCTTCAAACGTAATTTACTTATATTTTTCTGTGTTTGTACTCTACTCAAGATACTTTACAGTGAAAGTAACTTGAGTGGTATTTTAAATACTTTCTGAAGCAGGTATTTAGTAAATTAACTTAAATACGTTTATCGAGTATTTTGTCCAACACTGTTCCAACCCGAACAACTATTTTTGGCTATGGCTGAAAAGGACTCTACGTGGATTATATCTGGGAGGGGGAAGAAGTGTTGTCATTGTTCGCAAAATCGCGTCGCGGGCCGTTTGACGCCCTCCCCTCCTTAGTTTCCCGTGAATGTCAAGCAGAAACGCTTGAATGGCAGGCACTTACCAGCCCTATTCCTCAGAGTGGAAGATAACACAGAAAAGGTACACAGCACATTTTAGAAACATTAAGTGGAAACTTTCAAGAGGGGCCAGAAAACGTCGAATGCAAAGCCGCAAAACATACGAAGAGAATCGCGCTGTGCAGGTTTCCACAGTCTAGGAAAGTGACAGGAAATTTCTAGCTGATAGGGGGCGCGAGAGTCGCACCGGCCGCATCAGCATCAGCGACATGGCGGCGGCCTCGGGGCGTCTCTTGGAAAGGTGTATACACCAATTCGGTTTCCCCAAAAATTTAGCGACAAAATTGACGTCACGTGACCTGATGTCACGTGACCTATACACTCCATGCGACGCGACCGGCGCGCCGCCACGCGGTCGTTTCCGAAGGTAGACAGTGAGAACACCAGCGAAACGAAACTATGCGTGCCGCGTACATTGCTACGCCTTGAAGTGGGAGCGGTTCTGTTGCGCTGGGTTGATGAACTGCTGCGTCGTCAAGTGCTCCAATAGTTACGCCTCGTCTCTTGTGGGGACAAAGTTTCATAGTTTTTCAACTGGCCCATGAATCGTGGGACAGCTACAACTATAGGCCCGAGCCGTTCGACGCCAGAAACTTGGTCTCCCGATCATGTCTGCAACTGTGTCGGCGCGGATAACATATTCTACACTGCCACTTTGCGCTCTGAGATTGTTTTAATGCGCTAGCATTAGCACGCATGCTTTGACATAAACCCGTCGGTGTTATTTGTTTGTCAGCGCCGAGGAGAGAGACAGCAGGAGGTAGAGAGAGCTTTGAGAAAGCTTTATTTGGTGAAATACTTCAGCAAAAGAAAATAAAAATATTTTTTGGGTTATTATAAAATTCCCTAGCAAAAAGCTTGTTCCCGCTAGATTGTTTTTTCAGCTCCGTGCACTTGGTGCCGCTGTTGCTATTGCTTCTGAGGCCGGTTCCAAACAAAGTATTACAGGTCTCAGCCGCACCAAAAGTGAAAAGCAAAAAAGTAGATTTATACATATGTTCAATGACCTAAAATTATGGCCTTCTAACTCGATCACAGTTCGTGAGTCGTTTAACGAAAGTGACTTTTTCCTTTGGTTTTAAAGTGCGCAAGGTGGTGGTATAGTTTATGAAAAGGCGGGCAAGCTTGTGAAAGACAAAACGTATATATACTGACCGATGTAAGATCAACCTTACATGTACAATTAGATCTGTGAGTGCCTGTCTCGCTCAGTCGCACTCTCTGTATGTCTGTGTGCGTGTGTGCGCACGTATACAAGTTTTTGTTTGTTTCGTGCGCATTATAATATGCTTGCATGAGATGCCACGTAATTAACGAAGGTAGTGAAAAAAAAGTGAAAGCCGTTTACAACTTCCTGTAACGCCAAATTGGAGCGCAGCTCTTGAGGAGGAGGAGTGGAGGGTATATTCCTCCTCCTCCCTCGTGATCATGCCTGCTAGTCCTCCTCCCCTCCTGCTCCCCCTCCCTCTCCTTTACCACCTCCTCGTCCTTCAAGCTCCTCCCCTCCCCTCGCCTCCGCCTCCTCGTCTCTCCTCCCCCCCTCCTCCACCTTCGTACTGCTTTCCTCCTCGCCGCTGAAGTCATGTGACACCCTCCCCCCGAGGTCACGTGACCCCCCCGAACCAGACGATGAGGGGAGGAGGAGGAGGGGGAGGAGGAGGAGGGCAGAGGTGCGGGGGGTCACGTGACCTCGAGGGGACGGGATCACATGACCTTGGGCGGGCCGTCACGTGACTTCGGCGGGGGGAGGGGAGTTACCCCCCGGGGTCACGTGACCTGGGCGGGGGAGGAGGGGGGAGGAGGAGGAGCGGGGGGAGGATGAGGGGGAGGGGCGACGCCGACGCCGACGCCAACGCCGACGCCGACGCCGCACAGGCTGGAAACGGGTCATGTGACCCCCTCCCCCCGAGGTCACGTGACCCGCCCGGACCATACTACACAATGAGGGGAGGAGGAGGAGGAGGGGAGGAGGAGGGGGAGGAGGAGGAGAGGGAGGGGCGCGGTTACGCCGACGCCGACGCCGCTCAGGCTGGAAACGGTCCCCTAAGAGCTGCGCTCTAAAATATAAAGAAACCTCGCCTTTCCAACTAGCGCAAAAGAGCACCGCATTTTGCTCGTGTTCAGCGTGCTATACATTTACATTTGCCTGATGTTTTAGAGCGCAGCTCTTAGGCGCCCGTTTCCGGCTTGAGCGGCGTCGCCGTCGCCGTCGCCGTCGGCGTAACCAAGGTCACCCCAAGGTCACGTAACCACTCTCAAGGTCACCTGACCGCCCGAAGTCAAGTGACCTCGGCGGAGGGGATCACGTGACCCCGAAGGTCACGTGACCCCCCGCCGAGGTCACGTGACCCCCCGATGACTTCATCGTCACTGATGACGTTACCGGCATCCGCATCGTCATCGTCATCATCACTGGACGTCATCGTCGCTGATGACGTCACCGGCATCCACATTGTCATCGTCATCATCACTGATAACGTCATCAGTGACGTCACTGATAACGTCACCGGCATCCGCATCGTCATCGTCACCATCACTGATGACGTCATCAGTGATGTCACTGATGTCGTCACCGACATCCGCATCGTCATCATCACTGGTGACGTCACTGATGACGTCACAGACATCCGCATCGTCATCGTCATCATCACTGGTGACGTCATCAGTGACGTCACTAATGACGTCATCAGTATCCGCATCGTCATCGTCACTGATGACGTCATCAGTGACGTCACTGATGACATCATTGGCATTGTCATCGTCACGTGACCCCAAGGTCACGTGACCCCCTCCGGTCAATTGACACCCCCTCAGTACCCTTCCGTACTCCCCCTCAAGAGCTGCACTCTAATTCGGCGTTACAGGGAGTTGTAAACGGCTTTATCTTTTTAGAGCGCAGCTCTTAGGCGCCCATTTCCGGCTTGAGCGGCGTCGGCGTTGGCGTCGCCGTCGCCGTCGCCGTTGCTGTCGGCGTAACCAAGGTCACCCCAAGGTCACGTGACCCCTCCCAAGGTCACCCAAAGTCACGTGACCCCTCACAAGGTCACGTGACCCCTTCCAAGGTCACCTCAAAGTCATGTGACCCCAAGGTGACCCCCACGTCACCCCCAAGGTCACCCTAAGGTCACATGACCCCTAAGGTCACGTGACCCCCAAGGTCACGTACCCCCCCTCCCCGAGGTTATGTGACCCCCTCCCCCCCCCCCCCCGAAGTCACGCGACACCCCCCCCCTGAAGTCGCGTGACCCCCACGGAGCGCATACACCAATTCAGTTTTTTCCGCTAAATTTGGCGGGGAAATTGACGTCACGTGACGTAAACACCTTCAGTTTCCCCGTTAAATTCAGCGGGGAATACACATCCCGTGACCTGACTCCCCCGAAGCGCCTGTCTGATGTCTTCTAAACGAATTTAAACAATCGCTCCTCAAATACTGCATTTCATGCATTATTGTACTTTAAAATTAAAGCAAATAGTTAAAGGTCACTACCAATTTATGTTAGATTCTCTCCCTGTAATAATGTATTAAAGGCGCTCCAGACACTACCACTAAATAAACAAAACAACCCCGCAATTTAAAATTGTACTATCGTTTTTGTTTTTTTTAAAGCTGAGTTTGTTGCAATAATCGCATGGAAAAGTTGACAATAGGAAAGATATGAAAAGAGGGCATCACGAGAGGAAGGGGCCTCAGACATTGGGAAATTGAGAAGCCAAAGAGCGGTCCTCCTATTACGGTCATTAGTCGCCACCGTATTGGGGAACTGCCGCCGTTCCCCTATTAGCCTTCCCGCCGACCATGTCGAGGCTGCAATAACCACGTGGCGACTGATGCGTTCTTGACAGCTCTTCGACTCACGCTGCCCTGCTCAGTCTCTCAGTAGGTATTGGTTCTCGACACCAGGCCCAGATGAACGAAAGAACGATGCAAAAGTAAAATTATTGTTTCAAAAAGTCAAGGTAAAAAACGTTCTCTATGCTTCAAACGAAGCTGCGAAAAATATAAGTGTGCTACATCACCTAATAGCTATGATCAATGGCATCATCATAAAAAAAGCTTCAGACTAATTAGCATAAGCGCACGAAGCGTCTTAAAAGGGATGTTGAACCAAAATTTGGATTTAAAAAAAAACTATGCTGGGGATGTAGGCGGGACGCTACAATCCCTACAACATTACTGGTAATGCGATATCTCAAATGGACGGCCGTATTTTTTGAAAAAGAAGTCGAGATTGAACCAGGCCGACGAGGCGCGTGACCGATAAGATACCTAGTTTCCTCCTCTTTTCGCTTCGCTCCCTCAAGGGGGAGAAGACGCGAGGCCGTTCCCTCTCCTTCTCGGAGAAACATGACGTCAACATTCCTGCCAAATGCGCCTCTTTTTTTTGAAAAATTCAGTCATCCGTTCGAGATATCGCTGTATGAGTGATGTTTTGTTGTTTGAAACATCCCGTTGCACTCTTTTGCCACGTGTCTTGGGGAATCCAGTTTTCGGTTCAGCATTCTTTAAACGAGGTTGACCTTATGCGGAGCGGAAGTTCGTCTGCTTCTTATTGCAGGGATTGTGGTGACGTCAGAACGCCGAGCTCTGATTGGCTCTGATTGAAGGATAGTGGGTAGACCTCAAAGCAAGCTGCCTTAGGGTCTACCCACCCTCCATCGATCAGAGCCGATCACAGCTCGGCGTTCTGACGCCACCACAACCCCTGCAAAGGAGGCAGACCAAATTGCGCTCCTCATTGAAATCGTTGTTCTAGAGCACAAGGCTGACGTTATGATAATCACAGAGACGTGGCTTCGCCATACTATTTTAGACAATAAAAATGCGCCCGTAAATTACAGCATAGTCAGGAAAGACAGAAAAAACGAGATGTACGTGTTACACATCTAATAAAAAGCAATATTAAATTCACGGTGATTGAGGAGGTTAAAGGCGTTGAAGCATTCTAGAACCGGATAAATCGAAATCATCAAACCGTTGTCTTGTCCGGAACATACAGGCCACCAAATACTTCAGTCAAACTCAGAGATTATATGGACAATGCGCTACATCAAAATAATAACACCTTGTTAGTGGGCAACTTTAGTTTACCATGTATAGATTGGCAGGCGCTTTCAGCTGGGACAGACGCAGCTGCTAGCTGCGACCAGCTATTGCACCTTGTGCTCTGTTATGATTTAACTCAGGTAGTCACAAACACACAAACATCTTCCACAGCATTGTCTCTGACTAAATAGTTATGTTCAACAATATAAGTTTGTTTCTTTTTGATTGTGAGCTTGTAGAGGGGATATCGGTTGACTAGTGGCTCTGTCTGTTTGTTTGCACTGCTTCCTCTTGTTTTTGAATATTGTTTTTGTACACCTCCTGCCTGGGCGTTCTACAGAATACTTGCAGTGTCACCAAATAAATAAATAATTAATAAATAAAATGATTGGAGGGACGTTAAACACGTACCCCGCCACACTTAAACCCGTTCATATAAATCATTAATCAACTTTAAAGCCGCTGACAACGTTAGTGTTTTAGACTATATCTTGCAAAATCATTCGGTAATTTCCAGTTCCTTTGTAAATCATCTGCCGACACTGAAAGTTTTGTGGGACTATTTTGTTGAAGGGCTAACGTACTCTATTAATCCCTTTGTAGCTACGCATACAAAACCGATCAGGAAAAAATTCCTTATATTGCTAGAGAAATCAATCATTTTAAGAAAAGATAAAGTGGTTTCGAAAAGCCCTTGTACTAAAACCAAATTTAAGTAAATGTGTGAATATTTAACAAGACTGAAAAGGCTTTTGAAATATTCAAAGGCAAAATTTTAGAACGTTACACTTAAAAAGTTGTTTTTTTCCTTACTCGCGCCCTTGCGAAGGTCTGGCTGTATGCTAATTTTTTGTGCTAATCAGAAAAGTGTCTCAGGCAACAACATAAAACGCGTTAAAGATTAAAATATTTTCATCGGTATTTACATGAGATACAAAAGAATTTATTGGTCGATATATATACATATATATATATATATATATATATAAATATATTTCTTATTACCCTTCAATTAGCGATATAAAATACACGAAGATGGAATTTTGAACTTATTGCTTAATATAGACGTTAAAAAACCCCGGTCGGTCCTGATGAAATTACAAATGAGTTTTTAAAAAGTGTGGAGAAAGTGCATATTGAGATATGATAAAAAACGAAACGATGAGGAAGGTAAATACGAGGTAGACGGGTAAGAGCGCACTTTCCGGTCTCCCTCGTATTTTCTTCCTCGTAGTTTTGCGCTTTCATATCTCAATATGTACAACCAACTACCCCGCCAGATGATTTTAATTTATAATGAAAGGGTAGCCAAATATCTTAATTTCATTTTTCAGTCTGGTATAGAAAATGGTTCCTTGCTTACTGCACGAAAGACTTCAAAAATTATACCTATTCATATATCTGGTTTGGTTTCTTCTGTCGCCACCGACCGTCCTATAGCTCTAATTAGTTTACTAGATGCTCCAAACTGCTGGATCACATAGTATTAAGACATGTCTCATCATTACTCAATGTAGATGGTTGAGCGTGTTGGTTTTAAATTTACAATAACGAAAGAGGGACATGAAAGACAAACAGACAACATACTTTAAGTACCGACACGGTTTCCGCAAAGGCCTCACTACGACTAAAGTCACTGGATCCTGGGAAAATAGCGCCATTGCCTTCCCTGCCTGCTAACCGAACACAAACCAATACTAACGTACAGAGGAACAAAACCTCGCAAGGCGATTAGCAAATCGTACTCCATTGCCATGACAACCGCCATTTCGGCCCCTTCAAATCTTCGAAGCTTCGAGAGGATCGTTCTAACCCGACCGCACCAAGATCACCATGGAGCATCGTCGTACTGAAGGTGTTCCTCGCCAATATAAGCGTCTTTGGCACTGTGTATGCGATCAACTTATCTATCATGTTCATTTCCACGGATCTCTTACAATTATATTGTTCTTTTGTATTTCAAAGCAGGAAAATTATTTTTCAATGCCTCCAAGCCCCGACACCGCATGTGGGGTGGTACAAAGATGTACGCTTGTTTCGCCGGTTTGCGGATAGCAAAATCTCGGTATACAAAAACGTGTCTGTAAAGCTACCCGTCACCAGATAATTTAAATCGACTCCCCAAAAATAAAGAGGTCAAGAACAATTTGTTCACTTCAAGGGCCAAAATAGCGACCATACGAGGAGTTCGGTGCTAATTTCCCACGATCCAGTCACTTTAACTACGACCACGCAACTTTTAGACATTGTATGACCTTGTCCAAACTATTAACAGTCTCGTCAAAACTGACGTAATATTTTCAAACTTCGCAAAAGTATTCAACGAAGTGTCTCATCCTAAATTATTGCTTAAAATGAATACCATATTTAAAAACACAACCAATAGTTTTTTTGTGTTTCTTTTAATCTTTTGTTTATGAGTTTAGTGTGTTGAGCCTGGAAATTGTACGTCTCGCCTTACATTCGTCAGTCCAGTTGAGAGTCACAGGGTAGTGTGCTGGGGCCGCTATTTTAAATATTTATAGATGACCTTAGCTACAATATATTGGTCGAAATTAAGTAGTTCTCGACGACAGTGGCCTGTACAATGGAATTGAAATCTACAAGATCAAATCGACTTAAATGATACCCTTCACAAAATCAAACAATCGTGCAATAACTGCAAATGCTAGTAAATTCAGTAAACTCACAATATTTCAGACTAACAAGAAAAAAAAACAAATTCTGCGTTACCAATATTTTGTAGATGAAATCAAACTAAACGATGTATGTGAATGTAAGTATTAATGATTAACATTTACGGGCGATTTAGGATGGAACGCTTACATTGAAAGCACCTTTACAAAAGCCAACAATGTCCTTTGGTACCTTAGGAGAAACCTAGGAAATGCTTTGGAATAAATTAAAAAAAAGTATAGCCCATAAGGTTTTGCTAAAGCCAGTACTCGAGTATGCGAAGATTGTTTGAGACCCATACATTGTGACAAATTCCTCCTAACCAAAACGAAAACAAAAAGTTCAGCGACTTGCAGCAAGATCTATATCTAATAAATATAATCGTACCCATTCCCTCACAGAAATATACAGGCATCCTGAGCACTCGGCTCTTAAAGTAAAAACAGTGTGATCGCCCGAAGCATTGCTTTTACTTCTTTTCACGATTGAATGAAAGAATAACGATAATTACAGGATTATACCCACTTATCAATGTACTTGGCACCGTCATAGTATGTATATGAGAGAACCGATAGCTAGAACCGATTGATTTAGAAATCTTATCCTATGGCGATTAAGGAACGAATGTATTTGCCACTTGACACCGTCACTTTGACGTTTATGAAGGACTTCGTTAAAAATTGTAGTGTCGTGCTCCTCAATAATATGGCACCATAAACCATACACTCTAAAAAAGCCTGTGCGGCTACTTTTCCGCACAACACTCGGAAAGCCAATCACTTACGGTGGCAGCTCAGCAACTTACGGTGGCAGCCCAGCAAATGACGATGCCGAAACACATGTTTGGACCAAAAAACGCTGTCTAAGTTGTGCAATTAAGCAATGCAAGCGTGTCGTTTTGCATTGCTTAATGTCAAACTCAGATTGCGTTTTTTTGTCTAAACATATGTTTCGGCGTCGTTATTCGCTGAGCTACCACCTTAAGTTGCGGTGATTGGCTTTCCGATTGTTGTGCGGGAAAGTAGACGAACGGGCTCTTTTTTTAGAGATAAGACTTCTCAATGTTTGCCTGTTTAGCAGGTTGCATTTCCTTAGCCCTTCCTTTTACCTGAATTATGAACTGTTTATGTGTGTGGCTGATCACGTTTGATGTATTCGGTTTTGCCTGTTGTGCTGCACTTATACTTGTTCCAGCTTAAAGGCCGTGTTGTGTCAACCAATTCAATCGCATTGCAGGTGCTCAATTGTCCGCTAATTTGCGTTTTCTTTTCAGTCCTATTTATGCTGGCGTACTTTTATTTTTCTTTGTGCAGCTATGTGCATATGACTGTTATTTTTGCGTCTTTCTGCACTCACCCACTCCCATAAAAGCCTCATTAAGGGCTGACACCATCAATAAATAAATACAATAAGAAAGTTAAGTCACTCGTTAAACAAGTTTCCTGTCTGAATTTTAAAAAATAAATATTGGAGCTAAGACTGACCGCATGTAATTGTGGGTCTACTAACGTATCTGGTTGATGCATGAATGGCATATAGTATGAGATTAGAAATATAGTAGTATTGTAAGATTAATTATATTTATGATGTTTCTAATGGTCGCCCATGAATAATGATATTGTCCAGAGTTGAAATTCTAAAACACAGACCAATATCTCTCATTGATTATGATTTAAAACATCTTTTTGTTTCAGAAAGGATGTCTCGAATTCCTAGAACTCTAGCTCACTACTATTTTCTAAATAAAAAACTGGCAAGAATCAGTTTGGTCTTTTTCATCGCATTAGTTCGCCAGATGGGTTTAAAACTGCCTTCTGGGTGACGTTTGGTATGATACGCAAACAACAAAATAAAACCCCTGATACGCTTTGCCGAACCAGTTCGCAAAATTAATCTGGAATGGCCATAACACGCAATGCATGTCACAGTTCTTTGTTCCACAACTTGTGTTTCAATATTGATTAGTTGTAATCTATAGCGAATTCCCAGGGAGAGTCGCTGATAACTGCCGTCTCAGCTTCAATGAATATTTGGCTGTTGCATTTGCCGCCCTAATGATCACATACGTTAAAAACATTAAACCCAGGAATTCGTGTACTGTTCAGTATTAAAAAACGCCACAATGATTTTAGCGGCGATTTACATTGTCACAGAAATTACTTGAATTTCTCTCTGTTTTTAAGAGACATGTTTCAACAAAAAAAATTGTCAAATATTTCTATTTCCATTATCTGGAGTCTTTATTATGATTGAAGGGTTAAAAGCGAGACGAAAAAAGACACAAGTACGACACGGACAGGCGCCAACTTCTATAAGTTTTATTCCATCACTTTATTATGAGATGCATTGAAATGTTCAGTAGTTTTAGAATAGGTGGCCCCAATATGGCTTTGGGGAACACTGAGCAACTTGGGACGTCGCACTGCGAAAGCCCAGAAGTTCTGCGCATGCGCAATGTTACGTCCCAAGCTGCTCGAAGTACCCAACGCGTTGGGGCCTCCTAGTCTAAAAAATCTTTATTTAAATATTTTTAGGCATAAAATAAAAAAAAAATGTGACCCGATTCCAAAAAGAAAGCAAATCAAGGCGTTGATGCTAATATTGTTACTACTACTACTTCCACTACTACAAAAGCACTCCCACTTCCACTACCCTCACCAGACCTGCTATTGCGATTATAATTATTACTACCACTACTGCTACTACAAATACTACTACTAATACCACTATCCACAATTGCAGTTCGTTAAAGTATACGGCAAGCGAACACAGAACTTTGCTATCATTGCATTATCACTTCCGAGCTCTCGAAAGTTTTATTTTCCAACTAAGAGTGCAACTATCCCAATTCCTACTCAAAACTCAACATTCAAACTGTTTTTTTTTTCTCCCTTTCTACCATCGATCTCCCTTTTGCGTAAATAGTGAAAGGAAAAAAGAAACATATCGACCCGGTCGCACTGCTCACAATCCAACTTGACGATCGAAAACTCGCACTTCAGTCGAAGTTTTAATTAGTCATCGTTTTCTGGAGGAGACGTTTTATTCGAGGCTTTCTTCATAATCTTTCGAGTTTGGGCTTTGTCTCGCCGCCAGTTCTCAGCGACGTTAACCTTCCAACTTAGACAGGGGCTGCTGCGCCCGTTCCGTCGCTATTCATTATCCCTGACAAGCGAGAAATAAAAAATATTTCCTCGAGCCGTGCCGGTTGCCCCAACACCCGAAACAATTCATCTTACTATTTAGTTATTATTCCCATTTTTTCGAAACTAATAAAACCAATCCGTTTTTTCTTCTTTCTTTTTTTTGCAGCGAATTTGTTTGTTAATGCTATAGTAGTCACTGTTATGTCAAGAAACGGAGGGTGTGACTTACTACGCTTACGCTTCTTGCTTCGTGATTGGTTCTTTGGCGACCTTGTCGGCTAATACCGCAATGGCAATTGCTAGGAGGCGATAATGAGATGTTCGGTACACCCTGCGTTCTTTTAAGTTGTCAGTGACTCTTCACTGCCAAAGACAAAATGGGCGCACGCGTTACTAAAACGCGCATGTAACGTGGCTCGAAATAGGGCGATTGGTCTGTCCGCTAAGAAATAGTCGCTTATACTGTTACGTTGACACAACCTAAGGTCTTTAACCGGTATCATATTTCGGCGATTTCACGTACGGACGGTAGTAAAACATTCGTCCACCATCGAAACTGTATGGGATGAGTAGGAAATGACTAGTCTTCTTGGCAATGAACCCAAATTTATAGGTATCCGTGCGCTCACGCAGATTAAGCACCGACCAGAGCAGTGCTCGCGCGGTTTCCACTTCTTCTGAAATTACAAAAAAAAAAAAAAAAGTTGTCCCGTGTACAATGCCAAAAACTGTCGGCGATTTGTTCTTTGGTTTTGCGATTCTTGATAACTCTGAGGGAGCAGTAGACCAATTTCACTAGCCAGTCTGACTACAACACCGCAGCCGCAATGCATTGAGGGACCTTTAGTCTTTCCGCACGTGTGGCAAACTCGCTGGAGCTCTACACCATAGCCTCCTCTGTACTTACAAAGCCTGGCAGTTCGACGACGGAGCCATAGACTGCCCGGTCGCAGATTTGGAGCTCGAGGGTCTTGTAGCACAGGGCACTTCTCAGGGGAACCTGGTCGTCAGCGCACCGTTTTGCAGCGGTGAAGACCCGAGACATGGTTTTCAAACCCGACGAGAAAAGAAGCGGCAGCGCGAGGAACGCGAGGACCACGAGCGGACATTTCATCGCTCTGTAGAAGTGTGTTTCGGCGTCTCACCGCAGCGGGGCGCCCGTCACGGGACTCTCCTCTCATTCCTTGTCTGCCGCTCTACTTTTCCAAGTTCGGCGGCCGCGTCTCGTGGCGATCTGCCAGGCTTTGTCAGTATACAGGAGGCTATGTCGATGCGTGAGGAGCAGTAGACAAGCACGAGCACTCTCGTGTACTGCCGTTCGCTTCCTGCGAACTGAAGTTTTGGCAGCTTCGTGAGATCGGCTTATTGAGGAAACCTAGTGCACTTGCAGAGATTGTTCCCCATTCCTCTTCAAAACAATTTAAACCAGTTTTTTTTATTTTTTTATTAACCGATATATTTTTGGTTTAAGATAAAAAAGCCACCCGAGGGAGCAAATTTTCTCGACAACTGCCCCCCCCCCCCCTCTCCATGTTCTCACGTCAGGACGAATTCTGGGCGTTTGCATGTTCATTATTGTGTAAGCCAGCATATCAATCTGCGAGCGATTGAAAGCTATGTACATGCGCTCGCCACACGTGCGCGCAGAACTAAAGGCCGTAGCCATTTGCTCGAAGATCTTTATAAGGTGTACTGCACGAAAGCAGGCTGGTGGGACACCGTGTCCGATTGGGACCCGGCAGGGGTTCAATTTGACCTCATGATCTTTCCGCCCACAGTTTGGGCTTCTAGTGAGCATACTCCTTTGACATTTTCGCTTTTATAATTGTGCTATGGCTATATTACCAGGTACCTGAAATATAAGGGACATACCACAATACCTTTCGTGGAAGGGTAGGGAAGCTTCTGTCCAACATAATTTTTTAACAACTGTGTTTGAATTCTGACTTACAAAGGCGTTTGGTACGTGTACCAACACATTCTAAGAACAGCGTATCTGACATGTGGCGCATCTGACGCATTTATCAATACATCTTTTTGTAAAAACGTGAGTGAGGTTTAAGAATAGCGAAGTAGAATTTTACGAATCCACCAGTCTGTTTTGTAGTCCCTTGTTTCTCTTCCACCTTGTTCTCTGACGTCCTCAAATTAGCGTATTTATTACGTTGCCTCAGAACTCGAATTTGAGAGCAGACAAGAGAATTAAGAAACTATGTTCAGTCATTTACGCCTATGAGATATTTTTTCGGCGATATGCACAATGCCCTTTGAGGCATCGACAAAAACCTGAACCGAAACACAAGCCGAAAAACACCAAAGAGCTAAACTATTTTGGAAACCGTACCAAAAAGCGATATTTAGACGAACTGCAACGAGACACAAATTAACGAGTAAACGATACATTATGACAGTTTTGCATAAGCAACGCAACGCAGGGATTTATATTATGAGGCAGAAAGAGCAACACGAAGCTTTCAACCACCATCTTTTTTTTTTTTCCTTTTTTTTGTATCTGCGTGTTGTCTGAGGTTTACGAAATTGTGGATCTTGGAAGAATGACGTTGTCGAAGTAATTTACCTAAAATATAATTTATCATTTATGACATATTAAGTAGTACGTCGGATTCGGCTGGCAAGAATTAATCGAATATTAAGGTTCGCTCTTCCTACTCAATGAAAACGCGCTATAATTTAATTTTCTTTTTCAGTTGTAATGCACTGCGCGTTGTGCTTTAAATTTATTTAATATTCGGTGCGTTTAAGCTCTCACTTTCAACAAAAAAAGTTGTGCTTCAGGTGAGAGGTTGTAAACATAGTTTTTTTCTTTAGATATTCTATAAAACTATAAGGTAAAAAGATAATATAAAAATATTATTTACTGCTTGGCGTTTTTTTTCCCCTTTTGGTTGAATTCTAACATTCTAACTTAAAATATGTCGTCCTGAATACAATGTTTTTAGAAAGGATATATCATTACGAGGGAATATGGGAGAGGGGAAGTCGCGTTTTCATTTTTTTCCCCGAGAGATATCTTACGAACAGTTAAGAGATATGACGAACTTGGAAGCTCTACTCTGCAAGGTGGTTGTTCATGGAGTATAAGTTATCATTTGTGCAATGTATGGGCCACTAAATTCTTCATTAGATGTACTTCAAAAGTTGAATAATAGCCTAGAACAGTTTGTCGATTTTCAGGGTAACTATATTTTGGCAGGAGATTTTAATTTGCCAACTAATAATTGGCTAGACTGGTCGGTTAGCAGTTTTGATCGTCACAATGGTGAAGTCCTTTTAAATATTATGTTTTTTTTTTAATTTAGTACAGGTTGTTGAGTACTTTACAAGAATCCTGAGTACCTCTCACTTTACACTTGATGTTGTGTTTTTAAATATTCTACTATCTAACTGTGGCTATCAATTTAACATTTATGATTGATTCTCAAACCACAAAATGATATCAATCACTATTCCGTTAGGTAAAATAAAAAAAAAAAAAAAAAACTAAAGAACTCGGATCTTTACGTGGTAAGTGTACCGATTATTGCAAAGCGGCCGATGATGTAGTTATCGACTACCGGGAAACGTCGTTGCATAATTTCCCTTCATTTCGCAGTACTTGTGATAACGAGACTGGTCAAAAGTGGTCTGGCTTCCTGGGCATTGTTCAAACTTGTGTCGCTTGACATGTTCAGTTTTAGTCAAAAGAAAATGAATGTAAAAAACCCAGGCATTACTACAAATGTACTCCACCTCAAGCGAAAAACTGCCGGAGTGAAAAAAACTATTAAACATTAGAGAGCAGCTGACCGGAGACAGGCTATACAGCAATTAAGCATCCATTTGAAGGACAGGATTTTTCAATCGAAGCAATTTTTTATCAACTTAATGTTACCCTAATTTTTGACAAGGGCACCTCAGACGTTCTGGCCTGATGTCCCGCCTAACAAAAAAACAGTTTGGTTTCTGCCATTACTTCCGATGAAGATAACTCTTTTTTTAATTTGTCTTTACGAACGACAACGGTTTGCTCCCTGGGCTTAATGACAATACTTTTCCTTCTATACAGAACATAAAAATCTCGGAAGCTGGTGTTTTTAATTCGCACAATAATGTTAACCCAAAAAAAAGTTACGGGCCCGATACCCTTTCCTAACCAGTTTTAAAGCGGTATGCAGAAACGACATCAAAATATATCTACATCTTTTTCACTGTTTCTCTTCAATATGCGGTTCTACCTACACATTAGAAGACAGGAAACATAATCCCCATCCATACGTCTGGTAATTGTAATAATCCAGGAAATTACGGACCCGTTTGTTTAACCAGTACCTGCTGTAAACCTATTTCACATATAATTTTTAAGAACCTGATAGAAAATCTCGAAATCAATAATATTATCATTGCGTCTCAATATCCCTTCAGGAAATCCCTATCAAGTGTTACACAGCTCACAGAAGTTATGCATTCGTTCGCTATCACAATAAATGACAGGCGACAAACAGAAGTCATCTTCTCAGACTTCTTGAAATGTTTTTACCGCGTCTCACATTTAAAACTCCTGCTCAAGCTCGCATCAATTTTCAAAAACGAACAATTAATAAATTTGCTTGCTTCCTACTTAACCAATCGTTCGCAATATGCCCAAATTAGGGGCGAATTCTCCGCACATCTTCGTCTCCCTTCAGGTGTACCTCAGGGAGCGGTGCATAGCCCATTTCTATTTTTTTTTTTTTTGTAGCGACATTGTAAATTACAACCAGGTACCAAATACATTTTTTGCAGATTAGTGCGTTATTTATGCCGAAATTTTGTTCCAGCAGGATCAATCAGAGCTTAATAGTGTCCTACAAAACTTCGAGGAATGGACAAGCAGATGGCAGATGCAAATACATTATGAAAATACCGGTGAAACGTAGAAAAACTTTACAAAATTTCTCCTACAATTTAGCTTTTCAGTGAATGGAAGAAATATACAAAACTACATAATACATATCTTGGCGTTGTCTTCAATAAAAAACCAACTTGGAGTCAACATATTTATAATGTTGAATGCAAGACCAGAAATAAACTTTTTGCTCTTAAACGAACCCTTGAATTTGCAGACTGTGAAACAAAACGTATAGCCTCTAAGACTCTAATTAGACCTGTGCTGAAAAACGCTAATACCATTTTGCTTCCTCAGATGGCGGAAGGATTGAACAAACTAGAAGCCATTCAAAAAAGATTGTTAGATTCATTCTCAGTGCATTTAGTGACCACATATCTGTGTCGCACATGATTAAACAAGCAAAAAATCAATTTTTAGAAGCTAAGGCAACACTAAATGTACTAAAATATGTGTATTCATTCCTCTACGTCAAATTTAATATTAACTCTGAAATTTATTTTACCTTTTCATCCATTAGATGGACCAGAATCTGTCACACCAGAACTATATAGAGCACGAATTTAAAAACAATGTTTTAAAAAATTCATTTTTCCTTCAGGCAATACAAGAATGTAATTCACTTAGAAAATGGTATTGTACCGCTGCCTTCCATTGAACATTTTACCACTGCACTTAACGATAAATTTTTTTAACCCGTTCTTTTAAATGCTCATGTTTATTTTAACGCGATAGCGTTTAGAAGCTCGTGTAGCAGAGAATCCGGCGTCGGCGTCGGTGGGATCAAAAATCCCATAATACAACGCGCGCAGCCACGTGTGACGTCACGCGTGTGGCATAACACGTGGTTGCAACGTCATGACCCTATCGACCCGCTAAATTTGGCTAGAAAGTTTTCCCGACAAATTTAGCAGAAAATGTTCCCGACAAATGTAGTGGAAAGCTTCCTACTAAATTTAGCGGGTCGATAGGGTCATTACGTTACAGTCACGTGTGACGTCACGTGTCACGTGGCATGACATCACACATGACGTCACGTGAAACGTGACTCTACTATCTAGAGAAAGGCGTAGCTTAAGCGTCCCCCAAATTTTTCTCTGCGTAATTGCCATCGATTCCACTCCTGCAATGGCTCTCATTGGAGAGCCACAGTATTGGTAACCAAATAAAATAAAATAAAAATACTTACGACATTAAAGTCTAGCCCGTCATGTCCCTGCTATTCTTCAGGTAATGTGTTTATTTTTTAGTGCTGAAGCGTCAAAACGTAGGAGAGTAAAGAATTTGATACCGTTGTATTTTAAGTATTTATGCGCACTGTTGTGGCCCCTTCATGTTTATTTTTTTTTTATTTTTCAATTAATTTTGCTGCATTTACATTTATGCAAATACCTACGAGTAAATACCAGTATTTTTGAGGAAAAAAAACGCTGCCTTAATGCTCTGAAATGTGTCTGAAATAAATGGTGAACATCATTAAATTAATCAATAATCAATGAAGACTGCTCTCACAAAAATACCGAAGGCATGCTTTCTTGACTACATACAGCATATCAGCACGGAAATTGCTCTCCTGTAGGAGCGCTGTACGACCTTCTTGACTGAGGAATCAATAAACGCAAAAGAAACTTTCCGAAAGTGCCCCAGCTTAATCATACGTTTTAAATTAATTATCTTCCGTTGCCAATTAAGCCACTCATGTTCGAACTTCTCTCAAAAATAAAGTTTCGCAAAACATGGCCACGCATGGTGATGGCGTATCGTTGCGCTAGATTCGTTATGCACGTAATCGGAAAATGAAGCTTGTCAGCCAAAAACTGAGGCGAAGCGGGGGTGATGCACCGGACGTTCTTCAGAAAAAAGAACCGTTTTTTTACCCGTGTATTTAAACTATTGCAGGAAACAAACTCAGTGAGAATGTGACGCTACTGGTTGTGATAGAGCACGAAATATTTAGGACGTGATGTTACCTGGATCAAAACATAAAAAAAGAGCATATTTTTAGGTGCCACTGTCCACCTAAGGATTTTGAGCAGGCACACTTCTTGACATGCAGCTGACGCTATTGTTGATCACGCAGGTTCTTACCGCGGCGCGGTCAGTAAAGGGAAGTTTTTCCGTTCGTTCCCGAACCTTCTTCGACGGCGTCTACCGGATGGCATGTGTCAACGAGCATCACCAAAAACGATCTGCCACTCATCGCCGACCACAACGGTCCCTTCGATAAGCGGGTTGTCGACATGGATCTGCCAATCTCCTCGAGCAAGGGGGACCACGTGTCTTCAGTCAAGGCTACATGAGCGCGCAGCACTTTGGCTACGTAGAATTTAAAGCCGACACGCTTGTCGACATGCAGCTAACGCTACTGTTGAACACGCAGGTTAGATCCTACTGTCCTATTCATGTTTAAAAGGTACGGTGTACATTTCAGGCTCCCCTCACTTTAAGTGATGTTGCCATGTGTGATAAACGAATCTGGTTGCGACTGTCCCGTAAATAATTTCACCTCTTTGCAAACCGTGTTCTTTACTTGATTCTCTTGTTATTGCTTTCTAGAAATGTTGAACGAAACCCCGGTCTTTTCGGCAAAGAAAGCATGTAGGCATCTGCTAAGAAGTTTCAAAGAGGTCAAGCATCCATCATAAATAAGCTAGACTTTTTCGACAGCAGGTTGACGAAACATGAAACGTGATCAATGAAATAAATTAGAACTTTGTTGTAACGGAAGGACAGATCGAGGCCGTCAAGAAATAACATTGAAAAAAGCAAGGGGAACTCCTCGCCCGACTAATCAAGGAGTTTTAAACCAGGAATGTTGATCTGGAACACAGAAGTCGTAGGCAAAATTTTGTTTTCTATGGTGTGGACGACAAGAATAGCTTGGAAAATTGGAATGATTATACAAATCTGATCAAAAGTATCTTCAAATGTAGTTTGTACAAATGTAGTCTGTACATTGTAGTTCTACAAGTCGATACAACTGTACAAAAGGGCGCGTCGTGTGGGTCGTTATAATAAAAAGTCTAAAAGACCAATTATTGTAAACTTTGCCTCCTACAAAGAAAAACAGGAAATTTTGTCAAACTCCGAAAAATTTAGAGGGTCAAACTGCAGCCAAGATCAAGATTATTCTTCCAAAACCCAAGAAAATAGAAAGAAGCTCTGGGAGTATGCAAAAGTTAAACAGGCAGAGTGTGGATACCGGTTGAGGTTAAGCTTTGATAACCTAACTGCATATAATAAAGCTTTTACGTGGGATAAAGAAACGGAGAAAGTTGTTCCTGTCGTAAAACTTTGACGCTTAGAAAAAGAAGAAAAAAAAAACGCGTTCGTATTGACCTTGCCGTTTTAATAAACTGCAGAAGCCTCGTAAAATAGTTGACGAATTTGCCGGTTCTATTGAGTCTGGAAAGGCTGATATTGTGTTTGGAACTGAATCCTGGTTAAACCCTTTCATTTGTGATAGTGAAATATATCCAAAAGATCTTGTTGCTTTTCGAAAGGATAAGTCCCGACTCGGCGGAGGCGTTCTAAAGCGCAGCTCTTAGGCGCCCGTTTCCGGCTTGAGCGGCTTTCACATTTTTCTGCTGGTTTATTCATCGCTGAGGTCATCCATATTCAATCTTGACCATGACCAGTTGCGTAGCTAGGCCTTGGCACCCGGAGCCGTGGGGTCTTTTGGAGCGCCCTCCCCCCCTCTCTCCTCCCCTTCACTCCCCGAGATCGCAACCAGTAAAACGGGGCGGGGGGGGGGGGGGGGGGGGGTGGGGTGCCGGGAGACGCCAGAGGTGGCACCCCCCCCCCCCCCCCCCGTGACTGGGACGCCTGGTACCCGGGACCAGGGCTCACCCCCCCCCCCCCCCTCCTACTCCACTGGTCATGACACTGTTGAATCAGCCTGCTGCAAAATCGCTCTACTTGATAACTCTCCATATGTTGTTGGAGCGCTTTAGCGACCACTAAAATTCAAACTTTATCATACAACAATCGCTACACGAGACTTTCCGGGGCCTCATGCCGAATAATTCTCCTTGTGGGAGACTTCAATTTGCCAGATTTAGAGTAGCGAGACGGCACTCGTGTGTGCACAGTTAGTGTCCGAATAAACCTTGAGGTTAAAAACATTGCGAATACGTTTGGACTCTTGCAGTATTTAAATGAGCAAACAAGAATAGCATTTTAGACGTCGGCAGCATTAGCGTTATCCCAGGTATCAATAATCATCACGTTGTTATAGCAAACATGAAAACTGAGTTCTACAACACCAAGTCATTCGCATCAAGGACTCTTTTTTCCTTGGGAAGAGTGATTACTCTGGTATTTCTAAAGGGCTTCTTAACCCCCTGCCTGCTTTTGAATGCCTTTTCGGAGAATATGATGTTCGTCAAATATGGTGTGCTTTAAATAAAAAGGTGCTTTAACTTACGGACAAATGTTCCAAAGTATACATTCTGGAAGTCTCAAAAAACGAAGTAAACCATGAGTAACTTCGAGTTTTTTTGTTGTTGTTTTCAAAATTATAAAAAAAAGCGAAGGCGAGCATCTGTTAGATTAAAAAGAAAAATGTAATAACCACCTCGACAAACTGGCTGAGCTTGCACATGAATGCAAATTAAATATTAATACTGCGAATTGCATTCTAATTCTAGTTTAATAAACAGAATGACAGGTTAAATGCCAGCTCCAATTTTTTCTGGGAGCACTTAACGGAATGGGGTTCAGACACAGTCGCAATAAGTGAAATTATTGATAATCATCAGACAATTTCTAATGACGCAGAAAAAAACACCGTGCTTAAATGACTACTTTCAGTATCTATTTTCGCTCAAGCACAACAGCGTTTATCTACCTCTACTTCGCACGGTTAAATTAATGCGACCTGTCGAACTTAGCGTGAGTGGTATTGAGGCGGTGTTAAAGACCATGTATAAAACAAAGGCAACTGAGCCGGATGGCATTTGCCGGCGCATACTAAAGCGCTGTGCTTATCCAATTTCGGTCTACCTTTATTTAATTTATTCTAAATCGCTGGGCATGGGTCATTTGCCTGATGACTGGAAGATCGCTCACGTCGTTCCCATTCACATAGGCGAACCAAAAGAAGATGTCGTAAATCATAGGCCAATTTCGTTAAGCTCAATCCCAATCAAGTCATCGAGCATATTTTATATTCAGAGGTGATCGCCATTCAATAACAAACAACTTATTGATTAAGAAGCCACACGGTTTTTCGTAAGGGTTTTTCTTGTACTGTGGAACTTTTTTTAATTTTACCATGACCTAGCCTCTGGTGTTGACCAAGGAGGCAAATAGACTCTGTAGTTTTGAATTTTCAAAAGGCGTTTGACACAATTTTGCATTCACACCTTCTTGATAAACTTACAATGTTAAACATAGATTCGACTATACTTTGATTGATTGAAAAGTATTTGCTTCAGCGTCGCCAATATGTGGTATTGAACGGCAAAAGTTTAGATTATGTTAATGTGACATCAGGAGTTCCACAGGGCTTTTTTCTGTGCGCGCTTTTAATTTTGAATAATGTTAATGATATAACTCTTAGGATATTTTCCTGCATTCAGTTGTTTTCCGATTATTGTGTTGTACATAAGAAAGTTAAGAGGTCAGATGATGCCGCCCAGTTGAAGTAGACTTAAATCGTATCCATATTTGGCGCTCAGTGTGGAAAATGATTTCGAATCCTCAAACAGTTTCTTCGTGTTTTTTTCACAAAGAAAAAGAAGAAAAATATTGAATCTCAGTATTTTATAAATAAGAATCCAAAAATAAGCAGCTTTCATACAAGTATTTATGTGCGGCATTTTCTTCTGGAACTTCGTTGAATCCTCATAGAGAAGTAATTCTAAATAAAGGCCGGCAAGGCAATTAATTTCATTCAACGCAGCTTAAAATGCTAACAAAAAAACTTAAAGACAACTGCTTATTTGATATGTGTTAGAGCATTCTAGAGTACGCATGAGCCGTTTGGGACCCAGCCCAGAAAACGTTAATAGATAAGCTGTAAAAATGACAAAAACAGGGCTGCTAGGTTCATTCCCGGAAGATGTGGGAGAAACGAAAGGTGCACAGAAATGAAGTGTTAAACTGGGAATCACTTCATGTGCGTCGGGAAAAATTGCGACTAAAATTTAAGTTCACAATGGCCAAAAATAAAACTGGAATAAATAGCAAGACTTACTTAAAACAACCCTATGATGTATCTAGTCGGAATTATTATAGTCGTAAGAATATGAAAGTACCACGCTAGGACAACCATGATTGCCAATTTTCTTTTCGTTGGAACGATTGCATATAAAATCGACTCGCGGAAGAGCAAGTGTGCTGTTTGAACGAAGCTATTTCTTGTTTTGTTTCTTCATCTCTATAAATTCGCCAGATGTAAGGCCCCTGGGCACTGCGAGGTAATTACTGAATAAAGAATAAAGAAAGTTTGATATTATAAAAAGAAAAATTAACATGGTTGGTATCTTTAGGACTTTTTTTCAGGGAAAAACTCTTGGGAAGAAGAAAAAGAGTATTGCATTCTTTCTTACTAACAAGTTATTTCTTGCGTCTTTTTTGTTTTGTTTTTTCATTGACATAAGTCTTAAATAGGCCCGCGATGACATTTCTTTTTTTGATGTTAAGAGGCTAAGGTTGACGTCAGATCGT
This sequence comes from Ixodes scapularis, assembly GCF_016920785.2. Classification (NCBI taxonomy): domain Eukaryota; kingdom Metazoa; phylum Arthropoda; class Arachnida; order Ixodida; family Ixodidae; genus Ixodes; species Ixodes scapularis. The sequence goes on along the minus strand of NW_024609846.1, from coordinate 183,061,715 downwards.
AGAAAATTTGTTTTTCATATCTAGATTTAGGTAACCTCATATTCTCAAACTTTTTGCGTTCTATCCTAACCGCTGTAGCGTCACATTTTCACGGAGTTTCAGCATCCTCCGATGCGCAGTTTATGTACGGAGGCCAAAAAACACGGTGTAGTTTGCATCACCACCAACAGGGTGCTTGCATGAGACAGTGATGCAACGCTGCTTCCTGCTCGAAAATTCTGACGTAATCCACGTCGGTGACATTTTTGTATTTTCCGTCCTACGTCTCTTTTTAATCTATTATACTATGCACAAAAGCAGTGCTTTCCAGATCACTAAAGCCCTTTCGCGTGGCGATCGATTGCACCAGCCTATGTGATCGGCAGCATAAAAGAGCATCGACTGGCACTCGATTTGTATACATACGGGTCTTTACTCAAACTTCATACGACTCGGCGCTCAAAACGTCGGCTCGTAGGCGGGGAAAATATTTTCTGCAGTTGCCCCCGGGCGGCTGCGAAAAGGAGAAAAAATAAGAAAGCGTGGGGTTCAGCGTCTTAAATACATCTTCGAGCGTACTTCAGTTCTGTCGTCGACTGAACCGTCTGCTTGCTTCTGCGTATTACCAACGTCAAAGACGACGCTAACGAAGAATCGCTTAGCTGCATGTGAATAGGAAAATAGAGAGAAATGTCACCGGCAGCGCCACAGCTAGACAGCCTGCTGACGTTGGATTTTTAGCTTTCAAACACTGTGGTTGGTAGCGTGTCCTAAAGTGACGTCAAGTGCAAGGGCCCTATCGGGCTCTTGCACTCGCAAATTGCACGGTACCTTCTTCTTTTTTTTATTCTTTTTTTTTTTTGCGATGGCAACACTGCTGCTTTCCTTCTTTCGATATTTTTTTTAGAACTTTCGATTCACAAAGGTCTCTTCGATATTTTCACAGAACAAACGCACTAGCTGCGTCTTTTTGAAATTGTACATTGCCGTACACTAAAGAACCGACATTTGATATATATCTATATTTTAATTAGGTTTTCTCAACTCGGCCTACGGTGTATCTAGCCCCTACAGTATCTACTTATTAATTTCAGGAGCTGGATTTTTAGTTTTCAAACACGGTGGTTGGTAGCGTGTCCGAAAGTGACGTCAAGTGCAAACCTGCGTAATTTTGAGTAATATAGTATTTAAATTGCAATATTGTTGCTACCGGAGTAACCTTCTAGCGGTCAGTTTTCAGCCTCCAGCTGGAACTGAAACGAACCTTTTTTTAAGTGAACACTAAACCAAGCATATAAAAACCAAAATCCCCTCCTTAAGAAAATAAAGAAATGATAAAAAATATAGTTCCGTAACCATAACCGAACTTTCATGTTTTGAAGAGCCTCCATGCTTCTTTTTTTTTTGTCTCTTTTACTGGACGCCACCATATACATCAATGCTACTCAGGTTCAAGGATTTCTTTTAAACGCATCCCATTCTTGTCGGGAAAGCACAGTTTTTAACCCTAGCTTAAACAGAAGAAATAATGAACCCGATAAGAGAAATAAACATTTCCGTGTTCTAGGAAATATGATGCGCGGTCAAATCCTTTTCCCCCAGTAGACCGATCTCTCCAAGCGTTCGAAGCATGCCTGACGCCGCTATAACTTTAGTTCATAGGAGGAAGGAGGCAGAGAACAATAAGGCTCGTGCCGTCTCGGGCTTTTTCTACAAGCGCTGAGATACAGTAAGGTTTTCGCGCATGCAGAAAGACTAAAGTTACCTCTATGCATTGCTGCAGCGGTGGCGTAGCCAAACTGGTTGTTGAGATCAGACGAAAAAAGCCTGCTCTTTATGGCTCGCTGACTCTGATTACCGCATGATCAGACACTTGCCAGAGCGAAAGCTGATTTCTGTTTTTCGTGCTACAATCGTGCTACACCCTTTTATGGGTGTAGCACGATTGCCCCGCGTGCAGAACCCCTGTCGCAAAAGCCCCGTGTCATTAGCCCCGCGTCTCAAAAGCCCCGGGGTCAGTGGCCCCGTTTCATATTCCCCACGTGCCAAAAAACCCCGTCCCATATTTCCCTTCGCGCTTCGACTGTCATTGTTCTGTGTCTTCACCCCGCGCACAGTCATATTTGCCTACATAGCGTAAACGTGCCAAAAGCCGCGTCTTCACTATCCTCGCACAACTTTCTGCTCGAATCAGGTCGGAACAATGACGGTGTTTCGTTCGTCAATGTTGCGCGTGTTTACACCGTGCACAGTGACCCCGTTTCATTTTCCCTCGGTGTGGAAAGCCTTGTCTTCACTGTCCCCGTTCCCCTCTGTGCTACGACTGCCGTTGTTCGATCCTGGACCTCGACTCTTTCGGGGCTACATCAGAGGGTGCATGAAACGAAAGGAACAATAAGATTAAGATAACAGACCAGGAAAACCCCTGGGGGAATGACGAAGTAGACAATTGCAGGAGTTTGCAGTTCTTTCGAGGCTGATGATATTTAAGGCCACATTGGCCAGCAGTGGACTCACTTGCCAAGATGGAAGTGGTTAAGACGCAGAAGGGAAAGGATGCCCTCGATGTTAAAAAGAGTACTTGTACCCGTCTGGATATAAGTACTGTTTTCAACGTCATAACAAGAATGGGACTGTTGTCTGGCGCTGTGACAGGTATCGTGCCGTGAATTGCGGATTGACATTGATGACCGAAGAAGGACGCGTGCTTCAGAATCCAGGTAAGCTTTTGCTCAGTTCATCGCGTGCTTTTCGATAATAGCTGCGTATTATGACGTTGTAGCCAGTGCACATGATGATATTTTATGCCTCTTTTAATTTGGAGGGGAGCACACACATGCGCCGAACGACGTCAGCGTTAAAAGCGCACGTCTGAAGTGTACCTTGAAGGAAAGATCCATCGCTGAACCCCACGCTACTGCCCCAGAGATGTATTCCCAGCATGTGAGGAGTTAGGTGGGGAAGGCAAGTGTTGTCGATCTAAGATTCATACAGCGAAAGAGTGTTCATATTTCTGAACCTACCTTTTTTCTCTCTCTCTCTCTCTCTCTGTTTTATCAGGTCGAGGAAGACGTCTTAGCTCAGCTTCCCTTCCGACCTTTGAGAGTGTGCGCAGTACGATCTAGCGAGCTAAAAGACAGAACCAACCTACACTGCCCAAGACTACAGCTGACGTAAACTTAGCTGGATTATACACTGAACCTTGGACGGAAGAAAGTTTCTTCTTTTTGACGTGTGAACCAGTGCTGGTCGCATCGTCTGTTTTAGCACAAGCGACGCGCTCACGGAGTTTTCTGAGGCGAGAGAGGTTTTTGTCGATGGAACCTTCTTCTCGTGTCCATCTTTGTTTTATCAGATGTTGACCATAAGCGCCGTGAAAGAGCGGTGTAGCTTCAATATCGCTTATTTTTTGCTACCCGGCAAATCCCGCGACGTTTACGTACCGGCCTTCGAACATTTTAGGACAGCTCTAACTGACCTTAACCTTTCTGTTTCGTTCGACCTTGTCCCAACGAACTTCGAACTGGCGCTGATTCAGGCCATCCTCTTCGTTTTTCCTGGCGCCCGTCACCGAGGCTGTCACTTCCACTTTTCCCAGGCAATCTGGCGGAAAGTTCAGGAGCTTGGACTTTCGAAGGCCTATCGCTTGGACACCTCCGTGGCCGGCTTCGTGAGAAAGATGATCAGTCTCGCTTTTGTCCCCCCGAACTTCGTGCGAGTAGCTTGGGGCAACCTGAAACTTACGGCGCCTACGGACGCGCAAATTTCACTTTTGATTCTTTATTTTGAGGACATTTGGATGATGGGTAACTTTGACATTCAGCAATGAAACCAGCATCAGAACCGTGGCGCCCGTACAGATAACCTGAAGGAGGTCTGGCACAGGTGAGCCCCCGGTATTTGTTCTAAAACCAATTCCATTGCTGTCTGTATAAATATAACCAAAGAAATAATTTAATAATTGCAGGAAAATAAACACATTGGTTGGAAAGGCTCATCCAAACCTGTTCGCCTTCGTGGATCTTCTAAAGAAGGAGGCCACGAGTCGAGTATCCCTGCTGCAACTGTCCAATGGCGGACAAGCTCGTAAGCGACTAAAAAAGTGGAACGAGAAGGACGACGCCATCAAGGAGCTGGAGGACGACTTGCGGGACGGCGCCCTAAACTCGAACGAGTTTCTTCAGAAGATCCAACGCTACTGTGGCATCTAAGCGTACCAACTCTGTTTCTATGCAAATGTTGTAAATATGTTTTGTGAATAAATAAGTTCCATGAAAGGCTAACAGCCATTTTGAAGCGTTATTAGATATAGGATTAAGCAAAGTGCATCAAGGGGCCGGTCAGGGATCCAGCTACGTTTACGCTATATAGGCCAATATAGAACTACGTTACAAAGACTGGTAAAAAGAGTTGAAAAACTTCGAGGGCAAGGAAAAAAACACGGGAACAACCTGGGATGTTGAGGACACGGAGCTGTTAACACGGGTGAATTGAGTCATGGGCTTCTGAAACAGGGGCTTTTGCAAACGGGGCAGAAAGAACCGGGCGCTTGCCGCGGGGCTAATGACACGGGGCTTTTGACATCGTGGGCTTTCGTGCACCACCCTATTTTATTACCCCTGATTTTTTTTGTCATTTGTGATTTGCGCATTATTCTTATTTGCACGTTTTCAAAATTGAGGACCTTTTAGTTAAACTTATTTTCCCAGACTCGCGCTGATCTTAAGACGACTGCTCGCTTCACGGCGACCGATGCTACTCGCGAAGTGATCCCGTGCGTGCATTCGCGCGGGGTAGCGGGGTCATGTGACACTAAATTCCCGCTAAATTTAACGGAAAAATTTTTCAGCTAAATATCGCGAGAATTTAGAGTCACGTTACGTCATCGTGTCAAGTGACGTCATGGAGTCAGTGTCACATTGTCACTTGACGCCACGGTAGTACGTGACGTCGTGGCGTCGCACGAGCACGGTCCCCGCAAGCAAGTCCACTACATCAGAACGCGGCACGATAACTGCAGTGCCTGGAACGCGTCTCCGATTGGTGACTTTCGCGTCCTATCCCGCCCATAGGTCACACTTTGGTCCCGAAGCGGCAAGGCAATAAATGACTTGCGTCACAAAAGCCGGAGTGTCGTCAGGTCGGGATGTCCCGATCTTGGCGGTTGGTGTTAATAGAAATGCTGGCAAAAGGTACGAACAAACATGGGTGTCGCTGTCATCGCGGAGTCCCGGCTACCGCGGGACACTTCGGTGGACTGTCATACTGCAGGAGAGCGACTTGCAGCGGAACAGCTGTCTGCCGCATCCACAGCTACCGCCGTGACGTCTCCAGGATCGCGGCCGGCGACGATAAGCGAGTTCCTTGAGGCGTCGAAAATAAATGCACGGGACTAGGAATCCTGTATTAGTCTTCCCCCCGTACTAATACTGAACGAAGCTCTAAAAGGTTCTTAGTATATCGATGACCAGCCTTTGTAAGTTTGCACGAATCTAGCCATTGTCGGTTGGGGTCGCGCCCTCCCATGACTCACGTGTATCTCGCCTTACCAGGTAGCAGTTTATCAAAACAATTAACTTCCCGATGCGTGTTTACGCAATATCACTCTAGGGTGAGTTTTTTTTTTTTCTTTTTTCACGATAAGATGAAACAGTGTGTGTGTGTGTGTGTGTGCATACGTTTCTTTGTGGCGGAATCGGTCAATAAACATTAGCTGCCAGTAACCGCCTGTCCTGTATGTTTTTGTGAGCGTGTTTCTCCCATTTTGTCCCGTCTTTTTTTGCACTTCTTTTGATGCGTTAGCATTAGTACTTACGTGACAGGGAAGAACCGACGGCGTCCGTCTCTGTACAAAAAAAAAGTGGAAAGGGAAGCGCGCCGCGAAAAGAGAAAGAGAGTAGTGAAGGACGAACGCGAGAGGGAGCCGACGTCACGGGGTGGGAGCCAATGGGCGCTGGGTGTGCGGAGTCGAGAGGGAGGTGACGTAACGGGGCAGAACTCAGTGCGCGCGCGGATGCTGGGGCGACTCTGAACTTGCAGGTGTGCGCAGAGCGTATGCCTTGGTTGGTGCTACAAAATGGAGTGTGAACCAACTACTACCGCTGGTCCCAGTAGGCGGCAATATAATTAAAGGAAGATTCATTGGTGGATTTTTAGAAAATGCGTTAGCATGACCCTTGGGAAACGCAACGCACGTCCCCCTTCGGAAAACGCTAACGCTGGCAACATAACAAGGTCAAAAAGAGACAGCAAAAATTTGGGGAAGCAAAAGAGGAAGCCAAAACAGAAAAGTGAAGGGGTCAGCGTCAGCGTTTCCCAAAGAGGGACTTGTGTGTCGTTTTCCATGGGTCATGCGAACACATTAGCTAAGGATCCACTAATGAATATTCCTTTAATTTTATTAGTGTGTCTTACGGACTTGAATTTTAACAGCAAAGCTTTGTTGAGAGGAAAAAAAAACGGATGAGCAAAAAACCCGGTGCAAGCTCATTCGTTACCGCAATTTAATGGCAACTATATAATGGAGACTTTTAGCAAACCGTTATCGTGTTCCGCGTACCGGACTATCGAAGCCATAGAAGCATGATATTAGAGAGTTTTAGGAAACCGTTTTTGGACATTCGATGCGGTACAGTAAACCCTCCGGCATGAACTGCGCACGCGCTTGTCTTCTGAGATCTTATCGTAATGCGCTGCTCGAACCGTAAGGCACGACCGGCACCACCAATGGCCGGCATGGACAGTCTCGCTTGGTTAGCAAAACGGCTATTTCGCTGGCGGAAAGTGCGTTCCGTGACTTGAAACATGGATAAAATAACACGTGGCAGTGCCTGCCAGGAGCGCCATATGTGACAGCAAGTGCCTAAAGTTGGAGTCAGCAAATAAAAAATAGAATAAAGAACAAAACGCAATAGGACATCCTCAACAGAAATAAATTAACGTTTAGCAAACTGAAGAATCGTCTACTCGGTAGCTCAGTGGGATTCGTCGTTTGGCTTACGAAGCGAAGGTACGTTTCACTATGACCTCCGTCGGAGCGGTATCAACGGCTGTTGATAGCCGTGGCGACAAGGACGAACGATGCGACGAGGATTATCGGATTGTCATGCCCCCGATACCGACAGGCGAGTACCAACAGAACTCCCTTTTCTTACATGCCGACATCGGAGTGAGACCATACAAGATTGAAGACTTCCAGGCCGGGTTAGAAAGCGCAGGAGTGCTCATGGAGATAGCCGCGTGCGAGTCATTCCATATGAACCACGTGTGGCTCGTGACGCTCAAGTCTGCGCGGCCAAAGAGAAGTTAGCAGCCGTTAAAGCTTTTGAGACGAAAGGCAGGCGGTGCGTCATCATTGACCCGGACAGGGCAGAGGTGCGCCTCAAGCTGCACTGGATCCCGTTTTACATGCCAGACGACTGCGTGAAAAAAGCTCTGGAGCCCTACGGCAAAATCGAGGGAGTCTCCAGAGAAACCTGGCTCGTGGGTGGATTCGAGGGAGTCCAGTCGACAACGAGGACTGTGAGGGTAACCCCGAATTAGAACGTCACCGTCGAGCGCCTGTTTCATCAGCTCCGCCTATCTGCCTGCTCTGCGCTGGTTCTAGCACCAGGACGAGCGCCAATCTGCTTCGCTGCCGCAAGACCGGGCACATTCGGAAGGAATGTCGCGCGCCTCGCTGTGAGGGCTGCCGACGCTACCGGCACACCCGAAGCGAATGTGCGAAGACGTACGCTGACGCGGCCCACGCGCACGTGGACGATGACCTGGCGGAGCACATCATGGACCAGGACGAGGCGGAAGCGGCGGCGGGAGAGGCCGGCAGGACCGACGTCGACCTCGAGCCTCGTGGTCAAGCTGGAACAGCAGCGAACACCTCAGCACAACCCCAAGAGCCTCCATCGGAAACGCAGGCCCCTGTAGTCGTCGCTCTGACGCAAGAAGCGGAGGGCAGCGAGCCTACTCGCCCCCGCCACCCCAGAAGCCCGAAGGCAAAGATGACGACCTGCACCGGGTGTCATTTTACTTTGCCCAGTGCGCGGATTCCGACAAAGGCAACGTAGCCATGCAAGTCGTCGCTAGCACCGTCAAGCGACCCCTTCCGCCTGCGGATGCACAGGATGGCGACCATCCAATGGGGCTTCAGGAGATGGTCCAGGACAGGTGGAAGGTGGTCACGTCCAAGAGGGGCAAGCACCACGGAAGACCTCCGGCCCTGGCCGGAAACAAGCCTCGTCAGGACCCGCGGTGAAGCCTCCGGCAAGGAGAGCTCCGCTTTGTGAGTGAGGTTTTTTTGTTGTTTTTTCTCTCGTCAGACGGACATCACCGCTGCACGATCTTGCCTTTCTTTTTTAATTTCCGCTAGATGGCCCTCAGTTTGGCAACCCTTAACGTTCAGGGGTTAAACTCGAGGAAGAAGCGATATCAGCTGCAGCGCCTGTTATCCGACGCAAAGCCGGATTTTCTTGCTGTGCAGGAGACAAAAACGGAAAGTGATAACGGCATTGCTGTCGCGATAAATCCCTTTCTTTTTCATTACGAAGGGCGCGTTAGCCACGCGGTAAGTATTTAGGCGGGATGTTTTCTTTTCTTGAAAGTCTGTTAATCTTTTCGATCTACATGCGACAGTAGAAGAACGGGGTCTCGTTTTATCTCGTGCGATTTTATTTTGGCAAATATTCTGGGGTGGGTTATTTGCATCTATGCCCCAATGAATGCAGCGGACAGAGAACAGTTTTTTCCAGTCCCTAACCAGTTACGTAGACTGTGACAGATCAGTTGTACTGATGGGGGACTTCAACTGTGTTTGCGATGAACGCGACAAGTCCTCTCACACTAGAATAAGTGACAATAGTGTGAACCTTTTGAAAGATATGATGGTCTCTTGTGTCCTAGACGACGTGGGCACCTCGTGCTCTCCACCGCGCTGCTTGAAGTACACCCGTTTCCAAGCTTCCTCCCATGCCCGTCTCGACCGCATTTATTTATCCTGCGACATGTTACAGCAAGCGCATGAATATGACGTCCAATCCATTTTTTTCACTGACCACTGCCTGGTAACCGTTAAAATAGGAAAAAGGAAAGCGCAGCTTCAAAGTTTCAGTGGCACCTCTGGAAAATGAACAGAACTCTACTAAAGGATGAACAGTTTATTGACACTGTTACCGAACTATTGCAGCATATGAACGAAACAGAGGGGGAGTTAAACGAGGCGTGGGAGCTACTTAAAAAAAAAGTTAAAATGGCAGCGATTGGAAGGTCTGGAAACATTCAGTTCCAAGGCAGAGAGCGTGAAAAACATCTAAAACGTAACCTAGATGCACTTCACAAATTAGAAAACCAAAACCCTGGAACAAGCGCGCGTGATATTTGGAACATTAAACCAGTACTAGACAAATTATACCTGGAGAAGTACAGAGGAGCTATCATACGCTCACGGTCTGAGAAATAACTTTTGGGAGAACAACCCACCAAGCGGGCCTTGTCGGACGAAAAGAGGTCCGCTTTGGCGAAAGAGATTCGTGAAATAGATTTCAACGGAACAACCAGTAGTGACCAAAAACAATTCAGAAATGCTTCATCAATTATTGCGCTAAGCTTTTTGGCGAAAAGCCGACTCCCAAAGGTTTCGCAGAACTCGATAATTATCTTAAATTCATACCTCAGCTAAGCGAGGACGAGAGAACATGGGTGGAAGGGGACATCACCGTAGGAGAGATTGAAAATCTATAGATTTTCTAGCACGACAGAAGACGCCGGGGTCGGATGGTCTCTGCGCAGAATTTTTTCAAACCCTTAAAACATTTGTCAGCCCTTTGCGACTTTCAATATTTCAAGGAGCATACACAAAACACAGATTATCTCGCTCATTTGCAGAAGCTCACACCGTCTTTATACCGAAATCAGATGACATGGTCACAAGACGCAGTGTAACAGGCTACCGGCATATCTCTCTGTGTAATACAAATTATAAGATTTTTACCAAAGTACTTACTCGACGTCTACAGGTTGTTATCCGCAACCTTGTCGGCGACCACAAAACGTGTGTTATGTAAGGGAGGTTCATACAAACCAACATACACGTCGCAAGGAGCATTCTGGAAGCAGTAGAGAGAGGCCGCGTAGCTATGATTCAGTTGGATATTGAAAAAGCCTTTGATAAAATGCGCCATGGCGTTCTTAGGTAGATTTTATCTCACGTAAATGTCGGGGAAATTATTTTGAGGGACGTGACAACGGCTTATGAAAACTGTGAGACGAGACTGATAATAAATAATTGTTTATCAGAACGCATAGGAGTACAAACATCAGTACGGCAAGGCTCTCCTTTATCGCCGTTACTCTTTGCGCTCTACCTAGAAACTTTCTGCTTGAAAGTTGCAGCTTGCAGAGGCATCTCAGGCTTCACCCTAAACGCGGTCCAAGTCAAGGTGTCAGCGTATGCTGATGATGTTGCGATTTTTTGCTGCGACAAAGAAAGCATAATGGAGACCGCGCGGATAACAAGAGAGTTCTGTGATGTCACTGGGGCCGCAGTTAATTAGGTAAAGTGTTGCGGGCTCTGGCAGGGGAATTGGGTCTCAAAACCTCAGTCTTTTGCAGGCATAAGTTGGACGGACACCCCGACCACCTATCTCCGGGTGCCGTTACAACACTACAAAGATAGCACGCCATATTGGGCCCAAATTCTAGGGGATTTAAAATCAATGGCAACCTCGTGGGCAAACCGTGCCATATAGATATTTACCCGTGCCACAGTGTGCAACTTATTTCTCGTCGCAAAACGCCAGTACGTGTCGCAGGTTCTGGCATGCAATAGTACGAGCATACAAAAGTTCCACCGAATATTCGGCACTTTGGTCTGGAATTCTAGATGGGAGAGGACGTGGCGGGATAACCATTTCCGCCGCGTCAAAGCCGGTGGACTGGGACTCACACACTTGTTTGTGAGACAAATGGTCTCACGTTTCGCCTTTCTTCGAGACCAGACCCATCCTTTCTTCCGGACTGTTATCCAGATTAAACTGGCGAACGCACTGCCCTCGATGTTAGTGACAAGTGACTGTGGTGAACCTTTGAGTCTTTTTGGTTTTCTGAAAGAAGTGAGAGATGCTGCCTCCTTTTTACTAACACGATTTTCTATAAAGTACCTAGAAAGCGTAAAGAAAAAGAGATTATCGCGAGATTTGATTGAAATGCTTTTTCATGCGCCCCTGTATTGCACTGTTTACAGCCATTGTCCAGGGCAAAACGCATTGTGTCGCGTAAAAGAATGTGTGTCCCTCCCGCAGTCAAGTCCTTTTTCTTCAAACTACATAGTGGCACTTAACCTGTCAAGCCGTAGTTGAGGGAAAGTGCGGTTTTGTTCCCTGCTCGGTTGACTGCCTTTTGAGCAAGGCACCAGAAACAACCGAACACGTGTTTATTCATTGTTGGGACGCGGTGTTTGTGGGACATTCTACAGAAGACGTTGAAAAAGGACCTGACTATAACCCATGAATCTTTTAGTTTTCTGTCAGTCGAAGAAGGAGACGTGGTTCCTTATGATTCATTTATGGTACTTGGCCTTTTTAGTTTGTGAAAAACCCGGATGGAATTGCATCATGCAAACCTGCATATTAAACCTGCGCGGTTTCATTTTATTGATTTGGAAACGCAGGGACAGTCCGTATACTGCAAGTCTCCCGACACCACGTCCGACTGGGCGCACTAGTATGAGTCGCTCAGAAATATGCAGGAAATTTAGTTCGCCCACAGGTTGTTGGGCGGTTTGTGTGTGTATTGACTTGGCATTCGTATGCTGCTTTCTGTCTTCAACAAAGAAAAAAAAAGTAGCTCAGTGGATTGGAGCGCCAGTTTCGTGAGCCCGTAGGGGAGCGGTAATGGAGAGTTCGAATCCACTTGACCTTTGTATATATATATATATATATATATATATATATATATATATATATATAAATACATATATATATATATATATATATATATATATATATATATATATATATATATATATATATATATATATATATATATATATATATATATATATATATAGGGTGGTTCCAGTCACCAGGCTCGATCTAAAATGGACCGTAGAAATCGACGCCTGCACGTAGCCATCTAAACGTTTCGTCGAAGATGTATTTCACAGGTCGGTTTTTTCTTGTAAAATTACAGAGCGTAGTTCTGTTTAGTAAAAAATAGGACCATGAAACTTGCCAGGGTCTACGGCGGGCGCTGACCCAGAAGACCAAGCCCAGTAGTGGGCTGTGTTTGCCGTTCGTATTGATAGATAGCGTCGGGAGCAGCGTTTGAACGCGCAGCCGACCAGCGAAAGATAGCAGACGACACGCAGACGAAATCCGTTGGCAGCAAAAGTGCCGCCGTAATGCAGAAGCGTTTTTTTTTTTCTTTTTTTTTTTCCTTTATTGTTCGAATTTATTTTTTAACCGAAGGTACATTTCAAAAATATTATATTCATTTTAATAAACCACGGTGGTCGCGAGCCCTCGTGATTAGGAGGTAGCGCCATCTACCAATACGAACGCCAAACATACCCCGCTACTACACCCCCGTCGTCTGCGTCGCTGCCCGCCGTAGACCCTGGCAAGTTTCTTGGCCTTATTTTTTAGAGAAACAGAGCTACGCTTTGTAATTTTACGAGAAAAAACCGACCTGTGAAATACACCTTTGACGAAAGGTTTAGATAGCTAGGTACAGGCGTCAATTTTTACGGTCCATTTTAAATTGAGCCTAGTGACTTGAACCACCCTATAGATGTATATATATATTTTCTTTTATTTTATCTAAACGTTCGGATGTGCATTTTGAGCACTTTTTACAGCTGCTATCATGACTATAAGGGTTATCTGTAGTGGCAAGAGAGCGAGCAACAAACAGTCTTCAGCATCCAGGCTCTGGATACTTCTTACTTTAAAAATGTTGCATGAATTAAAAATGTGTGTACAAATCCTAGTTACATATATCCAATGAAACGAGCCATTTGAATATTGGGTGATAGTTTTAATAAGTTCACACCAGTAAAGTTGCAGGTTTTCTTTTATTCTTCCTTCGTGCTCGTACCGTACACGGCGCAACGATCGGTTCGCGGGCGTACGACCGTGTTCGTCTGCTATCTGTACCGTAAGAGAGCAACATGAGAGCCGCATCTACCTCCCTCCCTCCGCCTCCTCCTTGCAAGCGGTTTTCAGCGGAAGACGATAGCTTCCTACTTCGGGAGGTGCTACGCGCTAATTCTTTTTTTACTCCAGCCATTTGGAATGACATCCTTAAAGGCTTAAATGCGGCGTTGAAAAAAGAACTTCACGTGGCGGGGAGCGAAGGAACAGATTGACCTCCTCGCATCTTTGTACAAAAAAAAAATGACCGCCTCAACTTGAGAAAGTGAATATATTTTGCTTATTTTTGTATTTTCTTCGCGATTTAATATTCTTAGCTTTATTTGTCTGTATCTTTCTTAATACTCCACCCTGCAGTGGACCTCGAGGGAAATAGACAGCCGCTACCAGACGACTTCGAATGTTGATGCTAAGCGCGCGCGAGCGGGTTTTCATTTGTGTGCCAAATCGAGTTTGCTGTCGGCGACTTTTCAGCATATCAGGATGTGGTTGGTCTAAACATCACATGTGGTTTATGTAAAACACCAAAGCTCTCCCATGGAGAACGTATGACTTATTATAAAACAATAAGTTACCATGTGCAGTCGAGGCCTTATTTTATTCCCCGAGGATATAAATGTGGTCAACTGAAAGAAAAACCCCGAAAAGACGGTGGCTAACGAGCCACACATCATTCGTGGTATAACAATTTTTTTTTTACTTAAAAGCATTAAGGAGCGTACCGTCCTTCTTATCAGTGGCTTCTTTGTAATATTGTTGCAGAGGAGCACCACTTACAGGCAGGCAAAGCAGGGTTAGTGTGAGAATAAGTCTGCTTTAACCAAAGCTTCCACGCCAGTATCCACAAATAAAACAGCATTTGCCAGAGCATCCAATGAACTATGCTTCTAAGTACATTGAATGATTCACTAGCACACATTGACTGCCGCAACACAGAGAGTATTAGAAGTTTTAGCAACACCTATCTGTGTCATATGCGGGGTGCAAGTTAGTCTGCTTCTTTTGCAGGGGTTGTGATGACGTCAGAACACCCATCTCTGATTGCATGGCTCTGATCGAAGAATAGCGGTTAGACCTCAGGGCAGCTTGCTTTGAATTCTACCCACTACTCTTCAGTCAGAGCCAATCAGACCATGGCGTTCTGACATCACCACAACCCCTGCAGAGGAAGCAGACGAACTTGCACTCCGCATATGTCTCAGACCTTTACATATTTTGTCTCCTCAACTATTACAGTTTTGAGTAATGTCTAAACTCAATATATCAAAAAATTAGGAGAGATCTATATCTTTCTCTCATTCTCCTGGTATTCGTGCTTACTAATGAGTCTCCGGTGGAATGCCTGCAAATTACACTTTCTACGTACAATAGTCACATTAAAAACCGCACTGTGCAAGCTGCCCGCATACTGCATCTGATACCAGTGTTTGACATAGATACTCAGCAAATCATGGTTCTATATTCTGACTACATTTTTGTTTTGTTGTGGTGTTTCGCAGTGAACCTCCAGTTGTTTCTCGGTTTGCTACTTGCGCATCACATTCTTAGTCTAGAATATGCTTTAAGATGTTTTTTGTAGCTGATCTCATGAGCATTTCACAAGCTCTTGACAATTTTTACTACGGGAAAGTAAATGTTTCGTCTAAACACTTGTAAAAGAAACCACTTATGGTGGGTAAAGTGGATAAGGTAAAAACACTAATTAAACCTTTCTTAATAAGTACTTCCTCATATCTGAATGGGATATGACTATGTAAAGAGTCAACTATCGCATTTTGTTGAAGCAGATAAACAGAGAAAATAGCACAGATCAAATTCGGAGTTGAAATATTTCCTAAAATAGATTTGTGAATTGTATTTTATATATTCAGCCTCGGACTCCTAATTTTGCCAGAAATTCGATCTGACACATCGTTTATGTATGGGAGTAATGCGGAAGGACTCTTTGCATGCTTTCGTGATAAATAGACATATTAGCTTTTTCATGACATGTTGAGTTAGACACTGCAAAGAGGCTAGATGGAAAAAATGCATGTGTACTGCCACACATTCTCTGAAGGTGAAACTTGTGCTACTTGTGCTTAACTGATCAAACCTAGGGTCTAGACACATGTTTTAATAAAAGGTTTAGGCCAAAATTAGTTCACTTCCTTTTAGTGACACCGATTGTTTTTATCCTAAGAAAGTCAAAATAGCTTCAGTGTTCTTTTATGTAAAATGATGTTCATATCATTAATAAAAAGCTTTTCTAAATATTCTAAAGCAGCAGGCATGTATTTCACTTCAAGATCAGGAACTGAGGAACAATTTGGTGAAAAGGCACGCCTTCTGCTTGAGTGTGTAGCACGTTATCATGAGTTTGGACGAAAGCCAGGTTTGGTCCGTGCAGCTTTGATTCTCAAGGTTGCCTCTCTGCGGAGGACATTTTATACCCCAATAATGTTTGCGTTTGAGAATAAAAAAACTAGCAAGTTGTTCCTGCAGAAATTGCATATTTAATTATGTGGCCTCGGGCTATTGAGTCCGAGTGTATTTGGACTTCATATTCTGAGGCTATGCCGCTGACGAAATGACCTAAAGAGGTAAGACAATTTCTAATGCTACCTTTTTAATTGAAGTAAAGTTGTGTTGCAACATAGTTTCTTTTACTTTAATTTGTGAATTGCCTTATGTTTCATGAATAATTTGTTTTATTAATTTCGTTAAGGTGTGTACATTTGGCAACCATTTCTTGTTTTTGTACCATATATCATTTTTGATTTCTGTTCGTTTACTTTCTGTGGAGTAATAACCTTCAGCTGCCTATCAAATAGGTAGATGACTACCCTTTCTAGGTATGTCAAACCTGGAAAGAGTAAGAGCACCGAGAAACATTGTGTAAGTGGAACGCACTAGCTTTGTTGCTGTCTTACTTGTCTTACTGTCTTAGTTGCTGCCTTAGCTTCTTTCTTACCGAGCAAAGATTCACTGCCGGAAGCAACAACGCGAAAGCGAGCTCCGCGAGTGTTGTTTCTCCGCAGTGCACAAGGTGCTCGGAAAGAAGCGCGCTTAACAGGGCAGCGTGAACAAAAAGTATAAATTGCACGACAACACAGTTTGAAGTAAGCGGCTTATTAAAAAAATAGCAAAACAACCGAATTTTATTATATTTTATTTTGGCAGCAAACACATTGAAGGGTAAAAAGCCAACAAGTAATGCAGCTAGCCAACAGCGGGAGAAGGCAGTGAGTTGGATCGTGCAAGATAGCACAGGAGGAGGTAATTGCCTTTAGCAAATGGTGTTACTCCACAATGACAGTTTTGTTTTATTGATGTGGTTATTGTTTTATTGTGACCCTTTAAATATTGGCAATCTTAATATAAATTTTGAACACCAATTGCTTTCCCGTGCTGTGAAGAGCTGCGGTATATAGATTAGTTAAAAAAACGATGAAAACACGGTATAGGTCCGCTTTTCATTCTGGAAAGTCATGTGCAGCCATGATGTTGAATGCTTTCTGCCACCTTCTTTATTTCTTCGCTTGTTAGAGATTTTTCATTGGTGTCGCTTTTACAAAAAAATATGTTGCAAATCTGGGCTCATGAGAAAAGAGGCTTATTACCCACGAGTGTTACACTCGACTGACAGACTAGTAAAGGTTATATAAGGAATATAGACCTATAGAAGCTATAATATATGACCTGCATGAAGGTGTCAAGTGACACCCCCACACAAATTAGGAGTGCACAAACGACGATGAATTCGTCCATGGTGAGTGGTTTCACCAGTGACAGAACTCAAGAAGTAAAGTACTTGTTTGGATCACATAAACCTATAGATAATGTAGCTATTTTTTTTTCTTCGTGTTCGCCTTTTTAACCACAATAAACACTTGCCGAGTAGCCCAGTTTTCAACCCTTTTACAACCTGAAATCACATGAAATTGTGATGTTGCTTGACACTATTGTGACGAATGACAAATGATGAGGTGAAAAATAACTGAAGAAACTAGACGTTTAATCGGGCATACTTGTGCCCAAAACAAAATAGAAGTAAGTTGGCGTCGCAGCCGTTGATGTCGGCGAATTCAGCAGGATCGAGCGCTAGAGCGAGCTGACCCCGGCTCGCTACGCGGGCCCCTTTTGTACACAAGCGGACTTCTGGAACAATCGGCCTAGAAGACTAGGCGCGTAAAACATTCAAACCTAGAACAAGCAACACGGTTCTCGAAATTACGAGAAATCTAAATTGACAGAATAAATAAAAGACGCGGCGCTGCAAGGAATCGAACCCAGGGCTAGCGCACGAGAGTCAAGGGCGGTAACCACTCGGCCACGCACGCGCTCGCTCACCGACGGGCGTGGCACTATGACGTCATGTGACACTATGATATATGTGTAGGGTTGTTCGTTTTCGGGTAAAACCCGATTTTACCCGATTCTTACACCCCGAACATGTTTCAGAAAAATCGGGTTAAACCCGATTTCTCCCCGAATTCCCAAACCACATAACCAACCTCTTTATTTTTACGCCGCTCGGAGTTTGCCGTCCACACACGCTATCCACCCTACCTCGGGACAACAGTGACCTGTAGTTCATTTCGCAAGCTGCGTGCAGCACTGTGGACGCTACACGGCTCTCAACCAACCGCCCAACGAGCGCGCTAAACTCACCGTGGCATTCTACGGAGGCCGGCTGAGGAAAAACGACAATAGGCGTTGGGGCCTCGGAGGGACATTTCCGTCCCCCCGCTGTGCAGGTGGAACCGCCTCGGCACGCTACGTAGCTTCGGCCCTGCTGCACGCAGCTTGTGAAATGCACTATCAATCCCCCTTCGATCGCTGAGGTGTCGACGCCCAACAGGGTCTCTCGGGTAGCATGGCCATTGCGCTGACGTCCAACCTTTCTCACGAACAACGTTCGAGCCAGTCAGTCGCGTAAACAGATCGGGAAAACTTAACAAGTTTATTTCATAGCGAAATATCTGATCGAAGACGACCGTCCCTCGAACGGTCGGGATTTTTGTTGGCACCTGAGAGAGAGGAGGATTCCTTGGGCGGTATTTTCCTTGAAGCGACCGACGGCAGTCGAAGCTGGAAAACCCTAATGCCCCCCAAGTTACCAACTTGAAACAGATCCTTAATTTTAACGCGTTAGCAATAAACAGCTCGTAATACCCTCCAATAACAAAAAAAAAGACTAATGTATTATTGAGTACATTCGTGTATTTAACCCGAAAAAACCCGAATTTCCGAATGTTTCCTAAAAAAAACCCGATTTCTTCCCGATTATCAGCCTGAAAAATAGCACCCGATTTTTACCCCCGAATTTACACAAATATAAAATCCGAAAACGAACAACCCTATATATGTGGCATCATAAACACACATAGCATATGTGCCCAGCTCATTTACTACACATTCTGTGTGTCTCTGAGTTTATCAGATATGATCAAGCCATCCTAATTTTTTTTTGCATTCTTTTTTCAAAAATGCATAGGTACCATGCCTATGAATTTTTGGCGAAATTTATAGGCATGGTGAGTGGTTTCACCAGTGACAAATCTCAAGAAGTATAGTACTTGTTTGGATCATGTAACCTATACTTAATGTAGCTAGATTTTTTTTTTTTTCGTTGTCGCCCCACCATTTTTTACTGGAGTCATTTCGGCCACTGAGGAGTTGACTTCTCGAGGACTGCCCGATGCTGACTGTTCTGGCTGATGCAGTGGATCACAACACAAGCGAGCTGGAAATATCTAAAAAAACTGCCTCCGTGCATAAATCAAATAAGGCAAAGGATCACACCATGGATTTTGGTTTGGGAATTCGAGTCAGAAATATGTCACGCAAAATATCTCTATGTTCATTAAAAGAAAACCAAAAACATTTCAATGCAGAGAAAGACATTCCGCACTAACTTGTGCCAGGACCGTTGTAGCATCGCTTGTGACTTCATGAGATAATCGACACTCATACAAGTTGTAGGATCTTGATGTACCCCCGTAAACAATATAAACTGATATACCCCATCCCGAAATTTCTTGTGTGTGCGGCCCTCACAAGCCTTATTATCGCTCAATCTGTCAAAAAGTCAGAAATATAGGACCTTAACCTCGTATTTCATTCCTAGTTTGGGCCACAACTTACCCAAAAACTGGCAGGTATGCCAAAGAAACATAAATTACTGTTTCAGCTCATATTGTTTGCAATAGTATATCCCACTAAGCGTTTAATGACTGCTATTTCAGAACAAAACAGAGGGAATGTAGGATGATTGAAATAACCAAAGGAATGTGTACTAATAAATTATAGCATATGTGTAGCATGAGCTACACTGCTGCCTTTTAGTTAAAGTTTGTGAGGAAGCCTTGCACTACGGCATTATTGTGCAGCTGACGAAGGTGACCAAAGTGCAACTGCGCTGCTGAAAGAACTCTACGCAGTGCCCCCAGATGGGGATGAGGAGGTGACGGCACCAACCAAACCCTGCAGCCAGGAGCCTACATTCTCTGGGATCTTGCGGTCGAACGGCCTAACCGCAGCTCAAAAACATCCAGCACCTGCCACTAGGCCAACACTGCAAGGCATGAAAATCAGCAACCATGCTGTCGAAAGTCATATTGCACAAATAGACCCTAAATTGCCTAGGGATACAAGTTAGGCTTTTATGATTGTGATTCAAACTTCCCCTGTATCACTGTCATGTAGACGGAGTAGGTCCAATACACTTCACTGCCATTGATTACAAATTTAAGTAATAGCAGCAAAGCTTGAAATCCATTTTGTCGTGAGTTTTATGCCACGTGGGCAAACCTACTACCAAAAACGTACGTGTGATGAAATTGTGCTTAAAATGTGTATAAGAGGGACCCATAATCCTTAAAAATTAATTTTAGGCGAAAATAAATTGTGTTAGAGCAATATTGGTGGCGCGAGACGCGATTTAGTCGGTAGAATTGCCTCTTCTATACTCACAAAGTCTGGGAGTTCGACGACGGAGCGATAGAGTGCCCGGTCGCAGATTTGAAGCGCGAGGATTTGGTAGCACAAAGCATCAAGGAGCCATTTCTCGGGGAACCTAGACGTCAGCGCACAACTTTTGCAGCGGCGAGGACCCGAAACACACTTGTTCGTTCGGGACAAGTGTGTTTCGGTGTCTTGCCGCAGTGGGGCGCCAGTCACGTGGCTTTCCTCTCATCCGCTGTCTGCCGCTCCACCTTTCCCATTTCGACGGCCGTTTCTCGTGGTGGTCCGCCAGGCTTTGACAGTATAGAAGAGGCTATGTCGGTAGTCACCTCCTTTCCACTTGTTTTCTCTCTTGGCATTTCAGGCGCATGGAGGAATGATGGATCGGCTTCGCCTTCACGTTTAGGTGGATAGAGCGATTGACCATCTCGTTGAGATCAAAGGACCGAACGACCATTCCGTGACGTCATGAACTTTGCGCGCAGAATTTATCTCTCGCCGTCAATATTGCTCCAATTTTTTTTCGCGTAACTTTTTTTTGACACCTGTGTTTCAGCTAGACTGTTTAAAAAACATTTTTTTTCTTGTCAGGGGCCTTTTAATGAACAAAAAGTCCCAGGACTAGAGGAAACGAGGGAACACGGCATAGAAGTTTCATTTTAGACTTCTGTGTCATGTCATCGCTTGTTTTTCCCTGGTCTCGGCCTGTCATTTGTGAATTGTGTGATTGTTATTTTCACCCGAATTATTTCTAAAGTTACAAAAAGATTTGTGACCTTTTCGTGAAATTGGAAACATTGCAAAACAGGACAACGATCCCTGGATTGATGTTTCCGTATAAAATTGTTTATTTTCTAATTGATTCAGCAGCACTACTAAGTCATGTCTACTTGTGCGTTCCTTGTAGGTCTAGTATACTTCATTCTTTATTTTATCCTTCTGATTTATATCATGCAGCACCCATGACACCTTAATTGACTTGTAATCATTTAGAACATATTTGTGCGAATGTTAGCCGAGATATTTTTAATAAAAAGCATAAATTTAGAAAGTGTATTGCTACCATTGTTTTGTCCTAACTTTCCATTTTTTTAGTCCAAACAACTATACTAGTATCTGACATTGATAAGAGTACCACTAAGAAGGCGTCAAGCTGTTTGTGGGTCACTCAAAGTAAATAAATAAATAAGTACATAGTCTAATATGTTCAACCAGCAACAGCTCGTTTGTGCCCAAACTTTCGGTTTAAGTGCCCTGATAGCGGTGCAACATGTAATGAGGATAGTTGTTACAATCTCATGTCAGCAACAAACCGCAGCCAAACTACTTACGCAAAAAAAACACAAACTCTCCTGGAAAGCTTACAGGCATATTGCTTGTTTTTCATCACACAGGGCGATCGCTATTACCTGTTATTTGTCGAAGTTTGAGATCAGGCTCCTTCTCATCTTCATGTCTGGCGCTCATAGTATTGGTTCCAGTTCTGACAAACTTGAAGCACTCTATTTCAGCATGCTCAAGTATGGTGTTTTATATTACAGCAAAATGTTCAAATAGTTTTAAAATGTTTGAAGTAGTTGCAAAAAAAAAAAAGGGCCTCAGTTCAATATTTTGAAGAGTAGTTCGCAGCGCATGAGCAAACTAGGGGCAAAGAACCTAACTGCATAAAAACTGTAGACTGGAACAATTTTACTTGAAATAGAGTCTACAATATTGTGATAACGGATCCGTTTCTTACCGGATTTGAATTGGGGTTTCACTATGTTTCATTACAGGTAAATGTGTGCCCTCATCCAGTATTGGTAGGACACTTAATCACATGCTTGGCATAAGCCTGAAACGAAGTCTAAGAGTGAGCCGTAGATGCTACAAAGAACCTCATGTCACCCATCTGGATTTGCCACACAGCTGCATAGAACTAGTTAGCATGCTGTGGTCACATTGAAAAGATAGCTTTCCCTAATAGTGTGATGTGACTGATGAGATAAGAAAATAAACATTTAAATGTTCATCCGATTCCTGAAACTCACGGCTTCGGAAGAGCTATTTATTACTTGCATGCAGATTACTTACTCTATGGTTTCACCGCAATGCACAAACTGAAAAGCCATCTTCTCAGCAGAAAAAAAAAGTAGTTTGTCCGTGCAAAGCTAAACCTAGTATGCTCTTTTCTATGTAGTGAGCTAAACAGGTACTTTATTATATGCACATGTTGCATGTGCCCCTCACGAGAACAATCAAACGTGCTTTATCATAATTCTGCATAAAATCTTTCGAAGACTCGTGTACTTGTGTGTTCTATTTCTCGACACCCTTATTATGTGTTGTCCCAAAGGGTGTGGCATACTGCGCTTCATGTGGCAGTCTATTTATAAAAGACAACTATTACTTTTATAGCTGCCATCTTTTAAATTTCTCATGCTCAAGCTTACTTCTGACGTAAATGTCCTCCTTGAGACGTTTTGAGACATGGAACCATTCCTATTTGTGGCACTTGAAAAACAAGTTTCAAGAAGTATGCCTGGCAAAATGTATTTCAGACATATAACACATTCTTAGTCACATCTATAGATAAACAGAAATGAAAAGAGTGAGTTAGAAAGGAAACATGTTTTGAACACAGGTTGGTTGAAAAACGCTGTTGCATTTACGTTGTAAAAACCACCAACTGACCAGAGCAATCTGTCTGAGGATCTAGATAGTACTCCTTCTTATCTAGAATTTTTTTAACCCAACAAAATGGAAGAACATAGGAATTGCAAATCCAAAGGGAAAAACCACAGTTATAGATTTTCTTGCTTGCAATTGTAAATATACACTGTCTCTTTGTGTTTGCTTTTGCTTTCTAGGCCCTTTGACAAAATCAATGAGTAAAAAAATGTGAGGTTGTTTCTGAACACAGAGTAAAAAGGTAAACCACATATTTCACAGCATTTAGGGAAATACACATATGCATACAAACATGACAAAATATAATTGCTCTTACACATGCACGTGCCAGAAGGAAGGATAGTTCAACTCGTGAAACTCCTAGCTACCATGAAGGGCACGACAAGTACTTCCATCATAATAAAAGGCAATCAGTTGCATGGATATTTCTGGCAGCCACAAGTTGGTTTGAACTGCTACAGATATTCAACATATCTGTTGTGGGAACTAAAAAAATGCAGCACTGCTACTAATGCAGGGACTTGCATCCTGCAGCATTTACCACATTTAAACTGACAATGCTTGCAGGACCATCAAAGTATCTAAACTTGAACTTCGTTGAGG
The DNA here is from genome assembly GCF_016920785.2 of Ixodes scapularis. Lineage (NCBI taxonomy): Eukaryota > Metazoa > Arthropoda > Arachnida > Ixodida > Ixodidae > Ixodes > Ixodes scapularis. The sequence continues at coordinate 183,038,373 of NW_024609846.1, read as the reverse complement.
TGTGGTAGCATTTATTTCATTGTTATGCCCAATCTTTCCTTTTACTTGCGATTTTCGACTCCGTCAGAAATGCTAAACGTATAACCAACGTAAATAAACCCTGGAATATATTGCAGACACACAAGACACACATTTCTCAAGGCATTCCGTGTTTGACTCAAAACCTTCTTTCAAATATCATGGAATAGACACGCCAGGCTTTTCCTATTTTGGAGAAGCACTGCACTTCCTAGTGACATGCCTGGCTTGCCCATGCTAATCCAAAGTTCTTATCTTAGCTTGAATGAACTCATACCTGCCAATGGTTAAGAGCGCCAATACTAAATCATCTTCAAAATGACTTTTCATGCAGTAACAAAAATAGATGTCTCAGAATATGCGATACTGGCTTATACTCCTTTAGAGTTGAAGTATTACCGGAGAAGAACCTGGAACTTTCACTGTCATATACGAAGAAACATTGCAGTTTGCCAGGTTAAAACTTAGTGTATTGGGAAGCCAATTTGAAATACATGTACAATGTCAATAATAGAAAATAATAAAATAAATCATGTCCAAAATAACTTACTTTTCAAATAATAAATTTTATATGCCAAGAGGCATTACACAGAGCTCCGGCTGTGTTACTGAAGAAGCAAGAACAAAATCTAATGTGCAAGAACTATGGCAGTTTGTCAGGTCATCCCAGGTCACTGAAAAGTCAGTTTAGAAAACATATAGTACATTCTCAGTAGTAGCTTCTAAATAAATAATCATGAAATCAGGTATTGCCTTAAGTATAAAAAATACCATAAAACATATGTTACACAGTCAAGTACTCCCCCAGTGTTGAAGCAGCGACAGAAAAGAACATCGAAGTTTGACTCTCGTACAAACCGGTGTGGCAGTTCGTCAGGATTACGCCTACCTTGTACATGATGGGCAACTGCTGGAAAAACAACTTTTGATTTTTTTTAAATCAAGAAATTCGATTTCAGAGGCCACTTTCCCAAATCCCCACTCATCTGATTGGTGAACTCGGCTCATATGGTAATTGAATGCAGCCTGCCCCACACTGAGGCTTGTGCACCCAAAAGGGCGCTGCAGCAGCTCTCAGTGAGGGCAGGCGGGGTTCCCGTAGAGATCAAAGGACTTGGGGTTCATGAGCACCTCCAAGTCTGTGTACAATTTACTGTCCCTCTAGATGCCTGCAGAACCACGAAAATTATGGTTCAATTATATAATAGGGATGACGTAAGCTTTTGTACCATGGTAATATGGCACCTCCTATTATGCTTTATGATTAGAATCCCCAAGTTGAGGTAATTTCACGCTTGCGACAAGCTTAATTCTCCTATCTGTCACGAGATTCCTTGGGCGGCATGCAGCACGAACCAATTCATGGCCTCTTCGTGCAGCGCATTGCCTATAAGTTAGGCGGATATAAAATGTTACATGCTCATGCTGGGTCACTTTCGTCATATTCAATGTCCTAAATTACTTGAGAAGTTTTGGAGGACCGCATGCATGCACTATCAAGAAGCACCTCCTCATATGCACATCTGTCCGTTCACAGTCCTCCAAGATTTGTTATTTAAAATGTTTCCCAAGATGAACGATAATTCCACCCCAGCACACGAATGTTCTGTTATTTAAGTGTGGATAATTTTACTCTATACTTTCTCGGGAGTTCATCGTGTTTTATCCCATTTGTAATATCCATGTATTCGTTAAGAAAATAATTTCACTTAAATAGTGTTACATTCTTTGTACTGGCACACAAACATATTGAATGACTTTTGCGCTGTCTTAGAAAATGACAGTTCCACAGGAAGCCACAATGAGTGGAACTAAAACAGTGGCAGAAAATCTTCACCCGCATCGTGCCTGCACCCTTCACACGGCCCATCCAGCCTGGCAATGATGCTATTGGGGCACTTGACTGCTTGGTACTTGGTGCAATGGTACCTCTTGTGCCCGGAGAAAAATTGCCGCTGGTGCCATGTCGGCCGACACATGGCCCTGGAAGTTCTGTCGATAAACCCCCAGCAGTTGGTCGATGGAAACCCCTAGTTGTGGACGGCCTAAATAAAAATAAAGTGAGTGGTTCAATATAGTTTTGGTGATATATTTCATTGTGCTTACGAAGGGATCTAGACAGATCACAGAAAAAGGTCTGACGAAAACATCCTATCAGATTATTACTTGACCTAATGGCGAGTGTAAAAATATAATCCTAAACTTTTAGCAGTACTATTTTACTATTGGTTACATACATTTTCTGATTCGTCTTATGATTGATTACATTTGCATTAAACCTATACCATCATACTCCGAGCGATACCCGAGTGCGAAAACTTAGCCCCTCATTTTCATTCAATTTGCTGCACTTAAAAGGACACCCTATTGAAAATCGCTCTGATGGGACTTCAGGATTTTTTTAAAGGGTGTGAAGGGAACTTCAGGAATTTTTGAGATGTTTGACGGGGGCACCGATATTTCCTGGTGGGTTCACTGGCCCCGTCAGAAGCTCTCCTGAAATGTCTAAAGTGCCTTTTGCAACTCCTTGAAATGTCTGAAAAGCTGTCAAGAACTTTTCTAATGGGGTCGGGAAAACCTTCAGGCTTCTTGAGATGTCTGTGGGCAACGGCCTAGGTGGAAAAAAGACACATTTCGCAGAATGAATGAACACAGCTGCTTATTGTACGCTACGGGGGAAAAAATAAGTATTTGGAGAATGCCGATCGTGTGTGTGTACGGTCAGATTTTTATTACTGCCCTTCTATCAAATACGAGTGGGCTCCTGGACCCGTCAGTTACTGCCCGGGTGTTCGGTCGCCAAAGAAGCCACTGAGGGCGACCGCCCCATGTGGAGAATTGACGAGCCGCGGGCCGAGTGGTGTTGGCCGAGCGGCGTTTTGAGGCGAACGCAATCCTGTCCGCTCGAGGCGAAATCCGTGCAACCATGTATGAAAAAGAAAAAAAAAAAGAAAGAAAAAAACAAGCCGAGAGCAGTGCGCGCTTTCCAGGAACAGGGACGCGCGCGGGAGCGACTCGTTCCGGGAACCGGTCCCCCCACGGGGGACTGTCCCCAAAAGGCAATCGCCTCTCTCCGCCCGGCGATGGCGAGAGGGTGAAAGCTGCCAGGCCAGCGGTCGGGGGGGGGGGGGGGGGAGGGTGTGCAAGCGGGGGAAGCCATAGCCATTTTCTCTCTGCTCGTGTGCGGTTCCGGTTATCCCACGAGCCGGGATATTCGGAGCGGACCAATTTCCTCCAGGAAGGTGAGCATGCATGGCTTTGAGGGCTCGCCCCTTGGTCTGTTTTGATCCGTGCAGTTTCTTTCTTGGTACCGCAGGTGAACCATAGTTCGGCGCAGGCCGCCTTCAGCACCGCTCGAGCGCCATTGTGTTCAGCGTGTTCAAGGAGATGGTGACCGGTGTCGGCTTACTTGCTGCAAAGCCTGGCAGTCGGGGTCAGCGTCCCACCGCATGTGTTGCCTGCGCACCGGGATTATGGCACTGTGGGTGTTGAGACAGTGGATGAAGGCCGCTGTCCGGACGTGTTCCTTGCGCCTCTTCGTCCGTCGGACTTCAGACCAGCGAGCGAAAAATACGCCGAAGACGCCGGCGCGATGTCATCATGGACGAAACCGTGACTGTGCTCGAGTTCGTGGTTTTCGCTAAACGTGCTTACTGAGACTGTGTATGTGTCCGTGAGGTGCACCTGCTCGGTTTTATTAGCTGAACTACCGTACATCAGGAATATACCCAGCGGCATTGTGAGTGCTTTGAAAAGTATTTTTCTTTGTGATAAAGAAGTCAGTTGTCCTTGTTTGATGTGATCTCTTTCATCTACAGCTCCTTGCGCCGGGTTTGAACAAGCGTTGCTTTTCATCACCTTTTTGAGTTATAATATGCATGTAAAACTAAATGTCGGCAATAAATTTTCAATGTTTTTACCTGAATTTTTGTCTATGATTCACAGTCATTTGGGCGTCTAAAGGGTTGATGGGCTAAAGGGTCTGACGGGTTGAAAGGCTGTGGGGCTAAAGGGTTTTTCTTTGGGGTATTTTTGAAGGGTTTTTCTGTAGGGTATTTTTGAAGGCCTGTGAGGTCCCATAATCCTTCAAGGCTGACGTGCCCTTTAGAAATATTTTCAATAGGGCACTGAAAAATAGCTGAGCGTTAGCTCCACTGGCCGAGATTGAGCAGTTTCGCGTGGCCATCATAATGAGCACGGCTCATTATTAGAGACACGCGAAGCCGCCGCCGCGCGCTCCACCGCCGCCGCGCCCGCTTCGCCCGCCTCGCCGGTCTACGCATTCCAGAGGAGTGACATCATAGCCGCGGCAGACACACTGGCGCCGCCGCGTTCCCGGCTGTGCGCCTCCGTTGCGCAGTAGCCAAGTCTGACGCTGCACCGGAGCCGCTTGATTGCGCCTCTCATTTTGTGCGCATAAGCTCACGCTACGTATATCCTGGCATAGCCGAGCTAAGCCACTGCAATTTTTTTCTGACTAGAAGTCATCTTGTGATTAAGATTGTGCCAGTATGCAATTTTTTTTAATAGTAGTTCTAAATATTACGCTATTTGATATGTGCTTCGATGTGAACTGCGATATTCCCCTTTTTCAAGCATTATTGCGGCAGGTTCGCCCCGTTGAGCGCGCTTCTTACCGAGCATCCGTTCGCTGCGGAGAAGCAACTGCAAAACTAGCTTCTACGGGTGTTGCTTTTCCGCAGTGCACGGGTGCTCAAAAAGAAGCACACTTAACGCGGCTAAACCGCAGCGATAAACAGTGAAGTTAGATAAAAATAACTTCATTTATGAAATAAACAAGCGGAAGCTCGGGTTCAATTCCGTCACAAGTTTAGCTGGTTTTCTGTTTAAACATGGTGCAGTAGTAAAAGGCTCAAAGAAACTATTCGGTATTCATTTAGAAACTCTTGGCCCAAAACCACCATCCGCTTTGAATTAAAACCCCATCATTCGCACATGACTAATTTTGATTAAATACAGAGTTTTGAGAGGTTCTCTTTTGAATATATCATCCTACCTGCCCACTTTTTCACCAATTCTGGCTTTTATTGGATATTTTGGGATAGCTATTTTAAGTTCAAATCCTGGATTTCGATAATCCAAAACATTTGTCGTCCCTCGCTAGCTGTTGTTCTTTTGGAGGATGTTTTCTCGCGGATAACCTTTTCCCGGAGAATGTCATGCCGATTGCTACAACTTTCGTGCTGCCTACACACTCTAGGCACATGCGTTTTTGTTTTCACTAGTTTTCAAACGTTTTGCAGCACTCACGCATGAACGCGCGAGATTTAGGTGTTTTGCAGTTAGAGCTGCCCTCTTACGTAGAAGAAATAGTGTTGCTCACCTCCGCAAAAACGTCAAGCTGGTCAGGGTTGATCCAGCTGTGTGCGGTCACATCCCTGAGCAGGTGACCGAACGTGTGCGCGATGTGTCGATGCAGCTGGTTGGAGACGATGGACAGCGTCAAAGAGTGGCGACCGAACATCAGCTCAAGGTCGCAGAGGCGGTTGGGGTAGGCCAGCCTCCTCAGCCCGATCTCGAGGGCCTTGTCCCCGGACAACAGGAGCCAGCCATTCGTTGTCAACGTCTCCGGGATGCGCAGCGCCGATCGAAGATGGGACAGATCCTCCTTTGTGAATCTAAACTGCCGTACGGACGTCCTCCTCGTCCATCGACGCCAAGTTGAACGTCCCATGCCTTGCCGCCGACAAGCGCCTTCTCTTAGTGCGCAGACAGTCCTACAAAAGAAGTTTTTCTAAGTTGTTTTCGCCAAATAGAGTCAACTCCACGTCATCGTCAAAAAGGTCGATCGCCATTGTTGTCGGAAAGCTCGTTTGCTCCTTTTGCAGACAAACATTTCAGAACTTTGCAGTGCCAGTCGCGACACGCCATGGAGCGCCGGGTTTCGTATTACGGAAGCGCATTCATTCGAGTAAAAAAAACGAGACAAACTATAAGTAGATATAAATTATTTTAGGTTCTCTATATTTTTAGGATGCGATTTTATTTACTTCAGTTTCTGCGATTAGTGTAAACACACGCAAATCCCTACATTCTCAACGAGGCCGATGAAGGTTGCCTTTGCCAGGGGGCGCGAACTGTACCAATCGTCTGCTATCGTCCGCAAATACGGTTCCCCCAAAGCCGTTTAGAGGCACACGATCGGTCGACTCGCCCGATCCAAGGTATCGATCGTTTTTGTTTATCGGTCGCATTTTGTTCCGGTTCCCTAAAACTCTCTATTGAAGCACGCACCCCGCGGTCATGGTATCACCCGGGCGGGCGCTTAAAAGCATGCTTCAAAGGCTCCGGTAGTGCGGTACGCGGAGCACGGTAATGGTTTGTTACAGTCCCTATTAACACCTAAAGTTTATATGTTTTAGCGCTTCATTTTTTACGGTAATAAAATCAAAACCTTAAATACACTCAGTAAATAAGGCTTATATTAAAGAACAATATTTGATATCAATCCTATGGTCCGGGATTCAAATAAGAATTTACATAGATTGAGCAAAACAACAAAGGTACAAAACTGTAAGAACAGGGATGTTTTTATACGGGCTTAAAACATACTAGGCCAAATATTAACTGAACATTATCTTAGCTGCATTCTTTAACCACCTCAAAGGTTTGGCTGGGCGAGAGAGCCTTTAGAAATTGTCGATGAATCGGCACGCAGTACGTCGGCATTTTCGCAATTACTTAAAGGTGAACAGACTTTCAATATTCCTTGTTGAGCTTTTTGTTATATGCATTAAAAAATAATATTTCCATTTTTGCTATTCAATACACAAAAGCAAATCAGCCAAAATGTAGAAGAATGCATACCTTTCCTGCAAATATATAAAAACGGTCCTGGTAAAAGAATCACTCAAAATTTTTCGATTGAAAAGCGCAGGATATAAATGGTCCAATTCTTCACGGTACGCAAAAAAAAAAATTTGAGAGGCAAGCAACATACTCAATACACAAAGCGTATACAAAGAAACGTAGGTTTGAAATACGCTTTACCTATTCTAATAAAGGTTTCTTTTTTCTCTCAACTGTAAGATTTTTTTTTTAAAGGCAGCAGCAAACATGACGAAAAAACTTAAAAAAAAAAGAGGGGCAACTTTCTCCGGAAAACGTAGGCGTATAGATTACAGTGCTCTAGACGCTTCAAAGGCGACGAGAATTGGAGTTTTAAAAGAATTTGCTGACGAAGCAGAGACAACAAAGCGAAGAATAAAAACAAGAAAAGGTAAAATGAAGCAAACAGTGGGAGCAGCGATCGCACCCTAAGTCGGCGGAGAGGTGCAGGGCAGCATTTGCATTCATTGAAGTGCAGGCAGTCTCCGCGACTGGGGAATATATATCCACTATCCGACGGAAATTGGTTACGAGATTCCGAAAGAGGAACAAATAATGACACTTTGGGTCGAGACCAAAAGGATTCAAAGAAAGATTGTTAAGCTTTGACCCCTGGTGAAATTTTCTTATATCGCGTATATGCAACAGCTAAGCTCAGATTCGTTCACAACTAAGCCGACAAAGCGGCGCAAGCTATCATGCTTGTTCGACCAGTTAACCGCCGGTTTTCCAACCACGTGATCACGCTCTCTGAGCATACTCAGGCGAAGAAAACGGGTTCGGGCGATGAAAGAGAAGTGTTTGATTGGTCGGGCGAGAACGAAACTTCTCCCGCCGTGTCAACTTAGTGGTGAACCGGGTGAAGCTGCTGATTAATAGTCCGATTTCACCGGCTGTTTCACTACATGGCCACTATGGAGGAGAAATCGGGAGAAGTGGTTTCTTGAATGCTGCACCGATACTACAAAAATATATTTTTGTGCGATCTCGTTTTTTTTCGTTTCTTTTTTAGCAATAAGGCCGCGGCGAATATATTGTTCTAGAGGTCTTAAGGACACGCCAGTAGTTTGTAACGTTAACGCGTATTGTTAACTGTGGCGTGACGGATGGCCGAATAAAGACAGCTATTAAGCAAAATAGCCTTGAAAACCGTGCAAGAATCCGGGCTGTATAACATCTTTATCTTCAGATTGTTTTTTCCTAATTTTTGTTTTTCGTATTTTTTTTTAGCTCGGTAACTGGAGGCGTAGGAGTTGAATACCCCTTTTTTTCACGTGTTATCAAACGTTATTTGGTAAAATAATAACTCAATTGGAATGCCTGCTTTTATTTAACAGGAAGCTGATATCCAATTTTCAGCCAACTTTTCGTGACTTAAATATGACCCCCTTGGAGGGCAAACCCTCGTGTTATTTCAGTGAGCTTCGCCATTATCTAAGTTTACACAATTAACATTCGACATTCGTTCCGGAGGTGCCAACTCTATAACGGGTGTCAAGATAAAAAAAAATCCGGCTATTATTGGGGCATTAACTGTTCATATATACTGTTCATTACATGCATGGCGTTAGTTTCTAGTTCAAATTGTTTTTCTCTTTAAAAAAGCAACAACAGGGTGATCACTGTAGAAGCACCGTCTCACGTGCGTTTATTGAATAGGGTGAAGTTATGGGGAAGTTGGTTTTGCGAATTGACGATTAAAAACATCGCGAACGAGACGAAGGACAAGGGGAACTCAGCGAACATTACAACACTATCAAATAGAATCCGTTGATTAACGTTTTAGTAATAAATGCATTTGTCTTTTTGCAAATGTAGTTTTAAAGGCAGTCAATAATATAATCAGACCCCTGTTTTTTATTTGCGAAATGGCAATGTGCTCGGTTGTTTTCGTGGATATTTTCTTTTTTTTCGATGCTTTCACTGGGCTAACAAAGAAATGACGTCCCAAGTCCTTTCCACAACAATGCGTAGAAGATCAAAAGATTCGTAATGGACACCAGGACTCTGTGTGCGTGGTAAGAGCGCCGACGCATCCAAAAAACGAGAGTTCTTTTTTTATGTAAGTTTTTTTTTTTTTTTTTTGCGCGCGCATACACCCTTTGCCGGGCCTTCTTCCCCGCTGTCGCCATTTTGGGAGGGCATCGTGCCAGACGATCGACATATTCAGCATCAATCTTTGCGTCCATTTCTCCTTTTTTTGAAGATTATCTTTGGGGCATAATAAGCAATGAAAACAGGAACAGTGGCACGATACAAATATGTTCCGGAGGGTGGCGGCATGTCAGTCTGCCCTTAATTTGCAGTTCGCAGACAACTCCCTAGAGAGCGCTCGTTACTAAAAATAAAAGGCCCCTAGTGAAAGTTAAGAAACATCCTAGCGTATCTGACGCGTTACGCAGACATCCCAAATCCAGAAATAGATTGGCGAAAAAAAATTTCACCGGGCTTCGCGAACACATGTTCCGTCCGCGTCAACATTGCTTTTTAATCCATCACAATCACGTGGCATCACCTCCGAGTCCCGGCCCAAACGAAGCAAACCAACTCGGCAAAACTAAGCACTGGAGGCACATTTCCGCAGTAAGCCGGAATGAGCGATATGAAAAGAAAAAAAAAAGTAACAATAAAGATAGACGCGAAATAAAATCAAGCAAGCTTCGAAAGAGGCCATTTGGCCGAGCGATGATGAGCCGACGAGCCCGCCTTAGAACCCGCGGCTTCTGCAGGAGACCTGCTCCCCGTGTACTTACCGGACGGTGTTTTCGCGCTCGCTTTTATGTTGCTGCTGCTTTTCTTCTTTCTTTTCTTTTCGTTTTTTTTCGATGTTAATATTGCTGTTTATACCTCGCTCCAGCTTATTTGGCGAACCGTGAAATGACGACGAGGAGCTCCTCCTCAATGACTAGATGAAGCAAGCTTCAGATTAAGAAGCGGCCCCGTGAGGAAGTTCCAAGAAAGTTAAGTCTCGTCAGTTTGTGCGTAGGCCTTGTTTCTGGTATAGAAAGGGATCGTTTTCCGTGACTACACGCTTTAGACGAGTACCTGCGCGATTCCCGGGCACATTACGCTCACCGTCGAGCATACGTTATATAGGTTGTCTACTCGCGATTCTACTCTAGGTGAATTGCTATGTTCGAAACACGAGTATGTTTTTAGCGTATCTGTCCATCTAATACATCCAAAGGAAATTATCACTTACGAAGTATTTCTTTGAGTCGTACACCATGAGAATTCCGAATGATCCAGGGATCCGTTTCTCCTGCCTTTTAATGCATTTACTTCTTTGGGAGATGGGGCACTGCATTTTAGCCTGATCTACGTTTTTTTTTCTTTTGATTGAACCTTAGTTTAGTGCTCTTTTTCACTGATTTACGACCCGCACCAATACGTAAAATTTTCAGACGATAAGAGACAGTCTAAAGAAGAGTCTGGTTATCAGTCCCTTTTTTGTTTTGTTTTTTCGATTTATGAGTCCCGGACAAAAGCTCACCATTTTTTTCACAGACCCGGACAAACGCTCACCAGGGGGAATTTCGATGTTTGTCTTAACATGAGCGCGGACAACTTAGGTGCATGCGCGCGACACTAAAATGCAACGATAAATTGAATCTGATAGGCGCATGGATTTTTTTATTTTTATTGGAGTAAAAACAAGTTTATTTTTCGTTTGGTTTGAAGCGAATGCAGTACCTTACTAGCTCCAGCACTCTTTGTAGATCTGGGTGTATCTGGATGTCACGATTGTGAACTGGAGGAGGAAAGAGAAGAAGACGAGAAGGAGACCGAGGCGTGGCGTGGGGAAAAAGAAAAAAAAAAAAAAGAAGAGGTGGGGAACGAGCAGCAAGAGGAACGAGACAGCCCTGGTCTGGTGAACAGCACGGCGACTTCGGCTACGCTCCGGAGGAAGCCCACCCGAGGCCCGCTCCCGGGAATCTACCGAGATCAACCGACGAGGCGTCCTCCGTCAGAGCGGCAAGGTGATGTTCTTCCCCAAGGAAAGAGACCTGAGAGCGCATCAGAGCCGGGACACTTCAAGGTTGGGAGTGCTAGGGGTGGAGACTTGGGTCTAGGGGACTAAGACAATACTGTACCGTACGGTTTCTGATGCCTTTCGCTTTTGTTTATTTATGTAAATACATGTACATACGGTGAAATTTCGTAACCTGTTCGTCCGGGTCCTCTGATTTCGGGGTCCGTATCGCTTGAACGTGACACTGGAACCCCTCGAAAATATTTTTCACACGATTCTGCAGGCGCAGAGTGGTTTTTCGCACCCGCTTCTCTGGGGGTTCACCTCTCCGGACTTGTGTGAATGCCGTGGCAACAAGCGCCTGAATTTCCTCAAGGCATTCAATCAGCCTCCAGATACTTGGATAGGCGTGGCCGACAAATTTCTGGAACCCGGTATTCTATCCTTCGCAGGTGTTGTTTGTCCGGTCTTTATCTTGAAGAATGGCGTCGTACATATTCCACGTTCCGGGGGAAACTCCGGTCGTCGTCGGCGCACAGTCAGGCATAGGGAAGAATTCGCTCTCGATGCAGCCGCAGAAGGAGCAGAAGCATAGCAGAAGGGGCCGTTGACATACGCGCAAACAAAGTAGTCCAGCAGGTTGCCGATGTCACCGGTTGATTTTTTCCTGATGTGGGTTAGTCCTTCGGGCAGAAGCGGTGGTGGAAGGAACGCCAGCCTAACCAAAATCCCGCACAGCTTTCTAAAATGATCATCTGTCTTGTACTTGTCGAAAAGAGCCAACTACTGTTCCTCCAAATATTTTTTTTTTAAATTCGCCTTTTAATGGTTTGTATAGTACAGTTCTGCTTGAGTTTCCCTTTCACATCACCTTGAGATAATTCTTGATTTCAAATACATCTACTACGCTCAATGACGGGAAAAATTTATTTTCCTTGCCATTCACTTCGAAGATTACCCCGAGCCCCAAGAAAACCAATGCATTAGTAATCAAGAGACATTGTGCCTAACCTTTATGTGCGCGTTTAGCGTGACATAAGAACAATCAAAAAGCGAGGTCACCAAAGGGTGACTTCGCTTCTTCCGTCCCTCTTTGGGTTCAAAACCTTTGGTTCACGAAGTTTCTTGGGCGTGGCACAAGGGTGCTCTGGCATACCTTGAGTCAAGCAAGATTGATCTCATCAGCTTCACTCAGTTTCAGTAACCTAAATTGTGGTCCCAAATCGTGGCTTCTCTGTCTGTTATGGCTTATCCGTCGACACCTCTATATAAGATGGGATGCCAGTTCTCCTAAAAATGATGCAATGTTCATCGCGTTCGCATTTTATCCCATGCCGTGTTTCGCCCGGGCAGCAAAAAAAGCAAAAAAAAAAAAAAGATAGGTGAGCTTTTGATTGGGTTTGTGAAAAAACGGGTGAGCGTCTGTCCTGTGAGCTTTTGTACGGTTACCTCGATTTATACGCCTATGCGTCTGTCGAGGGAAACATTCCTGTCAGACTGACGGCAACGATTCGGTTGGAGAAGGAAACGGACATATTTATTTGGTAGCAAAGTAGCAAACATATTTGGCCCCCAATTCGCCTTTCCCTTGCCATTGCTTTTTTTTTGTGCTTTTGTACTGTTGAGTATCACGCTTCAAACAATCCGATTGTCAGTTAGCGTTACTGTTCGATAACAAAATGCCTCGCATAGATTTCTTGTTTTATATTTTGCGTATATTTTGATGTTCGCGTGCAAATTTCCAAGGAACACCTAACTCTAGTTATCAGTCAACCAACCCATAAATTTTTAGTAATATTTGTGAAACTCACAGGGCAAAGTGGTATCGTCAAGCATTGACTAGGTGAAAATGCGAGGAATGCTAGACACAACAGCTCACTCGCAGAATAGCATGCTAGTAAAATAATTAGTCTCCTCCTACTTCTTAATTTAAAAGCAAAACGTTGCTTGGCTACTTGCTCCGTATTTTGCGAAGCCAGATTTGGTAAAGACGCACTAAGTGAAGGCGGATTAACTGAATGATTCACATAATCCGGATTAAGCGAACCGGATTTCAGGAATGCGTGGCCTGTGACCTCAGATGACTTCAGTTTCCCGGCTAAACTTAGCGTCAAAATTGACGTCACGTGTCCTCAACAACAATTTAGTTTCCCTGCTGAATTGAGCGGGTAAAATGACGTCACTTGACTGCGTCACGTGATCTGTGCACCAACTTCAGTTCCCCTCTAGACTTAACGGGGAGAATGACGTCATGTGATTTCAACCCCAATTCAGTTACCCCCGCGAAATGCAGCAGAAACATTGACGTCACTTGACACAATGTCACGTGACCTATAGAGTTCAGTTTCCCCGCTAAATTTAGCGAAAAAATTGAGGTAACTTGACATGATGTCACGTGACCTATACTCAAGTTCAGCTTTCCCGCTAGATTCAGCGGAAAAATTGACGTCACGCGACCTACAAATACATTCAGTGCACCTAGTAAATTTAGCGAAAAAATAGATGTCACGTGATCTTAACAACAATTCAGTTTTCCCGCTATTTTTAGCGGGAAAATCTCGTCACCTCATTTCGTGTCACGTGGCATGTACACAAACTGAGTTTCCCCATTAGATTTAGCGAGAAAATTTAGGTAATGTGACCTCAACGCCAATTCAGGTTTTCCGCTATATTTAGCGGGCAAAATGATGTCACATGACTTCATGTCACGTGGTCTATACACAAATTAAATTTTTCCTTTAAATCTTGCGAAAGAAGTGATGCTTCGCTGCTAGATTTGGCAGTTAAATTAACCTCACGCGATTTAGGCACACATTTAGTTTACCCGCTAAATTTAGCAGGGAAATCGACACGTGACCAGCCCATCATGCGCCATACTTTGTGGACACAAGCTCAGTGCATTGCTAAGCATTTTTTTATGCAAAAAGATTTCAGATATCCAGCACAATTGCCTAGTAATTTGCCATAGAATTATTTTTTAATCAAAAAGTAGTGGTGCGAAGATAGCGAAGAATCTGACTCAGTTTCAGAATAGCAAACCCCTTTTGTCTTTTTCTTCTTTATTTTTTTATTGAGAACCTTCGACCGCATGGTCGGTTTTTTAAAGCTACTTTTTTGCAAATTGGCGGATGAAGGGGAGAGGGGAAATAAAAAACCGCAATTTACGCACCGCCTCGCAGGTGTTCCACGCGGTATATTTTTTTTCTCGCTATTTTGTGTTTCATAAATCTTCATTGCTTTCGAGACAGCTTGCTGAATCTGCATATGCTTCATCGCCGATTATTCGATTTTTTATTTTAGTTCACTCATTTCAACCATTTTTGTGTGTGTTTGGGGTGATGTGAAAATTCAAGAATAATTTAGAAGCTTGGAGATAATGTGTAAGGGAATGAACAGGGCAAGGGCTTGCGTGATGAATTAAAGATGCAATAAAACTACCAAGCAGCTCTACTTATAACTAACCGCCTCTTGTTTCTGGGGACTTATTTAAATTCATAAAACACGTGTAACCTGAAGTATCTTTGTATAGAAAGTGAGAAAACATACATAAATGAAACAGGGCACTTCAGAAGTAACGCAGTGAGCTTCTCAAATGACTTCGGAATAATTTATGCTAGAAACTTTTGAAAAAACTGACGCTTCCTAGGTCCGATATTAAGCTGCTTCATTTTCTTTTATGGACTAGTGTTGGTTTTTTTGTTTGTTTGTTTTTCATTTGACATACAAAAATGGCCTGACTGGAAGGAACAAGAGAAAAAGAGCAAATTAAAAAATAAACAAATAAGATGGACGGTGCAAAATACACAAATATTATAAAAATAAAACAAAAAGGCGTAAAAATGGTTGACAAGAAATTTCATGAGGAGGGGGGGGGGGGTTAACGCGGACTAGATGAAGAATGATTAGGCGAAATGCGCCCTTTTGGGGGGGGGGGGGGGGAGGGGAAGACGCGACTTCCTAACATACATGCACAGATAAAGGAAGAAGGTTGTGAAAGGTGTTTAAGCCTTGGAAGACCTTTCCAGCGGCAATCTCCAACGAGGCGATTTACAGTGCGCGTCCCTGGTTTTGAGATGGTACGTCAGTGTTGCCCGACTGCGCTGGGCTGGGGGTTTTCTAGTCCGTGGGCAGTGGCAGACTGCGTAGGCGCACTTCCGGACGCTGGTGGAGGCTAAATTGCCGCGTTCTATCTTTCATTTTGTGTTCTACGGCGAATAAAATTTCTCGGGGTTCTTAAAAATGTATTTTACTATTTTTGGAAACAAAACAAAGAAACGAAAGCTGTATTGGTGAGTCCTTGCGCGACAGAGCAAATGCAACTGAAATGTTTGTTTTATATTAGGTTGATCTTATTACGACACCATACACTCAGCCGTGTCAATTTACACAGGTCTTAACCGCCGAAAATATTTGACAACACTAGATATCCGAACTGCATGGATATTTCTTACCCATAACATGAAATTCAATGAGTCTCATCAATCGAACAACATATATTGTACGTACCCCACGGTGCCGCGTTACCCGAACAGGATTTGAGAAAGGTCTCATATAACACAACATATACAATATACAGTGTCGACAATAGTCACTTCACGACGATCGAACCGAATCTGGCGTGTTTTCGGGCACATGTAGAAGAGACTCCTTTGTTTGCACAACTTCAAGGCAAATAAACGAACGTGTCTATTCCGTCCCTACACCCCGGACCCGACCCTATCAGCTATTTTTCGCGAAGACCCGGAACATAGCCGGGAAAGTATTTGAAGATTATATTAACAAAAATAATCCTTCAAGAACGTCGAACTGCCTGCGTCGCGGTCTGCTTGACGTTCGCTCTCTTGGTTCATTTCCTGCGAAGGCTGAGCAGGCTACGAGCCCTGGTATTCCCTGGTTTTCACAGTGGAAGATAACACACAAAGTGTAAGTATCCCAATGAGGCAGATCAAGTAAAATCTTCCAAGAAAAGCCGGCGTACTCCGAATGCACAATGCAGGTGAGGAGTCACGCTGACCGAGTTTCTACAGCTCAGGCGGGTGGCAGAAATTTCTGGCTGATAGGGGTCGCTCGATTCGCAAAATGGCGGCGACCAGAGAGCTCTTTTTACAAAGGTCTATTTAGAGCTAAAGAAATACTGTCAAAATCGCTATACTTGTGGTATGGCTGAAAAATAAGATAAAATAAAATGGTAGTGAAGCATTTTATTGACTGCGTTTTTGAAAGAAACAAACGGCGTTAATGGTTAATTGACAGAAATAAATGAAGCGCAACCCTTTTGTGGGCGGGAGTGCGGACGTCGTCAACCTTACATAGCTCCTTCCAGAAATTCACCAAACATCCACAAGTTAGACAGTCTGCCATTATCTGCTACTACTGTTTTAACCAACGAAATGGGCTTACGCTTTTCCTGTACTGAGCTTCCTTTCCCTGCTCCCAACACTTCTTTCTACTATTGCAGTGCCTCAAAACACAGTAGACATTTAAACTCTTGAGCAATCAATATGACCAAATTGCTCGCAAAGTTCATTCGTTCAATTTGGGAGCTTCGTGATTTTTTTTTGAACATTCATTTATTTAAATATTTATTTTTTATTTTAACTTTCATACCGTATCCTGAATATTCGAAATCCCAGTTTACTGCCCGTTTCCAGTTTGTATATATTGATATGTACAGTATCAACAAAAATGTACAGCACTTCCACTTCACGTGAAGATGGAGGACCGGCGAAGCTGTTATCTCTACGACGTTTAGGACGATGCCCAGAGGACGACGTCTAGGACGACCTCAATGACTACATCTAGGACGACCTCAAGGACAGCTTTAAGGACGACCTCAAGAAAGACTTCTGGGACGACCTTGAGGACGACGTCTGGGACGACCTCAAGGATGACTTCTAGGACGACCTCGAGGACAACCTCTCGGACAATTTCAAGGACGACCTCAAGGACGACGTCTAGGACAACTTCAAGGGCGACTTCTAGGACGACCTCGAGGACGATTTCTAAGGCGACGCCTCGAGTAATTCAGCCTTTTCAGTCTGGTTTTCACCAGAGTGGAAAAGCTGGAAAAGTTGCTGCCATCTATAGGCGACGGCGGCAACCAGAAAACCGGCAAGCCGGTCGTTTGGTTGCCGCCGTCGCTCATAGATGGCGGTAGCTGGTCGGAGTTATGTGTCAACACGCCGCTTGTCCGCGGACACGATACTGGGGAAACTAGCCCTTAACAGCTCCGCTGTAAAAATCTAACACCAAATTATATTGGTCGGAAAACCTCAATATAAACTCAAACATTGCACTTTCGCAAAGCATGTTCAGATCATTGCACTTCCAAGACTGATCAAAATAAGGAAGGGGTGTACGAGTATTAGAGTTTCGAACTCGGCTCGAATAGTGATTTTCCGAATAATTCAAGCTGACTTTCGGATTCCTCATACCCCAATTTTGAATAATTTGACACAACGAATGTTATAGTATTGCTGACAAAAGTTCGACTTCATTCTGGTCTACACTGGAAATATAAAGAAGTAATCTTCATAGGCATATGATGGTTCTAAATTAAGCCAGCAGTCAAAGACCTGAACTAACAAACCATTAAAAAATTTTTTTGTTCTTGTTGTTTTTTGTTTATTGAATGAAACAGTCATGCTTTCAGCTTCTTGAATGTCTTGCGTCACTTGCAGCCGGCCAATAGGCCTATCCGGAAAAACCCAGGAGACCTTGCAACCAGGGAAATGGACCTTTTTCCAGTAGACTTCTGTGCATGCGTTCACTTTCTCTCAAGGCCTACCTTCCCACTGCGCCGTTATCGCCGGGCACCGTCCCGCACGACCAATATTGTCACCATGTATCTTCGCGCGTATCTAGTCTATTTTGACGGTTCATTTTTTACAGCGGGCCTATTAAGGGCTAGTTTTTTCAGGATCGCGTCCGTCAGCAAACAAATGATGACACAGAACTTTGTGCAACTACTGCCATCTATAAGCCACGACGGCAGCCAGACAACCTCCTTACTGGTTGTCTGGTTACTTTTGTCTTTCATAGATGGTAGTAACATTTCGAGGCCTTTCTACTCCTGCTTGCCGACTTGCGGCCGGCCATTACTTCATATCCACCATAGTACAACTTGGCTGGTCTGCCTTCTTAACCAGATTGAAAAGTCTGAAAGTATTTTAGTATCGGTAGTATGGGAAACACACTGAAAACCGATACAACTGCACGATGGCAGTATCTTCTGTTCTGACGGGGGGAGGAATGTTGGGCTACCCTTCATTTGTATTTCGCAGGCCATCATCAGACTGCGCTCGCTACTCGAAAAAAGGTCCATTCTGGGGCTGTTCAGATGTACGCTCGTGCCGGCTCGAACCCTTCGTATATTCTGGTAGCGGTGCGATTCATTCTTTCTTACCGTTAGGAGCTCAGAACCAGGGTATCGAACCGGAACCGAACCGAACCTAAATGTCAACCAAACCGTTATTTTTAGCCGAACCGTAACTGAAACGAACTGAAATTTTCGCTGCCATCTTGGAACTGAAACGGAACTGAACCGCAAAAAAATATATATAACGGTAACCAGTTCAAAACGGTTCACGGTGTATTTTTTTGTTGTTGTTGTTGTTGTTGGCATCACAAAATAAATAATAATTACGAATAAAAAAATTGGCAGCTGTATCTCTATGTATTGATCAAATCGTTATCTACAGAATTCCAATGTATGAGAAATTTCGAGGTTTTATGGCAGTTTTTAGTATTGGCACTATAATTACTTATGTGTCACCGGGTCACGTGACGTCATGGTGTCAAGTGATGCTGTCAAGTAATGGCACACCACGTGACCCCGTGACATCACGAAACTCATTGCGTCAAGTCGATTTAAATTGAGGACGTCACTGGATTTATGAACGTAGTTGACACCATGACGTAACATGACATCACGACTTCGTACCGAGAGTCACGTTACACCGTTACGTACGCGATTTTCATGACCCCGAGTCGAGTGCCATCAGCATCGCCAAACATTCGGGTAACGCAGTGGGATCGCGAGGCCATCCGGCAACCGAGGCCCTCAAAACTTTCGTAGCCCCCCCCCCCCCCCCCCCCCCGCTTACGCCACTGGTGTAACGGCTCACGTTAAATTGAAGATGCTAATAGCCCAACTTACAATATGTCAAGCTCAGCCTATGCTCTATGCTTTGCAAACCCCAGCTCATGACTATGATACCCCCTGACAATATATGATTAGTAGCACATCACGTGATCGCTTGTTCTAATTGCGAGCAATTACGGCAAAGCGGTTCCTTTCCTCTATTGTGCCTGTGTTTTGCCATTGCGCGGAGGTGAAAACTAATGGATTTTTTTTGCAAGTTATCAACGTAAGGGATTACTTCTTCGCGGTATTTACTGAAAGTAAAAAAAAATTGTTACACGACCCATTTTGCATGTACACATCGTTTAGACACCCAAACATGTTTTCGTTGTTGCTAAACTGCCTCAGAATGTCGTCCCCGATAATACATGTATTGAAAGGACTTAACGTAACTTACTAATCCGCCGTTACAAAGAGCTTCATGCGTGTACGGGAGGGATACCTAAAAAGAAAGGTTATAGTGACCTTAGGGGGGCAGCTGCAGTCTTCACCTAAGTTTCGACTGCCTCTGTATCTTGTTTAAACTTTACGGTTGGGCGCAGAACAAAAGTATTTTAAGATTAATTTTAACAACTGACAGAAATATAATTGTCGAATTTACATCCCGAAACAGGGGAGGCAGTCCCTCAGGAGTAAAAAAAAATATTCTCTGGAGGAGCATCGAATAAATCAAAACAAATAAATAGGGTCAGCGAGTGTAGTCTCAGAAACATACTGTGTTCTGAAAATGCCTCTGACCCGCATCTTCGGCACAAACCAGAAAACGTGGCCCCGGAAACTTCTTTGTTTGCAAAAACACTCTTGCCAGGAAGCGCCTTTTCGTGGTGGCAGATGCTAGCGCCGCCCCTCACGACGCTGTACCAAGATGAATTAGAGCTTTTCAAATACATAACTTGCGCACAGTGCGAACCTTCCGCGGCGTGAATTTTGCACCCCCCCGGATATAATTTTCTCAGCAAGAACAAACCGCAATAACCGCCAGCATATAATGCAATGACATCACGTGCAAAGCATGTTAAACAGCTGAGCTTTCTGGTGGAATGGGATGTTCGCAACACTGGCAATAGATGTCCCAATTTTAAAGTTGCTCAGTATGTATAGCAGACTCGCATAATATACGGCAGCCTAATGAAATGTTAGAGCGCATGACTGATAAAGCAGAGAGCTGTAAGGTGAGGGCACAAAACAAACGCACGGGAAACAATATAACAACCTCACGAAGCAGTATTTCGCGTATTTTCGAGCTGATGCAAGCTAATGCCCAAGTGTGATTTATTTTTGCAACTTTAAGAAACTTCGGCTGTCCTTCGCGCTATCTTTGTATAATTAGGAATAGGATTGAATGCATCCCTATGCATTTCTTTCTGGAGTCAGGGGTTGCGTATAAAATTATTTAGAATTTCATTTATCATCTCTTTCTTTCTGCACATTTCGTGTGTTTGCCTTCCGATCTATTATGTGAGCACAAAGTCATTTTCGGCATACCCTGCAACTCAGCATTTCACACTGCCAAACAAAGAACAAAAAAACACATTTCCACGGACTCCAGAGATGGCGTATTTTCGAGTATTGTTTTCCAGTGTTGGCCTCAAGCGGTATGTGAACTTCATAATTGATGAAAAAAATATATAATTACTATCTGAAGGTTTAACAACATAAATAAAGGCCGATCACCTTGAAGATATAATCAGTAGTAAATGCACCCCCAAATTATCTGAAAGATGCTCTGCAAATCTATTCCGGCGTTTTCATCTTCGATAAGCACGTGTATAAGTGATTTGTAAACGCCAAAAAAAATCTGATTTCGAAGCTAATTTAAATACGTATGTCTTTTTGACAGATACATAACTTCTCAAACTAATACAAGTCTCTAATTACGTCTTTTATGTGATGAACAGTCATTTTATGTGTCTGGGGGCTGAACAAAAACAAAAGTACACAGGGACGCGTGGATGGTGGAACTATGACGATTACGCACTAAAGCCTTTAGAAAGTGACAAATTTAGTAGCTGCCATGTAAAGTAGAGCACATTATTCCATTTGAAAAAAAATTAAAAATCAATTAGCAAGAGTGGTGGCTTATTTGTAAATTTAATTGACCGGCATCTTGTCAAGAACAAGCCTCAACAGCTAGGCTATAACAAATTGTTTTATTTTCTGCAATAAATACTTCTAACAATAGTGCCCTCGTGACGATAAGGGTTCAGTGTAAATATATAAATAAATAAAATAAACTACCACATTTTGTGACAACATTTTCATTCAGGTAAAATATACCCGACTTTGATAAACGAAGGGTCGTTGAGTCGTATAAACACGAGGTTTTGTAAAAAAGATCAATCAATCATTTTTATTAGGTGTCAAGAAACAACCATTTTCTCTTGGTACTTTCACACCGAACACTTAAACACTTAAAAACAAGGAGTACACTCATATTACAAGATAAAACATGAAAATTATTACCAGACAAAAACGCACAAACATCAGAATCTGCGACACAAAATTAGAAGCCAAATCTTTATGTTGGAAGTTCATACGTTGCTGCTCCGTGAAGATGATCTGTATAGTCGAGAGAGTACATCACGCAGAAGGAAGAAGAAAAAAGTGTAAAGTGACGAAGTTTCTTCCAAACATTACTGGCCAGTAGCTCTCATACCCTTTATAATCATCCTAAGGTAGTTGAAAAATGATCGGAAAATGTCGTTACATGAGCTTCAAGAGTAAAACAACGTGCTGACGAAGTCCCAAGAACGAAACAAAAATATTCGTTTGAGATTCACTGTAACATCTCAGTACCTTTCACCTCTGCCTTATTTGGAAGAGATTTTTGATTGAGTGGTCGAAATTCTTTCGGCTGGAGTAAAATATGTCATTTTTCAGCGTAACCCTCGTAACAATCCACTAAATCTGGGAACTGGACACAAATGGCTAAATTCTCTAGATGTATAGAAATGTGAATTGAGTCTTGTAGTTACTCTAGGAATCCTAATATTCACTTTTCACTTCAGATAAGAGACTTGGGGTATCAATTAAGTGTGAAGGGTTTAAAACAAAAATACCCAATCTGCTTTTTCTCTACGTCAATGTAGGTCAGGTAACCCAACTCGTTACAAACGGGCTTCATAATCCAAAGTTTGCTCAACCATTGCCAATAGCGATACTTAAAAAGTTAGATAAATTTGTGCTGCGCCCGTTCAATTCTTAGTGAATTGGTTTTACAGATTCCGTTCCACACCACCGACGCATAGTCTAGCTGCGAGTGGCACAGTGAGCAGGAAAGGATTAAAAACGTGCGTGGATCTTTGAATTATCTAGTCAGGCGACACAGAAGGAAGTAAGCACTGGTAACGATGCGCAAACCATTTTGCCGACGTGAACATCAAACCTTAGGTCCGAATCAAACACAACACCGAGGTCTCTAATTTGGGTTTCACGAGTCAATAAGTCCCCCTCAATTTGATAAGGAAAACTGACCTTTTGAGTTTTTCCAAAAAATGTCAATATTTTGGTTTTTGAACGGTTCAGACGGAGCCTGTTCTCCCTACACCAACTACTGTATCTGTTCACGTCTGCCTGTAGTTTTACGCAGTCGTCAAAAGCTTAAATTTCACGGCATATTTTAATGTCATCGGCGTACTGAAAGAATAACTATTGTGATGATATAACGAGAGGAATATCATTGAGATATAGAAAAGTCAAGAGGGCCCAAAAACAGATCCCTGAGGCACCCCGGAGCTAATCCTAAGGGTTTGTGACCTCATATCATTAACTCGTACAAACCCCTTCCTATTCAGCGGGTAACTTCCAGACCACTGGATCACATTTTTCCCAACACCGTAGTAAGACGGTTTAGATAGTAACATGTCATGGTCAACCAGGTCCAATTCCTTGCTTGAGCCAAAATGAACTACGTTAAGTTGAGCTTCCTTTTAGACAATGCGTAATGTTGTAGACGTAAAGCTAACCGAATTTGTTGTTGTCGACCTGCCTGCAACAAATCCATGCTGACTAGGAATAATTATATTTCTAAATAAGAAAGGTAAACATTTATAAATAACCATTTTGAAAATATTCGAGAAGGAACTAAAAAAACAGATCGGTCTATAATTGGAAACCTCGCCAGCACCGGAACAATTACAGCGAGCTTCCACATGTCAGCAAATATTCCGGTTTTCAAAGAGTTATTATATATTTCACAAAGTACAGGGGTGAATAAATCACGATATGCTGTAATCAGAGCTGCTGACACTCCATCGTGACCAGATGATAGCTTAGGTTTAAGTTTTTTAATACATTCCGCGACGATATTTTCGTTTACGCAAGTCGAGTTTAGCAGGTCGCCAAATCCTTCCGGATGAGAAACGGGGAAGGAGAAATCAATGTGATCAGTGTAAACAGAGCTGAAATGATTGGCAAATATTTCTGATGTATCATTCGCAGAGACACCGTCTAGAACAATTGTATTTGGTACATTCGTTCTTTCTCTACGCGATCTGACTTACAACCAACATTTTTGGTGATTTTCAGTTAATCGGTTCCTATTGTTTCTCGATGAGCATTGCGATCCTGATTTAATAATATTTTACATTTTTTCAGGCACTGCTTGAATACAGTTTCCCATTTAAGAAGACCACTCTTCTTCAACTCTCGATGTAGAAACTTTTTTTCTCTTGAAGAGTGTCCTTAACTCAGCTGAAAACCAGTAAAGAGATGTAGCTCTGCAATTTGTTCTTACTAGTATATATTTGTCCATACCCTCCTGAATTACGCTTGTGAAGCTGGTGAACCATAAAAGAATAATAAGAATAAAAATATTTAAATAATAATAAAAATAAAAAATCATCATCTAGAAGTTCCCAGGAACCGTCGCTCCTTTTTACTGCTCTGCGAGTTTTCACTCGTAATCGCTTCAATCGGAACATCTGACGCCAACGAGCTTTTTGTGACTCGGACGATTCCTCTGCGTCGTGGTGGGCACCGACTTTGCTCAAGATCGGGTCCCCAGCGTCTTCACTGACAGCAATCCACCGGGTAGGCCTAAGTGACTTTGCGCCTTCGCCCGGCTCGGCTCCTTGAACGCCCGTTGTGTGCGAGCTTGCCTGGCACGACAATCTCGCGCGAGCCTGCCCAACACATCAGGGCAACGCACGTGACACGGGAGTACAGCACTTGACATCTTTCCCTTCTGCGCGTGTGCTATGTCTTCTCCACTCAAGTGCGCTCAATGCCACGAGAAGATTGTGAACGATGGTCGGCACATGTCCTGCGCCGAGTGGAGAACATCGTATCATCTAGGGAAGCTTTGCTCCGGTGTTGCGGAAAATACATTCAATGCCATGGGTGTTGGAAAACGAGATGTCTGGCGCTGCCGTGTGTGCCGACAACGACATAGTGGGAATGAGTCTCGAAGTGAAGCCAGCTCGTCTCAATGCGCGTCTCCTGCTGGTACGGAACATCTTCGGTCGCTGGAAGCTAAACCGGAGTGTCTCACCTTGCTGAAAGCCAATGTTGACACCCTCCTCGACTTACCAACTCAGATGAATCAACTCCTGACATTGAAGCCGGTAGTCGAGAGCCTGAAATCCGCAGTAACAAATGTTCAGAAGGCCGTAGACTTTCTGTCGGCTCGGTACGACTCTCTGCTGTCTACAGCCACTACCACCTCAACCGCGATAACAGAGCTCCGTGAGGAAACGACATTGCTAAGAAGCGTGGTAACAGAGCAGTCTCAGACCGTCGAGCACATGAAAGAACTGAACGATAGTGACCAGTACACTGTCTCTCAAACCTTGAGATACATGGACTCCCTCATGCCCCAAGTGCAAACTTAAGTCTCCGTTGTGGGCGAGTTGGCTGGCAAGCTAGGCCTCGAAACCTTTCAGCCAAGGGACATACTGGCGGTGCATCTTAGTAAAACATATAAAATAGCGCAACAGAAACAAGGACAAGAAGTAAACAGGACAGGCGCTAACCAGACTCGAAGCTGATTCACTAAGCGTAGAACATAAAAAAGGCCCACTGTAGAAGAAATATAGTTTAGTAAGGTACGTTGTTGGGCTAGTTGGTTCATCTTAGTAAAACATATAAAATAGCGCAACAGAAACAAGGACAAGAAGTAAACAGGACAGGCGCTAACCGGCCTCTGCCATCTCGGCGCGACGGCCCTCCTGTTATCGTGGTTAAATTGGCTTCAATGTCGCTAAGAGAACAATGGCTCGCCACGCGAGGTAAGCTGAGGATTCTGGCAGCAGAGGGTTCTTTGCCCAAACTCTTCCTCAACGAGAACCTAACGCGAAAGAACAGGGAACTCTTTTGGATGGTACGGGAGAAAGCACGAATCAAGCAGTACCAATACCATTTCGTCGTTTACCCTGGGACTGGGGGTTTTTTTTGAAGAGCAGAAGAAACAGAAAAACAGACAGGTCTCAAAGACCTGTCTGTTTTTCTGTTTCTTCTGCTCTTCAAAAAAAAACCCCCAGTCTCAGGGTAAACGACAAAATGGTTGACTTCCACCAGCTAGCCTGTACTTTGACTCTTTTCTCGTTAATAGTACCAATACACTTGGGTGAAAAATGGGAAGCTATTTGCAAAAACGTCAGCAACCTCGTCACTGGTTCGCATCCACCGGTTGGCCGACCTGGAATTGATTGTGTAACTCTTTTTGTTGCTAAACGGCTTAAAAATACCGGTGGATAACAACCGCGTCGAATAATAGAAGTACAGTTTCGTCAATGTTCAGATTTTTCTTCATTTCAACGTTTCTCGTAACCAGCTAGTGATAGTACTCTTGGGTTCTTACATGTAAATATTCGAAGTATTCGTAAATATTGGGACCAGTTTGTAATAACTGTAAACAACATGTCACCACTGTTTGTTGTTTTTGTGCTAACAGAGATCAATTTTAAAGACGATCTCTGTGGTGAGTTCCGGATACCGGTATATAAAACATTCTTTCTTACACGACCGATTGGACGAGGAGGAGGAATTGCGATATTTGTTAAGGACTCGTGGTGTACTGAAACACTTGATGTAGAGTTTTGCCATTGCGAGTCTTTGTCTATGAGGCTATGGAATGATAAGTGGTCCTTGATTTTATTAGCTTTTTACAGACCTTCTTCAGTTAATCTTTTAAGATGTTTCGAAGAACTAAAAAATATACTTGGCAATTTTCAGTCTGTCGACATCTGTTTAGTAGGTGATTTCAACATTGATATACTTCAACCCGCCAAGTCTATTGTATGTGACTATCTGAATCATTTAGCCCATTTTGGTCTGGAGGAATTGATTTTAGATCCAACTTGAGAATAACTCTTGGTTAATCACCTTGTGGCCTCGTGTCTAGATCAGATAAGCATACGCGCTCCAAATGTTGTTGCAAAATCGGCCGTAATAGAGCAAAAATTAGCCGACCACTACTTTGTGGCGTGTCAACTTGCATCCCAACTCACGATGAAATCAACAATAGCGATAACAAAAACACTGGAAATAACTGATAAAATTAGATTTGATAATTTGGTTAAAACCTATGATTGGAATAGTTTACTCTCTATTCAAGACTTTGATGAAGTGTACTGTAGGTTTAGAGATATATTTGACTACTTCAAGGACAAATCTAAAAAGGTTATCACTCTGAGGCGGCGTCGCAGCGAACAAGAATGATTAACGAGTGACATTTTGTCAGCTATCCGCTGTAAAGATGTTCTTTGGGCTAGATGTCGGCGATCTCCAACCATTACAAACTTGAAAAAAAGAATTCCGTATTATGCGAAAGCGTGTAACCGCGCTTATTCGATCAGCAAAAAGAGAATACTTTCGAGATAAATCCTTTAAAGCAAGGTCAAATATTTCAATGGCTTGGAGTTTGATAAATCAATTACGAGGCACGGGTGTAAAGAGATCGATAGATGCCTCCCTAGAGAAAGTGTTTCGTAACAATACGACAAAACTAGTAGAGGATTTCAATAAGTTTTTCGCTACATTTTTTGGAGTAGCTCGGGATGATACTATGTTCACAGTAGATTTTCTTGATTCAAATGTTTTCTCGGCATTCCTTCCCGAAATGTCTGAACTTGATCTACGCACTTTGCTTTTTAGTTTCAAAACTAACAGGGCGCCCGGTATCGATGGTATCAGTGCAAATGATCTACGCCGAAATTATGATTCTATAAAACTTGTGCTCCTTTACATGTTAAATGGTTTCATTTCGTACAGGGGGAACAGCGCTCCCGGAGAACAGTCATTTAAGTCAACATACACACAAAAGAAAGAGACACTTAGTCAGCGCTGCTTAAAAGGGCCCGCTGTACTAGAAATGAAACTTGTTAACACAGAGGTTCGGGCGAGTTGGTTGCTCATGATGTACAGGGAGAACAGCGCACCCGGAGAACAGTCATTCAAGTAAACATACACACAAAAGAAAGAGACACTTACTCAGCGCTGAGTAAGTGTCTCTTTCTTTTGTGTGTATTTTGACTTGAACGACTGTTCTCCGGGTGCGCTGTTCCCCCTGTTCATCATGAGCAACCAACTCGCCCGAAGCTCTGTGTTAACAGGTTTCATTTCCTCCGGGATGATCCCGGTTGATTTGAAAAGTGCGCTAGTGAAGCCCGTATTTAAGGGGGGAGAGCATAAAAAAAACTTGACAATTATCGACCAATTTCCATTCTGCCCTGTATTGTTCAAATCTTAGAAAAACATATTTTTCAAACTATGACGGCCTTTCTTGATCACTTTAATATTCTGTCGCCCAGTCCATATGGGTTTGTCAACGGACGTGGGACACAGCCACTTTTGGAAGATTTTGCAGATGAATTGCACCTAGCCTTCTAGAGGCATCAGATTGCTTGCGCACTTTTTATTGATATAGCAAAGGCGTTCCATTCAGTGAGTCACAATATTTTACTAACAAAATTGCAAAACATTGGATTCCGCGGCCCATTCCTTTCTCTTCTCCGGAACTTTTTAACTGAGAGGACACAGCTAGTTTTTATAGGTAATACTCGAAGCTCCCGAGTTACCTTAAAGGCTGGGGTTCTCCAACGTTCTGTATTGTCACCTTTTCTTTTTAACATTTTCGTAAACGATATGTCTAACTCAGTTTCAAAATGTAAATTGTTCCAATATGCGGATGACACAGTGTTGCTTTCAAAACATCTTGATTATCCTGTAGCAATCGCATTACTCCAAGAGGACTCTTGTCAACTTAATGATTGGTTTAAGACAAATTGTCTTACGATAAATGCATCTAAAACTCAGCTAGTCTGCTTTCGTAATCCTCTTAAGATGTTAACGCCCAATCATCCTATATATATGCATACTTCTCTTTGTACATCTTGTAACTGTTGTCCCATATCTTATGTAGATCAAGTTAAATATTTAGGAATTCAATTCGAAAGTGATTTGTCGTGGAATTCTCATCTGTCAAAACTTTGTAAACTACTGAGAAATGTATCTTGTTTACTGTAGAATACCAGATCTTTAATACCTTATTCAACGAAAAAGACAATAGCTCACGCTTTGGCATACAGTGTTTAGCGTTACGGAATAACTATT
Organism: Ixodes scapularis; assembly: GCF_016920785.2. Taxonomy (NCBI): domain Eukaryota; kingdom Metazoa; phylum Arthropoda; class Arachnida; order Ixodida; family Ixodidae; genus Ixodes; species Ixodes scapularis. The sequence goes on along the minus strand of NW_024609846.1, from coordinate 183,009,838 downwards.
TTTGGTCACAGCCCAGGACGATGGGGTCAAAAAACAGACTCAGTCTTAAAAGGAATATTTAAAAGTATTGTTTATGCTTCCATATCGCAAACTGAAGAAGAGATCATAGCAGTCTTGGGCTTGCCATTGTTCCACTCCTTATTGGTTCAGACCGTTGTATTGAAACACTTTTGGTGTGATAATTTCAGAGTACCTCATGTCGTATCTAGAGCGCTTCGACACACCGAGCGCTACGAAATGCCTTTCGTAGTGACAAAATACGGAAAAAGAATTCGGAATTTTTATGTTCCGTATATATTTAATAGCCTACCGGACGATGTTTACACTGTGGACTCACCAAACAAACTGAAGCAAATGCTCCGATCTAAAAGTGCAAGTTTTTAACTGTGCTGTGTATGTGCATGTGTTTGTGTGACCATCATCGTTTATATTGTGATGAATGTTGAGCTTGGAAGCTTACGTGTGTGGGGACGCTATTTTATCACAAACTGTTGGGTCTTGTCCAACAAGCCTTTTGTCTGGCTTTGACAGACCCCCCTCACCATGAAGTGAACTACACGCGTAAATAAACATTTTTATTATTATTATTATTATTATTATTATTATTATTATTATTACAACAGCCTATTGAATTATACACGACTGGAATCTCCCTAGGATCGACAGGAGGCTAATTATTGTTACCATGTGAGTGACTGTTCGACCATCAGCCTATATGCCCGCATGATGTTTAAGTATATATATGTATTTAAGTGTATATTTACGTGTAAATCAAGGCATGCACATCTATATGCGTTGTGGTGCACTCGATGTTGTATGTATGCCCAAGTACTCATTTATTTGTGTTTGAAACCTGTGAAACAACTTTAAATTGTGTATATATGCCCAAGTACTCATTTATTTGTGTGTGAAACCCGTGAAACAACTTTAAATTGTTTATAACTGTCTTGTATTTGCGCCTGAAAACAATCAGTCTCATCACCACGGGGTCTAGTCGCACAAGCCGACCCTGGCTTCGACTGACCCGCCTCGTACGTGCTAAAGAAAGAACAAGCCGAATAAAATTATTATTATTATTATTATTATTATTATTATTATTAATAATATTATAATTATTATTACTGCGTCAGGCTTGGTTCCCCCCGACGGATATCATCCCCCATTGGAGATTAGTATACCTGTCCGACAGGGCATGAGACGTTGTTCACGGAGACATCCTGAAGGGAATAGACAATTTTTACGCTGGAGATTATGTTAGTTTGTACGATCATTTCTCCAATTACGACTGGTCCTCAATTATCCTGTGCTCTGACGTTGATCAACAGGTTCGCGATTTCACTCGAATCGTCCGAGAAGGAATGGATCAATTCATCCCGCTTCGTAAAACATCAGGCTCAAAGTTTTCCTTCTGGTTCTCGCACGAATTACGTGCCTTAATGAATAAGAAATTGCGCGCTCATCGAAAGTTTAAAAAGAACGATACCCCCAAATTAAAATCACAATTTTGGCGCTTTAGGTCTCTCTGCAAGGAAGTTTTTAAACGTGATCGTCAGGCGTACACTGATTCCGTCGAGTTGCAGCTAACTAAAAATCCCAAAGAATTCTGGAAGTATGTTCGCTCTCGGTCCCAGACAAAAGGTAGAGGAGAGATCACCCTGCTGGACTCACAGAGAAACTCGACGACAGATGTCTGTGAAATTTTTGCACGCCACTTCCAGTCTGTTTTTAAGCATCATCCAACCCCTTCAACTACTGCCGCGCCAGCTGTCTCTGGGAATGCATCCTGTATTGCACTCTTTGACGAGGAGCTACTGCATGAGTGTGTAAAAAAAATGAAACCATCATTGTCTTCTGGCCATGATGGTAATCCGTCAGTCCTCTTGAAGGCATACAGTGCCATATTTATTCCTGTTCTAGTACAGATTTTTAATAACTGCATAAAGAATGAGGTCTTTCCCGCCATGTGGAAAACGGCACTTGTTGTACCTGTGCATAAGTCCGGTCCAAAAACAAATGTGTCGAACTACAGACCTATATCTCTTCTTTGCACATTTTCGAAGCTCCTCGAAGTGGCACTGCACAAAATATTGTCATTCAATCTCAAGCGTTATCTTATGCCTAACCAACATGGATTTATGGCGGGTTGCTCGACCACAACTAATCTCGCCTGTTTTATGTCAACCGCTGCTCACGCCGTCGCTAACAGAGGCCAGCTTGATGTGATTTACATTGACTTAAGTAAAGCGTTTGACATTTTTAATCATGAGATGTTACTGGCTAAACTGTCAAAGCTAGATATTCACAACTCATTGCTTTCATTGCTCGAAAGGTATTTGCGTGACCGGAAGTGCTTTGTTAGCTCGAATAATAATTCTTCTGCTACTTATGAGGCGACAACGGGTGTGCCTCAGGGCTCCGTTCTCGGACCTCTTCTGTTTTCAGTTTTTGTTAATGATGTTTCGACTGTGATTCGTCACTCTTCATTTCTTCAGTACGCAGAGGATATTAAGATGTTTATGGAGGTACGAGAAGACCGAGACTGTGTTTTGCTACAGAGAGATGTTGATGCTTTTGAAGAATGGTGCCGGGAGAATGACCTGAAGATAAATAGCTCTAAAACGAAAGTCGTGTCGTACACTCGTAAGACACGTAACATTGTATTCCCATATGTTATTCAGACAGACCTTTTGGAACGTATGAACAGAATCAAAGATCTTGGCGTGGTGTTTGACAGCACCTTACACTTCTCCAGTCATGTTGATCACATCGTAAACGCAGCTCTACGCACGCTCGGGAGTGCGTGCCGCATCACTAAAGAGTTTATTAACCCCTGCACATTTCTTATACATACTCTACAGTGCATTGTGTCGACCACAGCGTGAATACGCTTCTGTTGTATGGAATGGAATTTGTGCCACAAATTCACGAAAAAAAATCGGGTTCAGAACCAGTTTCTTTCCATCTATAGACATCGTTGCTCAGCGATCATTGTGCCCACCACTACTGATGTCCCTGTTCCTGTTCAGCGTAGCGTGGCACTACCTACCCTGCTTCGTAGGAGAGAACTTGCCGATATCTTATTTTTATACAAACTTGTCCACGCCGTCACTGATTGCACGGTATTGACGTCAAGAGTACTCTTAAAAATTACTCTAAAAACAACAAGGCAAAATGCGTCCTTCTGCGACAGGCGTCTACTCAACCTCCACGATCCCGTGTCCACACTTGGGCATACTTATAATTCTTCTTTTTCTGAAACACTCGACATATTTGACAATAACACGCTGCAGTTTGTACAAACGTTAAAGGCCATCACTTAAATTTGAACTGTATGCACTAACTTGCGGCGTTCACACCGAAATTCCCCACTTTGAATGCTTTTTTTTTTCGTTCTTTCTAGCAATTGGTGGTGGTGGTAGTACCATTAAGCTTATCGTGTGTTGTGACTTTGTGTTTACTTTTTATAATTTTTAAGTGTATTTTTCTAGGGCTTGTTCGTTGTGTGTGTTGTCCGTACTATTGCTTTATGCCCTGTTCTGCCTTACATGTTAACACAGTGCACCTGTACCAAGACCGCAAGGTTGTTCCTGGGCACGAATAAAAACATTGTTTGATTGATTGATTGATTGATTGATTATTATTATTATTATTAATTTTATTAATATTATTATTACGGGATGCATCATTACCTCACGAGTTTTGATTGGGCATTGATTTTGGAGTCCCCTGATGTGAATGACCAGGTCATGCTCTTCACGCAAACTGTTCGGAAGGCCATGGATACTTTTATTCCGTTAAGGACAGTCACTAAATCTCGCTTTCCTAACTGGTTTTCCAGTGAGCTAAAGACACTACTGAAAAGAAAGGACTTCTTTCACAGGAAGTTTAAGAAAAGTGGCCTTTTAAAGTGGGAGGTAGAATTCAAGAACTGCAGAAAGCAATGTAAGACGGTCCTGGATCGCGACCGCCAGGCTCATCGTTGCTCAGTGGAATCAGATCTTGTCAATAATCCGAAGAAATTGTGGAGGTACATTAATTCACGTTCTGGGAGGCATATCGAGTCGAAGATTGTCCTGGATAATCACGAGAGCGATTTGAAGTCCGTGCCTGAGTTATTTGCTGAGCATTTTAGGTCCGTCTACAGAGATAGTACGCAGCGTTCTGCACCTGTGCTGCCTCACTTAGATGGGTTTGGTGACTTGTTAAGTTGCATTAATGTGGATGAAGAGTCCGTACGATCCTGTATTAAGAAAATGAGAGCAACATTATCAGTAGGGCCCGACGGCATTCCCTCTGCGATTCTCAAAACGTATCACGACATATTCACGCCGGTACTGTGCTCTATATTTAACAACTCGTTAAGGTTGGGAACCTTTCCTGAAACGTGGAAAGTCGCTGCTGTTGTTCCAGTCTTAAAGTCGGGAAAAAAGGTGATATTTGTAACTATAGACCTATTTCTCTTCTCTCTCCATTTTCTAAGCTCTTTGAAATGGTAGTTCATCAATTCCTGTCTTTCAAATTTCGAAACTTAGCAATTCCCCATCAACATGGTTTTATGAGCGGCAGATCAACAACTACCAATCTTGTTAGCTTTATGTCTGCTGCATCTCGTGTAATATGTAACAGAGGCCAGTTAGCCGTTGTCTACTTTGACTTAAGTAAGGCTTTTGACTTAGTCAATCACATTATTCTTTTATCCAAACTTTCCTCCTATGGAGTATGCGGCTCAGTACATGACTGGTTAAAAAGCTACTTGTCAGAGAGAGAGGCATATGTCCGGGTGAACAACATGAACTCTTCGTTGTACAGGACTCGCTCTGGCGTTCCTCAGCAATCTCTTTTAGGACCCGTTTTGTTCACAATTTTCGTAAATGACGTCTCTTTTGCGGTTTTAAATTCTTCATTCCTGCAATATGCTGACGATATAAAAATTTATCGAGAAATAGTTACTGAACGTGATTGTGCTAAGCTCCAGGAAGATGCATGTTCTTTCTACCGATGGTGCTCTGAAAATGACCTTTTCTTGAACCCGTCCAAAACCAAGGTCATGACGCTCTCTCGGAAATCTCACAATATCTCTTTTGCATATAATATTCAAGGAGAGACTTTGTCTCGAGTAAGTGTAATGAAAGATCTCGGAGTCATTGTTAATTCTGGGTTGCGTTTCTCTGATCACGTTGGTAGGCTGGTTAACTCGTCTTTGCGAATGTTGGGTGTTGCCTCTCGCTTAACCAGGGAGTTCAAAAACCCGACGGCTTTTATCACGTTATACTGCTCGCTGTCCAGGTCACAGTTAGAATATGCCTCAGTTGTTTGGAATGGAATTTCTAAAAGTCACTCCTTGGAGATCGAGCGTGTGCAAAAAAAGTTTGTTTCTATCTTTAAACATCGCTACATAAAGGAGGATGTTCACTGTTTAACATATGAGTCTGCGTTAGAGCGTGTTGGTTTGCTTAGCTTGCACCGGCGTCGGGAGAACGCGGACTTAACATTTTTGTTTAAAACGCTGCATGGACTCATCAATTCTCCGAGTCTGTTATCTGAACTGTGCCTTAGGGTCCCACGTGTGCCTACTGGTCTTCTGTCATCTTTTTATGTTTCTAGAACATTTAGTCCGGTAAACCCAATTGTGAGAATGGCTCAGCGTTTGAATCATCACTCTGAAAAACTTGATATTTTCAGCCCTTGCTACAGGACGTTTGTCCTTTCTATTAAAAACTTGCCCGTGCAGGATGAGCATTGCTGAATTGCTTTGTTAATGTCTGAATGTCGTCATCTCCATGTCGTGTTTTCTGGTGGTGCACTTGTTGTCCTTCGGTCTTGTGTTCCGCCTCTACTGTTACTGCCTCGTTTTTATTTCATTGTACTAATTACTCGTGCACTGCCTAGTATTATGCTAAAAATGTATCTTATTTTCTGCGGAGATGTGTATAGTGTGTTTTTTTTTATCCATTAGTGTACCAGCACCAAGACCTCAGGGTTGTTCCTGGGCACTGTATAATAAAGATTGATTGATTGAGTGATTGATTGATTATTATTTGAACTGTACGCCTAGTACGGACGCATGCACAATCTGCTGCCGTGTCTTCTACGGAAGACAGAAGTTTCTCCGATGTTCTGAATGCAATCTTCGTGCGCACACAAAGTGTGTGTGCTGGCCGGACAACGTGGAGACATTCCTTCAGTCTGGGGTAAGCTCCTTTCTCTGTGAGAGCTGTGCGATTGTCGGCGGTGCTGCGAGGCCTAACAGCGATGGCGTCGTCGGCAATCACAGCGCTGCGGACTTTTCCCGTACCCCTGCGGCCCTCTCTCCAGCTCGACAACTTCCCGCGGGGCCACCCGCCTCCTCTCCTCCCGTTGACCTTGGAGCCGGCGTCGAGTCCCTGCGGAGCCTGCTCCTCGATGCTATGGAGCGAATTTCGTTCCTGACTGACGAGGTCGCCGCCCTCAGGGACGAAAACACACGCCTCCGACACGAGCAAAAGCGCGACGCCGAGCTACAGGCGGGTGCCATGGCCTTACTACGGACTGAGGTTCGGGGTGTGCGTGACGCACTCGGCCAGCGACGAAAGCCGGACGCGCCCGATCGCCGGCGGCAGCCCGTGGATGGGGCTGCGGGGGGGTCTTTGGGAAAAGACTCTTATGCTGCCGCTCTACACAGCTCTCTCCCCCAAGCTTCTCCTACGAAAATTGTGGCGGCAGCCCTCCCTTCGGATGGCCAGAATAATGCTCCGCCGAAAGGCGACATCCCTCCCAGTGGCATCAACTCTGCACGACCAAAAGCTAGGACCCCGGCGCTTATCGGGGCGTCGAAAACCTGCAAGTTGATCGTTGCGCCTCCATCAACTCGACGAAGAGCCCTGTTCGTCACCAAGCTGAACCCGGACACCAGCTGCGAAGACATCAGTTCTCACCTCTCTTCCGTCGGAGTTGAGGAAGTGGAGTGCCGGAAACTGAAGACGCGCTACGACTCCTACGCCTCCTTCCATGTGTCTGTGGCTGCAAAAGACTTCGAAAAGCTTTCTGATCCTACCGTGTGGCCCAAATCATGCCTCTTTAAGGCTTTTCGAGGCGCCCTTCGCGAAGACCTGCTCCACGCATCCGAGGCAGCCGCCTCCCCTTTGAACGTCGGATAGACCAAGGATGAGTCACATTGATTTATTTTACCAAAACGTTCGCGGCCTGCGTACAAAAGCCGATTGCCTTTTCTCTAATGTTACCTTATCCATTTGCTCTATATTCTGTTTAACTGAAACATGGTTGTGTTCTAGCATCGGCTCCTCCGATTACTTCCCTCCCTGTTTTGAGCTGCACCGTCGCGATCGTGATTCTACCCCGCGGAGCAGAACGGGAGGTGGAGTGTTGGTCGCAGTCGAGAGGCGCTAACGCTCTAGGAGACGCGAAGACTTAGAGAAATTTCCCGAGAGCGTATGGGTCGAGATTGAGGCTGCAAAGGGAGTACGCGTTTTAATCGGTTTATTTTACATCCCTCCCCAGTCACCGCCAGATGAATTTCATAGTTGTCTTGTTGGCATAGAGAATACAGTGAATGACTTACAGGGATACGAAGTCTTAATCTTGGGGGATTCTAATGCTCCTAAAGTCAACTGGCCGCAGCTTGATGTTTTTACGGACAACTTTTACTGCAGGCAGAAAGGCACCCAGCTCTTAAACTTTTCTTCTTTCTTAAATCTCAAACAACACAATAATGTTCTGATTCACCAATTTAATGCTCTAGATTTATGCTTCTCAAATATGGACAGTGTGCGTGTAGCACGGGGTGAACTGCCATTAGTTCCTCAGGATACATATCATCCTGCACTTGATATAGTACTTTATTTCGAGATTTCTTCTGTTCGTGCTCATTCTGGTGATTCCCTGCCACACACCTCATATAATCTGTCGGCAGGGGACTATGTCGGGATGCATCATTACCTCACGAGTTTTTATTGGGCATTGATCTTGGAGTCGCCTGATGTGAATGACCAGGTCATGCTCTTCACGCAAACTGTTCGGAAGGCCATGGATACTGTTATTCCGTTAAGGACAGTTACAAAATCTCGCTTTCCTAACTGGTTTTCCAGTGAGCTAAAAACACTACTGAAAAGAAAGGACTTCTTTCACAGGAAGTTTAAGAAAAGTGGCCTCTTAAAGTGGAAGGTAGAATTCAAGAACTCCAGAAAGCAATGTAAGACGGTCCTGGATCGCGACCGCCAGGCTCATCGTTGCTCAGTGGAATCAGATCTTGTCAATAATCCGAAGAAATTCTGGAGGTACATTAATTCACGTTCTGGGAGGCATATCGAGTCGAAGATTGTCCTGGATAATCACGAGAGCGATTTGAAGTCCGTGCCTGAGTTATTTGCTGAGCATTTTAGGTCCGTCTACAGGGATAGTACGCAGAGTTCTGCACCTGTGCTGCCTCACTTAGATGGGTTTGGTGACTTGTTAAGTTGCATTAATGTTGATGAAGAGTCCGTACGATCCTGTATTAAGAAAATGAGAGCAACATTATCAGTAGGGCCCGACGGCATTCCCTCTGCGATTCTCAAAACGTATCACGACATATTCACGCCGGTACTGTGCTCTATATTTAACAACTCGTTAAGGTTGGGAACCTTTCCTGAAACGTGGAAAGTCGCTGCTGTTGTTCCAGTCTTAAAGTCGGAAAAAAAAGGTGATATTTGTAACTATAGATTTATTTCTCTTCTCTCTCCATTTTCTAAGCTCTTTGAAATGGTAGTTCATCAATTCCTGTATTTCAAATTTCGAAACTTAGCAATTCCCAATCAGCATGGTTTTATGAGTGGCAGATCAACAACTACCAATCTTGTTAGCTTTATGTCTGCTGCATCTCGTGTAATATGTAACAGAGGTCAGTTAGCCGTTGTCTACTTTGACTTAAGTAAGGCTTTTGACGTAGTCAATCACATTATGCTTTTATCCAAACTTTCCTCCTATGGAGTATGTGGCTCAGTACATGACTGGTTAAAAAGCTACTTGTCAGAGAGAGAGGCATATGTCCGGGTTAACAACATGAACTCTTCGTTGTACAGGACTTGCTCTGGCGTTCCTCAGGGATCTGTTTTAGGACCCCTTCTGTTCACAATTTTCGTAAATGACGTCTCTTTTGCGGTTTTAAATTCTTCATTCCTGCAATATGCTGACGATATAAAAATTTATCGAGAAATAGTTACTGAACGTGATTGCGCTAAGCTCCAGGAAGATGCATGTTCTTTCTACCGATGGTACTCTGAAAATTACCTTTTCTTGAACCCGTCCAAAACCAAGGTCATGACGCTCTCTCGGGAAACTCACAATATCTCTTTTGCATATAATATTCAAGGAGAGACTTTGTCTCGAGTAAGTGTAATGAAAGATCTCGGAGTCATTGTTGATTCTGGGTTGCGTTTCTCTGATCACGTTGGTAGGCTGGTTAACTCGTCTTTGCGAATGTTGGGTGTTGCCTCTCGCTTAACCAGGGAGTTCAAAAACCCGACGGCTTTTATCACGTTATACTGCTCGCTGTCCAGGTCACAGTTAGAATATGCCTCAGTTGTTTGGAATGGAATTTCTAAAAGTCACTCCTTGGAGATCGAGCGTGTGCAAAAAAAAGTTTGTTTCTATCTTTAAACATCGCTACATAAAGGAGGACGTTCACTGTTTAACATATGAGTCTGCGTTAGGTCGTGTTGGTTTGCTTAGCTTGCACCGGCGTCGGGAGAACGCGGACTTACTATTTTTGTTTAAAACGCTGCATGGACTCATCAATTCTCCGAGCCTGTTATCTGAAATGTGCCTTAGGGTCCCACGTGTGCCTACTCGTCTTTTGTCATCTTTTTATGTTTCTAGAACGTTTAGTCCGGTAAACCCAATCGTGAGAATGGCTCAGCGTTTGAATCATTACTCTGAAAATCTTGATATTTTCAACCCTTGCTACAGGACGTTTGTCCTTTCTATTAAAAACTTGCCCGTGCAGGATGAGCATTGCTGAATTGCTCTGTTATGTCTGAATGTCGTCATCTCCATGTCGTGTTTTCTGGTGGTGCACTTGTCCTTCGGTCTCGTGTTCCGTCTCTACTGTTACTGCCTCGTTTTTATTTCATTGTACTAATTACTCGTGCACTGCCTAGTATTATGCTAAAAATGTATCTTATTTTCTGCGGAGATGTGAAAAGTGTGTGTTTTTTTTTGTTGTTTTTTTGTTTTTTTTTATCCACCAGTGTACCAGAACCAAGACCTCAGGGTTGTTCCTGGGCACTGTATAATAAAGATTGATTGATTGATTGATTGATTATTATTATCACGGAGACGGAGACTTGGTCACTTGTTAATTTTTAACGTGGTAATAACAGTAAGAGATCTGTCGATGATGTAGTAAAACGTAGTTTCGACAACAACTTGACACTTGCAACAGAGCGGTTCAACTCTTTTTTTGCAAATCTCTCGAATACTCCACAAGCTATGGATAATTTTCCGACTAAAATAGTAAATAACGAGTCGTCCGCGTTTCTTTTTCCAATGAATCATGACGACTTGCGCTCCTCGCTCTTCGGCATTAAACCAACAAGGTCACCCGGTATTGATGGGATAACAGTTGGCTGTCTTCTGCTTCAAAGGAATTTCGAATAAATAAAAGATGTCATTTTTATGATGAAAACTTTTGTAGCGTTGGGGTGATTCCGGGCGAGTTGAAGACGGTTATAGTAAGGCCAATTTTTCAGGGCGGTGAGTGCACACAAATAAAAAATTATCGGCCAATTTTGATCCTGCCTGTGCTTGGGCACATAATTAAGAAGCATATATGTTCAATTATGAGTTGTTTCATTGATAGATGCTCACTTTTATCTGACCGACAATACGGATGTGTACCTGGTCGTGGTACGCAACTACTTTTAGACAATGTGGCTGACGAGCTGTATTCCGCTTTTGAAGGTAACATGTTCTCCTGTGCTATATTTTTAGACGTAAGCAAAGCCTTTGATACGGTAGACCACGATGTCCTCTTACGAAAGCTGTAGAAGTTTGGTTTCCGTGGTCCTTTTCATTCACTGCTAGCTAATCTCTTGGACGGAAGATCACAGATCGTCTTATTAGATAATGTTAATAGTACTTTACGCATGCTTCAAGTCGGCGTTCCGCTAGGATCGGATTTATCCCCTTTGCTTTTTAATATTTATGTCAATGATTTGGAATCAGTTATTTCGGGATGTAGAATCTTCCAATATGCGGACGATATCGTACCGGTTTCACGAAATGCAGACTTTTTTGGGCTGTCAATTTTTCGCAGTGTAATATTATTAAACTGATGGATTGATACTCTGCAAATCGAATAAAGGTCAACCCTTCAAAAACCAAGCTTTTGTATTTTAGAAATCTTTTAAAGTCGGGTTTTTTCAGGTGTCTCATTCTTCCTACACAATTTCGCTTGCACACCATGTTTTTGTACGCCAGTTGCCTGGGCAGACTCAATTAGATATAGGGGCTTTATTTTTTAATACGATATGTCTTGGAATAAGCATATGACTCATGTCTGTGGTGTTCTTAGGAAAATGCCTTGCATGTTGTATAATGTAAAAGTGTTCGTTCCTTTTGGTTTAAAAACGATTGTCGGTCACGCAGTCGTATATAGCGTTCTGCGTTACGGGGTGACGATACATGCCCTTTGCACAGTGTCTTGTCATGCCCTTTGCACATAACAAATTCAAAACACTTCATGAACGTTCACGCCTTCTTTCTGTGTCCCCTCGCTTTAAGATAGCGAAATGTATGACTAGATACGGGAAAAAATGCGCAGCTCCTATGTTTAGGAGGTTTTTAATCCTCTCCCAGATGACGTATGCTGTTACAGGTAAAGCGAAGTTTAAAAAAAAATGGCTTCGTTCATGCATTACCGAGATCTAAGATGTTTTGCTTTGGTCCCTGCCTTGTTGTTGTCGATTAGTATGTTTATTTTCTTCTTTTTATGGGAGGTGGGGGGGGGGGGTCACTTTTATGTTTTCCAATTGCTACGAGTGTTCGCTTTGACCTTTGCACGAGGCTATTTTCATTATTGCATTGCAATTTGTTTTTCCGAAGCCTTTCTTTGGGAATGTTTCTTTTCTTTTCGTTCATTTTTTTTTCTTTTCTGTGTGCATTATGACCCTTTTCGCCTGTCCGACTCGCCGGGTTCAGTCGCACAAGCCTTCATCGGCTTAGACAACCCTGTTACTCTATATGTACTGACGATCGTTGTAACAATAAAATGTTAGTAGTAGTAGTAGCATTAGTAGTAGTAGTAGTAGTAGTAGTAGTAGTAGTAGTAGAAGCAGTGGTATTAACTAACTATCTACTTGTCAGAGAGAAAGGCGTACGTCCGGGTGAACACAGGGCTTGCCCTGACGTTCCTCAGGGATCCGTTTCAGGACCCTTTCTGTTCGTAATTTTCGTAAATGACCTCTCTTTTGCGTTTTTAAATTCTTCATTTTTGCAGTATGCTGACGAAATAAAAATGTATCGAGAAATAGTTATCGAACAAGATTGTGCTAAGCTCCAGGAAGATGCATGTTCTTTCTACCGATGGTGCTCTGAAAATGACCTTTTCTTGAACCCGTCCAAAACCAAGGTCATGACGCTCTCTCGGAAAACTCACAATATCTCTTTTGCATATAATATTCAAGGAGAGACTTTGTCTCAAGTGAGTTTAATGAAAGATCTCGGAGTCCTAGTTGATTCTGGCTTGCGTTTCTCTGATCACGTTGGTAGGCTGGTAAACTTGGCATTGCGAATGTTGAGTGTTGCCTGTCGCTTAAACAGGGAGTTAAAAAACCCGACTGCTTTTATCACGTTATACTGTTCGCTATCTAGGTCGCAGTTAGAATATGCCTCAGTTGTTTGGAATGGAATCTGTAAAACTCACTCCGTGGAGATCGAATGTGTGCAAAAAAAGTTTGTTTCTTTCTTTAAACATCGCTACATAAAGGAGGATGTTAACTGTTTAACATATCAGTCTGCGTTAAAGCGTGTTGGTTTACTTACCTTGCACCGGTGTTGGGGGAATTAGGACTTACTATTTTTGTTTAAAACGCTGCTTGGACTCATCAATTCTCCGAGTCTGTTATATGAACTGTGCCTTAGGGTCCCACGTGTGCCTACTCGTCTTTTGTTATCTTTTTATGTTTTTGGAACGTTCAGTCCGGTAAACCCAATTGTGAGAATGGTGCAGCGTTTAGATTATTACTCTGAAAAAGCTTCATATTTTCCGCCCATGCAAACAGGACGTTTGTCCTTTTTATTAAAACTTGCCCGTGTAGGATAAGCCAGGGGTTTCCCCAGGAATTGAAATCAGGGGGGGTGTCTAAATTTTTTGGGGGGGGGGGGGTTAAAGGGGGGGGGGGCATTGCGAAAATAGGAGTCGTTGTGAATTAAGGGGGTGCCTTCGGAAAAACGAGGGGGGGGGTCCTAACCCCCCCTAGGGGGGGGTCTAGGGAAATCCCTGGGATAAGCATTGCCCAATGACTCTGTTATGTCTGAATTTCGTCATCACCATGGCGTGTTTTCTAGTAGTGCACTCGTTGTCCTACGGTCTTGTGTTCCGCGTCTACTATTACTGCCTCGTTTTTATTTTATTCCAATAATTACTCCTGTACTGCCTAGTATTATGCTTAAAATCTATCCTCTTCTCTGCGGAGATGTGTATAATGTATTTTTATGCACCAGTGTACCAGCACCGAGACCTCAGGGTTGTTCCTGGGCACTGTAAAATAAATATTGATTGATTGATTGATTGAATATTATTATTATTATTATTATTAATATTATTAGGCTCGTGTGGCCTCTCGCTTAACGAAGGACTTTAAGCATCCTTCTGCGTTTCTCACGTTGTACCGCTCGTTATGCATGTCCCACTTAGAATATGCCTCAGTTGTGTGGAACGGAATCTCTAAAACCAACTCATTGGAAATCGAACGAGTTCAGAAAGGTTTACATCCATCTTTAAATATCGCTACCCTATGAAGCATGTTCATTGTTCAAGTTATGGCGCAACTTTAGAGCGTGTTGACTTGATGAGCCTCCACCTGCGTCGGCAGAAGGCGGACCTATTGTTTTTGTTTAAAACGTTGCATGAGTCCATTAATTCATCAAGCCTCTTGTCTGAAGTGTGCCTTAGGGTTCCACGTGTGCCTACTCAAAATCATTCATCTTTTATATTTCCAAAAAACTTAGTCTTTTAAGCCCAATTATTAGACTGGCTGAGTGCTATAACCAGTACCCTGAGAACCTCGATATTTTTAACTCGTGCTACAGGGCATTTGTTATTTCTGTTGAAGACCTGCCCGGCGGGTGAATAAGGATTGTGATTCACTTTAAGATTGACTTCGGAGAGCACAGACATTATTGTGTCTGTGCTTGTGCTACTGCCTCGTATCTTATTCGTTTTGATTGCCTCTGACACTTGTTTTTACATTACTGCAATTTCCTTTCAATGTACACAAGACCAAGAAATTGTATTTTGTTATCATTCAGCTCAGTGTGTGTGGTGTATGGTTATATTCAGTTACTGTATAGTGCATTGCCCTTCTGCATTTGTGTGTTTTATGTATTCATTGCCATCCAGTGTACGATTACCAAACCGCAAGGTTGTTTCTGGGCAATATACTAAATAAGGATTGTTTTACTGGTTATTATTATTATTATTATTATTAATATTATTATTAATAATATTATTATTTTCTGTGTCTACAAACATCGCATGGCCTTTTGCGTGGTACACAACATATTTTCGGACATAACACAGGGAATCAAGCGCATTGAAATAACATTACACAGAAGAAAATGTGCTGAATACCAAAAGCATTCAGCACAGGATGCAAAATGTTAACCTAGATTTTCTTTTACTGTTGTGTCAAAATGAAATAAAAAAGTTTCATACTTTTGGTACCTGAAAATAAAAGTGGATTCCATGAACGATAAAATAAAATCTATCTAATCGTTTGACGCCGTAAAAAATGGTTTTGCCAGAAAAACGCGGAAAATAATTCTTAATTTAGTGGTTCAAATCGGTTCGATCCGGTGCGAACCGATTTGAACCGGTGTGAACCGGTTTGAACCGTAATTTTGGCTTCCCGGAACCAAACCGGAACTGAACCGCAAGCCGTGAACCGGAAGAGGAACCGAACCGATAAAGACTTCGGTTTGGCACTCTGCTCAGAACACACGCAAATATTAAGCAAAGGGAAAAGAAGGTCATCGCATACTTTGTCTAGCATTCCTTCCGTTTTTTCGGCGTTCCGAAATCAAGAATTGTTTAACCAACGTTAACATCGTCTTCATTTCTTGGACAATGTGCCGTGCCGTACATCTGAACGTTAGAATGCGTAAAGCAAACGCTGGGGGCACCACATCTTTCCGGAAAGACCTAGAGGTGATATTGAGCCAGTTTTGTGCACTTTAAACCTGATATCGGTTCTTACGTCCGTATTATTAAATATTATTATCAAAATACAAAGAACAGCAATAATTGAACCGCTTTTCCGCTAACCCGTTGCTCACCGCTGTATCGAGCGAAGCGTCAAGTCCAGGTGGAGCAATACATCACCTGATTCAGAAGATGAAGCTATATCCGTTCACTCATATCCAGCACGCTACCTATCCACACGTGAATGGGTAGGCATATCTGTCAGCTGCGTCTTAAGTTTGTTTTTTCAGTGTGGTATTTAACACCATTTTTATTAGCGCTGGCTTCTCTTTTCCAAGTGCTTGGAGGAAAATATACAGTAGGGATTTTTTTGTTGTCTATGTGATTTAATTATAGTCTTGTAAAAATTGCGATTATCTTTCTTTCTTTCCCTCTTTCATTTATATTTTTTTGGGGGGGCGAGTTTTTTTAATTTTTTTTATTATATTAGACTTTTGATTTTTTTGGACACTATTTGGCATTATTCGAATCGAACTCGATTCAAGTTGAAATTGCACTATTCGCACAGCTCTAATCAAAGTGATTACATGTAAGTTTCAGAAAGTTTATTTTGCATTGCATAACTAAAAAGTATAAAAAAACGCCATTTTCTAACAACCCTAAATTATGTACGGTGTCATATATAAAAATCTATATATATTATTTAAACTTTTGTGCAGAAACATATGGCGTGCATGGTACTCAAAAACCGTAAAATCACAAATAAGCATGCTTTTTAATTACTAAAATGTTGTTAACCTGTAAACCAAAATGTAACGAAACAATTAGTCTATTGCGCATACCTACTAAAACGGTCTACTGCGCATACCTACTGCGCAATAGGAGGCCAGAAAGTCCAAGGGATCCGGGGGAGGTAGCTAAAGAATGCAATCGCATTAAAAGGACGCGCGCGTGCGCACTGCGCTGTTCTCGACAGCAGGCACGGCGCGCCGTCAGGGAGCGCGGCGATTTTATACGTGGTTTGCACATGACGTCATTTCCGATGACCTCCAGAGAAGAGGGGAAGAAGGAGCTCCCCTCTTATCAGGATCCTCTTTTGTGCCGCCCGGATTTGCACAGGCGTCGCTATTTTCCTCCCAGAAGATTATAGAAGATTAACCCGTCACTCAAAATTCTTACAAAAGCAACTTTTCTGTCCTCCTTTCACACGGTGTTCAAAAGTATGCAATGTGACGTCAGTGCAAGGAGCCTATCGGCACTCCGGTGTTGTCTGTGTGACGTCAGTTCCTTGACGAAGTTTTCGTGACATCGATTTCCCAGCTCGCACCCGCTTCTTAGCTCGGAGAAAGACGCTGTTTTACGTCAAAAATAAGCAGTCTTGGGTAGTAACACGTTACTAGTAAAGCATTACTGTAACTTCGTTACTTTTTTGGTAACTTGTAACTGTAACGAGTTACTTTTTAAAAATGGAACTTGTAACTGTAGTTCTATTACTTTTTCTTGAGATAACGATGAAAGTAACGACGTTACTTTTGTCGTTACTTTCCAGCGTTTTATGAATAATATATCACTGAACGAGGTGCAATTTAGCCATTCCTTGCACTTTCCAAATCGTCTCTTCCGACATTTCGAGTGTCAAGTTGACGTTGCAAAAAGTTGTGAATACGTTCTTTCTCGCGAGTCACGACCCGAATATAGCCACGTGTGGATTTGATGGAAACATATCTAGTTGTCTTTACGCACGCGCTTGTACTTTGTGACTGAACACTTACATCTTAGTGTCTTGAAGCACTACCAATGTTGTGGTTTTTTTTTTTTTTTCTGTGCAAACGCATTTAATCGGGTGAATCAGCCGTGAAACAACAATACTCGGGAAGGACACTGTGCATGTCTCGTATTTTGATTAACGCCACTACTCCGCACTGCGCATGTTTCGTATTTTGATGTGCGCCACTACTCTGGCGTGGAAACTTTCAAACACTAACTTCGAGAAGCAACTGCTGCTAAGTTACAATATGAAGTAAAAAGTGTACTTTTTTAATTTTATGCAATAAAACGTTGTGAGGGGCGTTTTCTGATTTTTCCTAAATTGTTTTGTGTTACAGAAAAATAACTGAAAAGTAACGTCGTTACGTAACTCGTTACAGTTACAGAACTGTAACAGTAACGAGTTACTCTTTTGTTGCGGTAACTGTAACGGTAAGTTCGCGACTTTTTTCGGAAAGTAACTGTAACTGTAACTGCAACGAATTACTTTTTAAAAGTAACTTATCTATGACTGAAAATAAGATGCGAATAAAGCGAGAAAGACGTCCACTCTGTTTTTTCGTGCCACACGCACTAAATACCATGTCTTCGTAAGAAAAGGAAGCCTACGGGGAAATGCCACAGTTTCCCTGTTTTGCAACCCATTTCTATATTGCCTTAACGGAGATTAAACAATGTCTTAGTACGTATACTGCTTAGGCGTAGCTTTGTGCGAATGTGCGCGCGGAGGACCAAAACAAAAGCTTCTTTGAGCCCAGCGAAGACTTGTAATCGCCTCCCGATAAGGGCTTCTGCTCCAGAACAAGAAGTACGCCTCTTCCTAAGCACTTGCCGAGTCTAGAGCTCAGACCAAAATCCACCAGAGCCCGTGCAACGTTGTGGTTTTCACGTCCCTAAGCCGATAAGATCCGAGACCGAAAAAAAAAAAAAAAACAGAAACTCTCCTTTTCTCCTGGGAAATTTCCTCTCCTCTTAGTTCTTGACGTGGCCGCATTTCGCCCTTTTTCGCTCTGTTTAGTTGCGCTCTCTATTCACTTGACGGACCCTTACCGCAACAGTCTTTCACCTCTAAGCTTGGATTTTTCAGCGTTAAGCTGTAAATCCACGAGAGACCCTCCGCATTTCTGCCGTCTTTCGTCTCTCATCTTCACAATCGCCGTTTTATTTGCCGCGCAGCCTTTGTGAGCGACGTTGCTGGCGGTGTTATACAAAACACGCCAACTATACGTTACCAGAGCGTGTTGTTCGATGTTATGCGACTGGATGTGGAGAAGGCCCCTTCCACCTGTTCCCTTCACTCCCGGTGTTTTCAACACCACTGTCAATACCTACTCAGTTTTACTTTAATACCGACAAGTCACGCGCAGTGAATGCATCGCGATTTTCTCCTTTTTCCTGCGTGGTTAGTTTAGCCGGTGATAGTAAACAGACGAAACCATGACGATACACTTTTGGTGCTGCGTGATTGGCTCTATCGGTTCGTAGCATTGGCTGCGATCGGAGGGTGAAACGGCGCTTTGTTTCACCATGAGTTAAGAGCGAAGTCAGAGGACTAGAAGACGTACAGTCACCGGCACACATACTATAATCCCTTGCAACTCAAAAGGGCAGGGCAGAGGTTAAGACAGGCCGGGGAGGGGGAAACAGACGGAACGCTGGAGAAGAAAGGGGGAAACCTCCTTCTGTCTTTAGCGTTCCGTCTGCTTTCTCCTCCCCGGCCCGTCTTACCCTCGCCCTACCTTCTTGAGTTGCAACTGACTACAGAGAGTTTAGGGAACCGTTTTTGCAGATCCGATACGGTACGATGTGCTCTCCGGTACAAACTGCGCATGCGCTACCGCGGAAGACTCGCATATATGGGCAGTTCCTACCGGAGGGCACATCGTATGCCTTATCGGATATGCAAAAACGGTTCCCTAAAACACTCCACTATAAAAGCTCCAGGTCACGCTGCGTTCCCTTCGTTTGATTAGTTTAGCCGATTATAAAATGCGTTTCGACAAGATGAAAAATATTGTGGCACGTCGCATTTCTGGCACTCTTTGGGTGGCCAGATCGGCTCGTAGCACCGGCTGCGCTTTGACTCGGAGTGAAACGAAATATAGAGTACGCAATTCGGTGGTGAGAAAATAGGATGGTGCCGTACACCTCGTCTCTAATTTTCGCAGTCGGCTGAAAGTCGAGACGACGTTGTCCACGCAGCGCGCCTACGTCTTTTCATGTTAGTCTGGTGTAGAGTTTCTTATAAGGATTACTATAAGTAAGCACGCTGTCGATAGGCGACAAAACGTATACAAACACGGACACACGTACAAAAAGTGCAAAGGCACGGCACATTCGCGCTCAGCTCGCTTGGTTTTTGCCGATTATCCTAGCCGCTTATCAAGATGACAAATTCCATGACGTTGCAAGTTTGATGTTCAGTGGTTGGCCCTGCAGTCAATGACGCCGGCCCCATCGGTCTTGTAGCGTCGGCTATACTCCAACTTAACGTGAAACGAAATTATAGTGTACCCGATACCGACAGCGCATGAACACGGGGAAAGCACAAAGCACTGAGATTTAAACACCGACAAAAACTCGAGCTAGGAGGTGCGGTTTAAAATTTCCCAGAACAAGGAAGAGACACTGTGATATGCACTAGAAAGATGTCCCGAGGCTAATAGACCCCTTTCGAAAGACTGCCCTTTGTAGGAAGCTCTGGAATCCCTGCGCAAACGGCGGACCAAAACCGTAACGTCACGGCACACTTCAGGCGTTTGGTTGCATTAGAAGTCAAAACCACACCCACAGCAAAACGGTGACAAGTGAAAGTGCGGGGACGTTGTTCTTTTGACGCTGTTCGATTGGCTCGTTCGGTATCTTATGGAATGACTTGCACGTTCTCCGATGTCAGTCGTTCCGCCATTCTACAGTGGTTTCGACGGTAGAATGGCGGAACGACTGACACGTGATCGGCACGTGACTTTCGAAAGCGGTCTATACCTCTCTCACGCGGCCATTTGCGATGGCACTCAACCCAATACCATTCCAGCTACTAGCAAATCAGCTCGCAATTCACTCTTTCCGCACGACGTGCGCTGGTTCGCCAATTTCCTTAAGTGTGTTCCGTCTAAATGACATTTGAGATACCCGCAGTGTTGTAGGCGTTACCGAAAACAAGTGACAAAATACGTTACTCGTTATTCGCAAATAAAAGGAATGCGTTACCGATAAAATGTTACGTTTGCATTACTTATGCGTTAGTTTCTTTCCTTTTTTATGAATTGACGATCATCGTTTTGTGGCGACAGCGTTTCTCGACACTGGGACAAAGTGCGTGGGCGATGTTCTTCTGAAGTGGGACTTCTTTCGCTGGGAAAAGACAGGCAATTTTTTTTTTTTTTTCGAAGGCACGAGGAATGAGTGCTATCATTAATGACGGTGCTCATATGCAGCCGACGCTTCGAGCTATTGGGACAATCAAGCTGCGTCAGAAAAGCAAGTCACAGGGCTTTTTTTTTATTTATGACTGGGGTTCAGTGATGATTAAACACATACAAAAACACGACGAACGCCGTGATGGTTAGTTTTTGACGCTGTCTGATTTGCCCCATGAACTCGTGGCGTCGGCTGCCTCTGGACTTAAAGGAGCTGTGCAACAATTTCAGTGCTTTGCTTAAATAATTTGGGAGTTGGTGTCTCGATCTTTCTGAAGTAAAGAACAAAAAACCGCTTTTGCCTGCATCTCCAAGTTTTTATTTTAAAAATGGACAAAGATTGACGTTTTTCGGCACCTCTCAACTCCTTCACCATTTTCCGAGTCACCTGCGCTGTGACGTCAATGGGGGTCTGCGCGACCGTGTGACCACGTGCTGGCGCCGCGCGAACAATATGGTGAAAGGAGGAAAGTGTCATCCGGGTCCGGCCATCCCCGTCCCCTCCGGCTTCTGGCGGCTGTTCGCAGTAGCAGATAAAGCTAACGGTTTTGTGGACCTAAAATTGATGGCGCCGCTAAAACTCCGTATAGGAAAAGTTTTGTCGATGATACCAGGTTTTAGACGCTTTGATATTGATGTTGGAACAAAAAGATTTATAAAAAAAAAAAAGTTACCTTTTATCGAGCAGGTATTCGCACAACTTGCTATCTTAAATATCTTTCTACAAGGCCCCCATTGACGTCACGCCGCGTGGTTCTCATGGTCGCCGTTCACCGCGGCAGGTCGGGGAATATTATAATTTTTGTCTTGAGATTACGCCGCGGAATCGCATCATTTCGAAGGAAGGAGGTGTGTTTTCTGTCCTTTGTGACAAGGTAAACAATGTCAAAAGTAGAAGATGCCAATTCTCTCAACGTTAAAATTGTTGTACAGCTCCTTTAAGTGTGAAAGGAAGTGTAGGAGGAAGAAAATAATTACGTGTACTTTTTTCCGGTCTTGGGAAGAATGTATAACGAGTAACGTAACTACGTGACACGTTACTACAAATAAGTAACGTAAATTCGTTATCCGTTACAGTTTTGAAATTGTTGCGAGTAGGTTACTACGTTACCGTAAAAATTGAAGTGTTACCGGTAACGCCGTTACTTGTAACGCGTTACCGCCAACACTGGATGCTCGTAAGCCCACCCCTGCACAGTGGAGGCATTGAGTTGCGCTGCACATTTTTTTTAAGTAACTGCTTTGTGGGGCACATTTTGCATTATAACCGCCCGGTGGTATCCTGGTATTTCTTTTTTCTAGTAGGTCTATACAATATATATTGCGTGTGCAATCTTGTACACGTTACTGAAAAAAAAAGGGGTCTATTACAATTACAACTACTTTCGGTTAAAATGTATTCAATCAAATCACTCGACTCCTTGATGAGTGAAGTAAATTGAGCGTCACTCGAAAAAGTAACTGTTACTTTTCCTACTTCCTTAGATGTTCGAAACGACATATTTTTTATGGATTTAAAACGGGCCTTTTTTAATTAAAATAACCTTATTACGAACTGCTTATCCTTTCAATCCCCCAATATCGGTGAATCATGTTCCTGTTTGAGGTTTGGTCTGAGTATCCCTCGCTCGGAAACCTGTACAAACAAAAGACGCCATCAAAAAGGGGAGGGGAAAATAGTAACAGTTACGGGTAATTTTACTATTTTCAAAAAGTAATAAGATTACTCTCGTGAATACTTCCTAATGAACGCCTTCAAATGATTACAAAACTACTCTCAAAACTAATCGATTTCAATTTAATTTTATTACTTGTAATGAGTACGTGCTGGTCTACGCGCGTGTTCCTTCCCTTATAGCCCTCGCGGCAGTTTAGACGAGTCTCAAAGGAGAGGAATTCAAAATGTTGTAAGAAGACTGACTGTCCTTCTTTTGAACTAAAGATGGTGCAATCTATTGCCTACATCGCTGTTATCTGTAGACCAAACTGAAGGTTTCATCAGAAATAGGGCTCAAAGATTTAGTGTATCTTGTCTGTTTGTTTGTCAACCCATTTGTTTGTATTGTCTACTCATGGACGAGAAAGTAGTGTAATCTTCAAAAAGCATTTAGAGTATGACGGTTCGACTGATTTTGATCTCTGGTCTAAGCATCAATCTGGCAGTGAAGAAAAATGTTTCTTATTGAGACACTGATCCCATAGTACATTTTCTGCTTAAGAAAATAAATCTGGAAGAGAAAAAAAAAGGGGGGGGGGGGATACAGGAATACTCAAGGGGTTTCTTTGATGGCGCTGTCTATTTATTTTGGTAGCGACGCGACTCCCTGCTACGCTGTATATTTCTTTTCTTTGTGTTTTGCCTTGAGTCTGTTGAGGATTTCTCCGCTTCTTTCTTTCTTCGTACTTTCTATCGTTCAGCAAAACCTTTATTGCATTTCTTGCGTCCCAGAGGTAGGAAATTGATCGAATCACAAGGAGTGCAGGTCTTGCAAAACCTGCATCGAGCGACGAAAATAATGACCCAAAGATATTAGAAAAAATGAGGGATACGTGCGCCGTTGTAATCGCTGGAGGAATTAGCGAAGTGTTTTATTCGTCTGTTGCAGCGTACTTCAAGTACGAACAGCGAATAATTATGTGCATTTGTGCCATGCATTTTTTACGCGTATAGGTACTCCCTTGATGTTCAAGACTTTTTGGTACGAATAAAATAGCGCAAATGAGAGAAGGACAAGCAGGTAATACAGGACAGCACCTATCCTCTATTACTTGCTTGTGTTTCTCCCATTTGCGCTACCTAAATTAATTTGCACCGAAAATTCGCTAGTTGCCCAGAGTGTAATTTTACTTTGAACCTATTTTTATGTGTTCCATCACAATATAGCAATCGGCTGTTTAGGCATGCTAATAAAATTGCACTCGAGGAAAAGAAACGGAGTGAGAGTGAACGCACGCGATTGAAGTTAAGTTCCTTATATATTCATTGGTAGCACCAAAATCCAGATTAATTAGCCTAAAATAAAGGGAAATCTTTTGATTTACGCCAGTTGAAAGGGGTTATAAAACGATACTGAGTTGGAAGGCTCAAGTCTCTTCAAAGGCTTACTGGTCCTAGTCTGGCCCAAGTATACTGGCACAGACCGCCACTGTCTCAGAAGCTTCTTTGTCGCGGTGAAACTGCTAGGATAAAATAGGACTATATATAGACAGTTCAAACGCGCGCCTGATTTATTTATTTATTTATTTATTTTCATACTCTCAATGCCCGGAGGCTCTACAGAGAGGAGTGGGTGCCCTACCGAAAAATCCGGTATAACTTTTCACTATCCGGATTATGGAACCGGAAATTTGTTTCTGGAAACCCAAAATCCAGATTTCAGACAAAGGAATAATTTCTGA
This sequence comes from Ixodes scapularis, assembly GCF_016920785.2. NCBI lineage: Eukaryota > Metazoa > Arthropoda > Arachnida > Ixodida > Ixodidae > Ixodes > Ixodes scapularis. The sequence goes on along the minus strand of NW_024609846.1, from coordinate 182,985,856 downwards.
AAACCCAAATCCCAGATAGAATCCAGATAGATTTCCGGTTCCATAATCCGGATAACGAAAAGTTATACCGGATTTTTCGGTAGGGTGGTACAGATGAAATCGTTGACAAGCTTCTTGAAGTATGTGACGTCCTGGATGGACACGATGGAGGCAGGGAGGTGGTTCCATTCGCTAGATGTTCTTGGAATAAAAGAGTCAAAATAGATGTTCGTATGACATGTCGGCGTGCCAACCTTACACTGGTGATCGTGGCGAGGTGACACATATGACGGATGAAAAAGTAGTTGATCTTTTAGAATTGGATTAGAATAATAGACTTTATGGAAAAGACAAAGACGAAAGTATTTACGGCGTAAAGCAAGTTCAGGTAAGTCCAAAGTTGTCTTCATTGATGAAACACTAGCAGTACGAGAATAATTAGAAAGGATAAAACGGGCTGCTCGGTTCTGGACTGATTCGAGAATGTGTGATAATGTTACATGACCCGGATCCCAAACAGAACAGGCGTATTCGAGTTTTGGCCTGACTAAGGCTTTATATAATTGCAGTTTGACGGGAAGATTAGCGGAACGAAAATGGCGCCGCAAAAACCCAAGCATACGATTAGCATTATTAGAGACATAGTCGACGTGCATGTTCCAGGAAAGGTTATGAGTTATGTGAATACCAAGATACTTGTATGAAGCAACAGCATCTAATGGTATATCATTAAGGATGTATATGGCAGGGTCAGTGTTTTTAGAGAGTCGCGAAACACGCATGCTTTTACATTTAGTAACGTTAAGCTTCATTAGGGATTCAGCGCACCAAGAAGAAACTACGTCGAGGTCTGACTGTAGTATAGCACACTCTTGGGCACTAGTAATTACGCGATAAAGTACACAGTCATCCGCGAACAATTTAATAGAGGAGACAATTTGCGATGGGAGGTCGTTAATGTAGACTAAAAACAAGAGAGGCCCTAGGACAGATCCCTGTGGTACCCCGGACGTTACAGGAGTAGTAGAAGAATCATGCCCATTGACCGAAACATATTGTGAGCGGTTAGATAAAAAACATTTAATCCAGCCCAAGATGTTAGGATCGATATTAAGTTTACTCAGTTTCAAGAGAAGTAGGTCGTGCGAGACAGAATCGAAAGCCTTAGCAAAATCTAAGAAAATGCAGTCAACTATTAGCCCGGCATCAATGGCAACCATCAGGTCATTAGTAAACGATACGAGCTGTGTTTCACAAGAAAAAAATTTTCGGAACCCGTGTTGACAATTAGTAAAAAAAGAATTGGACTCGAGAAAGGCAACAAGGTGAGAGTAAATGTTATGTTCAAGTAATTTACACGGTACACTAGTCAATGATATGGGCCTGTAGTTAAGTGGGGAGTGAGCAGTACCTGATTTATGCAAAGGAACCACCTTCCCTACCTTCCAATCGTTGGGTAACGTGCAACACTGCAAAGACTGTGAAAAAATTTCGGAAAGAATCAAAGATGAATAGGTGGCGGTGCTCTTCAGGAATTTTGAGTTGATTCCGTCAATCCCAGCACACGCAGAAATTTTAAGCTTCTGGATTAAACAGTCGACACCAAATGAATCAATACTAACAGGAAACATAGGACTATAATTAGGGCTGAAAAAAATGGGGTAACTGGTAGGAGTCGTGTGCGAAAAATAAGAAGCAAACACATCATTCAGGACATTGCAACAATCGTTTAGATCTACAGGAACATTATTCGCATCACAGAGCTCAACCGCACTGGATCTACTACCGCTGACCACGCTCCTAAACTTTCGTGGGTTATCTTTTAAAAGAGAAAAAAGTGTACACTGATAAAACTCCTGCTTTCATTGTGCGACAGCTTGTTTATATTCCGTATCAGCAGCTTCGTAAGCGTCCCAGCGCTCAGCACTTTTTGTCAATTTTGCGCGCCGAAATAACCGTTTCTTTTTATTTCGCAGACGCTTAAGGCGTGCGTTAAACCAAGGTGCCTGTGAATTAGAGCGGATGCGCTTCAGAGGGATGTACTGGTCAGTTAGGTCGCTCACTTTTTGCTCTAAGAGAGACCAATTTTCTTCAACCGTTCGCGTATGAAAACGTGAGATGTAGTCAGTTAGAAACGTGTCTAATTCATTATTAATTGAAACAAAATCGGCATTTCTGTAGTCACGAATAATCTTAAATGCTTTATATGAGGAAGCAGATGCCTGCAGGTCGAACTGAATAACACAATGGTCACTTAAACCTGGTAAGTATGTTAAGGGAGACACAAGCTCAGGGGTTGTAGTGAGAATGAGGTCTAATACATTGGAAGAATGAGATGAACATCGCGTAGGCTCTTGTACAAGTTGCTTTAAATTAAAATCAAGACAAAGGCTTAGAAACGAAAGAGCCTGTAATGAGTGATCACTTACTGTGGGGGTGTCACTTTTCCAGTTGATTGTGGGAAAATTAAAATCCCCCAGAAGAAGCAAAGACGAAGAAGGAAACCGTACTACCAATCTATTTAAGACATCGTGAAGCTCAGAGCAAAATGTACTAGACGAAGCGGGGGGTCGATAGCAGGCGCAAAAAATAAAATCCTTGTTTCAAGGATTTTATTTTTTGCCGCCACTCCCAACCTATTTTATTAAGCCGCCATTCCCAACCTTCCCAAGCAGCACTCAGTATTGCGCTAATATTGGTGTCGGATCGGAGAAATCGGGCCAATATCATTCTGATACTGCCGATATTTGACGCTGGATCGTAAAATCGGGCCAGTATTACCGTGATGTGGCCGGTGTCGGCGGAACATCACTTGGGTGGGCCAACGCCACGCTGATATACAGAATTCAGCGCCGTTTTCTCGTAATTTGTCGGGTCTGAGCCGGCTATATCGGCCGGTATTAGGAATTCGGGACCGTTTCGAAAACTATACTGGATCGCGGTCAATCACGCCGGCCAATCGCAGCGGCCGCCACTGTTGCCACGGGCCGCGCCGGGCCACAATTGGCCCTCTCCTCCCCCCCCCCCCCCTTTTATTCTCTTCCAAAATAACAACGCTTAGTAGTAGTAGTAGGGCGAGCCGGGGCAATCAGCGGCTGGAACTGGGTTTTTCCGTACAAACAAACGGAAAAAAAGAATTATTTTTGTAGTAACTTTTATTGGAGATTAGTGCAAAACGGGGGGCACGTGATGCTTTTTTAAATCTTTAGTTTACAAGGTTTGCGGCACAATTAATATTGATTTTATACAACCATGTCTCAGCGGTGATTTCAGGTAGCGCGTCCCGATCTAGGCGCATCCTAACTTCGGCAGTAATTCGCGGCGCGTCCGCTTGGGAGTCGGGTGTGGCACCTTTGAAGCCCCCTCCACCTCAGACTTGTACGCAGTTCAAGTACGTTACTGTAGTGTAGCTCCGTTACTGTAGGGTAACTACTTTTCTGTGTAGTTTAGTAACTTTCAATTACATTTTTATCTCGGTAATTAGTAGTTTACCTTAATTACTTTTTTTAAGTAACTTCTGCTCAAGTTACAAATTGCTTTCGAATTTTAGTGGTTGTTTTGCCTTTCAACAGACATTCCTGCACAAAGGAGATAAGATGTTCGAAGATCAGCTGATGTTTGCAAAGAGGGGGAATAATGTGGCGTGGGGAGGGGGAGGGGGGAGAGAGAAAATGGTCTGGAGAATCCGAAACGCCCTAAAAGTTTCACAAGCGTCGCCCCCCCCCCCCTCCCCCCCCACTGCATCAACACTGGCACGAGGCGCGGGGAGCCCAGGCACGACGCAAGAGAGGCCGAGTAACTGCGGGATTCGCACCGAAGTCTGGCGTTTCTCTGTCCCGAAGCTCAAGCAGACCTGACCCATTTGAAGAAAGGGCTGGTCCCCGCTCCTCCCCAACGTAGAAACTCTCGCCCACTACAGGAATTGCACACACTGCATCCTCATTCAAAGGAGGCAAGGAAATGCAGCACCTGCTCTGAAACTCATCTTGTGCTCCCGTAGTTTGTGCTGTACTCAAAGAATCGAGTGCTAAAGGGCAACGCAAAGATTACCGTTTTGCGTTGCCTTTCCTCCCAAAACTGAGAATATGCAGATCTTTAAAGATTTATACATCGTTCGAAAAACGTGCAGTAATTCCCCCAACGTTTTTTTATGTAAAAAACAATAAACAGGCAGTGATGGGAAGTACTCAATGTACATTGCACTTAATGTACTACTGTTTAAAAAAATTGTACTTTACTTGAAGTAAATTTTCTGAACATGTACATGAATTTCCCAAGAAAGTAAAACTCCCGACTTCACTGTACATTTCCCGAATTTGAAAACAAAAAACGGCGTTATCGTCGTGTGAAAGCGCGTTCTTTCGAGACGTCATCTGGTCATTTCTCTGAGTGAAGTAATGACGGCTGTAAGACAGATGGAAATAAGTACCTTTAAGTTGATTGTGTCAAATAGCTCGTCAGCGAGAGTAAAACAAATACTCTGCAGCGACTTGACCTTATACAATATTTGCTGCCATTTTCGTAAAAACTGATGCACCTCCGATTACCCCTGGAGCAATGCATACCAGTTAAAAAAAAGTATAAGGAATGAAAAGGCATCATGAAAGATTGTGTTAAAAGTGCTTGTACTTTACCTTGAAATACTGTATATTGTATCTATATACCTTACTTCAAGTACATAGCACCCGGTGTCCTTACTACTTTACTTAAAGTGCAGAACCTCTAATTTACTTTGTACTTTACTTCAAGTACTTTTAGATGTACTTTACGCAACACTGTAAACAAGCAAACACTGCCTAAAAATCAAGATCAGACAGTGCTAAACCTCAAAGTACAAATGACACATTGGCAGTACATCATTCACCAAACAAGCAAGAAAGTACAAAACAATTAGACACACAGAAGCAGAACCAGCAATTAAAGCATTTCTGTGAAAGAAACAAGCCGAGCCGATTCATATCTGGCTAGCACGATTTCGCTAACGGATCAAACCTCTGTACTTTCTTTTTACCGTAGAAAAACATATAAAAGTAACTTCAAAAGTAATTTGCAGCTTTGTTACGGTAATTAGTCATTTTCTCAATTACTTTCTATTTGAGTAATTTCTACTCTACTTAAATTACTTTTGACGTCATTACTCAGTAACCTATCTTAATTACTTTTTTGAGTAACTTGTACATGTCTGCTCCACCGTATCTGTTTCGGAGCCAAACTGGCCGATTAACGCCAAAATAGAAGTCACGTGCAGTTCGTCAAGTGGCCGGTGCGGGAGAAATGGCGGCGTTGCGATCGCTATTAACTCGGTTCTCAAGTACGGATAGGTGCCACTTTTTCAGAGCAGGCTCTATGGCAGTTTTTAAACTGATCGGTTTATTCTATAGTAACGTTTGCTTGGCCCAAGTCCGCTAAGCGCTGACACCGCAGCGGCCGCGGCCATGTTAACCGATATTCGTCCATCTCTGCCTAGAACTCGAATGATATCGCCGATTCTGGCCCACTTTTAGGACGATCTTTAACCGATATTGGCATAATACTGGGCCGCGGTGCAAAGCATGAAACTGGGACAATATTGTGCGCAATATTCCCCCGACGCTGGCCCAGTGTCGGCGTGCTGCCTGGGTCCTTTGTCTTACCGAGATGCCGAGCCACTGAAGCGGGCGTTGACGAGCCTTCACAAAGGCCTATGCAGGGGAGAAGGACACAGTAGCACGTGAAGTGGCAGTAAACCTGTCCTGCTGTAGCAATGATCAAGTGAAGCTAACGGAATAAGAGGAAACAAAAACTGAACGTCGGTTATGGCGGCGCCCATGCACACCTGTCTGAAAGCGTCTATATCAGTCTTGCCTTCACAAAGATTGAAGACGTAACTGTGGGATCAAAACCACAACGAGAGCGGCTCGTGGGTTGGACACAAGAGCTGAGTGAGCACTCGACTTCGGCTTGTAACAATCAATGCCTCGGCGGACACTCGGGTAGTTGCTCGTGTCCAACCACTGCGGTGGTGAGAATGGCCGAACTCTTATAATGCCTGGAGCTCAGCACGCGGGGAATCGGTGGCCGAGCGGTCTAGCGCACACCAGCTCGGAGTACGTTGGGCTAAAGCTCGCGCTGCAGAACTTGGGAATCCTGGGTTTAATCCCCACGTCGCCCTGCCCACTTCGACCTGGATAATCATCGTACCGGCACGCGCGCGTATATCACCACTGCGTGGTGCGCGTTGAACACCCCAGGCGAGCGGTTGTACCGCACTGGCTAAATTACTCATCTAGAGGTGAGAGACAAGTCGCGCCTTGAGGCAGACTAAGTTAAGGCTCACTTAAGGCCGGCTGAACTAGAAAAAACATACACATAAAGAAAAGACCATTCACACCGCTCTGAATCACGGGATGACCCACAAGTTAAAAAAGGTTGCTGGACGGCGAGGCGTTCAGGTGGTGTGTTCGGCTCCAAACAAAGCCTATTCCATGTGTCACAGAGTTAACCAGGAGCGAAGTAACAAGGAGAAGAGGTGTGGCACAGTTCACAAGTCTCCATACGCCCTGTGTGAAAAGGAGGTGGTATACCACATTCCGCTGACATGAGGCCGAAGTTACATCGGACAAACCGGCCGATGCATTAACGATCGGACGAGGGAGCACGCTGCATCAGTGAAAACCCTCTCAGCAGGAGGACACTTGCCAACCCATTGTCGTGCGTGTCAATGTTCGGCACTGTTCTACGACGTAAACATCGTGGCAAAGAACAAAACAAAACTGGGACGTGAAATCCTAGAGGCACTTGCCATTGAGGAAAATGGCTATGACTGCATTAGTGCACCTTCTCTCGTGCTGCACGACAAAGAAAAAAACTTCTTCGGGGGTAAAAATATTTTAAAGGGAATTAGAAAGAAAAATATTTTAAGGTGAATTAGAAAGCAAAAACGAGGAAAAGAAAATTGTTCCCTCAAGTGTGGCTCGTAGTAGAAGAGAAGGAAGAAGAAAATCAGTTGTTAGTCCAGTGGTGTGAATGGTCTTTTTTATGCGTATGTTTTTTTCTAGTTCAGCTGGCCTTAAGTGAACTATGAACCAACTAACTCAGCTCAAGCATGTTATAGTTAAGGCTGTATAAACATACACAGACAATATAGATTTTTTTTTTTTTTTTTTTAGCCTAGCCCTTTTTTTTCCATTTCCAGCGCGTGTGAATGATTAACGTTGGCGGCATGGGATAGGCAGTAGGCCTCGTAGCCGCTTGCTCTGGTTCCAAGTTGGGGGATGAACGATGCTCATATTTCTCAAATACGAGCATCTTTCTAGGCGAATGTCAATGCCTAGAAAGAAAAACTAAGGTAAGTTTATTCAGTTATTAATGTTAGGGAGTAATTCTAAGTAATATTTAGCGAAGGGAAAAATCGTCTCATGGCTCCTTTAATGCGATCCGAATGTATCATAAAAGTTCTAAAGTGGCAGCCAATTTTGGAAAGCCAATTTGGTCACTGGCTGGACCCGTTTTTTATGCTCTCGTTAAGCTGGCACACTAAACTGCGGTTATGCTAAGGCACAGTTACCACACTGTAGCTGCGGACATTCCACGACTATGCACTCAAAGCTATGGACGCCTGTGAGCTTGAGCATCTTTAGCACCCATCAAAGTGTGTACACACATTATCTACTTCTTCTGAAATAGCGGTTTGAGAGCATAGTGTAGTAAATGTGGTGACGCGTAACAGCAGTTAAAGGCGACTTAAATGCGGTTAAGGGTGCGCCTGGGAAGCCTGGTTTACATGGTGCAATTTTGCATGCGAATTTGCAGCTCCGGGCACCAAAACTTTCCCCGGGCTTTTTTTTTTTTTTTTTTTTTTTTTGTACACGATTAAATTGCAAGTAAAATTGCAAGCAATTAAATTGCAAGTAAAATCGCACATGTGAATCGGGCATTTCATGCGTAAAAATTCGACGAAGTGCCTGAGTTCAGTTCGGGCTACCGGCGGACGGTGTAGGGTGTATGTTCGACCATGTTGCTGGTGAAGAGCGCACTAAAGGGCATTCACGGCGATCATTCACGAGCGCTCGTATAGTTCGAGCGTCATCCGGGAATATAAGCTTGCACTTGTAGCTTCTGCGTGGCGCGCACTAGAGCAAATGAACGAGCTAAGCTCAGTTTATCGGCACTCTATTCCGTTATTACCTTGTGGGCACAGCCATTCTTATGCTTAGTGCAGAACGGGCGAAATTTTTATATCTTGTCATGATTGAAAAATGCGACTTTCTAAGATTTGGATGCGCTGCGAGGAAGATCAAGCGATCTACTCTTTTTTTTTTTTACTGCTTTATAATTTATGGAGGACGCAAAAACGTTTCCTGTAATTTCAAAATAAGGCTTCGCATAACTGGCAACAATGACGGCTCAAGTGTCGCGACTCTGAAACTTGCAGACGATTTGCAAGCAGCCCCGCTTCGAAAGCTAGTTCGGCCACCGTGGATGGAAAACGCTTTGTTTGGGTGCCAGTCTGCAAACAGTGGATACGCCTGGGCAATGCTTGACTATCAGACTATCTGTACCCACATCGCCACCAAAATGGCGGAGCCCAGAGGCCACACTTGCAAAGGTCCCATTGGCGTTTGCAAGTGCGGCATCTCGGCGCCGCCATCTTGGTTGGGGTATAGATCGTCTGACAGTCAAGCATTGCCGAGGCGTATCCACTGTTTGCAGACTGGCGCCCAAACAAAGCGTTTTCCATCCACGGTGGCCAGACTAGCTCTCGAAACGAGAATGCTTGCCTACATCCTAAGAAACGCGGGGCGTGCCTTATTATGTTAGCGCTTCGTTACATCATGATTCGTTCTTCGGCGTCCCATATCGGCTAACGCCGCGATCTGATTGGCTCCGGAAAGATGACGAGATCTCCGGGCCGCCAATGACTGTGCACAAACACGAAGATCTGACGTCCCGTCGCTGCGGTGGCGGTGCTGTAGGCACAGCGCATGCGCAAATGATTTAGTTCACACGAATCTGGTTTCCGCGCACGCGCCGTGCGCAGACTCGGTGTGAAAAAACGTTGACTTTTTCTTTTTGTCAAAAAGTGAGTTTGTCCACAGTGGCTCTATAGCATGCACCTTTTGTGAAACAGGAAGGAGCTTGTTTGTTCGTTCTTTTTCTTAATGCGCCTATTGGGAAAAAATAAGAAAAAACAAAAGAGAAGTAGGCCTAAAAAAGGAAGCTGATAATTAGTGCAGCTTCGGGACCCTTTTTGGCGTTAAGCGGAATTCGATCTAATTGTTCCCGGCGCGCTTAATTGAAAACTGTTTCTTTTTTTTTTTTCTTTCAGTTGGGTTAGCTTTTGTTTTCGGGTCCGCTTTGCCACGCCAACCTGGCTACGATCACTAATCGTTGATTTGGGCTTTGATTTAGCCGCAGAAGAAAAGGCACTTCGGCCTCCTTCTGGTTTTATATAGCTTCGTCTGTTTTCGCGGATGCTTTCTTCTCCAAATACATCCGGATGGCCTTTCGTTGAAAGGTGCTGTAGTGAGTCTGACTGTTGAAAGTAGAGAAAATGCACGTGGCATGTATACAAAGAAACGTAAGCGTGAGGAGTTCTGCGCTTGAATGGACAGATATGTCGAGCCAGCGGGCAGGACAAAAAGTGTATTAGTCGTTTGTCACTGTGCTCTTCATATTTAGAAGGCTTATTTCGAGAATACAATCATTTAGTTAAAGCGTAACACCCCTAAACATTAGTTCATAAAGACTAGACAAGATGTGATAAAAAAAAGTTGTTCCTAAAATGTCGAGATAAAAATATAAACATATCAAAAGACAAATTACACGACATGAGGATCACAACAAAGTAAAAAAAGATAGCGCTACGTTGTATTAATTACAACGTAAAATTTGTCATTATTAGCACAAACAATACTATGCATTTCTTAGTTTATTCTCTGCTGCCATTTGGATCATTTAATTTATGTGTCTTAAATGAAAATTTGGAACCCGTCTAGTTATACGGAGCTATTTTATATACAGCAACCTAATAATTTGTTTTAATGAGTTTAACCGGAACCTGGGGCAGGAGGTAAATGTATTTACAGTGGTAGAAAAAGGAAACGGAGACAGACACGTGTCAGGAGATGTGTCTGTTCTTGCTGTATTTTCCACCAATGTAAACAAAAAATGTCCTTCTACTGACCCCGTTTCGGGTTACAGTCATCATGATCAGCTTCCACCAGCTCGCCTGCTCACTGACTGTATTCTGATTATTTAATTCTTGCTTTTCCTCGCTCGTTGTTGGCTTCTGTTTTATTGTTCTCTGTACCCCTTAACCTCTTTGTTCAACTTTTTAACAGTTTGCTTCTTTTTTTTTACCCTGTTCGCCTTGGTTTTAAGCGCAATAGTTGGTTCGCGATATAATCGCCAAGAAGTCAATTTATGATAAACCAGCAAATTGTTACAGTATGTTTTTTTTTAATAAGTTCCGAAGTAGTCTTTTTTTTTTCTATAGCGGCGTTAAATTACCATAATCTATAAAAGCGTTAATCTTCCTTTTAACATTATGTAACCAGAAGAAACACAACCGTGTGGCGATTATTTGATAGCAATCTACAGTTTGTATTTCCTCTGCTTGGCAAACACATATAAAACCTGCACGTTTTTTTGTTTTTTTTTTGCAGCTATTGATTAGGAATTAATGAAAATGTCTCACATATGATGATACATTAATAACTTACTCGCTCGAACATTTAAAATTGCGTCTATAAGTTTAAATATCGCGCAAAACAATTTTTTTTCGTAGAAAAATTAGTTTATAAAATACGTGTCCCATTTACTCCCGCTAAAAAAAAACTTCTTTCTTTTTTTTACAGTTTTTTTAAAGGCCCATTCTTTTGGGCTGTGGCGTCGCCCATCGCCACATCATGGTACAGGTTTCGTGAACCTCGTAGTCGCGTAACCAATTATATTGTGTCACAAAGTAATGCGGAAACGTGATCTTCGGTTAACAAGCCGTTGAGTTGCAGCAGCACTTCTTTGAAAATGTTTGCACAAAGCATGAAATCTTAGCAGCGTAATTAGACAGTGGGAAGCAAGGACTGAGGGCGAAATATTCACTAAAAAAAAGAACAATAAACACACGATTATTCTTTAAACAAAACATATATCCTCTACGTCGTAGAGGGTATCATATAACCAAGCGTAAGTGCTTTTTACAACGCTGCTGTGCTAGTATGGGATCTTTATGGTTTATTTGACAATAGGACTCCAAGAACACGACCCGCTAAGCTTTATTTTCATTTTTGTTTTTGTGACAACTTTAGTGCGGCTTTGACTGAGCATCGCGTTTTACACTCTCGGTAGACAACGCAAATGGCAGCTTAAGAAACGAAACACTTCCTGAGTGTCATCGCTAGGCTCGTATCAAGGATTGCATTGACTGGATTTACATGTGCATTGTACAAATATCTAGTACCCTTGCGCAAAACTAATGTTACTTTTTTATGAAACAATATCTCCATGGTTTTTTGCAGGTGTTATTATTGTAACCCTTGCAAATTAAAATCGCCATTCACCGAGTCATTAAAATTGAAATTTTAATTATGCAATTTTAATGCGTCATCTTTAAAAGTGCAGCCCCCACGTTACCAGCAACTAATAGAGGAAGTCTGAAATTTTCTTCCGTTTTCTGCAAATAAAGGAGATACTCGGAATTTTCTAGCTACCCGCGCACACAAGATTACAAACAAACAAAAAAAGTTATATCTAGATTTAATGATTTTCATATTATAAAAAAAAAACGAAATAATAGCAATGTTAACGAGGCAACATTGAAAACGAAATCGTAATCACTTAGGCTTTGCGGGAAATGAATACAAATCGACGCTGTGTTCAATCATGTTCGTCCATTAAAAGGCAAAAAAAAAAAGGAAGTGTCAACACCACAAAAAAAAACGCCTCGAAAGTTCGTCTATTCCGAAGTGTACGTAGAATGTAAAGGTCACAGTTGTGGCGGAGCCGTTCATACACACACACAACACGCTCACACGCTCACAGACAAGCAACGAACACAATTTATTTCTATCGTAAAAATGACGCGCTAACGGGGTGTGCTCCGTTCACCTTCATGCTGACAGTGCGGTGGGAGCTACGCGCCTGCCGGACCAATCAGCCGCCTCCATTTCACCGCCTGACCCCGCCATCTGCATCTGGTCTATGAACTGGAGTGCGATCACGTGACGAAAAATAGACGCATGGCTGGTCCGAGGAGCACGTAAGCTTCAACCGCACTGTCAGCTTGGGATGTGAACGGAGTACAGGAAAGATGCCTACGACGAACCGTAAGCCAATTTGCATAGCGCTGATTGTTTAACGCCTCGCCTATGGACGGGGCTGCGGGCCACGCGCCTCTTTGTTCTTGCGCCTGCTATGGGGTCCAGGCACGCTGCATCGCCGCCTCGTGAACGCTATTCAGGCGCCAAGAAACAAACGTTCCGAAAACAAAGGCCTCCCCGGAGAATCCCCGACTCGCATTCCCGCTTTATTTGAGGCGCGAGCAATAAAAACCGCCCCCACGATAAACTTTCAGATCCCCAGGCACAGGCCGTGTGTCATGTGTCGAAAGTCGTAATTCGAGTTTCGGCTCCAACGCGCTTCTCGAGTCTAGAGAACTGCCGGGATCTGCGTTACTCAAAAGTAAACCAAAGTTATAACCTAGATACCGATCTATGGATCAGCGCATCGGTCGTTGACTTATCACAGCGATGGCTGTTATGCGCTCTTCTCAACACTTGAAAGGACGTCCGTTGTTGATGCTGTACCTGTAGTTGTTGAGGTTGTAGTTGGCGTAGTAAAGAATAGAGTGTCCTTCGTCGATGTTTCTACATCATTGAAAAAGATCGTCCGCCGCCCGCGAGAATCAAACCTGGGCACGCTGCGTGCGAAACGGAGGAGTTACTGCAGAGCTACGTATACTTTAGCCCGGGGTCACGCTGCTTATTCATCGTACAAAAGACAGTCTGCCAGACATCATTCACCAAGATATCCGCGGTTCGAATGCTGTGTTTCAAGTTTCTCTTTGAACTCTTTGCCATTCGGTATTCGAAGCACGGATCTGGTGGTGACTCGCATTTGAATCTGTTTGCAGACTGTCTTTTTCTGTGATGTATAAGCACTGTGACCCGGCTTTGGTTTTTTTTTTTTTTTTTTGTTGTTGTTGTTCTTTTTTGTATTACTCGATTCGCTGAAACGCTGCTGTCCGTGTATGTCGGAGGAACAAAGTTGGTATTTGTCGTACTATGGTCACCGACTGCATAAAAGCCACACGGCGTGGCTCATTATGCTCTCGCTCCTGGCTTCGTGATTGGTTGTTCGGCGTTCTTATTCTACTCGTGCTGCAATCCTATTGGCTGCGAGGCGAAATTCAGATGCTCCGGGCCCGCCCTCAACTCTCTGACGTCACACCACTGCGGTGGCGCTGCTATCTGATCTGATGTGATTTGATTTTGGATTTTAATGGCGCAGCGGCTGCTAAGACCATAGTGCGCCAGAACAATGGTAGAAGCAAAAACTGCGGTGCTATTTAGTTAAAGGTGAGGCATGACATGGGAGAGTTTAAAATCTTCCATGAAATGCAGACAATACAAAAAAAAATCCACTATCTTAAATGTGCTGTAATAGGCCAATGCTGTTTAGGAAGTTTAAAACTTGGTTACAAGGAACAAGAGGCTCCTCTCCCAGCAAAAGGGCTGGGTGGAATGGGATCTGTTCTCTAAAAAGACGTAAAAAGTTGGTGCGACGCTCCTCATGATATTTTGGACATTGAATGAGAATATGCAAGACGGAGAGTGTTTCACCACATTCTTCACACATTGGAGCATCCTCTGCTCGCAGAAGGAAGCCATGTGTGAGTTGAGTGTGACCAATTCTCAGGCGACAGAGAACAACCTCATAAAAACGCTCATTATGTCGGCAACTGGCCCACTCAGAAAGAACAGGTTTCACGCAATGGAGTTTATTATGGACTTCAGTGTCCCATTCCTTCTGCCATTTCTTTTTAATCGACTTTTTCAGTGATGACCTTTAATCCAGGTATCGGATGCAGGTAACCGCTGTGTCCATGTCCTGACATGTTCTAGCAGCCTTATCGGCCTCCCCATTTCCGACTATACCGACGCGGCTAAGGACCTAACAGAAATAATTGGGGATGTTGGAGTTTGTGGCAGCTATAATCTTGTTACGTATTAGCAGAATAAAAGAATCTTTCAATCGATCTAGGGATGCAAGTGCACGGAGTGCACTGAGAGAATCTGAGAAAATTACGGCGGCCTTGATATTCCTTTTGATGATAGTATCCACAGATAACATTAGGGCATATGACTCTGCAGAAAAGATGGTGGCTTGGTTGCTGAGCCGAATCACAATACTGCATGACGGCCCGACTACAGCACATCCAACACCGCTGCTCCCCTTCGTTCCATCCGTGTAAAACTTGTGGGAGCAAGTCTCCCACCACGGCCAGAGGCCGCTGCCGAATGCCCAAACTGGACAACGGCCGAGGCGCGCAATAGCGCACGTATAGGACAGGCACAGAAGCCTATAAAAGAAGGCACACGCCCACAGAAAAGGTGGACGGAACGTGGCCACGGAGGCGTGCAGTTCGAACGCTCCGGCAATGTTTTACTTTGACCTTGATACTAACAATCCATTCCTGTTACTTTAATAAATGTAGTTTCTCGTTTTGGAAACCCCGGCTCCGTGTTGTTCCTCCCGAATGGGCATGCAGCAAGGCAACCCTACCACATGGCGCCCAACGTGCTTTTTCTGCCCTTCTGTCGGAACGACACGGGGCTGGGTTTCTTCTTTCGGTAAGTTTTTTCAACCGCGGTGTTTCTTTTCCAAGTAGTGCTGGTATTCGCGACAGCGCGAGTGCTCGCTGAATTGGAGCCTCAAAACATTGCTTAGTCACGCGGAGGCGTGTTTATCGCTCTGGGGGCGTGTTTATTTTTCTCGAGTGGAGTATACCGCCTGTTGCCGCACAGGTTTTCTTGTCTGCTTGCCGTTTCTGTTTTTTCCCGCCATGTCTCCCACACTACGGTCCGAGACGAAGGATGGCGAAAAGCCTGGAGCAAGCGTGGATCCCGGAGCAGGCACGGCGGCTGCGCAGGCCGAATTGCTACTGAAGGTGGCAGCCATGTGTGATGCGGTTACACAGCGTCTCGCCGTGCAGCAGTCACGTGAGCCGGAGCTGCGTCCCCAGCTGACGGTGCCGGTGTACACTGGCTACAACGACGTCAAGTCCGTCGCCGACTTTCTGGGTGAGCTCCACGTCTACAAAGCCGTCTCAGGCGCCTCGGAATCCCTCGTGATAAGCAAAATACTCCCACTCGCTCTAAAGTCTAGCGCTGCGCGCTGGTTAAGGCTGCAACCTACGTTCACCAGCCTAGCGGAGTTCGAGCGGCAATTCCGAGCCGCGTTCCTGCCACCTGGTTACGAGTTACAAATCTTGAAAGAACTCGAGTCCCGAACGCAACATCCGAACGAAAGCCTGGTTCAGTATGTTCGCGCATTGCAGGAACTCACACGAAGGGCACAACCTAATGCCTTCGAGTCGGAGATTATAGCTCGGGTCCTCAGACAATGTCACCCAAAGTACCACGTGTACCTACACGGCCGCACCTTTGAGACCATTGAAGAGCTAGCCCGGCATGCCCGCAGCACAGAGGAGATCTTCCTCTCTCAGAAGAGCTATCTCCCACCGCCTTTGGCCGCAAACTCTCTCGAACCCGCATGTGCTTGGCAGGGCCCCGAGGCAATCCCGGCGCTAAGACCTCCACGGGACTGGCACAGAGTGCCCAATCAAAGCAGCCGGAGGCGCTCCAGTTTTGGTTCAATGCGGGGCCACTGGAGGACGTCCGTAGAGCGCCCTGGTGCCGGCGACTCAAGCAGGTATTCGGACCAATGCCACAACTGTGGACAGCGCGGCCACTTCCAAAGAGAGTGCCCAAATACAAACCCGAGGCAGAACGAAACAAATGGCGGAAGGGCTGGAAGTGAGCGGAGGGATTGTGGAAATCCGGTCAACCCTCGCGCGCCTATGGGCCGTGAAAATCCGGAAAGGTCACGTGGCATCCCAATCGGGAAACTATTACGGCCGGCGGCAATGAGGCCCACTGCAGAGCCGCCGATGGCCGCTATCACAGCCGGGACCACGCACGCAGCGTCGCTTGTTCCATCGGTATGTCGAATTCAGCCTAACAGCGAAATGATCGAGCCACGCATGACGATCAGTTTGCTCGGTTTTCCTTTTGCCGCGCTTTTGGATACCGGGGCTGCTATCTCGCTTATAGGGGACGCTGCCTATGAACTATGCAAAAATAAAAAAATAACCTTTCGTTCGGCAGACACACGTCTGCAGTTAGCCTCCGGGTCAACAATATCGGCGGACGGAGCCGTAAGGCTTAAAATTTCATTCAATGAGAAGAAACGGCGTCAGCGCTTTCTGTATCTTCCGGGGCTCGCCGTACCCGTGATCTTGGGTCGAGATTTTATCGCAGGCGTAAGCATGACGCTCGACTTCCCTGGTGGCGGCTATCGTTTGGAAAACCAGGCGGACCTGACTCCGTTCACCAGACGAGAGAACTGCATCGCTGGCCCAACCCCCCCAGCCCACTTCACAACGCCTGCAGCTGCCCTACCATCCGAAATCTCGGATACCCTGCAGAAGTGTCCGGGCACTGACCTCCAGAAGAGACGGCTGGAGGACGTCCTGCGGCCGTTCTCTCCGATGTTCACGGAGCGACCACGAAAGACAGACATCTTGCTGCATCGGATTGAAACCGGTAACGCACCGCCTCGGAGGTGCAATCCACGCCCCATCAGCGTGCACAAAAGAGAACTCCTGGACGTGGACCTTCAGGAGATGCTGGACACCGGCGCAGTACGTGAGTCAAAGAGCCCTTGGGCATTTCCTGTCGTTCTCGCTCCGAAAAAAGATGGAACTGCCAGACTCTGCGTAGATTACAGACGGCTGAACGAAGTGTCTGTACGGGACAGCTACCCTTTTCCCAGCATTTCCTCTATAATGTGCGCCGTGTAACCGAGCTTTCGGTTGCACGTCAAAAGATCCCCAGGTGGTCGAAATTAATCCTCAGTCCTCCGCTGGGGCGTGCGAGATGCCAGTCGTAGGTTTGGCACGTAAAACCCCCAAATTTGACTCTATAATGTACGCGCTCGGCAACGCGACGGTGTTCACCACATTGGATTGCAGCCGCAGATTCCTTCAGATCGAGGTGCATCCGTTAGACGTGCAGAAAACCGCTTTCATTTGCCACAGAGGGCTGTACGAGTTCACCCGCTTGCCTTTTGGCTTGTCCAACTCGCCAGCGAGTTTTCAACGTCTGATGGACGTTGTGCTCGGAAACGCAAAGTACGAATTCGCGATGGCCTACATGGATGAAGTTGTTGTTTTCTCGCGTACATTCGAGGAGCATCTTGAACACTTGACTATCGTGCTTGAGCGGATGCGGAACGCGGGCCTAACAATCAATCCGAGGAAAGTTCAACTGGCCGAGCCCAAAATTAACCTCCTCGGATTTGTTATCGATAGCGGCACGCTCCGTCCCAAAGAAGAAAAACTGCGCGCACTAACTGAGTACCCGCGCCCCCATGACGTGAAAAGTTTACAGCGATATCTCGGAATGATTGCATTCTATAGGGATTTCATTCCTTACTGCTCCGAGATTTCTCAGCCGCTTAATCACCTCCTTCGAAACGGCGTCAAATGGTGTTGGAGCGAAGAACAACAAAGCGCATTCGCAGCTTTATCAAAGGCAGTGACAGAGAACACGTGTCTGCATCTTCCCGACCTAAACCAACCATTCGTTTTGCAGACAGATGCAAGCGATTGTGGCGTCGGAGCTGTTTTACTGCAGGAACATGATGGTATACTTCGCCCGGTTGCTTTCGCAAGTCAGACCCTCAATTCCGCACAGCGTAACTACAGTGTTGCAGAAAGGGAATGCTTAGCCATAGTGTATGCGTTAAAGCGATTTGACATGTATTTGGATGGCGCAACATTCCAAATTCAATGTGATCATTTAGCGTTGTCATGGCTGAAAAGACTTCAGAACCCCGCTGGTCGCCTCGCTCGTTGGGCTCTTACGCTGCAACAATACGATTACACTATTGTATACAGGCCGGGTGCTACAAACCAAATTGCTGATGCACTTTCCCGCGCCCCCCTTCCTGAGAACTACGTGCAGGAATCTCCAGGTCTGGTCGCAGTCGCCAATACAACACAGGGACCACCTGACTCACGGTGGGGTACATTGGTCTCAAGAGAGGATCTTCTCAAGGCCCAGCACGACGATGGGTTGTGCCAGCAAGTGACTGCCTGGCTGGCAGCGTCTGGTCCTGTCGACCGCCCAAGTGACACGGAGTTCGACTCCTACTTGATGAGCGACGACGGCCTCCTGCTGCGCTACATCCCCCAGGCCGACGACGATCCGGATGGTTCAGCATTCCGGACCGTGATACCCCGCAAGCTACGTAAGCTTTTCATCCGATACATGCACAGCTCTGCCCTAGCTGGACACAGCAGTGGGAGCAAGACTTACGATAAGTTGTCCAAGATTGCGACGTGGCCCGGCATGCGGCAAGATGTACTGAGGTATGCGCGTAGTTGCCCGTCATGCCAGAAAGCGAAGCCACGTGGTGGTCAACCCCCGGGTCTCATGCAACCGATCGCAAGCCAGAGCCCTTGGCAGATTTGTTGCTGTGACGTCATGGGTCCATTTCCACGTAGCCCACGCGGAAACCAGTACTTGTTCGTAGTAACAGACCATTTCACCAAATGGGTGGAGCTGTTCCCTTTACGAAAGTTGGATTTGCAGAAAATATGGGACTGCCTACTTCAAGTTTTCGCGCGTTTTAGTTTCCCGGCAAGCCTAATTTCGAATAATGCGTCGTATTTTACAAGCAAAGTGTTCGTCGAGGCATGCGCGGTTCTGGGAATTGAACATAAACGGACTTCGCCGTATCATCCCCAGGCAAATATAACCGAAAGGGTGAATCGAAACCTTAAGATGATGCTTGTTGCTCATACGGAGCGCCACAAAGACTGGGATGCGAAGCTCCCAGAAATGGCCTTCGCCACTCGCACCACGGTTAACCGGTCAACCGGGCTCACCCCTGCCCAGCTCAATTTTGGCAGAGAGCTTGCTTTCCCTCTCACTAACACTCTCCGTTCGACAGAGCCCAGGGCACAGGACCGCAACTACACAAAGTTCGCAGACGACCTGCGAAAGCGTTTCACCATCAACCTCAAGGAAGCCCGGGAGAACCTTGACGTTGCCAGACTGCAGCAATCCGACCAGTACAACCAGGGACGCCGAGACCTGCAGTTCGAGGTGGGAGACTTAGTGCTCAGGCGCACTCACCCCCTGAGTGACGCGGCGAAAGGCTTCACGGCCTCACTGGCCAACAGGTGGAATGGTCCATTTCGTGTAGGCAAAAAGCTTTCCCCGCTTACATACACACTAATTCACCATTTCAGTGGTGAGTCCACAGGACCAACTCATGTCACCGACCTTAAACAATTCCACATCCCGGAAGATGGTTTTTCGCAAGATCAGACCGATGCCGACGACGGCCCGTTCCCGGACCCCCCCTCGCCGGCACACAGGCGGTACAACCTGCGACGTCGGTGACGGCTGAGAGAAGTTGTAAAGCGGTGGACAGGATTATTCTTTTTTTTTTCCTTTTTTTTTTCGGGCTTCGAGCGTTGTACCTCGATCGTATATCATCGCACGGGTCTGATCGCCTTTCTGAGGGGGAGAGGGGAAAATATTGCGCGATTGTGCCCACCCCAGATCCTTTATCCGTTTTTTTTTTATGCATCATAGAGCCAGGGGTTACACATGAGAGTAACCCATGGCAATTGCTCGTTTTGATTCACGAAGATGGATCATGGGCGACGCCACTACAAATCCCGGGCATCTGGACACCAGGGTCCCAGGTCACGTGGCGGTACCAGTCCCCGAGGGCAGCAACCAGCGAGGCCCACCCCGCGGAACTGCGGCCGGTGGGCAAGAAGGCACCGAAAACTGCAGCTGCCGGCGATTCCGGAAACGGCCACCAAAGGACAAGCGCGACCTGGAGCGCGCCCTAACGCCGACACAGCGCCGCCGTCCACACCCTCGACGACGACTCCTTCCCAGGGACGACCACGACAGCACTGGCATCGACATGCCAGACGCTTAAGGGGGGGAAGTGTGGGAGCAAGTCTCCCACCACGGCCAGAGGCCGCTGCCGAATGCCCAAACTGGACAACGGCCGAGGCGCGCAATAGCGCACGTATAGGACAGGCACAGAAGCCTATAAAAGAAGGCACACGCCCACAGAAAAGGTGGACGGAACGTGGCCACAGAGGCGTGCAGTTCGAACGCTCCGGCAATGTTTTACTTTGACCTTGATACTAACAATCCATTCCTGTTACTTTAATAAATGTAGTTTCTCGTTTTGGAAACCCCGGCTCCGTGTTGTTCCTCCCGGATGGGCATGCAGCAAGGCAACCCTACCACAAACTGTACAAAGTTTTTGTAGTTTTCGGAGATTTGGAAGAACTCTTGCCTAAGATCTTCCGCTGGTACATTCTTCTTGTCATATTTGGAAAGAGAAAAATTAATCGGAAGTGGTGTGATGTTTCAGGCTGCAACTGGGCTGAGAAACGCTGCTACCGGACTCGATAAGTCTATTGCAAAATTCTTGGCCTCAAATTTAAGGCGCAGAGGAAAAGGAGGTATAACAGAACGTTTGTTCTGGTACGTCCTTTCGTACCGCGTGTCCAGAAACACTTCGAGTGCAGGATGTCGAGGCATGGAGCGAACTCTTAAGTGATATTGAAGGCCCAAGAACAGACGTCTTTTTCCAAGAGAGTATTCATTAGATTTAGCGTAGATAACTGGGAACTGGAGAGGTCCGGAAAGACCCCGTTGCTAGTCGTAGTCCCAGGTGGTGAACAGGATCCAAGATCCGAAGAAGAGACGGCCGTGCCGAACCGTACACCTTGCAACCGTAATCTAATTTCGATCGAACAAGGCACTGATACAAACGCAGCAGGCACCTTCTGTCACTACCTCAGGACTTGTGAGAAAAAACTTTTAAAATATTCAATGCTAGCAGGCATTTCTATTTTAGTTGCAAGATGTGACTACGGAAGCTAAGTGTCTTACCAAAAATAACCCCTAAAAATTTATGCTCAGGATGTACGTTTAGGGTCTGACCTCCCAAAGTTAGAGTCGGTTCCGTAATGATACCCCGTCGAAGAGAAAACAGAACACAGACTGTTTTCTCTGCTGAAAAACAGAAACCATTCTCATCTGCCCAACGTGTCATTCCATTAATACATAGTTGAACTTGGCGTTCACAGATAGCTGAATTACACGAAGAGCAGGAAAGTTGTACAGCATCAACATAAAGTGCATAGGACAGAGATCGGGGAAGAACCTGTCTAAGAGAGAGAGAGAGTGAGTGTTCTTTTGTTTGTGATCACACAAACAAAATAACACCCAGCACCGACCCTTGGGGAACACCATTCTCCTGGACAAAAGTTACAGAAAGTGTCGTGCCCAACCTCACTTTGGAACGAGCGCTCATCGAGGAACCTCTTGATATGAGCTAGCATTTTCCCACGAATTCCAGCTGAAACTAAATCACTTAAAATTTCGTACCGCCATGTGGTATCATATGCCTTCTCAATATCGAAAAACACAGATAAACAATGTTGTCTCTTAACAGAGGCATCCCTGACTGTTTTTTCTAGGCGAACAAGGTGATCAACAGTTGATCGCCCCGTCCGATATCCACATTGGAATTTGTCGAAGAAGTTTTTCTGCTCTGAGAAATACACCAATCTAAAGGTTACCATTCGTTCAAACGTTTTTCCAAGGGAACTGGTTAGTGCAATGGGTCTGAGGCTGGAAGGTGATGATGGATCCTTTCCAGGCTTTAGCAAAGGAATTACAATTGCCCTTTTCCAGAGAGTGGGATAAGCTCCACTGCTCCATACACAGTTAAAAATGATAAAATGGGATATATTGTTGCAGGATGTAAATGCTGAAGCATACTGTAATGAATAAGGTCTGGACCAGGGGACGAACTCTTTCCCTTGCCAAGGGTGATCATCAATACCTTAGTGGTAAAAGGTTGATTATAAGCCTCTTTAGAGCCTCCAGTGCATTTTATTGGTGCTTTCTCTTTAGCAGCCTTGTATTTGAGAAAGGTGTCCGAATAATGGTCAGATCCCGAAACAGATTGGAAGTGTTCACCAAGAATATTTGCCAACTGTTCTAGTGTGGGAACACGACTGTCATCTAGTGTAAAGAGAGGGATGGTAAATGCACGGTAATCCCCTCTAATTCTATGGACCCTGTCGCATTCTACTTTTACACCTGTGGAACTGTTGACAGAGGAAGCATACGACATCCAGGTGTTTTGCTTTTTTATTGGCGTCTTACACAGCGGGCCTTAGCACGTAGCTTATAAAGTTAATGACATTTTCAACTGTTGGGAAACGGCGCACTATTGTCCATGCACAGTTTTGCCGCTTACGAGCTAGGCTACACTCCTCATTTCACCAAGACTTTGGTTTTGATAGTAAGCGTCCTGATATTTTTGGAATAGAGCGCTGTGCTGCTTGGACAATTACATTAGTCAAAACTTCACAGCCTTCATTAACATCTAAGCTAGATAGTGTATCTGGATGCAACTCTGACTCCTTTTTAGAAGTGGCCCAGTCAGCCTTTTCCAACTTCCAACGCGGAGTTCGAGTTTGTAATGGCTTAAAAGAGACTGTGCTTTTTAAAACAATGGGAAGGTGATCGCTACCATAGGGATTCTGATCTACACTCCATGAAAAGTCAGGCAGCAACGAGGCACTACCAATGGAGAGGTCGTTGGAGGTCGATGATAAGAATGAGGCGCTAAAATAAGTTAAAGTACCAGTATTAAAAAGACAAAGGCTTCGAGAAGTTAAACTGGTTCAATTATTTTCCCACGAACATCAGTTCGATTCCCACCACAAAGGGTAATGTGGGCATTAAAATCCACCATCAAAAGAAAGGGCTTTGGAAGTTGATCTAGAAGAAAGTGATGTTCTGCCCTTGTTATAGCTTGTGAGGGTGATAAATATAGTGAACAAACAGGAATAGTTTTATGTACTAGAACACGCACTGCCACTGCTTCTAAAGGAGTGTGTAAGGGTATGGCCGTACAAGCCGCCAGCCTTGGAATTACCATCGCTACTCCTCCAGATGAAATGGTAGCATTTAGGCGGTCCTTAAGGAAGACAGTAAAATTTTTGAGGAAGTTGGTATGTGAGGCATTTAAATGTGTTTCTTGTAAAGACAGGGCTGCAGGTTTGTGTTCCTGCAGAAGATAGTCTACGTCGTCAAGGTTAGTAAGCAATCCCCTGCATTTCCATTGAAGAAATGTTGCAGCCATGTGTTAGAGATTGTTACTTTGGAGGTATTATTTGTTTTTTACTTTTATGGTGTGCCTTGGGCGTCTGCCACTCCATGTCTTCTGTGTCAGACGCATGAGAGGAGGCCTGGGTTGCGACTCCTGCGGCGAGACCCTTCCAGAGGGTGTGCAAAGACTCTGACCACGAGGTGCCAGGCGTCGGTCACGATCACCTCCAGCCAAAGAGGCGGTGGAGGTGCAAGGCAGGGAGGCGCCGGAGACTCCCTGTTCCTGCGCTTTGGGTGCTGAAGTGGCACAGGAACCATGCCGCTCCTTGGATGAGGATGTCTTCTCCTGAGAGCGTGGGCCACTCTCCCTTGAAAGGGATCGCGGGCTACGGAGAGGCTTGGCCGTTGCCGGCTCAACCTGTGAAGGGGATGCCAGTCTGTGCTCCCTCCCCATTAACTGGGAGAGACTGCTGCCCCGTAAGAGCGGGAGGGGTGGTCGTCTGGCTAGAGGAGGCAGTGGACCCCCCAGCCGATACTGCACGCCCGGGCAGCTTGATTTTAAGCTTGGGCGTGGGGGACTGCAGTGGCTTCCGGTAGTCCAGAAAGGACGTCTGGGTAGCCACTGCAACCTTCAGTGGTGCATGTCCCCGCTGCACCACCTGCGCGTAGCCCCCCTTTGGCAAGAAAGCAAAACGACGGAGTGCCTCTCGGTATGACAAGTTTTCTTTTACTTTCAGAGTCAGTACTTCTTTCTCATCTTTCCATACTCTACATGATCTGGAGTATGCCGGGTGGGCCTCGTTGCAGTTTGCGCAGTGTGCGCTGTTTGTGCAGGAGTCTGTCTTGTGGTCAGTTTTACTGCATTTCGCACATGTGGCTTTACCGCGACAGTTCTGGGAGCCATGTCCGTACCTCTGACACTGAAAGCATTTCCGGGGGTTAGGGATATACGGCCGAACCCTGCAGTCGAGGCATCCGGCCTTGACCGCTTCAGGAAGCGTGGTGGCTTCAAATGTTAGAACAATGTGTTTCGTTATTATTTCCTGCCCGTCACGTCGCATGCAGATACGCCTTGCGGCCACGACTCCTTGGTCAGAAAGATCTTCAGTAATTTCATTGTCTGTTGTCTCTAGAAGGTTCTCCTCAGAGATTACTCCCTGGATCGTATTCAGTGCGCGATGTGGCGTGACTGACACCTTATGGTCGGACACCGAACGCAGTGCAAGGAGCGCCGTGCTCTGCACGCTGGTTTCAATTTCTACCAGAAGGTCCCCAGAAGACATTTTTTTGGCTTTGAAGCTCTTTCCCACAACACTTTCAAGTACTTTTGCAACGAGGGAGGGTGATAATTTTGAGAGCTGTTTGTCACTTTCAGAGTGAATAACCAGAAATTTTGGGTAACTGGAATGGATACATAGTCTTGGCTGGGATGATAACTTCGATGCGGCCTCTTTTGGGAGGCCGGCCAGGTTGGTTTAACTTGGAACCCATAAAGGTGGGAAGGTTTTCAGAAACTGTGGCGCACCGCCCACCACCGAGCCCAACAAGGGGGTAGGTAGCACCCCATAGCAAGTATGGCTCGGCTGGGTATGCTACACTACCAGTGCTACCCAGTAACTATAACCAAGTGTGGTTCAAAAAGGTAACTGTCGCCACCCAAGGTTAGCCCTTGCCGCCAAAGAAGCGAGAGAAAGGAGCAAGAGAAATGAGAAAGAAATGAAGGAAACAGGACAGGTAAAAGGGAAAAATCGGAGGGGATAGTAGAAGAAAAGGCGACTAGACTGAATCATCCTGGTCGGGCCTTACCAGAACTCCCATCTACGAGAAGCAGGGGCCGAAGTGTTGTATCGCCTCACCCGGGGGTCCCCGAAGGGTCCAAACCTACCCCGGGCTCGGCTCAACCACCAGGATGCCCCTTTCCCCGGACACGGGAAAGCCACGCACAGCCATACGTGGGCGGGCGCACCCGCATGGCTCGGGGTCCGTGGAGACGCCACTCTCCAAACACCTGCTTTCACAGGTGCCCCCTGCGGGGGGCGCTGCTGTCGGCACTGCGCATGCGTACACGTTACATCGCAGGAAAATCGGGTTTCAAATCAAATAAAATCAAATCTTTTCACTCTCCAGAAATTCTGGAGGGGAGCCTGGGCTCATGAGCTCATGGGATTAATTTCCGATTACGGGAACATTGTCCCTCGGAGTCCCTCAACAGGGCTTGATTCCGGAGCGTTGGTTGTCGAGCTCCAGCCACGGTGGAAGAAATACATTTAGGTGATGACTCTGGCCGCTCTTTCCGCGGGAAGCGAGCGACCAGATCGTGTTCGGAGCTAGCCTTGAACCAGGAGTAGTTAGTTCTGCGCCGCCGCGGAGGGCGCCGAGTTATGAGCACCGTGGCAATGAGGTCCCTCCTCGACGGCCACAGTGTCGGCGGTGTAGCGTGCTCGCCTTTTTCACGGTGTGGTGGTGTGGCGGTGTGCGGCCAGTGGGTCGCCTCGTGTTTTGCTTTGGTGCTGTGTCGATCACAGGTGCGACCATCGTGCAAGAAGGTAAACCTCAATTTGAAGAAGAAGGTATGCTATAAGGCTGAGAAAGACGTGCTTCGTTCCTCACTGCAATTTGGGGTACCGGAACTGTGCAGAGCGAGTGTCCTTGTTTAAAGCTCCATCCAATGACACTCGCCTGGAGCAGTGGCGTCGTGCAATCCCGAGGGCCGATAGCAAGTTACTACCTAGTGATCATGTTTGTGCCAAGCACTCCCCGACGAACTGATATCGAAACGGTATCATGCGGAGTTCGGTGGTAAAGTTTTTCACGCTGCAAAGAAGCGTGTGCTATCTGTAGACGCTGTTCAGAGCATTTTCCGAGGCTGCGCAAAGTACCTTACACGTAACCTGTAATGCCTGTAAGACCTGTAAGACCCCATATTGTGAGTGTATAAATGAAAATTGATTTATGTCCTATAACTACTACTACTACTGCTTGAGTGTTAGGCAGTATGTCATCATACTGTGTCATCATTTTAGTCACTATTTGTCATCATAAATAAAAATGTTTTATACACACATGTTTTTTGTACCACAGTACCATTTCACATGGTATGTATGAGCCATTTGCAATGTTAACACCTTTCTGCGCATGTAAATAATTATTTAGACCCCTCTATGTAACGTTACAAGAATTAATTTTTTTTTTAATAAAAAGGCAGGAGCAAGGTAGAAAAAGTCCCCCGACCTTCTATAAAGCCACGCAATGTGTGTAAACAATTTAGGGAACTGTTATCAAACAAGCTGTCGGGCAAAACGTGCGTGCACGACCCAGCTGTTTAACGGAATTATTTTAAATTACTCTAAAATATTGAAAGCCCAGTAGATTGTGTTGGGAAGTTTTGTATTTATACGAGTATTTTTGTCACGTGGAGTCATCATCGGAATGTTCGCGTTTGAAAAACAGCAACCGCACGGGTTGCTGTTTATGTTGGTTCCAATGCGCCAACATAAATTCATCATTTCACCACACAGTCCACAGCGACGGAGTAAAGAATACCTCATTTCCTTCATAAGCCCTCTATTCAAGCCTTCACAGGCCCCTCTATACTTGGGCACCATCTATCCCCGTGCGAGGGAAGCGCGCTTGGTGCGCTGAATGTAATGTGGTCGCCGCGTGAGACAGAGAGTCATTGCCTAAATGTATTTCTTCCACCGTGGTTCCAGCACAAACTGCACACGCATCGCCGAGACCTTGTGTGGGCAAACGCGGGTTTGTTTGCAAACTGTCTGTTGGTGTATATAATAGATGCAAGCCCTAGAGCACATTTTTTTGTTGTTATTACTCAGTGGGAAGGCCCGCAGGGAAGCCTATGGCTCCTATGCATGATCAGACAAGCTGCGCCTTTGATGATTCCAATACAAATCAAAGCGTGAGGCACGTTTAATTTACTTTAGCGAAATTCCGCCTCTGATGAGGAGCCAGTCTTTCTGTGGTAATACGCGAATCGAACGATGGAGGCCTATTTCGGTGAGTTAGTTTACGCTTTTTTTTTTCTTTTTTTTTTCCATAGAATGTGGGATCCTCAAGGAGGGTGTAACGGAACGCAACGAAAAACCGTCTGTACTTGTTTTCACCTCAAGAGCCGTAGTAAAAAAGAAAAAAAAAAGGTCCGGTTCCTCGTGGAGCTATACTAATTTCTCTTTTTACGGAGAAGATGAAGGTGTATTAGGTGCACCTTATATATGTTATCTTATCAATACGGTACACACTTCAAAAGCCAACAGATCGTTCTTTGTTCCGACGATCAAATCTTGTAAGAACTACTTCGCACGGCGTATGAACAATCCGCAAAACGTCGTCTTTTCTTCGGATGAAAACGGGTATAAAAAACATTGACACGGATTTCAGGGGAAACAATGAAAAACACTTAATTGGAAATAAATAATAATACATTTCAAATAAAAACAATTCCGAACGTCCTAAAACCCCCAGGATTTTATGCTACTGAGCCCGACGCTCTACCACTGTCCCAAGTGGGAAACATGTGAAGCGATTTCTTCACTTCGCTACGTCAAGGGCGGAAAGTGTTGGATTAACTGTGTGACAATTTTATAGAAACATGTCTTTGATTTGACGTAATGCAAAGTAATCCAAGGGCAGCACACAAGAGTGGAGAAGCAAGCAAAAGTAAAAGATTTTGTGCATACTGACTCGATCCGTAGATTCAATGTAAATCAAGATAGGATATATAGCGTAAGGTGACACTTGGCTGATAGAACGCGATTATGGAAGTTTCTAGTACAACTGCAAAGAACCTGAGGCTCAGAAGCTACTGCATTTTATAACAATAGCGGTAGGGCTGTGTGGAAATGGTGGTTAGAACCAAACAGCGTAACTCGCTCATAGCCTTCACGGCGTTAGTGAAGCATATAACATATTCCTGATCTTCATGCAGTGTCGAAAATACGGATGACGCTGTGCTATTGGGCTCAAACCAGTATTCGCCGCGGCTGTGCAATGACCGAGGATTGATTGCGACCACCTGGAGACCTTTTCACGTGTAACCGAAACACGGTTTTCACGGTACCTTCTCAGCAACCATCACATTGTGGGCACATCGGCCGGGTTCAACATGTGTAGAAAGGTTCACCACCCTTCTACACATCGGCCGGGATTCGAACCCGCCTCCTCATAATTCGTAGGCTTGCGCTTTGCCTCGGAGTCGCCGAAACGACGCGTCGTTTTTCATTGTTTTTGTTTCGTTTTTGTATTTTTAAGTAAAGACATTTAACACGCACGACGAAGTGCACTGCGCAACAGACGCTGTTTTCGCAAGAACACGAATTCAGCCCTTCTGTGCATTTTACTTCGGAAGGGTTCTACTGGCGGGCGTCAAAATTTACCGCTCATGTTGGTACTCCCCCCCTCCCCCCGCGCCCCCCCCCCCCCCCCCCCCACAAAAAAAAAAAAAAAAGAAACTGAACATTTTCGATCACTATAGTAGTTTCGATGGCAATTTCTCACTACTGCGGGAAAAACAAACAAAAAAGATGTCGCGGACTTGTTCGCTCTAATAGCGCCGCAAAGTGTACATTACACAGGAAAAGAGAGGCGCTTATCGGTTCATTCCCCTCCCTTGCTAAACAACTTTTTCTCTTTTTTTTTCTTTTTTTTTTTTGGGGGGTGGGGGGGGGGAGGCGCACGAGCGACGTCGCAACTGAAGCTCTAAAGAAAATTTGTAGTCCTTTCACATGGTGCGATATTTGTACAATCGGAGTGCGATTTCCATCGTTCTAAGACTGCAACGATGCAAAACGAAAAGAACCGGGGACGGTAGAAACTAAAAATCACACCAATCTTTTTTTTCACGCAGTCGTTTTATGTGAAGCGGCCTTCAGACTTTAGCGGCCCTCCAAACGTTGCTAAAAAGAAAAAGCATTTCGCTGCCGCACAAAGGGGCTTGATCATAGCCCACATACACTCGAGCCATCCCGAGCTTTCCCATATTTTATCTGTCTAGGCATATCGAAGGCGTGCTGCTTTATTAACAAAAGACGTACGCAATAACAGAACTATATCGAAAGCAAAAACCCAGCGGGAAATGGTCTTGCTGGGTTCCCTCTGCAAATAGTGGGGGGCAGATGCGCTGATGAGAGAAATCTTTTTTCGCGAAGAGCGGCTTCATTTGCATAAAGACGTTACTTGAGTTGCGATAACGTACCGGCGGCCACGAGGCAGTGTTTTTTTCTCATGATTTTAGTTTTGTTTTATCGGCGAAACTTGCGGCAAAAGAATCGAAAAGTTTTTGATCCACGAAGCCTGTTTTCGTTAATGGAATCGACCTCGAAAACACGTGAGAATCAGGGAAACCTGTCTAGCTAGAAGTGAGCTGATTCAAGATTATGTTAAGTATGTTCGCAATCTTTCCTGTGAGTTTCACCGACTGCTGCATATCAAATAGAATAAAAATATAAATTTCAGATGCGTGCGAGTAGTGTTTGCGTAAAATAGTAAAATTTCTCATTTGTTCTCATTTGTTCCTATACCCCTCGGCGGCACAAGCTCTGGTGATTAAGGGAAGCTGCCAGCGCTATGAGCTCGCGCTTCTTGCCTTCGCTACGGCACAACATAATGTGAAACGGAGTATATAATCATGTAAGTTATGAATTTGTATTATTATTGAACATGGAAGGAGGACGACGACGAAGTGTCCCATCGTTTAGATCACGACCTAGTGTAATCCTGACCTGCCGACAGACGAGAGCGGCAGCGCGCGGTGTTAAGTACACACATAATCCGCAGCGTCTCGTAACGCTATGAGTGCATGGCGCCACTTAAAGGTCTTTCTACTTCCTAAGATATCCGCACGCAAATTCGAGGCGCGCAAGTCGCGGTTGCGTCATCTGGTCCTGACCTGTTCGCGAAATAGCTCTTCTACCGCAATTTCGCCACTGCGCGTGTGAAATGTTTTGCCACTAGGGGCGCCAGCTGCCGTCATTGTTATTGCCGCGCCAGTTGCAAAGAAGGCCTGGGTCGAACATGCGCGTACTTATTAGACAGCTTCAATATCAATACCCGACGGAGGATAACCGGTTTCATGGTTATCATTATGTATCGATAAATGTTTGATAATTAACACATCAAGCCTACTTCAGTTCTTTCAGAAGACGTGGATCAGTGCGGCCGGCTCATACCGTCAAAACCTTCCTAGCGTAGGCTTTGCTTTCACTCTTTTTAACTTTGCATATTTTTTTTCTCTTTTTAACTTCACATAATTTTTTTCTCTTTTTAACTTCACGAAAACTAACTCCAGCCATCTTTCTACTTGCCGATTTACAATAGGGTACGCGGCAGTAAACCATACCATCGGTGGATCGTTACGGTTCAAGCTCAAATACAAGTTGCAGAGCCCAAAAACATAAAAGCACTTCAGAGCTGTAGTCCAATCTGGTTCTCCCTCCTGGCATTGCCTCATCGCCCTTTAATCAGCCATAGAGAGGCGATTAGATCAATATTGAAAAACTTTTATAGTCCCTCTACGAGCGAAAACGGTTGGTCCCGCCACTGACACCGCTCTGTGGCGAGGTGGAAAGGAAGGAATAGCGGTAATCAGCTAGTGGCAGGGGTGGCAGGCCGCAGGGAAGGCAGGGTGTGAGCTGCGAGTGGGTCCCAGATGGATGAATGGATGAATGAATCCGGCTGAGCCCTTTGGATCGGGCGGTAGCTTACGCCACCTAGCTATTTTGTTTTACCAGTTAAGCTTAAAATATTTAAATGTGAAAACTATATTCACTCCGACTGCAAAGAAAATGAGGCTATAAAACCCCCTTGCCATCAGTCAATACGAAAATACCTAGTTTTCTCTCGCTTTCTGCCACCATTCACTTAATCTTTGCTTGGTAATCTCTGCTGTCTTGAAATCCACTTTTCCTTCGCTGTCTCTAAAACCCAATGACTTTATTAAATCTATGTTGTCTTTGGTAGGCATAGGGTGAAGCTCTTTACAGTAGAGTATCAAATGCTCAGCCGTCTCGTCCTCCTCTCCACAAGCAGTAAATTACTGTATCAATTCCTTGGTACTTCACTCTGTATGTTCTGGCACGCAGAACACCCGTCCTCGCCTCAAACAACCATAACCTTCCCCTAAAATTATCATAAATGCTTTCTTTGGCAATAACTGTTTTGTTTAATCTATAGTTTTCCAAAGCCGTCTTTGTCTGCATTTCCTCTAGCCACCGATCTCTTTCTGTGACCTTAACTTTCTTCTTAACTGAGACTAGCTCTTCCGTAACTCCACCATAGCCCAAAAACTTTCCTCTTAATTTCCTAGCGCGCTGTCTCCACTCTGTGTTTATGTATAAATAGCTGAAAGCCTTTCGTGCCCATTGCTCCCCATCCATTTGCCTCGAGCGATCCTCAAATTCTATCTCGCTCACAGCTTCCCTGATCTCACATGACACCCATCCCATGTCTCCTTGTATTCCCTGGTTTGGCGTTTTGCAATGTGCCCCCAAAGGCAGCCTACCTACTCCGCGCTGTTTTATTTCTAGTCTTGCATGCACTTCGGATTTCATGCACAGCACTGCGTTTCCAAAAGTCAAGCCAGGCACCAAATCTCTCCCACCACCTCATGCCTGCTGTAATTCCAAAGTGCTCTATTTTTCATTACAGCTGCATTTCTGTTGCCTCTACCTATTATATACTTTTCATGCTCACTGAGATATTCTGCACCATCACATATCCATACTCCTAGACACTTGTATTTACTAGCTCTCTCAACTGTAATATTCTGTATCTTCAGCCTCTAACTTCATCATCGTTAAAAATCATGACTGCTGATTTTTCACTACAGAATTCTAAACCTAATTCCTCTCCTTTCCTACCACAGATGCTCATTAATTCCTGCAACTCTGTCCTGTTGTTAGCCATTAGTACGATATCATCCGCATACATCAATCCCGGTGAAGATTGCTGAATTTTTTTGCCGAGCTTACTGTATGAAAAGTCAAATCCAACCCAGAAAGATCTTTACCGCGCGCCCTCAACGGAGAAACCAGGCACTCCGCCGGCGACAGCTGGTCCCATCGGGGACCCTTCTGTCGGCAGGTCAGGATTACAGTAGGTCGTGGTTTAGATACCTTTTCATCGCGCTCAAGAATCCTATTTATATATAATTGTAGCTTGGCCTCAGAAGGCACTGGAGAAATTATCGCCCCCAGAAACTTGACTGGTCCCCGAAACGCTGACGGCTCCAGCATCGGAAAGTCGGACGTCCTTGCCCCCCGAGCCGCTCTGGGCCTCCCGCGCCGCGGGTAGGCCTAGTACCATTACGGCCTGTCGCCGGGCACAGCCCTCCTAGTCGACTAAGCCTACCGGCTTCAAGTGGCCCGCCACTTCAGCTGTTTCTCCTCGAAAGTGGTCCATGCCTCTGCAATGCTGACCAACGCCCCGCAAGGAACTGCGTCTACGCTCAGGCCACCGGTTCTTCAGCTTCCGGACGCTGAAACGATTTTTGAAGATAACTTCGCCGTGACGATAGACGACAAGGGATGGAAGACCGTGACGAGGAAGCGCAAGCCGCCCAAGCCGGAGCAGCTACGACTGGAGAGGGTGAGTCGTCCTCCACATATCCTGGCTGTCATACCGCTCAACAAAGTAAACGGTAATGACTTACCCAAACAGGCCATAACTCATGCTGTTCTTCACACGTGCTTCATCCAGCTTGAGCTGCTCAGGTGCAACGGCAGCTGTCTTGTCACGAAAAGCGGTCGCCCGCGCCTTGACGGCGTCTTCGTGGATGCGTGCTTGTTGCCGGGCCTCGGCCATGGTGAGGGTCGGACAGCGGCAGAGCTTGTCAGAGATAACTTGCAATGGGAAGGAGCCGAGCTAGTTGGTTGTACATACTTAGATTGTGGAAACCAGCTGAACTTACAGAAAAGGGTGAGGAGAGAAAGGAGAAAATGCAACCGATCGCTGGACTACCAACTATTTACTAACCCTCGGCTTCGTCTTCTACTGGTCTGGTGGCTGTCCTTTTCATGTCTTCTTCTTTTTCTTTTTTCTTGATCTTCCTCTATCTTCATGGGCATTTGCGTCTCGCAGGAACTTCTTTTCACTTGTTTGTAGGGCAATGGATGGTGAACTGACGCAGTTGTCTTCTTGTTGTTCTATGGCTAAGGCCTCAAGTAGTTCTCGGGCAAACCGGTCTTTGTGGTGAGCTAGGATGCTTACCGTTTCGAGCTTAGCCTCGCATATGCATTCTCTACAATGAGCTGCTCGATGTCCAGGTGCAGCCAGGTTTCTTAAGTTTGCGGCATCTTCTCGCGCTCGGTCATTTATACAACGTCCCGTCTGTCCAATGTAGCTACGTCCACATGACAGAGGTATGTTGTATACGACTCCTTTGTCGCATGGAACGTATTATGTCTTGTGTTTGGGGGTACACCTGCCTGTATTGTTAACCTGGGCTAGATTGACCTTCCTGCACATTGCGTGTGCCTTGTTGGGTGCCGAGCATACGATAATTACGCCGTGTCTGCTTGCGATCTTTTTTAACCTGTGAGTTACCCCCTGTATGTATGGGACCACCTCAAAAGGTGAACGGGGGATCTGCTTAGGTGGATCAAGTCGGTGCGTTGACAAGTTCTTTTTATGTTGCTGCAACTTCTCGCACATGGAGGCCAGGAAGGGTTTCGGATATCCGGCCTCATGAAGCCTGGACATTTGGGTTTCAAAGCTTTTCAAAGCGCCTCCATGAGGAAAACAAACGGCTTCTTTCCCAAATAGAGCAGGTGCTGGCCCACCTCAAGGTCATGGGCGTCCCAACACCGGCGCCCGACGTGAACATAGCTAAACAACCCGCCTCCGGTGCCGGGTCCTGGTCGCGGGCTCACAGTTGCTCCCACTCTCGAGATAGAAAAAACTAAAGCAAGTTCTCAGTCGCACCACACAGCCTCGAAACAGGCCCCTACAATCCCTTTATTAGACGAGCACTCCAAGTATACGAGCGTGCTCAATATCATCCGGGGCGAGCGCCAAGCGGGGAATCATTGCCTCGAACGGAGTCTCCGCGATGAATTCCATAGTGTTACCACTGTCCTCCAAAAAGAAAAAAATGCAGAACATGCTAGCAGAAATTTTTAAAAAAATGTAACGATGAATGATGAGTCTAAACGACGGCGACCTTCCGAAGCGCAATAGCTTTCTCACCGATCTGTATACAACGGAATTGCCGGAGCTTTGGTCAGACAGGAGCCTTGCTACGCGAGAACATACGGCGACTACGACCTCTGGCCATTGTACTGCAGGAGACTTGAGGCAGCTGTACACTCCCTGGCTACACAGTCTGAGGCAGCTGTACACTCCCTGGCTACACAGTTTTTCAGAAGCCATCCATCACGCATTTATACAAGGTACACTCGCAGCCGTTAGCAAAAGGCCAAGTGGCGCTCTTAATGCGCGCTGACTGCACAGCTGCAGCCTTAGACTTACCAAACCTTTGCACAGAGGTGCGGGAGATCGTTGCTGCTAAAGTGCGTCCTCCTGAACAACCTATCATCACTACATCCGTCTATTATCGCCCTTTTACGGGTAAGCATGTTGACGATGACCTTGCATGGCTTCAGAATTTGCAGGTGCACGCAAACGGGACCCCTCATTTAATTGGCAGCGACTTCAACGCCAGCCACCAACACTGGGGGTACCGAAACGCGGACACCAAAGGTAAAACTCTGGCTGACGCTATTGAATTCACAGAACTCGATCTTGGGAACATTCCGGGCACCTACATGCGGATTGGCCTCCATGCTAAACAACAAGAAACCTCTCCCGACCTCACGTTGTCAACAACGAAACACATCCGGCACTGGGAGCCATACCTCGGCAAACCTCACTCATGAGGGGCCTCACTCACCCTCACTCACCCTCACCTTCACAAATGAGGTGAGGGTGAGTGAGTTTCTGAACCAGGAAAATTCATGACTGTGAGGGTGAGTGAGGGCCGTGAGGGCGGTGAGGGCCGTGAGGGCTGTGAGGGCGGTGAGGGCCGTGAGGGCGGTGAGGGCCGTGAGGGCTGTGAGGGTGGTGAGGACCGTGAGGGCCGTGAGGGCCATGAGGGCCGTGAGGGCCGTGAGGGCGGTGAGGGCGGCACGGGGTATGAGGGCCATGAGTGCGTGAGGGGCGTGAGGGCGGTGAGTGGCGTGAGGGCCATGAGTGCGTGAGTGGTGTGAGGGCGGTGAGTGCGTGAGGGTTGTGAGGGCCAAGAGTGCGTGAGGGCAGTGAGTGGCATGAGAGGCGTGAGGGCCGTGAGGGCCGTGAGGGCGGTGAGTGCATGAGGTGGTGTGAGGGCCATGAGTGCGTGAGGGCGGTGAGTGCGCGAGGCCCCCTTCAGATCGAGCATCTTTCTCAGCAGTTTTGGTGCTAATGGCGGGTTGTTCTCTAGCTTTCCCTAGAGCGACACGAATTGCTGAGATCGGGTCCGGCTCAAAATAAGCAAGCAACTCGGAGCAATTCGAATACGTTTGAAGCGGCTGCATCCATTCAGGGACGCAAAATTTGCACGTGATACCTCGTACCGGTGATGATGACACCGAAAGACTTGGTTCTGGTTTGAAATCTATCGTTTCTTTGCAAATAAACTGTTTCAGAAAGGTGCATTAGTATTCTTAACGAGGTTTAAATGCATAAAAACACGTTTATAACGCGTAATTGTGTCCGAATAGTGCAAGAAGAAAAACATTTTATGATGACGATGGTAAATTGCAGCAATTGGTTGCTGCGTGTGATCGCGGGCGGCCCGTGTTGCTGGTGTTGCGATGTAAAGTTTCTGGGCGAAATTGCCCCATCTGAGGCTGGCCTGAGTGGCGTGAGGGCAATGCGTGCGTGAGGGGCGTGAGGGGTGTGAGGGCCGCAAAGGCGGTAAGTGGCGTGAGGGCGGTGAGTGGCGTGAGGGTGGTGAGTGGCGTGAGGGCGGTGAGTGGCGTGAGGGCCGTGAGAGCGGTGAGGGCCGTGAGGGTGGTGATGGCGGTGAGTGGCGTGAGGGCTTTGAGTACGTGAGGGCCGTGAGGGCGGTGAGGGCCGTGAGGGCCGTGAGAGTCGTTAGGGCGGTGAGGGCCGTGAGGGAGGTGAGTGGCGTGAGGGCGGTGAGTGGCGTGAGGGCCGTGAGAGTGGTGAGGTCTGTGAGGGCGGTGATGGCGGTGAGTGGCGTGAGGGCTATGAGTACGTGATAGCCGTGAGGGCGGTGAGGGCCGTGAGGGCGGTGAGGGCGGTGAGGGCCGTGAGGGCCGTGAGGGCCGTGAGGGCGGTGAGTGGCGTGAGGGCGGTGAGTGGCGTGAGGGCCATGAGTGAGTGAGGGGCGTGAGGGCCGTGAGGGCGGTGAGGGGCGTGAGGGCCATGATGGGCGTGAGGGCCGTGAGGGGCGTGAGGGCCATGAGGGGCGTGAGGGCCGTGAGGGCGGTGAGTGCGTGAGGGCGGTGAAGTTCAGTGAGGGTGAGTGAAGGGCTGAAGGTGAGTGTGACTGTGAGGGTGAGGGTGAGCGAGGGGCTGAAGGTTAGTGTAGCTGTGAGGGTGAGGGTGAGTGAGGGGCTTAGGTGAGTGTGGCTGTGAGGGTGAGGGTGGGTCAGGGCGACCTAAAATGCCGACCTCTGCTGGGAGCTCGCGACTGCGAGCGCAGCGGCCACTTTCCAACCTTTACCACTTTGGGGCACCGACCACTTTCCAATCGTTATCACTTTGAACCGAAAGAAATGCAAAGTAAAAATCACCCACCAGGTTAAAAGCTGTGACCTTTTTCGGAGGCATCTTACTACGGATTTTAACAATTTTTTTACCTTCGCCTCCGTCCTAGAGCACACCAGAGACACGGTTTCGAAGAGATTACTTGCGACGATACGGTTGGGCCCATAGATGCACATCTCGCCAGCCTATGGAAAAGGGCACAGTCTCTAACTCCCAAGTATACCGACACGGAAGCAAGCGACACGAAGACCCTATGCGCTTAAAGGACTACTCTAAGGTCCTTATCCAATACCAATGCCAGCTGGAAAGATCACGCTGGCAGGACACGTGCTCTAAACTCAGCCTTGAACCGGGCCCACCGCATCTCTGGGGCGTCTAACGCTCTATGCTAGGGCGGATGAAAGGTACCTCTCCTCTTGATGAACTCTTTCTCCGCAACGATCCCATTGCCAGTGGAAGACCAAGTTATTCGCACTTTTTTTCCGCACGCGCGAGCCAACCCCCCTCCAGCGCTCCCCGAAATCACCATCTCAACGCCACATGAACCTCTTAAGCGGCCTTTTTCTCTCGGCGAGGTCATGGCAGCTCTCCCACAGGGGAAGGCTCGCTCAGCACCGGGACATGATCGTTTAACTTGGCAAGAACTCCGAAACCTGAGCGAAACGGCTTTGCGTCAGCTCCTGAAATTCTCAATGAATCCTGGGCACCTGCGCAAGTCCCAGAAAGTCTCAAACTAGCTTTGATCTATATAATTTCTAAACCTGGAAAAGACGCGTGCACACCGAGTAATTTACGCACCATATCCCTAACTTCTACCGTTCGCAAACTTATGGAGCGCTTGATCCATACACCCATTGAACACTATCTCCAATATTACAACCCGGCCTGCACCCGGCTCAGGCAGGTTTTCGACCTAACATGGGGATGCACAATTGTCTGTGGCTCTTACGCCATGTCATTAACCGCCGAAGTAGGAAAGTGCTTCCCGACGTATATCTTAGCCTTAGAATGCGCAAAGCTTTCAATAACGTTTCGTAGGAGGCCATACTCCAAGGGTTAGCGCAGCGCTACCGGAGCCAACGTGCCCAAGACTGGATTCGCTCGTTCTTCCAACAGCGACCTATTCAATTCAATGGAAAGGCCTCGGGATGGACTCTGATGGCCTATTTCTTGGATAGGGGGGTCCGCCAGGGGTCCATCCTCGTACCTACGCTGTTCAATCTAGCAATGACACGGGTGGCCCAATGGCTGGAACGTGACACTGCAGCCGGTTTACTATATATGCAGACGATGTTAAAATTTGGACTGAAGCAGCGGATTACACGGACAATCAAACGATGCAGATCGAACTACAGGCGGCCGTCCTCAGCGTCTCGCAAACTCTCGAGGAGCTGGGTTTACAGCTATCCCTGGAAGAAACAGAACTGCTCAGTGTAGATGGCAAGCACGTGACAAACCCCGCTCACCAAATTACCCTCCACGTTGGCTCGCAAGACATCCTGTCCAGCAAAAGCCAGATTCGCATCCTAGGGATTCAGATCGCCATCTGTAGTAGCCCTAAAGCGTGGACTAAACATCTGTGCAAACGCTGGATCCCACTGCTACACACCATTCGACGGGTCTCCAATAAATATGGTGGAGCCCGGCAGCAATCTTTTCAAACAGTGGCGCGTGCTGCGGCTTTTGGCCGGATACTATACGGTACACCAGCCTACGACTGCACCCCTAGCCTGCTACGAGACATAGAACGCCTGCACAGGGTCACGCTGTGCACCATCGCCGGTCTGCCCAAACACGTACGCAACGACAGGCTCTTGGCTACGGTGCCAATACCTCCGATAGATGTCATTATGGCTGAAGCACGTAGCCAATTCACCTCTAGATTAGAAAACACCTTACAATTTCGAAGCACCCTAGCATGGGACCTTCAGCGTCACGTGGTCTGGAGCGGCCCTGATGAAGCTTCGCCGTGGGATATCCCCGTCATCAACCTAAAGCCCATCAAAGCGATACCTACACAAAACTCTGACCTCCGTAACCGTATAACCTACCAGCACCACAATGCTGAAAATAATGGGCACATTCACATTTATACGGACGCCAGTTTTTTGGCTGACCGACCCGGGCTAGCGTGGCATGGCACCTCTCGACCTGAGCTCACAGCCACTCATACATGTACTGTACCGCAAGGCACCACCCTGCAGGCTGAACTATTAGTAATCTGGGGAGGGACCTCCTCGATTCCCACCCCCCCCCCCCCCCCCTGATCTTCAAAGAGAACAGACGTTAACGCGTACCTACCGAATTTACACGAACTCCGTCGAAGTTCTAGAACAACTGTCAACACCAACGACCGAAGATGCTACCGCTGTGGAAATCCGTAAACGCCTTCAAATGCTTCAAGAATTGGGCGCGTATGTTCAGATCCTCTGGACGCCAGACCATACCGGGGTCGCAGGAGGAAACGCTGCAACACATGCAGCCGCCACGCAGGCACGTGGGAGCAGCCGTAACTACAACCCCACCCTCCTTACACATCCCCTTCAAAATTCCCTATTTGACCTTGTGACGCCTCGGAGTTTTCTTCACTATCTACGTACGCGTATCAGCAAAGGTAGTAAGGATTGCCTCCAGAGGGCGACACTCGAAGCCTTTTTCTCCCCCATCGACAAATACACGCGCACGCAAGAAGTATTTCTCAGCAAAATCATGACTAACGCTGCATATTATCCAAAAATGGCCCCCTATCGACCTCACTATTCCCCTGAGCTGCCCTCAATTCCAGAAGACAGCGAAAGCAGACCTCCTTCACCTTATATGTATGGGATTGCTCCGCATTCACGACAGGCCGGGACACGAGTGTATACATCCCCCGTTCCGACCATGCAACCGTTGCTCAACACTTCTTCGATCAACCAGCCAGTAAACACTCTCTCGCCACTTTTGGTAGCGTTAGGGGTCTGACCAGGATAGTGTAGGCTGACTTACTCTTTCGATTTCACTGCTCTAGGATACCCTGCATGACTTAGGTGCTGTAGAAGACACCGAAGACCAAAGACGGCGGAGCTGATGCGACTTCCGTAGAAACCAGACAGTCCACCCCCTTCCCTCAACCCCCTAACCCCCACAGCGGCCTTGTGCCATTCTCCCTCCCAAAGGATCAATAAATAAATAAATAAATGGAACATGGTCTCAGTGTGAGATTTATAAAGGGCATT
Organism: Ixodes scapularis; assembly: GCF_016920785.2. Lineage (NCBI taxonomy): Eukaryota > Metazoa > Arthropoda > Arachnida > Ixodida > Ixodidae > Ixodes > Ixodes scapularis. Next base: position 182,945,505 of record NW_024609846.1, on the reverse strand, counting down.
GTAGATAGCTCTCACGATTTTTTTTTTGGAAGAAGGTAAAATTTACAAAGATTGCTTTCCGTGGTTTTACCCCAGACAATGGTGCAATAACTTACGTGTGGAAAAATAGCAAATTATAAATAATTATTTTAACTGCAATTGCAAAATTTGAGTTGTTTCGGTACGTCGAACAATTTTGAAATCAAATAATTAATATGACTGTCTCATGACATATAAGTAGAAAAAACTACACCCAGCATTTTAAAGTTATTCACAATTTCCATGAACCTTTAATTAAATAAGATTTGTCCGGTCCGTATAAACTTGTTTATTTTTAGGACGAAAGATAATAGCCTTCGTTTTATCAGTGTTATGGCTCAGTCCGGCTATCCAGTGCCCATGTCTCTAACCTTAGTAAAGTAAAATTAACAGCCCCTACACGCTCATCACTGTTCAAGGAGCAGAAAAATATCCTGGCGTCGTAAGCATACATTGCAAGTTGTGGTCGGTTTGCCTTGCTGCATACCCGACCCGAGGAATAACACGGAGCCAACGGTTTCAACAACAAGAAACTACATTTAATGGGACATGGACGAGACGATTAATATGGTTACCAGCGGCGCCTGAGTCCAGGCAGCGACTCCCCGTGCGCCGCCTCTGATCTGCCTTATCAAGGCGGCGCATCCGATGTGCGCGTGGCTGGCGTGACGTCGCCGCCACGCGGGAAAAGTTCGGCTTGAGCCTCGCAGTCGGGCAACTTGGCTTGGGAGCCGCCAGGGTGCCCACACTTCCCCCCCCCCTCAAGCTTCGTCCGGCATGTCGATGACGGAGACGTTGTGGGCGTCAGGGGGTGGATGGCGCTGTTGGGCGGACTGACGTTTAAGTCCGGCCGGCGCCTGCTGGACGAGCGCGGCGGCTGCTGACGAGCGCGGCGGCTCGGTCAGCTCCAGCTTGTCGCTTGTTCGGGATCAGGGCTCCACCAGGTGGCTGCTTTGCCCGTGGTCCTGTAGAGGGTGGCCGCGGTCCACGATGAGACCAGCCGCCGTGTCGTTCAGATGGCGGGTGTGGCGACGGTTTTGTCCATGAGTCAGCTTCGTAGAAAACATGGAAGCAGACGACATGGGACTCTGTTGAGGGCTGAGCCTGACGTTATTTTCGGACCCCTTCCAGAAAGTTTGAAATAACGGATCTGAGGTGGGCACACAATCTTCTCCCCCCTCTCTTGAAAAAGGGGCAGATCCGTGGAAGTAGAAAACTACCCCCAAAATGCGAAAGAGGCCAAGGAGACAAAAAAAAAGTTCCTCTCTCTTTGGTGTCACCGACGTCGCAGGTTATACCGCCGCCTTGGTGGAGACAAGGGGGTTTCCGGAACGGGACTGCCGTCAGTGTCGTTCCGGTCCTGCGAGGAATCTTCGTCTTCTGCTTGGAAAAATCGTTTAAGGTCGGTGACATGAACAGGTCCGGTTTCCTCACTAGACTCACAGTTAACTAGTTTATAAGTGAGTGGCGAGCACTTTTCACGCACGCGAAACGGACCTTCCCACCTGTTGGCGAGGGAGGCTGCGAAGCCTCGAGCGGCGTCACTCAGTGGGTGAGTACGCCGGAGTACAAAATCTCCCACCTCGAACTGCAAGTCACGTCGCCCCCGGTTGTACTGTTCAGCCTGCTGTACCCGGGCGACGTCGAGATTTTCTCTGGCCTCTCGAAGGTTATCGGAGAAGCGCTTTCGCAGGTCCTCTGCGAACTTCACGTAGGGGCGAGGCCTTCCTCCAGACTCTGTAGAAAGGAGGCTGTTAGAAAGCGGGAATGCGAGCTCCTTGCCGAAATTTAATTGGGCAGGAGTGAGACCCGTTGACCGATTAGTGGTTGTACGGGTTTCGAATGCCAGCTCGGGCAGTTCCGCGTCCCAGTCCTTGTGGCGCTCGGTGTAGGCCACTAGCATCATCTTAAGGTTTCGATTTACCCTTTCCGTGATGTTTGCTTGCGGGTGGTACGGGGAAGTTCTTTTGTGCTTGATTCCCAGTACCGCGCATACGTCCACAAACACCTTACTCGTGAGATAGGAGGCATTATCGCTTACAAGCTGTGCAGGAAAGCCAAACCTAGCGAATGTTTCGAGTAGACACTCCCAGATTTTTTGCGAATCTAGCTTCCGCAAAGGGAATAACTCGACCCACTTCGTGAAGTGGTCGGTTACCACGAATAAGTACTGGTTACCCCGGGTACTACGTGGGAAGGGGCCCATGACGTCACAGCAACAAATCTGCCAAGGGCTCTGACTCGCGATTGGTTGCATTAGACCGGGGGGCTGGCCACCACGTGGTTTTGCCTTCTGGCACACCGAGCAGCTACGAGCGTATCGGAGCACATCCTGCCTCATGCCTGGCCAGGTAGCAATTTGGGATAACTTTTCGTAAGTCTTGCTCCCACTGCTGTGTCCTGCCAAGGCAGAGTCATGCATGTATCGGATGAAAAGCTTACGTAGCTTGCGGGGTATCACGGTCCGGAATGCCGAGCCATCCGGATCGTCGTCGGCCTGGGGGATGTAGCGCAGCAGGAGGCCGTCGTCGCTCATCAAGTAGGAGTCGAACTCCTCGTCACTTGGGCGGTCGGCTGGACCTCTTGCTGCCAGCCAAGCGGACACGCGTTGGCAGAGTCCGTCATCCAGCTGCGCCTTGCGAAGCTCCTCGCGGCTCACCAATGTACCCCACCGTGAATCTGGGGATCCTCGTGTCGTGGCCGCGACGGTCACCAAGCCATGGGTATCCTGCGAGTGTTCCTCGGGAAGTGGAGCACGAGAAAGCGCATCAGCAACTTTGTTAGTTGACCCCGGGCGGTACACAATGGAGTAGTCGTACTGTTGTAGCGTAAGCGCCCAACGAGCAAGACGTCCAGCTGGATTCTTAAGTCCCCTTAGCCATGATAGCGCTAAGTGATCAGATTGAATCTGGAACGTTGCGCCATCTAGGTACATATCGAAGCGCTTCAAAGCATGAATAATGGCGAGACATTCACGTTCTGCGACACTGTAGTTGCGCTCGGCTGAAGTTAGCGTGTGGCTCGTGAAAGCGACTGGCCGAAGCACACCGCCATACTCCTGCAGCAATACAGCACCCAGGCCACAGTCGCTTGCATCTGTCTGCAGAACGAACGGCTTGTTCAAGTCTGGGAGCTGTAAACAAGCGTTGTCAGGCACGGCTTTTGAAAGGGCTGCGAATGCGCATTCTTGTTGTTCGGCCCAACACCACTTGACGCCTTTTTTTAGGAGGTGATTTAGCGGTTGCGATATCTCGGAACAGTGTGGAATGAAATCCCTGTAGAACGCAATCATTCCGAGGTATCTTTGTAGGCTCTTTACGTCATGTGGGCTTGGGTATTCCGTTAGCGCGCGCAACTTATCTTCGTTGGGGCGGAGCGTGCCGTTATCCACAACGAATCCAAGGAGGTTAATCTTGGGCGCGGCTAACTGAACCTTTCCGGGATGAATCGTGAGCCCAGCATTACGCATTCGCTCAAGTACAATGCGAAGGTGCTCGACATGCTCTTCGATAGTTCTCGAGAAAACAACCACGTCATCCATGTATGCCATGGCAAATTCGTACTTCGAGTTCCCAAGTACAACATCCATCAGGCGTTGAAAACTGGCTGGAGAGTTAGACAAGCCAAACGGCAGTCGGGTGAACTCGAACAACCCTCTGTGGCAGATGAAAGCCGTTTTTGGAACGTCTGATGGGTGAATCTCTATCTGAAGGAACCGGCGACTGCAATCCAGCGTTGTAAACACGGTCGCGTTACCGAGCGCGTACATCACGGAGGAAATGCTGGGGAAAGGGTAGCTGTCTCGTACGGACACATCGTTAAGCCGCCTGTAATCCACACAGAGTCTGGCTGTTCCGTCTTTTTTCGGGGCGAGAACAACGGGGAATGCCCAGGGGCTCTTCGACTCACGTACTGAACCGGTGTCGATCATTTCCTCGAGCGCCGCATCAAGGAGTGCCCTTTTGTGGACGCTGATCGGTCGAGGGTTGCACCTCCGAGGCGGCGCGTCACCGGTTTCAATACGGTGCAGCAGAATGTCAGTCTTTCCAGGTGTTTCCGTGAACATCGGTGAGAAAGACTCCAGGACGGCTTGCAGCTCCTGCTTCTGCTGGCTGCTTGCGGGGCACTTTCGCAACGATTCTCGAACGCCGGCAGGCAAGACGTCTGGCACCGTGGTGAAGTGGGCTGCAGTGGTCGAGTTAGGGATGCAGTCCTCCCTTTTGGTAAACGGAGTCAGCTCCGGTTGTTGTCCCAGCCGGTATCCACCACCAGAAAAGTCGAGTGTCATGCTTTCGCCTGTAATGAAATCTCGGCCCAAGATCACAGGTACCACAAGTCCTGGCATATAAAGAAATCGCTGACGTCGTTTTTTTCCATTAAACCGAATCTGCAGCCTCACGGCTCCTCCAGCTGTTATCGCTGTACCAGAAGCTAGCTGCAAACGGGTTTCGCACTCCCGGAGGCTTATCTTTTTTGCTTTGCAGAGTTCGAAAACGAAATCCCCTATGAGCGAGATAGCGGCCCCAGAATCCAAAAGTGCGGCAATGGGAAAATCGAGCAGTGATATTGTCATGCGCGGTTCAATGATGTTAGGCTCGGGCTGGATTCGACATACCGATGGAATCTGTGCCGCGGCCTGACCGCTCCCAGGGACTGCACCGGCCGTCGGCGAGTGGCTGTCTGCTTTCAGCGTCGCCGGCCGTAGTAGTTTCCCTGGTTGTTTTGGTTCCGGCCCTTTGCCGCCGTCTCGTGCCACCTCTTGTTTGTAGTGTCCAGAAGCCTTGGACACTGCTTTCGGTGATGGCCGGGCTGCTCGCACTCGTAGCAGCAGTCCGACGACAGTTGCCTGCTTAGGCCACCGGCACCGAGGTGCCCGTCGGACCGCCTCCAGTGATCGGATAAGGAACCACTATGGGAGGGCCTCCACCAGGCTTGCGACTGGCTGTTGTCAGGAGGGCTTGTTCCGTTGCGGCGGGGGTCAATGCTGCTGGGCTGCGGGTTTGCGACCGCACCGTGCCAGTTTTCGCCAGCACTTGCAGGAGCAGACTTATGAAGATGGTTCGCTTGGGTGGTGATCTCCGTTGGGCCCCAGCTTACGATAGGGCACGGCCAACGACCTCCCACCTGTCGCGGCGACCCCCGCCCGAAACCCTCACGGGCCTCGCTGTGACCTCCGGGGACCTCTCGGCGAGAGTTAGGCGAACATACGCTTATCCCGCACGGGATATCACCATGCATGCCACGCCAACTCTCCTGGTTGACGTGGTGGGGAAGGGAGGTCTCGTTCGGACAGTCCACTTGCGTGGAGGCCTCGGGGCCCCGCCATGCGCATGCCGGTTCGAGCGCGTACTTGGCTGGTGGCGGCGGCACGTAGTTCCGCTCGGCATGAAGAGCTTCCTCGATGAGGCGGGCGCCCCGGGCTAGCTCTTCAAGGGTCTCAAAGGTGCGGTTGATCAGGTAGACGTGGTACCTGGGGTGACACTGTCTTCTGACCCGAGCTACTCTGTCCGACTCCGGTGACTTCGGGTCCGCCCTCTTGAAGAGCTCCTGCATGACCCGAACGTACCGGACCAGACTTTCATCCGGGTGCTGCGTCCTTGCCTCGAGCTCTCGGAGAATCTGCGTCGCGTAGCCTGCAGGCAGGAACTCTTCGCGAAGCCTTGTCTTGAAGTCCGCCAGGCTGGTGAAGGGCGCCTGTGACCCCAACCAGCACCTGGCGCTGGCTTGCAACGCCAGCGGGACAATCCGCTCCACGATGAACGCTTCCGAGGCACCGGAGGCAAGGTGGTACGTCTGCAGCTCGCCCAGGAAGTCTGCCACGGACTTGACGTCGTCGTACCCCATGTAGACCGGAACAGTCAAGTGTGGTCTGGGCTCTCGCGGTGGGGTTTCCTGCTGGCCAGGCGTGTTAGCCAGGCGCTGCATCACGGAGTCGCACATCTCCGTGACCTTCGTGAGCAGGTTCATTTGTGCTGCTGCGGCCATCGCGGCTTCCTGCTCCCGCGTGAGCATGCCTGCGAGCACAAAAAAAGAAACGCCCCCAAAAACCCAACACAAGCGCGCAAAACGATTGCCGCGTTCACAAAGACACGGTCACAAACACGCCAATACAACAAACGTAGACGTGACGGAAGCACGAAACAACGATAGGAAACACGGGGAATATGAAAAAGGCTTACCGAAAGAAGAAACCAAGCCCCGTGAAATTCCTGCGAGTGGGTAGCATACCACGGTTGGGCGCCATTGTGGTCGGTTTGCCTTGCTGCATACCCGACCCGAAGAATAACACGGAGCCAACGGTTTCAACAACAAGAAACTACATTTAATGGGACATGGACGAGACGATTAACATGGTTACCAGCGGCGCCTGAGTCCAGGCAGCGACTCCCCGTGCGCCGCCTCTGATCTGCCTTATCAAGGCGGCGCATCCGATGTGCGCGTGGCTGGCGTGACGTCGCCGCCACGCGGGAAAAGTTCGGCTTGAGCCTCGCAGTCGGGCAACTTGGCTTGGGAGCCGCCAGGGTGCCCACAAAGTTCAGCATCCATATTCAAGATATGGTTGATTTTATAGTTAAAAAGAACACGCCCCAGTATGCTTTCCTGTGGAACACATGAAATTATATCTTTCTGTTCCGATGAATTTCCAGACATGTTAACAAATTGAAAGCGGTAACTCAAATATGAAGTAACGAGTAATAAAGGTAGACCTCGAATACCACAGTAATCGAGTTTACTTAGTAGAATGTAATGGTTGACAAAGTCAAATGCTTTGGAAAAATCAACAAACTCGCCAGCTATCAGTTTTCTGGCCTCCAAAGTTTGTAGCACATACTATTTTATAACTAACAAAGCTAACTCCGTTGAACGGCGTTTCCTGAAACCTAATTGAGATGGTGACAGTAAATCATACTTATTTGAGAAATGTGCGAGACGGGACTGTATAACTTTTCCTATGCCTTCGGAAAATATTGGAAAGATTGAGATTAAAACTTGTTGTTGGCCTAGTTAGTTCATGATGCAGTCTTGAAGTTTTTTGCGCGACAAGCGAGTAGACACGGACAAGCTTGGCCGTGTCTACTCGCTTGTGATTGTCCCTTGTGTCGCGCAAAAAAACTTCTGGATTGAGATTGGTACACAATGGCTAAAATAGGTTTTTTTTTCCTTTCTTATATAAAACGGATACTTCTGCTAGCTCTAGGAAATATACCAGATGAAAAAACATGAATTTAAAATGTGCGCTACTACGGTGAAAGTGTGTCAGTAACGTGCTTTAATGGGAGTATTTGTATATCGTCACAATCGAACTTAGATTATTTTTAACTGTATAAAAGTAAAACAATATCCCGGCATTCGTAACAGGTTCCAGAAATATAAAAGAACTATTACGGCTGCCTATGTATTTGCGCAGGTCAGAGTTACAGTTCGCAGTAACTAAATTTGCAAAGTTTTTACGGAAGTCGTTGGCTAATGAGAGTCCACTTAAACTTAGACCGCCTCGTTCAATGCCATCAGCAGGCTGACGGCTTGAACTGCGATCTAGATCACAAATCAATTTCGTACGGCAACTAGCATCGTTAAAACAGACTTCTTCCTATCTCAAATACTCTACTCTAGATACTGTACCTCAAATACTTTTTGAAGTATCTTGGTATCTTGCAAATACCTTTGATCGAGAGTATTTGATACTCTACTTTAATTAAAATTCCGAGTATCTTGTACTCCTTACCTTAAATACATTTTTGACATTCCACCATTTTCCGAGTTTTTCGGTATGAAGTGGCGTGGGCGTGGCAAGAGCAGACGTGCACATTCTTTCGAGCGACCAAATCCTGTTGCTAGTTCCGATTAGCTACAGTGACTTTGACTGACCTCGTGAAAACGTCGCTTTTTTGCCGATTGTGACTCATATTTCAGCCCAAATTTCGTACAATGAAGGTTCTCCCCTCGGCCTTCCCAAAGCCGCCTTTTGTTTCTATTCGCGACCCCAAATCACGATAGGGGGCGCCGCTGCATTTTCAAAATGGCCGAGTTAGTGAGGGTCGGTTGGACGGCGAGAGCCCTGCTCCTTACGAGTATTTTGGAATATGCTAACGCTACGAAATAATCGCGACGCTACAAGGAAGCAGACCTTCTGTTACAGGACGGGCATCTGTTTCTTTGCGGCAAAACATCGTCTTCCGAGGACAACGTTGAAATATTGGCGTTGTGCCTCGCAACGAGCAGCGTCAGAGGCGATCCGCATGAGATCACTGTAAAACTTGTCGCGGGAGATGGCCTAAAGTTCCGCGTGGACAGTGCCGTCTGCTCGTGCGTGGCGGGATCATCAGAATGCTGCAAGCACGCTGTCACCACGCTTCTTCACTGCAACAGGTAGGCACCTAGCAGCCTGGACAACACGGTATGGCTAGCGCGAGTTCAGTGTAGTCTTGCGGCGGCTCTGATTATTGCTCGCTCGTATCTCATGACCGCCGGCGCGTCGCATACTGATATCGCACGCAGGTGTCGCCGCTTTGAAACACGATAACGATTTTCACGGTGGTGGTTAAAACGCGTGCGTAGGGCAGCCCCTAAGTGTTTCTCTGTTGCCGGCGCCGGGTTTCATAGGCGCACAGAGCGTCGGCGCGATCGTAGCACGGTCCCATTTTTAAACCAACGAACCTGTTTCTAGCATGACAGTATTTCGCTTGTATGATGCACTGTATCGCATACTCAAAGCACAGTACAGACGCGTCACTGATTACGTGTAAGCCGTGCGAGTTCTATAGTTTCGGTTTCATTTCACAGAAAGGGAATCCAGCATCTGGAAGATCTCAGCTGCACTGACAAGAAGTGCGCGTGGAAAAAGATCGATGGAAAGGCGTTGTATGGCGATCCTGTGCCGTACAAGTTGTTCTGCCATGTAAAGAAGCTCTGACCTACGCTGGAGCCTTCACCTGAGGCGCAGGCAGCTATCCTCAAGCAGCTGACAGGCGCCTGCTTTAATTCTGCGCTCGCCAAGCATAGGTAGGAACAAATTCATCTTATAAGTGCCTATTACTCTGCACGCCCGTCCTGAGACACAGGTAGGTGTCCCCCGCCTAGATTTGAGTGTTGCTAAGTGCCAAAAACAAACCATATTGGTTACATTTTTTTGTCACATATTGAATATTTAGAGGTCGGTAAGCACGTTGCATCTTATCAGCATATTCCTATGGTGTCTAACTGTTATCTCAGGTGGCAGTAGCTGCGACTTAATCGCATCGAATCCAGTTGTCGCGTTCAATGCAGTCATGTAAACGGCATAATGTGCTAGGGAAGCGTATTGTATTCAAGTTGCTAGACAGAGGTAGATTCAGACGGCAAATGCTCATTCATTCAACCCATGCAAACAGAAGTTATATCGAATTTTGGAATGGAAAGGATTATGGGAAGGCTCTGGCTGCGGAGAGCGGTCCCGGGAGGTCGCCCGCAGTTTTCTCCCGAGAAGAAACGCAAACTTTTATTACCAAACTAAGTGAGCGGGATATAGTTGAGCTGCTCGGTGAGGGCGGCCCCTGTTCAAGCCTTGCAAGATACAACTTGCACGACCGAGGGAGTCCCTAGAGGCTTCGACACAAGCACAAACAACGAGCTCCGAGCACAGCATGGTAACGCAGAACGAGTAGCTCCTGCCTCGGTTACCGTTCTTGGCTGCGCCAGAGCTTTTCGGCTTTGGGGTCCGGTCGCAGTTCGCAAGGTTTGGCGAAGAGAAGCAAGGTTGAGTCCCCGGAGTGGTTGGAAAAGATCTCGCTCGCCACGCCGTGTGCATGCACATCGCCTCTGACCCAAAGTGGCCCGGTGGCCCGACCCGGAGCCCACAACCTTTGTGTTTTGATGTTTCTTCCGTTTCGTAACTTCTTGTACAGCATCGAAGACAGCTTGCACAATCTTTACGCTCGCCGAAAGCGTTGAAAGGCCTTCACGTGCGATGCACCGGAAAAGTTGGTCACGGGGTGCGGCCGGTGCCGGAAACGCAGCTTTAACTTCGAGCTTTGGCCGGCGTGGCGCCACCTTTGCATAGGGCTTGGTGCACATTCATGTAAAACTTTCCGCGTCGGCTTCATTCGAAGGACGATTGGGGTCGATGTGCTGAAGTCCTATTCATGTAAACGCGGCTATGAATGTTACTTAGTTGCACCGATTCAAGTTGTCGCATTCAGTGTGGTCATGTACACGGAATAATGCGCTAAGGAATTGCTTCGCATTCAAGTTGATAGACGGAGGTAGATAGAGATGGCAGATGCGCATTCATTCAGCCCGTGTAAGCGGAGGTCGCATCGCATTTCGGAACGGGGAGGCTTATGGGAAGGCGCCCGCTGCAAGAGCGAGTGAACAGCTGAGAACATGGTGGCGGCCAACCTCTTCGGCGGTGCGGAGAGCGGTCCTGTGTTGTCGCCCGCAGTTTTCTCCCAGGGAGAAACGCAAGCTTTTATTGCCTTCATAAGTGAGCGAAAATAGCTGAGCTACTCGATGAGGGCAGCCCCCGTCCAAGCCGACTTGCGCGTCCGAGGGAGCCCCAAGGCTTCGGCGCAAGCACGAACGACGCCGAGAGCTCCGAGCACTGCGTGGTAGCGCAGAACGAGCAGCTCCTACCTCGGTGCCGTTCCTGGCTGCGCCGGAGCCTTTCGGCCCCCGGTTTGTCCGGTCGCAGCTAGCGAGGCGATGCGCTGTAGCTTCCTTAGGGCGTTTGGAAACGATCTTGCTCGCCACAGCGTGTGCATACGCGTCTCCTCTGGTCCAGAGTGCCACGACGGCCCGGAGCCCAAAACGCTTGGGTTTTGATGTTTTTCCGTGTCATAACTTCTTCCACAGCATCAAAGACAGCGGGCACAATCTTTATCTCTAATCTTTACGTTCACCGAAAGCGTCGAGAGGCCTTCACATGCAATGCACCGGAAAACATCGCGTGGTGCGGCTGGTGCCGGAAACGCAGCTTTAGCTTTGAGATTTGACACGGTGTGGCACCACCTTCGCGTAGGGCTTGGTGTGCATTCATGTAAACGTTGCCGCGTCGATTTCATTTGAAGAACGATCGGAGTTGATATGCTGAAGTCGCATTCATGCCAACGTGGCTAGTGGGAGCCTTCAAAGCTGGCGGTTGGGAGCGATGTCAGAGCTAATTGTGCTGAATGGGCACACTTGGCCAATGTAAAGCCGTATTTGCTGTTTGTGTTCCACCTGCTCATTTCTTCATTGGTGGATGTCAAATTACCGTAAAATACCAAGAAAGCGCCTCCTCAAAATATGAAGATAATAGCATAAATTAAGGGATGAGCGCTTGTTTGGTGAGTTTTACTTACCGTAAAATACCAAGCAAAAATGCCCACTCAAAATTTGGAGATAATCAAGAAAAACGTGGGGATGGGCGCTTGTTAGGTGATCAATTCTAAATATATATGTACCGAGCAAGCTAGCTGTCTTCTGCCTATTGAGCAACCACCTAGGTGTCGCCGCACCTGTCATCAGCTGGCTCGTGGGGCAGCATCGCATTGAGCATAGTCGTCACCTTCCGGCCCTGAACCAGCTGGAAGAGCATCACACCAGTCGTATCTTTCAATGCCGTTGTAGGCAAACGTGACTTAGCGTAATACCTCGTCCCACGTCTTGTGCTCCACATCGACATACATGGAAGTCATGTCGGCGATGGCCTTGTTCAAACGCTCTTTCGGCCCGTTGGTCTGCAGGTGGTACACAGTGGTGCGACGATGGCTGGTGTGTCTGAGCCGAAGGATTTCTTGAATTAGCTCCGCCACAAACGAGGATCCTCAGTCTGTGAACAGATCCTTGGCAGCGCTGTGTCGGGGGACACTGCACTTGACGAAGAATTTGGCGACTTTCACAGCAGTTTCCAACGGGAGGGCTTTCTTCGCGGCATATCATGCAACGTAATCCATTGCGTCGATTATCCACCTGTTTCCTCGCATTAGTGGTGGGAATAGTCTAAGCAAGTTCATTCCGATCTGCTGGAATGGTGTTGTCATTGGCAACCGGTTGCAAGCCCTTTGTCTTTTGTTGTGGTAAAAATTTGCCAGTAAACATTAGTTTCTTCACTTCTACCCCGTACCTTCACGAAATTGTCACAAATGACAAATTACGAGGCAGTGAAGAACTGAAGAAACTAAAGTATACTGGCGAACCTGTGCCACAACAGAAAACAGACAGCAGGCCTCGCGGGTGTTGATGTCGGCGATAACGATGCATAGAAGTGCATAGTTCCTGAACGATAACTCTGTCGTTCGGGAGCTATGCCACTCTGAACATAAACAAACAACACGGTTCTCCAACCTTCTAAAATCATCCACTTTAGGTTTAAAAAAAGATAAGATGTTATGCAGTGGTGGGAGTCATACCCGAGCGACATGCGCGTGAGGCAATTAAGAGCGCTGCCGGCTCGACTGGGTCTGATCGCGGCAATATGTCAAGAAGGCCATACCTACCGACCTCCGGCAAAAAGTGAGGTTGTAAATTAATGCGCGTAACCCGTAAGATTTCTTTTCCTACTACTTACAAATTGAATAACATATCATTAGAACCTGTTGACTCTTACAGGTATCTGGGTGTAATCCTTAGCTCTGATCTTTCTTGGAATCTGCATGCTGCTTACGTGACTAATTACGCTAACCGCATGCTTGGTTATCTTAAACGGAACTTTTATCTGGCCCCTTCATCCTTAAAGCTTTTTCTTTATAAAACTCTAGTACGCTCTAAACTTGAATGTGAAGCTTCCATCTGGGATCCGGATACGACCTACCTTAGTGACCCAATCGAATCCATTCAAAATAAATCCGCACGTTTCATACTAACTAATTATAACCGTACCGCAAGCGTGACATTATGAAGAACATTTTACTTTCACCCAGCCTCGCACATCGCCGTAAAATTTCTGGCATTTGTCTTTTTCACAAAATATTCCACCACAACCCGGTACTCAGAAATCAGCTATTAACCCCACCATCCTTCCTTTCAGCACGTCTAGATCATCAGCACAAAGTAGGAGTTCTTTCTTGCCGCTATAAGAAATATTTTAACTCATTCATCCTGAGAGTCACAAAAGAATGGAACCAGTTACCTCCATCCCTTGCATCTATTGTTGATTGTGACCTTTTTCGCACAAGTGTTAGTAACAATGTTTTTCCTATTACTTAACTAATGTTTCACTGTTGTTTCATGCTATTTTTGTTTTGTTTGTTTTTCCCACTCCCCTCTGTAATGCTTCTGGCCCTGAGGCTAAAATAAATAAATAAATAAATAAATATGCCCCTGGTATGTTTTAACCTTCCTCATTGCTTTCTGTCTCCTTTCATAACAATTTAAGGAAGTCTATTCTTCAGGTAGTTGAACTTTTCATGTGATTTTATTAAAGTTTATGAACAGTAACTTTACGAATATGGTGTCGCAATATTATGAGGGCCTAATAAGCCGTTCTATCAAAGGTAATGGGTGGCATTACTCAGTGATAAGTAGTGACTGTTGCCATGTCTATTTATTTTATTGCTTAATGGCAGCCACATGTTTTGGTTTAATTTCAGTTTTGTCTATGTATCAGAAACCTTGAGATTTGACTTACAGTAACTTTCAAACATTGTTCGCTGAGCCTTCAATACATAGACGCAAGATTTAGTGTATTGTTTACATACTGAATCCAATTGTTTTTTTTTGTTTTTTTTTCTTTTTACAGGAGGAGGAGGCGGGCCGATCGGTCATGCAGGTGAGCTAAAAATGTAGTTGTTTATCCTTTGTCGACTAAGTACAGTACAAAGGCTGTTTCACACAGTTAACATTGAGTGAGATTGCAACTGCTTACGGCTAGATGTGACCACCTAGCTTCCCTCTACCGAAGTAGGAAAGCTGTCCTAGCTTTCCTTTGCTCACTGTAAGTATGAGATTACGCTGAAATGCCGCTTTGTTGTTTTGTTTACATACTTGTCTGTGTGTGTGCTGCAATCCAGTGCAGGAATCTGCGCCTAGGAAGTGTGTGTGTGTTCGACTCTTCGAGGATGGCATTCATAACTGACTGAAAATACCGACCGGACAAGTATTTTCCGGTTTACTTCTTTTTATCCTACCATTGGCCACATGTTGAAGGGTGGCTAGGCTTAATGGGTCGGGTGATGATCCCGTAAGCATAAGGGGAAAGTTTGCTCTGCTTGGTTGTGCTGAGTGGAATGATGTCGCTGATCGGGTGGGGATACCGGCGTTGGGAGAGCGGCAAATGCGGTGATGTGATTTCTGCACAATTTGCGCCAAAGTGCTTACCCTGCTACATTTGACCAAAATGTGAGGAATTTGCGGCAACATTGCACCAGAACTTAAGTTCACTTAAAAAATACTGAAAATATAACAGTTGCAGGCCTCGCTACTGGGCCGGATCGTTAGGGTAGGCTCGTGCGGGTTTTCAGGACTTTCGATAATCTCCTCAAATAACTTATTATTCGATTTCATTTAGCACCAAGCACTGCCAGTACTCGGAAGTTTCACAATAAGTCTCGTGGTCTGTTCTGGTGGGTTACTTAGCTTTGTCGAGTGCGCTTCTCACCGCATACTGGTGTGCTGCAGTGAACCGACAATTGCGAACTAGGCGTCGCGATGTTGTGTGTTTTGCTTCGCCGCAGCGCACCCGCGTGCTAACGGAAAAGGTCCTCCTCCAGAGCGAGACGTGGTCCAAGCTTTTGTAGGTTTATTTTTTATGCTTTGTTTTTCATCTGAATTATGCATTGCAGCTTTGTTACAACCCCTTCATAGAACTTGAAGGACACATAAATCTAAGTGTCAAAAATGATTGTATTTTAACATTTGTTCATTGGGATTACGTACCTAAAATAATCATTTACGGCAGTTTGCGCTGTCCTTCATCAGTCGTCTTCTTGTTACCGTGTCCGGTGCTTCCACACGCAACTAAACAGCTCGTATTTGCTCTCCTAATATTTGCCGTCTCTCCTCCACACATTTGCAGCGATATAAATTAAAATGAAGTGTGCGGTTATGCTCCAAAAGCTCTTTTTGCTTCTCCAAAATGAACTTTTGGCTGCTCCAATAGCTGGTTCAAAATGACTATGACCAATCACATCACTGCAAATACTTTGGTCTTTCAGTTCCAATTTCTGAGGTAAAAAGAATTTAGCACAAATGTTTTGTCGTGGTACTCGGCAAAGCCAGCTTTCGCTATGATCGCAATAATGCATGTTGATTCAACGCTGTTTTTGCTTTCCTCCCTGCTTTGTAATCGCACCATTCGCCAAACACACTGGATCTGTTGAAAAATATGGCCCGTTTGTTATCATCAATTTTTATTTCAACGAGGGTTTGAAAATATCAAGAACAATTTTTATTACATCCCATTGGCCGTCGCCATTGTTTGGGTAAGTTCCAACTAAAACTCATTACTTGCCGGGTGCCTTATTATTGCAACTACGTTCGCTGGTGTGTCGCCGGCACAACATTCGCTTCACCAAGAGGGGCCACATGCACCGCACAACAGCTTGTTGATCGTTTTGTGTTGCCGAAAGCTGTCACTTCTACCCATAGGCGACAGAGGAAGCAAGGAAGAGACTTTTCGTGTTTCCCCAGCTTCCCTATGATGGGTTGCGCATGTCGTAGTGAGCGGTCGTAGTTACACTCGCCCGCAACTATGGGAACGAGCCTTAACCTCGGACTAGTATGTGCAGTATGTACGAATTAAAATGTAGCAAGTGCAGTAAGTAAGATAATCTCAGATTTAACAATGGACCAGCATTTGGATGACTGTACAAACATCGCTCTCATAGTAGCTTGGTGTTTCACATCCCATTATTATACAGGCAAGCTGGAACAGTGTGGGGTCTGCATAAGACAAGTATTTCAATAAAATGTACACTAGACATGAGCGTTTTTTCTGTGTTTCATAGTAAAGAAAAACAAGCAAAGTTCACGTTGCAGAATCTCTATGCATCACTTTTGCTTGAGCCACTGTCATGAGACTCTATTTGATCATGTTCACTGTATAGCTTGGCTTGTGGTCTATTTCCAGTGCCTCAGAACCGTCAAGGCTGGACGAGAAGTACCGGCAGGTCATAGAGTGCGCCGAAGGCAGTGATTTTTTGGCAAGGCTTGACGCAGTTCCGGCCTCTCCTCCGGAAGGCTGCTCTTCTTTCTACAATCAGCAAGTCGCTGTCTCTGTTGAAAGAGCCGCTCTCATGCTTCGTGACACAAAAGAGAACAAGGCAGCCTGGATGATGCAACGTCGCTGCCGGATTACACGCAAGTGTATTGTGTATTAATAACTAGTAATGGGACAAATCTTTATCTAGATAAGGATTCAAAAGAACAACCAAACATTGAGTCTTGGAAAGGTTTGGATAACTGCTATACTGTAATTGCATACGTTTCAACTGTTTATAACGTGAAACATTAAAAATGTTAAAAATAATCAAAGTTTTAAGATAAATATTTTATTTGGAAACTACCAATCCTCTAGTTGCTTTTCCACACGGTAGGTGCAGCTCACTTTCAAAAAAGGCTTTCGGACTACGGAAAGTTCAAGAACTCCCTTGTTCCCTCGCAGTTCTGCCTAGTCATGGTGAATTTGTCTGCATTTTTCTCGAGTGCCCACACCATGCAGAGAGCAAAAGGTTTAATAGTTCAAACCAAAGCGGAAGAGCATTCACTTGGTTTCCTCCCATAGAAACCGGTTCACTTGATGAACGAAGCTTTACTGAGTTATCAGATAAGCGACATTGGTCTTATTTAATCAGGATGTACACCCGGGAGCAAAAGCCTGGCTACCATGCAAGTGCTTCGGTGCCTGCTTTTGTAGTTTCCAAACTCATGTTCCAGGGCGTGTCATGTATGACCTAAGAAGCATGCCTGGTGCATTAAATTAGTGCTGCCTGTAGCCCGACATGCAATAGCCGCGTCCCACTAAAGCGACAGACAGCAACAAACGACAGCGACACACGACAACGAGCGACAGACGACGCCGACAGACAGCCTGTTTGTAGGAGTCCGCCGTCCCACCTGGCGGAAACGACGCAGAACACGGGGGCAAGGAAACTCTTTTCCTATTGGGACTGGAGCTGTCTTCAAAATACACAGAGAAACAGAGTCTGGCGACGCGGTTTTTGTGTTTTGCTCTTTGGGTATAAAACGCGGCGACAAACACGGTGAAAGTGGAGACGATTACTTTATTTCTTGATTAAAGCTTCCGGTTCTGTTCATTTGCCGTTGGCGACTTTCCGTAAACAGTCGTGACAATCGACACCAAACTTTTTCCGAACTAGAAATACCCTAATCGTTCCTTTTTTCGGCCGTTCAAGGCATTCTAGGTGAGCGCTTCGGAGTTTCACGCTGATTTTGAGGATGTTTATAACTTCAAATTCGAATAACCGAGGGCAGGCGTTTATTGGTAGACAATACGGCATCCCGATGATCACAGAACGTGATGACAAATCTCTCGTCTGCCGGAATGGCTTGCCGCGGAACGTCGTATCCTACTTCGTGGTGAGCGGTCTTACTTTGGTCAGTCCTCGCACAAGGGTGTAGCCATCCTGATGCAGGGGCGTAGACTTCGGCGTCTTGAAGTACCACCTCGCGCACCAAGTTGTCGCGAGCAAAACCAGCCACAGCGAATTCCCTTTTGCAACACGACCGCCCGGCGCCAGCCAGCCAGCAAGCCGCGCCCGCGACCACTACGTGCAATCGAGGGACCGGAACTGCGGGGCCGGGAACGAGGAATGGCCGCCAAGGGCCTCTCGTTCCGGGAGGAAGGGTAGAAGGGTGGGAAGGGAGGCAACTGAAGGCATAAACGAGCGAGGAGGATAAATTTGTCTCCGAGAGATGTTCCTCAGTGGGACTGCTTGCTGCGCTTCAAGTCCAACGACAGACAAGAACTCGTCCGTCGTCGATTGTTTGTCGGCGACTGTCGCGGTTGTCGGTCGTTGCAGTGGGACAGCATCGGCGACACGGAACTTTGTGGTGTTTGTCGCTCTAGTGGGACGAGGCTACAAGAGAGGCGGATTTTGTTACGTTGTGTGCTGTATTTACTGGAATGTAAGCTACCCAAGCAGCACCAGAAAGTGAATTTCGATCGGCCGACGGTTGGCCAGTGTCTGGACAGCTTAGCCACTTTAAGTGCTTGGGCACCGGAGACATAAACATGGCCGGCAAGTGTCCGGCCACAAACTAGCTGTTTTTAGCTTGTCCGCCGGAGACATAAACACTGCCGGCAAGCGCCTGGCCAGAAGTGCTCATTTTCAGCTTGGCCGCCGGAGACATAAACACGGCCGGCAAGTGTTTGGCCAGCAGTGGTGATTTTCAGCTTGGCCGCCGGGGACATAAACACGGCCGGCAAGTGTTTGGCCAGAAGTGCTGTTTTTCAGCTTGGCCGCCGGGGACATAAACACGCCCGGCAAGTGTTTGGCCACAAGTGCTGATTTTTAGCTTGGCCGCCGGAGACATAAACACGGCCGGCAAGTGTTTGGCCAGTAGTGCTGATTTTCAGCTTGGCCGCCGGAAACATAAACACGGCCGGCGAGTGTTTGGCCAGCAGTGCTGATTTTCAGCTTGGCCGCCGGAGACATAAACACGGCCGGAGTGTTTGGCCAGCAGTGCTGATTTCCAGCTTGGCCGCCGGAAATATAAACACGGCCGGCGAGTGTTTGGCCAGAAGTGCTGATTCTCAGCTTGGCCGCCGTGGACGTAAACATGGCCGACAAGTGTTCGGCCAAAAGTGCTGATTTTCAGTTTCGCTGCAGGTAAACCCTTAATCTAAACTTTCATTGCGTTGACGAAACTTTGGCATAACGACGGGCAGCGAGAGAAGCATCATGAGCGAGTGGTTGGCAGGACATTAGTGCGTGCATCGCGCGAACACTGTTAGCGCAAGCAAACGATCACCGTTTTATTTAGTTTTTGTTTTCGTTAGACTTGAAAGGTTATTGTCTTAACTAGCACTGTCGTGTGATATGTTCATTTGGAACATTACTAGAAGTGGGAAAATATTGTGCTCGTCGTTGTTTTATGAAAATAAAATACGAAAGCAGCGCCGACGTCATCTCTCGCTGCGCGGCACTCTTATCGCGAATACCACATCCGCGATTTTTCGGTTAGTGCTCCAGATATTTACTTCCCAACTGCACTCGCAGAAAAAAAAGTTGTAGTCGGGTGCATCGGGCGCAGATGCTCCCCTTTCCTGGAAGACGCACCCTCCGTTACCCAGCCAGTGTACCTGTATACCGACCATAAGCCCTCTTCTCTACCTTAAAAACCTATCAATGCACTCAGCTTAGTAAACCGCCACGCTAGCTACGCACCCCGATCAGCTTGTGCTTGACTCGGATAAGATTGTATCTTTCAGGCTTTGTGTGTTTGGAAGAGCCTAAACAAGACGTCTCTCATATATTGATTAATTATATAATTGAGGTTGTGGGGATATTTATACAGCGTGTAGTTGGTCAGCCATTAAAGTTGCGACGAGTCACACGCTGTAGATGAGCAATTTAGCCAGTGCAGTACAACCGCTAGCCTGGGGTCTTCAACGTGCACCACGCAGTAGTGATACACGACCGCACGCCGGTACGATGCTCATCCAGATCGGAACGGGCAGGGGTGGGGCTCGAACCCAGGATCCCTGGGTTCTGCAGCGCGAGCTTTCGCTCCACGCGCGTCGAGCTGGGTGTGCGCTTCAGCCCACTCGGTCACCGATCTCCCCTATATTGATTAAACTTAAGCTAGCCTCAGTAATGTTTTATATAGGTGCTAGGATACTGATTTCCTGAGCCAACAAAAGCTAACAGCTTCAGTTAAAATCGCAACGGAAACGTTCAAAATCGAACCACATGCAAAAGAAAAAGAAAATTAACATCTCAACCTAGATGTGCAGAACGCTAATTTTGTTAACAACATGGTTGTTGGCGGGTGGTGGGCAACGCCGTGACGCTATTGACGCTATCGTGGTGATTGACGCCAGTGATGCTCGGCCGTACTACACAGTAAAATGTTTACACCATTAAGGGTGTAAAAGGGGTGTTGTAGCAACTTACACCCTCGGCTACACCCTTTTAACACCCTAAACCTAGGAATACAACCTAATAATTTTACCGAAAAAGGTGCTGTTTCCTGTTACACCCTACATTTAGTAAAGAATATGGGAAAGGTGTAGAAGAGGGTGCTAAATAAATAATGTGAAATGGTTTTGGAAAGCTTATATATGGCTCTGTACATAATGTACAGGTAAGATTTCTGCTTGAAAAGCAACAGTTGTTAGCAGTCTAGTTTCTCATAATGTCAGTTGTAATTCATGCAAATAGCTGATAATAAAGTGCCTCTTTTGCATACAATTTTTATGTTTGCCAACAAAATTTTATATATGAGTTCATATTTAATTTTCTTACAAATCACTCCATGCTCAGAAATCAGAAAGTAGGGTGAAATGCTCTATACTAGCATTTTTTACAAATATTTATTGATGGAAGTGTACAGTAAGAAAATCAGTCAGTCTCGAGTTTATATCTGGACACATGAAATCAAAATATTGTGAAAATGTTTGACAAATATTCATGACATGCTGCTAGAACCTGTCTCATGACCATGTCAGCCCGAGTAAAATATTCATTTGAGAATATGGTGACATGCACAAATACTCACACACATAAAGATGCAAATCCCATAATAAACCAGTCCGAGACATCCCATAAAAATGGCCTGTGGTCGTCTATGGGAAATTCAATGGGAGGCTATCACCCCCTCTAGCTTTGCATGGTCGGCCTTAAAAATGTATAGATACAGCTACAGCCAGCTATAGAAAAGTTTAGGGTCCTGTGTCTAAAGTCTCAGGGCTGTTTCAATAACAACAACAGCAATAATAATAATAATAATAATCATTAACTAGTGTTTTAACAGTGTCCAGGGACATCCAATTGTTCTTCTTGCGGGCGAAGTGCAATAGAACGAACAAACAGACGCTTGCGCGCTCGCAGTCGCACACATACACGCGCGCACGCACGTACACACGCAAGCACACGCGCAAACCCACGCCCGCGCGCAGACGCACACGCACGCACAACCAGAAACGCACACGCGCATGCACGCGGACGCATCCACACGCGCGCGCACAAACACACGCACGCGCATCAAACACACACACACACGCAAACAATTACGACGAAGGAAACGTTTCTTGAGTTAGTTTCGGTTTCGGTTTACACAAAAAAGAAACAACCTAAAGTTTAAATAAAACCTAAGATTTACTCACTTTTTGTAATGTTTTACGTTATTATTTTAGTGAAATTCTTATTGTTACTAATGTAATAATATTTTGCTTAGTATCGTTCTGAAAAAATAACAATAAATAAAAAGGAAAAGAGACTCTTGAAGACTGCGCAAGACCATCGCTATCGCAATCAGCTTCCGTTGGGCTCGGTTGAATGGTCGTTGAAGTTCCAAAGCTTGGTAGAAGAGCGTGTTGAAAGATGTGGTTGTGTTGTCCCTGTTTTAATTGTTTATTCTTTCTTCATCAACAACAAAAGTTCCAAAGGCTTCGGAAATCTCCTTTTTTTAACGTTTTAGCCGTTTTAGTGGATATTTTAAATATCTTCCTTACGAATACCGTGTTCAAGAATAACAATCGATGACTGATAGCTGGGAGACGCTGCGTCTTGCCAACGCCCGTAAGTTCAGAACCGCCCATGCACGACTCGTGCAAACGCCGGTTAGCAACTTTCTTTTGTTTCTGCGAAGTGGGCTGCTGTTTCAAACTTTGTCGTGTACCGTGTGCTTGCTAAGCTATGCTTGATTCTAACTATGCTTCTGCCCTGTGTTATTTCGTTATTTGAAAAGAGCGTATCTTCTTCAAAACCTGTGACTCGCTCCGCAGTGTGAGAAAGATTCCCGCGCGGCGGAACAGTGGGCATGTTCTTCGCGCCGTCGTGCGGCGCTCGTCCGACGACGCTTGTGCGGAGCATTCAAGTGCAGTCTGACGGCAGTTCAAGCATTCAGTCGCCGTCCCAAAGTGTCAATCACAGGTCATGCTAGTTCTGACATCTTGTCCTAACAGCCGCTCGCTACCGATTTGATTCATAAAGCGGGAGCGAGAAAAACGTTAGAAGAGCGAGCAGGCAACATGATTTTTTGCATAAGCTAATGCCTGTGCGTAGAGACGCGCGGTCTCTTCGTCATATTTCCGAGGGTAAAAGCGCTAAAAACAACGGACAAACAACGCCCTGTGTTTGTTTCTTTTACTTGTCCGTTGTTTTTAGAGGTTTCACCCTCGGAAATTAGGTATCTTCGCGTTTACCGAACCGGCACACTTTTTAAGTTTACGATTGTGTGATGCAAAAAATAAAAGGAGTTTAGATGTCACGTTTTTTAGTAGTGGCGAAAGCCCTTACAAAAATCAGAGCAGCTAGAAGAGCAAAACCATGAAAAAAGGCGGAAAAAGTTAACTAATGTCAAACCTGAATATTTGATGGAGTTCAAAGACTACCACCGTATCAACTCGCCCGGTTATTCTTTCTGTCAAAGAATAATAACCAACAGTAATAAACAAATAAATACCAACTATTAATTGGTTACAAAAACGTAATTGGTGCAGTGCAGCCATACGCTACTCTACTCTTTTGATAATAGGGAGTTTTAGTAGATCGTCTTCAAAGGCTCGCTACCGCTACGGGCGCGCGCTTCGGAGCATGCATTGAAGTGGCAGCGCGAGCTCCCGCTACGAACAGCGTGGCCCGAAGACACGATCTACTAAAACTCTCCGATATCAGGTAATGTGTAAATGTATAGGGCAGTTGATAGCAACCATTTATGCCCGACCCATTATATTGAGTTTTTTCTTTTTATAAAAGTTATATGAAAAAAAGTGTTCTTCCTAAAATGAGCCGCACCATTGAATGTACAATAGCGTGAAACGTTTATGTATGTTCTCACAGGGTGTCTACCAACCGGGAAAACCGGGAATTGTCAGGGAATTCTAAACCGTCTGGAAAATTCAGGGAATTGTCAGGGAAACTGCCAGAGATTTGTCTAAGTCAGGGGAAATGACTGATGAAAGCGGCAGAGTGGCTCGTGATTGAGTGCGATAGTACGTTGGAATTGCGTACGGCGTCTGTGGTCGGTTGCGTTAGTTTAGAGCGTAGAGAAAATCGGTAGCCACGGCAACGACATCAGTGCGCCGCCCTCGCAACGTTCGCCGTAATAGTTGGCCAGGACAGCGCTAGGCGGCGCGAGCTACCAACCGAAAGAACATTAACAATCGCTGTTTCTCCATGCTCGTATGCACAACTCGCGTACCGGTCTATTCGTGGGTCCTCGTGTTTTGGTTGGTGCTGTCGTCGCGCTCGGCTACGTCAGGCAGGTTTTGCCTCGTTTTCTAATGCGGCGGAATCCTTGATCCTCAGAGTGAGGTTATGCGAGCATCACCATGTCGTTGTCAAAGGAATGCTCTTTTATTATGGACTGGATCAACCCTGACATCTGTGAGCACGCAAGTTGGATTAGGCCTGTGCAGAACGATGCAAACAGTGCTTACTGCGTTTTGTGTTCCAAGAAGTTTTCGTTAAGCAATATGGGGAAAACTGCTATTTCGAGCCACGTTTCGAGTAAGAAGCATCAGGCTGCTACCAAATTGCTTCAAAGCGGCTCGCAAACAAATGTTTTGTCGTTTTTCACAACGAATGCGGCCTCCTCCCCTTCGACTTCAACCAACGTTTCGTCCCGAATGGGTACCGACGCCACAAGCGCTCC
The DNA here is from genome assembly GCF_016920785.2 of Ixodes scapularis. NCBI lineage: Eukaryota > Metazoa > Arthropoda > Arachnida > Ixodida > Ixodidae > Ixodes > Ixodes scapularis. The sequence goes on along the minus strand of NW_024609846.1, from coordinate 182,921,751 downwards.
TGTGACACTTCCAGTCGTCGCACCCACCGGGAAGACCTCGACGGTTGGGACTGGCTTTGTTCTGAAGGATGATGTCACAAAGGCGGAGATTATGTGGTGCTTGAACGTGATTATGACTCACGGATCCTTTCGTTCCGCGGCAGCGTCTGCCGCGCTTTTTCTTTGATGTTTCCCGCACGCGAGATCGCTAGAAAAATGCAATTGGAAAAAGACAAAGTCGGCTATACCATCTGCCATGGTCTTGCCCCCTACTTCCGAGAGAAGCTACTGTCAATCCTTGCTGGGGTGTCGTACCTGGTGGTTTCATTTGGCGAGTCGCTAAACAAAGTCAGTCAGAAGGAGCAACTGGACGTGATGGTTAGGTACTGGGCACCAACTGATGCCACTGTACGAACTCAGTACCTAACCTCGTGTTTTTTGGGACATACCGGCGCAGAAGACATGGCATCAGCTTTCAGAAAGGCCACTGAAGACGTCAAAAAGGCAAAGTTACTGCAAATGTCAATGGACGGGCCAAATGTAAACATAAAGTTTCTGAGGTCACTCAAGGAAGAACTGCACTCTAAGAAAAAAGGGAGCGCGACTTAGTCCCCGAAGGGAGCAAGTGCGTTGCCACAACCATTAGTCCCCTCGGGGACTAACGGTAAGGGGAGTAACAGTTGCGCCCCCCTTATTAGTCTTTCGCACTAGCACCGTTAGGACTAACTGTTACACCGTTTATATTGTACCTCGAAGACCAACTGTTAGGCCCTTGCACTAGGTCTCCTGGGACCAATTGTTACACCGTTTCAATTGAACCCCGAGGACGAACTGTTAGGCCCTTGCACTTCGACCCCAAGGACTAACTGTTACACCGTTTCAAATGAACCCCGAGGACCAACCGTTAGGCCCTTGCACTTGAACCCCTGGGTCTAAACGTTGCGCCGTTGGATTTAGACCCCTGGGACTAAAGGTTCAACCTTTGCATTTGGTCCCCAGCCACAAATCACCAAAACGAAATCGTCCAGTTCAGGTTAAACGTAGCTTTATTGCCTCGTAAATACACATCGCATTCAAGGATGACTAAAGTCAAAATTCCTGAGCGGTAGACTCCACGATAAGGCCAGATTCCGAAGAGTGCACTTGCGTCGACGATGGCTTGAACACTGGGACGGCTGTTCAAACCGGTCGTGGTCCAAGCACCGTTTATTGGGGCACCTGCAGCTTCTTGCCTGTTTGCGAGGAATTTGGATTATTAGCAACAGGGGCAGCATGAAATACCCGATCGCTCAGCAAAAGTATGAGATATAACACACACATATTAAAATAACAAATAGGCTACAAAAGTGCTACAATGGTTCACATCTAACATGCGATCTGTTGACAGCAGACCAGCGCAATATTATATTTTTAGTAGACCGTTCGCTGCGAATTACAGACCCAGCGTGTGCGTGCCCAAACTATGCTTCAAAGTGACGGAACGAGCTCCCGCCATCAACGCGAAAGTCTGTACAACCGAATGAATGTCTCCATTAAGGCCGGTTCTCACACGCAGCGAAGCGCTGAAGTAGAGCTGCTCACGTGTCGTGAGCTGCTTTTCGTCTGCCATGAGCAACAGTTTTGACGGTGTGATACACAGCTGGTGAAAGCTCCCGTCAGCACGCGTTTAGCGCTAGGTCAGCGCTATGCTTGTAGCTCTCAGCTGCATATGTAAAGAGGCCTTTATGGTAAAACGATCCTGCCAGGGTCTGCAAAACACAAAAAATAAGCGATCGGTAGAACTGGAGTTTTGCTCGATACGATTGAATATCAGGTCTCTGTGCTGCGTAACAAAATAAGCAACCATAGTGCCAAAAAGAATAGAGCATGGCGCGTGCTTTGGAAGCTAGAGTCCGCGCTCAAACTAAAACACTTTCTGACGCCGCAGTTAGTGAAAATACCATAAACAGAAGTACTTTGACATACCTTAATCGAGTTCCCTTGTCTTGTGACTTCAGAACAGATCAAGTGCAACGTTGCAGCACCGCGATTCCAAACCGGATTTCACAATGATCGGAGACGACCAGCTTCTAAGTCCTGACGAAGGCTATACTAAAACAGGTTCTTTTCAAACAAAGACCCCTTCCCATTTGCCCGACGGACCCTCTCTGGCCCATCTGCCCTGCCCCCTGCGGGAGCGAGGAATGCGGGGGAGGGGGTTGCTGGGAAGGGGAAGGGAAATCTCTTTTCCCCGAAAATCTCTCTTCCCCCTTTCACTACACACGACACACGTGACACGACACCAATGCCCGAAGGACGGGAGAAGGTCGAAGGTTCGCCTTCTCCAGGGATTATGTTCGCCATTTTCAACACGCCGGTCAAGTGACGTACAAGCAAGCACGCTTTTCTTTTTTTGTTTTCTCTCCCTCTCTCTCTCTCTTCAATTTTCTCGGGGGCCTTTTTTTTTCGCATTTGTTTTGTATTAGCAGGGTGTTGTCATGAATGACGTCCGGGCGCGGTTCGTTCTCCGTTGTTCATCAGGAATGTTATGTGAAACATCGACGACGATGGCATGAAGTCGTCTGGATACTGCCCCTGAATGTGCTGTTTAAGTGGAACGTGCCGTGCATCAAGTGTGTCAGTGCGGATTTTGAGTTCAACATTGGACTACCAAGAAAGGTTAGTTACGGGGAGACGCAGAGACGAGGCCCGACCTGTTCTTAGTAACTCAGTTTTAGCGAGTGAAGTGACCATTTATTCTGACTGCGAGACTCCGGTGTTGAAAGCGCGTCTTCTACGAACTCTTAAGTTTCATTTAAAGAAAAAAAAAAGTGCTCGTATTCGGAGGTGTTGCGTTTGGATTAATGCTCATTTTTTTTTTGCGCGAAGGCAAGTTAAGTGAATGGGACTTGTGAAATGTCAAGAGATTATTTTTGACGAGATGGTTGGGTGAAGTAGAGTCAACACTTTCGTTAACTCGCATTCGAACTACGCGCGAAGCTCTACCATGTAATGTCTGAACGTTCGTGGCACATTAAACAAATTCGCTAGTTTCGTCCGAGTTTTGTCATCACTTTCAGCCGTGCTGGGCAGAGTCTCGCCGATCCCCAAGACGAGCGAAATATGATCCGTCCTCCTGGCGAACATTCCGTTTGCCTTCGGGGACTAAATCCTACAGATGCACCCTGTCTGAGGGGGACTAATGGATGCTTTTGCTCGTGCAGGCCTATCGGTTAGTTCCAGTCGAGCGCTGTTAGTCCCCAGCTTTTGCGCGCGGTACCTAGCTTGAACCAGATGGTCCTTACGGGGAGCAACTGGAAGTTCAGAGGACCAAATGCTGCCGTTAGTCCCTTGAGGCCAACTTTTTTCTTAGAGTGTGCGATACTCTGATCAGGGCTACGAAATCCTGGACATTGGTAGTTGTGGGCTGCATGTTGTCAACGGTACATTTAAAGCAGGCCATGCCGCGACATGTTGGGATTTGGTGGTGTTTCTTCGCAGCAGCTACAACCTCTTCAAGTGTGTGCCTGCACGTCGCGCAGATTATGTTCACTGTACAAAAAGCACTCTCTTTCCTCTGAAGTTTTGCTCAGTGAGGTGGCTTGAAAACGCCAAAGTGATTTCAAGGGCTCTTGACATTCTTCCAAACTTGTTCGACTATGTGGACAGCTCGAAGAAAACAAAGAAGACACCAACATGCACCAGCTACTATACACTGTCGAAAAGGCAATACATGACCAGATGCTGCCCGTGAAACTGGCCTTCATGTTGTTCATTGCTGAGGAACTGGAGCCATTTCTGGCAGAGTTCCAAACGGACAAGCCGATGCTTCCTTTCCTCGCAACTGCATTGGATAACATTTTGCGGTCGCTGTTAGGAAGAATCGTCAAAAAGGAAGTTTTGAACGGGGTGGACGCATTCTCCAAATTGCTTAAGCTTGACGTGGAGAAGCCCGAGAATATCATCTCTGCACCAGCTTTTGACATTGGGTTTTCTGCCAAGATGGAACTAAGAAAAATATCCAAGCCGTCACAGCTGAGTGTGTTGAACTTTAAGAAAGAGTGCATTTATTTTCTGAAGAAGCGTTCTCAAAAGGTGATGGAGCGGTCACCTTTGAGGCACAAGCTGACGAAAGGTGCTACGCGCTTGGATCCAGCCTGTGCATTGCTTGTGGAGGTTGGTGAAAAACGGCTGACTATTACACTGGAAGTGCTCACGGAACACCAGTGGCTGACTGGTCTTGAAGCAGAGCGAGCTCACCGTTCCTATGTGCAAGTCTGCTCGCTAAGTTCTACGCAGGCATGCCTAAAGAACTTTGACAGGAAGCAGCACAGGCTAGACGAGCTTTGTTCACCTAATCACACAGAGCTGCTGTCATTTGTCAAGCTCATTCTTTGCCTCTCCCACGGCAATGCTGCTGTGGAAAGGGGCTTTTCCGTCAATAAGGAGTGTCTGGTGGAGAACCTCAACGAAGAATCACTGATCGAGCTACGAAGAGTCTATGACGGGGTGTCGGCAGCAGGTGGTGTGACCAAGATTGAGATTACAAGCAGAATGATGCAAATGGTTCGTGGTGCCAACATCCGGTGGAAGGTAGAGCTGCAGAAAAGAAAACAAGAAAGACTGGAAGCGGCAGAGGCGGAGAAAAAGAAAAAGAGAGTGGGCACTCTGATAAACGAACTCAAACTAAAAAAGCAAAAGCTGATCAGCGAAGCGCAGGCTGAGGCTTCCCTACTACAGGATAAGATCGACTCTTTGAAGCAGTAGAGTGAGATGGCGGTTGTTCCCTAGTTGTGTGATATCAATAAATTGGTTTGTGATGTTAATGGCACCTACGCAGGGATAGCCACGTGTTTTTGTTTTATTGTATGGGTCAGGGAACTTAATTAATACTGTCAGGGAAAACCTGGAAAAGTCAGGGAATCTGAAAAAAGCAATTTCGTAGACACCCTGTCTCAGCAAAAGAAAAGGATGCATTAGAAAAAGGCCAATCAATTTGTTTCCTCTCTGTTAGAGCTTCTTTCACGTACACACAAAATGTGGGTGTCTACGTCTAAAAGAGTGGAATTGACATTTCCTGCAGGGTTGGAAGGCCTGACTCAATTTGGCTAGCAGCTTGAAACCTATGGGAACCTGGGGAACTGAACCACAAGAGTGAGAATGACACCCGCCTTGCACTTCCTCAACGATGGCACCATGAAGAAGGGGGAGCTTCCCTAAAGTGAATTAAATAGCAGATGGGTCGTTCCAATGAACCCCCCATACAGATGATACCAAGCAGAAAATTATTAATAAATGTTTTATTAAAAACATGGAATGTGAATGGCACGGACAAGAAGGAGGAGATCAACACAGCGCTGTGTTGTGTTCATATCCTCTGTTCCCATATTCTTCATGATTTCTTTTCAATAATTTGCTACTAACTAGTCCAATCATCAGTATGCTGCTATTTATTAGTATGCATTAACACCGTGCTTGGAGTTGAATCCTACAGTCATTTATTAATGGACAAAAACAAAAAGGAGGGTGCAAGCTAGCTAAACAGGCTAAGCACATAATTTATTAAAGACGGGTTCTCTGAAGGATGACACAAACGCAGAGAAGTATCAAACACAGCTGAGTATTAATGGGCAAAAATGAATAGGCGACCCAAAAAAGAAACCGCAGGAGAAGACATGAAGTCAGTCTTTACAACTTCTCTTCTGCTTGCCACCACTTTACAAAGGGAATTCCTTCCTGGGCTTTACAGCGCTTTACTGTTCAGAACCCCTGACATACCCAAGGACAGTAAACATAAAAAAGCAACCTACTAACATTTGGGTAAATGTGATTGAACAAACAACAGGGAATGCCTGGAGCTTTCAACCTAGGAAATAAAAAATATGCGCAACATCAAGATTTAAAAAAAACAGACGGACGCATCACACCTGTTTCTAACAAAAATATAGGCCAAGAAACTTCTTCCACTCAATGGCAGAACACAGGGAAGGCAACAATAGATTTCTAGGTTTCATCATTGTTAGTGATTCTTTCAGTATACCCTTGTGGTCACTCTCTTTAGTCAAAATTATTTCATCATCATCATTCATTAAATCATCATCACAGTTGTGTTCTTTAAAGGGGTACGGAAACAAAAATGGAAATATTCAAATTTCGTACGGAAGTAAATCAAGTATGAGGGATAATAACCATAAATCATAATCGCACGTTTGTATTTTGAACGATTGGCTATATTTTGCGTTCCAAACGGTGCACTCGAGCAAGCGCTCGAAGAGAAGCGAACGGAGAGCGCGATGCGTCATGGGATATCCGGCGCAAACAAAGTCAGAAAGAAAAGATTCCCCGCGTTCGTGGAGTAGCAAGGCAGGCGTGGTTATCAGCTTTGCCCTTGGTGGCGCTGGCAGCGTTGTGGTGGTGTCAATAGCGTCAGCGCGTTACAACCGAGCCGTTCGAAGTACCCGTGGCGTGACGAGATTGTGGCTGGCCCACGTGGGCTGGCCCAAGGAGCACGTAGCTTCCACAACACTGTCAGCTTAGGGCTCAACGGAGTGGGGAAAGCAACTTTTGTTCGAGTTTTGAGCGACGGGCTAATCTTCTAGGGGGAGAATGGCTGTTTCCGGTTGCACGAACGAGGGTCCGAGAATGAGGGGAGTCCTTCCTTTCCGTCTTCTTGGACCGTTTGGTACAATGCGCGATTTGTGAGTTGAGCCAGATGCGCGTAGGAGACAAGTGATAAGCGAAGCGTGGGTTGCCTGCAATCCTCTGAGACAAACAAAACATGTCACTTGATCTCCAAACAGGAAAGCTTTACATGCTTCGTTTGTGGCAGACCATCATGTTCACAATGGTTCAGCCGTGCAGTGCGATGCTTGGGGCCTCTGCTTGCTCACTTAGAGTTCGAGAAAGGGGGGTGCCGTAGCACTTCCCAGTTGACCTTTTCCAGAGGTCGCTGGGCGCATGCGCCGACTCTGAGAGAGGAAAAGGAAGGGAAAGGCGCCATTTTTGGTGGCTCTCTCGCCCGCTCGGTCGCTCAGACAGTGTTGGTTATGCTTGACTCTTCCGGTATTCTCCCGGCTTGGTTTCATATTCGTCATGCCTCACCACCGCGTAGCAGAAGGTTCCACAAATAGAAGCAAACATTGTTAAAATGCCAGATTTTATAAAGTTCTTGTAGCCTTTCGCGGGTGGTGCACGAAAGCACCCGATGTCAAACACTCCGCCGTTTTTGCCCTGCTTTCAAAAGCCTATGACGAGATTCCCCCGTGTCAAGTGGCTGGAACATCAATGTGACGGCGGGACATTCTGCTTTTAACTTAAATACAGTAAATGTGAACAGGATGATATACCTGAAACTGGGGTAGGAAAAGGAAAACGCAAAAGGACACAGAAAAAGGACAGGCAACGTCTCCTGAGACGCTGCCCGTTTTTCCTTTGCGTTTTTCTTTTCCTATCTCAGTCTCAGGTTTAATAATTGAAAATGAACGTGTTGCTGATTAGATACGAGTACATGAAACGATAAAACATCAAGGACATGGCCGGATACGGGACTTCTTGAAAGAGGTACTCTTTCCGTCCCTCTGATGGAACATCGAGGCCTCGATGTTCCATCAAGCTTTCATGTATTCAACTTACACCAGCTCGCCTGCACCCTGACCTTTTTTTGTTGATAGTAAACGTGCAAACGAGGTTGTGTGACGTAATCATGCCATACACGGTACTGAATTAAAAAATAACAGCATAAAGCTTTCCATTTTCAGGCGTGCGCTATACACATTCGCGTCTTGCCACGTCAAAAAAAAAAGAAAAAAAAAAAGACATGCAAAACATTTAAAGCGAGCCAAACGAATTTAAGCCTTACGGAGACAGAACCTTGATGAAATTTCTTGGCAACCAACCGTGAACTTGATGCTGTTTGCCCTGTTTGCTGCCCACTTTGTCGAAAATTCGTAAACGTGCCGAATTCAAAGATGGATTGTTTCTAACATACCGTTCCTTACTTTTTGACGGTGCAGGCCATCTTTCGCGATATCAAGACGGCCCGGATTTCGCACCGTCCGAGTTTGTTTACGCAGTCCCGAATACGGCAATGTCCCGTGCCCTCGCGCGGTACGCCGGACCGCAAAGTGACGGACGCGATAAGCTTGAATAAATTAAGCGATCAAGGAGAGTAAAATTAGCTGATATTGTAGTGAGTGCGCAGGCGAGCTGGTGGAAATTAACCATTCTGATGTTAGCCTGAGACTGAGGCAGGAAAAGAGGAAGTTTCAAAGTAGAAGAAAAAGGAACAGTCGAGGATACGTCTCTAGTAAAAGGAACAGTCGAGACGTATCCTCGACTGTTCCTTTTTCTTCTACTTTGAAACTTCCTCTTTTCCTGCCTCAGTGTCAGGCTAACATCAGAATGGTTAAAATCAGCTGTTTGTAGTGACCGGGCCTCATAAACGGAGCTCACAAGCTCCGCACAAGGTGGATGGTTGGGTCGGTATCCAAGCTGGTAACCATTACTTTCCTTACATAACACTGTGTGACTCTGCTTTGAAAGCAGACCCCTTTTTTAGTTGCTTGCAAGACGCGATACCGAAGTGACGATGAAGTGACTCCGAGTAGATGGTAAGAACCGATGCGGCGTCGGCGGTCTATCCATCCCTGAAGGTATAAAAACGAACGAGGTCCTCTGTATCCTAGACATTGACTTTTGTTAATCCTCCAGGTCGTTCTCAGCCATTTCGAAGAAAATGTGCACGCGAAGCGACGACAGAAAGACACGTTCAGATTGGGGAAGGACGGAACAACGCCACCAGAGAACACACGCAAACGCATAGACCGGGAGACAAGCCACGCCTGGCGCGGACGACGGAGAGACAGTCCCGGAGCCACGAAAAGTGCTTCGAGGGATTCCCGCGAGGGCGCGCCACGATCGTGGCCAAACTCTGAAAAAGGTCAATTGCCGACGGGGTTATGATGTGGCTTGCAAGGAGCTCTTTTGCATTACTTCATGAAGTGAGTTGTGTTTAGTGTGACTCATTATTTCTTTATCACATGCCTCGTATGTGGTGATGTGGCAATTCTTCTAAGTGAAAAAAGTGTAAATGTGTTCAGTAAACATGATAAGCTGTAAATCATGTAATAATAATATAGGAATATGCAATACCATATATGATTTTTGTACAATTTACAAGTTCTGATATGTGTATTGAACACATTCCAATGAAATCTTCACTGGGGTCTATACTTCATTTCACCCTTCGTCCGAGCGCGGCGGACGCTACCAGCCAATCCTGCGTCGAGAGAGCGTCATGTGACCTTGTATTCCACATAACCAAAACGTCGCATGATACTCTCCCGGCGCCAGATTGGCTGGGGTGGCCCAGCATCCACTGGGCCACCCCAGCAGGTGCCCATTTCATGCCAAGCACCCTTTACCAAAAGCGTTAGCAAGCACCCTTTATGAAGGGTGCTTGCTTGAACGCCATAAGGGTGTTAGCACAGGGACAAACTGATTTACACCCTTAAGTGTGTAAAACCTTTTACTGTGTACTCAAGACTTCTTTTTCCCATTAGTGCCAGTAAGCTTGTGTAAAGTGAAAAATATTGTAACTGAAGAGTAGAGAGTTTTAGTAGATCGCCCCCCAGACTCCGATAACGATACCCGATACTCCGCCACCGCCTCCCTTGCGCATGCATAGTATCGCTATCGGGGCTATCGGAGGTATCGGAACGATCTACTAAAACTCTCTATTGTTGCATTGTCCCTTCACCTAAAGTTACTTCTTTTTATTTTTTTTACTGCTGCACTACCGGGGGATCTTAATGGTGGGACAACACACCATCCTTGAACCCACGACGACTGGAATGGTGGTCGCAACCAGCGTCGTAAGACTTAGTACCCAAAAAGTTCAATAAATATTGAGCAGCCTTGCAGCAGCTTCGCGTGTCATTACTATGTAAAAGTTTCTGGGGTTGAGTTCTCAGGCTTGACCTCCCGAAACTCTTGACAGTCTTCTGAGGAACACCTAAATTTTCTGGCAGTCTGTGATAAATTATGTATTAAGTGTATAACTACAGCCACTTTCGGCCAGTGACTGGCCGGAAGTCAATGGCTAGTGGCTGGCCAAACGTGAATGGCCAGTGGCTGGCCGAAGGTGACTGGCCAAAGGTGAATGGCAAGTCACTGGCCTAAAGTGAATGACCAGTCACTGGCCAAATGTGAATGGCCAGTCATGGCCAAAGGTGAATGGCCAGTCTCTGGGCTAAAGTGAATGACCAGCCACTGGACAAAGGTGAATGGCCAGTCACTGGCCTTAAGTGAATGGCCAGTCACTGGCCTAAAGTGAATGGCCAGCGACTGGCATAAAGTGAATGGCAAGTCACCAGACGAGGACGAAAACACTGCTATTGCCGAGCATTTTGGCCAAGCTTGGGCCATCGAAAATCTGGTTGGCACACTTGCCAGCGATGGCCCATTCACAACGTGCTGCTTGGGTACGCTCTAAGAAAAAGTGAGCACCCCCCTAGTCATCATGCGTTTTGACGGCTGTAACTACCCCACAGGCTTACTTAATTACCCACTGGGTTCGAGCCATTGAGCGTTACCACCCTGTTGGCAAGTGACAAGCATGGGGTAGTCACGTTTTATAAACTCTTGAATTGAACATTCACGTGCATGCAGTCGTTCACTAGTAAAAGTCACTTCAAAAATCTCAAAAAGTACTTGAAACCTGTTTTCTTTGTCCGTTGGTTACCATTTATTCAAATTTGAACCGGTCGAAACAGGCGTGTGGCTCAGATTGCCTAAACTGGCAGAAAACAAACATGCCAAAGAGTACAGGCAACCTTGGTAGGCACCTACTAAAACCCGACGCAGATAAAAAGTATCGCGGTTGTCCTTTTTGGTTCCGTCGCGGGTTTTACCATGTACTGCTAGTAAACAGCTGGCAGCTGGCGTTGTGCTTGAGCAATTTAACCAAATCTCTAGAAAAGCACAGGAAGCTACGCACAGGCGTGAGTTGACTGCAATGTTCGCCGGACGAAATACTCTTGTCTTTTATTGTGCAGTTCAGTAAAGAGCGCGCTCTCATTAAAGGTGTGATCGGTCAGTTCTGCGTGCAGATCAGTTGCAAATGGCCCACTCGGTTCCGCCGAACTTGCACGCCTGTCATACCCAATTTTCTTGCTTTCAAGTGCAGTGAAGTATGAAGCATTGAACACCACGACTGAGGCCGGACAGGACGAACGTACACAGATATCTGGGATCATGCCTGTGTATTTGAGTATTTCTCTGTCTTGGGATATATGATTCGCCTTCACTGGCTCATTTCGCACATTTCATCAAGCATACTCGATAAAAAATGCTTCAAACAAGTGTGTGTTCTCCAAGGTGGAGTACTTTGAAGGGGACTAGGATTTCAGGCCTTGCGGCACGCGTTCCTTTTACCTATATAAAGGATTCCAAGTAAATTTCCAAAAATAAGGCGTTGGCAAACATACACGTGCTATTCGGTTTAGATTCTTGTTTGTTTTTTTTTTTTTAGAAAAAGTATTGCTGGAGAAGCCAGCAGGTGCAGCGCAGAGAACTATGTTCTCGGCGTTCTTTGATGCTTGAGGCCGGTCCAGACACTTGCGTTTGAATGCGTTTGACAGAGTTGCGTCGAGAACCGAAAGCGACTCACCGGCACATCTGTGCTTCGTATGACGCGTGGAATCCAATTCAAGGAATCGTCTTGGCACGCGATATAAGCAGCAGGGATGTCCTGGTTTATCGCTGCCGCAACACAGTCAAACGCAGCTGTCTGAACCAGGCTTCAGATAATTTAGCATACGTATTTCGCGTTCGCTGTAGGTGAAGGCACGGGCCCGAAAACGGCAATTCTGCACTGTGTCTTGGCGCGAGCGCGAGCGGATAGAACGCATATTTGAAAGACACGCGCTTGAGCAGAAACAATTGTAGCGAAAAGAAGAAAACTGAAACAACGCTTCGGGGAGGACCGGAGGACGGGCTTCGCTAGAATCACCTGCGCGCGCTCAGTGTACTCAACATTTACTCCACCGCCGCTGAAGTCATTCGGATATGTAAAAAGAGAAAAGAAAATGCATCAGCGTGCTCAGAAAGTTGTGATTGCAGAAATTGGTTTCGATATTTAATACAATTAATTAAACAGGCTTCTGTATACTTGAAGTGTAAGCAAGCGAGAAAACGAAACTGATCAAAACGTGACGTGTAGCGACAATTCAATTTGATTTATAACCTGTAGTTCACATTTGCAATTGATTACATTAGAGATACTAGCGCTTTTATAAGGGAAGTAGAGGAAAAATATTATATACGGATAAATCTGGCACAGTCTTTTCGTATTTATGCAAAATATGACAGTGGTCACCATCCTAATCGGTCACAGAAAATACAGCAGTATATAAGCTGGTGGTGTCGACTAGTTGTGTGTATACGAATGTAGAGTGTCAATATCTCATGTTGTACCTTGTGCTGTGTGTGAACGCGTTCATGTATAATATTGTATGGTGCCTGTATGTCGCGTATGTTGAAGTGTGGTGTGGAGCAATGACTGTTGGTTTCTTTTGTCTTAGTTTGAGCGCTGTCCGTTAGGTGGCACGTGTCGCCGCCCAATTCAAGGAGTCGCGCGTTTATGTGTCTACTTATTTGAGTGAAAAACATGGAGGCGCTCCATGGCTCCACGGAGCAGCCACAAAGGGTTCGGTTCTCGGCCTCTCGTCCCAGTGGGATCAGTCCCATAGCCAGTTGAATGGGTGTTCTGTGCGGTGAATAGTGTGTGCACAGACGCGGTGGGGATTACCAGGGACTTGAAAGAGGATAACGAACGCTAACAGGTGAGCAGGAGCGTTGAACGATCGGAACCGACGTCGCTTGAATCGGTGATGCCTCGCCTCGCCGCTGTCAACCGAAAACGCCGGATCACTTGCGGCAAGCACAGCAAGCAGATTCTCTGTTCAATAGAGACATCATTTCATTTGTCGCTATACGATTCCCTCTTTGAATGTTTTCTGGCCGCGAAGTAAATGCAGCCGGCCGCGCGAAAGCAGTCGGGACAAACCCCCTACTCGTAATAGGTGCGGTGCCGGTGCTTCGGGGCGCGTTTTGGAGTGCTTTATTGCCACGGAAGGCAGCGAACGAGCGTGCGCACTTGAGAATGTATTTTAGCAAAAAGCAGTCCAGCTCGCTAGGCCTTACTCGTATTGCTCCACTGTCGCTTGCCAGCCGCCATGTTGCTTTTGGGGATGCTCACTGTGACTACCTGTTAATTGCACGCCGCGTGACTACCCATGCGGTCTTTAGTATTACTAAGCGGGGGGTAGCGATATCTGTGATGGCTTCTGACTACCCCAAATGTTGTACCCTACGACTACCCTTTTGTTGAGAGTGTAGGAACCACCTGTTGGCTACATTTTATTGCAGGAACAACATGCTACCCCCTCTCTACTTACAAGTTAGGAGACTGGGAAAAGAATGTGTGGTCCATAATGCAGCCATCATTCCGTGGCAATGCCGCAACACCCCATGGTCTACGATACGAGCCAAAGGCACGGGAGGAGTGTGCGAAGATCCCACAGGTTAACATTTTCAAATGTGGACTCGTTGTTTCGCCACAAAACCCCTGGCTCGGCTGCTCCCCTGATGGCGTACTGTGTTCGAGGGGGCACGACCAGGCAAATTGATCGAAATCAAATGTCCCAAGAAGGGAGAGGTGATGACTGCAAAGGCACTCTTGACCACCTGTGATTTTCTGGAGACTGACGAAGCTGGCACCTACAGCCAAAAGAAGCGCCACACCTTCTATGGGCAGATGCAACTGGGGATGGTTCTTCTTGATGTGAAGAACTGTGATCTTGTTATTTATGCTAGCATGGATGATTCAATCGAGGTCATATGCGTGGATTTCGATGCAGCCTTCGTTTGGCCTCTCCTGACAACCGTAAAGAAAATTTATTGTGCGTGTACTTCCAGTGCTATGTTTGTGGGTAGAGTTAAATACACGACTAGTCTGACACTTGGTGCGGCAGCTAGTGTACTGTGTTGGACCGCTAGAGTGCAGTACTTTTCTTTGTTGTTTTTAGAGTGGACTAAAAGACAGTTTCCTTTTGTTTTTCTTTTTGCCATTTTTTGTGAGCAGTAGCATATTTGCAGTGAAGCAAAAGTTTTGCCTTGTTAAATATTTTTCCTGTTGGCTTTGTCTCAAGAGTTTGGTCACCTCCTGCATTTTGTAGTAGGAAAGTAGCTGTGCGAGTACAGTTGGAAAGAAACTTGGCGCTTATTTCTACTTTGAGGTCAAAATACAGAATTCGCTCAATACTGTCCTTTTGGAGGCTCTCAAACTTCTCGTCATTTCTTTGGATTGATTGTTCATCAGTATTTATTTCTCCTAACTTCAGAAGGAACTGTTGATGCGGTATTCCTAAAACCCCATCTTCTACATGAAGGCGTATGCATGTGCTTGTTATGTGATAAAATAATTATTTATGAGATATACCACTAGCTCAATTACGTTCATGTTATAATTTAAAACTAATGTAAATGTTCTACGGTCGTCACCATCTCAAGAAAAACGAAGTTTTGTGGTCATATGCTGTTCCTAGTTTTTTCTAGGTTGAACTTTAAATAAGAACCGGCGCTTTCACATTCGAAACATGCATGTTAAACAAAATAACAAGAATTTATCCTAAACTCTTATACACGCATCTTCATTCACCATGTAAATTGTAGAATTAGTAACTATCTTCAACAAGTTGAGCTTTCCTTATTGTGATCCTTGCATAAAAGCAACTATATAGAAGTTTGCAATATTTTATTAATAATAAATCTACACAAAGAAACTGAAGTTTCACTCAAAAACTTGAGTACCTCAAGACCAGCTTCCTCTGCGACTCCATGTAAATTGTTCTGCAATGCCTTTGTACCAAAACATTGCTACCTGGTCTTTGTTCCTTGGCATTTGCTGCCATCTCCTCACATTGGGCACTAGCAGACAAGTGTGAAGGCCAAACAGAACACGAAAGTACTTGAAGCTGGCCTAAGATGTTGCAGAGGAATGTCCTATAACTCTCAGAGTGAGAGCCGATGTTTCGCTAAGAGACATTTCATTGCCTACAGAAGGCAAGTCTCTTAGCGAAACATTCAGCGTGATTCCGAGGTCTCTGAGTGACTTCCTCGCACGTCATGCGACTTGCAAACTGCATACCAGCAAAAGCATAGCTTATTACACAACACTCAAAACATAAACATGTGCATATCTCAAAATAAAAAATATTGTGTTCAAATATCAAGGAACAGACATGTTTGAGGGGATACTAACAAGTTTTCATTGTGCAGGATATTGCTGCACGGTGACATAAGGTAATGCAACGAATGAGGTAGAGAGGTGAACCATTGATATAATATCACTATGGTGATAGCAAAACATGTAAACATAGACATGCAGGCCACACATAACGAAATATGGAGTCAATGTGAAGTTCTGAAAGTGAATGATGTAAAAATTAAATAGCGCAAAGGTTAGACAAAGGACAAAGGACAGAACATGTAGACAGGACAAGCGCTAACTCACAACTGGCGTTTTAATAGAAAAGAAGAGAAGGAAGCAGCATAGAAATACGCCGAAAAAGGAAGAAAGAAGATTTATAATAAAAGGAAAAAGTGAAAGGTATATAAAAGAATGAATAAAAGAAAACAGAAGAAAATGAGAGAAAGGGAAGCTGCGTAAATAAATTAATTCCTGGGAATATATTGAAATTAAGAAAAGGCTGTAGCTTAAAGAAAGAAGAAGTGGAGAAGACTAGAAGTTCCCGCTGAATCAACCTCAAGTTGGCCACCGAAGGTAAGTTAATTCTTTTTCAGTTAAAGCCACTGACGGTGCACTCACACAGGCGTCTTCCTTGTCTTTGATGGTTAAGGCCTCGTAGATTTCTCGCGAAGTTTTATCGCGGAACCGTCGTAGGATTTTCGTTTTTGTCAGGATCGGTTGGCATTTACAGTCTCTTACATGTACTGCGAGGTGTCCCGCTGGAGTTGAATTGAGTGAGGAGGCGTGTTCCCGCAACCTGGTGTTGACGCAGCGGCCTGTCTGCCCGACGTACATCTTGCAGCGGGAACACGCCTCCTCACTCAATTCAACTCCAGCGGGACACCTCGCAGTACATGTAAGAGACTGTAAATGCCAACCGATCCTGACAAAAACGAAAATCCTACGACGGTTCCGCGATAAAACTTCGCGAGAAATCTACGAGGCCTTAACCATCAAAGACAAGGAAGACGCCTGTGTGAGTGCACCGTCAGTGGCTTTAACTGAAAAGAATTAACTTACCTTCGGTGGCCAACTTGAGGTTGATTCAGCGGGAACTTCTAGTCTTCTCCACTTCTTCTTTCTTTAAGCTACAGCCTTTTCTTAATTTCAATATATTCCCAGGAATTAATTTAGTTACGCAGCTTCCCTTTCTCTCATTTTCTTCTGTTTTCTTTTATTCATTCTTGTATATACCTTTCACTTTTTCCTTTTATTATAAATCTTCTTTCTTCCTTTTTCGGCGTATTTCTATGCTGCTTCCTTCTCTTCTTTTCTATTAAAACGCCAGTTGTGAGTTAGCGCTTGTCCTGTCTACATGTTCTGTCCTTTGTCCTTTGTCTAACCTTTGCGCTATTTAATTTTTACATCATGCATATCCAACTAGCCCACCTCAATATCTTAGTACAATTTCTGAAAGTGAAGTCTTAAAAGGATGCACCAACAAAGCCCCGTTTTGCAAAATCACTTCAGGGTGACAGAAGCAAGTGCGACAAAGCACTAACAAATGTTGCAGGGATGATTCAATTCAATTCAATGTTTATTTTCGCGTGCTTACCAACAGCTCACAGGCCTTGGCGGTAAAGCACGGAGCATAAAATACATATTCATCACAAATTGCCATACTTTAAGTTCTACACGTATTAAAACTTAAAGATATACTTTACAGTAATACCCATGCAAACAGTTTTGGCAATTTCGCGGCAATCCCGTACAAACAAGGGGCAATTTTGTACAAACTATATCAACACTCCAAAACTCTGTTCAAAACATCTTGAATTTATGATATGTGATACCGGTGACACGTTGCTATGAATATCTGGGCAAAAAGCTCTGAGATTTCTAGAGTTTGCACTAGCAGGAATGCGGAAGTGAAAATAAATAAGAAATGCAGGACTGTCTATCGACCCATGAACCAACTTGTGCAAAAACCTAATACCCCGATCCCGGACAGACCTCCTGTTATGTAGAGTGCACAGTTTTAGTGGATAAAATGAAATTATATTCAAAATAGCGTTTACGACCAAAGTATCTGTCACAGACAACCCGCACAAATCTCATGATTAATTTTTTTACTCACTGTACTAGAGGTAGAGTTCCAAATGATAGATGCAAACTCAAATATTAAGCATACGTGAGTACTGAAGAGTCGCAACATACAAGGATGAGTGCTAAATGGTCTAGTTAGGTGGGCCGTTATTCCCAACATGTGCAGACTCTGGCTAAAAATGAAGTTCACGTGAGAATTAAAAAGTGATCATCCACAAAAACCCCTAGATCGTTTAACTATTGTGGTCCGACTTATAGTCTCATTTCCCAGACAGTACATATAAGATAATGTGCTACGCTTTCTGGACAAAGACATCACTTGGGTTTTGCAGGGGTTCAAAACTAAATTGTTCAGAGTACAACACCTTTGTACTGAAGACATCTTGCAGAAAAACTCATGATGACATTCTTACCTTGATAGCAATGCTGCAGAACAGCCAAAGACACACAGTTTTGGTTCAGCTTGTTCTACTGTAAATTCATAAAATATATATATCCGAAAATGGCCCCAGTAGATGTAAATTAAACCTCAATTCTCTTGAGGAAAAAAAAGGTTCTATTTCTGATCTCGACTGAAAAGTGAGTGCTTACCAGACCCTTAGAATGGCTTTGCAGACCCCTGTTTAACAACCACTGTCTCAAGCTAAACAAAACCCCGCGCCTTTACGAAAAACTTAAAGAAATCTGTTGTCTGCCAGAACTGGTGGAGACAAATTGGTTAAGGCACACGCAATGATAAGAATGTCATCTGCTAGTGGCACCATGTGCCAGGGCATCTTTTGAGGTGCAATCTTGAGCAGCTTGATTCTTTGAATTACCCTCTCTATGTGAACCTTTGCTGCCGCTATGCGCTTTGTTGCAAGGGCTTCACACTTTGAGAGCTGCTTTCTTGCATGTAGGAAGGGGGGCCTCACCACAGCTACCAGCTTTGTTTCGCATGTGCTGTCAACGGGAAACCCCTTGTCCACCATTATGTGGTCTATTCCTGGCAAGAGCATATCTACCAAACCACTTTGATCGAACACAGCCTTGTCCGATGCTCAACCTCCGTAACCACTACTGATGTAGGTCACTAAACTACCAGGTGAAACACCTAGCATATATTTTATGGTACGGCCCTTTCTGTACTGGTAGTATGTGCTGATGCGACACCTCAAGCACTTTGGAGTGCCACACAGGAATTTCCGTACAGTCGAGCACAACACGAACATGCGCAAACTTCTCAAAACAGACCGGCAAGTTATGCAGAACTTCATCCTTAGACGGCCAAGTTATGGCAATCTTAAGAAATGCCGCAAAAACCCTTGTTGTCTTCCGTACGGTGGTGCTCACTGTGGCCGGACACACCCCAAAGATTTGAGACAGGAAGTCAAATGCTAGAGCATGTCTCAAGGCCATCATAGTCATGACTATTTTGCCTTTTGCTGACAGGTAAGCTCGTGCTGATGTGGGTGTCGTATCAGACACGAGCTTCTCCGGAACAGTAAGAAGCTCTATGTGGGGAAGGCTTAGGGTGACCACCTTCCTGCTAGCGAAATGCGGGACGCGCGAGAAGGGTGGGAGAAATTTATTAACACACGCGCTACAAACCAAGGCTCTCTTAACACATTTAATATCCTTTGCTGTTTTTTCACCTGCTAATTGTATTGCAGCAATCAAGCTTAATTAAGTTTCACTCCCAGTGATATATTTCTATGCCAAATGGCAAGAAAGAGCGGCAGCTATGCGGTCGCTTGACAATCCTCTCTGCTTCGTTGTGCAGATTTCGACCCTGTTTTGGACGTGGCTTCCGATATATCGTGGCGAGCCAAATACCCTCACCGCTCCGTCACTGTGCAGTGTTTTTGCGCTGCCTGTTGGGGACGACGCCTAGTCTATCTTCGATGTGACGGTTGAGCTTCCCGCCAACACCAAACCGGCGCCCTCGTCAACGTCAACAGAGCTCCCGCCGGATTTAAACGCTTGGATAACACCGGACTCCTTCAGTAGACAAGGAAGAGAGGCAGCAATGCGGTCGCTTGACAATCCTTTCTGCTTCGTTGTGCAGATCTGTAAATATCCCTCCTTACACTCTAGACGTCCTCGCAATGTGTCTGTGCCACTCTTCCGATGCCCACTTATGGTTTCTAGCATTATTCTTGAGTGTGTGAATGTTCTCAAGTAATTGCTATTGTCTGGGGATGTTGAATTAAGCCCCGGGGCAAACCAGAGTGAGGCAATTCTTGCTGCCATTGCTGCACTATCGACTAAAACCGACACACGGCATACTGAAATGATGGAAATGTTAACTGACTTCACAACTAACCAACATCAACTGGAACAAAGTGTCTGACCTAACTACAAGGCTCGCAGCAGTCGAATCTCTTGTCGAGTCTCTAGACGTGCCCCAGCAAGTTCCCGATCTTTCTAACGTCGTAAGTGAGGCTGTTCGGGGTGAGACTGTTGCACTGAATTCCCGACTTGACGAGCTTGAAGATAGATCACGCCGTGACAATTTAATATTTTATGGCCTCCCCGATAGCTCTAACGAAAATTGGTCACAAACGGAGACGCTCATCCCTAATACTCTTTCCAGGATATTAGACTTGAATTTATCTGATGAAGCGATATCTCGTGCTCATAGGTTAGGTTCGTATATCAATAATAGTTGCCGCCCAATAATTGTTAAATTTTCTTCCTCTAAGTATAAGGACTGTGTTCTTTCTAAACGGCCAAAGTTTAGAGGATTAGGGATTTCAGTGGGTGAAGATTTCTGCCGGGCTACGCGACTGTCGCGAAAGAAGCTGGTTGAATTTGGCAAGGCCAGCGGCCAAAGGTTTTCGCTTCGCCTCAACAAGTTGCACGGTCTCTGACAAGACGTTTTCGGTGCCGTTTAATTTGCTCACTCGTATCGTGCGCGTCGGCTGCGGTGGCGGTGAGAGCGAATAACCGAAGACTGCGCGATCTCGGACAAGACGCTTTCGGTGCCGATTAATTGGCCTACTCGTATCGTGCGCGTCGGCTGCGTTGGCGATCAGAGCGAATAACCGAAGACTGCGCGGTCTCTGACAAGACGCTTTCGGCGCCGTTTAATTGGCCTACTCGTATCGTGCGCGTCGGCTGCGTTGGCGGTGAGAGCGAATAACCGAAGACTGCGCGGTCTGTGACAAAACGCTTCGGCGCCGTTTAATTGGCCTACTCGTATCGTGCGCGTCGGCTGCGTTGGCGGTGAGGGCGAATGACTGAAGACTGCGGGGTCTCTGACAAGACGTTTTCGGACCCGTTTACTTGGCCTACTCGTATCGTGCGCGTCGGCTGCGTTGGCGGTGAGAGCGAATAACCGAAGACTGCGCGGTCTCTGACAAGACGCTTTCGGCGCCGTTTAATTGGCCTACTCGTATCGTGCGCGTCGGCTGCGTTGGCGGTGAGAGCGAATAACCGAAGACTGCGCGGTCTCTGAGAAGACGCTTTCGGCGACGTTTAATTGGCCTACTCGTATCGTGCGCGTCGGCTGCGTTGGCGATGAGGGCGAATAACCGAAAATTACGCGGTCTCTGACAAGACGTTTTCGGCGCCGTTTAATTGACGTACTCGTATCGAGCGCGTCGGCTGCGTTGGCGATGAGGGCGAATAACCGAAAATTACGCGGTCTCTGAGAAGACGTTTTCGGTGCCGTTTAATTGACCTACTCGTATCGTGCGCGTCGGCTGCGTTGGCGATGAAGGCGAATAACCGAAAATTACGCGGTCTCTAAGAAGACGTTTTCGGTGCCGTTTAATTGGCCTACTCGTATCGTGCGCGTCGGCTGCGTTGGTGGTGAGAGCGAATAACCGAAGACTGCGCGGTCTCTGACAAGACGCTTTCGGCGCCGTTTAATTGGCCTACTAGTATCGTGCGCGTCGGCTGCGTTGGTGGCGAGAGCGAATAACCCAAGACTGCGCGGTCTCTGACAAGACGCTTTCGGCGCCGTTTAATTGGCCTACTCGTATCGTGCGCGTCGGCTGCGTTGGCGGTGAGAGCGAATAACCGAAGACTGCGCGGTCTCTGACAAGAGGCTTCCGGCGCCGTTTAATTGGCCTACTCGTGTCGTGCGCGTCGGCTGCGGTGGCGGTGAGAGCGAATAACCGAAGACTGCGCGGTCTCTGACAAGACGCTTTCGGCGCCGTTTAATTGGCCTACTCGTATCGTGCGCGTCGGCTGCGTTGGCGGTGAGAGCGAATAACCGAAGACTGCGCGGTCTCTGACAAGACGTTTTCGGCGCCGTTTAATTGGCTCACTCGCATCGTGCGCGTCGGCTGCGTTCGCGGTAAGGGCGAAAAACCGAAGACTGCGCGGTCTCTGACAAGACGTTTTCGGTGCCGTTTAATTGTCCTACTCGTATCGTGCGCGTCGGCTCCGTTGGCGGTGAGAGCGAATAACCGAAGACTGCGCGGTCTCTGACAAGACGCTTTCGGCGCCGTTTAACTGGCCTACTTGTATCGTGCGCGTCGGCTGCGTTGGCGGTGAGAGCGAATAACCGAAGACTGCGCGGTCTCTGACAAGACGTTTTCGGCGCCGTTTAATTGGCCTACTCTTATCGTGCGCGTCGGTTGCGTTGGCGGTGAGGGCGAATAACCGAAGACTGCGCGGTCTCTGACAAGACGCTTTCGGCGCCGTTTAATTGGCCTACTTGTATCGTGCGCGTCGGCTGCGTTGGCGGTGAGAGCGAATAACCGAAGACTGCGCGGTCTCTGACAAGACGCTTTCGGCGCCGTTTAATTGGCCTACTTGTATCGTGCGCGTCGGCTGCGTTGGCGGTGAGAGCGAATAACCGAAGACTGCGCGGTCTCTGACGAGACGCTTTCGGCGCCGTTTAATTGGCCTACTCGTATCGTGCGCGTCGGCTGCGTTGGCGGTGAGAGCGAATAACTGAAGACTGCGAAGTCTCTGATAAGGCGTTTTCGGCGCCGTTTAATTGGCCTACTCGTATCGTGCGCGTCGGCTGCGTTGGCGGTGAGGGCGAATGACTGAAGACTGCGGGGTCTCCGATAAGACATTTGCGGCGCCGTTTAATTGACCTACTCGTATCGTGCGTGTCGGCTGCGTTGGCGGTGAGAGCGAATAACCGAAGACTGCGCGGTCTCTCACAAGACGCTTTCGGCGCCGTTTAATTGGCCTACTCGTATCGTGCGCGTCGGCTGCGTTGGCGGTGAGAGCGAATAACCGAAGACTGCGCGGTCTGTGACAAAACGCTTCGGCGCCGTTTAATTGGCCTACTCGTATCGTGCGCGTCGGCTGCGTTGGCGGTGAGGGCGAATGACTGAAGACTGCGGGGTCTCTGATAAGACGCTTTCGGCGCCGTTTAATTGGCCTACTCGGATCGTGCGCGTCGGCTGCGTTTGCGGTGAGGGCGAATGACTGAAGACCGCGGGGTCTTTGATGAGACGTTTTCGGCGCCGTTTAATTGGCCTACTCGTATCGTGCGCGTCGGCTGCGTTGGCGGCGAGGGCGAATGACTGAAGACTGCGCGGTCTCTGACAAGACGCTTTCGGCGCCGTTTAATTGGGCTACTCGTATCGTGCGCGTCGGCTGCGTTGGCGGTGAGAGCGAATAACCGAAGACTGCGCGGTCTGTGACAAAACGCTTCGGCGCCGTTTAATTGGCCTACTCGTATCGTGCGCGTCGGCTGCGTTGGCGGTGAGGGCGAGTGACTGAAGACTGCGGGGTCTCTGATAAGACGCTTTCGGCGCCGTTTAATTGGCCTACTCGTATCGTGCGCGTCGGCTGCGTTGGCGGTGAGGGCGAATGACTGAAGACTGCGGGGTCTCTGATAAGACGTTTTCGGCGCCGTTTAATTGGCCTGCTCGTATCGTGCGCGTCGGCTGCGTTGGCGGTGAGGGCGAATGACTGAAGACTGCGGGGTCTCTGATAAGACGCTTTCGGCGCCGTTTAATTGGCCTACTCGTATCGTGCGCGTCGGCTGCGTTGGCGGTGAGAGCGAATAACCGAAGACTACGCGGTCTCTGACAAGACGTTTTCGGCGCTGTTTAATTGGCTCACTCGCATCGTGCGCGTCGGCTGCGTTCGCGGTAAGGGCGAACAACCGAAGACTGCGCGGTCTCTGACAAGACGTTTTCGGTGCCGTTTAATTGTCCTACTCGTATCGTGCGCGTCGGCTCCGTTGGCGGTCAGAGCGAATAACCGAAGACTGCGCGGTCTGTGACAAAACGCTTCGGCGCCGTTTAATTGGCCTACTCGTATCGTGCGCGTCGGCTGCGTTGGCGGTGAGGGCGAATGACTGAAGACTGCGGGGTCTCTGATAAGACGCTTTCGGCGCCGTTTAATTGGCCTACTCGGATCGTGCGCGTCGGCTGCGTTTGCGGTGAGGGCGAATGACTGAAGACCGCGGGGTCTTTGATGAGACGTTTTCGGCGCCGTTTAATTGGCCTACTCGTATCGTGCGCGTCGGCTGCGTTGGCGGCGAGGGCGAATGACTGAAGACTGCGCGGTCTCTGACAAGACGCTTTCGGCGCCGTTTAACTGGCCTACTTGTATCGTGCGCGTCGGCTGCGTTGGCGGTGCGAGCGAATAACCGAAGACTGCGCGGTCTCTGACAAGACGTTTTCGGCGCCGTTTAATTGGCCTACTCTTATCGTGCGCGTCGGTTGCGTTGGCGGTGAGGGCGAATAACCGAAGACTGCGCGGTCTCTGACAAGACGCTTTCGGCGCCGTTTAATTGGCCTACTTGTATCGTGCGCGTCGGCTGCGTTGGCGGTGAGAGCGAATAACCGAAGACTGCGCGGTCTCTGACAAGACGCTTTCGGCGCTGTTTAATTGGCCTACTTGTATCGTGCGCGTCGGCTGCGTTGGCGGTGAGAGCGAATAACCGATGACTGCGCGGTCTCTGACAAGACGTTTTCGGCGCCGTTTAATTGGCTCACTCGTATCATGCGCGTCAGCTGCGTTCGCGGTGAGGGCGAACAACCGAAGACTGCGCGGTCTCCGACAAGACGTTTTCGGTGCCGTTTTATTGGCCTACTCGTATCGTGCGCGTCGGCTCCGTTGGCGGTGAGAGCGAATAACCGAAGACTGCGCGGTCTCTGACGAGACGTTCTCGGCGCTTTTAATTGGCCTACTCGTATCGTGCGCGTCGGCTGCGTTGACGGTGAAACCAAATAACCGAAGACTGCGCGGTCTCTGACAAGACGTTTTCGGCGCCGTTTAATTGGCCTACTCGTATCGTGCGCGTCGGCTGCGTTGGCGGTGAGAGCGAATAACCGAAGACTGCGCGGTCTCTGACAAGACGCTTTCGGCGCCGTTTAATTGGCTCATTCGTATCGTGCGCGTCAGCTGCGTTGGCGGTGGGAGCGAATAACCGAAGATTGCGCCGTCTCCGACAAGACGCTTTCGGCGCCGTTTAATTGGCCTACTCGTATCGTGCGCGTCGGCTGCGTTGGCGGTGAGAGCGAATAACCGAAGACTGCACGGTCTCTGACAAGAGGCTTTCGGCGCCGTTTAATTGGCCTACTCGTGTCGTGCGCGTCGGCTGCGGTGGCGGTGAGAGCGAATAACCGAAGACTGCGCGGTCTCTGACAAGACGCTTTCGGCGCCGTTTAATTGGCCTACTCGTATCGTGCGCGTCGGCTGCGTTGGCGGTGGGGGCGAATGACTGAAGACTGCGGGGTCTCTGATAAGACGCTTTCGGCGCCGTTTAATTGGCCTACTCGTATCGTGTGCGTCGGCTGCGTTGGCGGTGAGGGCGAATGACTGAAGACTGTGGGGTCTCTGATAAGACGTTTTCGGCGCCGTTTAATTGGCCTACTCGTATCGTGCGCGTCGGCTGCGTTGGCGGTGAGGGCGAATGACTGAAGACTGCGGGGTCTCTGATAAGACGCTTTCGGCGCCGTTTAATTGGCCTACTCGTATCGTGCGCGTCGGCTGCGTTGGCGGTGAGAGCGAATAACTGAAGACTGCAAAGTCTCTGATAAGGCGTTTTCGGCGCCGTTTAATTGGCCTACTCGTATCGTGCGCGTCGGCTGCGTTGGCGGTGAGGGCGAATGACTGAAGACTGCGGGGTCTCCGATAAGACGTTTTCGGCGCCGTTTAATTGACCTACTCGTATCGTGCACGTCGGCTGCGCTGGCGGTGAGAGCGAATAACTGAAGACTGCGAAGTCTCTGATAAGGCGTTTTCGGCGCCGTTTAATTGGCCTACTCGTATCGTGCGCGTCGGCTGCGTTGGCGGTGAGAGCGAATAACCGAAGACTGCGCGGTCTCTGACAAGACGCTTTCGGCGCCGTTTAATTGGCCTACTCGTATCGTGCGTGTCGGCTGCGTTGGCGGTGACAGCGAATAACCGAAGACTGCGCTGTCTCTGACAAGACGGTTTCGGCGCCGTTTAATTGGCCTACTCGTATCGTGCGCGTCGGCTGCGTTGGCGGTGAGAGCGAATAACCGAAGACTGCGCGGTTTGTGACAAAACGCTTCGGCGCCGTTTTATTGGCCTACTCGTATCGTGCGCGTCGGCTGCGTTGGCGGTGAGGGCGAATGACTGAAGACTGCGGGGTCTCTGATAAGACGCTTTCGGCGCCGTTTAATTGGCCTACTCGGATCGTGCGCGTCGGCTGCGTTTGCGGTGAGGGCGAATGACTGAAGACCGCGGGGTCTTTGATGAGACGTTTTCGGCGCCGTTTAATTGGCCTACTCGTATCGTGCGCGTCGGCTGCGTTGGCGGCGAGGGCGAATGACTGAAGACTGCAGGGTCTCTGATAAGACGCTTTCGGCGCCGTTTAATTGGCCTACTCGTATCGTGCGCGTCGGCTGCGTTGGCGGTGAGAGTGAATAACCGAAGACTGCGCGGTGTGTGACAAAACGCTTCGGCGCCGTTTAATTGGCCTACTCGTATCGTGCGCGTCGGCTGCGTTGGCGGTGAGGGCGAATGACTGAAGACTGCGGGGTCTCTGATAAGACGCTTTCGGCGCCGTTTAATTGGCTTACTCGTATCGTGCGCGTCGGCTGCGTTGGCGGTGAGGGCGAATGACTGAAGACTGCGGGGTCTCTGATAAGACGTTTTCGGCGCCGTTTAATTGTCCTACTCGTATCGTGCGCGTCGGCTGCGTTGGCGTTGAGGGCGAATGACTGAAGACTGCGCGGTCTCTGACAAGACGCTTTCGGCGCCGTTTAATTGGGCTACTCGTATCGTGCGCGTCGGCTGCGTTGGCGGTGAGAGCGAATAACCGAAGACTGCGCGGTCAATGACAAAACGCTCCGGCGCCGTTTAATTGGCCTACTCGTATCGTGCGCGTCGGCTGCGTTGGCGGTGAGGGCGAATGACTGAAGACTGCGGGGTCTCTGATAAGACGCTTTCGGCGCCGTTTAATTGGCCTACTCGTATCGTTCGCGTCGGCTGCGTTGGCGGTGAGGGCAAATGACTGAAGACTGCGGGGTCTCTGATAAGACGTTTTCGGCGCCGTTTAATTGGCCTACTCGTATCGTGCGCGTCGGCTGCGTTGGCGGTGGGCGAATGACTGAAGACTGCGGGGTCTCTGATAACACGCTTTCGGCGCCGTTTAATTGGCCTACTCGTGTCGTGCACGTCGGCTGCGTTGGCGGTGAGAGCGAATAACCGAAGACTGCGCGGTCTGTGACAAAACGCTTCGGCGCCGTTTAATTGGCCTACTCGTATCGTGCGCGTCGGCTGCGTTGGCGGTGAGGGCGAATGACTGAAGACTGCGGGGTCTCTGATAAGACGATTTCGGCGCCGTTTAATTGGCCTACTCGTATCGTGCGCGTCGGCTGCGTTGGCGGTGAGAGCGAATAACCGAAGACTGCGCGGTCTGTGACAAAACGCCTCGGCGCCGTTTAATTGGCCTACTCGTATCGTGCGCGTCGGCTGCGTTGGCGGTGAGGGCGAATGACTGAAGACTGCGGGGTCTCTGATAAGACGCTTTCGGCGCCGTTTAATTGGCCTACTCATATCGTGCGCGTCGGCTGCGTTGGCGGTGAGGGCGAATGACTGAAGACTGCGGGGTCTCTGATAAGACGTTTTCGGCGCCGTTTAATTGGCCTACTCGTATCGTGCGCGTCGGCTGCGTTGGCGGTGAGGGCGAATGACTGAAGACTGCGGGGTCTCTGATAAGACGCTTTCGGCGCCGTTTAATTGGCCTACTCGTATCGAGCGCGTCGGCTGCGTTGGCGGTGAGAGCGAATAACTGAAGACTGCGAAGTCTCTGATAAGGCGTTTTCGGCGCCGTTTAATTGGCCTACTCGTATCGTGCGCGTCGGCTGCATTGGCGGTGAGGGCGAATGACTGAAGACTGCGGGGTTTCCGATAAGACGTTTTCGGCGCCGTTTAATTGACCTACTCGTATCGTGCGCGTCGGCTGCGTTGGCGGTGAGAGCGAATAACTGAAGACTGCGAAGTCTCTGATAAGGCGTTTTCGGCGCCGTTTAATTGGCCTACTCGTATTGTGCGCGTCGGCTGCGTTGGCGGTGAGAGCGAATAACCGAAGACTGCGCGGTCTCTGACAAGACGCTTTCGGCGCCGTTTAATTGGCCTACTCGTATCGTGCGTGTCGGCTGCGTTGGCGGTGAGAGCGAATAACCGAAGACTGCGCGGTCCCTGACAAGACGCTTTCGGCGCCGTTTAATTGGCCTACTCGTATCGTGCGCGTCGGCTGCGTTGGCGGTGAGGGCGAATGACTGAAGACTGCGGGGTCTCTGATAAGACGCTTTCGGCGCCGTTTTATTGGCCTACTCGTATCGTGCGCGTCGGCTGCGTTGGCGGTGAGGGCGAATGACTGAAGACTGCGGGGTCTCTGATAAGACGTTTTTGGCGCCGTTTAATTGGCCTACTCGTATCGTGCGCGTCGGCTGCGTTGGCGGTGAGGGCGAATGACTGAAGACTGCGGGGTCTCTGATAAGACGCTTTCGGCGCCGTTTAATTGGCCTACTCGTATCGTGCGCGTCGGCTGCGTTGGCGGTGAGAGCGAATAACTGAAGACTGCGAAGTCTCTGATAAGGCGTTTTCGGCGCCGTTTAATTGGCCTACTCGTATCGTGCGCGTCGGCTGCG
Organism: Ixodes scapularis; assembly: GCF_016920785.2. Taxonomy (NCBI): domain Eukaryota; kingdom Metazoa; phylum Arthropoda; class Arachnida; order Ixodida; family Ixodidae; genus Ixodes; species Ixodes scapularis. The sequence goes on along the minus strand of NW_024609846.1, from coordinate 182,893,407 downwards.
TTGGCGGTGAGGGCGAATGACTGAAGACTGCGGGGTCTCCGATAAGACGTTTTCGGCGCCGTTTAATCGACCTACTCGTATCGTGCGCGTCGGCTGCGTTGGCGGTGAGAGCGAATAACTGAAGACTGCGAAGTCTCTGATAAGGCGTTTTCGGCGCCGTTTAATTGGCCTACTCGTATCGTGTGCGTCGGCTGCGTTGGCGGTGAGGGCGAATGACTGAAGACTGCGGGGTCTCTGATAAGACGTTTTCGGCGCCGTTTAATTGGCCTACTCGTATCGTGCGCGTCGGCTGCGTTGGCGGTGAGGGCGAATGACTGAAGACTGCGGGGTCTCTGATAAGACGCTTTCGGCGCCGTTTAATTGGCCTACTCGTATCGTGCGCGTCGGCTGCGTTGGCGGTGAGAGCGAATAACTGAAGACTGCAAAGTCTCTGATAAGGCGTTTTCGGCGCCGTTTAATTGGCCTACTCGTATCGTGCGCGTCGGCTGCGTTGGCGGTGAGGGCGAATGACTGAAGACTGCGGGGTCTCCGATAAGACGTTTTCGGCGCCGTTTAATTGACCTACTCGTATCGTGCACGTCGGCTGCGCTGGCGGTGAGAGTGAATAACTGAAGACTGCGAAGTCTCTGATAAGGCGTTTTCGGCGCCGTTTAATTGGCCTACTCGTATCGTGCGCGTCGGCTGCGTTGGCGGTGAGAGCGAATAACCGAAGACTGCGCGGTCTCTGACAAGACGCTTTCGGCGCCGTTTAATTGGCCTACTCGTATCGTGCGTGTCGGCTGCGTTGGCGGTGAGAGCGAATAACCGAAGACTGCGCGGTCTCTGACAAGACGGTTTCGGCGCCGTTTAATTGGCCTACTCGTATCGTGCGCGTCGGCTGCGTTGGCGTTGAGAGCGAATAACCGAAGACTGCGCGGTTTGTGACAAAACGCTTCGGCGCCGTTTTATTGGCCTACTCGTATCGTGCGCGTCGGCTGCGTTGGCGGTGAGGGCGAATGACTGAAGACTGCGGGGTCTCTGATAAGACGCTTTCGGCGCCGTTTAATTGGCCTACTCGGATCGTGCGCGTCGGCTGCGTTTGCGGTGAGGGCGAATGACTGAACACCGCGGGGTCTTTGATGAGACGTTTTCGGCGCCGTTTAATTGGCCTACTCGTATCGTGCGCGTCGGCTGCGTTGGCGGCGAGGGCGAATGACTGAAGACTGCGCGGTCTCTGACAAGACGCTTTCGGCGCCGTTTAATTGGGCTACTCGTATCGTGCGCGTCGGCTGCGTTGGCGGTGAGAGCGAATAACCGAAGACTGCGCGGTCTGTGGCAAAACGCTTCGGCGCCGTTTAATTGGCCTACTCGTATCGTGCGCGTCGGCTGCGTTGGCGGTGAGGGCGAATGACTGAAGACTGCGGGGTCTCTGATAAGACGCTTTCGGCGCCGTTTAATTGGCCTACTCGTATCGTGCGCGTCGGCTGCGTTGGCGGTGAGGGCGAATGACTGAAGACTGCGGGGTCTCTGATAAGACGTTTTCGGCGCCGTTTAATTGGCCTGCTCGTATCGTGCGCGTCGGCTGCGTTGGCGGTGAGGGCGAATGACTGAAGACTGCGGGGTCTCTGATAAGACGCTTTCGGCGCCGTTTAATTGGCCTACTCGTATCGTGCGCGTCGGCTGCGTTGGCGGTGACAGCGAATAACCGAAGACTGCGCTGTCTGTGACAAAACGCTTCGGCGCCGTTTAATTGGCCTACTCGTATCGTGCGCGTCGGCTGCGTTGGCGGTGAGAGCGAATGACTGAAGACTGCGGGGTCTCTGATAAGACGCTTTCGGCGCCGTTTAATTGGCCTACTCGTATCGTGCGCGTCGGCTGCGTTGGCGGTGAGGGCGAATGACTGAAGACTGCGGGGTCTCTGATAAGACGTTTTCGGCGCCGTTTAATTGGCCTACTCGTATCGTGCTCGTCGGCTGCGTTGGCGGTGAGGGCGAATGACTGAAGACTGCAGGGTCTCTGATAAGACGCTTTCGGCGCCGTTTAATTGGCCTACTCGTATCGTGCGCGTCGGCTGCGTTGGCGGTAAGAGTGAATAACCGAAGACTGCGCGGTGTGTGACAAAACGCTTCGGCGCCGTTTAATTGGCCTACTCGTATCGTGCGCGTCGGCTGCGTTGGCGGTGAGGGCGAATGACTGAAAACTGCGGGGTCTCTGATAAGACGCTTTCGGCGCCGTTTAATTGGCTTACTCGTATCGTGCGCGTCGGCTGCGTTGGCGGTGAGGGCGAATGACTGAAGACTGCGGGGTCTCTGATAAGACGTTTTCGGCGCCGTTTAATTGTCCTACTCGTATCGTGCGCGTCGGCTGCGTTGGCGTTGAGGGCGAATGACTGAAGACTGCGCGGTCTCTGACAAGACGCTTTCGGCGCCGTTTAATTGGGCTACTCGTATCGTGCGCGTCGGCTGCGTTGGCGGTGAGAGCGAATAACCGAAGACTGCGCGGTCAATGACAAAACGCTCCGGCGCCGTTTAATTGGCCTACTCGTATCGTGCGCGTCGGCTGCGTTGGCGGTGAGGGCGAATGACTGAAGACTGCGGGGTCTCTGATAAGACGCTTTCGGCGCCGTTTAATTGGCCTACTCGTATCGTTCGCGTCGGCTGCGTTGGCGGTGAGGGCAAATGACTGAAGACTGCGGGGTCTCTGATAAGACGTTTTCGGCGCCGTTTAATTGGCCTACTCGTATCGTGCGCGTCGGCTGCGTTGGCGGTGGGCGAATGACTGAAGACTGCGGGGTCTCTGATAACACGCTTTCGGCGCCGTTTAATTGGCCTACTCGTGTCGTGCACGTCGGCTGCGTTGGCGGTGAGAGCGAATAACCGAAGACTGCGCGGTCTGTGACAAAACGCTTCGGCGCCGTTTAATTGGCCTACTCGTATCGTGCGCGTCGGCTGGGTTGGCGGTGAGGGCGAATGACTGAAGACTGCGGGGTCTTTGATAAGACGATTTCGGCGCCGTTTAATTGGCCTACTCGTATCGTGCGCGTCGGCTGCGTTGGCGGTGAGAGCGAATAACCGAAGACTGCGCGGTCTGTGACAAAACGCTTCGGCGCCGTTTAATTGGCCTACTCGTATCGTGCGCGTCGGCTGCGTTGGCGGTGAGGGCGAATGACTGAAGACTGCGGGGTCTCTGATAAGACGCTTTCGGCGCCGTTTAATTGGCCTACTCGTATCGTGCGCGTCGGCTGCGTTGGCGGTGAGGGCGAATGACTGAAGACTGCGGGGTCTCTGATAAGACGTTTTCGGCGCCGTTTAATTGGCCTACTCGTATCGTGCGCGTCGGCTGCGTTGGCGGTGAGGGCGAATGACTGAAGACTGCGGGGTCTCTGATAAGACGCTTTCGGCGCCGTTTAATTGGCCTACTCGTATCGAGCGCGTCGGCTGCGTTGGCGGTGAGAGCGAATAACTGAAGACTGCGAAGTCTCTGATAAGGCGTTTTCGGCGCCGTTTAATTGGCCGACTCGTATCGTGCGCGTCGGCTGCATTGGCGGTGAGGGCGAATGACTGAAGACTGCGGGGTTTCCGATAAGACGTTTTCGGCCCCGTTTAATTGACCTACTCGTATCGTGCGCGTCGGCTGCGTTGGCGGTGAGAGCGAATAACTGAAGACTGCGAAGTCTCTGATAAGGCGTTTTCGGCGCCGTTTAATTGGCCTACTCGTATTGTGCGCGTCGGCTGCGTTGGCGGTGAGAGCGAATAACCGAAGACTGCGCGGTCTCTGACAAGACGCTTTCGGCGCCGTTTAATTGGCCTACTCGTATCGTGCGTGTCGGCTGCGTTGGCGGTGAGAGCGAATAACCGAAGACTGCGCGGTCCCTGACAAGACGCTTTCGGCGCCGTTTAATTGGCCTACTCGTATCGTGCGCGTCGGCTGCGTTGGCGGTGAGGGCGAATGACTGAAGACTGCGGGGTCTCTGATAAGACGCTTTCGGCGCCGTTTTATTGGCCTACTCGTATCGTGCGCGTCGGCTGCGTTGGCGGTGAGGGCGAATGACTGAAGACTGCGGGGTCTCTGATAAGACGTTTTCGGCGCCGTTTAATTGGCCTACTCGTATCGTGCGCGTCGGCTGCGTTGGCGGTGAGGGCGAATGACTGAAGACTGCGGGGTCTCTGATAAGACGCTTTCGGCGCCGTTTAATTGGCCTACTCGTATCGTGCGCGTCGGCTGCGTTGGCGGTGAGGGCGAATGACTGAAGACTGCGGGGTCTCCGATAAGACGTTTTCGGCGCCGTTTAATCGACCTACTCGTATCGTGCGCGTCGGCTGCGTTGGCGGTGAGAGCGAATAACTGAAGACTGCGAAGTCTCTGATCAGGCGTTTTCGGCGCCGTTTAATTGGCCTACTCGTATCGTGCGCGTCGGCTGCGTTGGCGGTGAGAGCGAATAACCGAAGACTGCACGGTCTCTGACAAGAGGCTTTCGGCGCCGTTTAATTGGCCTACTCGTGTCGTGCGCGTCGGCTGCGGTGGCGGTGAGAGCGAATAACCGAAGACTGCGCGGTCTCTGACAAGACGCTTTCGGCGCCGTTTAATTGGCCTACTCGTATCGTGCGCGTCGGCTGCGTTGGCGGTGGGGGCGAATGACTGAAGACTGCGGGGTCTCTGATAAGACGCTTTCGGCGCCGTTTAATTGGCCTACTCGTATCGTGTGCGTCGGCTGCGTTGGCGGTGAGGGCGAATGACTGAAGACTGCGGGGTCTCTGATAAGACGTTTTCGGCGCCGTTTAATTGGCCTACTCGTATCGTGCGCGTCGGCTGCGTTGGCGGTGAGGGCGAATGACTGAAGACTGTGGGGTCTCTGATAAGACGCTTTCGGCGCCGTTTAATTGGCCTACTCGTATCGTGCGCGTCGGCTGCGTTGGCGGTGAGAGCGAATAACTGAAGACTGCAAAGTCTCTGATAAGGCGTTTTCGGCGCCGTTTAATTGGCCTACTCGTATCGTGCGCGTCGGCTGCGTTGGCGGTGAGGGCGAATGACTGAAGACTGCGGGGTCTCCGATAAGACGTTTTCGGCGCCGTTTAATTGACCTACTCGTATCGTGCACGTCGGCTGCGCTGGCGGTGAGAGCGAATAACTGAAGACTGCGAAGTCTCTGATAAGGCGTTTTCGGCGCCGTTTAATTGGCCTACTCGTATCGTGCGCGTCGGCTGCGTTGGCGGTGAGAGCGAATAACCGAAGACTGCGCGGTCTCTGACAAGACGCTTTCGGCGCCGTTTAATTGGCCTACTCGTATCGTGCGTGTCGGCTGCGTTGGCGGTGAGAGCGAATAACCGAAGACTGCGCGGTCTCTGACAAGACGGTTTCGGCGCCGTTTAATTGGCCTACTCGTATCGTGCGCGTCGGCTGCGTTGGCGGTGAGAGCGAATAACCGAAGACTGCGCGGTTTGTGACAAAACGCTTCGGCGCCGTTTTATTGGCCTACTCGTATCGTGCGCGTCGGCTGCGTTGGCGGTGAGGGCGAATGACTGAAGACTGCGGGGTCTCTGATAAGACGCTTTCGGCGCCGTTTAATTGGCCTACTCGGATCGTGCGCGTCGGCTGCGTTTGCGGTGAGGGCGAATGACTGAACACCGCGGGGTCTTTGATGAGACGTTTTCGGCGCCGTTTAATTGGCCTACTCGTATCGTGCGCGTCGGCTGCGTTGGCGGCGAGGGCGAATGACTGAAGACTGCGCGGTCTCTGACAAGACGCTTTCGGCGCCGTTTAATTGGGCTACTCGTATCGTGCGCGTCGGCTGCGTTGGCGGTGAGAGCGAATAACCGAAGACTGCGCGGTCTGTGGCAAAACGCTTCGGCGCCGTTTAATTGGCCTACTCGTATCGTGCGCGTCGGCTGCGTTGGCGGTGAGGGCGAATGACTGAAGACTGCGGGGTCTCTGATAAGACGCTTTCGGCGCCGTTTAATTGGCCTACTCGTATCGTGCGCGTCGGCTGCGTTGGCGGTGAGGGCGAATGACTGAAGACTGCGGGGTCTCTGATAAGACGTTTTCGGCGCCGTTTAATTGGCCTGCTCGTATCGTGCGCGTCGGCTGCGTTGGCGGTGAGGGCGAATGACTGAAGACTGCGGGGTCTCTGATAAGACGCTTTCGGCGCCGTTTAATTGGCCTACTCGTATCGTGCGCGTCGGCTGCGTTGGCGGTGACAGCGAATAACCGAAGACTGCGCTGTCTGTGACAAAACGCTTCGGCGCCGTTTAATTGGCCTACTCGTATCGTGCGCGTCGGCTGCGTTGGCGGTGAGAGCGAATGACTGAAGACTGCGGGGTCTCTGATAAGACGCTTTCGGCGCCGTTTAATTGGCCTACTCGTATCGTGCGCGTCGGCTGCGTTGGCGGTGAGGGCGAATGACTGAAGACTGCGGGGTCTCTGATAAGACGTTTTCGGCGCCGTTTAATTGGCCTACTCGTATCGTGCTCGTCGGCTGCGTTGGCGGTGAGGGCGAATGACTGAAGACTGCAGGGTCTCTGATAAGACGCTTTCGGCGCCGTTTAATTGGCCTACTCGTATCGTGCGCGTCGGCTGCGTTGGCGGTGAGAGTGAATAACCGAAGACTGCGCGGTGTGTGACAAAACGCTTCGGCGCCGTTTAATTGGCCTACTCGTATCGTGCGCGTCGGCTGCGTTGGCGGTGAGGGCGAATGACTGAAGACTGCGGGGTCTCTGATAAGACGCTTTCGGCGCCGTTTAATTGGCTTACTCGTATCGTGCGCGTCGGCTGCGTTGGCGGTGAGGGCGAATGACTGAAGACTGCGGGGTCTCTGATAAGACGTTTTCGGCGCCGTTTAATTGTCCTACTCGTATCGTGCGCGTCGGCTGCGTTGGCGTTGAGGGCGAATGACTGAAGACTGCGCGGTCTCTGACAAGACGCTTTCGGCGCCGTTTAATTGGGCTACTCGTATCGTGCGCGTCGGCTGCGTTGGCGGTGAGAGCGAATAACCGAAGACTGCGCGGTCAATGACAAAACGCTCCGGCGCCGTTTAATTGGCCTACTCGTATCGTGCGCGTCGGCTGCGTTGGCGGTGAGGGCGAATGACTGAAGACTGCGGGGTCTCTGATCAGACGCTTTCGGCGCCGTTTAATTGGCCTACTCGTATCGTTCGCGTCGGCTGCGTTGGCGGTGAGGGCAAATGACTGAAGACTGCGGGGTCTCTGATAAGACGTTTTCGGCGCCGTTTAATTGGCCTACTCGTATCGTGCGCGTCGGCTGCGTTGGCGGTGGGCGAATGACTGAAGACTGCGGGGTCTCTGATAACACGCTTTCGGCGCCGTTTAATTGGCCTACTCGTGTCGTGCACGTCGGCTGCGTTGGCGGTGAGAGCGAATAACCGAAGACTGCGCGGTCTGTGACAAAACGCTTCGGCGCCGTTTAATTGGCCTACTCGTATCGTGCGCGTCGGCTGCGTTGGCGGTGAGGGCGAATGACTGAAGACTGCGGGGTCTCTGATAAGACGATTTCGGCGCCGTTTAATTGGCCTACTCGTATCGTGCGCGTCGGCTGCGTTGGCGGTGAGAGCGAATAACCGAAGACTGCGCGGTCTGTGACAAAACGCTTCGGCGCCGTTTAATTGGCCTACTCGTATCGTGCGCGTCGGCTGCGTTGGCGGTGAGGGCGAATGACTGAAGACTGCGGGGTCTCTGATAAGACGCTTTCGGCGCCGTTTAATTGGCCTACTCGTATCGTGCGCGTCGGCTGCGTTGGCGGTGAGGGCGAATGACTGAAGACTGCGGGGTCTCTGATAAGACGTTTTCGGCGCCGTTTAATTGGCCTACTCGTATCGTGCGCGTCGGCTGCGTTGGCGGTGAGGGCGAATGACTGAAGACTGCGGGGTCTCTGATAAGACGCTTTCGGCGCCGTTTAATTGGCCTACTCGTATCGAGCGCGTCGGCTGCGTTGGCGGTGAGAGCGAATAACTGAAGACTGCGAAGTCTCTGATAAGGCGTTTTCGGCGCCGTTTAATTGGCCTACTCGTATCGTGCGCGTCGGCTGCATTGGCGGTGAGGGCGAATGACTGAAGACTGCGGGGTTTCCGATAAGACGTTTTCGGCGCCGTTTAATTGACCTACTCGTATCGTGCGCGTCGGCTGCGTTGGCGGTGAGAGCGAATAACTGAAGACTGCGAAGTCTCTGATAAGGCGTTTTCGGCGCCGTTTAATTGGCCTACTCGTATTGTGCGCGTCGGCTGCCTTGGCGGTGAGAGCGAATAACCGAAGACTGCGCGGTCTCTGACAAGACGCTTTCGGCGCCGTTTAATTGGCCTACTCGTATCGTGCGTGTCGGCTGCGTTGGCGGTGAGAGCGAATAACCGAAGACTGCGCGGTCTCTGACAAGACGCTTTCGGCGCCCTTTAATTGGCCTACTCGTATCGTGCGCGTCGGCTGCATTGGCGGTGAGGGCGAATGACTGAAGACTGCGGGGTCTCTGATAAGACGCTTTCGGCGCCGTTTAATTGGCCTACTCGTATCGTGCGCGTCGGCTGCATTGGCGGTGAGGGAAAATGACTGAAGACTGTGGGGTCTCTGATAAGACGTTTTCGGCGCCGTTTAATTGGCCTACTCGTATCGTGCGCGTCGGCTGCGTTGCCGGTGAGGGCGAATGACTGAAGACTGCGCGGTCTCTGACAAGACGCTTTCGGCGCCGTTTAATTGGGCTACTCGTATCGTGCGCGTCGGCTGCGTTGGCGGTGAGAGCGAATAACCGAAGACTGCGCGGTCTGTGACAAAACGCTTCGGCGCCGTTTAATTGGCCTCCTCGTATCGTGCGCGTCGGCTGCGTTGGCGGTGAGGGCGAATGACTGAAGACTGCGGGGTCTCTGATAAGACGCTTTCGGCGCCGTTTAATTGGCCTACTCGTATCGTGCGCGTCGGCTGCGTTGGCGGTGAGGGCGAATGACTGAAGACTGCGGGGTCTCTGATAAGACGTTTTCGGCGCCGTTTAATTGGCCTACTCGTATCGTGCGCGTCGGCTGCGTTGGCGGTGAGGGCGAATGACTGAAGACTGCGGGGTCTCTGATAAGACGCTTTCGGCGCCGTTTAATTGGCCTACTCGTATCGTGCGCGTCGGCTGCGTTGGCGGTGAGAGCGAATAACTGAAGACTGCGAAGTCTCTGATAAGGCGTTTTCGGCGCCGTTTAATTGGCCTACTCGTATCGTGCGCGTCGGCTGCGTTGGCGGTGAGGGCGAATGACTGAAGACTGCGGGGTCTCCGATAAGACGTTTTCGGCGCCGTTTAATTGACCTACTCGTATCGTGCGCGTCGGCTGCGTTGGCGGTGAGAGCGAATAACTGAAGACTGCGAAGTCTCTGATAGGGCGTTTTCGGCGCCGTTTAATTGGCCTACTCGTATCGTGCGCGTCGGCTGCGTTGGCGGTGAGAGCGAATAACCGAAGACTGCGCGGTCTCTGACAAGACGCTTTCGGCGCCGTTTAATTGGCCTACTCGTATCGTGCGTGTCGGCTGCGTTGGCGGTGAGAGCGAATAACCGAAGACTGCGCGGTCTCTGACAAGACGCTTTCGGCGCCCTTTAATTGGCCTACTCGTATCGTGCGCGTCGGCTGCGTTGGCGGTGAGGGCGAATGACTGAAGACTGCGGGGTCTCTGATAAGACGCTTTCGGCGCCGTTTAATTGGCCTACTCGTATCGTGCACGTCGGCTGCGTTGGCGGTGAGGGCGAATGACTGAAGACTGCGGGGTCTCTGATAAGCCGTTTTCGGCGCCGTTTAATTGGCCTACTCATATCGTGCGCGTCGGCTGCGTTGGCGGTGAGGGCGAATGACTGAAGACTGCGGGGTCTCTGATAAGACGCTTTCGGCGCCGTTTAATTGGCCTACTCGTATCGTGCGCGTCGGCTGCGTTGGCGGTGAGAGCGAATAACTGAAGACTGCGAAGTCTCTGATAAGGCGTTTTCGGCGCCGTTTAATTGGCCTACTCGTATCGTGCGCGTCGGCTGCGTTGGCGGTGAGGGCGAATGACTGAAGACTGCGGGGTCTCCGATAAGACGTTTCCGGCGCCGTTTAACTGACCTACTCGTATCGTGCGCGTCGGCTGCGTTGGCGGTGAGAGCGAATAACTGAAGACTGCGAAGTCTCTCATAAGGCGTTTTCGGCGCCGTTTAATTGGCCTACTCGTATCGTGCACGTCGGCTGCGTTGGCGGTGAGAGCGAATAACCGAAGACTGCGCGGTCTCTGACAAGACGCTTTCGGCGCCGTTTAATTGGCCTACTCGTATCGTGCGTGTCGGCTGCGTTGGCGATGAGAGCGAATAACCGAAGACTGCGCGGTCTCTGACAAGACGCTTTCGGCGCCGTTTAATTGGCCTACTCGTATCGTGCGCGTCGGCTGCGTTGGCGGTGAGGGCGAATGACTGAAGACTGCGGGGTCTCTGATAAGACGCTTTCGGCGCCGTTTTATTGGCCTACTCGTATCGTGCGCGTCGGCTGCGTTGGCGGTGAGGGCGAATGACTGAAGACTGCGGGGTCTCTGATAAGACGTTTTCGGCGCCGTTTAATTGGCCTACTCGTATCGTGCACGTCCGCTGCGTTGGCGGTGAGGGCGAATGACTGAAGACTGCGGGGTCTCTGATAAGACGCTTTCGGCGCCGTTTAATTGGCCTACTCGTATAGTGCGCGTCGGCTGCGTTGGCGGTGAGAGCGAATAACTGAAGACTGCGAAGTCTCTGATAAGGCGTTTTCGGCGCCGTTTAATTGGCCTACTCGTATCGTGCGCGTCGGCTGCGTTGGCGGTGAGGGCGAATGACTGAAGACTGCGGGGTCTCCGATAAGACGTTTTCGGCGCCGTTTAATCGACCTACTCGTATCGTGCGCGTCGGCTGCGTTGGCGGTGAGAGCGAATAACTGAAGACTGCGAAGTCTCTGATAAGGCGTTTTCGGCGCCGTTTAATTGGCCTACTCGTATCGTGCGCGTCGGCTGCGTTGGCGGTGAGAGCGAATAACCGAAGACTGCGCGGTCTCTGACAAGACGCTTTCGGCGCCGTTTAATTGGCCTACTCGTATCGTGCGTGTCGGCTGCGTTGGCGGTGAGAGCCAATAACCGAAGACTGCGCGGTCTCTGACAAGACGCTTTCGGCGCCGTTTAATTGGCTCACTCGTATCGTGCGCGTCGGCCGCGTTGGCGGTGAGAGCGAATAACCGAAGACTGCGCGGTCTCTGACAAAAAGCTTTTGGAGCCGTTTAATTGGCCTACTCGTATCGTGCGCGTCGGCTGCGTTGGCGGTGAGGACAAATAACTGAAGACTGTGCGGTCTCTGATAAGACGTTTTCGGCGCCGTTTATATGGCCTACTCGTACCGTGCGCGTCGGCTGCGTTGGCGGTGAGGGCGAATAACTGAAGACTGCGCAGTCTCTGATAAGACGTTTTCGGCGCCGTTTAATTGGCCTACTCGTATCATGCGCGTCGGCTGCGTTGGCGGTGAGATCTAATAACCGAAGACTGCGCGGTCTCTGACAAGATCAAGGAGGCTATATTGGGCAGGAGCTGGCGTCCCTATCCCCAATTCATGGAGCGAAGTGTAACGGAAGTAGGCGTGGCCACGAGCCGCAACGAGCATTTCTTGACCAATGGGAAGCCTAGTGAGTGGGCGCCGCCATTAATTTCGGTGCAAACAACCGCGTTGCTATGACATTTCCGTGGCAACGCGATTGTGTGCACCGAAAGTAATGGCGGCACCCACTGTTATTTGAAACAGCGCTTAACGGGAGACTTTTAAACCGGTATGGTCGGAATTGGTTGAGATTATTATAAACGAACGCCTGGTTGCCCAGCAGAAAGTAAGTGACTAGAATTGAGTCGCTCTAGACGACGCACTGTGAAGGAGTTGGCGGTGCGCATTGCATTTTTTCATAAACAGCAGCAGTTCTGTGTCTGAACAATAGCTTGCACTTTTATATTACAGTGTTTCAACTCGCGTAAAATTTAATAGCGCGGGGTGGGTTTACTACCGTTGAACGAACGCTGTTTTATCGAAGCTCGTTTCAGTTGAAGAGGTACGTTTTAAAGAAGCACAGTTTAGAGAATACGAAAGCTAGGCTTCTGACAAAACCGCGCTACGCGCGGTCGATGCTCGCTACGCTCGGGGAAATTTGAATATATTCTCAAGCTCGAGCGTGCACCCCCAAGGGTTTACCGCCAAGAGTTCATCGCCGAAGCTAATTAATCAATCAGAAATAGCATGCCGGCAACCGCCATTTTCTCTAGAGCATTCGCTAAAACGAGCTTCTCTAAACTGCATGCCCCCAACGCGGGGCTGGGTGAGAAAGAAAGGACAAAGGAGGGAGAGAAAGAGAGTGATAGAGACGCACCCTAAAATAAACATAAAGCCTACTCACACACCATACTTCATCTCACCTAAGCATGGACTAACCGCGAATGCTGTGCTAGCGCGAGCGGCTAGCCTTGACTGCCTTGACTGGAGCAATCGCGGCACGAGCGCTCGTGCAGCCGCCGAGGCTTCATTGGAAGCAACCATCTCGCGCTTTTAGCACGCGCGACTAACAATAGTCCATACTAACGTGAGGCAAAGTATAGCGTTGCGCAGAGCAGCCGAAACAACAGCAATGACAAAGACAAAAAATATAAGCGTATGCGCGTGTATGATATGACCACGGATATAAAACAGAGCAAAAAATAAAAATAAAAAACAAGGTCAAGAAGTAAACAGGACAGGCTCTATAACATAAAGGAGGGCCTATTTTAGGAGAAATATAATCCAGTAAGATACTTCTTGTCCTTGTATTTTTCGTGCTATTTTATATGTGTTATGATAAAACTAGCCCAGTAACGTACCTTACTACATGATATGATGAGTCGAGTCGTCCTGGGTCACTGCTGTCGTTTTGGTGGCTGTGGTCTTGAGCAGTGCTAGTGTGTGAACGAGGCTTAAGAGTAGAAGCCATGGTTTCTGTTAATCTTTCCTTTGCGACTCTATAGGTAATTATGTACACGCACTGCTAACATTTCACTTGTTTTCTCTTCACCTCCCCTGCGAGCTGCCATTTTCCCTTGACACAGTGCCCACCGACAGCGCTTCACCTTACCATAACTTCTTTCGCTCGCTTTGAGGATCACAACGCCATGGCTTCACCAGAGCGAATGGACCTTTTCCACATACCGACGGCACCAGGCGGTGGTTGCACAAACTAAAAATCAAGGATGTGACCTACCTGCGCTACCAATCATTATAGGGAGCTAGGCTACCAGTTTCTTCGCTCTCTGAGCAGCGGCGCCTCCCCAACGCGACTTTAAAGAGGGGCATCTGTAGCGTCCACCCAAACGTCGTGTTTTCCTTTCCGTCGACGTTCTTTTTTTGTGTAAAACAATTATATATACGCTGCAGTTACGTGTTCTACTCGCTGATATACAGCCTTTTTCCCAATTTCCTCGATTTTTCGTTCCGACTTCCGCCGCTTGGCATCGGGCGCTCGCGCGTGCGCAGAACGCTTCTCGGAAAAGGTTCATTCATGTTCTAAATCTGGATGAACATCGTTCTGGCTAGGTTGCTCGTCTACTGCATGTAACAATGTTGTCATATCTCAATGACAGGCTAATTTCAGGCTGTATAAATGCTAGCAATCAATTTGTTTTCTTTTATTTTTTCGTTTTCCATCCTTCACGCGTTGAAATATGTTTGATGCAGATAGCACAAAACCGTGCATGGGCAGCTTCAAATTTAGAGCGTGTGTTGCCGTAACTTTTGTTTTGAGGTGGGGATAGTTAAATTTATTGTGGTACCTTAGGTCGAACACAGATGGTTTATTGGGGACTCAAGCTCATTGTATCCGTACAACCGAGTATAGAAAACAAGAAATAAGAAGGCACGTTAACTTGTTCTTACATTATTTTGTTTTTGTTTGCATGCCAGCTTCGGAAAATTTGTGTAGGTTATACGGTAAGCATTTGATCAACGCTTTTGTGTTTTGTGTTCATCCATGCATGTTTTTATGTAGAAACCTTATTGTGGCTGTTACTGTGGTGATATGATTAAGGTGTTCATAAATATACCACATTATTGTTGCAAGCATTGTTGGGACCAGATGGTAGGCTTGGAATGGTGCAAGATACCACAGTACCCCCATCACCAGCAGACTTATACTGGTTCATTAACACGAAATCTGTTATAGGAATGACCTCCAGCACTTCCTGTACAATCCCTGGGTTAGAGTATAAAAACAGCATAGCACTGGGATTCAAACCGGTAGTCATCATACTGTGACTACCAGGGCCCGCAGGGAAGCCATGCTTCGATGCAGGTTGTATGTGCTGGTAGTCTTTCCAACAAACTGGTGCACTTCAGCATACGGCACACCTAACTATAATCGACTCTAGCATACTAAGTTCCCTTGTGGTTGGAAATTTAGCAAAGAGGTTTATAGACTCTTCGGGAAAAAGTGACGCCTTCATCGTCCCCTTTCTTCCACATTATGATGATCCAATGCACGATAAAGCAACCCTGGATAGAAGAGTATTATATAGCAAGACTGTGGTATACTGTATTGGGCTTTGAAAATACAAAAAAGGCAGGAAAGTAACAAAACAAGGTACATATCGACTTTGTTCTCTGTTCCCGCTCATGTAATTTTGAATCTTTCCGACTTAGTGTACTTTACGCGGCTACTCGAGGTAACTGCTACTTGGACGCTACTAATCGCAAATCTCTCTTCCAGTTTCCTCGGCCTACAAGCAAGCAAGCACCAGTTCCTTTTTTCCTCAAAGGTGAGCATTCCAGATACTCTAGTTTGGTGCGAAGCAGGAATAGTGAAGCCAGACGAGCGGATACGTATATTTAATTGACCGAGCTCGGCACTTCCGAGAGGTCGCCGATCCCAGCGAGGAAACGGTGCATCCGATTGCAGCAGATCGCCGCACATGCGGAGGATGTGAGCCAAGGTTAAAAAAAACGCGCGAGCTCGGGCGCCATCCTCATATTCGGCAGGAAAGTTATCGAATCTTTTGCGATAAAAAAACTCCGGAGTCAATGCCTCTTCCCCCTCGCTAGCCCTCTCTGATAGAGAGATAGATTATCTGAGCCAAGAGTTGTCCGGGGTGATTAGACGACCTCCGTGAGCGGCCCCACCCAACGGGTCGACGCACCCAGCCGCCTCTCCCACCCGCCCTTCCTTCCTCTTACTTCCCCCCTCTGCCTCTGCCCTTTCCCCCTTTCCCGAAACTGCACAGGGGAGCATGTGTTCGCACCCCATGGAATAAACTTTGTTGTGAGTTAAAAGAATGTACTCGTCTGTGTTTCGTCCTCTCTCTGTTTCATACGTTCTGTTATCTAGTACATCTTACCAACACGCTCGTGAGGAATATTAGAACATTTTGTTAACTACGGCAGATATCAGTTTCCCTTTGCAGTTTGCTTTAAAAGCATAAACTATAAAACTAGTATCCACTAACAACCAGTTTTCTGAAATTTATGGATTGGATTTCAAAAACAAAAAAGTCTGAGTGTGATAAACTATATATATATATTATAAAAATATCTACAACACGAACCGAAGATAAGCAGGTATGACAATCCGACCTGTATTCCACAATGCTGCAACTGAAGGAAATTGACCTGCACGGATGAAAGGTTTCGACGGAATCTATGTCACTGTATACGGGGTGTTTATTTTATTTACCCAGTACTTATTTATAAACAATACATAAAAGGTGAAATAATATGGTCTGTACAGGTAACTTATACAGCAAAAAAATGCTTGCAGTCTGGCTAGTTGTTGGTTCACCGATGTATGGTTGAAGCAGCGCTAGAAAACGTAGAACCAAGAGGAGAAAACACACAGTGTTCCACAGCCTGGGGGCATATTACCGGGGGCTCTACGTCACTATAACTTGAATATTTACCTTATATCAGTAACTAAATTGGATATAGCTCTTAATGTAAAAAAATTAAAGCCGTTTACAACTCCCTGTAACGCCGAACTACAGTGCAGCTATTGAGGAAGAAGAGCGAAGGGTACTGAGGGTCACGTGTTCTCGGGGGGGGGGGGGTTCACGTGAAGGGTTACGTGACCTTGGGGGGTTCATGCGACCCCCCCTCCCGACGTCACGTGACCCCTACGTAACCTCGAGGGTCACGTGACCCCATTCCCCGAGGTCACGTTGGGGCACGTGACCTTGGGGGGGGGGGGGGGTCAGCGACCCGCAGAGAAATTTTTTTGCTAGATTTAGTGCGGAAATTTCCCCTCTAGATTTAGCGGGGAAATGTTTCCACTAGATTTAGCGGGAAAACGTTTCCGCTAGATTTAGCGTGGAAAGTTTCTCGTTAGATTTAGCGGGGAAATTTTCCCGCTAGGTTTAGCGGGGAAATTTTTCTGCTAGATGTAGTAGGGAAAATTTTCCGCTAGATCTAGCGGGGAAGTTTTTGCACTAGACTTAGCGGGGAATATTTCCCGCTTGATTTGGCAGGGAAATTTTTCCGCTAGATTTAGCGGAAAATTTTTCAGCTAGATTGAGCGGGAAAAATTTTCAGCTAAATTTAGCGGAGAAATTTACCCATAATGCACCGAGCGGTTACGCCGACGGCGACAGTGACGCCGACACCGCTCAAGCCGGAAACGAACGCCTAAGAGCTGCGCTCTGAAAAATGATTTTCGTTGAAACCTTTACGAGCGTCATGGGAGATCTCTAGATAAATAAGTTTTAGACATTTGTCGTGTGGGCTGTGCGGGATACCACACAAGTTACCACCAATGCAACAGGCGCGAGGCTGGTAATCTGAAAACACGAATAAGACACAGAAAAACCACGCAGGCACGTTTTCACAGCGGTACTCTTGCGCGGCAGCTGCACGAGCACCATGCAGTAGTGACACAGGAATGCACCCAGGATTTGATTTTCCTTGGGTCTGCAGCGCGACCTTTCGCTTCATATTCTCTGAGCTGGTGTGCAGTAGCCTGCTCGGCCACAGATTACCTTGTGGGATTAAACCGGTTTGCACCTCTTGTTAAGTGATTATAACACAACGCACGCTTCTTGCTTGTCGTTTGCAGTTTTCTGAAGGTGTTGGGGCACTCGAGAGCTTTTGAAGTTTGAAGCTCTTTGTAACTCTTCGGTGCTAAGAAAATTATCTTCAGTTCTGCTGCGCTTGCTTTCTGTTTCACTTTTCGGCACTTCCCTGTTTGCTGCCATGTTGGTCATCCAGCACCCCTTAACGGCAAAACGAAACAATCCTGTGATTTCTCGTGAAAGCACTTGATCCGATTCACTATCGCTGACATGAAGATCTTGATTTAGTTTGAAAATATCAAACTAAAGGATCGGACCAGATTTGATTCATTCCTCTTAGCCTGAGAATCGAGTCGTTTACCTGAGCCAATCGATACGCCAACTATATTCAATGCGCTACTATCGCGTGCAAGTAAAGGCAGAAAATGCCTTGAGTTTAAAACAATCTGCGTGAGCATTTTCATCTAAATACTTTTGGCGTCCTCAAAACAACCTTTTGCGTAGAACAACCTGCGCTAAACTACAAACAATTGTTAAGGAAGCAAAAAAAAAAAAAACTACGGCTTTTGGGAACAGATTTAAAATAATCTGCTTTGACACTTCAAAGCGCCAACCGACGTTCCATGGAGGTTTAGCTTCTCCTGTTTTGAACGTCTCTTCGGGAGAGAGTACCGGCTTCCGAGAGGTACAGTATATTTTTTCAGCATCACACGTTGCTTCACGGACGAACCTTTAAGCTATGGTCACACTGCAAACATATCATAAGAAAAGACAGTCTGCTGATGCTGTGTTATGCATGTTTCATGATTGCATTACAGTCGTGTCATATCTGTCAGAAAATCCTTGCACAGGAATGTTTCAAGCCTTTTAAGCAACAAGGGAATGTGATTGGAATATGATTGATACCTGTCCGCAGAGAATTGTGAAATATTTGCAGTTAACATCATATTTTTGTATGATGCTTAGCAGATTTAAACGGCCAAAAGAGTTTGATGAATAAGCATGTCTGAAATGAAGATAGCCAAAAGTCACATGACACTTGTCCTGACGGCTTGCGCACGCGAGTATATCCAATTGAGTCAAAATTTGCAAGAGGGTCAAACGTGCGCGATTCTTAATGGCTTGTAAAAAAATGGCAGGAAAAGCAAAATTATCCAGACGTTCTTTCTGCAAAGCTTAAATACGTTAAATAACGTAATTGTCAATCCAGTCTCCTTTTTGTTTTGGATTTCAGAACACTATTTCATGGGAGACGCCTGTGTGAAGGGAAGCGCTTTTTACGGAGCTCCGTAAATGTCAGTTGGGATTTCACGTTGTTGAGATTGAACGAGCTCATGGATTGGGCACAATTGCTGCAGAAAACCATCTTCCGATTATTTCAAGAAAAAGCAAACTATCCTGCCAAATGCTCAAAAACTGGAGAATTCAATGTCACACCCAATTCTATTTTGAAAGTTGTTTGCAAAAGAAAAAAAAAAAAAAAAAAACTTGTGGGGTTATGCAAAGGCACATTGGCGAGAAGGTACAAGGGAAGTTCTATATTATGACGGTGTGTTTTTAGGCTACGCAAATTATTCCTGAAACCCTGTCACAAAACAGATTGTTCGGCACTGACTACGTGAATGCGCGAGAAACTTTCTCGACATCCCTTGCTATTGTCAATTGCACAAGCTTGAAAGATAAAGTTGACGACTTCCAGCAGCTGCTCTTGACTACTCGCAACTCCAGCCCGCCACTCGCCGTCTCGCGGACGAACAGAGAACCAGAGGAACGGGGACGGCAGCGGCGGCGGCGGCGGCGCGGAAGCGGTGAGAGGGACCGTCATTCTTGATGCGTGAAGCCATTTTAAGGAAAAAAGTGAGCGCGTTAAAATAGAAATTTTTGTGCTCTGCCTTGCAGCAGCCTTGCACGAAGGTCCGGGATGTCCCATTTTATCTATAGGCCGTTACAAGGAACAGGAGCATTTGTTTTAAGCACTTTAAAAAGTCGGAATACTCGTACTTGCTTTCAGGTAATTTCAAAGCAAATAAATACATGCTCGAAGCCTTTTAAGCACTTCTGTGTGTTAGCCAGCCGTTTGTGACGAGAGCTTAGAACGGGAAGTTTTGCCGAGAGGAGCCGCAAAGTTGCAAATAACGTGATTCAAAAATTTTACGGTATATTAAAATATTTATTTTTCATAGAGCAATAAATAAAACCGCTAAACACGACAATTATGTTAATAGGCAGTTTTAGCATAGCAGACAGCACCCCTGAACTTCAGTTGGACGTAGAGCGCACTGACGTTCAACCGACGCTACCAACTTTCACGAGCGGCTCGATAGCCAGGTTGTTAAATTTATTAAAATAGCTTAAGTAAGTGTAAATAACTGTTAAAAATGCCATTGGGGTTTTCTTGGCCCTGCTGCAAAACCTGTGTGTTTTTCTTCTTTTTTATATACTGTTGGATGCGTACTTTAGCTCTTTAATATCTGATACCGCACCCTCCTCAAGCCACTCGTAAAGGTTGGGGCTGTCAGTCTGACGTCATTGCGCTGCACGGCGAACGGAAGTTTTGGGGTGTCGTATATTTGACAAGGGGTGTAAGGATTACTACCGTTTCGTCACTAGCTTCTTCCGGAGCATTTATCCTTCTGCAGACGGCCGAGAGTTTTTTCGGCCCCAAAGAAACTCTCGGTCTTGCGCAGAAGGATAAATGCTCCTGAAGTGGCTAGTGACGAATGCAAAAAGATACACCAAACGAAGTTTGTGGATTGTAAAACATCTGTCGTCTACGATATACCATTATCCTGTGGGCGCTCGTATGTAGGGCAAACTGGCCGCTGCATTAATGATCATGCGAGTGACCACGCGGCAACTATCAAACAGACACCGTCAGGCAATATGGCCCTGCATTGTGATCGATGCCCGTGCACCCCGAAGTTATCAAACATAATCATCTTGGGGCGACACAGCAAAAGAAACCATCAGAGAGATTCACGAAGCATTCGTCATCAAAACAAGAGGGGCTGATATCTGTATCAGCAAGCCGTCAGTGGGCTTATCAGATAAAGAAGTGTTTTATGTAGAAAGAGAGGGGGGACGCTGGGAAGTGCATAGGTTTATTTTAGGTATTTAAGCATGTGTGTTTTCTACTAAACTTTCTGTTGCGAGCGCTTCCCGTGTTGTCGTCCACTTCTTCACTTGTCCCTGTTCCTTTGGCGCTCATTTCCAGTAACGAACCAACAAGCCCAGCTAAACATTTTGTTGCCCCTAAATGAAGGCGTTATTCCGAACACCCTTAAATTAAGGTGTGGTTCCACAGTACACCGCTTAATCAGGGTGCTGCTATGACTGCCCAGTACGCCCTCTAAATTGCGTGTGCCACCGCCAGAAAGGTAAGTGAAAAAAAACGCAATGACCAACACCCATAAGATAGGGTGTAATAACCCAAAAGACTGCATGAAAAGATGACTGCGAATCAGTCGAAACATGCCTGGCTCACTTTTTATTTTTCGATCAAGATTCTACTACGTTTTACTAAATTCTTTTTAGATGATTGCAGGCAGGTCATCTGGCCGCAGACATTTCTCTGCTTGTGCCGGCACATCCGTGCAACTGCAGGCTTGCCAAAGGGCAATACTACGTTCACGCGCACATCGTCAAGCTTGGCGAAGACCAGACCGAAAGAAATAGTACCCTGGCAATAGACCGATCTCACCAGCTAGTTTGAGTACGCCACCGCTGCCGCCATGTATCGTAGGAGCTGCAGTCTTTCTGCACGCACGACAACCTCGCGGTATCTCTGTGCGAGCAGAGCACGAGGCGACATGAGCTGTCTCGTGAACTGGCATCTGCGACTTATGAACTACAATTATGGCGGCGTCACGCATGCGTGCAACGCTGGGTGAGATCGGCCTATTTCACGACGACCAAGACGCTTCTGAGTCAGTGGCGGTCCGTGCGAGTATACTTGGGCCAGACTAGGATCAGTACCCCTCTTTCAGGTCATGAACATTGCATCCGTGGAAGCCTATAGTTAAATTTCGTACTTCACTTTTCTTGCGACATCTATTCTTTCTAGCACTGGTGACGTAAGCAAAACTCGACAGGCTTGCAAAGACGGAACGACCGGAAGTTACTTGGGACACAAGCAGCAGTTCATGTTTGTAAACAGTAAAATTGTCTATTGAGACGGAAGCTGAACTACTATAAAAAGCATGCTTGCAAAGTACTTACAAACAAGAAAGCGATCTTATGTAATCCGTGATAGATGCATAATCCGATTCGGGCAGCACAGAACAATTCCCGAACAGAATGACGGGGATGAAGGTGGTTGCTCACATTCAACGAAAGTCTCGCGTCCTCCAATGAGCAGCTGTTTGTCGAAACGCGTCCAACAAACACAGCACAATGATTCCATAGACTCCGACGAAATAAACGGTCATTATGGGAAAGTTGGCATAGATGTATTCCGGCCGTTCACAACGAAAAACCGCGGACAGGAGAACAATGACGGACGCCTTTTGGAAACCGGATTTACGTGGTCCTTACAACTCACCATAAACTGGAAACGGCGAGGGCTATGACCCCAGTGAGGCCATCAGGGCGTCAGAGCGAGCCGCGTGACCAATTTTCGTCCAAGCGTTTTTGCCCTACGGAGAGCGGTCACATGTTTCTTCCCACACCTCTGATTCGCTAGAAACGGCCTTCGCGCTCGATCACAGCCAAACGAAGACATAAAGAAGGTGTGGAGGCTTATTGGAAGACGAGGTCAAAGGGAGATGGACAAAGCAGCTAATTTCCCTCTGCTGCCTCCTGGGCTGCACAGAAAGCGTCGCCTTGTGTGTGGGACCTTGGGGTTGTTGTTGGAGTGGCGCTTCCCTTTCGAAAAGTGTGGAGCCGGGGAGTGGCTTATAGACCGACACGCTGTTTACAAACAAGCCCGCGTTTGCCCACACCAGGTGTGGGCATTGCGCCCGCGCAGAAACCGAATTCGAGTGAAATGAAGCGTCTGCGCATGCGCAGTGCCGTCAACAGCGCCACCGCAGCTGCGTGACGTCAGGGCCGCGTGTTGGTCTATAGGGCTCTCTGGGTAAAACTTGTTGGTCGTCGTCTTGTTTATGCGTTTGAATTCCTTCATTCCGTTTCTTTTTTCTCTCCATGTGTTTGGAAGTGAATTTATTGGTTCAGCCGGGTGAGTTCGTGTTACCCGAACTAAGGGCGCCACAGTTTGTTTCAAGCTTCAGCGCAGCTAAAGGAAAAAAAAAAGATTTAGCAAAACGGAATTTGCTTGGTTTTTGCCCGAGAAAGACTTCTCGGTTTAAAAACAAGCTGATTCCGTTTGGCTTAATTTTTTTTTTTCAAACGTCGTATTTTAGGCGGTAAAGAAACAAAAATACCTCTCCGGCATAGCCGATTCATGCAGGATACTATCAACACTCACCTAAAAACGGCGTCGCGTGGGTTATGTCAGGATATCGTCGGCGCGACTCATCCCGTTTGTTAAATATTGGCTAAACCAAAATGGTGTGGGCACAATCTTTTCGGTTAGATCCAATATCTGCGACATATGGTCTGTTGTCTAGGCTGCATAGTTCCACCTCTTCGGTGACCTTTTGTAAGCGGAGGTGATTTTCTAAATCGAGGTTGAACTGATAAAACTGATGCACGCGCGACACGTAATTTTCGGCTCATGTCGGGCAGAGAGTAAGATCGGTGTTGGAAAAAATATTCTCTAGCACTGCCTAATCAACACGCCTTCGCGTGGCGATTAATTATATTCAATGTTTGAACCGCCGCCTATCAGCAACCGTCTCACCAAAGCGACAAACACGAACGGTTATGAAGTAATGGGCGTAATCGACAGTATCAACATTACGCCCCTCTCACTCCGTGTGAATGAAGCGCGTGAAATTCGCTCAATACCTTTTTACACAATTAAAAAAAAAGCATCGCTGGAAGTGGGGCGTAAAAAGGGAGTGTAATGGGGTTGAGACGTCAACACACCCATTTTACACCGACTGATATCGCGGAATCGTACAAAAAGGGTGTTTTTCCTAACTTACACCCTTCTTACACCCTTTTTACACGATTATATGTGTTATGTTTAGTGTGGAGGCTGGCTAAAGGAAAATGGTTAGCCATCGGTTTTTCTTATCAGACCACCAAGTTCAATGCCCTAGCACAGTTAGATACATTTCCAGTACTATAGGTGATCACATTATTATTAGCGCGATTTCAATCTTCCAGCCATTTCACTGAGTAGTGAAAACTTCATAAGTACAACTCATTGTTAACTGTATACCGAGGTCGTAAGCTTATTGGATGTTTTTTCGCTTGAACTATTTGTTCCTAATCCCACACTCAATGATGATGTGAGAAATATTTTGATTTTTTTGTGTTGCAAAACTTCTTGGATTTTTGAGAACACACACACTGTGCCACGGATTAGTGATCATAAAGCTGTCGCCTCTGAGGTCAACTTAAGATCTGTGAGCATGAACAATTTACGTGAATGAATATAATTTCTTTATGACAGAGCAGATTAGGCAAAAATAAACTCTGCGCTCGAATCTTCCAGTTTTTGAAGCGTTGTCCGAATGCTTCAGCATCAATCACCTATGAATCAAACTTGAAAAAGAAAATACTTAGTTTCTTGAAAGAGTTTGTTCCAAAACGAGCACACGACAAGCCGTGGTTTACACGTGAGTGTAAACCAAGGAAAGCGAAGGACCTATTTTAAATTCATTGAGACACGGCTTTCGAGTGATCTTTCTAAACAAAAACAAAAATTCACGCAGTGGTTCAAGACAGGCTGGAGCAGCCCATGGCTACGTTCCTTATCTATTTAGAAACTATCATTCTGCGTTCTCCAATACAGTTAAGGAAATACGTCCGCAGTAACGGTAAACACAATTCTTAAGTCCCTGTGCTTGACACAATGATTCTATAGCGGATTACGATTTGGAAAAGGTGGAGTTTTTTATTTACAATTTCTGTCGGTTTTCAGACCCTGCATGTCACGTTCGGTGCACTTCACTGATCTTTTTGCGAGCACCGTGATGCCCGAAGTTCAATTCCGGGGCTTGCCCTTTGGAATGGCGACTTGTTCGGTCTTCGAAATCTTCGGTGAAGGGTCGCCTTCTGGAGCTGAGTACCTCAGTTGGCCAGGGTGTCTTCGGAAGGGTACTCATCACGGGCATAGATTACAATACCCCGCACCCATACCAAAATATCGCGAGCGACAAATTATGAGGCCGTGACTTAAACGGAAAAAATAAACGTGTAACGGTGCGAACTTGCGCATAAAACAAAATATAAGCAGGTAAGTTGTCGCAGGGGTCGATGTCCGCTAAACTGCACGATCGAGCGCTGGAGCGAGACTAGCTCCGGCTTGCCACGCGGAGCCCCTTTGTACACGCGTGGTCTTCTGAAGCAATCGGCGTGGAAGTTTCGGCATGTAGAATATTCTGTCCTCGTATAAGGAACATTGCTCTCGGATTTACCAGAGCGCCACATTTAGAGAAACATTCAAAAATGATGACGTTTGCATTTTTCTTTAATGCTGAATCGAAGTTCAGCTCTTGAGGAGGAGGCGGCAAAATTTCCCGTTAAATTTCTTACAGCTAAATTTTGCGGAAACACTTCCTTTCTAAATTTAGCTGGGAAAATGTTGTTGCTAAATTCATCGAGAAATTTTCTTCCACTACATTTATCCGGAATTTTTTTCTGCTAAATTTTGCTGGGAAAATTTGTTCGCTAGATTTAGCAGGGCAGTTTTCTCCCTAAATTCAGCGGGAAATTTTTCCGCTTAATTTGGCGGGAATTTTTTCCCGCTATATTTAGCGGCCAATTTGTTCAGCTATATTTAAGGGGGAAATGTTTTTTTTTTCTAAATATAGTGGGGATTTGTTCCGCTAAATTTAGCGGGGAAACATTTCCGCTAAACTGAGCGAGAAAATTTTTCTGCAAAATCTAGCGGCAAATTTTTTTGCCTTTGAGCCTCCATATTGTTAGATAGAAAGTAACAAAAAGTTATTATTATCATTATCCACGCGCGTTGCGTTACGGGAATAGTGCAAACGGACGTAGACGCGTGTTGCAGTATCGAAATTTCACCGCTAAATCTTGCAGAAAAAATGGCGCTAAATTTTTCCGCGATATTTAGTGCGAAGTTCTTCCAGCTAATTATTGACAAGGAAATTTAGCTAAAAAATTCCAACTCAATTTAGCGGAAATAAATCACCGCTAAAGTTAGCATAAAAAGTTCCCGGCTAAATTTAGCGGGGAAATGTTTCCCTATTCAACGCGCGGGTAGGTCTGCTTGCATTATTCCTTTCATGCAAAGCGCGTGTTTAATAATAATAACAACCGTTTGTTATTTTCCATGTAATGATGGAAAACCCAAAGGAAAAAAAACTTTAGTCGGCAGATTGACTGGTCCTTGGGCCCATTACACTGGTCAGCAAGAAGCACGTGAACGAATGCGGATAAAACAAAGTGCACAGTAAAAACGTTGCGCATTTACTGTTGATATTTGTACAAACCAATGTTCCCCCAAGTTCAAATCATAGAATTAATATAAAAATCACGTACAATAATATAAGCGCAGTTCCTTGAAACTTAGAATAACAAAATCAAAATTGTCAATGCAAACGCAGTTTAGCAAATGTTAACCATAGCTTGTTCCGTTGCGTGACCACCCTCTATTTACGCCTACGCCGACGGCGACGCCGAAGGCGACGCCGCTCAAGTCGGAATCCAGCACCTAAGATCAGCGCTCTAAAACATGTATCCGTTCGAAGGCATCGAACCTCCGCTCTTCGCTCTTCGCGTGGGAGCCAAGCACGAAAACCACTCGGCAAGGGGTGTCTTAAATATTTGGCTAGTTTCGTCCGCGGCATTATATGCTGACGATTCGATGCTTCTTTTTACTGCTGATGAGACACATCAACAAATATATGGCCAACATATAGTACTAGATTCATTGGAGTGTGGACAGATAGAAACGCTTTTAAAAAAATACGAATAAAACAAAAACCTTAATATATAGGCCCAAAAATAAACTTTTTTCTTCAGGAGGTCGCATTTATATAAACTGAGGAAATATTGAATTGGTTGACCCATTCAAAACGCTTGGCGCTGTTATTTCACAAAACATGTCATGCCACCATCATATTGAGTATTTTAAAATATGAATTATCATAGGTGGTAGGTCTGGTAAGTCGGCATCAATATATACTTCCGAGGTCAGGTAAGGTATTACTATATAAATTTCCATTTTTTGCTCTTATAAATTACTGTCACCTGGTTTGAGGTACCACCACGGCAAGAAATCTTAAGATAATACAATTACTTTAAAAACGAATCTGTTCAGAATGTATATTAAGTATCTACAACAAGCGTAATTATTGGATTTCTACAAAGTATGAACATGAACTGCTAAGGAAACGTTCCTACACAATTTAACTGTGTGGTTCAAACCAACGCGTATGAAAAAAATGTTATCCTACAGACTACCAAAACTGCTTCATTGTTTTTCATTCTCAGTGATATTCACTTAGACGCCATCAACATAAAAAAGTACGTGCCTTGATGTGCCATTTTGTTATAGCCGACTATAATGCTTTTAGTGTGCGTGTTTTTTTTAGTTCTCCATTGCTCTGTCACTGCTGTAAAATTTAATTCGGGGGCCGAGAGCTGGTCAAGCCGTTTCGCGGCCTTTTTTCTCGGTCTCCACTACTGTAAATAGAAAATAAAATGTTATAATTAATAATTTTTTTTCTTTCTAGAAAGCGCTTCTCACCGCGCACTGATGTACTGCAGTAGTGCACCGATACGACTTTGCGGCGTCAGCGAGAAGTTCTTGAAGCGACACTTCGGACCGCCGCCTCAAAGACCTGAACATTGAGGTGCATCCAGTCGGTACAAACGGTCGTCAGGTTGCCACCAGCCAAGATTTGAAGTGGTGCACCCCTTACAAAAAAAATGTGAGCCAGTCTGTAGACATCTTAACGATTTTTTAACATACCTGTTAACTTCCTATCTTATCGCTATTTTTCTACAAGGTTTCTACAGATTTCCTGTCAACAGGAGTCTACAGAGCCCAGTCGACAGAAATCCTACCATCTGTCTGTCGCCAACGGTCGTTAGACTTTGCGTCGCCATATTCCTATAGATTTTCTACAGACCTGACTTGATAGACCATACACACTGAAAACATGACAAAATCGTTGATATGAGTCGTAAGCAGGTTTCGTCTGTAGTAAGAGACGCTTTTACAACAGGCTTGAAGTGAACTACATACTCACAGGATTTTATTGTCACCAGATCCGGCCCTGATAAACATTTAAAAAGAATCACATAGAGTATATATACATCAATAACACAGGTTTCCAACCAAACATGCTGTATGTTGCAGCCTCGACCACTGCGTGCCCTATTTTTAATATTTAATGTTTCTGTGCTTATTTGTCATTGTCGACGCAGGTGTCAACAAACAAAGCCGCCGCTTACGCCGCCAACCGAAGTGACTTCTACTCTCAGTTTTACGAGAGTCTATCGCGCTATAAAGTTGTCTATTGGACTCGAATGATGTCTCGAGAGGGCTGCTTTGACTGCCAGTGCACATGTCATCAGTGTAGGCAGAGCAACGACGTAGCCTTCACAACGCGAGAGCATACTGCGCCACCATGTGGCCGGCCGCGCTCGCTCTGCGGAAATGTGAGCGTGGGACTCTCGAGACCCGTTAGCTCACTGAAGTTGGAAGACGCTACTTTGTCGTCGCGAATCCTTTGCCCTTCGAACGGTCGCGAAGCAGTTGCGCCCGGCGTATACCTTACGCAGCATCTTTCCGAAATTGTTAGCGCAGCATCGCAACCTTCTGTCAGCGAGCTTCGGCGATTCATCGTGTGCTGAAAGTCGGACGACGTGCTGTCCGTGGCGTCCTATATGTGTAACTCTTTCGTAAAAAAAAAAAAAAAAATTGAAGTTTAAAAACACGAATCTAACAGTGTACAAATAATTTTAAATTTATTGATAATATATATTTATTTATTGATTTATTTGTGGAAATCGTGCGCAAAAAATAGTCGCGCTTAGTTCTTCATTCTAAATTATAATGTGAGTTATACGACGTAAAACATAGTGTCTTCAAACTTGCCCTGTTTAGAATCACTCTTGGGCTAGACAGCTTCTTTAGAAATTCAAAAGCTGGCCTTCAAAGAGCTGTCCTGTTCAATCGGTATTCGCGACTACAAAAGTGCCGATTTTGTTTCTTTTAGCAATGAATTAGAAGCGTTTATTGCTGATTACATTCCTAGTTTCCATACAAGAACAGTTGAGGAAAACTGGTCTCTGTTCAAGCAGAAAGTAACTTCTTTAGTTAACCGGTATATTCCACAAAGACGTATCAGCTCGAACTCGCGGGCGCCTTGGTTTAATCCGCGCCTTAGGCGTTTGCTAAACAAAAAGAAACGGCTATTTCGGCGCGCAAAGATAGCGAACACTCCTCAGCGTTGGTGCGCCTATGACACTGATGATACCGAGTACAAACAAGCTCTCGCACAGGCTAAGGAACAATTTTATCAAATTGCACTGTTTTCCTTTCTCAGAGATAATCCTCGGAAATTTTGGAATGTGGTCGGCGGCAATAGGTCCGATAAGATTAAACTTTGTGACGAAAGTAATGATTCCATCGCTCAAAATGATTGTTGCACTGTTTTGAATGACGTGTTTTCCTCGGTTTTTCCTCGCGTTACGCCAACTAGTTACACTACTTTTTCTAACGCTCTTTTTTTGCCGATGTTTCCTATCTCTATTGATTCATTTGGTGTTGAGTGCTTAATTCGGAACTTAAGGGTTTCCTCTTCTGCAGGAATTGATGGTATCAACTCGAAGTTTTTGAAAAGTACAGCGACCTACTCATCTTTAATTCTTCGCGAATTTTTTTCCCAGTCCTTACATTCCTGCACCTTACCAAGTGATTGGAAGGTAGGGAAGGTGGTTCCTTTGCAAAAATCAGGTAATACAAGCTCTCCCTTGAACTACAGACCTACTTCACTAACTAGCATGCCCTGTAAGCTCCTTGAACATATCATTTACTCTCACCTTATCGCATTTCTTGAATTCAACTCGTTTTTCACTGACTGTCAGCATGGGTTCCGCAAATCATTTTCCGGTGAAACGCAGCTATTATCATTTACTAATTACCTGTTTCGTTCTATTGATTCTGACGATATTGTTGACTGTATATTTTTAGACTTCTCTAGGGCTTTCGACACTGCCTCACACGATTTAATACTTTTTAAGCTTGGTAAGTTAAATATTGACCCTAACGTTTTGGGCTGGATTAGATGCTTTTTATCTGACCGAGCACAATATGCCACTCCTAACGAACATAATTCTTTTACTATTTCTGTATCTTCCGGGGTGCCTCAGGGATCTGTCCTTGGTACTCTATTGTTCCTAATTTACATCAATGATCTTCCTGCCCAGATTGCATCCTCTATCAAACTGTTTGCCGATGACTGTGTGTTATACCGCGTGATTACTAACCCATGTGATACTACAATGCTCCAGTCTGATCTCGATATCATTTATTCTTGGTGCTCCAGCTAGGTAATGAAGCTTAACGTTGACCAATGCCAAAGCATGCGTGTTTCCCGTCTTTCGAGGATCGCCGACCCTACCGTGTACGTCCTTAACAATACTCCGTTATCATGTGTCGATTCGTACAAGTACCTATAGGCATACACATAACTCATAATCTTTCCTGGAACATGCATGTGAACTACGTATGTAATAATGCTAACCGCATGCGAGGGTTTTTACGCCGACACTTTGTTTCTGCTGCTGTTCCCGTGAAGCTACAATTATATAAATCCCTAGTTAGGCCTAAACTTGAGTATGCTTGTAAAATTTGGGATCCTGGGCAGGCTTCATTATCAAACATTCTCGAGTCCATCCCAAATCGTGCTGCTCGTTTTATTCTTTCTAATTATTCTCGTAATACAAGCGTTTCCGCAATGAAATTAACCCTGGACCTACCTGTCCTTGCCCTTCGTCGCACGTTTCTTCGCCTATGCCTATTCCACAAAATTTATCATCATAACCCGCTTCTTCGAGACCAGTTATATCTTCGTGCATTCTACGTATCGTCTCGCACTGACCATCAGTTTAAGGTGGGGACTCCATCATTTCGAACTAACATATACTTGACTCCTTCATTCCAAGAACTTCTAACGATTAGAACCACCTCCCTGCCTCCATTGCTGCCATCACTGAAGCCACGGACTTCAAGAAAGTAGCCAACGATTTTATACTGTATAGTACCACTCCTCTCTGTAATGCCTCCGGGCCTTGAGAGTATGCAAATAAATAAATAAATAAATGTGTCCAAGTTGAAAACATAAAAATCGACTGTAGCAGAACTCAATGCATCAAATGAAAATAAAAAACAGTAAACCTTTTTCGGGTTATTGTTTCCCGTCAACACTTACTTTTATCAACATGGTCCTACACAAATTTTTAACATTATATACTTTTTAGACCGTTGCGAGTTGCAGGCGTTTTGCCTTGTATGGCTGCCTACGCTAAAACAAAAATCCACAGCAGCCCTTCGCAATGACACACCGATTTCAAAATAATTACAATATTTTATATTTAAACTTTTGGTGAGCAATTTTTCTTGGAATATTTGGCCACCAAGGGGACAGGCAAAACGGAGCATGCGCGTCGCACCTCCCTCAAGAACGACGGTTGCTTCCCGCAATGTTTGGATAGAAAATGGTGTACCATTGGTGATTCACACGATTACCAGCGACCTCCGCGCTTCCTCGCGCACCGTTTGTTCGGCAGCGCCATGGGTTGCAGAGTAAATTTTACTACAGTATGAAATGCGGGACATTTTGAAGATTTGAGAATTTCTTGCGGGACGCTGGACACGAGCTCTCAATGCGCGACACTCCCGCGAGTCGCGGGAAGGATGGTCACCCTAGCCGAAGGCTTGTAAAGGAACACACATTGTCATTATTGACCACACGAGAAAAGTTCTCGCCAAAGTCCCCACTTGACACCTGTACACCCATGTCGAGGAGGACCACAGGAGACGCAATAGGCAGGAGCACTGTGCTGCCTTCACCATCCTCGGCCGACTCTGCCCTCTCTTCACAATCTTCAACCGACTCAGCCTTGTCGACGTCTTGATTGCAGGACTTCTCAGCTTCGCAAAGTGCAACCTGGAATAAAGTTTAAGCATATTATACACACTTTTTAAGTCACAAATGTTAAGGTGTGTGCACACCAACCTGAACGTTTTCTGGGAAACTGAATTGATATAAAACTGAAATAAAGACTTTGAGTGAGACATGCATTTACCTTGGCTAACAGAGGCTCTACTGCTGCTCTCTTATCGCGTCGCTTCTGGCGGCTTTCGTTCACTTCCCTCAACCTCTTCCTCTTCTCCTTGTTTTCAGTTAAGAGGACAGGCAAGTTCTGGGAGGGTACCACTCCTCTCTTAAGACGGCGTGTTTGAGTTGCATGTTCTGGAGGAAATAAAGAATGATATAAGAATCACATAACGGGGTCTGAAGCAGTTTGAAGAGTGATTCATTTCAGAAAGCCAACAAAACATTTTGGCCCTCTGATTCGAAACTTTACTCTAAAATGAGCAAATTCCAGAAAACGAAATTAAGCCCATTTTTGCTGGCACTCTGAGTAGTTGTGTATCGCTTGCAAAAGCAATCGAACTGAAATCGGTCATTTTAGGAGAGAAAAACTACTCCACGCGCATTGTACGGGTACAAGGTTCAAAGGTAATCTGAGTTAAAAGCAGAAGAGAAACCTCGGTTTCACTTCTGGCGAATTTGGCTCAGTCAGAAGAAAAGCTCCTCAGACTAAAGAAGTGCATTGCTAATTGTGCCGGAGTAATCGCGCGCCCGATTCCACATCGAGCGTGCTGTACTGAAGGCTGCTCCAGGTTGACGAGCGCGATTTTCATCTACACGCTCTCTTTCACAGTCGTAGCGAGGATTGAGGGCAAAGAGCTAAAACAGAAAATGTTCTCGATCATAGGCGCGTTCAAGAAAACTTGTTCAATCAGTGTGAAGGGTGCTACTGCGCTACAGAATGGGCAAAATATTGAGTGGAGCATGTTTTGTTTGTTATTGTGTGCGCCGCCGCACAAAGTTCCCGAACCATGTAAAGCCGTCAAGCGAGATATATATGCATCTCCACAAATCCGCACACTCTTACCTGGCAATAAAAAGTCGCTCGCAGAGAAATGCCGCGAGCACACCGTCATCACTTCGGTGATGGTCTTTCCTGTCCGAAGAACGCGCGCCCACTCTTCGCGTCGGTTCACGACGCTGAGCTTTTTCTGCACGTTTCCTTGCAGTTGGGGAAGCGGTGACACGATACACCGTTATCTTTCCATGCCGCGGCGGTACAATGGGGCATCGAACAATGGCGTTTGCATTTGGAAGCAGTTCTTTCCGACGGACGAACGCAATTATTGCTGAGATCCGCCATACCAGCTTCCCGGGAAACCTCGTTGTCGCGGTTCCGGTTTCCGCCGCGAGAGGGCGAGCAACAAGCTGAAGACGCGAATAGAGTTTCCCCCCAAACAATCCTCAAATAAAAGGGGTGGCTTTACAGAAGTGAAGATGCCACCCTGGGGCGCAACGCAGACCGGGAAACGACCTACGGCAACAATGCAGACTTGAGACTAAAAACAACAACAAATAGAAAAAAAATGAGAAGTGGAAACACACACACAAAAGTTGACATTTTGTTTCGCTTTCTGTATATTTGACCCCACTAAAACAAAACGTAGTTTTTTTTCCTCTTTTCTTTGTGTTTTCAGTTTGTCACTTATTGCTCTCGTGAACACTGTCTGTAAGCGAACATTGATAAGCAGAGAAAAGTGCTGGAAACGAACTGCGAGCTGGACGCCCTCTCAAAATGCCAACAAAGTGTCCCCCAACGTTGATTGCCTTTCTGAACGCAACCTACTTGAAGAAGATGCGACCACTGTTGTGGCTATTATGTGGGTTCTCTTTGTTATCCATTCACTCATATCCGTGTCCTAAGTTCGTTTATAGTAAACTCCCCATATAGGGAATATGGATTGTAGTTAAACGATGCCTCTAAAGTGCGCCGCAGGACCTGATATTCAGCGATGTCACTATTGGCCAAGCGCTCTGACCCGTTTGTCACACCCACACCTCGGTGTTTACCCAACACAAGGCCTATGCACATGCCGACACGCCTTGTGGGCATGTTCATGTTATCTTTTTTAATAGAGCGCGGGGCACAATGTAATGAAAAAATACCGACAATTAGTGAAGTGACGTTTAGTGCCGGATCTCTCCCGAGAGCAGTCGTCAGAGGATGCGAGCTTCACCCACTTGGGCCTTTGTGCTGAGCTGGGCACCCTGCATGCTGCATTGTTCATGCAGGCCGGAGTGGTAACAAAAGAGCCCCTCCTCCCCCTCACCGGAGAACACGAACTCCAGCCGAACGCTGACGCCGCGCGCTGAGACATTGTATTTGTTGTCCCCATTCATCTAGTTCTAAAGCTAACCGCTTGGGGCGCCACAGTCTGATTTCCTTCCCAGTATCTAATGGGGTATCCACACGAAGGAGAAATCCGCCACTTTCCTCCGCGGAGCGCGCATCACGTGAGACATACGTCATCCCTTTTTGACGCCTCGCAGCGCCGTTCTCCTCCGTGGCGGAGGCGCGGAGGCTTCGTGCCGTCAGCACAAAAGCTCCCCAGGTGCACGCGGCGGAGCCGGGGACGGAGTTTTCCGGGTTGTTGACGTCACGACATCCGTCCGCGGAGTTCTCCTTCGTGTGGATACCCTTCTCCTTCGTGTGGATACCCCTTACCTCTTTCTTGTTGTCCCAGAAATGTTTTGTAACATCTATCAATAATATTGTCACGCGCGTTGCCCAGCGAGCGAGTGGCCGAATGAAGAGTGCCCACGCGCGATGGCTCGCTCTGATAGCGAGGTGATAACGGCCGACGCCGGCCGTGGTGACAGGTCTTTTTGCATCCCTGCCGAATATAGGATCGTGCTGCCGATGTGGCCGGCTGAAGACAAGGGAAAAAAACCAAGTCTACCTTCACTGCGATGTAAACACCAGGCCTATAAGGATCGTCGACTTCAAGGAGCCTTTGGAAAAAGCGGACCTTCGTAAGGATGTAGCAAAGCTAGGTGTGTACCAAATGGGACACGTGTGGCTCTGTAGCCTTAAAAGTGCGGCAGCGAAAAAACGACTGCTACAGCTTGGCCGGCTCACGGGGAAGGGAAAACTGTGCGTCCCCGTAGAATCCAACCGGCAGGAAGTTCGGGTCAAGTTACATTGGGTCCCGTTCGACGTATCCAACGACACTCTCCGGAAGGCGCTAGAAAAGTACGGCACAGTTCACGAGGTTACCAAAGAGAAGTGATGAGTTGAAGGCTTCTAACACATCGAGTCGACCACCAGGATCGCTAAACTGACACTCAAGGAAGCAAGACGCCACAGAACCTACCTCATCAGCTAAGGCTTCAGGGGGGCACGATCCTCGTTGTCGTACCCGGGCGGGCACCGCTATGCCTGCGGTGCCGAAGACAAGGACATATACGACGCGATTGCCGTGTATCTCGGTGCGGGCAATGCCGTGGCTTCGGTCATGTGACCCAAACTGCGCACTCACGTACGCGAGTGCTGTAGTCAGCCGAGCGAGCGAAGAGGGATGCGACCTCATCATGGATGAGGCGGAAGCAGAGGAGGCCGCAACATCGTCGACGCCGTTTGAAAGGGCACAGCAGGAGAAGGCGACAGTCGAAGGACATGACAACAAGAGTGCGGAGGCGACAGTCCAGGACGAGAAGCGCACGGAGACGGCTCCTGAAGCCAACGAAAAAAAGGGGCAGGCGACCACGCCTGGAAAGCCTTCACCGGAGGCAGTGGCGGTGATGGCGATGGGAAGCACCGGTACCGAGGCAGCAGCCATCGAGTGTGAGCCAGCCATGGAACTGGATCCCTCAAAGGTGAAACGGCGACTGGCCGACGAGTCTCCGAAAAACGTCACACCGGTACAGCAGTGGTCTGAGGGGGAGTTTCAGCTGACTGGAAAAAAAGGTCGCTACGTCAGCAAACTGCGGTCCTCGTCGCTGACCCGCGACGAGGTGTCGCAGTGAGTAGCGACCCTGGTACAATGTGACGCAATGGGTAATCGCGGGAAGCTGGGTTTGACACAATAAAGAACGGCACAACTAACGTCTGGTCTGCGCATAGGCACCCTTAACGTCAGGGGATTTGCGGCACGCCGCCGACAGTGTCAGCTGAGTCGACTTCTCCTAGAGAGGGACCTGGATGTTTTGGCGGTTTGGGAAACGAAGGTCGAGAGTGAAAGTCAGACCGACTTCCTGGTGAAACCGTTTACGTCGAGGTAGAATGTCTGCGTCAGCCATGCTGTAGGTAGATCTGAAGGATGCTGTCTGTTCTTGAGGAGAGCTGCATGGGCTCATCGAAGAGAACTTTGTATCGAGTGAATCGGGAAGGCTTGTTCACTGCGATTTTGTTTTCCTAAATCAAAAGTGGAGGGTTATGTGTTGTTATGCGCCAAACGTGGAGAGTGAGCGACGTGCCTTTTTTGAATATATTGAAAGATTTGTAATCAGTGACCGATTTACGATATTGCTGGGAGACTTTAATTATGTCTGTATTCCAGAGAACCGGACCAATCAAAGACGAAATAGTGGTCAAGTGAAATTTTAAATCATTTACTTTAGGATAAGGGGCTCGAAAACCTAGTACCCTGCATAACACCGGGACATCGGGTCCTTTACACGCACCACCAAGGCAGAGGTCATGCCAGGCTTGACAGGGTATATCTTTCAGCGGATTTTGTACCCCAGTGTAACGACTTTGCGGTCAGTCATGTCTCGTTCAGCGATCACAGTTTGGTGAGTTTTATTTTAGGTCAGCGTAAGAAACAAACTAGCTTTTCGTGGGAGTTGTTTAAGTTAAACGCAAAGCTCCTCGAGGACCAAGAATTTAAAGGGAAAATCGAAAGTAGGATAGGCAGACTAGAAGGCGTTTCGGAAAATAACATATGTGAGGAGTGGGAACTATTTAAACAGCAAGTTAAGATTGGTGCGATTGAACGAGCAACTAACATTAACCGGGAAGAGCGAAAGATAGAGACCGGTCTTCGACAGGATAAAAAAGGCTTTATGTAGAGGAGGAGAGAACGCCAGGAGCCTTCAAAGATGACGTAAGCACTATCAAGGCTAAGCTTGAGAAAATAGATGAAGAGAGATATAAAGGGGCAATCGTTCGTGCCCGTGCGACGAACTTATTTGTCGGAGAAACGCCCACGAAGAGGGCACTTGCGTTGGAAAAAATGTATGATAGCGGGAACCCGATTGAAGAAATAGAGTACAGACGCGCAGTAACTCGAGATCAGGACGGTATTCAGCATGCTTTTGTTGAGTATTATACACATTTGTTTGAAAAGAAAATATCAAGAGAAAAGGGGCTCTATACGGATTTTTCGTTAAGTCAGCCGAAGCTAGGTAGCGATACTACGACGTTTTTAGAAGATCCGATTAGTTTATCAGAGGTCGAGAAAGCAATAGATGACCTAAGCGTAGGCAAGTCACGGGGACCGGATGGTTTGAGCACGGCCTTCTATAAGAAGCTTAAGCCGCGAATCGCACCGGTTCTGCATAGGATTCTTTCTCAGTCCTACCAAAAGAAAGAATTGCCACTTTCTTTCCTGAGCACGCACACGGTCTTGATACCCATGTGTAATGACGCCGACAAGCTTCGCAGTACTAGTAATTACTGACTATTTGTCTGGCCAACGTTGACAATAAAGTGCTAATGAAGGTTTTAGCCAGTAGATTGCAGCATTTTATAGGAAAAACAGTAGGGCCGCGCCAAACCTGTGGGATAAAGGGCCATAGCATTGGCACAAACATACACACAACTCGAAGTGTTCTAGAGGTCAGTGACGCGGAATATCGGAAAGTAGCTATACTTCAGATAGATCTTGAAAAAGCATTTGATCGGGTGTGCCACGATGTTCTTTTTTCCATTTTACAACATGTGGGAGTTGGATCTGTGCTGCTTGAGGGGGTAAGGATGGCTCATGTAAACTGCAAAACTAAAGTAGTAATTAATAAAACAGTTAGTGCGGGGATTAACGTCCGCTCTTCAGTGCGGCAGGGATGTCCCTTATCACCCTTGCTTTTCGCAATCTACCTAGAGCCCTTTTGCCGCTGTGTCATTCAATCCCAAAATATTAGGCGTTTTCCACTACAAGAATGTGACATTAAAATATTGGCATACGCACACAATGTTGTCATTTTTTGTTCGGCCCTTCAAAGCGTGTTAGAAGCTGTTGAATTGACCAAAAGGATTTGTGAGGTCACTGCCTGCGTGGTGAATTGGTCAAAGTGCGTGGGGTTATGGCATGGTGAGTGGACGACTGCTCCAGTTGTTTTGAGGAATGTTCAATGGTCACGGACGCCATCAAAGTACATAGGTGTTCCTCTGAACCATTATCGTGAGCCCACAAATTACTGGCGAGAAAAAATAGCTAAACTTAAGGCCACTGCCAAGAGGTGGGTACGGAGAGATTTATCCATTTTCGCGAGAGCGACTGTGTGCAATGTGTTTCTTCTGTCCAAACTGTGCTATATCCTCCAAGTGCTGCAGTGTTCGAGTATCAACATTCAGCGGATTCACCGTGTATTTGCAGTGTTTATTTGGGCGTCCCAATGGGAGCGAACTCGCCGTACCAAACTTTTTTTTAAGCCCAAAGCGGAGGGTGTCGGTCTGTGCCACGTATTTGTTCGACAACTCGTCTCACGCTTTATGTTTATCCAAGACCAGCGTGATCCCCATCTTCGAACCGTTATTCAGACAAGGCTGTTTGACGTTTTACCGGGATTTGTTGTTTCGTCCTGCCGGGCACAGTTTGGACCGCTTTGGGGTTTTTTGCTCGAATTTGTATCTGCCTGCCGTTTTCTGTTCGTTCGTTTTTTTATGAACTATTTGTCTGGTGTATCAAGCAAAAGTTTGACGCGTGACCTAGTGGCTATGTTATTGCCCTTGCCAACGTATAGGTTTATAGGCCCTGGGGTCCCGGGAGATGATGTGTTAAAGCGAGTCAAGAATTCCATGGTACCAGCAGCGTTTAAAACTTTCTTTTTTATAAATTACACAGCGAAACGTTGCCAGTAAAGACTTTACTGGGGGCAAAAGGCGTGAACCTCTACTGGTCCGTAAATTCAAATTGTATTTTTGTGCAAACAACCGGAGAGCATTGAGCATGTCTTTTTGGGCTGCTGGGATGTTCTTCTTTTCTGGGACGTGCTTCAGCTATCACCTCAAGGAATCCTGTTCTTAACATTAGAGCGAGAACCTGTGCCCTACGACATAATCTTGCTCCTGGGGCTCCACGGCATATGGAAGAGCAGAATGGCGGGCGGCATGCTGATTTTGACGCGCGCAACCGCCGAGAGTACGTCATTGAAACCATCAAATGGTTAAGAGAATGTTACAAAAAAGATAAATACGGATGTGGAATGGTTACCAGTTCTGGACGATTTCGCCGCGCTCAAAAACTTGTTAAATTAACCATCGCAGCGACCTTCAGCCAAGCCTGGCTGGTATTCTTTTAACCCCTTCAAGTTAAGCAATTTCCGAACGTTGCAGTTTTCAGAGTACCTTATTTTTATCAATATGTGTATCATATGTAAACTGGCAATAAAAAAGAAAAAGCGTGGCCGAATGGTTACCGTGCTTGGCTCTCGCGCGGAGGCTCTGGGTTCGATTCCAGGGAGCGGACTCCTCTTTTATTTATTCTTTCAATTTTACATGCTCGTAAGTTTGAGAACCTTGTCGTCTTATCAAGTTACGAATGTTCTACGCGCCTAACGTTCTATACTGAATGTTCCAGAAACACACGCGGGCACAAAAGGTACTCCGAGTGGCGGTCCGGAGTCAGCCTCGCCCCAGCGGTCAATCCTGCTGTTTCGCCGACATCGACGCCTGCGACGCTAGCCTGTCTATTTGTTTTGGGCACAAGTTCGCCCCATTAAACTTTTAGTTCGTTCAGTTATTCGCCGCCTCATCATTTGCCATTCGTGACAATGTTTTGCTCCTTACAGTCGGACTCCATAATAAAGCCCTACGATACTTTTTTTCCGTTTTGTGTTGTCGCGTGCTAATAACCCCTTCTGGTAGCCCAGATTTGCGCAGCTGTATAATTGTCGTTGCCACTGACGTCAATACAAATTACGAAATGCGGAAGTATCTTAAAAACTAATTGAATTTCATTTCTAAGTATTTGTACTCTACTCGAGATACTTTACAGTGAAGTTAACTTAAGTAGAATTTTGAATACTTTATGAAGCAAGCACCGTAAACGACTTAATTTTCGCGGGCTCAAATTTTCGCGAATCGGGCCAAAGCTGGAAATTTGAAATTATTCGCGGGTACTCATTTTCGCGAATCGAGCGTAGCTTCCGTAGTGTTCACATATTGCCCGAATTGTTCGCGGGAAGTATTTTTCGCGAATTGTAGGCGATTCTCGAAATTCGCGAAAATTAGGTCCTCGCGAAAATTTAGTCGTTTACAGTATTTAGTAACTTGACTCAAATAGTTTTATTGAGTATTTTGTCCAACACTGCTTTAAAACCCCTAAAATGATATTCGGCTTCAACCGTTTGTTGCAATTTTGTTAATTGGCCGCGATACGTCTCGAAGGAGAGCCGGTGATGAGGTCTGTAGTTTTGACAAATTTACGTTTTTTTTTTGTTTTTTTTTTTGTCAAGTAAACTTGGAGTTATGCATAGTTTTCTAAATTTTTTAGATCTCCCTAACACGTTGTACGAAAAATGGCGGTTTTAAATGCCCTTGAAGGACTTCAAAATGTTATTGAAAATTTCATCAACATCCCTTAATAAGCAAAGCATATCACTCCAATTGGTCTCTTCGACCACTTGCCTAAATGCATTTTACCGCTGGGCGGTTATATTCTGAGACTAGAAGAACTCATTATTTATACTTTGTGTGTGATGTTTTGTTTATAAGTACATGACTGCTGGAAGGTGATCACTTAGGTGGTAGTTCTTGACTCCCGATTTTGCATTTGTTCATTCGGTATTACAAATATATAAATCAATTAATGTCTCAGTGTTTACAGCAACTCGAGATGAAATTTGTACTGCACTTAAGCACCCATTTGTATGAACGTTAATATCCCTCTCCTTCTTTAAAGGGAAGCTGAAGCGGTTTTAAATATGAGAAAAAACACCTGAGCCTAGTTAATGAGACCTCAGCAATCACGAATATCGTATTCGTTTGGTCATTTTCTGCGCGGATTAGCCAGAAAAGCGCCTTCAAAGTAGCGCCGAAGTCACTCCTCTCCGAAGCAGAGGGAAAGGGGAGAGAGGAGGAAGCCCGTCAGCCGGCGTCACAAAAGGACCGGCTGGGTGACCCCGCCGCGGCTGGCCGCGCTTTCCTCGCAGGCTGCTTTTCGAGCCGTCGTCGTTCTGCCGCCGCAGAGCGCTTGTTTTTATCCGTTGACCGGTCATGCTATTGGCTCAATCGCCTGACGTGTTGATTGTTCTCTTGTTTGTTCACGTGTTTGCAGAATTCTCGTGGCACCGAACCAACTGACTCGTGCTGTTGCACGATACCATACTCATGTGTAGCCGCCAGCTTTCACGAACAGCGCATGTCGCAGTTGTTCTTCCCGCTTACCGTCCTTTCCTCTTCGTCACCGAGATTTTAAAGGGGTGAGCGGGTTTGAGCAAGTGCACCGTTTTTTGTTCGAAACGTGTTTCGGACGGCGCATATGAAAACTATGTACTATCGGGGGAAAATGAAATGCGAACAGAGGAGCGCGTGGCTCGCGGTACAGGCTGCGCCGTCTGGAAGTGAACCTAGGGGCAAGGGTACGTGGCCTACTTTGATGTGTTCACGCCCCTCGATTGGCGCTCCCCCAGCTTCGGCAGTACGCCTCTCAGTGCGCTGAAAGCTGTCACCGCTATCTTTGCCTGCTCAGCGAGTGCGGCGAGTTTTTTTGCACCGCACGCGCTGAGCCAGCAAAGATAGCGGTGATAGCTTTCAGCGCACTAAGAGGCGCACTGCTGAAGCTTGGGGAGCGCAGAAGGAGGGGCGTGAAAACGTCGGAGTAGGCC
This sequence comes from Ixodes scapularis, assembly GCF_016920785.2. Lineage (NCBI taxonomy): Eukaryota > Metazoa > Arthropoda > Arachnida > Ixodida > Ixodidae > Ixodes > Ixodes scapularis. The sequence goes on along the minus strand of NW_024609846.1, from coordinate 182,852,222 downwards.
ACGCACCCTCGCTCCTAGGCTCACTTCCAGGCGGCGCAGCCTGTACCGCGAGCCAAGCGCTCCTCTGTTCGCATTTAATTTTTCGCCGATAGTGCGTATGGGTTTGGGTCTGAAGAAGGCTCGCCTGAACCGGACGTTCTGCCGACCATCTTTGAAGGTAAGAAGGCAATTCAGCGCATTAAAAGTCACAAGCAACGAGGAAACGTTACTACGTAGGAATTGTAGGTCGACTTTTTTAGAAAAAAACTATTGAATTATTAGAATTGTGCAGTGTGCTAGAAAATCCGCGATCATTTAGCCGAATAGCAGGTTTCTACTGGCTCTCTTGTGTTAACTGCCTTATATTAGTGTTTTAGTGTTGGTTTCTTATATCGTTGAAGTGACCATATTTTCCGGACCAACTCCGGTTCGGGAAATCTGGGAAACAAAAGGAAACAATCTTGGGTAGCCCAAGATTATTTTCTTTTGCTTCTAATCTACTCGGCTACCCAGTCACTTAGGAGAGGAGGGCTTGGTCTAATAAGTGGTCATGCAATTTATAATGCGACTTTCACGGTGCAACTTGTTTTAGCCTAAACTTTTCTTACAGTTGCTGACATTATTTAAGGTCACATATTTTTTCAACGTAAACATAAAGTTTGTCAAATTTTCCTTTTAAAGGTTTATATTCTCTTCAGGAGAGCTTTGTGACAATACAAAGCATGTGACCTTCTGTTCTGAATTGAGTTATTTTTTTTTTACAAGTTACGCAGTGTTTTTCGCATAAAGTTTGTGTCAAGCAACAATTTTTTGTGCCGTAGAAATGCGATCGGACGATGATAATGCTTGGTGGTGTTGTGGCGCAGTCAACAAATATTGTTAGAAGTATGCGAATGTAGAGGTCCAGGAAGCTTTCACGATTTCGACATCAAATTAAGGGCTGCCGGGCACACATCTCCGCTTTTTCTAAATCTATAATGGCGTAATAGTTTGTGGCAAAAAAACTAAACGCAAAAGAGGCTACGGCTATCACAAGGATGGACCTTCTGCGCAGTTATTCGCATAGTGCGCAAGGACATGGCGGTGGCAGAACGGCGACCCTATTGTAGAAGATCGCGTTCACGCTTGCGTGGGTGTGCGACGCGAAGAGTATGGACGAAGAGATGACATCTTTGGGCCAGTACAAAAATATATGAAAGCGTTAAACACTAGAAAATGAGAAAATTCAAAAAAATTAATTATCGGAAAATCTAACACTTAAACGGTAATTAAAAAGGAGTACATCACAGTGTCCGTGAAGTGGGTCTGAGTTTTGATCATGGTTGACACGCCAAAATCTTGATGCCAGGTAGGTTGGCGCGTTGGGGCTGGGTAGTGGACGACGGGGTGGCTTGAAGAGTGTGGCCTGAAGTAGCGGCAGGGCAGCCTCGGAGGCCCGCTGACCAGGCCTGTGTTTGTGGACGACGAACTGAAGCCGTGCCGACCGCGCCCATGGTTGCGGGTCGGTTTTTTCGTCCACCAGATCCTGCTCGCTTGTCCTGTTCGGTCACCTTCAGCCTTCCTTCTCCTTCTTCTTTTTCCACCACCCGCCACTCGCGCCAAATTTTCTCCGTGCACACAAACACACAGTCAACCAGCCACATCAGCATTCCTTTTCGTCGTCGTCCTCTTTTTCTTCTACATTGAAATCCGAAATCACCACAATTACCCCTCACTTAAGAGCGTTGTTTCGGTCAAACAATGTCTACAACATGACAAAAAAAACTTGTCCACAAACTATATTACAGTTTACACATTTGACACTTGGTTGTCCAAACTTTTGGTTTCTCCCACACACAAACATATGCAAAGTAATTGATTCAACAAGCTTGTCATACGCACGTTACACTCATAAGAAAAAAAAACTGTTTTGACTATTGTACACAATGCATCACTACGAAGATTAATAATAAAGTTGAGAATCTTATTTAACAGACATACGACTCATATAATCGGCGCACACATTTTCACAGCCCTTGATATATTCGACTGTAAAGTCGTACTCCATGAGCGTCAAGCTCCAACGCAGCACACGGCTGTTGATGTGCTTTGCGGAATTTATGTACAATAAAGGCTGATGGTCACTTTGCAGAATGAATGGTTTCCCGTAGAAGTACACATGAAATTTTTTAACTGCCCATATCAGTGCCAAGCCTTCTCGCTCTATCGTTGAATAGCCGGCTTCACGAAATAGCAGTTTACGACTCGCGTAAGCTACAGGATGGAGTATTTCATTATGCCGCTGCATGAGAACCGCCCCCATGCTTGTGGATGACGCATCCGTACTAAGCACGAAAGATTCAGAAAAGTCTGGTGCCCTTAAGATGGGTCAGCTAGACAGTAGTTCTTTCAGTTTCTCAAAAGCGTGTTGTTCCTTTCTCCCCCAACCCACTTTGTTCGGGGCCCTTTTTCGTGTCAACTCCGTTAGCGGTTGTGAAATTTCAGAGTAATGCGGAACGAAATCTCTGTAGTAGCCTGTCAGGCCAAGAAACGAGCGGACGCCCTTTCTTGTCTCGGGAGACTCAGCAACTTGAATCTTTTTAGCGTCTCGATTTGCGGTAGCAGGAGGTTATGTCCAATGATGTGACCGAGGAACTTGACTGATGCAAAGCCGACTTCGGTCTTCGTTGCCCGTATCGTCAAACCAGTATCTCTCACCCGATGAAAGAATAACTTGAGTGTTTCCAGGTGCTGCTCCCAGTTTTCTGTGGCAATGAGGACGCCGTCAAAATAGTGGTAGATGTTTGGCAGGCCTTGGACCACCTTCCTCATGAGCCGGGTAAACATCGCCGGTGCAGTCTTGATGCCAAAAGGCATAAATCGAAACTGGAAAAGTCCCGAAGCCGTAGGGAAAGCTGTCATTTGCTTTGATCCTTCGTGCATCGGCACCTGCCAATAACCTTTCGAAAAGTCGAACTTTGAGAAGTATCGGCTGCTTCCCAACTAAGCGAACATCATGTCCACCCTAGGGATGGGTTCATTGTCGGGGCCGAGGACCTTGTTCAATTGCTGAAGTCAATGCACAGCCGCATTGATTCATCCTTTTTCTTTATTACCACTATGGGAGATTGGTACGGCGATTCGGAGGGTTCAATTACGCCCCGCTGTAAAATTTCTTGGACTTCCTCTTGCACCACTTCTTGGATAGCGAACGGTATCGGGTATTGTTGTACTCGAATAGGAATGTCGGTGGTGGTCTTCAGTTTGCCCTCCACCAGGCAGGTCTTCCCTGGGACATCTGTGAAGCTTTCCTTGTGCGCAGCCAAGAGCATAGACACCTGCGCTTGCTGAGAGGCTGTTAGGTCGTTCGAGACTTTCACATCCTGGTGAGTTTCCTTCTTGTGGAGCGTCGCAGAAGGTATGTCCTCTTCCTCTACCTCCTCGTGCTGGACCGCGACTGAGGCATGCTGCGGTGGTTGGTTCGAAACCGGTCTCTCTTCGTACTTTTTCAGCATGTTAATATGGAATAGACTGCTTCTTGTTCCCAGATCAATGACGTAGTCGATGTCATTTCTTCTCTCCAAAACTTTGAAGGGGCCCTTCCAGGTCAGGATCAGCTTGTTGTTATCGGAGGGGAGAAGAAGTAAAACCTTGTCTGCAACAGATAGCTGGCGCACTCTCGTCTCCTCGTCGAAGTACTTCTTCTGTACTATTTTCGCCTTTCTGAGCTGCTCCTGTGCTATCCGGCAAGTGTCTTCTATGCGCTGGCGGAGCTCGACCATGTAGACGTACGAGGTCTTCGTGTTTTTGTCAAGGTGCTCTCCTGTCCAGATTTCCTTCAATATGGCCATCGGTCCTCGGACGTACCTGCCATACAGGAGATCAAATGGTGCTAGCCCAACACTGGCCTGCGGCACTTCGCGATACGCGAATAGTAGTGGTGCCAAGTATCGGTCCCATCTTTTCGGGCTCTCTTGACATATTCGTCGTATCATTTGTTTTAGTGTGCCATTAAACTGTTCCACGAGGCCGTTGGCCATGAGATGATACGGCGTGGTTGGCATCTGCTTAAATGAGAGGAGACGACTAAACTCCTTCATGAGTCCGGATGTGAATGATTTGCCCCGATCGCTGATGATTTTTCTAGGAAATCCCACGCGGGAAAACATCTCGAAGAAAGCTTCCGCAATCCTCTCCGTCTCGATGCTTGGTAGGGCAACTGCGTCAGGATAGCGGGTCGCGTAGTCCACCATGGTTAGTACGTAACGGTTGCCCTTCTCTGAGGTTGGTGACAGTGGTCCCACGATGTCCATTGCTACCCGTTGAAAAGGCGTCTCGATCACGGGCATGTTTCCCAAAGGCACGCGGCCTACCAAGTGTTTTGGAACGGTTCTTTGGCAGATGTCGCATGATTTCACAAACCGCGTGACATCTCCGCGTGACATCTCCAGTAAAACTCTTCAAGCACTCGATCTGTCGTTCTTTTTATTCCTTGATGTCCAGATAGTATTCCTTCGTGTGCCATTTTTAGAACGAATGTTCGGAGGCCAGTTGGGACAACGAGTTGTTCCATTTTCTTTTGCGATGGAACTCTGTACCGTCGAAAAAGAATCCCGTTCATCAGCACGAAGTCGATGTCGGCTGATCTTGAAGCAACCTCGCTTCCCACTGCTTCAAAGCATCTTTGGAGCGTAGCATCTTGCTTTTGCTTGGTGCTTAGCTCCGCCGGGTTGATGTCCAGTTGATTTATTTCTGCATTTGGTAGCCCAGCAGTTGTCGCCGAGGTCCGCATCGTTACGACACTAGCCTGCAGCTCGCCTTTCTGCTCTCCGGAGCTCGATGAGGAGGTCTTGAGCAACCAAAATCTTGGGCAACCAAATTCGTTGGTTGCCCAAGATTTTGTCGTTTTCTTGGGTCTTTTCTTGCAGAGGAAGAAATTTCTGGTCTGCTCTCCACTTGACATCAGGTGCAGAAGCATCCCGTACGCCATCGATGTTGCCCAAGACGACATCATACAGCGGACTTTCCATGCAGGTTTCCCTTACTGTGCCCGTGAAATAAGGAGAGTCGATGTCCACCTCCGCTTCAGGTAGGCATTGAACTATCCGGTCGAGAAGGTAGATCGATCGACTCCTTCCTGTCAGTTTGTTATCAGGAACCAGAGATCGCTTTACGATGACCGAGTTGCATCCTGAATGACGCAGTACAATGACAGGATGTCGTTCAAACAGTCCTTCAGCCGCTGGCATGCCATCTGTTTGAACATCGATTCTTCGTTCATCCTGCTCTGCTTTCACATTTCGTTTAAGGGAATGACTGTCTAAACCAACTTTCCCAGGATCATTCTGAGGCGCCAGGGAACACGACTCTTGTCCACCCGAGTCTGTCTTGTTAGGGCAAGACTCGGCTTTATGCCCGCTTTTGCGACATTTCCAGCAAACAGTCAACTTTGGGTCGGATCCTCTTGACATGGACCAACAGTCTGCTGCACGGTGACCTTGTTTGTTGCAAACAAAACAGGCGCGTCTCCCCGTAGCATCTGGAGACTTAGAAATCTTCGCCTTCCCCAATGGCTTCGCCTCTTGGTCCTTATCTGTTCTTCCAAGATGGACTAGTCCTTGAGTCTCAAGATAATGATCGGCAGCTTTCGCCAACTTGTCAAGTCCTTGGCACCCTCTTTATCTTAAAAAGATAGTCAGTTTTTCGTGACATCTCTTGAGAAACTGTTCTGACACTATTTTGTCCCGGAGTGCGTCGTAAGTACGCACCGTTTTGGCCATTTCTTGCAAATGGTCACAATATCCCAACAGACGACCAGTAAACAGTCTGCCTGTTTCTGCCTGTTCTGGTCTTGCCTCTCTGAACTTGGCGCGGTACCCTTCTTCCGTATACCGAAATCGTTGGAGAAGAGTCTGCTTAAGCACAGTGTAGTTTGTAGCAGCGTCAGCAGCCATGCGTCCGACTACACTTAATGCGGGGATAAGCTTGTGTGGGCTCCGGTACCCCTGCACAAAGCCAGCCGGTGTATCCGCACCAGACTCGTTCGGAATTCCCTCTATTGCAGTTTCTCGTCGCTCCTGTGAACGTAATTGGAGCTCCAGTACCGCGCGTTCTGCTTCTAGGCGCGCACGAGTATGATCATCCGCGTCTAAGCGAGCCCAAGCAAGGGCTTCTGCTTCCTTAGTAGCCTCGCGTTCTGCTGTACGCTGGTCCCTCTCGCGCGCTCGCTCTTCATCCATCCATTGTTTCAAAGCTGCCCCTAACAACCCCAACTCCTGGCCAACCTTCATTAATTTCTCGGTATCCATTCTCAGCCGTCGCACCGATTCGCAAGGTGAAGCTCTTTAGGGTGTCAGTTAAGAGCAAGGTCCTGTCGCGGACGCCAGATATGTAGAGGACCGCGTTCACGCTTCCGTGGGTGTGCCACGCGAAAAGTATGGACAGAGAGACGACATCTTTGGGCCAGTACAAAAATATATTAAAGCGTTAAACACTAGAGAATGAAAAAAATTAATTATCGGAAAATCTAACACTTAAAGGGTAATTAAAGAGGAGTACATCACAGTGTCCGTGAAGTGGGTCTGAGTTTGGTCATGGTTGACACGTCGAGATCTTGATGCCAGGTAGGTTGGCGCGTTGGGGCTGGGTAGTGGGCGACGGGGTGGCTTGAAGAGTGTGGCCTGAAGTAGCGGCAGGGCAGCCTCGGAGGCCCGCTGACCAGGCTTGTGTTTGTGGACGACGAACTGAAGCCGTACCGACCACGCCTATCGTTGCGGGTCGGTTTTGTCGTCCACCAGATCCTGCTCGCTTGTCCTGTTCGGACAACTTCATGCTTCCTTCTCCTTCTTTTTCCACCACCCGCCACTCGCGCCAAATTTTCTCCGTGCACACAAACACACAGTCAACCAGCCACATCAGCATTCCTTTTCGTCGTCGTCCTCTTTTTCTTGTACATTGAAATCCGAAATCACCACACCTATCTTCAATAATACTTAAAAAACAAGCGAGCTAGTGATGATTCATGGTAATAAAACCCGAGACTCAGGAACCGAGAGAGACGAGACCGGTTTTTAAGCCTCTTACGACGTTTTAGGACCAGCTCCGCAGCAACGCACCCGGTTCTAAGACGTCGCAAGCTGTCTCTCTTGATCTTACTCGGTCGCAAGAGTGTATACGAGCCTTTAGGTTACAATAAGTAGCAGTCAGTACGTTCCTGAAGGTATGAAGCCGACCATGTCGCGTCCGCGCAAGCGGTTTCTCGTGTCGGCGTTTAGTACTGCGGGGGGTCGTTTTTCTACTTTGCCAAAGGCTGGAACGCGTACTTTTTCACATGGAGGATCGTCTGGACACATTCCTCTTTAGGATCCACCGAAAGATTTCGTAAAATCAGATTTACAAGAGCAGAAGACCCGGCGCCCGCCTTCTTCCGCAAACGACGGAGCAAACGAGAATCGAGATGGTCCTTTTATGACGTAGTGGCGCGTCACGCGTCACTAGCCAATTGCGTGCCGCTGCGGCGATCGCTTCTGATTTTTTCGTTTTTTTTTCCCCGTTTAGGAATTATTTTGGGTCAAACGGCTGATATTTGGACTCAGCAAACACAAACACGTCAGAATCAACCATGAACGCATTTTTTTTTTTTTTCGAAAAGCTCTTCAGCTTTTTTTTAAAGGGACCATGAAGACAGTTTCGAAGTTTTATTCGACGATTGAAATGGATGTCAGGCACGTCTCAGATACTGTTGACCAAGTTCTAGCCCGAACAGAAGTTTGGGTGCCGCGCCAATCGAGCAAACAGGCGCGGTAATAATAGCGCCGGGAACGATGCCTGAGACCCCACCGAGGCGGCGGCAGGAAGGTGAACTAAAGTGCGCCGTCGAAGCGTGACGACAACGGGCTCCTCGTCTGGCGATTGGTTCAAACGATAGACGCGCTCTTGGTTCCGATTTCGGTGGTGAGATGTGATAAAAAATTTTCATTTGAACGTTGGATAATCTTCTGAAGTTGTAGTTGGCAATTAATAGGTTTCATATCGTGTATAAAAGCATAATCTGAAGCAATCCCTCCGTTTGTCACTGGTTGAACGCATCCCGCACTGCTACCTCGGGCGCGTAACAAGTTTTGAGCAACCAGGGACGAAAAAAAGAAAAAGGTACGAGCGCCGGGGGCGGCGGACTTTTGGTTTTGGTTTCGTGCGTCGTCTCGTGTACGCTTTGAGAACTGGTGTCTCACCAATCATGCCGCGTTTATGTGCAGTAGTAAGTTGCGCGAAATGTCAGCTAAAGACGTGCGGTCGATCGGGCGACGTTAGTTTGCCTAAACTGCCGACCGATGCAGCAATGCGCAGCATTTGGTTGCGCGCCGCCGTCTTGCGTAGAGCTGTGGACAGCGGTGTCAGGATTTGTTCGTTGCATTTCCGACTAGAAGACTTTGAGCAGCACCTTCACGTCAGCCGGAGTCTGGGTAAAAACATGAAGTTCCCGCGTCTGAGGAAAGACGCTATTCCCTCACTTTCCTTGCGCAAGGAGCCCACACCACTGCGGCAACGAAGCACGGTAAGCTCTATATACTGTGACCGATTTAATTTTCGCGAGAACATAAGTTTCGCGAATCGTCTGCGATTCGCGAAAAATAGATTCCGTGAACAATTCCGGTAATATATAAACACAGTGCAATATCTTTATCAAAATCCCACCGCGTCGCAAAAATGAGAACCCACGAATTGCTTCAAAACTGACAACTTTGACCGAAATCGGGAAATATTGAGCATGCGAAAAATAAGGCGGTTACAGCAGTGGCGTCACTAGGCTCTGCGGCACCTGAAGCAGTAGCCCGCCACCCGCGACCGCTGCACCCGGGGCGCAGCGCCCTGCGCCCCCGCGCCCGCCCCCCCCCCCCCCCCATGTGACGCCACAGGGTTACAGTATTGACGCGGCGAATGTCATCAGCACTTGCATCAGCCTCATTTGCTTGGTGGCTGGCTGTATACCACAGCCATAGTTTTTGTGCTACGTGTGAAGTGCACCATCCCGCGCCGTGTCGAAAAATGAATGTGGCACGCAACCTTTAGATAATCAAATTTTGCGCGTACTATGAACCGCAAACGTTTATAGGGCGCGGGAATGAAGTAGACAATTTATTCACTGCACTACTTTGCAGTCGGGATGTGCTCCATGACTGTTAAATAGTCCTTGAGGGGTAAAGATTCAGTGACACTCTTGAAGTGCATGCTAGCTGCAAGTTAGAGCAGCAAATAAATTGTTTAGTTTATTCCCGTGTCCTGTAAACTTTTTCTCGCATAATTGATTGTGTTGCTCATTGCTGAATTGATTGTTTCATTTCGAAACATATTTTGTGTGTGTCAAGCTGATCTGATCCGTTTCAGAAGGGCACAGAGTTTATATTTCACCATAATTAAGTCTCTTATATTATTTTTGTCTTGTGCTACCGTTACGTGACATTTCTGTTATCAATTGACTGCCCTCCAGGTCACAAGTAATGGAAGCTGCATGGGCCCAACCACAGCCGTCCACCAAAGCAGTCCAAACATGGTTAGTGAATACATATTCCCGGCATTCATAATTCTGGCCCCCAGTTTGACAAATAGAAAATGCAACGCAACCACCCTGGCCAGTTGTGTCGGGTGGAGGAGCCCAGTACTTCACCTCGTAACATTATTGTATCTTTCATCTTGTGTTATCTTGACGTGACATTTGTGCTGTAAATTGACTGCCCTCCAGGACAAAAGCAATGGAAGCTGCACGAGCCAGAGCAAAGCCATCCGCCAAACCAGCACAACCATGGTTAGTGATACATATCCCAGGCATTTAGAATTCCGGCCCCGGAGTTTGACGAACAGAAAATGAAATGTATCCACCCTGGACAGTTGCGTTGGATGAAGCCCAGGAATTCATCTAGTAACATGTGTTATCGTGACATGACATTTGTGCTGTAATTTGACTGCCCTCCAGGATACAAGCAATGGAAGCTGCGCCAGCCGAAGCACAGCCATCCACTAAAACAGCACAACCATGGTTAGTGATAAATATTCCAGGCATTTAGGATTCCGGCCCCAGAGTTTGACGAACAAAAAATTCAATGCATCCACCCTGACCAGTTGCGTCGGGTGGAGCCCAGGACATCTCCTCGTAACGTATTTGTAACTTTCGCCTTGTGTTATCGTGACATGACATTTGTGCTGTAAATTTACTGCCCTCCAGGACACAAGCAATGGAAGCTGCACCAGCCAAAACACAGCCATCCACCAAAGCACCACAACCATGGTTAGTGATACATATCACAGTCATTTAGGATTCCGGCCCCAGAGTTTGACGAACAGAAAATGCAATGCATCCACCCTGACCAGTTGCGTCGGATGGAGCCCAGGACTTCTCGTAACATAATTGTAACTTTCGTCTTGAATTATCATGACATGACATTTGTGCTGTAATTTGACTGCCCTCCAGGATACAAGCAATGGAAGCTGCACCAGCCAAAGCACAGCCATCCACCAAAACATCGCAACCATGGTTAGTGATACATATCACAGTCATTTAGGATTCCGGCCCCAGAGTTTGACGAACAGAAAATGCAATGCATCCACCCTGACCAGTTGCGTCGGATGGAGCCCAGGACTTCTCGTAACATAATTGTAACTTTCGTCTTGAATTATCATGACATGACATTTGTGCTGTAATTTGACTGCCCTCCAGGATACAAGCAATGGAAGCTGCACCAGCCAAAGCACAGCCATCCACCAAAGCACCACAACCATGGTTAGTGATACATATCACAGTCATTTAGGATTCCGGCCCCAGAGCTTGACGAACAGAAAATGCAATGCATCCACCCTGACCAGTTGCGTCGGATGGAGCCCAGGACTTCTCGTAACTTAATTGTAACTTTCGTCTTGAATTATCATGACATGACATTTGTGCTGTAATTTGACTGCCCTCCAGGACACAAGCAATGGAAGCTGCACCAGCCAAAGCACAGCCATCCACCAAAGCACCACAACCATGGTCAGTGATACATATCACAGTCATTTAGGATTCCGGCCCCAGAGTTTGACGAACAGAAAATGCAATGCATCCACCCTGACAAGTTGCGTCGGATGGAGCCCAGGACTTCTCGTAACATAATTGTAACTTTCGTCTTGAATTATCATGACATGACATTTGTGCTGTAATTTGACTGCCCTCCAGGATACAAGCAATGGAAGCTGCACCAGCCAAAGCACAGCCATCCACCAAAACAGCGCAACCATGGTTAGTGATACATATTCCAGGTGTTTAGGATTCCAGCCCCAGAGTTTGACGAACAGAAAATGCAATACATCCACCCTGACCAGTTGCGTCGGGTGGAGCCCAGGACTTCTCCTCGTAACATAATTGTAACTTTCGTCTTGTGTTATCGTGACATGACATTTGCGCTGTAAATTGACTGCCCTCCAGGACACAAGCAATGGAAGCTGCACCAGCCAAAGCACAGCCATCCGTTAAAGCAGCACAACCATGGTTAGTGATACATATCCCAGGCATTTAGGATTCCGGCCCCAGAGTTTGACGAACAGAAAATGCAATGCATCCACTCTGACCAGTTGCGTCGGGTGGAGCCCAAGACTTCTCCTCGTAACATAATTGTAACTTTCGTCTTGTGTTATCGTGACATGACATGTGTGCTGTAAATTGACTGCCCTCCAGGATACAAGCAATGGAAGCTGCACCAGCCAAAGCACAGCCATCCACCAAAACAGCGCAACCATGGTTAGTGATACATATTCCAGGCATTTAGGATTCCGGCCCCAGAGTTTGACGAACAGAAAATGCAATCCATCCACCCTGACCAGTTGCGTCGGGTGGAGCCCAGGACTTTTCCTCGTAACATAATTGTAACTTTCGTCTTGTGTTATCGTGACATGACACTTGTGCTGTAAATTGACTGCCCTCCAGGACACAAGCAATGGAAGCTGCACCAGCGAAAGCACAGCCATCCGCCAAAGCAGCACAACCATGGTTAGTGATACATATCCCAGTCATTTAGGATTCCGGCCCCAGAGTTCGACGAACAGAAAATGCAATGCATCCACTCTGACCAGTTGCGTCGGGTGGCGCCCAGGACTTCTCCTCGTAACATAATTGTAACTTTCGTCTTGTGTTATCGTGACATAACATTTGTGCTGTAATCTGACTGCCCTCCAGGATACAAGCAATGGAAGCTGCACCAGCCAAAGCACAGCCATCCACCAAAACAGCACAACCATGGTTAGTGATACATATTCCAGGCATTTTTGATTGCGGCCCCAGAGTTTGACGAACAGAAAATGCAATGCATCCACCCTGACCAGTTGCGTCGGGTGGAGCCCAGGAGTTCACCTCGTAACATTACTGTAACTTCCGTCTTGCGTTAGCGTGACATGACATTCGTGTTGCAATTAATTGCAATTAGCAATTAGCTGAAACGTATCTGGCCAATCTTTAGAGCTTCACTGGAGTGGGTCTAACTGTATTTTAAACCGGATCAGGTAACACCGGAATTTAATAGAAATAGTTTAATAGTGACATACCTACTGTTTCACCTTCCGATGTACTGCAGCTGATGCTACAGGCCATCCCTTACAAAAATGTCATACCTTGACTTCTAATAAAAAATACAGATATGGATATATAAGCAATTGGGCAGATATGACCACATATGCATCAGACCGTATCTGGATGGATATAGCCATATCTGCCAAATTCCTCATATACCATGTATATGAGGAATTTGATCCCGTGTTTGGGCCTGGAAAATAGATTTACCCACCCTATATAAAGCAATTTTTATGTCATGCTCCTTCCAGCATCACATTAAAATTATTGCCATGGAGCAGGTAACATACTTTCAGGTCCAGACAAGGGATCATATAATGCATTTTTATGAATATCCACAAAATATACATTTTACTGCTATCCCACACTCAAAACGTGTGTTTACGTCGATACATCGACAGAATAGGCCATTGATCAATCTTTATTGGCCTGGTTCAAGATTTGTAATTCCGACAAATATGTATGCTACAAAGATAAAATGCAGGCGATGGCTAGTTAGGAAACGTGTCATTCGACGTCGGAAAATCACAGCCCTTCGGTGGGATTGGTTGTGGAGGGGGCACAGAGAATATGGTTTGCAAAAAAAGTTTTATACACAACAGCGCCAAAACTCCAACAAGCACTTTCGCCGTTCAAGAAACAAAATCGTAATATCACACGGACAACCATTAAAAAGAAATTAAAAATGTAATAGCACACAGAAACCTATTAAAATAAAACAAAAGGAAGGCACAATTAAGCTGTAAACTATACGAAAGTTCCAAAGTCATTGATTCTCACTCACAAGGTCAAGTCCTGATTCAACTCTCCGGTTGAACACACCAGTTTTGACAAGGGCTTGCTTGCTAGCCTCGTCGTTGAAGTCCTTCCTTGCACCTTGCGATGTTCAAAGTCCCCCAGTCGCTCCTCGCTGGCCGTGTTTTTCCGTTCGGTCCCGAAATCATCCCTTGTGATCAACACGTCGCACACACACACGCACAAACACACCATTGTTCGCCGGAAGCAATACACGATGGAAGTTCATTACTGCTCCTTGAACACGACGAGGTCACCACCGTTTCCCGGACTAGAAAATGACGAGGGCATCATATCTTTAACTAAAACTTAATTAAATAAAAAAAAATTATGAACACATAAGTAACAAAAACACGGACTAAATCATGAGAAAAACATGAAATAATGAACACAAATAAAAAAGAATAAAAACACGAAGGACTTACACAGATAGCCACATTTGTTCAATTAACAATGAGGTTTAAGTCTGATAAAAAAAATGTTCCTGCTGTGCTAAACATCACCAATATGGTGTGCAAACTAGGCGACCTTGAGCAAAGCAGGAATATTTGTGATCATATTCAAATGTCATTGCGAACTCAAAACGTGTGGCTACCTGCCTAGGTCCTTCATATATCTATTCTTCTGAATTCTGTGTTCATTTTGCGGCTGTTCAGAACCAGGCGGAACTTGGTGGTGCTCTTTCCATTCTGACCTTACTTCGGACAGCTCTGTACCCTTAGAGAGAAGCACTAGCTTCTCTACATAAACCCACCCCTTCTCCTTGGAGATACCCTCCGTGTATGCTGTAATTGGAAGAAAAAGAAGCAATGATCAGTACACATACACATTATTACCTACATTGTTTTGCAATATTTTTTTATAAATAGGCCCCTGGCCTAGGACAACACAAGACTTTTTTTTTGGGCGACTGTAAAGATTTGACACAAACGATTTGGCCCGCATTTTGCTGAACAGCCAAATCCCCAGACACTTCACAATAATTGATGCTTATTAAGCAGTGTGCTTTATTTGGGGCCTTTAAGTGCAAAGCATCCAAAGTGTCTGTCCGTCTGCATTTGCAGAGTATACAGAAGAGGGGAGAATGCGGCCAGACTGCTGTTTTCACTCCTTGCAGCATATAGCTCGAGGATTCTCTACTTTTGCTTATACAGGGCGTTTCACCGCACAGAACGTACAAACACAAGCTTGGACGTCGCACACGCAGTCTAAAAAAAAACGATTACATCGCGTTTTTTTTATTTGCAATATAAAACTTTGTGTAATCATAATCATAACATCAACCGGACTACACAAGATTGCATTAAAGTTCCCAATTGGGTTTGTTTTATACCGCACAGCCACTGTCTATACACAAGTCAACTAGCTCTACACATTCCGCTCAGCACACCACTGCTAGGCTGAATCAGATAAGTGTCACATTTGCCGAGCTTGAAGTACACTCGTGATCTATACGAAGGCGAACAAGCAATCGTCGACTGCTCAGTGCTGGGAGCATCATGCAGCAGCTGACCTGCTCTCCTTTTCAAATGCCTTGCGAACCAAGTGTAGTAAGTCGTCTGATAAGGAGAGAACGACACCACGGACGGAACTGAGCAGTTGATACTCACCTGTTTACCTTCATATGAATCAAGTCTCTTCCTGGCCGAAGTAGCTAGTGTGTGTGCAGCATAAACGGCTGTATCAAAATCTCAAGAAGACGAAAGTTCAGAACAGGCTTGTTAAGGTTTCACGTTGCAAGTATGCCCATGCAAATTTCACTTTCTAAAACATAAAAATGCATTTCAAATTGTCGCCCAAGACAAGCTGCTCTTTCACAGCTATATATATATAAGGCAGCTTACCCATCAACAACCTTTGCAGACTGCCATGGACCTGAACCTCGGCCTAATCGATGCTAGCTTCTGTTCGGCGAGGGCTGCACTGAGTAGAAAGGTGAAAAATGTGCTGTAGATTATGTGAAACAAACAAGCAAAAGCAATCCTAGCATGCACGATTTGCTAGAGGCACTGACAAATAAAAATCAGAGGTTGGGTCAATTTTGTTAACGCAATATACTTTAAAGGCGTACCATGAGTGCTGGCAAAATATGTGTTGCCTTCAATCTAGATAAGCTTGTAAATTTACATGCCAAATAACAAATAACTTAAAGGCTGAAATATATTTCGATAGAACTACAACAACCGAAGACTACCTCTGCAAATATGGTGCTATCTAGTACACCATAGATGAGTAGAATCGGATTAGAGCGTCCCCCTTCAAAGACTGAAGCAAAACAAGTATAGAGTCCGCAGTGCCACTACAACAGAAACAATGGTATTAATTATGAACGATGGTATTAATTATGAACTTTGCAGACTTCAATGAAAAAAAATAGAAATCTTTCGTAACTGCAAAAAAATTGAAGGGCTCAAGAATCTCTATTTCAGATGACTTTTCACGGACCACGATAACCAGACGAAAGATGCTCTGGGAAAGTGCGAGAGCAGAGAGGGATGATGGCGCCCGAGTAAAGCTGGTTGGAGATAAGATGAAGATAAACGATGATTTCTACTCGTGGCATGACGAGGATGACTGCCGCGTTAAACTTAAAAGGAATAGATCAGATGATATTGAAGGGTGACTCGCTGAACAAAAAACCGCGCAATTACGTGTCATACATCTAAACGCGCGCAGTTTAGTTAATAAAGTTATTGAACTCGAGCAGGTACTAATGCTTTATAACCCCCATGTTGTCGTAGTAACAGAAACATGGTTACACCCAGAAATGAGTGATGGAGAGTTACTGCCACCATAAGATGGTAAGAAAAGATAGAAAGACGAGAGGAGGCGGCGTAGCATTGATTCTTAAAAATAATATCGGCTATGTAGTAATGAAAGACATTCAGGACGTTGAATGTATATGGTGCAAAATTAACCTTTATAATACACACTACGTCGTCTGTGCATTTTATAGGCCTCCGTATGCTCCTAATTCAGTCTTGGAAGCACTACACGATTACCTTAGTACTAACATTAGACTCGGAACCAGACTAATTATTGCTGGGGATTTCAACTTGCCTGGAATCAATTGGGATGAGCTTGATGCAGGACATATGGATGTAATTAATAGCGAACTTCTTCTCGATATTACGTTTGACAATTGTCTTACGCAAGTTGTTACGGTTTTCACTCGTCAAGTTGGAAACAGCTGCTCGTTGTTAGATTTAATATTTGTAAGTAGTCATTTACTCGAGTATGAAGTGTCTGTTTACAAGGGTATCTCTGATCATAAATTAGTATTTTCATGTTTCAAAAACTGCTGAAATCTGCAAACAAACAAAGTGTTCTATCCAAGTGCCTAATTTTTCTAAAGCGAACGACGAAAGTGTGCTAGATTACCTCGATCTGTCATTTTCTCGGTTTTCAACTTTCGATCGTACGGCTGACGTGAATTTTTTATGGCCTGGATTTAAACGAATTGTTACCTATTGCTTAGAACAGTTTATACCCAAACGGAAGAAATCAATAAAAAAATCGAATCCATGGGTAACCCGAGAGATCGTACAACTCAAGCGTAAAATAAAACGGAAACGTGGTAAAAGAAAGGAAAACGAAGAAGAGTTCCTAGAGCTTTCATGTCTTTTAAAGCAAAAGTTGAGTTCAGCGAAGGGACGTTATTTTTCTGAAACCCTACCGAATTTTATGAGAAATGCACCCGACAGATTCTGGCGTCACTTAAAACCTCGGCAGGAACGATTAGAATATATAATTGAAAACAATGAAATTGTGACCGATCCAAAAGATATCGCCGATAGGTTTAATAACTTTTTTCATAGTGTGTTTGTTAATACAGATGGTGCTACAGAGGACTTGAGCTTAAATGCGACAAGTAGTACTATGGGGGATATAATAATCACTGAAGAGGGAGTTTTTTCATTACTATTAAACTTAGACGTAAAGAAGTCAACCGGGCCAGACGAAATACCCAACGAGTTTTTAAAAAAGATATGCAGAATGGGTTTCAAAATACCTTACCATTATTTTTCAAACATCACTAAAACAACACCAAGTACCCCCCGATTGGCGCAGTGCGAGGGTCGTACCAATCCTTAAAAAAGGAAGTAAGCATAATATTGAAAACTACCGCCCCGTATCTTTAACGTGCATAGTATGCAAATTATTTGAGCACATTATTTCTAAAGCTTTATACAAGTATTTTGAATCCTCTAACATTTTTCATTCTAACCAACATGGGTTTCGCCAGAAACTATCGACGGTCACGCAACTCATAGAAACATTTGACGATTTTTCAGCTTCTTCTAATGAGAGAGGACAGATTGATGCGATATGCCTTGACCTTTCTAAGGCGTTTGATAGAGTACCACACACTGAACTACTTCATAAACTTTCTTTGCATGGTGTAAATCAGAACGTGATATTCTGGATAAGGGCGTATTTATTTAATCGGGTGCACTATGTAGAGGTTAACGGTGACCGTTCAATTGTATCTGAAGTGCCCTCGGGCGTCCCCCAGGGGTCAGTACTCGGGCCAGTATTATTTTTAATTTACATTAATGATATCGCGGCGGAAATAAATCAAGGGGTTACTGTGCGGCTATTTGCGGATGATTGTCTGGTATATTAAAAAATCGAGGAGGAAGACGACCGGCGTAGGTTAAGTGCATCTGTTGGGTCTATTCAGGACTGGTGCTCGAAATGGAAGATGAAAATTAATACACAAAAAACTGTTTTTGCACGAATAACTAACAAAACTAAGAATGTTCTTCCTTATACTTACGAGCTTGATGGGAGTCCTTTGGTTGAAGTTGATAGTTTTAAATACTTGGGTGTGACACTTTCTAAAGACTTAAGTTGGAGTAAACACATAAATGAAATATGTCACAAAGCAATGAAAAAGTTTTGGTTTTTAAGACGGATACTGGCCAGTGCTCCGCCTAAAGTGAAGTTAATGGCCTACACAACGTATATTAGGCCTACCTTGGAGTACGCTCCATCGGTATGGGACCCCTATAGAAAAAATCAAATTGGTGAACTCGAAAAAGTTCAGAGGAAGGCGGCGCGATTTATTCTATCCAAATACAAGCGACTTGATTCTGTCACAGATATGCTGAACAGCCTCAATCTCCCCTTACTTTCCGTCCGTCGACAAATTGCTCGACTAAAGTTTTTCTTTATGTTTTCTCATCACCTGTATAACATTAACCCGGATTTTAGATTAACTCATCGCGCATCGAGAGAACTCAGATACGTTAGCACTAATCAGTTTGAACTGCCTAAATGTAATATTGACGCTTATAGGTTTTCTTTTTTCCCTAGAACTGTAAAAAACTGGAATGATCTCCCACAAAATATGTTGTCATTGGACTGTTTAGATGATTTTGAGAGCGCCCTTTTGAATATGACTGGTTTGAAATGATAAATAGTAGTTAAATATTTTATAGAAATTTCGTTAAAGATTTCGAGTGCTGATAATTCATTTTTTTGAGTGCTATAGAATATATTGAATGTTTGTGCTATTTCAGCCCCTTTATTTTAAGTGAATGTCGCTGAATGTGTACTGTACTGTAGTCCTGATGTTGTACGTTTCAGTGCTCTTCTATACCCCACACCTGTTCAGGCCCCATACTCGGGGTGAACAGTATTCATAAAAAAATAAAAAAATGATCTCGTGCAGATCAGAGTTCGGAATAAGTGTAACAGTCTTTGGCATGACAAATATGCCAATGTCATTATTCATTTTTGCATATTCTACGGTGGCAGTGCGGGGAAACAATCACACACCAGATACTCAGAAAGACAAGCACACGCGCTAAGCTTATAGCTCTTGTGTATTCGACTTTTTTATTCTTCTCTTCAAAGTCTGGATTGACTTTCCAGAACGTGATAAGCAGAAGAAATAGAAAAATACAAGGGAAAAAAGCGAAAGACAAGACCAAAGAAAAAAAACGAAAAAAGAAAACCCTTACAAATCATCCTATTAATCTGTCTATTAATTCAAATCTATCTATTATAAAACAATTTTCAAAATGTGCTACGCAACCACAATCTTGACAGCAGATTCCCAAATGTACAGCGACGACTCGGTGGTTATTATAAAAATACTCCCTTAAACAATCATTCAAACACCTGCCAGTCTGGCCTACATACTTCTTACCACACTAGTTATGTAGACCAGACTGGCAGGTGTTTTAATGATCGTTTAAAGGAGCATTTTTATAACACTCACCGAGCCGCCGCTGGACATTTGGGAACCCACTCTCCGGATTGTGGTTGTGTAGCACATTTTGAAAATTGTTCTGTAATAGTTAAGAGTCGAGACCCATTGCCAAGAGAAATAATGGAAGCACAATAAATAGAGCCTCTGAAGAACAAGTGTGTAAGTAGTCCTTCTATTGTGTTGTCGACCAAAAAGCTCCAATTTCTATCTTGAGGATAGCAGTGAGGGAGAGGGATGACTTGTAAGGGCTTCCTATTTTCTTTTTTTTTTTTCGTTTCTTTTTTTTTTTTTGTTCTTTGCTTTTTTTTCTTGTATGTTGTGCTGTTCTTATCACGATCTAAAAAGTCAATCTAGACGTTGAAGAGAAGAACGAAGTAGTCAAATACACGAGAGTTGTAAGTTCAGCGCGTGTGCTTGTCTTCCTGAGTATCTGGTGTGCGAATGTTTCTCCGCGCTGTCACCATAGAATGCGGTTCATCAACTCGCCCAAGCATCCATTCTATCATTTATGCAACATTAAAATGACTCTAAAAGTGCGAGCACCTACAGGGTGTATTCACGCAAGTCTTGCAAGTATTGAGTTGTAGGCAAAGTGCCCTGGTTGTGTCCATATGCGATATATGACCAAATACCACAAAGACTAACACTGCAAACTTCTCCGAAAACCAATGGGCGCGGTGACGAGCGGCAAAAGTGGTGCTCTTCACCACTCTCGTCGTTTGTTCGCGTCTGTGTGTTGCTACTAACAAGCGCACCAATGGGAAGGCTCAGCCATTATTGGGAACACTAAATAAACAGGTACAAAATACAGATACAACACACAGCAATACTGGGTGCAAATAGTGACGCACTTCTGTTGGGGCTCTGTTGATATTTCTACAGAGTGTAGATGGTGAGCCATTTGAAAGTTGCGACGAGTTGCTCGCTGTAGATTAGCAATTTAGCCAGTGCAGTATGACTGCTAGCCTGGAATCTTCTACCTGCACCACGCAGTAGCGATACACGACCGAATGCTGGCACGATGCTTATCTAGATCGAAATGGGGAGGGGTGGGGATTGAACCCAGGATCCCTGGGTTCTGCAGCGCAAGCTTTTGTTCCACGTGTTCCGAGCTGATGTGCGCTAGCCCAGTCGGCCACTGATCCCCAACGCAAGGCAATGCAACGCACTTCTGTTGTAAACTCAGCATTCCGCTTACGAATGAAATGCGCAATTTCCCTAAAAGGCTTTCATTCCACGTGAGTGGCAACAGGAATGCTAAAGGCCAGCCCATAAACACAGTCTGTGTTAAAAGCAATCCTAGCAGCAATAAGTTGCATTATATTGCTCAATATATAGAGCACCTTACCATGAACAGCCTTGGCACTCTTCCATCAAACCATGACTTCAGCAGGAAAGACTGTCATTTTGTGCCGTCTCAGGTCACTCACATCAGGATGGCGAAAGTGAATGCAAACGTCTAGTTGGGAAAGGCTGCAGTAAGTATAAAGATGAAAACAAAGATTAGAATATATGATAAAAAATATCATGGACCTACTTGAAAAAGGTGCACAAAAAGACAAGGACAAAAGGACAGGAACACGTAGGATGCAGACTGGTGCACATTCGCAACTCGATCTATTGAACACAAAAGAAAATAAGTAAGAGGATGAGAGAAATCAGAAAGGCTGTACTCGGAGAATGTGAGCTTCAGCAACCGGGGTGTGAGGCAAAGATGTCAGGTAGCCTGTTTTACAGACACTCTAGGATTTGCAACAGCTTTTCCATGTAGTAAAGGGGTGAGTTCATTTTGATTGAACATCTTGAAATATAGCACTCAAAAAACAAGTAATAAAGGAGAGGAATACCTACACTACATACGAGTCAAGACTCCCAACACACATAAATTAGACAGAAAAAAAAAAGAATGCGTTAGGAGCTTTAGCAGAAGTTCAAACAGGTCCAAGTGGGCCGTGTTAATTCACCCATATGCATAATACTGTAAAAACAATTTCCTTGGCCGCTCAGGTAACAGACGGATGTGCGGACAAATTGGTCGCCATACTACGAATAATAAAAGCCTAAAATCATTTACTTCTATGTTTTTATAGTATCTGCTAAGTATTCACGTTTTTTCTAAGGATTTAAACAGTGCATAGGTAGGTGAAAAATTTAGCTTTCTGTATGTACTAGCCATCCATTTCTTACCTTCACTAACTTCAAAGTTGTTTTTCCTTTTTTTTTTAATCGGCTCTTGCTAAGAGGTAAATCAGCGCGTTCCACTTGGGCATGTGCTCGAGCCCTACCACATTTTTATTTCTCCCTTCTCTGATTTATGCGAGTTCAGTTTGCGCTCGCATGAAGTCTAAGTGTTACTCTCCCTGTCTCCTTGATTTTTGGCGAACTCTTTTTCAACATGTTTAATTAGTACCAGCTCACCACCTTACTACAATCATGCAACAACTAAAAACAATTACAACTTACACCATTCGCTAAAGTCAGTACCAAACGAAAAATCAGGGATAGGTACGTATAACACTATATACTTCCACTCAACAACATATAGATACCAAAAACTGGCGGGACACTACCTTAATTCAGGATATGCTTGTAAATTTCCCTAGAAGCTTGTAATTAATACTTGATAGCTTCTAAAAAAACAGCAGTATGAAAAAAGTAAATGCTTCGACATTTAAAGCAGCCCGAGTGTTTTTGGAGGTGTGAAATTCGTTGCACGTGCGTTGGATCATACAAAACACGTGTACAGAAAATGATATTTAGAGCTCGACATTTCGCGAGGTATAAGTGCCGGCGTCAAAACTTATTTCGCGGGCACAAATTTTTGCGATCGAAAGTGGTATGCTATGCATTAATTTAACCATGGGGTGAATTCACTGCGGCACCAATTTTCGGCAATCCTTTTCTGATTACGAATCGCGAAAACGATATCGTTTGGAGACGACTGGGCGGTGGAAGCTACGGGCTTGCTCGATCAATCAATCGCTGCTTTTTGTCGGGTCCAGCTCTCCGCACGCAATGGCGTCGGCGATGGAGGGGCACCGCACCGCGCGCTTCCAGACATTCTAGTTTACCAGTAGACAATACGGCAGAGGGAGGCAATCAACCCCCCCCCCCCCCCTCCTCTTCCGCCTTTGACCTCCCCCCCCCCCCCCCTCCCCACCCTCCGTCTCCCAAAGAGTTCCGCCGCTACTGATGGACCTTGAGCGAGTAGTCTCTTCATCGGAGAAAAAAGAAGAAAAACAGCCTCGCGTAACACCATTCGCGCATAATTAATAATACTGGTAAAAGCAAGCGATCTACAGACAATAACAAGCCTTCTGAACGCAGGAAATAAGCTAGCTCTAACGAACAAAGAAACAAACTTACTTCGGATCCCGTGCCATGATCTTGGCTGTTGAGCTAATTTAACGTAGTTCCACGTCTCACAGTCGCTTTCGTCTTTTTCAGACACGTTTAAAACTAAGGCCTACTCCACGCATCACGACTAATCGGGAAATTTAACCGTTAGCCGGTCGTAAACGCAGGCATTCAAACTATTCAAACGCACACTACAGTGACCTAGAAGGGGAAGTGTGCCGTCCGTGGCGCGTTTCAACAGAGGCGAGGTGGTCCCCGCAGCGATGACAGCGCAGAGGGCGCTGTCATCTACAGGAGCGCGACCATGCGAGGCGGTGCGTACATGTTTACACGTGTTGCGTTGGTAGTCTGCTGTGTTTATGTGTGATCGGTGCCTCGTTGCCTGTGCTGTTACCCTGACCGTGTTGTATTTGGGTTCAGCAGTGGTGGTGCTGTGTGTGTGGACTGAAATGAAACAAGATGACGGGGAGACGGCGTGACAAGCGAGACGGCTTCTGTTTTGTGCCGAACTGCAGCAGCGGCTATCGCTCGTGTAAAGAGGAACGCTCTTTGTTTCGGGTTCCGCTTGAGGCTGATCGCCGCGAAGAATGGTCGCGGAACATAAAAAGAGGAGATCGAGCCCTCGGCGAGGGCAGCGTCGTCTGCGAGCGCCACTTTGAGCCAAGGTTCATCCAGCGGTCTTTCCAGATGACGATCAACGGTAAGGTCGTTGAAATCCCCCGTGACCGACCGCTCTTGACAAAGGATGCCATTCCTACTATTTTCCCAGATGCTCCTAAGTACTTATCAAAGTCACTGCCGAAAATAAGGAAGGAACGCAACCTCAGCGATTAGGTGTTCCCCAATTCGAAGCGAAGACGAGAGGACAACATGCTGTCAGAAGCGGCTTCTAATAATGTTGGCCTCCTGAACGATGTCGAACTTCCTGATCAAGCTCGTGAAAGATTGACATTTTCAGGGCTGACCAGGCCAAACGTATGGTAGGAAATTTTTCAGCCGTGTGCTGAGGACTCATTTCTGTACGCAGAGTGCGAAGTCGATGCTGTGGAACAAAGCAAGATAGCTGTGAAAAAGCAGGTGCGGATTACAATGCAAGCTGGGGGAACTGCTGCTACAGCCGATGTTCTCATCAGAGGCAAAAAGTTGTGCCAGAAGATACTCGCAACACGAGAAGAGGCGGAGGCACTGATCAACAATGTCAGCCAGCTCACTTTGTGCCCTGGTACAGGTATAGAGCCTTTGACTGACAAGTGCCCGTCTTTTAATGGGGCGTTCTTTTCGAGGAACTGCGCGGTTGTCGTAGCCGATAACCTCCGTGCTTGTATGCACTGTAGGTATGAGAGGAAACTGATACTAAACCAGCTTTCTAGAAGGCGGCGTCAGAAGGTGGCTGCAAACAAGAGTCGTCGTAATATACGGCGTAATCTGCGGAGAACGAAAGCCAAGCTAAGTAGTGCGAGAATAAGCTTGAGCTAGATGAAGGCAAAAAACGAACAGTTATCTGAAGAAGTGGTAGCTGAAAGAATAAGGGGCCTTCCTCACAAGCAGCAAGCAACCGTCAAGGCTTGTTTCCAAGCAGCACAGAGAAAGTCGAGAAAAGGAATGAGGTACGAAGATGAATGGCTTCTAGAGTGCATACTGATGCGCATGCGAAGTGCTAAGCTTTACAAACACATGAGAAAGCACAACATTCTAGCTCAACCGGGCCGCACCTGTTTAAAAAGAGCGACACAGCACTTCAAGAGTGGCTTTGCATTTAACCCGAACATTTTCACGACCCTCAAGGAAAAAAACGAAGGATATGGACGAATACAGCCGGCACGGAACGATAACATTCAATGAAATGAAGCTGACGGAACACATCGATGTCGAACCTTCTGGTAAGTGTGAACAACTATACTCTTCCTTTATACATAATTTGATGGTAACTATGTTTCAAAATATATACCACATACTGCTTTTGCCATACAGGAGTAGCACAATTTTTCGGTGTGCATGCTGCGATTCTTTTTTTTCATTTTTAAATTGTGCAGGCTCCATTAGAAGGATTTGTTGACCTTGGTCCCTTTGAGGCAGAGAATTCCAAAAAGGAGCTTGCAGACCATGGACTCGTCGTGGTATTTCAGCCATTCTCAGGTATGTGAACGATGCTGAATGTCTTAGAATAACTGCTTTCTTCAATTTTGTCCTTTCAAGCTATAGTTTTGTTGCGTCTTGAGATTGAGAATTGTGTGCCAATTAGCAATTGTGCTTTCTTTTTTTTCAGGCCAATGGATGCAAATTCTTGGCATCTTCGCTTCCAAGAGCAATGTAAAGGCTAACGTTCTTGCCAAGATCATCCTCCAGTCCACATTACTCTGTGAAAATGCGGGGATCTACGTTGATGGAGTGACGTGCGATGGTGCAAGTTGGAATCGGAGTATGTGGAAGGTTTTCGGCATACAAAGTAAGTGTCTTAGCTTCCCAGCAGGCATGCCTGCTTGCAGTGACGAGTACTAATGTTTTCTTATCTGCTTCTGGCTGTACCATACTACTATACTGCTGAAACAGTTTCTCCTTTAAAAGTGTTCACTACATTAATCACGTTCTTTGATTTTTTTATCTTGAAATGCAGGAACTGCCTCAAGCATCAAGTCAAAGTGTGTTCATCCTGTGGACGACACCCGTGCCCTGCATTTTTTTTTCTGACTTTCCGCACCTACTTAATAATTTAACAAATGCGTTCTTAAAGACTGGGTTTAATACACCTGCGGGACGAGTTCATCTGATAATATCAAGGAAGCATGGAAATTGGATAATGAAAGTGTCACCCTTAAGGTTATGCCACACATTAGTCATGTACATCTTTTTCCCAACAGTTTTGAAAAACAAAGAGTAGGACCAGAGCTCCTCCTTTTTAGTGATGAGGTGATGAAAGGACTTTTCTTTTACCGAAAGCAAATTGAAAGAATTTGTGGCCCAGCGCATGGGACAGAAGCTTTCATTTCGCGCGTCTCAAAATTAATCAAAGTTATGACGGCGCGTGTACCATCAAAAGCCTTAAAGCCACACTCTCCTCGTGCAGACTTTCTAAGGGAGTTCCTAGAGTTTATGAATGAGTGGGAATCACATGCGCACGACTCAAAGACAGGTTTTTTGAGCAGTAGCACTGCAGAGGGCTTGCGTGTTACTTTACGCTCAACGCTCGACATTGCTGAGTACTTAAGTTCAAAGTGCAGTTTTAAGTACCTCTTAACATGCAAGCTAAGCCAAGACAAGTTAGAGAACCTGTTTGGGATCGTTCGACAGTGTAACGGCAATAACGATCACCCAACACCCACCCAGTTTTTAGTGACCGTAAATGCATTAGCCTTTTATAATGTAGCACAGCCTCCAAAGACAGGAAACTGCAGCACTGAAGTGATAAATTCACTGATTGGTCACAGCAGTGTCAGGTTCAGCCAGGATCAGCCGAGTCCTATAAATGCACTTGACTGCCTTGTAGATAATGGAAAGCTTGATGATGTTGAGACTGTTCTGGATATCCTGCCACCAGGAGACCATAGCAGGTGCATTACTAGGCACAGCTTAAGCCGATTAATACATTATGTTGCAGGCTACGTGGCTAGAAAAGTGGCAAGAAAAACTGCTTGCAGTACATGTGTTAGGCTCTTGACTATGAGCGAAGACCATGCGCAGTCAAATCCAGAGAATGAGCTTATTAAGCACTTTGATCATGGTGGTCTGCTGTACCCATCTTCTCAGCTTGCCAAGCTTGTGAGCACATTAGAGGAATCATTCACCATCTTTTTCAGCTCCAAGAAAATTAATGCAGAAAGCGTGTATGATTTTTCAATGTTTTTGTGGGGTGTTGACATTCCACAGCCGGGATGCGACAAACATGATACGGAGCTTACACTGAGTATAGTGAAATTTTATGTACTTCTCCGCTTTCGCTTCTATTCCAAATGTTTAAACCAGGAGCGCAGCTTTAAATGAGAACAAGCCAAACACCTGAAGATAAGGAGGTGTGAGTTGTCCAGAAGAAGATTAAGCTGTGAGTTGCCCAGGTGGGTTTGTAGATTTGGTTTGTACTTAAGCTTGTGTTTGCTTGTGAAGAGGTTTTGACTAACAAAAAGGAGGAAGGGTTGGCCTGAAGAAATTTGTATGCCAAATAAAGCATTCCATAATTGTGTTCTGTTTGTTTTGTCGGTGTCTTTTTTGTGCGAGACCAGTCTGAAGAGGAAAAGTAGCACCCAGATGCATTCACAAGTAGCTTCCTAACTGTTAAGTGTGCTAAGCAATGCAAAATGGATTAGATACTGACGAGTCAAGGTATTAACATAGCAGCAAATATAGATGTGTAAGCTATATAAGTCCGCACTAAAATTCTGCCAAAGGTGTTTTGAACATAGAATTTATTTGTATTTATTTACCCTAAGGGCCCTTCGGGCATGACATAGGGGGGATACTATTCGTTAAGATTTCTAAATGGGAAAAGACATGGTCTAAACGGTAACAATGCACTACGACCAGGCGTGTCCTTGGGCACGCACGTGATCGCAACAAAACTGCAACTGTGCGTTCCGGAAGCGCTAGAATTCGTCACAAGTACGCAGAGCAGCAGTTAATAAACAAATATAAACAACCGCGCCGTCCCAACGATACGAAAACCAGCCGCACATTCCGCTTGCAGAGCTATCTGAGCAGCTACCGCAGCGCTCCTGCTACCAGCAGCGCCCCCACGTACCGCGCGGAACGGTCATCGCAAAAAGGACCCGCTCTCCGCCGCCGCACGGCATACTTCCCCTTCTAGCTCACTGTACGCACACGGCCGACACGCCCGGCAAACCGTGCGAAACATAGGCTGTTGATTCGATGAGATTGTTTTCGTGTTTTCAAAACGTTTCAAATCAAAGGATAAGCAAACCGCATTATAGAACTTATAACAGACACAGTAATAATAAATTATTGCGCACGTCAATATTGCCATAATATTATGAATAAGTCCTGAAAACTTAGCAAAATATTAAATACGAAACTAAGTGTACAATGTCTCAAAACGAATTTAGCAAACATGTATACTTCTAGGAAACACACCAGGTCAACTCGGCGTCTGTAGAGTAGTTTGTTAACGCTCTCTCTTGCTGAGCGTGCGGTCTTTGGTTCGAATCTCGGTGGGCACTCTTTTTATGGCATGTTTTTTGTATTAGTTTTTATTATTTTAAGTATTTTTTTTACCTTTTGTATTAGTGTGTATTATTTTAAATATATTTTTCTCGCCTTCTTGTAGTAGTTTTTATTATATTAAATATTTTTTTCTCGCCTTTTTGTAGTAGTTTTTATTCTTTTAAATATTTTTTTCTCACCTTTTCTTTTATTAGTTTTTAATATTTTAGATATTTTTCCACGTTTTTGTATTAGTTTTTATGATTTTAAATATTTTCTATGTTTTTGCAGTCGTTGGCACCGTTCATTAGGGTAATAATCACGTAGAAGGTGAAAAATTAAAAGAGCGAGCCAAAGTTTGAACCGTAGCAATGCACTAACCGGGGCCCTCTTGTTTTGCCGGGATAATTCATAACCGTAGGCAAACAGCACAAGTCCTTTCAAAAAAAAAAAAAAAGCAATGTAATAATAATGAGCATATTGCGAGCAAAATGGGAAAATGTGTAAGTGGTAAAACTGCCACAATAATGCAGCCGAAGTGTTTCTGAAAGCGGCCATCTTCACCCACTATTGAATCAAGAATACCAGCATTTTAAAGCAGTAATTTAGCTGAGCTCGTAGCGCTCTACGTATTAAGCACATCTCTTCATATTCTGACTTCCGGAAAGTAGTATTTAATTTGTTCTTGTAGGTCAGTGCTATCCCCCGCGTGCCGCCAGGTTTTATTTGCACAGGTTGCGCTCTGCAGTTTTACTTCTTCATTAGGCCTAGACACGTTTTATTCCTGAGATTCAAGTACAGCACGGATAATTAAACTATGTTTCATAAATGGTATCATTCGGCGTTTTAACATTTATTTTTCTTAGCGTCAAGGGGTCACGTTCACAAACCCGGCATTGTGAACATTCACAACGCAGTGGTGTTTCTCGCTTTTTTGCGTTAAAAAAAAAGGGTTTATATTCGCGTTCCTCTGGTACGGTATGTCGTATAACATAAGCTATCAAAGAGACATATATCGTTTGGCTATGGGAACATTTGAAATATTTCTGTTAGATAATCGTAACTACCACAGAAAACAGTTGATTCCTGCCTGAAATAGCATATTTTCACACTCAATTTCGTAGCGTCAACACATCTCTTACCTTTCTAGTCTCTGGAAAGTAATGTTTATTATTGTTTTTGTAACTGAAAGCGCGTGCTCAATAATACCAGGTTTTTTTTAAAATTTTTTTGCTCAGTTATACCGTTTTTATTTTTATCAGAGCCAAACACGTTTGTATACCACCGGACCTTAAGTATAGTACATCAAATGAAACTAGCTTCCTGAAAATAGTAACGCTCGGCGTTTTGAAATTTATTTTTTGTGGCGTAGGCGGTCATATTCTCAAATCCTGGGCAGCAAATTTTCTTCACCGCATTGTTTTCTTTTTGCGTTTTCGCAAGAAAACACGTCAGACTTGCCATGCTGGGATAAAATACCCTAGCGTCGGCCGTCATTTAGGAAGGATTGATCAACACAAAATTTTCACTCGCTATTCATGAATTGCCGCAGTTCGTCAGAATCTCAATGACTTGAGTGCATAGTGAAAAGGCAAAAAAAAAATAAAACGATGCCGGTCAGTAAACGGATCTTCCATGACGGGGCTCGCCAGTTTGAATAGCCAAGCGCCGATGCCGTCCAGTCACTGAACTTCCATGTAAATACTGGCCATCAAAGGATATATTAGCTTTCACTTCACAAAATACTTTCAATTTTTGTGATTGTTTCCTGTTCAGATAAATTCTGAATCACGTTAATATGAAACATACACTTAACGCCAATGTCAAACCTCTCACATTTTTTTCATTTCTGTGTTCTCTCAAAATTGTCACTAGCGACACGTTTCAGACTAAATGAATACCGGGTTTTCTTTTCCGCCAGCTCTGCATGACGGTCAAGTTACCTCGTTTCTTCATACTGGCTACTGCAGGTCAGGAACATCGGTGGTTTTGATAGGACCGCATTGGATGGACATATGACAGTTCTAACTTATCAGTTATTACACTGAAGGCGACACATATTGATACATGTAGCGAAGTAGTAGGGTGACAGATTTAGAAATAGATACTTTTTTATTATAAGCACGACCACTGATTCCAACTAAGTATCCTTAATCCTAAAGTTAGATTGAACGGAAATGTATTACCAAATGCACCACTCGCTGAAAGTAACTCTGTCAAATTGCCACGATATTTCATGAACCCTTCTCCAGGTCATACCTAAGAAAAACCATTTTTTTTTCGGCTAATATTGGTTAAAACCGGTTACCGGTAAATACTTTACGGTTACGGTTGCGGTTATGTTTTTTTGTTTTTTTTTAAATTTCAAATAACAATTTTGTTCCGATTATGGTTACTGAAAATTTTCGTTCCTAAATGGTTTTCAGTTTCGGTTACGGTTCGAGTCTCTGCTTTGCGTACCTATATTGATGAAAGCCCTTGAAATTGCCTGCATGTGCACCATAATAGAATGTTGAACATGCAGGCATAAACAAGGAGACCGCAGGAAAGCTTTTAAAGATACTGATATTACACTTTCCGATTGTGTGTACATCTAGCTGTGGCATCAAATTAGTTCTTGTTTTTGTTTGTTGTTATGTGGAGAAAATTATGTGAAAAAGGTTATTTGACAGTTATCAAGCAATTTTTTTTTAAATAATTAAAAAATAACAAAACGTAGTTTAAGCATAATAATGAACAAGTATTACAGAGTGCATAGAAAAAGCTAGATGGAATTAGATGGCGATGTCTTGCGCAAAATTCGCCTTGATGTCACCTTTTTGGCGCTGCGTTTCAGCTCGCTGTCTTCTGCGGTCTGAACTCTGATCGACGCAGCCCGTACGGTACGCAGCCATCCCTCCATCTGAGTGGAAGCTGCCTCACTGTGACAACCGTCTGCCCTAAGAACCACTCGCACACCTGGTTCAGCCAACCATACGTGGGAAGAAAACCGGTTGGAAATGTCGACATCGCATCTGTCCTGCCGTTTTACGGCTCTAGCCCGGCACCAGCTCTCAGAATAATGCGCCTCATGAATATTAGGGTCCTCTCGGAACGAAGATTCCACGATTATCAAAAAGCTTACCTCCTCCCTGCTGTGCAAAAGGTTCGTAGATCCCTCGTCTGATTCAAGCATAGTGTAACTTACTCTGCAGCAACTTTCTGCAGTGTGCCGGCATAATGCTATGGCAGCATACCCTACTATGAGTGATAGGACATGTTCTCTGATGCGAGACAGATTGGGCACTTTTGGTGACTTTTGTCCTCTCAGATGCAAAGATCCGTAGCTTGTACCACATTTATGTTTTTTATCATACAAAACTGCTAATGCACTTTTGTGTAGTCTCATTATTATACAGCTTCCTTTAACTGCACTGTTACAGCTGCCACTGCCTTTCTTTAATATTTCCAGGTTTGGGATAGGCAACGAGACGAGGATTTGACAGCCCTTGCGGGAGAGCCCGTGGATCTGTCAGGAGATGGACGATGCGATTCTCCGGGACATAGTGCAAAGTACATGACGTACAGCTACGACTCGCATCGATTGAGCAAGATTGTCCACACTGAACTGGTTCAAGTCAAGGAAGTGAGAACCCTTACAATAAGAGGAAAAACAATTGGCTCAAAAAACACAGGCACAAGGCAAAGGTACAAAGTGTGCAATATTTTTGACCCGTTCCATAAAAAACTTCCTTCTTTTTAGTGTCCCGAAGTAAGTGCAAGCAGCAACATGGAAAAGGAAGGCTGCGCACGAGGAATTGCTTTCCTGAAATCGAGGAACATCCTTATTCGCTCGTTCACGACGGACAGGCAATCGAGCATAAAGCCCAACATGAGAATACACCAGCCCACAATCCTGCATCTGTTTGACGTGTGGCACGCTGTTAAAGGTGAATGCGAACATTGTCTTTCAATATAACGAAGACCAACCTGCAGCTCTGTCTTATAGGTGTTCTATTTCCTACCCTAGAACTATCTTCGATATTGCTGTTGCGCCTATTATAAATTGTTTAAAAGCAATCTCCATTACCAACTGTTCTATTTGGTCTCTCCAAGTGAGCAGAGGAAGGATGAAATACCGGCACACCTCATAAAAACATTTTACAGAGAACCAAACAAAACTGGCCATTCCATAGCCTCTGACGACAATTATCCTGTGACTAGCTGGAGTGTGTGGCTAAATCTTCTCTACTCCCCTCATGGCATGCGACTTTTGCTGTAGCAACTCTCTCTGGAAATTCTCTCTGGGTAGACCTTGCTTGCACTGCAGGCAAAGTAGGGCATTCGGAAGTGGGGTGTTAACATCAAGCAAACATTTTTGTCCCTGAACTTGTATTGCTGCAGGGATCAGGAAGAAGTTAGCTGCAGGCAGCAAATGTGCAGGTTGCAAGGACCTAGCATCCTGGGTGAGCCCCGTCTGCAACCACTTGTGGTGGTGGCAAGTGCTAGCGGTGGCAATGGTGAACTGCTTGCCGCAGCATGGTCGAGTGTCACGAACCACGTCTGCAATATCCACACTGGCCATAGTCAGCTCTACCCACGGTGCCTACACAAGGACGTTGGAGACAAACAGTGCATTGTGCCTGGTTGGTACCATCTTATTATGCTAGGTTTACATCGTAAGAGATAAAAAATATTGCTTATATACAAGATGCCGACTAGTGTGGAATCAAACTTGGTTATTTTACATGGGGAACATTGAAAAAAAACTAGTGTGGAATCAAACTTAGTTATTTCACATGGGGAACATTGAAAATAAACTTCACAGATACGTAAAGTGTTTATTGCTCGGATTGCTGCTATTGTGATGAGACGCAGCCTGATAAGACCATATGGTTACTGTTGACTCAAGCATGCAGTAGCTCTTGTGCCGTAGCCGAGCTTCAATGCTTTTCACTTTTAGCTCGGAGAAGCGGCTGATATGGGGAGCATCTGGGTTGGCTCCATGGACCTGGAAATGTTACTGTTGCATACATCTACATTGTTTGGTTACGATTATAGGCCGAACACTAAGTTTAAAGGAAAGTGTCTAAAGAAAGACGAGTCAACAGATATTTGTAAAATTATATTAGCTCTGCAGAGTCATGGACGTCTATGTGAATCTAATCGGTAGCCCGCCCAAAAACCAATGAAAACTGTTACGTTTTTGCGGATCATACACTTTTTTTTACTGTGGTTTGCCAAAAAAATGTTTCAACGCACTCTACTCTACACTGTATTACTGAAGGCTTCAATTTCCCCAGGTTCACCCGCCCACACGAAACTGCAAAAGACGTGAAGCAGCTGTCTCCTAATGCACAAACATATGGGCTGGAATCATTCCACAACGTACTGAGTGAATTTGCACCCATATCGACGGCATTCTTGTATGAAGACATGGCTGCACGGGAAGCAAGCTAGGTGTAAGGAGGGGAATATAACAAGCCAAAACAACAGCACTCTCAGTTGAAGTTTCTTTGAGACCAGAAAAAAATTTTAGACAGAGTCGCAAAAAGATATTCTTACACCCTAGTTACATGGGCGATTTGAACTGTCGTGGAGCTCAATCACAGTTATCGCCCCCACCTATGATTGAACTAAACTGAGCTGAGATGGTGCAACACCGCCCTCTTGAACCCAGTTGAAGCTAAAACGAAACTAGTTCTTGTGCCACGTGATCAGTCTAATTGTTGAAGTAATTTACTAGAAGACGCACCTTTTATTTATTATAAGTATATCATACATTATGTTCAATACCTTGTTGCTTTCTAAAGGCGTTTACACGAGTACCAAAGCGGATTCAGGGCTAGGTTTCGCATATTTTACGCTAGGTAGTGTAAGCTATCGCCCGCTACGATGGGTGCACCCATTACTATTTGTCCACTTATACAGCTGGTCCCTCCGCCATTTGCGCTCGTTTGGTAGCTTGCCGGCTTGTCGGGATAGCTTTAGTCGCAGCTCTGACGCCTAAACCTATTCCCTCCCGGAAATTTTGCTGCTAAGATTCTTTCTAGACGACTCCTCCTGTATTCCGAAACAGTAAGTGCCTCGCAAACAATGGTTGGCGGCAGTGGTCCCCCGGACAAGCACCATTTTAACTCAATTGGGGAAGTCCGTTCAGGCGAACTGAGGTAAGGGAGCTCAGTTGAACTCAACTGTCATTAGCGGCTCAATGACAGTTGGCGCCGCCGTGTAACTCCGGCCGATCGCGATTCAGTCAACTGTCGTTGACTCAAGGGCTGTTGCGAGCACCCGTGTAACTAGGGTTGTTGCACACTTTATTTAACACAAGATAAAGGCATGAGCAGCAATTAAACAGCCTCAATTATGTTCCAGAACGATGACCGCCATACTCCACTTTAGCGAAAACAGTAGCCGCCTGCCAGCTGTCACAAACGAAGGGCAAGAGCAATGGCACATCAAATCGCCAAAAGCCCAAAAAGGTGCTACCACTGTGTACCCCCGGATGACCCCCGTGACCTTTGGTAAGTGTAG
The DNA here is from genome assembly GCF_016920785.2 of Ixodes scapularis. Taxonomy (NCBI): domain Eukaryota; kingdom Metazoa; phylum Arthropoda; class Arachnida; order Ixodida; family Ixodidae; genus Ixodes; species Ixodes scapularis. The sequence goes on along the minus strand of NW_024609846.1, from coordinate 182,817,642 downwards.
CTCATTACGATATAGAATTTACACTGCATATAGAATTTCAACTGTATGAAAAGGTCACCACAACAAATATGGATGCACTATACTTCGCTCACCCCTAAGTTGAGACTGCAGTGGAAGCCACGTGCCCTCCGAACCAATCAACCGCCGGTCTCCTTTTCATCACCCGAGCCGGCTTTCTGCGCGCAGGTATGGGCGGGGCCATAATGACGTGGCGAGAAGCATATGACTGGCCCAACGAGGACGTAGCTTTCACTGCAGTCTCAGCAGAAGGGATGAATGGAGTATAACCTACTTTATGTGTTTCTGATGGCAAAAGGGCATGAAATGTTTCTAAAAAAAATACAGCATTATCAAAATCAAGTGCTAATCACTGGCTGTGTGACAAAGTGCAATATTCAGAACGACTGAAAATTTGTGTCGTGACTTAGAACACTTATGGTCAAATGACAGGAGGAGCACCTTTCAAAGATGTACTGGCCTACACTACCTTGTCTTGCATTTCAGAGTATGTGGACCGGCTACATGAGGAAGTCGTGGAACACTGCAAGACATATCCTACTTTTTAAGAGGCACTTGCCGGAAAGTCTCCAAACGTTCCCCCGGCCTTTGTGAGCCCAGGACCAAGGCCATCTAAGGAAGAACTGGTATCTGCGCACAGAAGAAGGTTCGCCAAGCCGTCCCTTGAGGGAGACGGCTAGGCAAGGATGAACATGTCTCTGAGTGTTTATGTAGAGTGCGGTTTGGACAAAAGTGGAGCTTTCTGCCAAGCCATGAAGATCGTCTGCATGGAGCAATGAGCACACTTTTTCAATGTTTGTTCAGCTAATAAATGTATGCATTCATACAAAGCTTATTTACGATTGTTCTGATAGTTACGAGTTAGTAGCGGAGATACAGTAAACCAGTAGTGGTTTCAGGAGGGAAATCCTCCCTTATTCTGCAGACTACACATGCCAGCAGAATCATCCGATTCCCTTTTCCAAGTCGTCTCCATAACCAGCGGACGAAGACTCGGTAAGCAGTGTAGCGAAAGCGTCTGCAGTAAAAGAAGCCGCTGTAGTGAGGACACACTTGAAATAAACAGAAAAAGGTTTCAGTTATTTTGGTCACATTATACAGACAAAAAATCAAAATGAATGTTCAAATTGCAGTGTCCCTAGATTTTTGTTTTTAATTGAGCACTATGATTGATTCTTTGAATACTCTGTTCCCAGCAACTAAAGCTTTCAGCTCTCAGCAGCGCTGTGACCCCCGCTTGCAGACCTCTTGCAGAGAGCACAATATGCAAGTGTTGCACATGCCATTCTTCAACCGAGTGAGATTTTCTTGCTATGAAGTGCACACATTGCAGGACATGAAGCCTACTCTGAATGGTGTGGGAATTGAATCTGTTGCATGTCTCCACATTGACTTGCCTTAGAATATTAGTTTTACACCGACCAAACATTGCCCCGGATGGAAAAAGGCTCGGGAAATGTAAACTGAAAATAAAGGTTTAATCGGCGAACTTGTGCACGTAAACAAAATAGAGAATGAGCGTCGGGATAGCATAAAAGCGGGTGGCAATAGCAGAAAAGCAGGTGGCAATTCGGCGGCGTTAGAGCAAGTGAGAGCGTTCGAGGTGATATTGAACAGGCACTTTCGAGAACAAAAATGCAGGACAAAATGATAAGTTGCATCCCGCGTAAGAATAAACCCGAATCCTCTAGAAGTCCGTGGCTTTTCTAAATTTGATTAGATGGTACAATATGGGAAGACAGCCATGGTACCTGCTTTACCTGTGAATATCGTCGTGCATAGGATACCCCAGCCCCCTCAGCTCGAAGTAAAGCAGACGGAGAACAGGGATGTTGAGGCACAGCATGCTGAACTCCGGGTGCTCCGTGATGCACCCAGCTGGCTGAACCCGGGTCAGCGCTGTGCCCATCTTACGACAGCAAATGCACCCCCCTCTGTGCCATTCTCGAGAATACCACAGTTGTTGTAGCTGCACCTAAACAATAACAACAAGACTGTTGAGATCGCAATGGTCGTCAACCTCATGTGAGACACACATCAAAAGAAGCAACGGTCATCAAAAGAAGTGAGCTATAGTCTTGTGAAATAAAATTGAAACTAATACAAAAACAAGCGAGCTGTGGTGTTTTAAAAAAGCTATGCAAATAATACCAAAAAACCAAGCAGTGGTGTTTGAAAAGAATCTAATGCACCGCGGAAGGAACTTTGGAAATGGAATACTCCTTCGGCGTATAGACAATTCACAAATAATGCAACTTGTGTCTCTTTTACAATAGAAAAAAGGCAGGCTCCATCCAAAACGTAGCGTAAATTAACGCGTCTACCGCTGTTCGCAATTTTCTCGGCTTATCGTGCGATTTGGTGACACATGGAAATAGTATAGATTTAATAACAATAATATCTTTATTCCACCCACGAGGGCTGCGGTACCTCAGAAAGGCTATTAGCCTGTACCTGACGCCTGTGGTGCCGCAACAATGCTGCCTACACCATAGTAGATTTACTCTTAATTTTAGGAGTGGGTTTTTACAGATTCACCCGGCCAGGCCTTCCTGCTCTAATAACGATTCTCCTCAACAAAATAAATGCAAGGAGGGGAAATTAAATTCGAAGTGTCTAGCGTTACGTCCGACGTAACCCAAGTTACGTCCAAATCTCCGCCTTCCCTAGGTTCACGGGGGAGAGAGGGGAGGGCCGGGGGGGGGGGGGGGGGGGAGGGTTAGGTATACGCGCTTCAGTGGTCTGTCCGAACGTAACGCTAGACACTTCAAAATAAATTTATCATTTCGCAGCTACCAATAAGTAGAAATAACCACTTGCCTTGCGGAATGACAGCACGCACAAGCCATGTGGAGTATCAACATTGCAAAACGGAAGTAGGAGTGGCTGGTACATGCACTTGGTTTGATTAGCCTGATAATCGTGACAGCGCAAAGAAAGCCAAATATGAAGCAGCGGCAGCGGACAAAATAGAAGCGGTACTCGTGCGCTCCGATCGACTCCGACTATACTGATCATGTGCCTTAAAAACGATTATAATACGCTCTTCAAAGGGGGCACCCGGGGAAGCCAGCAAGTGATACATCAACCATGAAATATGTGGCACGTTGTTACAGCCTTACCATTCCGTGTTCCCGTAGCGGCATTTCGGCGGCGTCGGCGAGTGGGGCGGGGAGTCGCTCTGAGGCGGCGACCGAGGAGTTGGTGGTAAGTCTGGGGCGCCCTCGTAAAGCGCCAATCCAGAGTTCTGCGTCCTTAGCAGCATCTCCCGTTCAGTCGGCGTGAGGTCGCTGAACGGGAGCTCAAACTCGTTTGCGAGCGCGGCGTGGTCGTCCATTTCTTCCAGGTTTTCTTCACAAACCGCCGTGCACTAGAGCGAACTACGGGAACCACACTGAGTGTGCATTAAATCCTACCGACGCCGACAGTGCTCCCTGACGTCACTTCTTTCCAGAGGCGAAAAAGGGAAGAAATTTGAATGTTTTTTTTCGGTTTCGCAAATTTATTTGCAGGTACAGAAATAAGAGTCACAACGTTCTAGAAAAAATTGTGCGGCATGCCAGGACCCCAATGCCTCCAAAAACACCTTCTTTTTAAAAAAAAAATTATATTGGCTTCATGGTCCCTTTAAGGCTGAGTCTCTCATGAAACTAATATTAAAATCCGCTACACGACATGGCCGGGGAGACTTCACTCCTCGTCACGACACTTTCCAGCAAGCTACAGCGTCTTGCCCCGTGACGTGTTCCATGACAAAACCACTAGATGCACGCAACGAGCACGCACCGAGCACGTGGACAGAGGCATTTCCATTGGTGGGGGTGGGCCAGTCACATCGCTTCCCCCTTTCCGACCACCACGGCTCGCCACGACTCGCTGTCATGTTCAAGCAGAAAAACGGAAAGGGAGTCCAGCTTTTTTGGCGGTGCTGTGAGCCGTTCACGGAACACGCCGCGAGTTTGCATACCCCTTTAACACCCTCCTCCCCTCCTCTCCCAGAGTAATCTGCGGATGGCTCATGAGAAAATATAATCCACCTTGGACTACCCCTACACGCCGCCTCGCGGCGCCCTGCTGGCTGCCCAAGTAGCTCCGCTGTCCCCCACTGCACTGCGGTTGCTAGGTGTTACTCTATGGCCAGCCAGTCCTGTGCTGCCGCCATCCTTCATGCACACGCTAAGGGACCTGACCTGCTTGCACCAGGGAGTAGCGTTTTCGGGAACGTTCATCCCGCGGAAAAGTGCTCAGAGGCTGCATTCATCATGCTTTCTTTTAGAAAACCGCTGCGCGAAATGCACACTCATTTCTTCGAGAATCAGCGTCACTGGAGCACCGATTTCGCCCCCATTTTTTTCTTCAAGAAAGTAACTTTTGTCACGTACGTTTCGTATTGCAAGCACTTGAAACATTTATTTTACAATCTATGGCATTCTATGCTCTAATTTGAACAACTCTGGTTTTAACTTGAATGTATCGAGCATTTGAAAGCCGGTAGTGTAGTATTGACTGCCAAGCATCATGACAAATTTAAAAATAGTGTATGTTATATATTTATACAACAAAAACAACCAACGTTATTATTTTTATGTAATATAATAATAACTTTGGATAATATAATTTTTACCTTTAAAAAACACACTAGAGTAAAAAACCAATCTTTTTTTTTATAAAGGGAATAACTGGGACACGTAATTTTTCCGTAACTTTTGCGTGAAAAAGAAAGTACATTATTTACGCCGTTAAACGCAATTTAGGTGGAGGTCACGACCCGTTCTAAGACCCGCCCACAGATCAGTAGCCCCACCCATTACTACTGAATTCGCTTGGCTGCTCGGCTGAAGATGCTTGGAAGCATATTGTCTTCATTTTCCCTACATCCGGTGCGTCTAGTCTGGCGTCTGACAACGCCTGCTAGTTGTCTGAGCAGACGCGCGGCAGCCTCCCGCACCATCTGCTATTTCGCCAGCGTCTTTCGTCGTCTGCCATGGCCGTAGGACGCGGACATGAACGCTGCCCGTCGGCGTCCGTTTGCTATTCCGCCCCGTATAAAAACTTTTAGAACGTTCGCAAGGCTCGACCATAAAAGCGACGTTCTAGCGTTCCATCATGCGCGAGTGACGGTCCAATACATCCGTCTGTCAGCGTCTGTCGATGTGTGGTAAAAAGCGACTGAGAGGACTAAAAATAGCAACAAAATAAATACTCAGTCGTTTCAACTTTTATGTTCTTGTTGTTTTCTTCTTTTTTTTTTCGCATGGCATCCTCGAGATAAGGTGCGAAAGCGTCATGACGCATGATTAAAACGTGACCTGAAATAGGCCCTATGCAAAATACTTGCCAGCTATTATTATCATGCCACTTGGAGCCGCCATATTGGAGAACTTTTCCCTCCTTCCAGCTGTAGACGAGGGGCATCTGAATTTAACTTTGTTTCTATAATATTAGCAAAACGTATTTGTGCAGTCAATTAGTTGCTGTTGAGTTTTCGTTCAAAGACGAAAAAAAGACGGCCGCGAAATTCTGGAAAAAGAGTTGTCAGCAACGAGGTTGCAAGACTCGTCACTCAAGCAGTGAACTGGGCCAACCAGGTAAGTGAACGGTCCTTAGTGAAGACGTTGTGTGAAGGGTTTGTATTGGATTTGCAGCCCGTGATCCAGGGCCGGGTTAAGGAACGGGCTAAGGGTGCTGCAGCCCAGGGCCCCCGACTCTGGAGGAGTCCCATGCATTGGATCGTAATTTTTTTACAAATTATATATATTTTATATATATATTATATATATATATATACGCTGCAAACCAAAATTGGAAGAAAAAAATTAATATTTTTTATTATAAATTTTTGGAAATATTCCAGCAGCATTCGAGAAGAGAGGCACGGCAAACATAACGGCACTGCAAGTAAAACCGAAGGCACTCTCTAGCGCCGAGCTTCTTTTCCTAATTCATCTTCGGCATATGGTGAATTCCGCACGCAGATCTCGATCGCTCCAAAAGCGCTCGAGATCTGGCACAAGTTGGTCATCTTCCGCTCATAGATCTCTTGCACAGCTCGCCCCATGGAGTGCCTCCAACCCCGCCGACCTTGATCTGCGAGATTTCAGAGATCTTGGCGGAATTTGACAGAAGCGCGCTACGTCATTTCTTTTAACTTGGCGGTGCGCATGCGCAACGAGTTTGATGTGTTCGATTGCGTCAGTTGTTTACGCCGGATTTTAAAGGCTCGAACACTTCTACCTCGCGTAGATAAGGGATGCAAAGCTGTGACTAGAGCGTGGGAAATCGCAAGCACTGACATCAGTAATCGTGAGAGAGAGAATGAGAAAGAGAACGTCAAAAAATCGGAAGGAGACAGACGTAAGGTTGGTTAGGCCTGTTCATTTTGCCGCCACTGATTGTTTACTTTTCACACTGCATGCTAGCGTCGTTTTCTCGTGCAATAAAGCAAGAACAGATTAGGCAATGACCGTGCAATTGACTGTTTGTAACCTCTTTGTGTTCATTAAAGTTGTACCAGCAATCTGAACTCCACCCACGGAAATCGCAGTGCGTTCCCCGCCACTTCAGAGCTGCCGAAAGGTGTGTGGGTTTTTTTTTTTTTTTTTTTTTTATGCAATAAAAGGAAATTAGAGATGTTAGCCGGGAGTACAATCTTCTGACAGGCTACTCTGGTGGGAAAGGGGTACGGGATATCACAGAGGTAAGAAAGAGGGAAAGAAACATAAAGAACAAAAGAGACACAATCACACATAACACACACACAACCATTTGGACAAGAAAGTTCAGTACATAGCATTAGAGTCTCTTATCCAGGCCTGTTGCTAAAAGAAAACAGAGGAGGGCCTTTGCCGTATTTAAAGCACAGTCTTCGTTGTTCAATGGCCCCAGGAAGTGCTGTATTGTAAGGGGTGATCCCGGAGACTTCCTAATGTCTTGTAAACATTGTTTTCGCTGACCCTCATAACTTGTACATTGAAGTAAAATATATTGAATATCTTCGATAGTTCCACATAGGGAGCAGTTTGGGGACTCTAATTTACCGATAAGATGAAGGTAATAGTTAGTGTAGACGACCTTTAGCCGAATTCTACGGAGAACAGCTTCCCGTCGTTTCTGCAGGCCTCGAGGTACTCGGAACCGTAGGTGCGGGTCAATATTTTTTAGAGGGGAGCTTTGGTTGATGTCCTCTTTCCAGAGGCTCGTTGCGGTCGATTTCCCCCCAAATCACCACTCTTGAACTGATGTCCGATTTTGTAAATGGAGCTAGGACTTGTTGGGGAGATTCGTGAGCCTTTTTAGCCATAGAGTTGGCCATTTCATTACCCGTGCCAACACAGTGACTGGGCACCCACTGGAATGATACGGAGTGGCCAAGGGAAACGATCTCTGAGTGAACTTTGAATATGTCTAAAATTACTTGTGTGTTCGGACTATTTCTACGTAGATACTGAAGCGACTGGAGGGCAGGCTGTGAGTCGCTGATGATCGTCCAAGGGCGAGGTGATGCTTCTTTAATCTGTTGGAACCCCTCTCGAATGGCCACCAGTTCAGCAGCCGTAGATGAGGTTGTGTGGAACAGCTTGTAACCAGCTTTGAGATGAAGCACTGGGGCAGCCAAGCCAATCGATGACCCGTTATGCGTAGTTGCTGCATCGGTATATATGTTGCAAGAAGTACAGTGCCGTGCATACAATAGAGACAAGGAAAACTGCCGAAGGACAATTGAAGAGAGCGTCGATTTTTTTGGTATTCCAGGAATAGTCTCGTAGATTTGAAGCGGAGGCAGTGACCGGGGTTGTGTATCGAGTACCACAAGATCTTGAAAAACTGTTGGAAGGACATATCCTTATTGTCAATTATAGTTTGAGAGATGCGGCTGTAAAAACAACTATCCGGAATGTCAGCTAGGTGATGAGAGTGATGCCATGTCAGATGTCGCATCGTAGAGTTTCTTGGGTAGCAGAGCTTTCAAATGTAGACAATGAGATTCCGGAATCGTGTCTATGGTCGCGGTTGCTCGCGGTACCCCAAGGCATACTCTGAGCGCCTGGGCCTGGAGCGATTGGAGTGCTTTCATTTTTGTCAGACTTAAACCGTGCATAACAGGCAAGCTATAGCGAAGGATGCCAACAAATAGGCTGTTGTATAAACGAAAAAGAGCAGAGGTAGACGTCCCCCAAGTTGCACCACTTATAAATCTCCCCAAAGTTGTGAATGCGGACAATTCAGTCTCTAGGTGTTTCGGTTGGGAGTTCCAAGTTAAACCTTTGTCAATAGAAACTCCAAGAAATATGTGATTAGGCGCATATGGAATTGGAGTTCCATTAACAAAAAGTGGATATCGAGTCATCCTCATCTGTGTAAAGGCCACGGCAGTTGATTTTGCTGGCGCAATCTCAAGCCCCCGTATGTTAAGGAATTGAGACATTTTGGACAGCGCATCTTGTAGGCGTGCATGTATGAGCTTAGGTGAGCCTGCAGACGTCCAGAGGCAAAGGTCGTCTGGATAGACTGTAAGGTGTACAGCTCTTGTGAGCATTTCGGTGATCCCAATGAGAGCAATGTTAAAGAGGGCCGGGCTCAGAACACCCCCCTGAGGCACACCTTTGGTCACTCTGTGACGAGTAGTTTCCCCTTCCTTTGTGCGCGTGTAGATCGTTCGATTTTTAAGGTAGTGAGATATCCATGCATAAAGACAACCGCCAATTCCGGTAGATTTGAGGCCCCGTAAAACAGCCGAATGTTTGATATTATCAAAAGCTCCACAGACATCAAGAAATACAGCTACTGTGATTTTCCCGCGCAGCTTCTGGTCGTCAACATGAGTTACAAGGTCTACGACATTATGAATGGAGCTACGACCCTGTCTAAATCCTGCCATGGTAGCTTGATATATTGATTCCGATTCAAGAAGCCATTCAATCCGTGATAGAACTAATCGCTCCATACACTTGCTGACACAGCTTGTTAGAGCGATTGGTCGGTAAGACTTTAAATCCAGAGGGGACTTATCCGGTTTAAGGATGGGCACAACGCAGGCCGTTTTCCTGTCAGGTGGTATTTTGCCGCTTGTCCACGAAGCGTTGATTATGTCTAGCAAACGCTGGCGAGCGTCATGCCCCAGATGAGCGAATGTGCAATAGGTTATGTTATATGGACCTGGTGAAAAAGAATGACTGAGGGAAGCTAGAACTTGATCCAATTCCGGGGAATTAAATACATCATCCATGTAACGTGAAAATGGAGTAACTGAGGCTTGATGCTCTATATCTGAAATATCAGTGTCACTCACTGCTGATAGGACAATAGACGCGCAGAATTCCTCAGCAATGTGCAATTGCGAGCGTCTTAGGAACAGTGATATCACAAAAAAGGCGTTCTCGGTTGTGGTGAAAATCTTAATCCGCGTGCACTATGCCGTATTTTTTAGAGAGGAACAAATACGCACAGGTTGCCCTCCATTTCTTCCGTCCGAGTTGATCCAAGTAACGGCGAATATGTTTTTGTGTGCGCCTGTCTTCCCTAATGTCAGCTTGTAGTTTAGTTTGACGTGCACGTCGCTCAGCCCTTCGACGAAGAGCTCAAAGTTTTTCATACTCTGCATCTACAACAGTTCGTGAGGCCGAAAGATTGACAGTCCTAGTTGCCTCTGTTGCTGATTGATTTATAACTGAAACAAACTCTTCGTAGGTCGTTGTGATATGATTGCGCTGTTCTACACTCTCCCGAAAGTATGTCCAGTCTATATATGAGGTTCGATCATGTCTGGCTCTATCAGCTTGAGAACCGCGTACTGTGATGTAGGTAGGGATGTGGTCACTACCATGACTCTACGTCCACAAACCAGGAATTTCGAGTCACGAGCTCACATGACATGAAAACGATATCTAAACAACTGCTACAGCGACTGCCTCAGATGAACGTAGGTGAACCGTCGTTTAGAAGACAAAGGTCATGAGAATCCGCCAGCTCACGTGGTTCACAACCCCGACGTGTAGTTCTTACACTACCCCAAGCTATATTATGGGCTTTAAAGTCGGCAACAACCACAACTGGCGATTTACATTGTTGAACAATATCATGAAGTTGTGTAGCACCAAAATTGCAAGCTGGAGCTATATAGGCAGCGATTACAGTAAAAGTTAGTTTGCCCTTGCGAACAATAACGCCTACGTGCTCATTGTCTTGATGTGATGTGATATTATGGGAATATGTGAAGTCTTTTCGTAAGGCAAGAACCCGACTGACGTTAGAGGGACGAGCTGATTGAAATACTTCGTAATCTGAAAGCCGAAAGTCTGATGCTGCACGCGATTCGTTAATAACTAAAATTGGGAACTTACATTTGAACGTAAATTGTCGGTCGTCTGAAAGGCGTGCACTAAGCCCTCTCGCGTTCCATTGAAAAACGGTCGCTCTTTTGAGTCTTTCATCAAATGAGGAGGAATCATCCAGTACCCTGATGTGAACTTCCGGTCATTGCAATAACTGCCGATTCAAATGCCATGATTCTCTGCAAGATGTCTTTGAATGTGCATGGTGGCTTTTGGGTCGTGAGACCTCGAAGGACGGAGAAAATAATGCGTATGATGTCACCTATTGTCATTGTGCCAAAGACAGAGGGAACCTGTTGCTGGCGAGGCAGGGCTTCAGCGGAGGTTTTGCTGTGTGGGCGCGTACCTTCGGTGCTAGGAGGTATGCCTGATGCGTTGAGCTCTCCTGAAGCGGATGTGGGGTCACGAGGAGGCCATTGGTTGGCCATAAGGGTGGATTTCGCAGCCAGGTCGAGACTTCTTGCTTTTACCCTTGGGAGGTGAGCCCTTGAGGTTTAACGCAGGGAACACCGCGTCTTGTGTTGCTTGAAGGTCAGCGGTGGATGACTCAAGAGGAGGCCAGGGGCCTTGAGGGACCTCTGCCTCATATGTTGACGGCGCAACTTTCGGACCATGGCCGAATCTCTTGGTTCTTGCAAGAGCCGTCAGCCCCGCTTTACAATTGACGTAGCTTGCTGGGTGATCTCCGCCGCAGTTGGAGTACTTGAATGGTGCTTCTCCCTTGCAGTCTTTGGTGGAATATTGCTGGGAGCATTTCTTGCATTTTGCGGCACCTTTGCAATATTATACGACATGACCAAGTGCTTGGCAGTTGTAGCATCTGGTTGGAGCTTCAATAAACTTCGTTGCGTCATGTTTTGTAAATCCGAGATTAACTCGGGCTGGGCTGTCTGTATTTGGGTGAAAGGTCAGAACTAAACGGTCTGTTCGTTGCGCAGCTTCTTCGGACTTTCCTTGACGTCCATATAAGCGGCGGGCTGCAATAAGTCCATCTTGTTGCAGAAATGATGTTATGTCGGCATCGGTATGCCAAAGGGGCACTTTGACTAGACCACCATTTTGTAGGTAAGTCTTTGGCACTGTAGTTTTGACAGAAACCCCACCGAGAAGGCGAAGTTTCAGAAGTCGGTCGACTGTGGTGGTTTCAGCAACTTCCACCTCAGGCCACCTCTATTTGTAAAGCGATGTTGCAAAATGGCAGCAGCTGCTGCTTCGTTCACCTCGGTACTCAAGGTCAGTGGATTTTGTCGCTGCAAACGATGCTCCTCATTGACCGGTGTAAGGAGTACAGGGATAACTGTCGTTCTTTGTCGGCGATGTGAGGCAAGAACGAAGCCCTCTAGGTTACCTTCAATTAAGTCTTCCTCCATTGAGTCACCCGGCGGTGCTTGAAGTTTGGCAGGAGTCGCCAGCAAGTCCGCAGGCTCACCGTCCCCGTCGTTGCGGCGTTTTCCAAGGGTCGAGTGTCCAGTCCGAGTGTCTTGAGCTGCACTGTACGTGTGGTCCCTCCTAGCAGGAGTCTGCTGGGAGCACGAAGGAAGATTGGTCGCTGATTCCAGTACATTTGCACCGGGCTGGGAGGTCATGCCATGTGCCGGGTTACTCGAAGTAACCCGTGCTGCTGTAAGCTCCAGCCGGTGGTTCGTAGTTGCGACAGATGTCTAAAATAAGCGAAAATGTCCTGAGCAAGGAAAAGTGCGTCCGATCAGTTCGCTGCACGTGCTCCGAATCCCCGTATGTGAGGGTGGCGAACGCGAACGTGTTCCTCGTTATGTGTGACATGGGCTCCGTGATACGGATATTTTCGCCCGACCCATGTCGCGTGTTATTTCTGTAGCGAAGCAGTCACAGTTGTCACTGGTCGTCGGCAAGATCGGCTTGTCAGGTTTGAGCAGCGGCCATTTTGAACTGCCGACCGGGTCGGTGGGTCGCTCGAAAAATGCCTGTCCATCTTCAACTCGTCGATTCAGAGCGGGTCCCACAGAGCGGATTTTTTCCTCCCTCGCGGATTTTGGAAAGCGCTCTAGGTCTGCCTGAAGAAATGTCATCAGCTTTCCGGAAAATAGTGGCACAGATGGCAGCATTTTTTAGATTCTCGAAGGAAAAATAAAAAAAGGGGTACTGCGCTACAAACAACGAATGGACGTCGTTCTTAGTTATTGTGTTTTGTGTTTCTGCTTCTGATTGACCAATTTTATTGAACCAGAGAGTGCAAGTAGAATTTAGTCAACCAGATCACTTCATTTTCCTGCACCAGTCCCATATTATTGCTTGCGTCTGAGTCTTAAAAACTAGGTATACGACCAGGCCTTGTCTTTCCGTCAGGACAGCTCCTTGGAGTTCGCAAAAATGCCAGGTCACAAGCATCTAAGTAGAGCGTCTAAGAGAAAAGCAAAATTGAACGAAATGAGGAGAGGAAAAAAAGTTGCCAAAGTTGACGCAGTATTTAAAACCAGCTTTCCCAAGACATTCCTAAATGAAACCCTACCATTTGGACAGGGATGGGCAAAATACATGCAAATATGTATCAAAATACAAATACAAAATACATTGTCAAAAATGTATTTAATTACAAATCTAATTACATTTCCAAAAAAAGCATTTAAGTACAAGATGCAAATACAACCAAATGTATTTGGTCTGCTCCAAATACTTTTCCAAATACATTCCTCAAAATTTGCGTCAGCGACTTCAGGGCACCTGCAACGGGTTTCTGGGTATCTCATTTTAGTTTTGCATCGCACACTTGGGAGTTAGTGTGCGAGGCTCTAGTAACGTAATAGGAATAGAATCACAAAAAATATGTAATCAGCTTCGACGTAATAGGTGAAAAAAATACAAAGCTTCAAGCAGCTTTTTTTTTTTGTCGATTGCCTTCTGGTATAGACCAACAAAGAACCGAGACGACCAAGACGCGCAGCACTACCTAGAGAATATTTTATTGTTGCAACTCGCACCAGTTACGAAAATCTGGACGACCCGCGCATTTAGAATGTTCCAGGCAAAAATATGGATGGAAATCAGGCTGGAAAGCATCACAAGTAGTCACAGGCACTTATTTAGCCAGTCTGCCTGTGAACGTCGATCTCGTCACTATTCTTGCCCTTGACTAGCACCGTAATCACAAGGTCACTAAACGCCTGTGCTTGGTTGAGAGGCACTGCATTCGGTGCAGAACGTAGCTTTCTTCCTGCTCTGGACACGTCTTAGGATGAGCAAAATGAGTCGTGGCAATAAATTTGAGGGATGTATTTTCGCCCACACAATTGTATTTAATTACAATTGTATTTGAAATACCCACCTTTTAGTATTCAAATACACACGTCAAATACATTACCCAATTTGTAATTAAATACAAATGCAAAATACACAAAGTATTTGAAATACGTATTTCAAATACTTGTATTTGAAATATTGCCCATCCCGGCCTTTGGATAACTAGAAAGTCTAAATACTGATTATCGGGGACAATCCATCGATCAGGCAAGAGAAACTTGCGAAGAGTCTATCCCGTCTCCTCTATCCTGCCCGGTCAATGGTGCGTGTGAGCATCTGCCACGAAGCACCTAGCAACCCGCCATTCCCACGGAGAGCAATCACAAGGAGCCCCTCCAACTAAGTGCTCAACAATGTTCCCCAGGCCTGCACGCAACTGCATCGGAGGCGGTTGTTGACCGTGGAAGTGGGAGTGTCTCAAGAACACTTACATCATCTTCCACCGATTGCGATCAGCGCTGTGATGGTTTATCTACCACGAAGACAAAGAAGAAAAAACGTTGAAGAGATGCGCGAGAGATAAATTGAAAGCATTTTCCCTACCTTTCCATTGTTCATAGAATGTACCTGTGCATCTCTGTATTAAAAGGCGAGAGCGAACGATCCTTTTCAAAACTCCACTTGATTCTAAATTGCCTTCGCTCCACTCTCAGCGAGGTAAAATTGAATTATCTCGCCATAATGTCTATCAATAGGGACCTTTTGCGTAAAATATCTTTCGATGAAACAATATAGGAATTTTTAATCTTGAAGAGTAGGAAGGTGCCGCAATAATATGTTTGTTTGTGTTCCTGCGTTTTGTGAGTTGTTTCCATTTTGTTTGACGGCACACGAAACGTGTGTAACAAACACTTTCTCTTTATTCTCGCTTTTCCTCATTCGTTAAATTTCCCGTGCGTTTACTTTCCCGCAGAACACCGGGAAAGCCAATGGCTGCGATCTACGAGGCGAACTCGGTTAATGACAACCCGAAAGATATAAAAATACGAAAATAAAATCAGCAATGTGGCACTTGCAAGCACGCGAAATGTCATGCTTAATGTCATATCAAAGACATTATTTTTATGTCTCTGCATATTTTTTACCTCGTCACTCACCAAGTTCTTCCCGATTGGCTCAGCTCTGCAGGGAAGCCAACGCATGTTTAAAGGAATGTATGAGACGACAAAAAGTGGTGGTTTTCACTAAGGGTATTACTAAGGGTAAAAACAAAAAATGGACACACAAGATTGTATTCTGTGTGATACTGATTGTATATATTGTATGGTCAAAAACTTCATTGTAAATATTCTTATAATTTATCGCACAAACTTATTGCATTCGAAGCGTGGGCGTTTTAATAAAGTAATTTCATTTTATTTTACTGACACTTTTCATTTTTGATCAATATTATTATCATCATAGTCGTCGTCATTATTATCATCATCATCATCATCATCATTATCTTGATCCTAGCTTTCGGGGCCCTGACCAGCATTAGCCCAGGGCCCCGAAATCTCTCAATCCCGCCCTGCCGTGATCGTATTTTATATCTACGGATCCCACTTTGTCGGGACCATTGTCTCTCGGGCGAAACCATGAGGACAGGAACCCCCAATATGGCGGAAATTTAATAACAAATCAAGAGTTCACTACATGGCGCTTTTTTTTTTTTTTTTTGCATATTATCTATTATTCGCTTTGGCAGGCCAGGTGTCCTGCGAAACTTGACGGCTACTTTCCTTTCGAAGCAAAATGATGGGAACATACTTGGACTAACTTAATGCGAGCCGAACGCCCGATTGCCTCGAGCCAAATGGCTCGCAAATTCTTATCTCTGTAGGTATCTTCACGGTATTGAAACCATGGTGGCAGTCACGACAGTTACACAATTCACAGAGCAGCGGGGCACGGTATTGAAGTCACGGTCGCAATCACGACGGTTGCAGAATACAAACAACAGCGGGGCCGCTTTTACGGGAACAAACATCTTTATTGAGCATCAACACGCTCAAAGAAAGAAATCAACCATTCTGATGTTAGCCTGAGACTGAGGCAGGAAAAGAAGAAGTTTCAAAGTAGAAGAAAAAGGAACAGTCGAGGATACGTCTCTTCTACTTTGAAACTTCTTCTTTTCCTGCCTCAGTCTCAGGCTAACATCAGAATGGTTAATTTCCACCAGCTCGCCTGCGCACTCACTACAATATCAAAGAAATCAAGCCAGATCGACCAAAATAGTTTATGTGGGAATCTAGGCTTAGGCCAGTCCCGCTACGAAGACAAGCATCCGCATAGCGCTTCCGAAGGAGCGTACTTGCGGCAGTTGTTTGCTGCAAAATATGTCGGTTGTTGAAATCTTCATCTAAACACCTCTGTGAACTCAAAACGACCCGCACGCATAACATATACGATTAAAAACAAATACCTCCGGCTTGCATAACAATACCAACAATTTATCAGACGTTTCGTCTCCTATGCGGGAGACATCATCAGTGCATCCTTGTGGTGGTGGTTTGGTTGCTGGCAGCATGTCCATCGTAAAAAAAACAAAAAAAAAACTTGCGGTTGGCTTTTTGTGGCAATGCAGTCAATGCTAGGGGAGAGGGTGCACGAATCGCTGTACACGCGCCTTTCTTCTCTCTTGGAGTTGCCACTGCACGTCGCGTTTGCAGCCTTAGAAAGCAGGCGAAACGCGCGCATTTCAAAACGCACGCTGGAAATGGCGTCGGCCATGAGCTCGGCTTGCGCCCGGGCCAAAAAAGCACCCAGCACGAGCTCGCAATTCGACTGCTGCAACGGCGCGCGTGCTCTCTCAATGCTCGATGTTCTTGCAGGCACGTGTTCACGCTACCTTCGCCGCACCTTGAAATGAAGTGACACGGACTCTAGAAGTACATTCTTTCATGCGGTCGCGTCTTCGGCGAGAGAGATTCGAGCTGAATAAGAAAATTGAGGCAAAAAAGATGGACAAAGTTTTAAAGTTCTGTCAAAAATATCGGCTCACCAACGTCGCGCGTTTACGTAAAAAAAAAAAAAAAAAAAATGTGTTAGTTTTAGTTGCAGTATAAGCGCACATCAGCGCACTTAAAATATAAATACTATTACTTGCATTACGCGGACGATCTGAAATCAATGAACCGGCGCTCCCAGCCTTCCGGAAACATTGGCTGCCACGGCTCAAACAGCTAGGCGTGCCCAGGCCGCCGATCTGTACGTTCAATATCAAACGGGCTCCCGAGAGCCGTTTGATTAAACCGGTACAGTTTGACGGTCACCGGTCACCCGCTTGTGCAACATGTTCACCGGTTTGAGCAAACGTGCGACAACTTTGCCCAAACGAGTCGCCCATTTGCCCCGACGAGTGACCTGTTTGCCTAAGAAGTGACCTGTTTGCCCAAATAGGTGACCGCTATGGCTCATACGGGGGACCCCTTGAGCCATACGGGCGACCCCTTTGGCAAACTGGTGACCGGTATGGCTAAACTGTTACCGGTAATGGACCCGTTTAGTTTCATACAGGCGCCAAATGGTTTTTTTTCAGTAGGGTATCGATAGTTCTGCGACACTATCGATAGTTTTGGAAAAACTATCGATAGTATCGATAGTCAATTTACCGATAGTTTTGCATCACTAACACACAATCAATTTTTTTTAGAGCTGTACCGGTGCGCTTTTCACTTCTTCGGAAAGGGGGCCCTTGCCGGGCCTCCATGCCTATTACTGTTAAAGACTTTGCTCGCGCAGACGATACAAGTATTTCAGATTACTTAGAGACATCGTTGGAAGCATTCGAGCAACTTAGCACTACTAGTACAGTTGACGACCTCTGGAACTTTTTAAAGACAATTATTTATTTTTGTATAGATCATTATGTACCTAGCAAAATTAAACATGTTCATCGTACAAATCCTTGGATAACACCCGAAATAATTCACTTGAAACGACGAATCAGAAGGCATAGGAAAAATAACAAACAAAGCGTGAACGCCTTAAAGAGCAGTTTAAAAACGGCACGTAGAGAAGCCAAGGAAAGCTTTTTTTTAGTAACTCTGCACAATTTTATAAAAACTGCCCCCGAAAAGTTTTGGCGTTTTTTAAAGGGACGAAAGGAACCGATTGAACCAATTGTTGGCGGTGACATAGTTATTACAGACAATGTAGAAATGGCAGGGCACTTTAACCGTTTTTTTCAGTCAGTTTTTTCAGCGCATGAGTCACATGTCATGCGTGAAGCCTCAAGCCACGACACTGAAATAAGCGCACCGGCCGTGGTGATAACCCAATCAGGAATATTCGCGAAGTTGTTATCTCTTGACACGAAGAAATCAACGGGACCGGATGAAATACCGAATGAATTTCTCAAAAATATATTCTGAGTGGCTATCCCATTATCTTGAAATTATTTTTGACACATCATTACAAACGCACACTCTTCGACAAGACGGGTTATCTGCCTGTGTTGTACCAGGATTTAAAGACGGAAGCCGTCTCAGGGTGGATAATTACAGACCCATTTCTTTGGCAAGTGTTTGTTGTAAAGTATTGGATCATATTATTTCAAAACACATATTCACTTTCTTAGAGGACCGAGGCATGTTCTATCCCCACCAGCACGGTTTTAGATGCGGCCTGCCAACGGTAACCCAACTTGTGGAAACGTTTTATGATTTTTCTTTTGGCGTTAATAATAAGCAACAGGTAGATGTTATTTGCGTCAATTTTTCAAAGGCGTTTGACTATACCACATAAAAAACTGATATAAAAATTAAAAGCACTAGGTCTAGGTTCTATTATTATTAATTGGATTGAAGCCTATCTATCAAATCGAAGTCAAAGAGTTGAAATTAATGGAAGTCGATCTGCGCCATTACCTGTGTCCTCAGGAGTCCCTCAGGGCTCAGTCCTGGGTCCATTGTTGTTTTTGATCTATATAAATGATATCGCTACTTATATTCAAACTACAACTAAACTGAAGCTCTTTGCAGATGACTGCTTACTTTATGCTCCCGTAAACGATTCCGTCGATCAACTGAACTTAAACAGGAATTTGGAAATATTAAGGCAGTGGTGTGATGATTGGAAAATGCAGATAAATTTTTGTAAGTCGGCATACATGCACATAACAAACAAGAGGAACGTTTTACAATTTCCCTACAATATGGGGGATATGAATTTGAATAATGTGGACAGTTTCAAGTACCTTGGTGTCACGATCTCAGATGACCTACAGTGGCTGGCCCATATTGAAAATGTTTGCTCTTCGTCCTATCGGAGTCTTGGTTTTATACGACGGAAATTAAAAGATGCTACTAGAGACGCAAAGTTGACTGCCTATGAAACGATGGTACGTCCTACTTTGGAGTATGCCAGTGTGGTACGTAGTCCCAACAAAAAAGTTGACAACGAAAAATTAGAAAAGATTCAAAGGTTGGCTGTATGTTTTATTCTGTCTAGCTATAAAAGAACAGACTCTGTAACTAGAATGTTGCATGAGTGCGGCTTGCAGCCACTAGAAACTAGACGGAAGATTGCAAGGTTAAAGTTGTTGTTTTTTTTGTCCTCTATTACGCACACTTAAAAATTGACCCAGCATTGTATCTGAAAGAAGTGCATAAGCGGTCAAGAGGACTAAATCATACGAAAACGGTCCAACCTTATTGTAGTAGAATAGATGTCTTTAAATAGTCTTTTTTCGCGCAAACAATTGAAGAATGGAATAGTCTCCCGGAGTGTGTCATAAATTTAACAGACGCGTCTTATTTCGAGTCTTCCTTGGAAGAGCTGTTTTCAAAATAAAAGAAATTTTGGTTGATTGTTGTTATTTGAAAATGTAATAGTATTTTGTGCGTCCTTATTGCTGGTAAACGTTAAGAATGTATGTTTTCCCTTTTATTTCTCCCTCTCCTGTAATAGTCTTCGAGAGAGGACTGACAGTATTGATAAATAAAATAAATGCCCCGCGCCACCGCACGCTCGCTCACGATGGACGCGAGCAATAAACTTGAAATAAAATTAAGAAATACAAAGAAAGCCAAAAGTAAATCATTGTTAGCGTTTTGATAAAACGTAAACTCTGGTTCATTATGTTTTTTTTTATATGCTTTAGTGGCGCTAATGAACAGATGCTGAAAGAGGCTCATAAACAGTTTCTGTTTCCACAAAATCACAACCCAGACAGCTATAATCTTACGTCGTTTCAAAAAGAAAGCAAAGCACCCGCAATACGGTCGAGCGCTGAGGATCGCACTGGCCAAAACCTCTTTGTTTACAAGATGCTGCGCTGTGAAGATCGCACTGCTCAGCATGCCATCTTCACAGCTCAGCACGCACGTGTATGTCGATTCCGAAAGCGAGCAAAGCACGCACCGTACGCACAAGCGCTGAAAACGGCACCACGGTCAGAACCCGTCCTCTAGCTACGACCGTGACTCGTGCATAAGTTGGTGCTAATCAATACAAGCTTACATCTAAAGGTTGAACTCAGTGGAGCAAGGGTGAACAGCAAAATTCGCACTGCCAAAATATATTACGACACGACGCTACGTATTCGTCGGAAACCAAATTCCATGCGATGTACTCCGCCTAAGCCAATACATGATGTCAAGGCGTCAGTTGCGTGTGCGGCTTCATCTGCACACAAATGACGCTCTTGCAAACGCTGAAAACTCTAGTGTTAACCGGCGCACAACATCAGCAAACAGGGCGTTCACAAAATGTGTTTGAATGGTTCAAACCTGGAGCGCGTCGGAAATCGGAGCCATGTTTTTAACCACATTGCTCGTGCTCCACGCCGCCCGTTGACCCCTGCCGGTAGTAGTGGACGCTGAGCGAACAAAAACTAGCTCGCCGAGATCGGCGGCGAACAGCCCATGGCCTGAGCTCACCCCGAACGCCCGACCTGTATGCGCAGCTGCGAGCGTGCAACTTGTTTGTTCCGAAAACATTCTGCGCCATCTATGAGAAAAAAAAAAAAAAAGATTGCGGTGACGTAGCTCGGCTATGCCAGGATATCCGTAGCGTGAGCTTATGTGCACAAAATGAGAAGCGCTATCAAGCGGCTCCGGCGCAGCGTCAGACTTAGCTACTGCACAACGGAGACGAAAAGCTGGGCGCCCGGCGGCGGACGTGCGTCTGCCGCGGCTATGACATCACTCCTCTGGAATGCGCAGACCGGCGAGGCGGCCGCGGCGGCGGCGGAGCGCGCGGCGGCGGCGGCTCCGGCGCGCCAGCTGTGCGCCGTGTGACGTCACTGCTCCTCGCACATGCGCAGCACGGAGCACGGCTCATTATGCGAGCCACGCGAAACTGCTCAACCTCGGCCAGTGTAGCTCACGCTACAAAAGGCTACATATAAATCGCGGGTGAATCCCCCTTAAAGAGACCATGCAACGATATTCGCTTGGAAGGTTTTTCACTTTACACGACCTTACCGGAACTAGAGGTACCCAAGTACACTCGCACGCAACACCACTCTCCAAGAAACTCCTTTGTTACGGTGTCATTTCAATGACAAAAGCGAGCGTTTTCTTTCAATGTCTCCTTCGCGAAACATGATGACGTAGCTGGAGATCGCATTATGCCCCAGTGACGACATTTTAATGCGGTTCATAGATTGAGCCCAAGAATTGCGTGAGCCCTCGATTTGTGCTCGTGATAATCAATAGCTCGACAAATATTCGGGTAGTGGCCCGTGTCGAACCGCTGCAATCATAACAATATCTGCAACTCAGAGCGTTTCCTTGTGCTTTGCCAACACCAGCGAGCGGCTATGATTAACACAGGCGGCATATAATCGACCCCAAATCACATGGCCGCCTGTTCTTGCTGCGAGTCAACGTTACTAAAACACACAGTTGGGAAACTCGCCGTCGAAACCTGGACTGCTGGCGTCCACCGAGACCGAGCTAAATACCGACAACAGCGCCACTCTTTATCATTTGTCTGTACTGTGGTCACCTTGAGCTTTTAGAAAGCATGTTTTTGCGTAAAAGCAAACGGAAAAGACTCTTTTTGTATGAAATTTATTGGAGTTGAGTACAAAATGAAGGGCGCGTGATCTTTTTAAGATCTTTAGTTTGCCAGGTTTTGCGGAAAAATTAATATTGTTTTTATACAACCACGCCCCAGCGGTGCTTTCAGGTAGCGCGTCCCGACCTAGGTGCATTTCAACTTCGGTAGCAAGCAAAGTTGCCAGGTTGGGCTATAAATAGCCAAATTGGACTAGTTTTATTTGCAGTTGGCGGGAAGAAGTGGTAGCTGGCTAATTGGCTAGTATTGGGCTATTTCTGACCCGTGCTGGGCACGCCAGAATGCCTCAAAGCACTTGAATTTATAGATTCGAATAGGGTAATTTTGTAGTAAGCTACGTAAACATTTGGCGCTTCAGTCTCTTAACTCTGAAAAGTACGCGACAGCAAGCAAATTCGTCTGCTCTCTGCTCACCATTCTTTACCCCTGAATCTTGTCCAAATGCAAACGCGTGCTGTTATTCCTCTATCTCAATTAGGGACGGCGCCATTCCTTGCGGCCCCAGCAGTACCACCTGTTCTGCACATTCTTTAGGTTGTCTGTTGATTGGCGTGCACATATGCTTTGTGTTTAAATTTGTATTGTTTTCCCGTGGCGGTCGTTCTGGTCACCATGCCCCGATACTAGAGAGAGAGAGAGAGAGTCGGAAAAAGAAGAACAGAGAGGTAAACCTAGGTTGGAGTCTTGGTTGGCTACTCTGTTTTAGGGAGGGGGCAGTGGGGAGTTAAAAGAGGAAGGAAAGGATAGGAGGACATAGAACAATAAACTTGTAAAAATAAAAGAAATAGTGACACGAGAGCACAAACTATAGATCACATTACAAATAAAGCACGTGTGTCCTTTAGAGGCAGAAGCTCAGCCGCGTTTCCTTGGGGAAACGCAGAAAAGCTTTTGTTGCCCTCGCTGCACTCTGAGGGCTGTCCCAGGTTCCGAGCACTTTCATGACAGAAAACGGTCGGCTGTCTAGTTGCACCCAGGGCCGTAACCAGGGGGGGGGGGGGGGGGGGGTAGGGGGTTCTGACCCCCCCCCCCCCCCCCCAAATTTTTTTCTGGGTACGGCCCTGGTCGGTGCACTGGCAGCCAGCCGATTTTAATCTGCACTTCTGCGCACGCGCAGTGGGACCGGTTCTCCGGTTTGCTGTAACTCTCCATTATATGCCACCGATGCACATGATTGATAGGCGAAAATAAGACAATAGACACTTTCAAAATGGCCGCCGTTGTCCCCAACCCCCCCCCCCCCCCCCCGAAATTTTTTTCTGGGTACGGCCCTGGACTTGCACCAACGTACTCTTGAGGTGTTCTCTTTTCGCGTCGTAGATTTTGCAGTCGCGCAATAGGTGAGCAATGGTTTCATCGCATTCACACGTTGGACAGTCCGATGTTCTGGCTTGCCCAATGCGGTGAAGGAAGGACTGTGTACAAGCGACACTGAGCCGGAGGCGATGTATGACTGCCTCTGTCCTCCGGGGAAGATCACGTGGAAGTTGAAAGGTAAGATTTGGGTCCAACGCGTAGAGGGGAGCATAGTGGTAGGAGACATCGTGCCATAGATTTCTCCTAGCGCTGGCGGCGTGACGATTGATAAGGCATTTAATGCCATTCCGACAATACGGAATCGTAATAGTTGCATCTAGAGAATGGGCTGACTTCGCACCTGCGTCTGCAGCCTCGTTTCCAGGTAAACGACAATGACCTGGTATCCATTGAAACTGGACAGTGTGTCCTAGATCCAAACACTGCATAAGAAGGGTCATTATTTCGAAAACCACTTGGTCATTTTGACCGCGTCGCAAAAATGCTGATATTGCTTGGAGGGCCGGCTTGGAGTCAGAAAATATTGTCCACGAGTATGACAATTGTGTCAAGATGATTTGAAGTGCTTGTTGAATTGCCACTAGCTCTGACATCGTAGATGAAGTTACGTGGCTTAGCTTGAATCCCACGGTTCTACAGTGACTTGGAATGACTACACAGCAAGTAGAACTATCAGAGGTACATGAGCCGTCGGTGTAGACATGTGTTCTTGAGAGATGGTTACCGTAAATATGGGACATAGTAACCTGTAAAATCACGACCATTGGCATATTTGATTTTTTCTTGATACCAGGAATATCAAGTTTGACATCTGGTTCCGGAAATCTCCACGGAGGCGTCGTGCAAACTGTGGCTTGTGTAAGATCTCCCGGCAAGTATCGCCGTACCTGGGACAGCGCCTTGGAGTAGCTCGAGTTTGGACGTGCAGATTCTATGGTGGCGAGAGAGTGATCTTCATGCTGAGTTAAGTGTCTTATATGAACCCTTACCGCTCATTCACACTGGAAGCGGATCCGCGTTCGCAAAGCGGTTGCGAACGCGGTTGTATAAAGATCCAGTACAATTGCACGCGCACTTGATGTCATCGAGTGCGCGTGCAATTGTACTGGATCTTTATACAGCCGCGTTCGCAACCGCTTTGCGAACGCGGATCCGCTTCCAGTGTGAATGAGCGGTTAGAGTTTCCTGCATGAGCAGGATGCTTATAGGAATGACGCGTGCTTTTGCTATAGTTCCAATTGTTGACGCACATGCTGGAAGCCCAAGGCAGGCTCGAAGAGCGCGTGCCTGAAGGCTTCGAAGTGTGCCTAAGTTTGTACGGCACATACCGTTGATAACTGACTGTACCTAAGCAAACCAGTAAATAAAGCCTGATAGAGACGTAGCAACGCCCGCACTGACGCTCCCCACGTAGTGCCACTAATGAAGCGGGAGAGGTCAATGAAACTCACCAGCTTCCGTTTTAGGTAATTAATATGCGGGGTCCAAGTTACTCCTTTATCAATATATACGCCAAGAAATATGTGACTTTTGACGTATGAAATTGTGTGCTTTTAATTTATTACATTAATAATACAGTGGAAGGTATGTTGCTTAGGTTACCATTGTCCAACGCTGCAGTAGAAAGCGTGTTCAGCCAGGCTACCTTCGCAAAGACGGACTTCCGAAACAGGATGTCGATGGAAACACTGGAGAACATTTTGTCTGTTAAATTCGGACTGTGTGTCAAAGAACAGTGCTGCAAGGAATATGTTCCTTCAGATGTTTTTCTGACACCTTTTAATACCGCATACCGCAGTAATGTAACCGTACTCTGCCGTTGGTTCTGCGAGCTAGTGGTGTGAATATTTATATTTGATGTATAAAAATGCATTACGTGTCTTTTGTTCATACAATAAACGTTTCGAATGGTCAGTTGTTGTTTTTTTGGATATTTTTGAGGTACTTTTCTGGATCGACATTTGGCAATTTTTGGGCTATATCTCGCAGAAATTTGGCAGGCCAGAGTACAAACACCTGGCAACCCTGGTAGCAAGACGCGGCGCGTTCGCTGGCGAGACGGGGTGGCACCCCTGTAACCTCTTCCGCTGTATCTGTTTCGGCGCCAAAATGTACGATTAAAGCCAAAATAGACGTCACGTGCAGTTCCTCGAGTGGCCGCTGCGGGAGAAATGGCGGCGTTGTGTTCGCCATTAGCTCGGTTCCCGAGGACAGATCGGTGCCACTTTCTCAGAGCAGTCTCTATGACAGTTTCCCAACTGAGTGGCTTAGTAACGTTGCTGCGAGTTGAGGAAGTGAACGCTGCTCGTTTTTCTTTATTTTTTCTACGACTTCTACTGCGCGTGGTGAAAAGCGAACGCGTGTTTCAAAGCGTATTAACATCAGGAATTCATTCGCGGTATTTACGCAAAGTACAAAACTTGTTGCATCGCTTATGAGTAGACGGAGTAGAACTGCCGCCTACTTCCTGAGAATTAAAGTTACGGCGGCGTCAAGCCCGCACCGAAAGCTTGGGCTACGTTCCAAATCTTACCGGAGTAACTTGTCTCCTACGTCACCGGTTAAAATCACGTGACAATGTTAATAAATCTACCGCATCGGTTTTGATACGGCCTGGATTTTTGTCTGCATTTCCCTGGATTTACTTCGTTTCGGCCTTTAGTTGATATTAGCTGACAGCCAAGGACGTTTAAATGTCCTAGGACCCGGAATAAGGTGATGTTCAGAGACGCCACAAAAAGACCTCAATCCGAGACTGCCTTGCGCACCGACGCCACCGACGCGCTCTTGTCCAAGCTCCCATTGTCCGATCGCCGCTCGAATGGCTGCATTTGGCTTAGGCTACGTCTGCTACTTGCCTGCGATCTGCTTTGTCTGCCCGTTGTCGCAGCTGGCTTTTGGTACTAGCGCCACTAAATAAGCTACGCTTCAAAGTAGCGACACTTACCCATGTCGTGGCTTAAAATCATGGTCGCCAGTTATCTGAAGCTTTATCTGAAATGCCAGGAAACGCTTCTCCGCCCTCCACAAATATTTAAACAGTTCGCGACAGAGCAAAGCAATATTACATGAGCTTCCTAACACCGAATCTAAAGCTGAGGAAGTCGCACTTTTGAATCATGACGATCGGCAGTTCCGTCTGCTCTCCACAAGCACCAGAAAGGCGGCGCCCGCAACAATGTCGGGGAACAGGGTGCTGATACACTATGCGCGACCAATTTAGTGGCTCCATTCGGTACGATCGGCGCACCAAAAGAAGTTCCGATGCGGACGCTCACTCTCATCGCGGACGAGGGAAACGAACATCTGATAAAAGCAGGGCTTGTATTTGCTTTCTCAACACAGTGCCATTCTCAGCGTTCGTGCGTACGACGACTGATATGCTAGCTTTCCAAAGCCGCGCTATGACGGCTCGCTCTAGACGACGCTCCCGGCGCGGTGTCGAGAGCGTCCGCCACACGCCGACTTCCTGCTGATCAGGCGAGTGTTCGGCTTCATATATCACCTGTTCGATACGGATTAACTCCGCCATGTAGATTTGGGGCGAACAACCGCGCTGCCACGGCGATGCCATAGCAACGCGGTTGTTTGCCCCCAATTTACATGGCGACGTTCATTAACTGAGCTTCCTGATTGCGACGAAACTTACTCGCGGCCAGGGATGGGCAAAATACATGCAAATATGTATCGAAATACAAATACAAAATACTTCGTCAAAAATGTATTTAATTGCAAATCAAATTACATTTTCAAAAAAAGCATTTATAAGTACAAGATACAAATACAACCAAATGTATTTGGTCTCTTCCAAATACTTTTCCAAATACATTCCTCAAAATTTGCGTCAGCGACTTCAGGGCACCTGCAACGGGTTTCTGGGTATCTCATTTTAATTTTGAATTGCACACTCCATACTCGGAAGTTAGTGCGCGAGGCTCTAGCATCGTAATAGAAATATAATGACAAAACATGTAATCAGCTTGGACGTAATAGGTGAAAAAAGTAGAGCTTCAAGCAGCTTTTTTTTTGTCGATTACATTTTGGTAAAGACCAACAAAGAACCGAGGCGACCAAGACGCGCAGCACTGGCTAGAGAATTTTTTATTGTTGCAACTCGCACCAGTTACAAAAATCTGGACGACCCGCGCATTTAGAATATTCCAGGCAAAAACATGGAGGGAAATCAGGCTGGAAAGCATCACAAGTTGTCACAGGCACTTATTTAGCCAGTCTGCCTGTGAACGTCGATTTCGTCTCTATTCTTGCACTGGACTAGCACCGTAATCACAAAGTCACTAAACGCTTCTCCTTGATTGAGAGACACTGCATTCGGTGCAGAACGTAGTTTTCTTCCTGCTCTGGACAGTGAGAATAGGTTTGAGGCATGTATTTTCGCTCACAAAATTGTATTTAATTACAATTGTATTTGAAATACCCACGTTTCAGTATTTAAATACACACGTCAAATACATTACCCAATTTGTAATTAAATACAAATGCAAAATACACAAAGTATTTGAAATACGTATTTCAAATACTTGTATTTGAAATACTGCCCATCTCTGCTCGCGGCTGTGGTAAAAGATGGAAAACCTGATAGAAGAAAGAAGACGCAGGAAAATTATCGTCTCATTGACTGAGAAACTAAAAGGACATTTCGTGAAAACGCCTTAACAGCGTTGCCGTGGCAATGTCATGTCAACGTGGTTGTTTGCCCCCAAATTACAAGGCCACGTTCAGTAACGGAGTTTTCTGATTGCGATAAAAATTACTAGAGACTGTGGTAAGCGATGGGAAACTTAGTAGAAAAAAAAGCGCAGGAAAATTATTGTGTCATTGGCCAAGAAACTGAAGGGACATTTCGTGGTCACGCCTACTTTTGTTACACTTCGCTTCATGTATGGAAAATACGGCCACCACCTCCTGTCCATTATAACCTTCTTGCTGACAGCGAACAGCAGACGACAAAAAATTACTTCTTTTCGTCTTCGAGGGAGTCAAAGAATCAACGTAACTCTAAAGAACAACGTAAATAAACATCGTTTCTTTTATGTGAGGTTGATGACATAGATAATTTGAAAAGGACACTAAATCATCTTGCAGTAAGGACTAGGAAGGAAATTCGTGCATAAAAAGTGTCACTAGCATGTTGATTGAAGTGTTGGTGCGCTTATTCATTCTTGCATTTGCTCACGCATTGCGAATGTGATTGCGGTTCTAAAGGCAGCGCTTTGCCTTCACTGGGGCGTATGATGTGGCAAAGGTTTCGCCTTACATTGTGCTTCCGCTGCTACAATATGTTTATTCGGCGGAGTAAACGAACCACGGTATTTCATAGCGCCTGCATTTCACGCAGTGTTGTATGCGTTACCGAAAAAAAGTAACTAAATACGTTACTCGTTACTTGCAAATAAATGTAACGCGTTACCGACCTACGTTACCTGAAAATAAAAGGAACGCGTTACCGTTACCATTACTGATAAAAAGTAACGCACGTTACTGTTGCGTTACTTTTTATTCACGAACTAAAACATTTGCTGTTTCGACGTTTGATATGTGCGTAAGCGCCATAGCTGAAATCCATGTCCATGTGAAATCCAATGTCCATGCGGAAACTTAATTACCCTGTCTTTTTTAGGGTTTCACCCGAACAGTTAAAAAAAAAAACGCGGAAGTATATATGAAGCTGATTTAGAACATGGAAAACGGGAAAGGGAATGACACGAAGGTGTCATTCTCTTTCCCAGCGGGAAGCGAAACGCAGGCTTCGACGCAGGAATCTCCCAAATCCACCCGAAGCCGGACCTCTTTGGCCTTCCAGCCGAGGCGACGGCGGTAGCGAAGTCAACGAGCCGCGGGAGAAAACCAGTGGCAGGTGCCGTGTGACGTCAAATCTGACGAGCACCGACGTCAAAGAAAAGTGGAGGACAGCGGCATTTTTTGACTAAGGAATTTATGACTGGGCACTTAAAAACACATAAAAAATATTAAAATTTAATTTTTTTTTAAGTTCTAGGAAGTAAAGTAACGTAACGTAGTTTCGTCACACGTTACTCAAAATAAGTAACGTAAGTACGTTACCCGTTACTTCTTTGGAAAAGTAACGAGTACGTTACTACGTTACCAAAAAAAGTAACGCGTTACCGGTAACGCCGTTACTTGTAACGCGTTACCGCCAACACTGATTTCACGGACCCTCTTTATTCTGTTATTGAAGTATTCAGGTCACTGTAATATCAAACCGGACACTACTGAAATAAAAAAAAAAGACGACAACAGATGTTTAAGCGAGTTAAACGATTTATTCTGTAATTCTTCGGTACACAATCTCCAAGGATACATACTATATTAACGAATACCGTTCTTTCGAACGATGTAACCGCAGTCGTTTCGTCGAAACGTATACGGTTGCTTGATTGCATGACAGTTTAGCGAATGGTCCTATTTTTGCCCTAGGTTTATGGAAACGTTCTGAACATGATAAACTACCATGAACACTTCACGTAGACAAAAAAACGTCGACCGTTTTTGTTTCCGTTTGATTTCAGTCAGATGCTGACGTTTAGTAACTTAGTAACTACTTAGCTATGCAGAAAAATTATTTGGACGACGCACGTTTCAGCGAACCAATTAACGATTGGAATCTTCGCTGTTAAGTAGCCTCGGGGAGGTGCTACTCTAAATATTACAAATACTACACAAGTACGGACGCCTAAAATGTGAATGAGAGTAGACGCTCTGAACGTATCTAACTACTAATCCTGAAGTTGCAATGCGCCAATCATAGGCTCCGCAACGAGCGTCAGTTCCATGCATGGTTCTTTATTACCGCTCAAAACTTTCTAAGGACGTTCACCTAAAAAAAAACTTGCCAGCCTATGATCGTTCCGAGCCGAAAAAGCAGACAATAAACAGGCCACGCGACGTCATTTACTCGACCCTATTTGACGTTACCCACCAATGCAAAAAATGGTTGCGTTTTTTGTAGTTTTTTTTTTTTTCAAGCCTGCGTATATATATATATTTTTTTTTTTTTTTTTTTTTTGCATCGCTGAGTATTTTGAAAATTGTCCCTTGCTCTGGAAAAGATGTTCCCGGATAATATCTTGGAAATCAGGTTCAACAACCGCCTGAATCTCATTGCCGTTGACGTAAGAAACGGACAGACGACGCGAGGACTGCAACGCTGCACGATGCTCTGTGCAATTAAATTCAGAGCGTATAAACTTCTTCCCAGACATTGAGTCATAGGTGGAATCAGGGACATGGACACCACACTGACCAACGAGAAAATCGCCAACTACTTAAGGTCTCCTGAAAACAGAATTTCACGCGTCTTCGAGGACTGGGCAAAAGTCCTGCGATCAAGATCTCTTTCTGTGGATCGATGTTGCCAAGTTACATTTGCCTCGGTCATGTCCAGCATGCAGTTTCTCAATTCCAAGAAAACCCACTCTGATGTCGCAAGTGCTACCGCTATGGACATCGAGGGTCAGCCTGCAAGCGCAATCCAGTGTGCAAAGCTGCAACGCACGCACAAGGCCATAGACTTTTCCTCTGCTCAAGAGAAGTGCATTAACTGCGGCGACGCACACTCGGCTACATTATCATCTTGTTCAAAACGGCAGCAGGAAAAAAGACAAGAATTACTCTAGACAACACGCAGTCAATTTCCGCACTGCCACAACTAAAGTTATTGAATCCGAATGGCACAAGCTACCCAGAAAAAGTGAAGAGCCTTTCTCAACAGTGCAGGACATTTTAGATAGGATGACTGAGATCCAAGTGCCGGAGAGGCCTACATATGCTGCACTAACTCAAATTCCAAGAAAAAACCAAACAAAGACGCGTCCGACTAAGCAAAGGCCCATTTCACCTGACGTATTTCAACGCTAAGGTCCAACAACGTCAGGGAACACATCCACCGATCAAGGAAAGTGAAGAACACAAAACCGGGAGACCCTGTCCGTTTCAACACACAGCTCCAAGCAAGGGGTGAATTCCCAAGCTTCAAGCAGCAGCAAACATAATCTGCAAGCTTTTGGGATCTATTGACGCAGAATGGGCCTGTAGCATCCTTACACTCTTTCAAATGGCCCTTCTCCTTATTAGATCATTGTTTATGGGGAACTGTAATCCCCAGGCAACCGCCACGCCACATTCCTCTTCAGAACCTACGATGTGGCAGTGGAATTGCCATAGCCTCCGGAAAACGCGCCGCAACCTCATACAGTATCTTCAGTCGCACGTTCCCCCATCCGACCGACATTATCTACTGACAGGAACCTTGCACCCGTCCTAATCTTCCTGGATACGTGACACATGTGGCGCATAACGATCCCAATCAGGACCACATTGTGGCAACTATAGTCAAACGCGTTCATACCGCGGTTGACTTCACTTCAGACCAAAACAAAACTGGCATACGCTCTGCGACAAGGTTAACGGCGCGCTCGGAACTGCACGAACGTGCTCCCTACTCCGTCATCTAATACAACCAGGCTAAGCCAAATCGGAGAGGGCAAAATACATCTACAAACTCCTCCACGCCACTGACCTAACAGACTCCCAATGCCTCACACAGTTAAGACAGTGGTACCTTACCCCTCCTGACGCTCCACCGCACGCGGACTACACGGGTCCCCCCAACAATACTTCTTGTCTAAACGCGCACATCACGAATGTTGAGATTCGCGCTGCACTCACCGACATTTGCCGCAAAACATCCCCTGTTCCTGACAAGATTAGCTGCTCTCTTCTCTACCACCTCTATGATTCAGACACCGCTCAACTTACTACATACTTAAATCAGGTTTGGGAGTCGGGTACCCTTCCCAAAGAATGGAAGGAAGCCACTGTCGTTCTGATTACCAAGCCTGCCAAGCCCCCCCCTCCCCCAAGCAGCACGTTGTAGATGGGCCATCGCTGGCAAGTGTACTATGGCCAACCAGATTTCCGATAGCCCAAGCTTGGCCAAAGTGCTCGGCAATAGAAGTGTTTTCGTCCTCGTCTGGTGACTTGCCATTCACTTTATGCCAGTCGGTGGCCATTCACTTTAGGCCAGTGACTGGCCATTCACCTTTGTCAAGTGGCTGGCCATTCAATTTAGGTCAGGAACTGGCCATTCACCTTTGGCCAGTGACTGGCCATTCACATTTGGCTAGTGACTAGCCATTCACTTTAGGCCAGTGACTTGCCATTCACCTTTGGCAAGTCACTTTCGGCCAGCCACTGGCCATTGACTTCCGGCCAGTCACTGGCCGAAAGTGGCTGTAGTTATACACTTAATACATAATTTATCACAGACGGCCTCAGTGTTCCTCAGAAGACTGTCAAGAGTTTCGGGAGGTCATGTTTTATAACTCAACCCCAGAAACTCTTACATAGTAATGACACGCGAAGCTGCTGCAAGGCTGCTCAATATTTATTGGACTTTTTGAGTACTAAGTCTTATGACGCTGGTTGCGACCACCATTCCAGTCGTCGTAGGTTCAGGGATGGTCTGTTGTCCCACCATTAAGATCCCCCGGTAGTGCAGCAGTAAAAAAAAATAAGAAGTAACTTTAGGTGAAGGGACAGTGCAACAATAGAGAGTTTTAGTAGATCGTTCCGATACCTCCGATAGTCCCGATAACGATACCATGCATGCGCAAGGGAGGCGGTGGCGGAGTATTGGGTATCGTTATCGGAGTCATGGGAGCGATCTACTAAAACTTTCTACTGTTCAGTTACAATATTTTTCACTTTACACAAGCTTACTGGCACTAATGGGAAAGAGAAGCTTTGAGTACACCGTAAAGGTTTTTACACACTTAAGGGTGTGAATCAGTTTGTCCCTGGGCTAACACCCTTATGGCGTTCAGGCAAGCACCCTTCACAAAGGGTGCTTGCGAACACCCTTGGTGAAGGGTGCTTGGCATGAAAAGGGCACCTGCTGGGGTGGCCCAGTGGATGCTGGGCCACCCCAGCCAATCTGGCGCCGGGAGAGTATCATGCGACGTTTTGGTTATGTGGAGTTCAAGGTCACATTACGCTCTCTTGACGCTGGATTGGCTGGTAGCGTCCGCCGCGCTCGGACGAAGGGTGAAATGAAGTATAGACCACAGTGAACACTTCATTGGAATGTGTCCAATACACATATCAGAACTTTCAAATTGTAGGAAAATCATATATGGTATTGCATATTCTTATATTATTATTATATGATTTACAGCTTATCATGTGTACTGAACACATTTACACTTTTTTCACTTAGAGGGATTGCCACATCATCACATACGAGGCACGTGATAAAGAAATAATGAGTCACACTAAACACAACTCA
This sequence comes from Ixodes scapularis, assembly GCF_016920785.2. Classification (NCBI taxonomy): domain Eukaryota; kingdom Metazoa; phylum Arthropoda; class Arachnida; order Ixodida; family Ixodidae; genus Ixodes; species Ixodes scapularis. Next base: position 182,784,369 of record NW_024609846.1, on the reverse strand, counting down.
CTTCATGAAGAAGTAATACAAAAGAGCTCCTTGTAAGCCACATCATAACCCCGTGGGCACTTGGGAAGTGTTACGGCACCCCCCTTTCTCGAACTCTAAGTGAGCAAGCAGTGGCCCCAAGCATCGCACTGCAGGGCTGAACCATTGTCAACATCATGGTCTGCCACAAACGAAGCATGTAAAGCTTTCCTGTTTGGAGATCAAGTGACATGTTTTGTTTGTCTCAGAGGATTGCAGGCAACACGCTTCGCTTATCACTTGTCTCCTACGCGCATCTGTTTACTAATTGGAAGCAGGGTAGAGGGGGGTAGTTTAGCCCTTGGCTGAACCACAGCAGTATTTCATTAGGTGAAGCTCAATATGACATCAATTAGAATGTGTTAAATTGAACATTTATTGAACCTTGAGAAATGGAAAATACAATGTATGCCATTCCATGAAATAAAGAATTCTATCTGCAAATATGTAATGAAAAATATTACAGAATGAACTTGCACTCTACGGCAAAACAGCAAACGTTTCAGTAGAACACGCTATCCTCTTGCTCACGTACAAAGAAAATTATAAAGTTCTGGAAGACGACTATGGATAAGGAACTCGTAGAGCTAAATTCTAAGCACCTCGTCTACAGGAGGTCAGCATTAGTTATCACAGAAAGTGCCCAACATTTAAAGAAAGAAAAAGAAAAGATGCCTCCATAAAACCTTCTATCATTCGTTCTGGAAGTAAAATAAAAATTAACCTGATAATACTGGCGAGAAATGTGGATTATACACTTTCAAAACGGCTCACAAAACGTCTCTTCAGCCACATACCTTTCTGCAAACATTGTTCAAACATTTAATTGCGACTGCCCTTGGATCGGCGTCGCTCAAGCCAAGGAAAATCCTTTCCAGAGCAACCAGTGTGTTGGAGGCCTTGCATTCGTACTGGATGCTGAAAAGCCAATATGCTGCCAACAACATGCACAGCCCCTCTTCTGCATTAAAAACGAAAAACAAGCGCTCACGATCCTCAACAAGGTGAAGAAAGTCTGCATCGTCCAGCTCTTGCTTGTTGTAGAGGACACATGGTGTCGGTGGGGTGTTCTCGTCCTGCGTTAGGTAAAAGGATAAAGCAAAACATATTTTAATGTAGAAGGCCAAAACTTGTTTGCTCTTGTCAACTGCTATTATTCGCTGCAGTTAAGTCCATGAGCATCAGCCTCTACACATGCATACAGTGCTTATGTTGGAACAAGTAACCGGCATCCGCAGCAATGTAAAACGAATGAAGAATTACAATCGGGGCAACATCACAACATGCAAGCATTGTGATGTAATCTTAGGGGCACTCGTGAGCATCTCTATTTCTGTGACGAATTGCATTTCCGAAATCTATTTGTCTTTCAGTAGTGAAATACTTTTGCGATGCATTATGATACGCTGCTAGACTTATGTATCTTGTTACATTTATTGTTAGAAATGAGGTGACAGGTTTGGAGATAAAAAAAAAGCCACTCAAAAATCCGACGCATCACTGGTTTATTTTTGCAATGAGTGATTTTTTGCTTTGCTCTCACTTTTTACTTCTATAGCGGCCGGTTTTCTTTCTGCTGACAGCAGTCTTCCTGTGTACATGTGAGGTTATTGTATGAGTAAGAGGCCACCAACAAATGCACAGATGAGAAACAATATGTTTAAAAGAAGGCAAAAAGCAGGGACGTTTGGGCAGACACGCTTTGTCAGGCGGTGTCATCGGTCGCCAACGTTCATTGGGTGCGATAATGGGTTCTTTTCGGTATCAGCGAACATAGCCAAGGGAAGTCAAGTTTCAGAAAAAAAGGGACAAACACCGACAGAAGGCGGGGAGCTTAGTTGCTACAATCTATGTTTGCCACAGACGCACCCTTCTCACCTCGCCACCCTGCATTTATGAACCGTATAGGGCTGCGACTGACCATAACGGTACATGCTAATATTTGTCTTTTGGCCAATGTTAATTTTTTTTTGCCTCCTCCTCTACACTGAAAAACCCAAAGATAAAGGTTAGAGAAAACAGCCAACATAAAAAAATGTTTCGCATGTAGCTGTAAAAATTAATTTTCAAGAGCTACATTTTAAGTACAGTCGCCGGCCATATGTCCACCGGTCCAAACACCAACCGGTGCAGCAAAAATCCAGCATGTAGCGTGTCGAGGTTGATGGCTGCGGTTTTCAACGGATTCCACATTAAAAGGTGCTCGTGATAATATATTTCTACAGCTATCTATGATACATTGTTGCGTTTGCACCTCAATGCAACGCTCGAATCCGTGACAGACAAAGGTGTTCTGACAAAATATACAATGAGCTGTCTGCGTCAAGAGAAGAGCAATCTCGGCGGCCCAAAAGGTAACCTGCGGCTGCTGGATGACTTGATGTAAATGGACCAAGAATCCACGGGCTAAGAGAGAGGTGCAGAAACTATGTGACATTCAACTGAAAGTTAATAAGCTCAAATTATTATCTATTGTAAGTCAAAATCCATGATTCGCAGATGCCTATTATTTTCACAATGAAGCCATAGGCAAACCAAGTAGTAGTCCGTTGATTTCTTGCCGAATAGAATACACTTTGAGTACCAAACTGGATGCTTTGCTTATGTTTGGAAGGTTGCAATGACAAATGCAATACTTAATTGGGTGAAAAGCAAAGTTTTGTAACAATTATGAGCATGATTACATTCTACAAGCCGTTTTACGTGTATACACTCTGCACAGCATTCTATTTGAAAGCTAACAAAATTTTTAAAAAAAGGCCGTGAGAGTTCTGTCGATGTCCTCACTGCGTGTTCGTGGGACTCGGCGGACATTAGTAAAGGGGATAACTGTCACAGTACGTTGACTAATTGACCAAAATCTGTTAGCTTTGTAATTCATGGCTTTATGGACCATGTTGCAGCTGCAGTGTTAAAAGCCAGTCAATATTAAAGGCTATCCCTATTTAAACCATTCACAAAAAGCCAGGCGGCTTGGAGGTATTCATTGTCCAACTTTGGCGTTTTTAATGTCGGATGCAAAAACCGTGCTCAGCTTGAGCTCAAGATTTCGTGCCGTTAATAATGGGCAGAAGAGTCCCCTAGTCATACCGGGTACGTCGTCACTATCTCGATAGTGGTCCTTGGCGGAAGCCTCGGCGTCATACTTCCAGGATAGTGAAGGTGCGTCCGAAGCAACCAGGTCCGCACGACATCCTGAGGCCTTCTGCGCGCAAGATTTTGGAATTGGGCGACGAAAAGGCAGATTTTTATCACTGAATATTTCGAAACTTGTTGCCATTCGCAAATTGTGTCAATAGTGTTAGTCTTTAATATTCACTGCCTTTGAAACTAGAATTGAAACATACCCCATAAAACCATTATTAAAACTTTGGGTTAATTAGTTTTGAATAACATTCTGCTAAGGGTTTTCCCCTTATGTAATGTCCTCTGAGCCCCACAAACACACATTGAAGTCAACATCCAAGTGACACTCACGCCGTTTTTTGTTTTTTATTTACTTTGTTTGAATCAAAATAGAAAGCTTTGTATTTATGCATATATAAAGATAATAAATACCGGGTGCATCTGCATGCAGCCGTGCACCATCCCACTATAGAGGTCCACTTTTTTCTGAAGTAAAACTGGTTCAAACGGACAAGGCCAGTTTTACATAAACCTCCAGCACTGCATGTACCAAAGACTGGCAAACATGATTGCTCACCTCATAGAACACTCTGCGCGGCTTGAAGATAGCGGCTTGCGGTCTTCGACGGTGAGTCTACTCGCTTGGTGCAGCTGGGACCTGCAATAAATTCAATACCGCTTGCCATATCCCACAAAGTAACAAAGAAAAGCCAGTAATACATAAGTCTACAGCACGAGATGTCCCAAGGACCGCTAGAAATTCTCGCTCGATTCATAGAACACTTCATGCGACAAAACCCTGCATTAAGGACCGATTGAACTTAGTATAAATGTTGCAGAAAAATAAGGATTTGTATTCAGCTGTGTCAAAACACGTGATCTAATGTAATAATTGTGTGGCCTTATAGAAGACTACTGAAATAATTTTGACTAAAGAGAGTGACCACAAGTGTATACTGAAAGAATCACTAACAATGATGAAACCTAGAAATCTATTAGTGCCGTCCCTGTGTTTTGCCATCGAGTGGAAGAAGTTTCTTGGCCTATATTTTTGTTAGAAACAGGTGTGATGAGTCCGTCTGTTTTTTTTAAATCTTGATGTTGTGCATATTTTTTATTTCCTAGGTTGAAAGCTCAAGGCATTCCCTGTTGTTTGTTCAATCACATTTACCCAAATGTTAGTAGGTTGCTTTTTTAGGTTTACTGTCCTTGGGTATGTCAGGGGTTGTGAACAGTAAAACGCTGTAAGGCCCAGGAAGGAATTCCCTTTGTAAAGTGGTGGCAAGCAGAAGAGAAATCGTAAAGACTGACTTCATGTCTTCCCCTGCGTTTTCTTTTTTGAGTCGCCTATTCATTTTTTGCCCATTAATACTCAGCTGTGTTTGATACATCTCTGCGTTTGTGTCGTCCTTCAGAGAGTCCGTCTTTAATAAATTATGTGTTTAGCCCGTTTAGCTAGCTTGCACCCTCGTTTTTGTTTATTAAGAAATGACTGTAGGATTCAACCGCAAGCACGGTGTTAATGCATACTACTAAATAGCAGCATACTTTTATTGACTAGTGCTGATGATTGGACTAGATAGTAGCCAATTATTGAAAAGAAATCATGAAGAATATGGGAACGGAGGATATGAACACAACACAGCGCTGTGTTGATCTCCTCCTTCTTGTCCGTGCCATTCACATTCCATGTTTTTAATAACACATTTATTAATAATTTTCTGCTTGGTATCATCTGTATAGGGGTTCTGGAACGACCCACCTGCTATTGCATTCACTTTAGGGCAGCTCCCCCTTCCTCATGGTGCCATCGTTCAGGAAGTGCAAGGCGGGCGTCACTCTCACGTTTCTGGTTTAGTTCCCCAGGTTCCCATAGGTTTCAAGCTGCTAGCCAAACTGAGTCAGGCCTTCCAGCCTGCAGGAAATGTCAATTCCACTCTTTTAGATGTAGACACCCACATTTTGCATGTACGTGAAAGAAGCTCTAACAGAGAGGAAACAAAATGATTGGCCTTTTTTTAATTCCTCCTTTTCTTTTGCTGAGAACATACAGAAACGTTACACACTATTGTACATTCGGTAGTTCGGCTTAATTTAGGAAGAGCACTTTTTTCATACAACTTTTATATCAACAAAAACTCAATATAATGGGTCGGGCATAAATGGTTGCTATGAACTGCCCTATACGTTTACACATTACCTGATATCATCAAAAGAGTAAAGTAGCGTAGGGCTGCACTGCACCAATTACGACTTTGTAACCAATTAATAGTTGGCATTTATTTGTTTATTACTATTGGCTATTATTTTTGACAGAAAGAATAACCGGGCGAGTTGGTACGGTGGTAGTGTTTGAACTCCATCAAATATTCAGGTTTGACATTAGTTAATTTTTTCCGCCTTTTTTCATGTTTTTGCTTTTTCCAGCTGCTTTGATTTTTGTAAGGGCTTTCGCCACTACTAAAAAACGTGACATCTAAACTCCTTTTATTTTTTGCACCACACAATCGTAAACGTAAAAAGTGTGCCGGTTCGGTAAACGCGAACAGACCTAATTTCCGAGGATAAAAGCTCTAAAAACAACGGGAAAGTAAAAGAAACAAACAACACAGGGCGTTGTTTGTCTGTTGTTTTCAGTGCTTTTACCCGCGGAAATATGACGAAGAGACGGCGCGTCTCTACGGCACAGGCATTAATTAGCTTATGCAAAAAATCATGCTGCATGCTCGCTCTGGTAACGTTTTTCTCGCTCCCGCCTTATGAAACAAATCGGTGGCGAGCGGCTGTCAGGACAAGACGTCAGAACTAGCATGACCTGTGATTAACACTTTGGGACGGCGACTGAATGCTTGAACTGCCGTCAGACGGCACTTGAACGCTCCGCACTAGCGTCGTCGGACGAGCGCCGCACGACGGCGCCCAGAACGTGCACGGTTCCGCCGCACGGGAATCTTTCTCACACTGCGGAGCGAGCCACAAATTTTGAAGAAGTTACACTCTTTTCAAATAACGAAATAACACAGGGCAGAAGCATAGTTAGAATCAAGCATAGCTTAGCAAGCACACGGTACACGACAAAGTTTGAAACAGCAGCCCACTTCGCAGAAACAAAAGAAAGTTGCTTACCGGCGTTGCACGAGTCGTGCATGGGCGGTTCTGAACTTACGGGCGTTGGCAAGACGCAGCGTCTCCCAGCTCTCAGTCATAGATTGCTATTCTTAAACACGGTATTCGTAAGGAAGATATCTGAAATATCCACTAAAACGGCTAAAACGTAAAAAAAGAAAAGATTTCCGAAACTTCTGGAACTTTAACGACCATTCAACCGAGCCCAACGGAAGCTGTTTGCAATAGCGATTGCCTTGCGCAGTCTTCAAGAGTCTCTTTTCCTTTTTATTTATTGTTATATTTTTTAGAACGATACTAAGCAAATTATTATTATAATAGTTAACAATAAGAATGTCCTTAGAATAATAATGTAAAACATTACAAAAAGTGAGTAAATCTTAGGTTTTATTTAAACTTTATGTTGTTTCTTTTTTGTGTAAACCGAAACCGAAACTAACTTGAGCAACGTTTTCTTCGTCGTAATTGTTTGCGTGTGTGTGCGTGTTTGTGCGCGCGCGAGTGGAAGCGTCCGCGTGCATGCGTGTGTGCGTCTCTGGTTGTGCGTGCTTGTGCGTCTGCGCGCGGGCGTGGGTTTGTGCGTGTGCATGCGTGTGTACGTGCGTGCGCGCGTGTATGTGTGCGACTGCGAGCGCGCGTCTGTTTGTGCGTTCTATTGCACTGCGCCGCAAGAACAACAATTGGATGTCCCTGGACACTGTTAAAACACTAACTTATTGATTATTATTATTATTGTTATTATTATTATTGTTGTTGTTGTTGTTCATGAAACATAGCCCTGAGTCTTTAGACACAGGGCCCTAAACGTTTCTATAGCTGGCTGTAGCTGTATCTATAAATTTCTAAGGCCGAACATGCAAAGCTACAGGGGGTGATAGCCTGCCATTGAATTTTCCATAGACGACCATAGGCCATTTTTGTATGGGATGTCTCCGACTGGTTTACTGTGGGATTTGCCTCTTTATGTGTGTGAGTTTTTGTGCATGTCACCATATTCTCAAATGAATATTTTACTTAGGTCGATATGGTGATGTGACAGGTTCTAGCAGCATGTCATGAATATTTGTCAAACATTTTCACTATATTTTGATTTCGTGTTGCCAGATATAAACTCGAGACTAACTGATTTTTTTACTGTACACTTCCATCAATAAATATTTGTAAAAAATGCTAGTATAGAGCATTTCACCCTACTTTGCAACTTCTGAGCATGGAGTGATTCGTAAGAAAATTAAATATGAACTCATATATAAAATTTTGATTGCAAAGATAAAAATTGTATGCAAAAGAGGCACTTTATTATCAGCTATTTGCATGAATTACAACTGACATTACAACTGTTGCTTTTCAAGCAGAAATCTTACCTATACATTAGAGACAGAGCCATATATAAGCCTTCCAAAACCATTTCACATTATTTATTTAGCACCCTCTTCCTGCACCCTTCTCACATTCTTCACTAAATGTAGGGTGTAACACGAAACAGCACCCTTTTCGTTAAAACTATGAGGTTTTATTCCTAGTTTTAGGGTGTTAAAAGGGTGTAGCAGAGGGTGTAAGTTGTTACAACACATCTTTTACACCCTTAAAGGTGTAAAAACTTTTACTGTGTAGTGCGGCCGAGCATCACTGGCGTCAGTCACCACGATAGCGTCAATAGCGTCACGGCGTTGCCCACCACTCGCCATCAACCACGTTGTTAACAACAAAATTAGCGTTCTGCACATCTTGGTCGAGATGTTCATTTTCTTTTTCTTTTACGTGTGGTTCGATTTTGAACGTTTCCGTTGCCGTTTTAACCGAAGCTGTTAGCTTTCGTTGACTCAGGAAATCAGTATCCTAGCACCTATATAAAACATTACTAAGACTAGCTTAAGTTTAATCAATATATGAGAGACGTCTTGTTTAGGCTCTTCCAAAACACAAAGCCTGAAATATCCAATCTTATCCGATTTAAGCACCAGCTGATCGGGAAGCGTGTCTAGCGTGGCGGTTTACTAAGCTGAGTGCATTGATGCACCTATAGGTTTTTAAGGTAGAGAAGGGGGCTTATGGTCGGTGTACAATTATACACTGGCTGGGTAACGGAGGGCGCGTCTTCGAGGAGAGGGGAAATGTGCGCCCGATGCACCCAACTACAACTTTTTTTTCTTCGAGTGCGGTTGGGAAGTAAATATGTGGAGCACTAACCGAAAAATCGCGGATGTGGTATTCGCGCTAAGAGTGCCGCGCAGCGACAGAGCGGTATTGTTAGCGCGAAAATGACGTGGGCGCTGTTTTCGTATTTTATTTTCATAGAAGAACGACGGGCACAATATTTTCTTACTTCTGGTAATGTTCCAAATGAACATATCACACGACAGTGCTAGTTAAGACAATAGCCTTTCAAGTCTAACGAAAAAAAAAAAACTGAATAAAACGGTGATCGTTTGCTTGCGCTAACAGTTTGGCGCGATGCACGCACTAATATCTTGCCAACCACTCGATCATGATGCTTCTCTCGCTGCCCGTCGTTATGCCAAAGTTTCGTGAACGCTATAAAGGTTTAGATTATGGGTGTCCCTGCGGCGAAACTGAAAATCAGCACTTTTGGCCGAACACTTGCCGGCCATGTTTATGTCCACGGCGGCCAAGCTGAAAATCAGCATTTCTGGCCAAACACTCGCCGGCCGTGTTTATGTTTCCGGCATCCAAGCTGAAAATCAGTACTGCTGGCCAAACACTTGCCGGCCGTGTTTATGTCTCCGGCGGCCAAGCTGAAAATCAGCACTGCTGGCCAAACACTCGCCGGCCATGTTTATGTTTCCGGCGGCCAAGCTGAAAATCAGCACTACTGGCCAAACACTTGCCGGTCGTGTTTATGTCTCCGGCGGCCGCGATGAAAATCAGCACTGCTGGCCAAACACTTGCCGGCCGTGTTTATGTCTCCGGCGGCCAAGCTGAAAATCAGCACTTCTGGCCAGGCGCTTGCCGGCAGTGTTTATGTCTCCGGCGGACAAGCAAAAAACAACTAGTTTGTGGCCGGACTCTTGCCGGCCTTGTTTGTGTCTCCGGTGGCCAAGCACTTAAAGTGGCCAAGCTGTCCAGACACTGGCCAACCGTCGGCCGATCGAAATTCACTTTCTGGTGCTGCTTGGGCCTCTCCTTGTAGAACCTGCGCCCGATTTCCCTTACCTTATGTCTAGGCAAACTGCTTGAGACAGTTCTCCAGCTTCGCCTACACAATTCGTAGTGGTATTTCCACTCAGGATGTACTGCTCTGCCTCAAGCACGATGTTCCAGATGCACCGAGCGCTGCACAATATCGCGCTGTCCTTGCGGTAGACCTTAAGGGGGACTTTGACAACCTGTCTCACGACCTGGTCCTTGAACACTAGGCATCCACTGTCTGCGGAGCAGACGTGTTCAGTTACATCCGCGATTTCCTCCTCGACAGATCTGCCAGCCTCGTCCTTGGTCACCTTCGCTCTCTCTCCGCACCGGTAACAAACCGTGGCACTCCGTAGGGCTCTGTACTCCCTCCCCTTCTTTTTAATCTTGCTATGCGAGTTCTCGCTCTTCTTCTCGATAAGAACTCGGATGTCCGCCATGCACTTCATGCGGATGACATTAGTCTCTAGGTAACAGCAGGCTCCCTCAGACACATCGAAACTCAATTACAAGAAGCTGCTGCTACCGTCGAGCAATATGCCCGGAGTGAAGGCCTCACATGTTCATCCACCAAGTCGGAGCTACTGGTCGTTACAAAACACGCTCGTGGACAAACTGCTCTTCCACTTACCATCACACTAGATAACAAACCCGTCCCGCGTAAATCGGCTATACGGATGCTTGATTTCACGTTACAATCCAGCGCTTTGGTAACACAAACCCTCTACCCACTCATCACTCCGTGCAACCAAATTACGCACATGCTACGCCGCGTTTCTAACTGTCGAAATGGCCTTAAAGAGGCAGATACCTTACGCCTTGTCCAGGCCTTGATTTATACACGCTTATTCTACCACCTACCGTACCACAACCTACCCCAGACCGAACACAAACGTATGTATACCCTTCTACGGAAGGCGCGGAAACTGGCGCTCGGTTTCCCCGTTCGCGCAGCCACCGTTTGCCTAGAGCAGCTTGGGGTGACCAACATCCTGGAGGAACTCATAGTAGCGCATAAGGCTGCCCAGTTGATGCGCTTGCGCTCGACGGCTCAGAGGCGGAGTCTCCTTGCCATTTTTAGTTTCCCACTCTGTTCTGCTTTCCTCACCGCTGCGGGTCTCACCACCGCTGCGTGTGACAAACTCATTATGTCTCCTACTCTCCGCCATATGCATCCTACCCGTCACTCAGACCGGCGCGACCATCGCTCGTGCTATATCCGACGCGCGTATTCTGTAGGCTTCGATACTGTTCGTGCCCTCTTTACGGACGACAGTCCGCAGAATACACGCGAGGGGATCACAGTTGTCGTTAACTGCGATTTCAGGCTGGTCCGCGTTGCCACGAAACGTGGTCATACTGACGTGTCCCTCCTGGAGGAGCGTGCGGTCGCCAAAGCAATCATTTCCACCTCCACTTTCTCCTCTTCCACCCCCACTAACATTTTGACTGAGACCCAGACGGCCTGTCGCTGCTTCCCTTACAATTATCTACATCCCTCCATTGCGTCCCGACTCGACTCTTTCCTATCCTCCACTTCTCACACTTTTCGGTTGGTCTGGGTGCTTGGGCACGCAGCCGTCTCCGGTAATGAGTGCGCTCATCCGCTCGCCCGAGAACTCTCACACCGGGCACCTGGGGAGACTCTGCCGCCGTCCGACCCGCCTTTTTTCATACTCAACTCACCTAGCTCAGCCACGCCTCGCATGACAACATTATCCTCCTCCTCAGCCTTCCCTTACTTGCAAACAGGGCGTCCTATGGCGTCATCTCCAAACCAACACGTTCCCGACGCCCCCCTTTTACTCTTACGTGTGCTCTTACGTGCGGGGACTCCCGCGGTCCGCCTGAGTCCCCGCACCGCGGCGATCTTCCCAACCTTATCCATGAGGTTCTGACAATGCCAGACCATTCCCTATGTCTCACATCTTCCCAACCCGTCTCCCACCTCCTGGGAGGAGCGGCTGACCGATTTCACGGTCACCGGCCAGCAATGGCTGGTGGACCGTGACGAGTCCGTGGCCTCCACTAATGACGTCCAGGACTAGGGGCTCCAACTGGGGGTACTGGAACCCATCCCTGCAATGAAGTTCAATAATTCAATATTCACAAATCGGAGGAGGTATAGCGTGAGTAATTACGCCGGAGTAATCAACCTGCTTCTGGAACGCGAGCTCTGACATCATTGCAACACAGCCATGGTGAGGTGGGTGTACTCTTTTGGCAGGACTCAATAGACCTTTCCGAAAATGGACTTCTGACCAGTTCTATTTTCAGTGTTCGTGCGTATGGCGCGTGATATTCTCGCTTTCCGAAGCGATGAACATGCGGGTGCTGGGCTGAGAACATCGCACGCTGGACTGAGGAGTTTTCACTATTAAAAGGTGTTAGATGTACAAATTTCTTTTCCACCTGGCGACTCAAATGAAAACATTTATATAAGCAAACAAAACACACCATGATTTACCCAAAAGAACAAAAATGCTGAACGTCATTCTCTGAAGATTGTCTCACTTAGGCATGTTTGGCGTAGCCATAAGGTAGTACGTTAAAGACCCCAGGTTAGCAGTCGTACTGCACTGGCAAAATTGCGCATCTACAGTGTAAACCAGTGTCGCCCCTACTGGCAGACCAACCTTACGCTGTATAAATCACTAAAACGTCCAGTTTGACTTTCGAGTTCGTTCCAACACAAACTTCCTAGATAAAGCCGCGCCTCACGCACGCACTCGGTACCTTCGACGACTGGTTGGGCTGCGCTCACACATGAGACGCCGAAGTATCATGGCATGATTATGGAAGGTCGAAAGCTTGCGCTGGAGGTGGAGCTTCAATGGCGGATCTGATGTTGCAACGGGCTATATGTGAGATCGCATAGATATTATTTACGCCTTTTATTCTCAACCTAGTTACGCTTGAACAGAGTCGCCGACACCGACTAACCGCATAAGAATATTTTTACGAACTTAACAAGCTTCAGAAACATTTGTTTTTCTGCTGGCGTCTCTAAAGCTGCATTGGTTTCGTCGAAAAGCGGTGTGGATTTAGTTCTCCGAGTGGGGCTATAAGCCTAAGGATAAATCGAAAGCAACTTCATTTCGAATGCGGTTCTATCCGGCGTGTCTCGCTCACCGCGCGTGCGACACCCCACCCCTTTTTTCCCCGCCTTTTTTTTTTACGTGTGCGTGTGTGCGAGCACGCATACACGCACACGCACGCATGCGGACGCATCCACACACGCGCAAGCACACACATAATCACACAGACACACAAAAATACAAACACAACCTTCCTGTGGCATTGCAATTACAGCAGGAATATGAGAGCGCCAACTTCTAACAAGAAATCCCGCGGTTAAAATCAACGTTTTCGCGACTCAGCAAGATTCACGGCGTTCATTTGCATGCAAATCAGTGAGCGTTGGAGGCCCCTATTCGTCTATTTATCCGAGAATCTCGAGCGGCGGCGCGCCCCCGGGTCTAAACAGCCAGCGGCTCTTTTGCACGGCGCCGCCGACCACTGGCCGCATCTGTAATGAGCTCCAGCTGGAAGTGAGAGACCGACTTCATTTCCTATTGCAGTTCCTGATGCCGGGTGACAATGTTTTTCCGCCAGCGAAATTCGTCGTCGGGAAATTCATCCCTTAGAATTAGTTTTTTTTTTTTTTTTAACTTTTAAATCAAAACACACACAAAAAAAAAAAAGAACTTTGAAGTCGGTGAACGTATGTTTATAGTTTTGATGATGTGGGCGCAATAAATTCGGTACGTCTTTTTTTCTTTTTTTATTGTTTTTACTGGTATTTTTCTCAGTGCCTGGGTGCGACTCTGTGCAGAAAATCGGCAAACACGTTTCAACCAGAAATGAAAGCGGTGTAACAAGAGCAGGGAAACTTGGAGTGAGCGGAGAAAAGTAACCTTTCTTGCCTTTATATTTGGTTGCAAGTTCTGACTTTTCTATTATTTCTATAAATAAAAAAACGTAATTTTACTTTACCTACGTTTACTTGCAATGACTTGAATATGAAACGCCGAATACTTAATTGAGTAGATCTTTATTTTACCTATTCCTCTGTGTGATATCTATAAGCTATTGGCATCGTCCGGTAAATCCCCCGAAAACATCGTGCACATGCGGTTTTTACTGACACTTTCTCGCAGCGGCAAGAGTTGTTAGCTCGCACTAGGCGACTTGAACTAACCTGGCTCAAGTGTTCAGATGAAGCAATGAACATGTCGAAGCAATTAGACGCACGTAGAAGTACGTAGCTTCAAAACGGCCCCTGTCTGTGTATGCTCCCAACGGCAGACAACATTTTAGATAGGGCCTTGGCCGAAAACGCAATTCAAACAACAAAGAGTAGCCATAGTTGTCATTCTAAGGCCCCTGACGCAGTTTGTTTTCGAGCTTGCCTAGGAGTGTGTGCATAAGTGTTGTGTTCAACTTTGACGTTCGCACATTCTTCCCGATATTTTGCTTCGTCCAACGCCTGCGCTTGAATTTAGTTTCTTTCCTGCTCGGTTGTCGTTAGTAAAGGTCTAGTCCCACTAACATTTTTGCCGATAAAAAAAATCTAGGTCAGCATTTTGATGAAGAGAGAAATATTCCACAGTATACCGCTTGCTCTCAAACACATATTTTTTTCTAACCAATCGGAGACGCCCGAGCGAGAGATTTCTGAGAAGTTATATTCGACCTGCGCTCGAGCAGCATTGCTTGGTGTTTGTCACCTAAGTAACAACAGTTGTTGTTAGGCACTAACAACAGTTAGGCCGTAACAATTGTTGTTATGCACTAACACTTCTTGTTAGGAAAAACAATTGTTGTTAGTAACTAACCGTTGCACGAAAATTGTTAGTCTGTAACAATTGTTTTTATGCCCAGGCCATTGCACTAACATTTGTTAGCGCTAGCAACATTTAAGCACTAACAATTGTCGTTATGCACTAATAACTGTTGCATCCCCAAGATTCCGGGAGTTGACCCACTTGCGCCATCTTTTGCCAGGTGTGAGCGATAGCCCAAATAACAATAGAATCTACCCGATCAAAATAAAATACCGGAAAGTTACCCTGGAATTACTAACATAAGGGCGATTTATCAGTATGGAAGATATTTTAACACGCTCCAATTATTTTTCTAGGTTGCCAAGGAAAAATTAGTTATCGCTCCCATATATCGCTATGTAAATATCACTCTATTTTGTAGATCTCGTGAGTTTATAAAACAACCATTTCATACATCAGAAAGTTCCCCTGGGTATACTAAGTAGAGACTGTATGCTGTCATAATTCATCAACAGCTAACATTTAACAGCATTTTCTGAGGTTCCCAGAGCAATAATTAATTGCCACTCCAGCCCTCTCCTTGCAGTGAGTTTTTCCCGCAGCACGAAAAACCCCACGGTGAAGACCGCTTTATGTTTTTATATTTATATTTATGGTGAATTCTACTCGCAAGCCCTGTATGTCTCGAATTTGGCTCAAACTTAAGTTTTGGAATATGTCCAGAGTCCGTATTTTTTCAAGAGAAAAGATTAGTAAAACCCAAGACCCCTCGTAGGGTAGCAATATTGTGGTTAATGATCAAAGCATCGTTCCCCGGAAGACAAAAAGGGGAGTAGCGTTCACGTTAGCTTTCTCAAGTTCTTGGCTAACGGCATCCGAGTAAGTTGACAAAAATAAACAAAGATTAGCCTAGACAATAGGATCATGAAATTTTTCACCCAGTAACGGGTGATTTAGTGCACGAGCTAACTGAGAATTTGATGCCTATCAACCTGAAAGCAAACATAACTACAGTGAAGTGTGGCACGTTTTTTTGCACCAGCAATGTATTTTACCCTAATGCTTCAAGTGAGTAGCACAAAGTACAGCCGGACTCCACTCGATACCCTACGACAAACAGGATTCAGGACCGCATGTTACACTGGGCAATCGTTTGAATTAGCAAATGGAAGTGATTGTTAGAGTGGCCAGCGAGGACTCACTAATTGTTCGTGCTGTGTCAAGAAGCAATACAATCCGACTACTATCCAGCAAGAACTGTAGGTGGCGATGTGAAATAAAACTTTTGGGTGGAGTTGTGTTCTTGGTGTTATTGATTTATTTTACGCGCAATCGCGTACAATCCTATTATGTGAGTTTCGGGATTGATGCTGAACGGAAAGGAGCAGCTTAATATTGTTTGCAAAATATTATAGTATCCCCGAGACTCCCGGACAAAAACTAGTTGCACTGCCTATCTGCTGAAGTGGCGTAATCGGCCAAATAACAATATAGTCTATGTGATCCAAATCGAATAGCGTAAAGTTCCCCCAATATCACTTAGGGCCGGTTGCACCAACGTCGCTTAGCGCAAAGCGGAGCTTAGCCGGGAACTTAAGCTTAGTTTCGGTTTCGTTCGGTTGCACCAAACTCGCTTATCGCTAAACCTAGCACTAAACTACGCTTAACTTAAGCGCTCAACATTGGGCGCTTTGCTTCTGGTTGATTCTTAATCCTGGATTAAAAACATGGCGGCTGGTTTGTCGCGGTCGACGCGGTGGACGAAATTGGTTGTGCAAAGTGTTTTAGGCTACATCAGTGTGAAAGTTTCGACAAAATGACTTTCGATTTTGACAAGGATGCAAAATATTGTCGCGTGAAGTGTTTATCGACCCCTGTTTTTAAGTTGGCTCTCCACTTTCAGGACGTGTTAGCCCTAACCGAGGAACGTACGGAGCTGTGGGGCTCACGTCTGTATTCCCGTTGGTTCTTCTGTCAACGAGCTTATTCGTATGTACTTACTAATTTTCGCATAGCTGTAACGTATTGTTATTTACCAGCTTGTTTATTTACACTTGCAGCGCGTATCCTTCAATCTGATCAGCGCGTTGAATAGTGGCAGTACATGATCTCGGCGATCAGCTGATGGTCGACACCTCTGCCGTTTGCATTAGATTACGGCGCTTTTAAGTAATAAAACAACGAAAATTCAATTTCTTTCGTTTTCTGAGTTTTGAGACACTCTTCAGTGAATTTTCCTTATCTCGCGAGCAGAATCTTGGCTTCAGAAAACTGTATCGTTCCATAACTAACTTTTTTGGTGATCGCATTTTTTTTTTTTTTTATATATACTTTGCTTTATATCTTTCATTCGTTTCCCGAGAACGAGATACTGTTGTTTCCGAGTTGTGCTCTGTGATGGTGTTTTCCCTTTACTTTTGTCGTTTGTTGTCATTGTGACGATCGTTGAGACTATATACCGGAACACGTTTTCAATAAAATTCAGTTGAAAGTTGCGCCTTATTGTGTCCTCCGTAACTTTTTTGGTGATCGCGATTTTTTAGGAATATTTTGCTTTATATCTTTCATTCGTGGTGACGACAAATCGTAACGACTACTATGTTAGATTCGTTCATTGCTGTATCGGGGCAGGCTGGGGCAGGTGGTGCGAAGAGACGACCGTTCTTATCGGCACGATGTGATGTACTAGTGGGAGTTTTTTTTTTTTTTTTTTTTCTGAACTCGACAGTGTGAAACTGAAGTCCGTTTGAGGCTGCAGCGGATGTTCAACGACGGTACAGTGCAGTTCTGTCACCTTGCTGATAGCAACGAGTACCGTCGATGCAAGGACTCTTGACCTGACCTCTCGACGACTTCTATTCGAAGATTTCCGGGCATTTTCGCAGCTGCCGTGGCGAGTTCGTCACTGTTTTGAACTTCATCGGTCTCAAGCTTGACTTGGTTTTAGTAGTCATCTTACCTGCCTACTTATATCCATGATGTTTTGTCTTCAGCGATGTAGCGAGTAGAGTGTCCTTCTCGCGTTCGGTGAGATTTGGGGCCCCCGATGGCTCCTTCGCCTCAAAATGTGAGCACGAAAACTACTACCGCTGTCCAAATATCCTGTTATCAACCGATATTAAACACACAATCACAGATGTAAAGAGCATTCGTGTTTATTTGAAGCTTTGACTTCTGTTATTGAAAGTTAAACAAAAAAATGATTGCATTTGGAGGCCTTTAATTTGTTACTAACCGAAGAAATACAGCGAAAAGCAGACGCCGACGACGACTACTACGGCAGTTTTTCTTTTTTTTTTTTGTTTACATCACGTGATTCCTCTCCGCCAATCGTATTCGTTGCTCTGAGCGTTCCCTAGTGTGCTCTGTTTGTCCCTAGATTCCCTACGCAAATCCAGCGTTTAGCTAGGGACGCGTCTGTAAAGCCGGCTTAACGTTGGTGCAACCGGAATTTAAACCCGTGCTTACCTAAGCTCGGTTTAGGGCGCTAAGCCGGCTTAGGAAAGCGCCGCTTTGGGTTAAGGTAAGCGGCGTTGGTGCAACCGGCCCTTAAATAGGTGGAATACACTAAGCGACGAGAAATATCAGCCCCATACAATTGTTTTTCTCGGTTTCTTGGGTAAAACACGTAATTGGCTTTTATGAAATTGTATGTTTCTCTTGTTAATTTTTGTTAAATTAACGACTGAGAATGTTGAAATCTACAAAGTTCCCCGATAATGTAGTAGGACGGGTACGTTAACGAAAATAGCAAGCAGCTGTGTTATAAATACGTTATCCCAGTTTTCCTGGGAGATAGTTCATTACATCGCCAACTCGCTCGACGTATGTGCCTTCCCTGCATGGTTGCATATCCTACAGAAAAGGCCACTTAATATGTTCTTGTTGACATGCGTAAAAATGACACGTATTATAACTACATTATTTGAAACTTGCTTGCGTTCTAGAACGCTTCTCGGGCACAAAATTTAACAACGCCAAAGATACAAAAAAGTGCAAGGTTTATCAAAGTCCCAAGCTTTATCAAAGTCACAAGCTTTTTTTTTTGTACCAAAAGTATTGCATTTCGCACAGCCGAAATGAGGAATCGCATTCGACATATCAAATATGTATCCTAGTAATAGTATTATACGACATCATTTGATTTTTTTTAATTACGACTTGGTTGTTAATATAAAAAGTTATTAATTTAGGTACTTATAGAATATCAATGGTCAAATTAGTGAACGGCGGATATTATGGGCAAGTGCGGCTTCTCGGGAACTGGCAGGAAATGACCTGCACGACTTAAACAAAATTAAATAGACCATCTAGAACGTGTACTACACGATTCCCTGGGAACTTTGCGGGATAAAGAGTCGATGCCAAGACAAGAAGTCCCGAGGTTGGCATGTTTTACAACCCCTCCCCGAAGGACCAAGAGGCGCGCTTTTAGACGAAGTGCGCCTTCGAAGATAACCTGCAGCAAGCACCTTAGTCGGCGTACAACTAATGAGATATGTACACCAGTAGCTGCACTGCATGATTCCCGGGGAACTTTGCGAGATACAGTCTCTTTGCCGAGATAAGAGGCCTCAAAGTTGGCATGTTTGACATAAATGTCTCTCTGAAGGACCGAACGGCGCGCTTTTTGACGAAGTGTGCCTTCGATGATAACCTGCAGGAAGCGCCTTAGTCGGCGTACAATTAATGAGATGTGTACACCAGTAGCTGCACTGCATGATTCCCGGCGAACTTTGCGAGATACGGTCTCTTTGCCGAGATAAGAGGCCTCAAAGTTGGCATGTTTGACATAAATGTCTCCCTGAAGAACCGAACGGCGCGCTTTTTGACGAAGTGCGCCTTCGAAGAGAACCTGCAGGAAGCACCTTAGTCGGCGTACAATTAATGAGATGTGTACACCAGTAGCTGCACTGCATGATTCCTGGGGAACTTTGCGAGATTCGTACTCCAGGCTGGCATGTCGGTCAGCTTTTCATAGAATTTCGTGACGCTTATTTCTGCGCCTGCGATTAAATTGGCGCTATCAAGTATTTAGTAGTGCTATGCAAATTGTTTGAGCTATTCCTGCTGATTTAGCTCATGCGAGTTCGCGTGAGCTTCGCTCGTGTGCACCGCCTCGTTTTTGTTCTTGCTGATTTTTTTTGTATGTTTTCATTCAGAAATAAGGCCTTCATTACAGGCCAGTCACCGGAAAAATAAAGTCTACAAAAACTAAACATCAAAAATACTAGAGAAAACGTAAATTATCCTTAGACCGTTTTACGCAAGAAAAGCTTAGAAACAAATACGCTCATGCCGTACATTATTCTGAGTCGAACTTAAAAAAAACAGACCTGCACGACCCGACATAATAGTTCATAATGAAACAGACGCATTCTTCACTACACTTTTAGACAATTAATGACATATATCTCGTTGGTTATTAAACGTTATATTAGTATTTAATACGTTGACAATCACGTAACCGTCTTCGTGCATTCACAGGCGCGCCCCGAACAATGCATGGTTTCTTTTATCACAAAACTGCAGACTGAAAAAAGAAAGCTGATACCCGACGCATTGGCGAGCAAGAAGTGATAGGTAATTACTATAGTCCATTTTAGCTTAAACCCAGACGTAGCCGACGGTACAATGTAATTGGCCCAATTAAGCCGCGTCAAAAGCGAAAGTCACCGGGCCTTTTCTGCTTATGATTTGTTCAGTGATGAAAGAACACGTAGAGAAACATGACAAACACCAGGATGGTGCCTCTTTGATGCTCTCCGATTGGTCCCACCGACTTGTAGCGTCGGCTGTGTCGAAGAATACCACTCATTTTTTTTTTATTAAATACCAACTACGACAACTTACAAAAAAATTAAAAAAAAATAATCCCGCTCAACCGCGCAAATTGTTTTCACATTTCGGTGATCGTTAACCTGCAAACAAATTTCGCAACAACTTTCCAGCCTGCGTTGTCTGGTCATGATCCAGATTATGTTGTTGAATAAACAGTCTATACACGTAAAATAAAAACCAGATTGCAATTTCGCCTTGTGCTCTGATCGAAGTAGTTATTTGTGAACTTGTAAGGGCGTATTGAGAATGTAGGTGAAAATGTGCGTTTTACTCTGTAGAGAACTTCCGATGTGTCTAATCATGTCGTATTACACCTGAGACTGCGGTGGAAGAAATCGGAAGAACTTTCAGTAGAAGGAACAGACACAGAGAACGTCTCGATGTGTCACTGAAGTGGTCGCTGCTTGAGGAATCTAAATTGCTATTTGATAATTTGCCGGCTACAAATCGCAGCTAAAAACATTAAGGTTTTGTCTGCCCAGTATTGTCTGGATCGAGCATGGCTAAACATTTTATGCAGTGATGCTGTGACAACAAAGGCCCGGACGTCTCTTCCGAAATTCACAGGGCATTAATAACTCCCTTCTTCTTCATATCGCCATAAGATAAAAGAGAACTCCTAACCAGTGTTGTAGGCGTTACTGAAAACAAAATAACGACATATGTTGCTCGTTACTTGCAAATAAAAGAAACGCGTTACCGGCCCACGTTACCTCAAAATAAAAGGAGCGCATTGCCGTTATCGCAAAAAAATAACGCACGTTACTTTAGCGTTACCTTTTTATATTATAAATTAACACGTTTTGCTCTTTTGACATGACAGGTATGCATAACCGCCATATCAAAAACAAGACAAACAAAACATTGTGTTCATGCAGAAACTGAATATACTTACCTTATTGTTTTCTACTGTTCGACATGAATAGTCAGAAAAAAAAACTCAAAACAAAAACGCAAAAGAATGACGCAACATTTTAAAACTTTATGACTTGGCGCGTTGAAACACAAAAAAAAAATAAAAGTGCAATTTATTTAAGTCTTGTTAATAATATGTAACGAGCAACGTAACTACGTTACACGTTACTAAAAATAAGTAACGTAAATACGTTACACGTTACTAAAAATAAGTAACGTAAATACGTTACACGTTACTAAAGATAAGTAACGTAAATACGTTACCCGTTACTGTTTTTAAAAGGTAACGAGCAAATCACAATGTTCCCGGAAAAAGCAACGCGTTACTGGTAACGCCGTTTACTTGTGACGCATTACCACCAACACTGCTTCAAACTACGTATGTATTCCGTTACGGCGGTGACAACGTGTATAGACCAATACGCGGCCCTGGCGTCAGGCAGCTGCGGTGGCGCTGTCGACGGCCCTGCGTATGCGCAGACGCTTCACTTTACGCGAATTCAGTTTCTGCGCACGCGCAGTGCCCACACTTGGTGTGGGCAAACGCGGGCTTGTTTGGAAACAGCGTGTCGGTCTGTACGGGCGAAGAAAAGTTTACTTGGGGAAACATTCGGACGCGAATCGACATGAGATTGCTGTCTTAAAAAGTGCGACTGCCGTTCTTTTCTTTTTTTGTAGATATGGTAAAAGTTTCCGTCGAATGGTGCCAGCTACACAAGAACAGTCTACAGCGACTGGTTGTCACACGGCAGTCATTTTAGTGTTAATATAAGGGTTATAAAAATTCAATAATGGTGTTTCGCTTACTTTCTTAAATGCCTGTAAAATCACTTTAAAAAATACGTCTTTAGATGTTCTGAGAGTGCTGCTTGTTTGCACAATCCGTGTAGGCAACTCAATATACCTAGCTGTCTTGTTAGATCCATATGTGTATTTACTTATTTATGTATTAACACTAAAAACCTTATATTCAATCTTTTCAGAAATGAGAATGCGTAACTCAAACTCAAACCTGATAAGTCACGCCTACACAGCTTCACGCAACAAAAACATGTACAAGAAAAAATACAGCCAGGTAGAATAGTCAGTGCAAAATATACGTACATATAAAATGTGACCAACGCAAATGAAATATACCTCCGAGGTGCAAATAAGATAGGAAATTTCCACCTATAGAATGCAAATGTAGCTTGATATAAGCACCAGAAAAACAAGCCTCATTGTTCAACTGAGAATCGTTCGCGATAGTCGAACGCCCTTCGCGCTTGTCTGCTTTCGAAGCGTGATGCTGCATTTCCTCGGAAAATGCGACGGCCGGATTGAAGCGAGGAAAGGAGGGGAGGAGGGAAAGATTCGTAAGATATGTAGTTAAGATAGCGAAAATCCCGCTCTTTCCAATTTTGCTTTAAATGCCTTATAGCGGCTCCCAGCGAAGCGCGAAAGAAGAGAAAGAAGTGCCCGCGAGATCAGGGCCTCTCTCGGCGCTCGAGACAGCACAGACATCGAGGAACAACGGCACCCGCAAGATCGGCTCGTCACGTCTCAGATTTAACCTAATGTAAATAGTGTAAATAAATTAGTTGAAGCTCAGTACGCTTCAAATTGGTGACCCGAAACCTCAGCAACAGCGACCTCAGCCCTGACCCGGCCCTCAGCAACAACGGTAATGTCTCCGCCAGCTACCGAATCCACATCCACCGGCGACCAGATTTCCCCTCCAAGCATTGCCACGGTCAAGCTACCTGAGTTTCGGACCACGGACTCGGAACTCTGGTTCATCACTATCGAGTCCATCTTCCGAAAAAACCGTATCACAACGCAACTGTCAAAATACGACTACGTTGTTGCTGCCCTCCCGCAGTCCATCGCTAGCATCGTCCGGGACGTACTCCGAGCGCCTCCAGCAGACAATCCATACGAAAAATTGAAAATGGAGTTAACTCGGAGGACTACAGAATCTGAGCAACGCCGCATCCAGCAGCTCCTCACCACAGAGGAGCTAGGCGACAGAAAACCTTCCGATCTCCTCTGCAGAATGCATCAACTTCTGGGAGACCGCGCCGAATCACTCGACGCATCCATCTTCAATGAACTATTCCTTCAGCGACTTCCCCGACAAGTTCGAATGATCCTGTCCACATTATCGGAGCCCTTGGAAACACTCGCCCAGGTGGCAGATAAAATCATGGATGTTTCCGCTCTCGGGATCTCCGCAGTTAGCCAAAAACCACAAGCAGCTGGCCAGTCATCAGGAGCTGACTCCTTGGAGGAGAAGTTTTCTCAACTCCTCCAATCAAACAAGAGACTCTCAGAGCAAGTTGACCAGCTAGCGAAGAATTTGTGAGACCTACGTGCCCGTCCTTCACGACCATCCTCTCCACACACATCTCGGGGACGTCGACCCAGCGCAACCCGCGATGATACCAACAGGTGGTGCTGGTACCACCGATTATTTGGAGACGACACCCGAAAATGCACCCAACCATGCGCATTTCCGGAAAACACCTCGCCCACTCACTGAAGACGGCCAGTGCAGCGGGAAGCACAATCAGCCGTTTGTTCCACGTGACTGATCGCCAGACAAAAATCCAATACCTGGTGGACACCGGCGCTGAAGTCAGTATCATTCCTCCTACGCTGGAGGATCGTCGGCACCGACAACAAACCCAACCACTCCGGGCGGTAAATGGATCGGCGATAAAAACATAAGGACAGAGATCCCTAACCCTCGATCTGGGACTCCGGCGCGTGTTCCGCTGGATATTTCTGGTGGCAGACGTGCGTTTCGCAATCATTGGGGCAGACTTCCTCCGAAATTTTGCCCTCATCGTGGATGTCAAGCGCCGTCTTCTCCTTGACTCTACAACACACCTCAGTATCCGAGGCGTACTATCAAAGGCACTATCGTTAAATTCTACTTTACAACCCCTCAAAATGGCTGCTCCATGGAAAAACCTTTTAGAGGAATTCCCAACGCTAACGCAGCCATGCAACACTGAGGCATCAGTCAAACACAACATCACACATTGCATCGACACCAAAGGCTCTCCAGTCTTCGCCAAGCCACGCCGCCTCGCCCCGGACCGGCTAAAAATCGCTAAAAATGAATTCGAACACATGCTGGAACTCGGATTCATTCGTCCATCGTCCAGCGTGTGGTCTAGCGCCCTGCACATGGCACCAAAAAAATCTGGTGACTGGCGACCATGCGGGGATTATAGAGCCCTCAACAAAATCACGGTGCCGGATCGGTACCCAATTCCCCACATCCAAGATTTTGCTGGGGCACTACACGGATCGACTATCTTCACAAAAATAGACATTGTAAATGCATATCATCAAATACCGGTCGAACCATCTGACATCCACAAAACTGCAATCACGACACCATTTGGCATGTTTGAGTACATTCGGATGCCATTTGGTCTCAGGAATGCAGCACAAACCTTCCAACGGTTCATGGATCAAGTTCTTCGTGGATTAAACTTCTGTTTCGCCTACATCGATGACGTCCTCGTCTTCAGCAAAACACGTGAAGAACATGAGGACCACCTCCGACAGCTCTTCTCTCGCCTCCACAACTACGGTGTCGTCCTCAATGCGGCCAAATGCAACTTTGGCGTCGCCGAATTGGATTTCTTGGGACATCATGTGGACAAGCACGGCATCCGTCCCCTGCTGGAGAAGGTGAACATCATTCAACAGTTTCCCCAACCACAAACAACAAAGAAACTACGTGAGTTTTTAGAGCACATAAACTTTTATCGACGATTCCTTCCAAACTGCTCTAGAACTCTCCAGCCACTCAACCGTTTTCTCACTGGAGATCCCAAGCAATCCATTCCACTCGAGTGGAACGAACCTGCACTCAACGCCTTCGAGACAATCAAGAAACAACTTGCCGAAGTCACAACACTGGCCCATCAGAAACCTAACGCACCACCCTCCCTTATGACCGACGCCTCCGATGGAGCAGTTGGTGCCGTACTCCAACAGTTTACCGACACCGGGTGGCAACCACTTTCCTTTTTCTCAAAGCAAATGACACCCACCGAAACCCGGTAGAGTACATTCGGGCGTGAACTTCTAGCAATCTACCTGGGCGTTAAACACTTCCGCCATTTTCTGGAAGGACGTCAATTTGTTATCCTGACAGATCACAAACCCCTAACATATGCCCTAACTTCAAACAGCTCCTCTTACACAGCAAGGGAAGTCCGACAGATGGCTTACATCTCGGAATACACTAGCGACATCCGTTTCATCAACGGCAAAGAAAACACCGTCGCAGACGCGCTATCCCGGATCGGTGTCAACACCTTTACAACTGAACAGACAGCTATCAATTTCCAGGAATTGGCCGCCGTGCAACAGTTCGACGAAGAACTTCAGCACCTTCGCTCTTCGTCAACAGCGCTGGTCCTCGAAGACACTGCAATTCCTGAATGCAACTAAACACTTCTCTGCGACACTTCCACTGGCGGTCCTCGACCTTACGTGCCGACACCATTTCGACGAGTCGTCTTTGACACCCTTCACTCATTCTCCCACCCAGGGATACGGGCGTCACAAAGCCTCATCTCAGCTCGATTCGTATGGCCAAGGATGAAGTCAGACATTAGAAACTTCGCACGGGCATGCCAACAGTGCCAGCGAGCCAAAATCCATCGCCACACAGTGACACCGGTAGGCACATTCCAACTTCCCGGTGCCCGATTCAACAACGTACACCTAGATATCGTGGGACCGCTGCCACCGTCTCACGACTATCGTTACCTGCTGACGTGCGTGGACAGGTTCACTCGCTGGCCAAAGGCAATGCCTATGAAAGACATGACCGCGGACCAGCCGTATTGGTGTGCCGGCGACAATAACAACCGATAGAGGCAGACAGTTCGAAAGTCTTCTCTTCCATAAACTGTCAACTCTTCTCGGTGCACACCACATCCGAGCAACAGCATACCATCCCTCCTCCAGCGGGCTCGTGGAAAGGTTTCACCGACAGATGAAAGCGGCACTCAGAGCGCACACGTCAATAAACCCATGGACCGAAGTCCTACCAATGGTGCTGCTGGGCATCCGCACTGCCGTGCGAGACGAACTTAAGTGCTCCTCCGCCGAAATGGTCTACGGCACTACCCTCCGACTACCCGGTGAATTTTTTCAGACAACTGAAAAGAGCAGTGACATTGACTGCGAGAACTACGCCAGCCGATTACGCTCGGTTCTCCAAAAGATCCAACCAGTCCAAACCAGGACTCAGTCACGCAAGGTCTTCATAAGTCCCGACCTTCACCACTGCAGTCACGTGTTCGTGCGAAACGACACGGTGCGACGTCCACTACAGTGTCCCTATGACGGACCCTATGCAGTGCTGCAACGAACTGACAAAACATTCACGCTTTCAGTCAACGGCCGAGCAGAAGTAATTTCAATTGACCGCATTAAGCCTGCACATCTCACAAACAATGAGCTACAAGAAATTGATGCAACTTCGTTCACAAGCACATCGCACACATCG